>NC_090437.1:1320556864-1322956864 GCF_031143425.1 Pleurodeles waltl | reverse complement strand
GCCAGTTCCAAACTACAGGTGTCAAAGCGAAGGTGCCCTGGTGGGCTTCTTCGGCGACCTGTCCTCTTCGACCACCTACTCAATGGCCCAGCTCCTGGCACTGTACAAGTATCCGCAGGTAGGCACCCGCCTCACTTCTCCTCTTTCAATGCTTTTCTTAGGACACTGACAGTCATTCAGTACCAGGGGGCTTAGGTCAAGACCTCAGAGAGATGTCCTGTAATATGTTGCATCAGAAATGATGCTCAGGACCTAAAACATTCCGAGAGATCGCAACTAATCATTTGGACAACAGTGATATAATGTAATCTCGGACCAGGTTAGACAAAGTGACCACTTGCAGCTACTTGTCTCATACGTCCTGTGACATACAAAGGACCATATCACAGTCCCGGTCACGTCCCTTGACTGTGAGCAGAAGGGAGCCATGAACCTGATTCCAACTAAATCATGATGTCTACATTGTGTGCACTAACTACAGTGCATGCACTAACTACAGCACGTGCACTAACTACAGTGCATGCACTAACTACAGCATTTGCACTTTCTACAGCACACACACTAAATACAGCACATGCACTAACTACAGTGCATGCACTAAATACAGCATGCACAGTAACTACAGCATACACACTAACTATAGCACATGCACTAACCACAGCACCTGCACTAACTACAATGCATGCACTAAATACAGCATGCACAGTAACTACAGCATACGCACTAACTACAGAACACACACTAAATACAGCACGTGCGCTAACTGCAGCAGATGCACTAACTACAGCACATGCACTAAATACAGCACATGCACTAACTACAGCACATGCACTAACTACAGTGCATGCACTAAATACAGCATGCACAGTAACTACAGCACATGCACTAATTACAGCACATGCACTAACTACAGCATGTGCACTAACTGCAGCAGATGCACTAACTATAGTGCATGTGCTAACTACTGCAGATGCACTAAATACTGCACATGCATTAACTGCAGCGTGCACACTGTCTACAATGTGTGTGCTATCTATAGCAGATGCTCTAAGTACCGCTTGGGCACTATCTAGAGAAGATGCACTAGCTTCGTAGCATGCAACAACTATAGAGCATGCATTAACTGCAGCGCACACTATATACAGCACATGCACTAACTACAGTGCATGCACTAACTACAGCAGATGCACTATATACAGCACACATTATCTACAGCATGTGCATTAACTACAGTGCTTGCACTGTCTACAGCCTGTACAATATCTATAGCAGATGCACTAACAACAGCACATACATTAACTACAGCCTGTGCACTATCTATAGTGAATGCACTAGCTACAGAATAAGCATTAATTACAGCATGTGCGCTAACTACAGCACATGCACTAACTACAGCACATGCATTAACTACAGCACACACACTAACTAGACTGCATGCACTAACTACAGCACATACATTAACTACAGCCTGTGCACTATCTATAGCAGATGCACTAACTAGAACACACACTAGCTACAGCACCTGCATTAACTACAGTGCATGCAGTAACTATAGCACATGTATTAACTACAGCACGCACTAACTACAGCACATTCATTAACTACAACAAAGTCTATCTACAGCACACACACTACCTACAGTGCATACATTTACTACAGCACTTGCATTAATTGCAGCCTGTGCACTAGCTATAGCACATGCACTAACTACAGCATATGATTTAATTACAGCATACACACTAACTACAGCACATGCACTAACTACAGCTCATGCATTAACTACAGTACTTGCATTAATTACAGCCTGTGCACTAGCTATAGCACATGCACTAACTACAGTATATGCTTTAATTACAGCATACACACTAACTACAAGGCATGCATTACCTACAGTGCATGCATTAACTACAGCACATTGTTAGAAATGGCAGCCGTAGGGTGCTCATCCCCATTCTTTTGCTTTCCTCCTCTTCTTTTTCTGACCTCACATTTGCTGGGTTTAGGACTCTGGACACTTTCCCACTGCTAACCAGCCTAAAGTACATGTGTTCTCTCCCTAAAAAAAAGGTAATATTGGCTCATACTAAATTGGCATATTTAATTTACTTGTAAGTCCCTAGTAAAGTGCCCCACATGTGCCCAGGCCCTGCAGCACTGTTTGTGCCACCCAAATAAGTAGCCCCTTAACCATGTCCTAGGCCTCCCATTGCAAGGCCTATGTGCAGTTTCACTGTCACTTCGACTTGGCATTTAAAAGTACTTGCCAAGCCTTAAACTCCCCTTTTAATAAATATAAGAGCAGGGTGCTGTGTAGGTTAAAGGCAGGATATGTACATGTGTGATTTATCTGTCCTGGTAGTGAAAAAACTCCTAAATGTGATTTCCACTACTCTGAGGCCTGCTCCTTTCATTGACTAGCAATAGGACTACCCTTATGCACTTTTTGTGTGGTACATTCTGATAAGAAAGGGGTGACCAGGTCATATTTAGTATGGTCAGAATGGTAATAGTAAATCCTGCTTATAGGTAAAGTTGGATTTTGTATTAGTATTTCGGAAATGCCACTTTTGCAGTGAGCATTTCTCTGCAATTAAAAAAACATCTATGCCTTACAGCCTGTCTCCTATCAATGTCTGGGCTGGGCTGGTTGACAGCTGCCTTGTGCATTTCACCCAGAAAACCACAAAGTCAGGACACTCAGTCACACCTGCACTCATCTGCATACTGAATGGGTTTTCTTGGGCTGGAAGGGTGGCGGGGCTAACACTTACATTTCAACGGCTAGTGACCTGCCCTCACACAATGGACTGCCAAGCCCCCTACTGGGACCCTGGCAGACAGGACTGTACTGAACAGGGAATTTGTGCGCTACAAAACCATTCTTTGAAGTCTCCCCACTTCAAAGGCATTTTTGGGTATATAAACTGGGTCTTTGACCCCACCAACTCAGACACTTCTGGACCTGAACCTGCATCCTGTCAAGAGGAACTGCCTAGCTACCTAAAGGACTCATCTAGGCTCCTTTGCTGAGAAGGACTGCTGCCCTCTGACTTTGCTGAGAAGCGCTCTCCAAGGGTTTGGATTGAGCATGCCTCCTGTTTTCTGAAGTCTCAGGGCCAAACAGACTTCATCTCTTCAGGAAACTACGGGGCATATTTATACTCCGTTTGCGCCGGATTTGCGTCGTTTTTTTTACGCAAATTCGACGCAAAACGAACTCCATATTTAAACTCTGGCGTTAGACGCGTCTAGCGCCAAAGTCCATCGAGTTTGCGTCACTTTTTAGCGCGGACACCTACTTTGCGTTAATGAAATGCAAGGTAGGCGTTCCCGTCTAAAAAATTGACTCCGAGGCATGTGCGCTGTATTTACACTCCCAGGCCAAAATCACGCCCGGGAGCGGGCGGGTCAAAAAAAATGACGTCCAGCCGCTTTTGCGTCGTTTTTTAGCGCCTGGTCAGGGCAGGCGTTAAGGGACCTGTGGGCTCGGAAGGAGCCCAGAGGTGCCCTCCCATGCCCCCAGGGACACCCCCTGTCACCCTTGCCCACCACAGGAGGATGCCCAAGGATGGAGGGACCCATCCCAGGGAACATAAGGTACGTTCAGGTAAGTAATTTTTTTTTTTTTTTGTGGCATAGGGGGGCCTGATTTGTGCCCCCCTACATGTCACTTTGCCCAATGACCATGCCCAGGGGACAGAAGTCCCCTGGGCATGGCCATTGGGCAAGGGGGCATGACTCCTGTCTTTGCTATGACAGGAGTCATTTCAATGGGGGTTGGGAGTTAAAAAAATGGCGCAAATCAGGTTGAGGCGAAAATTTTGCCTCAACCTGACTTGCCCCATTTTTTGGCGCCCAAGCTCCATATTCCCCTACGCCGCCGCTGCCTGGTGTACGTCATTTTTTTTCACGCACACCAGGCAGCTCCGCCGGCTAACACCGGCTAACGTCATTGAATAAATACGGCGCCCGCATAGTGCTTCAGAATGGTGTTAGCCGGCGTTAGATTTTTTGACGCACAACTGTGTTGGCGCAGTTGTGCGTCAAAAAGTATAAATATGGCCCGACATGTGCGGTAAAAATCGACGTACAGCCTGCCCCAAACAATGCACAGCTGTTTTGCGACTGAGAAATCACTGCACAGCTGAACCAGAGCGATGCAGGCCCGACTTTCCACGTGAAGATTCAATGCAGCGCCTGCCGTGCAACAGAAAATGCAATGCACAGCCGAACCGGTACGAGGGAGCCATTTCCCCGAATTAAAAATTGTTGCAGCTCCTGCTATGTGACAGAAAATTTGACACATCACCACAATGGATCGACAAAGCACCTGTGACATCTTACAGCATGCCCAGGATATCCCCGCATTTTCCCTGGGAGTCAAATAGATCCCCTCATCGCAGTGCGGAACCAAAACTGCAAGCCAAAAAATTACGCAAAGCCCCTTGCATTGTGGAAAGAAATGTTGCATCGTCTGTGCTGCATCAGAAAATCTGACACACACCTTATTTTTCCACGCATCTCCTCTTCTGCGGTCTCCTTGTGTGTAATTTTTTACATAAACCAGGTACTTTGTGTATCGAAGAGACAACTGTTGATTCCCAAGATTTAAGACGCTTTTTAATTGTGCAAAAAGTTATATTTCAACTTGTACTTATTGAATCTTTATCATTTTGACCTTATTTTATTTAACCATATAAATATTGTCTATTATTCTAAGCCTGTGTGGTGTATTTTTGTGGTGTTTTCACTGTATTACTGTATGATTTATTGCACAAATACTTTACACATTGCCTTCAAAGTTAAGCCTGACTGCTCAGTGCCAAGCTGCCAGAGGGTGGGCACAGGATAATTTGGATTGTGTGTGTCTTACCCTGGTTAGGATTGTGGTCCCTACTTGGACAAGGGAGTATATGTCTGCCAACTAGAGACCGCATTTCTAACAGAAATGCATTAACTACAGCCCGTACATAATTAATTGCGCATGCACTAACTACAGCCTGTGCATTATCCATTCCGCATGCACTAGCTACGGCATATATATTTACAGCAAGTGCAGTAACCACAGCACATGCATTAACTACAGCACACTCACTAACTACAGTGCATGCACTAACTATAGGTCATAGACTGAGTACAGTGCATGCACTCACCATAGCACATTCATTAACTACAAAACATGCACTATTTACAGGCTCTGCATTAACTACAGCATGTGAATTAACTACAGCACAAACACTAACAACAGATCATGTATGTTAGAAATGGGGTCTCTGGTTGGCAGTCAGTATACACTCTGTCCAAGCAGGAACCCTCACTCTAGTCAGGGTAAGGGAGAGACTCACCTTGGAAAACCCCGCTCACCTCCTTAGTAGTTTGGCACAAGCAGTCAGGCTTATCACCGTGTAAAGTATTTGTACCAACACACATAATAATACAGTGAAAATACTTCAAAATGGACACCACACCAGTTTAGAAAAATAGGTAATATTTATCTAAATCAAACAAGACCAAAGTGAAAAAATCCAACGTACACAAGTCAAGATAGGAATTTTCAAAATAATAAGATTCTTACTCCATAGAAAACAATGGATACATTGTTGCTACACAAAGTACCTGGTTTGCATCAAAAATAAACCTGCATGGACGGGCATGCATCGGAAAAGTCAGTTATGCGTTGATTCCTTATTCGCAACTAAGGCCATGCATAGTTTCTTCTCTGGTTGGGTCTGTGATGCATTGCTTTTCTCCCTTGCAAGAGAGCGATGCATTGATTCCAGACAGGCACCTTGGATCTGCGCAGGCTTGCGTTCATTTTTTACACCCATTGATGTTGCATGAGAAATCTGTTCGAAGGGTGTTAGAAAACCACACTGCATGAGGTTTGCATCAATATCAGCAGCTGCAAGTGAGTGTTGCACTATTTCTCCAGCCACGATGCGCCGATCTCCCAGCCGACATGCGTGGAGCATCGATTTTAGCTGTGAAGCGGGTGGTGCGTTATTTATCAGCCGCATTGCAGATGGTGCATCAAAAATTTCCCCCACGGTGGTCTGTGCATGGACTTTTGTCCATTTCCACCAGCTTAACCTTTCGAGGGCCCAGGGACTGGATGGAGCATCTCTTAGCAGGGCAGGAGCCTCACAAGAGAGTCAAGGTGCTAGCAGAAGTCTTTGATGGCTCTGAGAATTCAACAACATGGGGCAAGCTCAGTTCAAGCCCTTGGACATTCGTCTCAAGCAGGAATGCACAACAAAGTCCAGTCTTTGTCCCCTTTCTCAGGCAGAAGCAGCAACTGCAGGATAGCCCAACAAAGCATAGTCACAGGCAGGGGCAGCACTTCTCCATAGCTCTTCAGCTCTTCTCCTTTACTGAGGTCCCTATTGAATCCAAAAGGGATCTAACAGTCTAGGGTTTTATGTCCCTTTCTGCCTTTGAAGTAGGCAAACTTCAAAGGAAAGTCTCTGTTGTTCACAAGATCCTGATTTGCCCAGGACTGGCCCCAGACACACACCAGGTGTTTGGAGACTGCATTGTGTGAGGGCAGCCACAGTTTATTCAGATGTAAGTGACCACTTCTCCTTCCACTCCAGCTCAGATGGCTCATCAAGATATGCAGGCTACACCCCAGCGCCCTTTGTGTCACTGTCTAGAGGAGATTCACAAACAGCCCACCTGTCAATCTGACCCAGACAGGGAATCCACAAACCAGCAGAGTCACAGAATGGTTGAAGCAAGAAAATGCCCACTTTCTAAAAGTGGCATTTTCAAACTAACAATTTAAAAAACAACTTCACTAAAAGATGTATTTTAAAATTGTTAGTTCAGAGACCCCAAACTCCACATTTCTATCTGCTCCAACAAGGAGCCTGAACTCGGGGCCAGTCTCTCTCGGCCAATCGGATATCACTAGTAAGTTCATCCCAGAATATCACACTAATGGTGCGCTCTATGTCTCCCTCGATTTGAATCTTTAAATCAAAAACCCTATCTGGTGGGAGATCGCGGACGTCCCCAGTCTCAACCGCAATGCAATCAGTAGTTGCTGTCACATCCAGATGATGTTTCAGACTCTGGCGACATATCGTGACCTCTGCTGCGCTGTCTAACAGTGTAACTGCCAATGTCTTGTTCTTCAGCAATGTTCTCAAGTGTACTGGCATTTTTAACTAACAGTGCTGCCACCTTTTTCTTTTTAAATTGTGGCTTTTGCTGAGGAGTCTTTTCTTCTTTTTTAATTGTAGACTGTGGTGAGTCTTTCTTTTGTTTCACGTATTCAGGACATCGGTCAGGCAGCCCCCTCTCTCGCTACGTCTATCTGGAGTGTCCTGAAAGGAACGAGAGGGAGGTGAATCAGTATATCTATCAGGAGTTTTTATACTTTCCCGATTTCTGAGATTGTATCTCCTTTCTGAGTTCTCCGGGTGTGGAGAATCAGCTCTCTTATTTCGTCTATCTTTAAATTCTTTTTGTTTTTCCCAGCACTTTTTAGAACCCTCTTGTGCCTGCTTTGTACCTTCCTTAGGGGTGGTACTTTGTAATTCCAATTTCTTTGGTTTGGTGCCCAAACTATCCCATCCTATACTAGTATAGGTGTCGGAAATTATTTTTGGTAGCTGTCTCTCCTGTTCGAAGTGTGGAGTTTCTCTGAGACGCTGGCGTATAGCCAGTGCTACCGCTTCCCCTTTAATGTTACTGAGTATTATTGAGGAAACTGCGTCAAATTTACACATTCATTTCATCCCCAAATCTAGGGCCGGTGCAGCCCCGTGCTCATTCTGTATTTGTTTTAACACTTCCGGTAAATTAGCAAGTGTCGGGGTATCATGCGTGGTAGTATATATGGCAGCGAAGACAGTACACCATGTGGCGCAGTCATCCAGTGAGGGAACCATCCCAAAGGGCAAGCACATTGTGAGAAGTCTAATTTTTTCCTGAGGTCCCGTATGGGGAAACACAGCTTCCAGCTGATTTGTTTTCTGGGCTATCCAGAGCAGTATTTTCTCTTGTTCTGTGGGTATTTTACCCATGATAGTATGCACAGTTTGTGGATTACTCCCAGTAGCCAAGTGGTATCCACCAGGGGCTGGTGGTGCTGGACGCACTGGTGTTGCGTTCAATGTTCGCATTACGAACTGAACAAGTCGTCTATAAAGTGTTACTAACTGATTATGTAAGTTTCGTAAATCTGCTACTGGCATAGTTTGTATGCCTGGGTGAGGTGTGTGTGTGGCAAACATAGGCCAAGTTGGTCCATCATTACCTAAAGGACCTAGTCTCACTCTTTGTAATACATGTGGGAGGGCACCTTCAAACCAGTTAAGATGCTCTTGGTATGGGAGTGCTACTTCATGACTACTGGTATGCTTGGTACCGTTGCGGTACGTTCGCAATTTCATATTTGTGAAATATATGCGATCTTTGGTCCACCTCAGGAAAGATGATCCAACAGTAAAATGTTTCTGTTGGTAGGCTTCATTAGTTTCTACTATAAGAGTAACATCCCTGCTCTCTTCTGTAAAGCCATGCGCTAGTAGGTGTTGTGTTAATGCTTGTCTAGCATTCTCAGGAATGTCTATGACGTTAGCTATATTTGAAAAATTGGTCAGAGAAATGGAACACCAAGTGGTGAGTAAAGTCCTTTTTTAAGAGTTCAAGCTCAAACAACCTACAGCCTAATTAGGTGTTACCTTTTCAGCTGAGGAGGATTTTTCCTAAGACCACGGATGTCTCCGCATAATGGTACTTAGGGTACCTGTTGTCTGTGAGACAGTGATATTCGGGGTATCCGTAATTAGTGCCTAAACACCATCATTGGTGGCACCATGTCGTAGTTTGAACTCTTGCTCTAGGCAAGACTGCTGGTTTAAGGATGACAGTACTTATGTTTACAGGCGACTATGCCTGTCCTACAACAAGTCACAACTGTCATCCCAACCTTTCCAGCTCACTAGCAGCACCTCACCAAAAAATCAAATAGTAAAAGGTGATTTGTGGCAGCCTTTACACATGGACTTGAGGCATCTCAGGGAGTGTCCTGGTTAAACCGAGATTACCCCTTTCTCACAGATAAATCATGTCTCAACCAAACACAAGCAATAATCAAAGATGCAGTAAAGTGTCAATGGTTTTTATTTAATACAACTGCATTCTGCGATAAGTTACATGGGCTGCAATGATTAGAATAATGAACAATGCAAGAGACAGAATTGTGAAGACAAGAGTCATTATTAAAAAGACCACCACCATTTTGCAATCATATGAAAAAGACATAAAGGGGGTCATTCCAACCTCAGCTGTAAAAGGCGCTTACCGCCGTGCATAAGACCGCCATAACACTGCCGCGGCCGCGGTAAACCGCCACGGTCATTCTGACCCACAGCAGGCAAACCGCCAAAATACAGACATCCACAAAAGTCTGCCACACCAAAGGGCAGCGAGAAACTGGTGATGACCAAACCTCCCCCGTCACGCCAACAGAAATAAGCCGATGCCATCACGACCTACGAATCCACGCGGCGGTCTTTCACCCGCGGTATTCCATTGGCCGTGCTCAAAATACACACAAACTTACAAAACACAGCCACATTGGACAATTCAAAATACACACACCTGATACACATACAAACAACACTCCCACACACCCAATACAATATAAAACACACACCCACATCACCCACAAACCCCCACTCCTAGAGATTCGTGAACACGCACAGAGAAAAGAGATCCGAGCTCCCAGACGCCCAATTCACTGTCACCCAGCAATATTAGCATGCACTTGACACAACACAACAATACACATCACCACACTTAGCACCACACAATCCACCCCCACACATCACCCACACCACCCCATGGCACCGCAAAGACACCCCAGGTTTTCGGAGGCTGAACTCAGGGTCATGGTGGAGGAAATTGTACGGGAAGAGCCACAGCTCTTCGGCACACAGGTGCAGCACACCACCATTGCCAGGAAGATGGAGCTATGGAGCAGAATAGTGGACAGGGTCAACGCTGTGGGACAGCACCCAAGAAATAGGGACGACATCAGGAAGCGGTGGAACGACCTACGGGGGAAGGTGCGTTCCATGGTATCCAGGCACAACATCGCGGTGCAGCGGACTGGCGGCGGACCCCCACCTCCTCCCCCAGAATTTACAACATGGGAGGAGCAGGTCTTGGCGATCCTGCATCCTGAGGGCCCCGCAGGATTATCTGGAGGAATGGACTCTGGTAAGTGAAATCTTCACTACTTCATCCCCCCCACCCCACCAGCATGCCATCTCATACCCCCACCCTCACCCCATCACACATACTCCTTGCAAATGTCTCACCATCACAACCCCCCCATCCCAACACCAAGCCCTGCATGCGTCCACAAAGCATAGACACCCATCACCAAAGCATGCACACTGCACATACCCATCCCCCCAAACCACCGTCACAACAGCCCCCACAAGGGAATGCCAGCACTGGGGTACACGGGCACCCACCCATTGCACGCCATGGCACACACAGAAGCAATAAACATACTTTTATACCCCTGCAGGACCCGAACGCCAGGTCACCGCGCAGGAGGGTCCACAAATGTCCACTCCACCCCCAGAAGAGGCCCACAGTGATGACAGCACCTCTGTCGACCTGGATCTAGATGACCAGCCCGGCCCATCGGGGACCTCGGGACAGTCGGTTACCCTCAGACAGCCACAGGCCACAGCAGGCCACAGCAGACCTTCCCCCCTCTGGGAACACCAGCACAGCAGCCACCCAGCGGGCCCATCCCTCCGTCCCCAGGACACGTCAATCAGCGGTGTGTTCACCACTACAGGGAACTCAGGCTAACCCACCACCCCAACAACAACAGGGACCTGGGGGCAGTGGCGGTGGGCACACGGTCCAGGGGACAGAGGCCCAGGGAGGAACTGGGAGGGCTGCTGTGCGACAGGGGGGGGACAGGCCCAGGGAACCCACTCTCCACAAGGCCCTTTCCTCCATCATGGGAGCCTACCACCACTCCCAGATGGCGACGGTCCTGGCCAGGTTTCAGGAGATCCAGCTTCTGCAGGAGCAACAGTATACGAGGTTCAGGGAGGAACTAAGAAACATCAGTTCCGCCATGGGCACCATCGGAGTGGCTCTGAATCAGGTAGTCACCACATTGCGGGACACTGTGGCACCACAAAGGGCCCCTGTCACTAGCATGGACCAAGAACTGCCTACCACCTCCGCCGGCGCTAGTGGACAGGAGGCCCCGACACAAGACCAACAGGCCACCAGAACCCCACCCCCTGCAGAAGGAGAACCACCCCGCAAGCGGGCCCTGAGATCCAGGAAGAAGACAGAGTAAGACGCCAAGACCCCCGCCAGCAAAGGATACCGTCCTGATTGTCATCCCACTGTCCCACATTGACACCCTGTCCAACTTTAAACTGCCCCTGCACCACTTTCAACAGGCATTTGGACAATGCACCTGTGATACTGATAGTCTGGACTCTGCCATGGACAATCCTCCACCATCACCCCTCACCGATTTGCAACCTCCCACCAATTTAGAGCACTGTAATAAACACACTTATTGCACAAAAAATCTGGAGTCTGGCTGTGATTTTGAACAAATGTATTAGACATGACCGTGCCAAAATGTTCATTTACATTGTGATGCCAACATACCACTGTCACAAAGCTGTAGTCCATGGGGAAACAAAGCAGATGTCACGCAGTGGGACCCACATCTCTGAAATCGGAAGGGAAAGGCACAACACAGTTACCATACACTGGGGGAAAAAGTCAGACATTAGAGAGGTAGGAGTCTTTAAGTAAATGTAATATGCCGGTGTGTACTCTTACCTGTGTGTCATTGGAAATACTGCTGTATTACTGTGTTCCTGTTCTCTATGTCGTCCTCTTCGGCTTCCTCCTCTTCACTCTCCACAGGCTCCACAGCTGCTACAACACCACCATCTGGACCATCCTCCTGCAGAAAAGGCACCTGGCGTTGCAAAGCCTAGGTTGTGAAGCATACAGCAGGCCACGATGATCTGGCACACCTTCTTTGGTGAGTACATTAGGGATCCACCTGTCATATGGAGGCACCTGAACCTGGCCTTCAGGAGGCCGAAGGTCCGCTCGATCACCCTCCTAGTACGCCCATGGGCCTCATTGTACCGTTCCTCTGCCCTTGTCCTGGGATTCCTCACTGGGGTCAGTAGCCAGGACAGGTTGGGGTAACCAGAGTCCCCTAATAGCCACACCCGGTGCCTCTGGAGTTGACCCATCACGTAAGGGATGCTGCTATTCTGCATGATGTACGCGTCATGCACTGACCCAGGGAACTTGGCATTAACATGGGAGATGTACTGGTCAGCCCAACAGACCATCTGGACATTCATGGAATGATAACTCTTCCTGTTCCTGTACACCTGTTCACTCCTGCTGGGGGGGACCAAAGCAACATGTGTCCCATCAATGGCACCAATGATGTTGGGAATATGTCCAAGGGCATAGAAATCACCCTTCACTGTAGGCAAATCCCCCACTTCAGGGAACACGATGTAGCTTCACATGTGTTTGAGCAGGGCAGACAACACTCTGGACAACACCTTGGAAAACATGGGCTGGGACATCCCTGATGATATGGCCACTGTTGTTTGAAAAGACCCACTTGCAAAGAAATGGAGTACTGACAGAACCTGCACTAGAGGGGGTATCCCTGTGGGTTGGCGGATGGGTGACATCAGGTCTGTCTCCAGCTGGGCACACAGTTCCTGTATAGTGGCTCTGTCAAGCCTGTATGTCAGTATGACATGTCTTTCCTCCATTGTCGACAGGTCCACCAGCGGTCTGTACACAGGAACATTCCTCCATCTCCTCGCATGTCCCAGCGGACGGTGCCTATGAAGGACAACAGCGAGCACAGAGTCAATCAACCCACAGGTACGTAACCACAGCTTGCACATAACACAATTCCCAATGCATTGAATGGCTTGTATGAGTGTCGATGCAAGGCCTAGGTATGTGTGACGCAGTAGAAATTAAGCCATGTGGGCCCTTGAAATGGCGGCTGCCTGACCTGTGAAGTGCGACAATGGGATGTGAGGTCAATGCGCTGCCGTGGCACACCGTGGCGGTAGGCGGTCGAAGACCGCGGCGCAAAGCAGCATTGGTTAACATTGAACCCTAGGGGTTTCAGGAGCCAATGACGATGTGCGCCGGCGGTCGCGGTACGCACCGCCGCGGTACGCACCGCCGCGGTATGCACCGCCGCGGTATGCACCGCCGCGGCCGTGACCTCCATTTTCTATCTGCTTAATCACTCGATACCTGATCTTCCACAGGAGAGGACCTACACTGCAATTGCTGCTGTGACCTCGGTCTGGAAGAGAGAATGGCTCATGCGACTGGGGAAAGGGCCCCTGCCTTCACTGCGGAGGAGTTGGAGAAACTTGTGGATGAGGTTCTCCCCCAGTATGCGCTACTCTACGGTCCTCCAGACCAACAGGTAAGTACACTGGGACCATGCTTTGTGGGCAATTCCTGTGTTGAGTGGGGTGGATGAAAGATGGCGGGGAGGGGAGCGATTGAGGCATGGATCAAACAACAGATGAGAGCATGTGCACATGGCAAGGGTGGGGATGGGGGGCCACTCACATCGAGCATGCAGAAGGTGATGATTATACTTCTCTCCCTGTACATGTCACATAGGTCAGCGCCCACCAGAAAATCGATATTTGGCGTGCCATCGCCAAGGACGTCCGGACCCTGGGGGTCCACAACAGACGGGGCATCCACTGCCGGAAGAGATGGGAGGACATCCGACGCTGGAGCAGGAAGACGGCGGAGGCTCAGCTGGGGATGACCTACCCCGATTTGGATGGACGCGTGAGGACATCACAGCAGACACAAGGGGGTGAGTACACTCCAATCCTGGTGACTTTGCGCGCAGTGGAGGTGTCTGGGTGGGGGAGGAGGGCTGTGGATATCCCTAGGCCAGGGCGATTTCGGTAGGATAGGCCCCTCCGTAAGGCATGGCCCTGTGCCCCCACCCCCCACCTCTGTAGAGTGCCAAGTACAGGTATCCATGGCCCTGTGTCATCTATGTTTGCAGTTGTCGTCCATAGGCTTGTAGGCCATGTCCCATGGATTGCGTAGTCGACCCCAAGTGCGCAGCGTAGTGCAGGGGGCTTCTGTGTCTGTCCTCTCCGCCATCGGTGTCACCAATACATGCACTCAACATGTCTTTATTTCTCCCCCTCTTTTGTGGTCTTCCTGTTCATGTGTGCATTAGCATCATCAGGCTGAGGAGAAGTGGCATCGGAGCATGAGGGAGCTGCATCCCACAAGGCCCTGGAGGGCCATGCAACGGAGTCCGAATACACCAGTGGGACGGAGGGTGAGGGGAGCTCCACAGCGGGGACTCGTGCAGACATTAGTGACAGCGACTCGTCCTCTGAAGGGAGCTCCCTTGTGGTGCCGGCAACATCCGTGCACCCCGCAACAACAGGTACAGCCGCCACCCAGCGCACCAGCACCGCCCTCCCAGCAGCCACTCAGCGTTTGCCCCGTGCCCGCTCACCCAGGAAGGTGGGCATCTCCTTCGCCCCAGGCACCTCAGGCCCTGCCCCAGTCACCCCTGCTGCCCTCAGTGAGGAGGTCATTGACCTCCTGAGGATGATCAATGTTGGGCAGTCTACCCTTTTGAATGCCATCCAGGGTGTCGAAAGGGAGGTGCACCAGAGTAATGCATACCTGGAGGGCATTCATTCTGGTCAGGCTGCCCATCAGCGATCGTTCAATGCTCTGGCCTCAGCACTGATGGCAGCAATTGTCCCTGTCTCTAGCCTCCCCCCTCCAACTTCCTCCACCTAGACCCAATCCCCTGTACCTCAGCCTATCCCAGACACACCATCAGACCAGCCTGCACACACCTCAACACCCAAGGGAAGCTCATCCAGACATAAGCACCACACATCACACAAGCATTCACACAAGCAACATCCACATGCAGACATACCAACACCCACAGCCCCCACTGTGTCCCCCTCCTCTTCGTCTCCCTCCTCCCTCCCTGTGACTTCTCCACTCACACCTGCATGCACAACATCTTCAGCCACTATGTCCATCACCACCACACCCACCAGAACACCCCGCACACGTGCAGTCACCACCCCCACTACCATTTACACGTCCCCTGTGTCCTCTCCCAGTGTCTGTGACCCCCTCTTCCAAGCTACACAAACGCAGGCAGCCACCCACCCAACAGCCATCCACCTCACGACAGCATCCAGCCCAAGCACCTGCACCCAAAGACACCAGACAGAAAACACCTACAACCACAACCTCTTCCTCCACTCCCATACCCACTACACCTACCCGTCCCTCTCTTTCTAAATTGCTTTTCCTTTCCAAACCTGACCTCTTTCCAACAACTCCCCACCCCGTCCATCTCATAGGACTCCAGTCAGCACCTCAGCCACCACAAAAGCGGGACCTGTAAAGACAGTTTGCCATGGACTGTGGAGTCCCCCACCCTCAAGGGCAGCCAGTTCAGTAAGGAGCCAAGGCACGGCCAGCCCACCCCCGGTAAAGCATCCGAAGATTGCCAGTGCCCGGCGTGAGAGGCCAAAGACACCAGGGACCAAAATTCCTACCATGGCTCCGGCAGGAAGTGTGGTGCCACCTGGCACACCGCCAAAGGTGGGGAAGGGCCACAGGCGAACAGGGAAGGGTGGTAAGGGCAGCACGCCCGACAAGTCCGCCAGCAGGCCAGCTGGCCAGGAGGGCCCGCCAGCCCCATCCCAGATGCGCAGGAGGACACCTACAGGCCCGGTACTCCAGCCCCGAATGGCCTCGCAAGCCACATCCCAGGTGGGCAGGAGGACACCCACAGGCCCGGTACTGCAGCCCAGGAGGGCCCCGCAAGCCACACGACAGATGGGCAGGAAGGCCCCGCCAGCCACAGGTCAGGTGGCGAATGACCTCCATGCCATGGCTGGATCCGCTGACCTGGACACTCATCCGATGCACCGCTGAACTGGGCACCGCCGTCTCAAGCACCACTGAACTGGGCCCTTCATCTCAAGCACCGCTGAACTGGGCACCGCCGTCTCAAGCACCGCTGAACTGGGCACCGCCGTCTCAAGCACCGCTGAACTGGGCCATTCATCTCAAGCACCGCTGAACTGGGCCTTTCATCTCAAGCACCGCTGAACTGGGCACCGCCGTCTCAAGCACCGCTGAACAGGGACCTTCATCTCAAGCACCGCTGCACTGGGCACCGCCGTCTCAAGCACCGCTGAACTGGGCCCTTCATCTCAAGCACCGCTGAACTGGGCACCGCCGTCTCAAGCACCGCTGAACTGGGCACCGCCGTCTCAAGCACCGCTGAACTGGGCCCTTCATCTCAAGCACCGCTGAACAGGGCACCGCCGTCTCAAGCACCGCTGAACAGGGCCCTTCATCTCAAGCACCGCTGCACTGGGCACCGCCGTCTCAGGCACCGCTGAACTGGGCCCTTCATCTCAAGCACCGCTGAACTGGGCACCGCCGTCTCAAGCACCGCTGAACTGGGCACCACCGTCTCAAGCACCGCTGAACTGGGCACCGCCGTCTCAAGCACCGCTGAATAGGGCACCGCCGTCTCAAGCACCGCTGCACTGGGCACCGCCATCTCAAGCACCGCTGAACTGGGCCCTTCATCTCAAGCACCGCTGAACAGGGCACCGCCGTCTCAAGCACCGCTGAACTGGGCCCTTCATCTCAAGCACCGCTGCACTGGGCACTGCCGTCTCAAGCACCGCTGAATTGGGCACCGCCGTCTCAAGCACTGCTGAACAGGGCACCGCCGTCTCAGGCACCGCTGCACTGGGCACCGCCGTCTCAAGCACCGCTGAACTGGGCCCTTCATCTCAAGCACCACTGAACAGGGCACCGCCGTCTCAAGCACCGCTGAACAGGGCCCTTCATCTCAAGCACCGCTGCACTGGGCACTGCCGTCTCAAGCACCGCTGAACTGGGCCCTTCATCTCAAGCACCACTGCACTGGGCACCGCCGTCTCAAGCGCCGCTGAACTGGGCCCTTCATCTCATGCACCGCTGAACTGGGCACCGCCGTCTCAAGCACCGCTGAACTGGGCCCTTCATCTCAAGCACCGCTGCACTGGGCACCGCCGTCTCAAGCACCGCTGAACTGGGCACCACCGTCTCAAGCACCGCTGAACAGGGCACCGCTGTCTCAAGCACCGCTGCACTGGGCACCGCCGTCTCAAGCACCGCTGAACTGGGCCCTTCATCTCAAGCACCGCTGAACAGGGCAGCGCCGTCTCAAGCACCGCTGAACTGGGCACCGCCGTCTCAAGCACCGCTGAACTCGGCCCTTCATCTCAAGCACCGCTGAACAGGGCACTGCGGTCTCAAGCACCGCTGAACTGGGCACCTCCGTCTCAAGCACCGCTGAACTGGGCACCGCCGTCTCAAGCAGCGCTGAACAGGGCACCGCCGTCTCAAGCACCGCTGCACTGGGCACCGCCGTCTCAAGCACCGCTGAACTGGGCCTTTCATCTCAAGCACCGCTGAACAGGGCACCGCTGTCTCAAGCACTGCTGATCTGGGCACCGCCGTCTCAAGCACCGCTGAACTGGGCACCGCCGTCTCAAGCACCGCTGAACAGGGCACCGCCGTCTCAAGCACCGCTGCACTGGGCACCGCCGTCTCAATCACCGCTGAACTGGGCCCTTCATCTCAAGCACCGCTGAAGAGGGCACCGCCATCTCAAGCACCGCTGAACTGGGCACCGCCCTCTCAAGCACCGCTGAACTGGGCCCTTCATCTCAAGCACCGCTGAACAGGGCACCGCCGTCTCAAGCACTGTTGAACTGGGCACCGCCGTCTCAAGCACCGCTGAACTGGGTCCTTCATCTCAAGCACCGCTGAACAGGGCACCGCCGTCTCAAGCACCGCTGCACTGGGCCCTTCATCTCAAGCACCGCTGGCCCATTGGCAGAAGGGGCAGGCCCGCATCTGTGTCGGGCAGGGCTGCACGAAGCACTCTGGGCACCAATCCCCCTCCATAACCATTGGAGACTGTTATCAACTTGAGAGACTGTGGCTTTGCACTCCCCAGGATGGCCCAGTGGGCAACCCACCCACTGTAGAGACTTGAGAGACTGTGGCTTTGCACTCCCCAGGATGGCCCAGTGGGCAACCCACCCACTGTAGAGACTTGAGAGACTGTGGCTTTGCACTCCCCAGGATTGAACAGTGGCCATGGAGGCCCCTTGTGGATCTGGGGTCGTGGACTCATCTGGCTGAGGTGCCCCCCCTTCCCTTCCCCCTGAGGTGCCTGTAGTTTTCCTATCTGATGCCCCTGCAGTGTTCTCTCCGTTGGAGTCAGGTATCCTGTGTGGGCTTTGCCCATGTGATTTGGGCCCAGTGGTCCACGGACAATGCCTGGTACAATTTTAGGACTTTAATATTAATGTATATAAAGGTTTTAGATGTGTGATATATTTATAAGCCATTGATACAATATATTCCAATGTTTAGAATCATTTCCTTTTGTCTTTGCATTCTTCTAGGGGGTTTGGGGGGGGTAACTGTGATGTATTGTTATGCACTGATGTGTGTGTTGTAGTGGGTGAGGGCGGCGGTGGGGGTGTTGTGTGTTGCATGTGTGTGCCACTCTCTTTTCCCTCCCCCCTCCCCTGTGTCGTAGGTGCAGTACTCACCGTTGTCTTCTGCGCCGGCGTTCGTGCTCCTGGTAGAGGAGCAGGAAGAGAATCGCTGGGAGGATGTGTAGTTCGGGATCCATGCTGCCCAGATTCCTCGTGGGGTGTATGGAGGTGAGCGTTTTCCGTTCGAAATGGCTGTTTCCGCCGTGTTTTTATCGGCAGGGCTACCGCCCCGGAAAAGGTGGCGGTTTGGTGGGTTGTGATAGGGTGGGCGGTACATTGACTCCCGCCTGTCTGTTGGCCGCGCTGTTTGTCAAGACGATGTGCAGCATCGATATCAGCGATGGTAGCGATATCCCTCTGATTATCTGTCTAAAGTGTGATGTATTTATACAGATCTACTTGGACCCCTGACGTAGGTGTGTTCCCTAACAATAGATAACAGGCATGCTTGGGGCGGCAATTAATATAAACAATTCCCTCGAAAGCATGAAGAGGGAAAGTCCCTGACTGTGAACACCTTCAGTTTGTTTGTCTTTGTCACTTGATCCTGATGCCTTAGCGCGGTGGCACTGATAATGTAACTCATAGCAAATAGCCTAACCATAAACAAGGCAGCCATCTTAGAAGAATTAATTAATTAAAAGGGCTAAGACAGAGCAAGCTAAGTAGGTTAAAAGTCACTAGGTGACGGGGGCACGAGTCTGCAAGCCAAAGGCTAAGCTAACTCCTGTTATCCCATTAAAACAAACTAGGATTCACTACACTATCAACAATCCATGCACTATTTGTAGCACATGCATTATCTATAGTACATGCACTATCTACAGTACATACTAACAACATGGCAGGCACCAAGTACATAACATGCACTAACTATAGCGCATACATCAACTACTACACATGCATTAACTATATCACAAGCACTAACTACAGAGCATACAAAGACAGTGCATGCACTATCTACAGCCTGTGCACTGTCTACAGCACAAGCACTGTCTACAGTACATGCATTATCTACAGCACATGCAGTATCTACACCCCATGCACTGTCTACTGTGCATGCACTATCTACAGAGCAGGAACTATCTACAGTGCATGCACTATCTTCAGGCCATTCACTATCTGCAGCTCGTGCACTGTCTACAGTACATGCACTATCTACAGCGCATGCACTATCTACAGTGCGTGCACTGTCTACAGCGCATACACTATCTACAGTACATCCACTAGCTACAGTACATACACAGGGGTGCCCATGCACTGTCTACAGCACATGCACTATTTGCAGACTGTGCACCATCTATAGCGCTTGCACTAACTACAGAGCATCAACTGTCTACAGCGCATGCACATCTATAGAACATGCAGTGACTACAGCGCGAGCACTAAGTACATCACATGCACTAACTTCAGAGTATACATTAACTACAGTGCATGCACCACTGTGCATTATTATCTGTAGTGCATGCACCCACTATAGTACATGCACTAACCCATTGACTGCCAGAAAGATAGCCATGGGTTGCTTGAGCTCAGGTTCAGACAGGACCTGGCAGTTTGGGATGTATTGTTTCTAATGCAATAGGACCCAGGATAAGTTGCATGTGGCTGAGAGTAATCTGTGGTTTCATGGTCGGCAAACAAAGTGATGGAATGGGAATGTAGGAGGCTGGCCTGGTTTGTAGTGGGTACCAGAGGTACTTACACCTTATACCATGTCCAGTTATCCCTTATTATTGTATGTAGTCAGTGTCTAGAAGCCCGGCTCTCTAGTGGTAGAGTGGATGAGGAGCCAAGGTCGGACTAGGAGGCATGCAAAGCTCATGCAATATCACAACAGTCATACAGTACTTACACACATGAAAGAAAATACTCAGTGGTACAAAAATAAAGGCACAATATTTTAGTGACATACTTGCAAACTATACCTGAGAGACTATACTCCCTTAGAAGGGAAGTAATATACACAATATATACACTAGTGTCCAAAAACAGGTAAGTACACAGTTATAAATCAGTGTAAATAGTGAAAATCACAATAGTTAGAAATAGGCCTGGGGGAACACAAACCATAAACTAAGAAAGTGGAATTTGAATGTTGGTTTCCCACCTAGGCAAGTGTAGTGTGTAGAGGGGCACTGGGGGTGTAAGAAAACACCAAAGGTAAGTAATAGAACCCATCCCAGACCCCAGGAAAGTAGGAGTAAATCACAGGAACTGTCCTACTAAACAGAAGAAAACAAAAAAGAAGATTATGCAAGAACCAGAAGAGACTGCAAGACACCAACAGTGGATTCCTGGACCTGAAGACCTGTAGAAGAATGGGACCAAGTCCAAGAAGCACAGAAGAGTCCAGGAAGAACATGAGCCCCTGCTAACCCGGATGAAGGTGCAAAAGTGGAACCACTGGTAAAGAACTACAGTCAGTACTGCACCCAAGAAGATGGATGCGGGTTCCTGGTTGGTGCAGATCATGTGTCACACCGGATGGATGATTGCAGTCTGGATTGCGTCACTGGATTCTGCCAACAAAACTTATCAAAAGCTAAGCTTGTGGTTGGAGAAAAATGGCGCTGCTTGGGACCAGGAAGGACCAGGTCAACTTTACCCAGGAGGCAGTCCAGAGAGCCCTCAGATTCCCACAAGATGAGGACAAAGGAGGTGCAACTGGAGGCCCTTGTAGCACTATAACAAAGGGTCCCACGCCGCCGGAGAACGTTCCAGGAAGCTGTGCATCACAGGAGGGTGAGCTCGGGCCAGAGCTGTGCTCTGCATGAAGAACTTTGTGGAAGGTTGCACACAAGCATTGGCAACTGCAAATCAAGCAGTGCACGGGGTTATTGTCTTACCGGGGGAGGCAGGCTCCTACTTCCACCAAAGTTGGACAGCTGGACGTCAGGACCGTTAGGACCACTTCAGCCTAAGACCCATGTTGCTGGATCCAGCACTTCACCAGGAGAGGGGACCCAAGCCACTGGTCGTTAATGCAGAGGGTGAAGAAAGTGATAACTTCACTTCTATGGAGATTCCTTCACTCTTCTGGTGCAGACTGAGGACTGGAAGCCCTCTGAAGTTGACCGACTGGGAAATAGTTGCAGTTGCTGACAGGAGCAAAAGTTACAAAGTTGCAGAACTCATCCTGGCTTCTTTGTTGCAGTTTTATAGAGTTCCTGGAGGTCCAGATACAGGTTCTTCAATGAGAAGGTGAAGTAAAGGATGCAGAGGATTCCTGCTGGAGTCTTGCAATCCAAATCTGAAGAACCACCCAGAGAAGAGATCCTAAATAGCCATGAAAGGGGGTTTGGTCCACTAAACAGGTAAGCACCTAAAATGGGAGAGCTCTGACATCACCTGCTGGCACTGGCCACTCAGATGCTCCCAGAGTTCCCTGTCCATCTGAAAACAAGATGGCAGAACCCAGGGACCCTCTGGAGGAGCTCTGCGAGCCACCCCTGGGGTTGTGATGGACGGGGGATTGGTCACTTCCCTTTCCTTTGTCCAGGTTCGCACCAGAGCAGGGACTGGGGGTCTCTGAACTAATGTACACTAGATTATGCAAGGAGGGCACCAGTTGTGCCCTTCAAAGCATTTCCAGAGGCTCTGGGAGGCTACCCCTCCCATGCCTGCAACACATATTTTGAAAGGGAGAGGGTGTAAAATCCTTCTCCCAAAGGGAAACCTCAGAAGGCTGGTATGGCAATTCTGGGGGTTCACTGTGGAGCCGCCAGAGTATATGCAATCATATAACCAATGCTAGATTCAACATTGGGGTATACTACAGAGATGTTAGACGCCTCACATGGCCATATTCTGAGTTACCATTATGTAGCTAGACATAGGTAGTGACCTATGTCTAGTACACATATAAAAGGGCATACCCGTACTCATGAAGTCCGGGAAATTGGTCCTGGACAATATGGGGGCACCACTGCTAGTGCAGGGGTGCCCTCACACACAGGTTCTCTACACCTAGCTTTCAGGGCTGGAAGGTGTAACATATAGGTGATTTCTGAGTGCCCTAGTGCAGGTTAAATGGCAGTGAAAGGGTGCATGCACCATTTCACACAGGCTGCAATGGCAGTCATGTAGAAGCCTTTGCCTGGGCTCCCTATGGGTGGTAAAAGAAATGCTGCAGCCCATAGGGATCCCCTAGAACACCAATGCCCTGGGTACCTAGGTATCATACTTATAAGGGGGAGTCCAGTGTGCCATTTTGGGATGAAATACTGGGTTACCAGTATGCAGTGACAACTTAGGGAAAGGAGAGAGCATATGCCCTGGGGTCCTGGTTAGCAAGGTTGATTTGGATATGTTTGAGTCAAATCTGAAGTGGCATGCCTCCAAAAGAAACGACCAGGGATGTGGCCCGAGTAATTACCAGTGTCTGAGAGTAGGTCAAGAATACCAGCCATCACTTTTTTCTACTTCACATACAGCGACCATTACACAGCCACATTCATCCACCAACACACCTGCCACCATCTAAAAAAACACAACCCATTGTACATGTACTCACCAAGCATCATCCATTCACACACTCACCATCATATGGTGGCACACTGACCATCAACTGTCCACACAACCAACATTTGTGAGTGCTCTAAAGCATTCCTCCAAGAACTTAGTTACTCCGTCATGCATTCATTGCAAACTTAAAAAACAAATCAGGAAATATTTTAAACACATCTGAGTGTGAGCTTTCTCATATAATAACAGGGCTTGCCCTTAAGACTGACTCAGTGTGTTGGGGCTTACACTAGATGCAGGTATTTTTTTCAAAACTGCATTTAATAAAAAGAAAACACAAAATTCCCAAGTTAAGGTGCTGCCTTCAGTACATGTCTCAACCCCACAGTACTACGTGGACCTAAACGCCAGCCCCTCTTCTTACCCAGTAATGCATATAAGGGCAGATGTCCTTTGCTACAGTGTGTTCCTGAGTGTGACAAATGGGGTATAAATGTCAGATTTTGCACGTGTGATGAAGGGTGAGGACAATGACCAGGAGGGTATTCACAGGGGAGAGCGCGACGAAGGAAGCAGCACAATAATTGTAGATGGAGTGGGAGACAGGATGAAGGGATGAAGGTAAGAGAGGATGGGTCCCTAATGGGGTTAGGAGAAGGAGCAAGAGTGCTAAAGACCAAGGATGGAGGTGCAACAGGACAGGAAGAGTTAGGAGGTAAGAGAAAGGAGGGCTAGACCACTGCTCATCTTCAGATGCATCTTTAGTTCTCACTGGAGCTTGGTCAGGCTTGGTGCCTGGTGCACTGGGTTTGGGGAGATTTATAAATGGCGGCAGGAATGGATGCAAGGTTCATGTGCCAAACAACCTCCATAATAATCAGCACCTGAGGATTGTGTTAACGCCCCAAATATCCATGGTGTTGTAGTCGCAACATAAGATTAGGTCCATCAAATAAACTCAAACACAGTGGATCGTACACAATAAAATCAGTATTTATTCTTCAGTCTTCTTGATATAACACACACAAGTCAACTTGTTTTATCTCCACAAGGGACTTCATCAAGGCTATAAAAACATATGTGCAAATAATTACAATTAAAAAACACCAACAGAGACAAATGACAGCAATGTGAGTAGATATCACGTTACAATATCACATAGACAACACTCATTCAACTCTTTAGGGTTCTGTACAGTCACACAGACAGAAATATGCAATATAACTATAATTTTACGTTGCAAAATAACCTATTTTAATATAACAATTATTCCAAAATAAGACAATATCTCCATAATAATACCAGTTGAGCAAGGCAATCCACCGAATGGTAAGTGTCCTGGCTAGGGCCTTCACTTGGAGGTCGATATCAGCTTCTTAGTGGTACACACTAATGCCCCTGACTGCCAGCAGGACTCCTGCAGTATTGCTATAGAGGCTGAAGATCCCAGATGATTGGACGGAGCATTTAGATCAATCAATAACTCAATCAGGAATATGTAAAGTGCACTACTCATCCATGAGGATCTCAAGGAGCTGGGGGGGGAGGATAGGAGCTGCAGGCATGATGGATGGTCATGAATAAAACAGAACCCATCTAGACAAATAGGGTTCTCTTCTTAACGTTAGGCTGATTTATAAAATTCCACTCAGTACCAGTGTGTCAAGTCATTTTTGTTGGCCAACTTTGCCAAAGTGTGCATAACTTTGTCCTTGGCTACAGACTCTGGGGCACATTTTCAATGTCCCTGCGGCACAATAGTGTCTCAGGAGCATCACTTTGGTGATGCTCTGGCGGGGCAGTGTACCTGCATATATTTACAAGTCAACGCAAAGCCACCTTGCATTGCTTTTCATGACCTTGTAAATATGGCCCCTGTTCACGCGTAGCTGTGCATAAAAGGGGCATTCCATGGGTGTTGCTGTGGGTGTTCCCACGCAGCGCCCTGGGAACCTGACTCATTCCAAGGTTTACAAGGATGGGACTCTATCAGATTCCTACACCACCTCAGGTGTAGTGGTGCAACAAGGAGAGACACCTTTCTCCTGTTTTTTACTATTTCTATGTGTGCTGCATGCTACAGCACACATAGAAGGAGGAAAGCACCAACAATGATTGTATATCAGCAGGAAGGTGTCCCTTCTCCTTCTGTGTCTGCTGCAACTTCTCAGAAGTGCAGTCACTTAATAGGTGTTCCTTCATAATCAAATTGTAAAGCCCATCATAATCTTTTACCTGACAAAATCAACCGAGAACTAACTTGGGGTTTTGTGAGTCTCCCTGAACCTGATTCTATATTCTTCACTTGTAAGTCCAAACCCCTCAATCAGGGAGTCCTTCATGAGGTCATAGGATCATAGGACCTGTCACCTGCCTAATTCAAAGTCATGAGTCTACCCCTGCATTTTCACGAAAGCAGTTCTCTACGGAGAGAGCCCCAGTGCTTTTTGTTATACTCTCTGGAAACACAGGCCGCCTCAAAGGCTGTGAATCACTTGGTGATATCACCATCCTTATACCTGGGGACAATCACTCTGGGGATTTTAGAGTCTTTCCCTTTCTATGGCCAGTATCCTTTCCTCCAGGGCAATTCTTCGAGCCGATCTCTTTAAAATAATCTCATCTTCGGTGCTTTCTTCTGTGGACCATGAGGAACCTGAGCTAGCCTCACTAGAAGGGGATGCTCTAAGCACCTTAGTTTGTTTGGCGGGTACAGGTTTCTCTCTTTCAATTGGAGGAGACTCCAGATTCTCCTCTTCACTTGAGCTTCCCTAAACTACAGGGTCAGTGGCTCCATCGGAAGGATGGGCCTCCTCATACTCTGCGAACAGCTCCTGGAGCTTTAGAGAGGAAGAGTTTGAGCCTCTTTTAATTTTGTACCCTTTTCAGAGAGCTCTCAACTGCTTGTTAGAAAGCTGCAGGTAAGGGGTAATGTTGAGCACCTTTTCCACACACCCCATGCCACTCATTCTGTTTCTAAAGTTGGGACCTTTTTGAGCTAGAGTAAAAATTACTAACACAGGTTTTGCAGTCCTAACTAAAGTAACTTTTGAAGGTTTTTACTGTTAAGCTGCAGAGACCTTACCTGAGCCCTAGTAGTACTTTTAAGAATTTGGAATAATACCCAATTAAAAAAATGCATCTTAACTAAAGGCAATTTTTGTATTTACTCATGTAGTCACTTATTGACCAAGTGGTTATCAGCAAATGCAAAATCTCAGACCCCACCGCTGTTCCACCAAAGTAGGAAATTGGCTCTCTATATAGTGTGCACTAAAATGCAGTACACGGTGCAGGGGCATAAGTAGACTAATGCTCTATTTTTGTGATAGTGTGGGGGAGCAGTTAGGCTTATCAGAGGTTAGTGCTAAGCATGTATTGTATTCACAGAGGCAATAAATGTGACATACTCTCAAAAAAAATCAGAGACCAATTCAGAAGAATAGCATTTTTTTTATATATGTTTCAAACCCAAGACCTTTGTAATCAGGTAAGTAGACACGTAAGGATAAATACTTTGCAGTTTCAAAAATCAACATAGTGACATTTTCAGAGTTCTTCTCAATGTTATCCTATAGAGGAAAACAATATTCAGCAAACACAGGGTTAACAATGATCTACAAAGCCAATCTCAGGGGAATTAAGGAAAGTACCAGGCACTGATCAGAACCACACCAGCAGGTCACACCAGGCAGCACTGTGGCGGCCGGGTTCAGATGTGCAATAAGGAGTCGGTGCCCAATGGTTTCCTATGGGAGTCTGACTCTGTGACGAATAAGCTGCCTACTTTAGCTGGAAAGCCAGTCAGGGCAGGAAAAAGGTGTGTAGTAGGCTTGGGGTGCTTGGGAACGTAGGCCCACTTTGGTCTATTCTCCTGTGCCCAGGGGTGACTGATACAGGAGTGTCTTTAAGCATTGGATTTTTTCGAATGGGAGCACTTGCGGTCAGGGGGTCCTGTGTGTTGTGGTTGCAGACATCGTTGAGAAGTCCAACAGGGGTCGACTTGAGCTCTTAGCAGTTTGGGTATATTATTCACACCGATGACCTGCCTCATCTAGTGACAGAGATCACGGGTGCAATGGTTGCTGGAGGTGTTGGATTTTCTCTTATCACGAGCCTGTTGGGGAGGAGATCTGTGGGCAGAGGCTGAAGGCGTCTTGGGAGAGACCAAGATGGGTGAGACCACACTGGACTTGGTCTCTGGTCAACTGGAGAATCGCGTTGGCACCATTGGTTGGCTTCACCTTAAGTTGTGGTTCCAGCAGCTGCAGAGTCTTTTCCTTGGAGCTTATTTGTTGCAGGGGAAATCTGGTGCCCACGGGAGACTTGAGTCTTTATTTAAGGCAAGACAAGTTGGCTTCTTGTGCAGATCCTTCGAGGTCACCAGGCAGACTGGAAGGGCTGGTTCTAGGTCAGCTACTTCTTTGCTTCTTCTGCGGGTGCGACTCTTCTTTGGGTCTTCTTAGGTAGTCGAAACATGGGATCTAGGACTCAGGGATGCCACCTAAATAATCAATTTAGGGATTTAGGGGTGTTACAGAGAGTGCCAGGTGGTAGCCAATGGGCAGACCACCTTTACGGTGACTACACACTTCTTATGACCACTTCCCCTGGGAAGTGGGCATAACCCTAACCCTAACTCTAGTAGCCTAATTCCTTCGAAGCAAGATGGAGTAGTGTCCACTTCAGTTCCTCCACCTTGGGGTGGGACTGGCATGAAGTGGGCATTCCTCTTAATTTAACACATGTTCTTACCTGTGCTGCCACCAAAAGTATGGTCAGGGCAGGGGCATTGATCATTTCTGCCAATTGGAGAGACCTGTGTCACATTACGAAAGTTTAAAGGACTTTGAAGCTTCCTGCCCTGGAATGTCCATTCAGCCTGGGAGAGGAGGCAACATCTCCGCCCGGGGCAGGGTTTTGTTTAAGTCCCTCAAGAGTTCTGGCTCTCACTTTGTGCGGCCAGAAACACATCTGTGGTGGCAGAACTGGGTAGGATCAGTCAGTCAACACACTAGTAGTTGGTGGGTTTTAAGGGGGCAACTCTGTCTGTATTTATTAATACATCTATCTCTGGGGTCACTGAGGGTTTATTATTCTGAGATGTTTGATGCCAAATATCGCAGGACTCAGGATTCAGAGAAGGCCTAACTTAGCTGGGGAACTCGTAGTGACCAGTTTCCAGCACATGAATTAAAATGGCTTCCTTGACTTACTATGACTTCGAATCAACAAAGATATTGTAGGGGCATATTTACTCATGCATATATGACCTCACAAGCAATATAATGTCTCCTGCCTTTGGGCTGTAAGGCCTGCTAAAGGGGTGACTTACATTTATTGCATACAGTGTTAGGGGACATGACACACAGGCTGTATGTCATGTCATGTTTTAAATTTTCTGAAGCACTTTGTCACGTAACCTGAATGGCGGTCTGCACAAGGTTGGTGCTGGGTCCCCAAGAGTGGCACAAGTTGTGCTGCAGCTCTGAGGGGCTCTCTCTATAGTGCCCATGCCCTAGGTACCAAGGGTACCATTTGCTAAGGACTTCTAGGGGCTGAAGGGCCAGGTCAAGTGACCCGGTGTCTTTTTTAGGGTAGGAACACTTGCACTGGGGACCTGTTTAGCAGGAACCCAGTGCACCTCAGTTGAAGTTGCATCTAAATCCCAGGCAAAAAAATGTGGGGGGTATTACAACCAGAACCCTGCTCCGTACAGTAGGTTATCTCTAGTTGTTCTAGAGCAGGCATGTATGAGGTAATCCATCAAGAGTGGCCTTGTCTTCAACCACAGAGAGTGATTTGATAGGTTTACTGACCAGATTTTTAAAGCACAGGTGACTGGTGGAGGTTTCAGAGAGGTTGGTTGTCCCAGTTGTAATTAGCATCTCATTCGGATATACTCTGGCAGCAAAAGCGTCCCTTTTCTGTATCTGCTCCCATGGGTGAAAATGCAGGGTCCTGATTTTGCCCTGAACGATGTGGGGGCACCTTGGCTAGTGCCAGGGTGCCCGCACACTAACTAACTTTGCACCCAACCTTCACCAGGTGGAGGTTAGACATATAGGTGACTTGTAAGTTACTTAAGTAAGTGGTAAATGGCCGTGAAATAACGTGGACGTTATTTCACTCAGGCTGCACTGGCAGGCCTGTGTAAAAATAGTCAGATCTCCCTATGGGTGGCAAAAGAAATGCTGCAACCCATAGGGATCTCCTGGAACCCCAATACCCTGGGTACCTCAGTACCATATACTAGGGAAATATAAGAGTGTTCCAGTATGCCAATGTGAATTGGTGAAATTGGTCACTAGCCTGTTAGTGACAATTTGGAAAGCATAGAGAGCATAACCACTGAGGTTCTGGTTAGCAGAGCCTCAGTGAGACAGTTAGTCATCACACAGGGAACACATACAGGGCACACTTATGAGCACAGGGGCCCTGGCTGACATGGTCCCAGTGACACATACACTAAAACAACATATATACAGTGAAATATGGGGGTAACATGCCAGGCAAGATGGTACTTTCCTACAACCAGGAGCTCTGAAGAAATCTCCCCTGGGTCGACGGAATCTTCCCCCTGCAACCGCAGGCAACAAAAGACTGCATCACCGGTCCTCTGGGTCCCCTCTCAGCACGACGAGCGTGGTCCCTGGAACTCAGCAACTCTGTCCAAGTGACTCCCACAGTCCAGTGACTCTTCAGTCCAAGTTTTGTGGAGGTAAGTCCTTGCCTCCCAACGCTAGACTGCATTGCTGGGTTCCACGTGATTTGCAGCTGCTCCGGCTCCTGTGCACTTTTCCAGGATTTCCTTCGTGCACAGCCAAGCCTGGGTCCCCGACACTCTAACCTGCAGTGCACAACCTTCTGAGTTGTCCTCTGGTGTCGTGGGACTCCCTTTTGTGACTTCACATGGAATCTGGTTCACTCCTCTTCTAAGTGCCTGTTCCAGTACTTTTGCGGGTGCTGCCTGCTTCTGTGAGGGCTCCCTGACTTGCTGGGCGCCCCCTCTGTCTCCTCATCCAAGTGGCGACATCCTGGTCCCTCCTGGGCCACAGCAGCATCCAAAAACCCTAACCGTGACCCTTGCAGCTAGCAAGGCTTGTTTGCTGTCTGTCTGCATGGGAACACCTCTGCAAGCTTCTTCACGACGTGGAACATCCATCCTCCAAAGGGGAAGTTCCTAGTCCTCTTCGTTCTTGCAAAACACCAAGCTTCCTCCATCCGGTGGCAGCTTCCTTGCACCCTCAGCTGGCATTTCCTGGGCTCCTGCCCACTCTTGACACTGTTGCGACTCTTGGACTTGGTCCCCTTGTCTTACAGGTACTCAGGTCCGGAAATCCACTGTTGTTGCATTGCTGGTGTTGGTTTTCCTTGCAGAATCCCCCTATCACGACTTCTCTGCTCTCTGGGGGTTGTGGGTGCACTTTACACCTACCTTACAGGGTCTTGGGGTGGGCTATTTTTCTAACCCTCACTGTTTTCTTACAGTCCCAGCGATCCTCTACAAGCTCACATAGGTTTGGGGTCCATTCGTGGTTCGCATTCCACTTTTGGAGTATATGGTTTGTGTTGCCCCAATACCTATGTGCTCCTATTGCAATCTACTGTAACTTTACACTGCTTGCATTAATTTTCTTGCTATTCCTTACCTAAGTTTGGTTTGTGTATATATATCTTGTGTATATTTGGCATCCTCATACTGAGGGTACTCACTGAGATACTTTTGGCATATTGTCATAAAAATAAAGTACCTTTATTTTTAGTATATCTGTGTATTGTGTTTTCTTATGATAGTGTGCATATGACACCAGTGGTATAGTAGGAACTTTATATGTCTCCTAGTACAGCCTAAGCTGCTTTGCCAAAGCTACCTTCTATCAGCCATAGCTGCTAGAAACACCTCTTCTAAACTAATAAGGGATAGCTGGACCTGGCACAAGGTGTAAGTACCTCTGGTACCCACATCAAGCCAACCTTAGATTGAAGAATCACTGGACTGTTGGAGTCACTTGAATAGAGTTCCTGTGTTCCAGGGACCACGCTCGTCAGGACGAGAGGGGACAGAGAGAACCGGTGATGCAGTCTTTGGTGCCTGCATTAGCAGGGGGGAGTTTCCCTCGACCCACTGGAGATTTCGTCTTGGCTTCCAGTGCAGGGTGAAGGCAGACAGCCCCCAGAGCATGCACCACCAGGAAACAGTCAAGAAAGCCGGCAGCATGAGGTGCTACAATGTTGCTGGTAGTCGTCTTGCTATTTTGTTGCGGTTTTTCAGGCGTCCTGGAGCAGTCAGCAGTCAATCCTTGGCAGAAGTCAAAGAGGGAAGTGCAGAGGAACTCTGGTGAGCTCTTGCATTCATTATCTGAATAATACCCCAGAGGAGAGACCCTAAATAGCCAGAAACTGAGGTTTGGCTACCAAGAAAGGAGAATTGGCTACCAAGAGTGGTAAGAGCCTATCAGAGGGGGTCTCTGACGTCACCTGCTGGCACTTGCCACTCAGAGCAGTCCGGTGTGCCCCAACACCTCTGTTTCCAAGATGGAAGAGGTCTGGGACACACTGGAGGAGCTCTGGGCACCTCCCCTGGGAGGTACTGGTCAGGAGAGTGGTCACTCCCCTTTCCTTTGTCCAGTTTCGCACCAGAGCAGGGCTGGGGGATCCCTGAACCGGTGTAGACTGGCTTATGCAGAGATGGGCACCATCTGTGCCCATCAAAGCATTTCCAGAGGCTGGGGGAGGCTACTCCTCCCCAACCCTTCACACCTATTTCCGAAGGGAGAGGGTGTAACACCCTCTCTCAGAGGAAATCCTTTGTTCTGCCTTCCTGGGTCGGGGCTGCCCAGACCCCAGGAGGGCAGAATCCTGTCTGAGGTGTTGGCAGCAGCAGCAGCTGCAGTGGAGACCCCGGAAAGGCAGTTTAGCAATACCCGGGTTCTGTGCTAGAGACCCAGGGGATCATGGAATTGTCACCCCAATACCAGATTGGTATTGGGGTGACAATTCCATGATCTTAGACATGTTACATGGCCATGTTCGGAGTTACCATTGTGACGCTATACATAGGTAGTGACCTATGTATAGTGCACACGTGTAATGGTGTCCCTGCACTCACAAAGTCCGGGGAAATTGCCCTGAATGATGTGGGGGCACCTTGCCTAGTGCCAGGGTGCCCACACACTAAGTAACTTGGCACCCAACCTTCGCCAAGTGAGGGTTAGACATATAGGTGACTTATAAGTTACTTATGTGCAATGAAAAATGGCTGTGAAATAACGTGGACGTTATTTCACTCAGGCTGCAGTGGCAGGCCTGTGCAAGAATTGCCTGAGCTCCCTATGGGTGGCAAAAGAAATGCTGCAGCCCATAGGGATCTCCTGGAACCCCAATACCCTGGGTACCTAAGTACCATATACAAGGGAATTATATGGGTGTTCCAGTGTGCCAATGAGAATTGGTAAATTTAGTCACTAGCCTGCAGTGACAATTTTAGAAAGCAGAGAGAGTATAAACACTGAGGCCTGGTTAGCAGAGCCTCAGTGATACAGTTAGGCACCACACAGAGAACACATATAGGCCACAAACTTATGAGCACTGGGGTCCTGGCTAGCAGGATCCCAGTGACAAATATCAAACACACTGACAACTTAGGTTTTTCACTGTGAGCACTGGGCCCTGGCTAGCAGGATCCCAGTGAGACAGTAGAAACACCCTGAAATATACTCACAAACAGGCCAAAAGTGTTTTTGCAATGACCGATAGTAATTAGGTGCTGCTTAAATCACTGGAGAACAATTCTGAGGATTAGTATTTCACCCACACAAACTAAATCCTGCAACATTGGAAATCCATCAGCGATAATTCTCATCACTTTATATTGTAAGATTAAAATCATCTCCTAATTGTTAATACTATTACCTTTCAAAGCATCTCAGTAAGTGGTACCCATAGACGATGAATGAAACAGTGGCACAAACTAATACACTGTTCCAAAAGTAGAATCAAAAGTAGGAGGATACAAAGAAGTCCTAGACTTTAGGAGCAAGAAACCTCACACACCCAGTTGGGTTTCATGCTTCATCATCGGCGTTGCTCCTCGTCAGACCGGAACTGCAATGTCTGACGGGCACCCACCAAAGTGGGGCTCTTTGCCGGAGATCTTTTCTCGATGATGTCAACACCTCAAGAGTGAGTTTGGAAGAGAGGGAAATAAGGAGAGTCACACTAAAGAATAAAATTGGCTCACAATCCCAAACCAAGAGAAAAATGTATTAATCCAAACGGGGTTGAGGCCAAGATTAAAAAGAATCGAAGCGAGTGACACAGAGACAATGGTCTGATACTCTATCCAAAACGTATCGAAAAAAAGAAAAAAGGGGGGAGGAACTACCATCCGGCCCTAGCAAAGGGTCAACATGTTTCGCGTCTTTTTGGTCCAACAGGATCCAATGACGCTTCTTCAGGACCTAATAACTACATACTTCTCCTATAAAAGGGCTAAAAAGACTGCTAACCACTGAAATTATCAGTATATAATGTATCCAGTCACTTACACTCATCTGACTGTACTATATTCTATAAGTCGCCCTGTAATAAAAATAAACATGGGTCAATCAGACATAGCAAAAATACAAAATTGCTATATTGTGATGATGTCGTAGATTCATAACATCAACAAGACTACGGCCGGTAGCCGGGCGCGAAGTACTCTAAAGGTGAGGTGAGGTAATCAACAAACAACAACACAAGACCATTATCATGTGTAATATGGTGTCTAATTACACAATAGATGGTATACAAATAGGTAATAGATTGATACCTAATATAACAGAGCAACTAATGCTAGCCGTTCTCACCAGGACTCAGTATTAAACAAAATCTACTATCCAATAAAGTATTGAGGGGGGTTCTTCAGTAAAATGAATTGCCACTCATGGTAAAAGGGGTAGTTGTATATGCAGGGTTGAAGTAAATTGGATTATCACTAATCATCAAGCATGGGTTATCCATATACCAGGAAGTCCATTATCCTCAAGGAAGTGATTGAAGTACCCTGTAGTCAACTACATTTCTATCATATGTCTCATGATTGCTGATTAAATAAATGAGACAAATCAAAATTCAGAAAAACACATGTCCACTAAGTAATCTGGTGTGCACCATTTTAGGAAACGTGCACTACTACTCACGTTATCCCACAAATAGACAGCCCGAGCACTCGTGCATAATTAACAAGCGCCGTGGAGATTGGAGATAATAAACGCAACGTCAAAGACACTTACTTGACAGCGCTCCAAACTAAGCCGGGGAACCTACCCGCGACCGTGCTCCCGGATTATTGGGGACACCACGGTGCGGATGATTTTAAGAACCCGAGCAGCTGGAAATGACCGCGTACTGACGACGCTCATGTTGCATAGCAACAGAGCTCGATAGACCACGAGACTACACTAGTCACAGTCAAGTATTCGAAATAGACAAAGGACTACTGTGGACGGAAATTAAAATCAAGGGAGGACTTGTGTTAAGAGAAAGGGGTCCCGAACTGCTATGTGATAATAATGGGGACATCTTAGTAACACAATCAATCAAGATCTCACATTTTACTATGCAAAATTAAGTGCCATCCAGAGAACTTGTCATCATCGGTCAAATTATAACAGAATTACAAAACAAGCGGAGAGATTGATAAGCAATAGAGCTCTCATATTCTGCGATACGTGATTAAGTGCCATACAGAAAAAAGTGTAATCGTCGGCAAAATTGTAACAAAATAGGGAAACAAAGGAAGGGGGAAGTACCCCATCTGTCAATAAAGAGTAGTAGGAACAGTATCGACTGGCAGGAAAAATATGAAAAGGTGGTAAAGGAACTAGTGAACCAGACTGATCCAAGAAATGTCATCATTAAGTCCTTTTATATGAGTGTTCAATTTAAACACCCAACGTTGTTCTAATTCAAATAAAGATCTGGTGTCTACGTGGGCTGGTCTGGAGGACAACCCACCACATGTCATCAGGGCTATGCTTTACCTCCATATAATGTATACTCAGTTTAGTAGTGACCCAACCTCATCTGATATTGCTGCGGTTTGACTGCTCGGGAAGTCATACCCACATAGCGTAGCCCACAGGGGCATGTAATCAGATAGACACAATTGCGGGTGTTACAATTAGTGTGTGTTAATAGATGCCAGGTGCCTATTGGATCAAGAACAAGACTCTTCAGATGTTTAGTTAGGATACACACATTGCAGTTCCCACATGGGAAGTGGCTGACAATGGGTGGAGTATCCCATAGTAATCTCTGTCTAGGAGGTGCAGAAACGGGACGAGGTCGGGTATGGACTAATAGGTCCTTAATGTTGGTTGTTCTCTTAAAGGCAAAGAGAGGTTTGGGTAACTGTTCTCCTCCACTGCATAGGATAGTCCATCTCTTCTTCACCACTTTCTTAATGGTGTTGGACAAGGGGGTGAATGTAGACACACAGGTCAGACAGGTTTCAGAGGGATGTGAAGCTGTAGATAGCAGTACCTACCTATTACAAGACTTAGCCCGCTTGTAGGCTGTGTTCACCACCTGATTAGGATAGTGGCGATTACTGAGTTTATTAAACAGATCTTTCGATTGAGAAGCAAAAGTGTGAGTACTACTGCAGTTGCATCGTAGTTGGAGAAACTGGCCATAAGGGAGATTGTCTCGCAAAGCTTTCGGGTGATGACTCTCATATAACAACAAACTGTTACGGTCAGTAGTTTTCTGATAGGTACTAGTATACAATTTACCACTTTCTATGTTGATCATGAGGTCCAAGAAAGGTATCCGTGTTTGAGATACCGAAGATGTGCAATGTAAAAAGGGGTCTAGATCATTAATCCATGACGTGAATCGGTGTACCTCATCGAGAGCGCCCTGCCAGACTACCAGGATATCATCGATATACCTACGCCATAGTTTGATATTGCAGTGAAATGGGTTGGTATCCTGTAGTATGAATCGTTTTTCAAAATCATACATGTACAGGCATGCCAGGATGAATGAAACAGGCCTTTGTTAAAGCCTCTCCGGCATTTGTTCATGCTTGATTACATTCAAAATCCATATTTCTTCTCTAACATGTGTTTTTCCAACTCACACCTGCAGTATTTTGCACAAATGTTGATAATACGTTTGTACTGTTCGAGTGGCGCACATGATTTTTCAGGGGGTCAGTCAGCACAAATGTTATATTTCTACTTTTTCTAGCGAGTGCACCTCTGACTGCATAACAAAGGGATATGAAGTGGGCAGCGATGACCGCATCATTTCACTGTTTTCCTTCCATCTGTTGGAATGGGGGATTATTTGGAGGTGGGTGGGAGAGAGATGAAACATAGACATTTAGAAGAAACATGGGATGTGGGCTGGTGAGGGGCTGAAGATGCAGGGACAGTGGTGGGATCGAGGTATGGGTAAAAGCAAAATGGACAGGGACAGCAAGGAGGCATTAAAGAGTAACAGGCAAGGAGGGATTAAAGTGTAAAAGACAAGGAGGGAATAAAGAGTAACAGACAGGGAGGAATTAAAGTGTAACAGACAGGGAGGGATTAATAAATAGGGCCTGATTTAGAATTTGGTGGAGGGGGTTACTCCATCCGCGGTATTACAATTCTGTTATAGGTTAAGAAATTTGTAATGCAGCTGACAGGATATCCGTCACGTTTATGATGGAGTAACCCCTCCGTCAAAGTCTAAGCCAGGCCCATAGTACCTGAATCATAGTTTGAGCAGTGGATTGACAGTGGAGGCACACTAATCAAACTAAATTAATCTGCGCTTGATCCAAACTCCACAGAAAGAAACGAAAGTGACTCATGGCAAGCATTGCCCCATTAGAATACAGTAATGGAGAGTGACAATCATGCCAACAAATGGCAAGCAAAGGGTGGGTTCCAAACCCATTAATGAACACAGAAGTCTTGCAAGTAAGAGCTCAAGCACAAGTTCATGGTCAAGCAGGCTCAATTGAAAAACGAGTAGTATGTTTAACACTGCACGTGTCCATCCACAACCAGTGGCATTCCAACACTCTCCCATAGAAAACAATGGAGGTAGGACCCTAAAAGAATACCCCTAAGGTGACAATGATAAATGAAATAGAAGTATGAAATAGTTAAAATACAAATCCATATAAATTAATGTTAAAAAATATAAAAAGCATACATATTTAATAGTTATTATTAAAATACACTTATTGAAATGATAAATGCACATTCAAATATTTATTTGTCTTTTGATGGGTGTCTTTTTTACTGCGAATTTCAGAAAAATAATTCAACATATTTCCCTAGTTAAATGGATTATGACGTGGAAATACAATTATTTCATGACTTTTAAATGAAAAACATCTCACCATTAAAATATTTTCATGTATAATAATCATTATTGAGAGTGGTGTAAAGTTAATGGAGAATATGTAACTATTGTTACATTACTGACTACATTATTAAAATATTTTATATACAAAGTAATAAATATGGTCAATATTTATATATGTATTTACTACAATAATGGATGTTTATTTATATTTTTTACTATTTAAAAAAAATTAATTTCATTCAACATTGCTTCCTATGGGGTTTTATTTTAAGTCCCTCCCTCTCTTATTTGCTGGTGGAGGGTGTTTATACTACCAGTTCTTGGCCATGTACTGTGGTGGACTCACTACTGTTGTTTGTTTTTACAAGTTACTTGCACTTGGAGTTTGTGAATACTAAAGAAATTGTAAACTTACTCAGAGGTGTAAAGTTACTTACAAGTGTAAGCTATCATTATTAATCAGGGTCTAAATAAGGCCCTAATGTATCCAACAAACCATGAGTTTATTAAGATTTTCTTTTTTGATAACTACACCTTTCTTTCACAGTGTTGCCAGATTTCATCTCACTGTTCTTGCCTCATTTCTTTCTTCTTTGCAGATCAGTTATGGGGCTCAGGACCCTGTACTCAGTGACAAACTGAGATTTCCATCTTTTTACCGGACTGTCCCAAGCGAGCTCTCCTTCTTCATTGGAGTTGCTCAGCTGTTAAGACATTTCGGGTGGACCTGGGTGGGGATCCTGACAACGGATGATGACAGCGGGGAGCTAGCGCTGCGAGAACTGAGAGAGGTGATTGGCCAGGTCGGAGGCTGCATCGACTTTTTCCATATGATTCCCCCTTACCTCTCTAGCGCCGACCCCCTGAACCTGGGTAGAGTCACAGAGACTGTGAGGACATCAACAGTGCAGGTCATCATTCTCTACTGCAGTTCACTAAACGCTATTCATTATTTCACCCACACTGAATGGAAAACACTGCCCCCTAAAACTTGGATTTTGTCATTGGCTATATCTAATTTTTTCCAGTATAAATTTATGATAAATTTATTTCATGGAAGTCTGGCGTTTGCATTCCAAAAAGAAGAAATTAAGGGACTTAAAGATTTTCTCCATGATGTTACCCCATCAAAGTTTCCAAGTGATACAGCCCTGAAAAATCTATGGGAGGTAAATTTTCGGTGTCTTCTAATGGATAAAAAAAATATCAATGGGACAGACGCTCCATCTGATGTTTATTGTTCAGGAAAAGAGACATTTGAAATGTTGCAAGGATATCAGAACATCAACTATAGTCTGATAAATTCGATTCATACCGCTGCCTACTTATTGACACACGCGTTACATAACATGTATTCATCTGAACCCAGACCAGGATCAGGAGATACTGCTTGGAGCTTAATGAAGGAACCAAAGCCGTGGCAGGTAAAGTGCATCACATGCAAAATGGAGACAGAGATGGGACTCCTACCCTTTTAGTCTCACGTTAGCCAAGACCTTTTGAATATAGTACAACTACACATGTAATATATTTGTTTCCAAATAGTTCTCTTCATTTATTGGTACATTGTTGTGTCTTTCATATTTGTATTCTGACCACTACAGCATGGGTTAGTGGGCCAGCCCAGTTTACCCATTGGTTAACTTCACTGTGAGTGGCGGCATCTTGCCTCTCAAGAGGAGCACATCTGCACACAAAACAGCTCTCGTTATGCTAGTGGTCACAATAGCTGTGGATGCTTTTTGACCAGCAGATTAGTGAATTTACTGAAGCATAGCTGCCAAGTTTTCAGATAGCTTACGTGTGTCATTTGCATGGTTTCAAGGCACTTATAAGTGACATTCAACTGCTGAATGTGTCACACAAAGGGCCAGATGTCCATAGATTTGGCTTTGCAATTTCCTAATTGCAAAATTTTGTGATTCGCAATTAGGAAATCACAAACATTCATGTACCAATGTGTCTTTGACACATTGTGCAAGTCCCAGTGGGTTGCAAATAGACATACTTCATTAATATTAATGAGTTAAGTCTAACTTTGCAACCCATTGTGAATACCAAGAATCACAGGGATGGTGACTTGCTGAGATCAGCAGCCCACCATGTGTGTGATTGCTTTTTCAATAAAGCTTTTTTTTTAAATACATCCCATTTTCCTTAAATGAAAACAGGATGCATTTCATAAAGAAAACAGAAAAGTTATCTTTTCATTTTTTAAGAGCAGGCAGTGGACGCCCTAAACACTTCCCTTCCTAATATCGAATCGCAAAAGCAAGTGTGAATCGGTAACAAGTTATTGTGTCACATTTTGCCTTCTGTACATTGGAAAAAAACATTTTTCCTTGTGAGAAAAATGCTTTGTACATCTGGCCCCTAGATTGACACTTTCTCATGAGTAAAACTAAGCAATGAATAAGAATGAGATATTACACCCTTTTATGTAATGAGGTCTAAAACGATCTTGAAACTGCTGAAAAATCTAAACCTAACCTACTGCCCTATTTTAATATGATGAGTTGCATGTTCATAGTGCTTTCGGTTGCAAGCTGGTATCTCATAGCACTATAAATACACAAATCTCATTTCCCACTCCACCAACCAGGTTTCAATTCTGGTTCTCTCTGATTGCACACACATTCACCCCTGCAGAGATCGCAGGTTTCTAACGTAAATGAGTCCATTAATCTAACTCAAGGTGACAGGGAGCTGGTAAATTCTAATATCTGAATATGTGTAGATTCACTCCCCTCATGGTGGGTCAAGCTAGATCCCTCCAGTTTTCCACTGTTGGAGGTGTAACAGAGTACTGTGTCATACATATAGACTCATATGGGGGGAAAGCTTTAATGATGTGTGATGTGAGCCTGCCACAAATCACCACGGCAGTGCTTCCATGGTGGAAAACCATTTGTGGTGCGAACCGCCACAGTCAGAAACCACCACTGACAGAACACAACACCACATTTGACAGTTTGAATACCTCACACATGATACACATCCACACACCTGACACACGCGCACACACCACTATATAACACACACTACCATATAACACCCCCCACACAACCCATAATCCTTTGCAACTGCAACGCAATACTGAGAAACAGAGAGCAAGCACATTCACAGCGAGAGCACCCTAACACTATATGCACACTCACATCACACACATTACACACCAGCACACCAGACACAATGCACATATAACAGGCATACACATTCCACAACAACAACCCATCCATCACACAGCACACCACCCACACCCCAGCAATCACCCTATACTGCACTCTTCCTTACAAAACACCGCCCCACAACATCCCCACAAACACAACCATGGCGCCACAAAAGCACCCATGTTTCACAGACGATGAGCTGAGGGTCATGGTGGATGAGATTGAGAGTAGAGCCACAACTGTACGGAGCACAGTTCCAACAAACATCCGTTGCCATGAAAATGGATTTGTGGCAAAGAATAGTCAACAGTGTCAGTTTGTTGGGCAGCAATTCACGCACAAGGGCCAATATCAGGAAGAGATGGAATGACCTACGGGTGAAGGTGCATTCTAGGACATATAGATACCAGACAGTCGTGCAGACGACTGGTGGCGGGCCCCCACCTCCTCCCCCACAGTTCACATCTTGGGAGGAGACGGTCTTGGACATACTGTATCCAGAGGGCCTGACTGGAATACCTGGGGGACTGGAGTCTGGTAAGTACCCACAGCATCCATGTCACACAATTGTCTTGTCCTTCATGCTTTGTCACCACACAAATATTCCTTAATTAACTGAATGTCCCACTACACCTACCTACCAATCACCTAATGCCCCTCTACTACATGACAACAGCCCCACAGCCCAACTGCCCACACAGCCCTTGCAAAGATACAGATACTATAGGCTAATCATATCATCACGATTCACAGAATGCACTAATCCATCAATGTGAAAACCTGGAATATGCACATCACATCACATTTCATGCATATATGACTAATATACTAGCTACACCAACTAGATTGTATGACTGAGGACTAGTACATGGCAATGACAGCAATGCAATGGCATACTCACAATGGCACTCAAGGCAAAAGAGAGATACAGCTCAGTGACAATTCCAAATGCCCTCTGATCCACATCCCCAAGCCTGAAATAGATTCACCATGGGTTGGAAAGTAAGATGGCAGGTTCTATTCACATGCACAACATTCAGAGAAAGGACTATTACCCTTGAATATTCACATACTGTGCTCCGACTAGGACACCATGGTGCAATGTGAAGTAATATTGTGTGATATCTAGCAAGCCTACTATTTACTTGATAACAAAGTTGAACAGTCATGTCAAGTATCAGACAAAACCAGAACCCATCCGCAGTGCTGTATGTATCAAACCTGAATGACAGCTCCCAACATGGAGCATGGAACTCATGTCACAGACTTGTATTGTGGGAAAGTAGCCCTTTTCGGATCTCATGCTAGTAGCCACATTTTTTGGCCTATGATGGGTTGGTTTCGGCTGTTGAGGGTGATGGTGAGCGTACCGGAATGGGTTCTTCAGACAAGCCAGAGCCCTCTTCAATCTCCCCCTCCATCTTTAAACATTTGGCCCTGAAGGTGTTATATTTAGTACTCACAACACCAGCCTGTAAATTGGATTAGTCATATTCATTATCAACAAAAGTCCCATATTTGAGAGTCATTTCACATCGATTGGTTCTTAGTTTAGGACCAAGGTTCCATCCTGAAGGAACTCATATTGCCTTCTTTTTCAGTGTCTACTACTCCTGAGGAGGAGGCTTTACACACCTGAATGTGTTGAGAGCAGCCAATATTAATTTGTGAAGGTCACAAGACTACAGACAGTGTGAGAATTTGTTCATTAATTTTAGTATATATTTTACATGGGCAAAAAGGTTCAGCCCAGATGCCGCGTTCCTCTTTGTCGGTGGTTGGAGGGAGCACCCTATTTCAGCTCCCACCTTCACAGCCATGAGTTTACGGATTGATCCCTGCCAGTTGATCAGATATGCTCTTCTGTTTGTTTAAAGGTATCATATACTTTAAAAGTAAGAAATAAACGAAAATTTACCCTCCAGATTCACTGCTCATCATATCCATGTATCTGGGTGGCAAAACAGTTTGACAGTGAGGACATTGTTTATAAACCTGCATTTTAATTTGTCACATAAAGAAGCTCAAAATATATTTGAGCATTTCCACAGGCGTCCCAACCCCACAGGTATAGCAGACAGTTTCATGATATATAAATATTGTGATTCAGAAACATAGGCCTTTTTAACCTGAATCAGGCTTACTAAGGAGCCTATTGGCTCTTACTTGGTAGAGTAATGGGTATAGACATCGGATTTGTACATTAAAGATTAAACTGTAGTGCATTGTTTCAACAAACAAAATCAGCGAGAGCTTCTACAGGACATAAATCCAACACTCAAAAAAACTATTGACATTGTTAAGAGTTTAAATGTGTGTATTACTCATGTTTCATGAAGGCTACTCAACACTAACTGCATCTATGAGGTGTCTTGTGACAAAGAATGGCAAGTTTACATGTTCAGAAGAAATAACCTTCAACATCATCTTAATTAAGTATATTATAATTAATGCTCCTGAATTAATATCTTTAAAAAATAAGGCATTTTTCCGGTTTATGCATGCGTTGTTGTGTTGGGTAGCAATCTAATGCAGATCAGTGGCTGAAGATAACCCCTGCAGAACCCATGATGCGGGGGCCCGAGATCCAGGGGGCCCCCTCAGCAAACGTGGTAGGAGGTGGGCTGTTAATAGGGCCCCCATGTATTTAGCGGGCGCCCCTCACATTTTGTCATGCCACTGCTGCAGAAGGCAGATAAAAAATAGAGAAAGAAAACTTTGGCAGTTCCCTTTACAGCATTAAAAGACCCTAAAAAGAAATACTCCACCACTGTAAGTGGTTTTAGGTTGCATTCACCTGTGATAGAAGTCCAATTGCCTCTTCTATTACAGAAATCTCTACCAAGAAGATGATGCTCTCTCAGTAGGTGGGGTTCTGGCTGGGGTTTGGACGGAGAACCTCTTCTGACCCAGCAAGGTAGTGGGATGACCATGCTGGTCTAAATGACCTACCATTCCTTGTATTTCAACCTACATCAGTGAGATGAATACAGTCTCCTTCCTGTAGAGTGGAGGATCTTGTATTACACAGACAAGAAACAAAGGGAGAGCAATGTGTCCAGTCATTCAAAGAGGCAGCCTAGTCTGAGTTCTGGTCAGCAACACCTTAGAGCTTTGTGTTCCATACTTGTAGCATATGATGATGTAGGTGGCTCTTGGAGTTTTTGTTGGACAGCCTGCTTCTATTGGAGAAAGAGAGGTACAGAACTAAGAGCAGTGTTTAATTTGTGCTTGTTGTTCCCTGTGCTGATCACCGGCACTTATTTTTGAGGGCCGGGGCTTATTCTTTTGCCTCAAGCATTTGCTGCAAGCAAAAGACACATATGGGAAAGACGGAGGAAGGGAAAAACGAAAAAGCGTCACAAAGGGAGAAATTAGAAAGCTACAAGAGTGAGCTAAAGGGGCAGGGAGTGGCTTTATATGGATTGAAGAGGCCCGAGATGGCTTCAGGATTATTCAGACTAGGTATTTCGTGTTCACACATTTAATTGCAGTAGCCACATTTTTAAGAGGAGGGCTTCGGGAACCGACACCTTTTAATTTACAAATTAAGCACTGTCTAGGAGATGATGAAAGAGTAATTAACAGACTACATCAGCGAGACCCATCATAGGAAATTCCCTCAGCATGCCCAGAGTGGAATGTGTTGTAATAAGTGAACTCAGAGCCCCAGCTGGAGGCCATGTAAGAACTAATGGCACAATGTCAATAAATACGTATATGGGGATCACTCATGAAAACATAGATAGAGAAGAGGGTAGACTCATCAGGATGTGGCAGTAATGAGCCACAAAGGTGCCAGGAAATACCCTGAAGTCCACTCGTACCAGGATCACAGTCAAGCAAACCTCCAATGGTGATAGGACCAAATCAATCAGAAATCAGGTGTAGGAAAGTAGCCCTTTTCTAGTATTGTTACTCCCACTTTTTGACTGTTTCTCAGTGTGTTTGACTGTGTTCACTGGGGTCCTAATAACTAGGACCCCAGTGATTATGTGCTCTCCTTTAAACATGGTTGGTGGAACTGTATATCATCCCACAATTGGCACACTGCTGCCCCACTGAAATTCCCTAGTATATGGTACCTAGGAGTAGGAAAGTACCATCTTGCCTGGCATGTTACCCCCATATTTCAGTGTATGTATGTTGTTTTAGTCTATGTGTCACTGGGAACCTGCCAGGCAGGGCCCCAGTGCTCATAAGTATGTGCCCTGTATGTGTTCCCTGTGTGATGACTAACTGTCTCACTGAGGCTCTGCTAACCAGAACTTCAGTGGTTATGCTCTCTCTGCTTTCCGAATTTGTAACTAACAGGCTAGTGATTAAATTTACCAATTCACATTGGCATACTGGTACACCCATATAATTCCCTTGTATATGGTACTGAGGTACCCAGGGTATTAGGGTTCCAGGAGATCCCTATGGGCTGCAGCATTTCTTTTGCCACCCATAGGGAGCTCTGACAATTCTTACACTGGCCTGCCACTGCAGCCTGAATGAAATAACGTCCACGTTATTTCACAGCCATTTACCACTGCACATAAGTAACTCTTAAGTCACCTATATTTCTAAACTTCACTTAGTGAAGGTTGGGTGCCAAGTTACACAGTGTGTGGGCACCCTGGCACTAGCCAAGGTTCCCCCACATCGTTCAGGGCAAATTCCCAGGACTTTGTGAGTGCGGAGACACCATAACACGCGTGCACTATACTTAGGTCACTACCTATGTATAGCGTCACAATGTTAACTCCAAACATGGCCATGGAACATGTCTAAGATCATGGAATTGTCACTCCAATATCATTCTGGTATTGGGGAGACAATTCCATGATCCCCCAGTGTAGGAGGCTGTCCTGGCTTGTAGTGGGTACCAGAGGTTCTTACACCTTGTGCCAGGTCTAGTTATCCCTTATTAGTGTAGAAGAGGTGTTTTATGCAGCTTAGACTGAAAGAAAGTAGCTATGGCAAAGCAGCTTAGGCTGAACTAGGAGACATGCAAAGCTCCTACTATACCACTTATATCATATGCACAATATCATAAGAAAACACAATACACAGAGTTACTAAAAATAGAGGTACTTTAGTTTTATGACAATATGCCAAAAGTATCTCAGTGAGTACCCACAGTAAGAAGGTAAGTACTGTACACAAACCAAAATTAGGTAAGTAAGAGCAAGAAAAGTAATGCAAACAGTGTAGAATTACACTAGGTTGCAATAGGAGCACATAGGTATAGGGGCAACACAAACCATATACTCCAAAAGTGGAATGCGAACCATGAATGGACCCCAGACCTATGTGATCTTGTAGAGGGTCGCTGGGACTGTAAGAAAACAGTGAGGGTTAGAAAAATAGCCCACCCCAAGACACTAGGTGTAAAGTGCACCCCCAGAGAGCACAGAAGTCATGATAGGGGGATTCTGCAGGAAGAACAAACACCAGCAATGCAACAACAGTGGATTTACGGACCTGAGTACCTGTAAGACAAGGGGACCAAGTCCAATAGTCGCAACAGTGTCGAGAGTGGGCAGGAGCCCAGGAAATGCCAGCTGAAGATGCAAGGAAGCTGCCACCGGTTGAGAAGAAGATGACTAGGAACTTCTCCTTTGGAGGATGGATGTCAAACGTCGCGATTAAGCTTGCACAGGTGTTCCCATGCAGAAAGACCGCAAACAAGCCTTGCTAGCTGCAGGGGTCGCGGTAGAGGTTTTTGGGTGCTGCTGTGGTCCAGGAGGGACCAGGATGTCCCCACTTGGAGGAGGAGACAGAGGGGGCGCCCAGCAACTCAGGGAGACCTCAAAGAAGCAGACAGCACCCGCAAAAGTACCTGAACAAGCACTTGGAAGGAAAGTGAACCGGAGTCCACCCGAAGTCACAAAAGGGAGTCCCACGATGCCGAACGACAACTCAGAAGGCTGTGCACTGCAGGAAGGAGTGCCGGGGACGAGGCTTGGCTGTGCATGAAGGAAATCCAGGAAGAGTGCACAGCAGCCGGAGCAGCTGCAAATCACGCGGTACCCAGCAATGCAGTCTAGCGTGGGGAGGCAAGGACTTACCTCCACCAAACTTGGACTGAAGAGTCACTGGACTGTGGGAGTCACTTGGACAGAATTGCTGAGTTCCAGGGACCTCAGTGTTGAGAGTCACAGCAGGATGTCTCCTGCAGCCACAGACGGCTGCCCACTGGGGTGATTCCCATGGCAGCTGTGGTGGCACTGTCTGCGCACGTCACGGGGCTGGTGGCCATGGTTGCGGCAGTGTCTGTGGCCGAGGTTCTGGCGGTGGTGCATTTGTCTGCACCTGTTGAGGGACACAGTAGGACATCTCCTGCAGCCTTGGAAGGCTGCCCACTGGGGATGATGCTGGGGACTGTTGCTGATGCAGCAGACGTGCAAGTGGCTGTGCAGGTGGCGGTGTCCACCGCCGTACAGGTTGATGTCCTTGTTGACAGAAAGAGTGACTCTGGTCCCTCAGACGGAGCCTCAGTGCCCTGTCCTGGCCTGCTCTTAGGCTTGGGTCCCTTCCCCACCTTTGATGTCAATGCTGGTGCCTTGGCACTGTCCCCTTTTGGCTTGGAGGAGCCCTTGCTTGGTGGTAGGTGCGGCTTCTCCCTCTGGCATGTGGGTACCTTCTTCACCTTGGCAGGTTGCGGAATGGCTTGTTCCTTGGACACGCTAGATGGCACACTGGCAGTCCTGATGGCTGTGACCGGACTTGCTGAGGCCACTGTGCTGGATGATTTGGTGGCTGAGGTGCTGGGCTGGGACCTGGACAGCCTGGCCCTAGGGAAAGGACGGGGGGAGGTTTAGGGAAGAGGTCAATATTAGCAAGGACAAGTTTTTTAGACACAATGGGACAGGAAGATGGAGGGGGTTTGGGAGTGGGGGAAGGGGTAGTGGTTGTAGGAGGTGTACGTCTGATGAGTTTGGGTGAAGGTGCCTGGGCTGGAGGTTGTTGTGAGGTGGATGGCTGTTTAGTGGTTGTGTGCCTGTGTTTGTGTACTTTGGGAGGAGGGCTCACAGACACACAGGGAGAGGACACAGGGGATGTGCGCATGGTAGTGGGGGTGGATCTTGCACGTGAGTGGTATGTGGTGATGGGCGTGCTGGTGATGGAGGTAGTGGCTGAGGATGTAGTGCATGCAGGTGTGAGTGGAGATGAGACTGGGTGGGAGGAGGAGGATGTAGAGGAGGGGGACACAGTGGAGGCATTGGATGTTGGTGTGTCTGCACAGGAATGGTGCTTGTGTGAGTGCTTGTGGGATGTGTGGTGCTCATGTTTGCCATATCCACTCTTGTGTGTTGATGAGTGTGCATGCAGGTCTGATGGTATGCTTGGGATAGGCAGAGGTACAGGGGATTGGTTCTGGGTAGTGGAAGTTGGAGGGGGGAGGCTGGACACAGGGACAATGGCTGTCATCTGTGCTGAGGCCAGAGCCTGAAATGCTCTCTGTTGGGCTGCCATGCCAGAATGAATGCCCTCCAGGTATGCATTTGTTTGCTGCAAATGCCTCTCGACACCCTGGATAGCCTTCAAAATGGTTGATTGCCCAACAGTGAGGGATCTCAGGAGGTCAATAGCCTCCTCACTGAGGGCAGCAGGGCTGACTGGGGCAGGGCCTGAGGTGCCTGGGGCGAAGGAAAATGCCCACCCCCCTGGGTGAGCGGGCACGGGAACTAGGCTGAGGAGCTGCTGGGAGGGTGGTGCTGGTAGAGGGGGTGGCGGCTGTACCTGTTGTTGCGGTGGGCACAGAGGTGCCAGCTACCACAAGGGAGCTCCTATCAGAGGAGGAGTCACTGTCGCTGGTGTCTGCTCCTGTCCCCGTCATGGAGCTCCCCTCGCCCTCCATCCAACTAGTGCCTTCAGACTCCTTTACTTCACCCTCCAGGGCCATGTGGGATACAGCTCCCTCCTGCTCTGGTGCCACTGCTCCTCCACCAGATGATGCTAATGCACACAAGGGCAGGGTGACAAAACAAAAAGGGGGGGAGACAGAAGAGACACATGGTCAATGCCTGCAACACCACTTCCGTTGGCGGACACAACACACAGGGAGCAGCCCTATGCACTAAGCCAAGCACTGACAGGGCAGGGGAAAAGCATATACCCATAGGGGACACTGTAGTGAACAATTTTATGCACAGCTGGAAGCCATAGGAGCCTGACCAGGTGTAGAGGGCAAATACTACCTTTGGGGTTGGACTAGGAATGAGGCTGAAAACCAATGGATCTACATTTGCACATCTGCCCTGGCCTAGGGGAAACCACAGCCCACCTCCCCCACCCAGATACCTCTTTAAGCACGCAGAGTCAGCTGAATGAAAGTGTACTCACAACCTTGTGGCTGCTGTGATGCCCTCAAGCGCCCATCCAACTCCGGATATGCCACCGCCAGGATCCAGTACATCAGGGGGGTCATGGTGCAACGGGGACCCCTTCCACTTTGGGAGACCAGGCCCAGCTGGACCTCCGCCGCCTTCTTGGTCCAGCGGCGCAGGTCCTCCCATCTTTTCCGGCAGTGGGTGCTCTGTCTATGGTAGACCCCCAGGGTTCGCATTTCCTTGGCGATGGCACGCCAAATACCCTTCTTCTGGTGGGCGCTGACCTAGACGAAAAGTAAGAATGGATGTTACTCCCCGTTACATTGTATCCCACACATTGGCCACATACCTCCCACCCTGGCCCAGAAATACATACACACACCATCCTCACATGCTGGCCTGTCACCCCCGCCTCTTCCATCCACGACCCTCCATACAATCATGTGGCAACCCCCAATGCACACAGTTTACTCACCTGTTTGTCTGGAGGACCGTACAGTTGCGTGTACTGGGGGAGGACCCCATCCACCAGTTTCTCCAACTCCTCCGTAGTGAAGGCAGGGGCCCTTTCCCCAGACACTCGAGCCATTTTCGCTTCTAGACGCAGGTCACAGCAGCACTTGCAGTGTAGGTCCTCTCCTGTTGAAGGTCAGGTATCAAGTGAGGTAACTGATAGAAAATGGCGGTCACGTCTGCTGCTGTGCGTACCGTCACTGCCGGCATACATCGTCATTGGCTCCTCTAACCCATAGAGCCCAATGATAACCAATGCTGAATTGTGCCATGATCTCTGACCGCCTACCGTGACGGTGTACAACGCCAGCGCAGTTACCTCATTTCCCCTTGTGCCACCTTAGAGGTCAGGCATCTGCCATTTCAGGGGGTCACAAGGCAGGACACCTAACTGCGTCACACCTATTTAGGCCAGGAATATGAACAGACAAAGGCACATAGCGAAAAAGTAACGATTGTGCTAAACAGCCTGGTGAAACCTATGTGGTATATGACCCTCTGCTCACCCTTCTCCTCTTTAGGGCACGTCCACTGGGGCAGGTGATGAAATGGCGTCATCCTCCGGTGTACAGAACCCTGGTGGACCTGTCGACAATGGAAGACAGACACATCATAATCACTTACAGATTTGATCATGCAACAATATAGGAACTGTGTGCCCAGTTGGAGCCAGACCTGATGTCAGCTATCTGCCAACCCACAGGAATCCCCCTCTAGTGCAGTACTCCATTTTTTGGCCAGTGGGTCTTTTCGAACAACAGTAGCCATGGCATCAGGGATGTCACAGCCAATGTTCTCTAACGTGTTGTCCAGAGTGTTATCTGCCCTGCTGAAACACATGCGCAGCTACATCGTTTTCCCTCAGGTGGAGGATCTGCCCACAGTGAAAGGTGACTTCTATGCCCTGGGACATATCCCCAACATCATTGGTGCCAACGATGGGACACGTGTGGCATTTATTCCCCCCCGCAGGCATGAACAGGTTTACAGAAACCGCAAAAACTACCACTCCATGAATGTGCAGATGGTGTGTTTGGCAGACCAGTACATCTCCCATGTGAATGCCAAATATCCTGGCTCAGTGCATGGCGCTTACATTATGAGGAATAGCAGCATCCCTTATGTGATGGGGCAACTCCAGAGGCAGTGTGTGTGGCTAATCGGTGAGTCTAAAGTCCCCACACAGTTACATTTGCTGTCTGGGAGATTCTCTAATGTTTGGAGGATGTCTAACAGTTGTCCCTCTATATTTGCAGGTGACTCTGGTTACCCCAACATGTCATGGCTACTGACCCCAGTGAGGAATCCCCGGGACAAGGGCAGAGGAACGCTACAATGAGGCACATGGGCAAACTAGGAGGATAATAGAACGCACCTTCCGCCTCCTGAAGGCCAGGTTCCGGTGCCTCCATCTGACAGGTGGCTGTCTATACTACTCACCGAAGAAGGTGTGCCACATCATCATGGCCTGCTGTATGTTGCACAATCTGGCTTTGCAACGAACGCCAGGTGCCTTTTCTGCAGGAGGATGGGTCTGATGGTGGTGTTGTGGCTGCAGTGGAGCCTGTGGTCAGTGAAGAAGAGGAGGCAGAAGAAGAAGATGTAGACAACAAAGCAGCATCATCATGCAATACTTCCAGTGAGACACAGGTAAGAGGATGGAACTGCTTCACACATCTAATACTATTGTAGGACCTAGCATAAATCTGACTACTTACCTCTGTGTATGGACCCTGACTTGTCACTTTGGCTTTCCATTTCACTGATCTGGGTCCCACTTTGTGCCCTCTGCTATGTTTACTGCTGGCCTACAACTGTGTAACATTGGTATGTGAACATGAACATTGACATTGCTATATTTCAGAGATGTTGCTATTACACATTTGTGAAAGCACAGACTGATTCCAGATTGTTTTGTGTATCAGGGGTGTTTATTTCTGTGCCAATAAGTGGAGGGGGGTGTGCAATGGGTGGAGGAATGTCCATGGTAGAGTCCAGTCTCTTGGTCTCACAGGTGCATTGTCCAATGGGGCATAGGAAGGTGAGCAATGGCAGTTTAAGGTGGACAGGGTGACAAGGTGGGACAGAAGGGTGACATTCAGGTGGGTCTTATTTCCTGGCAGGGGTCTTGGCAATGTTGTCTGTCTTGTCCCTGGATCTCAGGGACCGTTTGCGGGGTGGTTTTCCTTCTGCAGGGATGGGGTGCTGGTGTCCTGTTGGTCTTGTGGCAGTGCCTCCTGTCCACTAGCGCCGGCGGAGGTGGAGGGCTGTTCATCGTCCAGGCTAGTGTCAGGGCCCCACTTGTGTGTCACTGTGTCCCTCGTGGTATTGGCAAGGTCTGCCAGCACCCCTGCAATGGTGACCAGGGTGTTGTTAATGGATGTCAAGTCCTCCCTGATCCCAAGGTAGTGTTCCTCCTGCAGCCGCTGGGTCTCCTGAAACTTGGCCAGTACGTGCCCATGGTCTCCTGGGAATTGTGGTATGCTCCCATAATGTTGGAGAGTACCTCGTGGAGAGTGGGTTCCCTGGGCCTGTCCTCCCCTTGTTTCACAGCAGTCCTCCCAGCTTCCCTGTTGTCCTGTGCCTCTGTACCCTGAACCGTGTGCCCACTGCCACTGACCCCAGGTCCCTGATCGTCCTGTGTCTATGGGGTTGCCTGGGGTCCCTGTAGATGTGGACACACTGCTGATTGACGTGTCCTGGGGACAGGGGGATGGGCCCGCTGGGTGGGTGCTGTGCTGGTGTTTCCTGAGGTGGGAGGTTCTATGGTGGCTTGTGACAGTGGCAGGGGAACCGACTGTCCCGAGGTCCCTGATGGGCTGGGCTGGTCATCTTGATCCAGGTGTGCAGAGCTGCTGTCATCACTGTGGTTCTCTTCTGTGGGGGGACTGGATATGTCTGGCACTTCCTGTCTGGTGACGTTGCGTAGGGGTCCTTTTGGGGTGTAAATGCAGAGTTTTAGTTTCTGTGTGTGCCATCTGGTGCATTTGGTGAGTTACCCTCTACTCCTGTGCTTGCCTTGTTGTGTTTGCCCGTGTGTGATTAGGGTTTTGGGGTCTATGTAGGTATCTATACTGGACATGCATTGGCAATGGGTATCCATGCTTTAGTGTTGCATGCAGGGCGCTTGGTATTTGGATGTGTGGGATGTGATAGTGGGGAATATGTGAGGTGTTGGAGTAATGGCGGTGAGGGGGTGGGTGAGGGTATGTGAGGGCATGCAGGTAGGGTGGGGGGGATATAATAGTGAGGATTTGACTTACCAGAGTCTGTAGTGTGGTCAGTTTTATGTATCTTTTGCGTGTTAGCTTCAGGCGTTAGGCCTTTGTGCACTTTGCCCTGGATGTCTTTTATTCCTTTGCTCGCAGCATAGAGCCTCTGTGCACTTTGCTCTAAATGCTTTTTATTCAGCTTCGTACTGTTATTTTTCAAATAGCCAGTTCTACGGTCTTGTTTTATTTTTTATATCACACTGTTTAGCCTACTTCAGCACTGGAGTTTTCAATAACACATTCTTGTTCACTCTGTGCTTCAGTCAAGGATACAGTCTGGTACATTGCCGATACATGTGGTAGGAGTTTAGTCTTTGGCGTTCTTGCGTAGGGACATTTTGTGATCACACTGACATGTTAGTTATAAAAACACTTCCTTGTCCTAATACACGCAAGAGGGAGATTCCGACCAGGGAACCACAACTAGACGCTGACTGCCTCGTTGCAGATGCTGAACCAGATCACAGGCCTTTGCTCAGGTATGAGGGTTGATGGCTTCCCGGGGAATCTGAAAGGCAAGTTAGTAGCTTAACATGCTGTGCTCGAAATATAACTAACTGAGAGAGAGAGAACAGAATCCATTAACACCATGATAGCGTTGTTTTTATGTTTCACTCTCATTGTGACTATTTCAATCCTACTGTGTTGTATGGTTCTGGGTATTGCGGCTCATGCCTTATTATCTAAAATGCAGTCGTTTTATTAAAAGCAATATATAAAACTCAAACTGCCTTTGTCATTTGTATATGAGATCATACTGTAAATGAGAGAGCTGGTTTGGATCCGAGTGACCACGACTTCCCTGAGAAGTTCCAAAGATGTCATGCGCTCGGCTGCCCAATCATCTCTTCCCCATGGGAGAGATGAGGCACTGCTAGTTAGCCGGAGCAAAACCGGATTGAGGGTTACAGAGGTACTTCCAAGTGGGTCAGACTCAGTCCCCTACACCAGGAACGATCCTGCTACCTAGGAATCCAGTAGTCTCATTTAGGATAATGAGAGCCCACGCAACAAGTCCATTCCTCCTGCTACTCCTGCGAGGCCCTCAGGATTGCCAAGACTTGCTCCTCCCATGTTGTCGGTTGTGGTGTCTTGAAACCACGGATTGCACCTTCCCCCGTAGGTCATTCCACCTCTTCCTGATGTCAGCCTGTGTTCTTGGATGCAGTCCCACTGCGTTGACCCTGTCATCTATTCTCTGCAATAGCGCAATGGACGTCTGCTGCACCTGTGAACCGAATAGCTGTGGCTCTCCCCGGATGATTTCCTCCACCATGACCCTGAGCTCCTCCTCAGAAAACCTGGGGTGTCTTTGAGGTGCCATGGTATGCTGTGGGTGATGTGTGAGGTGATAGGTGTTGTGCTGTGTGATGTGTTGTGTTGGTGTGTGTTGTTTGAGATGTGTGGATGTTGTATGAGTGATGGTGTTGGGTGCCTGTGGATGCTGGTGTTGTCTTTGCTATTCTCTCTCTCTCTATTTGTTGTAGTAATGTTGTTGTAAGGGGTTGTGGGCAATGCGAGTGTGTGTTTTATAGTGGTGTGGGTGTGGTGTGTGCATGTGTATCAGGTATGTGTATTTCGATTTGTCCAATGTGGTTGTGTTTTGTATGTGTGTGTGTATCTTGAGCGCGGCGGTATGTACCGCCAATGGATTACCGCGGTTATAAGACCGCTGCGTTGATTCGTGGGTCGTGATGGTGTGGGCATATTCTTGTTGGTGTGACGGTGCACGTTTTGGTATCACCAGTTTATCACTGACCTTTGCTGTGGCGGACTTGTGTGGGTGTCTGTATTGTGGCGGATTCCGAGATGTGGGTCGTAATACCTGCAGTGGAATTCCGCGGCCGGTATGTTGGCGGTCTTCAGCGTGGCGGTAAGCGGGATTTACCGCCAGGGTTGTAATGAGGGCCATAGTCTTTTACATTTTTATTATAAAAATTAGTTTATATGTTCTTTTAATTTTATGATTTGTTAATTTGGATTATGATTTTATTTTCTATTTTTTGTTTCATAGTTTAAGAATGGTAGTAAGTAATTAAAAAAATATATCAGTTATTAATAGTGCTAAAATGTGTGTTTATATGTTTAATTATGAAGATACATAGGTTTGTAGTTTTGGTTAGTGTGTATTTTAATACATTTTTAGTTTATTTAATAGATCAAAACATGTGTGAGTATGGAGTACTGATTGTGTATATATTATTTTTAGCCTGCAGCACCTTGCATAAAATGTTTTCGATTGCAGTTGAAATAGTAAATGTTACCCCTTTAGCTTCCAACAACTTCCCTCAAATTGATTGAGATTGGAGTAGTAATAGCACATATCACCCCTTTAGTGTTCAACACCTTCTACCAAATTGATTTAGATTGGAGTAGTATAGCACATATCACCCCTTTAGTGTTCAACACCTTCCCCGAGTTGGGTTGGATTGGGGTGGGAATAGTAAATGTCACCCATCTAGTGTCCATCAATTCCCCTGAATTGGTAAAGATTGGAGTGGGAGGAGTAAATGTCACTCCATTAGTGTTTAACACTTTCTCAGAATAGTTTCTTAGGAGTGGAACTGTTAAATGTAACCCAGTTAGTGTGCAACATCTTCCCCAAACTGGTATAGACTGGAGCAGGAATAGTAAATGTAATCCCGTCAGCGTCCAACACCTTTCCCAAATTGTTTCAAATTTAAGTTGGAATAGTAAATATCACTGTTTAGGGTCCAACACCTTCCCCAATTCGGTTTTCATTGGAGTGAGAATAGTAAAGGGCACCTCATTAGTGTCCAACACTTCCTTCATAATAGTTTACTTTGGATTGGGAATAGTAGATGTCACCCCTACGGTGTCTAACACCTTCTCCCAATTGAAATATAGTGCAGTAGGAATTTTAAATGTCAACACTTTATAGTCCAACACCTTCCAGAAATAATTCATTTAGGTTGGAGTGGGATTGGTAAAAGTAAGCCCCTTAGTGTCCAACACATTCTCCAAATTAGCATAGATTGAGGGGAAATAGTAAATGGAACCCTTTTAGTGTCTAATACCTTCTCAAAATGGGTTCATACTTCTGTGGAAATAGTACATATAAACTCTTTAGTGTGCAGTACGCACCTACATTGGTTTGGATTGGACTGGGATAGTAAATGTTTCCTCTTTAGTGTCTAACAGTTTCTGATAAATGGTTTATATTGGAGTGTGATTATTACATTTTAAAATTTCATTTTGGAATCCTTGGTTGAAAGTGTATAAGGATGCAGTAGAAATAGTTTGTGTTATTTAATTAGTATTGTTGGTATTTAAAAATATAATTAAAACAGTTGCATGTTTGTAATAAATGATATTAATAATGACATCTTTTTATTGAATAAAGATTTAGCACATTTTTCTAATTTGATGTATGTTTTCAAAGTTTATTTAATGTATATTTTAACATTTATAAACAGATGTATTACAACTTAAAACATTTATATATCAATAAGTACAACTATTAAAGTATTTGTATTATAGCATTACAAGGTAAATCATTTTTAATAGTATTTTTTTAACATCTCCAATGTTCTTTCATGTAAATATTTTCAACATAATTTTAATATATGCTTTTTCAGTATGTATTCAACAATTGTACATGTTTTATACTATTATCTGATGAGAAAAGTCTTACATGTTTAACCATTCCCTAACATTTTTAATACATTTATTCAACATTATTAAATTATTTCCCATTTTTTTCCGTGGCCAGAAAGTCTTTCGGTCTCTTACGTGTTTGGCGGTCCCAGGACCACCATATTGGCGGTCCGACCACCAATGGTCTGGCAGAGCGGACCACAGTATTACGAGTTTTGGGGTCATAGAAACAAAAGATTGCCAGCGGTCCGCTGCTACTGCCAGGCAGTACAGACCGCCACAGTCACCAGGAAGCAAAAAAAGGCTGGCAGAGCCTGTGTTTCCGCCGGACCCATTACAAAGTTTCACACCATCAATGTGACCGCTGTGGTCCAACCACCACGTCCCAGCAAGTGGAAACGGGCAGTACAAAGGGAGACATTCACCTGCAGACAGCTTTACACCTTAGGAGCCGCCATGGTGCCTTTCACAAACGGCATGCAGCTGCTGATGATTGTCGATAGACAACAAAATCCACGCCGTTGAGAATACCAACAATTAAAAGTACACACACCTACTTGTATTATTAACCTTAAAAACAGCGTGCTGCACATGTTCACACATCGGGCCATGGCCAGCAGGTACACATCTCAACCCACACACACACCTACAAACATACATCCTCACTGACCGCACACAGTCAATATATGTCCCCTTTGGGCGGCACACTCACACAGCCCCTTAACACCACACAGATACACATGGCCACACAGCTTAGGCACAGCTTAGGCTATACAACATTGTCAAACACAGCAATAACAACACACCTACAACACATATACAAATACAAAGCTCACACACATACACATTTACCACTGGCTAGGAACTGTCCACACATTCAACACACATATCTATCTCTCTGGCATGGAACACAAAAAACACCACCAGTAAACAACCCTGCAATGGACACACACATCACACTGTAATGGATGCACAACGCCATGCACAAATACAGAGAGCTAAATACATCTAGACCAACACCACCACAACTACACCTACACAATTGGGATAGGGCTGTATGGGGCACCCAGGGATGGAGACTGCACTGGGAGACAGAACACTCTCATAATGGACCCTCAAACAATATGTCCCTAGGAAATGGCCCCAGGTAGCTCACAGGGAAAAACGATACCAAAAACAATTGTCAGGCACAATTAAACAATGGGGAAGGGCAAGTCAACAAAGTGCAATCAACTCACACTGCATGCGATAGACCTCAACAGGAGCCAGCTGCAAGGGACACACACCTAAATTTAAACATGTACAGACAACTGCAAACTCAGCTAGCACTACTGAACACACTCCATGTCTGCAGATACAAACCTCAAGCTGGCACAAATCAGATATATACACAAGCCAGATCAGGGGGACAAGCCCAACACCATACATGCCCACATTGCACAACACAATAAAAAATACCCATCATAACAAACTCTATACAGTGTCACAACACAGTGTCACAAGACCAACATTGCAAACACATATGGACCTAGACACACAACACATAGCCTTCTCTTTAGGGACACCAACACTGCACACACACTCACATACTGCAAACAAAACCACATGGAGCAGCAAGCAGGCTCAAACTCACATAAGTGCAGGCATGCAACCAAAGTCACTCAGGAACAACAGAAAGCTACAAAAGGAATTGCAGGACAAATGTATACCCAAACCAAAACAACGGTTTATTAACTTGTATAACTATAAACGTCCAAAGGCCATTGGCCAGTCCATGAAAAAGTCCAATACTTGACTCTTGACTGTACCATCTTGCCTGGCATGTTACCCCCATTTTTCACTGTATATATGTTGTTTTAGTTGTATGTGTCACTGGGACCCTGTCATCCAGGGCCCCAGTGCTCATAAGTGTACCTGAATGTGTTACCTGTGTAGTGACTAACTGTCTCACTGAGGCTCTGCTAATCAGAACCTCAGTGGTTATGCTCTCTCATTTCTTTCAAATTGTCACTAACAGGCTAGTGACCAATTTTACCAATTTACATTGGCTTACTGGAACACCCTTATAATTCCCTAGTATATGGTACTGAGGTACCCAGGGTATTGGGGTTCCAGGAGATCCCTATGGGCTGCAGCATTTCTTTTGCCACCCATAGGGAGCTCTGACAATTCTTACACAGGCCTGCCACTGCAGCCTGAGTGAAATAACGTCCACGTTATTTCACAGCCATTTTACACTGCACTTAAGTAACTTATAAGTCACCTATATGTCTAACCTTTACCTGGTAAAGGTTAGGTGCAAAGTTACTTAGTGTGAGGGCACCCTGGCACTAGCCAAGGTGCCCCCACATTGTTCAGGGCCAATTCCCCGGACTTTGTGAGTGCGGGGACACCATTACACGCGTGCACTACATATAGGTCACTACCTATATGTAGCTTCACAATGGTAACTCCGAATATGGCCATGTAACATGTCTATGATCATGGAATTGCCCCCTCTATGCCATCCTGGCATAGTTGGCACAATCCCATGATCCCAGTGGTCTGTAGCACAGACACTGGTACTGCCAAACTGCCTTTCCTGGGGTTTCACTGCAGCTGCTGCTGCTGCCAACCCCTCAGACAGGTTTCTGCCCTCCTGGGGTCAAGCCAGGCTTGTCCCAGGATGGCAGAACAAAGGACTTCCTCTGAGAGAGGGTGTTACACCCTCTCCCTTTGGAAAATGGTGTGAAGGCAGGGGAGGAGTAGCTTCCCCCAGCCTCTGGAAATGCTTTCATGGGCACTTTTGGTGCCCATTTCTGCATAAGCCAGTCTGCACCGGTTCAGGGACCCCTTAGCCCTGCTCTGGCGCGAAACTGGACAAAGGAAAGGGGAGTGACCACTCCCCTGACCTGCACCTCCCCTGGGAGGTGTCCAGAGCTCCTCCAGTGTGCTCCAGACCTCTGCCATCTTGGAAACAGAGGTGCTGCTGGCACACTGGACTGCTCTGAGTGGCCAGTGCCACCAGGTGACATCAGAGACTCCTTCTGATAGGCTCCTTCAGGTGTTGCTAGCCTATCCTCTCTCCTAGGTAGCCAAACCCTCTTTTCTGGCTATTTAGGGTCTCTGTCTCTGGGGAAACTGTAGATAACGAATGCAAGAGCTCATCCGAGTTCCTCTGCATCTCTCTCTTCACCTTCTGCCAAGGAATTGACTGCTGACCGCGCTGGAAGCCTGCAAAACTGCAACAAAGTAGCTAAGATGACTACTGCAACTCTGTAACGCTGATCCTGCCGCCTTCTCAACTGTTTTCCTGGTGGTGCATGCTGTGGGGGTAGTCTGCCTCCTCTCTGCACTAGAAGCTCCGTAGAAATCTCCCGTGGGTCGACGGAATCTTCTTCCTGCAACCGCAGGCACCAAAGAACTGCATTACCGGTCCCTTGGGTCTCCTCTCAGCACGACGAGCGAGGTCCCTCAAATCCAGCAACTGTGTCCAAGTGACCCCCACAGTCCAGTGACTCTTCAGTCCAAGTTTGGTGGAGGTAAGTCCTTGCCTCCCCACGCCAGACTGCATTGCTGGGAACTGCGACTTTTGCAGCTACTCCGGCCTCTGTGCACTTCTGGTGGAAATCCTTTGTGCACAGCCAAGCCTGGGTCCACGGCACTCTAACCTGCATTGTACGACTTTCTAAGTTGGTCTCCGGCGACGTGGGACTCCTTTGTGTAACTTTGGGTGAGCACCGTTTCACGCATCCTTGTAGTGCCTGTTTCTGGCACTTCCCTGGATGCTACCTGCTGCTGAGAGGGCTTCTTGTCTTGCTCGACGTCTCTTCTGTCTCCTGACGCAATTTGCGACATCCTGGTCCCTCCTGGGCCACAGCAGCATCCAAAAACACTAACCACACAATTTGCAGCTAGCAAGGCTTGTTGGCGGTCTTTCGGCGGAAAAACACTTCTGCACAACTCTCCACGGCGTGCGGGATCCGTCCTCCAAAGGGGAAGTTTCTAGCCCTTGTCGTTCCTGCAGAAACCTAAGCTTCTACTGTCCAGTAGCAGCTTCTTTGCACCTACAGCTGGCATTTCCTGGGCATCTGCCCATCTCCGACTGCTTGTGACTTTTGGACTTGGTCCCCTTTTTCCACAGGTACCCTCGACTGGAAATCCATTGTTGTTGCATTGCTGGTTTGTGTCTTTCCTGCAGAATTCCCCTATCACGACTTCTATGTCCTTTGGGGAACTTTAGTGCACTTTGCACTCACTTTTCAGGGTCTTGGGGTGGGCTATTTTTCTAACCCTAACTATTTTCTAATAGTCCCAGCAACCCTCTACAAGGTCACATAGGTTTGGGGTCCATTCGTGGTTCGCATTCCACTTTTGGAGTATATGGTTTGTGTTGCCCCTATCCCTATGTGTCCCCATTGCATCCTATTGTAACTATACATTGTTTGCACTGTTTTCTAAGACTATACTGCATATTTTTGGTATTGTGTACATATGTCTTGTGTATATTTCCTATCCTCTCACTGAGGGTACACTCTGAGATACTTTGGCATATTGTCATAAAAATAAAGTACCTTTATTTTTAGTATAACTGTGTATTGTGTTTTCTTATGATATTGTGCAAGTGACACTTGTGGTACTGTAGGAGCTTCACTCGTCTCCTAGTTCAGCCTAAGCTGCTCTGCTTAGCTTCCATTATCTATCAGCCTATGCTGCTAGACACCCTATACACTAATAAGGGATAACTGGGCCTGGTGCAAGGTGCAAGTACCCCTTGGTACTCACTACAAGCCAGTCCAGCCTCCTACATTGACTGCCAGGTAACCTCCACAGGAAGGGGTGTCAAGGGGGCGGGCAGGCACCTCAGGGTTTTTCCGAGGGTGGGATTTTATTTTGGACTTGGGGGAGCTTCTTCTTTGGAGGGTTAGGCTCCTTCTCAGGGGGATAGGGGTAGGGGTGCCTGTATGGGGGACAGATGAGGCCTTAGAGGCAGAATTGACAGGCTTGAGCAGGACAGAAGTTCTTCTGGATGTGATATGGGGGTGAGGAAGGATAGGAGTGAGGTCAAGGTTACACAGGAACACTTTTTTAGGGCCAATGGGACTGTCACTAGGAGAGGATCTGCATTTAGTGGTATATGGAGTGTTTGTATGACGTACTGGTTTTGATGACGTGGGTGCATGCTTGTGGGAGGTATGCTTGTGTGTGGTGGGTGTCTGTTGGATGGGTGAGTGAGGGCGTTTATGTGTCTTTGGTTTAGGGTGGAGGGAGGTGCTGGGGTTGCTGTGTTGGGTGCGTGAGTGGCTGTTGGGGTGGTGACTATAGGCATGATGAATGTTTTAGGACCAGGAAGTATCAGGTCTACTCTACCCAGCATGGGGAATCAGAGGGGGCCCTCTGCTGTCCAGAGTGCCCTCAGAAGACCAGACATCACGACTAGGAGTCCCACAACATGAGGACAAAGGAGGTGCAAATGGAGGCCCATGCAGCACTACAACACAGGGTCCCAAATTGGCTTACGATGTTGCAGGAAGCTGTGCATCACAGGAGGGAATGCTGGGGGCCAGAGCTGTGCTGAGCAGAAAGAACATTATGTAAGGTTGCATACAAGCCTTGGTAAATGCAAATCACATGGTTCATGGGGGTACTGTCTTGCGTGGGGAGGCAAGCTCTTACCTTGACCATAGTTGGACATCTGGACATCAGGAGCATCAGGGCCTCTTCAGTCCACCACCTGTGTTGCTGGATCCATGCACTTCGCCAGGAGAGGGGACCCAAGCTACCAGTCATTGCTGCAGAGGGTACCTGCTGAAGCAGGGAAGTGATACCTTCACTTTTAGGGAGATTCCTTCACTCTTCTGGTGCAGGCTGAAGCCCCTCTGAGGATGCACGACCAGGAAACTTCTGCAGTTCCTGGCAGGAGCTGAAGATACAGTGTTGCACAAGGCGTCTTTGTTGTAGTTTTGTAGAGTTCCTGGAGGCCCAGATGCTGTTTCTTTGGTGAGAAGGTGAAATAAAGAATGCAGAGGATTCCTGCTAGAGTCTTGCAATCCGAATCTAAAGAACCACCCAGAGGAGAGAACCTAAATAGCCCTGAAAGGGTGATTGGTCACCTAAACAGATAAGCACCTATCAGGGGAGGGCTCTGACGTCACCTGCTGGTACTGGCCACTCAGCTGCTCCCAGTGTTGTCTGCCCATCCTGAAAGCAAGTTGGCAGAACCCAGGGGCCCTCTGGAGGAGCCCTGAGCACCACCCCTGGAGTGGTGATGGACAGGGGAGTGGTCACTCCCCTTTCTGTTGTTCAGTTTCGCACCAGAGCAGGGACTGCCGGTCCCTGAACTGGGGCACACTGGATTATTCATGGAGTGCACCGTTTGTGCCTTTCAAAGCATTTCCAGAGGCTCTGGGAGGCTACCCCTCCCATGCCGGTAACACCTAATTCCAAAGGGAGAGGGTGTAACATCCCTCTCCCAAAGGAAATCCTTTGTTTCTGCATTCCTGGGCTTGAGCTGTACAAGCAGCAGGAGGGCAGTAACCTGTCTGTGAGGTTGCAGCAGCTTGGGCTGCTGGAAAAACCTCAAAAGGCTGGTTTGGCAGTACTGGGGGCCCACGTGGAGCGCCTAGAGTGCATGGAATTTTACAACCAATGCTAGAATCAGCATTGGGGTATAATTCCAAGATATTAGACAGCTCACATGGCCATAATCGGATTTACCATTATGTAGCTAGACATAGGTAGTGACCTATGTCTATTACACATATAAAATGCGTCCCTGCACTCACGATGTCTGGGAAATTGCTCCTGGGTGACGTGGGTCACCTCTGCTAGCGCAGGGGTGCCCTCACACACAGGTGCTCTGCACCCAGCCTTCAGGGCAAGAAGGCCTAACATATAGGTGATATAAGAGTGACCTAGGGCAGTGTAAATGGCAGTGAAATGGTGCATGCAGCATTTCACACAGGCTGCAATGGTAGTCCTGTAGGAGCCTTTGTCTGGGCTCCCTATGGGTGTCAAAAGAAATGCTGCAGCCCATAGGCATCCCCTGGAATCTCAATGCCCTCAGTACCTAGGTACCTTATACTAGGGAATTAAAAAAGGGGTCTAGTGTGCCAATTTAGGATGAAATACTGGGATACCAGTATGTAGTAACCCATTTGGAAGGAGAGAGAGCATAAGCACTGGTGTCCTGGATCCCAGTGACACAATTAAACACTCTGACAAAAGCAGGTCAACAACCATGAGCACTGGAGACCTGTCTAGCAGGATCCCACTGACGCAGTCAAGCACACTGACAGTCAGGTAAAAATTGGGAGTAACATGCAAAAAAGATGGTACTTTCCTACACCTAATTATCCCAAACTGTTACCCCATACAAAGCAATATTGACAAAAACATATCAGACATGCCAGGCCTGTCATCTGTCTGTTGAGGAATGAACAAACCCAAACACATTTAATGCAAACATCACTGCAAGTCACAACATGATGCATGCCACCAGTCACGTTACAATCCACAATCATCCACATGTGCAGTACACTTTTTCACATGATGCCACATCAAGGACACAGAGATACATAATTAGGGGCATGACCTCCATCCCCTACCCCAGTGCAGTTTTGGGTTTGGGGCATTAAATCACAGTCCGAGTGGCAAATCACACGCACATATTGTTGCCATCCAGATAGATGATGTGTACATGTGGGAGGCTGGCCTAGTTTGTAGTGGGTACCTTGGGTACTTACACCTTATACCAAGACCAGTTATCAGTGAAATGTAGTAGTGTTTCTAGCAGCTTAGGCTAATAGAAGTAGCTAGAGCAGAGCAGCTTAGACTGAACTAGGAACCATGCAAAGCTCCAGCAATAGCACTTATAGTTACACAGCACTTATACACAAGAAAAGACAATACTCAGTGTTACCAAATATAAAGGTAGTTTATTTGGGTGACACAGTACCAAAAACAATATATACACTAGACACCAAAATAAGGTAAGTAATTAGACATAAGATAGTGCAAACGAAAGGAAATGCTATAGAATGCAATTGGAGAAAATAGGTCTAGGGGCAACACAAACCATATTCTAAGACAGTGGAATGCAAATAACAAATTCCCCCACTAGACAAGTGTAGTGTGTGCAGAATCACTGGGAGAGTATGAATACAGTGAAGGTAAGTAAATTAACCCACCCCAGAGGCCAGAAAAGCAGGAGTAAAGTACTGCAAGTTTCCTTAGGACACACTACAAGTTGTGATTAGAGTTAATGCAAGAACCAAGCAAGACTGCAAACACCAAATGGTGGATTCCTGGACCTGAAGACCTGCAAAGGAAGGAGACAAAGTCCAGAAGTCGAAAGAAGTTCCAGGAAGGACAAGAGCCCCAGCCAACCTAGAAGAGGGTGCAAAAGAAGAGTCCCCAGATGGACGAATACCGCAGAAATGCACCCAAGGAAGATGTCAGTGGGTTCCTGCATGATTGTGAAAAAGTAGCCTCTTTCTAACCTTGTTACCCCCACTTTTGGCCTGTTTGTGAGTATATGTCAGGGTGTTTTCACTGTCTCACTGGGATCCTGCTAGCCAGGGCCCAGTGTTCATAGTGAAAACCCTATGTTGTCACTATGTTTGTTATGTGTCACTGGGACCCTGCTAGCCAGGACCCCAGTGCTCATAAGTGTGTGGCCTATATGTATGTGTTCCCTGTGTGATGCCTAACTGTCTCACAGAGGCTCTGCTAACCAGAACCTCAGTGGTTATGTTCTCTCTGCTTTCCAAATGTGTCACTAACAGGCTATTGACTACATTTACCAATTCACATTGGCATTCTGGTACACCCATACAATTCCCTAGTATATGGTACTGAGGTACCCAGGGTATTGGGGTTCCAGGAGATCCCTATGGGCTGCAGCATTTATTTTGCCACGCATAGGGAGCTCTGACAATTCTTACACAGGCCTGCCACTGCAGCCTGCGTGAAATAACGTCCACGTTATCTCACAGCCATTTACCACTGCACTTAAGTAACTTATAAGTCACCTATATGTCTAACCTTCACCTGGTGAAGGTTGGGTGCAAAGTTACTTTGTGTGTGAGCACCCTGGCTCTAGCCAAGATGCCCCCACATCGTTCAGGGCACATTCCCCGGACTTTGTGAGTGCGTGAACACCATTACACGCGTGCACTATACATAGGTCACTACCTATGTATAGCGTCACAATCTTAACTCCGAACATGGCCATGTAACATGTCCAAGATCATGGAATTGTCACCCAAATTCCATTCTGGCATTGGGGGGACAATTCCATGATCCCCCGGGTCTCTAGCATAGTACCGGGGTACTGCCAAACTGCCTTTCCGGGGTCTCCACTGCAGCTGCTGCTGCTGCCAACCCCTCAGACAGGTTTCTGCCACCCTGGGGTCCAGGCAGCCCTGGCCCAGGAAGGCAGAACTAAGGACTTCCTCTGAGAGAGGGTGTAACACCCTCTCCCTTTGGAAATAGGTGTGAGGGCTGGGGAGGAGTAGCCTCCCCTAGCCTCTGGAAATGCTTTGATGGGCACAGATGGTGCCCATCTCTGCATAAGCCAGTCTACACCAGTTCAGGGATCCCCCAGCCCTGCTCTGGCGCAAAACGTGACCACTCCCCTGACCTGCAGCTCCCATGGGAGGTGCCCAGAGCTCCTCCAGTGTGTCCCAGACCTCTGCCATCTTGGATTTAGAGGTGCTGGGGGCACACTGGACTGCTCTGAGTGGCCAGTGCCAGCAGGTGACGTCAGAGACTCCTTCTGATAGGCTCTTACCTGTCTTGGTAGCCAATCTTCCTTTGTTGGTAGCCAAACCTCCTTTTCTGGCTATTTAGGGTCTCTGCTTTTGGGAATTCTTTAGATAACGAATGCAACAGCTCATCAGAGTTCCTCTACATCTCCCTCTTCACCTTCTACCAAAGAATCGACCGCTGACTGCTCAGGACGCCTGCAAAACCGCAAAAAGGTAGCAAGACGACTACTAGCAACGTTGTAGCGTCTCATCCTGAAAGCTTTCTCGACTGTTTCCAGGTGGTGCATGCTCTGGGGTAGCCTGCCTCCTCACTGCACCAGGAGAGCTGAAGCAATCTCTAGTGGGTTGACGGAATCTTCCCCCTGCTAACGCAGGCACCAAAAGCTGCAACACTGGTCCTCTGGGTCCCCTCTCATCACGACAAGCATGGTCCCTGGAACTCAGAAACTCTGTCCAAGTGACTCCCACAGTCCAGTGGCTCTTCAGTCCAAGTTTGGTGGAGGTAAGTCCTTGCCTCCCCACGCTAGACTGCATTGCTTGGTACCGGGTGATTTGCAGCTGCTCCGGCTCCTGTGCACTTTTCCAGGAATTCCTTTGTGCACAGCCAAGCCTGGGTCCCCGACCAATCTAACCTGCAGTGGACAACCTTCTGAGTTGTCCTCCGTCATCGTTGGACTCCCTTTTGTGACTTTGCGTGCAGTCCGGTTCACTTTCATTCCAAGTGCCTGTTCAGGCACTTTTGCGGGTGCTGGCTGCTTCTGTGAGGGCTCCCTGAGTTGCTGGGTGCCCACTCTGCCGCCTCCTCCAAGTGGCGAAATCCTGGTCCCTCCTGGGCCACAGCAGCACCAAAAAACCTCTACCGTGACCGTTGCAGCTAGCAAGGCTTGTTTGGGGTCTTTCTGCATAGGAACATGTCTGCAAGCTTTGTCGCGACATGCACATCTGTCTTCTAAAGGAGAAGTCCCTAGCTCTCTTCTTTCTTGCAGAACTCCAAGCTTCTTCCATCTGGTGATAGCTTCCTTGCACCCTCAGCTGGCACTTCCTGGGCTCCTGACCACTCTCTACACTGTTGCGACTATTAGACTTGGTCCCCTTGTCTTACAGTACTCAGGTCCGGAGATCCACAGTTGTTGCATTGCTGGTGTTTGTTCTTCCTGAAGAATCCCCCTATCACGACTTCTGTGCTCTCTGGGGGTAGCAGATGCACTTTACACCTACCTTTCAGGGTCTTGGGGTGGGCCATTTTTCTAACCCTCACTGTTTTCTTACAGTCCCAGCGACCCTCTACAAGCTCACATAGATTTGGGGTCCATTCGTGGTTCGCATTCCACTTTTGGAGTATATGGTTTGTGTTGCCCCTATACCTATGGGCCCCTATTGCAACCTATTGTGATTCTACACTCTTTGCACTACTTTTCTTGCTATTACTTACCTAAGTTTGGTTTGTGTGCATATATCTTGTGTGTATATATATATATATATATATATATATATATATATATATAACTTATCCTCATACTGAGGGTATTCACTGAGATACTTTTGGCATATTGTCATAAAAATAAAGTACCTTTATTTTTAGTACTTTTGTGTATTGTGATTTCTTATGCTATTGTGCATATGACACCAGTGGTATAGTAGGAGCTTTACATGTCTAGTAGTTCAGCCTAAGATGCTTTGCCATAGCTACCTTCTATCTGCCTAAGCTGCTAAATCACCTCTTCTACACTAATAAGGGATAACTGGACCTGGCACAAGGTGTAAGTACCTCTGGTACCCACTACAAGCCAGGCCAGACTCCTACAGGTTGGCAGTCAGGTTACCCCCTGTGCAAGCAAGGACCCTCACTCTAGTCAGGGTAAGTCACTCACAATCCATATTATCCTGTGTCCACCCTCTGGTAGCTTGGCACTGAACAGTCAGGCTTAATCTAGAAGGCAATGTGTAAAGTATTTGTGCAATAAATCATACAATAACACAATATATCACCACAAAAATACACCACACAGTGTTTAGAAAAAAATATAATATTTATCTGGGTATTTGCATGTCAAAACGATAAAAGATGCAATATGAAATTGGAGAGATATCACTGAAAAGTGATATAAAGTATCTTAAGTCTTTAAAAAGCAAACAAAGTCTCTTTCAAGCACGAAGTACCTGGTTTGGAGTGGAAAATCTCTGCAAAGGGCCGCAGGGGAGGAGATGCGTGGAAAAATGGTGTGTGCGTCGGTTTCGCCCCTTCACACACAGACTTGCATTGTTATTTTTCACGCGGGGAAGATGTGCGTCGTTTTCCAGCGCGCAGACAGTCTCCTTCTGTAGATCGCGGGATTACCAGATGTCCCGGGGTCTGTGCGTGGAATCCTGGGCTTGTTATCCGGCTGTGCGTCGTTCCGGTGGGCTGTGCGTAGAATTTTCTACCTAACGGCAGGCGTTGCATCGATTTCCTCTCTTGAAGTCGGGTAGCGTTGTCCAGGCGGGACGTGCGTTGAAGTTCCGGTCGCACCGCAGGTGTATCGTCGATCTTTTCCTTGCGGGGTCGAGCGGCGTCTTTAAGGATCGGTGTGCGGTGAATTTTTCACCACGAAGCAAGCTGTGCGTGACATTTTTCGGTGCACAAGGAGTCCAGTTGAAAGATGGAAGTCTATTTGGTCCTGATACTTCAGGAAACATGAGGCAAGCTCTATCCAAGCCCTTGGAGAGCACTTCTGCAGCAAGGCAAGAGTTCAGCAAGGCAGCAGGCCAACAGCAAGGCAGCAGTCCTTTGTAGAAAGCAGTCAGGTGAGTCCTTTGAGCAGCCAGGCAGTTCTTCTTGGCAGGATGCAGGTTCTGGTTCAGGTTTCTTCTCCAGCAAGTGTCTGAGGTGGTAGGGCAGAGGCCCTGTTTTATACCCAAATGTGCCTTTGAAGTGGGGGAGACTTCAAAGAGTGGCTTAGAAGTGCTACAGGTCCCCTTTCAGTTCAATCCTGGCTGCCAGGGTCCAAGTAGGGTGTGTGGCAGTCCTTTGTGTTAGAGCAGGCCCTCCACCCTCCCAGCCCAGGAAGACCCATTCAAAATGCAGATGTATACAAGTGAGGCTGAGTACCCTGTGTTTGGGGTGTGTCTGAGTGAAAGCACAAGGAGCTGTCAACTAAACCCAGCCAGAAGTGGATTGTAAGGCACAGAAATATTTAAGTGAAAAGAAATGCTCACTTTCTAAAAGTGGCATTTCTAGAATAGTAATATTAAATCCAACTTCACCAGTCAGCAGGACTTTGTATTACCATTCTGGCCATACTAAATATGACCTTCCTGCTCCTTTCAGATCAGCAGCTACCACTTCAATAATGTATGAGGGCAGCCCCAATGTTAGCCTATGAAGGGAGCAGGCCTCACAGTAGTGTAAAAACGAATTTAGGAGTTTTACACTACCAGGACATGTAAATTACACAGATACATGTCCTGCCTTTTACCCCCACAGCACCCTGATCGAGGGGTTACCTAGGGCACACATTAGAGGTGACTTCTGTGTAGAAAAAGAGGAGTTTTAGGCTTGGCAAGTACTTTTAAATGCCAAGTCGAATTGGCAGTGAAACTGCACACACAGGCCTTGCAATGGCAGGCCTGGGACAAGGTAAAGGGGCTACTTGAGTGGGTGGCACAACCAGTGCTGCAGGCCCACTAGTAGCATTTAATCTACAGGCCCTAGGCACATACAGTGCACATTACTAGTGTAGGAGGCTGGACTGGCTTGTAGTGAGTACCAAGGGGTACTTGCACCTTGCACCAGGCCCAGTTATCCCTTATTAGTGTATAGGGTGTCTAGCAGCTTAGGCTGATAGATAATGGTAGCTTAGCAGAGCAGCTTAGGCTGAACTAGGAGACGTGTGAAGCTACTACAGTACCACTTAGTGTCATATGCACAATATCATAAGAAAACACAATACACAGTTATACTAAAAATAAAGGTACTTTATTTTTATGACAATATGCCAAAGTATCTTAGAGTGTACCCTCAGTGAGAGGATAGGAAATATACACAAGATATATATACACAATAGCAAAAATATGCAGTTTAGTCTTAGAAAACAGTGCAAACAATGTATAGTTACAATAGGATGCAATGGGGAAACATAGGGATAGGGGCAACAAAAACCATATATTCCAAAAGTGGAATGCGAACCACGAATGGACCCCAAACCTATGTGACCTTGTAGAGGGTCGCTGGGACTATTAGAAAATAGTGAGAGTTAGAAAAATAACCCTCCCCAAGACCCTGAAAAGTGAGTGCAAAGTGCACCAAAGTTCCCCTAAGGACAAAAGAGTCGTGTTAGAGGAATGATGCAGGAAAGACACAAACCAGCAATGCAACAACTGTGGATTTCCAATCTAGGTTACCTGTGGAACAAGGGGACCAAGTCCAAAAGTCACAAGCAAGTCGGAGATGGGCAGATGCCCAGGAAATGCCAGCTGCGGGTGCAAAGAAGCTTCGATTGGACAGAAGAAGCTGAGGTTTCTGCAGGAACGAAAAGGGCTAGAGAGTTCCCCTTTGGTGGACATATCCCTCTTGCCTTGGAGAGTCGTGCGGAAGTGTTTTCCCGCCGGAAGGACGCCAACAAGCCTTGCTACACGCAAATCGTGCGTTTGGCGTTTTTGGACGCTGCTGGGGCCCACGAGGGACCAGGAGGTCGCAAATTGGACCTGAAGAGAGAGGGGACGTCGAGCAAGACAAAGAGTCCTCACTGAAGCAGGTAGCACCCAGAGAAGTGCCAGAAACAGGCACTACAAGGATGCGTGAAACAGTGCTCGCCGAAGTTGCACAAAGGAGTCCCACGTCGCCGGAGACCAACTAAGAAAGTCGTGCAATGCAGGTTAGAGTGCCGTGGACCCAGGCTTGGCTGTGCACGAAGGATTTCCGCCAGAAGTGCACAGGAGCCGGAGTAGCTGCAAAGTCGCGGTTCCCAGCAATGCAGCCCAGCGAGGTGAGGCAAGGACTTACCTCCACCAAACTTGGGCTGAAGAGTCACTGGACTGTGGGGGTCACTTGGACAGAGTTGCTGGATTCGAGGGACCTCGCTCGTCGTGCTGAGAGGAGACCCAAGGGACAGGTAATGCAGCTTTTTGGTGCCTGCGGTTGCAGGGGGAAGATTCCGTCGACCCACGGGAGATTTCTTCGGAGCTTCTGGTGCAGAGAGGAGGCAGGCTACCCCCACAGCATGCACAAGCAGGAAAACAGTCGAGAAGGCGGCAGGATCAGCGTTACAGAGTTGCAGTAGTCGTCTTCGCTACTATGTTGCAGGTTTGCAGGCTTCCAGCGCGGTCAGCAGTCGTTTCCTTATCAGAAGGTGAAGAGAGAGATGCAGAGGAACTCGGATGAGCTCTTGCATTCGTTATCTAAAGTTTCCCAAGAGACAGAGACCCTAAATAGCCAGAAAAGAGGGTTTGGCTACCTAGGAGAGAGGAAAGGCTACTAACACCTGAAGGAGCCTATCAGCAGGAGTCTCTGACGTCACCTGGTGGCACTGGCCACTCAGAGCAGTCCAGTGTGCCAGCAGCACCTCAGTTTCCAAGATGGCAGAGGTCTGGAGCACACTGGAGGAGCTCTGGACACCTCCCAGGGGAGGTGCAGGTCAGGGGAGTGGTCACTCCCCTTTCCTTTGTCCAGTTTCGCGCCAGAGCAGGGGCTGAGGGGTCCCTGAACCGGTGTAGACTGGCTTATGCAGAATTGGGCACCTCTGTGCCCAACAAAGCATTTCCAGAGGCTGGGGGAGGCTACTCCTCCCCTGCCTTCACACCATTTTCCAAAGGGAGAGGGTGTCACACCCTCTCTCAGAGGAAGTTCTTTGTTCTGCCATCCTGGGCCAGGCCTGGCTGAACCCCAGGAGGGCAGATGCCTGTCTGAGGGGTTGGCAGCAGCAGCAGCTGCAGTGAAACCCCAGGAAGGGCAGTTTGGCAGTACCAGGGTCTGTGCTACAGACCACTGGGATCATGGGATTGTGCCAACTATGCTAGGATGGCATAGAGGGGGCAATTCCATGATCATAGACATGTTACATGGCCATATTCGGAGTTACCATTGGGAAGCTACATATAGGTAGTGACCTATATGTAGTGCACGCGTGTAATGGTGTCCCCGCACTCACAAAGTTCAGTGAATTGGCTCTGAACAATGTGGGGGCACCTTGGCTAGTGCCAGGGTGCCCACACACTAAGTAACTTTGCACCTAACCTTTACCAGGTAAAGGTTAGACATATAGGTGACTTATAAGTTACTTAAGTGCAGTGTAAAATGGCTGTGAAATAACGTGGACGTTATTTCACTCAGGCTGCAGTGGCAGGCCTGTGTAAGAATTGTCAGAGCTCCCTATGGGTGGCAAAAGAAATGCTGCAGCCCATAGGGATCTCCTGGAACCCCAATACCCTGGGTACCTCAGTACCATATACTAGGGAATTATAAGGGTGTTCCAGTAAGCCAATGTAAATTGGTAAAAATGGTCACTAGCCTGTTAGTGACAATTTGAAAGTAATGAGAGAGCATAACCACTGAGGTTCTGGTTAGCAGAGCCTCAGTGAGACAGTTAGGCACCACACAGGGAACACATACATGCACACCTATGAGCACTGGGGTCCTGTGTGACAGGGTCCCAGTGACACATACATATAGGCCACAACCTTATGAGCACTGGGGTCCTGACTAGCAGGATCCCAGTGACACATAACAAACATACTGAAAACATAGTTTTCACTATGAGCACTGAGGCCTGGCTATCAGGATCCCAGTGAGACAGTGAAAACAGTGACAAACACCCTGACATACACTCACAAACAGGCCAAAAGTGGGGGTAACAAGGCTAGAAAGAGGCTACCTTCTCACACAACCCCCCCCCCCCCCCCAAACGAAGGACAATAAGGCTAACCTTGGCCAGTTGAGACTTTATTGTCTAAGTGGTGATAAGTAGAGAGTAGCTCTGCAATAGACTGGTTACTCCCTTTATCATCCACTATATGGTTACTTCCCTGTGGGAATGTAAACCACCCTGTTTGAAGTTTTTTAGCTAAGCAACAATGTGAAGATGTATTTTCAAAGTTTCTATCAGTAAGTTTTAGTTTAGAGCAGTGGGAATTGTCCACTGAACCTATTTGTAGTGATGGAAATGCCAGACAGGGATGCTGTCTCAGAAAAGCCATAGCTGGGCAAAAACTTTGTCCATCTGGCTGGAAGAGAGAACAGGGATGCTGTTTCTCTTGAGTTGGAGCAGGGCAGGGATGCTGTCCTATGAGCTCCACACTAGGGCAGGGATGCTGTCCTAAGTGTTGTGAGGTAGTGCAGGGTTTCTGCACTAAAGTTTCTCTGGGAGGGTTGGAGGGATGCTCCATGTTAACTAAAATGGTGCTGTTTTTCTCACCAATGTTAGTTATCCCACAGAGAGGTACTTCCACCTCAGGGAGTCCAGCTTTGCCAGCTGATGATTCCCTTGGAACAGGTGCCACCCCAGGAGAGGTTTCTCCCACCACAGGAATAGTATCCTGAATGGTAGGGTGGTTAGGGGATACTGTGATACCCTTTTTACCTGTTGATGGAGAGGGATCCTGAGTTTTCAGGCCTTCTCTCCTTTGCTTTTTCATTTCAGTTGAAATGAGAGGGAACAATTCCTCAGGGATGCCCAGCATGGCTGCATGGGCATAAAACTCTACATCAGCCCAACCTGAGGCCTCTAGGTCATTACCTAAGAGACAGTCTACAGGTAAGCTAGGTGATACCACCACCTGCTTAGGGCCAGTAACTCCACCCCAACTAAACTGAATTATAGCTAAGGGAAGAAACTTAGTGGAGTTATGGACATCAATAATCTTATACTGTTGTCCAATGATGTGTTGTTCAGGAGGCACTAGGTTTTCAGTCACCAGAGTGAAACTGGCACCTGTGTCCCTGTAGGCCAAGGCCTCAACACCATTTATTGAAACTGTCTGCCTGTACTTATCCATTGTAAGGGGACCAGCAGCCATTGTGGCAAGGCCAGTGCCACTAGGTGTGACAGAAACTGTCTTGGGACTGATTACATCAGTTTCCACTATGGACCCATAAGTGAACCCAACTACACCCTTTGCTTGACTGTTGCCAGCAGTCCCACCACTAGTACCACTACTGCTAGGGGCACTAGAGCTTGATGTATTAGTGGTGGTAGGCTCAGGGGGTTTACCTGGACAGGACTTATCCCCTGGCCTATGGCCTCTGTTTTTACACACAAAGCACCAAGGCTTTTTAATGTGTGCAGGTTGGGAAGAAGAGGAAGAATTTGTTTTATCCCCACCCTCTGAAGAGTGTTTAAGATTTGAAGTGGGATCTTTGGTTTTACCCTTATCCCCATGCTTATCTTGAGATTTTTCACCATCTTTCTTCTTATTGCCATCTTTGTCACCCCCTGTATGAACTTTTCTGTTCACCCTTGTTCTGACCCATTTGTCTGCCTTCTTTCCCAATTCTTGGGGAGAGGTCAGATCAGAGTCTACCAGGTACTGGTGCAACAAATCAGACACACAATTATTAAGTATATGCTCTCTCAGGATTGTGTTATACAGGCTTTCATAATCAGTAACTTTACTGCATGTAACCACCCCTCCAAGGCCTTCACTGAATGGTCAATGAAATCAACCCAGTCTTGTGAAGACTCCTTTTTGGTCTCTCTGAACTTTATCCTGTACTGTTCAGTGGTTAAGCCATAACCATCCAGGAGTGCATTCTTAAGAACTTGGAAATTATTAGCATCATTTTCTTTCACAGTAAGGAGCCTATCCCTACCTTTTCCACTAAATGATAGCCATAGGATAGCAGCCCACTGCCTTTGAGGGACATCCTGTACAACACAGGCCCTCTCAAGTGCAGCAAACCACTTGTTAATGTCATCCCCCTCCTTATAAGGGGGAACTATCTTGTGCAGATTCCTGGAATCATGCTCTTTTTCAGGATGACTATGGGGAATACTGCTGCTGCCACCATGGGTATCTAAACCCAACTTCTGTCTTTCCTTCTCTAATTCAAAAGACTGTCTATCCAAATCCAGCTGTTGCTTTTTAAGCTTCAGTCTGGTTTGTTCCACCCTCAACTTATTGAGTTCCCTCTCTAACATTCTGTCATCAGGGTTGGTGGGAGGGACATTTCTAGAAACAGAGCTATGATGGGAATGAACAGAAGGAGACCTGTCCCTTACAGAAGCCAACTTAACAGCTTGGTTTACAGAAACATTACTACCAGTATGGTGAGAATAAATGCTTTTGCTATGATGTGAGACAACACTATTTCTATGGTGTGGCTCATCATCATTACCATCTATGCTAGATTGTCTAGTAATGGGCAGGCTAGGAAGTTTCTTTCCTGAATCTTTTCCTGGGGGAGTCCCTGAATCTGATTGGGAACTATTAGGTACTTTTTCAACAGATGGGGCACCTATGGCCTTATCCTGTTCTCTAAGCATGTTAATTAATAGTTCTAAGGCAGGATTCTTCCCTACACTCAAACCTCTCTCTATACAGAGACTCCTTGCTCTTTTCCAGCTAAGGTTGTCATATGCAAGTTTGGACAGATCAACACTTTGGCCTGTGCCAGACATTTTTTAGAGAGAGTTAAAGTGATAGAAAAAGAGAAAAAAGTTTTCAGAACTTTTTGGAAAGACAGAAAAAATCTTTTTAAACTTTTAAGAACTTTTTGAAAGTTTAGAAGTACTTTTCAGCACTTAGAAAAGAGTGAAAAGAGGAAATGCAAAACTTTTTGGCTATGTGTATATACACTGACCTTGTTTTGTATATTTTTCTCTTATGAAAAGTACAATGACAAGAGTGGTAAGCAGTCTCAAGCACTTATCCCACCACTGCACAACCAATGTAGGAGGCTGGACTGGCTTGTAGTGAGTACCAAGGGGTACTTGCACCTTGCACCAGGCCCAGTTATCCCTTATTAGTGTATAGGGTGTCTAGCAGCTTAGGCTGATAGATAATGGTAGCTTAGCAGAGCATCTTAGGCTGAACTAGGAGACGTGTGAAGCTACTACAGTACCACTTAGTGTCATATGCACAATATCATAAGAAAACACAATACACAGTTATACTAAAAATAAAGGTACTTTATTTTTATGACAATATGCCAAAGTATCTTAGAGTGTACCCTCAGTGAGAGGATAGGAAATATACACAAGATATATATACACAATAGCAAAAATATGCAGTATAGTCTTAGAAAACAGTGCAAACAATGTATAGTTACAATAGGATGCAATGGGGAAACATAGGGATAGGGGCAACACAAACCATATACTCCAAAAGTGGAATGCGAACCACGAATGGACCCCAAACCTATGTGACCTTGTAGAGGGTCGCTGGGACTATTAGAAAATAGTGAGAGTTAGAAAAATAACCCTCCCCAAGACCCTGAAAAGTGAGTGCAAAGTGCACCAAAGTTCCCCTAAGGACAAAAGAGTCGTGTTAGAGGAATAATGCAGGAAACACACAAACCAGCAATGCAACAACTGTGGATTTCCAATCTAGGGTACCTGTGGAACAAGGGGACCAAGTTCAAAAGTCACAAGCAAGAAGGAGATGGGCAGATGCCCAGGAAATGCCAGCTGCGGGTGCAAAGAAGCTTCGACTGGACAGAAGAAGCTGAGGTTTCTGCATGAACGAAAAGGGCTAGAGACTTCCCCTTTGGTGGACGGATCCCTCTCGCCTTGGAGAGTCGTACAGAAGTGTTTTCCCGCCGGAAGGACGCAAACAAGCCTTGCTACATGCAAATCGTGCGTTTGGCGTTTTTGGACGCTGCTGGGGCCCAGGAGGGACCAGGAGATCGCAAATTGGACCTGAAGAGAGAGGGGACGTCGAGCAAGACAAAGAGCCCTAACTGAAGCAGGTAGCATCCAGAAAAGTGCCAGAAACAGGCACTACGAGGATGCGTGAAACGGTGCTCGCCGAAGTTGCACAAAGGAGTCCCACGTCGCCGGAGACCAACTTAGAAAGTCGTGCAATGCAGGTTAGAGTGCCGTGGACCCAGGCTTGGCTGTGCACGAAGGATTTCCGCCGGAAGTGCACAGGGGCCGGAGTAGCTGCAAAGTCGCGGTTCCCAGCAATGCAGCCCAGCGAGGTGAGGCAAGGACTTACCTCCACCAAACTTGGGCTGAAGAGTCACTGGACTGTGGGGGTCACTTGGACAGAGTCACTGGATTCGAGGGACCTCGCTCGTCGTGCTGAGAGGAGACCCAAGGGACCGGTAATGCAGCTTTTTGGTGCCTGCGGTTGCAGGGGGAAGATTCCGTCGACCCACGGGAGATTTCTTCGGAGCTTCTGGTGCAGAGAGGAGGCAGGCTACCCCCACAGCATGCACAAGCAGGAAAACAGTCGAGAAGGCGGCAGGATCAGCGTTACAGAGTTGCAGTAGTCGTCTTCGCTACTATGTTGCAGGTTTGCAGGCTTCCAGCGCGGTCAGCAGTCGTTTCCTTATCAGAAGGTGAAGAGAGAGATGCAGAGGAACTCGGATGAGCTCTTGCATTCGTTATCTAAAGTTTCCCCAGAGACAGAGACCCTAAATAGCCAGAAAAGAGGGTTTGGCTACCTAGGAGAGAGGAAAGGCTACTAACACCTGAAGGAGCCTATCAGCAGGAGTCTCTGACGTCACCTGGTGGCACTGGCCACTCAGAGCAGTCCAGTGTGCCAGCAGCACCTCTGTTTCCAAGATGGCAGAGGTCTGGAGCACACTGGAGGAGCTCTGGACACCTCCCAGGGGAGGTGCAGGTCAGGGGAGTGGTCACTCCCCTTTCCTTTGTCCAGTTTCGCGCCAGAGCAGGGGCTAAGGGGTCCCTGAACCGGTGTAGACTGGCTTATGCAGAATTGGGCACCTCTGTGCCCAACAAAGCATTTCCAGAGGCTGGGGGAGGCTACTCCTCCCCTGCCTTCACACCATTTTCCAAAGGGAGAGGGTGTCACACCCTCTCTCAGAGGAAGTTCTTTGTTCTGCCATCCTGGGCCAGGCCTGGCTGGACCCCAGGAGGGCAGATGCCTGTCTGAGGGGTTGGCAGCAGCAGCAGCTGCAGTGAAACCCCAGGAAGGGCAGTTTGGCAGTACCAGGGTCTGTGCTACAGACCACTGGGATCATGGGATTGTGCCAACTATGCTAGGATGGCATAGAGGGGGCAATTCCATGATCATAGACATGTTACATGGCCATATTCGGAGTTACCATTGTGAAGCTACATATAGGTAGTGACCTATATGTAGTGCACGCGTGTAATGGTGTCCCCGCACTCACAAAGTTCAGTGAATTGGCTCTGAACAATGTGGGGGCACCTTGGCTAGTGCCAGGGTGCCCACACACTAAGTAACTTTGCACCTAACCTTTACCAGGTAAAGGTTAGACATATAGGTGACTTATAAGTTACTTAAGTGCAGTGTAAAATGGCTGTGAAATAACGTGGACGTTATTTCACTCAGGCTGCAGTGGCAGGCCTGTGTAAGAATTGTCAGAGCTCCCTATGGGTGGCAAAAGAAATGCTGCAGCCCATAGGGATCTCCTGGAACCCCAATACCCTGGGTACCTCAGTACCATATACTAGGGAATTATAAGGGTGTTCCAGTAAGCCAATGTAAATTGGTAAAAATGGTCACTAGCCTGTTAGTGACAATTTGAAAGTAATGAGAGAGCATAACCACTGAGGTTCTGGTTAGCAGAGCCTCAGTGAGACAGTTAGGCACCACACAGGGAACACATACATGCACACCTATGAGCACTGGGGTCCTGTGTGACAGGGTCCCAGTGACACATACATATAGGCCACAACCTTATGAGCACTGGGGTCCTGACTAGCAGGATCCCAGTGACACATAACAAACATACTGAAAACATAGTGTTTTCACTATGAGCACTGAGGCCTGGCTATCAGGATCCCAGTGAGACAGTGAAAACAGTGACAAACACCCTGACATACACTCACAAACAGGCCAAAAGTGGGGGTAACAAGGCTAGAAAGAGGCTACCTTCTCACAACTAGGAACTTATAAGTAGATTAAATAGTCCAATTGGGTATGATCCAAAGTTACCATGTTTAAAGGGAGAGAGCATATACACTTTAGCACTGGTAAGCAATGGTATAGTGCGCAAACTCTAAAAGCCAGCAAAAGCAGAGTCCAAAAAGTGGAGGGAGGCAGGCAAAAAGTTAGGAGTGACCACCCTAAGGCATGTCAGCTCTAACAGATACTATATCATAAGAAACACAATACTCAGGGTTACTAAAAACTAAAGGTACTTTATTTTAGTGACAATGTGCCAAAAATATCTCAAAGGATATACTCCCTTAGGAGGTAAGTAAAATACACAAAATATACACACACCAAAATCAGGTAAGTAAAACAGTCAGAAAGTAGTGCTAACACTGTAGAATACAATAGGTTGCAATGTGCCTAGGGGCAACACAAACCATACACTAAGAAAGTGGAATGCGAACCACGAATGGACCCCTAGGCTAGTGTAGTGTGTAGAGGGTCACTGGGAGTGTAAGAAAACACTAAGGTGGTCATTACAACATTGGCGGTAAAAGGGGCTTACCGCCGTGCAGAAGACCGCCAACACACCAACGCGGCCGCTGAATACAGCCACTGCCATTATGACCTACAGCTCAGAATCCACCAAAATCTAGACACCCACACAAGTCCGCCACACCAAAGGTAAGTGTAAACTAGCGATAACAAAACCGACACCGTCACGCCAACAGGAAGACGTCCATACTATCACGACCCACGAATCCACGCGGCGGTCTTTCAACCACGGTATTCCATTGGTGGTACACACCGCAGCGCTCAAAATACACACACATCTACAAAACACAACCACATTGGACAATTCCAAATACACACACCTGATACACATACATACACCACACCCAATACACTATAAAACACACACCCACATCACCCACAAACCATTACGACACTTGTGACAGAAGGCCAGAAAGAGACACCACCAGAAAGAACACTAGCATCCACAGGCACTCAACACCATAACTCAGACAACATCCAAGCACTTCACACAACACACCTCAAAATATCATCCCACACATCACAACACACACCACCCCCACATCACCCACACCACCCCATGGCACCGCAAAGACACCCCAGGTTTTCTGAGGAGAAGCTCAGGGTCATGGTGGAGGAAATCATACGGGTAGAGCCACAGCTATTCGGATCACAGGTGCAGCACACCACCATAGCTAGGAAGATGGAGCTACGGTGAAGAATTGTGGACAGGGTAAACGCAGTGGGACAGCACCCAAGAACTAGGGATGAAATCAGAAGGAGGTGGAACGACCTACGGGGGAAGGTGCGTTCCGTGGTCTCAAGACACCAGATTGCGGTTCAGAGGACTGGCGGCGGAACCCCACCTCCTCCCCCAGAACTCACCACATGGGAGGAGCAGGTCTTGGTTATAATGCATCCTGAGGGCCTCGCAGGAGTAGCTGGAGGAATGCACTCTGGTAAGTCAAACCTTTAACTACTTCATCCCCACCCACCTGCATGCTGTCACATACCCCCACCCTCGCCCCATCACTCCAACTCCTCACATATGTCCCAATATCACAAACCACACATCCCAAACCCAAGCCCTGCATGTAACACCAAAGCATGGATACCCATCACCAAAGCATGTCCACTTCACATACCCATACACCCCCCTAAACCATTATCACACAAGGTCCCACACAAGAATGGAGGCACTGGGGTACAGGGTCACCCTCCCATTGCACACCATGGCACACACAGATGCAATAATCATGGTTTTACACCCCTGCAGGACCACTACCCAGCGTCACCAGACAGGAGGATCCAGACATGTCCACTCCACCCACAGAAGTGGCCCACAGTGATCACAGCAGCTCTGTCCAACTGGATCTAGATGACCAGCCCGGCCCATCGGGGACCTCGGGACAGTCGGTTCCCCTCACAAAGTCACAGGCCACCACAGAGCTTCCCCCCTCTGGAAACACCAGCACAGCACCCACCCAGCGGGCCCATACCTCTGTCCCCAGGACACGTCAATCAGCAGTGTGTCCACCACTACAGGTAACCCAGACTAACCCACCACCCCAAAAACAACAGGGACCTGGGGGCAGTGGCAGTGGGCACACGGTTCAGGGGACAGAGGCCCAGGAAAACAGGGAAACTGGGAGGGCTGCTGTGCGACAGGGGGAGGACAGGCCCAGGGAACCCACTCTCCACAAGGCCCTCTCCAACATCATGGGATTACCAGCATTCCCAGGAGATGATGGCAACTTTACTGGTCAAGTTCCAGGAGACCCAGCGGTTGCAGGAGGAACAGTATTTGGGGTTCAGGGAGGAACTCAAATCCATCAATTCCACCATGGGCACCATTGTAGGGGTGCTAAAGGAACTCGTCAACACCAGGAGGGACACTGTGGCACAACAAGGGGCCCCTGACACTAGCCTGGATGATGAACTGCCCACCACCTCCACTGGCGCTAGTGGACAGGAGGCACCGCCACAGGACCACGACACCAGCACGCCACCCCCTGCAGATGGAGAACCACCCCACAAGCGGTCCCTGAGATCCAGGACAAAGACATAGAACAATGCCAAGACCCCTGCCTAGAAATGAGACCACCCTGATTGTCATCCTTCTGTCCCACTTTGTCACCCTGTCCATCCATCAACTTCCCCATCTCCACTTCCTATGCCCCTTTGGACAATACACCTGTGAGACTAATAGACTGGACTCTGCCATGGACATTCCTCCACTATCACCCCTGACCATTTTACAACCCCCTCCACTATTTAGCACTTAAAAAAAAACACCCTTAAATCACAAAACAATCTGGAGTCAGTCTGTGCTTTCGAAAATGTGAATTAGCAATAACAGTGGCAAAATGCTATATCCAATGTAATGTCAACATACCCATGTCACATAGATCTAGTCCATGTGGAAACAAAGCAGAGGTCACACAGTGGGACCCACATCTGTGAAATCGAAAGGGAAAGTGACAACTCAGTGTCCATACACTGGGTGAAAATGACAGACAGAAGAGAGGTAGAAGAATTAAATCAGATGTAGCAGGCAGTGTTGTCTTCTTACCTGTGTCTCACTGGAAGTATTGCTGGATCACCATGTTCCTGTTGTTTCTGTCCTTTTCTTCTGCTTCCTTGTCTTCACTGTCCAAAGGCTCCACAGCTGCCACAAGACCTCCATCTTGGCCATCCTCCTGCAGAAAAGGCACCTGTTGTCGCAAAGCTAAGCTGTGAAGCATACAGCAGGCCACGATGATCTGGCAGACCTTCTTTGGTGAGTAGAATAGGGAACTGTAGGAAAGTACCATCTTGCCATGCATGTTACCCCCATATTTCACTGTATATATGTTGTTTTAGTCTATGTGTCACTGGGACCCTGCCAGGCAGGGCCCCAGTGCTCATAAGTATGTGCCCTGTATGTGTTCCCTGTGTGATGCCTAACTATCTCACTGAGGCTCTACTAACCAGAACCTCAGTGGTTATGCTCTCTCTGCTTTCCAAATTTGTCACTAACAGACTAGTGACTAAATTTACCAATTCACATTGGCATACTGGTACACCCATATAATTCTCTAGTATATGGTACTAAGGTACCCAGGGTATTGGGGTTCGAGGAGATCCCTATGGGCTGCAGTATTTCTTTTGCCACCCATAGGGAGCTCTGACAATTCTTTCACAGGCCTGCGAGTGCAGCCTGAGTGAAATAACGTTCACGTTATTTCACAGCCATTTACCACTGCACTTAAGTAACTTATAAGTCACCTATATGTCTAACCTTCACCTGGTGAAGGTTTGGTAAAAAATGTTACTTAGTGTGTGGGCACCCTGGCACTAGCCAAGGTGCCCCCACATCATTCAGGGCAAATTCCCCGGACCTTGTGAGTGCGGGGACACCATTACACGTGTGCACTATACATAGGTCACTACCTCTGTATAGCGTCACAATGGTAACTCCGAACATGGACATGTTACATGTCTACGATCATGGAATTGTCACCCCAATAGGGGGGCAATTTCATGATCCCCCGGGTCTCTAGCACAGAACCCGGGTAGTGTCAAACTGCCTTTCCGGGGTCTCCACTGCAGCTGCCGCTGCTGCCAACCCTTCAGACAGGTTTCTGCCCTCCTGGGGTTCAGGCAGCCCTGGCCAGGAAGGCAGAACAGTGGATTTCCTCTGAGAGAGGGTGTAACACCCTCTCCCTTTGGAAATAGGTGCCAGGACTGGGGAGTAGTAGCCTCCCCCTAGCCTCTGGAAATGCTTTGATGGGCACAGATGGTACCCATCTCTGCATAAGCCAGTCTACAACGGTAGGGATCCCCCAGCCCTGCTCTGGCGCGAAACTGGACAAAGGAAAGGGGAGTGACCACTCCCCTGACCTGCACCTCCCAGGAGAGGTGCCCAGAGCTCCTCCAGTGTGTCCCAGACCTCTGCCATCTTGGAAACAGAGGTGTTTGTGGCACACTGGACTGCTATGAGTGGCCAGTGCCAGCAGGTGATGTCAGAGGCTCCTTCTGATAGGCTCTTACGTCTCTTGGGAGCCAATCCTCCTTCCTTGGTAGCCAAACCTCCTTTTCTGGCTATTTAGGGTCTCTGCTTTGGGGAATTCTTCAGATAATGAATGCAAGAGCTCAACAGAGTTGCTCTGCATCTCCCTCTCACCTTCTACCAAAGGATCAACCGCTGACTGCTCATGACGCCTGAAAAACTGCAACAAAGTAGCAAGACGACTTCTAGCAACCTTGTATCGCCTCATCCTGCCGGCTTTCTCAACTGTTTCCAGGTAGTGCATGCTCTGGGGGTAGCCTGCCTCCTCTCTGCACCAGGAGCTCTGAAGAAATCTCCAGTGGGTCGACGGAATCTTCCCCCTGCAACTGCAGGCACCAAAAGACTGCATCACCGGTCCTCTGGGTCCCCTCTCAGCATGACGAGCTTTGTCCCTGGAACTCATCAACTCTGTCCAAGTGACTCCCACAGTCCAGTGACTCTTCAGTCCAAGTTTGGTGGAGATAAGTCCTTGCTTCCCCACGCTAGACTGCATTGATGGGTACTGCGTGATTTGCAGGTGCTCCGGCTCCTGTGCACTCTTCCAGGATTTCCTTCGTGCACAGCCAAACCTGGGTCCCCGACACTCTAACGTGCAGTACACAACTTTCTGAGTTGTTCTCCGGCGTCGTGGGACTCCCTTTTGTGACTTCATGTGGACTCCGGTTCACTCCTCTTCCAAGTGCCTGTTCAGGTACTTCTGCGGGTTCTGCCTACTTCTGTGAGGGCTCCCTGACTTGATGGGTGCCCCCTCTGTCTCCTCATCCAAGTGGCGACATCCTGGTCCCCCCTGGGCCACAGCAGCACCCAAAAACCTCTACCGCGACCCTTGCAGTTAGCAAGGCTTGTTTGTGGTCTTTCTGCGTGGGAAGACCTCTGCAAGCTTCATCACGACGTTTGACATCCGTTTTCCAAAAGAGATGTCCCTAGTCCTCTTCTTTCTTGCAGAACTCCAAGCTTCTTCCAGCCCGTGGCAGCTTCCTTGCACCCTCAGCTGGCATTTCCTGGGCTCCTGCCCACTCTCGACACTGTCGTGACTATTGGGCTTTGTCCCCTTGTCTTACAGGTACTCAGGTCCGGAAATCCACTCTTGTTGCATTGCTGGTGTTTGTTCTTCCTGCAGAATCCCCCTATCACGACTTCTGTGCTCTCTGGGGGTAGTGGGTGTACTTTATACCTACCTTTCAGGGTCTTGGGGTGGGCTATTTTTCTAACCCTGACAGTTTTCTTACAGTCCCAGCAACCCTCTAAAAGCTCACATAGGTTTGGGGTCCATTCGTGGTTCGCATTCCACTTTTGGAGCATATGGTTTGTGTTGCCCCTGTACCTATGTGCTCCTATTGCAATCTATTGTAATTCTACACTGTTTGCATTACTTTTCTTGCTATTACTTACCTAAGTTTGGTTTGTGTACATATATCTTGTATATATAACTTATCCTCATACTGAGGGTACTCACTGATATACTTTTGGCATATTGTCATAAAAATAAAGTACCTTTATTTTTAGTACTTCTGTGTATTGTGTTTTCTTATGATATTGTGCATATGACACCATAGTAGGAGCTTTGCATGTCTCCTAGTTCAGCCTAAGCTGCTTTGCCATAGCTACCTTCTATCAGCCTAAGCTGCTAGAAACACCTCTTCTATACTAATAAGGGATAACTGGACCTGGCACAAGGTGTAAGTACCTCTGGTACCCACTACAAGCCAGGCCAGACTCCTACAGGAACCACCTGTCATATGGAGGCACCTGAACCTGGCCTTCAGGAGGCCAAAGGTCCTCTTTATAATCCTCCTAGTCCGGCCATGGGCCTCATTGTAGCATTCCTCTGCCCTTGTCCTGGGATTCCTCACTGGGGTCAGTAGCCATGACAGGTTGGGTTAACCAGAGTCACCTGCAAATGGCGAGGGACAACTGTTAGACACACACTAACTCTTAGGGACATCCCCAGTCCCAGACACCTAGTCACACTGTATTGGGTCCATGTCCTCACCTAATAGCCACACACGGTGCCTCTGGAGTTGCCCCATCACATAAGGGATGCTGCTATACCGCATAATGCAAGTGTCATGCACTGAGCCAGGAAATTTGGCATTCACATGGGAGATGTACTGGTCAGCCAAACACACCATCTGCACATTCAGAGAATGGTAACTCTTCCGGTTTCGGTACACCTGTTCACTCCTGCGGGGGGGTACCAAGGCCACATGTGTCCCATCAAAGGCACCTATGATGCCAATGACGATGTACGCCGGCGGTGACGGTTGACACTGCCGCTGACGTCACCGCCATTTTCTCTCTGTTCAATCACTTGATACCTGATCTTCGACAGGAGAGGACCTACACTGCAAGTGCTGCTGTGACCTCAGTCTGGAAGAGACAATGGCACATGTGTCTGGGGAAAGGGCCCCTGCCTTCAGCACGGAGGAGTTGGAGAAACTAGGGGATGGGGTCCTCCCCCAGTACACGCTACTCTACGGTCCTCCAGAAAAACAGGTGAGTACGCTGTGAGAATGCTGTATGGGCAATGCCTGTTTGGAGTGGTTAGGATGAAAGATTGGGGGGGAGAATGAGGCGTGCATGAAACAACGGTGAGTGCATGTGCGTCATGGCAAGGGTAGGGATGCGGGCCAATGACTGTGACGGTGCAGACGGTTATATCTTCTCCTTTTCCTCTGTACTATTCCTCTTGGTCAGCGCCCACCAGAAGAAGGACATTTGGTGTGCCATCGCCAAGGAAGTCCGGACCCTGGGGGTCTACCACAGATGGAGCACCCGCTGCCGGAAAAGATGGGAGGACATTCGCCGCTGGAGCAAGAAGACGGCGGATGCCCAGCTGGGGGTGCCCATCGTACCATGACCCCCCTGATGTTCCGGACCCTGGAGGTGGCGTACCCGGAGTTGGATGGGCGCTTGAGGGCATCACAGCAGCCACAAGGGGGTGAGTACAATCTCATTCAGCAGATTCACCGCACATTGTAGGTGTCTAGTTGGGGGAGGTGGGCTGTGGGTTCCCCTAGGCCAGGGCGAGTTTAGTAGGCAAGGTCCCTTCTTAAGTCAGGCCCTGTGGCACCCCACCCCTCCCCACCTGTGTACAGAGCCAACTACACCTAGTCAGGCTCCTGTGACTTCCATGTGTGCAGCAATCGGGCATAGCCTTGTAAGCCATGTCCCTGTGATTGATTAGGGAACTCCAAGTGCACGGCGTAGTGCAGGGGGCTTCTGTGTCTGTAGTGTCCGCGAACGGTAGCGGTATTGGATGCACTCAACATGTCTTTCTTCTGTCTCCCCCCCCCCTTTTTGTGATCTCTCCGTGTACTTGTGTGCATTAGCATCATCAGGCGGAGGAGCAGTGGCACCGGAGCAGGAGGGAGCTGCATCCTACATGGCCCTGGAGGGCGACACGGCGGAGTCAGAATCCACCAGTGGGAGGGAGGGCGAGGGGAGCTCCATGGCGGGGACGGGAGTTGAGACCAGCGACACAGACTCCTCCTCTGATGGGAGCTCCCTTGCGGTGGCGGGCCCCTCTGTGCTCCCCCATCTACAGATACAGCCGCCACCCCCACTTCCAGCACCGCCCTCCCAGCAGACCCTCAGCGTTTGCCCCGTGGCCGCTCAACCAGGAGGGTGGGCATCTCCCTCGCCCCAGGCACCTCAGGCCCTGCCCCAGTCAGCCCTGCTGCCCTCAGTGAGGAGGCCATTGACCTCCTCAGGTCCTTCACTATTGGGCAGTCTACCATTCTGAATGCCATCCAGGGTGTAGATAGGCATTTGCAACAGACCAATGCATACCTGGAGGGCTTCATTCTGGTCAGGCAGCCCATCAGCGAGCTTTTCAGACTCTGGCCTCAGCACTGATGGCAGCCATTGTCCCTGTCTCTATCTCCCCCGCCAACTTCCTCCACCCAGACCCAAACCCCTATACCTAGCCTATCCCAAGCACACCATCAGACCAGCATGCACACACCTCAACACAAGGGAAGCTCAGGCAAACATAAGCACCACACATCCCACAGGCACTCACGAAAGCATCACACGTCTCCACTCACACCTGCATGCACTACATCATCAGCCACTACCTCCATCACCAGCACACCCACCACCACACCCCGCTCACGTGCAGTCACCACCCCCACTACCATTCACACTTCCCCTGTGTCCTCTGCCAGTGTGTCTGTGAGCCCACCTCCAAACGGTACACAAACGCAGCCACACACCCACCCAACAACCATCGACCTCACAACAGCCTCCAGCACATGCACCTTCACCCAAATTCACCAAATGTACACTTCCTACAACCACTACCTCTTCCTCCACTCCCAAACCTCCTCCATCTACCCTTCCCAGTGTATCCCAAAAACTTTTCCTGTCCAACCTGGACCTCTTCCCCTCACCTCCCCCACCCCTTCAGTCTCCTAGGGCCCGCCTCTCCAGGTCCTAACCCAGTGCCTCATCCACATCATCTGCGGGAACAGTGGTGCCAGTAGTAACCGGCTTCTGGAGTGTGCCAGGCAGCAGGGCAGCCAGTGTGCCAAGGAGCCGGAGCACGGACAGTCCCCCACCTCAAAAGCACAAAACGTTGGCCAGTGCCCAGCGGGAAAGAGGAAAAAACTCTTCCACCAAAGCCTCTCCCAGGGGTACAGTTGGGAGTGTGGAGACAGCTGCGCCACCATCCAAGGTGGGGAAGGGGCACAGTAAAACAGGCAAGTCTGGGAAAACCTGCACAGCGGACAAGACCGCCACAAGCACCACTGCCAAGGACACCGCTGCCACAAGCACCGCTGCTAAGGACACCACCGCCACCAGCACCGCTGCCAAGGACACAGCCGCAACAAGCACCGCTGCCAAGGACACCGCCGCCACAAGCACCGCTGCCAAGGACACCACCGCCACGAGCACTGCTGAAAAGGACATCGCCGCCACCATCACTGCTGCCAAGGACACCGCCGCCACTAGCACCGCTGCCAAGGACACTGACACCACCAGCACCGCTGAACAGGACACCGCTGCCACCAGCACCGCTGAACAGGACACCGCCGCCACCAGCACTGCAGGCCAGTGAGCGCCAAAGATTCCAATGCTACTGAGGCCGCCACAAGCAGGATGAAGTACTCTGGGCTCAAAAGCCCCCTCCAGAACCAGTGGAGTATCACATCCACTACCTCAGTCCTTGGCAGGATGAATCACTCTGGGCACAAGCCCCCTCCAGAACCAGTGGAGATTCACATCCACTACCTCAGTCCTCGGCAGGATGAAGCACTCTGGGCACTAATCCCCCTCCAGAACCAGTGGAGAAAGGCATCCGCTACCTCAGTCCTTGGCAGGATGAAGCACTCTGGGCACTAAGCCCCCTCCAGAACCAGTGGAGATTCACATCCACTACCCCAGTCCTTGGCAGGATAAAGCACTCTAGGCACTAATCCCCCTCCAGAACCAGTGGATAAAGACATCCACTTGAGAGACTGTGGCATTGCACTCCCCAGGATGCAGCAGTGGGCAAACCAACCACTGGAGAGACTTGAGAGACTGTGGCATTGCACTCCCCAGGATGCAGCAGTGGGCAAACCAACCACTGGAGAGACTTGAGAGACTGTGGCGTTGCACTCCCCGGGATAAAGCAGTGGGCAAACCACCCACTGGAGAGACTTGAGATACTGTGGCTTTGCACTCCCCGGGATAAAGCAGTGGAGCAAACCACCCACTGGAGAGACTTGAGAGACTGTGGCTTTGCACTCCTCAGGATACATCAATGGGCATGGAGCCCCCTCGGGGATCTGGCGTTGTGCACTCATCCAGCTGAGGTGCCCCCCTTTCCCTTCCCCCTGAGGTGCCTGTTGTATTTCGATCTGATGCCCCTGCAGTGTTCTCTCCATTTTCATCGGGTATTGAGTGTGGGCCTCGCCCAAGCATTTTGGGCCCAGTGGTCCACGGACTATGATGGTGGAAAACCTTGGACTTGTATTCTTGGTGTATATATTTGTTTCTAGTGAAAATATATGTATATGAATGTATATATTTTTGATTACTGTTTTTGAATAGATTACAAACGTTCGACTCATTTCCTTTTGTCCTTGCATTCTTCCAGGGGGAGTTGGGGGTTGTTAATATAATGTATCAACATGTACTTGTGTGTGTGTTATAGTGTTTGAGGGTGGGTGTGGGAGTGTTGCATGTTGCGTGTGTGTGTCACTCTTTTTTCCCTCCCCCCTCCCCTGTGTCGTAGGTGCAGCACTCACTGTGGTCTTCGCCGCCATCTTTGTTGTTCCTGGTAGAGAAGCAAGAAGATAAGGGCTGGCAGTATCTGGAGCTCGGGTTCAATGGCGTCCTGATTCCTCGTGGGGTGTGTAGAGGTGAGCGTTTTCCCTTCCAAGTCCTGTTTCCGCCGTGTTTTTGTTCACATTGTATCCGCCCCGGAAAAGGTAGTGTATTGGACTGTTGTAATACAGTGGGCGGAACCTTGTCTTCCGCCTCTCTGTTGGCGGTTACCGCCACGGTGTTTGTTTGAACCGGCGTGGCAGTTGGAGTGTTAAAGTCGCTGTCCATGTTGGCGGTTTCCGCCACGGTCGTGATTCAATTTTTTTTACTGCCGGCCTGTTGGCGGTTTTACCGCCGCTTTAACACCGACCGCCAGTGTTGTAATGAGGGCCTATGGGTGTCCAAGATACCCCACCCCAAGACCCTGGAAAGTAGCAGTAAAGTACTACTATTTTGCCAGAAACACACCAAAGTCGTGATAGAGGATTTTGCAAAGATGACAACAGACAGCAAAGCACTGAAGACGGATTCCTGGACCTGAGTACCTGCAAAGGAAGGGGACCAAGTCCAAGAATCGTGAAAGTGTCCGGGGGGGGGTAGGAGCCCCCTAAACCCTGGATGAAGGTGCAAAATGGCTGCCTCCGGATAGAAGAAGCTGAAGATTAAGCTGAAGATTCTGCAACAAAGAAATGTGCTGGGAACTTTTCCTTCATGCAGAAGATGTCCCACTGGGGGAGGATGCAGAGTTATTTCTTTGGCAAAAAATTGCAAATAAGCCTTGCTAGCTGCAAAGGTCATGGTTAAAGAAAAAGGGTGCTGCCTGGGCCCAGGAAGGACCAGGATATCGACACTTAGGAAAGGAGACAGAGGGGGCCCTTAGCAATGTAGAGAGCCCATGTACAAGAAGGTAGCATCCGCAGAAGTCCTTGAACTCAGGTTCAAGAAGTCTGAGCTTGGCGGTCATCTCAACACTACAAAAGAGGGTCCCACGAAGCCGGAGGTCAACTCAGGGAGTTGAACAATGCAGGACGGAGTGCTGACGACCTGTGCTGTGCCTAAAGGATTCCTTGGAAAAGTGCACAGAAGCCCTAGCAGCTGCAGTTCACACAGTACACAGGATTACTGTCTGGAGAGGGGAGGTAAGGGCTTACCTCCTCTAAATTTGGACAGAAGGACCACTGGACAGTCGGAGTCACTTGGGTCCACCACCTATGTTCCAGGGACCACGCTTGTCAGGATGAGAGGGGTTCCAGAGTACTGGTGACACTGGAGTTTGGTGCCTGCTGGAGCAGTAGGAAGATTCCATCAACCTATGGGAGATTTCTTTCTGGCTTCCAGTGCAGGATGAAGGCAGGCAGCCCCCAAAGCATGAACCAACAGGAAACACTCTTGCACTCTACCACTCCAAAAGGCCCAGTCCACTTATCTATGAGAGCCCTATGCTCCACTGGGGCCATCACCCACACTCTTGGTCAGACTGAAACTCAACCAGAGTGGCATTCTGGTCGCCCCACTGTTTCATGTCTTCCTGGCTTGCTTCCAGGATCTCTTGAGCGAGCTTCCTGAAGCGGGATGTCTTGTTCCCAAAAGCCAGCATGTAATTGAATACATCCTGGGGGGCTTACTGGAGGATTTTTCCAAGCCTTCCTAATCAGACTCAATGTCCCCTCACAGGGTGACCTTAAAATAATTAAAAGCGGCTAAATTCAAGACCCTTTTGTGGTACCTCTCTGTACACGAACAGAAAGCATGGCAAGAGGATGGCCCACTTACACCTCAAGGGCTCTGACAGGCCCGTTATCCTGCCATTCAAGGTGCGGTTGAATCTCTCAATCAGATCGTTACTTTGGGGATGGTAAGAAGTGGTAAACTTGTAGGTTACTCCACACTGCTTCCACAGAGACTTCATATATGTAGATATGAAGTTGGTACCCCTATTGGAGACCACTTCCTTGGGGAACCCCATGTGGGTACAAACACCTATCAGTGCTCATCCCACTACAGGGGCAGTGATTAACCTAACCTTAAAAGAATGGCTTCTGTGTACCTGGTGGCATGGTCTACCAAGACCAGAATAAACCGATAACCCATGGCTGTCTTGGGATCCAGAGGCCCCTCAATGTCAAGACCAACCCTTTCGAAGAGTGTGCTGACCACAGGAAAAGGTTGAAGGGGAACCTTAAATTTCTCCCCACTCTTGCCACTTGCCTGACAAGTTTAGCAAGACCTAGAGTATGAATCTGAGTGCCTGCACATTTGAGCCCAGTAAAAGTGGGTGACAAGCCTCTCAAAGGTGTTGTCATGCCCCGAATGCCCATCTAAAGGCACATCATGAGCCAGACCCTGTAGGAAGGCTATGAAGCACTGGGGTACCACCAACCCATGGGCTGCCCCAGGCTCAGAAACCTTAGGCTCACTATTTAGGAGGTCATCCTCCCAATAAATAAGATGTGAACCAGACTCCTTGCCAGATGCCTGGTCTGCAGCCTGCTGTTGCAACCCTTCTAGAGTAGGGCATGTTTTTTGTGCCTCACAGAATGCTTCCCTGGTGGCTCTCCTTCTTTCTGCCACTACGTCAGCTTAGGGACCTCCCCAGCTCACTTATTTGTTCCCCTGCAGGCTCCAGGGCTGCTTCCTCAGGTTCAGCCTCCTCCTCACAGACCGTGGCAACTTCTAGAGCGGGTTTCCTGTGTTCCCTGCGGTTCCTTCTTCTGGCAGACCCCTGGGCCACTCTTTCGTGCTCCAGGGTCTCCTGATCACCCTGAAGGGCTGCCATTGACTGGGTGGACACACACACACCCACCCAGGAACATCTCCAAGTGAGACCTGCGTTCAACCTCCTTCCAAGGGGAATGCTCCAGGCCATTGCCAAGCAAACAATCTACAAGCATGGTTGGACTCACAGCTCCTTTCTAGGAATCTGAGACCACTCCCCACTCAAAGGGAACCTGTTGTCTACTGCAACTACTTGGTGAAGTCCATGGGGAACTACCTGATCTGCAGACACCAGGTGACTTCTCACAGTGGTCACACTGGCTCCTGTGTCTCTCTGAATCTTCACCCTCTGTCCATTGATGGCCATCCACTGCCTCCCAGGCATGAGGGTCCTCTGGACCATCTCACTGTCCCCTACTGAGACAAGGGTCATCTCAGTTGGTGCCCACCCACCTGGAACCAACTCCTCCTCAAGAGCTACAGTGGCCAAACCCTGTGACTGAGTACCAGTGGGAGCCTGTGTCCCCTTGGGACATTTGGGATCCCCTCTCATGTGACCCACCTGATCACATGCAAAGCACTTGTGGCAACCTCTCTCTGCAGGTTTCCCTGTAGAGACCCATGCTTTTTTTCTGGGGGCTGGGAATCCTTACCCAGGAACTAGGTTGGGGCCCTTTAGAGAACTCCCCCTGTTTACTCTCACCCCCTCCCACTTCTTCTGATGTGGACCCTGCCCACCCTTGGCATCGTCTCCCCTTACCTCCTCTGAACTCTGGTGCTTTCCCACCAACCCATTTCCTGTGCAAGCTTTCTGGGGTCAGTCAGCTTGCTGTGAATCAGGTGCTGGAGCAGCTCTGGAAAACAAAGACTCTCAAGCAATCAAATTGTACAGCTCCTCAAACATTGTCACCTTCACCCTTACTGCCATTCGAACCAGGTTTGGGATTCCTTCTTTTTGTAGGACCTAAACTTATCCTTGTACTGCTCAGGGGTGAGACAATATCTTGTGATTAGGGAGTCCTTCATAATAGAGTAGGTGAGTCCACATGGATCCCCTAAAGATGTCAGAGTGTCCCTCCCCTCTACCTCAAAGTGCTTCCACAGTCCCATCTCCCCAATGTGCTTCAGGGACGATGTTCATGTGGAGAGCAGACTCATCCCACTTGAAACACAGATATATGTCATCCTATTGCTTGTAATCCTTCACCAGATCCTTTGGAATGTGCACTGAGGTTCTGCTGCCACCATCTCTGCTAGACTGGCTCCTCTAATCTAATTCCCTTAAACTAAGCTCATGAGCCAGCAGTATTGTCTTCTCCTCAATGGCCAACCTTTTCTCTGCCATCTCCATTTAAAGCTTCTCTAATAGCAACTGGTGCATATTCTCTGCCTGTCTGTCCTGCAACTCCTCAGGAGTCAGACCCTTGGATGACACACTGCTACCTGACTTGGAGGCCCTCACCCAGGTTGAACAGGTGTTGGAAAGTACCAGCTTGCCTGGCATGTTACCCCCATTTTTACTTGGGTGTCAGTTTGTTTTTGCCTGTGTCACTGGGACCCTGCTACTCAGGACCCCAGCGCTCATAGTTTGTGGCCTATATGTGTTCCTTGTGTGGTGCCTAACTGTATCACTGAGGCTCTACTAACCAGAACCTCAGTGTTTATGCTCTCTCTGCTTTTAAAATTGTCACTGCAGGCTAGTGACCATTTTCATCAATTCTGATTGGCACTCTGGAACACCCTTATAATTTCCTAGTATATGGTACCTAGTTACCCAGGGTATTGGGGTTCCAGGAGATCCCTATGGGCTGCAGCATTTCTTTTGCCACCCATAGGGAGCTCAGACAATTCTTACACAGGACTGCCACTGCAACCTGAGTGAAATAACATCCATTTTATTTCACAGCCATTTTACACTGCACTTAAGTAACTTATAAGTCACCTATATGTCTAGCCCTCACTTAGTGAAGGTTAGGTGCAAAGTTACTAAGTGTGAGGGCACTCTGGCACCAGCCAAGGAGCCCCCACATTGTTCAGGGCAATTTCACCAGACTTTGTGAGTGCGGGACACCATTACACGCATGTACTACATATAGGTCAATACCTATATGTAGCTTCACAATGGTAACTCCGAATATGGTCATGTAACATATCTAAGATCATGGAATTGTCCCCCCATGCCAAATCTGGTATTGGGGTGCCAATCCCATGCATCCCCGGGGCTCCAGCATGGACCCCGGGTACTGCCAATCTAGCTCTCTGAGGTTTTCTCAGCAGCTACCGCTGCTGCCAACCCTCAGACAGGTTTCTGCCCTCCTGGGGTCTGGGCAGCCCAGTCCCAGGAAGGCAGAACAAAGGATTTCCTCTGAGAGAGAGTGTTACACTCTCTCCCTTTGGAAATAGGTGTTAAGGGATGGGGGAGGATTAGCCTCTCCCAGCCTCTGGAAATGCTTTGAAGGGCACAGATGGTGCCCTCCTTGCATAAGCCAGTCTACACTGGTTCAGGGATTGCCCAGCCCCTGCTCTGGCGTTGAACTGGACAAAGGAAAGGGGAGTGCCCACTCCCCTGTCCATCACCACCCCAGGGGAGGTGCCCAGAGCTTCTCCAGTGTGTCCCAGACCTCTGCCATTGTGAATGTAGAGGTGTGAGGGCACAGTCAATCAACCAATCAAAAAACATTTATAAAGCACGCTACTCACCTGTGAGGGTCTCAAGGCTCTAGTGGAAGCCTCTAAGTGGCCAGTGCCAACAGGTGAAGTCAGAGATCCCTCCTGATAAGTGCTTACCTGGTTAGCTGGCCAATCCTCCTCTGAGGGATATTGTGGGTCTCTCCTGTGGGCTTCTTCTCAGATAACAAATGCAAGAGCTCACCAGAGTTCCTCTGCATCTCTCTCTTCAACTTCTGCCAAGGATCGACCGCTGACTGCTCCATGACCCCTGCAAAACAGCAACAAAGTAGCAAGACGACTACCAGCAACATTGTAGCGCCTAATCCTGCCAGATTTCTTGACTGTTTCCTGGTGGTGCATGCTCTGAGGGCTGTCTGCCTTCACCCTGCACTGGAATCCAAGAAGAAATCTCCTGTGGGTCGATGGAGTCTTCCCCCTGCTAATGTAGCACCAAACCTTTGCATCACCTGTCCTCTGGGTCCCCTCTCATCTTGACGAGTGTGGTCCCTTGAACACAGGAGCTGGATCCAAGTGACCACGACAGTCCATTGATCCTTCTGTCCAAATTTGGTCGAGATAAGTCCTTGCCTCCCCACGCCAGACAGTAATCCTGTATACTGCATGATCTGCAGCTGCTAGGGCTTCTGTGCACTTTTGCAAGGATTCCTTCATGCACAGCACAGCCCAGGTCCCCAGCACTCTGTCCTGCATTGCTCAACTCGCTGAGTTGACCACCGGCTTCGTGGGACCCTCTTTTGTTGTGTTGAGATGACCGCTAAGCTCAGATTTAGTGAATGCCTGTACAAGTGCTTCTGTGGGTGCTGCCTGCTTCTGCATGGAGTCTCTCTGTTGCTGAGCGCACCCTCTGTCTCTTCCTCCAAGGGGCGACCTCCTGGTCATTCCTGGATCCAGGCAGCACCCATTATCTTTAACCGCGACCCTTGCAGCTAGAAAGGCTTGTTTGCAGTCTTTCTGCATGGAAACAACTCTGCATCCTCCAGCATGCCATGGGACATCTTCTGAAAAAAGGAGAAGTACCTGGCAACTTCCGTTTTTGCAGAATCTTAGGCTTCTTCTACCCGGAGGCAGCCCATTTGCTCCTTCATCTGGGGTTTAGTGGGCTCCTGCCCCCCCCCCGGACATTTGTGTGACTCTTTGACTTGGTTGTCTCCCTTTGCAGGTCCTGAGGTCCAGGAATCCATCTTCAGTGCTTTGCAGTCTGTTGTTGCCTTTGTAGAATCCCCTATCTCAACTTTACTGTCTTTCTGGGGTAGTAGGGTAACTTTACTCCTACTTTTCAGGGTCTTGGGATGGGGCATCTTGGATACCCTTAGTGTTTTCTTACACTCTGAGCGACCCTCTACACACTACACTAGGCCTGGGGTCCATTTGTGGTTCGCATTCCACTTTTGGAGTATATGGTTTGTGTTGCCCCTAGGCCTATTGTGTCCTATTGCATCCTATTGTATTCTACAGTGTTTGCACTACTTTACTAACTGTTTACTTACCTGATTTTGGTTTGTGTGTATATTTTGTGTATTTTACTTACCTCCTAAGGGAGAATAACCTCTGAGATGCTTTTGGCATATTGTCACTAAAATAAAGTACCTTTAATTTTAGTAACTCTAAGTATTGTGATTCTTATGATATAGGTGGTCATTACAACCCTGGTGGTTGGTGTTAAAGCGGTGGTAAGACCTCCAACAGGCTGGCGGTAAAAAAAATGGAATTACGACCGGAGTGGAAAAAAGCAACATAGGCAGCCACTTTAACACTCCGACCGCCACGGCGGTACAAACAAACAGCTTGGCGGTCACCGTCAACAGACAGGCGGAGGACAATGTACCACCCACAGTATCACAACCTACCAATCCGCCACCTTTTCCGGGGCGGATTCACCGCGAACAAAAACACGGCGGAAACAGGACTTCGAAGGGAAAAAGCTCACCTATACACACCCCACGAGGAGTCCGGACGCCATGGAACCCGAACTCCCCATCCTGCCAGCCCTTATCTTCTTGCTCCTCTACTAGGAGCACAAACGCCGGCAGCGAAGACCACAGTGAGTACTGCACCTACGACACAGGGCAGAGGGGAGGGAAAAGAGAGTGACACACACACGCAACACCCCCACCCTCACCCACGACAACACACACACTAATACAGCATGATACATACCAGTTACACCCCGAAACCCCCCGGGAAGAATGCAGGGACAAAAGGAAATGAGTGTGACCATAGTAATATATTAAAATTCAGTACGCAAAAATATATATATACCCTATAAACATAATATACACCAAGAATAGTAGTCCAGGTAGTGCTCCATTGAAGTCCATGGAACACTGGGCCCACAGGGTATGGGCGAGGCCCACACTCAATCCCAGAAATGACGGAGAGAACACTGCAGGGGCATCAGATAGCAATAAGACAGGCACCTCAGGGGGAAGGGAAAGGGGGGGCACCTCAGCCGGTTGAGTGTACAACGCCAAATCCACGAGGGGGCCACATGCCCACTGTTCCATCCTGGGGAGTGCAAAGCCACAGTCTCTCAAGTCTCTACAGTGGTTGGTTTGCCCACTGTTCCATCCTGGGGAGTGCAAAGCCACAGTCTCTCAAGTCTCTACAGTGGGTGGTTTGCCCACTGTTCCATCCTGGGGAGTACAAAGCCACAGTCTCTCAAGTGGATAACAGTCTCCAATGGTTCTGGAGGGGGCTTTGTGCCCAGAGTGCTTCATCCTGCCAAGGACAGAGGTAGTGGATGTGATACTCCACTGGTTTTGGAGGGGGCTTTGTGCCCAGAGTGCTTCGTCCTGCCAAGGACTGAGGTAGTGGATGATATACTCCACTGGTTCTGGAGGGGGCTTTGTGCCCAGAGTGCTTCAACCTGCCAAGGACTGAGGTAGTGGATGTTTGTCTCCACTGGTTCTGAAGGGGGCGTTGTGCCCAGAGTGCTTCATCCTGCCAAGGACAGAGGTAGTGGATGTGATACTCCACTGGTTTTGGAGGGGGCGTTGTGCCCAGAGTGCTTCACCCTGCCAAGGACAGAGGTAGTGGATGTTTGTCTCCAATAGTTCTGGAAGGGGCTTTGTGCCCAGAGTGCTTCATCCTGCTCGTGATGGACTCAGTAGCGTCAGCGCCCTTGGCGCTCATGAGCCAGCGGTGCTTGTTGCGGCATTGCCCTCGTCAGCGGTGCTTGTAGGGCTGGTGCCGCTGGTCCTGTCCTGGGCAGCAGGGCTGGTGCTGGCGGTGGCCTCCTGGGCAGCGGGGATGATGGCGGTGACCTCCTGGGCAGCTGGGAGGGTGGCGGTGGCCTCCTGGGCAGCGGGGATGATGGCGGTGGCCTCCTGGGCAGCAGTGGTGATGACGGTGGCATCCTGGGCAGCAGGGCTGGTGCTGGTGGTGGCCTCCTGAGCAGCAGGGCTGGTGCTGGCGGTGGCCTCCTGGGCAGCGGGGATGATGGCGGTGGCCTCCTGGGCAGAGGGGAAGATGGCGGTCTCCTCCACCGTGCTGCTCTTCCCAGCCTTGCTGACTTTCTTGTGGGCCTTCCCCACCTTGACTCCACACTCCCACCTGTACCCCTGGGAGCGGCTTTGGTGGAAGGATTCTTCCCCCTCTCCCGACGGGCACTGGCCAACTTTTGATGCTTGACAGGTGGGGGACTGTCCGTGCTGTTGCTCCGTGTCACTGGCTGCCCTGCTGCCCGGTGCACTCCAGTTTCCGGTGACTACAGGCACCGCTGGTCCGGAGATGCTGTGGCTGAGGTGCTAGGTTGGGACCTGGAGAGTCAGGACCTAGGAGACGGACGGGGTGGGGGAGGTGAGGGAAATAGGTCAAGGTTGACCAGGAAAAGTTTCTTAGGAACACTGGGACGGGTAGCTGGATGGGGTTTGGGACTGGAGGAAGAGGTTGTGGTTGTAGGAGGTGTTCGTTTGCTCACTTTGGGTGAAGGTGCATGCACTGGAGGCTGTCGTGAGGTGGATGGCTGTTGGGTGGGTGGGTGTGTGCCTGCGTTTGTGTATCTTGGGAGGTGGCGTCCCAGACACACTTGGTGAGGACACAGGGCACGTGTGAATGGCAGTGGGGGTGGTGACTGCACGTGAGCGTGGTGTGGTGGTGTGTGTGCTGGTGATGGAAGTAGTGGCTGTAGATGTAGTGCATGCCGGTGTGAGTGGAGACGAGACTGGGAGGGAGGAGGGAGACGAGGAGGAGGGGGACACAGTGGAGGCAGTGGATGTTGGTGTGTCTGCATGTGTCTGATGCTTGCGTGAGTGCCTGTGGGATGTGTGGTGCTTATGTTTGCCTCAGCTTCCCTTGTGTGTTGAGGTGTGTGCATGCTGGTCTGGAGGTGTGCTTGGGATAGGCTGAAGTAGAGGGGATTGGGTCTGGGTGGAGGTAGTTGGACGGGGGAGGCTATAGACAGGGACAATGGCTGCCATCAGTGCTGAGGCCAGAGTCTGAAAAGCTCGCTGAAGGGCCGCCTGACCAGAATTAATGCCCTCCAGGAATGCATTTGTTTGTTGCAACTGCCTTTCTACACCCTGGATGGCATTCAAAATGGTAGACTGTCCAACAGTGAGGGACCTGAGGAGGTCATTGGCCTCCTCACTGAGGGCAGCAGGGGTGACTGGGGCAGGGGCTGAGGTTCCTGGGGCGAAGGTAATGCCCGCCCTCCTGGGTGAGCGGGCACGGGGCAAAGGCTGAGGGGCTGCTGGGAGGGCAGTGCTGGTAGGGGGCGTGGCGGCTGAACCTGTAGATGCGGGGGCCACAGATATTGCCGCCACCACAAGGGAGCTCCCATCAGAGGACGAGTCCGTGTCACTGGTGTCAGCTCCTGTCCCCGCCCACTTGTGAACTCCGAGCCTGTTGTCTCACCCTCCAGGGCCATGTGGAATGCAGCTCCCTCCTGCTCCGGGGCCACTGCTCCTCCGCCTGATGATGCTAATGCACACAAGACCAGGGAGACCACAAAGAGGGGGGACGACAGAAGAAAGACACAATGAGTGCATGCATTATCACTACAGTTGGCGGACTCGACAGACACAGAAGCCCCCTGCACTACGCAGCGCACTTGGGCTCCACTGTTTAATCCCTGGGACATGGCCTACAAGGCAATGGCCGACATCTGCACACATGGATGACATAGGAGCTTGGCTAAGTGTACTTGGCACTGTACACAGGTGGGGAGGGGTGCCACAGGGTCTGCCAGAACAAGGGGACCTAACTAGCACACTCGCCCTGGCCTAGGGAAACTCACAGCCCACCTCCCCCACCCAGACACCTCCACTGTGCGCAAAACCAGCAGAATGAGAGTGTACTCACCCCCTTGTGGCTGCTGTGATGCCCTCAAGCACCCATCCAACTCCGGGTACGCCACCGCCAGGATCGTGAACATTAGGGGAGTCATGGTGCGATGGGCACCCCTCCCACGTTGGGAGGCCATCCGCAGCTGGGCCTCCGCCGTCTTCTTGCTCCAGTAATCGAATGTCCTCCATCTTTTACGGCAGTGGGTGCTCCGTCTGTGGTAGACCCCCAGGGTCCAGACGTCCTTGGCAATGGCACGCCAAATATCCTTTTTCTGGTGGGCGCTGACCTACATGAATTGTACAGGGGGAAAAGAAAAGTTATTACCCACTGCACCGTCACCGTCATTGGCCCCCATCCCTACCCTTGCTATGTGGCAAATGCACTCACCATCATTTCATGCATGCCTCAATCTCCCCCCCAATCTTTCATCCACCCCACTCCACACAAGCATAGCCCATACAGCATGCTCCCAGTGTACTTACCTGTTTGTCAGGAGGACCGTAGAGTAGCGTGTACTGGGGGAGGACCCCATCCACGAGTTTCTCCAACTCCTCCAATGTGAAGGAATGGGCCCTTTCCCCAGACGCACAAGCCATTGTCTCTTTCAGACCGAGGTCACAGCAGCACTTGCAGTGTAGGTCCTCTCCTGCCGAAGATCAAGTAACGAGCGATTGAACAGATAGAAAATGGCGGTGACGTCCGCGGCGGTGCGTACCGTCACTGCCGGCGTACATCGTCATTGGCTCCTGGGACCCATAGGGTTCAATGTTAACCAATGCATAATTGTGCCCCGGTCTTCGATCGCCTACCGCGACGGTGTACAACGCCAGTGCAGTTACCACACATCCCATTGTTCCACTTTACAGGTCAGGCAGCGGCCATTTCAGTGGCCCACATGTCTTAATCTGTAACTGCATCACACATACCTAGGCCTTGCCTCAACGCTCATACAGGGCAAATTTCGGATTAGGATTTGTGTTCTGTGTAAGCTGTGGGTACGTACCTCTGAGTTGGTTGACTCTGGGCTCGCTGTTGTCCTCCATAGGCACCGTCCGCTGGGACATGTGAGGAGATGGCGGCATCCTCCAGTGTACAGACCGCTGGTGGACCTGTCAACAATGGAGGAAAGACATGTGATCATCACCTACAGGCTTGATCGTGCCACAATCCAGGAACTTGGTGCCCAGTTGGAGCCAGACCTGATGTCAGCTATCTGCCATCCCACAGGAATCCCCCCTCAAGTGCAGGTGCTGTCATTACTCCATTTCCTTGCAAGTGGGTCATTTCAAACAACAGTGGCCATAGCATCAGGGATGTCTCAGCCTATGTTTTCCAACGTGTTGTCCAGAGTGTTGTCTGCCCTGCTGAGACACATGCGGAGCTACATCGTTTTCCCTCAGGTGGAGGATTTGCCTACAGTAAAAGGTGACTTCTAAGCCCTGGGACATATCCCCAACATCATAGGCGCCATTGATGGGACACATGTGGCTTTGGTACCCCCCGCAGGAGTGAATAGGTGTACAGAAACCGGAAGAGTTATCATTCCATGAATGTGCAGATGGTGTGTTTTGCAGAACAGTACATCTCCCATGTGAATGCCAAATTACCTGGCTCAGTGCATGACGCGTACATCCTGTGGAATAGCAGCATCCCTTATGTGATGGGTCAACTCCAGAGGCACCGTGTGTGGCTATTAGGTGAGCACCTGGAAGGAAGTCAGTGGGAATGGTTTACTGGGTCTGGGTATATCCCTACAGTTTAGTGTGTATCTAACAGTTGTCCCTCGCCATTTGCAGGTGACTCTGGTTACCCCAACCTGTCATGGCTACTGACCCCAGTGAGGAATCCCAGGACAAGGGCAGAGGAATGCTACAACGAGGCCCATTGGCCGAACTCGGCGGATACTAGAGCGGACCTTCGGCCTCCTGAATGCCAGGTTCAGGTGCCTACATATGACAGGTGGATCCCTATTCTACTCACCAAAGAAGGTGTGCCAGATCATCGTGGCCTGCTGTATGCTTCACAACTTAGCTTTGCGACGACAGGTGCCTTTTCTGCAGGAGGATGGTCCAGATGGCGGTGTTGTTGCAGCTGTGGAGCCTGTGGACAGTGAAGACGAGGAAGCAGAAGAAGAGGACATCGACAACAGGAACTTGGTGATCCTGCAATATTTCCAGTGAGACACAGGTAAGAATACAAACCTGCCTACTACATATACTTTAACACTACTACCTCTCTACTGTCTGTCGTTTTCACCCTGTGTATGGTCACTGAGTTGTCACTTTCCCTTTCGATTTCACAAGTGTGGGTCCCACTGTGTGACATCTGCTGTGTTTCTTCATGGACTAGAGCTGTGTGACATAGGTATGTTGACATTACATTTGAAAGAGCATTTTGACACTGTAATTGGTAATACACTATTTCAAAATCACAGACTGACTCCAGATTGTTTTGTTCTTCAAGGGTGTTTATTTAAGTGCTCAATATTGGAGGGGGTTGTAAAATGGTGAGGGGTGAAGGTGGAGGAACGTCCATGGCAGAGTCCAGTCTATTAGTCTCACAGGAGCATTGCCCAAATGGGCATAGGAAGTGGAACTGGGGCAGTTTGAGGATGGACAGGGTGACAAGGTGGGACAGAAGGATGACATTCAGGGTGGTCTCATTTCTTGGCGGGGGTCTTGGCATCGCTTTCTGTCTTTGTCCTGGATCTCAGGGACCGTTTGCGGGGTGGTTCTCCCTCTGCAGGGGGTGGGGAGCTGGTGTCGTGGTCCTGTGGCGGGGCGTCCTGTCCACTAGCGCCGGCGGAGGTGGTGGGCAGTTCATCGTCCAGGCTAGTGTCAGGGGCCCCTTGTTGTGCCACGGTGTCCCTCCTTGTGTTGAGTCCTTCCTTTAGCACCCCTACAATGGTGCCCATTGTGGAATTGATGGATCTGAGTTCCTCCCTGAAGCCCAAATACTGTTCCTCCTCTAGGCGCTGGGTCTCCTGAAACTTGGCCAGTACCGTTGCCATCGTCTCCTGGGAGTGGTGGTAGGCTCCCATGATGTTGGAGAGGGCCTCGTGGAGAGTGGGTTTCCTTGGCCTGTCCTCCCCCTGTCGCACAGCAGCCCTCCCCGTTACCCTGTTTCCCTGGGCCTCTGTCCCCTGAACCGTGTGCCCACTACCATTGCCCCCAGGTCCCTGTTGTTGTTGGGGTGGTGGGTTAGCCTGGGTTACCTGTAGTGGTGCACACATTGCTGATTGACGTGTCCTGGGGACAGAGGTATTGGGCCTGCTGAGTGGGTGCTGTACTGGTGTTTCCAGAGGGGGAAGCTCTGTGGTGGCCTGTGACTGTGTGAGGGGAACCGACTGTCCCGAGGTCCCCGATGGGCTGGGCTGGTCATCTAGATCCAGTTGGACAGAGCTGCTGTCATCACTGTGGGCCTCTTCTGTTGGTGGTGTGGACATGTGTGGACCCTCCTATCCGGTGACGTTGGGTAGGGGTCCTGCAGGGGTATAAAGGGGTGTTTATTACATCTGTGTGTGCTATGGTGTGCAATAGGTGGGTGACCATGTACCCCAGTCCTTGCATTCCTGTGTGGGACCTTGTTTGATGGTGGTTTAGGGGTGTGTATGGGTATGTTCAGTGGCCATGCTTTGTTGATGGGTGTCCATGCTTTGTTGTTGCATGCAGGGCTTGGTGTTAGGATGTGTGGTTTATGATGTTGGGACATTTGTGAGGAGTTGGAGTGATGGGGGTGAGGGTGGGCGTATGTGATAGTATGCAAGTAGGGTGGGGGATGTAATAGATTTCACTTACCAGAGTCCATTCCTCCATCTACTCCTGCGAGACCCTCAGGATGCAGAATCGCCAAGACTTGCTCCTCCCATGTTGTTGGTTGTGGGGGAGGAGGTGGGGGTCTACCGCCAGTCCGCTAAACCGCAAGGTGGTGTCTTGAGACCACAGAACTCACCCTCCCCCGTAGGACGTTCCACCTCTTCCTGATGTCATCCCTATTTCTTGGGTGCTGTCCCACTGCGTTGACCCTGTCCACTATTCTGCTCCATAGCTCCATCTTCCTTGCTATAGAGGTGTGCTGCACCTGTGATCCGAATAGCTGTGGCTCTACCCGGATGATTGTCTCTACCATGAGCCTGAGCTTCTCCTCAGAGAACCTGGGGTGTCTTTGCCATGCCATGGGGTGGTGTGGGTGATGTGTGGGGTGGTGGGTGTAGTGATAAGTGAGGTGATATTTAGTGGTGTGTTGTGTGAGGTGCGTGGAAGTTCTGTGGGTGATGGTATTGTGTGCCTGTGGATGCTTGGTAGTTGTTTGTGGTGTCTCTCTCTGGCCTTCTCTCGGTAATTCTGGTCATAGGGGTTTGTGGGTGATGTGGGTGTGTGTTTTATATTGTAATGGGTGTGTAGGAGTGGTGTGTGTATGTGTATCAGGTGTGTGTATTTCGATTTGTCCAATGTGGCTGTGTTTTGTAGATGTGTGTGTATTTTGAGCACAGCGGTGTGTACCGCCAATGGAATACCGTGGTTGAAAGACCGCCACATCGATTCGTGGGTCGTGATAGTGTGGGCATATTTCTGTTGGCGTGACGGTGGAGGTTTTGTTATCGTCAGTTTATTACTGACCTTTGGTGTGGCGGACTTGTGTGGGTGTCTGAATTTTGGCAGATTACGAGCTGTGGGTCATAATAGCTGTGGCGGATTTCCACGGCCGCTGCGGTGTGTTGGCGGTCTTCTGCACGGCGGTAAGCGGCTTTTACCGCCAATGTTGTAATGAGGGCCATAGTGCTATATGATATAAGTGGTAAAGTAGGAGCTTTGCATGTCTCCTAGTTCAGCCTAAGCTGCTCTGCTATAGCTACCTCTATCAGCCTAATCTGCTAGAAGACAACTAATCTAACTGGACCTGGCACAAGGTGTAAGTACCATCAGGTACCCACTATAAGCCAGGCCAGCCTCCTACATTAGTGGTGCAGCGGTGGGATAAGTACTTGTAACTGCTTTACCACTTTGTCATTGGTGCTTTTCATAAGAAAAACATATACAAAATACTTCAGAATATACACAGTTAACATAAACAGTTTAACTTTCCATGATTAAAGTTTCTAAAGTTTTAGAAAAGTTTTGAAAAGTTTTCAAAAGTTTTCAAAAGTTTTCAAAAGGTTTTCTCTTTTCTCTAAAAGTTTCTAAACTTTTTTCTCTCTACATTAAACTCTTTCTAACAATCATGTCTGCAGTAGAACTCACTCCCACAGTTGTCCAGGCAACATATGGAAGTTTAAACTTTAAAAGTTTGAGGGGTCTCTGCATTAAAAGGGGTTTCAATATTGGTAAGAATCCCACAAAAGATCTTCTCCTCAGCCTTCTCCTAGAAAGTGACCAGAACCAGTCTGGCCCATCCCAGGATCAGGAGGTAGGGGAGGGGGATCCCCAGCCAGACTCAGAGGCGTCCACTGAGGATGCTGGGGAGGATTCTTCAAAGGACCTGCCAGCTAACAGGCCATCTAGTGACACTGGTAGTGGGAGGGGGTCACACACTAGTAGGGCACCTTTCACTCCCTCTGTGTCTCACAATTCCCAAGCCTCCCACCCTGAGGATAACCTGATGGAAAGGGAACTCAGAAAGCTGAGGTTGGAAGAGGCCAGGCTGAAACTAAAACAGCAGCAGCTGGCCTTAAACAGAGAATCTCTGGATGTAGAGAGGGAAAGGCAGAGGTTGGGGTTAGTTCCCCATGGTGGCAGCAACAGTGTTTTTGATAGCAATCCTGTGAGAGAACAAGATTCCAGAAACCTGCATAAGATAGTTCCCCCTTACTAGGAGGGGGATGACATTAACAAGTGGTTTGCTGCACTTGAGAGGGCCTTTATGGTACAGTTGGTCCCTCAAAGGCAGTGGGCTGCTATCCTGTGGCTATCTTTCACTGGTAAGGGTAGGGATGGGCTCCTTACTGTCAGAGAAAGTGATGCTAATAACTACAAAGTTTTGAAAGATGCTCTCTTGGATGGATTTGGCTTAACCACTGAACAATACAGGATTAAATTCAGAGACACCAGAAAATAATTCTCTCAAGACTGGACAGACTTTGCAGACTGTTCAGTGAAGGCCTTGGAGGGTTGGTTACATGGCAGTAAGGTGACTGACTATGAAAGCCTCTATAATCTAATCCTGAGAGAGCATATTTTAAACAGTTGTGTGTCTGATTTGTTGCACCAGTTCTTGGTAAACTCATATCTGACCTCTCCCCAAGAATTGGGAAAGAAGGCAGACAAATGGGTCAGAACAAGAGTGAACAGAAAGGTTCATATTGGGGGTGACAAGGATGGCAAGAAGAAGGATGGCAAGTCTTCTGACAAGGGTGGGGACAAAGATAAAAAACATTTTGAGTATTCATCAGGACCACAATAATCCTCTGGGGGTGGTGGGTCAAAATCCTCTTCTCACAATCAGAAAAAGCCAAGGTTTTATTTAGGTATAGTAAAAGGCCACTGGGCAAGTGATTCCACTTGTCCAAAGAAAAACACCAAGGCTCCCACTACCACATCCCCAACTGCAACCTCTAGTGCCCCTAGTAATAGCAGTGGTGGTGGGAAGTCTACTACAAATAACCAATCCAAGGGTGTAGCTGGGCTCACCATTGGCAGTGTAGTTGGGGTTGGTTTTGTTAGGGCGACCACAGAGGCTGTTTTAGTCTCTGATGGTCGCATTGACTTTGCCACCTTGGTTGCTTGTCCCCTTAATATGGGTAAGTACAAGCAACTTCCCCTAATCAATGGTGTTGGGGTTGAGGCCTACAGGGACACAGGAGCCAGTGCCACTATGGTTATAGAGAAACTGGTTCACCCTGATCAACACCAACTTGGTCAGCAGTACCAAGTGACTGATGCTCACAATAGCACACGTAGCCACCCCATGGCTGTTGTGAATCTCAACTGGGGGGGGTGGTTACTGGTCCAAGGAACTTTGTGGTAGCCACTGAATTACTTGTAGATTGCTTACTAAGCAATGATTTGGAGACATCAGCTTGGGCTTAAGTGGAGTTGGAGGCTCATGCAGAAATGCTGGGCATTCCTGGGCATATTTTTGCTTTGACAAGGGCTCAAGCCAAAAAGCAAAAAGGACAGGGAAACTTGGATACTGGAACAATAGAACGAGTGCTCCCAAAAGCTAGGGGTACTAAGGGTAAATCCTTGCCCATTATCCCTCCCTCACCAGAAGATACCCCTTTTGAGGAAGAGGAATCCTCTCCCTGAGCAGAAGCAACACCAGAGGAGCTGGCAGCAGACACTGCTGAGCTTATGGGTGCAGGGGTCCTGCTAGGGAAGAGCTGGGTGTGGCACAGCAGACCTGTCCCACACTAGAGGGTTTGAGACAGCAAGCTGTCAAACAGCAGAATGGGAATGTTAGTGATAGCCATAAGGTATACTGGGAAGACAACCTCCTGTATACTGAGTCAAGAGACCCTAAACCTGGACCTGCCAGGAGATTGGTCATCCCTTTGTAGTACAGGGAGTTTCTTCCTACCTTGGCCCATGACATTACTTTGGCTGGGTATCTGGGCCAGGGTAAAACTTGGGACAGGCTTGTTCCCCTGTTTCACTGGCCTCATATGTCAGAGGACACTAAAGAGTTTTGTTGCTCTTGTGTGACATGCCAAGCCAGTGGGAAGACTGATGGCACACAAAAGACCCCCTTAATTCCACTTCCTGTGGTTGGGGGTGTGTGAGAAGGTAGCCTCTTTCTAGCCTTGTTACCCCCACTTTTGGCCTGTTTGTGAGTGTATGTCAGGGTGTTTGTCACTGTTTTCACTGTCTCACTGGGATCCTGATAGCCAGGCCTCAGTGCTCATAGTGAAAACACCATGTTTTCAGTATGGTTGTTATGTGTCACTGGGATCCTGCTGGTCAGGACCCCAGTGCTCATAGGTTTGTGGCCTATATGTATGTGTCACTGGGACCCTGTCACACAGGGCCCCAGTGCTCATAGGTGTGCATGTGTATGTTCCCTGTGTGGTGCCTAACTGTCTCACTGAGGCTCTGCTAACCAGAACCTCAGTGGTTATGCTCTCTCATTACTTTCAAATTGTCACTGACAGGCTAGTGACCATTTTTATCAATTTACATTGGCTTACTGGAACACCCTTATAATTCCCTAGTATATGGTACTGAGGTACCCAGGGTATTGGGGTTCCAGGAGATCCCTATGGGCTGCAGCATTTCTTTTGCCACCCATAGGGAGCTCTGACAATTCTTACACAGGCCTGCCACTGCAGCCTGAGTGAAATAACGTCCACGTTATTTCACAGCCATTTTACACTGCACTTAAGTAACTTATAAGTCACCTATATGTCTAACCTTTACCTGGTAAAGGTTAGGTGCAAAGTTACTTAGTGTGAGGGCACCCTGGCACTAGCCAAGGTGTCCCCACATTGTTCAGAGCCAATTCACTGAACTTTGTGAGTGCGGGGACACCATTACACGCGTGCACTACATATAGGTCACTACCTATATGTAGCTTCACCATGGTAACTCCGAATATGGCCATGTAACATGTCTATGATCATGGAATTGCCCCCTCTATGCCATCCTGGCATTGTTGGTACAATTCCATGATCCCAGTGGTCTGTAGCACAGACCCTGGTACTGCCAGACTGCCCTTCCTGGGGTTTCACTGCAGCTGCTGCTGCTGCCAACCCCTCAGACAGGCAGCTGCCCTCCTGGGGTCCAGCCAGGCCTGGCCCAGGATGGCAGAACAAAGAACTTCCTCTGAGAGAGGGTGTGACACCCTCTCCCTTTGGAAAATGGTGTGAAGGCAGGGGAGGAGAAGCCTCCCCCAGCCTCTGGAAATGCTTTGTTGGGCACAGATGTGCCCAATTCTGCATAAGCCAGTCTACACCGGTTCAGGGACCCCTTAGCCCCTGCTCTGGCGCGAAACTGGACAAAGGAAAGGGGAGTGACCACTCCCCTGACCTGCAACTCCCCTGGGAGGTGTCCAGAGCTCCTCCAGTGTGCTCCAGACCTCTGCCATCTTGGAAACAGAGGTGCTGCTGGCACACTGGACTGCTCTGAGTGGCCAGTGCCACCAGGTGACGTCAGAGACTCCTGCTGATAGGCTCCTTCAGGTGTTAGTAGCCTTTCCTCTCTCCTAGGTAGCCAAACCCTCTTTTCTGGCTATTTAGGGTCTCTGTCTCTGGGGAAACTTTAGATAACGAATGCATGAGCTCAGCCGAGTTCCTCTGCATCTCCCTCTTCACCTTCTGATAAGGAATCGACCGCTGACCGCGCTGGAAGCCTGCAAACCTGCAACATAGTAGCAAAGACGACTACTGCAACTCTGTAACGCTGATCCTGCCGCCTTCTCGACTGTTTTCCTGCTTGTGCATGCTGTGGGGGTAGCCTGCCTCCTCTCTGCACCAGAAGCTCCGAAGAAATCTCCCGTGGGTCGACGGAATCTTCCCCCTGCAACCGCAGGCACCAAAAAGCTGCATTACCGGTCCCTTGGGTCTCCTCTCAGCACGACGAGCGAGGTCCCTCGAATCCAGCGACACCGTCCAAGTGACCCCCACAGTCCAGTGACTCTTCAGCCCAAGTTTGGTGGAGGTAAGTCCTTGCCTCACCTCGCTGGGCTGCATTGCTGGGAACCGCGACTTTGCAAGCTACTCCGGCCCCTGTGCACTTCCGGCGGAAATCCTTCGTGCACAGCCAAGCCTGGGTCCACGGCACTCTAACCTGCATTGCACGACTTTCTAAGTTGGTCTCCGGCGACGTGGGACTCCTTTGTGCAACTTCGGCGAGCACCGTTTCACGCATCCTTGTAGTGCCTGTTTCTGGCACTTCTCCGGGTGCTACCGGCTTCAGTGAGGGCTATTTGTCTTGCTCGACGTCCCCTCTCTCTTCAGGTCCAATTTGCGACCTCCTGGTCCCTCCTGGGCCCCGGCAGCGTCCAAAAACGCCAAACGCACGATTTGCGTGTAGCAAGGCTTGTTGGCGTCCATCCGGCGGGAAAACACTTCTGCACGACTCTCCAAGGCGTGGGGGATCCATCCTCCAAAGGGGAAGTCTCTAGCCCTTGTCGTTCCTGCAGTATTCACAGTTCTTCAGCCTAGTAAGAGCTTCTTTGCACCAACCGCTGGCATTTCTTGGGCATCTGCCCATCTCCGAGTTGCTTGTGACTTTTGGACTTGGTCCCCTTGTTCCACAGGTACCCTCAGTCAGGAATCCATCGTTGTTGCATTGCTGATTTGTGTTTTCCTTGCATTTTCCCTCTAACACGACTATTTTGTCCTTAGGGGAACTTTAGTGCACTTTACACTCACTTTTCAGGGTCTTGGGGAGGGTTATTTTCCTAACTCTCACTATTTTCTAATAGTCCCAGCGACCCTCTACAAGGTCACATAGGTTTGGGGTCCATTCGTGGTTCGCATTCCACTTCTGGAGTATATGGTTTGTGTTGCCCCTATCCCTATGTTTCCCCATTGCATCCTATTGTAACTATACATTGTTTGCACTGTTTTCTAAGACTATACTGCATATTTTTGCTATGGTGTATATATATCTTGTGTATATTTCCTATCCTCTCACTGAGGGTACACTCTAAGATACTTTGGCATATTGTCATAAAAATAAAGTACCTTTATTTTTAGTATAACTGTGTATTGTGTTTTCTTATGATATTGTGCATATGACACTAAGTGGTACTGTAGTAGCTTCACACGTCTCCTAGTTCAGCCTGAGCTGCTTTGCTAAGCTACCATTATCTATCAGCCTAAGCTGCTAGACACCCTATACACTAATAAGGGATAACTGGGCCTGGTGCAAGGTGTAAGTACCCCTTGGTACTCACTACAAGCCAGTCCAGCCTCCTACATTGGTTGTGCAGCGGTGGGATAAGTGCTTTGAGACTACTTACCACTCTTGTCATTGTACTTTTCATAAGAGAAAAATATACAAAACAAGGTCAGTGTATATACACATAGCCAAAAAGTTTTGCATTTCCTCTTTTCACTCTTTTCTAAGTGCTGAAAAGTACTTCTAAACTTTCAAAAAGTTCTTAAAAAGTTTAAAAAGTTTTTTTTTCTGTCTTTCCAAAAAGTTCTGAAAACTTTTTTATCTTTTACTATCACTTTAACTCTCTCTAAAAAATATCTGGCACAGGCCAAAAAGTTGAACTGTCCAAACTTGCATATGATCACCTTAGCTGGAAAGGAGCAAGGAGTCTCTGCATAGAGAGAGGTTTGAGTGTAGGGAAGAATCCTTCCTTAGAACTGTTAATTAATATGCTTAGAGTACAGGATAAGGCCATAAGTGCCCAATCTGTAGAAAAAGTAGCTAATGGTTCTCAATCTGATCCAGGGACTCCCCCAGGAAAAGGTTCAGGAAAGAAACTTCTCAGCCTGCCCATTACTAGACAGTCTAGCATAGTTGGTACAGAGGTTGAATCACACCATACTGATGATGTGATCTCACATTATGCTGGTAGCCAAGCTGTTAGGGTGCCCTCTGTAAGGGACAGGTCTCCTTCTGTTCATTCCCATCATACCTCTGTATCTAGAAATGTCCCTCCCACCCACCCTGATGACAGATTGTTAGAAAGGGAGCTCAATAGATTGAGAGTGGAACAAACCAGACTGAAGCTCAAGAAGCAACAGCTGGATTTGGATAGACAATCTTTAGAAATAGAGAGGGAAAGACAGAAGTTGGGTTTAGATACCCATGGTGGCAGCAGCAGTATTCCCCATAGTCATCCTGCAAAAGAGCATGATTCCAGGAATCTGCACAAGATAGTTCCCCCTTATAAGGAGGGGGATGACATTAACAAGTGGTTTGCTGCACTTGAGAGGGCCTGTGCTGTACAGGATGTCCCTCAAAAGCAGTGGGCTGCTATCCTATGGCTATCATTCAGTGGAAAAGGTAGGGATAGGCTCCTTACTGTAAAAGAAAATGATGCCAATAATTTCCAAGTTCTTAAGAATGCACTCCTGAATGGTTATGGCTTAACCACTGAACAGTACAGGATAAAGTTCAGAGAGACCAAAAAGGAGTCTTCACAAGACTGGGTTGATTTCATTGACCATTCAGTGAAGGCCTTGGAGGGGTGGTTACATGGCAGTAAAGTTACTGATTATGAAAGCCTGTATAACACAATCCTGAGAGAGCATATACTTAATAATTGTGTGTCTGATTTGTTGCACCAGTACCTGGTAGACTCTGATCTGACCTCTCCCCAAGAATTGGGAAAGAAGGCAGACAAATGGGTCAGAACAAGGGTGAACAGAAAAGTTCATACAGGGGGTGACAAGGATGGCAATAAGAAGAAAGATGGTGAAAAATCTCAAGATAAGCATGGGGATAAGGGTAAAACCAAAGATCCCACTTCAAATCTTAAACACTCTTCAGAGGGTGGGGATAAAACAAATTCTTCCTCTTCTTCCCAACCTGCACACATTAAAAAGCCTTGGTGCTTTGTGTGTAAAAATAGAGGCCATAGGCCAGGGGATAAGTCCTGTCCAGGTAAACCCCCTGAGCCTACCACCACTAATACATCAAGCTCTAGTGCCCCTAGCAGTAGTGGTACTAGTGGTGGGACTGCTGGCAACAGTCAAGCAAAGGGTGTAGTTGGGTTCACTTATGGGTCCATAGTGGAAACTGATGTAATCAGTCCCAAGACAGTTTCTGTCACACCTAGTGGCATTGGCCTTGCCACACTGGCTGCTTGTCCCCTTACAATGGATAAGTACAGGCAGACAGTTTCAATAAATGGTGTTGAGGCCTTGGCCTACAGGGACACAGGTGCCAGTTTCACTTTGGTGACTGAAAACCTAGTGCCTCCTGAACAACACATCATTGGACAACAGTATAAGATTATTGATGTCCATAACTCCACTAAGTTTCTTCCCTTAGCTATAATTCAGTTTAGTTGGGGTGGAGTTACTGGCCCTAAGCAGGTGGTGGTATCACCTAGCTTACCTGTAGACTGTCTCTTAGGTAATGACCTAGAGGCCTCAGGTTGGGCTGATGTAGAGTTTTATGCCCATGCAGCCATGCTGGGCATCCCTGAGGAATTGTTCCCTCTCATTTCAAGTGAAATGAAAAAGCAAAGGAGAGAAGGCCTGAAAACTCAGGATCCCTCTCCATCAACAGGTAAAAAGGGTATCACAGTATCCCCTAACCACCCTACCATTCAGGATACTATTCCTGTGGTGGGAGAAACCTCTCCTGGGGTGGCACCTGTTCCAAGGGAATCATCAGCTGGCAAAGCTGGACTCCCTGAGGTGGAAGTACCTCTCTGTGGGATAACTAACATTGGTGAGAAAAACAGCACCATTTTAGTTAACATGGAGCATCCCTCCAACCCTCCCAGAGAAACTTTAGTGCAGAAACCCTGCACTACCTCACAACACTTAGGACAGCATCCCTGCCCTAGTGTGGAGCTCATAGGACAGCATCCCTGCCCTGCTCCAACTCAAGAGAAACAGCATCCCTGTTCTCTCTTCCAGCCAGATGGACAAAGTTTTTGCCCAGCTATGGCTTTTCTGAGACAGCATCCCTGTCTGGCATTTCCATCACTACAAATAGGTTCAGTGGACAATTCCCACTGCTCGAAACTAAAACTTACTGATAGAAACTCTGAAAATACATCTTCACATTGTTGCTTAGCTAAAAAACTTCAAACAGGGTGGTTTACATCCCCACAGGGAAGTAACCATATAGTGGATGATAAAGGGAGTAACCAGTCTATTGCAGAGCTACTCTCTACTTATCACCACTTAGACAATGAAGTCTCAACTGGCCAAGGTTAGCCTTATTGTCCTTCGTTTGGGGGGGGGTTGTGTGAGAAGGTAGCCTCTTTCTAGCCTTGTTACCCCCACTTTTGGCCTGTTTGTGAGTGTATGTCAGGGTGTTTGTCACTGTTTTCACTGTCTCACTGGGATCCTGATAGCCAGGCCTCAGTGCTCATAGTGAAAACACCATGTTTTCAGTATGGTTGTTATGTGTCACTGGGATCCTGCTGGTCAGGACCCCAGTGCTCATAGGTTTGTGGCCTATATGTATGTGTCACTGGGACCCTGTCACACAGGGCCCCAGTGCTCATAGGTGTGCATGTGTATGTTCCCTGTGTGGTGCCTAACTGTCTCACTGAGGCTCTGCTAACCAGAACCTCAGTGGTTATGCTCTCTCATTACTTTCAAATTGTCACTGACAGGCTAGTGACCATTTTTACCAATTTACATTGGCTTACTGGAACACCCTTATAATTCCCTAGTATATGGTACTGAGGTACCCAGGGTATTGGGGTTCCAGGAGATCCCTATGTGCTGCAGCATTTCTTTTGCCACCCATAGGGAGCTCTGACAATTCTTACACAGGCCTGCCACTGCAGCCTGAGTGAAATAACGTCCACGTTATTTCACAGCCATTTTACATTGCACTTAAGTAACTTATAAGTCACCTATATGTCTAACCTTTACCTGGTAAAGGTTAGGTGCAAAGTTACTTAGTGTGAGGGCACCCTGGCACTAGCCAAGGTGCCCCCACATTGTTCAGAGCCAATTCACTGAACTTTGTGAGTGCGGGGACACCATTACACGCGTGCACTACATATAGGTCACTACCTATGTGTAGCTTCACCATGGTAACTCCGAATATGGCCATGTAACATGTCTATGATCATGGAATTGCCCCCTCTATGCCATCCTGGCATTGTTGGTACAATTCCATGATCCCAGTGGTCTGTAGCACAGACCCTGGTACTGCCAGACTGCCCTTCCTGGGGTTTCACTGCAGCTGCTGCTGCTGCCAACCCCTCAGACAGGCAGCTGCCCTCCTGGGGTCCAGCCAGGCCTGGCCCAGGATGGCAGAACAAAGAACTTCCTCTGAGAGAGGGTGTGACACCCTCTCCCTTTGGAAAATGGTGTGAAGGCAGGGGAGGAGTAGCCTCCCCCAGCCTCTGGAAATGCTTTGTTGGGCACAGATGTGCCCAATTCTGCATAAGCCAGTCTACACCGGTTCAGGGACCCCTTAGCCCCTGCTCTGGCGCGAAACTGGACAAAGGAAAGGGGAGTGACCACTCCCCTGACCTGCACCTCCCCTGGGAGGTGTCCAGAGCTCCTCCAGTGTGCTCCAGACCTCTGCCATCTTGGAAACAGAGGTGCTGCTGGCACACTGGACTGCTCTGAGTGGCCAGTGCCACCAGGTGACGTCAGAGACTCCTGCTGATAGGCTCCTTCAGGTGTTAGTAGCCTTTCCTCTCTCCTAGGTAGCCAAACCCTCTTTTCTGGCTATTTAGGGTCTCTGTCTCTGGGGAAACTTTAGATAACGAATGCATGAGCTCAGCGGAGTTCCTCTGCATCTCCCTCTTCACCTTCTGATAAGGAATCGACCGCTGACCGCGCTGGAAGCCTGCAAACCTGCAACATAGTAGCAAAGACGACTACTGCAACTCTGTAACGCTGATCCTGCCGCCTTCTCGACTGTTTTCCTGCTTGTGCATGCTGTGGGGGTAGCCTGCCTCCTCTCTGCACCAGAAGCTCCGAAGAAATCTCCCGTGGGTCGACGGAATCTTCCCCCTGCAACCGCAGGCACCAAAAAGCTGCATTACCGGTCCCTTGGGTCTCCTCTCAGCACGACGAGCGAGGTCCCTCGAATCCAGCGACACCGTCCAAGTGACCCCCACAGTCCAGTGACTCTTCAGCCCAAGTTTGGTGGAGGTAAGTCCTTGCCTCACCTCGCTGGGCTGCATTGCTGGGAACCGCGACTTTGCAAGCTACTCCGGCCCCTGTGCACTTCCGGCGGAAATCCTTCGTGCACAGCCAAGCCTGGGTCAACGGCACTCTAACCTGCATTGCAAGACTTTCTAAGTTGGTCTCCGGCGACGTGGGACTCCTTTGTGCAACTTCGGTGAGCACCGTTTCACGCATCCTCGTAGTGCCTGTTTCTGGCACTTCTCCAGGTGCTACCTGCTTCAGTGAGGGCTCTTTGTCTTGCTCGACGTCCCCTCTCTCTTCAGATCCAATTTGCCACCTCCTGGTCCCTCCAGGGCCCCGGCAGCGTCCAAAAACGCCAAACGCACGATTTGCGTGTAGCAAGGCTTGTTGGCGTCCATCCGGCGGGAAAACACTTCTGCACGACTCTCCAAGGCGTGGGGGATCCATCCTCCAAAGGGGAAGTCTCTAGCCCTTGTCGTTCCTGCAGTATTCACAGTTCTTCAGCCTAGTAAGAGCTTCTTTGCACCAACCGCTGGCATTTCTTGGGCATCTGCCCATCTCCGAGTTGTTTGTGACTTTTGGACTTGGTCCCCTTGTTCCACAGGTACCCTCAGTCAGGAATCCATCGTTGTTGCATTGCTGATTTGTGTTTTCCTTGCATTTTCCCTCTAACACGACTATTTTGTCCTTAGGGGAACTTTAGTGCACTTTACACTCACTTTTCAGGGTCTTGGGGAGGGTTATTTTCCTAACTCTCACTATTTTCTAATAGTCCCAGCGACCCTCTACAAGGTCACATAGGTTTGGGGTCCATTCGTGGTTCGCATTCCACTTCTGGAGTATATGGTTTGTGTTGCCCCTATCCCTATGTTTCCCCATTGCATCCTATTGTAACTATACATTGTTTGCACTGTTTTCTAAGACTATACTGCATATTTTTGCTATGGTGTATATATATCTTGTGTATATTTCCTATCCTCTCACTGAGGGTACACTCTAAGATACTTTGGCATATTGTCATAAAAATAAAGTACCTTTATTTTTAGTATAACTGTGTATTGTGTTTTCTTATGATATTGTGCATATGACACTAAGTGGTACTGTAGTAGCTTCACACGTCTCCTAGTTCAGCCTGAGCTGCTTTGCTAAGCTACCATTATCTATCAGCCTAAGCTGCTAGACACCCTATACACTAATAAGGGATAACTGGGCCTGGTGCAAGGTGTAAGTACCCCTTGGTACTCACTACAAGCCAGTCCAGCCTCCTACAGGGTGCCCTTTGAAAGGGTTGGGGTTGACATAATTTCCCCCCTTGCCTGTCCAACAGCTTCAGGCAATAGGTTTATCGTTGTGGTAGTGGACCATGCCACTAGGTATCCTGAAGCAATCCCCTTAAGGACCACTACAGCTCTTGCAGTGGCAAAGGCCCTCCTGGGAGTCTTTTCCAGAGTGGGCTTCCTTAAGGAAGTGGTGTCAGACAGAGGTGGCAACTGTAGGAGGCTGGCCTGGCTTATAGTGGGTACCTTTGTGGTACTTACACCTTGTGCGAGGTCCAGTTATCCCTTATTAGTAGAATAGAGGTGTTTCTATCAGCATAGGCTGCTAGAGGTAGCTATGGCAAAGCAGCTTAGGCTGAACTAGGAGACATGCAAAACTCCTACTATACCACTTATATCATATAGCACAATATCACAAGAAAACACAATACTCAGAGTTACTAAAAATAAGTGTACTTTATTTTAGTGACAATATGCCAGAAGTCTCTCAGAGGATACCCTCACGTAGGAGGTAAGTAATATACACAAATTATATGTACACAAACCTAAAACAGGTTAGTAACAGTAAGAAAAGTAGTGCAAACAATGTAGAATCACAATAGGATGCAATAGGTAGACATAGGTCTAGGGGCAACACAAACAATATACTCCAAAAGTGGAATGCGAATCACGAATGGACCCCAGACCTATGGGAGGTTGTAGAGGGTCGCTAGGACTGTGAGAAAACAGTAAGGGTGTCCAAAATACCGCACCTCAAGACCCCGAAAAGTAGGAGTAAAGTTACCCTACTACCCCAAAAAGACAGAATAGTCGTGATAGGGGATTCTGCAAGAACAACAAGCACCAGCAAAACACTGAGGACGGATTCCTGGACCTGAGGACCTGTAAAGGAAGGGGACCAAGTCCAAGAGTCACAAAAGTGTCCAGGGGGGGCATGAGCCCACTAATCCCTGGATGAAAGTGCAAAAGGGCTGCCTCCGTGTGGAAGAAGCTGAAGATTCTGCAACAACGAAAAGGGCTAGGAACTTCTCTTTTGGAAGGAAGATGTCCCACGGTGTGCTGGAGGTGGCAGAAGTAGTTCCAGGCAGAAATACCACAAACAAGCCTGGCTAGCTGCAGGAGTCAGGGTTGAGGATTTTGGGTGCTGCTGAGGACCAGAAAGGACCAGGATGTCGCCCCTTGGAGGAGGAGACAGAGGGGGCACTCAGCAACTCAAAGAGCCCCCACAGAAGCAGACAGCACCCGCAAAAGTACCAGAACAGGCACTTAGTATGTCTGAGGACAGCGGTCAACTCAGAGTCACAAAGGAGGGTCCCACAACATCGAAGTCCAACTCAGTGAGTTGGGCAATGCAGGACAGAGTGCTGGGGACCTAGGTTACAGGTGTGCACAAAGGAGTCCTTGGAGAAGTGCACAGAAGCCGGAGCAGCTGCAAATCACACAGCACACAGGTTTGCTGTCTGACGTGGGGAGGCAAGGACTTACCTCCACCAACTTTGGACAGAAGGACCACTGGACTGTGGGAGACACTTGGACCCAGCTCCTGTGTTCCAAGGACCACGCTCGTCAGGATGAGAGGGGACCCAGAGGACCCGTGATGCAGAAGTTTGGTTCCTGCTTTGGGAGGGGGAAGATTCCGTCGACCCACGGGAGATTTCTTCTTGGCTTCCAGTGCAGGGTGAAGGCAGACAGCCCTCAGAGCATGCACCACCAGGAAACTGTCGAAAAAGCCGAAAGGATGAGGCGCTACAATGTTGCTGGTAGTCGTCTTGCTACTTTGTTGAGGTTTTGCAGGCGTCCTGGAGCAGTCAGCGGTCGTTACTTGGCAGAAGTCAAAGAGGGAAGTGCAGAGGAACTCTGGTAAGCTCTTGCATTCGTTATCCGTGGAATAGCCCAGAGGAGAGACCCTAAATAGCCCAAAAAGGATGTTTGGCTACTAAGAGAAGTAAGCACCTATCAGGAGGGGTCTCTGACGTCACCTGCTGGCACTGGCCAATCAGAGCTGTCCATTGTTCCCCAACACCTCTAAATCCAAGATGGCAGAGGTCTGGGACACACTGGAGGAGCTCTGGGCACCTCCCCTGGGAGGTGCAGGTCAGGGGAGTGGCCACTCCCCTTTCCTTTGTCCAGGTTTTCGCCAGGGCTGGGGGATCCCTGAACCAGTGTAGACTGGCTTATACAGAGATGGGCAGTACCTGTGCCCATCAAAGCATTTCCAGAGGGTAGGGAGGCTACTCCTCCCTAGCCCTTTACACTTATTTCCAAAGGGAGAGGGTGTAACACCCTCTCTCAGAGGAAATCCTTTGTTCTGCCTTCCTGGGCTGCCCAGACCCCAGGGGGGGCAGAAACCTGTCTGAGGGGTTGGCAGCAGCTGCAGTGGAAACCCCAGAAAGGCAGTTTGGCAGTACCCAGGTTCTGTGCTAGAGACCCGGGGATGCATGGAATTGTCCCTCCAATACCAGAATGGTATTGGGGTGACAATTCCATCATCCTAGACATGTTACATGGCCATGTTCGAAGTTACTATTGTGAAGCTACATATAGGTAGTGACCTATATGTAATGCACACGTGTAATGGTGTCCCTGCACTCACAAAGTCCAGGGAATTTGCCCTGAACAATGTGGGGGCACCTTGGCTAGTGCCAGGGTGCCCACACACTAAGTAACTTGGCACCTAACCTTCACCAAGTGAGGGTTAGACATATAGGTGACTTATAAGTTACTTATGTGCAGTGAAAAATGGGTGTGAAATAACATGGACGTTACTTCACTCACGCTGCACTGGCAGTCCTGTGTAAGAATTGTCTGAGCTCCCTATGCGTGGCAAAAGAAATGCTGCAGCCCATAAGGATCTCATGGAACCCCATTACCCTGGGTACCTAGGTACCATATACAAGGGAATTATAAGGGTGTTCCAGTGTGCCAATGAGAATTGGTAAAATTAGTCACTAGCCTGCAGTGACAATTTGAAAGCAAAGAGAGAGCATACACACTGAGGTTCTGGTTAGCAGAGCCTCAGTGACACAGTTAGGGACCACACAGGGAACACATATAGGCCACAAACTTATGAGCACTGGGGTCCTGGCTAGCAGGATCCAAGTGACACATGTCAAACAATCTGACAACATGGGGTTTTCACTATGAGCACTGGGCCCTGGCTAGCAGGATCCCAGTGAGACAGTACAAACACCCTGAGATATACTCACAAACAGGCCAAAAGTGGGGGTTAGAAGGCTAGAAAGAGGCTACCTCCCTACAATAACTTTATGTCTGCATACCTCAAAGCAATGTTACATACAAGTTCACTACTCCTTATCATCCACAAACAAAGGGTCTGGTTGAGAGGTTTAATAAAACTCTCAAAGGTATGATAATGGACTCCCTGAAAAACTCAGAAGGAGATGGGATGTCCTGTTACCTTGCCTCCTTTTTGCTTACAGGGAGGTACCCCAAAAAGGAGTGGGCTTTAGCTCTTTTGAACTCCTCTTTGGGCACCCTGTGAGAGGTCCCCTTGCACTTGTTAAGGAGGGTTGGGAACAACCTTTAAAAGCTCCTAAACAGGACATTGTGGACTATGTCCTTGGCCTAAGATCAAGAATGGCTGAGTATATGAAAAAGGCCAGTAAAAACCTTCAGGCCAGCCAGGTGCTGCAAAAGCAATGGCATGACCAGAAGGCTGCCCTGACCACCCAGGACAGAAGGTGTGGGTATTGGAGCCTGTGGACCCAAGAGCACTCCAGGACAAATGGAGTGGACCCCATCTCATTGTTGAGAAAAAGGGTGAGGTTACCATATTTGGTAGCCCGGGGTACTGCCAGGAGTCCCCTTAGGGTGCTCCATGTCAACTGCCTAAAACCCTACTATGACAGGGCGGATCTCACCCTGCTCATGGCAACTGATGAGGTACAGGAAGAAGAGAGTGACCCTCTCCCTGATCTTTCTCCACCACTGAAGCTGATGGCTTAGTGGAGGGAGTAGTACTTGCAGATTGCCGTACTGCTGAGCAGAAGGACAACTGTGTAAATCTCTTAAGTCAGTTTTCTGAACTCTTCTCACTGATACCTGGTAACACTACTTGGTGTGAGCACACAATGAATACTGGAGACAGTTTACCTGTCAAAAGTAAGATTTATAGGCAGCCTGACCATGTCAGGGACTGCATAAAACAAAAGGTACAGAAAATGTGAGACTGAGGAGTGATTGAGCCTTCAGAAAGCCCATGGGCTAGCCCAATGGTGCTTGTCCCAAAACCTCACAGTAAGGATGGTAAAAGAGAAATGAGATTTTGTGTTGACTATAGAGGGCTCAACCAAGTAACAAAGATAGATGCTCACGCTATACCCAGGGCAGATGAGCTGATAGATACACTGGCTTCTGCCAAGTATATAAGCACTTTTGATTTAACTGCAGGGTATTGGCAGATTAAATTATCAGAAGATGCAAAACCTAGAACTGCATTCTCAACCACTCGAGGGCACTATCAATTCACTGTAATGCCCTTTGGTCTGAAGAATGCACCTGCCACTTTTTAAAGGTTGGTGAACACAGTCCTGCAAGGATTGGAAGCTTTTAGTGCAGCATATCTAGATGATATAGCTGTCTTTAACTCCACCTGGGATGATCACCTGGTCCACCTGTGGAACGTTTTGGAGGCCCTGCAAAAGGCAGGCCTCACTACCAAGGCTTCAAAGTGCCAGATAGGGCAGGGGAAAGTGGTTTATCTGGGCCACCTTGCAGGGGAACATCCAGACCATTATGGAATGGGCTACCACTACAACTCAACCCCAAGTGAGATACTTTTTAGGCCTCACAGGGTACTATAGGAGGTTCATAAAGAATTATGGCTCCATAGCAGCTCCTCTTAAAGATCTCACTAGTAAGAAGATGCCTAAGAAGATATTGTGGAGAGCTAGCTGTCAAAAAGCTTTTGATGAGCTCAAACAGGCCATGTGCTATGCACCTGTCGTAAAAAGCCCTTGCTACTCCAAAAAGTTCATAGTCTAGACTGATGCTTCTGAATTGGGGGTTGGGGCAGTGCTATCACAGCTTAAAACTGAGGGCCAGGATCAACCTGTTGCTTTCATCAGCAGGAGGTTGACCTCTAGAGAAAAGCGTTGGTCTGCCATAGAGAGGGAGGCCTTTGCTGTGGTCTGGGCACTGAAACAGTTGAGGCCATACCTGTTTGGTACTCACTTTAATGTTCATAAAGACCACAAACCTCTACTTTGGCTAAAACAAATGAAAGGTGGAAACCCTAAATAATTGAGTGGTCCATCTCCCTGCAGTGGAACATAGACCTGGGAGTACCCACTCCAATGCAGATGGACTCTCCAGATATTTCTGCTTAGACATTGAAGACTCATCTGGGAAAGGTTAGCCTTATTGTCACTTGTTTTGGGGGAGGTTGTGTAGTAAAGAACCAACTTCCCTGGCATGTTACCCCCATTTTTACTTGTGTGTCAGTTTGTTTTTACCTGTGTCACTGGGATCCTGCTAGCCAGGACCCCAGTGCTCATAGTTTGTGGCCTATATGTGTTCCCTGTGTGGTGCCTAACTGTATCATTGAGGCTCTGCTAACCAGAACCTCAGTGTTTATGCTATCTCTACTTTTAAAATTGTCACTGCAGGCTAGTGACCATTTTCACCAATTCTAATTGGCACACTGGAACACCCTTATAATTCCCTAGTATATGGTTCCTAGGTTGTAGGAGGCTGGACTGGCTTGTAGTGAGTACCAAGGGGTACTTGCACCTTGCACCAGGCCCAGTTATCCCTTATTAGTGTATAGGGTGTCTAGCAGCTTAGGCTGATAGATAATGGTAGCTTAGCAGAGCAGCTTAGGCTGAACTAGGAGACGTGTGAAGCTACTACAGTACCACTTAGTGTCATATGCACAATATCATAAGAAAACACAATACACAGTTATACTAAAAATAAAGGTACTTTATTTTTATGACAATATGCCAAAGTATCTTAGAGTGTACCCTCAGTGAGAGGATAGGAAATATACACAAGATATATATACACAATAGCAAAAATATGCAGTATAGTCTTAGAAAACAGTGCAAACAATGTATAGTGACAATAGGATGCAATGGGGAAACATAGGGATAGGGGCAACACAAACCATATACTCCAAAAGTGGAATGCGAACCACGAATGGACCCCAAACCTATGTGACCTTGTAGAGGGTCGCTGGGACTATTAGAAAATAGTGAGAGTTAGAAAAATAACCCTCCCAAAGACCCTGAAAAGTGAGTGCAAAGAGCACTAAAGTTCCCCTAAGGACAAAAGAGTCGTGTTAGAGGAATAATGCAGGAAAGACACACACCAGCAATGCAACAACTGTGGATTTCCAATCTAGGGTACCTGTGGAACAAGGGGACCAAGTCCAAAAGTCACAAGCAAGTCGGAGATGGGCAGATGCCCAGGAAATGCCAGCTGCGGGTGCAAAGAAGCTTCGACTGGACAGAAGAAGCTGAGGTTTCTGCAGGAATGAAAAGGGCTAGAGACTTCCCCTTTGGTGGACGGATCCCGCTCGCCTTGGAGAGTCGTGCAGAAGTGTTTTCCTGCCGGAAGAACGCCAACAAGCCTTGCTACACGCAAATCATGCGTTTGGCGTTTTTGGACGCTGCTGGGGCCCAGGAGGAACCAGGAGGTCGCAAATTGGACCTGCAGAGAGAAGGGACGTCGAGCAAGACAAAGAGCCCTCACTGAAGCAGGTAGCACCCGGAGAAGTGCCAGAAACAGGCACTACGAGGATGCGTGAAATGGTGCTCGCCGAAGTTGCACAAAGGAGTCCCACGTCGCCGGAGACCAACTTAGAAAGTCGTGCAATGCAGGTTAGAGTGCCGTGGACCAAGGCTTGGATGTGCACGAAGGATTTCCGCCGGAAGTGCCCAGGGGCCGGAGTAGCTGCAAAGTCGCGGTTCCCAGCAATGCAGCCCAGCGAGGTGAGGCAAGGACTTACCTCCACCAAACTTGGGCTGAAGAGTCACTGGACTGTGGGGGTCACTTGGACAGCATAGCTGGATTCGAGGGACCTCGCTCGTCGTGCTGAGAGGAGACCCAAGGGACCAGTAATGCAGCTTTTTGGTGCCTGCGGTTGCAGGGGGAAGATTCCGTCGACCCACGGGAGATTTCTTCGGAGCTTCTGGTGCAGAGAGGAGGCAGACTACCCCCACAGCATGCACAAGCAGGAAAACAGTCGAGAAGGCGGCAGGATCAGCGTTACAGAGTTGCAGTAGTCGTCGTTGCTACTATGTTGCAGGTTTGCAGGCTTCCAGCGCGGTCAGCGGTCGTTTCCTTATCAGAAGGTGAAGAGAGAGATGCAGAGGAACTCGGCTGAGCTCATGCATTCGTTATCTAAAGTTTCCCCAGAGACAGAGACCCTAAATAGCCAGAAAAGAGGGTTTGGCTACCTAGGAGAGAGGAAAGGCTACTAACACCTGAAGGAGCCTATCAGCAGGGGTCTCTGACGTCACCTGGTGGCACTGGCCACTCAGAGCAGTCCAGTGTGCCAGCAGCACCTCTGTTTCCAAGATGGCAGAGGTCTGGAGCACACTGGAGGAGCTCTGGACACCTCCCAGGGGAGGTGCAGGTCAGGGGAGTGGTCACTCCCCTTTCCTTTGTCCAGTTTCGCGCCAGAGCAGGGGCTAAGGGGTCCCTGAACCGGTTTAGACTGGCTTATGCAGAATTGGGCACATCTGTGCCCAACAAAGCATTTCCAGAGGCTGGGGGAGGCTACTCCTCCCCTGCCTTCACACCATTTTCCAAAGGGAGAGGGTGTCACACCCTCTCTCAGAGGAAGTTCTTTGTTCTGCCATCCTGGGCCAGGCCTGGCTGGACCCCAGGAGGGCAGCTGCCTGTCTGAGGGGTTGGCAGCAGCAGCAGCTGCAGTGAAACCCCAGGAAGGGCAGTCTGGCAGTACCAGGGTCTGTGCTACAGACCACTGGGATCATGGAATTGTACCAACAATGCCAGGATGGCATAGAGGGGGCAATTCCATGATCATAGACATGTTACATGGCCATATTCGGAGTTACCATGGTGAAGCTACATATAGGTAGTGACCTATATGTAGTGCACGCGTGTAATGGTGTCCCCGCACTCACAAAGTTCAGTGAATTGGCTCTGAACAATGTGGGGGCACCTTGGCTAGTGCCAGGGTGCCCTCACACTAAGTAACTTTGCACCTAACCTTTACCAGGTAAAGGTTAGACATATAGGTGACTTATAAGTTACTTAAGTGCAGTGTAAAATGGCTGTGAAATAACGTGGACGTTATTTCACTCAGGCTGCAGTGGCAGGCCTGTGTAAGAATTGTCAGAGCTCCCTATGGGTGGCAAAAGAAATGCTGCAGCCCATAGGGATCTCCTGGAACCCCAATACCCTGGGTACCTCAGTACCATATACTAGGGAATTATAAGGGTGTTCCAGTAAGCCAATGTAAATTGGTAAACATGGTCACTAGCCTGTCAGTGACAATTTGGAAAGAAATGAGAGAGCATAACCACTGAGGTTCTGATTAGCAGAGCCTCAGTGAGACAGTTAGTCACTACACAGGTAACACATTCAGGCACACTTATGAGCACTGGGGCCCTGGGTTACCAGGGTCCCAGTGACACATACAACTAAAACAACATATATTCAGTGAAAAATGGGGGTAACATGCCAGGCAAGATGGTACTTTCCTACACAGGTACCCAGGGTATTGGAGTTCCAGGGGATCCCTATGGGCTGCAGCATTTCTTTTGCCACCCGTAGGGAGCTCAGACAATTCTTGCACAGGACTGCCACTGCAGGCTGAGTGAAAAAACGTCAACCTCATTTCCCAGCCATGTTACACTGCACTAAAGTAACTTATAAGTTACCTATATGTCTAACCCTCACTTAGTGAAGGTTAGGTGCAAAGTTACTAAGTGTGAGGGCACCCTGGCACTAGCCAAGGTGCCCCCACATTGTTCAGGGCCATTTCCCCAGACTTTGTGAGTGCGGGGACACTATTACATGCGTGCACTACATATAGGTCAATACCTATATGTAGCTTCACAATGGTAACTCCGAATATGGCCATGTAACATGTCTAAGATCATGGAAGTGTCCCCACATGCCAATTCTGGTATTGGGGTGCAAATCCCATGCATCCCTGGGGCTCCAGCATGGGCCCCGGATACTGCCAAGCTAGCTCTCTGGGGTTTTCTCTGCAGCTACCTCTACTGCCAACCCTCAGACAGGTTTCTGCCCTCCTGGGGTCTGGGCAGCCCAGGAAGGCAGAACAAAGGATTTCCTCTGAGAGAGGGCGTTACACCCTCTCCCTTTGGAAATAGGTGTTAAGTGCTGGGGAGTCGTTCCCTCTCCCAGCCTCTGGAAATGCTTTGAAGGGCACAGATGGTGCCCTCCTTTCATAAGCCAGTCTACACCGGTTCAGGGATCCCCCAGCCCTTGTTCTGGCTCGAAACTAAACAAAGGAAAGGGGAGTGACCACTCCCCTGTCCATCACGACCCCAGGGGTGGTACCCAGAGCTCCTCCAGTGTGTCCCAGACCTTTGCCATCTTTAATGCAGAGGTATAAGGGCACAGTGGAGGCTTCTGAGTGGCCAGTGCCAGCAGGTGACATCAGAGACCCCTCCAGATAGGTGCTTACCTCGTTAAGTGGCCAGTCCTCCTTGGAGGGCTATTTACGGTCTCTCCTGGGGGTTTCTCTTCAGATAACGAATGCAAGAGCTCACCATAGTTCCTCTGCATCTCTCTCTTCAACTTCTGCCAAGGATCGACTGCTGACTGCTCCAGGACGCCTGCAAAACCGCAACAAAGTAGCAAGATGACTACCAGAAACATTGCAGCACTTAATCCTTCGGCTTTCTTGACTGTTTCTTGGTGGTGCATGCTCTGAGGGCTGTCTGCATTCACCCTGTACTGGAAGCCAAGAAGAACTCTCCCGTGGGTCGACGGAATCTTCCCCCTGCTAACGCAGGCACCAAACTTCTGCATCACCCGTCCTCTGGGTCCCCTCTCATCTTGACGAGCTTGGTCCCTGGAACACAGGAGCTGGATCCAAGCGACCCCGACAGTCCAGTGGTCCTTCTGTCCAAATTTGGTGGAGATAACTCCTTGCTGTAGGAAAGTACCATCTTGCCTGGCATGTTACCCCCATATTTCACTGTATATATGTTGTTTTAGTGTATGTGTCAATGGGACCCTGCCAGCCAGGGCCCCAATGCTCATAAGTGTGCCCTGTATGTGTTTCCTGTGTGATGACTAACTGTCTCACTGAGGCTCTGCTAACCAGAACCTCAGTGGTTATGCTCTCTCTTTGCTTTCCAAATTGTCACTAACAGGCTAGTGACCAAGTTCACCAATTCACATTGGCATACTGGAACACCCTTATAATTCCTTAGTATGTGGTACTGGGGTTCCAGGAGATCCCTATGGGCTGCAGCATTTCTTTTGCCACCCATAGGGAGCTCTAACAATTCTTACACAGGCCTGCCACTGCAGCCTGAGTGAAATAACGTCCACGTTATTTCACAGCCATTTACCACTGCACTTAAGTAACTTATAAGTCACCTATATGTCTAACCTTTACCTGGTAATGGTTGGGTGCTAAGTTACTTTGTGTGTGGGCACCCTGGCACTAGCCAAGGTGCCCCCACATCGTTCAGGGCAAATTCCCCGGACTTTGTGAGTGCGGGGACACCATTACACGCGTGCACTGTACCTATGTACAGCGTCACAATGGTAACTCCGAACATGGCCATGTAACATGTCTAAGATCAAGGAATTGTCATCCCAATGCCATTCTGGCATTGGGGAGACAATTCCACGATCCCCGAGTCTCTAGCACAGACCCGGGTACTGCCAAACTACCTTTCCTGGGGTTTCACTGCAGCTGCAGCCAACCCCTCAGACAGATTTCTGCCCTCCTGGGGTCCAGCCAGGCTTGGCCCAGGAAGGCAAAACAAAGGAATTCCTCAGAGAGAGGGTGTTACAGCCTCTGGAAATGCTTTGATGGGCACAGATGGTGCCCATCTCTGCATAAGCCAGTCTACACCGGTTCAGGGATCCCCCAGCCCTGCTCTGGCGCGAAACTGGACAAAGGAAAGGGGAGTGACCACTCTCCTGACCTGCACCTCCCAGGGGAGGTGCCCAGAGCTCCTCCAGACCTCTGCCATCTTGGAAATAGAGGTGCTGCTGGCACACTGGACTGTTCTGAGTGGCCAGTACCAGCAGGTGACGTCAGAGACTCCTTCTGATAGGCTCCTACCTGTGTTGCTAGCCTATCCTCCATCCTAGGTAGCCAAACCACCTTTGCTGGCTATTTAGGGTCTCTGCTTTGGGGAATTCTTTAGATAATGAATGCAAGAGCTCATCAGAGTTCCTCTGCATCTCTCTCTTCACCTTCTGCCAAGGAATCGACCGCTGACTGCTCAGGACGCCTGCAAAACCGCAACAAAGTAGCAAAGATGACTACTGCAACCTGGTATCGCTGATCCTGCAGCCTTCTTGACTGTTTTCCTGGTGGTGCATGCTGTGGGGGTCATCTGCCTCCTCTCTGCACTAGAAGCTCCAAAGAAATCTCCCGTGGGACGACGGAATCCTCCCTCTGCAAACCGCAGGCACCAAAAGAACTGCATCACCGGTCCTCTGGGTCCCCTCTCAGCACGACAAGCGTGGTCCCTGGAACTCAGCAGCTCTGTCCAAGTGACTCCCACAGTCCAAGTTTGGTGGAGGTAAGTCCTTGCCTCCCCACGCTAGACTGCATTGCTGGGTACCGCGTGATTTGCAGCTGCTCCGGCTCCTGTGCACTCTTCCAAGATTTCCTTTGTGCACAGCCAAGCCTGGGTCCCCGATACTCTAACCTGCAGTGCACAACCTCCTGAGTTGTCCTCCAGCGTCGTGGGATCTCCTTTTGTGACTTTGGGTGAGCTCCAGTTCATTCCCCTTCGTAGTGCCTGTTACGGCACTTCTGCGGGTGCTGCCTGCTTCTGTGAGGGCTCCCTATCTTGCTGGGCACCCCCTCTGTCTCCTCATGCAATTGGCGACATCCTGGTCCCTCCTGGGCCACAGCAGCATCCAAAAACCCTAACCGCGACCCTTGCAGCTAGCAAGGCTTGTTTGCGGTCTTTCTGTGTGGGAACACGTCTGCAAGCTTCTTCACGATGTGCTACATCCGTCCTCCAAAGGGGACGTTCCTAGTCCTCTTCGTTCTTGCAGAATCCACACCTTCTACCATCAAGTGGCAGCTTCTTTGCACCCTCAGCTGGCATTTCCTGGGCATCTGCCCAATCTCAACTTTGTCGTGACTCTTGGACTTAGTCCCCTTGTTCCACAGGTACTCTCGTCCGGAAATCCACCTTTGTTTGCATTGCTGGTGTTGGTCTTCCTTGCAGAATTCCCCTATCACGTCTTCTGTGCTCTCTGGGGAATATAGGTGCACTTTACACCTACTTTTCAGGGTCTTGGGGTGGGCTATTTTTCTAACCCCCATTGTTTTCTTACAGTCCCAGCAACTCTCTACAAGCTCACATAGGTTTGGGGTCCATTTGTGGTTCGCATTCCACTTTTGGAGTATATGGTTTGTGTTGCCCCTATACCTATGTGCTCTCATTGCAATCTATTGTGACTATACATTGCTTGCATTAATTCCTTTTGCTATTACTGCATATTTTTGGTATTGTGTACATATATCTTGTGTATATTTGCTATCCTCATACTGAGGGTACTCACTGAGATACTTTTGGCATATTGTCATAAAAATAAAATACCTTTATTTTTAGTATATCTGTGTATTGTGTTTTCTTATGATATTGTGCATATGACACCAATGGTATAGTAGGAGCTTTGCATGTCTCCTAGTTCAGCCTAAGCTGCTCAGCTATAGCTACCTTCTATCAGCCTAAGCTGCTAGAAACACCTCTTCTACACTAATAAGGGATAACTGGACCTGGTGCAGAGTGTAAGTACCCCTTGGTACCCACTACAAACCAGGCCAGCCTCCTACACTTGCCTCCCCACGCCAGACAGTAATCCTGTGTAATGTGTGATCTGCAGCTGCTAGGGCTTCTGTGCACTTTTGCAAGGATTCCTTCGTGCCCAGCACAGCCCAGGTCCCCAGCACTCCGTCCTGCATTGCTCAACTCCCTGACTTGACCACCGGCTTCGTGGGGCCCTCTTTTGTTGTGTTGAGATGACCGATGTGCTCAGGTTTCTTGAGCGCCTGTTCAAGTACTTCTGCGGGTGCTGTCTGCTTCTGCGTGGGCTCTCTCTATTGCTGAGTGCCCACTCTGTCCTCTCCTCCTATAAGGGGCAACCTCCTGGTCCTTTCTGGACCCGGGCAGCACCCATTATCTTTAACTACGACTCTTGCAGCTAGCAAGGCTTGTTTTCAGTCTTTCTGCAGGGAAACAACTCTGCATCCTCCAGCGCACCGTGGGACATCTTCTGACCAAAGGAAAAGTTCTTGGCACCTTCTGTTGTTGCAGAATCTTTGGCTTCCTCCCCCCGAGGCAGCCCTTTTGCACCTTCATCTGGGGTTTAGTGGGCTCCTACCCAACCTGGATACTTGCGTGACTCTTGGTCCCCTTACGTTGCAAATCCTCAGGTCTAGGAATCCGTCTTCAGTGCTTTGCAGTCAGTTGTTGCCTTTGCAGAATCCCCTATCTCAACTTTACTATCTTTCTGGGGTAGTTGGGTAAATTTACTCCTACTTTTCAGGGTCTTGGGGTGGGGTATCTTGGACACCCTTAGTGTTTTCTTACACTCCCTGCGACCTTCTACACACTACACTATGCCTGGGGTCCATTCGTGGTTCGCATTCCACTTTTGGAGTATATGGTTTGTGTTGCCCCTAGGCCAATTGTCTCCTATTGCATTCTATTGTATTCTGCAGTGTCTGCACTATTTTTCTAACTGTTTACTTACATGATTTTGGTTTATGTGTATATTTTGTGTATTTTACCTACCTCCTAAGGGAGTATATCGTCTGAGATACTTTTGGCATATTGTCACTAAAATAAAGTACCTTTATTTTTAGTAACTCTGAGTATTTTGTGTCTTGTGATATAGTGCTATATGATAAGTGGTATGGTAGGAGCTTTACATGTCTCTCAGTTCAGCCTAAACTGCCCTGCTATAGCTACCTCTATCAGCCTAAGCTGCTGGAACACTACTAATCTACTAATAAGGGATAACTGGACCTGGCAAAAGGTGTAAGTACCATCAGGTACCCACTATAAGCCAGGCCAGCTTCCTACAGCAGGTACATCCACTACACCATCTGGATTACTCTGCACCTCCTCACCCTCATCTTCCTCCTCTGTGTGCTCTCCAGCCTCCTTGGCTGCCACCTAGTCCTTTAATGACTTTTGAAGCTCCTTCTTCCTGGCGTAGCTCCTGATTGGGCAGGTAAGATCCTTACAAAACTGTCTCAGTTGAGCCAATGTGTACTCCAGTTTCTCCAACTCAAAAACAGCCTTTATAGACACAGCTGGTGCATCCCCAGGTTGAGACATGTTGAAAAGGTTCACTCACAGATGCAAAGTTCAAAGAAAACAGCAAGTTCCCAAGAGAACTTCACAATCACAAAAAAATGGAAGTAGAAAAAGTCTAAAAAGAGAAAAAGGAGAAACATGTAGTTTCTGGTCATGTAATGGTCTACACTGAAAACAGTAGTGTACACTTAATCACTGTATATCAAGTACAAAAACAAGTCCAATCCTCACTGCTGATCACCAATGTTAGAAATGGGGTCTCTGGTTGGCAGTCAGTTTGCACTCTGACCAAGCAGGGACCCTCACTGTAGTCAGGGCAGTGGAGATTCACACTCAAGATAACCCCTGCTTAGCCCCTTGGTAGCTTGGCACAAGCAGTCAGGCTTCTCTCGAAGGCAATGTGTAAAGCATTTGTACCAACATACACAGTAATACAGTGAAAACACTACAAAATGGACACCACACCAGTTTAGAATAATAGGTAATATTTATCTCAATCAGACAAAACCAAAATGACAAAAATCCAACATACAGAAGTCAAGATATGAATTTTTAAACAAACAAGAGTCTTACTCCATAGGAAATAATAGAAACATTGTAGATACACAAAGTACCTGATTTGTGTCAAAAATAAAGCTGCATAGACGAATGTGCATCAAAAAATCCAGCGATGCGTCGCTTTCTGAGTCGCAAGCAAGACCGTGTGTCATATCTTCTCTGGTCAGGTCGGCGATGCGTTGTTTTTCTCTGCCATAAGAGAGTGATGTGTCAATTTTAGCATGGGCACCTCAGGTTTATACAGGCTTGGGTCGATTTTTGACAATTCCTGTCCCTCTGCACTGTCTGTGACATCACCCCAGCATGTCAGGAGCATCATCCACACACCTTCTGTAGGATCACCATGTAAGAATGCAGCAGAACGGACTCAGCAAACATGGTGAATGGACATTTGGCACTACACCACCTATAAATAAATAGCACTTGCACACATATTGTGTCTCTGTGTCATTTCACACTTCAACTGTGCAGTACCTAACTCCAAAGTGGCTGTGTGGCAACCATTTAGATTATCGATACTACTGTCCTGATTTCATGTATACTGAAACATCTGTGCAGTGGGCATGATTGCATCATAGCCTTACCATACTAAGGAAAATAACTGATGAAGGGAGTAACCACACACAATCATGCTGTGTTGGACAGAATGACGCACCATCTATAGCTATCCTAGACAACCAATGGTGGCTGAGAAATGTAGGCACCAATGCAATACTTAAATAAGAAATAATGCCGCAAAATGTAAGGAATCATGAACAAATTACACTGCATCAATCACCCTTACGGAGTATACTTCCATGAAGGAAAGTCATGCAGAATCAGTACACACATGATGTAGGTCAGCAATGAAAGCAACAAGACAAGAGTGTGAACAACTCCTCATCTACAAAGATCTCCCTGAACTTCATACTGCTGTCCGACCTATCAATTTACCCACAATAACAAGTCTGGAAGCACTCTTTGTGAAGTAGGATACATACCAACACAAAACCTTGGTGAACAATGCACACTACCAATGGTGGGTCTCCCAAATGGTGGATACTTAACAAGGTAGCACACGGGTAGCTGGCATGTTAAACCTCAATTTCCTGGGGATGGTGAGCATAGGACACAAATGTCATACTAAAACATTCTGCTATACTGATGTCAAGGCCATGATAAAGTAGCACCTAACGCATCATGTAAAGGGTTAACTACATATTTATTTATATTGAGTAATACAAGAGGCAACTAAGGGAAAGGTAAACCTACACTAATCTAACCTGACTACTACTAACCCACAACTGTCCCTAACTAACCTAAGCTAAACTTACTCTACACATGTAACGAAACGATCTAAACATCAACCCCCCACCCACCATTATGAGACAGGACACATGCAGGACAACACTTACTAACATACACACATACTATACTATCCTAAACAAACATATATTTTTTTGATTTTTTTTTATATTTTAAATTTTGTTAATTTTTTTTAATTTTTTTTTACAGGAATCCCAACATTGCCCCCCACCCACCCACCCACAAAAAAAATATCAAAGAATAAGGACCCCCCACCCTCTTCCCTAACACTAACTAAGCTAATTACCTATACTTATCCTAATACTAATCCCCAAAACCCAACTAACAGTAGAAAATAGGAAAGAGGAGAGAGGGGAGGGGTAAAAGTTATAGAGGGCAAAAGTGCTACAGGTTTGCCCACCGTAGTGTGCGCCTGATGGAGCGGACCCTCTTTTTAATTTAGCTCATGTCCTCCCTCAGGTCGTCCACCTTCTTTACCAACTTGTCCATCTTTCATGTCAATGCCAGGAAGGCAGCTGGGTCCACAGGAGGGTCTGAGCTGGTTTGCGTGCCGGCGGAGGTTGAGGTTGTGGCAGGAGTTGGTTGGGTACGGGACTGTCCTGCTACCACAACACGGCTGGGTCCAGGTCTGGAGGAAGAGGCAGGGTCCATTGTTGCAGACGTTGCTGGGGCCACTTGGGGAGACCTGGTGGATGTGGTGTTGGTGGTTGTTGGTGGCAATGTAGGGGGAGCCTGTGGTGTGGCCCACCACCCCCCGGAGGCCCGATCGGAATGGTACTTGTGGGCCATCCTCCGGTACCCACACTGCACCTGCAGGATGTGCCTGTATCTCATGGCACGCCGTTCAAAATGGTGGCGATCTGCGGCACTCATGTTTGCAGCTGTGAAGAGAAAAGGCAAATATTTACCTTTGGAATTGCATTGTGTGGAATAGCACAATGGGTTATTTGTACATTACTAGAAATGTATTGGTTGCAGCAATTGTCACAACATAGTTCACGGAAAGGCTCAGAGGAAGTACATGTGAAGCATGCATACATAAGGGCATATCACACCTAGCATATCCATGTCTCTACATGATGGATGACATCACCCTAAACTACTATTCCAAATCACACCTAAGGCATCTGACATGGCTGCACCTCTTCCGCATACTGACTTCACTACATATGTCACTCTATGTGATAACTATCACACTCCTCACTCAATGCCATTTGTAATTAGTTGTGTGCTAAGATTGAACCCATGGGCCATAACCAAATGTCTACACTAGGGGCCAGATGTAGGAAGATGGAAAATTGCGACTAGCAATTTGCAATGCAGAACGGTGTCTCCGACACCGTCTGCGAGTCGCTATGGGGTCGCTAAGACCCACCTCATTAACATCAATGAGGTGGGTTCCAAGTTCCGCCCCCTTAGCGACTATGGCCACTCACAGGGATGGAGGCCTGCTGGGAACAGCAGACCTCCATGGCCGTGACTGCTATTAAATTACGCAGGTAATTTTTTCCCAAGTGTAGGCCGTTTACCTGAACGGAAAATGAGCTGCACTTAGAAAAAAATACAAAAACTTCAATCTTGGATTATTTCAGGGCAGTTAGTGGTCCCTTGGACCACTGGCTGTTTTGTACTTGATTATTTAGGTCCACTCACAAAGGTGAAGGGTTCCTATGGGGACCCCTTCCAGTTAGCAAGTGGGTTACCATCCACTGCAAGTGGATGATAAGTGCTACTCACTTTGCGACCACGTACTCGGTTGCAAATGGAATTGCATACCACTGCGAGTTGCAAATAGGACGGGAAAACCCCTTCCTATTTGGGATTTGGAAAAGCATTTTGCAAATATGTTCCGAATCACTAAATACATTTCGGAATAGGAAACAGACGTTTGCAACTCACAAACAGAAATTTATGACATTTGCAACTTGTAAACAGTTTGCTACATCTGGCCCTAGGTTCTAACTCAAGTCACAAAAGGTGGCAAGTACGTGTAACATACTGGTTGCTACAGTCCTAGGTACCCTGTTTCACATTAACATGCCAGTCTTTGAGGGTGGGGTGGGAAGAACAACCAACAATCCCATGTTCAATGCACACCCAGGAGTGTATAGAAGTTCAACAAATATGTGCCTCCACACACAACACCTATGAATGGCTAGCAACACGTTGGAGTCAGCCAAACATTGTCACATCCAAGGTCCACACATGTCAAAATGATAGGACTTAGGCCAACATGACATACTATCAGTGAGGCATGTTTTACAACACACACAGAGGAGCTAGAACACCCATTATCATGAGTCGACAGAACACCTAGGCCATTGCACTCAAGTCACACACACTTCTAGCTCACCTTGTGGAAGTACCTGCCCCCGGAAGATCCAACCTACAGTGTACACAGTCCATCCTCAACTAGGAAGAAGCACTTGTCATCAAAGCCATTTGCCTAAGCTGATATGCAGACTCAGTTCATGCCAAGTCCCCGACCAAGTCTTACATTGACCAGTGTATTCCAAATGAGTCATCCCATTCCCCATTGCGGCCCAACTGGAATGACCTACAGCCCCTAAATCTGAGAGATGGCTAGGTATTGCTTTACAGAAACAGAAGCCCTATTTGATATCACACTAAAGCAACAATGCCAATGAACGGCCAGCGCATCAAATCATGAATTCTCTTGAACACACAGTAGTCCATCATGCATCATTACAAAACAATGAAAATAGCACTCAGGCCACACTCACTGTAGGTATCGGGGTCCTCAAAATGTGCCACCTCTCCCACGGTGTACGGGGCTGGTCCACCTGTAAAGCATGAAAGAAAGAATATACTCAGACTGGGTGAACTGACAAATAATTTCAGTTAGTATGACACTGTGTGAATATGACATGGTAATGATACAGTTTCCCACATGCTCATACTGCATGGATGACTTTGTATTCAACATTAACATTGGATGAGTCTCCTGCTACAGTTACACACCCTACTACACACATGCAGTGGCCAGGACAGTCAGGTGTCGTCCAAGTTACCCCTCCATTAGTATGCCCCAACAATAATGTTATCCATATATCTCAGCATGTGCATCCCAGAGAGACATCCAAAAACTGGTTCCATGAGGACTGCATGACCACTCACAATCAAACAGGCTAGGTGGACATGTTCAACACACAGCAACCACACACACATGTGACATATGTGTGGACAACATATCTAACTTCATGTGACGTGAAGGCAACACACATGTATAGCATCATCATGGGTTTCTAATTTTCTGTCTAGCTATGGCGTCTACATATGTAGGTATGTTGTTTCTACATGACTTACTCACTGGCCAATATGACCTGTAGAGTACAAATAGAGCCGTTAACGTGTTGCTTGTCTGACACAAATGCAACACTACATTACATACAGCTACAGGCATCTGGTATGTGTTGATAAAATGAGCCATCTGACTGCTAGCATTGGTCTTCATACACATTGTGCAACAAATACACATTAGGGCACATATGTATACCTTGGTAGCGCAGCATTTGCATCATTTTGTCACGCAGAGATGGGGCAAACTAGCAAAAGACAGATATATGTTGTAAGTTGCTGCTGTTTTTGCGTGAAAATGTGGTGCAAAAATGGGGATATAAATGTATAAACATGGGCCTAGGTTTCCCTAGCATTACACACAGTCAGCTACTTATCTAGCAGATTGGGTAACAATCATCACATGTCCCCACACAGATTTCTATTATTCCCATATAATTGATTTGTACTCACCAACATGGCCACCAATCCTGATTCCCAGGTGGTCCAGCAGGTCCTGTTCCCTGGTTATCAGATCTGCCCAGCGGTGCTTCAATTGATGGACATTGCGCATGTTACCATACACCCGGACCAGGTGATGCCGCACCTTCCCCCACCGGATTTTCCTTGCCTCCGTGTGATACCCCTGTATCACACGGCCCCCAGCCTCCAGCATCAGTGGGGGGAAATGGCAAACTAGCCATATGAATCCCCCCAATTCATCCTCACCCATCCTGGACAGGCGAGGCCTACCTGACATATTGACTGAAAGAAAAATAGACAAATGAAATAATAAAGTAAAAGTGGGAAATGGGGAAAGGTAGAGGTGTGAAGGAAAAAGAAAAAGGAGAAAAATAGCCCAACTAACCCCAAAAACTATGCTACCCACAACAGACTGCCACAGACAATACAAACAAAAACAGGAATAGACAAAACTAGACTAAACAGACTGAGACAATATTATGCAACAAGAATATAATCACAAAAAGACAAAATACACGGTACACAGGACACAAAAGCAGTTAAACACAGGACAACACCTTTCACACAACCACACAGTCTAGATAAATCTAAGACTGCAAAGTGAAAGTGAAAGTTAACTCCCAGTACAGATTTTGTAAACAGGATATCCTATTACATCACTTCCTGCAGAAAATGGCCGCCGTTTTTATTTTCCCGTTATGCGTCATATTTTCACGCATACACAATTGTGCGTCATTTTTTTTTACGCATAACATTGCACATGATGCTGAGTCAAAAAATATGATATGAATATTAATAATTTATTAATGTACATGAGATGGCCAACATATTGTCCATGTTGCGTCAAATTTACCACGCATACATCATGGGCGTCATATTTTTTTCACGTACAGGAGTGCACATGATGCTGAGTCAAAAAATATGATATGAATATTAATAATTTATTAATGTACATGAGGTGTCCAACATATTGTCCATGTTGCGTCAAATTTACCACGCATACATCATGGGCGTCATATTTTTTTCACGTACAGGAGTGCACATGATGCTGAGTCAAAAAATATGATATGAATATTAATAATTTATTAATGTACATGAGATGTCCAACATATTGTCCATGTTGCGTCAAATTTACCACGCATACATCATGGGCGTCATATTTTTTTCACGTACAGGAGTGCACATGATGCTGAGTCAAAAAATATGATATGAATATTAATAATTTATTAATGTACATGAGATGTCCAACATATTGTCCATGTTGCGTCAAATTTACCACGCATACATCATGGGCGTCATATTTTTTCCACGTACAGGAGTGCACATGATGCTGAGTCAAAAAAATATATGAAGTAAATTATAATTTGATGGCTAAATATGAGAAACGTTTGGATAAATTTATATTTGACTCTGCATTCTGTGCACTCACGTACGTGAACAAATTATGACGCCCATCCTGTATGCGTAGAATTTTGAGCCAATTTTTTTTTTTTATGTCTTCATGTTTTTAACTTGGGGAAGGTGATTTGTCATGGGCAAACGGTGCTATGTGATACACATTTGTGGTTAGATATGACACATGTCCGTTGTTGTATGTATAGAAGGCATTCACACTGTAATATTTAGGATACGTAAAATGATGTATTAACCATATTTGACCACATATTTGGGGTAATTGCTGATGGCTGTTTTGAAATGATGGATGGGATACCATGATGTATTCCTTCTCCAAAATGTGTCCACAATTAGGATGGTGATGCTTTTATCTATAGTCCGAACAGGGAGTGCAATAGTCACTTACATTTTTTATGGGGCTAACCATGTCCCAATATGAATTTGTGTTTATGATTTGTGTTTGACTTTTGACATGTAGCCCACACATGTGCCTTATGCATGTGTTTAGTTCACAAGTACAAGATCCTTGTATATTTGGGGGGCAGTAGAGGTGGACTTAGGCCCCCAGCATCCTAGGATTTGCCCATCCAGATTAGCTACTGTATCCATGGCTTTTATTTATTATATTATGGCAAACCTGCAGCAGCAGGCTAATGTAAGGCCATATGGTATGAATGACTGTTAACCATTCATTCATCTCATTAGCCCATTTGACGTTTGCAGTACAGATGATTTGGAGCAATCTTGCATTCCATTTTCCAATGACTATGTTTGCAAAACTCTCAGCGTTCCTCATGTGCTGATGACACATAGTTTGTTGATGTATGTGGCCCTTTATGCATTACCTGGTTTAGTGGCATGTTACATTCTTCCTGCTAGGTTCAAACTGGGACACAACTGTGATGGTCTGCTTTCAAATATTAGGTTGATTGTATGACATATGTGTACATGTGTGTGGGAATGTGGATCCACTATCACCTGTCTGGGTGTATGTTGTCACTGTAACTTCAAGGTCTCCTCGTGAGTTAGTGGCAGCTAATGTTGTTCCAATTGGGTATTGCTCATATCACACGCTTGAGAGAAGCCATTGATGACATGGATGGTCCCACCCTGTCTCTGAACACGTGTGATGAGACTTTCAAATGATCTACATTTTTGGGCTGGGTGAGAGACTGTCTCAGGTGTCAGGATCAGGCATGTGTAATTGCCACATTTGTACTCCTGTTGGCCTCTGTGTATGGTAATGTATCATGTCACATCCTACCCTCTGTGCATACATATGTGATGTTTATTTTTGGTGTGAGGATTGTTATAGCATTCTTGCTCAATGAGACGACATTCTTCTTCAGCAATTTCAAACTAAAGGTGGTCAGAAATGCATAGGCCAAAGCATGATGTGGTGTTTGTTATCTGTGTTTATTTACAATTGTGCAATACAAGTTATTATGATACGTTAAGAAAAAAAATTATTGACAAGCTGTTGGCGCCTACGCACTCCTGCTGCCGTGTTAGGTTGTTCCCCCTCCTGTTGCAGGCCAGCATCCTCCTCTTCGTCATCCTCAGGCATGTCTGGGTCCGGTTCAAGGAGGGGAATGTTCCTTTTTACACAAATATTGTGCAATATGGCACAAGTGAGTATGATCTTACAGACCATCTCTGGGGAATAGAGTAGGCTACCGCCAGTTATGTCAAGGCAGCGGAACCTTGACTTTAGGATCCCAAAGGTCCGCTCCACAATGCTGCGTGTCCTCTTGTGGGCGTCATTGTATGCCCGCTCTGCAGCAGTATTTGGGTTCACAAATGGTGTCATTATCCAAGGCTGGATGCCATACCCCTGATCAGCTGAAAGAGAAACACAGAATGGGATCAATTAGATGTAGGAGGCACTGTTGTACAGATCTTTGATGGCAGTAGTTGTCTTGTGTTGTCTGTGACTCTTTTGTGTACTAATGTGACAACCTATGGTTGTTTTTGGAAACTTTTGCATTGAGTTTTTTTCCTTGGCTGAGCAAGTGTTTGTTGGCTAACCGTTTGTCAGCAGGATGTATTAGTTTTTCAAGTACAGTGTGCCCTCCCTAGCATTGTGACTTGTGATACAGGTGTCCGTGTGTCCTCACTGGGGGTGAGATGATAGTTCCATGCAGAGTTGAAACATGAAAGTGTAGTTGAGACGTTCATATGAAAGTACCCAGGCCATCCCATACCTTTAAACTTATGCAATGTATTAGTGTACAGGTTATTGTGAGACTTCCAATTTGCAAGGTGACATTTAGACAACCACAGTCATTAATGTCTTCACATTAAGCTGTACAGTAAATTCCAATGTGTGACAGGTTCAATGGTGACTTCTGAAACATGGCTAGTGATGTGAGTACCTCAGTGTGTTCCTGGCTAGGTGTTGATATTGTGGTGTATGTGTTGTTTGTCCTAGAGGGTTTCTGTGCAGTGTGTATATCAGTTTTGTTTTTGTCCTTACCAACAAGTAGTCCATTGCCATACCGTCCATCCTGGAAGTGTTGGTTGATGGTGCAGTGACGGAAGATGAATGCGTCATGTACACTCCCAGGATATTTAGCCACAATGTTGCTGATCAGTCCGTGGTGATCGACTATGGCCTGCACGTTGATTGAATGTGTGCTTCCTGTTGCGGTAGAGGTGTTCAGTCACAGCAGGTGGCACAAGGCGTACGTGTGTGCAGTCGATTGCACCAAGGACGTGCGGGAAGCCACTGATGGCGTAGAACCCCTGTTTAGTTTCCTGCTGCTTCTGCAGTGTGTTAGGGAAGCAGATGTGGAGGGGTGTCAGGCGAATGATGGCATCAAGTACTTTAGGCAGGAATGCAGAGAATGATGGTTGTGATATTCCACCAACCAGGGCACCAGTTATCTGAAACGAGCCACTTGCCAGCAGGTGAAGTACGGCAAGCAGCTTTGTTTCTGTTGGGATAGTGCGGGGTGTCAGCAAAGTGGGTGCCAACTGCTGTTCAATATTTCTCAGCAGCTGCTGAATGGCCTGCCAGTTCAACCGGTACCTCTGGATGATGTCCCGTTCCCTGAGGCCATGCAGGGTTGTTCTTGGGTGGAATATCCTCTCCTGCCTTCTGCGCTGTCTTTGGGGTCCCTGCTGTTGTTGTTGTAGCTGCTGTTGTTGCTGCAGGGCTCTGCGTCTACGTGCACGCTGAAGAAAAAGCACCTCCATGTCTCCCTGTTGCTGCTCTGCTGCTCTGCTGCTCTGTTGTTTGTTCTGTGTGTTCTGATTAAGTTCAGGTGTGTTTGCCCCATTTTAACGCCTGCCCTGACCCAGGCGTTAAAATTTGACGCTATTCGTGCTTTGCGTCATTTTTTAGCTCCGCCTACCGCCCGGGAGTCATTTTTGCCCGGAAGCATAAATATGACGCACCGCTGTGTGCGTCGTTTTTTGGACGGGAACGCCTACCCTGCATGTCATTAACGCAGGGCGTGGTGCCGCTTCCAGAAACTGACGCACATAGCGCCATTTTCCTTTTGCACCGGCTCGGGCGTCAGGGTTTAAATATGGGGCAACGTTTGCGCTGAATGTGCGTCAAAATTTTTGACGCACATTCGGCGCAAACGGAGTATAAATATGCCCCTTAGACTTCAAAACAGGAGGGAAGCTCAGTCCAAGCCGTTGGAGATTCTTCATAAGCAGGAATATACCACAATGTCCAGTCTTTGTCCTTTCTCAGGCAGAAGCAGCTACTGCAGGCCAACCCAGCAAAGCACAGTCACAGGGACAGTACAACTCCTCCTGCTCTTTCGTTCTTCTCCTTGGCAGAGGTTCCTCTTGAATTCAGAAGTAATCTGAAAATGTGGGATTTTGGATCCAGTACTTATACCCCTTTCTGCCTCCTTTGAAGTTGACAAACTTCAAAGGAAAGTCTCTATTGTTTACAAGATCCTGCCTTGCCCAGCCCAGGCCCAGACCCACACCAGGACGTTGGAGATTGGATTGTGTGAGGGTGGGCCCAGCCCATTCAGGTGTAAGTGACCACTCCTCCCTCCACTCTAGCCCAGATGGCTCATCGGAATATGCAGGCTACACCACAGCTCCTTTTGTATCACTTTCTAGAGGAGATTCATAAACAGTCCAACTGTCAGTCTGACTCAGACAGGGAGTCCACAAACAGGCAGAGTCACAAAATGTTTAAGCAAGAAAATGCCCACTTTCTAAAAGCAGCATTTTAAAAAATGACAATTCAAAAACCAACTTTACCAAAAGATGTATTTTTAAATTGTCAGCTCAGAGACACTAAATTCCACATTTCTATCTGCTCCCTAAGGGAAACTACACTTAACAGTTATTTGAAGGCAGCCCCCATGTTAACCTATGAGAGTGATAGGCCTTGCAACAGTGAAAAACAAATTTGGAAGTATTTAACTTTCAGGACATGTAAAACACAGTAGTAAATGCCCCAACCTTTAACATACACTGCACCCTGCCCATGGGGCTAGCTAGGGCCTACCGCAGGGGTACCTTACATGTATAACAAGCATTTGCAATGCAATAGGTCTCACATATGCTTAAGATAGAGGCTAATGGCATTGTAGATGCATAACTGGGCTTTTCTTGCCACATAAATTGGTGAACGATGTTGCATAATTTTGTTCTGTCTGCCACACAATTCCAGTGGCCCTGTATATATATGTAAAGCACTTCCATTTACATTCTTCTTCTATCTGCTGTAAACAAATGAAATATTGCCATTATATATATATATATATATATATATAGATATATATATATTATTTGGTATGAGTGTCACTGCATTGCAGAGAATCAAACGTTTCTAGGAGGTGAGCTAAATATTTTTTCCACTAGGCTCATTGTTAACACTTGGGGCTCATGGCATTTGCCGAGACGTTATGGACTTCCGTGTTTTCTCATTTCCGCTACGTGCATAATGATAAAACCTGCTGCAAAAGTATTTCATTTATATTTGCGGTGTCAACAGTGAATAAAATGTCATTGCCATTCTACGTTTTCCAACACTGTGGCGGACTCCAGTAAACATGTCGTCACAGTCACGACTGCACACCCAGAACCACACTGTTTCAACCGTCACACGTCTGGGGATGCAGCTGTTTTATGAATTGCCTTCTTGACTTTTCATTGCAAAAAAAAGTAGAACTTGCGAAATTTGTGTCTGCTAAAGAAAGCACAGGCGATCATCTAAGAGCTGTCCCAGCTCTCAGATAACAAAAGTCAGTGATGCATACGGTGAATTGTGAAAACCCATAGATTTACCCTATTCATGTCTGTATATATACAATGTTATGTACAGAGCAGTACTTTCAATCATCTGAAAACTGCCAAACAGCGTGCAGCTTTCAGTGAACCACAGCAGGGCACGAGCCACGTAGCAAACACCACATTCTTCACAGAGCTGCACCCCACTGTCTACCACGCGCTGCCTTTCAGCACACAACAAAGTTAAATATACTTAATACACAGGCCCTGAAGAATCCCACCGGGACCCCTGTGCTGGCAGGATGTGCTGGTACTAATCACAGGCCTCGCAAACCCTCATACTTACCACTGGCACAAAACTAATAGCCGTGAAATAAAGACATGACTGGCAAACAAAGGGGCAAGACCCTCACACTTAAAATACATCCCTGGATCCTAGAAGTACTTGGCCTGGAATACTACTGACATATCTCTTCATGTAACGTGCTTGCCACATACCGCAGGAGCTGATTCATTTACAAGTCTTTATTTCGTGATAGTCTTCTGACACACAGTTTTGGGCTAATGTGAATAAATAACACAAGGCTGTTTTGAAGACAGAGTCCCTGCCGCAAACGTGTTTGTTTCCACAAGACAAAAGACACAACAACTTGAGCGGCGTCAAACAACAACAAGCATTTGGAATGCAATGGTCTCGTGTTTGCTCGAGTTAGAGCACTTAGCGTTGTAAATTAATGACTGGACTTTTCTTGCCACACAGACTGAAAATAACAAGAGAAAGAGAGCGAGTGCAAGCTAGCCCTGGAAAAGCCTGCTTCTGCTGTTGGTTTATGTTTACAGAGGGAGCTGGTGGGGAGGAGGGATTAAACACACACCCAAAGTGTAAGACAAACAGACAAATACTAAAAAAAAGGTCCTTTACAGAAGAGATAAACAGGACACAGCGTAATTCTACAGGACAAAGAGGCAGAACTGACCACTAGCAAACAAGGATCTCTAAAGGACACCTGAGCCAACAAATAAAATCACTTGAACCCACAGTATTAGTATACTTAAAAGTATACAACACATAGAACGCTAACGCTCAACCTAAAAAGGGAAGGTTTGGGCCATGCAAGTGGGTACGCCTACCAGGTCAAATTGGCAGTTTAAAACTGCACACACAGACACTGCAGTGGCAGGTCTGGGCCATATTTACAGTGCTACTTATGTGGGTGGCGCAACCAGTACTGCAGGCCCACTAATAGCATTTGATTTACAGGCCCAGGGCACCTCTAGTGCACTTTACTAGGGACTTACAAGTAAATCAAATATGCCAATCATGGGAAAGCCAATTACACACACAATTTACACAGGGAGCACTTGCACTTTAGAACTGGTCAGCAGCGGTAAATTGCCCAGAGTACCAAAAACAGCAAAAACTGAGTCCAGCGCACAGTCAAAACGTTGGAAGCAGAGGCAAAAAAAGACAGGGGAGACCACGCCAAGGATGCCAGGTCTAAGAGGTAACACTACAATGGCCCTCTATCTTTGATATTTCTGTTAGTGCCTGACCTACCCCCACACTGTATAGTTGTCCTTCTCTCAGGTGAGTATAGTTCCATGGGTGAGTAGAGGGAGGAGGGTATTTTCCCTGTGCTGCATACAATATACAGAGATGTGGCTCCCCCAGGTGAGTTTAGAACCCATGTGAGATGGCAGGCAGTGGTCTTTGGACAGGTGGTGGCTGGGCTGGTAAGTGGGAGGACATTGAACGTCACCAAAGGTTAGCAGTGAGCATGCATGACAGTACATTTTTGTGAGATGTTTTTGTGTTGTTACTTACCAGACTCCACTCCACCAGGTATTCCAGTCAAGCCCTCAAGATGCAGGCTGGCCAAGATCTTCTCCTCCCATGATGTAAGGGAGGAGGTGGGAGCCACTGCTAGTCTTCTGGACCTGCAGCTGGTGCCTGGTTGCCAAGGAAAGGACCTTTTCACTGAGGTTGTTCCATCTCTTCCTGATGTTGTTCCTTGTTCGTGGGGCGGGGCCTACAGAATTCACTCTGTCAACCATCCTTTGCCATAGTTCAATTTTCCTGATGATAATAGTGTGCTGGACCATTGCTCCAAAAAGATGTGTCTCTACTCAAATGATTTTATCTACCATGACTCTTAACTCGACATCTGCAAAACAGGGATTTTTCTGGGGTGACACGTGGTGATGAAAAACACATGGGTGGGTGCTGGGTGCGAAACAGGGTACGGAGAGTGAATAGAGTGGGGATGTGCAACTGGATGTGATGGGTGTGTGTTGAGGATGTGAGATATGGGGTTGTGAAAGTTGAAGGTGTGCTATTCTTTGGTTTGGATTTTCTTTCGGGCTCTGTCTCGCTGTGTGTTGTGTTGTTGATGCAAACGATTGTGGTGGGTTAAGGGGTGTGGTTTATAGCCTAGTTGGTAAGTGTGTCAGTTGTGTGGATGTGTGTCAGCTGTGTTGTTTTCAAATCCATCCGGTGTAGTGTTTTACTGTGGTGACTGTGAAACACCGCAGTTCATACCGCCATTTGAGGACAGCCATGGCAGGACTGTCATTGCAATTTTTGATCCCGTAATACGGTCGGTGGTTGGTTGATGGGCTGGTGATTCCAGTGGTCAGATTGTCTATTTTCCGCCCTTCAGAGTCCTTGTAGGGTCGTTTTATTTTGGCTGGGTTTTGGCAGTCCTGCCTGTGTAACTCGTAATATGCTGTTCTGTGTGACCACCAAACTTGTGATCTATTTTCAATTAGGGGACATTTTGTTTCACCTCTGCCTTCTATTTTGTAGTCTAATTATGTCATTTTTGGTCCATTTTCTGGGATCAAGACCATGGTACGATGCTGCCATTTCTTGGATTAGCAAAGGCCTTTTTTACATTTATTTAACGGTTTAAGAGTAAAGAGGTTTGGGAGAGGTCTAAAGGTTAGTGATATTGTTGTTTGTGGGGTTTTTGTACATTACGTTTTATCAATAGTGTTTTTCCTTAGTGGTAGTTTTGAGTTTTACACTTTCTTAGTAAGGTATCATTGTGATGTTACATTGTGTTTTGTTAAATTTTTTCTGCTGATTAAGTGTAATGAATAAATATTTTGCGAGTGTGTTCTGTGTGGATTTTCTTGGTTACTTTACAGGTTTGTGTCTGTGAATGTGTCCTATGTGCATTGGGAGGAACACTTTTTTGAAGGAAATGACTTTTGGCTTCTAATAAGCCAATCTTTTAAATATTGATTTACTTTTTTTCAGGTTTCTAGGTGTGTCTACTTTAAAAAAAATGTTTTCAGATTTTTTTATGTTTCCAAAATACTTTGAATTGCTTTAAATGATCTCCTTTGGATTTGTTTTATTTTTGCATGTTTTGGGGATGTTTGGAATATTGTTTTCCCATTCTTGTTTTTGACAATATGGAGATCTACAACTACAGAACGGTGAGTGGTATTAATTTGATTTCTTTCTGGTGAGAAATTTTATATTTTATTGTTTGTGTAAATAATATGAGATTTTTATGTGGAGATTTGTGGTTTATGTGTTAATTTATTTTACATGATGGATTAAGTTTGTTCTTTGAGCTTTTTGGTTGGTGAAGTTTACATGTTTTTTATGTAATAATTTATATATAATTATACCTTCTCGGTGTTATTTAACATTGGAGTTTTTTTAATGTTTAGAGTGCTGTAATAAAATATGATATTTATTTACATAAAATAAGATTTTGGGTGTTTTATATTTTTGAGAGTTTTTGGGGATTTGCTATTTATTTTATTTTATGCTTTTGACTATTATTTCCAACTAATCTACTCCTTTGCTGTTTATGAAGAGTTTGACTGTAAATTATAGCATGTCATACACACTTTTGGATTGTTTGCTAAGTTTAGATGCAATTTGGCTGACAGATTGCTCTGTTCATAGTTGAATCCTCTATACATTTAAAGAGGTTGGATTCTGCCCAGTGCTTTCAAGATCAAATAACCCCAAAATCTTTCCAGCCGTGCAATGACAAACTTGAAACATAGGACCTTGAGGGACTTACCAGAAAGCCTCTTTGCAGACCAATACCATTGCCAATGCAAAGGTTCCTTTAAAACTGACCTCTTCCTTTTCACGCACAACACTGACCTATGGATCAGATCCTTATGCAGTTTTCTCCAATCCTCTTCTCTCTCTAACATCCCCTTTGGATGCAAACTCAAATGCTCCTTCCCCTTTGGCCTCTCGGGTAAACTTTCTATATCTATTTACAACAATGGGAAGATCATGTTTCAAGCCAACAACATAATCCTGTACAGGATCAACGTAATCTATCTCACCCTCAGGCCCTCCAATGATCCTCAACATTCCCACTCTCATCCACCCATAGTACCCTCCACCCAATCTCCCCCTTCCTGTCTACCCAGACAACTTCTCTCACCTCAGACTCTCCCACAATCCGTTATCCCACCACAAACCATTGCCCACCACCTATTCCAGATTGGGAACATTCTTTCCACAAACCATCTCTGCACCATTCTTCTTCAACCTTCCACAAACCATTATCTCCCACTCTGATTGCCTTTTCTACCCTTTGTTCCTCACCACAGTCAGCCCAGAAGTCCCCACCCCTTTCCTTCTTATTTTGACACCTACCCCAATAGCTCCAAACACCAGACACCAACAACTAGCACCAGCCCTTTTTTACCTCAACTTGCAGGGTCCATTACTGACAGTTCACCCCAATCCTCCCACAATTACTGAACACAACTAGCCTCTTTTCAACAAGCTCCTTTCCTCATTCTCACCTCTCTCAAAGAATAGACATCCTCACATTGGCTCTATTCCAGCTTAGTGACTCTCTAGCATCCTGTCACTCCTATCTTCATCAGCCCCTGCGGACCCCCATCATTCCAGCATATGGAGATACAGCAACCTACCCAGACCCAAATTAACACAACCTCCCCTTGACAGATCAGACCTACTCCATCCCCTAAAAAGTTATGCCATCTATCCCCTCTTCCTATCTGCCCTCTACCCCCTCCTCCTATCTTCCTGTAGGGGGCTGACAGATTTCCACTATTGTCTCTGATCGCATTAACACTCACACCCACCACTCTAGTGCACGCTCATCCCCTCGTATCTTGATAAGAAACCAAACTACCCTCCCGGATCACCCAAGTCAGAAAGTCAACAGCTTCTCCCTGAACTGCATGCTACACAATTGTCAACAATTGCCTTGAACTATCAATCAATCAATCAATCAATCAAATAATTTCTTAAGCGCACTACTCACCCAGTAGGGTCTGAAGGTGCTGGGGGGGCAGTTTACTGCTCAAAAAGCCATGTTTTTAGGTGCTTCCTGAAGGTTAGGAGGTCCTGGGTCTTGCCTAGGTTGGCGGGGAGAGAGTTCCAGGTCTTGGCAGTGAGGTGGGAGAAGGATCTGCCGCCGGAGGTGGTGCATTGGATGCGGGGCACTGTAGCGAGGGTGAGGTCGGCGGAGCAGAGCTGGCGAGTTGGTATGTGGAAGTTGACTCGTTCGTTGAGGCAGGCCGGTCCAGTGTCGTGGATGGCTTTGTTTGCTTGGACTATCAGACTCAATCCTGACCCATAATCTTGACATCCTGATCCTCACGGAAATGTGGCTCAACTCCTCATCTAACCATGCTCTAGGCCATCTTCTTTCTCCCAAAGACTCTATTTTGTGGTGTGACCGGGAAGATAGATACAACGGAGGTCTTTCACTCATGCACCGACACTGTCTGAGATGCCAAACCTTCCTAACGACTCTCTTTCAGTCTTTATAAAGTTTGTTGGTGAATCTATCCACATTCACTACCTCCATGCTCAGATTGACTGCGATTTCCACACATGGGTCATAAAAACACCATCATCAAGGAATGCATAGATTTCTTTACCTCTCAACTTATCAACTCTGAGAATAATATCTTCCCTGGTGACTTCACCATCCACTTGGGAGATGTGGGCAATAGATATGTGTACAGTTTTACCTCCTTTCTCAATGCCAAAGATCTCCAATAACTGTGCCATAAGCACACACCACAAAGGTGCCATTCTGGAACTGATAATCTCCAATTCCCCCTACCTTAAGACATATGACCCTAGTCCATTCAACAGGTCTGATCACATGCAGATCCTGTTCTCCCTAACTGGCTCCTACACCAAAGCGTATGAGCAACCCAAGAAAGGGAAAATATAGTTTAGAGACACATCCAACCTTGACACAGAAGCCATGGCTACCATGGCCTTTCCCACTCCAATTGCAATCACACCTCATCTTGACATCAACAAGTTCAAGTCCTACATGGAATCCCTTATTGACAAATGTGCACCACTGAAGGTCAAAAGCTCTAGGCCCTGGTTCTCTAAAGAGCTTTATGAAGAAGAAAAGCTTATAAAAAAATACAAGAAAGGATGAAGAAAAGCACCATCCTTCCTAAGTATGACTAAGCTTTGCAAAGCGAGAAAACAATACAAAGACCAAATCAAATGAGCCTAATCCTCCCATGTCAGAGCCCTTGTGAATTCCACACAGGATAGACTGAAGAACCTATTTGAGGTTATTGTACAGTCTAGTAACCCCAATATCACTTCAGCTTCACCCTTGGCCCGTTGTAGGAAAGTACCCTCTTTCTTGAAATGGTTACCCCCTTTTCTAACCAGGACCCCAGTGATCATGCTCTCTTTCTCAAAAATCTGTTTTTCATCCCACAATTGGCACACTGGTGCCCCACTGTAAGTCCCAAGTATATGGTACCTAGGTACCCAGTGTATTGGGGTTCCAGGGAATCCTTATGGGCTGCAGCATATATTTTGCCACCCATAGGGAGCCCAAGCAAAGGGTTCTGCAGGACTGCCATTGCAGACTGCGTGAAAAGGTACAAACAGCCTGTCACTGCCACTTTCCACTGCACCAGGTCACTGATAAGTCACCCCATTGACAGGCCTTCCAGCCCAGAGGGCAGGGTGCACAGTACCTGTGTGTGAGGGAACCCCTGCACTAGCAGAGGTGCCCCCACAAACTACAGGCCCATTTTCCCAGAATTCATGAGTAAGGGGACACAATTTTATGCATGTACTGGACATAGGTCAATACCTATGTCGATTTACATAATGGCAACTCTGAACATAGGCATTTATGACATCAAACATGTTGGAATCATACCCTAATGCTTTTGTACACATTGGTTGTATGAGTCCATGTACTTTGGGGGCTCCTTAGAGGACCCCCAGTATTGCCAGTAGACCCTTCTGAGCTTTTCTCGGCAGCCCAAGCTGCTGCCACCCCACAGACAGGTTTCTCCCCTCCTGTTGCTTGGGAAGCTCAAGCCCAGGAAGGCAGAACAAGGGATTTCCTTCGAGAGAGGGGTGTTACACTCTCTCCCTTTGGAAATAGGTGTTACAGCCTTGGGAGGGTTAGCCTCCCCAAGCCACTGGTACACTGGTAATGCTTTGAAGGGCACACTTGGTGCCCTCCTTGCATAAACTAGTCTACACCAGTTCAGGGACGTCCAGTCCCTGCTCTGCTGCAAAACTGGACAAAGGAAAGGGGAGTCCCCTGTCCATCACCACCCCCGGGGTGATGCTCAGAGCTCCTCCAGAGGTTCCCTGGGTTTTGCCATCTTGGAAACAAGGTTGGCAGGGAACTTTGGGAGCATCTGAGTGGCCAGTGCCAGCAGGTGATGTCAGAGCACCCTCCTGATAGGTGGTCACCCATCTGGGTGACCAATCCCCCTTTCAGGGCTATTTAGGGTCTCTCTCTCTCCCTCTCTTGGAGGGTTCCTCAGATTTGTTTTGCAAGACTACAGCAGAATTCCTCTGCAAACTTTTCTGCAACTTCTGGCTGAAGAAACTGTATCCAGATGCTCCAGGGCCCAACAAGCTGCAACAAAGAAGCAGGATTCTACCTGCAACATTGTATCTCCGGCTCCTGTCTGTAACTGCAACAATTTCCCAGTTGTTCATCCTCTGAAGACAGCCCGTCTTCAGTCTGCACAGTAAGGATGAAGGAATCTCCCTTGAGGTGAAGGAGTCTCTCCCCTACATCAGCAGGCACCATCTGCAATTACCACTGACTACGTGGATCCCCTCTTCTGACGAGCTGCCTGTAGGAGGCTGGCCTGGCTTGTAGTGGGTACCAAGGGGTACTTACACTCTGTACCAGGTCCAGTTAATCCTTATTAGTGTAGAAGAGGTGTTTCTAGCAGCTTAGGCTGGTAGAAGGTAGCTATAGCAGAGCAGCTTAGGCTGAACTGGGAGACATGCAAAGCTCCTACTATACCACTGGTGTCATATGCACAATACCATTAGAAAACACAATACACAGATATACTAAAAATAAAGGTACTTTATTTTTATGACAATATGCCAAAAGTATCTCAGTGAGTACCCTCAGTATGAGGATGCCAAATATACACAAGATATATGTACACAATACCAAAAATATGCAGTACTAGCAAAATTAAGTAATGCAAGCAGTGTAAAGTTACAATAGATTGCAATAGGAGCACATAGGTATAGGGGCAACACAAACCATATAATCCAAAAGTGGAATGCGAACCCCGAGAATGGACCCCAAACCTATGTGAGCTTGTAGAGGGTCGCTGGGACTGTAAGAAAACAGTGAGGGTTAGAAAAATAGCCCACCCCAAGACCCTGTAAGGTAGGTGTAAAGTGCACCTACAACCCCCAGAGAGCACAGAAGTCGTGATAGGGGGATTCTGCAAGGAAAACCAACACCAGCAAAGCACCAACAGTGGATTTCCGGACCTGAGTACCTGTAGGAGAAGGGGACCAAGTCCAAGAGTCGCGACAGTGTCGAGAGTGGGCAGATGCCCAGGAAATGCCAGCTGAGGGTGCAAGGAAGCTGCCACCGGATGGGAGAAGGTTGCTGTTTTGCAAGAACGAAGAGGACTAGGAACTTTCCCTTTGGAGGATGGATGTCCCACGTCATGAAGAAGCTTGCAGAGGTGTTGCCACGCAGAAAGACCACAAACAAGCCTTGCTAGCTACAAGGGTCGTGGTTAGGGTTTTTGGATGCTGCTGAGTCCCAGGAGGGACCAGGATGTCGTCACTTGGATGAGGAGATAGAGGGGGTGCCCAGCAAGTCAGGGAGCTCTCACAGAAGCAGGCACCTGAACAGGCACTTAGAAGAAAAGTGAACTGGAGTCCAACCTAAGTCACAAAAGGGAGTCCAACGACGCCGGAGGACAACTCAGAAGGTTGTGCACTGCAGGTTAGAGTGTTGGGGACCCAGGCTTGGCTGTGCACGAGGGAAATCCTGGAAGGGTGCACAGTAGCCGGAGCAGCTGCAAATCATGCGGTACCCAGCAATGCAGTCTAGCGTGGGGAGGCAAGGACTTACCTCCACCAAACTTGGACTGAAGAGTCACTTGACTGTGGGAGTCACTTTGACAGAGTTGCTGAGTTCCAGGGACCACGCTCGTCATGCTGAGAGGGGACCCAGAGGACCGGTGATGCAGTCTTTTGTTGCCTGCGGTTGCAGGTGGAAGATTCCGTCGACCCACAGGAGATTTCTTCAGAGCTCCTGGTGCAAGAAGGAGGCAGGATACCCCCAGAGCATGCACCACCTGGAAAAAGTCGAGAAAGCCAGCAGGATGAAGCGATACAAGGTTGCTAGTAGTCGTCTTGCTATTTTGTTGCGGATTTGCAGGCGTCCTGAGCAGTCAGCGGTCGATCCTTTGGCAGAAGGTGAAGAAGGAGATGCAGAGGAACTCTGGTGAGCTCTTGCATTCGTTATCTGGTGAGATCCCCAAAGTGGAGACCCTAAATAGCCAGAAAAGGGGGTTTGGCTACCTAGGAAGGAGGATTGGCTACCAAGAGAGGTAAGAGCCTATCAGAAGGAGCCTCTGACGTCACCTGCTGGCATTGCCCACTCAGAGAAGTCCAGTGTGCCACAAACACCTCTGTTTCCAAGATGGCAGAGGTTTGGGACACACTGGAGGAGCTCTGGGCACCTCCCCTGGGAGGTGCAGGTCAGGGGAGGTGGTCACTCCCCTTTCCTTTGTCCAGTTACACGCCAGAGCAGGGCTGGGGGATCCCTGAACCGGTGTAGACTGGCTTATGCAGAGATGGGCACCATCTGTGCCCATCAAAGCATTTCCAGAGGCTGGGGGAGGCTACTCCTCCCCAGCCTTCACACCTATTTCCAAAGGGAGAGGGTGTAACACCCTCTCTCAGAGGAAATCCTTTGTTCTGCCTTCCTGGGCCAGGGCTGCCTGGACCCCAGGGTGGCAGAATCCTGTCTGAGGGGTTGGCAGCAGCAGCAGCTGCAGTGGAGACCCCGGAAAGGCAGTTTGGCACTACCCGGGTTCTGTGCTAGAGACCCGGTGGATCATGGAATTGTCCCCCCAATACCAGAATGGTATTGGGGTGACAATTCCATGTTCCTAGACATTTACATGGCCATGTTCGGAGTTACCATTGTGACGCTACATTAAGGTAGTGACCTATATGTAGTGCACACGTGTAATGGTGTCCCCGCACTCACAAAGTCCGGGAAATTTGCCCTGAACAATGTGGGGGCACCTTGACTAGTGCCAGGGTTCCCAAACACACTAAGTAACTTTGCACCTAACCTTCACCAAGTGTGGGTTAGACATATAGGTGACTTATAAGTTACTTATGTGCAGTGAAAAATGGCTGTAAAATAACGTGGACGTTATTTGACTCAGGCTGCAGTTGCAGTCCTGTGTAAGAATTGTCTGAGCTCCCTATGGGTGGCAAAAGAAATGCTGCAGCCCACAGGGATCTCCTGGAACTCCAATACCCTGGGTACCTAAGTACCATATACAAGGGAATTATAAGGGTGTTCCAGTGTGCCAATGAGAATTGGTGAAGAGAGTCACTAGCCTGCAGTGACAATTGTGAAAAGCAGAGAGAGCATAACCACTGAGGTTCTGGTTAGCAGATCCTCAGTAATGCAGTTAGGCACCACACAGGAAACACATACAGGGCATACATTATGAGCACTGGGGTCCTGCCTGGCAGGATCCCAGTGATACATGGGCAAAAACAAACATACATACAGTGAAAATGGGGGTAACATGCCAGGCAAGATGGTACTTTCCTACACTCACATGCTGAAAATTACAGAGACAAGAACTATCACTTTTTTAGTCAACTGCAGTGTATCCTCAAGCCTCGTCATCGGTTACACTGACTAAGGCAGCACTCTAACACCATCTAGCCCAATCCCAAGTGAAAAGCACTGTGATGTGAGTTACTAAGACACCTGTGCATGACTGTAGAGACACCTTTACAGCCAAGCACATTCACGTGATGCATATGGTACATACAGGCTTGTACCACAGTATAGACTACACCCTAAGGCTTAGGTGACAATGAAAGGGCTGGAAGCGCGATTCTTTACTCGAGTACAAATCTTGATATTCATTGTGCGCAACCATTTTATGGCATTTACAAGGTTGCATTTGAATCGGCAAGACACGCAATTCAGTTCCTTTGCTTAATTCACGTTATTCATTGTACTCTACCATTTCTTGGCATTCATATGGTGGTATTCGTCTCGACAAGACGCGCAATTCATTTCCTGTGCATGATTCATGTTATTCATTGTACACTACCATTTCTTGGCATTTACATGGTGGCTTTCGAATCGACAAGACGCGCAATTCATTTCCTGTGTTTAGTTCATGATATTCAGTGCGAGCTACCATTTCTTGGCATTCACATGGTAGTCTTCGAATTGGCAAGAAGCGCGATTCATTTCTTGTGTCTAATTCATGATATTCATTGTGTGTTACCATTTCATGGCATTCACAATGTGGTATTCGAATCGGCAAGACGCGGAATTCATTTCCTCTGCTTAATTCATGATATTCAGTGTGCGGTACCATTTCTTAGCATTCACATGGTGGTCTTCGAATTGGCAAGAAGCGTGATTCATTTCTTGTGTCTAATTCATGATATTCATTGTGCGTTACCATTTCATGGCATTCACTTGGCAATGAATTCATGATATTCATTGTGTGTTACCACTTCATGGCATTTACTTGGTGACCTTTGAATCGGCAAGACGCGCGATTCATTTCTCGTGCTTAACTCATGTTATTAATTTTGCACAATCATTTCATGGCATTTATCAACCTTTGTGGACATCTGCAATGTGCGCAATTCATGTTCCTGCATTTTAGGAAAACTAATGTGTTTGAATTCTAAATGTTATATTGTATGTGCCTAATAAGTCCCTCTAGTACAATTCATATAATGTTATAGAAACCTTTCAGATTATTTTCTGGTCTTCATGCAAGGACTATTCTTGAATTTGAAAGTGTAATGCTAGAAGGTTCTGATGTTTCTAATCCATGTGTAACATTTCATTGAGTGGTTCATTAGAAAACTGTAATAATCTTTCTTGATTCCCTCACAGGTATCCAGACATCCTGAGGCCTAGTTATTTAAGTTCATGCTTAAGTTATCCATGTTTCCAATATGAAAATGCTTAGAGTCATAGCCTAGTAATGATTAATATGGTATAATCTTGATATTGTGTGTTTTAAACTTTTGCTTCCTACAGGTCTCCTTCCCAGCTGTTCCCTACCTAATCCACTTTTCCCCACTTGGACTCTCTTAGACTCTGTGACATTCTAATCAGAGTATTGGAGCTGTCTTGTGGTGGGCTTGTTTGGAACGTGCACAGACCCCGATGATCTGGTGACTCTGACACCAAGCCTCCTTTCTCAGTACAAAAACATCCTTTTTTGGCTTTTTAGGGTCTCTCCTCTGGGCTATTCCTCAGATAACGAATGCAAGAGCTCACCAGAGTTCCTCTGCACTTCCCTCTTCGACTTCTGCTAAGGATCGACTGCTGACTGCTTCAGGATGCCTGCGAAACCGCAACAACGTAGCAAAAAGACTACCAGCAACTTTGTAGCGCCTCATCCTGCCGGCTTTCTCGACTGTTTCCTGGTGGTGCATGCTCTGAGGACTGTCTGCCTTCACCCTGCACTGGAAGTCAGGAAGAATTCTCCAGTGGGTCAACGGAATCTTCCCCCTCCCAACGCAGGCACCAATCTTCTGCATCACTGGTCCTCTGGGTCCCCTCTCATCCTGACGAGCGTGGTCCGTGGAACACAGGAGCTGGGTCCAAGTGTCTCCCACAGTCCAGTGCCCTTCTGGCTAAAGTTGGTGGAGGTAAGTCCTTGCCTCCCCACGCCAGACAGCAAACCTGTGTACTGCGTGATTTGCAGCTGCTCCAGTTTCTGTGCACTTTTCCAAGGATTCCTTTGTGCACAGCCTAGCCTGGGTCCCCAGCACTCCATCCTGCACTGCCCAACTCGCTGGGTTGGACTCCGACGTCGTGGGTCCCTCCTTTGTCACTCTGAGTCGACCGCTGTCCTCATACCTTCTAAGTGTCTTTTCTGGTACTTCTGTTGGTGCTGTCTGCTTCTGCGGGGGCTCTCTGAGTTGCTGATCGCCCCCTCTGTCACCTCCTCCAAGGGGCCACATCCTGGTCCTTCCTGGTCCCCAGCAGCACCCAAAATCCTCAACTGCGACTCTTGCAACTAGCAAGGCTTGTTCTGCAACCTCCAGCATGCCGTGGGACATTTTCCATCCAAAGGAGAAGTTTGTAGCCCTTTTCGTTGTTGCAGAATCTTTGGCTTCTTCCACACGGAGGCAGCCCTTTTGCACCTTCATCCGGGGTTTAGTGGGCTCCTGCCCCCCTGGACACTTTCGTGACTCTTGGACTTGGTCCCCTTAATTTACAGGTCCTCAGGTCCAGGAGTCCGTCTTCAGTGTTTTGCTGGTGCTTGTGGTTCTTGCAGAATCCCCTATCACGACTATTATCTTTCTAGGGTAGTAGGGTAACTTTACTTCTACTTTTCAGGTTCTTGGGGTGGGGTATTTTGGACACCCTTACTGTTTTCTCTCAGTCCCAGCAACCCTCTATAATCTCCCATAGGCCTGGGGTCCATTTGTGTTTTGCATTCCACTTTTGGAGTATATGGTTTGTGTTGCCCCTAGGCCTATGTCTACCTACTGCATCCTATTGTGATTCTACATTGTTTGCACTACTTTTCTTACTGTTACTTACCTGTTTTGGGTTTGTGTACATATAATTTGTGTATATTACCTACCTCCTAAGTGAGGGTATCCTCTGAGATACTTTTGGCATATTGTCATTGTGAAAAAAGTAGCCTCTTTCTAGCCTTGTTACCCCCACTTTTAGCCTGTTTGTGAGTGTATGTCAGGGTGTTTTTACTATCTCACTGGGATCCTGCTAGCCAGGGCCCAGTGCTCATAGTGAAAACCCTATGTTTTCAGTATGTTTGTTATGTGTCACTGGGACCCTGCTAGCCAGGACCCCAGTGCTCATGAGTTTGTGACCTATATGTATGTATTCCCTGTGTGATGCCTAACTGTCTCACTGAGGCTCTGCTATCCAGAACCTCAGTGGTTATGCTCTCTCATTTCTTTCCAAATTGTCACTAAAAGGCTAGTGAGCAATTTCACCAATTCACATTGGCATACTGGAACACCCTTATAATTTCCTAGTATATGGTACTGGTGTACCCAGGGTATTGGGGTTCCAGGAGATCCCTATGGGCTGCAGCATTTCTTTTGCCACCCATAGGGAGCTCTGACAATTCTTACACAGGCCTGCCACTGCAGCCTGAGTGAAATAACGTCCACGTTATTTCACAGCCATTTACCACTGCACTTAAGTAACTTATAAGTCACCTATATGTCTAACCTTTACCTGGTAAAGGTTAGGTGCAAAGTTACTTAGTGTGTGGGCACCCTGGCACTAGCCAAGATGCCCCCACATAGTTCAGGGCAAATTCCCCGGACTTTGTGTGTGCGGGGACACCATTACACGTGTGCACTACACATAGGTCACTACCTATGTGTAGCTTCACAATGGTAACTCCGAATATGGCCATGTAACATGTCTAAGATCATGGAATTGCCCCCTCTATGCCATCCTGGCATTGTTGGCACAATCCCATGATCCCACAGGTCTGTAGCACAGATCCGGGTACTGCCAAACTGCCTTTCCGGGGTCTCCACTGCAGCTGCTGCTGCTGCCAACCCCTCAGACAGGTTTCTGCCCTCCTGGGGTCTGGGGTCTGAGGACAAAGGATTTCCTCTGAGAGAGGGTGTTACACCCTCTCCCTTTGGAAATAGGTGTGAAGGGCTGGGGAGGAGTAGCCTCCCCCAGCCTCTGGAAATGCTGCATGGGACCTTCTTTTGTTGTGCTGCATCAACTGCAGTTTGAACCTACTTTGAACCCGGATCCAGCAGCTTCTGGGGTGCTGGCTGGCATTCAGAGATCTCTCTAAAGTGCTGGGAGCCCCATCTTCCTTCTCTCATAGAATTGAGGCCACCAGGTCCCACCTGGGTCCATCCAGTGCCATTTTGATGAAAAATGCCCTTTGGTCATAGCCAAGGCTTGTTGGTACCTTCCAACACAAAATCTCATCTGCAATGATCTTCACGCCGTGGGACATCTTTTGCATCATGCAGAAACCCACCTGCATCTTCCTAGGGTGCATTTCTGCAGTCTTCTACTAACAGGGGACTCTTCTTTTGCACCCCCTTCTGGGTTGGAAGGGGCTCCTGTCCTTCCTGCGACTTCTTTCGACTTCTGGACTTGGTCCCCTTCCTTTGCAGGTCTTCAGGTCCAATAATCCAGCAGTTGTTCTTTGCAGACTTGGTTGGTTGCTGCAAAACCCCAAAAACGAGGTGTAGTGTGTCTTACGGAAACTTGCAGTACTTTACTCCTGCTTTTCTGGGCTCTGAGGTGGGGTAATTTACTTAACTTTACTGAATTCTTAATCTCCCAGCGATTCTGCACACACTACACTTATCTAGGGGGGAATTTGTGATTCACATTCCACTTTTTTAGTATATGGTTTGTGTTGCCCCTGACCTATTTTCTCCCTTTGCATTCTATATGATTTCCTACTGTTTGCATTGTTCGATGACTACTTACTTGTCTAATTTTGGTGTCTAGTGTATATATTGTGTATAATACTTACCTCCAGAAGGAGTATTGTCTCTAAGATATTTTTGGTACTGTGTCACCTAAATAAATACCTTTTATTTTGGTAACACTGAGTATTGTCTTTACTTGTGTATAAGTACTGTGTAACTATAAGTGGTATTGCATGAGATTTGCATGTCTCCTAGTTCGGCCTAAGCTGCTCCGCTATAGCTACCTCTATCAGCCTAAGCTGCTAGAACACTACTACTACTTCACTAATAAGGGATAACTGGACCTGGTGTAAGGTGTAAGTACCCAAGGTACCCACTACAAACCAGGCCAGCCTCCTACATTGGTGGTGCAGCGGTGGGATAAGTACTTGCAATTGCTTTACCACTTTGTTACCTGTGCTTTTCACAAGAAATGCTTGGTCCAATATTCAGAGCATTTCTAATATATACTTAGAAACAATTTTCTAACTTTCTTAAAAGCTCATTTTAACTTTGCAAACGTTTTCCAAAGTTCTGAAAAGTTTTCTTCTTTTTTCAAAATAGTTAGCTATGTTATTCTACTAACTTTTTACTCACTTTCCCAAAATCTTTTTCTTTCAATATGTCTTCTGTAGATGGGACCCCTAGAGTTGTGAAAACAACATATGAGAATCTAAACTTTAAAAGTTTGAGGGGTCTCTTTATTGAAAGAGGTTTAGGGATTGGGAAGGACCCCAATAAGGAGTTCCTCTTAAATCTTCTCCTCCAAGATGACCAGGGACTCAGCACTGGTCCAGATCAGACAGGGGAAGAGGTAGAGGATGACTCCAACCAGGAAAGTTCAGAGGAGCAAGATGACAATCCTGGGGAAGTTCCTTCCATAGTCCCATTATCAACAAGCCCCCTAGTATAGCTGGTAGTGGGAAGGGTTCACACACAAGTAGGGCTCCCTTCACCCCTAAAGGCCAGGTCACTAGAATGGCCCCTGTTAGAGATAGGTCTGCCTCTGCACACTCTCATCTTACCTCTGTTTCAGAGGTTTCACATAACTCTAACCCTGAGGACCAGTCCCTACATAGGGAACTCAGAAAGCTGAGGTTAGAGGAGGCCAGACTGAGGCTAATGCAGCAGCAGTTGGCCTTAGACACGGAATCCCTGGCTGTGGAGAAAGAGAGGCAGGGTCTGGGGTTAGTTCCCCATGGTGGCAGCAGTAGTTTTAGAAATACAAATGTTAGGGAACCTTCATTTGATTCAAGAATTCTGCTCAAAGTTGTCCCTCCTTACAAGGATGGTGATGACATCAACCAGTGGTTTGCTGCACTTGAGAGGGCCTGTAAGGTTCAGAGGGTCCCTCATGCACAGTGGGCTGCTATCCTTTGGTTATCCTTCTCTGGCAAGGGGAGAGGCAGACTTCTTTTTGTCAGAGATCATGATGCAGATAATTATCGGGTTCATAAAAATGCACTCCTGGATGGTCTGGGCTAAACCACTGAACAGTACAGACTCAAGTTCAGAGAGACCAGAAAGGAGTCATCACAGGACTGGAGAGACTTTGTAGACTGTTCTGTGAAGTCCCTAGAAGGTTGGGTAGATGGCAGTACGGTGACTGATTATGAAAGGCTACATAACTTGATTCTGAGAGAGCATATCTTGAATAATTGTGTGTCTGACTTGTTGCATCAGTATCTTGTGGACTCAGATCTGACCTCTCCCCAAGAATTGGGAAAGAAGGCAGACAAATGGGTCAGAACAAGGGTGAACAGAAAAGCTCATACAGAGTGTGACACTGATGGCAAAAAGAAAGATGGTGAAACATCTCAGGACCAGCATGGGGATAAAAGGAAACACACAAATAATCTTCTTCAGGTCCAAAACACTCCTCTGGGGGTGGGGATACAAATTATTCATCTTCTTCAAACTCTCCACACCATCAGAAAAAGCCTTGGTGCTATGTGTGTAGAAATAAAGGACATTGGCCAGGGGATAAGTCCTGCACAGGCAAAGCCCCTGAGCCAACCACCACTAATACATCAGACTCCAGTGCCCCTAGCAGTAGTGGTAATAGTGGTGGGACTGCTGGCAACAGTCAAACTAAGGGTGTAGTTGGGTTAACTTTTGGGACCATAATAGAAACTGGGGTAGACAGTCCCAAGACAGTTTCTGTCACACCTGGTAGCATTGGCCTTGCCACCTTGGCTGCTTGTCCCCTTAACATGGATAAGTATAGGCAGTCAATCTTAATAAATGGTGTTGAGGCTCAGGCCTACAGGGACACAGGTGCCAGTATCACTTTAGTGACTGAAAACCTAGTGTCACCTGCACAACACCTCCTTGGACAGGAGTATCAACTTACTGATGTCAATAACTCCACTCAGTCTCTCCCCTTGGTATAGTTCACCTTAGTTGGGGTGGAGTTACTGACCCTAAGCCGGTGGTGGTATCACCTAGCTTACCTGTAGATTGTCTCTTAGAGAGTGACCTAGATGCCTCAGGGTGGGCTGAGGTAGAGTTTAGTACCTATGCATCCATGCTGGGTATCACTGAGGAATTGCTTCCTCTCATTTCTGGTGAAATTAAAAAGCTAAGGAGAGAAAAAGGCCTGAAATCGCACGATCCCTCTCCATCAACAGATAAGAAGGGTATCAAAGTATCCCTTCCCCACCCTGCCACTAGGGATATCCTTCCTTTTGTGGCAGAAACCTCTCCTAGGGTGGAACCTGTACCAAAGGAGCCATCAGCTACAACAGCTGGACTCCCAGAGGTAAAAGTACGTCTCTGTGGAACTACTGATCCAGATGTGCAAAACAACACAATTTTTGTAAATATGGAGCATCCCTCCAACACTCCCAGAGAAACTTTAGTGCAGCAGCCCTGCACTGCCTCTAAATAATTAGGTCAGCAGCCCTGTCCTGGTGTGAAGCTTATAGGACAGCAGCCCTACCCTGCTCCAACGGAAGAGAAACAGCAACCCTGTTCTCTCTTACAGCCATGTGGACAAACGTTTAGCCCAGCTATGGATTTATTGAGACAGCATCCCTATCTAGCATTTCCTGCCTTTGACATAGGCCCAGTTGACCAAACCCACTGCCCAACTTTAAAACATACTAATAGGAACTCTGAGAATTTACACTCACACTGTTGGTTAGGTACAAATCTACAAACAGGGTGGTTTACATCCCCACAGGGAAGTAACCATATAGTGGATGATAAAGGGAGTAACCACTCTATTGTAGATCTACTCTCCACTTATCACCACTTAGTCAATAAAGTTTCAACTGGCCAAGGTTAGCCTTATTGTCCTTCGTTTGGGGGGAGAGGGTGTTGTGTAGGAAAGTAGCCTCTTTCTAGCATGGTTACCCCCACTTTTGGCCTATTTGATAGTGTGTGTCAGTGTGTTTTTACTGTGACACTGGGTTCCTGCTAGCCAGGACCCCAATGCTCATAGATAAAAAACCCTATGTCAGTATGTTTTGCCTATCTCACTGGGATCCTACTAGCCAGGACCCCAGTGCTCACAGTTTATGGCCTAATGTGTATGCCTGAGTAGTGCCTAACTGTGTCACAGAGGCTCTGCTAACCAGAACCTCAGTACTTATGCTCTCTCTACCTTTAAATTTGTCACTGTATGCCAGTGACTACATTTACCAATTTCAATTGGCATACCGGACCTCCCTTATAAGTCCCTAGTATATGGTACCTAGCTACCCAGGAAATTGGGGTTCCAGGAGATCCATATGGGCTGCAGCATTTCTTTTGCCACCGATAGGTGTAGGAGGCTGGACTGGCTTGTAGTGAGTACCAAGGGGTACTTGCACCTTGCACCAGGCCCAGTTATCCCTTATTAGTGTATAGGGTGTCTAGCAGCTTAGGCTGATAGATAATGGTAGCTTAGCAGAGCAGCTTAGGCTGAACTAGGAGACGTGTGAAGCTACTACAGTACCACTTAGTGTCATATGCACAATATCATAAGAAAACACAATACACAGTTATACTAAAAATAAAGGTACTTTATTTTTATGACAATATGCCAAAGTATCTTAGAGTGTACCCTCAGTGAGAGGATAGGAAATATACACAAGATATATATACACAATAGCAAAAATATGCAGTATAGTCTTAGAAAACAGTGCAAACAATGTATAGTTACAATAGGATGCAATGGGGAAACATAGGGATAGGGGCAACACAAACCATATACTCCAAAAGTGGAATGCGAACCACGAATGGACCCCAAACCTATGTGACCTTGTAGAGGGTCGCTGGACTATTAGAAAATAGTGAGAGTTAGAAAAATAACCCTCCCCAAGACCCTGAAAAGTGAGTGCAAAGTGCACTAAAGTTCCTCTAAGGGCAAAGAAGTCGTGTTAGAGGAATAATGCAGGAAAGACACAAACCAGCAATGCAACAACTGTGGATTTCCAATCTAGGGTACCTGTGGAACAAGGGGACCAAGTCCAAAAGTCACAAGCAAGTCGGAGATGGGCAGATGCCCAGGAAATGCCAGCTGCGGGTGCAAAGAAGCTTCGACTGGACAGAAGAAGCTGAGGTTTCTACAGGAACAAAAAGGGCTAGAGACTTCCCCTTTGGTGGACGGATCCCTCTCGCCGTGGAAAGTTGTGCAGAAGTGTTTTCCCGCCGAAACAACGCCAACAAGCCTTGGTAGTCGCAAATCGTGCGTTTGGCGTTTTTGGACGCTGCTGGGGCCCAGGAGGGACCAGGAGGTCGCAAATTAGACCTGAAAAGAGAGGGGACGTCGAGCAAGACAAGGAGCCCTCTCAGCAGCAGGTAGCACCCGGAGAAGTGCCAGAAACAGGCACTATGAGGATGCGTGAAACGGTGCTCGCCGAAGTTGCACAAAGGAGTCCCACGTCGCCGGAGACCAACTTAGAAAGTCGTGCAATGCAGGTTAGAGTGCCGTGGACCCAGGCTTGGCTGTGCACAAAGGATTTCCACCGGAAGTGCACAGGGGCCGGAGTAGCTGCAAAGTCGCGGTTCCCAGCAATGCAGCCCAGCGAAGTGAGGCAAGGACTTACCTCCACCAAACTTGGACTGAAGAGTCACTGGACTGTGGGGGTCACTTGGACAGAGTCGCTGGATTCGAGGGACCTCGCTCGTCGTGCTGAGAGGAGACCCAAGGGACCGGTAATGCAGCTTTTTGGTGCCTGCGGTTGCAGGGGGAAGATTCCGTCGACCCACAGGAGATTTCTTCGGAACTTCTGGTGCAGAGAGGAGGCAGGCTACCCCCACAGCATGCACAAGCAGGAAAACAGTCGAGAAGGCGGCAGGATCAGCGTTACAGAGTTGCAGTAGTCGTCTTTGCTACTATGTTGCAGGTTTGCAGGCTTCCAGCGCGGTCAGCAGTCGATTCCTTATCAGAAGGTGAAGAGAGAGATGCAGAGGAACTCGGATGAGCTCTTGCATTCGTTATCTGAAGTTTCCCCAGAGACAGAGACCGTAAATAGCCAGAAAAGAGGGTTTGGCTACCTAGGAGAGAGGATAGGCTACTAACACCTGAAGGAGCCTATCAGCAGGAGTCTCTGACGTCACCTGGTGGCACTGGCCACTCAGAGCAGTCCAGTGTGCCAGCAGCACCTCTGTTTCGAAGATGGCAGAGGTCTGGAGCACACTGGAGGAGCTCTGGACACCTCCCAGGGGAGGTGCAGGTCAGGGGAGTGGTCACTCCCCTTTCCTTTGTCCAGTTTCGCGCCAGAGCAGGGCTAAGGGGTCCCCTGAACCGGTGTAGACTGGCTTATGCAGAATTGGGCACCTCTGTGCCCAACAAAGCATTTCCAGAGGCTGGGGGAGGCTACTCCTCCCCTGCCTTCACACCATTTTCCAAAGGGAGAGGGTGTCACACCCTCTCTCAGAGGAAGTTCTTTGTTCTGCCATCCTGGGCCAGGCCTGGCTGGACCCCAGGAGGGCAGCTGCCTGTCTGAGGGGTTGGCAGCAGCAGCAGCTGCAGTGAAACCCCAGGAAGGGCAGTTTGGCAGTACCAGGGTCTGTGCTACAGACCACTGGGATCATGGGATTGTGCCAACTATGCCAGGATGGCATAGAGGGGGCAATTCCATGATCATAGACATGTTACATGGCCATATTCGGAGTTACCATTGTGAAGCTACATATAGGTAGTGACCTATATGTAGTGCACGCGTGTAATGGTGTCCCCGCACTCACAAAGTTCAGGGAATTGGCTCTGAACAATGTGGGGGCACCTTGGCTAGTGCCAGGGTGCCCTCACACTAAGTAACTTTGCACCTAACCTTTACCAGGTAAAGGTTAGACATATAGGTGACTTATAAGTTACTTAAGTGCAGTGTAAAATGGCTGTGAAATAACGTGGACGTTATTTCACTCAGGCTGCAGTGGCAGGCCTGTGTAAGAATTGTCAGAGCTCCCTATGGGTGGCAAAAGAAATGCTGCAGCCCATAGGGATCTCCTGGAACCCCAATACCCTGGGTACCTCAGTACCATATACTAGGGAATTATAAGGGTGTTCCAGTAAGCCAATGTAAATTGGTAAAATTGGTCACTAGCCTGTTAGTGACAATTTGAAAGTAATGAGAGAGCATAACCACTGAGGTTCTGGTTAGCAGAGCCTCAGTGAGACAGTTAGGCACCACACAGGGAACATATACATGCACACCTATGAGCACTGGGGCCCTGTGTGACAGGGTCCCAGTGACACATACATATAGGCCACAAACCTATGAGCACTGGGGTCCTGACCAGCAGGATCCCAGTGACACATAACAAACATACTGAAAACATAGTGTTTTCACTATGAGCACTGAGGCCTGGCTATCAGGATCCCAGTGAGACAGTGAAAACAGTGACAAACACCCTGACATACACTCACAAACAGGCCAAAAGTGGGGGTAACAAGGCTAGAAAGAGGCTACCTTCTCACAATAGGGGGCTCAGACAAACCATTACACAGGACTGCCATTGCAGCCTGCATAAAATATTGCAGACACTATTTCACCAACCATTTTCACTGCACTTAAGTAACTGATAATTCACATATATGTCTAACCTTCACTTGCTGAAGGTTAGGTGCCAAGTTACTAAGTGTGAGGGCACCCTTGCACTAACAAAGGTGCCCCCACATAGTTCAGGGCCATTTTACCGGACTTTGTGAGTGAGGGGACGCCATTACACGCATCCACTACATACAGGTATATGTAGCTTCACAATGGTAACTCCAAATATGGCCAAGTAACATGTTTAAGATCATGGAACTGTCACCCCATTCCAAATATGGTATTGGGGAGCCAATTCCATGCATCCTGGGGGTGCCACCATGGACCCTGAGTACTGCCAAACCCGCTCTCTGAGGCTTGTACTGCAGCTACAGCTGCTGCCACCTCACAGACAGGGTTCTGCCCTCCTGGGTTCTGGACAGCCCAGTCCCAGAAAGGCAGAACAAAGCATTTCATCTGAGAGCAGGGTATTACACCCTCTCCCTTTGGAAATAGGTGTTACAGGCTGTGGAGAGGTAGCCTCCCCCAGCCTCTTGAAATGCTTTGAAGGACACAGATGGTGCCCTCCTTGCATAAACCAGTCTACACAGGTTAAGGGACCCCTTCACACCTGCTCTGGTGGGAAACTGGACAAAGGAAAGGGGAGTGACCATTCCTCTGTCCATCACCACCGCAGGGTTCCAGACTTCAGCCATCTTTCTTTGCAAGGTGTGGGGGCACTCTGGAGGGCTCTGAGTGGCCAGTGCTGGCAGGTGACATCAGAGACCCCTACTGATAAGTCCATACCTGATAAGGTAGCCAATCCCCCTCTCAGTGCTATTTAGGGTCTCTCCTCTGGGTTCTCTTCTGCTTGCAAGTTTCCTTCAGGAATCCTCTGCAACAACTTCAGACTCTTCTGACCTCGGATACCCCCGCAGCCTGCTCCAAGAAACGCTGTAACTGCAACAAAGTGTCTACAAGAGACACTTTTCTTCAGCAACCTCAGCTCCAAGTCAGCAACTGCAACAGTTTCCACGGTGTGCATGCTGTCGGGACTCCCTTTCTTCATCCTGCACCAGAAGGACCAAAGAAATCTCCTGTGGAGTGACATAGTCACTCCCCTGCCCCAAGCAGGCACCTTCCAAGGTGACAACGGGTACCCTGGGACTCTTCTCATGGCAACAAGCATGCTCCTAAGGACACAGAGGGTGGACATCCTCAACATAGACTGTTCTGAGTTCCTGCTGATGAAATTTGGAGGAGGTAAGACCTTGCCTTCTGCAAGAACAACGGTACCCCTGTGTATTGTGTCTTCTTTGCCTCCTGAGGCCTCTGTGCACTCTTTGCAAAATTCCTTCATGCAGAGCCTGGCCCAGGTCCCCAGCACTCCACCCTGTGACATTCAACTCACTGAGTTGTTCTCTGGTGGCGTGGGACCTTCTTTTGTTGTGCGGAATCAACTGTGTTTTGCACCTCCTTTGTACCAAGATCCTGCGGCTTCCGAGGGTGATGGCTAGCATCCTGAAGGCTCTGTAAGGTACGGAGCACCCCTTCTTCCTCCTCACACAACATTGTGTCCCAAGTCCCTCCTGTTTCCATCCAGAGCCATTTTGATAAAAAATGCACTTTTGTCGTAGCCTTGGCTTGTTGGTGCCTTCCAACAAGAAATCTCATCTGCAAAGATCTTCCCACCGTGGGACAATTTTTGCATTATGCAGAAACCCGCTGAAATGTTCCTACGGGGCATTTCTGCAGTCTTCTACTAACCAGGGGTTCTTCTTTTTCACCCTCTTCTGGGTTGGCAGGGGCTCCTGTCCTTCCTGGAACTTCTTTCAACTTCTCGACTGTGTCACCCAAATAAATACCTTTAATTTTGGTAACACTGAGTATTGTCTTTACTTGTGTATAAGTACTGTGTAACTGTAAGTGGTATTGCATGAGCTTTGCATGTCTCCTAGTTCAGCCTATGCTGCTCTGCAATAGCTACCTCTATCAGTCTAAGCTGCTAGAACACTACTACTTCACTAATGAGGGATAACTGGACCTGGTAAAAGGTGTAAGTACACAAGGTACCCACTACAAACCAGGCCAGCCTCCTACAATTGGATTGTCCCCCAGTCACAAAAAGCGGGGAACGAGGGTTAGGTGCTCCCCCTTGCTAAAGCCTTATGTATTTTCCTTCCAAAGTTAAAGGTTGGAGAATGTGGTATGGTTCTCCCACACCGAAAAAAGCTTTGTGTGGAAAAATCTACCAACTCTAATTCATGCAGTGTTTTGGGCCAGATGTATGAAGCAATGTTTCTGTTTGCGACTGGTATAATCCTTTTTGGCATGTACCAACCCTATGTTGCAAATCTGTAACTAATTACTGAGTCGTAAAATAGGGTTTCTGACTCGCTATTAGGAAGGGGTGTGACAAGGGTATCCCATCCTCATATCATGTTGCACTGGTGTGTAGGAATATTTTGTGACCCGGAATACGACGCAAAACATTCTCAGTTACTACCAACTTCATGTAGGTGGTAAGCTATTCGCAAAAAGAAAGAGGACCGCAAGGGAGCCCTTCCCCTTTAAGAATGGGGGTGCAAAAAAAGGACCACTGCCTGCTCTAAAAAAATTAAATTAAATTAAAACTTTTCATTTTTCTTTATTTAATGCATCCCATTTTCCTTTAAGAGAAATGGACAGCATTACAAAAAAAAATTGCTTTATTTAAGAGCAATCACAGACATGGTGGTCCGCTGACCCCAGCAGGCGACCATCCCTGTGATGGTGGCTATTCCCAAATGGGTCACAAATTGCGACCTGCCTCATGATTATTAATGAGGCAGGTGTCTTGCCACCCATTAGGGAATTGCAAACAGTGTTAAACACTAAGCAGTTTGCGATTTACTAATAGTAAATTGCTATTAGGAAATGGAAAACCTTAAGCTGCATACAACTGGTCTTATGTTTCATTGAGGTAATCTTGCTCAGAGTGACTTTGAATACAGCCCAAAGAATGAAACCATCAACATGGATTTATTTTTTTGCATCTATGTTTTGGAATGAGAATTATGCATTTTTAATGAATATTGTTTGATGTCTGGACATAAGTTAATTCCTTATCTAAGGATGCTGAGATGTAGGAGTCGAGGTATTCATCTGTTTTGCAAAGATATGACCGAGTCTATTTACAGTTTTTAGGAGTGCCTTTCTTACAGTCTCAGTTAGGTGTAAATTATTAGTGACTAAACAACTTAACCTTCTGATCTTGTGTTTTGTGTTTCAGGTGAACAGGTTTCTTCAGAAGATACATTTTAGGACTTCTTCTGGGCATGACATTTTTTTTGATGACAAAGGGCAAGTACCAGCAAAGTATGACATTCTAAACTGGGCTTTCAAAAGCTTACGTGTTTTGGAAGTTGTTAATGTTGGACATTTAGATCTCACGGCACAACCAGGGCAACAACTTATCATCAACGAGAGCGCCATTACGTGGCATGTTAGTGGTGACCAGAAGAATCAGGTCAGTCTAATGATCTTCAGACATTCAACTAATGGCAGTCAGGTGGGACCAACTTCAGCTATTTTAACTTGAAATAAACTAATGATCCATCCTGTCAGAAGCATTGCTCCACTTTTAAAGTTTTAACTGAGCAGTAAGCTGCGGAACACACACTGCTAAGCACGTCCTGTCTAGGCGCTAAGGGGCATATATATGAACCCTGTTGTGTCACACTTGCACCAGACATTGTAATGCAAGTGTGTCACAACATAAAATAGAGATTTATGAAGCCATGCAAGGTCACTTTGCGTGGCCGTGAGTGGCACCAAAAATCTGAAGTAGGGAAACAGAGCTCAAATTGCTGTGTTGCCTTACTCTGCCCTGAGAAGGCGTTTCATGGGGGTTGAATGGGTGTTCCCACACAAATCCAATGGTTTGTGACGTAGTCCCTGATTTGCCAGAAGTGGGAGACCAGGGAACGCACCAAAAAGATACACCTTTTCAGGGGACATTCATCACAATGGTGACAGATATCCCGTCTGCCAAAATCGAAACCCCATTCTGTCCCCTAGGGTTTAGATTTCAACAGATGAGATATCTGTCACCATTGTGACAGAGTAACCCATCCGTCAAGTTTTAAATCATGCCCCAAGCTGTTATCTTAACTGCATTCACTGTTGCATCAGTCATAAGAGCATCTCTGGGCAGCTTTCCTTGGCTTATGAGTGGGCAAGAATTGAGTTCACTCTCACCTTACGAATATATATACAGCTTACCCTTGCAGGCCCTTTCTTGTTGCAACTACCGTCCAATGAGTCCTCACGATGTGTGAAAATTAACATAGAACCCTGTTAGCACAATCGTATACTGTCCACATTGCATGTATTTTCTTTCTTTAAATATGACTTGTTAAACCTAGTGTCTGCAAAATAAAAGCACATTCTAGAATTTGTGTTTAGCTTCCTTACTATGAGAAATGAAATAAAATTTGACTTAGAACATATTCATTGCTGCATAGAACAAATTTTAAATATTAGCATATTTTACCCTAGAAACTACATTTTAAGACATACATATCTGAGGTTTCAGCCAAACAATGAATTTTCAATGGATGACACTCAATGATGTTCATATTCTCCACATCTTTGCAAATCAATTAAAAAATCAAGTAATCTAAAAAAACTATTTAACTGTTTTGTGACTAAAGAAATGCTTGTGGTGAAGGATGCATTGTGGGCTACCACTGAACAAATTAATCCCAGTTTCTCCTTGATTCTACTTCACTTCACAGACTCCTCGCTCAGTCTGCAGTGAGAGCTGTCTCCCAGGGTACCGCAAAGCTCCAAAAGAAGGGAAGCCTGTCTGCTGCTTTTACTGTGTGCCCTGTGCCGATGGGGAGTTTTCCAACAGGACCGGTATGTGAAAAACTGGCTTCCTAAATCCTCACATTAGATAGATGTTAAATACTGGGAAACTTGTTCTGGATATCAGAAGATGAATAGTGCCTGCATCATAAAACCACCAATAAGATGAGATAAAACAAAAAAACAGGTCATATAGTATGCTCAATGTAACATCTGTTCCCTGCATTTTTTCTTTGTAAACACGTAATTATTTTACACGTAATCAAATATCACTTATAGTAATAGTATCATAATATAAGTAATATTACTTACAATTTAAGAAATATCACATATAGATATATAAGTATTATCACTTATAGTAATAGTATCATAATATAAGTAATATCACATATAGTAATGGGATCATTATATAAGTAATATCATGTAAGTAATAATATCACAATATAAGTAATATCAGTTATAGTAATAGTATCGTAATGAAAGTAATATCACTTATAGTAATGGTATTGTAACATTAGTAATATCAGTTATAGTATAATAATGTAAGTAATATCACATATAGTAATAGTGTTATAATATAAGTAATATCACATATAACAATAGTGTTAAAATATATGTAATATCAGTTATAGTAATAGTGTCATACTATAAGTAATATCACATATAGTAATAGTGTCATAATATAAGTATTCACATATAGTAAAAGTATCAGAACATAAGTAATATCACTTATAATATAAGTAATATCACATATAACAATAGTGATAAAATATATGTAATATCAGTTATAGTAATAGTGTCATACTATAAGTAATATCACATATAGTAATAGTGTCATAATATAAGTAATCACATATAGTAAAAGTATCAGAACATAAGTAATATTACTTATAGTAACACTATCACAATATAAGTAATATCTCTTATAGTAATGGTGTCATAATGTAAGTAACATCACATATAGTAATAGTGTCACAATATAAGGAATATCATTTACAGTAATAGTATCATAATATAAGTAATAACACTTACAGTAATAGTATCATAATATAAGTAATATCACACATGGTAATAGTGTCATATTATAAGTAATATCACTTACAGTAATAGTATCATAATATAAGTAATGTCACACATGGTAGTAGTGTCATATTGTAAGTAATATCACTTACAGTAATAGTATCATAATAGAGGCAATATCACACATGGTAAATGTGGCAGAATATAAGTAATATCATTACAGTAATAGTACCATAATATAAGTAATGTCACACATGGTAGTAGTGTCAGAATATAAGTAATATCACTTATAGTAATAGCATCATAATTTAAGTCATATCACTTATAGTAATAGTGTCACAACATAAGTAATATCACTTATAGTAATAGTTTCATAATATCACTAATATCACTTATATTATTAGTATCACTTAGGAGATGAGTTATGTGTCAGCTTACATGACATATTGCCATGGTCCATTTCTTGCAAACACACTTCCCAAGGTGCAAGGGTGCCTGCGTTGGCTCTAGACAGCCAAAAAGTGGCCAGAGTGTGGGAAAAAGCAGAAATGCACATATTCTTTCAAATATGGTGGAGTCCTTCCCTCCCCTATCACGCAGCGCAGCAAGGTGATTTGCTATGCTGCATTGCATGACATTTTTGTTATTCTGCCACCTAGGGCTATATTTATCTGATTCCTGTAAGCAAATAGTATTTATCTACTTCACGCATGGTGGAGCATGGGCTGAGAAGGATTGCTGAATGCACTCTAGTAGGCATTTCCCACTATGGTGTAATGTTTCCTGAAGGGAAAACGGCAATAGCCAATTTTTACACGCAGAACTTTAGGTGGTAAATGGCACCTTCATATCCCAGGTGCATCGTTTTATTTTTTCTTCCTAGTATAATGAGCATGGTGATTATTTGGGGGGAAGTGTTATGGTGATGTTCTACATGGGTGTGGTGGATGTTAAATGCTTCTGACACATACCTATAACTATATTGTCATGTTTCCAGTAGGGAAATGGTAATTAGACATTTTACACAGAGGGGATTACGGGCTTTAAAGGGCTGCTGAATACATTTGTTCTAAAGTTTCCTGTTAAGGAGAGTACGTTCTTACACAGGTAGCTCCAGCAGAGCACATGAGGTGGAGGCAGCAACTTTACCTAGGATGGTGAAGGCAGGGTGCTGAGAAATGGAGCTGTCTGCAAAGGAGCGGTGGCCACCTTGTATCCTTTATAAGACTGTAAACATGAGAACAAAGCCGGCCTCAGTTATCCCAATGATTTGACCCGGACCTCAACCTGACACAGCTGCGATGGAGTCAGTGAGTTTTCTGGAATGGAGACCTCTGACAAGCATCATCCACATTAAAGCAGGCAAACACCTGCTCCCTTCATAAGATCTAAATAGTGCAAGTACCCATAAGCGATGAGGAAGAGGTGTGTGCCATGTGGAGACAGTTGCTGCAGTGAGTAGAGAATGGCAATTGTTGCTTCCCCAATGAAATCAGATGCAAAGGGCAATGATATGCATGCCTACCTGAATGAAGCCTCTGTGGAGCCCACTCAAAGGCTGGCACTTGCTGGGACATAATAGTGAGAAGCTCCTGCCTCAATGCCTTGAACATAAACAAATCTATCATGCTCTTAACAGAAAGGTGCCAGGAGATGCAGACATCAATGCCAGCAAATTAGTCCAGGGCAAAGAGAGAACTGCAAAACTATTGGTGTCTACTGAACTCTCACAAGATGCCTCATTTGGGGAAGGTAACTCGGTCAGTACAGTAATGAAAATGTCAACTGAAAAACAATCACCCCACCCACTGTCCAAGGAAGACCTACAGAGCTGCCTCAGTGACCTTGAAAGTGAAATATCCTGTGTGGCCACCAAGCAAATGCAGGCACTAAAGACTGATATGACAGCAGACCTCTTGGATATGAAGAAGGTCCTATGAGAACTAACAAATATGACACAGTGGCCTTCAGTCATGAACTAGAAAAGACCAACAGACCACAATGCAAGTAAAAATTAGTGTGCTATGTGGCAAGTGCACAGACGTAGAAGACCGCTCCCGCTTTGATAATATTAGTATTGGAAAATGGATTATTGGTAAGGGCAGGTAAGTACCTACACTTAGAAATAGGCCACTAACCTCCAATTAGGTCCAGTTAGGTCTCAATAAATTAAACCCAGCTCAACCCTTGGTAGCTTAGCAACGAGCTACAAGGCTTAACTTACGAGACAAGTATGTAAAGCATTTACAAATCACAAAACAGTAAGTAAGAAAAAACACAAAACACAATAAAAATCCAACACCAACTTATAAACATAGATTATATTTGTATCTTTAAAATGACACCACAATGATTAAAACCGGGTAAGGGGAACCAGAGATATGATTTTTTAAAGAATTAATATTTTCTAGCGCAGAGAAGCAACTAGCCCTCAAAGGGTTAAAAAAGTCACACTGGAAAGGGACAAAGTCCAGAGTTCAGGCCAACCATGAGGTAACCATGTCACACTTACTTTCAGAAGTGTTTCTTGATTCAGGAAAGTGGTCCACAGCACCATCCAAGGGTTCATAGGCTCTGATTTGCCTCTTGGGGTTAGGGTCTACAACTCCCACAAAACACCTCTTCAACCTATGGAGTTGCTCCAAATGTCTCCAAACTTCTGGATCTTCTTCCATAGGACCTTTTTGGGTCCTTGAAGTGTCCACAACTTGATCCAAGGTTCTAGAAGCTCTGAGTTGCTCCTTGGGAGTTGGGACTACAATTCCCAGAATGCACCTGGTCATAATCCGCAAATGGCCACTGGAAGCTGTTCAGCTGGGCTGTGCTTGCAGAACTTCATGCAGGGGGCTCTGGGCAGCTCCTTTGTACCTTTAGCAAAAAGGGAGTCCCTTCTGGAAGCAGTAGATGACAGGCAAAGTCCTTTTAGTGGTGAAGCCCAATTGTGCAGCTGGTGCAGTCCTTTAGAATTCAGTGTCCAGGTGAAGTTCAGGGGTCCAGCAGGGCAGTCCTTCTTCTTCTTTGTATTGCTCCTTGTAGGGATCTGTTAGTGATCCAAGGTTTGGGTGCAGCTCTGCCATATTTATCCTTGCTCCTGGGTGAAAAAAGAGGAGGTCCTAGTTCTCCAACCAGACACAGGGTCCTTCCCCCTGTGATGACCACTTCCTGGGAAGTGTGGGAAAAATCAATTCCAGGGAGCAACATTCTTCAAAAATCCATCATGGCTGAAAGTGATTTTTGGAGGTTACATCTGGCTGTGCCCACCCACTGGTGTGACTAAAAATCCTAAACATACCCCTCTCCTGCCCTTTCCTAATCTATTGAAGAGGGCACATAATTTTCTGGGTTTGCCGGATGTGAGGTACTTGCTGGGCCACTCCAAATGTCCTTCTCTGGCTTTGAAGACCAGTTTGGCAGCCCTCCCCTCTCCCTGCTTCCCCATCTGCTGTGGTAGTTCTCCTCCCCCATGCACATCCCTTTGTGGTCAGCCCAGGCAGCTTCACACCTCATCAAGGCAGCCTGGCCAGGCTGCCAGAGGCTGGCCTATCAGAGAAGGGCACTACAGGGCTGAAGTTGGCAACTTTTCAGGTAGAGTTTAAAACTCTTTACCTGAACTCGTTATATTAAATCCAACAATTGGAAGTTGTGTGATTTATTAAAACAAATAATTTGATACCAAACTTGATGTATCTGACACTTAGGGGACTTTGTTAATTAAAATAAAGCCTCCCCATTTTAGCATATGGAGGCCATTTACTACAGTGAGGGAAAACACATTTGGCTGTTTTACCTCACTAGGGCTTCTAAAACTATTTTTATAAGGTACCTGCTTATAGTTGCATGGTACCCAACCCTGGAGGCACATAGGGCACACCTTAGGTGTGACTTGTATGTAAAAATAAGGTAGTTTAAGACTTTGGAAGTACTTTTATTTCCAAAGTTGAATTTGCATTTAACTTTCATTTAAAAGCAGCCAGAAAGGCAGGCCTGCCTTTAAAATGATCCTGGGTACCTCAGCAGTGCACTTATGAGTGCACTACCTATGCTGCGGTCCCTAAACCCACATGCCCTACCATATACTAGGGACTTATAGGTAGGTTGACATAGCCAATTATAATTAGTCTAATTTGCACACTTATTTTACACAGAGCACAGGCCCTTGGACTGGTTAGCAGTACCTAGGACAGCATCAGAGTCAAGAAAACACTAGCAAAAAGTAAACAATGGGGGCAAAAAGTTAGGGGGCCTCTGCAATCAACCCTGTTTTCTCACAGTCAGAAATTGTTTACGGTCCCGTATTGACTATTTTTCTTTATTTGAAGGAAGACATGCCCATCAAAGTCCTCGTTGTTCGGGCTCATGGGAGGACTCCCACAGATTCAACAGGGGCATTCCCTAGAGCAGTGGTCCCCAACTCCTGCTCCGGGTCCCCCAGTTGGTCCACTAAGCCTCCTCAGGCGGTCCACAATGGCTTAAATAATTAACTGATATTAACAGAGTACTAAAGTGTATTTAAATAAAGTGGCTAAATGTACAATTGAAAATTTTAAAACGTACTGTAAATGTCAAATAATTTGAAATTGGATACTAAAAATGAAACAAGGATCCTCAGATTGATTCGTGGGAGTAGTACAGCTGCATCAAACAGAATATAGTATGGGTAATGTGTGGTTTCAATTGAATTTAGAAAAGCTCCAGCCTTCCTATTAAAATTATTTTTGTCTGTATTTTTGTGTATTGTTTGCGGTTGAAATCATCTGCAATGTTTAGGCCTGGGTCCCCAGCTTCCAGTAAGGACTCAGTGGGGGTCCCCACATTCCAATAATGATTCAGTGGGGGTCCTCGGTTTCCTAGAATGATAAAGTAGGGATCCACGGAAGTCAAAATGTTGGGAACCGCTGCCCTAGAGTCTAAGGGGCTCATTACGAGTCTGGCAGTCGGAAAATCCGACTTCAAGACTCACGGTGAGGAGACAGCCGCAGAGCTTGTGGTCTCACCACCAGTCCCATTTCCACTGGGTAACCACTGGGAAACCAAGGTTTCAGCCAGTCAGCACAGTGGAAAGTGAGGAGGCATTGAACTCGGCTCCAAATGGAGTTGAGTCCAATGCCGTCACACAGACGGGCCTTTCAGCACCCTCGGAATGCGCACTGTCAGGTACTGGGCAGAGGGGGCCCTGCACTGCCCATGCCATGCCGACTTCCAGGCCATGGGCAGAGCAGGGACCCCCCTGTGGCCCTCAGCACTGGCTTTCAGAGGGGTTGTAATTGGTCAGGCAGTGCTGAATTCAGCACCACTGTGGGTGGTTACAAGTCCGACCGCCGTCACCCCATCGGAATTTCTGATCCTGGCAGTGACGGAGGTCTTTCGGCAGGTCCGGCCGCCAAATTTGTAATGTGGTGGTCGGACAGCCACAGCCGCGGTGTTCGGACCACCACCACAAGTTTGGCAGTCTTTAGACCGCCAGGCTATTAATCAGGCACATAGTTCCCAAGCTGATAGCTTCCTCCTTCAAGGACTGAATAATGAGAGAGGGCAGGAAACTGGATGTGATTTTCAAGGTCAACTGTGAACCTTTTGTTTGAAGATATCCTGCAGAGCACCCTAAATAAATACCAGATGTGCCAATTACACGTTAGCTGTGGAGGACACAGATGCGATACTAATTGACCTTCCCACTTGCTCTCTTATTGCAACTGTACTCTAAGTCCTATGTGGTCTGCACAGTAGAGGAAGTGTAAGGAATCCTCAGCCCAGCCAATTAAGCCACAGTCATGAATTAAAATTAGAAAAAAAGGAGCAAGAAGAGAACAAGGGACACATGGGAAAGAACCAGACCCTCAAGGAAAATGATATGGAAATGAGGATGATCCTTGTGATGCCTGAAGCACTAGTTATGATGTAAGATGTTTGAGGAATACAAATCATGGGCAGGGATGGGGATCTGCACGAAGAACAAAGAGGGTGGAGGTAACAGTAAGGGTCTTACCCTTTGTGTACATTTTTCAATTCAATACAAATTGTCTCTGACTGGGCCTCCTCTGGCCTCTGTCATGAAGTTAAACAAGCAAAGCTGCCACTTTTGCAGAGCTGCAAAGTCAGGGTACCTGGAGATACAAATTGAAGAATGACGAGGTCTAAGGTGGGGTGGATCAGAGCTGTAGGCTACCACATATTTGATCAACCTATCTGAGAAGCTGTGACTCTTGTTTGAAAAAGACGTTGTGGGGTGGAGGGTTCTCAGAGGAGGAATGGGTTTTAGGGCAAGTCGATGGGGATGAGTTTGAGGTTCCATCTCACAGGCCTTCTCTTCTTCTGCATGGTGTTGGAGTCTGCCGGGTCCTCTTTCCCTTCCTACTGTGCCCGACTACCCCCATAGACAACAAACCGAGGCACTGGATGGAGGTGGGCTGATGCTTGCCAGAACTCAGTGCATGGATTAGGAAATTGCGCTACTACAGAAAATGCATAGGATAGATGTGGGTCTGGGGCCAGGCATGGGCAAGGCAGGATCTTGTCAACAACAGACACTTTTCTTTGAAGTTTACCTTCTTCAAAGGCATAAATGGGTATAATTAGTGGACCGAAACCCCAAGATTTTTAGATATACTTCTGGAGAAAGAGGAACCTCTGCCAAGGAGAAGAGCTGGAGGAGAAGTACTGCCCCTTTGCCTGTGAGAGTGCTTTGCTCGGTTGGCGTGCAGTTGCTGCTTCTGCCTTTTTGGAGGACAAAGACTGGACTTTGCTGTATTTTCCTGCTTGTGCTGTGCCTCCAAGGGCTTGGACTGAACTTGCCCCTTGTTCTGAAGTCTGAGGGCCAGAAAAGACTTCTTCTGCCAGCACATCGACTCTCTTGCTGAGACTCCTTCCCTGCCAAGTGGTGCCTAATCCCTGGGCCCTTGAAAGGAGAAGCTGGTAGAACCAAGACTGAAACCCGCTCGCAAGAGCCATGCAGGAGAAACAAATGATGCAACACCTGCTGCATGACTGGGAAATTGATGCAACACCGCTGTGGGGCTGCCAAAATCGACAGGTCACCCATGCAGCACGGGTTTTCACCACTATGTACCAGAATTTCCCACACATTGTCGCTGGGTGTCAAAACCACAGTGAAACTGTGCGGATCTGAGGTTGCCCGTCCAGAAGTGAACACATCGCTCTTCTGCAGGAGAGAATAACGATGCACCGCTTCCATGACTGGAGAAGAAACGATGCACGGACTCACTTGCGAGTAAGGAATTGACGCATCGCTGACTTTTCCGATGCATGCTCTCCTGCGCTGCTTTATTTTTTTTGACTACCTGTTAGGTACAGACTGCACTTAGTTGTCAGGATTTCTAGTCTCCTAAGTTTGGGTAAGCTAGAGGTCTAGCATAGCCCTTGCTCCAAACTTTCCTAGGGAGCATAGTTGTTTGAGTAGTTAGGTACACCTACACCACTATAGCAAGAATGTCTTCAGTAGAGCCCAACTCTCAGCTCCCAGACACTATGAGGACCTTACTTTCCAAGAGCTGAGCGAGATGTGTGCCTCCAGAAAACTGAAGACATGTAGAAATCCCAATAAGAGTCTGCTTCTAGGGTTACTCCTCCAGGCTGACCAGGACAGTACAGGTAGCCAGGAGGAGGAGTAAGTAGAAACTGACCCTCCAGTCCCAGACAGGGTAGATTTATACTGCACCGGTGAGAGTGAGGAAGAAACTGGGGAACACCACAGCCCTGTTAGGAGCACTGCAGGTAGTGAGAGGAGGGCTCATGTCAGTAGGCCGAACTTTACTCATAGAGGGTTAGTCGGAAGAGTTCCCAAGAGGAGGGATAGATCCTCCTCTGTCTATACTCATGTCTCCTCAGTATCTGAAGGGACCCTCTGCTCCACCTCAGGGTTAGATTTCTTAAATAGGGAACTTAGGAACCTGAGGTGGTTGGAGGAGGCCAATCTGTGGCATAATTCATGCATTATTTTTATATGCAATTTGTTAACCTTTTGCATTGAGTTTAACTTTGAAAACCACTATTAATGATGTTTGCAATAACTGTTCATTTGAAAGGTATTGCTGCAGGCTTACCAATTGTGTCAGTGTGTGGTCCCTTTCTAGGACCTTCTAGAAGCTTTCCCTGCCTCATGACTGGGTGTGGTTTGTGGACTGGGCTTTACTCTATATAAGGGAGACAGGCCCGTTCCACATGCTCACTATTCAGAGGTCCCGGTGCAGAGCAGCAGCAACTTCCCTGAACTTCTGTTCCGGAGGCCTACAATGATATTTCTAGGCCTGCCCTCATTATATTGACGATCCTTTAGCAGGGCGGTAAGGCGGAGGTCGGGCTGGGCCCCTGACACCCATTTTCAAAGGTATTCGAGCTTTTGGGCCTAGTTGTGAAATTCCTTCTGTGCGTGATTGTGTTTTCATGACATTTACCTGTTCTTGTTTTGAATCAGCAGTGTGCGCAATTCATTTCTGGCCTATGATTCTTGCCAGTCAGATCGGCGACAGTGTGCACGATCATTTCATGATATTTGCATTGTGTATTTCGAATTGGCAAGGTGCGCGATTCATTTCCTGGTATTTAAACTTGACATTCAGATCGGCAACAGTGTGCGCAATCATTTCATGATATTTGCATTGTGTATTTCAAATCGGCAAGGTGCGCGATTCATTTCCTGGCATTTAACCTTGACATTCAAATCGGCAGCAGTGTGCGTGATCATTTCTTGGCATTTGCATATTCTTGTTTGAATCGTCAACAGTGTGCGCAATTCATTTCTGACATAAAAACTCTTGGCATTCAGATCGGCAGTTTGCACGATCATTTCATGACATTTCGTGAAACTTCGAATTGGCAGCAAGGTGCGTGACTCTTTTATTGGCAGTAAACTCTTGGCATTCAGATCAGCTGTGCGTGCGATCTTTTCTGGGCATTGAATACTTTGGTGTGCAGTGTTTGTGAGGTGCACACATTTATCCTGAGCTTTTTGGTTTTCTCAAAATGCTTAATTGAAAGTGCAGCATTCTTTTTTTTTTATTGAAGATGCACAGTGTACAAATACCAAAGCAAAAAGAAGGCTGAATAAATACAATAAATACATTAGATAAATACACATCATTACATAAATAAATTTCATCAATCTACAGCAGACATCAAGACCACTGAAAGGGGGCGTATGAAATAACCTATTCAAGACCTTAGAATACAAATAAAGTGCAAAAATTGAACATGATTAAATAAATAGATCCCCTACGAGCATGATTCAATTATTATATAGCCACTGTGCAAACGGGGCCCAGATAGCTTCACCCATCCGTCTACGCCCGCGGCCCTTGCACGCATAAGAACCCATCTCTAGATAAAACATTGAGCACATCCGAGCCAGCCAATGGTTAAAAGTTGGTGGAGTTGACTCCAGCCAGTCAGATGCAATACAGCAGCGGGCCACAGACATGGCTAGAAACAGGAACCTCTGTGAATATTCTAGGTACACCACTCCATCGATTCCCAGTAATACTAGTTGCGGCGTAATTTCCACCTCCTGATGGAGTAGCCTAGTTAAAAAGTTAGCCATATCAGTAAAAAATTCATGTAGCCTACTGCAATTAAAGAACATATGTACCAGGTCGGCCGATACACTCTTACATCTCGGACACACCACCCCCCTTGAGCTACCCCAGTTAAATAGCTTGGCGGGGTATAGTATAGTTGAAAAATAGTCTTATAATGTTGGGTTTGTGGCCCAGCGGACAATATAAAACGCTGTGCCATATCTAAAGAGGTACGTACTGACACTTCAGAAGCTCCAGTATTCCGAGCCCACCTCTCCGCCTGTTTACTCAAGTCATCTGGCATCAAGTTCAAGAAGAGTGGATAAAGCGAGCAGACCCGCCATCTAGTGGAGTTATGAAGAACCTCCATAACTGGGATTCTATCCCCCACCTGCCCAGCTGCTGATCTAAAGTTTACCCCCAAAAAACGTCTGATTTGCAAATATTAAAAAAAATACTTAGGGCCTGATTCTGACCTTGGCGGTCTTTTCGCAAGACCGCCGAGTTACCGCCGCGGTAAAGACCGCCGACCGCGGCGGTATGCCGCTGCGCGTATTCCGACCGCTGGGAGCGTTCCGCCGGAATCCCGCCAGCAGCCACACTGGCGGTCGGCGGGAAAGTGGAGACTGGTCAACCTCCACCGCCACGCCAGCAGAACACCGCCCCCAGAATTACGACCCACATTTCTGTGTGGCGGTCTTCTGTTGGCGGTCTTCTGTTGGCGGTCACGTCCCTATGGCTCCCGTCGCCTCCCGGAGGACCAACGCACAAGGTAAGTTGATCGTCCGTGAGGGGAGGGGGTGGGGGGGTGTTGTGTGATGTGTGCGTGCATGGGGGTGTGTAGAGGGGGTGTGTGAGTGCGTGCATGCGGGCGGGGGGTGCTGCTGTGCCTTTGGGCAATGTGTGTAGTTCGGCGGGTGCGCATGTCGGCATGTATGTGTGCGGGAATGTGCCCCCGTTGTGTATGTGTGTGTGTAGGGGGTGTGCATATGTGCATGTTGGGGGTGCGTGCATGTCGGGGTGCGTGTATGTGCATGTCGGGGTGGGGGGGGCAGGGGGTTCGTACCACCTCTGGGGGGTGGCAGGGGGGTGGAGGGTGTGGGGGGAGGACTCGTGGGGGGCAGTGGGGGGTGGGGGAGACCCCTATCAGTGCCAAGGAAGGAATTCCCTGGCCCCGATAGTGCCTACCGCCATGGTTCGCATGGCGGTTCCCGACCGCCAAAAACCGCGGCGGTAAGCAGGGTCATGATACGGTTGGCGGTCTTGGGTCGACCGCCGGGCCGGAGTGTGCGAACTCCAGCCCGTCGGTCATGACCGCCGGGGCGGTCGGAGTGGGGAAGTGGCGGTCGATCGCGGCGGTGACCGCCGCGGTCAGAATGCCATTTTTTGGACCGCCGGTCTGTTCGCGGTCCGACCGCCGCCTCTCCGCCGACCGCCAAGGTAAGAATCAGGCGCTTAGTGTTCAATGAAAATTCACTTGTCAGTTCTTCAAAAGATTTAAGGTGGGTATTCCCATAGAAAACCCTCACTATTTTCTAATAGTCCCAGCGACCCTCTACAAGGTCACATAGGTTTGGGGTCCATTTGTGGTTTGCATTCCACTTTTGGAGTATATGGTTTGTGTTGCCCCTATCCCTATGTGTCCCCATTGCATCCTATTGTAACTATACATTGTTTGCACTGTTTTCTAAGACTATACTGCATATTTTTGCTATTGTGTATATATATCTTGTGTATATTTCCTATCCTCTCACTGAGGGTACACTCTGAGATACTTTGGCATATTGTCATAAAAATAAAGTATCTTTATTTTTAGTATAACTGTGTATTGTGTTTTCTTATGATATTGTGCATATGACACTAGTGGTACTGTAGGAGCTTCACTCGTCTCCTAGTTCAGCCTAAGCTGCTCTGCTAAGCTACCATTATCTATCAGCCTATGCTGCTAGACACCATATACACTAATAAGGGATAACTGGGCCTGGTGCAAGGTGTAAGTACCCCTTGGTACTCACTACAAGCCAGTCCAGCCTCCTACAGTCGTCCCACAGGAGATTTCTTTAGAGCTTCTAGTGCAGAGAGAAGGCAGACTACCCCCACAGCATGCACCACCAGGAAAACAGTCGAGAAGGCGGCAGGATCAGTGATACAACGTTGCAGTAGTCGTTTTTGCTACTTTGTTGCGGTTTTGCAGGCGTCCTGAGCAGTCAGCGGTCAATTCCTTGGCAGAAGGTGAAGAGAGAGATGCAGAGGAACTCTGATGAGCTCTTGCATTTGTTATCTAAAGAATTCCCCAAAGCAGAGACCCTAAATAGCCAGAAAAGGAGGTTTGGCTACCTATGAAGGAGGATAGGCTAGCAACACAGGTAAAAGCCTATCAGAAGGAGTCTCTGATGTCACCTGCTGGCACTGGCCACTCAGAGCAGCAGCACCTCTGTTTCCAAGATGGCAGAGGTCTGGAGCACACTGGAGGAGCTCTGGGCACCTCCCCTGGGAGGTGCAGGTAAGGGGAGTGGTCACTCCCCTATCCTTTCTCCAGTTTCGCGCCAGAGCAGGGCTGGGGGATCCCTGAACTGGTGTAGATTGGCTTATGCAGAGATGGGCACCATCCGTGCCCATCAAAGCATTTCCAGAGGCAGGGGGAGGCTACTCCTCCCTAGCCCTGACACCTTTTTCCAAAGGGAGAGGGTGTAACACCCTCTCTCTGAGGAAGTCCTTTATTCTGCCTTCCTGGGCCAAGCCTGGCTGGACCCCAGGAGGTGAGAAACCTGTCTGAGGGGTTGGCAGCAGCAGCAGCTGCAGTGAAACCCCGGGAAAGGTAGTTTGGCAGTACCCGGGTCTGTGCTAGAGACTCGGGGATCATGGAATTGTCTCCCCAATGCCAGAATGGCATTGGGGGGACAATTCCATGATCTAAGACATGTTACATGGCCATGTTCGAAGTTACCATTGTGACGCTGTACATAGGTAGTGACCTATGTCCAGTGCACACGTGTAATGGTGTCCCCGCACTCACAAAGTCCGGGGAATTTGCCCTGAACAATGTGGGGGCAACTTGGCTAGTGCCAGGGTGCCCACACACTAAGTAACTTAGCACCCAACCTTTACCAGGTAAAGGTTAGATATATAGGTGACTTATATGTTACTTAAGTGCAGTGGTAAATGGCTGTGAAATAACGTGGACGTTATTTCACTCAGGCTGCAGTGGCAGGCCTGTGTAAGAATTGTCAGAGCTCCCTATGGGTGGCAAAAGAATTGCTGCAGCCCATAGGGATCTTCTGGAACCCCAATACCCTGGGTACCTTAGTACCATATACCAGGGAATTATAAGGGTGTTCCAGTATGCCAATGTGAATTGGTGAAATTGGTCACTAGCCTGTTAGTGGCAATTTGGAAAGCAAAGAAAGAGCATAACCACTGAGGTTCTTGTTAGCAGAGCCTCAGTGAGACAGTTAGGCATCACAGAGGGAACACATACATATAGGTCACAAACCTATGAGCACTGGGGTCCTGGCTGGCAGGGTCCCAGTGACACATAACAAACATACTGAAAACATAGGGTCTTCACCATGAACACTGGCCCCTGGCTAGCAGGATCCCAGTGAGACAGTGAAAACACCCTGACATACACTGACAAACAGGCCAAAAGTGGGGGTAACAAGGCTAGAGAGAGGCTACTTTCTCACACAACCCCCCTCCCCCAAACGAAGGACAATAAGGCTAACCTTGGCCAGTTGAGACTTTATTATCTAAGTGGTGATAAGTAGAGAGTAGCTCTGCAATAGACTGGTTACTCCCTTTATCATCCACTATATGGTTACTTCCCTGTGGGGATGTAAACCACCCTGTTTGAAGTTTTTTAGCTAAGCAACAATGTGAAGATATATTTTCAGAGTTTCTATCAGTAAGTTTTAGTTTAGAGCAGTGGGAATTGTCCACTGGACCTATTTCTAGTGATGAGAATGCCAGACAGGGATGCTGTCTCAGAAAAGCCATAGCTGGGCAAAATCTTTGTCCATATGGCTGGAAGAGAGAACAGGGATGCTGTTTCTCTTGAGTTGGAGCAGGGCATGGATGCTGTCCTATGAGATCCACACTAGGGCAGGGATGCTGTCCTAAGGGTTGTGAGGCAGTGCAGGGTTTCTGCACTAAAGTTTCTCTGGGAGGGTTGGAGGGATGCTCCATGTTAACTAAAATGGTGCTCTTTTTCTCACCAATATGAGTTATCCCACAGAGAGGTACTTCCATCTCAGGGAGCACAGCTATGCCAGCTGATGATTCCCTTGGAACAGGTGCCACCCGAGGAGAGGTTTCTCCCACCACAGGAATGGTATCCTGAATGGCAGGGTGGTTAGGGGATACAGTGATACCCTTTTTACCTGTTATTGGAGATGGATCCTGAGTTTTTAGGCCTTCTCTCCTTTGCTTTTTCATTTCAGTAGAAATGAGAGGGAACAATTCCTCAGGGATACCCAGCATGGCTGCATGGGTATAAAACTCTACATCAGCCCAACCTGAGGCCTCTAGGTCATTACCTAAGAGACAATCTACAGGTAAGCTAGGTGATACTACCACCTGCTTAGGGCCAGTAACTCCACCCCAACTAAGCTGAACTATAGCTAAGGGGAAAAACTTAGTGGAGTTATGGACATCAATAATCTTATACTGTTGTCCAAAGATGTGTTGTTCAGGGGCCACTAGGTTTTCAGTCACCAAAGTGATACTGGCACCTGTGTCCCTGTAGGCCTGGGCCTCAACACCATTTATTGAAACTGTCTACCTGTACTTATCCATTGTAAGGGGACAAGCAGCCAGTGTGGCAAGGCCAGTGCCACTAGGTGTGACAGAAACTGTCTTGGGACTGACTACCCCAGTTTCTATGATGGACCCATAAGTTAACCTAACTACACCCTTTGCTTGACTGTTGCCACCAGTGCCACCACTAGTACCACTACTGCTAGGGGCACTAGAGCTTTATGTATTAGTAGTGCGAGGCTCAGGGGGTTTACTTGGACAGGACTTATCCCCTGGCCTATGGCCTCTGTTTTTACACACAAAGCACCAAGGATTTTTAATGTGTGTAGGTTGTTAAGAAGAAGATGAAGAATTTGATTTATCCCCACCCCCTGAAGAGTGTTTAGGATTTGAAGAAGGATCTTTGGTTTTACCCTTATCCCCATTCTTATCCTGAGATTTTTCACCATCTTTCTTCTTGCCATCCTTGTCTCCACCTGTATGAACTTTTCTGTTCACTCTTGTTCTGACCCATTTGTCTGCCTTCTTTCCCAATTCTTGGGGAGAGGTCAGATCTGAGTCCACTAGATATTGGTGTAACAAATCAGACACACAGTTATTCAGAATATGCTCTCTCAGGATCAAGTTATACAGGCTTTCATAGTCAGAAACTTTACTGCCATGTAACCACCCCTCCAAGGCCTTCACTGAATGGTCAACAAAGTCTACCCAGTCTTGTGAAGACTCCTTTTTGGTTTCTCTGAACTTCATCCTGTACTGTTCAGTGGTTAAGCCATAACCATCCAAGAGTGTATTCTTTAAAACTGTAAAATTATAGGCATCACTTTCCTTCACAGTAAGGAGCCTATCCCTACCCTTTCCACTGAAAGATAGCCATGGGATAGCAGCCCACTGCCTTTGAGGGACCCCCTGTACAACACAGGCCCTCTCAAGTGCAGCAAACCTCTTGTTAATGTCATCCCCCTCCTTATAAGGGGGAACTATCTTGTGCAGATTCCTAGAATCATGCTCTTTCACAGGATTACTATCTGTAATACTGCTGCTGCCACCATGGGGTCCTAACCCCAACCTCCGTCTTTCTTTTTCTAAGTCTAAAGATTCCCTGTCTAGAGCCAGCTGTTGCTGTTTAAGCTTCAGCCTGGACTCTTCCACTCTCAGTCTATTGAGCTCCCTTTCTAACATTCTGTCATCATGGTGGGTGGGTTGGTCATGCTTTGACACAGAAGAATGGTGTGAATGAACAGAGGGAGACCTGTCCCTAACAGTTGGCACTCTAACAACCTGGCCTGCAGGAATGAAATCCCTACTGTGATGAGAGCTCACATTAGTACCAGTTATGCTAGGTGGCCTGCTAAGGGGCATGTTGGAAAGAATACCGTCTAACATTCTTACTGGGGCCACCCCAGAATCAGAGTGCGAACCATCTGCTAACTTCTCACCTGATGTAGCACCTAAGGCCTTAGCATTTTCAATGAGCATGTTAATCAACAATTCTCTAGAGGGATTCTTCCCTACCCCTAAACCTCTATCAATGCAGATACTCTTTGCACCTTTCCAGCTAAGGTGGTCATAAGCAGTGCTGGCCAGATCAAGAGTAGGACCTGTACCAGACATGATAGAAAAAGGTTTAAGGGACAGAAAAAGAAAGAAAAAGTTTCAGAACTTTTTAAGGAAACAAAAAAACACTTTTTCAACTTTTTAGAACTTTTTGAAAGTTTTAGCGGTACATTTCAGCACTTAGAAATAGAGTAAGAGAAGAAAAGAAAAACTTTTTGGTTAGGTGTACATACACTGAACTTGTTTTGTATATTTTTCTCTTATGAAAAGTACAAAATTACAAAGTGGTAAGTAGTTGCAAGTACTTATCCCACCGCTGCACAACCAATGTAGGAGGTTGGCCTGGCTTGTAGTGGGTACCAAGGGGTACTTACACTCTGCACCAGGTCCAGTTATCCCTTATTAGTGTAGAAGAGGTGTTCTAGCAGCTTAGGGTAATAGAAAAGGGTAGCTTAGCAGAGCAGCTTAGGCTGAACTAGGAGACATGCAAAGCTCCCACTATACCACTGGTGTCATATGCACAATATCATAAGAAAACACAATACACAGATATACTAAAAATAAAGGTACTTTATTTTTATGACAACATGCCAAAAGTATCTCAGTGAGTACCCTCAGTATGAGGATAGAAAATATACACAAGATATATGTATACAATACCAAAAATATGCAGTAATAGCACAAGGAAGTAATGCAAGCAATGTACATTCACAATAGATTGCAATGAGAGCACATAGGTATAGGGGCAACACAAACCATATACTCCAAAAGTGGAATGCGAACCACGAATGGACCCCAAACCTATGTGAGCTTGTAGAGGGTCGCTGGGACTGTAAGAAAACAGTGAGGGTTAGAAAAATAGCCCACCCCCAGACCCTGAAAAGTATGTGTAAAGTGCACCTATATTCTCCAAAGAGCACAGAAGTCATGATAGGAAAATTCTGCAAGGAAGACCAACACCAGCAATGCAACAAAGGTGGATTTTCGGATGAGAGTACCTGTGGAACAAGGGGACCAAGTCCAAGAGTCGCAACAAAGTCGAGATTGGGCAGATGCCCAGGAAATGCCAGCTGAGGATGCAAAGAAGCTGCCACCGGATGGTAGAAGCTGTGGATTCTGCAAGAACGAAGAGGGCTAGAAACTTCCCCTTTGGAGGATGGATGTCCCACGTCGTGAAGAAGCTTGCAGAGGTGTTCCCACGCAGAAAGACCGCAAACAAGCCTTGCTAGCTGCAAGGGTCGTGGTTAGGGTTTTTGGATGCTGCTGTGTCCCAGGAGGGACCCAGGATGTCGCCAATTGCGTGAGGAGACAGAGGGGGCGCCCAGCATGATAGGGAGCCCTCACAGAAGCAGGCAGCACCCGCAGAAGTGCTGAAACAGGCACTACAAATAGGAGTGAACCGGAGCTCACCCGAAGTCACATAAGGAGATCCCACGAAGCTGGAGGACAACTCAGGAGGTTGTGCACTGCAGGTTAGAGTGTCAGGGACCCAGGCTTGGCTTTGCACAAAGGAAATCCTGGAAGATTGCACAGGAGCCGGAGCAGCTGCAAATCACGCGTTACCCAGCAATGCAGTCTAGCGTAGGGAGGCAAGGACTTACCTCCACCAAACTTGGACTGAAGAGTCACTGGACTGTGGGAGTCACTTGGACAGAGTTGCTGAGTTCCAAGCACCACGCTTGTCGTGCTGAGAGGGGACCCAGAGGACCGGTGATGCAGTTCTTTTGGTGCCTGCGGTTGCAGGGGGAGGATTCCGTCATCCCACAGGAGATTTCTTCTGAGCTTCTAGTGCAGAGAGGAGGCAGGCTACCCCCACAGCATGCACCACCAGGAAAACAGTCGAGAAGGCGGCAGGATCAGTGATACAAGATTGCAGTAGTCGTCTTTGCTACTTTGTTGCGGTTTTGCAGGCCTCCTGAGCAGTCAGCAGTCGATTACTTGGCAGAAGGTGAAGAGAGAGATGCAGAGGAACTCTGATGAGCTCTTGCATTCGTTATCTAAAGAATTCCCCAAAGCAGAGACCCTAAATAGCCAGAAAAGGAGGTTTGGCTACCTAGGAAGGAGGATAGGCTAGCAACACAGGTAAGAGCCTATCAGAAGGAGTCTCTGACATCACCTGCTGGCACTGGCCACTCAGAGCAGTCCAGTGTGCCAGCAGCACCTCTGTTTCCAAGATGGCAGAGGTCTGGAGCACACTGGAGGAGCTCTGGGCAGCTCCCCTGGGAGGTGCAGGTCAGGGGAGTGGTCACTCCCCTTTCCTTTGTCCAGTTTCGCACCAGAGCAGGGGTGGGGGATCCCTGAACTGGTGTAGACTGGCTTATGCAGAGATGGGCACCATCTGTGCCCATCAAAGCATTTCCAGAGGCTGGGGGAGGCTACTCCTCCCCAGCCCTGACACCTTTTTCCAAAGGGAGAGGGTGTAACACCCTCTCTCTCAGGAAGTCCTTTGTTCTACCTTCCTGGGCCAAGCCTGGCTGGACCCCAGGAGGGCAGAAACCTGTCTGAGGTGTTGGCAGCAGGAGCAGCTGCAGTGAAACCCCGGGAAAGGTAGTTTGGCAGTACCCGGGTCTGTGCTAGAGACTCGGGGGATCATGGAATTGTCTCCCCAATGCCAGAATGGCATTGGGGTGACAATTCCATGATTTTAGACATGTTACATGGCCATGTTCGGAGTTACCATTGTGACGCTATACATAGGTAGTGACCTATGTATAGTGCATGCGTGTAATGGTGTCCCCGCACTCACAAAGTCCGGGGAATTCGCCCTGAACGATGTGGGGGCACCTTGGCTAGTGCCATGGTGCCCACACACTAAGTAACTTAGCACCCAACCTTTACCGGGTAAAGGTTAGACAGATAGGTGACTTATAAGTTACTTAAGTGCAGTGGTAAATGGCTGTGAAATAACGTGGACGTTATTTCACTCAGGCTGCAGTGGCAGGCCTGTGTAAGAATTGTCAGAGCTCCCTATGGGTGGCAAAAGAATTACTGTAGCCCATAAGGATCTCCTGGAACCCCAATACCCTGGGTACCTCAGTACCATATACTAGGGAATTATAAGGGTGTTCAAGTATGCCAATGTGAATTGGTGAAATTGGTCACTAGCCTGTTAGTGACAATTTGGAAAGCAAAGAGAGAGCATAACCACTGAGGTTCTGGTTAGCAGAGCCTCAGTGAGACAGGTATGCATCACACAGGGAACACATACATATAGGTCACAAACTATTGAGCACTGGGGTCCTGGCTAGCAGGGTCCCAGTGACACATAACAAACATACTGAAAACATAGGGTCTTCACTATGAACACTGGGCCCTGGCTAGCAGGATCCCAGTGAGACAGTGAAAACACCCTGACATACACTCACAAACAGGCCAAAAGTGGGGGTAACAAGGCTAGAAAGAGGCTACTTTCTCACACTTATGATATTGCGCATATGATACCAGTGGTATAGTAGGAGCTTTACATATCTCCTAGTTCAGCCTAAGCTGCTCTGCTATAGCTACCTTCTATCAGCCTAAGTTGCTAGAAACACCTCTTCTACACTAATAAGGGATAACTGGACCTGGCACAAGGTGTAAGTACCTCTCGTGCCCTCTTCAAGCCAGGCCAGCCTCCTACAGAGAGCAGCTCAAGTAAGGAGCACCCTGCAATACCAGCGACACTCTAGATTTGCTCATTTCAAATGTCTGTTTATCTAGCAAAGTTTTTAAGCATTGGATCAGTACAGTGCTATCCACGTCGAGCTAGATAGTGACAAAGGGGGTTATTACAACTTTGGAGGAGGAGGTCCCAAATGTGACGGAAATACCACCAGCTGTATTACGAGTTCCATAGGATATAATGGACTCGTAATATGGCTGGTGGTATATCTGTCACTTTACCGTCACTTTTGGGACAGATTAACACCTCCCCCAAAGTCTTTTGCCATTTGTATCGCAAAGTCTTTAAGCATAGATTTGACACAGTGTTATCCTCGCTGAGCTGTAAAATGACAAAAGCCATTTGTCACTCCAGGCACAGTATTACAGCGTTGAACTGGTAAAATACCATCCAAGCCAATCTGGAATGAGTAAAAACAACCCCTAACACGTGTTTCGCTCTTATTAGAGCTCATCAGAGAGGTTTAGCTTTGTCCAGACACAAGGGAGCATCCAGTATGAAAACACCACAAAATTGCACAACACCAGTTTAGAAAAATAGCCAATATTTATCCAACTAAAACAAGACCAAAACGGCAAAAAACAACATACACAAGCAAAATTATGACTTTTAAATTAAAAAGAGTCTTAATCCATGGAAATCAATGGATGTGTTATTTTTACACAAAGTACCTGGTTTGAGTAAAAAATAAAGCAGCAGGGGCGAGCATGCGTCGGAAAAGTCAGCAATGCATCGAATTCCTACTCAGGAAGGCCGTGTGCGGTTTCTTCTCCGGATGGGTAGGTTATGCATTGTTTTTCTATCCCGCGGAAGAGTGATTCATAGATTTCCGGACTGGCAAACTCGGGTCCCCTAAGGTGCATTGTGGTTTTGACACCCAGCGAAGATTATGCAAAATTCCAGCGCACAGTGGTGAAGAGCCATGCTGAGTTTGGCAGCAACACATGGGTGTTGCGTTGATTTCCTAGCCGTGATACAGGTAGTACATCAATTTGTCATCCGTGAAGCAGGTGCTCTGTTAATTTTTCTCCCACATGGCTTCTGTGCAAGAATTTCAGTATTGGTTCCACCAGCTTCTCCTTTCAAGGGCCCATGGACTGGATTAGGCACCACTTGGCAAGGTAGTATTTCTTGGAGACTTTTGAACAGGGGGCAAACCCAGTCCGCATCCTTGGAGAAACTTCACTAGCAGGAAAACACAGCAAAGTACAGTCTTTGTCCTCTCAAAGGCAGAAGCACCAACTGCAGGCCAACCCAGCAAAGCACACTCACAGGCAAAGGGGCCGTACTTCTCCTCTAACTGTTCAGCTCTTCTACTTGGCAGAGGTTCCTCTTGATCCAGAAGTTAATCTAAATATTTGGGGTTTTGGGTCCACTACTTATACACCCTTTAGCTTTGAAATAGGCAAACTTCAAAGGAAAGTCTTTGTTGTTGGCAAGATCCTGCCTTGCCCACGTCTGGCCCCAGACACACACCAGGGGGGTGAAGACTGCATTGTGTGGGGACAGGCACAGTTCTTTCAGGTGTAAGTGTCAGCTCCTCCCTCCCTACTCTAGTCCAGAAGACTCATAAGTATATGCAGGCTACACCCCAGCTCCTTTTGTGTCACTGTCTAGAGGGAATTCACAAACAGCCCAATTGTCAGTCAGACCCAAACGTGGATTCCACAGGCAGGCAGAGGCACAAAATGATTAAGCAGGAAAGTGCATACTTCTACTGAGGTAGGGGGTTGATGCAGATCTCAACTGGGGGTTTACAAATAGGGGAGCCAGTGGTGGTATCTGTGCCACACCCCTTAGAGCAGGTTGAATAATAGTGGTAAAGCCAGACTCCTCTGTGCCAGCTTTCATAACAATGACTGGCTTGTGGTCATCTACTTCCTCAATCCGGTCCCATAACTCCAAGCCATGCAGGAACATTACTTTTCCCTTGAGTTTCCTTGCATTTCTAGGATTCTGTTGGTGTCCAATCAATGTCCAGAGCATCATCATCAGAAGGGGTGCTTGGAGAAGATGGTGGAGCACCCTTCATTTTTCTTCTTGGGAACCTGTGAGTTAATGATTCTGAAAGAGGAGATTCATGCTGTTGTGCCTCTGTGCACCTATGGATGAATGCATCATGGCAAAATACAAGAAAACAAAGAAATGAAAAAAAAAAAATGAAAAAAAAGAAATAGAAAAATAAAAAATGTAATTAAAAACAAAATTAAAAATTAAAACATTGAAATAAAAAAGTGCAAAGCAAAAATTAAAATAAAAAAACAAAATTAATTGCTGATGTTTGTACTATGGGAGCATGACGAACCTATTGGAAGTCAAGGAGGTGCAGATGAAAAATACAAAAAAATGCATATAATATGAAGCACTGGTCATAGCAATTATATTCAGAATATACATATACTACAGTGATTCTCAAGCATATAAATAAACTGATATCACAGGCAAGCCTATGGCAAAAGCTCACTAGCTGGCTGCATAAAATGTCTGCCAGCCACATGGCCAAACAACAACAGTGAGCAAGGAAGCATAGAGAACAAAGAACACATTCAGATCTATGGACACAGACTACACAGACCCTGGCCACATGGCATGGCGAACAAAGACAAATGGTGGCCTTTGGCAGACAAACTCACACACACACTGACCAGACAAAGGAGACATAGTAACACTGAAGAAAACACTACCATTAATTCAGCAATGTCAAACTGAAAATTAGCTGAGCTATATACATTTTACAACAAAACACATCTTCCTATGACATCAAATATTACCCACAACATATACACTTTTTGCAGGAAAAAGAAACATGAAATATAAAAAATAGCCAACATTTGTGGTTTAATCCAATACCACCCATGCCCTAAATTAAAGTTTAATTAAAAAAAAAACACAAAAAACGCAGAAACACTTCTTTAATGCACTGATGACTAGTACTGGGCCTACTGGCTGGATGGCCCATTGGTGGACTTGGCTACATAGCAAAATAAATGACTATTGCAAATGTAACAAGGAGAAAAGGTATTGAACTGTGCAACATTTTCCTTCACACAAGGTGAAAAATGAAACACAAAAAAAACGAGACGCCTGCTGAAACTTGAGGCCACCCATTATAATCAAATAAAAGTACAAAGAAATACTGCTGCCTGACCTATCAAACAAACAACACCCTGCTACAATATTTTTGTGTGATATCACAAAAACATAGGGGCATATTAAGGAGCTGCTAGTGCCATTCTAATGCCACATTAGTGTTATTTTTTTACACTAATGTGGCTTTGAAAGGCCAAAAACATTGTACCATATTTACAAAGTGGTGCAATGCATGCATTACACCACTTTGTAACCCTTTGCGCTATGTTATGTCAGGCATGATGTATGCAAAGGGGCTTTCTAAGAGATTTTGTTGTACTACTTCTTTTGGCACTTTTAACGCCTGCTCAGAGCACGTGCTAAAAGGAGTCTCCCATTAGTTACAATGGGCCTCTGGGTGCTTTGCAGGATTAGCGTCAATCTTTTTGATACTAATCTTGCAAAGTTGCAAACTAGAGTCAAAAACTCTGACGCACATTCCCTAACTACCGCCATTGTGTGCCCACATGGTGGCATTAGTGGGGTGCTAAGGAGCACAAGAAAAGTGGTGCTGCACAAGGTGCAGCGTCACTTTTCATAAATATGTCCATAAATATATCCAAAGGTATTTATTCAGAAGACAAAGAGTGTGATCCTTCCATTTCGAAATCCAAATGAAAAGTGACAAGGAGATGGACACAGCATTTGGAAGAGCCTGCTGGACAGGAACAGGAACAGGAAGTTGCAGTCTGATGGGTACTTCCTTCCTCTTGCAAAAAAAAGTAAAAAAACAAGGCAGAACGAAACTAAAAAACCCACCTAAAATTAATTTTCGAGTAGATTCAGCTGCTTCTCCAGTAGAGAACCATTCGATGTGCACCTGTGGTCAGTTGCGCTCATGAGTAGCACTTACTGCCGCTGTCACAGGCAGACGCCACGCAAGGGGGCTCAAAATCTCAGGTTTGCTTGCCAGCCGACTGAGACTATAGAGGTGTTTGCTCACGAGCTCCAAAACAACTCTTCCACATGCTAATGGAAAAAAAGATCCACCATGCACCACATGCCGGAATTTGGAAACTACACATTACTCTGAAGTGTTGGCTCTCATTGTACCAATGAAACTGCTGGATTTCGGGCAGCAGCACCACCAGGAACTGAGTCCAATTCCATACCTTGTGATAGCTCTCGGCATAACCCTTTCTGCCAGATAGCAGTACCTCACCAGCATCTAAAAGTGGCAGTGATTTGTGGCAGCTGTGATCCTGGCAATCTGATTTCTCAGAGGAACTCATACTGGAACAGATCTCATTCTTTTCTCTCAGTCACACCAGTCTCACAAATGCAAACAGAAGCAGAAATATATTTAATTGATTTAACTGCCTTCTAGATAAAATGGTATGTACTGCAATGATTAGGATGACAAATCATAATAAAGACAGCGAAGAGGGCTGTCAGTCTACTGAGAGTCCGCTCCCATGTAAGCAGAAAAGACATCAAGTCTCAGCAGACACCTGCAATGAAGCAACAGCATGCAGTGGCAAATTTTCTGGCTGGAACTCTCCCTCTGACGTTTAGGGGACAAAGAGATGTTTTATAATAAAACAGCTGGTGTTCTAGGAAAACTGCCTTAACGTAAAAACATCTATGCTTCAGTGAAGTGGCAGGAGAGCTTCTTCTCTGAAAATAAAAGGAATTGTAACTAGGCTAAAGGGCACATGCTGCAGACCTATGGGTAAGATAACATGCCCATAAAAAAGCAGCTAAAATAACCTCACAACACCCTTCCCTTGTCCGCTCAAAGTGCAGAGGTAAACTCAATCAAAATTGCACTAAAATGAGTATATATATATATATGTATATATATATATATATATATATATTTCCAAGTTGACAAGCAAGAATACTTCAAGCAGGTTAAATTAAAAAACTGTCAATTAAAAACCCTTGATACTTACATAAATGAAAGAATATGCTCAGTGTAACAAAAATAAAGGTACTTTATTTTGATGACATAAACACCAAAAATTCCATAGAGGCTATACTCCCATAGTAGGTAAGTAATACACAAAATATATACACTAGAATGCAGAAATAGGCATAACAACAGTTAGAAAACAGTGCAATATAGTGAAAATCACATAGAGAATAATGGGCATAGGGAGACACAAACCATATACTAAAAAAATGGAATGTGAATGTCGGTGCCCCACCTAGGTAAGTGGAATGTGTAGAGGGGAACTGTAGAGGGGAGATGGGAGTATTCAAAAAGCACAAATGTAGGTACCCCCAGCACCCAGGAAGCCATTAGTCAAAAATGGTAGTTTCCCAAAACCACCCACTTATAAGAAAAGACGAATATTGCAAAGAAAAGAAGACACTGCAAGACACCAACAGTGTATCCCTGGACAAGAAGACCTGTGGAAGAAGCATAGCAGAGTTCAGGAAGGGCAGGAGCCCCTACCTACCAGACAGAAAGTGCAAGAAGAGAGTTGATGGATGAAGACTCATTGCTGCACCCCAGAAGATGGAGTCGAGTTCCTGAAGGATGCAAGTGATGTCCCACGCTGGAAGGAGGATTGCAGTCAGGTTTGCGTCTTCGGATTCCACCAACAAGTCTTGAAACATGCAAAACTTGAGGGGGGTGGAAAGTGGTGTTGCAGGGGACCAGGAAGGCCCAGGAGGACTGTACCCAGGAGGGGGAGTCAGAGGGGACACTCAGCAACTCAGAGAGCCCACAGATGCAGAGGCAGGCCCCACAGGGTCCCACAGGATAGAAACACGGAAGTGGAAGAAGGAGCTCACACAGCACTATGAAAAGGGATCCTACGCCACAGGAGGACCACTCAGGAAGCTGTGTGTCGCAAGAAGGAGTGGTGGGGGCTAGAGCTTCACGGTGCCTGAAGATCCTGTGGAAAGGATGTCAACAAGTCTTGACAACAACAAATGGCAGTGGACATGGGGGTACTGCCTTGCGTGGGAAGGCAAGGGCTTACCTCCATCAAACTTGGACAGCTGGACTAGAGGACAGTCAGGACCCCTAGAATTCACCACCCGTGTTGCAGAATCCATGCAGATCGTCAGGAGACGGTATCCACACAGCCAGTCGTTGTTGCAGATGGCGCCTACTGATGCAGGGGGGTGACTCCTTCACCCCAAGGGAGATTCCTTCTTCTTTCTTGTGAAGACTGTCGACGGGCTGTCTTCAGAGGATGCACAGCTGGGAAAATGTTGCAGGCAGGAGCCAGAGATATAGGGGGTCATTACAACCCTGGCGGATGGCGTAGAACCGGCGGTAAGACCGCCAACAGGCTGGCGGTCTTACCTTGGTGTATTATGACCGCCAATGGTCAACCGCCGGTTCTCCGCCCCGCCCGCCGGGCTGGAGACCTGGGTCTCCAGCCCGGCGGCCGTCAGTATACCGCTGGCGGTATTTGGACCGGGCTTACCGCCATGGATTTCCAGCGGTTTCAACCGCCACTGAACAATCCTGGGGCATGCAAAGTCACAGTCTCTCAAGTGGATAACAGTCTCCACTGGTTCTAGAGGGGGAATGGTGCCCACACTGCATTAGGCTCCCCGTGACGGTTCCTGTTCCGTCACAGTCCCAGCTGTACGTGTGATAACGATGCTTGATGTGGTGGTGATTCCCTTGTTCAGCCGTGCTTTGCCATGGCGGTCTCTGATCTGTTCAGTGGTTCTCTGCCCTGTTCAGCGGTGATTTGCCCTGTTTAGCGGTCTTCACCATGGTGGTGATTCCCTTGTTCAGCGGTGCTTTGCCATGGTGGTCTCTGATCTGTTCAGCGGTTCTCTGCCCTGTTCAGCGGTGCTTTGCCCTGTTCAGCAGTCTTCACCATGGCGGTGATTCCCTTCTTCAGCGGTGCTTTGCCATGGCGGTCTCTGATCTGTTCAGCGGTTCTCTGCCCTGTTCAGCGGTGCTTTGCCCTGTTCAGCGGTCTTCACCATGGCGGTGATTCCCATGTTCAGCGGTGCTTTGCCATGGCGGTCTCTGACCTGTGCATTGGTGTGTGGCATGACGGTCCCTCATTGCCCAGCGGGGCTGTGGCAGCCGGGGCCCTCATGGGCACTGACTCCGGCGGTGGTCTCCTGACCAGTGATGATACTCCTGCCCTCCTGGGCAATGACTCCGGCGGTGGTCTCCTGACCAGTGACGATACTCCTGCCCTCCTGGGCACTGACTCCGGCGGTGGTCTCCTGACCAGTGACGTCGGTGCTGGCGGTGGCGCCCCGGCCGCCGGGGAGGATGGCACCCTTCTCCGCCGTGCTGCTCTCAACAGACTGTGCAGACTTCTTCTGGCCCTTCACCACCTTTGGAGGAGTCACAGCTGACTCTGCAATCCCCCTGGGGCCCTTGTGAGCAGTTGTGCCGCCAGGAGTCATCACCCTGTCCCGTCAGCCACTTTCCAACTTGAGATGCTTTACAGGGGGTGGACTGGCAGTGCGTTGGCTCCGTGTCACACTGCCTGCCCTGGTGGCCGGTGCACTGCACACACCTGTAACACGCACCACTGGTACTGGAGTCTTTTTGGCTGAGGCGCTACTACGGGACTTATGAATTGGAGGGGTGGGGATGGGGGCAAAGAGGTCAACGTTGCTGAGGGAGAGTTTATGACGAACACTGGGATGGGTAGCTGGAGGGGGTCTGGGAGTGGAGGAAGAGGAGGTGGTTGTAGGAGGTGTCACTTTAGGTGTTTTGGGTGCAGGTGCAGGTACTGGAGGCTGTCGTGAGGTGGATGGATGTTGGGTGTGTGGGTGCCCTCGTTTGTGTACTTTGGGAGGGGGCGTCACAGACACACTGGGAGAGGATACAGGGGATGTGTAAATGGGAGTGGGGGTGGTGAGTGCAGGTGAGCGGGATGTGGTACTTGGTGTTCTGGTGCAAGTCCAAGTGCCTGTAGATGTACTGCATGCAGGTGAGAGTGTAGACGACACTGGGAGGGAGGAGGGAGACGATGAGGAGGGGGACACAGTGGAGGCAGTTGATGTTGCTGTGTCTGTATATGTGTGATGCTTGTGTGAGTGCCTGTGTGTGGTGCCTATATTTGCCTGAGCTACTTTTGTGTGTTGAGGTGTGTGCATGCTTGTCTGATGGTGTGCTTGGAATGGGCTGGGGTACAGGGGATTGGGTCTGGGTGGAGGAAGTTGGAGGGGGAGGCTAGATACAGGGACAATGGCTACCATCAGTGCTGAGGCCAGAGATTGCAGGGTTCGATGAAGGGCAGCCTGACCAGAATGAATGCCCTCCAGGAATGCATTACCGTGTTGCACCTCCCTTTCTACACCCTGGATGTCATTCACAATGGTAGACTGCCCAACAGTGAGCGACCTGAGGAGGTCAATGGCCTCCTCACTGAGGGCAGCAGGGGTGACAGGGGCAGGGGCTGAGGTGCCTGGGGCGAAGGTGATGCCCACCCTCCTGGGTGAGCGTGCACAGGGCGAACGCTGAGGGGCTGCTGGGAGGGCGGTGTTGATAGCGGAGGTGGCGGCTGTACCTGTAGAAGTGTGGGGCACAGATGGTGCCGCCACCACAAGGGGGCTCCCATCGGCGGATGAGTCTGTGTCGCTGGTTGGTGATCCGCTGACCGACGTGAAGCTCCCCTCGCCCTCCGTCCCACTGGTGTATTCTGAGTCCGTGGTGTCGCCCTCCATGGCCATGTGGGATGCAGCCCCCTCGTGCTCCGGTGCCACTGTACCTCCGCCTGATGATGCTGATGAACAAAAGAACAGGGAGAGCACAAAAATGGGGGGGGTGGCAGAAGAAAGACAGGTTGAGTGCATGACTTACCGCTACCGTTGGCGGACAATACAGACACAGCAGCCCCCTGCACTATGCCGTGCTCCTGGCCTCTACAGATGCAATTCCCGGGATATGGCCCACATCGCTATGGTGGACATCTGCACACATGGATGCCACAGGGGCATATATACCTGTACTTGTCACTCTACTGAGGTGGGGTGGAGTGCCACATGGCCTGCATTGCGGAGGGGCCTAGCCTATGGAAGTCGCCCTGGCCTTGGGAAACCCACAGCCCTCCTCCCACACCCAGACCCCTCAACTGCGCGCAAAGTCCCCAGATTGAGGGTGTACTCACCCCTTGTGTCTGCTGTGATGCCCTCAAGTGCCCATCCAACTCAGGGTAGGCCACCGCCAGGATCCGGAACATCAGGGGGGTCATGGGAGGCCATAACCAGCTGAGCCTCCGCTGTCTTCTTGCTCCAGCGGCAAATGTCCTCCCATCTTTTCCAGCAGTGGGTGCCCTGTCTCTGGTGTACCTCCAGGGTCCGGACATCCTTGGCGATGGCACGCCACATGTCCTTCTCCTGGTGGGCGCTGACCTACTTGACTTGCACAGGGGAAGAAGAGAAGTCATTAGCAAGAGCACCGTTGAAGTGAGTGGCCCACATCCCTGCCCTTGCCATGTGGCACATGCATTCACAATCCTTCAAGTTCACTGCACTCTGCCACCTTCCCTCTTACAAACAGCCCTCTCCACACAGGCATAGCCCATACAATGTGTTCCCTGTGTACTTACCTGTTGGTCTGGAGGACTGTAGAGTAGGGTGTACTGGGGGAGGACCCCATCCACGAGCTTCTCCAACTCCTGAGCAGTGAAGGCAGGGGCCCTTTCCCCAGACGCAGCAGCCATTGTCTCTTCCAGACCGAGGTCACAGCAGCACTTGCAGTGTAGGTCCTCTCCTGTCGAAGATCAGGTATCAAGTGATTGAACAGAGAGAAAATGGCGGTCACGTCCGAGGATGACTTCATCATTGGCTCCTGGGACCCATAGGGTCCAATGTTAACCAATGCAGCTTTGCGCCGCGGTCTTCGACCGCCTACCGCGACGGTGTACAACGCCAGCACAGTTACCTCACATCCCATTGTCCCACTTAAGAGGTCAGGCAGCTGCCATTTCAGGGGCCCACATGGCTTCATTTGCAACTGCTTCACACATACCTAGGCCTACACTCGACACACATACAGGAAGATATTTGTCTTTGCTGTCGTGTTCTGTGTATCTGTGGGTACATACCTGGGATTTTGTTGACTCTGTGGTCGCTGTTGTCCTTCCCAGGCACCGTCAGCTTGGACATTTGAGAAGATGGCGGAATCCTCCGGTGTACCGACCGCTGGTGGACCTGTTGACAATGGAGGAGCGACATTTACTCATCACCTACAGGTTTGACTGTGCCACTATCCAGGAACTATGTACCCAATTGGAGCCAGACCTGATGTTACCAATCCGCCATCCCACAGGAATCCCCCTCAAGTGCAGGTGCTGTCAGTGCTCCATTTCCTTGCAAGTGGATTGTTTCAAACAACAGTGGCCATGGCATCAGGGATGTCCCAGCCTATGTTTTCCAACATGTTGTCCAGAGTGTTGTCTGCCCTGCTGAAACACGTAAGGAGCTACATCGTTTTCCCTCAGGTGGAGGATTTGGCTACAGTGAAAGGTGACTTCTATGGCCTTGGACATATCCCCAACATCATAGGTGCTATTGATGGGACCCATGTAGCTCTGGTCCCCCCCCACAGGAGTGAACAGGTGTACAGGAACCGGAAGAGTTATCATTCGATGAATGTACAGATGGTATGTTTGGCAGACCAGTACATCTCGCAGGTAAATGCTATGTTCCCTGGCTCTGTGCATGACGCCTACATCCTGCGGAATAGCAGCATCCTTTATATGATGGGTCAATTCCAGAGGCACCGGGTGTGGCATTGGGGGACTTTGGTTACCCCAACCTGTCATGGCTATTGACCCCAGTGAGGAATCCCAGGACCATGGCAGGGGAACGCTACAATGAGGCCCATGGACGGACTAGGAGGGTGATCGAACGCACCTTCGGCCTCCTGAAGGCCAGGTTCAGGTGTCTGCATATGACAGGTGGTTCCCTATTGTACTCACCGAAGAAGGTGTGCCAGATCATCATCGCCTGCTCGATGCTTCACGATCTTGCTTTGCAACGCCAGGTGCCTTTTCTGCAGGAGGATGGTCCAGATGGCGGTGTTGTGGCAGCTGTGGAGCCTGTGGACAGTGATGAGGAGGACGCTGAGGAAGAAGACATAGACAACAGGGAGTCATTCATACAGCAATATTTCCAGTGACACACAGGTGAGAACAGTTTTCTTTTTATCATGACATTCACTTTCACACTTCTACCTCTATCACGTCCGTGAGTTCATAGCATTATTTGGTCACTGAGTTGTACCTTTCCATTACGGTTTCACAGGTGTGGTTAGCAATGTGTGTCATCTGCTTACATCCTTCAAGGACTTGTGATGTGTGACATAGGTATGTTGGCTTTACAATTGGAAACGCATGTTGACACTGTCATTGATTATACATATTTACCAAATCACAGACTGACTCCAGATTGTTTTGTGGTTCAAGGGTGTTTATTTAAGTGCTCAAAAATGGAGGGGGGTAGTAATATGGTGATGGGGGACGGTGGAGGAATGTCCATGGCAGAGTCCAGTCCATTGGTCACACAGGTGCACTGCCCATATGGGCATAGGAAGTGGAGCTGGGGCAGTTAAAGTATGGACAGGGTAACAAAGTGAGACAGTGGGAGGACAATCAGGGTGGTCTCATTTCCTGGCGGGGGTCTTGCCATTGTGCTCTGTCCTGTTCTTGGATCTCAGGAACCGTTTGCGGGGTGGTTCTCCGTCTGCAGGGGGTGGGGTGCTGGTATGGTGGTCCTGTGGCAGGGCGTCCTGTCCACTAGCGCCAGCGGAGGTGGTGGGCAGTTCATCATCCATGCTAGTGTCAGGGTCCCCTTGGAGTGCCACGGTGTCCCTCATGTTTTTTTTTATGTCCTTCAGCACCCCTACAATGGTGCCCAGGGCGGAGCTGATGGTTCTGAGCTCCTCCCTGAACCCCAAATACTGCTCCTCCTGCAGGCGCTGGGTGTCCTGAAACTTGGCCAGGACCGTCGCCATCGTCTACTGGGAGTGGTGGTATGCTCCCATGATGGAGGAGAGGGCCTCGTGGAGAGTGGGTTCCCTTGGCCTGTCCGCCCCATGTCGCACAGCAGCCCTCCCAGTTTCCCTGTGTTCCTGTGCCTCCGTCCCCTGGACCGTGTGCCCACCACCACTGCCCCCAGGTCCCTGTTGTTGTTGGGGTGGTGGGTTATCCTGGGTTCCCTGTAGTGGTGGGCACACCGCTGATTGACGTGTCCTGGGTACGGGGGTATGGGCCCACTGGGTGGGTGCTGTGCTGGTGTTACCAGAGGGTGGAAGGTCAGTATTGGCTGTGCCTGTGCAAGGGGAACCGACTGTCCAGAAGCCCACGATGGTCTGGGCTGGTCATCATGATCTAGTAGGGCAGAGCTGCTGTCGTCACTGTGGGCCTCTTCTGTGGGTGGAGTGGAGTTGTCTGGACCCTCCGGTGTGGTGACGTTCCGTAGTGGTCCTGCAGGGATATAAGAGCATGATTATTGCATGTGTGTGTGCAATGGTGTGCAATGGGTGGGTGTATGTGTACCCCAGTGCAAGCATTCCTGTGTGTGGCTTTGTGTGATGATGGTTAGGGGGTTGTTATGGGTATGTGCAATGTGCATGCTTTGGTGAGGGGTGACCATGCTTTGTTTATGCATGCGGGGCTTGGTGTTGGGATGTGTGGTTTGTGTTATGAGTACATTAGTGAGGAGTTGGAGTGATAGGGGAGGCGGTGAGGGTGGGGGTGTGTGATGGCATGCAGGTAGGGTGGGGGATATGATAGTTGAGATTTAACTTACCAGTGTCCATTCCTCCACCGACTCCTCCGAGGCCCTCTGGAAGCATGATGGTCAAGACTTGCTTCTCCCATGTTGTTAGTTGTGGGGGAGGAGGTGGGGGTCTGCCGCCAGTCCGCTGTACCGCGATGTTGTGCCTGGAGACCACAGAACACACCTTCCTCCGTAGGTCGCTCCACCTCTTCCTGATGTCCTCCCGATTTCTTGGATGCTGTCCCACAGCGTTGACCCTGTCGACGATTCTTTGCCATAGCTCCATCTTCCTGGCTATGGATGTGTGCTGCACCTGTGAGCCAAATAGCTGTGGCTCTACCCCTAGGATTTCCTCCACCATGACCCTGAGCTCCTCCTCGGAAAACCGGGGGTGTCTTTGGTGTGACATAAGGTGGTGTGGGTGATGTGTGGGGTGGTGTAAGTGTTGATGTGTGGGGTGATGTGTAGTGGTGTGTGGTGTTTTGTGCGTGTAATATTGTATAGGTGATGGTGTTGTGTGCCTCTGTGTGGTGGGGTTCTCAGTTGCTGTGCTCTCTGTCTATCTGGCCTTCGTTCGTGAATTATGGTCATAGGAGTTTGTGGGTGATGTGTGTGTGTGTTTTATATTGTGTTTGGTGTGTGGGAGTGGTGTTTGCATGTGTATCAGGTGTGTGTATTTTGAATTGTCCAATGTGGCGGTGTTTTGGAGACATGTGTGTATTTTGAGCGCAGTGGTGTGTACCGCCAATGGAATACCGCGGTTGAAAGACCGCCGCGTGGATTTGTGGGTCGTGATAGCATGGGCGTGTTTCTGTTGGCGTGACGGTGGAGGTTTTGTTTTCGCCAGTTTATCACTGACCTTTGGTGTGGCGGTCTTGTGTGGGTGTCTGAATTTCGGCGGATTCCGAGATGTGGGTCATAATAGCTGTAGCGGAATTCCGCGGCCGTGTTTTGGCGCTCTTCTGCACAGCGGTAAGCAGCTTTTACCGCCAATGTTGTAATGAGGGCCAAAGTTCCAGATTTACCTATGAAAGTGCCTTACAATTTATGTACTTACCTGAATTTTGAAACTTTCAGTTCTATAATAACTTAAGAAAATAATATTTTTCTATCTAAAAACCTATCAGCCTGGAGATAAGTCTTCGAGTGTGTGTTCTCATTTATTACCTGTGTGTGTACAACAAATGCTTAACACTATCCTCTGATAAGCCTACTTCTCAACCACACTACCATAAAATAGAGCATTAGTATTATGTAATTTGGCTCTATCAATCTCTAAGGGTAAGGGGAACCCTTGGACTCTGTGCACACTATCTCTCACTTTGAGATAGTATATACAGAGCCAACTTCCTACATCCGGGTTTGGAAATCCTCGACTCCCCACTCTTTGTCATCTTAGCATAATGATCTTCAACACTTGCCTCAGTGAAAAGTACCTCCTTATGTAGAGAATTAAAATTATGTTTCTGTTGCATTCCAGTCACTGAGCTATGGGATGCCTTGCAACTTGAATACAAAGTGATGATTTCTAATGATGATCTCCCATCCTGAAGGGATAGATACCTGATGGGAGACACTGTGAGATGCAGTTGCACCCCCTTCTTCTCCATGCTGCTCATGCTGCAAGTGGATCTGATTTCTAACTCTTCACCCCCCACTGATGAACCACTGTAACACAGAACAATATCATGCTCCAGCCTCCTTCCTGTGAGCTGTATCCACAGTTATCTCCATCACACTGCTTCTCTTCATAGATTGTTATTTCACTCTAATCATTATCCCCCACCTCCTACAGAGCTGTTACTGTTTTTTGCTTTACAGTTGTTGTCAGAACTACAGTGCCGTCTCTCTCAGGAAATGATGACCTGTTCATACAAAGATACTTGATTGTAAAAGTATCTGCCACGATTTCTCAGTACTATCTAAATATCAATACACATGGTTTTGAAAAGAAAGGAATGAAAGTTCAGACAGTTTGCTGATTAAGGTTAATGTTTTTTCTAAATTGAGGACCCAGATTTAACTCTGTCTCTAAGTAGTTCCTCAATGATTCAATTCAGTCCATAATCATGCAGATGTTGTGTCTGATCCCTTAGTAGAAATGCTATCTCAGTACCCAGTGCAATTCTGGCCAGAGTAAAAAGAGCCAGATGTATCATGCGTGTTTGCAGTCACAAGTGGCCCGATCAGGCCATTTGCGACCTCAGAAATACATTTTGGTATGGATGAATTCCAATTTAGTAACTTGTTACCGAATTGCAAATTGGAATTGCAACTACATACCGATTCAATATAAGAAAGGGGGGTGTCAAGGGCATCCCTTCCTAATACCGTATCGCAGTGGTATGCAGGAATGCTTTGTGACCGAAATGTGGTTGCAAAACATTCGTATTTTACCACCTACTTAAATTAGGTGGTAACCCATTTGTAAACGGGACCCCTGCCCCTATGTGAATGCATGCAAAAAAAAAAATTAAGAGTAGGCAGGTGTCCCACAGACCACTGCCTACTCTTAAAAAATGAAATGAAAACTTTTAATTTTTCTTTTTTAAACCCATCCTGTTTTCCTTTAAGGAAAATGGGCTGCATTTAAAACAAAAAGGTTGCCTTACTTAAAAGCAATCACAGACATGGTGGTCTGCTGAGCCCAGTAATTTTAAGATTTCCAAGTAGGTCGCAAATTGCGACCAACCTCTTGAATATTAATGAGGTAGGTCGCTTTGAGACCCATTAGAAAACGCAAATTGAAACTCCATGAGTTTCATCCATTAGAATAGCTATTACCTAATTGTGATTCAGAGGAATTCACAACTCAGTAATCACAATTTAATAAAATGATACATCTGGCCCAAGGTTCCTATTTCCATCTGGAAATCCTGCTGGGGAAGTTGCAGCAACCCTATAATCCAGAACATCCTCCAATTGACTTTGAACATTGGGATCTGAGGTTCATCATTCCCTGCAATAAGCATTGTCGCCGGGTCTGAGACACCATAAGTGATTTCTTATTTCTTGAGGCGTGATCTAGGGTCCAATAACTTCTTTTGTTTGGGACTGGTGTAAACAGGGCAATCTGCGAAGATGGATTTAGTTACTACTCTTTGTCTGGGGGATAGTTTTCATGTGTTAATGCTGCAGTAGACAGGCAGTTACGGGATGTGGTCTGTTTGAGGCCTTTTATAGTTGTCTGGTGGATCCAAGGCACGCTCTGGAACTCCACTGGGATTTTGAATTGTATGTTTTTGCACATTGAGGAACAAATCTGTCAGGAAGTTTAACAAGTTTTCTTTTTCTGTGGTTTTCATCACACCATATATACTGATGTTATTGTAGAGTGAGCTGTCTTCCATATCATTAATCATGCATTTTTTCTAAACTAGACATCCTGTCCCCCTTCTAGCACTTTATGAATTTAATCACTGACTGCCTTTATAGGTTTCTCAGTCAAGTCCATCTGTTTCTTTTACATTCCAGCCTATATAATTGAACTGAACGCAACAATGTCCAAAACCATGGATTTGACCTCATTTACCATTTATGTTAGCAATAACTAGGACAATGGAAGGTATTTCTTTCATGATAAATTTCATGATGAATTCTTGTGTAAATGTAAGCATCTATCATGATGTTTTTCTAGTTGCCTGTTTTTTGCCTAGAAGTGCCTCTGGAACTAGAAGTGATGTGCAGGTCATTGCACATACATATGTTGCAGCTGGAAAAGGTTCCAGGGCTGTGACATGTAATCGATTATTTTGTTTGCTTTTTATTGTAGATATGGAAAACTGTATGCAGTGCCCTGAGGAACAGTGGCCGAATGCCAAGAAGGATGGATGCAACAAAAGGGTCATTATTTTCCTCTCATATAGTGATACACTTGGCATAATGTTGTTCACTGTGGCCATTATCTTCTCTGCTGTCACTGCTGGAGTGCTGGGAATCTTTCTCAGACACCGGGATACCCCAATAGTGAAAGCTAATAACCGTGATCTCAGCTACACCCTCCTCACTGCCCTAATTTTGGCTTTTCTATGCTCCCTCCTATTTATTGGACGCCCTGCGACATGGACCTGTCTGATCCAACAAGCTGCATTTGGGATTATTTTTACTGTTGCTGTGTCTTGTGTTTTAGCAAAAACCATCATTGTTGTCATTGCCTTTAATGCCACAAGGCCTGGGAGCAGATTAAGTAGGTGGCTGGGATCCCGAGTGTCCTGCTCTATTGTCTTCTTCTGCACACTAGGAGAAGTGACAATCTGTCTCTCTTGGCTGCTCACAGCTCCACCTCACCCTGGCACTGACACACAGTCTGAGACTGGGAAAATGATCCTGCAGTGTGACCAGGGCTCTGTCACTGCCTTCTACAGTGTGATTGGTTACATGGGACTGTTGGCCTTGGCCAGCTTCATTGTGGCCTTCTTAGCCAGGAACCTCCCGGATAAATTCAATGAGGCCAAGCTCATCACATTCAGCATGCTGGTGTTCTGCAGTGTCTGGGTCTCTTTCTTTCCAGCCTATATCAGCACTAAAGGCAAGTACATGGTGGCTGTGGAGATCTTCGCCATCTTAGCTTCTAGTGCTGGACTGCTGGGCTGTATATTCATCCCCAAATGTTACACCATTCTGTTCAGGCAGGATATGAACACCAGAGAACATCTAACTTTACATACTCATTTGTAGTTTCATGTTGGAGCTGAAATTGACCAAATTAATTATTAAACATTAAAATGCTGTATTTCTGGAGGGTTTTAAAGCAATGTATCATGCGTTTGTACAACCATTTGACTGCTTGCAGTAAAGCATTAGTACCTCCAGTAATAGAAGCTAGCTTTTAAGGACTGTAGCTGTGGATGATTCTGGGTCCTTTCTGTACTTGCAAACTTCAATGGTTTTATTTGTTTTAATATCATTTTGGTATCTGAGTTTAGTTTGGTTTCCACAAATGAACATCTGCACCATCCAGAAGGAGGGGAATCGTTAAAGATTTCAAAGTCACCAGAAGAGGAGCCCTCTCCACCACAGGCATCAAACATATGCATCCCAGACCATGCTCAGCATAGCATCCGTTCGGTGGCGGCTGGTGACATTTGAAAGTGGTGGGGTGTAAAAGTTGTGAATGAGTGTCATGTTGCCAGCAAGTAAAGCAAACAAGCCTGATGGACAAAAAGGAGTTTGGGGGGTTCCTCCCCCCAAGAAAACTTTGAAACGAGAGCAGCAAATGGAGCATTTCAAAGCACATTTGAGAAGGTGAAATGGTTTATAAGGCAGTTGTGAACATGTAGTCTAAAAGTATTTAAACACAATAAAAATTGTTCCTTTCTCTCACTGCATTAAATATGGTCAACAGTTACTGTAGTCTGAAAATTGTAAAGTGTGACAAGTAGGGTTTTTAATTATCTTACGTGCACACAGAGCTGTCTCTCTGTACTACACCTGAAACTGAAACATCTTCATACCACATTGATGAGCTCATAACAAGACTGGTGATTGTAAAATGATTCCCGGGCACAGATGCATCCGCGTGATGAGTGACACGAGTGAGGCGCCAATCCCAGGACACTAGACCCGCCCTCTGTACACGCTTACAGGACATCTGTTGAGGTGGGCGAGCCAAGGAAATAACAGGGAGGGCTGAGCCAAGGGTGTGGCTTGTCCCCTGCACGTGCTGAGCCCTGAAAATATTTGCTGTGTAAATGATGGAACAAACAGGATGGAAAATATGAAATCTCGTCAACATTCAAAAAGTGTATTTCTTTAAAATATAGAAACGTTGACACTAATAAGGCACATAGGAGTACTGTGTACTTATTAAAATGGCTAGTTTTGTAATTCTGGTAGTCTGATCTCACACATTTGAGAGTGCTATCATAAGCAATAATGAAGGAAAACGAGTTCTGGTAAAATAAAACATTTACCCTGAGTTACACAGTTTAAGCAGGGAAACCCTGATTCATCCAGCTTTTCTGGTTTCAGTTTGTACAAATCAGCCAGGAAACAGATATTTACTTGTCTTTCCTTAAGTTAAGCCTTTGCTTTTGCCCCAGTTCATTTTCTGTTTTGTGTCAGTGTTTAAATGCTGCATAAACTCGACCCCAAGCGTGGACGCTTTATATAAGCAGCAGTTATATTACGCTTGGTCACATGCATTGTTTATAGGGATGGGGGGCTCAAGTGATGTGGCCAGAGTCACAGGGTGGTTGGCAATCGCTGTCTCTCTAACCTTGTGTTCCAATGCCTCAGCCTGCAGCTCTGACAGTAATGCCACCTCCTGGATGGAGGGAGGGAGGCAGGAGCCAGATGAAAGCTGGGCTCCTCAGGGGTCTGAGGTCCCAGAGACTGGCTGGAGCTGAGCCCATTTGGGCTGCCTGGAAAACCTCAGAAAGCTGTAATGGCAATACTGTGGGTCCTTTAAGGAGCCACCAGAGTACATGGAATCATACAACCAATATTTGCAAAACTATTGGGGTATGATTCCAACATGTTTGATACAAAACATGCCTATGTTCAGAGTTACCATTAAGTAGCTGGACATAGGTATTGACACATGTCCAGTACACGCACAAAATGGCGTCCCCATACTCATGAAGTCCTGGAAAATGGTGCTGGAGTTTGTGGGGGCTCCTCAGCTAGTGCAGCGGTGCCCTCCACACAGGTACTTTGCACCCCGCCCTCTGGGATAGAAGGGCCTGCCATAGCGGTGACTTATAGTGACCTGGTGCAGTGAAGTGGCAGTGAAAGGGTCCATGCACCCTTTCATGCAGGCTGGAAAGGCAGGCCTGCAGAACACTTTGGGCTCCCTATGGGTGGCATCATATATGCTGCATTAGGTCACATTGCACTAAAAGTTCTGGCCAATTAATGAATTGAGTCAGCAATTCCTTCACCAGGTAATAGCCCATCTTCTAATTCACCCAACACATTTGGTTATATATTCCACTGTGGCGGAACACGAAGGAGTCATTGGTGCTGCCTACAAGGTTAGTAATCATTCATGAGGTATCACACACTACCTGTACAGTGTGAATGGGTGTTTTTCAAATTTCTATAGATTAATCCATTTGCACAGGGGGGCATATGGCAATATATGTGCCATCAACACAGCCAATTACAATTGGAAACTGTGCTACTCTGTAAAACATTACTTTGGTCTGTTGCAAAGATTGTGGCTTATTTAAAAATATGTATTTGTTTACTTTGAAAACCATGATGTCCAGAAACCTGTGATAAAACCAAGAAAATGCACTTTTTGACACCCCTCCTGCCACTGCTATGATGCCCCTGGTAACTGCCAGAAGCTAAGAGTTGTAGGCAACACACTACCTGTGTTGTATAGCCATTTTGGTGCTGCTTCTGGTCAGGTTATTTTAGAACCTAGTCCTACTGCTTGTGCCCTTTAGCGTAGTAATAGTTTATTCTGCTTCATTTTTATTATTTCAAAATAGGCCACATTTATGGTGTTGTTTTCTTTTCTTTATCTAGTTGTTCTTTTGCCTTGAAAAGCATTGTGTTTATTAGCAAGATATTCTTTTCATTTTGTGCTTTCCTTAAAGGCTGCTGCGAGATAGGATTGCCGGCACAAGCGGTACACTGTGTCGTCAATGTTCACAAAAATACACACATCCTTACGTGGGGACATTTTCTCAGAACATCAGCTATTTTATTATAAAAACACTTCTCATGCCCATTAGAGCGAGATTCCAGCCAGGTGACCACAACCACATGCTGATTGACTTTGCTACTTCTGCTTGCTGAGACTAACAGTTCCCTGGCCTACATGGGGATGGTGTCTCTCTAGACAACAGACTTCCTTGCTCAGGTATGGGGGGGTGATGCCTTCCTAGGGGGGGTCCTGAAGTATGGATTAGGGCTTCTCATGCTGTGCTCTAACATAGTTTAGGTAGGAATCGCATATATTACGCATAGTGACAGTATGGTGGGATTTTTCCTGTGTTTCACTTTCCTTGTCACCATTTTGCTTCTAGCATGTTTTATCATTCTAATTATTGCATTTCATGACATTTTATCTAAGAGGCAGCTGATTCAATACATTTTTTGAACCATTTTCTATCTCTGTCTGATCTTGCATGCGTGAGACTAATGTAACTGAGAGAAAAGCATGAGATCTGATACACCACGATTTCCACACAAAGTCATCTTGTCATGTACCTGGTTGCCACAAATCATCCCTGCTCTTGGGCAGACCTGAGGCGCCCGAAACAGATTAGGCTGACAGTTGTCTCATGGTGTGGGATTGGACTCAGTCCCCCACAATTCAGGTGATGCTTCCCAAATCCAGCAGCCTCATTAGGATAATGAGAGCTCATGCAACATGGCACCGCCAACGTTTGGCCAAGCACTGAATTTTGGATCTTCCTGAGTATCTCTGTCTCACTACGTGCTAAAGGCACCTCAATACTATATACAGAGATGTCCTTGGTATTGAGGATTTACTCCTCAGCTAGGTGGGTAGTACCTATCTAACGCTGTAGCTTGTTCAGGCTTGAACCTTAAAAGGATCAATCCCTATTTGGTGTCCTTACCTCTGAACAGGTATATCCACCATGGCAAACCCACAATGGGTAGTAATTCCAATAAACATGCGACTCTCTCCTCACCGCTCATTTGGTAGCAAATGGCCTCACAGCCCAGGGGCATCCTGTAACATTTGTCGGTGAGGCTCATCCAACCTACAAAAGAGAAACATTCTACTCTTGGGTCACCTTTCCAGCAGTCAATGGGAACACTAATACATTTCATCACTACACACCTGCGAATATTCCAGCACAATACAGAGCTTATGTATAATTAACAATACCTCTATCTTTTCAAGAACATAATAACTGGCTTCATTGAGCCCTCTGGGTCCTCTGAACAATAATGGTCCTACCTGGCCATTATTGGCCACATATACACCGCATCCTGATGCAGCCACCTTGGTGCTAGCTGAGGTTCCCCACTTGTGTGTTCAGCTTACAGCAATATACAGACTTTTAGTACACGTAACGCAAACATTAAATACTAACCCAGTACGAGCTGCCCAGCACCACCACATGAAGTCACACCAGGCATTAACGACTGTACATTCGATCATGGGTAAAGTACCCGCCAAATGGGAGGAGAATCTGTTTCAGTTAGCTCAAAAAAATAATGCGATGGAAGCAGTTTTTCCCCATAAGGGGGGAGTGGGGGGTCAAATTTGTTTTAGGGCATTTCTGCCCCCCCTGGGGCCGGCTGAGCTAGAGGCCAAAATCCACGGGTAGGCACTTTGCAAAAAACACCTCTGTTTTCTGTGAATAAATATGTTGTGTCCACATTGTGTTTTGGGCCATTTCCTTACGTGGGCGCTAGGCCTACCGACACAAGTGAGGTATCATTTTTATCGGGAGACTTGGGGGAACGCTGGGTAGAAGGAAATGTGTGGCTCCTCTCTGATTCCAGAACTTTCTGTCACCAAAATGTGAGGAAAATGTGTTTTCTTAGCCAAATTTTGAGGTTTGCAAAGGATTCTGGGTAACAGAACCTGGTGAGAGCCCCACAAGTCACCCAATCTTGGATTCCCCTAGTTCTCTAGTTTTCAAAAATGCATAGGTTTGGTAGGTTTCCCTATGTGCCGCCTGAGCTAGAGGCCAAAATCTACAGGTAGGCACTTTGCAAAAAACACCTCTGTTTTCTTTCAAAACATGTGATGTGTGCACGTTGTGTTTTGGGGCATTTCCTGTCGCAGGCACTAGGCCTACCCACACAAGTGAGGTACCATTTTTATCGGGAGACTTGGAGGAACGCCGGGTGGAAGGAAATTTGTGGCTCCTCTCTGATTCCAGAACTTTCTGTCACCGAAATTTGAGGAACATGTGTTTGTTTAGCCAAATTTTGAGGTTTGCAAAGGATTCTGGGTAACAGAACCTGGTCAGAGCCCCACAAATCACCCCATCTTGGATTCCCCTAGGTCTCTAGTTTTTAAAAATGCACAGGTTTGGTAGGTTTTCCTAGGTGCCAGCTGAGCTAGAGGCCAAAATCTACAGGTAGGCACTTTGTACAAAACACCTCTGTTTTCTTTCGAAAAATGGGATGTGTCCACGTTGCGTTTTGGGGCATTTCCTGTCGCAGGCGCTAGGCCTACCCACACAAGTTAGGTATCATTTTTATCGGGAGACTTGCGGGAACGCTGTGTGGAAGGAAATTTGTGCCTTCTCTCAGATTCCAGAACTTTCTGTCACCAAAATGTGAGGAAAATGTGTTTGTTTTGTCAAATTTTGAGGTTTGAAAAGGATTCTGGGTAACAGAACCTGGTGAGAGCCCCACAAGTCACCCAATCTTGGATTCCCCTAGTTCTCTAGTTTTCAAAAATGCATAGGTTTGGTAGGTTTCCCTATGTGCCGCCTGAGCTAGAGGCCAAAATCTACAGGTAGGCACTTTGCAAAAAACACCTCTGTTTTCTTTCAAAACATGTGATGTGTGCACGTTGTGTTTTGGGGCATTTCCTGTCGCAGGCACTAGGCCTACCCACACAAGTGAGGTACCATTTTTATCGGGAGACTTGGAGGAACGCCGGGTGGAAGGAAATTTGTGGCTCCTCTCTGATTCCAGAACTTTCTGTCACCGAAATTTGAGGAACATGTGTTTGTTTAGCCAAATTTTGAGGTTTGCAAAGGATTCTGGGTAACAGAACCTGGTCAGAGCCCCACAAATCACCCCATCTTGGATTCCCCTAGGTCTCTAGTTTTTAAAAATGCACAGGTTTGGTAGGTTTTCCTAGGTGCCAGCTGAGCTAGAGGCCAAAATCTACAGGTAGGCACTTTGTACAAAACACCTCTGTTTTCTTTCGAAAAATGGGATGTGTCCACGTTGCGTTTTGGGGCATTTCCTGTCGCAGGCGCTAGGCCTACCCACACAAGTTAGGTATCATTTTTATCGGGAGACTTGCGGGAACGCTGTGTGGAAGGAAATTTGTGCCTTCTCTCAGATTCCAGAACTTTCTGTCACCAAAATGTGAGGAAAATGTGTTTGTTTTGTCAAATTTTGAGGTTTGAAAAGGATTCTGGGTAACAGAACCTGGTGAGAGCCCCACAAGTCACCCAATCTTGGATTCCCCTAGTTCTCTAGTTTTCAAAAATGCATAGGTTTGGTAGGTTTCCCTATGTGCCGCCTGAGCTAGAGGCCAAAATCTACAGGTAGGCACTTTGCAAAAAACACCTCTGTTTTCTTTCAAAACATGTGATGTGTGCACGTTGTGTTTTGGGGCATTTCCTGTCGCAGGCACTAGGCCTACCCACACAAGTGAGGTACCATTTTTATCGGGAGACTTGGAGGAACGCCGGGTGGAAGGAAATTTGTGGCTCCTCTCTGATTCCAGAACTTTCTGTCACCGAAATTTGAGGAACATGTGTTTGTTTAGCCAAATTTTGAGGTTTGCAAAGGATTCTGGGTAACATAACCTGGTCAGAGCCCCACAAATCACCCCATCTTGGATTCCCCTAGGTCTCTAGTTTTTAAAAATGCACAGGTTTGGTAGGTTTTCCTAGGTGCCAGCTGAGCTAGAGGCCAAAATCTACAGGTAGGCACTTTGTAAAAAACACCTCTGTTTTCTTTCGAAAAATGGGATGTGTCCACGTTGCGTTTTGGGGCATTTCCTGTCCCAGGCGCTAGGCCTACCCACACAAGTTAGGTATCATTTTTATCGGGAGACTTGCGGGAACGCTGTGTGGAAGGAAATTTGTGCCTTCTCTCAGATTCCAGAACTTTCTTTCACCAAAATGTGAGGAAAATGTGTTTTTTTTGTCAAATTTTGAGGTTTGAAAAGAATTCTGGGTAACAAAACCTGGTCAGAGCCCCACAAGTCACCCCATCTTGGAATCCCCTAGGTCTTCAGTTTTAAAAAATGCATAGGTTTGGTAGGTTTCCCTAGGTGCCGGCTGAGCTAGAGGCCAAAATCTACAGGTAGGCACTTTGCAAAAAACACCTCTGTTTTCTTTCAAAAAATGTGATGTGTCCACGTTGCGTTTTGGGGCATTTCCTGTTGCTGGTGCTAGGCCTACCCACACAAGTGAGGTATCATTTTTATCGGGAGACTTGGGGGAACGCTGTGTGGAAGGAAACGTGTGGCTCCTCTCTGATTCCAGAACTTTCTGTCACCAAAATGTGAGGAAAATGTGTTTTTTTAGCCAAATTGTGAGGTTTGCAAAGGATTCTGGGTAACAAAACCTTGTCAGAGCCCCACAAGTCACCCCATCTTGGATTCCGCTAGGTCTCTAGTTTTAAAAAATGCATAGGTTTGGTAGGTTTCCCTAGGTGCCGGCTGAGCTAGAGGCCAAAATCTACAGGTAGGCACTTTGCAAAAAACACCTCTGTTGTCTTTCAAAAAATGTGATGTGTGCACGTTGTGTTTTGGGGCATTTCCTGTCGTGGGCGCTAGGCCTACCCACACAAGTGAGGTATCATTTTTATCGGGAGACTTGGGGGAACGCTGGGTGGAAGGAAATTTGTGGCTCCTCTCTGATTCCAGAACTTTCTGTCACCAAAATGTGAGGAAAATGTGTTTTTTTAGCCAAATTGTGAGGTTTGCAAAGGGTTCTGGGTAACAGAACCTGGTGAGAGCCCCACAAGTCACCCCATCTTGGATTCCCCTAGGTCTCGAGTTTTCAGAAATGCACAGGTTTGGTAGTTTTCCCTAGGTGCCGGCTGAGGTAAAGGCCAAAATCTACAGGTAGGCACTTTGCAAAAAACACCTCTGTTTTCTTTCGAAAAATGGGATGGGTCCACGTTGCATTTTGGGGCATTTCCTGTCGCGGGCGCTAGGCCAACCCACACAAGTGAGGTATCATTTTTATCGGGAGACTTGCGGGAACGCTGGGTGGAAGGAAATTTGTGCCTCCTCTCAGATTCTAGAACTTTCTGTCACAGAAATGTGAGGAACATGTGTTTTTTTAGACAAATTTTGAGGTTTGCAAAGGATTCTGGGTAACAGAACCTGGTCAGAACCCCACAAGTCACCCCATCCTGGATTCCCCTAGGTCTCTAGTTTTCAAAAAGGCACCGATTTGGTAGGTTTCCCTAGGAGCCGGATGAGCTAGAGGACAAAATCTACAGGTAGGCACTTTGCAAAAAACACCTCTGTTTTCTTTCAAAAAATTTGATGTGTCCATGTTGCGTTTTGGAGCATTTCCTGTTGCGGGTGCTAGGTCTACCCACACAAGTGAGGTATCATTTTTATCGGGAGACTTGGGGGAACACTGGGTGGAAGGAAATGTCTGGCTCCTCTCTGATTCCAGAACTTTCTGTCACCAAAATGTGAGGAAAATGTGTTTTTTTAGCCAAATTGTGAGGTTTGCAAAAGATTCTGGGTAACAAAACCTTGTCAGAGCCCCACAAGTCACCCCATCTTGGATTCCCCTAGGTCTCTAGTTTTCAAAAATGCATAGGTTTGGTAGGTTTCCCTAGGTGCCAGCTGAGCTAGAGGCTAAAATCTACAGGTAGGCACTTTGCGAAAAACACCTCTGTTTTCTTTAAAAAAATGTGATGTGTGCATGTTGCGTTTTGGGGCATTTCCTGTTCCAGGCGCTAGGCCTACCCACACAAGTGAGGTATCATTTTTATCTGGAGACTTAGGGGAACGCTGGGTGGAAGGAAATTTGTGGCTCCTCTCTGATTCCAGAACTTTCTGTCACCAAAATGTGAGGATAATGTGTTTTTTTTGTCAAATTTTGAGGTTTGAAAAGGATTCTGGGTAACAAAACCTGGTCAGAGCCCCACAAGTCACCCCATCTTGGAATCCCCTAGGTCTCTAGTTTTAAAAAATGCATAGGTTTGGTAGGTTTCCATAGGTGCCGGCTGAGCTAGAGGCCAAAATCTACAGGTAGGCACTTTGCAAAAAACACCTTTGTTTTCTTTCAAAACATGTGATGTGTGCACGTTGCGTTTTGGGGCATTTCCTGTCGCAGGCGCTAGGCCTACCCACACACGTGAGGTATCATTTTTATCGGGAGACTTGGGGGAACGCTGGGTGGAAGGAAATTTGTGGCTCCTCTCTGATTCCAGAACTTTCTGTCACCAAAATGTGAGGAAAATGTGCTTTTTTTAGCCAAATTGTGAGGTTTGCAAAGGATTCTGGGTAACAAAACCTTGTCAGAGCCCCACAAGTCACCCCATCTTGGATTCCCCTAGGTCTCTAGTTTTAAAAAATGCATAGGTTTGGTAGGTTTCCCTAGGTGCCAACTGAGCTAGAGGCCAAAATCTACAGGTAGGCACTTTGCAAAAAACACCTCTGTTTTCTTTCGAAAAATGGGATGAGTCCACGTTGCGTTTTGGGGCATTTCCTGTCGCGGGCACTAGGCCTACCCACACAAGTGAGGTATCATTTTTATCTGGAGACTTAGGGGAACGCTGGGTGGAAGGAAATTTGTGGCTCCTCTCTGATTCCAGAACTTTCTGTCACCAAAATGTGAGGAAAATGTGTTTTTTAACCAAATTTTGAGGTTTGCAAAGGGTTCTGGGTAACAGAACCTGGTGAGAGCCCCACAAGTCACCCCATCTAGGATTCCCCTAGGTCTCTAGTTTTCAGGAATGCACAGGTTTGGTAGGTTTCCCTAGGTGCCGGCTGAGCTAGAGGCCAAAATCTACAGGTAGGCACTTTGCAAAAAACAACTCTGTTTTCTTTCAATAAATGTGATGTGTGCATGTTGCGTTTTGGGGCATTCCCTGTCGCGGGCGCTAGGCCTACCCACACAAGTGAGGTATCATTTTTATCGGGAGACTTGGGGAAAGCTGGGTGGAATGAAATTTGTGGCTCCTCTCTGATTCCAGAACTTTCTGTCACCAAAATGTGAGGAAAATGTGTTTGTTTAGCCAAATTGTGAGGTTTGCACAGGATTCTGGCTAACAGAACCTGGTCAGAGCCCCACAAGTCACCCCATCTTGGATTCCCCTAGGTCTCTAGTTTTCAAAAATGCATAGTTTTGGTAGGTTTCCATAGGTGCCGGCTGAGCTAGAGGCCAAAATCTACAGGTAGGCACTTTGCAAAAAACACCTCTGTTTCCTTTCAAAACATGTGATGTGTGCACGTTGCGTTTTGGGGCATTTCCTGTCGCGGGCACTAGGCCTACCCACACAAGTGAGGTACCATTTTTATTGGGAGACTTGGAGGAACGCCGGGTGGAAGAAAATTTGTGGCTCCTCTCTGATTCCAGAACTTTCTGTCACCAAAATGTGAGGATAATGTGTTTTTTTTGTCAAATTTTGAGGTTTGAAAAGGATTCTGGGTAATAAAACCTGGTCAGAGCCCCACAAGTCACCCCATCTTGGAATCCCCTAGGTCTCTAGTTTTCAAAAATGCATAGGTTTGGTAGGTTTCCATAGGTGCCGGCTGAGCTAGAGGCCAAAATCTACAGGTAGGCACTTTGCAAAAAACACCTTTGTTTTCTTTCAAAACATGTGATGTGTGCACGTTGCGTTTTGGGGCATTTCCTGTCGCGGGCGCTAGGCCTACCCACACACGTGAGGTATCATTTTTATCGGGAGACTTGCGGGAACGCTGGGTGGAAGGAAATTTGTGGCTCCTCTCTGATTCCAGAACTTTCTGTCACCAAAATGTGAGGAAAATGTGCTTTTTTTAGCCTAATTGTGAGGTTTGCAAAGGATTCTGGGTAACAAAACCTTGTCAGAGCCCCACAAGTCACCCCATCTTGGATTCCCCTAGGTCTCTAGTTTTAAAAAATGCATAGGTTTGGTAGGTTTCCCTAGGTGCCAGCTGAGCTAGAGGCCAAAATCTACTGGTATGCACTTTGCAAAAAACACCTCTGTTTTCTTTCGAAAAATGGGATGGGTCCATGTTGCGTTTTGGGGCATTTCCTGTCGCGGGCACTAGGCCTACCCACACAAGTGAGGTATCATTTTTATCTGGAGACTTAGGGGAACGCTGGGTGGAAGGAAATTTGTGGCTCCTCTCTGATTCCAGAACTTTCTGTCACCAAAATGTGAGGAAAATGTGTTTATTAACCAAATTCTGAGGTTTGCAAAGGGTTCTGGGTAACAGAACCTGGTGAGAGCCCCACAAGTCACCCCATCTAGGATTCCCCTAGGTCTCTAGTTTTCAGAAATGCACAGGTTTGGTAGGTTTCCCTAGGTGCCGGCTGAGCTAGAGGCCAAAATCTACAGGTAGGCACTTTTCAAAAAACAACTCTGTTTTCTTTCAAAAAATGTGATGTGTGCATGTTGCGTTTTGGGGCTTTCGGTGTCGCGGGCGCTAGGCCTACCCACACAAGTGAGGTATCATTTTTATCGGGAGACTTGGGGAAAGCTGGGTGGAAGGAAATTTGTGGCTCCTCTCTGATTCCAGAACTTTCTGTCAGCAAAATGTGAGGAAAATGTGTTTGTTTAGCCAAATTGTGAGGTTTGCAAAGGATTCTGGGTAACAGAACCTGGTCAGAGCCCCACAAGTCACCCCATCTTGGATTCCCCTAGGTCTCTAGTTTTCAAAAATGCATAGGTTTGGTAGGTTTCCATTGGTGCCGGCTGAGCTAGAGGCCAAAATCTACAGGTAGGCACTTTGCAAAAAACACCTCTGTTTTCTTTCAAAACATGTGATGTGTGCACGTTGCGTTTTGGGGCATTTCCTGGCGCGGGCACTAGGCCTACCCACACAAGTGAGGTACCATTTTTATTTGGAGACTTGGAGGAACGCCGGGTGGAAGGAAATTTGTGGCTCCTCTCTGATTCCAGAACTTTCTGTCACCGAAATGTGAGGAAAATGTGTTTGTTTAGCCAAATTTTGAGGTTTGCAAAGGATTCTGGGTAACAGAACCTGGTCAGAGCCCCACAAATCACCCCATCTTGGATTCCCCTAGGTCTCTAGTTTTCAAAAATGCACAGGTTTGGTAGGTTTCCCTAGGTGCCAGCTGAGCTAGAGGCCAAAATCTACAGGTAGGCGCTTTGCAAAAAACACCTCTGTTTTCTTTCGAAAAATGGGATGGGTCCACGTTGCGTTTTGGGGCATTACCTGTCGCGGGCGCTAGGCCTACCCACACAAGTGAGGTATCAGTTTTATCGGGAGACTTGGGGGAACGCTGGGTGGAAGGAAATGTGTGGCTCCTCTCTGATTCCAGAACTTTCTGTCACCAAAATGTGAGGAAAATTTGTTTTTTTAGCCAAATTGTGAGGTTTGCAAAGGATTCTGGGTAACAAAACCTTGTCAGAGCCCCACAAGTCACCCCATCTTGGATTCCCCTAGGTCTCTAGTTTTCAAAAATGCATAGGTTTGGTAGGTTTCCCTAGGTGCCAGCTGAGCTAGAGGCCAAAATCTAGAGGTAGGCACTTTGCAAAAAACACCTCTGTTTTCTTTCAAAAAATGTGATGTGTGCATGTTGCGTTTTGGGGCATTTCCTGTCGCAGGCGCTAGGCCTACCCACACAAGTGAGGTATCATTTGTATCTGGAGACTTAGGGGAACGCTGGGTGGAAGGAAATTTGTGGCTCCTCTCTGATTCCAGAACTTTCTGTCACCAAAATGTGAGGAAAATGTGTTTTTTTAACCAAATTTTGATTTTTGCAAAGGGTTCTGAGTAACAGAACCTGGTGAGAGCCCCACAAGTCACCGCATCTTGGATTCCCCTAGGTATCTAGTTTTCAGAAATGCACAGGTTTGGTAGGTTTCCCTAGGTGCCGGCTGAGCTAGAGGCCAAAATCTACAGGTAGGCACTTTGCAAAAAACAACTCTGTTTTCTTTCAAAAAATGTGATCTGTGCATGTTGCGTTTTGGGGCATTCCCTGTCGCGGGAGCTAGGCCTACCCACACAAGTGAGGTATCATTTTTATCGGGAGACTTGGGGAAAGCTGGGTGGAAGGAAATTTGTGGCTCCTCTCTGATTCCAGAACTTTCTGTCACCAAAATGTGAGGAAAATGTGTTTGTTTAGCCAAATTGTGAGGTTTGCAAAGGATTCTGGGTAACGGAACCTGGTCAGAGCCCCACAAGTCACCCCATCTTGGATTCCCCTAGGTCTCTAGTTTTCAAAAATGCATAGGTTTGGTAGGTTTCCACAGGTGCCGGCTGAGCTAGAGGCCAAAATCTACAGGTAGGCACTTTGCAAAAAACACCTCTGTTTTCTTTCAAAACATGTGATGTGTGCACGTTGCGTTTTGGGGCATTTCCTGTCGCGGGCACTAGGCCTACCCACACAAGTGAGGTACCATTTTTATCGGGAGACTTGGAGGAACGCCGGGTGGAAGGAAATATGTGGCTCCTCTCTGATTCCAGAACTTTCTGTAACCGAAATGTGAGGAAAATGTGTTTGTTTAGCCAAATTTTGAGGTTTGCAAAAGATTCTGGGTAACAGAACCTGGTCAGAGCCCCACAAATCACCCCATCTTGGATTCCCCTAGGTCTCTAGTTTTAAAAAATGCACAGGTTTGGTAGGTTTCCCTAGGTGCCAGCTGAGCTAGAGGCCAAAATCTACAGGTAGGCACTTTGCAAAAAACACCTCTGTTTTCTTTCGAAAAATGGGATGGGACCACGTTGAGTTTAGGGGCATTTCCTGTCGCGGGCGCTAGGCCTACCCACACAAGTGAGGTATCATTTTTATCGGGAGACTTGGGGGAACGCTGGGAGGAAGGAAATGTGTGGCTCCTCTCTGATTCCAGAACTTTCTGTCACCAAAATGTGAGGAAAATGTGTTTTTTTAGCCAAATTGTGAGGTTTGCAAAGGATTCTGGGTAACAAAACCTTGTCAGAGCCCCACAAGTCACCCCATCTTGGATTCCCCTATGTCTCTAGTTTTCAGAAATGCACAGGTTTGGTAGGTTTCCCTAGGTGCCGGCTGAGCTAGAGGCCAAAATCTACAGGTAGGCACTTTGCAAAAAACAACTCTGTTTTCTTTAAAAAAATGTGATGTGTGCATGTCGCGTTCTGGGGCATTCCCTGTCGCGGGCGCTAGGCCTACCCACACAAGTGAGGTATCATTTTTATCGGGAGACTTGGGGAAAGCTGGGTGGAAGGAAATTTGTGTCTCCTCTCTGATTCCAGAACTTTCTGTCACCAAAATGTGAGGAAAATGTGTTTGTTTAGCCAAATTGTGAGGTTTGCAAAGGATTCTGGGTAACAGACCCTGGTCAGAGCCCCACAAATCACCCCATCTTGGATTCCCCTGGGTCTCTAGTTTTCAAAAAAGCACAGGTTTGGTAGGTTTCCCTAGGTGCCGGCTGAGCTAGAGGCCAAAATCTACAGGTAGGCACTTTGCAAAAAACACCTCTGTTTTCTCTCAAAAAATGAGATGTGTCCACGTTGCATTTTGGGGCATTTCCTGTCGCGGGCGCTAGGCCTACCCACACAAGTGAGGTACCATTTTTATCGGGAGACTTGGAGGAACGCCGGGTGGAAGGAAATATGTGGCTCCTCTCTGATTCCAGAACTTTCTGTAACCGAAATGTGAGGAAAATGTGTTTGTTTAGCCAAATTTTGAGGTTTGCAAAAGATTCTGGGTAACAGAACCTGGTCAGAGCCCCACAAATCACCCCATCTTGGATTCCCCTAGGTCTCTAGTTTTAAAAAATGCACAGGTTTGGTAGGTTTCCCTAGGTGCCAGCTGAGCTAGAGCCAAAATCTACAGGTAGGCACTTTGCAAAAAACACCTCTGTTTTCTTTCGAAAAATGGGATGGGACCACGTTGAGTTTTGGGGCATTTCCTGTCGCGGGCGCTAGGCCTACCCACACAAGTGAGGTATCATTTTTATCGGGAGACTTGGGGGAACGCTGGGAGGAAGGAAATGTGTGGCTCCTCTCTGATTCCAGAACTTTCTGTCACCAAAATGTGAGGAAAATGTGTTTTTTTAGCCAAATTGTGAGGTTTGCAAAGGATTCTGGGTAACAAAACCTTGTCAGAGCCCCACAAGTCACCCCATCTTGGATTCCCCTAGGTCTCTAGTTTTCAAAAAAGCATAGGTTTGGTAGGTTTCCCTAGGTGCCAGCTGAGCTAGAGGCCAAAATCTAGAGATAGGCACTTTGCAAAAAACACCTCTGTTTTCTTTAAAAAAATGTGATGTGTGCACGTTGCGTTTTGGGGCATTTCCTGTCGCAGGCGCTAGGCCTACCCACGCAAGTGAGGTATCATTTTTATCTGGAGACTTAGGGGAACGCTGGGTGGAAGGAAATTTGTGGCTCCTCTCTGATTCCAGAACTTTCTGTCACCAAAATGTGAGGAAAATGTGTTTTTTTAACCAAATTTTGAGGTTTGCAAAGGGTTCTGGGTAACAGAACCTGGTGAGAGCCCCACAAGTCACCCCATCTTGGATTCCCCTATGTCTCTAGTTTTCAGAAATGCACAGGTTTGGTAGGTTTCCCTAGGTGCCGGCTGAGCTAGAGGCCAAAATCTACAGGTAGGCACTTTGCAAAAAACAACTCTGTTTTCTTTAAAAAAATGTGATGTGTGCATGTTGCGTTCTGGGGCATTCACTGTCGCGGGCGCTAGGCCTACCCACACAAGTGAGGTATCATTTTTATCGGGAGACTTGGGGAAAGCTGGGTGGAAGGAAATTTGTGTCTCCTCTCTGATTCCAGAACTTTCTGTCACCAAAATGTGAGGAAAATGTGTTTGTTTAGCCAAATTGTGAGGTTTGCAAAGGATTCTGGGTAACAGACAATGGTCAGAGCCCCACAAATAACCCCATCTTGGATTCCCCTGGGTCTCTAGTTTTCAAAAAAGCACAGGTTTGGTAGGTTTCCCTAGGTGCCGGCTGAGCTAGAGGCCAAAATCTACAGGTAGGCACTTTGCAAAAAACACCTCTGTTTTCTCTCGAAAAATGAGATGTGTCCACGTTGCATTTTGGGGCATTTCCTGTCGCAGGCGCTAGGCCTACCCACACAAGTGAGGTATCATTTTTATCGGGAGACTTGCGGGAACGCTGGGTGGAAGGAAATTTGTGACTCCTCTCAGATTCCATAACTTTCTGTCACCAAAATTTGAGGAAAATGAGTTTTTTTAGCCACATTTTGAGGTTTGCAAAGGATTCTGGGTAACAAAACCTGGTCAGAGCCCCACAAGTCACCCCATCTTGGATTCCGCTAGGTCTCTAGTTTTCAAAAATGCATAGGTTTGGTAGGTTTCCCTAGGTGCCGGCTGAGCTAGAGGCCAAAATCTACAGGTAGGCACTTTGCAAAAAACAACTCTGTTGTCTTTCAAAAAATGTGATGTGTGCACGTTGCGTTTTGGGGCATTTCTTGTCGCCGGCGCTACGCCTACCCACACAATTGAGGTATCATTTTTACCTGGAGACTTGGGGGAACGCTGGGTGGAAGGAAATTTGTGGCTCCTCTCTGATTCCAGAACTTTCTGTCACCAAAATGTGAGGAAAATGTATTTTCTTAACCAAATTTTGAGGTTTGCAAAGGATTCTGGGTAACAGAACCTGATGAGAGCCCCACAAGTCACCCCGTCTTGGATTCCCCTAGGTCTCGAGTTTTCAGAAATGCACAGGTTTGGTAGTTTTCCTAGGTGCCGGCTGAGGTAGAGGCCAAAATCTACAGGTAGGCACTTTGCAAAAAACACCTCTGTTTTCTTTCAAAAAATGTGATGTGTGCATGTTGCGTTTTGGGGCATTTCCTGTCGCAGGCGCTAGGCCTACCCACACAAGTGAGGTATCATTTGTATCTGGAGACTTAGGGGAACGCTGGGTGGAAGGAAATTTGTGGCTCCTCTCTGATTCCAGAACTTTCTGTCACTAAAATGTGAGGAAAATGTGTTTTTTTAACCAAATTTTGATTTTTGCAAAGGGTTCTGAGTAACAGAACCTGGTGAGAGCCCCACAAGTCACCGCATCTTGGATTCCCCTAGGTCTCTAGTTTTCAGAAATGCACAGGTTTGGTAGGTTTCCCTAGGTGCCGGCTGAGCTAGAGGCCAAAATCTACAGGTAGGCACTTTGCAAAAAACAACTCTGTTTTCTTTCAAAAAATGTGATCTGTGCATGTTGCGTTTTGGGGCATTCCCTGTCGCGGGAGCTAGGCCTACCCACACAAGTGAGGTATCATTTTTATCGGGAGACTTGGGGAAAGCTGGGTGGAAGGAAATTTGTGGCTCCTCTCTGATTCCAGAACTTTCTGTCACCAAAATGTGAGGAAAATGTGTTTGTTTAGCCAAATTGTGAGGTTTGCAAAGGATTCTGGGAAACGGAACCTGGTCAGAGCCCCACAAGTCACCCCATCTTGGATTCCCCTAGGTCTCTAGTTTTCAAAAATGCATAGGTTTGGTAGGTTTCCATAGGTGCCGGCTGAGCTAGAGGCCAAAATCTACAGGTAGGCACTTTGCAAAAAACACCTCTGTTTTCTTTCAAAACATGTGATGTGTGCACGTTGCGTTTTGGGGCATTTCCTGTCGCGGGCACTAGGCCTACCCACACAAGTGAGGTACCATTTTTATCGGGAGACTTGGAGGAACGCCGGGTGGAAGGAAATATGTGGCTCCTCTCTGATTCCAGAACTTTCTGTAACCGAAATGTGAGGAAAATGTGTTTGTTTAGCCAAATTTTGAGGTTTGCAAAAGATTCTGGGTAACAGAACCTGGTCAGAGCCCCACAAATCACCCCATCTTGGATTCCCCTAGGTCTCTAGTTTTAAAAAATGCACAGGTTTGGTAGGTTTCCCTAGGTGCCAGCTGAGCTAGAGGCCAAAATCTACAGGTAGGCACTTTGCAAAAAACACCTCTGTTTTCTTTCGAAAAATGGGATGGGACCACGTTGAGTTTAGGGGCATTTCCTGTCGCGGGCGCTAGGCCTACCCACACAAGTGAGGTATCATTTTTATCGGGAGACTTGGGGGAACGCTGGGTGGAAGGAAATGTGTGGCTCCTCTCTGATTCCAGAACTTTCTGTCACGAAAATGTGAGTAAAATGTGTTTTTTTAGCCAAATTGTGAGGTTTGCAAAGGATTCTGGGTAACAAAACCTTGTCAGAGCCCCACAAGTCACCCCATCTTGGATTCCCCTAGGTCTCTAGTTTTCAAAAATGCATAGGTTTGGTAGGTTTCCCTAGGTGCCAGCTGAGCTAGAGGCCAAAATCTAGAGATAGGCACTTTGCAAAAAACACCTCTGTTTTCTTTAAAAAAATGTGATGTGTGCACGTTGCGTTTTGGGGCATTTCCTGTCGCAGGCGCTAGGCCTACCCACGCAAGTGAGGTATCATTTTTATCTGGAGACTTAGGGGAACGCTGGGTGGAAGGAAATTTGTGGCTCCTCTCTGATTCCAGAACTTTCTGTCACCAAAATGTGAGGAAAATGTGTTTTTTTAACCAAATTTTGAGGTTTGCAAAGGGTTCTGGGTAACAGAACCTGGTGAGAGCCCCACAAGTCACCCCATCTTGGATTCCCCTATGTCTCTAGTTTTCAGAAATGCACAGGTTTGGTAGGTTTCCCTAGGTGCCGGCTGAGCTAGAGGCCAAAATCTACAGGTAGGCACTTTGCAAAAAACAACTCTGTTTTCTTTAAAAAAATGTGATGTGTGCATGTCGCGTTCTGGGGCATTCCCTGTCGCGGGCGCTAGGCCTACCCACACAAGTGAGGTATCATTTTTATCGGGAGACTTGGGGAAAGCTGGGTGGAAGGAAATTTGTGTCTCCTCTCTGATTCCAGAACTTTCTGTCACCAAAATGTGAGGAAAATGTGTTTGTTTAGCCAAATTGTGAGGTTTGCAAAGGATTCTGGGTAACAGACCCTGGTCAGAGCCCCACAAATCACCCCATCTTGGATTCCCCTGGGTCTCTAGTTTTCAAAAAAGCACAGGTTTGGTAGGTTTCCCTAGGTGCCGGCTGAGCTAGAGGCCAAAATCTACAGGTAGGCACTTTGCAAAAAACACCTCTGTTTTCTCTCAAAAAATGTGATGTGTGCATGTTGCATTTTGGGGCATTTCCTGTCGCGGGCGCTAGGCCTACCCACACAAGTGAGGTACCATTTTTATCGGGAGACTTGGAGGAACGCCGGGTGGAAGGAAATATGTGGCTCCTCTCTGATTCCAGAACTTTCTGTAACCGAAATGTGAGGAAAATGTGTTTGTTTAGCCAAATTTTGAGGTTTGCAAAAGATTCTGGGTAACAGAACCTGGTCAGAGCCCCACAAATCACCCCATCTTGGATTCCCCTAGGTCTCTAGTTTTAAAAAATGCACAGGTTTGGTAGGTTTCCCTAGGTGCCAGCTGACCTAGAGCCAAAATCTACAGGTAGGCACTTTGCAAAAAACACCTCTGTTTTCTTTCGAAAAATGGGATGGGACCACGTTGAGTTTTGGGGCATTTCCTGTCGCGGGCGCTAGGCCTACCCACACAAGTGAGGTATCATTTTTATCGGGAGACTTGGGGGAACGCTGGGAGGAAGGAAATGTGTGGCTCCTCTCTGATTCCAGAACTTTCTGTCACCAAAATGTGAGGAAAATGTGTTTTTTTAGCCAAATTGTGAGGTTTGCAAAGGATTCTGGGTAACAAAACCTTGTCAGAGCCCCACAAGTCACCCCATCTTGGATTCCCCTAGGTCTCTAGTTTTCAAAAATGCATAGGTTTGGTAGGTTTCCCTAGGTGCCAGCTGAGCTAGAGGCCAAAATCTAGAGATAGGCACTTTGCAAAAAACACCTCTGTTTTCTTTAAAAAAATGTGATGTGTGCACGTTGCGTTTTGGGGCATTTCCTGTCGCAGGCGCTAGGCCTACCCACGCAAGTGAGGTATCATTTTTATCTGGAGACTTAGGGGAACGCTGGGTGGAAGGAAATTTGTGGCTCCTCTCTGATTCCAGAACTTTCTGTCACCAAAATGTGAGGAAAATGTGTTTTTTTAACCAAATGTTGAGGTTTGCAAAGGGTTCTGGGTAACAGAACCTGGTGAGAGCCCCACAAGTCACCCCATCTTGGATTCCCCTATGTCTCTAGTTTTCAGAAATGCACAGGTTTGGTAGGTTTCCCTAGGTGCCGGCTGAGCTAGAGGCCAAAATCTACAGGTAGGCACTTTGCAAAAAACAACTCTGTTTTCTTTAAAAAAATGTGATGTGTGCATGTTGCGTTCTGGGGCATTCACTGTCGCGGGCGCTAGGCCTACCCACACAAGTGAGGTATCATTTTTATCGGGAGACTTGGGGAAAGCTGGGTGGAAGGAAATTTGTGTCTCCTCTCTGATTCCAGAACTTTCTGTCACCAAAATGTGAGGAAAATGTGTTTGTTTAGCCAAATTGTGAGGTTTGCAAAGGATTCTGGGTAACAGACCCTGGTCAGAGCCCCACAAATAACCCCATCTTGGATTCCCCTGGGTCTCTAGTTTTCAAAAAAGCACAGGTTTGGTAGGTTTCCCTAGGTGCCGGCTGAGCTAGAGGCCAAAATCTACAGGTAGGCACTTTGCAAAAAACACCTCTGTTTTCTCTCGAAAAATGAGATGTGTCCACGTTGCATTTTGGGGCATTTCCTGTCGCGGGCGCTAGGCCTACCCACACAAGTGAGGTATCATTTTTATCGGGAGACTTGCGGGAACGCTGGGTGGAAGGAAATTTGTGGCTCCTCTCAGATTCCATAACTTTCTGTCACCAAAATGTGAGGAAAATGAGTTTTTTTAGCCACATTTTGAGGTTTGCAAAGGATTCTGGGTAACAAAACCTGGTCAGAGCCCCACAAGTCACCCCATCTTGGATTCCGCTAGGTCTCTAGTTTTCAAAAATGCATAGGTTTGGTAGGTTTCCCTAGGTGCCGGCTGAGCTAGAGGCCAAAATCTACAGGTAGGCACTTTGCAAAAAACACCTCTGTTGTCTTTCAAAAAATGTGATGTGTGCACGTTGCGTTTTGGGGCATTTTTTGTCGCCGGCGCTAGGCCTACCCACACAATTGAGGTATCATTTTTACCTGGAGACTTGGGGGAACGCTGGGTGGAAGGAAATTTGTGGCTCCTCTCTGATTCCAGAACTTTCTGTCACCAAAATGTGAGGAAAATGTATTTTCTTAACCAAATTTTGAGGTTTGCAAAGGATTCTGGGTAACAGAACCTGATGAGAGCCCCACAAGTCACCCCATCTTGGATTCCCCTAGGTCTCGAGTTTTCAGAAATGCACAGGTTTGGTAGTTTTCCTAGGTGCCGGCTGAGGTAGAGGCCAAAATCTACAGGTAGGCACTTTGCAAAAAACACCTCTGTTTTCTTTCAAAAAATTTGATGTGTCCACGTTGCGTTTTGGAGCATTTCCTGTTGCGGGTGCTAGGCCTACCCACACAAGTGAGGTATCATTTTTATCGGGAGACTTTGGGGAACACTGGGTGGAAGGAAATTTGTGGCTCCTCTCTGATTCCAGAACTTTCTGTCACCAAAATGTGAGGAAAATGTGTTTGTTTAGCCAAATTGTGAGGTTTGCAAAGGATTCTGGGTAACAAAACCTTGTCAGAGCCCCACAAGTCACCCCATCTTGGATTCCGCTAGGTCTCTAGTTTTCAAAAATGCATAGGTTTGGTAGGTTTCCCTAGGTGCCGGCTGAGCTAGAGGCCAAAATCTACAGGTAGGCACTTTGCAAAAAACACCTCTGTTGTCTTTCAAAAAATGTGATGTGTGCACGTTGCGTTTTGGGGCATTTCCTGTCGTGGGCGCTAGGCCTACCCACACAAGTGAGGTATCATTTTTATCGGGAGACTTGGGGGAACGCTGGGTGGAAGGAAATTTGTGGCTCCTCTCTGATTCCAGAACTTTCTGTCACCAAAATGTGAGGAAAATGTGTTTTTTTAGCCAAATTGTGAGGTTTGCAAAGGGTTCTGGGTAACAGAACCTGGTGAGAGCCCCACAAGTCACCCCATCTTGGATTCCCCTAGGTCTCGAGTTTTCAGAAATGCACAGGTTTGGTAGTTTTCACTAGGTGCCGGCTGAGGTAAAGGCCAAAATCTACAGGTAGGCACTTTGCAAAAAACACCTCTGTTTTCTTTCGAAAAATGGGATGGGTCCACGTTGCATTTTGGGGCATTTCCTGTCGCGGGCGCTAGGCCAACCCACACAAGTGAGGTATCATTTTTATCGGGAGACTTGCGGGAACGCTGGGTGGAAGGAAATTTGTGCCTCCTCTCAGATTCTAGAACTTTCTGTCACAGAAATGTGAGGAACATGTGTTTTTTTAGACAAATTTTGAGGTTTGCAAAGGATTCTGGGTAACAGAACCTGGTCAGAACCCCACAAGTCACCCCATCCTGGATTCCCCTAGGTCTCTAGTTTTCAAAAAGGCACCGATTTGGTAGGTTTCCCTAGGAGCCGGCTGAGCTAGAGGCCAAAATCTACAGGTAGGCACTTTGCAAAAAACACCTCTGTTTTCTTTCAAAAAATTTGATGTGTCCATGTTGCGTTTTGGAGCATTTCCTGTTGCGGGTGCTAGGTCTACCCACACAAGTGAGGTATCATTTTTATCGGGAGACTTGGGGGAACACTGGGTGGAAGGAAATGTGTGGCTCCTCTCTGATTCCAGAACTTTCTGTCACCAAAATGTGAGGAAAATGTGTTTTTTTAGCCAAATTGTGAGGTTTGCAAAAGATTCTGGGTAACAAAACCTTGTCAGAGCCACACAAGTCACCCCATCTTGGATTCCCCTAGGTCTCTAGTTTTCAAAAATTCATAGGTTTGGTAGGTTTCCCTAGGTGCCAGCTGAGCTAGAGGCCAAAATCTACAGGTAGGCACTTTGCGAAAAACACCTCTGTTTTCTTTAAAAAAATGTGATGTGTGCATGTTGCGTTTTGGGGCATTTTTCTGTTGCAGGCGCTAGGCCTACCCACACAAGTGAGGTATCATTTTTATCTGGAGACTTAGGGGAACGCTGGGTGGAAGGAAATTTGTGGCTCCTCTCTGATTCCAGAACTTTCTGTCACCAAAATGTGAGGATAATGTGTTTTTTTTGTCAAATTTTGAGGTTTGAAAAGGATTCTGGGTAACAAAACCTGGTCAGAGCCCCACAAGTCACCCCATCTTGGAATCCCCTAGGTCTCTAGTTTTCAAAAATGCATAGGTTTGGTAGGTTTCCATAGGTGCCGGCTGAGATAGAGGCCAAAATCTACAGGTAGGCACTTTGCAAAAAACACCTTTGTTTTCTTTCAAAACATGTGATGTGTGCACGTTGCGTTTTGGGGCATTTCCTGTCGCGGGTGCTAGGCCTACCCACACACGTGAGGTATCATTTTTATCGGGCGACTTGGGGGAACGCTGGGTGGAAGGAAATTTGTGGCTCCTCTCTGATTCCAGAACTTTCTGTCACCAAAATGTAGGAAAATGTGCTTTTTTTAGCCAAATTGTGATGTTTGCAAAGGATTCTGGGTAACAAAACCTTGTCAGAGCCACACAAGTCACCCCATCTTGGATTCCGCTAGGTGTCTAGTTTTCAAAAATGCATAGGTTTGGTAGGTTTCCCTAGGTGCCGGCTGAGCTAGAGGCCAAAATCTACAGGTAGGCACTTTGCAAAAAACTCCTCTGTTGTCTTTCAAAAAATGTGATGTGTGCACGTTGCGTTTTGGGGCATTTCCTGTCGTGGGCGCTAGGCCTACCCACACAAGTGAGGTATCATTTTTATCGGGAGACTTGGGGGAACGCTGGGTGGAAGGAAATTTCTGGCTCCTCTCTGATTCCAGAACTTTCTGTCACCAAAATGTGAGGAAAATGTGTTTTTTTAGCCAAATTGTGAGGTTTGCAAAGGGTTCTGGGTAACAGAACCTGGTGAGAGCCCCACAAGTCACCCCATCTTGGATTCCCGTAGGTCTCGAGTTTTCAGAAATGCACAGGTTTGGTAGTTTTCCCTAGGTGCCGGCTGAGGTAAAGGCCAAAATCTACAGGTAGGCACTTTGCAAAAAACACCTCTGTTTTCTTTCGAAAAATGGGATGGGTCCACGTTGCATTTTGGGGCATTTCCTGTCGCGGGCGCTAGGCCAACACACAAGTGAGGTATCATTTTTATCGGGAGACTTGCGGGAACGCTGGGTGGAAGGAAATTTGTGCCTCCTCTCAGATTCTAGAACTTTCTGTCACAGAAATGTGAGGAACATGTGTTTTTTTAGACAAATTTTGAGGTTTGCAAAGGATTCTGGGTAACAGAACCTGGTCAGAACCCCACAAGTCACCCCATCCTGGATTCCCCTAGGTCTCTAGTTTTCAAAAAGGCACCGATTTGGTAGGTTTCCCTAGGAGCCGGCTGAGCTAGAGGCCAAAATCTACAGGTAGGCACTTTGCAAAAAACACCTCTGTTTTCTTTCAAAAAATTTGATGTGTCCACGTTGCGTTTTCGAGCATTTCCTGTTGCGGGTGCTAGGTCTACCCACACAAGTGAGGTATCATTTTTATCAGGAGACTTGGGGGAACACTGGGTGGAAGGAAATGTGTGGCTCCTCTCTGATTCCAGAACTTTCTGTCACCAAAATGTGAGGAAAATGTGTTTTTTTAGCCAAATTGTGAGGTTTGCAAAAGATTCTGGGTAACAAAACCTTGTCAGAGCCCAACAAGTCACCCCATCTTGGATTCCCCTAGGTCTCTAGTTTTAAAAAATGCATAGGTTTGGTAGGTTTACCCAGGTGCTAGCTGAGCTAAAGGCCAAAATCTACAGGTAGGCACTTTGCGAAAAACACCTCAGTTTTCTTTTAAAAAATGTGATGTGTGCATGTTGCGTTTTGGGGCATTTCCTGTTGCAGGAGCTAGGCCTACCCACACAAGTGAGGTATCATTTTTATCTGGAGACTTAGGGGAACGCTGGGTGGAAGGAAATTTGTGGCTCCTCTCTGATTCCAGAACTTTCTGTCACCAAAATGTGAGGATAATGTGTTTTTTTTGTCAAATTTTGAGGTTTGAAAAGGATTCTGGGTAACAAAACCTGGTCAGAGCCCCACAAGTCACCCCATCTTGGAATCCCCTAGGTCTCTAGTTTTCAAAAATGCATAGGTTTGGTAGGTTTCCATAGGTGCCGGCTGAGCTAGAGGCCAAAATCTACAGGTAGGCACTTTGCAAAAAACACCTTTGTTTTCTTTCAAAACATGTGATGTGTGCACGTTGCGTTTTGGGGCATTTCCTGTCGCGGGCGCTAGGCCTACCCACACAAGTGAGGTATCATTTTTATCGGGAGACTTGGGGGAACGCTGGGTGGAAGGAAATTTGTGGCTCCTCTCTAATTCCAGAACTTTCTGTCACCAAAATGTGAGGAAAATGTGCTTTTTTTAGCCAAATTGTGAGGTTTGCAAAGGATTCTGGGTAACAAAACCTTGTCAGAGCCCCACAAGTCACCCCATCTTGGATTCCCCTAGGTCTCTAGTTTTGAAAAATGCATAGGTTTGGTAGGTTTCCCTAGGTGTCAACTGAGCTAGAGGCCACAATCTACAGGTAGGCACTTTGCAAAAAACACCTCTGTTTTCTTTCGAAAAATGGGATGGGTCCACGTTGCGTTTTGGGGCATTTCCTGTCGCGGGCACTAGGCCTACCCACACAAGTGAGGTATCATTTTTATCTGGAGACTTAGGGGAACGCTGGGTGGAAGGAAATTTGTGGCTCCTCTCTGATTCCAGAACTTTCTGTCACCAAAATGTGAGGAAAATTTGTTTTTTAACCAAATTTTGAGGTTTGCAAAGGGTTCTGGGTAACAGAACCTGGTGAGGGCCCCATAAGTCACCCCATCTAGGATTCCCCTAGGTCTCTAGTTTTCAGAAATGCACAGGTTTGGTAGGTTTCCCTAGGTGCCGGCTGAGCTAGAGGCCAAAATCTACAGGTAGGCACTTTGCAAAAAACAACTCTGTTTTCTTTCAATAAATGTGATGTGTGCATGTTGCGTTTTGGGGCATTCCCTGTCGCGGGCGCTAGGCCTACCCACACAAGTGAGGTATCATTTTTATCGGGAGACTTGGGGAAAGCTGGGTGGAAGGAAATTTGTGGCTCCTCTCTGATTCCAGAACTTTCTGTCACCAAAATGTGAGGAAAATGTGTTTGTTTAGCCAAATTGTGAGGTTTGCACAGGATTCTGGCTAACAGAACCTGGTCAGAGCCCCACAAGTCACCCCATCTTGGATTCCCCTAGGTCTCTAGTTTTCAAAAATGCATAGGTTTGGTAGGTTTCCATAGGTGCCGGCTGAGCTAGAGGCCAAAATCTACAGGTAGGCACTTTGCAAAAAACACCTCTGTTTTCTTTCAAAACATGTGATGTGTGCACGTTGCGTTTTGGGGCATTACCTGTCGCGGGCACTAGGCCTACCCACACAAGTGAGGTACCATTTTTATTGGGAGACTTGGAGGAACGCCGGGTGGAAGGAAATTTGTGGCTCCTCTCTGATTCCAGAACTTTCTGTCACCAAAATGTGAGGATAATGTGTTTTTTTTGGTCAAATTTTGAGGTTTGAAAAGGATTCTGGGTAATAAAACCTGGTCAGAGCCCCACAAGTCACCCCATCTTGGAATCCCCTAGGTCTCTAGTTTTCAAAAATGCATAGGTTTGGTAGGTTTCCATAGGTGCCGGCTGAGCTAGAGGCCAAAATCTACAGGTAGGCACTTTGCAAAAAACACCTTTGTTTTCTTTCAAAACATGTGATGTGTGCACGTTGCGTTTTGGGGCATTTCCTGTCGCGGGCGCTAGGCCTACCCACACACGTGAGGTATCATTTTTATCGGGAGACTTGCGGGAACGCTGGGTGGAAGGAAATTTGTGGCTCCTCTCTGATTCCAGAACTTTCTGTCACCAAAATGTGAGGAAAATGTGCTTTTTTTAGCCAAATTGTGAGGTTTGCAAAGGATTCTGGGTAACAAAACCTTGTCAGAGCCCCACAAGTCACCCCATCTTGGATTCCCCTAGGTCTCTAGTTTTAAAAAATGCATAGGTTTGGTAGGTTTCCCTAGGTGCCAGCTGAGCTAGAGGCCAAAATCTACAGGTATGCACTTTGCAAAAAACACCTCTGTTTTCTTTCGAAAAATGGGATGGGTCCACGTTGCGTTTTGGGGCATTTCCTGTCGCGGGCACTAGGCCTACCCACACAAGTGAGGTATCATTTTTATCTGGAGACTTAGGGGAACGCTGGGTGGAAGGAAATTTGTGGCTCCTCTCTGATTCCAGAACTTTCTGTCACCAAAATGTGAGGAAAATGTGTTTTTTAACCAAATGCTGAGGTTTGCAAAGGGTTCTGGGTAACAGAACCTGGTGAGAGCCCCACAAGTCACCCCATCTAGGATTCCCCTAGGTCTCTAGTTTTCAGAAATGCACAGGTTTGGTAGGTTTCCCTAGGTGCCGGCTGAGCTAGAGGCCAAAATCTACAGGTAGGCACTTTGCAAAAAACAACTCTGTTTTCTTTCAAAAAATGTGATGTGTGCATGTTGCGTTTTGGGGCATTCCCTGTCGCGGGCGCTAGTCCTACCCACACAAGTGAGGTATCATTTTTATCGGGAGACTTGGGGAAAGCTGGGTGGAAGGAAATTTGTGGCTCCTCTCTGATTCCAGAACTTTCTGTCACCAAAATGTGAGGAAAATGTGTTTGTTTAGCCAAATTGTGAGGTTTGCAAAGGATTCTGGGTAAAAGAACCTGGTCAGAGCCCCACAAGTCACCCCATCTTGGATTCCCCTAGGTCTCTAGTTTTCAAAAATGCATAGGTTTGGTAGGTTTCCATTGGTGCCGGCTGAGCTAGAGGCCAAAATCTACAGGTAGGCACTTTGCAAAAAACACCTCTGTTTTCTTTCAAAACATGTGATGGGTGCACGTTGCGTTTTGGGGCATTTCCTGTCGCGGGCACTAGGCCTACCCACACAAGTGAGGTACCATTTTTATTGGGAGACTTGGAGGAACGCCGGGTGGAAGGAAATTTGTGGCTCCTCTCTGATTCCAGAACTTTCTGTCACCGAAATGTGAGGAAAATGTGTTTGTTTAGCCAAATTTTGAGGTTTGCAAAGGATTCTGGGTAACAGAACCTGGTCAGAGCCCCACAAATCACCCCATCTTGGATTCCCCTAGGTCTCTAGTTTTCAAAAATGCACAGGTTTGGTAGGTTTCCCTAGGTGCCAGCTGAGCTAGAGGCCAAAATCTACAGGTAGGCGCTTTGCAAAAAACACCTCTGTTTTCTTTCGAAAAATGGGATGGGTCCACGTTGCGTTTTGGGGCATTTCCTGTCGCGGGCGCTAGGCCTACCCACACAAGTGAGGTATCAGTTTTATCGGGAGACTTGGGGGAACGCTGGGTGGAAGGAAATGTGTGGCTCCTCTCTGATTACAGAACTTTCTGTCACCAAAATGTGAGATAAATGGTTTTTTTTAGCCAAATTGTGAGGTTTGAAAATGATTCTGGGTAACAAAACCTTGTCAGAGCCCCACAAGTCACCCCATCTTGGATTCCCCTAGGTCTCTAGTTTTCAAAAATGCATAGGTTTGGTAGGTTTCCCTAGGTGCCAGCTGAGCTAGAGGCCAAAATCTAGAGGTAGGCACTTTGCAAAAAACACCTCTGTTTTCTTTAAAAAAATGTGATGTGTGCATGTTGCGTTTTGGGGCATTTCCTGTCGCAGGCGCTAGGCCTACCCACACAAGTGAGGTATCATTTGTATCTGGAGACTTAGGGGAACGCTGGGTGGAAGGAAATTTGTGGCTCCTCTCTGATTCCAGAACTTTCTGTCACCAAAATGTGAGGAAAATGTGTTTTTTTAACCAAATTTTGATTTTTGCAAAGGGTTCTGAGTAACAGAACCTGGTGAGAGCCCCACAAGTCACCGCATCTTGGATTCCCCTAGGTCTCTAGTTCTCAGAAATGCACAGGTTTGGTAGGTTTCCCTAGGTGCCGGCTAGCTAGAGGCCAAAATCTACAGGTAGGCACTTTGCAAAAAACAACTCTGTTTTCTTTCAAAAAATGTGATCTGTGCATGTTGCGTTTTGGGGCATTCCCTGTCGCGGGAGCTAGGCCTACCCACACAAGTGAGGTATCATTTTTATCGGGAGACTTGGGGAAAGCTGGGTGGAAGGAAATTTGTGGCTCCTCTCTGATTCCAGAACTTTCTGTCACCAAAATGTGAGGAAAATGTGTTTGTTTAGCCAAATTGTGAGGTTTGCAAAGGATTCTGGGTAACGGAACCTGGTCAGAGCCCCACAAGTCACCCCATCTTGGATTCCCCTAGGTCTCTAGTTTTCAAAAATGCATAGGTTTGGTAGGTTTCCATAGGTGCCGGCTGAGCTAGAGGCCAAAATCTACAGGTAGGCACTTTGCAAAAAACACCTCTGTTTTCTTTCAAAACATGTGATGTGTGCACGTTGCGTTTTGGGGCATTTCCTGTCGCGGGCACTAGGCCTACCCACACAAGTGAGGTACCATTTTTATCGGGAGACTTGGAGGAACGCCGGGTGGAAGGAAATATGTGGCTCCTCTCTGATTCCAGAACTTTCTGTCACCGAAATGTGAGGAAAATGTGTTTGTTTAGCCAAATTTTGAGGTTTGCAAAAGATTCTGGGTAACAGAACCTGGTCAGAGCCCCACAAATCACCCCATCTTGGATTCCCCTAGGTCTCTAGTTTTAATAAATGCACAGGTTTGGTAGGTTTCCCTAGGTGCCAGCTGAGCTAGAGGCCAAAATCTACAGGTAGGCACTTTGCAAAAAACACCTCTGTTTTCTTTTGAAAAATGGGATGGGACCACGTTGCGTTTTGGGGCATTTCCTTTCGCGGGCGCTAGGCCTACCCACACAAGTGAGGTATCAGTTTTATCGGGAGACTTGGGGGAACGCTGGGAGGAAGGAAATGTGTGGCTCCTCTCTGATTCCAGAACTTTCTGTCACCAAAATGTGAGGAAAATGTGTTTTTTTAGCCAAATTGTGAGGTTTGCAAAGGATTCTGGGTAACAAAACCTTGTCAGAGCCCCACAAGTCACCCCATCTTGGATTCCCCTAGGTCTCTAGTTTTCAAAAATGCATAGGTTTGGTAGGTTTCCCTAGGTGCCAGCTGAGCTAGAGGCCAAAATCTAGAGATAGGCACTTTGCAAAAAACACCTCTGTTTTCTTTAAAAAAATGTGATGTGTGCACGTTGCGTTTTGGGGCATTTCCTGTCGCAGGTGCTAGGCCTACCCACACAAGTGAGGTATCATTTTTATCGGGAGACTTGGGGAACGCTGGGTGGAAGGAAATTTGTGGCTCCTCTCTGATTCCAGAACTTTCTGTCACCAAAATGTGAGGAAAATGTGTTTGTTTAGCCAAATTGTGAGGTTTGCAAAGGATTCTGGGTAACAGACCCTGGTCAGAGCCCCAAATCACCCCATCTTGGATTCCCCTGGGTCTCTAGTTTTCAAAAAAGCACAGGTTTGGTAGGTTTCCCTAGGTGCCAGCTGAGCTAGAGGCCAAAATCTACAGGTAGGAACTTTGCAAAAAACACCTCTGTTTTCTCTCGAAAAATGAGATGTGTCCACGTTGCATTTTGGGGCATTTCCTGTCGCGGGCGCTAGGCCTACCCACACAAGTGAGGTATCATTTTTATCGGGAGACTTGCGGGAACGCTGGGTGGAAGGAAATTTGTGACTCCTCTCAGATTCCATAACTTTCTGTCACCAAAATGTGAGGAAAATGAGTTTTTTTAGCCACATTTTGAGGTTTGCAAAGGATTCTGGGTAACAAAACCTGGTCAGAGCCCCACAAGTCACCCCATCTTGGATTCCGCTAGGTCTCTAGTTTTCAAAAATGCATAGGTTTGGTAGGTTTCCCTAGGTGCCGGCTGAGCTAGAGGCCAAAATCTACAGGTAGGCACTTTGCAAAAAACACCTCTGTTGTCTTTCAAAAAATGTGATGTGTGCACGTTGCGTTTTGGGGCATTTCTTGTCGCCGGCGCTAGGCCTACCCACACAATTGAGGTATCATTTTTACCTGGAGACTTGGGGGAACGCTGGGTGGAAGGAAATTTGTGGCTCCTCTCTGATTCCAGAACTTTCTGTCACCAAAATGTGAGGAAAATGTATTTTCTTAACCAAATTTTGAGGTTTGCAAAGGATTCTGGGTAACAGAACCTGATGAGAGCCCCACAAGTCACCCCATCTTGGATTCCCCTAGGTCTCGAGTTTTCAGAAATGCACAGGTTTGGTAGTTTTCCTAGGTGCCGGCTGAGGTAGAGGCCAAAATCTACAGGTAGGCACTTTGCAAAAAACACCTCTGTTTTCTTTCAAAAAATTTGATGTGTCCACGTTGCGTTTTGGAGCATTTCCTGTTGCGGGTGCTAGGCCTACCCACACAAGTGAGGTATCATTTTTATCGGGAGACTTTGGGGAACACTGGGTGGAAGGAAATTTGTGGCTCCTCTCTGATTCCAGAACTTTCTGTCACCAAAATGTGAGGAAAATGTGTTTGTTTAGCCAAATTGTGAGGTTTGCAAAGGATTCTGGGTAACGGAACCTGGTCAGAGCCCCACAAGTCACCCCATCTTGGATTCCCCTAGGTCTCTAGTTTTCAAAAATGCATAGATTTGGTATGTTTCCCTAGGTGCCGGCTGAGCTAGAGGCCAAAATCTACAGGTAGGCACTTTGCAAAAAACACCTCTGTTTTCTTTCAAAACATGTGATGTGTGCATGTTGCGTTTTGGGGCATTTCCTGTTGCGGGCACTAGGCCTACCCACACAAGTGAGGTACCATTTTTATCGGGAGACTTGGAGGAACGCCGGGTGGAAGGAAATATGTGGCTCCTCTCTGATTCCAGAACTTTCTGTCACCGAAATATGAGGAAAATGTGTTTGTTTAGCAAATTTTGAGGTTTGCAAAGGATTCTGGGTAACAAAACCTGGTCAGAGCCCCACAAATCACCCCATCTTGGATTCCCCTGGGTCTCTAGTTTTCAAAAAAGCACAGGTTTGGTAGGTTTCCCTAGGTGCCGGCTGAGCTAGAGGCCAAAATCTACAGGTAGGCACTTTGCAAAAAACACCTCTGTTTTCTCTCGAAAAATGAGATGTGTCCACGTTGCATTTTGGGGCATTTCCTGTTGCGGGCGCTAGGCCTACCCACACAAGTGAGGTATCATTTTTATCCGGAGACTTGCGGGAACGCTGGGTGGAAGGAAATTTGTGACTCCTCAGATTCCAGAACTTTCTGTCACCAAAATGTGAGGAAAATGAGTTTTTTTAGCCACATTTTGAGGTTTGCAAAGGATTCTGGGTAACAAAACCTGGTCAGAGCCCCACAAGTCACCCCATCTTGGATTCCCCTAGGTCTCTAGTTTTCAAAAATGCATAGGTTTGGTAGGTTTCCCTAGGTGCCGGCTGAGCTAGAGGCCAAAATCTACAGGTAGGCACTTTGCAAAAAACACCTCTGTTGTCTTTCAAAAAATGTGATGTGTGCACGTTGCGTTTTGGGGCATTTCCTGTCGCAGGTGCTAGGCCTACCCACACAAGTGAGGTATCATTTTTATCGGGAGACTTGCGGAAAGCTGGGTGGAAGGAAATTTGTGGCTCCTCTCTGATTCCAGAACTTTCTGTCACCAAAATGTGAGGAAAATGTGTTTGTTTAGCCAAATTGTGAGGTTTGCAAAGGATTCTGGGTAACAGACCCTGGTCAGAGCCCCACAAATCACCCCATCTTGGATTCCCCTGGGTCTCTAGTTTTCAAAAAAGCACAGGTTTGGTAGGTTTCCCTAGGTGCCGGCTGAGCTAGAGGCCAAAATCTACAGGTAGGAACTTTGCAAAAAACACCTCTGTTTTCTCTCGAAAAATGAGATGTGTCCACGTTGCATTTTGGGGCATTTCCTGTCGCGGGCGCTAGGCCTACCCACACAAGTGAGGTATCATTTTTATCGGGAGACTTGCGGGAACGCTGGGTGGAAGGAAATTTGTGACTCCTCTCAGATTCCATAACTTTCTGTCACCAAAATGTGAGGAAAATGAGTTTTTTTAGCCACATTTTGAGGTTTGCAAAGGATTCTGGGTAACAAAACCTGGTCAGAGCCCCACAAGTCACCCCATCTTGGATTCCGCTAGGTCTCTAGTTTTCAAAAATGCATAGGTTTGGTAGGTTTCCCTAGGTGCCGGCTGAGCTAGAGGCCAAAATCTACAGGTAGGCACTTTGCAAAAAACACCTCTGTTGTCTTTCAAAAAATGTGATGTGTGCACGTTGCGTTTTGGGGCATTTCTTGTCGCCGGCGCTAGGCCTACCCACACAATTGAGGTATCATTTTTACCTGGAGACTTGGGGGAACGCTGGGTGGAAGGAAATTTGTGGCTCCTCTCTGATTCCAGAACTTTCTGTCACCAAAATGTGAGGAAAATGTATTTTCTTATCCAAATTTTGAGGTTTGCAAAGGATTCTGGGTAACAGAACCTGATGAGAGCCCCACAAGTCACCCCATCTTGGATTCCCCTAGGTCTCGAGTTTTCAGAAATGCACAGGTTTGGTAGTTTTCCTAGGTGCCGGCTGAGGTAGAGGCCAAAAACTACAGGTAGGCACTTTGCAAAAAACACCTCTGTTTTCTTTCGAAAAATGGGATGGGTCCACGTTGCGTTTTGGGGCATTTCCTGTCGCGGACGCTAGGCCAACCCACACAAGTGAGGTATCATTTTTATCGGGAGACTTACGGGAACGCTGGGTGGAAGGAAATTTGTGCCTCCTCTCAGATTCTAGAACTTTCTGTCACAGAAATGTGAGGAACATGTGTTTTTTTAGACACATTTTGAGGTTTGCAAAGGATTCTGGGTAATAGAAACTGGTCAGAACCCCACAAGTCACCCCATCCTGGATTCCCCTCGGTCTCTAGTTTTCAAAAATGCACCGATTTGGTAGGTTTCCCTAGGAGCCGGCTGAGCTCAAGGCCAAAATCTACAGGTAGGCACTTTGCAAAAAACACCTCTGTTTTCTTTCAAAAAATTTGATGTGTCCACGTTGCGTTTTGGAGCATTTCCTGTTGCGGGTGCTAGGCCTACCCACACAAGTGAGGTATCATTTTTATCGGGAGACTTTGGGGAACACTGGGTGGAAGGAAATTTGTGGCTCCTCTCTGATTCCAGAACTTTCTGTCACCAAAATGTGAGGAAAATGTGTTTGTTTAGCCAAATTGTGAGGTTTGCAAAGGATTCTGGGTAACGGAACCTGGTCAGAGCCCCACAAGTCACCCCATCTTGGATTCCCCTAGGTCTCTAGTTTTCAAAAATGCATAGATTTGGTATCTTTCCCTAGGTGCCGGCTGAGCTAGAGGCCAAAATCTACAGGTAGGCACTTTGCAAAAAACACCTCTGTTTTCTTTCAAAACATGTGATGTGTGCATGTTGCGTTTTGGGGCATTTCCTGTTGCGGGCACTAGGCCTACCCACACAAGTGAGGTACCATTTTTATCGGGAGACTTGGAGGAACGCCGGGTGGAAGGAAATATGTGGCTCCTCTCTGATTCCAGAACTTTCTGTCACCGAAATATGAGGAAAATGTGTTTGTTTAGCAAATTTTGAGGTTTGCAAAGGATTCTGGGTAACAAAACCTGGTCAGAGCCCCACAAATCACCCCATCTTGGATTCCCCTGGGTCTCTAGTTTTCAAAAAAGCACAGGTTTGGTAGGTTTCCCTAGGTGCCGGCTGAGATAGAGGCCAAAATCTACAGGTAGGCACTTTGCAAAAAACACCTCTGTTTTCTCTCGAAAAATGAGATGTGTCCACGTTGCATTTTGGGGCATTTCCTGTTGCGGGCGCTAGGCCTACCCACACAAGTGAGGTATCATTTTTATCCGGAGACTTGCGGGAACGCTGGGTGGAAGGAAATTTGTGACTCCTCAGATTCCAGAACTTTCTGTCACCAAAATGTGAGGAAAATGAGTTTTTTTAGCCACATTTTGAGGTTTGCAAAGGATTCTGGGTAACAAAACCTGGTCAGAGCCCCACAAGTCACCCCATCTTGGATTCCCCTAGGTCTCTAGTTTTCAAAAATGCATAGGTTTGGTAGGTTTTCCTAGGTGCCGGCTGAGCTAGAGGTTAAAATCTACAGGTAGGCACTTTGCAAAAAACACTCTGTTGTCTTTCAAAAAATGTGATGTGTGCACGTTGCGTTTTGGGGCATTTCCTGTCACGGGCGCTAGGCCTACCCACACAATTGAGGTATCATTTTTATCTGGAGACTTGGGGGAACGTTGGGTGGAAGGAAATTTGTGGCTCCTCTCTGATTCCAGAACTTTCTGTCACCAAAATGTGAGGAAAATGTATTTTCTTAACCAAATTTTGAGGTTTGCAAAGGATTCTGGGTAACAGAACCTGGTGAGAGCCCCACAAGTCACCCCATCTTGGATTCCCCTACGTCTCGAGTTTTCAGAAATGCACAGGTTTGGTAGTTTTCCCTAGGTGCCGGCTGAGGTAGAGGCCAAAATCTACAGGTAGGCACTTTGCAAAAAACACCTTTGTTTTCTTTCGAAAAATGGGATGGGTCCACGTTGCGTTTTGGGGCATTTCCTGTCGCGGACGCTAGGCCAACCCACACAAGTGAGGTATCATTTTTATCGGGAGACTTGCGGGAACGCTGGGTGGAAGGAAATTTGTGCCTCCTCTCAGATTCTAGAACTTTCTGTCACAGAAATGTGAGGATCATGTGTTTTTTTAGACACATTTTGAGGTTTGCAAAGGATTCTGGGTAACAGAACCTGGTCAGAACCCCAGAAGTCACCCCATCCTGGATTCCCCTAGGTCTCTAGTTTTCAAAAATGCACCGATTTGGTAGGTTTCCCTAGGAGCCGGCTGAGCTCGAGGCCAAAATCTACAGGTAGGCACTTTGCAAAAAACACCTCTGTTTTCTTACAAAAAATTTGATGTGTCTACGTTGCGTTTTGGAGCATTTCCTGTTGCGGGTGCTAGGCCTACCCACACAAGTGAGGTATCATTTTTATCGGGAGACTTGGGGGAACAGTGGGTGGAAGGAAATTTGTAGCTCCTCTCTGATTCCAGAACTTTCTGTCACCAAAATGTGAGGAAAATGTGTTTGTTTAGCCAAATTGAGAGGTTTGCAAAGGATTCTGGGTAACGGAACCTGGTCAGAGCCCCACAAGTCACCCCATCTTGGATTCCCCTAGGTCTCTAGTTTTCAAAAATGCATAGGTTTGGTAGGTTTCCCTAGGTGCCGGCTGAGCTAGAGGCCAAAATCTACAGGTAGGCACTTTGCAAAAAACACCTCTGTTTTCCTTCAAAACATGTGATGTGTGCACGTTGCGTTTTGGGGCATTTCCTGTCGCGGGCACTAGGCCTACCCACACAAGTGAGGTACCATTTTTATCGGGAGACTTGGAGGAACGCCGGGTGGAAGGAAATATGTGGCTCCTCTCTGATTCCAGAACTTTCTCTCACCGAAATGTGAGGAAAATGTGTTTGTTTAGCCAAATTGTGAGATTTGCAAAGGATTCTGGGTAACAGAACCTGGTCAGAGCCCCACAAATCACCCCATCTTGGATTCCCCTAGGTCTCTAGTTTTCAAAAATGCACAGGTTTGGTAGGTTTCCCTAGGTGCCAGCTGAGCTAGAGGCCAAAATCTACAGGTAGGCACTTTGCAAAAAACACCTCTGTTTTCTTTCGAAAAATGGGATGGGTCCACGTTGCGTTTTGGGGCATTTCCTGTCGCGGGCGCTAGGTCTACCCACACAAGTGAGGTATCAGTTTTATCGGGAGACTTGGGGGAACGCTGGGTGGAAGGAAATGTGTGGCTCCTCTCTGATTCCAGAACTTTCTGTCACCAAAATGTGAGGAAAATGTGTTTTTTTAGCCAAATTGTGAGGTTTGCAAAGGATTCTGGGTAACAAAACCTTGTCAGAGCCCCACAAGTCACCCCATCTTAGATTCCCCTAGGTCTCTAGTTTTCAAAAATGCATAGGTTTGGTAGGTTTCCCTAGGTGCCAGCTGAGCTAGAGGCCAAAATCTAGAGGTAGGCACTTTGCAAAAAACACCTCTGTTTTCTTTCAAAAAATGTGATGTGTGCACGTTGCGTTTTGGGGCATTTCCTGTCGCAGGCGCTAGGCCTACCCACACAAGTGAGGTATCATTTTTATCTGGAGACTTAGGGGAACGCTGGGTGGAAGGAAATTTGTGGCTCCTCTCTGATTCCAGAACTTTCTGTCACCAAAATGTGAGGAAAATGTGTTTTTTTAACCAAATTTTGAGGTTTGCAAAGGGTTCGGGGTAACAGAACCTGGTGAGAGCCCCACAAGTCACCCCATCTTGGATTCCCCTATGTCTCTAGTTTTCAGAAATGCACAGGTTTGGTAGGTTTCCCTAGGTGCCGGCTGAGCTAGAGGCCAAAATCTACAGGTAGGCACTTTGCAAAAAACAACTCTGTTTTCTTTCAAAAAATGTGATGTGTGCATGTTGCGTTTTGGGGCATTCCCTGTCGCGGGCGCTAGGCCTACCCACACAAGTGAGGTATCATTTTTATCGGGAGAATTGGGGAAAGCTGGGTGGAAAGAAATTTGTGGCTCCTCTCTGATTCCAGAACTTTCTGTCACCAAAATGTGAGGAAAATGTGTTTGTTTAGCCAAATTGTGAGGTTTGCAAAGGATTCTGGGTAACAGAACCTGGTCAGAGCCCCACAAATCACCCCATCTTGGATTCCCCTGGGTCTCTAGTTTTCAAAAAAGCACAGGTTTGGTAGGTTTCCCTAGGTGCCGGCTGAGCTAGAGGCCAAAATCTACAGGTAGGCACTTTGCAAAAAACACCTCTGTTTTCTCTCGAAAAATGAGATGTGTCCACGTTGCATTTTGGGGCATTTCTTGTCGCGGGCGCTAGGCCTACCCACACAAGTGAGGTATCATTTTTATCGGGAGACTTGGGGGAACGCTGGGTGGAAGGAAATTTGTGGCTCCTCTCTGATTCCAGAACTTTCTGTCACCAAAATGTGAGGAACATGTGTTTTTTTAACCAAATTTTGAGGGTTGCAAATGGTTCGGGGTAACAGAACCTGGCGAGAGCCCCACAAGTCACCCCATCTTGGATTCCCCTATGTCTCTAGTTTTCAGAAATGCACAGGTTTGGTAGGTTTCCCTAGGTGCCGGCTGAGCTAGAGGCCAAAATCTACAGGTAGGCACTTTGCAAAAAACAACTCTGTTTTCTTTCATAAAATGTGATGTGTGCATGTTGCGTTTTGGGGCATTCCCTGTCGCGGGCGCTAGGCCTACCCACACAAGTGAGGTATCATTTTTATCGGGAGACTTGGGGAAAGCTGGGTGGAAAGAAATTTGTGGCTCCTCCCGGATTCCAGAACTTTCTGTCACCAAAATGTGAGGAAAATGTGTTTGTTTAGCCAAATTTTGAGGTTTGCAAAGGATTCTGGGTAACAGAACCTGGTGAGAGCCCCACAAGTCACCCCATCTTGGATTCCCCTAGGTCTCGAGTTTTCAGAAATGCACAGGTTTGGTAGTTTTCCCTAGGTGCCGGCTGAGGTAGAGGCCAAAATCTACAGGTAGGCACTTTGCAAAAAACACCTCTGTTTTCTTTCAAAACATGTGATGTGTGCACGTTGCGTTTTGGGGCATTTCCTGTCGCGGGCACTAGGCCTACCCACACAAGTGAGGTCTCATTTTTATCGGGAGACTTGGAGGAACGCCGGGTGGAAGGAAATATGTGGCTCCTCTCTGATTCCAGAACTTTCTGTCACAGAAATGTGAGGAACATGTGTTTTTTTAGACACATTTTGAGGTTTGCAAAGGATTCTGGGTAACAGAACCTGGTCAGAACCCCACAAGTCACCCCATCCTGGATTCCCCTAGGTCTCTAGTTTTCAAAAATGCACCGATTTGGTAGGTTTCCCTAGGAGCCGGCTGAGCTCAAGGCCAAAATCTACAGGTAGGCACTTTGCAAAAAACACCTCTGTTTTCTTTCAAAAAATTTGATGTGTCCACGTTGCGTTTTGGAGCATTTCCTGTCGCGGGCGCTAGGCCTACCCACACAAGTGAGGTATCATTTTTATTGGGAGACTTGCGGGAATGCTGGGTGGAAGGAAATTTGTGACTCCTCTCAGATTCCAGAACTTTCTGTCACCAAAATGTGAGGAAAATGAGTTTTTTTAGCCACATTTTGAGGTTTGCAAAGGATTCTGGGTAACAAAACCTGGTCAGAGCCCCACAAGTCACCCCATCTTGGATTCCCCTAGGTCTCTAGTTTTCAAAAATGCATAGGTTTGGTAGGTTTCCCTAGGTGCCGGCTGAGCTAGAGGCCAAAATCTACAGGTAGGCACTTTGCAAAAAACACCTCTGTTGTCTTTCAAAAAATGTGATGTGTGCACGTTGCGTTTTGGGGCATTTCCTGTCGCGGGCACTAGGCCTACCCACACAATTGAGGTATCATTTTTATCTGGAGACTTGGGGGAACGCTGGGTGGAAGGAAATTTGTGGCTCCTCTCTGATTCCAGAACTTTCTGTCACCAAAATGTGAGGAAAATGTATTTTCTTAACCAAATTTTGAGGTTTGCAAAGGATTCTGGGTAACAGAACCTGATGAGAGCCCCACAAGTCACCCCATCTTGGATTCCCCTAGGTCTCGAGTTTTCAGAAATGCACAGGTTTGGAAGTTTTCCCTAGGTGGCGGCTGAGGTAGAGGCCAAAATCTACAGGTAGGCACTTTGCAAAAAATACCTCTGTTTTCTTTCGAAAAATGGGATGGGTCCACGTTGCGTTTTGGGGCATTTCCTGTCGCGGACGCCAGGCCAACCCACACAAGTGAGGTAACATTTTTATCGGGAGACTTGCGGGAACGCTGGGTGGAAGGAAATTTGTGCCTCCTCTCAGATTCTAGAACTTTCTGTCACAGAAATGTGAGGAACATGTGTTTTTTTAGACACATTTTGAGGTTTGAAAAGGATTCTGGGTAACAGAACCTGGTCAGAACCCCACAAGTCACCCCATCCTGGATTCCCCTAGGTCTCTAGTTTTCAAAAATGCACCGATTTGGTAGGTTTCCCTAGGAGCCGGCTGAGCTCGAGGCCAAAATCTACAGGTAGGCACTTTGCAAAAAACACCTCTGTTTTCTTTCAAAAAATTCGATGTGTCCACGTTGCGTTTTGGAGCATTTCCTGTTGCGGGTGCTAGGCCTACCCACAGAAGTGAGGTATCATTTTTATCGGGAGACTTGGGGGAACACTGGGTGGAAGGAAATCCGTGGCTCCTCTCTGATTCCAGAACTTTCTGTCACCAAAATGTGAGGAAAATGTGTTTGTATAGCCAAATTGTGAGGTTTGCAAAGGATTCTGGGTAACGGAACCTGGTCAGAGCCCCACAAGTCACCCCATCTTGGATTCCCCTAGGTCTCTAGTTTTCAAAAATGCATAGGTTTGGTAGGTTTCCATAGGTGCCGGCTGAGCTAGAGTCCAAAATCTACAGGTAGGCACTTTGCAAAAAACACCTCTGTTTTCTTTCAAAACATGTGATGTTTGCACGTTGCGTTTTGGGGCATTTCCTGTCGCGGGCACTAGGCCTACCCACTCAAGTGAGGTACCATTTTTATCGGGAGACTTGGAGGAACGCCGGGTGGAAGGAAATATGTGGCTCCTCTCTGATTCCAGAACTTTCTGTCACCGAAATGTGAGGAAAATGTGTTTGTTTAGCCAAATTTTGAGGTTTGCAAAGGATTCTGGGTAACAGAACCTGGTCAGAGCCCCACAAATCACCCCATCTTGGATTCCCCTAGGTCTCTATTTTTCAAAAATGCACAGGTTTGGTAGGTTTCCCTAGGTGCCGGCTGAGGTAGAGGCCAAAATCTACAGGTAGGCACTTTGCAAAAAACACCTCTGTTTTCTTTCGAAAAATGGGATGGGTCCACGTTGCGTTTTGGGGCATTTCCTGTCGCGGACGCTAGGCCAACCCACACAAGTGAGGTATCATTTTTATCGGGAGACTTGCGGGAACGCTGGGTGGAAGGAAGTTTGTGCCTCCTCTCAGATTCTAGAACGTTCTGTCACAGAAATGTGAGGAACATGTGTTTTTTTAGACACATTTTGAGGTTTGCAAAGGATTCTGGGTAACAGAACCTGGTCAGAACCCCACAAGTCACCCCATCCTGGATTCCCCTAGGTCTCTAGTTTTCAAAAATGCACTCATTTGGTAGGTTTCCCTAGGAGCCGGCTGAGCTCGAGGCCAAAATCTACAGGTAGGCACTTTGCAAAAAACACCTCTGTTTTCTTTAAAAAAAGTTGATGTGTCCACGTTGCGTTTTGGAGCATTTCCTGTTGCGGGTGCTAGGCCTACCCACACAAGTGAGGTATCATTTTTATCGGGAGACTTGGGGGAACACTGGGTGGAAGGAAATTTGTGGCTCCTCTCTGATTCCAGAACTTTCTGTCACCAAAATGTGAGGAAAATGTGTTTGTTTAGCCACATTTTGAGGTTTGCAAAGGATTCTGAGTAACAAAATCTGGTCAGAGCCCCACAAGTCACCCCATCTTGGATTCCCCTAGGTCTCTAGTTTTCAAAAATGCATAGGTTTGGTAGGTTTCCCTAGGTGCCGGCTGAGCTAGAGTCCAAAATCTACAGGTAGGCACTTTGCAAAAAACACCTCTGTTGTCTTTCAAAAAATGTGATGTGTGCACGTTGCGTTTTGGGGCATTTCCTGTCGCGGGCACTAGGCCTACCCACACAATTGAGGTATTATTTTTATCTGGAGACTTGGGGGAACGCTGGGTGGAAGGAAATTTGTGGCTCCTCTCTGATTCCAGAACTTTCTGTCACCAAAATGTGAGGAAAATGTATTTTCTTAACCAAATTTTGAGGTTTGCAAAGGATTCTGGGTAACAGAACCTGATGAGAGCCCCACAAGTCACCCCATCTTGGATTCCCCTAGGTCTCGAGTTTTCAGAAATGCACAGGTTTGGTACTTTTCCCTAGGTGCCGGCTGAGGTAGAGGCCAAAATCTACAGGTAGGCACTTTGCAAAAAACACCTCTGTTTTCTTTCGAAAAATGGGATGGGTCCACGTTGCGTTTTGGGGCATTTCCTGTCGCGGACGCTAGGCCAACCCACACAAGTGAGGTATCATTTTTATCGGGAGACTTGCGGGAACGCTGGGTGGAAGGAAATTTGTGCCTCCTCTCAGATTCTAGAACTTTCTGTCACAGAAATGTGAGGAACATGTGTTTTTTTAGACACATTTTGAGGTTTGAAAAGGATTCTGGGTAACAGAACCTGGTCAGAACCCCACAAGTCACCCCATCCTGGATTCCCCTAGGTCTCTAGTTTTCAAAAATGCACCGATTTGGTAGGTTTCCCTAGGAGCCGGCTGAGCTCAAGGCCAAAATCTACAGGTAGGCACTTTGCAAAAAACACATCTGTTTTCTTTAAAAAAATTTGATGTGTCCACGTTGCGTTTTGGAGCATTTCCTGTCGCGGGCGCTAGGCCTACCCACACAAGTGAGGTATCATTTTTATCGGGAGACTTGCGGGAACGCTGGGTGGAAGGAAATTTGTGACTCCTCTCAGATTCCAGAACTTTCTGTCACCAAAAAGTGAGGAAAATGAGTTTTTTTAGCCACATTTTGAGGTTTGCAAAGGATTCTGGGTAACAAAACCTGGTCAGAGCCCCACAAGTCACCCCATCTTGGATTCCCCTAGGTCTCTAGTTTTAAAAAATGCATAGGTTTGGTAGGTTTCCCTAGGTGCCGGCTGAGCTAGAGGTCAAAATCTACAGGTAGGCACTTTGCAAAAAACACCTCTGTTGTCTTTCAAAAAATGTGATGTGTGCACGTTGCGTTTTGGGGCATTTCCTGTCGCGGGCACTAGGCCTACCCACACAATTGAGGTATCATTTTTATCTGGAGACTTGGGGGAACGCTGGGTGGAAGGAAATTTGTGGCTCCTCTCTGATTCCAGAACTTTCTGTCACCAAAATGTGAGGAAAATGTATTTTCTTAACCAAATTTTGAGGTTTGCAAAGGATTCTGGGTAACAGAACCTGATGAGAGCCCCACAAGTCACCCCATCTTGGATTCCCCTAGGTCTCGAGTTTTCAGAAATGCACAGGTTTGGTAGTTTTCCCTAGGTGCCGGCTGAGGTAGAGGCCAAAACCTACAGGTAGGCACTTTGCAAAAAACAACTCTGTTTTCTTTCGAAAAATGAGATGGGTCCACGTTGCGTTTTGGGTCATTTCCTGTCGCGGACGCTAGGCCAACCCACACAAGTGAGGTATCATTTTTATCGGGAGACTTGCGGGAACGCTGGGTGGAAGGAAATTTGTGCCTCCTCTCAGATGCTAGAACTTTCTGTCACAGAAATGTGAGGAACATGTGTTTTTTTAGACACATTTTGAGGTTTGAAAAGGATTCTGGGTAACAGAACCTGGTCAGAACCCCACAAGTCACCCCATCCTGGATTCCCTTAGGTCTCTAGTTTTCAAAAATGCAAAGATTTGGTAGGTTTCCCTAGGAGCCGGCTGAGCTCAAGGCCAAAATCTACAGGTAGGCACTTTGCAAAAAACACCTCTGTTTTCTTTAAAAAAAATTGATGTGTCCACGTTGCGTTTTGGAGCATTTCCTGTCGCGGGCGCTAGGCCTACCCACACAAGTGAGGTATCATTTTTATCGGGAGACTTGCGGGAACGCTGGGTGGAAGGAAATTTGTGACTCCTCTCAGATTCCAGAACTTTCTGTCACCAAAAAGTGAGGAAAATGAGTTTTTTTAGCCACATTTTGAGGTTTGCAAAGGATTCTGGGTAACAAAACCTGGTCAGAGCCCCACAAGTCACCCCATCTTGGATTCCCCTAGGTCTCTAGTTTTAAAAAATGCATAGGTTTGGTAGGTTTCCCTAGGTGCCGGCTGAGCTAGAGGCCAAAATCTACAGGTAGGCACTTTGCAAAAAACACCTCTGTTTTCTTTCAAAAAATTTGATGTGTCCACGTTGCGTTTTGGAGCATTTCCTGTTGCGGGTGCTAGGCCTACCCACACAATTGAGGTATCATTTTTATCGGGAGACTTGGGGGAACACTGGGAGGAAGGAAATTCGTGGCTCCTCTCTGATTCCAGAACTTTCTGTCACCAAAATGTGAGGAAAATGTGTTTGTTTAGCCAAATTGTGAGGTTTGCAAAGGATTCTGGGTAACGGAACCTGGTCAGAGCCCCACAAGTCACCCCATCTTGGATTCCCCTAGGTCTCTAGTTTTCAAAAATGCATAGGTTTGGTAGGTTTCCATAGGTGCCGGCTGAGCTAGAGGCCAAAATCTACAGGTAGGCACTTTGCAAAAAACACCTCTGTTTTCTTTCAAAACATGTGATGTTTGCACGTTGCGTTTTGGGGCATTTCCTGTCGCGGGCACTAGGCCTACCCACACAAGTGAGGTACCATTTTTATCGGGAGACTTGGAGGAACGCCGGGTGGAAGGAAATATGTGGCTCCTCTCTGATTCCAGAACTTTCTGTCACCGAAATGTGAGGACAATGTGTTTGTTTAGCTAAATTTTGAGGTTTGCAAAGGATTCTGGGTAACAGAACCTGGTCAGAGCCCCACAAATCACCCCATCTTGGATTCCCCTAGGTCTCTATTTTTAAAAAATGCACAGGTTTGGTAGGTTTCCCTAGGTGCCGGCTGAGGTAGAGGCCAAAATCTACAGGTAGGCACTTTGCAAAAAACACCTCTGTTTTCTTTCGAAAAATGGGATGGGTCCACGTTGCGTTTTGGGGCATTTCCTGTCGCGGACGCTAGGCCAACCCACACAAGTGAGGTATAATTTTTATCGGGAGACTTGCGGGAACGCTGGGTGGAAGGAAGTTTGTGCCTCCTCTCAGATTCTAGAACTTTCTGTCACAGAAATGTGAGGAACATGTGTTTTTTTAGACACATTTTGAGGTTTGCAAAGGATTCTGGGTAACAGAACCTGGTCAGAACCCCACAAGTCACCCCATCCTGGATTCCCCTAGGTCTCTAGTTTTCAAAAATTCACCGATTTGGTAGGTTTCCCTAGGAGCCGGCTGAGCTCGAGGCCAAAATCTACAGGTAGGCACTTTGCAAAAAACACCTCTGTTTTCTTTCAAAAAATTTGATGTGTCCACGTTGCGTTTTGGAGCATTTCCTGTTGCGGGTGCTAGGCCTACCCACACAAGTGAGGTATAATTTTTATCGGGAGACTTTGGGGAACACTGGGTGGAAGGAAATTTGTGGCTCCTCTCTGATTCCAGAACTTTCTGTCACCAAAATGTGAGGAAAATGTGTTTGTTTAGCCAAATTGTGAGGTTTGCAAAGGATTCTGGGTAACGGAACCTGGTCAGAGCCCCACAAGTCACCCCATCTTGGATTCCCCTAGGTCTCTAGTTTTCAAAAATGCATAGGTTTGGTAGGTTTCCATAGGTGCCGGCTGAGCTAGAGGCCAAAATCTACAGGTAGGCACTTTGCAAAAAACACCTCTGTTTTCTTTCAAAACATGTGATGTTTGCACGTTGCGTTTTGGGGCATTTCCTGTCGCGGGCACTAGGTCTACCCACACAAGTGAGGTACCATTTTTATCGGGAGACTTGGAGGAACGCCGGGTGGAAGGAAATATGTGGCTCCTCTCTGATTCCAGAACTTTCTGTCACCGAAATGTGAGGAAAATGTGTTTGTTTAGCCAAATTTTGAGGTTTGCAAAGGATTCTGGGTAACAGAACCTGGTCAGAGCCCCACAAATCACCCCATCTTGGATTCCCCTAGGTCTCTATTTTTCAAAAATGCACAGGTTTGGTAGGTTTCCCTAGGTGCCGGCTGAGCTAGAGGCCAAAATCTACAAGTAGGCACTTTGCAAAAAACAACTCTGTTTTCTTTCAAAAAATGTGATGTGTGCACGTTGCGTTTTGGGGCATTCCCTGTCGCAGGCGCTAGGCCTACCCACACAAGTGAGGTATCATTTTTATCGGGAGACTTGGGGAAAGCTGGGTGGAAAGAAATTTGTGGCTCCTCTCTGATTCCAGAACTTTCTGTCACCAAAATGTGAGGAAAATGTGTTTGTTTAGCCAAATTGTGAGGTTTGCAAAAGATTCTGGGTAACAGAACCTGGTCAGAGCCCCACAAATCACCCCATCTTGGATTCCCCTGGGTCTGTAGTTTTCAAAAAAAGCACAGGTTTGGTAGGTTTCCCTAGGTGCCGGCTGAGCTAGAGGCCAAAATCTACAGGTAGGCACTTTGCAAAAAACACCTCTGTTTTCTCTCGAAAAATGAGATGTGTCCACGTTGCATTTTGGGGCATTCCCTGTCGCGGGCGCTAGGCCTACCCACACAAGTGAGGTATCATTTTTATCCGGAGACTTGCGGGAACGCTGGGTGGAAGGAAATTTGTGACTCCTCTCAGATTCGAGAACTTTCTGTCACCAAAATGTGAGGAAAATGAGTTTTTTTAGCCACATTTTGAGGTTTGCAAAGGATTCTGGGTAACAAAACCTGGTCAGAGCCCCACAAGTCACCCCATCTTGGATTCCCCTAGGTCTCTAGTTTTCATAAATGCATAGGTTTGGTAGGTTTCCCTAGGTGCCGGCTGTGCTAGAGGCCAAAATCTACAGGTAGGCACTTTGCAAAAAACACCTCTGTTGTCTTTCAAAAAATGTGATGTGTGCACGTTGCGTTTTGGGGCATTTCCTGTCACGGGCGCTAGGCCTACCCACACAATTGAGGTATCATTTTTATCTGGAGACTTGGGGGAACGCTGGGTGGAAGGAAATTTGTGGCTCCTCTCTGATTCCAGAACTTTCTGTCACCAAAATGTGAGGAAAATGTATTTTCTTAACCAAATTTTGAGGTTTGCAAAGGATTCTGGGTAACAGAACCTGGTGAGAGCCCCACAAGTCACCCCATCTTGGATTCCCCTAGGTCTCGAGTTTTCAGAAATGCACAGGTTTGGTAGTTTTCCCTAGGTGCCGGCTGAGGTAGAGGCCAAAATCTACAGGTAGGCACTTTGCAAAAAACACCTCTGTTTTCTATCGAAAAATGGGATGGGTCCACTTTGCGTTTTGGGGCATTTCCTGTCGCGGACGCTAGGCCAACCCACACAAGTGAGGTATCATTTTTATCGGGAGACTTGCGGGAACGCTGGGTGGAAGGAAATTTGTGCCTCCTCTCAGATTCTAGAACTTTGTCACAGAAATGTGAGGAACATGTGTTTTTTTAGACACATTTTGAGGTTTGCAAAGGATTCTGGGTAACAGAACCTGGTCAGAACCCCACAAGTCACCCCATCCTGGATTCCCCTAGGTCTCTAGTTTTCAAAAATGCACCGATTTGGTAGGTTTCCCTAGGAGCCGGCTGAGCTCGAGGCCAAAATCTACAGGTAGGCACTTTGCAAAAAACACCTCTGTTTTCTTTCAAAAAATTTGATGTGTGCACGTTGCGTTTTGGAGCATTTCCTGTTGCGGGTGCTAGGCCTACCCACACAAGTGAGGTATCATTTTTATCGGGAGACTTGGGGGAACACTGGGTGGGAGGAAATGTGTGGCTCCTCTCTGATTCCAGAACTTTCTGTCACCAAAATGTGAGGAAAATGTGTTTTTTTAGCCAAATTGTGAGGTTTGCAAAGGATTCTGGGTAACAAACCTTGTCAGAGCCCCACAAGTCACCCCATCTTGGATTACCCTAGGTCTATAGTTTTCAAAAATGCATAGGTTTGGTAGGTTTCCCTAGGTGCCAGCTGAGCTAGAGGCCAAAATCTACAGGTAGGCACTTTGCAAAAAACACCTCTGTTTTCTTTCAAAAAATGTGATGTGTGCACGTTGCGTTTTGGGGCATTTCCTGTTGCGAGGGCTAGGCCTACCCACACAATTGAGGTATCATTTTTATCTGGAGACTTGGGGGAACGCTGGGTGGAAGGAAATTTGTGGCTCCTCTCTGATTCCAGAACTTTCTGTCACCAAAATGTGAGGAAAATGTATTTTCTTAACCAAATTTTGAGGTTTGCAAACGATTCTGGGTAACAGAACCTGGTGAGAGCCCCACAAGTCACCCCATCTTGGATTCCCCTAGGTCTCGAGTTTTCTGAAATGCACAGGTTTGGTAGTTTTCCCTAGGTGCCGGCTGAGGTAGAGGCCAAAATCTACAGGTAGGCACTTTGTAAAAAACACCTCTGTTTTCTTTCGAAAAATGGGATGGGTCCACGTTGCGTTTTGGGGCATTTCCTGTCGCGGACGCTAGGCCAACCCACACAAGTGAGGTATCATTTTTATTGGGAGACTTGCGGGAACGCTGGGTGAAAGGAAATTTGTGCCTCCTCTCAGATTCTAGAACTTTCTGTCACAGAAATGTGAGGAACATGTGTTTTTTTAGACAAATTTTGAGGTTTGCAAAGGATTCTGGGTAACAGAACCTGGTCAGAACCCCACAAGTCACCCCATCCTGGATTCCCCTAGGTCTCTAGTTTTCAAAAATGCACCGATTTGGTAGGTTTCCCTAGGAGCCGGCTGAGCTCGAGGCCAAAATCTACAGGTAGGCACTTTGCAAAAAACACCTCTGTTTTCTTTCAAAAAATTTGATGTGATCACGTTGCGTTTTGGAGCATTTCTTGTTGCGGGTGCTAGGCCTACCCACAAAAGTGAGGTATCATTTTTATCGGGAGACTTGGGGGAACAGTGGGTGGAAGGAAATTTGTGGCTCCTCTCTGATTCCAGAACTTTCTGTCACCAAAATGTGAGGAAAATGTGTTTGTTTAGCCAAATTGTGAGGTTTGCAAATGATTCTGGGTAACGGAACCTGGTCAGAGCCCACAAATCACCCCATCTTGGATTCCCCTAGGTCTCTAGTTTTCACAAATGCACAGGTTTGGTAGGTTTCCCTAGGTGCCAGCTGAGCTAGAGGCCAAAATCTACAGGTAGGCACTTTGCAAAAAACACCTCTGTTTTCTTTCGAAAAATGGGATGGGTCCACGTTGCGTTTTGGGGCATTTCCTGTCGCAGGCGCTAGGCCTACCCACACAAGTGAGGTATCAGTTTTATCGGGAGATTTGGGGGAACGCTGGGCGGAAGGAAATGTGTGGCTCCTCTCTGATTCCAGAACTTTCTGTCACCAAAATGTGAGGAAAATGTGTTTTTTTAGCCAAATTGTGAGGTTTGCAAAGGATTCTGGGTAACAAAACCTTGTCAGAGCCCCACAAGTCACCCCATCTTGGATTCCCCTAGGTCTCTATTTTTCAAAAATGCATAGGTTTGGTAGGTTTCCCTAGGTGCCAGCTGAGCTAGCGGCCAAAATCTAGAGGTAGGCACTTTGCAAAAAACAACTCTGTTTTCTTTCAAAAAATGTGATGTGTGCACGTTGCGTTTTGGGGCATTTCCTGTCGCAGGCGCTAGGCCTACCCACACAAGTGAGGTATCATTTTTATCTGGAGACTTAGGGGAACGCTGGGTGGAAGGAAATTTGTGGCTCCTCTCTGATTCCAGAACTTTCTGTCACCAAAATGTGAGGAAAATGTGTTTTTTTAACCAAATTTTGAGGTTTGCAAAGGGTTCTGGGTAACAGAACCTGGTGAGAGCCCCACAAGTCACCCCATCTTGGATTCCCCTATGTCTCTAGTTTTCAGAAATGCACAGGTTTGGTAGGTTTCCCTAGGTGCCGGCTGAGCTAGAGGCCAAAATCTACAGGTATGCACTTTGCAAAAAACAACTCTGTTTTCTTTCAAAAAATGTGATGTGTGCATGTTGCGTTTTGGGGCATTCCCTGTCGCGGGCGCTAGGCCTACCCACACAAGTGAGGTATCATTTTTATCGGGAGACTTGGGGAAAGCTGGGTGGAAAGAAATTTGTGACTCCTCTCTGATTCCAGAACTTTCTGTCACCAAAATGTGAGGAAAATGTGTTTGTTTAGCCAAATTGTGAGGTTTGCAAAGGATTCTGGGTAACAGAACCTGGTCAGAGCCCCACAAATCACCCCATCTTGGATTCCCCTGGGTCTCTAGTTTTCAAAAAAGCACAGGTTTGGTAGGTTTCTCTAGGTGCCGGCTGAGCTAGAGGCCAAAATCTACAGGTAGGCACTTTGCAAAAAACACCTCTGTTTTCTCTCGAAAAATGAGATGTGTCCACGTTACATTTTGGGGCATTTCCTGTCGCGGGCGCTAGGCCTACCCACACAAGTGAGGTATCATTTTTATCCGGAGACTTGCGGGAACGCTGGGTGGAAGGAAATTTGTGACTCCTCTCAGATTCCAGAACTTTCTGTCACCAAAATGTGAGGAAAATGAGTTTTTTTAGCTACATTTTGAGGTTTGCAAAGGATTCTGGGTAACAAAACCTGGTAAGAGCACCACAAGTCACCCCATCTTGGATTCCCCTAGGTCTCTAGTTTTCAAAAATGCATAGGTTTGGTAGGTTTCCCTAGGTGCCGGCTGAGCTAGAGGCCAAAATCTACAGGTAGGCACTTTGCAAAAAACACCTCTGTTGTCTTTCAAAAAATGTGATGTGTGCACGTTGCGTTTTGGGGCATTTCCTGTCGCGGGCACTAGGCCTACCCACACAAGTGAGGTACCATTTTTATCGGGAGACTTGGAGGAACGCCGGGTGGAAGGAAATATGTGGCTCCTCTCTGATTCCAGAACTTTCTGTCACAGAAATGTGAGGAACATGTGTTTTTTTAGACACATTTTGAGGTTTGCAAAGGATTCTGGGTAACAGAACCTGGTCAGAACCCCACAAGTCACCCCATCCTGGATTCCCCTAGGTCTCTAGTTTTCAAAAATGCACCGATTTGGTAGGTTTCCCTAGGAGCCGGCTGAGCTCAAGGCCAAAATCTACAGGTAGGCACTTTGCAAAAAACACCTCTGTTTTCTTTCTAAAAATTTGATGTGTCCACGTTGCGTTTTGGAGCATTTCCTGTCGCGGGTGCTAGGCCTACCCACACAAGTGAGGTATCATTTTTATCGGGAGACTTGCGGGAACGCTGGGTGGAAGGAAATTTGTGACTCCTCTCAGATTCCAGAACTTTCTGTCACCAAAATGTGAGGAAAATGAGTTTTTTTAGCCACATTTTGAGGTTTGCAAAGGATTCTGGGTAACAAAACCTGGTCAGAGCCCCACAAGTCACCCCATCTTGGATTCCCCTAGGTCTCTAGTTCTTAAAAATGCATAGGTTTGGTAGGTTTCCCTAGGTGCCGCATGAGCTAGAGGCCAAAATCTACAGGTAGGCACTTTGAAAAAAACACCTCTGTTGTCTTTCAAAAAATGTGATGTGTGCACGTTGCGTTTTGGGGCATTTTCTGTCGCGGGTGCTAGGCCTACCCACACAATTGAGGTATTATTTTTATCTGGAGACTTGGGGGAACGCTGGGTGGAAGGAAATTTGTGGCTCCTCTCTGATTCCAGAACTTTCTGTCACCAAAATGTGAGGAAAATGTATTTTCTTAACCACATTTTGAGGTTTGCAAAGGATTGTGGGTAACAGAACCTGGTCAGAGCCCCACAAATCACCCCATCTTGGATTCCCCTAGGTCTCTATTTTTCAAAAATGCACAGGTTTGGTAGGTTTCCCTAGGTGCCAGCTGAGCTAGAGGCCAAAATCTACAGGTAGGCACTTTGCAAAAAACACCTCTGTTTTCTTTCGAAAAATGGGATGGGTCCACGTTGCGTTTTGGGGTATTTCCTGTCGCGGGCGCTAGGCCTACCGACACAAGTGAGGTATCAGTTTTATCGGGAGACTTGGGGGAACGCTGGGTGGAAGGAAATGTGTGGCTCCTCTCTGATTCCAGAACTTTCTGTCACCAAAATGTGAGGAAAATGTGTTTTTTTAGCCAAATTGTGAGGTTTGCAAAGGATTCTGGGTAACAAAACCTTGTCAGAGCCCCACAAGTCACCCCATCTTGGATTCCCCTAGGTCTCTAGTTTTCAAAAATGCATAGGTTTGGTAGGTTTACCTAGGTGCCAGCTGAGCTAGAGGCCAAAATCTAGAGGTAGGAACTTGGCAAAAAACACCTCTGTTTTCTCTCGAAAAATGAGATGAGTCCACGTTGCATTTTGGGGCATTTCCTGTCGCGGGCGCTAGGCCTACCCACACAAGTGAGGTATCATTTTTATCGGGAGACTTGCGGGAACGCTGGGTGGAAGGAAATTTGTGACTCCTCTCAGATTCCATAACTTTCTGTCACCAAAATGTGAGGAAAATGAGTTTTTTTAGCCACATTTTGAGGTTTGCAAAGGATTCTGGGTAACAAAACCTGGTCAGAGCCCCACAAGTCACCCCATCTTGGATTCCGCTAGGTCTCTAGTTTTCAAAAATGCATAGGTTTGGTAGGTTTCCCTAGGTGCCGGCTGAGCTAGAGGCCAAAATCTACAGGTAGGCACTTTGCAAAAAACACCTCTGTTTTCTTTCGAAAAATGGGATGGGTCCACGTTGCGTTTTGGGGTATTTCCTGTCGCGGGCGCTAGGCCTACCGACACAAGTGAGGTATCAGTTTTATCGGAAGACTTGGGGGAACGCTGGGTGGAAGGAAATGTGTGGCTCCTCTCTGATTCCAGAACTTTCTGTCACCAAAATGTGAGGAAAATGTGTTTTTTTAGCCAAATTGTGAGGTTTGCAAAGGATTCTGGGTAACAAAACCTTGTCAGAGCCCCACAAGTCACCCCATCTTGGATTCCCCTAGGTCTCTAGTTTTCAAAAATGCATAGGTTTGGTAGGTTTACCTAGGTGCCAGCTGAGCTAGAGGCCAAAATCTAGAGGTAGGAACTTGGCAAAAAACACCTCTGTTTTCTCTCGAAAAATGAGATGAGTCCACGTTGCATTTTGGGGCATTTCCTGTCGCGGGCGCTAGGCCTACCCACACAAGTGAGGTATCATTTTTATCGGGAGACTTGCGGGAACGCTGGGTGGAAGGAAATTTGTGACTCCTCTCAGATTCCATAACTTTCTGTCACCAAAATGTGAGGAAAATGAGTTTTTTTAGCCACATTTTGAGGTTTGCAAAGGATTCTGGGTAACAAAACCTGGTCAGAGCCCCACAAGTCACCCCATCTTGGATTCCGCTAGGTCTCTAGTTTTCAAAAATGCATAGGTTTGGTAGGTTTCCCTAGGTGCCGGCTGAGCTAGAGGCCAAAATCTACAGGTAGGCACTTTGCAAAAAAAACCTCTGTTGTCTTTCAAAAAATGTGATGTGTGCACGTTGCGTTTTGGGGCATTTCTTGTCGCCGGCGCTAGGCCTACCCACACAATTGAGGTATCATTTTTACCTGGAGACTTGGGGGAACGCTGGGTGGAAGGAAATTTGTGGCTCCTCTCTGATTCCAGAACTTTCTGTCACCAAAATGTGAGGAAAATGTGTTTTTTTAACCAAATTTTGAGGTTTGCAAAGGGTTCTGGGTAACAGAACCTGGTGAGAGCCCCACAAGTCACCCCATCTTGGATTCCCCTATGTCTCTAGTTTTCAGAAATGCACAGGTTTGGTAGGTTTCCCTAGGTGCCGGCTGAGCTAGAGGCCAAAATCTACAAGTAGGCACTTTGCAAAAAACAACTCTGTTTTCTTTCAAAAAATGTGATGTGTGCACGTTGCGTTTTGGGGCATTCCCTGTCGCGGGCGCTAGGCCTACCCACACAAGTGAGGTATCATTTTTATCGGGAGACTTGTGGAAAGCTGGGTGGAAAGAAACTTGTGGCTCCTCTCTGATTCCAGAACTTTCTGTCACCAAAATGTGAGGAAAATGTGTTTGTTTAGCCAAATTGAGAGGTTTGCAAAAGATTCTGGGTAACAGAACCTGGTCAGAGCCCCACAAATCACCCCATCTTGGATTCCCCTGGGTCTCTAGTTTTCAAAAAAAGCACAGGTTTGGTAGGTTTCCCTAGGTGCCGGATGAGCTAGAGGCCAAAATCTACAGGTAGGCACTTTGCAAAAAACACCTCTGTTTTCTCTCGAAAAATGAGATGTGTCCACGTTGCATTTTGGGGCATTCCCTGTCGCGGGCGCTAGGCCTACCCACACAAGTGAGGTATCATTGTTATCCGGAGACTTGCGGGAACGCTGGGTGGAAGGAAATTTGTGGCTCCTCTCTGATTCCAGAACTTTCTGTCACCAAAATGTGAGGAAAATGTATTTTCTTAACCAAATTTTGAGGTTTGCAAAGGATTCTGGGTAACAGAACCTGGTGAGAGCCCCACAAGTCACCCCATCTTGGATTCCCCTAGGTCTCGAGTTTTCAGAAATGCACAGGTTTGGTAGTTTTCCCTAGGTGCCGGCTGAGGTAGAGGCCAAAATCTACAGGTAGGCACTTTGCAAAAAACACCTCTGTTATCTTTCAAAAAATGGGATGGGTCCACGTTGCGTTTTGGGGCATTTCCTGTTGCGGACGCTAGGCCAACCCACACAAGTGAGGTATCATTTTTATCGGGAGACTTGCGGGAACGCTGGGTGGAAGGAAATTTGTGCCTCCTCTCAGATTCTAGAACTTTCGGTCACAGAAATGTGAGGAACATGTGTTTTTTTAGACACATTTTGAGGTTTGCAAAGGATTCTGGGTAACAGAACCTGGTTAGAACCCCACAAGTCACCCCATCCTGGATTCCCCTAGGTCTCGAGTTTTCAAAAATGCACCGATTTGGTAGGTTTCCCTAGGAGCCGGCTGAGCTCGAGGCCAAAATCTACAGGTAGGCACTTTGCAAAAAACACCTCTGTTTTCTTTCAAAAAATTGATGTGTGCACGTTGCGTTTTGGAGCATTTCCTGTTGCGGGTGCTAGGCCTACCCACACAAGTGAGGTATCATTTTTATCGGGAGACTTGGGGGAACACTGGGTGGGAGGAAATGTGTGGCTCCTCTCTGATTCCAGAACTTTCTGTCACCAAAATGTGAGGAAAATGTGTTTTTTTAGCCAAATTGTGAGGTTTGCAAAGGATTCTGGGTAACAAACCTTGTCAGAGCCCCACAAGTCACCCCATCTTGGATTACCCTAGGTCTCTAGTTTTCAAAAATGCATAGGTTTGGTAGGTTTCCCTAGGTGCCAGCTGAGCTAGAGGCCAAAATCTACAGGTAGGCACTTTGCAAAAAACACCTCTGTTTTCTTTCAAAAAATGTGATGTGTGCACATTGCGTTTTGGGGCATTTCCTGTTGCGGGTGCTAGGCCAACCCACACAAGTGAGGTATCATTTTTATCGGGAGACTTGGGAGAACACTGGGTGGAAGGAAATGTGTGATTCCTCTCAGATTCCAGAACTTTCTGTCACCAAAATGTGAGGAAAATGAGTTATTTTAGCCACATTTTGAGGTTTGCAAAGGATTCTGGGTAACAAAACCTGGTCAGAGCCCCACAAGTCACCCCATCTTGGATTCCCCTAGGTCTCTAGTTTAAAAAAATGCATAGGTTTGGTAGGTTTCCCTAGGTGCCGGCTGAGCTAGAGGCCAAAATCTAGAGGTAGGCACTTTGCAAAAAAGCACCTCTGTTGTCTTTCAAAAAATGTGATGTGTGCACGTTGCGTTTTGGGGCATTTCCTGTCGCGAGGGCTAGGCCTACCCACACAATTGAGGTATCATTTTTATCTGGAGACTTGGGGGAACGCTGGGTGGAAGGAAATTTGTGGCTCCTCTCTGATTCCAGAACTTTCTGTCACCAAAATGTGAGGAAAATGTATTTTCTTAACCAAATTTTGAGGTTTGCAAAGGATTCTGGGTAACAGAACCTGGTGAGAGCCCCACAAGTCACCCCATCTTGGATTCCCCTAGGTCTCTATTTTTAAAAAATGCACAGGTTTGGTAGGTTTCCCTAGGTGCCGGCTGAGGTAGAGGCCAAAATCTACAGGTAGGCACTTTGCAAAAAACACCTCTGTTTTCTTTCGAAAAATGGGATGGGTCCACGTTGCGTTTTGGGGCATTTCCTGTCGCGGACACTAGGCCAACCCACACAAGTGAGGTATCATTTTTATCGGGAGACTTGCGGGAACGCTGGGTGGAAGGAAGTTTGTGCCTCCTCTCAGATTCTAGAACTTTCTGTCACAGAAATGTGAGGAACATGTGTTTTTTTAGACACATTTTGAGGTTTGCAAAGGATTCTGGGTAACAAAACCTTGTCAGAACCCCACAAGTCACCCCATCCTGGATTCCCCTAGGTCTCTAGTTTTCAAAAATGCACCGATTTGGTAGGTTTCCCTAGGAGCCGGCTGAGCTCGAGGCCAAAATCTACAGGTAGGCACTTTGCAAAAAACACCTCTGTTTTCTTTCAAAAAATTTGATGTGTCCACGTTGCCTTTTGGAGCATTTCCTGTTGCGGGTGCTAGGCCTACCCACACAAGTGAGGTATCATTTTTATCGGGAGACTTGGGGGAACACTGGGTGGAAGGAAATTTGTAGCTCCTCTCTGATTCCAGAACTTTCTGTCACCAAAATGTGAGGAAAATGTGTTTGTTTAGCCAAATTGTGAGGTTTGCAAAGGATTCTGGGTAACGGAACCTGGTCAGAGCCCCACAAGTCACCCCATCTTGGATTCCCCTAGGTCTCTAGTTTTCAAAAATGCATAGGTTTGGTAGGTTTCCATAGGTGCCGGCTGAGCTAGAGGCCAAAATCTACAGGTAGGCACTTTGCAAAAAACACCTCTGTTTTCTTTCAAAACATGTGATGTTTGCACGTTGCGTTTTGGGGCATTTCCTGTCGCGGGCACTAGGCCTACCCACACAAGTGAGGTACCATTTTTATCGGGAGACTTGGAGGAACGCCGGGTGGAAGGAAATATGTGGCTCCTCTCTGATTCCAGAACTTTCTGTCACCGAAATGTGAGGAAAATGTGTTTGTTTAGCCAAATTTTGAGGTTTGCAAAGGATTCTGGGTAACAGAACCTGGTCAGAGCCCCACAAATCACCCCATCTTGGATTCCCCTAGGTCTCTATTTTTCAAAAATGCACAGGTTTGGTAGGTTTCCCTAGGTGCCAGCTGAGCTAGAGGCCAAAATCTACAGGTAGGCACTTTGCAAAAAACACCTCTGTTTTCTTTCGAAAAATGGGATGGGTCCACGTTGCGTTTTGGGGCATTTCCTGTCGCGGGCGCTAGGCCTACCCACACAAGTGAGGTATCAGTTTTATCGGGAGACTTGGGGGAACGCTGGGTGGGAGGAAATGTGTGGCTCCTCTCTGATTCCAGAACTTTCTGTCACCAAAATGTGAGGAAAATGTGTTTTTTTAGCCAAATTGTGAGGTTTGCAAAGGATTCTGGGTAACAAAACCTTGTCAGAGCCCCACAAGTCACCCCATCTTGGATTCCCCTAGGTCTCTAGTTTTCAAAAATGTATAGGTTTGGTAGGTTTCCCTAGGTGCCAGCTGAGCTAGCGGCCAAAATCTAGAGGTAGGCACTTTGCAAAAAACGACTCTGTTTTCTTTCAAAAAATGTGATGTGTGCACGTTGCGTTTTGGGGCATTTCCTGTCGCAGGCGCTAGGCCTACCCACACAAGTGAGGTATCATTTTTATCTGGAGACTTAGGGGAACGCTGGGTGGAAGGAAATTTGTGGCTCCTCTCTGATTCCAGAACTTTCTGTCACCAAAATGTGAGGAAAATGTGTTTTTTTAACCAAATTTTGAGGTTTGCAAAGGGTTCTGGGTAACAGAACCTGGTGAGAGCCCCACAAGTCACCCCATCTTGGATTCCCCTATGTCTCTAGTTTTCAGAAATGCACAGGTTTGGTAGGTTTCCCTAGGTGCCGGCTGAGCTAGAGGCCAAAATCTACAGGTATGCACTTTGCAAAAAACAACTCTGTTTTCTTTCAAAAAATGTGATGTGTGCATGTTGCGTTTTGGGGCATTCCCTGTCGCGGGCGCTAGGCCTACCCACACAAGTGAAGTATCATTTTTATCGGGAGACTTGGGGAAAGCTGGGTGGAAAGAAATTTGTGGCTCCTCTCTGATTCCAGAACTTTCTGTCACCAAAATGTGAGGAAAATGTGTTTGTTTAGCCAAATTGTGAGGTTTGCAAAGGATTCTGGGTAACAGAACCTGGTCAGAGCCCCTCAAATCACCCCATCTTGGATTCCCCTGGGTCTCTAGTTTTCAAAAAAGCACAGGTTTGGTAGGTTTCTCTAGGTGCCGGCTGAGCTAGAGGCCAAATTCTACAGGTAGGCACTTTGCAAAAAACATCTCTGTTTTCTTTCGAAAAATGGGATGGGTCCACGTTGCGTTTTGGGGCATTTCCTGTCGCGGACGCTAGGCCAACCCACACAAGTGAGGTATCATTTTTATCGGGAGACTTGCGGGAACGCTGGGTGGAAGGAAGTGTGTGCCTCCTCTCAGATTCTAGAACTTTCTGTCACAGAAATGTGAGGAACATGTGTTTTTTTAGACACATTTTGAGGTTTGCAAAGGATTCTGGGTAACAGAACCTGGTCAGAACCCCACAAGTCACCCCATCCTGGATTCCCCTAGGTCTCTAGTTTTCAAAAATGCACCGATTTGGTAGGTTTCCCTAGGAGCCGGCTGAGCTCGAGGCCAAAATCTACAGGTAGGCACTTTGCAAAAAACACCTCTGTTTTCTTTCAAAAAATTTGATGTGTCCACGTTGCGTTTTGGAGCATTTCCTGTTGCGGGTGCTAGGCCTACCCACACAAGTGAGGTATCATTTTTATCGGGAGACTTGGGGGAACACTGGGTGGAAGGAAATTTGTAGCTCCTCTCTGATTCCAGAACTTTCTGTCACCAAAATGTGAGGAAAATGTGTTTGTTTAGCCAAATTGTGAGGTTTGCAAAGGATTCTGGGTAACGGAACCTGGTCAGAGCCCCACAAGTCACCCCATCTTGGATTCCCCTAGGTCTCTAGTTTTCAAAAATGCATAGGTTTGGTAGGTTTCCATAGGTGCCGGCTGAGCTAGAGGCCAAAATCTACAGGTAGGCACTTTGCAAAAAACACCTCTGTTTTCTTTCAAAACATGTGATGTTTGCACGTTGCGTTTTGGGGCATTTCCTGTCGCGGGCACTAGGCCTACCCACACAAGTGAGGTACCATTTTTATCGGGAGACTTGGAGGAACGCCGGGTGGAAGGAAATATGTGGCTCCTCTCTGATTCCAGAACTTTCTGTCACCGAAATGTGAGGAAAATGTGTTTGTTTAGCCAAATTTTGAGGTTTGAAAGGATTCTGGGTAACAGAACCTGGTCAGAGCCCCACAAATCACCCCATCTTGGATTCCCCTAGGTCTCTATTTTTCAAAAATGCACAGGTTTGGTAGGTTTCCCTAGGTGCCAGCTGAGCTAGAGGCCAAAATCTACAGGTAGGCACTTTGCAAAAAACACCTCTGTTTTCTTTCGAAAAATGGGATGGGTCCACGTTGCGTTTTGGGGCATTTCCTGTCGCGGGCGCTAGGCCTACCCACACAAGTGAGGTATCAGTTTTATCGGGAGACTTGGGGGAACGCTGGGTGGGAGGAAATGTGTGGCTCCTCTCTGATTCCTGAACTTTCTGTCACCAAAATGTGAGGAAAATGTGTTTTTTTAGCCAAATTGTGAGGTTTGCAAAGGATTCTGGGTAACAAAACCTTGTCAGAGCCCCACAAGTCACCCCATCTTGGATTCCCCTAGGTCTCTAGTTTTCAAAAATGCATAGGTTTGGTAGGTTTCCCTAGGTGCCAGCTGAGCTAGCGGCCAAAATCTAGAGGTAGGCACTTTGCAAAAAACAACTCTGTTTTCTTTCAAAAAATGTGATGTGTGCACGTTGCGTTTTGGGGCATTTCCTGTCGCAGGCGCTAGGCCTACCCACACAAGTGAGGTATCATTTTTATCTGGAGACTAAGGGGAACGCTGGGTGGAAGGAAATTTGTGGCTCCTCTCTGATTCCAGAACTTTCTGTCACCAAAATGTGAGGAAAATGTGTTTTTTTAACCAAATTTTGAGGTTTGCAAAGGGTTCTGGGTAACAGAACCTGGTGAGAGCCCCACAAGTCACCCCATCTTGGATTCCCCTATGTCTCTAGTTTTCAGAAATGCACAGGTTTGGTAGGTTTCCCTAGCTGCCGGCTGAGCTAGAGGCCAAAATCTACAAGTAGGCACTTTGCAAAAAACAACTCTGTTTTCTTTCAAAAAATGTGATGTGTGCACGTTGCGTTTTGGGGCATTCCCTGTCGCGGGCGCTAGGCCTACCCACACAAGTGAGGTATCATTTTTATCGGGAGACTTGTGGAAAGCTGGGGGGAAAGAAACTTGTGGCTCCTCTCTGATTCCAGAACTTTCTGTCACCAAAATGAGAGGAAAATGTGTTTGTTTAGCCAAATTGTGAGGTTTGCAAAAGATTCTGGGTAACAGAACCTGGTCAGAGCCCCACAAATCACCCCATCTTGGATTCCCCTGGGTCTCTAGTTTTCAAAAAAAGCACAGGTTTGGTAGGTTTCCCTAGGTGCCGGCTGAGCTAGAGGCCAAAATCTACAGGTAGGCACTTTGCAAAAAACACCTCTGTTTTCTCTCGAAAAATGAGATGTGTCCACGTTGCATTTTGGGGCATTCCCTGTCGCGGGCGCTAGGCCTACCCACACAAGTGAGGTATCATTGTTATCCGGAGACTTGCGGGAACGCTGGGTGGAAGGAAATTTGTGACTCCTCTCAGATTCCAGAACTTTCTGTCACCAAAATGTGAGGAAAATGAGTTTTTTTAGCCACATTTTGAGGTTTGCAAAGGATTCTGGGTAACAAAACCTGGTCAGAGCCCCACAAGTCACCCCATCTTGGATTCCGCTATGTCTCTAGTTTTCAGAAATGCACAGGTTTGGTAGGTTTCCCTAGCTGCCGGCTGAGCTAGAGGCCAAAATCTACAAGTAGGCACTTTGCAAAAAACAACTCTGTTTTCTTTCAAAAAATGTGATGTGTGCACGTTGCGTTTTGGGGCATTCCCTGTCGCGGGCGCTAGGCCTACCCACACAAGTGAGGTATCATTTTTATCGGGAGACTTGTGGAAAGCTGGGGGGAAAGAAACTTGTGGCTCCTCTCTGATTCCAGAACTTTCTGTCACCAAAATGAGAGGAAAATGTGTTTGTTTAGCCAAATTGTGAGGTTTGCAAAAGATTCTGGGTAACAGAACCTGGTCAGAGCCCCACAAATCACCCCATCTTGGATTCCCCTGGGTCTCTAGTTTTCAAAAAAAGCACAGGTTTGGTAGGTTTCCCTAGGTGCCGGCTGAGCTAGAGGCCAAAATCTACAGGTAGGCACTTTGCAAAAAACACCTCTGTTTTCTCTCGAAAAATTAGATGTGTCCACGTTGCATTTTGGGGCATTCCCTGTCGCGGGCGCTAGGCCTACCCACACAAGTGAGGTATCATTGTTATCCGGAGACTTGCGGGAACGCTGGGTGGAAGGAAATTTGTGACTCCTCTCAGATTCCAGAACTTTCTGTCACCAAAATGTGAGGAAAATGAGTTTTTTTAGCCACATTTTGAGGTTTGCAAAGGATTCTGGGTAACAAAACCTGGTCAGAGCCCCACAAGTCACCCCATCTTGGATTCCCCTAGGTCTCTAGTTTTCAAAAATGCATAGGTTTGGTAGGTTTCCCTAGGTGCCGGCTGTGCTAGAGGCCAAAATCTACAGGTAGGCACTTTGCAAAAAACACCTCTGTTGTCTTTCAAAAAATGTGATGTGTGCACGTTGCGTTTTGGGGCATTTCCTGTCACGGGCGCTAGGCCTACCCACACAATTGAGGTATCATTTTTATCTGGAGACTTGGGGGAACGCTGGGTGGAAGGAAATTTGTGGCTCCTCTCTGATTCCAGAACTTTCTGTCACCAAAATGTGAGGAAAATGTATTTTCTTAACCAAATTTTGAGGTTTGCAAAGGATTCTGGGTAACAGAACCTGGTGAGAGCCCCACAAGTCACCCCATCTTGGATTCCCCTAGGTCTCGAGTTTTCAGAAATGCACAGGTTTGGTAGTTTTCCCTAGGTGCCGGCTGAGGTAGAGGCCAAAATCTACAGGTAGGCACTTTGCAAAAAACACCTCTGTTATCTTTCGAAAAATGGGATGGGTCCACGTTGCGTTTTGGGGCATTTCCTGTTGCGGACGCTAGGCCAACCCACACAAGTGAGGTATCATTTTTATCGGGAGACTTGCGGGAACGCTGGGTGGAAGGAAATTTGTGCCTCCTCTCAGATTCTAGAACTTTCGGTCACAGAAATGTGAGGAACATGTGTTTTTTTAGACACATTTTGAGGTTTGCAAAGGATTCTGGGTAACAGAACCTGGTCAGAACCCCACAAGTCACCCCATCCTGGATTCCCCTAGGTCTCTAGTTTTCAAAAATGCACCGATTTGGTAGGTTTCCCTAGGAGCCGGCTGAGCTCGAGGCCAAAATCTACAGGTAGGCACTTTGCAAAAAACACCTCTGTTTTCTTTCAAAAAATTTGATGTGTGCACGTTGCGTTTTGGAGCATTTCCTGTTGCGGGTGCTAGGCCTACCCACACAAGTGAGGTATCATTTTTATCGGGAGACTTGGGGGAACACTGGGTGGGAGGAAATGTGTGGCTCCTCTCTGATTCCAGAACTTTCTGTCACCAAAATGTGAGGAAAATGTGTTTTTTTAGCCAAATTGTGAGGTTTGCAAAGGATTCTGGGTAACAAACCTTGTCAGAGCCCCACAAGTCACCCCATCTTGGATTACCCTAGGTCTCTAGTTTTCAAAAATGCATAGGTTTGGTAGGTTTCCCTAGGTGCCAGCTGAGCTAGAGGCCAAAATCTACAGGTAGGCACTTTGCAAAAAACACCTCTGTTTTCTTTAAAAAAATGTGATGTGTGCACATTGCGTTTTGGGGCATTTCCTGTTGCGGGTGCTAGGCCAACCCACACAAGTGAGGTATCATTTTTATCGGGAGACTTGGGGGAACACTGGGTGGAAGGAAATGTGTGATTCCTCTCAGATTCCAGAACTTTCTGTCACCAAAATGTGAGGAAAATGAGTTATTTTAGCCACATTTTGAGGTTTGCAAAGGATTCTGGGTGACAAAACCTGGTCAGAGCCCCACAAGTCACCCCATCTTGGATTCCCCTAGGTCTCTAGTTTAAAAAAATGCATAGGTTTGGTAGGTTTCCCTAGGTGCCGGCTGAGCTAGAGGCCAAAATCTAGAGGTAGGCACTTTGCAAAAAAGCACCTCTGTTGTCTTTCAAAAAATGTGATGTGTGCACGTTGCGTTTTGGAGCATTTCCTGTCGCGAGGGCTAGGCCTACCCACACAATTGAGGTATCATTTTTATCTGGAGACTTGGGGGAACGCTGGGTGGAAGGAAATTTGTGGCTCCTCTCTGATTCCAGAACTTTCTGTCACCAAAATGTGAGGAAAATGTATTTTCTTAACCAAATTTTGAGGTTTGCAAAGGATTCTGGCTAACAGAACCTGGTGAGAGCCCCACAAGTCACCCCATCTTGGATTCCCCTAGGTCTCTATTTTTAAAAAATGCACAGGTTTGGTAGGTTTCCCTAGGTGCCGGCTGAGGTAGAGGCCAAAATCTACAGGTAGGCACTTTGCAAAAAACACCTCTGTTTTCTTTCGAAAAATGGGATGGGTCCACGTTGCGTTTTGGGGCATTTCCTGTCGCGGACACTAGGCCAACCCACACAAGTGAGGTATCATTTTTATCGGGAGACTTGCGGGAACGCTGGGTGGAAGGAAGTTTGTGCCTCCTCTCAGATTCTAGAACTTTCTGTCACAGAAATGTGAGGAACATGTGTTTTTTTAGACACATTTTGAGGTTTGCAAAGGATTCTGGGTAACAAAACCTTGTCAGAACCCCACAAGTCACCCCATCCTGGATTCCCCTAGGTCTCTAGTTTTCAAAAATGCACCGATTTGGTAGGTTTCCCTAGGAGCCGGCTGAGCTCGAGGCCAAAATCTACAGGTAGGCACTTTGCAAAAAACACCTCTGTTTTCTTTAAAAAAAATTGATGTGTCCACGTTGCATTTTGGAGCATTTCCTGTTGCGGGTGCTAGGCCTACCCACACAAGTGAGGTATCATTTTTATCGGGAGACTTGGGGGAACACTGGGTGGAAGGAAATTTGTAGCTCCTCTCTGATTCCAGAACTTTCTGTCACCAAAATGTGAGGAAAATGTGTTTGTTTAGCCAAATTGTGAGGTTTGCAAAGGATTCTGGGTAACGGAACCTGGTCAGAGCCCCACAAGTCACCCCATCTTGGATTCCCCTAGGTCTCTAGTTTTAAAAAATGCATAGGTTTGGTAGGTTTCCATAGGTGCCGGCTGAGCTAGAGGCCAAAATCTACAGGTAGGCACTTTGCAAAAAACACCTCTGTTTTCTTTCAAAACATGTGATGTTTGCACGTTGCGTTTTGGGGCATTTCCTGTCGCGGGCACTAGGCCTACCCACACAAGTGAGGTACCATTTTTATCTGGAGACTTGGAGGAACGCCGGGTGGAAGGAAATATGTGGTTCCTCTCTGATTCCAGAACTTTCTGTCACCGAAATGTGAGGAAAATGTGTTTGTTTAGCCAAATTTTGAGGTTTGCAAAGGATTCTGGGTAACAGAACCTGGTCAGAGCCCCACAAATCACTCCATCTTGGATTCCCCTAGGTCTCTATTTTTCAAAAATGCACAGGTTTGGTAGGTTTCCCTAGGTGCCAGCTGAGCTAGAGGCCAAAATCTACAGGTAGGCACTTTGCAAAAAACACCTCTGTTTTCTTTCGAAAAATGGGATGGGTCCACGTTGCGTTTTGGGGCATTTCCTGTCGCGGGCGCTAGGCCTACCCACACAAGTGAGGTATCAGTTTTATCGGGAGACTTGGGGGAACGCTGGGTGGGAGGAAATGTGTGGCTCCTCTCTGATTCCAGAACTTTCTGTCACCAAAATGTGAGGAAAATGTGTTTTTTTAGCCAAATTGTGAGGTTTGCAAAGGATTCTGGGTAACAAAACCTTGTCAGAGCCCCACAAGTCACCCCATCTTGGATTCCCCTAGGTCTCTAGTTTTAAAAAATGCATAGGTTTGGTAGGTTTCCCTAGGTGCCAGCTGAGCTAGCGGCCAAAATCTAGAGGTAGGCACTTTGCAAAAAACAACTCTGTTTTCTTTCAAAAAATGTGATGTGTGCACGTTGCGTTTTGGGGCATTTCCTGTCGCAGGCGCTAGGCCTACCCACACAAGTGAGGTATCATTTTTATCTGGAGACTTAGGGGAACGCTGGGTGGAAGGAAATTTGTGGCTCCTCTCTGATTCCAGAACTTTCTGTCACCAAAATGTGAGGAAAATGTGTTTTTTTAACCAAATTTTGAGGTTTGCAAAGGGTTCTGGGTAACAGAACCTGGTGAGAGCCCCACAAGTCACCCCATCTTGGATTCCCCTATGTCTCTAGTTTTCAGAAATGCACAGGTTTGGTAGGTTTCCCTAGGTGCCGGCTGAGCTAGAGGCCAAAATCTACAGGTATGCACTTTGCAAAAAACAACTCTGTTTTCTTTCAAAAAATGTGATGTGTGCATGTTGCGTTTTGGGGCATTCCCTGTCGCGGGCGCTAGGCCTACCCACACAAGTGAGGTATCATTTTTATCGGGAGACTTGGGGAAAGCTGGGTGGAAAGAAATTTGTGGCTCCTCTCTGATTCCAGAACTTTCTGTCACCAAAATGTGAGGAAAATGTGTTTGTTTAGCCAAATTGTGAGGTTTGCAAAGGATTCTGGGTAACAGAACCTGGTCAGAGCCCCACAAATCACCCCATCTTGGATTCCCCTGGGTCTCTAGTTTTCAAAAAAGCACAGGTTTGGTAGGTTTCTCTAGGTGCCGGCTGAGCTAGAGGCCAAAATCTACAGGTAGGCACTTTGCAAAAAACACCTCTGTTTTCTCTCGAAAAATGAGATTTGTCCACGTTACATTTTGGGGCATTTCCTGTCGCGGGCGCTAGGCCAACCCACACAAGTGAGGTATCATTTTTATCGGGAGACTTGCGGGAACGCTGGGTGGAAGGAAGTTTGTGCCTCCTCTCAGATTCTAGAACTTTCTGTCACAGAAATGTGAGGAACATGTGTTTTTTTAGACACATTTTGAGGTTTGCAAAGGATTCTGGGTAACAAAACCTTGTCAGAACCCCACAAGTCACCCCATCTTGGATTCCCCTAGGTCTCTAGTTTTCAAAAATGCACCGATTTGGTAGGTTTCCCTAGGAGCCGGCTGAGCTCGAGGCCAAAATCTACAGGTAGGCACTTTGCAAAAAACACCTCTGTTTTCTTTCAAAAAATTTGATGTGTCCACGTTGCATTTTGGAGCATTTCCTGTTGCGGGTGCTAGGCCTACCCACACAATTGAGGTATCATTTTTATCGGGAGACTTGGGGGAACACTGGGTGGAAGGAAATTTGTAGCTCCTCTCTGATTCCAGAACTTTCTGTCACCAAAATGTGAGGAAAATGTGTTTGTTTAGCCAAATTGTGAGGTTTGCAAAGGATCTGGGTAACGGAACCTGGTCAGAGCCCCACAAGTCACCCCATCTTGGATTCCCCTAGGTCTCTAGTTTTCAAAAATGCATAGGTTTGGTAGGTTTCCATAGGTGCCGGCTGAGCTAGAGGCCAAAATCTACAGGTAGGCACTTTGCAAAAAACACCTCTGTTTTCTTTCAAAACATGTGATGTTTGCACGTTGCGTTTTGGGGCATTTCCTGTCGCGGGCACTAGGCCTACCCACACAAGTGAGGTACCATTTTTATCGGGAGACTTGGAGGAACGCCGGGTGGAAGGAAATATGTGGCTCCTCTCTGATTCCAGAACTTTCTGTCACCGAAATGTGAGGAAAATGTGTTTGTTTAGCCAAATTTTGAGGTTTGCAAAGGATTCTGGGTAACAGAACCTGGTCAGAGCCCCACAAATCACCCCATCTTGGATTCCCCTAGGTCTCTATTTTTCAAAATGCACAGGTTTGGTAGGTTTCCCTAGGTGCCAGCTGAGCTAGAGGCCAAAATCTACAGGTAGGCACTTTGCAAAAAACACCTCTGTTTTCTTTAGAAAAATGGGATGGGTCCACGTTGCGTTTTGGGGCATTTCCTGTCGCGGGCGCTAGGCCTACCCACACAAGTGAGGTATCAGTTTTATCGGGAGACTTGGGGGAACGCTGGGTGGGAGGAAATGTGTGGCTCCTCTCTGATTCCAGAACTTTCTGTCACCAAAATGTGAGGAAAATGTGTTTTTTTAGCCAAATTGTGAGGTTTGCAAAGGATTCTGGGTAACAAAACCTTGTCAGAGCCCCACAAGTCACCCCATCTTGGATTCCCCTATGTCTCTAGTTTTCAAAAATGCATAGGTTTGGTAGGTTTCCCTAGGTGCCAGCTGAGCTAGCGGCCAAAATCTAGAGGTAGGCACTTTGCAAAAAACAACTCTGTTTTCTTTCAAAAAATGTGATGTGTGCACGTTGCGTTTTGGGGCATTTCCTGTCGCAGGCGCTAGGCCTACCCACACAAGTGAGTATCATTTTTATCTGGAGACTTAGGGGAACGCTGGGTGGAAGGAAATTTGTGGCTCCTCTCTGATTCCAGAACTTTCTGTCACCAAAATGTGAGGAAAATGTGTTTTTTTAACCAAATTTTGAGGTTTGCAAAGGGTTCTGGGTAACAGAACCTGGTGAGAGCCCACAAGTCACCCCATCTTGGATTCCCCTATGTCTCTAGTTTTCAGAAATGCACAGGTTTGGTAGGTTTCCCTAGCTGCCGGCTGAGCTAGAGGCCAAAATCTACAAGTAGGCACTTTGCAAAAAACAACTCTGTTTTCTTTCAAAAAATGTGATGTGTGCACGTTGCGTTTTGGGGCATTCCCTGTCGCGGGCGCTAGGCCTACCCACACAAGTGAGGTATCATTTTTATCGGGAGACTTGTGGAAAGCTGGGTGGAAAGAAACTTGTGGCTCCTCTCTGATTCCAGAACTTTCTGTCACCAAAATGTGAGGAAAATGTGTTTGTTTAGCCAAATTGTGAGGTTTGCAAAAGATTCTGGGTAACAGAACCTGGTCAGAGCCCCACAAATCACCCCATCTTGGATTCCCCTGGGTCTCTAGTTTTCAAAAAAAGCACAGGTTTGGTAGGTTTCCCTAGGTGCCGGCTGAGCTAGAGGCCAAAATCTACAGGTAGGCACTTTGCAAAAAACACCTCTGTTTTCTCTCGAAAAATGAGATGTGTCCACATTGCATTTTGGGGCATTCCCTGTCGCGGGCGCTAGGCCTACCCACACAAGTGAGGTATCATTGTTATCCGGAGACTTGCGGGAACGCTGGGTGGAAGGAAATTTGTGACTCCTCTCAGATTCCAGAACTTTCTGTCACCAAAATGTGAGGAAAATGAGTTTTTTTTAGCCACATTTTGAGGTTTGCAAAGGATTCTGGGTAACAAAACCTGGTCAGAGCCCCACAAGTCACCCCATCTTGGATTCCCCTAGGTCTCTAGTTTTCAAAAATGCATAGGTTTGGTAGGTTTCCCTAGGTGCCGGCTGTGCTAGAGGCCAAAATCTACAGGTAGGCACTTTGCAAAAAAACACCTCTGTTGTCTTTCAAAAAATGTGATGTGTGCACGTTGCGTTTTTGGGGCATTTCCTGTCACGGGCGCTAGGCCTACCCACACAATTGAGGTATCATTTTATCTGGAGACTTGGGGGAACGCTGGGTGGAAGGAAATTTGTGGCTCCTCTCTGATTCCAGAACTTTCTGACACCAAAATGTGAGGAAAATGTATTTTCTTAACCAAATTTTGAGGTTTGCAAAGGATTCTGGGTAACAGAACCTGGTGAGAGCCCCACAAGTCACCCCATCTTGGATTCCCCTAGGTCTCGAGTTTTCAGAAATGCACAGGTTTGGTAGTTTTCCCTAGGTGCCGGCTGAGGTAGAGGCCAAAATCTACAGGTAGGCACTTTGCAAAAAACACCTCTGTTATCTTTCGAAAAATGGGATGGGTCCACGTTGCGTTTTGGGGCATTTCCTGTTGCGGACGCTAGGCCAACCCACACAAGTGAGGTATCATTTTTATCGGGAGACTTGCGGGAACGCTGGGTGGAAGGAAATTTGTGCCTCCTCTCAGATTCTAGAACTTTCGGTCACAGAAATGTGAGGAACATGTGTTTTTTTAGACACATTTTGAGGTTTGCAAAGGATTCTGGGTAACAGAACCTGGTCAGAACCCCACAAGTCACCCCATCCTGATTCCCCTAGGTCTCTAGTTTTCAAAAATGCACCGATTTGGTAGGTTTCCCTAGGAGCCGGCTGAGCTCGAGGCCAAAATCTACAGGTAGGCACTTTGCAAAAAACACCTCTGTTTTCTTTCAAAAAATTTGATGTGTGCACGTTGCGTTTTGGAGCATTTCCTGTTGCGGGTGCTAGGCCTACCCACACAAGTGAGGTATCATTTTTATCGGGAGACTTGGGGGAACACTGGGTGGGAGGAAATGTGTGGCTCCTCTCTGATTCCAGAACTTTCTGTCACCAAAATGTGAGGAAAATGTGTTTTTTTTAGCCAAATTGTGAGGTTTGCAAAGGATTCTGGGTAACAAACCTTGTCAGAGCCCCACAAGTCACCCCATATTGGATTACCCTAGGTCTCTAGTTTTCAAAAATGCATAGGTTTGGTAGGTTTCCCTAGGTGCCAGCTGAGCTAGAGGCCAAAATCTACAGGTAGGCACTTTGCAAAAAACACCTCTGTTTTCTTTAAAAAAATGTGATGTGTGCACATTGCGTTTTGGGGCATTTCCTGTTGCGGGTGCTAGGCCAACCCACACAAGTGAGGTATCATTTTTATCGGGAGACTTGGGGGAAACACTGGGTGGAAGGAAATGTGTGATTCCTCTCAGATTCCAGAACTTTCTGTCACCAAAATGTGAGGAAAATGAGTTATTTTAGCCACATTTTGAGGTTTGCAAAGGATTCTGGGTAACAAAACCTGGTCAGAGCCCCACAAGTCACCCCATCTTGGATTCCCCTAGGTCTCTAGTTTAAAAAAATGCATAGGTTTGGTAGGTTTCCCTAGGTGCCGGCTGAGCTAGAGGCCAAAATCTAGAGGTAGGCACTTTGCAAAAAAGCACCTCTGTTGTCTTTCAAAAAATGTGATGTGTGCACGTTGCGTTTTGGGGCATTTCCTGTCGCGAGGGCTAGGCCTACCCACACAATTGAGGTATCATTTTTATCTGGAGACTTGGGGGAACGCTGGGTGGAAGGAAATTTGTGGCTCCTCTCTGATTCCAGAACTTTCTGTCACCAAAATGTGAGGAAAATGTATTTTCTTAACCAAATTTTGAGGTTTGCAAAGGATTCTGGCTAACAGAACCTGGTGAGAGCCCCACAAGTCACCCCATCTTGGATTCCCCTAGGTCTCTATTTTTAAAAAATGCACAGGTTTGGTAGGTTTCCCTAGGTGCCGGCTGAGGTAGAGGCCAAAAATCTACAGGTAGGCACTTTGCAAAAAACACCTCTGTTTTCTTTCGAAAAATGGGATGGGTCCACGTTGCGTTTTGGGGCATTTCCTGTCGCGGACACTAGCCCAACCCACACAAGTGAGGTATCATTTTTATCGGGAGACTTGCGGGAACGCTGGGTGGAAGGAAGTTTGTGCCTCCTCTCAGATTCTAGAACTTTCTGTCACAGAAATGTGAGGAACATGTGTTTTTTTAGACACATTTTGAGGTTTGCAAAGGATTCTGGGTAACAAAACCTTGTCAGAACCCCACAAGTCACCCCATCCTGGATTCCCCTAGGTCTCTAGTTTTCAAAAATGCACCGATTTGGTAGGTTTCCCTAGGAGCCGGCTGAGCTCGAGGCCAAAATCTACAGGTAGGCACTTTGCAAAAAACACCTCTGTTTTCTTTCAAAAAATTTGATGTGTCCACGTTGCATTTTGGAGCATTTCCTGTTGCGGGTGCTAGGCCTACCCACACAAGTGAGGTATCATTTTTATCGGGAGACTTGGGGGAACACTGGGTGGAAGGAAATTTGTAGCTCCTCTCTGATTCCAGAACTTTCTGTCACCAAAATGTGAGGAAAATGTGTTTGTTAGCCAAATTGTGAGGTTTGCAAAGGATTCTGGGTAACGGAACCTGGTCAGAGCCCCACAAGTCACCCCATCTTGGATTCCCCTAGGTCTCTAGTTTTAAAAAATGCATAGGTTTGGTAGGTTTCCATAGGTGCCGGCTGAGCTAGAGGCCAAAATCTACAGGTAGGCACTTTGCAAAAAACACCTCTGTTTTCTTTCAAAACATGTGATGTTTGCACGTTGCGTTTTGGGGCATTTCCTGTCGCGGGCACTAGGCCTACCCACACAAGTGAGGTACCATTTTTATCTGGAGACTTGGAGGAACGCCGGGTGGAAGGAAATATGTGGTTCCTCTCTGATTCCAGAACTTTCTGTCACCGAAATGTGAGGAAAATGTGTTTGTTTAGCCAAATTTTGAGGTTTGCAAAGGATTCTGGGTAACAGAACCTGGTCAGAGCCCCACAAATCACTCCATCTTGGATTCCCCTAGGTCTCTATTTTTCAAAAATGCACAGGTTTGGTAGGTTTCCCTAGGTGCCAGCTGAGCTAGAGGCCAAAATCTACAGGTAGGCACTTTGCAAAAAACACCTCTGTTTTCTTTCGAAAAATGGGATGGGTCCACGTTGCGTTTTGGGGCATTTCCTGTCGCGGGCGCTAGGCCTACCCACACAAGTGAGGTATCAGTTTTATCGGGAGACTTGGGGGAACGCTGGGTGGGAGGAAATGTGTGGCTCCTCTCTGATTCCAGAACTTTCTGTCACCAAAATGTGAGGAAAATGTGTTTTTTTAGCCAAATTGTGAGGTTTGCAAAGGATTCTGGGTAACAAAACCTTGTCAGAGCCCCACAAGTCACCCCATCTTGGATTCCCCTAGGTCTCTAGTTTTAAAAAATGCATAGGTTTGGTAGGTTTCCCTAGGTGCCAGCTGAGCTAGCGGCCAAAATCTAGAGGTAGGCACTTTGCAAAAAACAACTCTGTTTTCTTTCAAAAAATGTGATGTGTGCACGTTGCGTTTTGGGGCATTTCCTGTCGCAGGCGCTAGGCCTACCCACACAAGTGAGGTATCATTTTTATCTGGAGACTTAGGGGAACGCTGGGTGGAAGGAAATTTGTGGCTCCTCTCTGATTCCAGAACTTTCTGTCACCAAAATGTGAGGAAAATGTGTTTTTTTAACCAAATTTTGAGGTTTGCAAAGGGTTCTGGGTAACAGAACCTGGTGAGAGCCCCACAAGTCACCCCATCTTGGATTCCCCTATGTCTCTAGTTTTCAGAAATGCACAGGTTTGGTAGGTTTCCCTAGGTGCCGGCTGAGCTAGAGGCCAAAATCTACAGGTATGCACTTTGCAAAAAACAACTCTGTTTTCTTTCAAAAAATGTGATGTGTGCATGTTGCGTTTTGGGGCATTCCCTGTCGCGGGCGCTAGGCCTACCCACACAAGTGAGGTATCATTTTTATCGGGAGACTTGGGGAAAGCTGGGTGGAAAGAAATTTGTGGCTCCTCTCTGATTCCAGAACTTTCTGTCACCAAAATGTGAGGAAAATGTGTTTGTTTAGCCAAATTGTGAGGTTTGCAAAGGATTCTGGGTAACAGAACCTGGTCAGAGCCCCACAAATCACCCCATCTTGGATTCCCCTGGGTCTCTAGTTTTCAAAAAAGCACAGGTTTGGTAGGTTTCTCTAGGTGCCGGCTGAGCTAGAGGCCAAAATCTACAGGTAGGCACTTTGCAAAAAACACCTCTGTTTTCTCTCGAAAAATGAGATGTGTCCACGTTACATTTTGGGGCATTTCCTGTCGCGGGCGCTAGGCCAACCCACACAAGTGAGGTATCATTTTTATCGGGAGACTTGCGGGAACGCTGGGTGGAAGGAAGTTTGTGCCTCCTCTCAGATTCTAGAACTTTCTGTCACAGAAATGTGAGGAACATGTGTTTTTTTAGACACATTTTGAGGTTTGCAAAGGATTCTGGGTAACAAAACCTTGTCAGAACCCCACAAGTCACCCCATCTTGGATTCCCCTAGGTCTCTAGTTTTCAAAAATGCACCGATTTGGTAGGTTTCCCTAGGAGCCGGCTGAGCTCGAGGCCAAAATCTACAGGTAGGCACTTTGCAAAAAACACCTCTGTTTTCTTTCAAAAAATTTGATGTGTCCACGTTGCATTTTGGAGCATTTCCTGTTGCGGGTGCTAGGCCTACCCACACAATTGAGGTATCATTTTTATCGGGAGACTTGGGGGAACACTGGGTGGAAGGAAATTTGTAGCTCCTCTCTGATTCCAGAACTTTCTGTCACCAAAATGTGAGGAAAATGTGTTTGTTTAGCCAAATTGTGAGGTTTGCAAAGGATTCTGGGTAACGGAACCTGGTCAGAGCCCCACAAGTCACCCCATCTTGGATTCCCCTAGGTCTCTAGTTTTCAAAAATGCATAGGTTTGGTAGGTTTCCATAGGTGCCGGCTGAGCTAGAGGCCAAAATCTACAGGTAGGCACTTTGCAAAAAACACCTCTGTTTTCTTTCAAAACATGTGATGTTTGCACGTTGCGTTTTGGGGCATTTCCTGTCGCGGGCACTAGGCCTACCCACACAAGTGAGGTACCATTTTTATCGGGAGACTTGGAGGAACGCCGGGTGGAAGGAAATATGTGGCTCCTCTCTGATTCCAGAACTTTCTGTCACCGAAATGTGAGGAAAATGTGTTTGTTTAGCCAAATTTTGAGGTTTGCAAAGGATTCTGGGTAACAGAACCTGGTCAGAGCCCCACAAATCACCCCATCTTGGATTCCCCTAGGTCTCTATTTTTCAAAAATGCACAGGTTTGGTAGGTTTCCCTAGGTGCCAGCTGAGCTAGAGGCCAAAATCTACAGGTAGGCACTTTGCAAAAAACACCTCTGTTTTCTTTAGAAAAATGGGATGGGTCCACGTTGCGTTTTGGGGCATTTCCTGTCGCGGGCGCTAGGCCTACCCACACAAGTGAGGTATCAGTTTTATCGGGAGACTTGGGGGAACGCTGGGTGGGAGGAAATGTGTGGCTCCTCTCTGATTCCAGAACTTTCTGTCACCAAAATGTGAGGAAAATGTGTTTTTTTAGCCAAATTGTGAGGTTTGCAAAGGATTCTGGGTAACAAAACCTTGTCAGAGCCCCACAAGTCACCCCATCTTGGATTCCCCTATGTCTCTAGTTTTCAAAAATGCATAGGTTTGGTAGGTTTCCCTAGGTGCCAGCTGAGCTAGCGGCCAAAATCTAGAGGTAGGCACTTTGCAAAAAACAACTCTGTTTTCTTTCAAAAAATGTGATGTGTGCACGTTGCGTTTTGGGGCATTTCCTGTCGCAGGCGCTAGGCCTACCCACACAAGTGAGGTATCATTTTTATCTGGAGACTTAGGGGAACGCTGGGTGGAAGGAAATTTGTGGCTCCTCTCTGATTCCAGAACTTTCTGTCACCAAAATGTGAGGAAAATGTGTTTTTTTAACCAAATTTTGAGGTTTGCAAAGGGTTCTGGGTAACAGAACCTGGTGAGAGCCCACAAGTCACCCCATCTTGGATTCCCCTATGTCTCTAGTTTTCAGAAATGCACAGGTTTGGTAGGTTTCCCTAGCTGCCGGCTGAGCTAGAGGCCAAAATCTACAAGTAGGCACTTTGCAAAAAACAACTCTGTTTTCTTTCAAAAAATGTGATGTGTGCACGTTGCGTTTTGGGGCATTCCCTGTCGCGGGCGCTAGGCCTACCCACACAAGTGAGGTATCATTTTTATCGGGAGACTTGTGGAAAGCTGGGTGGAAAGAAACTTGTGGCTCCTCTCTGATTCCAGAACTTTCTGTCACCAAAATGTGAGGAAAATGTGTTTGTTTAGCCAAATTGTGAGGTTTGCAAAAGATTCTGGGTAACAGAACCTGGTCAGAGCCCCACAAATCACCCCATCTTGGATTCCCCTGGGTCTCTAGTTTTCAAAAAAAGCACAGGTTTGGTAGGTTTCCCTAGGTGCCGGCTGAGCTAGAGGCCAAAATCTACAGGTAGGCACTTTGCAAAAAACACCTCTGTTTTCTCTCGAAAAATGAGATGTGTCCACGTTGCATTTTGGGGCATTCCCTGTCGCGGGCGCTAGGCCTACCCACACAAGTGAGGTATCATTGTTATCCGGAGACTTGCGGGAACGCTGGGTGGAAGGAAATTTGTGACTCCTCTCAGATTCCAGAACTTTCTGTCACCAAAATGTGAGGAAAATGAGTTTTTTTAGCCACATTTTGAGGTTTGCAAAGGATTCTGGGTAACAAAACCTGGTCAGAGCCCCACAAGTCACCCCATCTTGGATTCCCCTAGGTCTCTAGTTTTCAAAAATGCATAGGTTTGGTAGGTTTCCCTAGGTGCCGGCTGTGCTAGAGGCCAAAATCTACAGGTAGGCACTTTGCAAAAAACACCTCTGTTGTCTTTCAAAAAATGTGATGTGTGCACGTTGCGTTTTGGGGCATTTCCTGTCACGGGCGCTAGGCCTACCCACACAATTGAGGTATCATTTTTATCTGGAGACTTGGGGGAACGCTGGGTGGAAGGAAATTTGTGGCTCCTCTCTGATTCCAGAACTTTCTGTCACCAAAATGTGAGGAAAATGTATTTTCTTAACCAAATTTTGAGGTTTGCAAAGGATTCTGGGTAACAGAACCTGGTGAGAGCCCCACAAGTCACCCCATCTTGGATTCCCCTAGGTCTCGAGTTTTCAGAAATGCACAGGTTTGGTAGTTTTCCCTAGGTGCCGGCTGAGGTAGAGGCCAAAATCTACAGGTAGGCACTTTGCAAAAAACACCTCTGTTATCTTTCGAAAAATGGGATGGGTCCACGTTGCGTTTTGGGGCATTTCCTGTTGCGGACGCTAGGCCAACCCACACAAGTGAGGTATCATTTTTATCGGGAGACTTGCGGGAACGCTGGGTGGAAGGAAATTTGTGCCTCCTCTCAGATTCTAGAACTTTCGGTCACAGAAATGTGAGGAACATGTGTTTTTTTAGACACATTTTGAGGTTTGCAAAGGATTCTGGGTAACAGAACCTGGTCAGAACCCCACAAGTCACCCCATCCTGGATTCCCCTAGGTCTCTAGTTTTCAAAAATGCACCGATTTGGTAGGTTTCCCTAGGAGCCGGCTGAGCTCGAGGCCAAAATCTACAGGTAGGCACTTTGCAAAAAACACCTCTGTTTTCTTTCAAAAAATTTGATGTGTGCACGTTGCGTTTTGGAGCATTTCCTGTTGCGGGTGCTAGGCCTACCCACACAAGTGAGGTATCATTTTTATCGGGAGACTTGGGGGAACACTGGGTGGGAGGAAATGTGTGGCTCCTCTCTGATTCCAGAACTTTCTGTCACCAAAATGTGAGGAAAATGTGTTTTTTTAGCCAAATTGTGAGGTTTGCAAAGGATTCTGGGTAACAAACCTTGTCAGAGCCCCACAAGTCACCCCATCTTGGATTACCCTAGGTCTCTAGTTTTCAAAAATGCATAGGTTTGGTAGGTTTCCCTAGGTGCCAGCTGAGCTAGAGGCCAAAATCTACAGGTAGGCACTTTGCAAAAAACACCTCTGTTTTCTTTAAAAAAATGTGATGTGTGCACATTGCGTTTTGGGGCATTTCCTGTTGCGGGTGCTAGGCCAACCCACACAAGTGAGGTATCATTTTTATCGGGAGACTTGGGGGAACACTGGGTGGAAGGAAATGTGTGATTCCTCTCAGATTCCAGAACTTTCTGTCACCAAAATGTGAGGAAAATGAGTTATTTTAGCCACATTTTGAGGTTTGCAAAGGATTCTGGGTAACAAAACCTGGTCAGAGCCCCACAAGTCACCCCATCTTGGATTCCCCTAGGTCTCTAGTTTAAAAAAATGCATAGGTTTGGTAGGTTTCCCTAGGTGCCGGCTGAGCTAGAGGCCAAAATCTAGAGGTAGGCACTTTGCAAAAAAGCACCTCTGTTGTCTTTCAAAAAATGTGATGTGTGCACGTTGCGTTTTGGGGCATTTCCTGTCGCGAGGGCTAGGCCTACCCACACAATTGAGGTATCATTTTTATCTGGAGACTTGGGGGAACGCTGGGTGGAAGGAAATTTGTGGCTCCTCTCTGATTCCAGAACTTTCTGTCACCAAAATGTGAGGAAAATGTATTTTCTTAACCAAATTTTGAGGTTTGCAAAGGATTCTGGGTAACAGAACCTGGTGAGAGCCCCACAAGTCACCCCATCTTGGATTCCCCTAGGTCTCTATTTTTAAAAAATGCACAGGTTTGGTAGGTTTCCCTAGGTGCCGGCTGAGGTAGAGGCCAAAATCTACAGGTAGGCACTTTGCAAAAAACACCTCTGTTTTCTTTCGAAAAATGGGATGGGTCCACGTTGCGTTTTGGGGCATTTCCTGTCGCGGACACTAGGCCAACCCACACAAGTGAGGTATCATTTTTATCGGGAGACTTGCGGGAACGCTGGGTGGAAGGAAGTTTGTGCCTCCTCTCAGATTCTAGAACTTTCTGTCACAGAAATGTGAGGAACATGTGTTTTTTTAGACACATTTTGAGGTTTGCAAAGGATTCTGGGTAACAAAACCTTGTCAGAACCCCACAAGTCACCCCATCCTGGATTCCCCTAGGTCTCTAGTTTTCAAAAATGCACCGATTTGGTAGGTTTCCCTAGGAGCCGGCTGAGCTCGAGGCCAAAATCTACAGGTAGGCACTTTGCAAAAAACACCTCTGTTTTCTTTCAAAAAATTTGATGTGTCCACGTTGCATTTTGGAGCATTTCCTGTTGCGGGTGCTAGGCCTACCCACACAAGTGAGGTATCATTTTTATCGGGAGACTTGGGGGAACACTGGGTGGAAGGAAATTTGTAGCTCCTCTCTGATTCCAGAACTTTCTGTCACCAAAATGTGAGGAAAATGTGTTTGTTTAGCCAAATTGTGAGGTTTGCAAAGGATTCTGGGTAACGGAACCTGGTCAGAGCCCCACAAGTCACCCCATCTTGGATTCCCCTAGGTCTCTAGTTTTCAAAAATGCATTGGTTTGGTAGGTTTCCATAGGTGCCGGCTGAGCTAGAGGCCAAAATCTACAGGTAGGCACTTTGCAAAAAACACCTCTGTTTTCTTTCAAAACATGTGATGTTTGCACGTTGCGTTTTGGGGCATTTCCTGTCGCGGGCACTAGGCCTACCCACACAAGTGAGGTACCATTTTTATCTGGAGACTTGGAGGAACGCCGGGTGGAAGGAAATATGTGGTTCCTCTCTGATTCCAGAACTTTCTGTCACCGAAATGTGAGGAAAATGTGTTTGTTTAGCCAAATTTTGAGGTTTGCAAAGGATTCTGGGTAACAGAACCTGGTCAGAGCCCCACAAATCACCCCATCTTGGATTCCCCTAGGTCTCTATTTTTCAAAAATGCACAGGTTTGGTAGGTTTCCCTAGGTGCCAGCTGAGCTAGAGGCCAAAATCTACAGGTAGGCACTTTGCAAAAAACACCTCTGTTTTCTTTCGAAAAATGGGATGGGTCCACGTTGCGTTTTGGGGCATTTCCTGTCGCGGGCGCTAGGCCTACCCACACAAGTGAGGTATCAGTTTTATCGGGAGACTTGGGGGAACGCTGGGTGGGAGGAAATGTGTGGCTCCTCTCTGATTCCAGAACTTTCTGTCATCAAAATGTGAGGAAAATGTGTTTTTTTAGCCAAATTGTGAGGTTTGCAAAGGATTCTGGGTAACAAAACCTTGTCAGAGCCCCACAAGTCACCCCATCTTGGATTCCCCTAGGTCTCTAGTTTTAAAAAATGCATAGGTTTGGTAGGTTTCCCTAGGTGCCAGCTGAGCTAGCGGCCAAAATCTAGAGGTAGGCACTTTGCAAAAAACAACTCTGTTTTCTTTCAAAAAATGTGATGTGTGCACGTTGCGTTTTGGGGCATTTCCTATCGCAGGCGCTAGGCCTACCCACACAAGTGAGGTATCATTTTTATCTGGAGACTTAGGGGAACGCTGGGTGGAAGGAAATTTGTGGCTCCTCTCTGATTCCAGAACTTTCTGTCACCAAAATGTGAGGAAAATGTGTTTTTTTAACCAAATTTTGAGGTTTGCAAAGGGTTCTGGGTAACAGAACCTGGTGAGAGCCCCACAAGTCACCCCATCTTGGATTCCCCTATGTCTCTAGTTTTCAGAAATGCACAGGTTTGGTAGGTTTCCCTAGGTGCCGGCTGAGCTAGAGGCCAAAATCTACAGGTATGCACTTTGCAAAAAACAACTCTGTTTTCTTTCAAAAAATGTGATGTGTGCATGTTGCGTTTTGGGGCATTCCCTGTCGCGGGCGCTAGGCCTACCCACACAAGTGAGGTATCATTTTTATCGGGAGACTTGGGGAAAGCTGGGTGGAAAGAAATTTGTGGCTCCTCTCTGATTCCAGAACTTTCTGTCACCAAAATGTGAGGAAAATGTGTTTGTTTAGCCAAATTGTGAGGTTTGCAAAGGATTCTGGGTAACAGAACCTGGTCAGAGCCCCACAAATCACCCCATCTTGGATTCCCCTGGGTCTCTAGTTTTCAAAAAAGCACAGGTTTGGTAGGTTTCTCTAGGTGCCGGCTGAGCTAGAGGCCAAAATCTACAGGTAGGCACTTTGCAAAAAACACCTCTGTTTTCTCTCGAAAAATGAGATGTGTCCACGTTACATTTTGGGGCATTTCCTGTCGCGGGCGCTAGGCCAACCCACACAAGTGAGGTATCATTTTTATCGGGAGACTTGCGGGAACGCTGGGTGGAAGGAAGTTTGTGCCTCCTCTCAGATTCTAGAACTTTCTGTCACAGAAATGTGAGGAACATGTGTTTTTTTAGACACATTTTGAGGTTTGCAAAGGATTCTGGGTAACAAAACCTTGTCAGAACCCCACAAGTCACCCCATCCTGGATTCCCCTAGGTCTCTAGTTTTCAAAAATGCACCGATTTGGTAGGTTTCCCTAGGAGCCGGCTGAGCTCGAGGCCAAAATCTACAGGTAGGCACTTTGCAAAAAACACCTCTGTTTTCTTTCAAGAAATTTGATGTGTCCACGTTGCATTTTGGAGCATTTCCTGTTGCGGGTGCTAGGCCTACCCACACAAGTGAGGTATCATTTTTATCGGGAGACTTGGGGGAACACTGGGTGGAAGGAAATTTGTAGCTCCTCTCTGATTCCAGAACTTTCTGTCACCAAAATGTGAGGAAAATGTGTTTGTTTAGCCAAATTGTGAGGTTTGCAAAGGATTCTGGGTAACGGAACCTGGTCAGAGCCCCACAAGTCACCCCATCTTGGATTCCCCTAGGTCTCTAGTTTTCAAAAATGCATAGGTTTGGTAGGTTTCCATAGGTGCCGGCTGAGCTAGAGGCCAAAATCTACAGGTAGGCACTTTGCAAAAAACACCTCTGTTTTCTTTCAAAACATGTGATGTTTGCACGTTGCGTTTTGGGGCATTTCCTGTCGCGGGCACTAGGCCTACCCACACAAGTGAGGTACCATTTTTATCGGGAGACTTGGAGGAACGCCGGGTGGAAGGAAATATGTGGCTCCTCTCTGATTCCAGAACTTTCTGTCACCGAAATGTGAGGAAAATGTGTTTGTTTAGCCAAATTTTGAGGTTTGCAAAGGATTCTGGGTAACAGAACCTGGTCAGAGCCCCACAAATCACCCCATCTTGGATTCCCCTAGGTCTCTATTTTTCAAAAATGCACAGGTTTGGTAGGTTTCCCTAGGTGCCAGCTGAGCTAGAGGCCAAAATCTACAGGTAGGCACTTTGCAAAAAACACCTCTGTTTTCTTTCGAAAAATGGGATGGGTCCACGTTGCGTTTTGGGGCATTTCCTGTCGCGGGCGCTAGGCCTACCCACACAAGTGAGGTATCAGTTTTATCGGGAGACTTGGGGGAACGCTGGGTGGGAGGAAATGTGTGGCTCCTCTCTGATACCAGAACTTTCTGTCACCAAAATGTGAGGAAAATGTGTTTTTTTAGCCAAATTGTGAGGTTTGCAAAGGATTCTGGGTAACAAAACCTTGTCAGAGCCCCACAAGTCACCCCATCTTGGATTCCCCTAGGTCTCTAGTTTTCAAAAATGCATAGGTTTGGTAGGTTTCCCTAGGTGCCAGCTGAGCTAGCGGCCAAAATCTAGAGGTAGGCACTTTGCAAAAAACAACTCTGTTTTCTTTCAAAAAATGTGATGTGTGCACGTTGCATTTTGAGGCATTTCCTGTCGCAGGCGCTAGGCCTACCCACACAAGTGAGGTATCATTTTTATCTGGAGACTTAGGGGAACGCTGGGTGGAAGGAAATTTGTGGCTCCTCTCTGATTCCAGAACTTTCTGTCACCAAAATGTGAGGAAAATGTGTTTTTTTAACCAAATTTTGAGGTTTGCAAAGGGTTCTGGGTAACAGAACCTGGTGAGAGCCCCACAAGTCACCCCATCTTGGATTCCCCTATGTCTCTAGTTTTCAGAAATGCACAGGTTTGGTAGATTTCCCTAGGTGCCGGCTGAGCTAGAGGCCAAAATCTACAGGTATGCACTTTGCAAAAAACAACTCTGTTTTCTTTCAAAAAATGTGATGTGTGCATGTTGCGTTTTGGGGCATTCCCTGTCGCGGGCGCTAGGCCTACCCACACAAGTGAGGTATCATTTTTATCGGGAGACTTGGGGAAAGCTGGGTGGAAAGAAATTTGTGGCTCCTCTCTGATTCCAAAACTTTCTGTCACCAAAATGTGAGGAAAATGTGTTTGTTTAGCCAAATTGTGAGGTTTGCAAAGGATTCTGGGTAACAGAACCTGGTCAGAGCCCCACAAATCACCCCATCTTGGATTCCCCTGGGTCTCTAGTTTTCAAAAAAGCACAGGTTTGGTAGGTTTCTCTAGGTGCCGGCTGAGCTAGAGGCCAAAATCTACAGGTAGGCACTTTGCAAAAAACACCTCTGTTTTCTCTCGAAAAATGAGATGTGTCCACGTTACATTTTGGGGCATTTCCTGTCGCGGGCGCTAGGCCTACCCACACAAGTGAGGTATCATTTTTATCCGGAGACTTGCGGGAACGCTGGGTGGAAGGAAATTTGTGACTCCTCTCAGATTCCAGAACTTTCTGTCACCAAAATGTGAGGAAAATTAGTTTTTTTAGCCACATTTTGAGGTTTGCAAAGGATTCTGGGTAACAAAACCTGGTCAGAGCCCCACAAGTCACCCCATCTTGGATTCCCCTAGGCCTCTAGTTTTCAAAAATGCATAGGTTTGGTAGGTTTCCCTAGGTGCCGGCTGAGCTAGAGGCCAAAATCTACAGGTAGGCACTTTGCAAAAAACACCACTGTTGTCTTTCAAAAAATGTGATGTGTGCACGTTGCGTTTTGGGGCATTTCCTGTCACGGGCGCTAGGCCTACCCACACAATTGAGGTATCATTTTTATCTGGAGACTTGGGGGAACGCTGGGTGGAAGGAAATTTGTGGCTCCTCTCTGATTCCAGAACTTTCTGTCACCAAAATGTGAGGAAAATGTATTTTCTTAACCAAATTTTGAGGTTTGCAAAGGATTCTGGGTAACAGAACCTGGTGAGAGCCCCACAAGTCACCCCATCTTGGATTCCCCTAGGTCTCGAGTTTTCAGAAATGCACAGGTTTGGTAGTTTTCCCTAGGTGCCGGCTGAGGTAGAGGCCAAAATCTACAGGTAGGCACTTTGCAAAAAACACCTCTGTTTTCTTTCAAAACATGTGATGTGTGCACGTTGCGTTTTGGGGCATTTCCTGTCGCGGGCACTAGGCCTACCCACACAAGTGAGGTACCATTTTTATCGGGAGACTTGGAGGAACGCCGGGTGGAAGGAAATATGTGGCTCCTCTCTGATTCCAGAACTTTCTGTCACAGAAATGTGAGGAACATGTGTTTTTTTAGACACATTTTGAGGTTTGCAAAGGATTCTGGGTAACAGAACCTGGTCAGAACCCCACAAGTCACCCCATCCTGGATTCCCCTAGGTATCTAGTTTTCAAAAATGCACCGATTTGGTAGGTTTCCCTAGGAGCCGGCTGAGCTCAAGGCCAAAATCTACAGGTAGGCACTTTGCAAAAAACACCTCTGTTTTCTTTCTAAAAATTTGATGTGTCCACGTTGCGTTTTGGAGCATTTCCTGTCGCGGGTGCTAGGCCTACCCACACAAGTGAGGTATCATTTTTATCGGGAGACTTGCGGGAACGCTGGGTGGAAGGAAATTTGTGACTCCTCTCAGATTCCAGAACTTTCTGTCACCAAAATGTGAGGAAAATGAGTTTTTTTAGCCACATTTTGAGGTTTGCAAAGGATTCTGGGTAACAAAACATGGTCAGAGCCCCACAAGTCACCCCATCTTGGATTCCCCTAGGTCTCTAGTTTTCAAAAATGCATAGGTTTGGTAGGTTTCCCTAGGTGCCGGCTGAGCTAGAGGCCAAAATCTACAGGTAGGCACTTTGCAAAAAACACCTCTGTTGTCTTTCAAAAAATGTGATGTGTGCATGTTGCGTTTTGGGGCATTTCCTGTCGCGGGCGCTAGGCCTACCCACACAAGTGAGGTATCATTTTTATCGGGAGACTTGGGGGAACACTGGGTGGAAGGAAATTCGTGGCTCCTCTCTGATTCCAGAACTTTCTGTCACCAAAATGTGAGGAAAATGAGTTTTTTTAGCCACATTTTGAGGTTTGCAAAGGATTCTGGGTAACAAAACCTGGTCAGAGCCCCACAAGTCACCCCATCTTGGATTCCCCTAGGTCTCTAGTTTTCAAAAATGCATAGGTTTGGTAGGTTTCCCTAGGTGCCGGCTGTGCTAGAGGCCAAAATCTACAGGTAGGCACTTTGCAAAAAACATCTCTGTTGTCTTTCAAAAAATGTGATGTGTGCACGTTGCGTTTTGGGGCATTTCCTGTCACGGGCGCTAGGCCTACCCACACAATTGAGGTATCATTTTTATCTGGAGACTTGGGGGAACGCTGGGTGGAAGGAAATTTGTGGCTCCTCTCTGATTCCAGAACTTTCTGTCACCAAAATGTGAGGAAAATGTATTTTCTTAACCAAATTTTGAGGTTTGCAAAGGATTCTGGGTAACAGAACCTGGTGAGAGCCCCACAAGTCACCCCATCTTGGATTCCCCTAGGTCTCGAGTTTTCAGAAATGCACAGGTTTGGTAGTTTTCCCTAGGAGCCGGCTGAGGTAGAGGCCAAAATCTACAGGTAGGCACTTTGCAAAAAACACCTCTGTTTTCTTTCAAAACATGTGATGTGTGCACGTTGCGTTTTGGGGCATTTCCTGTCGCGGGCACTAGGCCTACCCACACAAGTGAGGTACCATTTTTATCGGGAGACTTGGAGGAACGCCGGGTGGAAGGAAATATGTGGCTCCTCTCTGATTCCAGAACTTTCTGTCACAGAAATGTGAGGAACATGTGTTTTTTTAGACACATTTTGAGGTTTGCAAAGGATTCTGGGTAACAGAACCTGGTCAGAACCCCACAAGTCACCCCATCCTGGATTCCCCTAGGTCTCTAGTTTTCAAAAATGCACCGATTTGGTAGGTTTCCCTAGGAGCCGGCTGAGCTCAAGGCCAAAATCTACAGGTAGGCACTTTGCAAAAAACACCTCTGTTTTCTTTCTAAAAATTTGATGTGTCCACGTTGCGTTTTGGAGCATTTCCTGTCGCGGGTGCTAGGCCTACCCACACAAGTGAGGTATCATTTTTATCGGGAGACTTGCGGGAACGCTGGGTGGAAGGAAATTTGTGACTCCTCTCAGATTCCAGAACTTTCTGTCACCAAAATGTGTGGAAAATGAGTTTTTTTAGCCACATTTTGAGGTTTGCAAAGGATTCTGGGTAACAAAACCTGGTCAGAGCCCCACAAGTCACCCCATCTTGGATTCCCCTAGGTCTCTAGTTTTCAAAAATGCATAGGTTTGGTAGGTTTCCCTAGGTGCCGGCTGAGCTAGAGGCCAAAATCTACAGGTAGGCACTTTGCAAAAAACACCTCTGTTGTCTTTCAAAAAATGTGATGTGTGCATGTTGCGTTTTGGGGCATTTCCTGTCGCGGGCCCTAGGCCTACCCACACAAGTGAGGTATCATTTTTATCGGGAGACTTGGGGGAACACTGGGTGGAAGGAAATTCGTGGCTCCTCTCTGATTCCAGAACTTTCTGTCACCAAAATGTGAGGAAAATGAGTTTTTTTAGCCACATTTTGAGGTTTGCAAAGGATTCTGGGTAACAAAACCTGGTCAGAGCCCCATAAGTCACCCCATCTTGGATTCCCCTAGGTCTCTAGTTTTCAAAAATGCATAGGTTTGGTAGGTTTCCCTAGGTGCCGGCTGTGCTAGAGGCCAAAATCTACAGGTAGGCACTTTGCAAAAAACACCTCTGTTGTCTTTCAAAAAATGTGATGTGTGCACGTTGCGTTTTGGGGCATTTCCTGTCACGGGCGCTAGGCCTACCCACACAATTGAGGTATCATTTTTATCTGGAGACTTGGGGGAACGCTGGGTGGAAGGAAATTTGTGGCTCCTCTCTGATTCCAGAACTTTCTGTCACCAAAATGTGAGGAAAATGTATTTTCTTAACCAAATTTTGAGGTTTGCAAAGGATTCTGGGTAACAGAACCTGGTGAGAGCCCCACAAGTCACCCCATCTTGGATTCCCCTAGGTCTCGAGTTTTCAGAAATGCACAGGTTTGGTAGTTTTCCCTAGGTGCCGGCTGAGGTAGAGGCCAAAATCTACAGGTAGGCACTTTGCAAAAAACACCTCTGTTATCTTTCGAAAAATGGGATGGGTCCACGTTGCGTTTTGGGGCATTTCCTGTTGCGGACGCTAGGCCAACCCACACAAGTGAGGTATCATTTTTATCGGGAGACTTGCGGGAACGCTGGGTGGAAGGAAATATGTGCTCCTCTCTGATTCCAGAACTTTCTGTCACCGAAATGTGAGGAAAATGTGTTTGTTTAGCTAAATTTTGAGGTTTGCAAAGGATTCTGGGTAACAGAACCTGGTCAGAGCCCCACAAATCACCCCATCTTGGATTCCCCTTGTTCTCTATTTTTAAAAAATGCACAGGTTTGGTAGGTTTCCCTAGGTGCCGGCTGAGGTAGAGGCCAAAATCTACAGGTAGGCACTTTGCAAAAAACACCTCTGTTTTCTTTCGAAAAATGGGATGGGTCCACGTTGCGTTTTGGGGCATTTCCTGTCGCGGACGCTAGGCCAACCCACACAAGTGAGGTATCATTTTTATCGGGAGACTTGCGGGAACGCTGGGTGGAAGGAAGTTTGTGCCTCCTCTCAGATTCTAGAACTTTCTGTCACAGAAATGTGAGGAACATGTGTTTTTTTAGACACATTTTGAGGTTTGCAAAGGATTCTGGGTAACAGAACCTGGTCAGAACCCCACAAGTCACCCCATCCTGGATTCCCCTAGGTCTCTAGTTTTCAAAAATGCACCGATTTGGTAGGTTTCCCTAGGAGCCGGCTGAGCTCGAGTCCAAAATCTACAGGTAGGCACTTTGCAAAAAACACCTCTGTTTTCTTTCAAAAAATTTGATGTGTCCACGTTGCGTTTTGGAGCATTTCCTGTTGCGGGTGCTAGGCCTACCCACACAAGTGAGGTATAATTTTTATCGGGAGACTTGGGGGAACACTGGGTGGAAGGAAATTTGTAGCTCCTCTCTGATTCCAGAACTTTCTGTCACCAAAATGTGAGGAAAATGTGTTTGTTTAGCCAAATTGTGAGGTTTGCAAAGGATTCTGGGTAACAGAACCTGGTCAGAGCCCCACAAGTCACCCCATCTTGGATTCCCCTAGGTCTCTAGTTTTCAAAAATGCATAGGTTTGGTAGGTTTCCATAGGTGCCGGCTGAGCTAGAGGCCAAAATCTACAGGTAGGCACTTTGCAAAAAACACCTCTGTTTTCTTTCAAAACATGTGATGTTTGCACGTTGCGTTTTGGGGCATTTCCTGTCGCGGGCACTAGGCCTACCCACACAAGTGAGGTACCATTTTTATCGGGAGACTTGGAGGAACGCCGGGTGGAAGGAAATATGTGGCTCCTCTCTGATTCCAGAACTTTCTGTCACCGAAATGTGAGGAAAATGTGTTTGTTTAGCCAAATTTTGAGGTTTGCAAAGGATTCTGGGTAACAGAACCTGGTCAGAGCCCCACAAATCACCCCATCTTGGATTCCCCTAGGTCTCTATTTTTCAAAAATGCACAGGTTTGGTAGGTTTCCCTAGGTGCCAGCTGAGCTAGAGGCCAAAATCTACAGGTAGGCACTTTGCAAAAAACACCTCTGTTTTCTTTCGAAAAATGGGATGGGTGCACGTTGCGTTTTGGGGCATTTCCTGTCTATCCACACAAGTGATGTATCAGTTTTATCGGGAGACTTGGGGGAACGCTGGGTGGAAGGAAATGTGTGGCTCCTCTCTGATTCCAGAACTTTCTGTCACCAAAATGTGAGGAAAATGTGTTTGTTTAGCCAAATTGTGAGGTTTGCACAGGATTCTGGCTAACAGAACCTGGTCAGAGCCCCACAAGTCACCCCATCTTGGATTCCCCTAGGTCTCTAGTTTTCAAAAATGCATAGGTTTGGTAGGTTTCCATAGGTGCCGGCTGAGCTAGAGGCCAAAATCTACAGGTAGGCACTTTGCAAAAAACACCTCTGTTTTCTTTCAAAAAATGTGATGTGTCCACGTTGAGTTTTGGGGCATTTCCTGTCGCAGGCGCTAGGCCTACCCACACAAGTGAGGTATCATTTTTATCGGGAGACTTGGGGGAACGCTGGGCGGAAGGAAATTTGTGGCTCCTCTCTGATTCCAGAACTTTCTGTCACCAAAATGTGAGGAAAATGTGTTTTTTTAACCAAATTTTGAGGTTTGCAAAGGGTTCTGGGTAACAGAACCTGGTGAGAGCCCCACAAGTCACCCCATCTTGGATTCCCCTATGTCTCTAGTTTTCAGAAATGCACAGGTTTGGTAGGTTTCCCTAGGTGCCGGCTGAGCTAGAGGCCAAAATCTACAAGTAGGCACTTTGCAAAAAACAACTCTGTTTTCTTTCAAAAAATGTGATGTGTGCACGTTGCGTTTTGGGGCATTCCCTGTCGCGGGCGCTAGGCCTACCCACACAAGTGAGGTATCATTGTTATCCGGAGACTTGCAGGAACGCTGGGTGGAAGGAAATTTGTGACTCCTCTCAGATTCCAGAACTTTCTGTCACCAAAATGTGAGGAAAATGAGTTTTTTTAGCCACATTTTGAGGTTTGCAAAGGATTCTGGGTAACAAAACCTGGTCAGAGCCACACAAGTCACCCCATCTTGGATTCCCCTAGGTCTCTAGTTTTCAAAAATGCATAGGTTTGGTAGGTTTCCCTAGGTGCCGGCTGTGCTAGAGGCCAAAATCTACAGGTAGGCACTTTGCAAAAAACACCTCTGTTGTCTTTCAAAAAATGTGATGTGTGCACGTTGCGTTTTGGGGCATTTCCTGTCACGGGCGCTAGGCCTACCCACACAATTGAGGTATCATTTTTATCTGGAGACTTGGGGGAACGCTGGGTGGAAGGAAATTTGTGGCTCCTCTCTGATTCCAGAACTTTCTGTCACCAAAATGTGAGGAAAATGTATTTTCTTAACCAAATTTTGAGGTTTGCAAAGGATTCTGGGTAACAGAACCTGGTGAGAGCCCCACAAGTCACCCCATCTTGGATTCCCCTAGGTCTCGAGTTTTCAGAAATGCACAGGTTTGGTAGTTTTCCCTAGGTGCCGGCTGAGGTAGAGGCCAAAATCTACAGGTAGGCACTTTGCAAAAAACACCTCTGTTATCTTTCGAAAAATGGGATGGGTCCACGTTGCGTTTTGGGGCATTTCCTGTCGCGGACGCTAGGCCAACCCACACAAGTGAGGTATCATTTTTATCGGGAGACTTGCGGGAACGCTGGGTGGAAGGAAATTTGTGCCTCCTCTCAGATTCTAGAACTTTCGGTCACAGAAATGTGAGGAACATGTGTTTTTTTAGACACATTTTGAGGTTTGCAAAGGATTCTGGGTAACAGAACCTGGTCCGAACCCCACAAGTCACCCCATCCTGGATTCCCCTAGGTCTCTAGTTTTCAAAAATGCACCGATTTGGTAGGTTTCCCTAGGAGCCGGCTGAGCTCGAGGCCAAAATCTACAGGTAGGCACTTTGCAAAAAACACCTCTGTTTTCTTTCAAAAAATTTGATGTGTGCACGTTGCGTTTTGGAGCATTTCCTGTTGCGGGTGCTAGGCCTACCCACACAAGTGAGGTATCATTTTTATCGGGAGACTTGGGGGAACGCTGGGTGGAAGGAAATGTGTGGCTCTTCTCTGATTCCAGAACTTTCTGTCACCAAAATGTGAGGAAAATGTGTTTTTTTAGCCAAATTGTGAGGTTTGCAAAGGATTCTGGGTAACAAAACCTTGTCAGAGCCCCACAAGTCACCCCATCTTGGATTCCCCTAGGTCTCTAGTTTTCAAAAATGCATAGGTTTGGTAGGATTCCCTAGGTGCCAGCTGAGCTAGCGGCCAAAATCTAGAGGTAGGCACTTTGCAAAAAACAACTCTGTTTTCTTTCAAAAAATGTGATGTGTGCACGTTGCGTTTTGGGGCATTTCCTGTCGCAGGCGCTAGGCCTACCCACACAAGTGAGGTATCATTTTTATCTGGAGACTTAGGGGAACGCTGGGTGGAAGGAAATTTGTGGCTCCTCTCTGATTCCAGAACTTTCTGTCACCAAAATGTGAGGAAAATGTGTTTTTTTAACCAAATTTTGAGTTTTGCAAAGGGTTCTGGGTAACAGAACCTGGTGAGAGCCCCACAAGTGACCCCATCTTGGATTCCCCTATGTCTCTAGTTTTCAGAAATGCACACGTTTGGTAGGTTTCCCTAGGTGCCGGCTGAGCTAGAGGCCAAAATCTACAGGTATGCACTTTGCAAAAAACAACTCTGTTTTCTTTCAAAAAATTTGATGTGTGCATGTTGCGTTTTGGGGCATTCCCTGTCGCGGGCGCTAGGCCTACCCACACAAGTGAGGTATCATTTTTATCGGGAGACTTAGGGAAAGCTGGGTGGAAAGAAATTTGTGGCTCCTCTCTGATTCCAGAACTTTCTGTCACCAAAATGTGAGGAAAATGTGTTTGTTTAGCCAAATTGTGAGGTTTGCAAAGGATTCTGGGTAACAGAACCTGGTCAGAGCCCCACAAATCACCCCATCTTGGATTCCCCTGGGTCTCTAGTTTTCAAAAAAGCACAGGTTTGGTAGGTTTCTCTAGGTGCCGGCTGAGCTAGAGGCCAAAATCTACAGGTAGGCACTTTGCAAAAAACACCTCTGTTTTCTCTCGAAAAATGAGATGTGTCCACGTTACATTTTGGGGCATTTCCTGTTGCGGGCGCTAGGCCTACCCACACAAGTGAGGTATCATTTTTATCCGGAGACTTGCGGGAACGCTGGGAGGAAGGAAATTTGTGACTCCTCTCAGATTCCAGAACTTTCTGTCACCAAAATGTGATTAAAATGAGTTTTTTTAGCAACATTTTGAGGTTTGCAAAGGATTCTGGGTAACAAAACCTGGTCAGAGCCCCACAAGTCACCCCATCTTGGATTCCCCTAGGTCTCTAGTTTTCAAAAATGCATAGGTTTGGTAGGTTTCCCTAGGTGCCGGCTGAGCTAGAGACCAAAATCTACAGGTAGGCACTTTGCAAAAAACACCTCTGTTGTCTTTCAAAAAATGTGATGTGTGCACGTTGCGTTTTGGGGCATTTCCTGTCACGGGCGCTAGGCCTACCCACACAATTGAGGTATCATTTTTATCTGGAGACTTGGGGGAACGCTGGGTGGATGGAAATTTGTGGCTCCTCTCTGATTCCAGAACTTTCTGTCACCAAAATGTGAGGAAAATGTATTTTCTTAACCAAATTTTGAGGTTTGCAAAGGATTCTGGGTAACAGAACCTGGTGAGAGCCCCACAAGTCACCCCATCTTGGATTCCCCTAGGTCTCGAGTTTTCAGAAATGCACAGGTTTGGTAGTTTTCCCTAGGTGCCGGCTGAGGTAGAGGCCAAAATCTACAGGTAGGCACTTTGCAAAAAACACCTCTGTTTTCTTTCAAAACATGTGATGTGTGCACGTTGCGTTTTGGGGCATTTCCTGTCGCGGGCACTAGGCCTACCCACACAAGTGAGGTACCATTTTTATCGGGAGACTTGGAGGAACGCCGGGTGGAAGGAAATATGTGGCTCCTCTCTGATTCCAGAACTTTCTGTCACAGAAATGTGAGGAACATGTGTTTTTTTAGACACATTTTGAGGTTTGCAAAGTATTCTGGGTAACAGAACCTGGTCAGAACCCCACAAGTCACCCCATCCTGGATTCCCCTAGGTCTCTAGTTTTCAAAAATGCACCGATTTGGTAGGTTTCCCTAGGAGCCGGCTGAGCTCAAGGCCAAAATCTACAGGTAGGCACTTTGCAAAAAACACCTCTGTTTTCTTTCTAAAAATTTGATGTGTCCACGTTGCGTTTTGAAGCATTTCCTGTCGCGGGTGCTAGGCCTACTCACACAAGTGAGGTATCATTTTTATCGGGAGACTTGCGGGTACGCTGGGTGGAAGGAAATTTGTGACTCCTCTCAGATTCCAGAACTTTCTGTCACCAAAATGTGAGGAAAATGAGTTTTTTTAGCCACATTTTGAGGTTTGCAAAGGATTCTGGGTAACAAAACCTGGTCAGAGCCCCACAAGTCACCCCATCTTGGATTCCCCTAGGTCTCTAGTTTTCAAAAATGCATAGGTTTGGTAGGTTTCCCTAGGTGCCGGCTGAGCTAGAGGCCAAAATCTACAGGTAGGCACTTTGCAAAAAACACCTCTGTTGTCTTTCAAAAAATGTGATGTGTGCACGTTGCGTTTTGGGGCATTTCCTGTCGCGGGCGCTAGGCCTACCCACACAATTGAGGTATCATTTTTATCTGGAGACTTGGGGGAACGCTGGGTGGAAGGAAATTTGTGGCTCCTCTCTGATTCCAGAACTTTCTGTCACCAAAATGTGAGGAAAATGTATTTTCTTAACCAAATTTTGAGGTTTGCAAAGGATTGTGGGTAACAGAACCTGGTGAGAGCCCCACAAGTCACCCCATCTTGGATTCCCCTAGGTCTCGAGTTTTCAGAAATGCACAGGTTTGGTAGTTTTCCCTAGGTGCCGGCTGAGGTAGAGGCCAAAATCTACAGGTAGGCACTTTGCAAAAAACACCTCTGTTTTCTTTCGAAAAATGGGATGGGTCCACGTTGCGTTTTGGGGCATTTCCTGTCGCGGACGCTAGGCCAACCCACACAAGTGAGGTATCATTTTTATCGAGAGACTTGCGGGAACGCTGGGTGGAAGGAAATTTGTGCCTCCTCTCAGGTTCTAGAACTTTCTGTCACAGAAATGTGAGGAACATGTGTTTATTTAGACACATTTTGAGGTTTGCAAAGGATTCTGGGTAACAGAACCTGGTCAGAACCCCACAAGTCACCCCATCCTGGATTCCCCTAGGTCTGTAGTTCTCAAAAATGCACCGATTTGGTAGGTTTCCCTAGGAGCCGGCTGAGCTCGAGGCCAAAATCTACAGGTAGGCACTTTGCAAAAAACACCTCTGTTTTCTTTCAAAAAATTTGATGTGTGCACGTTGCGTTTTGGAGCATTTCCTGTTGCGGGTGCTAGGCCTACCCACACAAGTGAGGTATCATTTTTATCGGGAGACTTGGGGGAACACTGGGTGAAAGGAAATGTGTGGCTCCTCTCTGATTCCAGAACTTTCTGTCACCAAAATGTGAGGAAAATGTGTTTTTTTAGCCAAATTGTGAGGTTTGCAAAGGATTCTGGGTAACAAACCTTGTCAGAGCCCCACAAGTCACCCCATCTTGGATTACCCTAGGTCTCTAGTTTTAAAAAATGCATAGGTTTGGTAGGTTTCCCTAGGTGCCAGCTGAGCTAGAGGCCAAAATCTAGAGGTAGGCACTTTGCAAAAAACACCTCTGTTTTCTTTAAAAAAATGTGATGTGTGCACGTTGCGTTTTGGGGCATTTCCTGTCGCAGGCGCTAGGCCTACCCACACAAGTGAGGTATCATTTTTATCTGGAGACTTAGGGGAACGCTGGGTGGAAGGAAATTTGTGTCTCCTCTCCGATTCCAGAACTTTCAGTCACCAAAATGTGAGGAAAATGTGTTTTTTTAACCAAATTTTGAGGTTTGCAAAGGGTTCTGGGTAACAGAACCTGGTGAGAGCCCCACAAGTCACCCCATCTTGGATTCCCCTAGGTCTCTAGTTTTCAGAAATGCACAGGTTTGGTAGGTTTCCCTAGGTGCCGGCTGAGCTAGAGGCCAAAATCTACAGGTAGGCACTTTGCAAAAAACACCTCTGTTGTCTTTCAAAAAATGTGATGTGTACACGTTGCGTTTTGGGGCATTTCCTGTCGCGGGCGCTAGGCCTACCCACACAAGTGAGGTATCATTTTTATCGGGAGACTTGGGGGAACGCTGGGTGGAAGGAAATTTGTGGTTCCTCTCTCATTCCAGAACTTTCTGTCACCAAAATGTGAGGAAAATGTATTTTCTTAACCAAATTTTGAGGTTTGCAAAGGATTCTGGGTAACAGAACCTGGTGAGAGCCCCACAAGTCACCCCATCCTGGATTCCCCTAGGTCTCGAGTTTTCGGAAATGCACAGGTATGGTAGTTTTCCCTAGGTGCCGGCTGAGGTAGAGGCCAAAATCTACAGGTAGACACTTTGCAAAAAACACCTTTGTTTTCTTTCGAAAAATGGGATGGGTCCATGTTGTGTTTTGGGGCATTTCCTGTCGCGGGCGCTAGGCCAACCCACACAAGTGAGGTATCATTTTTATCGGGAGACTTTCGGAAATGCTGGGTGGAAGGAAATTTGTGCCTCCTCTCAGATTCTAGAACTTTCTGTCACAGAAATGTTAGGAACATGTGTTTTTTTAGACAAATTTTGAGGTTTGCAAAAGATTCTGGGTAACAGAACCTGGTCAGAACCCCACAAGTCACCCCATCCTGGATTTCCCTAGGTCTCTAGTTTTCAAAAAGGCACCGATTTGGTAGGTTTCCCTAGGTGCCGGCTGAGCTAGAGGCCAAAATCTACAGGTAGGCACTTTGCAAAAAACACCTCTGTTTTCTTTCAAAAAATTTGATGTGTCCACTTTGCGTTTTGGGGCATTTCCTGTTGAGGGTGCTAGGCCTACCCACACAAGTGAGGTATCATTTGTATCGGGAGACTTGGGGGAACGCTGGGTGGAAGGAAATGTGCGGCTCCTCTCTGATTCCAGAACTTTCTGTCACCAAAATGTGAGGAAAATGTGTTTTTTTAGCCAAATTGTGAGGTTTGCAAAGGATTCTGGGTAACAAAACCTTGTCAGAGCCCCACAAGTCACCCCATCTTGGATTCCCCTATGTCTCTAGTTTTCAAAAATGCATAGGTTTGGTAGGTTTCCCTAGGAGCCAGCTGAGCTAGAGGCCAAAATCTACAGTTATGCACTTTGCAAAAAACACCTCTGTTTTCTGTCAAAAAATGTGATGTGTGCACGTTGCGTTTTGGGGCATTTCCTGTCGCAGGCGCTAGGCCTACCCACACAAGTGAGGTATCATTTTTATCTGGAGACTTAGGGGAACGCTGGGTGGAAGGAAATTTGTGGCTCCTCTCTGATTCCAGAACTTTCTGTCACCAAAATGTGAGGAAAATGTGTTTTTTCAACCAAATTTTGAGGTTTGCAAAGGGTTCTGGGTAACAGAACCTGGTGAGAGCCCCACAAGTCACCCCATCTTGGATTCCCCTAGGTCTCTAGTTTTCAGAAATGCACAGGTTTGGTAGGTTTCCCTAGGTGCCGGCTGAGCTAGAGGCCAAAATCTACAGGTAGGCTCTTTGCAAAAAACACCTCTGTTTTCTTTCAAAAAATGTGATGTGTCCACGTTGAGTTTTGGGGCATTTCCTGTCGCAGGCGCTAGGCCTACCCACACAAGTGAGGTATCATTTTTATCGGGAGACTTGGGGGAACGCTGGGCGGAAGGAAATTTGTGGCTCCTCTCTGATTCCAGATCTTTCTTTCACCAAAATGTGAGGAAAATGTGTTTTCTTAGCCAAATTTTGAGGTTTGCAAAGGATTCTGGGTAACAGAACCTGGTGAGAGCCCCACAAGTCACCCCATCTTGGATTCCCCTAGTTCTCTAGTTTTTAGAAATGCACAGGTTTGGTAGGTTTCCCTAGGTGCCGGCTGAGCTAGAGGCCAAAATCTACAGGTAGGCACTTTGCAAAAAACACCTCTGTTTTCTTTCAAAATATGTGATGTGTGCACGTTGTGTTTTGGGGCATTTCCGGTCGCCGGCGCTAGGCCTACCCACACAAGTGAGGTACCATTTTTATCGGGAGACTTGGAGGAACGCTGGGTGGAAGGAAATTTGTGGCCCCTCTCTGATTCCAGAACTTTCTGTCACCAAAACGTGAGGAAAATGTTTTTGTTTAGCCAAATTTTGAGGTTTGCAAAGGATTCTGGGTAACTGAACCTGGTCAGAGCCCCACAAATCACCCCATCTTGGATTCCCCTAGGTCTCTAGTTTTCAAAAATGCACAGGTTTGGTAGGTTTCCCTAGGTGCCGGCTGAGCTAGAGGCCAAAATCTACAGGTAGGCACTTTGCAAAAAACACCTCTGTTTTCTTTCGAAAAATGGGATGTGTCCATGTTGCGTTTTGGGGCATTTCCTGTCGCGGGCGCTAGGCCTACCCACACAAGTGAGGTATCATTTTTATCGGTCGACTTGCGGGAACGCTGGGTGGAAGGAAATTTGTGCCTTCTCTCAGATTCCAGAACTTTCTGTCACCAAAATGTGAGGAAAATTTGTTTTTTTTTGTCAAATTTTGAGGTTTGCAAAGGATTCTGGGTAACAAAACCTGGTCGGAGCCCCACAAGTCACCCCATCTTGGAATCCCCTAGGTCTCTAGTTTTGAAAAATGCATAGGTTTGGTAGGTTTCCCTAGGTACCAGCTGAGCTAGAGGCCAAAATCTACAGGTAGGCACTTTGCAAAAAACACCTCTGTTTTCTTGCAAAAAATTTGATGTGTCCACGTTGCGTTTTGGGGCATTTCCTGTCACGGGTGCTAGGCCTACCCACACAAGTGAGGTATAATTTTTATCGGGAGACTTGGGGGAACGCTGGGTGGAAGGAAATTTGTGCCTCCTCTCTGATTCCAGAACTTTCTGTCACAGAAATGTGAGGACCATGAGTTTTTTTAGACAAATTTTGAGGTTTGCAAAGGATTCTGAGTAACAAAACCTGGTCAGAACCCCACAAGTCACCCCATCCTGGATTCCCCTAGGTCTCTAGTTTTCAAAAAGGCACAGATTTGGTAGGTTTCCCTAGGTGCCGGCTGAGCTAGAGGCCAAAATCTACAGGTAGGCACTTTGCAAAAAACACCTCTGTTTTCTTTCAAAAAATTTGATGTGTCCACGTTGCGTTTTGGGGCATTTCCTGTTGCGGGTGCTAGGCCTACCCACACAAGTGAGGTATCATTTTTATCGGGAGACTTGGGGGAATATAGATTAGCAAAACAAGTGTTATTGCCCCTTGTCTTTCTCTTCATTTTTTCCTTCCAAATATAGGAGAGTGTGTAAAAAAGACATCTATTTGAAAAATGCCCTGTAGTTCACATGCTAGTATGGTCACCCCGGAATTCAGAGATGCGCAAATAACCACTGCTCCTCAACACCTTATCTTGTGCACTTTTTGGAAATACAAAGGTTTTCTTGATAGCTATTTTTTACTCTTTATATTTCAGCAAATGAATTGCTGAATACCCGGTATAGAATGAAAACGCACTGCAGGGTGCAGCTCATTTATTGGCTCTGGGTACCTAGGGTTCTTCATGAACCTACAAGCCCTATATATCCCCGCAACCAGAGGAGTCCAGCAGACGTAACGGTATATTGCTTTCGAAAATCTGACATTGCAGAAAAAAAGTTACAGAGTAAAATGTAGAGCAAAATTGATGTTTTTCTTCACCTCAATTTTAATATTTTTCTTTTTCAGTTGTTATTTTCTGTAGGAAACCCTTGTAAGATCTACACAAATGACCCCTTGCTGAATTCAGAATTTTGTCTACTTTTCAGAAATGTTTAGGTTTCTGGGATCCAGCATTGGTTTCATGCCCATTTCTGTCACTCACTGGAATTTCTGTCACTGACTGGAAGGAGGCTGAATGCACAAAATTTTTTAAAAATGGGGTATGTCCCAGTAAAATGCCAAATTTGTGTTGAAAAATTGGGTTTTCTGATTCAAGTCCGCCTGTTCCTGAAAGCTGGGAAGCTGGTGTGTTTAGCACCGCAAACCTTTTGTTGATGCCATTTTCAGGGGAAAAACCACAAGCCTTCTTCTGCAGCCACTTGTTACACTTTTTTGAAAAAAACGAAATTTTCACTGTATTTTGGCTAATTTCTTGGCCTCCTTCAGGGGAACCCACAATGTCTGGGTACCTCTAGAATCCCTAGGATGTTGGAAAAAAAGGACACAAATTTGGCTTGGCTAGCTTATGTGGACAAAAAGTTAGGAGAGCCTAAGCGTGAACTGCCCCAAATAGGCAAAAAAGGCCTGGCACAAGAGGGGGAAAAGGCCTGGCAGCGAAGGGGTTAAGAAAGAAGAGAAACTTCCCCAACAACAACCTCTATTCAAAAACAAAAAAGTGGCAGCAATGTCTATATGAGATGCCACTCATGATGAGAGCTTTACTTAGGAACAGGAAGTGGGCACTAACACTGCTAGACAGCGCAGCAGAGGTCACAGTAGTTTGCCAGAATATTAAAGAACATCTGGAGGTGAAAGCAACTGATGACTTCTTACAAGTTGAGACTACAGACACACGCTTCTCCACATCCCATAGGGTGTATAAATTAAAAACACAATTAGAAAGAGACATTGAGCGCACAATAGGCGCTTTCTTTTGGGATCACGTTGTTACCATTTATGATATTTTGTTGACTGGAAAGGATTGGCCACCAGATTGTGTCACTAATCTCCCATGTGGGGAAGAGGTAATTGAAACCTTTTGCTTGCCCCTTGTTTCCAGAGAGCTCAGGGAGGCTTACTCCATTGATTGGGCGAGGCACATAAAGCCACGTTATATCACGACCATGTAGGATGGGATAAAGATTCCCCCTACCATATACTACCAATTAGATCCCAACCCCAACCTGAACCCCAATACCCAATAAAGCATGACGTTGGAGCACCTGTAAAGGAAATACTCACACAGCTAGAGTAACAGGGCGTAATCGAACCCTGTGTCTCACCAAGGAACAACCTATTGTTCCCCTTAGTTAAACCGGACCATTCACATGGAATAGTTTTAGACTACAGACATTTAAATAGTCATACATGCACATTTGCCTTTCAAAATGCACACAGTACAGCACTTATTAACAATATGGTGCACAAAAAAATACAAAACAACCTTGGATATTTCCAATGTTTTTTTTTGCCAAAATATAGAGCCTGAAAGTAGGGACTTAGCAAGTTTTAGCACTTTAGGCTTACAGAAAAAAATTGCAGACTCCCACACAGGTATAAAGCAGTCCAGGATTGTTTTCAGCTCATGCTACTTCAAATCTATACAACATTAACCCTGAGGCATTGTCCTTCGTAGATGATATCTACCTTACAAATGATCATCTCGTTCCACTTGTAGGACGGGTAAGCCGCATTGTTGTGGGATTTGCCGATTTAGGCAACAAGCAGACCACCCGGTAATCTTTATTCAAGCTCCTTTAATATGATGTCTCCAATGAGAAAATACATCTTTGATAGTCAAAAGCTCCCAATCATGAACAGGGTAGGTTTTCACTGTGTCACTCAGTGTTGAAAGTGAAATGCCACTGAGTGGGGTTTATCAGCTTTGACCTCTTTGAAAAAGTTCTTCTCCAGTGGGAAGGATGAGGCATCGGGTCCCACCATAAAAGGGGATAAATCACTGGGATCACCTACGATTCGGCCAAGTATAGATAGTTTTTCAGATGGCTTCTTCCTCTTCTTCTCTCAAGTGAACCCAACCACCTCCCTTGTCAATTGTACATTTGGAAGAGGATTGGTGAACAAATGTCTATAAAGTAAATCACTCATTCATTCTGTTGAGAGGGCCATTCCAGAGCTACCATAACGTTTGCAGAGTCCATCCCAATCCCTGCCCAGAGAAGCCACAATAGGAGGTAGCAGGCTTCCTTCTCGGCTTTAGCAAACAGGGAATCTTTTCTCGGCATGAGTGCACTTCTCATGCTTCACATTGATGTTGTTCCAAAGTGGAAGACTAAATCAGCATGTTGTCCGGATATAAAAACATATTTCCATACAAGATGTCACTAATTATATTGTCTATACATTTCTGAATGGCTGCAGGTGAATTACATGGGCCAAGTGACATGGCCAAGTTTCTGAAATGTCCATCCTAGGTGTTATATTTTTCACTCATCTCATCACTAGTTCATTCAAGTGATCAGTCAGCCTCATCCGCTTTACTGCTACTGGGTAAATATTGACATGGGAAATGGATTCTCCAGATATCAAGCCAATCTAGCAGTCATACACTGGATGAGGTGGAAGAGCCTTCACTGCCTGTTTGCTGAACATATTTCTCATTAGTAGGAATGAAACAAGTTAAAGCCTGGGTCTTTTCTGTTGCTTTTTTCAGAAAAAAAACGATTGAAAATGTATCTCGTGTGTGTTCCTATCAGTTCCAGGGTAGGCTCCCTAAGCCATGTGGTGCCGAGAAAATAAAAAAGATGAGGTCCAATAGGTCAATCACTTATACACGTCAGACCTGATTCACAAAGAAAAACATAGACCAAAAGTCTAAACTTAGATCAAAAGTCTAAACTTGGACTAAAAGTCTAACTTTACTTGTAGACTTTTGGTCTACGTTTAGACTTTTGGTCTAAACATAGACATTTGGTTTGTTTACCTTTGTGAATCGGGCCCACTCTGTCTCAGTGGCCATGAATATAGGAAGAGTCTCAAAACACATAACTCATGAAATGAGGACAGGTCTGGGAAATGATTTAATCTCTTCCATTACTGGTTCTGTCTTGATTGAAGTCTGTCGGGCTGTTTGAACTCAATCTGCCATAAAACATGTGGATGCATTGGTGTCAAACGGGACAAGGACCATGAACAACCCTCGAGGTGCATCAATCGTGACCTGCAGGAAGTAATGAGACAGTCAAGGGCACTTTTGTAATCCGCGAGCCCACCAAGGCTCATCCATTCAGGGGCAAGCAAACCTCAAAGTTCTGATTTCTTTGGCACTCCTTTCGTCTGATGCAGAGGATCTAAGTTTAACTACTATACTGCCAAAGTCTTTATTGTGTACTGAATTGCAGTGCTCAATTGTTCAATAATTTAACACAGTGGATGTGGCCAGTTAATTTAGAACTAATTACAAAGGCATTCTTCAAAAAATCTCTTAGTCCCAGATAGAATGGTGCACCTCCTGACTCATCTGCCCAGGCAACTTTCCGATGCCAGGTGTTGCCAAGATGGCTGACTATAGGAGACTGGCCTGGTTTGTAGTGGGTACCTAAGGTACTTGCACCTTATTCCAGGTCCAGTGATCCCTTATTAGTGAAATGTCAGTGTATAGAAGCCAGGCTGTGAAGAGAAAGCTGTAGCTGAGCAGCCAATGCTTACCTAGGAGACACGCAAAGCTCATGCAATACCACTACAGTCACACAGTACTTACACACAAGACAGACAATACTCTATTACAAAAATAAAGGTACTTTATTTTTATTGACACATTGCCAAAAATACGTTAGAGACTATGGCCCTCATTCCGAGCCTGGCGGGCGGCGGAGGCCGCCCGCCAGGCTTCCCCCCTCCGAAATACCGCTCCGCGGTCGTAAGACCGCGGAGGGTATTCCGAGTTTTCCCCTGGGCTGGCGGGCGGTCTTCACAAGATCGCCCGCCAGCCCAGGGGAAAACTCCCTTCCCACGATGACGCCGGCTCGTAATAGAGCCGGCGGAGTGGGAAGGTGCGACGGGTGCAGTTGCACCCGTCGCGTATTTCAGTGTCTGCTTTGCAGACACTGAAATACTTTTAGGGGCCCTCTTACGGGGGCCCCTGCCGTGCCCATGCCATAGGCATGGGCACGGCAGGGGCCCCCAGGGGCCCCGCGACTCCCCCTCCCGCCATCCGGTTCCCGGCGGGAGAACCGCCAGGAACTGGATGGCGGGAGGGGGAGTCGGAATCCCCATGCCGGCGCAGCATGCTGCGCCGGCTTGGAGGATTCCTTTGGGGCAGCGGGAAACCGGCGGGAGACCGCCGGTTTCCCTTCTCTGACCGCGGCTGAGCCGCCGCGGTCAGAATGCCCCGCGGGGCACCGCCGGCCTGTCGGCGGTGCCACCGCGTCCCACGGCCCTGGCGGACTTGTTCCGCCAGGGTCGTAATGACCCCCTATATTCCTTTAGGAGGTACGTAATGTACACAGTATATGCACTAGAATTCAGAAATAGCTGTAAACAGTCAGAAAACAGTGCAAAGAGTGAAAATCACAATAGGTTGCAATGGGCCTAGGGGGAACACAAACCATATACTAAAATAGTGGAATGCGAAAGTCGGTTTCCCACCTAGGCAAGTGTAGTGTGTAGAGGGGCGCTGGGAGTGTAACAAAACACCAAAGATAAGTAATAGAACCCACTGCAGAGCCCAGGAAAACAGGAGTAAATCACAGTAAGTTTCCTGAAACACTCCAGGAGATGTGATAGAAGATTATGCAAGAACCAGAAGAGACTGCAAGACACCAATGATGGATTCCTGGACCTGGAGACCTGTGGAAGAAGGGGACCAAGTCCAAGAAGCACTGAAGAGTTCAGGAGCCCTGCTAACCAAGATGAAGGTGCAAAAGAAGAATCACCAGTGAGAAGACAAAGTCAGTTATGCACCCAAGAAGACAGATGTGGGTTCCTAGTTGGTACAGAAGATGTCCCACTCCGGATGTATGATTGCAGTCTGGTTTGCATCGTTGGATTCCGCCAACAAGCCTTGTCACACGCAAAGCATGCAATTGGAGGAAAATGGTGCTGCCTGGGCCCAGGAAGGACGAGGTCGACTCTACCCAGGAGGGGTATTTAGAGGGGGCCCTCACCAACTCAGAGCGCCCTCAGAAGGCCAGGCAGCACACACAGGAGTCCCACAGCACGGGGACATAGGAGATGCAAATGGAGGCCCATGCAGCACGACAATAATGGATCCCACGCCGCTGGAGAACCACTCAGAAGCTGCGTGTTGCAGGAAGGAGTGCTGGGGGCCGGAGCTGTGCTGTGCACAAAGAACTTCATGGAAGGTCACACACAAGCCTTGGCAACTGCAAATCATGCGGTGCACGGGGGTACTGTCTTGTGTAGGGATGCAAGCTCTTACTTCCACCAAAGTTGGACAGCTGGACCTTGGGACTGTCGGGGTCACTCTATTCCACCACCCGTGTTTACTGGATCCACGCTCGTTGTCTCGAGAGGGTACACGCGCTTCTGGTTATTGCTGCAGAGAGGTGCCTGCTGAAGCAGGGAAGTGACTCCACAGGAGATTCCTTCGGTTCTTCTGGTGCAGGCTGAAGACAGGCAGTCCTCGGAGGATGCATGACCTGTAAACTGTTGCAGTTGCTGGCAGGAGCTGAAGTTACAAGGTTACAAAAGTCATCCTCGCTTCTTTGTTGCTGGAGGGTTCAGCTGAGATTCCGTCAGTAGAAGATGAAGTAAAGGATGCAGAGGAATCCTGCTGGAGTCTTGCAATCTGAATCTGAAGAACCAACCAAAGGAGAGACCCTAAATAGCCCTGAAAGAAGGATTCGTCACCTAACCAGGTAAACACCTATCAAGGGAGGGCTCTGACGTCACCTGCCTGATCTGGCCACTCAGATGCTCCCAGAGTTCCCTGCCAATCTTGGATTCAAGATGACAAAACCCAGGGACCTTCTGGAAGAGCTCTGGGCACCACCCCTGGGGTGGTGATGGAAAGGGGAGTGGTCTTTCCCCTTTCCAATGTCCAGTTTTGCTCCAGAGCAGGGAATGGGGGCCCCAGAACCGGTGTAGAGTGGCTTATGAAAGGAGGGCACCATCTGTGCCATTCAAAGCATACCAGTGGCTTGGGGACGCTACCCGTCCCAAGCCATGTAACACCTATTCCCAAAGGGAGAGGGTGTAAAACCCCTCTCCCAAAGGTAATCCTTGCTCAAGCAACAGGAGGGCAGAAACCTGTGAGGTGGCAGTGGCTGGGGCTACCTGGAAAACCTCAAAAGGCTGTAGGAGCAATGCTGGGGGTCCTCTAAGGAGCCCCCAGAGTGCATGGAATCATACAACCAATACTTGCCGATATCAAACATGCCTATGTTCAGAGTTACCATTATGTAACTGGACATACGTAGTGACCTATGTCCAGTACATGCATTAAATGTCATCCCCGCACTCACGAAGTTCAGTAAAATGGAGCTGGAGTTAAAGGGGGGACCTCTACTAGTTCAGGGGTGCCCTCACACACAGGTACTTGCACCCTGCCCACTGGGCTGGAAGGCCTGCCATAGGGGTGACTTATAGTGACCTGGTGCAGTGAAGTGGCTGTGAAAGGGTGCATGCACCCTTTCACGCAGGCTGCAATGGCAGGCCTGCAGAACACTTTGCATAGGCTCCCTATGGGTGGCATAATATATGCTGCAGCGCATAGGGATCCCCTGATGCCCTAATGCCCTGGGTACCTAGGTACCATATACTAGGGACTTACATAGGGGCACAACTGTACCAAATGTGGGATGAAATACAGAGTTTTTTGAGAGGGAGTATAAGCACTGGGGTCCTGATTAGCAGGATCCGAGTGAACACAGTCAAACACACTGACATCAGGCAGAAAAAGGGGGTAACCTTGCCTAGAAAGGGGGTGCTTTCCTTCAATGACTGTGTCATTCTAAGATAGGGGGGTGCAACTGGGAAAGCAATGATCATGGATGCAGACAAATGGGGCCTAGTCAATTGCCTGACAGAGACGCTGCTCCCTCTTGAGGTTTTCACGCGGGAAGCTAGCGAGGCAGACAGTACGATGGGTTAAAGTATCCCGTTGTTGCATCTGCTACAGGAGCAGCTAAAGAAGATGTCTGAAAGTTTCACACTTGGAAGTGTGGATGAAATCTCAGACGCGCATGCCTTGGGTGAGAGCCTAAGCTGTCACTTGACCTGAAATGCAAGGCTGCAAAATGGCATTATCTTATCCAAAGAGTACATCTGTGCCACCCTACGTGATCCACGCTACGAAAAGATTCTTCCCGCCATCATTCCTTTTTTTGAAGGGGCTGTTTCAAAATACAAGAGGTGGATTGTTGGGCAAGCAGCAGAACTGGAAGAGGAACAGCTGGAACTTGGAGTCCCCCTTCCCAATTCGGGGGTGCTGCCCTCTACTTCCAGCGATGGCAGTCTTGTTTCACAGTCCCAGCAATAAGAACACTGGCAACAACAGCATCAGAAGAATCAGACCCAAAGTCTACATTGGCTTGGTTTCAAGTGGGAGGTCTTATGTCCAGTTCAGCAGTGAAGGAAAAAGCAGTCGAGCAGGTGGCAGCACCAATGACCATTAGAGAGTGTTCCAGGAGTATCTGGATGACCCAAAAGAGGTGAATGTGGATCAAAACCCATTGTTGTATTGGATTGCATTGATCTAGCCTAATTGGAGATTTGAACTATTGGACCAATGAGCAAAAAGGCAGACAGCATGCAACTGACCTCACAGATACCCTAAGTAATCTAAATCTGGAACAGCAGGTATTTCAGCCTACGCATCTCAAGGCCACACCCTGGATCAAATTTAGACAGCTAAATTCCCTTTGAGGAACCTAAACATTGTCCCATGGGCATGGTCAAACCATTATTCGATCACTTTTTCACTACCACTCCTCATTCATCATAAACCCCGACCGGTCCTGGTATTTTTCCCAGGAATTGGTCTTAAGTTAACTCGTTTCATTTTGTAATCAGTTTGAAAATTCCCTGCAATCCCCAAAGAAAGATATAGATGACTTAGAAGGAAACAATTACTGAATGGCTAGTGGGGACCAGCAATCCTCATGCTCCCCTTTGCAAAATTACACAGACAAGATGGCATGATGCCAACAAATGGTTCTCAGAAGCATTAAAAAGAGGCAAACTGGAACTGTTGCGTTCAGAGCAGAAATTGCACAATACGTACTCTCCCAATCTTAAAAACATCTTTATACGACAACTTACAGAGTATAAACAGCTGATTGTGCAAGCAAAAGCTAGTTTTTTCCCTGGTAAGATTGTGAATGCCCCCAATAAATCTAAAGAGATCTTCAAAATTGTCTCTGAACTCTCTAATCCGGACGGAATCCCTTTGCCTATCACGCCCTCTCAAAACATTTGTGATTCTCTCAGTTCCTATTTAATTCATAAGATCAAGTCCATCAAAAAGAGCATTTCATCTGCAGCATTTACCGCCAGGATTGTAATGAGGGTCTATGTTTGTAGTCCTAAAGCCAGCAAAAATTAGGTCAGAAAAAGAGAAGGAGGAAGGCAAAGGGTTTGTGAGTGACCCTGCAGAGAGGCCATTTCCAACACATCCCCACTCTATGATATCTTTCTAAGCTGCAGTGGCAGTCCTGTGTAAGAATTGTCTGAGCTCCCTACGGGTGGCAAAAGAAATGCTGCAGCCCATAGAGATCTTCTGAAACCTCAATACAGCAATGTCCGAAATGTCAATTAGTTAAACCTTCTAGGGATTCCAAGGCTCCCCTCCTTCCATTACCAATTATAGAGACCCCATTCACTCGGGTGGGTATGGACTTGGTGGGACCGTTGATACCATCCTCTAAAGGTTACTAATACCTCCTAGTTCTTGTAGATTATGCAACTAGGTATCTGGAAGCCATTCCTTTGGCAAATATGACTACTAAGAGTGTGGCTCAAGCCATGATTGTGTTTTTTTCTCAAGTTGGATTCCCTAAAGAACTCCTAACTGCCCAGGGAACCCCTTTATGTCCCGGTTAATGTCCGAGATGTGTCAAACTCTCGGCATCCAACAAATACGGACGTCGGTTTATCATTCCCAGACAGATGGCCAGGTAGAAGGGTATAATAAAACCATCAAAAATCTCTTGCGAAAAGTCATAAATGAGTCCGGTAGGAATTGGGATAAAAAGTTAACATTGGTATTGTATGCCATAAGAACGGACAAGCAGTCTTCCACTGGACACAGTCCATTGGAAACCCTGTTTGGAAGACAACCGCGGACCATGTTAGAGATGCTGGCTGAACAATGGGAGGAAACAGGGGAGGAAATAAAAGATGTACTGACGTATACTAGAGATTTAAAAGATGGCTTACATACCGTATGGGAGGATGTCCATAAACAATTAAAAGAGGCCCATATAAGACAGAAGGCGCCTTATGATAAGAAAAGTAAAACCCGTGAGGTAACTATAGGACAAAAAGTGTTAATACTTCTACCAACAACCGAGAATAAATTACTGGCCCGTTGGCAGGGACCATATACCAGTAACATTTAGAATAGAGATACCTGTAGGGTCGGGCAGAAGCCAGATATATCACATTAATCTGTTGAAGGCGTGGCATGAAAAAGAAGATCAAAATATAGATGTGTACACTACTACCTGTTCTGAGACAGAGATACCCATGTTTCCTACTCCTCCTGAACCCGAACAAGAAAGCATGCCTCACTTTGGTACTAACCTCACTCCTTCTCGATATTCTCAACTAAAAGACAGGGGGTCATTACAACCCTGGCGGTCGGTGTTAAAGCGGCGGTAAGACCACAAACAGGCTGGCAGTAAAAAAAATTGAATTATGACCGTGGCGGTAACCGGCAACAAAAACAGCCACTTTAACACTCTGACCGCCACAGCGGTACAGACAAACAGCTTGGCGGTCACCGACAACAGACAGATGGAAGACAATGTACCGCCCACAGTATCACAACCTACCAATCCACCACCTTTTCTGGGGCGGATTCACCGTGGATAAAAACACGGCGGAAACAGCCATTTCAAAGGGAAAACGCTCACCTCTACACACTCCACGAGGAAGGAGGACACCATGGAACCAGAACTCCAAATACTCCCTGCGATAGTCTTCCTGCTCCTATACGACCATCATCATCGCCGGCGCTGAAGACAACAGTGAGTACTGCACCTACGACATAGGGGAGGGGGAGACAAAAGTCAGGGACACACACACGCAACACCCCCACCCCCACGCGATCCTCACCCACTACAACACACACACCAATGCATATCCAAACATTACAGTAACATCCCCCAACCCCCCAGGAAGAATGCAAAGACAAAAGGATATGAGTTCAACCATTGTAATATATCAAAATGCAGTAACCAAATATATACAGATATATATACACATTCAACAAAATGTACATCATGATTAGTAGTGCAGGAAATGCACCATTCAATGTCCGTGGACCACTGGGCCCAAAATGCATGGGCGAGGCCCACATCAGATACCTGATCAAAACGGAGAGAACACTGCTGGGGCATCAGATAGAAATAGAACAGGCACCTAAGGGGGAAGGGATGGGGGGCACCTCAGCCGGATGACTGCACCACGCCAGATCCACGAGGGGGCTCCATGCCCATTGATGTATTCTGGGGAGTGCAAAGCCAAAGTCTCTCAAGTCTCTACAGTGGGTGTGTTGCCCACTGTTCAATCCTGGGGAGTGCAAAGCCACAGTCTCTCAAGTCTCTATGGTGGGTGGTTTGCCCACTGTACCTTCCTGGGGAGTGCAAAGCCACAGTCTCTCAAGTCTCTACAGTGGGTGGGTTGCCCACTGTTCAATACTGGGGAGTGCAAAGCCATAGTCTCTCAAGTCTCTACAGTGGGTGGTTTGCCTACTGTACCATCCTGGGGAGTGCAAAGCCACAGTCTCTCAAGTCTCTACAGTGGGTGGGTTGCCCACTGTTCAATCCTAGGGAGTGCAAAGCCACAGTCTCTCAAGTCTCTGCAGTGGGTGGTTTGCCCCCTGTACCATCCTGGGGAGTGCAAAGCCACAGTCTCTCAAGTCTCTACAGTGGGTGGGTTGCCCACTGTTCAATCCTCGGGAGTGCAAAGCCACAGTCTCTCAAGTCTCTACTGTAGGTGGTTTGCCCACTGTACCATCCTGGGGAGTGCAAAGCCATATTCTCTCAAGCCTCTACAGTGGGTGGGTTGCCCACTGTTCAATCCTTGGGAGTGAAAAGCCACAATCTCTCAAGTCTCTACAGTGGGTGGGTTGCCCACTGGTCAATCCTGGGGAGTGCAAATCCACAGTCTCTCAAGTAGATAACAGTCTCCACTGGTTCTGGAGGGGGACTGGTGCCCAGAGTGCTACATCCTGTGAAGGACAGACGGAGTGGATGCATGTCTCCACTGGTTCTGGAGGGGGACTGGTGGCCAGAGTGCTTCATCCTGTTAAGGACAGACGGAGTGGATGCATGTCTCCACTGGTTCTGGAGTGGGACTGGTGCCCAGAGTGCTTCATCCTGTGAAGGACAGACAGAGTGGATGCATGTCTCCACTGGTTCTGGAGGGGGACTGGTGCCCAGAGGGCATCACTCTCCCCGTGACGGTCCCAGTACCGTCACTGCCCCTGCTGCACATGGGCTAGCGGTGCTTGAGTTTGCGGTCCTTGCCCTGTTCAGCTGTGTTTGCCCCGTTCAGCGGTGCTTGACTTTGCAGTTTCTGACCTGTTCAGCGGTGCTTGCCATGGCGGTCTTTGCCCTGTTCAGCGGTGCTTGCCCTGTTCAGCGGTGCTTGACTTTGCAGTTTCTGACCTTTCCAGCGGTGCTTGCCATGGTGGTCCTTCATTGCCCAGCTGGGCTGGTGCTGGCGGTCCTTCATTGGGCAGCTGGGCTGTGGCTGACGGTGGCCTCCTGGGCACTGACTCTGGCGGTGGCCTCCTGGCCAGTGACGATGGGGCTGCCCTCCTGGGCACTGACTCTGGCGGGGGCCTCCTGGGCACTGACTCTGGCGGTGGCCTCCTGGCCAGTGACAATGGGGCTGCCCTCCTGGGAACTGACTCTGGCGGTGGCCTCCTGGCCACTGACGATGGGGCTGACCTCCTGGGCACTGACTCTGGCGGTGGACTCCTGGCCACTGGTGATGGGGCTGCCCTCCTGGGCACTGACTCTGGTGGTGGCCTCCTGACAGCGGGGATGATGGCGGTCTTCTCCCGCCGTGCTGCTCTTCCCAGTCTTTGGCGATTTCTTCTGCCCCTTCCCCACGTTCGGAGGAGTCACAGCTGAGTGGACACTCCCCCCGGGACCCTTCTGAGCGGCTTTGCTGGATGGAGCCTTCTTCCACTCCCGCCGGGCACTGTCCAACTTCTGGTGCTTCACAGGGGGGGGGGGGACTGGCTGTGCTGTGGCTCCGTGTCACACTGGCTGCCCTGGTGCCCGGTGCACTCCACATACCTCTAACAGGCACCACTGGTACTGGAGATTTTTTGGCTGAGCTGCTAGTACGGGACCTATGAATTGGAGGGGGGTTGGAAAGAGGTCAAGCTTGGTCAGGAAAAGTTTCTTAGGAACACTGGGACGGGTAGCTGTAGGGGGTCTGGGAGTGGAGGAAGAGGAGGTGGTTGTAGGAGGTGTAACTTTTGTGGCTTTGGGTGCAGGTGCATGTGCTGGAGGCTGTTGTGAGGTGGATGGCTGTTGGGTGGGTGTGTGCCTGTGTTGGTGTACTTTGGGAGGAGGCATCACAGACACACTGGGAGAGGACACAGGGGATGTGTAAATGGTAGTGGGGGTGGTGAGTGCAGGTGAGCGGGGTGTGGCGGTGGGTGTACTGGTGCGGGACGTAGTGGCTGTAGTGGTAGTGCATGCAGGTGAGAGTGTAGACAACACTGGGAGGGAGGAGGGAGACGACAAGGAGGGGGACACAGTGGAGGCAGTGGATGTTGCTGTGTCTGTATGTGTGTGACGCTTGCGTGAGTACCTGTGGGATGTGTGGTGCTTATGTTTGCCTGAGCTTCCCCTGTGTGTTGAGGTGTGTGCAGGCTGGTCTGATGGTGTGCTTGGGATAGGCAGGGGTACAGGGGATTGGGTTTGGGTGGAGGAAGGTGGAGGGGGAGGCTAGAGACAGGGACAATGGCTGTCATCAGTGCTGAGGCCAGAGTTTGCAGGGTTCGATGAAGGGCATCCTGACGAGAATTAATGCCCTCCAGGAATGCATTTGTGTGTTGCAATTCCCTTTCTACACCCTGGATGGCATTCAAAATGGTAGACTGCCCAACAGTGAGTGACCTGAGGAGGTCAATGGCCTCCTCATTGAGGGCAGCAGAGGTGACAGGGGCAGGGGCTGAGGTGCCTGGGGCGAAGGTGATGCCCACCCTCCTGGGTGAGCGGGCACGGGGTGAAGGCTGAGGGGCGGCTGGGAGGGCGGTGCTGGTAGGGGTGGTGGCTGCTGTACCTGTAGAAGTGGGGGGCACAGATTTTGCCACCACCACAAGGGAGCTCCCATCGGAGGAAGAGTCTGTGTCGCTGGTTGCAGATCCTGTGACCGCCGTGAAGCTCCCCTCGCCCTCCGTCCCACTGGTGTATTCCGAGTCCGTGGTGTGGCCCTCCATGGCCATGTGGGATGCAGCCCCCTTGTGCTCCGGTACCACTGTACCTCCGTCTGATGATGCAGATGCACACAAGAACAAGGAGACCACAAAAAGGGGGGGGGACAGAAGAAAGACAGGTTGAGTGCATGGCTTACCGCTACCGTTGGCGGACAATACAGATACGGCAGCCCTCTGCACTACGCCGCGCTGTTGGGCTCTACAGATGCAGTTCCTGGGATATGGCCTACATGGCTTTGGTGGACATCAGCACACATAGATGACACAGAAGCATGTATACCTGTACTTGGCACTCTACAGAGGTGGGGTGGAGTGCCACATGGCCTTCATTACGGAGGGGCCTAGCCTACAGAACTCGCCCTGGGAAACCCACAGCCCTCCTCCTCCACCCAGACACCTTCACTGCACGCAAAGTCAGCAGAATGAGGTTGTACTCACCCCGTTGTGTCTGCTGTGATGCCCCCAAGCGCCCATCCAACTCAGGGTAGGACACCGCCAGGATCCGGAACATCAGGGGGGTCATGGTGCGACGGGCATCCCTCCCACGTTGGGAGGCCATTCCCAGCTGAGCCTCCGCCGTCTTCTTGCTCCAGCGGCAAATGTCCTCCCATCCTTTACGGCAGTGGGTGCTCCGTCTGTGGTGGACCCCCAGGGTCCGGACGTCCTTGGCGATGGCACGCCAAATATCCTTCTTCTGGTGGGCGCTGACCTACATGACATGTACAGGGGAAGAAGAGAAGTCATTACCAACTGCACCGTCAAAGTGACTGGCCCACATCCCTACCCTTGCCATGTGGCACATGCATTCACAGTCCTTCATGCATGCAGAACTGTGGCCCCTTCCTTCTTACAACTAGCTCTCTCCACACAGGCATAGCCCATACAACTTGCTCCCTGTGTACTCACCTGTTGGTCTGGAGGACCGTAGAGTAGCGTGTACTGGGGGAGGACCCCGTCCACGAGCTTCTCCAACTCCTGTGCAGTAAAGGCAGAGGTCCTTTCCCCAGACGCACAAGCCATTGTCTCTTCCAGACCGAGGTCACAGCAGCATTTGCAGTGTAGGTCCTCTCCTGTCGAAGATCAGGTATCGAGTGATTGAACAGATAGAAAATGGCGGTCACATCCGCGGCGGAGCCGTCCGCGGCGGTGCGTATCCTCACCACCGGCGCACTTCGTCATTGGCTCCTGGGACCCATAGGGTCCAATGTTAACCAATGCAGCATTGCGCCGCGGTCTTCGACCGCCTACTGCAACGGTGTACCACGCCAGCGCAGTTACCTCACATACCATTGTCCCAGTTTAGAGGTCAGGCAGGCGCCATTTCAGGGGCCCACATGGCTTCATTTTCAACTGCGTCACACATACCTAGGCCTAGACTCAACACACATACAGACAACTTTTTGGATTATGTTTTGTGGTCTGGGTAGACTGTGGTACATACCTCTGAGTTGTTTGACTCTGTGGTCGCTGTTGTCCTTCCTAGGCACTGTCCGCTGGGACATGTGAGGAGATGGCGGAATACTCCGGTGTACCAACCGTTGGTGGACCTGTTGACAATGGAGGAGCGACATTTAATCATCACCTACAGGTTTGACCGTGCCACAATCCAGAAACTGTGTACCCAGTTGGAGCCTGACCTGATGTCAACAATCCGCCATCCCACAGGGATCCCCCCTCAAGTTCAGGTGCTATCAGTGCTCCATTTCCTTGCAAGTGGGTCATTTCAAACAACAGTGACCATGGCATCAGGGATGTCCCAGCCTATGTTTTCCAACGTGTTGTCCAGAGTGTTGTCTGCCCTGCTGAAACATATGCAGAGCTACATCATTTTCCCTCAGGTGGAGGATTTGGCTACAGTAAAAGGTGACTTCTATGCCCTTGGACATATCCACAACATCATAGGTGCCATTGATGGGACCCATGTAGCTCTGGTCCCCCAAACAGGAGTGAAGAGGTGTACAGGAAATGGAAGAGTTATCATTCGATGAATGTACAGATGGTATGTTTGGCAGACCAGTACAGCTCCCAGGTAAATGCTATGTTCCCTGGCTTTGTGCATGACGCCTACATCCTGCGGAATAGCAGCATCCCTTATGTGATGGGTCAACTCCAGAAGCACCGGGTGTGGCTATTAGGGGACTCTGGTTACCCCAACCTGTCATGGCTACTGACTCCAGTAAGGAATCCCAGGACCAGGGCAGAGGAACGCTACAATGAGGCCCATGGGCGGACTAGGAGGGTGATTGAACGCACCTTCGGGCTCCTGAAGGCCAGGTTCAGGTGCCTCCATATGACAGGTGGTTCCCTATTCTACTCACCAAGGAAGGTGTGCCAGATCATCATCGCCTGCTGTATGCTTCACAATCTGGCTTTGCGACGCCAGGTGCCTTTTCTGCAGGAGGATGGTCCAGATGGCAGTGTTGTGGCAGCTGTGAAGCCTGTGGACAGTGATGAGGAGGAAGCAGAGGAAGAAGACATTGATAACAGGGACTCAGTTATGCAGCAATATTTCCAGTGACACACAGGTGAGAACACATTCCTGCCTACTACAAGTACTTTCACAATTCTAGCTCTATCCTGTCTGTCGATTTCAACCAGTATATGGTAACTGAGTTGTACATTTCCATTACGGTTTCACAGGTGTGGTTACCAACGTGTGTCATCCGCTTAGATTCCTCATGGACTTGAGATGTGGGACATAGGTATGTTGACATTACATTTGAGAACGGATTTTGTCACTGTCATTGCTAATACACATTTTCAAAATCACAGACTGACTCCAGATTGTTTTGTGCTTCAAGGGTGTTTATTGAAGTGCTAAATATTGGAGGTGGGTGGTAAAATGGTGAGGGTTGATGGTGGAGGAATGTCCATGGCAGAGTCCAGTCTATTAGTCTCACAGGTGCACTGCCCATATGGGCATAGGAAGTGGAGCTGGGGCAGTTCCAATATGGACAGGGTTACAAAGTGGGACAGTGGGATGACAATCAGGGTGGTCTCATTTCTTGGCGGGGGTCTTGCCATTGTGCTCTGTCCTGTTCCTGGATCTCAGGGACCGCTTGCGGGGTGGTTCTCCGTCTGCAGGGGGTGGGGTGGTCTTGTGGCGGTGCCTCCTGTCCACTAGCGCTGGCGGAGGTGGTGGGAAGTTCTTCGTCCATGCTAGTGTCAGGGGCCCCTTGGAGTGCCACGGTGTCCCTCCTGGTGTTCAGTATCTCCTTCAGCACCCCTACGATGGTGCCCAGGGCGGTGCTGATGGTTCTGAGTTCCTCCCTGAAGCCCAAATACTGATCCTCCAGCAGGCGCTGGGTCTCCTGAAACTTGGCCAGGACCGTTGCCATTGTCTCCTGGGAGTGGTGGTATGCTCCCATGATGGTGGAGAGTGGGTTCCCTAAGCCTGTCCGCCCCCTTGTCTCACAGCAGCCCTCCCAGTTCCCCTGTGTTCCTGGGCCTCCGTCCCCTGGACTGTGTGCCCACTACCACTGCCCCCAGGTCCCTCTTGTTGTTGGGGTGGTGGGTTATCCTGGGTTCCCTGTAGTGGTGGACACATCGCTGATTGACGTGTCCTGGGCATGGAGGTATGGGCCCGCTGGGTGGGTGCTGTGCTGGTGTTACCAGAGGGTGGAAGGTCTGTGGTGGCCTGTGACTGGGTGTGGGGAACCGACTGTCCCGAGGCCCACGATGGTCCGGGCTGGTCATCTGGATCCAGTTGTACAGAGCTGCTGTCATCACTGTGGGCCTCTTCTGTGGGTGGGGTAGAGATGTCTGGACCCTCCTGTCTGGTGGCGTTGGGTAGGGGTCCTGCAGGGGTGTAAAAGCATGATTATAGCATCTGTGTGTGTCATGGTGTGCAATGGGTGGGTGAGCGTGTACCCCAGTGCTAGCATTCCTGTGTGGGGGCTTGTGTGATGATGGTTGGGGGGATGTTATGGATATGTGCAGTGGCCATGCTTTAGTGATGGGTGTCCATGCTTTGTTGTGTCATGCAGGGCTTGGTGTTGGGATGGGTGGTTTGTGTTATTAGTACATTAGTGAGGAGTTGGAATGACAGGGGAGGGGGTGGGGGTGGGGGTGGGGGTCTGTGATAGCATGCAGGTAGGGTGGGGGATATGATAGTTAAGATTTGACTTACCAGAGTCCATTCCTCCACCAACTCCTCCGAGGCCCTCAGGATGCATAATGGTCAAGACCTGCTCCTCCCATGTTGTTAGTTGTGGGGGAGAAGGTGGGGGTCCGCCACCAGTCCGCTGTACCGCGATGTTGTGCCTGGAGACCATGGAACGCACCTTCCCCCGTAGGTCTTTCCACCGCTTCCTGATGTCGTCCCGATTTCTTGGGTGCTATCCCACTGCGTTGACCCTGTCGACTATTCTTCGCCATAGCTCCATCTTCCTAGCTATAGAGGTGTGCTGCACCTGTGATCCAAATAGCTGTGGCTCTACCCGTACGATTTCCTCCACCATGACCCTGAGCTCCTCCACCAAGAACCTGGGGTGTCTTTGCCGTGCCATAGGATGGTGTAGGTGATGTGTGGGGTGGTGTATGCGGTGATGAGTGTGGTGATGTGTAGTGGTGTGTGGTGTTTTGTGCGTTGATGTTGTGTGGGTGATGGTGTTGTGTGCCTCTGTGTGGTGGGGTTGTCTATGCTGTGCTGTCTCTCTGGCCTTTGTCAACATTTTTGGTCGTAGGGGTTTGTGGGTGATGTGAGTGTGTGTTTTATATAGTATTGATTGTGTGGGAGTGGTGCTTGTATGTGTATCAGGTGTGTGTATTTCGAATTGTCCAATGTGGCGGTGTTTTAGAGATGTGTGTGTATTTTGAGTGCGGCGGTGTGTACCGCCAATGGAATACCGCGGTTGAAAGACCGCCGCGTGGATTCATGGGTCGTGATAGCATGGGCGTGTTTCTGTCGGCGTGACGGTGGAGGTTTTGTTTTCTCCAGTTTATCACTAACCTTTGGTGTGGCGGACTTGTATGGGTGTCTGAATTTCAGCAGATTCCGAGATGTGGGTCATAATAGCTGTGGCGGAATTCCGCGGCCGCGGCGGTGTATTGGCGGTCTTCTGCACGGCGTTAAGCGGCTTTTTCCACCAATGTTGTAATGACCCCCATAGTGCGATACGATACTAAAGTATTTTCCAAAAAACACGGTAAGACTTATCTCATAAAGCATCACATTCGTACCCTAGATGCAAGGGTTTCTCGAAAAAGACCCTACTGCATACCAGAAGCTAGGAAACAGGTGGTAAAGAAGGAAGTTATGGAGATGATAAAAGCAGGTGTCATTGAACCATCGTCTAGCCCCTGGTGTTCCCCTATAGTATTAGTCCCCAAACTGGATGGCTCTATCTGGTTCTGCATAAACGTTCGGCACGAAAATTAACTTTCCCACTCCAATACCTATCCTATGCCTCATTTAGATGATCTCCTAGAAAGATTAGGACACGCAAAATACCTGACTACTTTGGATTTAACAAAAGGCTATTGGCAGATTCCCCTAGAGGCAACAGATAAGGAGAAAACAGCCTTTGCGACCCCCTCCGGGTTGTATCAGTTCACTGTACTGACCTTTGGCTTACTGGGGCTCCAGCCACTTTCCAGAGACTGATTGACATTGTATTACGACCCTTTCAGGAATATGCAGCAGCATATCTAGACGATATCATAATATACAGTGAGGCCTGGGAACATCATGTAACACACTTGTCGCACATACTAAAAGCACTTCAACATGCAGGTTTAATGGGTAACCCAGAGAAGTGCAAACTAGCTCAGAATACAATCAATTATTTAGGTTATGTGATAGAAAACAGAACACTTAAATCACAGATAGAGAAAATGGAAGCCATCACACCAATCCCTGACCCCAAGAACAAAAAAGACGTCAGAGCCTTCCAGGGGATGGTAGATGATTATAGGCGGTTTATTTCCCACTTTTCCTACATTGCTGCCCCTCTTACTGCCCTACCTGAGAAGAAACAACCAGATCAAATAACCCAGTTAACTGACTTAGAGAGACAGCGTTTTCTTCACTTAATCTTTACCATATAGTGAACCCATTCTACATTGCCCCGATTTTCAAAAACCCTTGCAATTAGAAACCGATGTTTCCGATCAGGGATTAGGAGCAGTATTTTCCCAAGAAGGGGACGACAGACACTATCATCCAATTGTCTATTTCAGTAGAAAACTCTTACCCCGAGAAAAACATTATCCCACAGTGGAGAAAGAATGTCTCGCGATAAAATGGACCATTGGATCTCTTCGTTACTGTCTACTAGGAAGACCCTTCACTCTCCTTACGGACCACGCCCCATTAACTTGGCTATCTAAACACAAGGATACGAATTCCTGTGTACTTCGATAGTCTTATCACTACAATCTTTTTCATTTCAGATACAACACTCCCCAGGATCCCTTTTTTCCAAACCTTTTGTCTAGATATACATCCAATGGGTGGCTCCAACAGCCACTCTCAAGGGGGAGTGAATGTGATAGTACACAGAGTTCTCGGCCGGATGGGAAGTACCCCAGAGGCACTTCTCAGCATGCTGAGTCTGGGAAGGAGGAGGCGGAGCCATTTCGCAGCGCAAAACATCAGGAAGATGTGGAAGGGTCGGAGGACATAAAACAGGAGGAGAAACGCAGTGAGAGGTTCCCAGAAGAAGGAGAAGACGGTGAGAAGGAGTGGACGGAAGACGGAGAAAAGGAGCGTATGGGAGAGGGAGACACGGGGGAGCAAGGAGAAGAATCACAGGAGGAAGATGTAGGCACGGAGAATCGAGGGGACGAAGAACAGGAAGAAGACGGAGTTACGGAGGACCCAGGAGACTGAGGAGGGAGAGGACACACAGGAGCCCGCCACATTCTAGGAAGAACGTGGCCAGATCAGGTACGGGGTGGGGACGGGGAGGAAGGGTAGAAAAAGCGGGCACAAATTATTATTGCACATGGTAAAACACCTGAGGAAAAACAATAAGAAGGTCTCACTATCATCAATAAAGGAATTAAGGAAGGCATGGGGAAAGAGGGGGAGCACTATACTAATCAATAGGGCAAAGAAGAGAAAATAGAAGATGGTATTTAGACGCCAGAGAAGAGAAGAGAGGTCTCAGTCTAAAACGATAAAGGAATCATAAATCTACTAACAGAAAGTGAGCGGGGGCACAAGAGAACTGGGGAAAAGGAAGACAGACAGAGAGAAAAATGAGCAAAGGAAGACAGGGAAAAGAAGTATCAATTATAAACCAACGTACCTTCTAAAACTGCTTCTTGTTTTCTCCCTCTTCCGGAAAACTCGTCTTCTTATCTCCAAGACGCAAACCTAAATGGGAAAAGAAGAGTAAAGTCAAGAAACCAGAGAAAAGGAAAAGGAAGACCTCCAGACAGCACTACAAAACAGTAGAGAAATTAATAAGAGGAAGAAAGTATGGAAGAAATAAATAAAAAGACAATATTAAGCCTATATTATGCCCTCAAGTATCCATTATGACTTACCTGTCACACTCCCCATCACCCTATGTCTCAATCAATCTATCCTCCTTCCCCACTCTTACTCATTCGAAACCCATTCTACTACTTTCATCTCCTAAATAACCCTGCCTAAGCTCTCCCCTCCTCTACTGCATCTAGCTCACCTCAAACCTCAGTTTACTACCATGATCTCCCAAACCACCCTACTAAATTCTCCCTTGTTCACCTCACCTTTGACTCATGCAAAACTCCTCCTTCTACTATGATCTCCCCAACCCTTTCCACAGGCTCCTTCCTCTTCAATCTCTCCTTTACTCATCCAAAGCCTCATTCTATTACTATAAGATCCCAATTATCATTTCTGGATTCTTCCCTCCTGTATCCCTCCAATACTCTAGTCAATCCAACTAACAAACTCACATATCCTCTTCTCAAATTAACTTATAATAATACTATTACTATAGTCATATTTTCCTATACTAATCCACCACTAATTTCTCTTGGGTTCCGGAGTAGCGTGCTACTCGGCGGAAATCAATTACAATTACAATTACATCCCAAGTTACTTGAGGTGTGCAACTTGTCTCTCAATTTCCATTAGGCAAAGTGTAGACATGATTGTATATGGCTACCCATTTAGGGGTTAGGCCAGTCTCTTTGGGTGACGGGGCCTTCTCATAGATTAGCAACCCTGTAAGAGTGTAGCATTCTGCTGCTTCATATTGGATTCTACTGCTTCTTACTGGATTGAAGGGGACTGGATATTAACTGTGAGAGTGGATTCACAGGCTCAATACTAGCTGATACCACTCTGAAAGACCTTTTACTCTTTTGCACATGATGTTTGCTATGTTGCTGTGAGAAAGGGCCTCTTTTGTCATGGCAGCCCCCCACATTTTGCCTGGAAAATGATGTGGTTTCAAACTGTAAGTGCCATAGGCCCCTGTTAAATAGGTCCCCAGGGCCAGATCTCTTTCCCCAAAACTATACTGTTTGGCACTTCAGCCACCTGTGTAAGTTCCTAGTAAATTGTACCCCTGGTACCTAGGGCATGGGTGCTGAAAAGAGCCCACCAGAGCTGGAGCACCAATTGTGCCACTCTGAGAGGCCCCACACCAGACTCATGCAGACTGCCATTTCAAGAGCATGACACGGTGTATCCAAAGTTGCAAACTTTGTATGGCACTCACCAAGAGTGCTATGCCCACTAACACTGCATGCAATATAGGTAGGTCACTCCTCTGGTAGGCCTTGCTGCCCTACAGACAGGTTTCACTACAGTGCAAGGGAAGGCATATGTGCGCATGAGCAGATATGCCCCTACTGTGTCTTTGCTAATTCTTAGACATAGTAAGTGTACAGGGAAGCCATAGTAAATGCATGTGCTGGACACTGGTCAGTACAAGTTCTCCAGCTACATAATGGACTCTATGAACCCTGGACTGTTTGGCATGTAACAACTCAGAATAATAAATTCACATTGATGCCAGAGTTAGATTTATTATAAACTGTACCCAGAGGGTGCCTTGGAGGTGCCCCTGCAAATCCTAACAGCCCTATCATTGTTGCTGACCGGTCCTAACCAGCCTGCTGCCACCAGACACAATTCTGGACTCCTGGGCTGAGAACCGTTTGCTTTCAGGAACCACAACACAAAGCCTTTCCTGCATGGAGGTGTTACACGTCCTCTCCCAGGCAGGCAGTCTGCACCAGCGGTCAGCTTCAAAGGCTTTGCCACCTTTGTATGTCTGACCTCTGCGTCTGCTACTAGGGAAATCTAGCAAGAATAGGAGGAGTGGCCATTCACAGCCCGCACCACCCCTCAGATGTAGCAGACGTGATGACCAATCCATTTCATTTTCTTCTATCTTGGATGGCAGTAAAATAGCCAATCAGGGTTAGGTATGTGATCACCTTCCCCCAGAAAGTGGTCACTTAGTGGGTGTAGCCACTTTAAGGTAGTTGGCCCACTGCCCATTACCAGGTACCCCCGCTAACACCAACTAAATACAGTATTTAGAGGGAATCCCTAGACCAAGACCTCAGATTTGCACACAAAGAAGACCAGGCCAAAGTAGACCCAAGGCACAGAAACTGAAGACAAGACATGCTCCAAGGGCTCGACAATCAATGCTGAGGTGTTCCCTGGAAAACAAAAGGACTCTACAAAACCCCAGAGCACCTCCAACCTTCTGAAAATCACAAAAAAACTCCCTTTGAGTGAAGGTATCTCTCCCTGCACCCAGCAGGCATGGAACCCATAAAGTCCGGTAAAGTGACCAGCTACTGACCACTGACCCAGATCCAGTGGCCTAGTCTAACTCTGTACAACTGCTAATAAAGACCTGCCACCATGCGGAGATTGGTGACACTGTGACTCTCCCGGGCTGTGGCATACCACTACTCGGGTTACCTGATCCCAAGTGTCAGTCACAAAAACGCAAGGACCTCTCTGGACCCGGAAGCAAGCAACAGTCAAGGGACTTCAGGACACCCAAAAAGCAACCCCAGAGTGGCCCTGCTCTAATTGACCCTCTCCTCAGTCTAAGGACTCCAAGATGCACAACTCCTGGCTGGCCTGTTTGTGCTGCACCTGGCCTCCGTGGACCCTTGTATCGATCAACCAGCTGTGCTCTAGGCGTCCCTAACCCCCTGCAACCTTCACTCTCCAAGAGACCAACCAGACTTACCTTTAAGTCCATCTTCTCAGTGTGTTTCCGAGTAGTCCCCTTCTCCTTTGAGTGCCAGCCACAAGGCCTTCAGCTGCTGTTCCCGCTTAAAAACGGGAACCGCCGGAGGTTCTCTGGCCAGCCAATTTGACACTTCGATGACCGCAGTGTAGGAGGCTAGCCTGGTTTGTAGTGGGTACCTTGGGTACTTACACCTTACACCAGGTCAGTTATCCCTTGTTAGTGAATGAAGTAGTGTTCTAGCAGCTCAGACTGATAGAGGTAGCTATAGTAGACTAGCTTAGGCTGAACTAGGAGATATGCAAAGCTCATGCAATACCACTTATAGTTACACAGTACTTATACACAAGTATAGACAATACTCAGTGTTACCAAACATAAAGGCATTCATTTGGGTGACACAGTACCAAAAACATCTTAGAGACAATACTCCTTCTGGAGGTAAGTATATTACACAATATATGCACTAGACACCAAAATTAGACAAGTAAATAGTCATAGAACAATGCAAACAGTAGAAGATCCTATAGAAAGCAATGGGAGAAAATAGGTCTGGGGGCAACACAAACCATATACTAAAAATGTGAATCACATTGCCCAGACCCCAGGAGGGCAGAACCCTGTCTGTGATTGGCAGCAGCTGTAGTTGCAGTGCAACCCTAAGAGAGCTGGTTTGGCAGTACCGGGGGATGCCAGTGTATCTATAAGCTCATCTGCCCTGGGTATAGGGTGAGCATCTGTTTTGGTTACTGTATTGAGACCCCTCTGGTCCACACAAAACCGCATTTCTCTTTTTCCTTCTTTGTTATGAGGTTTGGGGATACGCACCACTGGGCTAGCCCAGGTGCTATCAGAAGGCTCAATAACTCCAAGGTCTAACATTTTATAAACTTCAGTTTTTATGCAACCTCTGGCATGGTCAGGTTGCCTGTAAATTTTACTTTTGACAGGTAAACTGTCTCCAGTGTCAATTGTATGGTCACAACAAGTAGTTCTACCAGGTGTGAGTGAGAAGAGTTCAGAAAACTGATCAAGGAAATTTTTACAGTCTTCCTTTTGCTCAGCAGTAAGGCAGTCTGCCAGAACCACTCCCTCCACTAGACCATCAGATTCAGTGGTGGAGAAGAGATCAGGGAGAGGGTCACTCTCTTCTTCCTGTTCCTCATCTGTAGCCATGATCAGGGATAAGTCAGCCTTGCCATAGTAAGGCTTTAGGCGATTGACATGAAGCACCCTAAGGGGGCTTCCGGCAGTGCCTAGGTCCATCAAGTAGGTGACCTCACCTTTTTTCTCTACAATTAGATGGGGTCCACTCCATTTGTCCTGGAGTGCTTTTGGGGCCACAGGCTCCAATACCCACTCCTTCTGTCCTGGGTGGTACTCTGTCAGGACAGCCTTCTGGTCAAACCATTGCTTTTCGAGCACTTGGCTGGCCTGAAGGTTATTGCTGGTCTTTTTCATGTACTCAGCCATCCTATTTCTCATGCCAAGTACATAGCACACTATGGGGGTGATTCCAACCCTGGCGGTCGGTGATAAAGCGGCAGCCAACCCGCCAACAGGCAGGCGGTCAAAAAAATGGAATTCTGACCCTGGCGGGAACCGCCAACACAGCCCGCCACTTTAACACTCCGACCGCCACGGCGGGACAGACAAACAGCGCAGCGGTCACCGCCAACAGGCAGGCGGCAGACAATGTACCCCCCTGAAAAATGCAAACACATAATAAAAATGTTAATTTAAATTTATGTATAAATTAGGTTCATTGAAGTCATGGAAAATTATCGATATGAAATATCAAAGCAAAAATAATGAACAGTGCGAAAGCTATGTACATAGTCAATAAGTCCAGCTCAGTTTGTCAAATATCCACAGTCTGTGGGCCAATGTCTACCAAACACATGGGCAAAGCCCACACAGGAGACCTGAGTCCGTTGGAGAGAACACTACTGGGGCATCAGATGACAAAACTACAGGCACCTCAGGGGGAAGGGAAGGGGGGGCACCTCAGCCACATGAGTCCACGACGCCAGAACCACGAAGGGGCCACCATGCCCACTGTGCCATCCTGGGGAGTGCAAAGCCACAGTCTCTCAAGTCTCTACAATGGGTGGGTTGCCCACTGTGCCATCCTGGGGAGTGCAAAGCCACAGTCTCTCAAGTCTCTACAGTGGGTGGGTTGCCCACTGTGCCATCCTGGGGAGTGCAAAGCCACAGTCTCTCAAGTCTCTACAGTGGGTGGTATGCCCACTGTGCCATCCTGGGGAGTGCAAAGCCACAGTCTCTCAAGTCTCTACAGTGGGTGGGTTGCCCACTGTACCATCCTGGGGAGTGCAAAGCCACAGTCTCTCAAGTCTCTACAATGGGTGGGTTGCCCACTGTGCCATCCTGGGGAGTGCAAAGCCACAGTCTCTCGAGTCTCTACAGTGGGTGGGTTGCCCACTGTGCCATCCTGGGGAGTGCAAAGCCACAGTCTCTCAAGTCTCTACAATGGGTGGGTTGCCCACTGTGCCATCCTGGGGAGTGCAAAGCCACAGTCTTTCGAGTCTCTACAGTGGGTGGGTTGCCCACTGTGCCATCCTGGGGAGTGCAAAGCCACAGTCTCTCAAGTCTCTACAGTGGGTGGTATGCCCACTGTGCCATCCTGGGGAGTGCAAAGCCACAGTCTCTCAAGTCTCACAAGTGGGTGGGTTGCCCACTGTACCATCCTGGGGAATGCAAAGCCACAGTCCATCGGGTGGATTACAGACTCCACTGGTTATGGAGGAGGCAGGGTGCCCAGAGTGCAGCGTGAACACTAGCTCGACATAGAACCGGCACTGTCAATGGGCCAGCGGAGCTTGACAGGAAGGGCCCAGCGGAGCGGTGCTTGACAGGAAGGGCCCAGCGGAGCGGTGCTTGAGACGGCGGGGCCCAGCGGAGCGGTGCTTGACAGGAAGGGCCCAGCGGAGCGGTGCTTGACAGGAAGGGCCCAGCGGAACGGTGCTTGAGATGAAGGGCCCAGCGGAGCGGTGCTTGAGATGAAGGGCCCAGCGGAGCGGTGCTTGACAGGAAGGGCCCAGCGGAGCGGTGCTTGAGATGAAGGGCCCAGCGGAGCGGTGCTTGACAGGAAGGGCCCAGCGGAGCGGGGCTTGAGATGAAGGGCCCAGCGGAGCGGTGCTTGACAGGAAGGGCCCAGCGGAGCGGTGCTTGAGACGGCGGGGCCCAGCGGAGCGGTGCTTGAGACGGTGGGGCCCAGCGGAGCGGTGCTTGAGACTGCGGGGCCCTGTTCAGCGGTGCCTTTCTTCACGGCGGGGCCCTGTTCAGCGGTGCCTTTCTTCGCGGCGGGGCCCTGTTCAGCGGTGCCTTTCTTCACGGCGGGACCCTCTTCAGCGGTGCCTTTCTTCACGGCGGGCCCTGTTCAGCGGTGCCTTTCTTCACGGAGGGGCCCTCTTCAGCGGTGCCTTTCTTCACGGCGGGGCCCTGTTCAGCGGTGCCTTTCTTCACGGCAGGGCCCTGTTCAGCGGTGCCTTTCTTCACGGCGGGGCCCTCTTCAGCGGTGCCTTTCTTCATGGCGGGGCCCTCTTCAGCGGTGCCTTTCTTCACGGCGGGGCCCTGTTCAGCGGTGCCTTTCTTCACGGCGGGGCCCTGTTCAGCGGTGCCTTTCTGCACGGCGGGGCCCTGTTCAGCGGTGCCTTTCTTCACGGCGGGGCCCTCTTCAGCGGTGCCTTTCTTCACGGCGGGGCCCTCTTCACCGGTGCCTTTCTTCACGGCGGGGCCCTCTTCAGCGGTGCCTGTCTTGTCTATCAAGGGAGCCAGACCTCGCCAGGACTCCCTGCTTAGTCGCCCTCCGACCGTGCAGTTGCTGGACCCTCCTGTGACGGAGTCCTGGGCCCGTGGGTGTCCTCCGTCACACCCGGGATGGGGCTTGTGGGGCCCTCCTGGTCCGGGCCTCTGCTGGCTGTCTTCTCCGCCCTGCTGCCCTTGCCCTCCTTCGATGAGGCTCTCTGGCCCTTGCCTCCTCTTGATGTTGTGGCAGGTGAAGGCCACGACTTTGCTCCTTGGGGGCAGCCGTGTCAGCCTTCTCGCGGCGGCCCTTGGTTTTACGGGTTCTCTTTCCAGGGGGGGGGCTGGCTGTCCCCTTGCTGCTGGCCGATGTATCTGTGCTGGGAAAGGGTGGACTCCAAAACCCGTGCACAATGGTCAGACTTGATGCAGGGCTAGTGGTGGCTGAGGTGCTCTTCGGACTCTTACCAGATGGAGGGGGTGGGTCAGGTGGTGCAAAGAGGTTAACTTTGGAGAGGAAAAGTTTTTTAGGAGCAATGGGAAGGGTAGGTGCAGTGGGTATGGGAGTGGAGGAAGAGGATGTGGTAGTAGGAGAGTCAGGTGTGCTGTCTTTGGGTGCAGGTGCTTGTGACATAGGCTGTCGTGAGGTGGTTGGCTGTTGGGTGGGTGGCTGCCTGCGTTTGTGTGTTTTGGAAGAGGGGGTGACAGACACAGTGGGAGAGGACACAGGGGACGTGTAAATGGCAGTGGGGGTGGTGACTGCACGTGTGCGGACTGTACTGGAGGGTGTGGTGGTGATGGAAGTACTGGCTGATGGTGGTGTGCATGCAGGTGTGAGTGGAGACGTCACAGGGAGGGAGGAGGGAGACGAGGAGGAGGGGGACACAGAGGTGGTAGTGACTGTTGCCATGTCTGCATCTGGATGTTGCTTGGGTGAATGCTTGTGGGATCTGTGGTGCTTATGTCTGGATGAGCTGCCCTTGGGTGTTGAGGTGTGTGCAGGCTGGTCTGATGGTGTGGATGGGATAGGCTGAGGAATAGGAGACTGGGAGAGGGTGGAGGCAGTTAGAAGAGGGAGGATGGAAACAGGGACAATGGCTGCCGTCAGTGCTGAGGCCAGGGCATTGAACGATCGTTGATGGGCAGCCTGACCCGAATGAATGCCCTCCAGGTATGCATTGCTCCGATACACCTCCCTCTCTACCCCCTGGATGGCATTCAAAAGGGTAGACTGCCCAACAATGATGGTCTGTAGGAGGTCAATGACCTCCTCACTGAGGGCAGCAGGGGTAACTGGGGCAGGGCCTGAGGTGCCTGGGGCGAAGGAGATGCCCGCCTTCTTGGGCGAGCGGGCACGGAGCGAAGGCTGAGGGGCTGCTGGGAGGGCGGAGCTGGTGCGCTGGGTGGCGGCTGTACCTGTTGAGGCGGGGGGCACGGATGTTGCCGCCACCGCTAGGGAGCTCCCTTCCGAGGACGTGTCGGTGTTGCTGGTGTCACCACGGGTCCCCGTTGTGGAGCTCCCCTCGCCCTCCGTATCACTGGTGACCTCGGTGTCTGTAGCATGGCCCACCTGGGCCATGTGAGTCGCAGCTCCCTCGTGCTCCGATGCCAATTCTCCTCCGCCTGATGATGCTAATGCACACATGCACAAGAAGATAAAGAAAAAGGGTGGGGGGAGAAATAAAGACAGGTTGAGTGCATGCATTGTCAACACCGTTGTCGGACAGGACAGACACAGGAGCCTCCTGCACTACGCCGCGCAATCGGGGTACACTACTCAGTACTTGTGACTAGGCCTACAGGTCTATGGACAACAAATGCACACATGGGTGATGCTGGACCATGGATTGCTGTACTTGGCACCCTACAGAGGTGGGGGGTGGGGGCACAGGGCCAAGCCTAAAGGAGGGGACTACACTACAGAAAGCGCCCTGGCCTAATGTCACCCACAGCCCTCCTCCCCCACCCAGACACCTCCACTGCGCGTAAAGGTAGCAGAATGTGCTGATACTCACCCCCTTGTGTCTGCTGTGATGTCCTCACGCGCCCATCCAAATCGGGGTAGGCCACCGCCAGGATCCGGGACATCAGGGGGGTCAAGGTACGACTGGCACCCCTCCTACGTTGGGAGGCAATCCCCAGCAGTGACTCTGCGGTCTTCCTGGTCCCGCGGCGGATGTCTTCCCACCTCTTTCGGCAGTGGGTGCCCCGTCTGTTGTGGACCCCCAGGGCCCGGACTTCCTTGGCGATGGCACGCCAAATGTCGACTTTCTGATGGGCGCTGACCTATTTGACATGTACAGGGTGGGAAAGGAAATATCATCATTTTTCTGCATGTTAGATGTGATTGGCCCCCCCTCCCCAACCTTGCCATGTGGCACATGCTCTCATCTGTCGTGCCTTGCACTTCTCATTCGCTCCCCTCCCCACCATCTTACATCCACCATACACAACCCAGGCATAGCCCATTCAACGTGCACCCAGTGTACTTACCTGTTGGTCTGGAGGACCGTAGAGTAGCGCACACTGGGGCAGGACCCCATCCACAAGTTTCTCCAACTCTTCAGAAGTGAAGGCAGGGGCCCTTTCCCCAGTCGCAGCAGCCATTGTCTCTTCCAGACCGAGGTCACAGCAGCACTTGCAGTATAGGTCCTCTCCTGTGGATGATCAGGTCTCGAGTGATTAAGCAGATAGAAAATGGCGGTCACGGCCGCGGCGGTGCGTGCCGCGGTGGTGCGTACCGCGACCGCCGGCGCACATCGTCATTGGCTACTGAAACCCATAGGGTTCAATGTTAACCAATGAACCTTCGCACTGCGGTCTTTGACCGCCTACCGCCACGGTGTGCAACGCCATCGCGTTGACCTCACATCCCACTGTCACACTACTCAGGTCAGGCAGCCGCCATTTCAAGGGCCCACATGGCTTAATTTCTACTGCGTCACACAGGCCTAGGCCTTGCATTGCCACTCATACAAGCCTTTCAATGCATAGCGATTCGTGTACTGTGCAAGCTGTGTGAACGTACCTGTGGGTTGCTTGACTCTGTACTCCATGTTGTCCTTCCTAGGCACCGTCCGCTGGGACTTGCGAGGAGAAGGATGAATCCTCCCGTGTACCGACCGCTGGTGGACCTGTCGACAATGGAAGAACGACATATTATACTTCGATACCGACTTGACCGAGCCACTATACATGAACTGTGTGCCCAGCTGGAGCCACACCTGATGTCCCCCATCCGCCAACCCACAGGAATTCCCCCTCTGGTGCAGGTTCTGTCAGTCCTCCATTTTTTGGCAAGTGGGTCTTTTCAGACAACAGTGGCCATGTCATCAGGGATGTCTCAGCCTATGTTTTCTAAGGTTTTGTCCAGAGTGTTGTCGGCCCTGATGAAATACATGCAGAGCTACATTGTTTTCCCTGAGGAGGGTGATTTGGCCACTGTGAAGGGTGATTTCTATGCCCTTGGACATATCCCCAACATCATTGGTGCCATTGATGGGACCCATGTGGCTTTAGTACCCCCAAAAGACAATGAGCAGGTGTACAGAAATAGAAAAAATTACCATTCGATGAATGTCCAGGTGGTTTGTTTGGCTGACCAGTACATCTCCCATGTAAATGCCAAGTTCCCTGGGTCAGTGCATGACGCGTACATCATGCGAAATAGCAGCATCCCTTATGTGATGGAACAGCTACAGAGACACCGTGTGTGGCTAATAGGTGAATCTGGGTGCCCCAACCTGCCTTGGCTATTGACCCCAGTGAGGAATCCCCGGACCAGGGCAGAGGAACGGTACAATGAGGCCCATGGGCGAACTAGGAGGATTATAGAAAGGACCTTCGGAGTCCTGCAGGCCAGGTTTAGGTGCCTGCATATGACAGGTGGATCCCTAATGTACTCACCAAAGAAGGTGTGCCATATCATCGTGGCCTGATGTATGCTTCACAATCTTGCATTGCGACACCAGGTGCCTTTCCTGCAGGAGGATGGTCCAGATGGTGGTGTTGTAGCAGCTGTGGATCCTGTGGAGAGTGAAGAGGAGGAAGACGACAGGGACGACACGGACAACAGGGACACAGTTATACAACAGTATTTTCAGTAGCACACAGGTAAGAATCACCCACGCCATTTTACGTTTACTTCTGGCCTCCTGCATCTCTACTTTCTGTGTTTCCCCCCAGTTCCTTTTAACTGATTTTTGACTTTCCCTTCCATTTTCAGAGCTGTATGACCCACTGTGTGACTTCTGCTTTGTTTGCCCATGGACTAAAGCTTATTGACATTGGTATGTTGTCATCACAATGTAACTGAACATTATTGCACCGTTATGTGTCATACATTTGTTAAGAATACAAGCAGACTCCTGATTTTTGAAGTGCAATTAGTGATTTATTTTAAGTGCTACATATAGGTCCATGATAGTAAAACGGTGATGGGTGGGGGTGGAGTAATGTCCATGGCAGAGTCCAGTTCTCAGTCTCACAGGTGCATTGTCCATATGCCTGTGGAAGGATGGAGCAGGGGCTGTTTAAGGTTGGACAGAGTGACAATGTGGGACAGTGGGATGACATCAGGGGGTATCTTATGCTGGCGGGTGTCTTGGCATCCTACTCTGTCTTCTTGTGTGATCTCAGGTTCCGCTTGCGGGGTGGTTGTTCTTCAGCAGGAGGTGGGGTTCTGGTGGCCTGTCGTTGTGTGGGGGCCTCCTGTCCACTAGCGCCGGCGGAGGTGGTAGGCTGTTCGTGGTCCTGGCTAGTGACAGGGGCCCTTTGTGGTGCCACATGGTCCCGCAATGTGGTGACTATCTGGTTGAGGGCCAGGACGATGGTCCCCATTGTGGAACCAATGTTCCTGAGTTGGTCTCTGAACCCCATGTACCGTTCCTCCTGCTGTGCCTGGATCTCCTGGAACCTGGGCAGTACCGTCGCCATCATCTCCTGGGAGTGGTGGTATGCTCCCATGATGGTGGTGAGGGCCTCTTGGAGAGTGGGTTCCCTGGGCCTGTCCCCCCCCTGTCGCACAGCAGCCCTCCCAGTTCCCCTGTTTCCCCGGGCCTCTGTCCCCTGGACGGTGTACCCACTACCACTGCCCCCAGGTCCCTGTTGTTGTTGGGGTTGTGGGTTACACTGGGTGCCCTGTACTGGTAGACACACCGCTGCTTGACCTGTCCTGGAGACAGAGGCATGGGCCCGCTGGGTGGGTGCTGTGCTGGTGTTTCCAGAGGGGGGTAGGTCTGCTGTGGCCTGTGGCTGTCTGAGGGTAACCGACTGTCCAGAGGTCCCCGATGGTCCGGGCTGGTCATCAGGTTCTAGGTCGACAGAGCTGCTGTCATCACTGGGGGCCTGTTCTGGGGGTGGGATGGACAAATCTGGACCCTCCTGGCCGGTGTGTTGGCGTTCGGGCCCTGCAGGGGCAAAATAGTATGGTTATTGCTTCTGTGTGTGCCATGGCGTGCGATTTGTGGGTGCCCTTGTCCCCCAGTGCTGGCATTCCCTTGTGGGAGGAGTTGTGAGGGTGGTTTGGGGGGGGATGGGTATGTGCAGTGGTCATGCTTAGGTGATGGGTGTCCATGGTTTGTGTTGGGATTCAGGGATTGGTGTTGGGTTGGGTGGGTTGTGCTGGTGAGACATTGGCAGGGAAGATGTGTGCTGGGGGGTTGGGGGTGAGGGTGGGGGTGTGGGTTGGCATGCTGGTGGTTGGGGGGGGGTGAAGTAGTTGAGATTAGACTTACCAGAGTCCATTCCTCCGGCTACTCCAGCGAGGCCGTCAGGATGCAGGATGTTCAAGACCTCTTGCTCCCATGCTGTGAATTTGGGTGGAGTGGGTGGGGGTCCACCGCCAGTCTTCTGCACAGCGATGTTGTGTCTTGACACCATCGACCTCACCTTCCACCGTAGGTCGTTCCGGCGCTTTCGGATGTCTTCCCGATTTCTGGGATGCTGTCCCACAGCGTTGACCCTGTCGACGATCCTTTGCCATAGCTCCGCCTTCCTGGCTATTGTGATGTGCTGCACCTGTGTGCCGAAGAGCTGGGGCTCTACCCTAATTATTTCCTCCACCATGACCCTGAGTTTTTGGTCCGAGAACCTGGGGTGTCTTTGGGGCGCCATGGGGTGGTGTGGATGAGGTGTGGGGTGCTGTTTGTGGTGATGTGAGTGGTGGTGTGTGGTGATGTGTGCGTAGATGTGGTGTGGGTGATGATGTTGGGTTCCTGTGTGTGTTGTGGTTTGCGTTCCCTGTGCTCTCTCTCTGTGTATTGCGCCTTGTCTCTGAATTTCGATTTGTGGGGGTTTGTGGGTGATGTGGGTGTGTGTTTTATATGGTGATGGGTGTGTGGGAGTGTTGTGTGTATGTGTCTCAGGTGTGTGTATTTGGAATTGTCCAATGTGGCTGTGTTTTGTATGGGTGTGTGTATTTTGAGCGCGGCGGTGTGTACCGCCAATGGAATACCGCGGTTGAAAGACCGCCGCGTGGATTCGTGGGTCGTAATGGCATGGGCGTGTTTGTGTTGGCGTGGCGGTGGAGGTTTGGTCATCTCCAGTTTTTCGCTGACCGCTGATGAGGCGGCCTTCCGTGGATGTTGGGTTTTTGGCGGTTTGGCAGTTGTGGGTCAGAATGACCGTGGCGGTTTACCGCGGCCGCGGCGGTATAGTGGCGGTCTTCTGACCGGCGGTAAGAGCCTTTTACCGCCGAGGTCAGAATGACCCCCTATGTCCTGTTTTGGAGCTTTAAAAGGTTGTTCCCAACCCTCCTCAACAAGAGCAAGTGGACCCCTCACAGGGTTACCAAAGAGGAGGTCAAAGGGGCTGTAGCCCACTCCTTTTTTGATACCTCCCTGTAGGCGAAAAGGAGGCATGGTAATAGGACATCCCATCTCCTTCTTTTTCAGTAAGTCCCATAATCATACCTTTGAGAGTTTTATTAAACCTCTCAACCAGTCCATTAGTTTGTGGATGATAAGGGGTGGTGAACTTGTATGTAACACCACACTCCTTCCACATTGCTTTTAGGTATGCAGACATGAAGTTACTTCCTCTGTCTGACACCACTTCCTTAGGGAAGCCCACTCTGGAAAAGATTCCCAGGATGGCCTTTGCCACTGCAGGAGCTGTAGTGGTCCTTAAGGGGATAGCGTCTGGGTACCTTGTGGCATGGTCCACCACCACAAGGATAAACCTAAGTCGCTGGAGGGTCAAGGGGGGCAACAATATTAACCCTCACCCTTTCAAAGGGCACCCCAACCACTGGTAGCGGTATTAAGAGGGCCTTTGGGATGCCACCAGTCTTGCCACTGTCTTGGCAGGTGACAAAGGAGCGACAAAACTCCTTTGTGTCTTCTGACATATGGGGCCAGTGAAAATGTGGAACAAGTCTGTCCCATGTTTTACTCTGGCCTAAATGCCCAGCTAATGGGATGTCATGAGCCAGAGGTAGGAGGAATTCTCTGTACTGAAGGGGGATAACCAGTCTCCTGGTGGCACCAGGTTTAGGGTCCCTTGCTTCAGTATAAAGGAGATTATTCTCCCAGTAAATTCTGTGTGTCAGTGACATCCCCATTTTGCTGCTTGACAGCTTGCTGTCTGAGGCATTCCAATGTGGGACAGATCTGCTGTGCAACCCTCAGCTCTTCCGTGGCAGGCCCCCCTGCACCCAAAAGCTCAGCTGTGTCAGCTTCCAGCTCCTCTGGTGTAGGTTCTGCACAGGGAGAGAATTCCTCTTCCTCAAAAGGCGAATCACCTGGGAGGGAGGGATAGTGGACAAGGGTTTGCCCTTTCTAGCCCTAGTTTTTGGGAGCCTTGGTCCTTTGTCCCAGGATCCAAGTTTCCCTGTCCTCTTTGCTTCTTGGCCTGAGCCCTGATAAGAACAAAGATGTGCCCTGAAATGCCCAGAATTGCTGCATGGGCCTCCAACTCCACTTCAGCCCAAGCTGAAGTCTCCAAATCATTGCTAGCAGACATTCTACTGGTAAATCAGTGGCTACCACAACTTTCTTTGGACCGGTAACCCCCCCCACCAGTTGAGATTCACATCAGCCATGGGGTGGCTTATAGTGTTGCTATAGGCGTCTGTCACTTGGTATTGGTGACCAAGTAGGTGTTGCTCAGGGGCAACCAGTTTGTCCATCACCATGGTGACACTGGCACCTGTGTCCCTATAGGGCTCAACCTGAACACCATTAATCAGGGGTAGCTGCTTGTACTTATCCATATTAAGGGGACAAGCAACTAAAGTGGCTAGGTCAATGTCACCATCAGAGACTAAAACAGCATCAGTGATCTCCCTAACTAGACCAATCCCAACTACATTACCAATGGTGAGCCCAGCTACACCCTTTGACTGGCTGTTAGTATTGTTTTTACCACCACCACTGCTATTAGTGGGTGTACTAGTGGTTGTAGTTGGGGTTGTGGTGGTGGGAGTTTTGGTGTTTTTCTTTAGACAATGATGATCAGTTGCCCAATGGCCTTTGGCTTTATACATATAACACCAAGGTTTCTTATCTTTGAGAGAAGACGATTTGGACCCACCACCCCCAGAGGATTTTTGTGGGCCTGATGAAGACTCTGATGATTTTTTATCTTTTTCCCCACCCTTGTCACGTGACTTACCATCCTTCTTCTTGCCATCCTTGTCAACCCCGTATGAGCTTTTCTACTCACCCTTGTTCGACCCATTTGTCTGCCTTCTTTCCCAATTATTGGGGAGAGGTCAGGTCTGAGTCCACAAGATATTGATGCAACAAGTCAGACACACAATTATTCAATATATGCTCTCTCAGAATCAAGTTATAGAGGCTTTCATAATCAGTCACCTTACTGCCATGTAACCAACCTTCTAGGGCCTTCACAGAACGGTCCACAACGTCTGTCCAGTCCTGTGATGACTCCTTTCTGGTCTCTCTAAACTTAAGTCTGTACTGTTCAATGGTTAAGCCCAAACTATCTAAGAGTGCATTTTTCAGAACCTGATAATTATCTGCATCATCCTTCCTGACAATCAGAAGTTTGTCTCTACCTTTGCCAGAGAAGGATAACCAAAGGATAGCAGCCCACTGTACATGAGGGACCTTCTGAACTTCACAGGCCCTCTCAAGTGCAGCAAACCACTTGTTGATGTCATCACCATCCTTGTAAGGCAGGACAACTTTGTGCATATTCCTAGAATCAAATGAAGGTTCCCTAACATTTGTATTTCTGAAACTGCTGCTGCCACCATGGGGAACTAACCCCAAACCCTGCCCCTCTTTCTCCACAGCCAGGGATTCCCTGTCTAAGACCAACTGCTGCTGCATTAGCTTCAGTCTGGCCTCCTCTAACCTCAGCTTTCTGAGTTCCCTATCTATGGACTGGTCCTCAGGGTTAGAATTATGTGAAGCCTCTGAAACAGAGGTAACATGAGAGTGTGCAGAGTGAGACCTATCTGTAACAGGGGCCACTCTAGTGACCTGGTCTCTAGGCGTGAAGGGAGCCCTACTTGTGTGTGAACCCTTCCCGCTACCAGTTATACCAGGGTGCTTGTTGACAGATAGGTCTGTGGAAGGACCCTCCCCAGGATTGTCATCATGCTCCTCTCAGCCTTCCTGGTTGGAGTTATCCTCTACCTTTTCCCTGTCTGATCTGGACCAGTGCTGAGTCCCTGGTCATCTTGGAGGAGAAGATTTAAGAGGAACTCCTTATTGGGGTTCTTCCCAATCCCTAAACGTCTTTCAATACAGAGACCCCCTCAAACTTTTAAAGTCTTGATTCTCATATGTTGTTTTCACAACTCTAGGGGTAGCATCTACAGAAGACATATTGACAGAAAAAGGTTTTGGGAAAGTGAGTAAAAAGTTAGTAGAACTTCTTTTAGAGAAAAAAGGAAAACTTTTCAGAACTTTGAAAAACTTGTCTAAAGTTAAACAGAACTTTTAAGAAAGTTAGAAAATTGTTTCTAGGTATATATTATACATGCTCTAAGTATTGGAGCAAGCTTTTCTTCTGAAAAGCACAGGTAACAAAGTGGTAAAGCAATTGCAAGTACTTATCCCACCGATGCACCACCAATCTAGGAGGCTGGCCTGGTTTGTAGTGGGGACCTTGGGTACTTACACCTCATACCGGGTCCAGTTATCTCTTGTTAGTGAATGTAGTAGTGTTCTAGCAGCTTGCCTGTAACACCTATTTCCAAAGGGAGAGGGTGTAACACCCTGCTCTCAGAGGAAATGATTTGTTCTGCCTTCCTGGGACTGGGCTGTCCAGACCCCAGGAGGGCAGAACCCTGTCTGTGAGGTGGCAGCAGCTGTAGCTGCAGTGCAAGACTCAGAGAGCTTGTTTTGCAGTACTGGGGGTCCATAGTGGACCCCCAGGATGCATAGAATTGGCTCCCCAATACCAGGTTCGGAATGGGGAGACAATTCCATGATCTTAGACATGTTACATTGCCATATTCGGAGTTATCATTGTGAAGCTACATATAGGTATTGACCTATATGTAGAGCGCGCGTGTAATGGCGTCCCCGCACTCACAAATCCAGGGAAATGGCCCTGAACTATGTGGGGGCACCTTTGCTAGTGCAGGGATGCCCTCACACTTAGTAACTTTGCACCTAACCTTCAGCACATGAAGGTTAGACATATAGGTGACTTATAAGTTACTTAAGTGCAGTAAAAATGGCTGTGAAATAGTGTGTGCACTATTTCCCGCAGGCTGCGGTGGAAGTCCTGTGTAAGGGTTTGTCTGAGCTCCCTCTGGGGGGCAAAATAAATGCTGGAGCCCCTATGGATCTCCTGGAACCCCAATGCCCTGGGTACCTAGGTACCACATACTAGGGACTTATTAGGGGGGTCAAGTATGCCAATTGAAATTGGTGAATTAAGTCACTGGCCTACAGTGACAAATTTAAAAGCAGAGAGATCATAAGCACTGATGTTCTGGTTAGTAGAGCTTCAGTGACACAGTTAGACACTACACAGGCATATACATTAGGCCACAAACTATGATCACTGACCAGCAGGATCCCAGTGAGACAGGCAAAAACATACTGACCATACATGTGAAAAATTGGGGTAACATGCCAAGGAAAATGGTACTTTCCTACACCCAGCCTAACAATAGAAAGTGACATTTTTTAGAACACTGCCTGATTTATATGCATTTTCAAAGTTGTCCTATTGTTTCCTATGGTGAATAATTGTGATCAGAAAAGCAACATTTACTGAACTTTGAAAAGTCATAATTTAAAAGTACTTACCACGTATTGATGATATTGGTCTTAAAATGTTTATTGAAATCTATATTATCTTTGTAAATTGGTCTTAAATTGTTCTTCTGAGTGTTTCCACATTTATTGATACTGCGAAGACAACAAATGCTTAGCACATCCCCTGGATTAGCCTAACTGCTCACCCACACTACCACAAAAACAGAGCAATAGTTGGTCTGCTTTTTACCTCTATGTTGCGTAGACTCTCTGCACAGAGCACATCATTTTCATGCACTATATAGAGAGCCAGCCTGCTACAGTTGCCATATAAAACATTACAAATGAAGCATTCAGATGTGTTTTTTGTGGCATTGCACTGACCATGCCTCTCTCAGAAATGCATTTGCCCTTACCCTTTCCCTGCTTTGAATAAGCAGGTTGTTAAGGTAGTGTGCTAAACTGGAACTATCTTGTTTACTTGTTTATAACTGTTGGTTAAGGGATTTCCTGAAATTCTTGCAAACCACATCCCCATTGATCTATCCCTAGAGTCACATGAGGAAATTGCTTATATATCTCTTTATGAACTTTTCCTGATGTAATCGTTCATGTGGATGTTGCAACTTTGTCATAGTTACACAGAATTATAGTTGTCTGTCACAGCTGGTCCTTTCGTCCTCGTTAACAAGACAATAATGCCCCATGCTCATGATTCCAGGGCAGTTGATCTAATTGTTTTAACCATACACTGCACGTCACCAACATAGTTTTCCAGGTGCCTTTCTGAGCAGCATATGGAAATATTGTCACTATGGAAATGGGCCTAGACCTAGAATTAATTGTAACGCTTCTATTTCTAAACACACCTCACCCATGTCCAGTGTTTTTCATGTGTAGGTGAACTTGCAGTTTAACATAACATAATATGATAAGTTAATTGCTGATTAGGTGGATCATGCTAGTTTTGTACTTCTCTCAAATAGTCTCACAATGTCTCGAGGTGTTTACAGGTTTAATTGACTTTATTGTGGCTAGTGAAAGAGGAGTGCTATATTGAATAGGATGGTGAAAGCCAAACTGAAACAGCAGAGGAGAATGGGAAAAAGCATCAACTTGAAAAAGTTATGACTAAAATATATATTTTAGGAGCTATTAACATAATGAGTCCGGATTAGAGAGACTTTTGATGTTGTACAGTATTTTCTCTTTGGAATCACAATGTCCAAAGCAAGAAAGAAACTTCTTCCCAGTTAATTCTCAAAGCTATGATGAACAATGCAGTTTTTAAGTGTTGGTCCTCAAGAGTGTGTGGGATTGGATGTGATTATCTGAGGCTTCAGAGAATGCTGTACTTTTACTGCTGATCCTACCTCACAGTAACAGCACAGATAGAAGCTCTGCCTAGAGTGCAGACCCTGCAGTATAAAATTAGGCTTTTTGTCATCTTAAAGGTGCTCTTACAGTCATTACAAACACAGTTTTTGTCTCTCATGTGTATCTTTTGGTGCTTCATAAGTGAGTAGTTGTACCTAAAGTTATTCCTGTACTCATAGGAGGGGAAGGGCCTCTAGCCAGTATGGATACCGTGATGCTTAATCATGAATGAGTTTTCACTGAATCCCTTGCCTCACACAGACAAGGAGAAAGGCTTCTCATCAGTGTGTGTTCCCCATTTGCGAGCTCCGGTTGAAGCACTTATTACACTGCGTGCAAGACTATGGTGTCTTACCAGTGTGGACACACTGGTGTGTTGCCAGGGATGAGTTGTTGGTGAACCCTTTTCCACAGTTGCTGCATAAGTAAGTTTTCGCTCCTGTGTGAATCCTCTTGTGTTTCACCAGAGATGAGCTATCTGCAAAACACCTCCCACATTTGCTACATGCATAGGCCTTCTCTCCAGTGTGGATACGCACATGCTTCAAAAGGGAAGAGTTGTTGTTGAACACTTTTCCACAATACTTGCATGAAAAGTTTTTTCACTCCAGAATATATCTTCTGGTGCTCAATAGAGCTTACGCTGAAGCTTTTTATACACTCTTCGCATTTATAGGGTTTCTCTCCTGTATGGATTCTCTGACGGGTCAGAAGGATAGAGGTGATGTTAAAACATTTACTGCAGTCAGTGCAAGCTTATGGTTTGTGGTCCGAGTGGGTTCTCTGGTTCTTTACGAGAGAAGACTTGTTGCTGAAACCTTTGTCACATTTTTCACATACATAGGTTTTCAACCCAGAGTAGATCCTCAGGTGTTTTACTAGCAAGGAACTTTCACCGAAGCATTTGTCGCAGAGATGGCATGTATATGGTTTTTCTCCCGTGTGGGCCCGCTCATGTTTTTGCATTGCAAACTTATTAGTGAACCCTTCCCCACATTCATTATAAACAAAGGCTTTCTTTCCAGTGTGAATTCTTTTATGATTTATGAGAGTGAAGCTCACACTAAAACCTTTCCCACAGTCATTGCACGTAAAGGGCTTCTCTCCAGTGTGGATTCTCTGATCTATTTTAAGAGTAGAGCTGACTCTAAAGTACTTCCCACAGTGGCAAAATGCACGTGGATCCTGCCGTGTTTGAGGAGGGACGAATTGTAACTAGAACTTTTTCCACACTTGTTACATGCATAAGGCCTCTCACCTGTGTGGATTCTATTGTGTTTCACCTGAACAGGGTTGAACCTGAAACATAGTGCACATTCACCACATTTAAATGGTTTTTCCACTGTTCACGGGGTCTGGAGAGGATCCAGAGCATCAACTCTAGGTTCAGTTTGATCTACATTTGAAGTGAAACATTTGTCGTAATCTGTGTATTCTCACACTGGCCTTTGCAACATTTCCAGCCTTTCATGAAAGGGCAATGTTCCTCTTGCATGTTATTATAATGCTGTTTGAAGGAACTGTAACTTTCCCAGCTTTCAGTGCATGTGAATGGGTCCTCCTCCATTGAATCTTCCTGCTGTGCAAAAGAATTCAAGGAGTTGGCAGGACCTGGTTCACATTGTGAGGACAGATCTAATGTGAAGTGTCCACTCTCACAGTCAGACATCTGATCTACTGTAGGGCTGACAACATTTTTTTAAACATCAGAAGACTGGTCTCGTACAGCCCTGCTGGTACTTTCTCAATGGTCAAAAGACTGGTCTTGTATGAAGTCGCTGGCATCTCTTTCATAGTCAGTGGATTTGTCCAGTATTGGATGACTGCTGCCCTCTTCACAGTCAGTAGATTGGCCCACAAAGAGATGGTCACCACACATTTCAGAATAAGAGGATTCATCCAATTAGTGATTTGTACATCCTTTCCCATTGATAGAAGACGTATCTAATGCACAGTTGTCAGCATCATGTTCGTAGTCTAAAGACTGGCTTATCAAGGATTTAGCATCACCGCTGGTTCTTCTCCCAAAGTTGGAGGACTGATGCATTATAGAGCTGTCTCTTCTGTTGCAGCCAGGGAATTGATCCAGTACAGAGCACATACATACAGTCCACCATGTCTTTGGAGTTATCTGTTTCAAAGAAAATAGATGGGTCCATTGTGGAACTTCTGGTATCTTCTTTGCACTGGATAATGATGTCACTGGCACTCGGTTTGTAGGCCAAAGATGATTTTCATGTCCCTCTTTCACAGTTTGCAGGGGGATCTTTGCATATATACATTTACTTCATAAATGCACCACTCTGCCTTCTTAAGACATTGTATATCTGTGAATAATGGAGGTGCTTCGCATGTTCCAAGGTGAGCAGCATGTGGTCAGATATTAACGGATCTTGCCAACATTCCTTCTTCTCTATGGTCAAACTATGTACTAAGGAAAAATAACAATTATTATGTGAAATCCCTTGAATACATAAAGTGATATGAAACAAGCTAGACAATACAGTGAATGTCAATGCAAAAATATGTGTAATTACATTAATGAGTACACCAGACCAGAGAGACAGACATCAAACTAATAAATGCAGGATCAAGCCAAATGGAATTTACCTGCTTCTTTATCTGCCACTCCTAATATCTGTTTGTGTATGTGCAAAGAGAAGTGTGAAAAAAGGTGCTGGGCGTGTGAGAGAAATCTAGTGATCTGAATCACGTCACTGTTGCAAAGAATACAGAAATTCTTGAGCTGTTGGGATGGGAATGTCCCCTCCATGGGATACAGTCATGTTCCCCAGCCCTGTGTACCTCATCTGCTGGCCTGAAGGGGCACACCAAGCATGTATTCCTTACAGTAACAGTAGACTGCTGTCTCAGACATTGGTTTAGCATGTACAGCAGTGGTGGCAGGTTACCATATATTATGAATCTATTGGTGTGACCAGCTGTTTTACCTGTGACACAGAGAGGAGGCCCAGTGGTCCACTCTCATAAAGTTCTTCTCTTATGCACTAAGCCAGATCCCAGCGCTAACATCCTAAGTGTATGTTGTGCATGTTTGTTTATGTGGTCTGTATTGTCAATGCGTTTTTTTGTATGAATGAGTCAGAATAATGAAGGCCTGTAAAATCGATTTTGGATGCCTGTGGCCTGGCCTCATGCACAAGATGGAGGTGAAACTGTTTTCCCAGACAATGGTAATATTTTGCTGACATTCTGAAGCTTAAGGGAAAAGATTATGCCTTTTTACTGATGGGGACTGCTGATGAGCCTTTCTATAGGGTGCATTTTGGAAACTGGTGGGGTGAAGGGTGGGATTGCTGGCACTGTTTTTCAAAGTGAAATGCACCACTTAGGTGAGGAATCTGCCTGACAGCTACCTTTCCAGCAGTGAGAGAGTGTCACCTGACATCTTGCCTTGCTGAAGAAGCTGCCCAGCTTTCCTGAGGTACCAAGACGATAAGGTACCTTCTAGGAAAGCAATGATAACCCTGCAGGAAGAGTGTCTATCCAGGAAGACCTATAAGCAGTGAGACCCCAATCCTGGTGGGGTGTAACCCGAGGAAGGAGAATGGAGAGTGAACGGAGTGTCCTATGTGTAGGTGGGCATGAGATTCTGACCGGCAGTTCTGGGCAGGAGCTGTGGATCTATGGCTGCCAGGGCTGTGGAGAAGTGTGGCACAATGGTTAGAGCAGCAGACCCTAATACCGAAATCTGGCCTGGAACCAGGGTTCAATTCCCGCTTCAGCGGGTCTTGGGCTCAAATCCCTTGGACCAGATAATTCTTGCCTCGGTGCCTAATCTAATTAGTAGGTGTAACTCTGGGCAGTAGCTTGTTTAATCTTCACAACGGCCCTGATAGTGCTTGGATGCCTGGTTTCACCCTGGGGCTGTCCAGGAGTGGGCGCCTCACAGGGAAAAGCCAGGAGGGGTTCCACAGCAGTATGCGTACAGCGCCTTGAGACCCTAACGGGTGAGTAGTGCGCTATAAAAGTGCAAAGTTTACAGTTTTGTTTTACAGCGCTGCTGCGATCAAAGAAGTGTGACTGTGGCCACAACTGAGTCTCAGTAGCCTTCTAATTGGCCAGTGACCTCTAGAATGGGGCCTGATATGAGTAATATAGGATCAGTAATTGATCAGAATAAGAGCAAGCTAGGGCAATGGACAGTTTTTACATGTACATACATAGCATATCCTTTTATGCAAACCGGATGCATAATTCCTCTTACACACAAGTGGCGAGTTAATATTCATGAAGGCAATAGAGAAATCTCTGTCATGATAAACGTGCTGTGTGTTATGTAATGTCTTGTAAATATCTATATATGACAAATGTTTTTACAATGATTGTATTCTATGCTGTGATAAATGCTGTGTCCACTCATCAGACAGCGTCTATCACTGCTAGCTCCATCTATATGTAATCAGCAAAACCTGCTGGGTGTTCCACTTACAGACTAATTTTCAGGAGCGGCTCACGGCGTGTTTAGGGGTGGAGAGGCACGTAGTAGGGGAGAATCATTGCTGCCTCCGCCACCACCGCATCTTCACTGCAGCTCCAGGCTCCCAGCCTGGCCTGCGACAAATCTAAACTCTGCAGTCATGCAGCATGACGCCAGCATTCAGAATGGTCGGAGAGCCAAGCCAGGGTACTCCAGGGCAGAGCGGGAGTCTCTGTCTGCTGTTTCCAACGTGGCAACACAGTGACGGGTTGGAGAGAGCCTAGTGCGCATGTGTGTTTGGCCAGACCGAGATGGCCGGCCAAACATACATATGCACTGAGGGGGAGTATGTATAGTGTCAAGAGTTTTGGGAGACAAAAATAGCGCCAAAACCAAGATCTCAGCAACATCTGCAAATGCTACCAAATATGCAAGCAGGTAGATTTGTGAGTACTTTCGACTAGATTATAGGAATATGTGAATCATTGATGTATGTCAGTTCCTGATGTCACATTCTTTTACTGCCTTCTAGAGGTTTTAACTGATGATCCAAAAGGATTGTCAATAATATATTAATAGGACAACATTAAGGTCATAACAAGCTATGTCCTGTCAAATAATCTGAATGAGTCCTAATTTTCATTTCCAGTCCTAAAATGCATGCATGGGGTGGTGTCCCCTGGCAATCTGACATCTTTAAATCTCTATATGAGAGTTGCTCTTCTCCATTTTTTTCAATGTCCAGCATTGAATTGTGTCAGTAGAGACAATCCAAATCACAGTTGAATGTTCCCAATTCAGGAGTAGACGAGCCATTGTACCTTAGAGATCAGTCCAAATTGTTTAGTTTTTGAATCTTCAAAGCAGCTTTTCATAGAGAAATAAAGTTATTTCGAAATTCTAGCCATTGCCTGTTTCCAACACTTAAGCTAAATCGTCCTCACCAAAACTTAACAGCATCTAAAAACCATTGCAAATTCCAACAAAAACAGCTAGTTTAAGCAGTTTGACCAATATAACTCTCCTCCATGCCCCCAATCTGTAGGAGGCTGGCTCTCTATTTAGTGTGCGAAAAGGATGTGCACTGTAAAGAGAGTCCAAGCAACCCACCTTGGTATACAGAGGTTACCTTATGGTTGCCTTAGGCTGCTGGAGGGGTGACGTTTCTCTAGTGCATGCAGTGTTAGAGGGTCATGGCAGTTATGGTGAGTTCCACGTCGAGTTTGCAATTTTAGGGACACCTTGTCATGCACTTGCAGTCTACATGAGGCAGGTGGGGGCCTCTCAGAGTGGCACAATTGATGCTGCAGCTATGGGGTGCCCTCTTCAGTACCCAGGCCCTAATCACCAGGGGTACCATTTACTAGGGACTTACAAGGGTGTCTAAAGTGCCAATCATAGTACAGTTTTGGGGAAAGAGATCTAGCCCTAGGAACCTGTTTAGCAGGGGCCCAGGGCACTTACAGTTCAAAACCACATCATGTTGCAGACAAAAATTGTGTTGGGGGTGGTACTACAACCAAAAAAACAGCTTCCCGCACCATCTCATACCTAATTTTTAAAAACTAAAGGGCCACGAATTAGCTTAATGTTGTCACAATCAACAAAATAAGAAATTAGAAAGATGACAAGCCAAGCACAACCTCTGTGCCCATCCCTCCTGGAGACACACCACTGACCTTGGAACCAAACTTAAATCTTCATGAGTTATAATCTACAAATTACTACCCTCGCATGACTATTAAGTGGTTCAGACCCTGGCCTTCTGTAGCAAATGTGTACTTCACTGCAACATTTACGCTCTCATTTGGGTAAGCAAATAGTATGGCCCTCATTATGTCTTTGGCGGTATGGACCGCCTACCGCTGTGGCGACGGCCACCAAAAGACCGTCGCTGCGGCTACGGCCGTCCGCCGTATTATGACCACAGCCAGATTTCCCCCAGTAGGTTGTCGGAAATACGGCTGCGGTCATGGCAGTGGACGGCGGTCAAGTGGCGCTGCTGCCAGCAGCAGTGCCACGCCAGAAGACCGCCGCCAGCCGTATCATGACCCATGATACGGCCTGGTGATGTTCTGCGGGTAAGTTGGGTGCTCCGACAGGGGAGGGGGTGGGGGTGTTGTGTGTGTTTGTGTGTGGGGGGTGTGTGTATGTATGTGTGTGCATGTATGCAAGTGTGTGATGCGTGTTGGCTTTGTGTGCATGTATGGATATGTGAGTGCGTGTATGTTGTGTTGTGTGAATGCATGTGTGTATATATGTATGTCAGTGTGTGTGGATGTGTGTGTGAATGGATGTATGACTGCGTGGATGAATAAGGGAATTAGAGTGTGTATGCTTGCGTGTGTGTGTGAAGGAAGGTGTGTGTATGTAGTGGGGGGTCTGGAGAGGGTGGGGGGAGGTTGGGGGGAAACCAGGGGAGGGGGAGGGGGTGGGGAAGACCTCTATCAGTGGCAGGGAAGGAATTCCTTGTCACTGATAGTGCCTACCGCCATGGTTTTTGTGGCAGTACGGAGGCCACGAAAACCATGGCAGTAGGCGGGATCATAATCCTGCTGGCGGCCTGGTGATGGCCACCTGGCTGGAGACTGACGTCTCCAGCCCGAGAGCCGTTACCGCCGTGGCAGACAGTGTGGTACATTGGAGGTTTGGCTTGAGACAAACAGCCAATGTCATCATATGGCGGTACGTACCACCAGCCTGTTGGCGGTACTACCGCCATGTTATCGCCGTCCATGAGGTCATAATGACCCCCTATGTTTTTACGATCAACAGTCAAGTTTGCTCAATACATTTAGGGTGTCATTCTACCGCGGGAGCACCGCCAACAGGCTGGCGGTGCTCCCATGGGCATTCTGACCGCGGCGGTACAGGCGCGGTCAGAAACGGGAAACCGGCGGCGTACCGCCGGTTTCCCGCTGCCCTGGGGAATCCTCCACGGCGGCACTGCTAGCAGCGCCGCCATGGGGATTCCGACCCCCTTACCGCCATCCTGTTCCTGTCGGCTTTCGCCGCCAGGAACAGGATGGCGGTAACGGGTGTCGTGGGGCCCCTGGGGGCCCCTGCAGTGCCCATGCCAATGGCATGGGCACTGCAGGGGCCCCCGTAACAGGGCCCCACCAAGATTTTCAGTGTCTGCCATGCAGACACTGAAAATCGCGACGGGTGCAACTGCACCCGTTGCACCCTTTCCACACCGCCGGCTCCATTCGGAGCCGGCATCCTTGTGGAAGGGGGTTTCCCGCTGGGCTGGCGGGCGGCCTTCTGGCGGTCGCCCGCCAGCCCAGCGGGAAACTCAGAATAACCGCGGCGGTCTTATGACCGCGCAGCGGTATTCTGATGGCGGGACTTTGGCGGGCGGCCTCCGCCGCCCGCCAAAGTCCGAATAACCCCCTTAGTTTCCTTTTCAGGTAGGCTTGTTTTCTGGCCTATTTCAGGGTGGGTGATTGCTTCATTCCATTTTGCTGTGAATAAGACCTTACTGAAGGAGATGTTTGGCATGTGGGTCAGAAGAGGATTAAGATTCTGTCACTAGAGTCATTAGCATAAATTTGTGAACATTTGAAAAGCAACCTCAAACTATGTGCCATGATTGTTATGCAATCGTACAATTAGTTAAAAATATTTAAATGAACTGGAAGAAAAGTATTACCTGGCATTGTCTATGGGAATATATTCTTTATTTCTTGTGTGTAAGAATGCACCTATGTATGGCTGTACCTATGTTTTGAGCTTACGAATATTTTCATGTATATATTGTATATTTCCATGTACATATTTTACATATTTATCTATGTATCTCAACAAGTATGTTCTTTATTTGTGCTATATGCATGTATGAATCTTTCTATGTATATTGTGTATGTTGTACACATATATATATGTGTGTCAGTTGGCGTGATACTTTTTTTCTTTCTGTTTAAGCACTTCACAAGAGTGCATGTGTTTTCCAGCTGTCTTTCACATGTGCTTCTCTTACCCCTCCGCACGCTGTGTTGCGTGCTCTTTTGCCCATGTGCTTCTCCCCTGAACCCTCCATTGCTCTTTCACTATGTTTACTTTTCCTCCTCCATGCCACAAATCTCTACCGCCAAGTTAATTTGCTTCCCTCCCTAACCCAGAGTCCTCTGTGTTGCTTTCCACGCCAATAAAATGCTTTCAACGTGTTTATCTGCTGCTTCCACAATTACAATAAAAAACTGAACAGATAGTTGCAAAGATACTTTACAAATGTTTAACTGAAAGTCTTTACTTCCGTAAAATATGCATAATATATACATATAGCTAAACTCATTAACAAAGCCAATAGCCTCCAAAGATGAGATGTACTGGCTTTGTTACTGCTGGTTTGAAAATCATTGTTGAACATAGCGCCAGAGTGAGACCCTTTTTTCCTGCTCCATGCCTGGCTCCTTCAACAAAGCCATTCTTGGCCTTGTCACGTAGGTTCTCATTAATCTAATGAGCCTACTGGATTTGGGTGGCAGAATCACCTGAAGTGTGGGGTACTGGGTACAATTCCACACCATGTGACGCCTGTCGGCCTTATCTGGGTTTTGTGGCTACCTAGCAGTGCCTCACCTCTGCCCAAGAGCAGGGTTGATTGTGGCAACCAGGCGCATGACAAGAAGGACTCCTCAGGGGAATTTTGGGCGTTCACTGTAGCTCAAAGAATTAGGTCCACCAGAAATTCGCATTGGAAGTTTTCACAAGTAGCAGTTTCTGTGCTAAGGGGCCTGTTAGAAATAGGGTCTCTAGTTCGCAGAGGTATACACCTTTGTCCGAATAGGGATCAAAATCCTACTCAGGGTAAGTCACACACAATCCAAATTATCCTGTGGCCACCCTCTAGTGGCTTGGCACTGAGCAGTCAGGCTTAACTTAGAAGGCAATGTGTAAAGTATTTGTGCAATAAATCATACAGTAACACAGTGAAAACACCACAAAAATACACCACGCAGGTTTAGAAAATTAGGTATTATTTATCTGAATACATTAAGGTTAAAACACTCACTGCCACTTAGTAGATGGAGGGATAGGCAAAAATACATACATGATAACCGCACACCTCACATACGATACCTAAAGGTATGTTATAAGATCCCTATCTTGCATACTACCACACCTCAAGAGGGGCACAAATGATAGGCGCACAATATCCAGGTTCCATCCACTAGCTGCAGTAATAATGCAACAAGAATCAAGATATCTCCACTGGTATCTGAGTAACATGTTTTATTGACAAGCAAATGCATGTAATGGTGCCAGAGGTCGACGAACACATATCAGTTTCTCCATTGTACCTCAAGAAGTTTGTTTGCAGTTGTTGTATATGCAAAAATCTAATAAAAAGAACAACAAAAAAAAGACTGACTGCTCTGTGCCATACTACCAGGACTGACCTATGGATTTATTATTGGGAAAGGACCCAGTTTGGGGCATTTGTGAGTATTGCATAATGAGACCTAAGCCTCCTCACTGTATTATACTCCACTTTCCTACATTGGTGTTACAGTTGTAGGAGCCTGAACTTTTATTTCGCACTACACTTTGGTCACAAGTGTTTTTTTATTTTGCACAAGAAATCTTCAATTGATATTGGACCCAAATTTTTTCCCAATTTTTTAAAACAAGTTTTTAATTGGAACTGATAGGGCACTGTGTAGACCCCATTCCGAAAAGTAATACACAAGACACAAGTTTTAAAAGTTTTAAAAAGGTCCCAGCATGCAGTAAAAGTTAGTGCATGATGGAAGCTGGCAAACATCTTGACTTGACTGTCACCCGAGCTCTGACAATTAGTGATCTAAGAGTGATCGGCCAAGCTGGGGGCATTAGCTATAGAGCACCTTCCAGTCCTTGAAGGCAGGACCTTCAAAGGACCCTCAGCTCTTGTGGGAAAGAAAGGCTAGAGAGGGAGGATCTGTCCTCAGAGGAAGACCTTGAAAAAGGTGAGGAAGATTCCCTAGCCCAAACAAAATTATGGAGAAGAAACAAACAAACAAAACTCCCTATCCTCTCCTAGATCCCTTTCACAGGTGAGCAGTGACAGAAGTCACTCTAGCAGGCCCCCCTACTAGTAAGGTTATAGGTAGCCTTGAGGATGAGCTTGACCTCTTCTGACTAGGGGAGAAAAGATTTGAACTTGAAGAAAGGAGACTAGCCCCTGAAGAAAGAAGGGTCAAGATGGGCTTGAAGCATAAGATAATTGTAGCAGCAATGTTCATAGGGAAGAAGAAGAAACCTTTGAATCTAGGATCCCCAAAGAGATTGTCCCAAAGTTTAGTGATGGTGATGATATTGATAAATTGTTGCGGTCTTTGAGAGGGCCTGACAAATTTGGAGGATAGGTCATCAGCACTGGGGCTCTATTTTGTGGGAGTCATTCTCAGTGAAGGGTAGAGAAAGGCTTCTGACCCTTATTGAGGATGTGGTCTAGTCCTATCAGCATATGAAGGAGACATTGATAGAAGGATTTGTATGTACCACAGTGGAGAACATAGTCCAGTTTAGGGACACCTGGAAATGACCAAACCAGACCTGGGTGGATTTTATAGACTCCTCAGTCAAGGCACTGGAAAGCTGGATAAAAAGCAATGAGGGAGATGCGTATGAAACATTCTATAATTTAATTATTAAAGAGCACATTTTGACCAATTATACCACAGATAAATTGCATCCGTTGTCTTCTCCAAGAGAACTGGGAAAGATAGCTTTCAAGTGGGATGGAACCAAGGTGTCCAAGAGGACCCATAGTGGGAATGACCACAAGAAGGGTGATCAGGCTTCCCAGCAGGAGAGGGAGGTGAGCAACAAAAAGAATAAAAAGGGGTTCTGTAAAGGCCCCCAAGTTTCTTTCTCAGAGGATAGGAACTGAGAGTCTTCCTGTCTCAAAGGTAAGGGGTACCAGAGTAAGAACTTGGGTCCTACAATTGCAGCTGGGTTATGCTATGACTGTCAGCAGTCCGGACAAAAGAGAAGGGATTTAGCATGCTCCAAAAAGTCCCCCAATGGTGGACAGTGACATGGATTAGCTAATATAGGACTGGGGAAGATAAGAATGGGGTGGAAGTGATCTTTGGAGAGGCCAGAGGTTACTCAGAGGCTACTTTAGTTTCCCTGGTAGGGTGGATATTGAAGCGTGGCAGTCTTACCTCCAAGCAAGGAGACGTACAAACAAAGGCCTAAAATCAATAGGACTGAACAAGATGGTCTGATGGATATTGGTGCCATGGTGGTAGCTAGACTGGTTTTCATAGAACAAATAATACTTGGTGAAAAATCCTGATAATGAGACTAAGCTCCATCCAAAGGCCTTGGTAAGCTGGCCTACAGAAGGTGGTTGTGTCCCCTGCCATCCTAGTTGAGTGTCTGTTGGGAAATGGCTTGGAAACCTCTGCTTTGGCAGAAGGGGAAAGGAAGGCTCCTGTGAAAATGCAGGGTCTCTATAAGTAGGTGTGTGTGACAAGTGAGAGCACAGTCAGCACAACAGGGAAGTCAAGGGACATTGGAGCCAGAAATAAGAGCCCACGATTCCCAGCACAAGAGAAAGGGCAAGAAGTCTGACAAGTCAGCTTCAAATCGGTCACAGGACTAGGGGGAGAGTCCTCCTGAGGGAGATGCCCTGGTGTCTTGGGAGGGAACGACAGCTGAAGGAGCCTGACCTGACCTGGCATAGCTCCCAGGTGCAGGGGAACCCTTCAGAGAGAACCTATGCTAAGGGCAAAAGTCATGCCCTACTCTTGAAGAACTTAGGCAGCAAGCTTCAAGGCAAAAAAAGGAGATGTCAGTGGCAACCAAAGGTTCTAATGGGAAGACGGGCCTCTGTACACTGAGGCCACTGACCCTGAACTAGGAACAACCAGGAGAATGGTGCTCCTTCAAAAATACAGAGAGTTCATTGTGACCGTAGCCAATGACACCAATCTAGCTGGACATCTGAGATAAATTCAAACCTGGGACAGGTTGGTTGCCAATTTTTTTTTGGCCGCAGATGTCTGAAAACACTAAGGAGTTTTGTGATTCCTGTGTTACCTGTAACGCCAGTGGGAAGACAGGAGGAAAGCCAAAGGCTCCCTTAATTACATTTCTAATGGTTGGGACTCTCTTTGAGAAGATAGGGATTGACATTGTTGGACCCATTAACTCTCAAACCGCATCTCGGAACTGGTTTATTCTAGTGGTAGTGGACCATGCCACTAGGAACCCAAAGGCAATTCCCCTGAGGACTGCTGCTGCACCTGCAGTGACAAAAGTCCTCCTTGGTATCTTCACCAGTGTGGGGTTTCCTAAAGAGGCGGTCTCTGATAGAGGGGCAAATTTAGGGGGTCATTATGACTTTGGCGGACAGAAAAGCCCGTCTGCTGAATTCCCGACGGGTAGTTTGCCACCAGTGCTTTGCCTCCATGCTGGCCCCATTACAAGTTTCCTGCTGGGTCATCAGGTGGAAACAGAGTTTCCGCCCGCTGGCCCAGCAAGAAACAGCCCACAGCATTGTTGCTGGCTCGTAGTAGAGCCGGCAGCAATGCTGTAGTGCACAGGGTGCGTGGGCAGTAGAGGGGACCCCCGGGGGCACCCTGCACCCCGTCTCCACCAGCCTTTACATGGCAGGGTTACCACCATGTAGGTGCTGGCAGAGGGGGGGCCGTAATCCCCAGGGCAGAGCTGCTTGCAGCCCTGCCCATGGTGGATTACAACCACCAGCACTGCCAGACCCTCAATGGAGGAAAAATGGTGGTGCTGGTGGCGACCGTAGTGCTTCTGCCGCGGTTATAATGTGGTGCTCGGATCGCCACCATGACCCTGGTGGTCTTAAGTCTGTCAGGGTAGTAATGAGGGCCTTAATACTGGCCTACCTAAAAGCTATGTGGAATGAAAGTGGTGTGAGCTACATAATAACCACCTCATATCACCCCCACACAAATGGTTTAGTTGAAAGAAAACCATGAAAGGTCTGATAATGGGCCTCCCTGAAAAACGCAGAAGGAGATGTGATATCATGTAACCATGCCCTTTGTTTGCTTACAGACAGGCACATCGGAAAGGGGTTGGTTTTAGCCCCTTTGAACATCTGTTTGGCCATCTTGTAAGGAGTTTCCTAAGTTTGGTAATGGAAGTTTGGGAGAAGCCTCTCAAAGAACCTAAGCTGGACATAGTGGACTATGTCCTGGGCCTACAGCCACGTATAGCTGAGTACATGAAGAAAGCAAACAAGAGCCAGGAGCTTGTGAAGCTCTGGTATGACCAGAGGTCAGCTCCGGTTGTGTAACAATCGGTTCTTTTGGTGTCAGTGTTGGAGCCTGTGGCTCCTAGAGCCCTCTAGGATAAGTAGACAAGGCTCTAGCCCATCTTGGAAAAGAAGGTAGATGTTACCTACCTGGTTGACTTAGGCACCCCTAGGGGTCCTCACAGAGTTCTCCATGTAAATCGCCTTCAACCACACAAAGAGAGGGATGACCTGACCATGCTAATGTCACTGATGGAAGGTAGGAGGAGAGTGAACCATTCCATAACTTACTATCAACCAACCCACAGGATGATTCAGTGGAGCGTGTTGTTTTGCTAGATAACCTCATTGTACATCAGCAGTCTTGGTGAGCTCTTTTCTTTGATCCCTGGTCAGACAACCTGCTGTGCCCATGATGTGGATCCCGGTGACAGCCTCCCTATCAAAAACAAGGTTCATAGATTCTCTGATTAAGTCTAACCATGCATCAAAGCTGAAGTAAGCAAGATACTAGAGCTTGGGGTGATTGAGCCTTCTGACAGTCCCTGGGTCAGTCCAGTGGTACTGGTCCCCAAACCTCCCTCAAAGAGTGGCAAATCAAAGATAAGGATTTTTGTGTCTAACAGGGGTTTAAATGCCGTCACGAAAACTAATACACATCCCAAACTCAGAGCAGATGAGCTGATTGACAAGTTAGGTGCAGCTAAGTTCTTTAGTACCTCTGATTTAACATGCGAACATGGTGGGTGATCCACTAGCTGGTGAGTGGATGGAGGCTTCATCTTCACCCAGCCAGCAGCAGACATCTACCCTTACATTCAGGTCACCACTGCAGTGCAACAGCGTTCCCACTGATATGGCAACAAGGCTTACTTCAGAAAAGAATGCTAAACGTCAGGCATAGTTTTTGTTTTCAATTTTATTTTTTCTTTATGGTCGAGCGCAAAGCACTCCCTAGTGTAATCTCTGTGTGGGCTTTTAACCACGCCAGTGTCAAGCCCACCAGTTTGGTTGTCTCGTGGGCTTGCCTTTTAAAATTAGCTTGCTTTAATTAGTGAAAGGCATGCATACATCATGCCTTTTCTGGTGTTTTGCCCACCTCGAGCACACCAGCCAACTACTAAAAAAATACTGAGGCTCTATGTTTTCCGTATGGTTTCTGCACTACTTTTTCTCTTTATTTCGTAGGCAGCGCGAACTAAGGCAGTAGTAGATCGCTTTGCATGACATAGACCCTGTTACATGGATATTTGCACTTTTGCCGGTTAGATGGATAATTCCACTTTTGCTGATTACATGGATAATTGCACTTTTGCTGATACGTTTAACTGCGAGCGAACTTCTGTTTCCTTTTGTGTGTTTGCTTTTCACTCATGGTGGCCATCAGCTCACTTATGTGAAACTGTTTCAGTTTATGTGGCAGGAAAAGTCCAGTTAGGAGTTTACAGCGCTAATAGCTTTAACTCGAGCAAACACGAGACCCATTGCATTGCAAATGCTTGTTGTTTTTTGCAAGCAAACTCCCAAAGTAAATTCAATTAGTAAAAAAACAAAAAGGCAATGGCTCTCTCATTCTGGATTGTCATGCCCCATGTGGCATACCCAGAAAAATTGCACCACTGTGTTTGCATAATAACTGTACAACTTTACATATCCAGAAACCAAAAATGTTGTTACTTGTCTTGTTAATGGCTTGCAAATTTTCTCAGCTGAAACACAAAGTAGTTTGCTTTTCCATAAGTGAGAAGCTAGTTTGCAAAGGATTCTCCACACACCTGAAGTTTCTTCGATACTGCAGGGTGGTGTCCTGGCTGATTTGAAACATTGTAACCTGTTTTTCAGTGCAGACTTCTCCAATGTGTTTTATGTAAAATGTATCAACATGAATTAAATACACGAAATAATCATCTTCTTTTTAACCAATGATAGTGGTTAATTGCAAAGAATGTAAGGATCAAACAAAGAACTTCATGAAGAAATGTATGCCAAACCAATGAGCGTGAGCTCAAAATTAAATGATAAACAAGTCACTTCATTGCCCCAAATATGCCAAAAGCAAGAAATAAATCATGTGGGGTAAATGTAATCATAGCATGCAACAAATTAAATATTGTCGGTTGTGAAAGATGCCTATTTGCTGTTTATCTAACAGTCAGAATATGATGTTTAATAGCCTAACCCCTACTTGACACAAGTATGCATAGCTCTTTGCTTCCATATTTCCACCTCCATTATTGTTTGAGGCAGTGGCATTTTAAAAATACTCTTAGTGAGAGGGAGAGGCATGGTGTTCCGAGATACACCTTTAATTTCAGGGTTCGCAATAACTGGCAACCTTGTTTAATATACCTTTAAGCTCAAAGCAAGGGTGTTTAAGATGCTTGCGCCACCTGTATTCTCAAACTGTGTGGATTTAATAACGTCGCCATGGCAGAGTACTTTACTCTCACCATGGCAAGGGTACTTTACTCCTGCCATGGCAAAGATACCCACAACCCTACATTTAGAGACATCAGCCAGCCCAGTAGACATATCTTGCATTTACAGGAACCACAATCACATTAGTTCATGTAAATGCTTTCAACTTTTGACCAACAGATCCGCCAACGTGATGGACCAGTGTTTCAAACGTTCAACTTTATTTTTTTTTCAAAAAGAAAATCCCAATGCCACACTCTTTAAAAGTAAAAAGCAAAAAATAACAAGGACCCCCTCACATGGAAGATTTCTTCCATGGTTGAGGGGGTCATTTGCAGTTTTCACTGCCAATTATCATCAGGTTTTACCTGGAGGTGACGGACAGTGAAAACTGGCCATTTGTCTACCCACTCTAGGGTGAGAGGATACATGGCTGAAATCTCTCATAGCCGTTAGTCTATCTGGCCATTGGAGGAGCACATAAGTGGTGGTGATAGAGTAGTCTCTGCCATTTACATACTGAAGTTGCACCTGCCTCTAAACGATGGTCAATGGAACATAGCGTTGGCAGAGAGGGTACTCTATCACCTTTGAGACAAGAGTACGCTCTCTGTCATACTCTAATTCAGCCCTAACAAATTCTAATGAACAGGTGGTTGCTAGATGGAGATATCCTAAGCATGTAGGCCAGCCATGAGATTCCCATTCCCATTAGAATTATATTCTGGGCTCCACAATAATTTATAGAATGTCTACTGTTCATATTTGGACCATTGGAGACAAAAGATGAAAGCATATACGCCATGTCACTTTTCAAATTCCAAGCTATAGACTGGTTTAACTCCTGCAAGTATAGTCAAAGAATCTGGAAGAGACACTGTTGCAAGCCACTGATCTAAAACTGTGCAATGATCTTCCAATTGAGATCAGGAAATTACTTTGTATAGGAAATGTTGAGAAGACATTAAGTACCTTCCTCATTTAGGTTGAACTTAAATGTTTATTTTTTTGTAGGTAGCATTTCAGGACATGTAGCCGGTGCCCGGACACCTCCTGTTTTATGGCATCAAATAAGTGTTATTGACTTAAAATTGACTAACTTGACTATTGGTGATACCTTTGAGTTCCAGGTCGGATATCATATGTAAGTGGATCAGCATTGTGTGATGTTTGCCTGTGGTTCCATCACAATTTCAGATAATGTACAACATACATTTAGTTAGAAAATCTGCACACACCAAATATCCTCAACAAACATCCCTTACCCTCTAACTCCAAATCATACCTGTCTAAGCGAAGAATGATAAAATAAGCATGAATAGAAGAAAATGTGCTAGAAAAACTAAAAAAAGTCATTCATGTTTAGATTGTTATTGCTGGAATTTCCAGCAGCACTTGCCCCTGCCAGTATAGCCTCACTAATGCTCTTCCTTTCTGCTTCTGACATGGGTGGAATTGCTGCTCCCAGCTGGCAATTGATTACTTCGACTCGTGCCTCTACACTCATGTCAAACTCTTTTTTCTTTGAAATTACCAAGTTCTGGATTGCTGTTTGAGCATCTTCACAGCCAGTTTGTAACTTCAGGCGCTCTAGCTTGAACTCTGGGTTTGAGGGATTCATGGTGAGGAATATTCCTAAAGCACTCACACGGTCCATCAGGTAGCGTTGAGACACTTCATAGTAAGTACTTGATATCATGTTGACCAGGTAGCCTATGTTGCTTGCATGGGATACCCGCATGAATAACATGTCTTTCACGAAGGCATCCGCAGAATAACCGGTAATGCTTTGCACCGATTGGGCAGATTCCACTAAGTCATTGACAGACTTCACAAGGCAGGACTCAATGAGGCTGGACATCATCTGGAAGAAGTATATCATCTTCTCCCACTGCTCCTTGAGTTTTGACAGAGCATCCAAACCTTTAATGAGCATGTTCTTGGCTGTGTCAAAATCAATCTTGTCCAGCTTGTGGCTCCTCATTTCTACCAGGATTTCTGTTAGAATTCTGTTTTCTTTTTTGAGATTCTCAAATGTCTTCATATACATGACCTGGGTATTGTTTAATTGTAGTCTGGCCTGTTCCACTCTGGCCCAGGCCATCTGTGCAGCCTGAGATCCAATCCCGCCACTGCTTGCAGCTGCAGACAGATTTGGGGGCCTTATCTGCATAGGAGGGGCATCCGTCACTTTTTTACAATATGAATCGATGCTTAATGAGATGTCCCTTAGGGATCTTATCTTTTCAGCAATGAGCTTCAAGTGCTTCTCATCCAACGACTCAGATGTGGCTGCTCTCTGCAAGGCCTCACAAATAGCAATGCCACTTTGCAGAAAATGATCCATTTGTTTTTTTGCTTTACATGTGCCTTCATCATTTATATCCTTTTGTAAGCCCAATAAATGCTTTTTCTGATAGTCTGTTGTGATTGTATGGTCTCTCTCATTATAAACCATTTTCATGGTAATGGTTTCCTTTTTACTGTCTACGACATTGTAAAGACTGTTTGCAAGTGATGTCACCTGATTGGATGTGGCACAGACTTTGCTGGTGCAAGTGTAGGACTTCACATCATCCTTGTCACCATTACCATCTGCAGGACCATCTGCCTCTGACTCTTGTTTTACAGCTTTGTTTCCAGTGAAAGATGGCGGGTTAAGAATGCTTCCTAGAATATCAGCACCAACAGTTTCCATCACAGAGGGCAATTTGTCCATTGCATCCTTGTAGGAGTTTATTGAATTATTTAGTTGGGTTTCAGTAGCACTCTTAAATGCTTCGGCCATCTGTAAAGATTTCACTGTGGATGCTTCTCTCATGGTGAGCTGCTCCAGGGCGATCTTCACATCGGTCAGCTTGTTCTCGTAGCCCTTCTTGGAGTTCACACAAGCTTCAAGCACCTCCTGGATTAGATATATTGTCTCATTAAAGCTTCCCTCCACAGACTGAGCTAAGGACGTGCACTCCTTGGACACGCGGAGTAAACTGTTCAGCTTCTTTGGGAGGAGGGCATTAACAGTGACAGTCGGCATGAACAGAATCTTGACTATTTCTGCATTGGCTCTTGGGATGAAACCTGAGAGGATCCTGATCTGGTCCATGTTTTTGTTTGCTGTGTTGAAGGCAAACCAGGCTGAATTACAAACCTGCATAAGGATGCAGCAAAGGAATCTGGGTATTTCATTAACTGGAAGCCACCTTTTGGTGGATTCAGGTTGATAGAGAAGTCCCCTCCAGCTGATGAAATGGCTGCCAGCTCTCCTAGGATAGCGATGGAGATGGGGGCAGGCATCAGGAACTCTTCCCAGTTGGCGTAGGGTTTCATCATCAGCTCAGTATCCAGCCTCACGTCCTGGGCTTTGCTGACACTTCTGACTGCATCATTGAGATTAGCAGCTGTTGATGTACAGTCCACTTCTCTCCTGCGTCCTAGAGATAATACAGTTTTATAAATATGTTGAGGAAGGTAAAATATACATTTTCAAAAAAAGTTTGACAAGTGGCAAAGGTAAGACTCACTGAGGCTGCCTTATATCTCTGTACACCTAACTTTCTGTACATGCTGCTTTGTTAGTAGACACAACCAGACGTGCCAGTAGAGCATCCTACACAAAGTTCATCCTCCCATTTTGAAAGTTTAATCTATGGCCCGCTTCTACCCAATTTAATGATAGGGCAGAGAGGAGACAATACCTGTGAATTCTTTGAGGAACAATGAAGGAGAAGGGTCACCTCTAGCAGATGGCAGTAGTTCTGATCCCGACCAGTGGGAGCTGCCAACCAATGCCTTCTCTCTGATATCATACTTCCTTATTTTATATTCCATTTCTTTATTTAGCTTTATTTAGAAAAGGCTTATGTTCCATACAAAGAGAGGCTTGTTTCAAAACATCATACAAGAAATGTGGCTGAATGAAAGGCCAAACATAAGCAGCAAAAAATTATCAAAACATCATGTTCAGTCAACTGTAAGAACTTCCGAGTACTTTTGAGGGCTATACAATGTGTTGATCAAAAGGATTTACATGAACTTTGAAATTAATTCAATAAAAAGCCATTTTTGTCAATACATATACAATATATGTTACGTACTGTGGGTTTTACTAGGTGGGTTTTACTAGGTTGTTGTATGCACACTTCATCACCCAGTGTGATATAATATATTAAAGTACAATGTGAAATTTAGAACATGACAAAAATGCCATTAAAAAATGCTGAACCTGCTCCTTCCCGACTGGCAGGATAGAGTTAGTCAGCCTAGTACCCTTCACCTCAGACGCCAGTGATCACATATGCGAAGTCCCACAAAGAGCCTCACTCAGTCTGGCCCTCTTGAACGCTTACATAATCCCTCTGACCAGCATCATCGGCTCTCACAAAATCAACGTCCTCTCCTATACCAACAATACACAACAAGACCAAAGTTGTAATCGTCGGGTCAAACAACTCACTGTGGAACTACACCTGGGGTTCGACAGGCCTAAGTCCAACTTCCACTCTCACAACCCAGGCAAAAATCATCTGGATCATCATAGTCTGCAAAGACGAGATGACCACCCAAGTCAAGACCATCACTTTCCCATACTTCCACACCGTGAAAACACAAAGGAAGATTTTCAAATGACTCCAAACCAACATCCAGAAAACCGTCATTCATACCATCATCATCCTAAACCTGGACTATGGGAAAACCCTGTAAACTGGGATCAACAAAGATCTCACCAGAAGGCTGCAGATCAATTAGCACACGGAGGACAGAATCACTCTCAATCTCAGACACCATGCAAATAACTGCCCTCACCTCAAGGAGCTACACTGGCTACCTAGACACAAACAAACACAATTCAAACTCCTCTCCCACTTGGTCAAAACACTACATAACTCTGGCCCAGCATACATCAGCAGTCGCGTGTACTTTCAGATACCTTTGCTCAACCAGACTCCAACTTGCACACATCTGATGTTCTTGGAAAACCAGATCCAGCAGTTAAGCCTTCTTCTGCATCGCTCCTAAAGTGTAGAATGACCTGCCACCCACAAGAGAGAGTTTTGCAAATCTATGTAACATAACATTGCATAATGTAATGTCACGTAACATAATCTAAAAAATCAGATTGACAAGGTTTCAGCAGAAGGTTTACTATGTCACAACGGTGATGGATAGTCCGTCAGCTGAAATATAAATCGCATAGGTTATAATTGGATTTATATTCTGTTGGACGGGCTATCTGTCACCTTTGTGATGGAATAACCCAACCGGCAAAATCTAACACAGACCCAAGGTCACTGTAGACCTTCATAGTACCATACCACAATGGACCTGAATACGAGTCAGTCATTGGAGTATCTCTGAGTAGAGATGCTGCTTCATCTCCAACTCAATCAATCAATCAATCAATCAATACACTTTTAAAGCACACTACATACCCGTGAGGGTCTCAAGGCACTGGGGAAAAAAAAGGGGAGGGTGCTGCTACTGCTCGAAGAGCCAAGTCTTGAGGTGTCTTCTGAAGGTGAGGAGGTCCTGGATCTTTCTTGGGTCGGTCGGGAGGGTATTTCAGGTCTTGGCATCGAGGTAGGAGAAACATCTGCTGCCGGAGGATTTGCGTCAGATGCGGGGGATGGAGACGAGGGCGAGGTTGGAAGAGCGGAGTTGTCGGGTGGGAGTGTAGAAGCTGAGTCTGTTGTTCAGGTAGGCTGGTCCGGTGTTGTGGAGTGCTTTGTGTGCGTGGGTGAGGAGCTTGAAGGTGATCCTCTTGTTGACGGGGAGCCAGTGCAGGTCTCTCAGGTGGGGGGTGATGTGGCTGCAGCGGGGTATGTTGAGGATGAGTCGGGTGGATGCGTTTTGGATGCGTTGGAGGTGTTACAGGTGTTTGGACGGGATGCCTGCTTGGAGTACATTGCCGTAGTCGAGCCTGCTGCTGACAAGGGCCTGTGTTACTGTTTTTCTTATTTCGGTTGGGATCCATTTGTAGATCCTGTGAAGCATGCGGAGGGTGTTGTAGCAGGAGGAGGAGATGGCGTTGACCTGTTTTGACATAGAGAGGGATGAGTCGAGAATAAAGCCAAGGTTGCGTGCGTGGTCTGTTGGTGGGGTTCCCAGCATGGCTGGCTACCACGAGTCATCCCAGGTGGAGGGGGTGGGCTCAAGGATGAGGACCTCCATTTTTATCTGAGTTCAGTTTCAGCCGGCTGCCTCTCATCCAGTCGGCAATGGCCTTCATGCCCTCGTGGAGGTTTGTTTTGGAGGTGTGTGGGTCCTTGGTGAGGGAGAGGATGAGTTGGGTGTCGTTGGCATAGGAGATGATGCTGAGGTTGTGTTGGTGGGCCGCTTGCACGAGGGGGGCCATGTAGATGTTGAACAGCGTTGGGCTGAGCCCTGGGGTACACCGCAGATGATGTTGGTGGCTTCGGATTGGAAAGGGGGAAGCGGACTCTCTGGGTCCTGCCAGAGAGGAAGGATGTGGTCCAGTCGAGGGCTTTCTCTTGGATCCCTGCTTCATGGAGACGGATTTTCAGAGTGTGGTGGCAGACTGTGTCGAAGGCGGCTGACAGGTCTAGGAGGATGAGGGCTGATGTTCCTCTATTGTCAAGTTGGCTTCTGATGTCGTCTGTGGCGGTGAGGAGAGCGGTCTCGGTGCTGTGGTTCCATCTGAATCCGGACTGGGAGGGGTCGAGGATGTTGTTGTCTTCGAGGTATCGGGTAAGTTGTGTGTTGACGATTTTCTCAATGACCTTCGCCGGGAATGGGAGCACGGAGATGGGCTGGAAATTCTTAAGGTCTTTGGGGTCCGCCTTCGTTTTTTTGAGTAGAGCGTTGATTTTGCCATGTTTCCAGCTTTCCGGGAATCTTGCTGTTTCGAAGGAGATGTTGATGACCTTCCGTAGGTGAAGTGCGATGGCTGTGTCTGCTTTGTTCTGTATGTGGAGTGGGCACGGGTCTGACAGTGATCCAGAGTGGATGGAATTCATGGTCTTGCGAGTCTCGTCTTCGTTGATGCTGGTCCAGGAGGTCAGGCGTTTGGTGCAGGTGGAGTTCATGGAGGGGGAGACTGGCGTGTTTGAGGTAGTAGGGGTGTTGAAGCTGTCGTGGATGTCAGCGATCTTTCGGTGGAAAGCGGTGGCTAGGGCATCGCACAGTTCTTGGGAGGAAGGGATGTCGTTGACGGTGGCGCTGGGGTTGGAGAGCTCCTTCACGATGTTGAAGAGTTCTTTGCAGTCATGAGGGTTGTTTTTCAGGCCGGTTTTGAAGGAGGATCTCTTTGCTAGCCTGAGGAGTTGGTGATGTCTGCGTGTGGCGTTCTTGAGTGCTGTGTGGCTGTCGGTGTGCGTTCGTGGAGCCATTTCTTTTTGAGGTTACAGCAGTTGCGTTTGGAGGCTTGGAGGTCGTTGGTGAAACCGGTGGCTTTCTTATTGGTTTGGTTGTTGGAGGGCTTTTTGAGTGGTGTGAGGTGGTTGGCGCAGTCGTTGATCCATAGCCTGAGGTTGTGGGCGGCGATGTCAGGGTCGGTGGGGTCGGTGGGCGGTTTCTGGGCTAGGGTGTTGGTCAGCTGATCTTCGGTGACTTTGCTCCAGCATCGACGGGGTGGTCGCTCGGTGTGGTGGTGTTTGGTTTGTTTCTTGAAGGTGAAGTGGATGCAGTGGTGGTCGGTCCAGTAGAGTTTGGTGGTGCGGTGGTCGCTTGTGGAGAAGATGGAGTCTGGAGTGTGACCAGCGGCGTGGGTGGGTGCGTCGACAAGTTGTCTGAGGCCAAGGTTTGCGAGGTTGTCAATTAGGGTGGTGGAGTTGACGTCGTTATTGTTTTCGAGGTGGAAGTTTAGGTCCCCGAGGAGGATGTAATCCGTGGAGGCGAGTGCGTGGGTGCTGGCAAGGTAGGCAATGGCGTTACTGAACAGTGCCCTGGGTCCAGGAGGTCTGTAGAAGAGCGTTCCTCTGAGGGTGGTGTTGGGGTTGGTGTGGATTTGAAAGTGTAGGAGTTTGGCAGAGTTGAGGAAGTCATCCACGTGGGTGTGGACTTTGAGGGTGGCCTTGTGGACGATGGCTATACCTCCTCCAGTTCCGTTGATGCGGTCTCTGTGGGAGATCTTGTACCCGTCCGGAATGGCTATGGCGATGTCCGGCGCTGAGGAGTCGTTCCACCAGTTTTCGGTCAGGAAGGCTATGTCGGGAGTGGCAGTGTCGAGCAGGTCCCAGAGCTCGATGGCGTGCTTACGTGCAGAGCGAGTGTTAAGGAGTATGCAGTGGAGGTGGTTGGTCTTGGTCCTGGGAGGTTTATAGGCTCTGTCGCAGGTGAAGCTACAGTTGCGGCAGGAGAAGGGTCCATGTGTGCTTTTCGGAGTGGCCTGGAAGCAGGTGGTGTCTCGACCGGTGTTGAGTTCGCGGAGGGTGCTGGCGTCGTAACGGAGGCTGGCGGTGTGGCTGTTGCGGGGTCCAGGGGTTCTGGCGCTGGGCGCTGGGCGCTGTCCAGGCCAGGACAGGCGCAGACGGGCTTGCCTCTGGCGCGCCTCCGGTGCGCCCGCTGCGCGCGACCGCCATTAAGAAGGGAGGGGGTAGGGGGAGGGAGGAGCAGCTGGGAGGTGGGAGTCGCAGGCGAATGGGGGAGCGGGGGCGGGGGGAGCGGAGAGAGAGCAGGAAAAAAAGGCGCAAAACGGGGGAGCAGTGGGCAGAAAAAGTGAAAAGTGACAAAAAGTGAAAAAGCAGAAAAAAACAGAACAAGGAATGCAAGAATGCAAGAAAGATAGACAAAGATAGCCAAAGATCGACAATTATGGACAGAGAAACAAAAAAACAGAAAAGCACTCTAGCGCTCACCAGGCGCCAGGGCGGATAGGGTGCAGGAGGGCCTCGATCCCTTGGATCAGCGAGGGCGGGGAGGGGGAGACATGGGCACGGCTCGGTGTTGCAGTGCGCGCGGGGAGTGTTTCACCTAGCCAAACCAGGTCAGGGGACACTCACCTTAGCGTGCAGCAACCGCCATTAAGAAGGGAGGGGGAGGGAGGAGCAGCTGGGAGGCGAGAGGCGCGGGCGAATGGAGGTGTGGGGGGCGGGGGAGCGGAGAGAGAGAGGGAAAAAAGGCACAAAACGGGGGAGCAGTGTGCAGAAAAAGTGAAAAGTGACAAAAAGTTAAAAAGCAGAAAAAAACAGAAGGAATGCAGGAATGCAAGAAAGATAGACAAAGATAGCCAAAGATCGACAAAGATGGACAGAGAAACAAAGAAACAGAAAACCACTCTAGCGCTCACAGGGCACCAGGGCGGATCGGGTCCAGGAGGGCCTCGATCCCTTGGAGCAGCGAGGGCGAGGAGGGGGAGACACGGGCACGGCTCAGTGGTGCTGTGCGCGCGAGGAGTGTTTCACCTGCCCAAAACAGGTCAGGGGACACTCACCTTAGCGTGCAGCGACCGCCATTAAGAAGGGAGGGGGGCGGGAGGAGCAGCTGGGAGGCGGGAGGCACGGGCAAAAGGGAGTGCGGGGGCGGGGGAGCGGAGAGAGAGCGGGAAAAAAAGGCGCAATACGGGGAGCAGTGGGCGGAAAAAGTGAAAAGTGATAAGTGAAAAAGCAGAAAAAAACAGAACAAGGAATGCAAGAATGCAAGAAAGATAGACAAAAATAGCCAAAGATCAACAAAGATGGACAGAGAAACAAAGAAACAGAAAAGCACTCTAGCGCTCACCAGGCACCAGGGCGGATCGGGTCCAGGAAGGCCTCGATCCCTTGGAGCAGCGAGGGCGGGGAGGGGGAGACACGGGCACGGCTCGGTGGTGCTGTGCACGCGGGGAGTGTTTCACCTGGCCAAAACAGGTCAGGGGACACAACTAAGCTTTGCGAGCTTGACAAGGGAAAACAATAGTCCCTCTGAACTACAAATGCTCCAGCTTGGCCTCTCTTCCCCACCTTCCTCAAGGCTGCAACCTTGGCCAACTACTAGACTACCTCCTTACAATGGGCATCCCCTGGCAAGCCCGTTCCCGCAAGCCATCACTGCCCCTTCCACTCTCATTTACCACCTGCTCAAGGCAGGTGAAAAATAGGAGTGTCAATGGACTGTAAATGACAAAATCACGCTGAACCTAACACGGAAAAACACAAGGCCTGACTTAGATCAACAACAGTGACAGATATCCCGTCTGCTTGAAACCTAAACAAAATTATACCATATAGTATTTATATTTTTGTGGACGGGATATCCCTCATCGTTGCGACAGAGTAACCCACCCGCCGAGATCTAAATCCGGCCCACAGTTCCTCATAGTTAGTCTCCATTACGGTCTGTAAGGCCCATATGACTGCACATGGCTCATTATTGCTTGTTCAAAGGAGGAAGGGCACGGTCACAGTCAAGAGGATTTACTGCTGGGGTTTTGCAATCAGCCCTTATGTAAGCAGTAAAGCAGACAGATGGCAGAGGAGTTTCAGTGTTGTTTGTTTTCTTTTGGGTTTTGGGGTTCGTAGAGCTTGGCACATTATCATGAAGTATGGAACGTGTGGTGGAATTGCCTAACTTCACTCTCTTTCTCTCTGTCCTCTTTAACTTTAACAACACTCCCATTAGTAACCTGAGCATCACATACAAGGAATCCGCCCCCCCATCTGAAGGGTATTTATATTTATTAGGGTATTAAAGAGACAGGTGAAAGGTGGAAGAAGTTAAATCTGGGTAGATCCATTGGGTTAACATGAAGCCTTATAAGCCTAGTAGTTTGTGCCCTGGCCATGGACTCACCTCACCCCAAAGGAATGGAATGAGATGAAAAAAGTCATCAGTGGTTGAAAGCAGACGGATTTGTGCACAGTGTAATCACAAATGATTCATGTGTTCTGAAATTCCTGAAGGTGGGAATATTCATGAGGTCAGGTACGGCAGGCACCCAAGGAATTCTTACGTATGTACTTCCAACTCAGTGCTAGTGAATATTCTCAACAATTGACAGTGAGCTGGCCAAGGAAGGATAGCTCTGCTGGAGATTTCTACAGTAGGAACCTCTGATCTTCCATCAGGTTGCTAGCAGCCCAAATGCATTACTTTGTTTTCCCTAAAGTTAATTCTCAAATGATTTGTATTCAACTCCAAGGGATATTTTACTTTATTGCAAGACAGATGGATAGATAACAGAAGGAATGTACTACAAACAATTAAAATAGCTAATTATTCTATGTGCATGCTATCTATCAACAGTGTGTCAAAGCATCTTAAGAATATAATCACTAAGAATATCACAGGGGAGAAATTTTGGAAAAAAAGGGTTATTGGAGCAGCCTAGGCATCACATCTGCTGTTTTCACTGCTGCATCTATGCCTACATTATGGCATCAACATCAGTTTTTCACCATCACTATAAGAAAGTTCATTATTAATTGGTGTGCAGTGGCGGCTGGTAATTTTAGGAGGGAGGAGAAGTTGGGGGGAAGCACACTCACACTTACACTCATTCATTCACACATGCGCACACACACACACATCCATTCACAACACTCATTATCAAATTTTCAAACATTCCAGCATGAACCATTCATTTAAAAACACACACACGCTAACCTTCAGCTCTGCCTCGAAGGTACCAGTAGCGTTGGAACTGCCGCCTTCCCTCTTTTTGTCAGCCAGGGAGGGAAGGCAGCAGTCCCAACTTCGTCACAGAGCGAGATGGGATCAGTGAGACTGCTGACCCCACCCCACTCTGTGACAAGGTGTCACTGATTGGCACGCACCCTGTGCGTTCCAGGGCTTTAAACTGAAGCACCCAGGTCAGAGTCAATGGGTGACGATTCCCCTCGTCAACGAGGGGGAGGGCCTTGAGGCACCTCTGCTGATCTGAGGAGGTCACGCCCATAGGATCTGTGACCTCTTCAGCCCAGCAAAGTTCAGCTCAGGCAGCCAGGAGTCTGTGCAAAAAGCGCAGGTCTCGTTCCTGACTGCCTGATCTGAAAATGAAGTTTGTCTGTCAGTTTGACCATTGCTCAGCCTCACAGGCACTCTTCATAAGTTGCAAAAAATGAGGGGGCTTGGCCCCTCAGCCCCAAAGGACGGGCCGCGGCTGCTGGTGTGGATGGTAGTCCACCATAAGTAATAAAGTCACCAGCTTGTTCAGTAAAACACCAGGGCCCATATTTATAAAAATCTGGTGCAGGGCAGCACAGAAAGTCACCTTGCTGCACTGCCCTGCATCACAGGGAAAGGGCAGGAATGTGCCGTATTTAACCAATAAGCGCATTCCCGTCCTTTCACCCTGCACTGGCGCCTTTTGGCTGCCTAGCGCCAATGCAGGAACCCTTGCACCATGGTGCAAGGTTGACTGCATTGCATGCAGGATTGTTTTTGTGCATCAAGGTTCAACTTCCTGCACAATACCCCCGAGAGGGTCTGTCCTCCTTCTATCTGTGTTGGAGAATGCAGCACACATATAAAGGAAAAACAAACAAGGAGAAATAAAGATATTTCTTCTTGTAACACCTAACCAGGGTAGGCATGAGATTTTGTTGCATTCCCAGGTTGACCAGGGTTGGTAAATCTGGGAAGGCATCAAAAACCATGGGAGATGCATGGGAACACCCTGGCAACTACAATGGAACGCCTCCCTTGAGCAGAGTAAAGCAATGCAGCAATTTGTGCTGCCTTGCCTTACTCCATATTTGTGAAGCCATTCAAAACCACGCATAGTGGCTTTGTGTGGCTTCATAAATACGACTTGGGGTCATATTTATACTCTACTTGCGCCATTTTAGAGTAATTTATTTTGATGCTAAAATGACGCAAACCTAACACGATATTTATACTTTGACGCTAGACACATCTAGCGTCAAAATATTGGTCTTAGCGCTATTTCTAGGATGCGTCAAACCACCTTGCGTCAATGAGATGCAAGGTAGGCGTTCCCATCCTCGAAATGACTCTACCCCCCTTCCCGTCATATCTATACTCCGGCGCAGAGACCACGAGCAAGGAGTAGGCGGGCCCAGATAATGGTGTTAAGCCTGCTTAGCATCATTATCTAACGCCTGGGTCAAACCAGGTATTAGAGTGGCTGTGGACCCATTTCCATGGTCAAACACCATGGAATGGGCCCACAGATGCCCACCCCAAGTTCCAGGAACACCCCCACCCACACCAGAAGGACACCACAGGATGAGGGACCCCATCCCAGGCAAGTAGTGCTAAGTATTTTTTATAATTGTTAGGGGTGCCATTGGGGGCCCCTGGCATGGGGCCCTCTGCCTGGCACTGGGTCTAATGGCCTTGCCCAGGGGACACTGGTCACCTGTGTTGGCCATTGGGTGGGCATGACTCCTTTCTAGTCATGTTTGTGGCTGCTTGTGCGTCAGAAAATTACACTAGGCTGGTTAGCGGCATATATTTTGCTGCTAACCAGCCTAACGTCATTACTGACCTACTAGCGCATACTCCCTAATTCCATTTCTGCCCAGCTTGCGTCTTTTTTCCAGACGCTAGTAATTCCTTAGTGCCATCTTGCGCCATTGTATAAATATGGCGTTAAGATGGCCCTAAGGAATGGCATTTGCCGGCATTAATATTTTTGGCTCAAAACTGCATTAGCGGCAAAACCATAAATATGGGCCTCAGTGCTTTGCCCCATGCAAGTACCACATTGCATGGGGCAAGCATGGCGCAATCCCTTCATAAATCTGGCTCTAGGTTTCAATAATTTAAACCTGCCCTCAGCCCCTGGTCACTATGTTGCTGAACAGACGGGCTTAGAAATACTAAAACAGTTAAAAAGTAAAAAACACAGCTCAATAAAATTCCCACTCCAGTTTATAAAAATATAGTACAGTGTACTAAATTAAAATACACACAAATATAAAAATACAATCTGTCGAACTACAGACATACATTTTTAAATTTTTAACAGAAATCACCTAGAAAAAGTAAAGTGCTAATAGAAGGTACTGTTAGCATGTGACCAGTACCTAGGTACATTTTCAGGCTGACCGTGAGGAAACGCAGGTTGGATACACCAAGCAGGTTTTTGCCTGTTAACCATTTTATCTTCTGAGTTAACCTCTGAAACTGAAGTAAAAATCCTCCACCTGGGGAAGTCCCTCCAAAGTTAGACAGACATTAAGCAAGATACCACTGAAGCTGTTGGTTTTAGTGGCAATTGGTCAGAGCAGGAATGTTAAATTTTGCACCCAGGGAATACCTCTGTTCCTGGTCAAGATGTCTACCTTTGGACTTAGGACCTGATTTAGATCTTGGTGGAGGGGAATACTCTGTCACAAACATGAGGCATATCCCATTGTGGTATTACGATCCCATTATAGCTTATGGAGATTGTGATACGGCGGACATGATATCCTTCATGTATTCCATCCGCCAATATCTAAATCAGGCCCTTAGTCTCTTTTTCAGAGCTCAGATTCCTGACACGGCTGCAAGCTGTATAAAACAATCTCCTTCTAACTGGGGGCCTGCTGAAACGGATTTGCTCTAAACAGAGAAACTTGTCTCTCCTGCCCAGTGAAATTGCACGTAGGCCATATTGACTTGGTTGATTACTACCGGTCCTCCCGCGGCTGGAAATCAGAATTTTTCTCAGTTGCACAGTTTTTCCGCGATTGTAAGAGAAGTCCAGTTAGACACAGCCAAGGGTCCCAGAACATCAGGGACAGCACTCCGGGGTCAAGACTCACTCCAGCAGAAGCCTACAAAAAGGTCCAGTCCAGGTTCAGTTGTAACTGATCAGGTGGACTTTTCAGGGAAAAAAAGCCTTTCCCTTGCAGTTTTTCGCATCTCTGTAGCCACACAGTAGGTCTGCCAAATGACCACTGAAGTCCACTTCTTTGTCTTGTTTAAATGGAAACAGGTCCAGCCCTTCAGGTCTCCTCACAGATGTTGAGCAGCGGGTGCAGTTCTTCTTCTGTTCTTCTGCAGGTCCAGAAGCTGTCCTGAGAAGGGTGCCAAATTTAAGGTCGGCACCAGCTAGTGGATGGGGGTATCTCCAGCACTTCCCTAACAAGTGGAGTAAAAGTTCACAGAGGCATCCCTACCCCTACTTTTTCAGCAGTTCCTATTTGCTTTACTATAAACTGTTGTGAGGTTATTTTGTTAGGTATGTAGGGACATAGCTCTAGATCTGAGGCATGAGACCCTTTACCGGGTCACTTGTCATTTTATTCCCTTTATTGTTTTAGCAAGGCTTTATTCTAGTGACAATGTCTTATTATTCTTATCTATTGTCCTCTGTAGAATTTTGCTATTCATTGCTTTGCATGATATTTCACTTTGTGCTCATGCCAAGGCTACATACAATAGTTACCTGGGTATTGCCAGTCCAGAGAGTTCAATGTCTACCTTACACCAAAAAAGATGTGTTGTCACGTTTGGGCAGTTCTCCGAACAACACAATGTTTATTATAAAACAATACGCTGCCTCACCATCCTTAGAGGGTAATTTCTAGTCAGACCACCGTCCTATGATGCACGTTGCCTATGCAGTTTCAGCTGAAAGTCTGCGCTTCCTCTTCTTCTATGGTGGGGGGGATTTCCAGCAGACTAACCAACCTCTCGTTTACCTCCAACAGAGGTTTGCGGCTTGGGCTACCGTCCCCGGACTAGATGGGCTAACTAGGACTAACACTGCTATCTGCTCTCAGGTAGAAACCCAGTAGTGTGGGTAGGAATATTAGATACTCTATTGTGACAAATATGGCAGGGTTGTTTCTGTGTTTCACGTTACTGGTCACCATTGTAATAGTGTTGTGTTTTATCATCCTCATAATTGCACTTCATGCCTTTTTATACAGAATGCATTTGCTTCAATAAATCATGTTGAACCAAGATATGACTCTGTTTGTCTTTGATTGTAGGAAACTTGTGTAACTGAGAAAAAGAGCTATGATCTGTTTTTACCACGACTTCCCTGAGGAGTCGAAGAGTATCATGCAATAGGCTGTCACAAATCACTTTTACCTTCGGTATCTGTGAGGTGCTGCTAGCTGGCCAGAGGGGTCAGGCCAGCAGCTGTCACACAGTGTGGGATTGGACTGAGTCCCCTACATTCAGTGGTACAGCCCCCCAAAACACACCAGTTTCATTACTACAAAGGAAGTCCTATGACAAAACAATCCCACAGAGCAGGTTGCTTCTAAAGTCCAAGCAGCGTAATCCCCTTCACCCTTGTACAGAGCCTGTGCGCCTGCACAGAGGTGTGCCCAAGGAAATGAGTAGCCTCCTCCCTAGTGGTTATCCAAACTGAAGCAAACCTGGCTGGGGAAACAATGATTTGCCTTCTCCAGGTCGTACCTTAAATTTGCTTGTGAAAGGGCATTCCCTTTACAGGTTTATAAGGTTCCTGGGTCTACTCTAGCTGGTCTTTCTGCAAAGGGAAGAAAAACACTTCCTCGGTCCCAGAGCATTGCTTCCCCCTGCTCTGGGAGCAGTTTTCACACCCCATTAAGGCCAAGCACTGCCTGGGCACCACTGCTGGAGAGCTAATGCAAATTAGTTATTAAAATACTACTTCACCATTGGATTTGGCTTTAATAAATATTACAAATAATATCCAAACCCAAACTAACAGAATTCAATTTTAGGATTGCTTTCCAGTGTTTCTCTAGGGCAGCTAGAGCCTTCTCCAGTAGAAATAGCTTTTGGGTGCTAGTCACTGGAGGGATTTTGTGACATTAAATGTCTACATCTCACTTTTAAATACCATGCACCCTACCTTGTGTGACAAATAGGGGTGATTTATTAATATTTAAAAGGAATGTTTTACCCCTATCTAAAGGGTTATTTTGGAAGGTCGGACTGCAGGTTTCAACTGCTGTAGTCAGGCTACTACGACAGGCCTGAAGCCATGTTTTCCTTGTCATGTAAGTGAATGGCACAAATTGTGCTGCTGTTTAGGTGACATTTACCTTTCCATGCCATTGGTGTAGTTTCCACATTAAAAACTGTGGCATTATAGAAGGGTTGCCTAGGCCAATCGGAGATTAGCCAATTTGTTACATGTTTTAGTTGTCAGAGTACATAAACCGGACACTGGACAACTTTACCCCAGTTAGAAGAGTCTAAAAACCAGCAATACAATTCAGCAAAAAATGGGTGTGACTAAGCAAAAAGGGACATTTTCTCTCAATGATCTTTTTTGCAGCACAGCCACAACAGAGATATGGGAAACACAGATCAGTATTTGATTGAAAACTAAGCTATAATATATTTCATAGTACTTGATAAAACTTGTACCATGTCATCTACTGTTTGTGATAGCTAATGCTGTTTTAATAATGTGACAAATAATTATAATCTACAGACTATGAGCTATCGAAATAGCTCCATCAACAAACGCAACGTTAGAAGGAAAAAATAGAACCATTCTGCTTTGAGAAGTATACTTACCACAATGTGAAAATGTATACAAAATCTAATTATTTAGAGCTGCTACTACTGGAGGTGTACAATACTACAAGGGAGTAGCCAGAAAATGTAAATACCCCCCACTTTGAACCAAAGATCTTATGTCACCAAGCAAATGGAGCAAGTCATCACTACCCTCCCCAGAATAGCTCTCTTGTCTATTCCATACAACCATCTATCCATTCATCCTTTCATCCTTCCATCCACCTTTACATTCTGTCAAACATTCATTCTTTCATCTATCCGTTGGTCTTTCACCATTCTGTTCATCTGCCCACCCATATCAAACCTATCCATCCATCTCCAAACCTTTCCATCAAACCTACCCATCCATCCATCTATCTCTCCGTCAGTCATCCATCCTTCCATCCATCTGTAGGCGGCTGGCCCTCTATGTAGTGCACAAAACTGGGCACACTGTTTAGGGGTCCAGGCAACCACATGTTTGTTTCCAGAGGCAAAAAGTAGATCAACTAATGCTCTCATTTTTGAGGTAGCTTGGTCAAGCTGTTAGGCTAATCTTTGAGAAGTGCAAAGCATTTGTTGTACTCACACTATCAATCATTCTACTCACACACACAAAGGAATATCTTGGGATCAATTTATAAAAATACTTCAGATTTTTATACAATTATTTAGATTAAGATAGTCAATAATTGGTTAAGTACTTTTTAAGTTATTAATTTTTCCAGTTTTAATAAATGCATTCTTTCTGTGAGTAATTACGCACCATAGGAATCAATGGAAGGACATGTATAAAAATGCATATAAAAACATACAGTTGCTTTACTAAGTTCAGTTTAGTCAGGTTGCTCGCAGTCATCAGTGGGCACGCTGTGCCAGCAGGAGAAGTTCGTGTGGCTCCCGGTTCTGGCAGGAGCAGTGTTGGAAAGACTCTTGGAGCTGGTGTAGAGCCACTGAGAGCAACCACTTGGAAAAGGGCTACAGGGGCAGGTTTAAAGGTGGTGCCTTGGGGTCCCCTTGTGGTGTTGTGGTTGCAAGGGGTGAGGGACCCTTGGGACACAGCTGGTTCCTCGTTGCAGGGCGCAGGGTTGCCGGGTGCAGGGTGAGTTTTTTATCCAAGGGCTGTGAGCAAAGATGCCTCTCTGGTCCAGATGCCGGTCGCGGTCAGGGTCGCCTGCAGGACAACAGGGGCACTCTGGTGGGAGGTCCAGAGTATTCCTGAAGTCCCTTGACTGGGATTTCTTCTGGAGCAGTTGCAACTCAGGGGGAGCTGTTTTACTTGATTTCCGACGTCCACTGACTGGTTCCTGGGGTATTGGCATGACTTGGCCACTGGAGAGCGCAGTGCCACCATACTTGACACACTAGTGGCATTTGTCCTGGTGGTTATTGGTTTCTCGTCGGGTCTAATTGTGACTTTTGGTTCAGGAGATATCAGCTGTAGGAGGCCTGCTTGGTTTGCAGTGGGAAGCTTGGGTACTTACAGGGTCCAGTTATCCCTTATTAGTGAAATGTAGTAGTGTTCTAGCAGCTTAGGCTGATTGAGGTAGCTATGGCAGAGCAGCTTAGGCTGAACTAGGAGACATTCAAAGCTCCTGCAGTACCACTTATAGTTACACAGTACTTATACACAAGTAAAGACAATACTCAGTGTTACCAAAAATAAAGGTATTTATTTGGGTGACACAGTACCAAAAATATCCTAGAGACAATACTCCTTCTGGAGATAAGTATTATACACAATATATACACTAGACACCAAAATAAGGCAAGTAATTAGACATAGGATAGTGCAAACAATAGGAAATGCTATAGAATGCAATGGGAGAAAATAGGTCTTGGGCAACACAAATAATATACTAAGAAAGCGGAGTGCGAATCACAAATTCTCCCCAGACAAGTGTAGTGTGTGCAGAATCGCTGGGAGAGTAAGAATACAGTAAAGGTAAGTAAATGACCCCACCCCAGAGCCCAGAAAAGCAGGAGTAACACACTGCAATTTTCCTTAGGACAAACTACACCACGTGATTGAAATTATTACAAGAAACAAACAAGTCTGCAAACAACAAACAGTGGATTCCTAGACCTGAAGACCTGCAAAAGAAGGAGACCAAGTCCAGGAGTTGAAAGAAGTTCTAGGAATGACAGGAGCCCCTGCTCCTGCCAACCCAGAAGAAGGTGCAAAAGAAGAGTCCCCGGTTGGACAAAGACTGCAGAATTGAACCCTAGGATGATGCAAATTATGTCCTATGTCGTGAAGTTGGATGCAGGTGAGTTTTGGCACTGGATTCCTCCAACAAGCCTTGGTTCAGGGAAAGTCATGTTTTGCATCAACTAGGCACTATCTGGACCCAAGAGGGACCTGAGGGCCTCACCTCTGTGTGAGGAGGAAATAGGGGCTCTCAGCACTTCAAAGAGCCCTTAGAGCACCAGATAGAACCCACGGGAGTCCAACAACACGGGGACAAAGGAGGTGCAAAATGCAGTTGGTGCAGCACTACACAGCAAGGTACCACACCGCTGGAGATCAACTCAGCGGGTTGAGAATGGCAGGATAGAGTGCTGGGGCCCTGGGCCACGATGTGCATTAAGGAATTTTGCAAATAGTGCACAGAGGCCTCAGGAGTTGAAGAAGACATGGTGCACAGGGGTACTGTCGTTCTGGGGGAAGGCAAGGTCTTACCTCCTCCAAATTGCAGCAGCAGGACCTCAGAACAGTCTTTATTGATGGGGTCCACACTGTGTGTTCAAAGGAGCATGCTCGTCGCCAGTAGAGGAGTCCAAGAGAACCAGCCGTCGACTTGGAAGGTACCTGCGTGAGCATAGGAGTGACTCCATCACCCCACGGGAGATTTCTTCGGTCCTTCTGGTGCATGGTGAAGACAGGGAGTCCTAGGAGTGTGCACAACGTGGAAACTGTTGCAGATGCTGGCTGGAGCTGAAGTTGCATAGGGAAAGTATCATTTCTGGATACTTTGTTGCTGTTACAGCAGTTCCTGGAGCAGGCTGCGGTTGATCCGAGGTCGGAGGATGAAGTAGTAGTTGCAGAGGTTTCCTGCTGGAAACTTGCAAGTAGAATCTGAAGAGAACTCACAGGAGACACCCTAAATAGCCCTGAGAGGGGGATTGGCTACCTTATCAGGTAAGAACCTAACAGGAGGGGTCTCTGACGTCACCTGCTGGCACTGGCCACTCAGAGCCTTCCAGAGTGCCCCCACACCTTGCAAAGCGAGATGGCTGGAGTCTGGGACACACTGGAGGAGCTCTGGGCACCACCCCTAGGGTGGTGATGGACAGGGGAGTGGTCACTCCCTGTTCCGTTCTACAGTTTCACACCAGAGCAGGGGACAAGGGGTCCCTGAACCGGTGTTGACTGGCTTATACAAGTAGGACACCATCTGTGCCCTTCAAAGCATTTCTAGAGGCTGGGGGAGTCTACCCCTCCCCATCCTGTAACACCTATTTCCAAAGGGAGAGGGTGTAACACCCTGCTCCCAAAGGAAATGCTTTATTCTGCCTTCCTGGGACTGAGCTGCTCAGACACCAAGGGGGCAGACCTTGTCTGTGAGGTGGCAGCAGCTGTAGCTGCAGTGCAAGCCTAAGAGAGCTTGTTTGGCAGTACTGGGGGTCCATAGTGCAGCCCCCAGGATGCATGGAATTGGGCCCCCAATAACAGATATGGAATGGGGGGACAATTCCATGAATTTAGAAACCTTACATGGCCAAATTCGGAGTTACCATTGTGAAGCTACATATAGGTATTGACCTTTATGTAGTGCACACGTGTAATGGCATCCCTGCACTCACAAAGTACCAGGAATTGACCCTGAACTATGTAGGAAGACCTTTAATAGTGCACCTGTGCCCTCAAACTTAGTAACTTTGCACCTAGCCTTCATTAAATGAAGGTTAGACATATATGTGACTTATAAGTTATTTACATGCAGTGAAAATGCCTGTGAAATAATGTGTGCATTCTTTAACGCAGGCTGCAGTGGCAGTCCTGTGAAAGGGTTTGTCTGAACTCCCTATGGGTGGAAAAAGAAATGCTGCAGTCCATAAGGATCTCCTGGAACCCCAATGCCTTGGGTACCTAGGTGCCATATACTAGGGACGTATGAGGGGGGTCCAGTGTGCCAATTGAAATTGGTGAATGAAGTCACTAGGCTATAGTGACAAATTAAAAAGCAGAGAGAGCATAAGCACTGAGGTTCTGGTTAGCAGAGCCTCAGTGACACAGTTAAGCACTACTGACAACACACACATTAGGCCACAAACTATGAGCATAGGGGTCCTGGTTAGCAGGATCCCAGTGAGACAGGCAAAACACAGTGACATGTAGGGTTTTCACTATGAGCACTGGGGTTCTGGCTAGCAGGATCCCACTGTAGTGACCACTTCCTGTGGGAATGGTCAATGCCCTGAACCTAATTGGCTATTTTCCTCCTTTCCAAGATGAAGGAAACTGAATTTGAGGGTCCACCTCGCAGGCCACACCTTAGGGGTGGTGCATGCCAGGAGAGGCCACTCCTTCTATCCTTTGTTAGGATTCCTGCCTTTGCTTCCACCAGAAGTAGGGTTTTGCAAAGAGGGGAGCCAGCTGCTGCTAGCAGCAGGCTTGGAAGTTGAGTTTCAAGGGAGGTAAGCCTTTTGAAGCTCACCGCCAGGACAGTGCACATTCCTGAGGGAGGGGGTGTTAGCTCCTCCACCCAGGAAGGGCATTGTCTTACAAACCGGGGAGGCAATCCTCTCCCCCAAGGTTTGTATATTGGCTGTCTGGAGGTGGCAGCTGGATAAGACCGGTCAGCAGCCATGCCAAGGTAGTTAGCTTTTGTGGGGGGCATCTCTAAGGTGGCCCCTGGGTACATTTAGGAATAAATTGTTTGATACCAAACAACCCACGGATCAGAGTGGCCATCATGTAGCTGGGAAACTCGTGTTGACCAGTGTCCAGCACATAGATTAAAATGGCTGCTCTATTCACTCACGATGTCCCAGGTTTGGCAGGGACACAGTGGGGGCATATTGCTCATGCAGTTATGCCCTCACATATAATATGGAGCACCCTGCCTTAGGGCTGTAAAACCTGTCAGAGGGGTGACTTACCCATACTAAATGCAGTGTATGGTGGACAGGGCACACAGGCACTGTGCCATGCCAAGTTTGTATTTTAGGTTTGCACCAAGACACTCAACTGTGATGGCAGTGCTGGGTGTATCTGGATGCATGGCCCTAGAGGGTGGCACAATCAGTGCTGCTGCCAACAGGGGCCTACCCATAGTACCCCATCCTCTTGGGCACCTAGGTGCTCTTTACTAGGGACTGATAGTGATAGCTAAAGGTTTATCCATTTGTGCCAATGCATAAAAACAGATTTAGGGAAAGATCTCTGGCCCAAGGAACCTGGTTAGCAGGGGCCCTGGGCACTAGAATTTCTAGAACACATCAACATCATGCAAAACGTGGGGGAAAAACCATGTCAAAAAGAGGCCCTCTCACACACTATCCACCCTTTCACTCATCCGTTTCTAAATCTACCCTTTCACTCATCCATCCATCCTTTCAGTCATTCATCTATCCATCCATCCTTTTACTGCATCCATCTATCCATACACCCTGTCAATGCATCCATCCATTCATTCTTTCACTCATCCTTCCCTATATACATTCATCCATCCATCAATTTACCCTTTCACTCATCTGCCCATCCACCCACTCATTCATCCATCAATCCACTCACAGACCCATGCTTTCATTCATCCATTCATTCACCCTCCCTTTCAGTCATCCATCCATCCTTTTGCTCATTCATCCATCCACCCTTTCACTCCATTCATCCATCCTTTCACTCCATCCATCCATCTATTCACTCATCTATCTATCCTGTCATCCACACATACACCCTCCCTTACACCCTCTCATGCAGCACACAAAGAAAGAGGAAAGAATAGTTCTCTTCGTTATACCTCCCCTGGGACGGTGTTGCATTTTTAATTATTCTGAGGCTTACCAGTCTTGGTAAATCTGGGAATGCGCTAAAGTCCAGGGGTGAATGTGGCAGAGTAAAGCACGTCAACAACTTGTGCTGCCTTGTCTTACTTCAGATGTACCAAGCCATGCAGGGTCACACGTAAGTATCAGTTTATGTGGCTGATGTAGTGGGTTAAATTTGAGGGTGATTTTTTAAAGATGTAGATGACATTTGAATTTCAGGTTCACCCAAGGTTTAGTATGGGGTGTAATCCACTCCCCTCTGCTTTAGTAGCTATAGCTGCGTGAAGCTCTTGATGGGCCTCTTCTATCTGCTACACAGCAGACAAAGACTCAAATAACATGAAAGGGTGGGTGGGTGAGTCAGTGAGTGAAAGTGCGGATAGAAATGTGTTGTAGTGAAAGGCTGGATGGATGAGTGAAAGGGTGGATGGGTAGATGGACAGATGGAGGGATGAATGAGTGAATGAAATGATGGACGTAAGGATGAATGAGTAGAAGAATAGATGGATTAGTGATAGGGAGGGTGGATAGATTAATTAAAGAGTGGGTGGATAAATGTAAGAACTAATGGATGAATGAAAGGGAGGGTGAATGGATGGATGAACGGGTGAATCGATTGATTAGTGAAAAGGTGGGTGGATAATGAGAAAGGATGAATGGCCAAAAGGGTGGCTGGATGTATGGGTGGATGAAAGTGTAGATGGATGAGCAAAAGGATGGCTGGATTGATGAGTGTAAGAATGGATGTGTGGATGGGTGGATGGATGGATGGATGAGTGAAAGGATGGAGTTGTGGCATACCGAACCCCCAATTTTAGTAGCTGAAGCAAGGGTGTAGTTCTTGATGGGCTTCTTTTGTCTATGACTTGGCAGACAAAGGTGAATGAATGAGTGAAAGAATGGATGGATGTGTGAGTAAAAGGGTGGATGGATGGGTGAGTGAAAGGATGGATGAATGAGTACATGGATGAATGAATGAATGAAAGGGGGGATGTAAGAATGGATGGATAGATGGTTGGATAAATGTGTGAAAGAATGCAGCACACAAAGAAAGAGGAAAAAGCTACAGAGGGTTGTTTTTGTGCAGGAAGGTGTCGCGTCCTGCACAAAACAATCCTACCATGATAGGCGCTAGGCAGCATATATTGCACCATTTCAAGGAGAGGACATGATTACTCCATATAATATGGAGCATTCCTGCCTTAGCGTCTATGATTGTAAATAGAGAGTCACAATTAATTCTTACAAAACTTACTTCCCATAGGATCAAAGGGCTACTTAATTTACCAGGAGACACCCCTAAAATTGAGAGCTGCTTGTATGTGGCAGTAGGTTCACAAGAACAATAGAAAGTTAGGTTTGTTGTTGTCTGTTCCCTTTGCTCTCTTTAAGGCTGGCATGCTTTTCATCTCTTTGGTGTTTTGATCTGAATATCACTGTAAAATAATTATTGGCTGTTGCTGCCTTGAGTCACTAGTAGGCATTGCAATTCAGCCCACTGAATCAAATCACTTACTGTAAATGGAAACGGGTCCAGAATTAGAACATTCCAGGATGGAGAACAAGACAACCAGTATGTAAAAGAGTATGTTGAATTCCATGGTGCTTGCTGGGACTGATCAGCTATCTTTACCTTCTTCCTGTGGTGAGGGAAAGAGACACATCATTTTACAGAAGATACAGATGTGTGTAGGAGAATGAAGTAAAGAACCATGTGGGATGACTTCTACTGCTGTTTACTCCTCACATGGTGGTGGTACTCCTGGTGCACCCTCATCAGTGCTGATTAATTCTAAACAAAGATGAAGGATTATCTATCTATCTATCTATCTATCTATCTATCTATCTATCTATCTATCTATCTATCTATCTATCTATCTATCTATCTATCTATCTATCTAACTATCTATCTGTCTGTATGTCTATCTGTCTGTCTATCTGTATGTCTATCTATCTATCTATCACTTAGAGTACTGTGTGTACCACCTACTAACCTATGTGCATGTGATTGTTTTGCTTTAGAAGATGGGTTATCTGTCACCACAGCATGAAGGGTGCAGGTAATTCCATAGTGCCTGCTTGGACTGATCAGCTATCTGTACCTTCTTACTGTTGTAGGGGAAAAAACATCATTATACGGATTGTGTAGGTGAATTAATTAAAGAAGCATGTGGCATGACTTCTAGATGTTCACATTATACATCCCTCATTAGGGATCACTGTTGGATTGTCACATCTAAACAGATTGCAAGCGTCAAATATGTATCTATCTATCTATCTATCTATCTTTCTAAAAATCTCAAATAAATAAATATCTTTTTTAAAATGCAGATACATATTCCAGTGGTCTGCACATAATTTGCCAACTTTCCGGTAAAATTTAACAGACTTATTGGTTTGATGGTATCACACATGACTTTTCTTCTTATGAGCTTACACTTTGCATTAAAAGACTCACGAGAACCCTGGAAAAGAGAATTTCTTCATGGATAAGTCTCCCATGAGTGAAACTAATGCCAAATTGCAAAAGGACCTATTTTGCCAATTTCATGTGACACAAAATTCACAAATTCAAAGGTTTTCGCTGGGAAAATGAAAACCTCATTCAGGCCTGCCTAATACATTCACATTGTAAGGGTGACTCTGATTGTTGCATCCTCAAACAGTGTGTTTAAATAAATACAAAATAATCATGGGTTCTGCTGTGGTTGAAAGGTGCAACCTTACTGTACAAGGTAAAGTATATGTAACTGAGGCATTGGCAAGACTAGAATACATGAATGTATTTGTACTCTATGTAATAATGGAATTACAGCTTTTAATCATGTTATTTGTGTTTATCATCCCTTAAGACGTTTATGTGTGCTTGTTTTTAAAACAAATTCTCAGAAATGCAAATGTATTTATTGAGAAAAATATAGCTCTATGTAGCTGTATATATCTATATCTAGATAGTTATAGTTAGGATTGCTTTTCCATAGACAAGATGTTTTTTCATTTGCTAACAACTTTGGCACCATTTGACTAATCTTCATGAAGTTTTCAAAAAAAAAAAGCATATTTACTTTAGCTGCTTTCTGGAAAGTTTTGGGATGATCCGTCAGGTACCGTGCCGAGAAAAAAAAGGGGTCCCAAAAACAAATTTCCCCATGCATTTTCCTTATATTTCTTAAAGCAGCTCTACCATAAAAACTGCTGAACTGAATGACATCAAATTTGGCAGGAACATGGATCAGATTGTACTTTTTGTGATTTGGTGTAAATATGTTTAGTAGGTTTGAAAAATTAAGGCTGAAAAACAATTGTATATTTGGATGGTGGGGTTCAAGGAACTCTAGCGAAGGTCCCTCAATCCCATTTGCAAAAAAATAATGTGTTCTGGTGGGCCTATAGAGCTATTTTCCCTTGGACCAATTTGCTCCTGTAGGAGTCAGGCTGATTGGTTTCCAGTATCATGAGAAAACTGTTGCTGGCAGCCATTACAGGACTCAGGGACTTAGGGGCCAGATGTAGCAAACACTTTGCGACTCGCAAACAGTGAAAATCGGCGTTTGTGAGTCGCAAATGCGTGTTTGCTATGTAGAAATGCATTTTGCGAGTCGGAACCAACTCGCAAAATGCATTTCCGAGTCGCAAATAGGAAGGGGTGTTCCCTTCCTATTTGCGAGTCGCAGTGGTATGCAATTCCATTTGCGACCGCGTTCGCGGTCGCAAATGGAGTCGCAGTTACCATCCACTTGAAGTGGATGGTAACCCACTCGCAAACGGGAAGGGGTCCCTGTGGGACCCCTTCCCCTTTGTGACTGGACCCAAAATTATTTTTTCAGAGCAGGCAGTGGTCCAAGGGACCACTACCTGCCCTGAAAAAATCCGAAACAAAAGGTTTCGGTTTTTTTTTTCTAAGTGCAGCTCGTTTTCCTTTAAGGAAAAAGGGCTACACTTGGAAAAAAAAAAACTGCTTTATTGAAAAGCAGTCACGGACATGGAGGTCTGCTGTTCCCAGCAGGCCTCCATCCCCGTGAGTGCCCTGAGTCGCTATGGGGGCGCAAATTGCGACCCACCTCATTAATATTAATGAGGTGGGTCTTTGCGACCCCATAGCGACTCGCAGAAGGTGTCTGAGACACCTTTCTGCATAGCAAATTGCGACTTGCAATTTGCGAGTCGCACGGACTCGCAAATTGCAAGTCGCAATTTGCTTCTTTCCTACATCTGGCCCTTAGTCCCCTATCCTGAAGTAATAAAAAAATATATAGCTGCTCCCTCCAGGCAGGAGCAATGCTAGTTCCCACACTAAGCAGGGAGTTGGGAGTTGGCTAGGGCCAGTATGGTACTCGGTGGGTGGCATGAGGTAGGCCTTGGGGCACCCACCTATAATTAATGCAGGCCCCTGGCGGTGGGGTCCCTGGATTCCAAAATAGGCTTGGAAGGGGGCCATGCAGGCCCACTCCCACTTATAATAACAGGTAGTCCTCGGGAATGGGTCTCTGGGACCTAATAGAGCTTGGGGAGGGGGGCTGTGTGGTCCCCTACCCCTTTTGTATTGTATTTGGTGCTGGGAGATGGGGTCCTGGGGACAAAGAAGAGTCAGGGAGGGGTTGCAGTCCCTTTCTGTAGGAGGCTGGCCTGGTGTGTGGTGGGTACCTATGGTACTTACACCTGATACCAGGTCCAGGTATCCTTTATTAATGTAGTGTAGTCAGTGTCTAGAAGTCTAGAAGTCTAGAAGCCGGGTTCTCTAGAGGTATCTGTGGATGAGCAGCTAAGGCTTATCTAGGAGACATGCAAAGCTCATGCAATACTACTGTAGTCACACACAGTACTTACATACATGAAAGAAAACACTCAGTGTTACAAAAATAAAGGTACTTTCTTTTGGTGACACAAATACCAAAAATACCATATAGGCTATACTCCCTTAGGAGGTAAGTAATACAAAAATTATTTACACTAGTATGCAGAAATAGCCATAAAAGAGTTTTAATACAGTGCATTTAGTGAAAATCACAATAGAGAGAAATAGCCCTTGGAGGAGCACAAACCATAGACTAAAAGGTGGAATGCAAGAGTTGGTCCCCCACCTCGGTACGTGGAGTGTGTAGAGGGAAGCAGGGAGCACTAGGAAAGCCTAAAGGTAAGTACCACAACAACCCCCAGCGATCAGAAAAGCAGGAGTAAATCACTTTAAATTCCCCAGAATACCCACTTGGAAGAAAAGAAGAATATTGCAAATCCGAGAAGAGATTGCAAGACACCAACAGTGGATTCCTGGACAAGATGACCTGTGGAAGAAGGGGACCAAGTCCAACAAACACAGCAGAGTCCAGGAAGGGCAGGAGCCCCTACCCACCTGTAGGATAGTACCATCTTGCCTACCATGTTACCCCTATTTTTACTTTTGTGTCAATTTGTTTTTGCCTGTATCACTGGGATCCTGCTAGCCAGAACCCCAGTGCTCATAGTTTGTGGCCTAAATGTGTTCCCTGTGTGGCACCTGACTGTGTCACTGAGGCTCTGCGAATCAGAACCTCAGTGCTTATGCTCTCTCTGCTTTTAAAATTGTCACAGCAGGTTAGTGACCATTTTTACCAACTCTGATTGGCACACTGGAACACCCTTATAATTCCCTAGTATAAGGTACCTAGGTACCCAGGGTATTGGGGTTCCAGGAGATCCCTATGGGCTGCAGTATTTCTTTTGCCACCCATAGGGAGCTCAGGCAATTCTTGCACAGGACTGCCATGGTAGCCTGAGTGAAATAACGTCCACGTTATTTCACAGCCATTTTACAGTGCACTTAAGAAACTTATAAGACACCTATATGTCTAACCCTCACTTGGTGAAGGTGAGGTGCAAAGTTACTAAGTGTGAGGGCACCCTGCCACTAGCCAAGGTGCCCCCACATTGTTCAGGGCAATTTCCCCGGACTTTGTGAGTGTGGGGACACCATTACACGCGTGCACTACATATAGGTCAATACCAATATGTAGCTTCACAATGGTAACTCTGAATATGGCCATGTAACATGTATAAGATCATTGAATTGTCCCCCCATGCCAAATCTGGTATTGGGGTGCCAATCCCATGCATCCCCGTGGCTCCAGCATGGACCCCGGGTACTGCCAAACTAGCTCTCTGGGGTTTTCACTGCAGCTGCCGCTGTTGCCAACCCTCAGACAGGTTTCTGCCCTCCTGGAGTCTGGGTAGCCATTCCCAGGAAGGCAGAACAAAGTATTTCCTCTGAGAGAGGGTGTTACATCCTCTCTCTTTGGAAATAGGTGATAAGGGCTGGGGAAGAGTAGCCTTCCCCAGCCTCTCGAAATGCTTTGAAGGGGACAGATGGTGCCCTCCTTGCATAAGCCAGTCTACACTGGTTCAGGGATCCCCCAGCCCCTGCTCTGGCACGAAACTGGACAAAGGAAAGGGGAGTGATCAATCCCTTGTCCATCACCACCACAGGGGTGGTGCCCAGAGCTCCTCCAGTGTGTCCCAGACCGCTGCCATCTTGAATGCAGAGGTGTGAGGGCACAATGGAGGCCTCTGAGTGGGCAGTGCCAGCAGGTGATGTCAGAGACCCCTCTTGATAGGTGCTTACCTGGTTAGGTGGCCAATCCTCCTCTGAGGGCTATTTAGGGTCTCTCCTGCGGGTTTCTCGTCAGATAACGAATGCAAGAGCTCACCAGAGTTCCTCTGCATCTCCCTCTTCGACTTCTGCCAAGGATTGACTGCTGACTGCTCCAGGACGCCTGCAAAACTGCAACAAAGTTGCAAGACAACTACCAGCAACATTGTAGTGCCTAATCCTGACGTCTTACTTGACTTTTTGCTGGTGGTGCATGCTCTGGGGGCTGTCTGCCTTAAACCCTGCACTGGAAGCCAAGAAGAAATCTCCTGTGGGTCGACGGAATCTTCCCCCTGCTAACGCAGGCACCAAACTTCTGCTTCACCGGTCCTCTGGGTCCCCTCTCATCGTGACGAGCATGGTCCCTGGAACACAGGAGCTGGATCCAAGTGACACTGACAGTCCAGTGGTCCACCTGCCCAAATTTGGTGGAGGTAAGTCCTTGCCTCCCCACGCCAGACAGTAATCCTGTGTACTGCGTGAACTGCAGCTGCTAGGGCTTCTGTGCACTTTTGCAAGGAATCCTTCATGTGCAGCATAGCCCAGGTCCCCAGCACTCCGTCCTGCATTGCTCAACTCGCTGAGTTGACCACCGGCTTTGTGGCACCCTCCTTTGTAGTGTTGAGACAACCGCTGTGCTCAGATTTCTTGAATGTCTGTTCAAGTGCTTCTGCGGGTGCTGCCTGCTTCTGCATGGGCTCTCTGTACTGCTGAGTGCCCCCTCTGTCTCCTCCTCCAAGGGGAGACTTCCTGGTCCTTCCTGGGCCCGGGCAGCACCGACTTTCATTAAACCTCAACCTTTGCAGCTAGGAAGACTTGTTTGTGGTCTTTCTGCATGGAAACAACTCTGCATCCTCCAGCACGCTGTGGGACAACTTCTGTGTGAAGAAGAAGTTCCTGGCATCTTCTGTGGTGTCAGAATCTTCAGCTTCTTCCACCCAGAGGCAGCCATTTTGCACCTTCATCCGGGGTTTAGTGGGCTCCTGCTCACCCTGGACACTTTCGTGACTCTTGGACTTGGTCCCCTTCCTTTGCAGGTCCTCAGGTCCAGGAATCCATCTTCAGTGCTTTGCAGTCAGTTGTGGTCTTTGCAGAATCTCCCATCACGACTTTAATGTGTTTCTGGGGAAGTAGGGTAACTTTACTTCTACTTTTCAGTTTCTTGGGGTGGGGTATCTTGGACACCCTTAGTGTTTTCTTTCACTCCCAGCGACCCTCTACACACTCCACTAGGCCTGGGGTCCCTAAGTGGATCGCATTCCACTTTCTTAGTTTATGGTTTGTGTTGCCCCTAGGCCTATTGCATCCTATTGTATTATACAGTGTTTGCACTACTTTTCTAACTGTTTACTTACCTGATTTTGGTTTGTGTGTATATTTTGTGTATTTTACTTACCTCCTAAGGGAGTATATCCTCAGATATTTTTTTTGGCACATTTTCACTAAAATAAAGTACCTTTATTTTTAGAAACTCTGAGTATTGTGATTAGTGCTATATGATATAAGTGGTATAGTAGGAGCTTTGCATGTCTCCTAGTTCAGCCTAAGTTGCTCTGCTATGGCTACCTCTATCAGCCCAAGCTGCTAGAACACTACTAATCTACTAATAAGGGATAACTGGACCTGGCACAAGGTGTAAGTACCATTAGGTACCCACTATAAGCCAGGCCAGCCTCCTACAGCACCAGACTGAAGGTGCAAGAAATGAGTTGATGGTGATGAAGGAGAGTGAGCATTCCACCCAAAAAGACAAAGTTGAGTTCCTGGAGGATGCAGGTGATGTCCCACGCGCTAAGGAGAATTTAAGTTGGGTTTGCATCTTTCAAATCCACCAAGTCTTGGCACATGCAAAACTTGTGGTTAACAGAAAGTGGAGCTGTCCGCGACCAGGAGGACCAGGTGGACTCTACCCAGGAGGGGGAATAAGACAGAGCCCTCAGCAATACAGAGAGCCCAGAAGCAAAGGCAGCACCCACAGGATTCCCACAGGATAGGGACACCAAAGTAAAAAAAGGAGCGCATGCAGCACTACAAAAAGGGATCCCATGACAACTGGAAACTACTCAGGAGCTGTGCATCGCAGGGTGGAGTGCTGGGGGCTGGAGCTTCAAGGTGCCTGAAGATTCTTTGGAAAAGAAGCCAACAAGCCTCGGCAACTGCAAGTGATGTGGTGCATGGGGGTACTGTCCTGCGTGGCCAGGCAAGGGCTCACCTCTACCCAAGTTAGAAAGCTAGAAGAGAGGACCATCGGGACCACTTCAGTTTACCACCCGTGATGCACGATCCATGCAGTTCAGCAGGAGAGGGGATCCACACATTGGTCGTCATTGAAGTTGGTGCCTGCAGATGCAGGAGAGTGAGTCCTTCACCCCAAGGGAGATTCCTTCTTCTTTCTGGTGGAGGCTGAAGATGTACTGTCCTCAGAGGATGCACAACCAGGGAAATATTGCAGTTGCTGGAAGGAGCCATGGATACAATGTTGCAGAGTGTGTCTTTCTTGTATGTTGCAGCTTGTCAGGTCCTGGGGCATCCAGATGCAGTTTCCTTGGTCAGGACGTCAAAGTGGAGGTTGCAGAAGAATTCTGATGGAGTCTTGCAGAATCTGAGGAACCACCCAAGAGAGAGACCCTAAATAGCCCTGAAAGGGGGATTGGTCACCTAGCTGTCTGACCGTCTATCAGGAGGGGGCTCTAGCGTCACCTGCTGGCACTGGCCACTCAGATGCTCACAGAGTTCCCTGCCAACCTTGAATCCAAGATGGCAAAACCCAGGGACCCTCTGGAGGAGCTCAGAGCACCACCCCTGCAGTGGTAATGGACAAGGGAGTAGTCACTCCCCTTTCTTTTGTCCAGTTTTGCGCCAGAACAGGGACGGGTGGTCCCTGAACTGTTGCAGACTGGTTTATGCAAGGAGAGCACCAAATGTGCCCTTCAAACTATTACCAGTGGCTTGGGGAGGCTACCCTTCCTTAGCTTGTGACACCTTTTCCAAAGGGAGGGGGTATAACACCCCTCTCCCAAACACAATCTTTTGTTCTTCCTTCCTGGACTTGAGCTGCTCAAGCAACAGGAGGGCAGAAACCTGTCTGTGTGGTGGCAGCAGCTTGGGCTGCCTTGAGAACCTCAGAAGGCTGTAATGGTAATGTTGGGGTTCTTTAAGGAGCCCCCCCGAGTGCATGGAATCATACAGCCAATGCTAGCAAAAGCATTGGGGTATGATTCCAACACATTTGATACCAAACATGCCTATGTCCTGAGTTACCATTATGTAGCTGGACATAGGTATTGCCCTATGTCCACTACACGCGTAAAATGGCGTCCCCTCTCTCACGAAGTCTGCGAAAATGGGCCTGGAATTCGTGGGGGCACCTCTGCTAGTGCAGGGGTGCCCTCACACACAGGTACTTTGCACCCTGCACTCTGGGCTAGAAGGCCTACCATAGGGGGTTCTTATAACTGACTTGGTGCAGTGAAACGTGGCAGTGAAAGGGTGCTTGCACCTTTTCACGCAGGCTGCAATGGCAGTCCTGCTAAACCCTTTGCTTGGGCACCCTATGGGTGGCAAAATATATGCTTTAGCCCATAGGGATCCCCTGGAACCCCAATGCCCTAGGTACCTAGGTACCATATACCAGGGGCACCAGTGTGCCAATTGTGGGACGAAATACAGAGTTTTGGGAGAGAGCATAATCACTGGGTCCTGGTTAGCAGGATCCCAGTGAACACAATCAAACACACTGACATCAGGCAGAAAAAGGGGGTAACCATACCAAGAAAGAGGGTACTTTCCCCTTAATTATGCACTTTGGCCCTGAGAGATGGGGTCCCTGGTGTCCAATAAGACTTGGGGAGATGGGGGCTGCACAACCCCTCTCCCCTTTTTAATTGGTTTTGGACCCAGGGGATGGGATCCTCTGGACCTACTAAAACTTGGGAAGGGTGGCCCTGTGGTTCCCCCTCCCCTTTTTTATTGTATTTAAACCTGGAGGATGGGGTACCCAGGCCCATGGAAGAGTCAGGGAGGGGGACTCACACCCCTTCCCCTTAATTATGTACTTTGGTCCTAGGAAATGGGGTTCCTAATGCGTAATAAGGCTTACGGTGTTTGGGGCTGCACAAACCCCTTTCCCTTTTCAATTGGTTTTGACACCGGGTGATAGAGTTCCCGGGGCCTCATAAGGCTTGTGGGGGGGGCACACAGCCTCCCTCCCCTTTTAATGAATTTGGCCCTGGACGATGGAGTCATAGGGCCCAAGAAGGGTCAGAGAGGGGAGTTACTCCCACCTCCACTTAATTATGTACTTTGGCTCAGGACGATGGGGTCCATGGAGCCAAATAAGGCTTGGGCAGCAAGGCTGAGGGGCCCTGCTCCCCTTTTTAATCACCTTTGGCCCTGGGTGATAGGGTCCCTGGGACCTAATAAGGCTTGGGGAGGGAGGCTGCATGGACCTCTCCCCTATTTTATGAAATTCTGCCCTGGGAGATGGAGTTCCCAGTGCATAAAAAGGCTCAGCAGTGTGGCCCACCTTGTCCTTTTTTATCTAATTTGGTCCGAATGCATGGGGTTCCTGGGGCATAATAAGGAGGACCATGCAGCCCCCTCTCTTTTTTTGGAAATTGGCCCCAGTCAAGAAGGCTTAGGGAGTGCACTCCAACCAACCCTTAATTATTGAACTTGGCCCTGGGGTATGGTGTCCCTGAGGCCTAATAAGGCTTAGGGGCGGGTGCTGTGCCCCCTTCCTTTAAAAAAAAAAGCCCATCGGAATGGGATTTCCATGGCCCGAAGGCCAACTGCATGTCGCCCCAGGTGGGGGCATGGGAACAGGTCCTGGCCACAGGCCAGGCTCTATAGCCAACTCCCTGCTGCACATGGCCAAAGGCCATGTGCAGCATGTGGTTGGCTGTCTTGGGCACAACCCCCCCGCTGCCCATTGCCAAAGGCTTTTCACACCTTGGGGTTGGCTGCCTGCAGGGTGTTGGACACAGAGCCTGGCTGGAAGCTGTCAATTATGTCATTTGAAATGTCATCAGTGATATCATATATGATGTTATTGAACATGTAATACGTGACGTAATATGTGAGGTCATAAGCAGTGCATGGCGGGGCGCAAGTTGCAGTTACCTCTGAGAACTATAGCTATTACATTTCTATGTTTTTTGTTGTTCAAAACGCTACGTTGCCACTGACATATTGACTTAACAATACTGTTACTTTAACCTTTTAGATTTTTCAGTGAAAAAATAAATAAATAAAAAAGTGTATTTTAATTTGCTCTGTGGATGGATTTACACAAAATTGGGTAAATAACTAGCTTAGTCAGCTTACGTCCAGCAATTTTCCGGCAGAAATGTAGAAACTCACATGTGAAAAACAGTTTAGAGGTAAAAAAAGAAGTGATTTCTCATTCAAGCGTCTAAGGGTAATTTGATATGAATATAGCCTGCACTACTGTTTTGCACCAAACACGGTAAGAAAATAGAACTTTACTCCAAAAGCTGTTCAGTGTGAAAAAGTTCAGAAGTTTTTTTATTACCATTTTTAAAAAAATGTATTTTTAATAGCTTTAAGAAATGTGATTAGCGGAATAAGGGCTCTTAAAAGTGTTTTTACCATCTTGAACTTTTTGCGTTGATTGTGTTCTAGTGTTTTGCTCTGTGGAAAAGAAATTGAACAGGTATGGGGCACCATCCTCAGAAGTGCCCAAACCAAGTGGAGAGCGATGGGGTATCCAGAAGCATGGAAAACTAAAGTGCCACAGCAGGAAACAAAATACAAAAATCGTGTACAACTCTTAATTCACAAAAGATTTGAGAGCCATATGAGAGGCCATTTTAGGTACCTGAGTCAACCATCATGTTGTGGTTGTCTAGTTTTAAACCACTTATGACTCAAGAGTTTCATGACACTGTAATCACTTCTGACTTGACAGTTTCATGCTGATAAAAAAAGCAAACCACAAACAAATACTAAGCCTGTGTGCTCAAATCTTCCTGGGCATGCCTGAAGGCTGTGTACTTTGGGGGCAAGCTAAAAGCATAGAGAAGGGCACAGAGCCAAGCTGCAGACAAGACCCTGCACCCAACCCACACTATGCTCGGCCAGAGGTTGTGAGCAGCTGGGTTTTGTAACTCAGAGCAGATTGGATATAGGGCCATGTATGGGACTTCTCTTGACACAAAGTAATGCCCAGCTTTGCATTACTCTCTTGTCAACTTTCCCGCACAAAACAAGTGTTGGGCCTTGTTGGAAATGGCCTTTTCTGCAGGGTCATCCCTAAACCTTTTGCCTCCTCTTTCTTTTGGCCAGTTTATGTTGGCTTTAGGACTCTGGGCACTTTATCACTGTTAACCAGTGCTAAAGTGCATATGCTCTCTGTGTAAATTGTATTGGTGATTGGCTTTCCCATGATTGGCATATTTGATTTACTAGTAAGTCCCTAATAAAGTGCACTAGGGGTGCCCAGGGCCTGTAAATCAAATGCTACTAGTGGGCCTGAAGCACTGGTCGTGCCACCCACATTAGTAGCCCTGTAAACATGGCTCAGGCCTGCCACTGCAGTGTCTGTGTTTGCAGTTTTAAGCTGCCTATTCGACTTGGCAAGTGTACCCACTTGCCAAGCCTAAACCTTCCCTTTTTTTTTACATTTAAGGCACCAATAAGGTAGGCCCTAGGTGGCCCCATGGGTAGGGTGCAGTGTCTGTTAAAGGTGGGACATGTACTGATGTGTGTTACATGCCCTAACAATGAAATACTGCTAAATTCAGTCTTCACTGTTGCAAGTCTTATTTCTCTCATAGGTTAGAATGGGGGCTGCCTTTAAATATCATTAAAGTGCAGATTCCCTTTGAGAGCAGATAGAAAAATAGAGTGTGGGGTCTCTGAACTCACAATTTAAAAATACATATGTTAGTGACGTTGTTTTTTTGATCGTTAGTTTGAAAATGCCACCTTTATAAAGTAGGCACTTTCTTGCTTAAACCATTCTGTGGCTCTATCTGTTTGTGGATTCCCTGCCTGGGTCACTTTGACAGTTGGACTGTTTGTGAATCCCCTCTAGATAGTGAGACAAAGGGAACTGTGGTGTAGCCTACATATCCTCATGAGCCATCTGTGCTAGAGTGGAGGGAGGAGTGGTCACTTGCACCTGAATGTGCTGTTCCTGCCCTCTCACAATGCAGTCTCCATCGCCCTGGTGTGTGTCTGGGGCCTCGCTTGGGCAAGGCAGGATCCTGTAAGCAAAATAGGCTTCCCTTTGAAGTTTACCAAATTCAAAGGCAGAAATGGGTATATGTAGTGGACCCAAAACCCAAGACTTTAGATGTCTTCAAGATTGCTTCCTGAACCAAGAGGAAACTCTTTCAAGAAGAAGAACTGAAGAGCTGAGGAGAAGTGCTGCCCCTGCCTGTGTCTGTGCTTTGTTGGGCGATGCTGCAGTTGATGTGTCTGCCTGTGAAAGGACACAAAGGCTGGGCTTTGTGGTATATTCCTGCTTGTGAAGAATCTCCAAGGGCTTGAACCGAACTTGCCTCCTGTTTTGAAGTATCAGGGCCATCAAAGGCTTCCTCTGCCAGCACCTGGACTCTCTGCTGAGACTCCTGCCCTGCCAAGTGGTGCCTTATCCAGTCACTGGGCCCTTGAAAGGTAGAGCTGGCCGAACAAGAGCTGAAAATCCACACACAGAACACCGTGCGGGACATTTTCAATGCAACATCTGCAATGTGGCTGATAAATGATGTGCTGCTGGCTTCGCGTCTAATATCGATGCTCCACCTGCATCACGGCTGGGAGATCGCTGCATCGTGGCTGCAGAAATGACGCGCAATACCTGCTTGCGACTGCTGATAATGACGCAAACCACATGCAGCGCGGTTTTGTAACACTGTGCGACCAGATTTTCCATGCATCATCCCTGGGCGTCAAAGTTATCCTAACGCTGCGTGGATTCGAGATGCCCCATCTGGAAATCGACACATGAATGAGGGTCCTTGCTTGGACAGGAATAACCTGACTGCCTTCCAAAGATGCCATTTCTAACAGGCAAAAAGTGAAAGTAAATTATATGTAAACATTTGCACTGTTATGCATCACTTCGGTGACACAAGCCTGATGCAAAATGTCAGTAAATCTGCCCCTGCATTCATAAATATGATGTTAGACATGGTCATAAGCCTAGGTCAACATTGTAAACAAATAAGTCGATTGATTTGGCCAGAATCCAGCGCGTCGATTCTACAAATACCAGGGGAGGCAAATTCCAAGACTGTGCTGCCTTGTATCCACCTCATGCCTCTTTTATCTGCTACCAGACACCTTTTACTCCGTTATCTCACTCTTGTATATTCTTTTTCATCCATGCTTTCTCCCTTTGTCACTGTCCTTTCCCCCTTATACGTCTTTTTCTTGCTCCGGGTGAAACTGTGCTGGTGGGCTGCACCGGCAACCATCAGCTCAAATTAAGCACTGGCAGTCTGGTAGCGAGTAAGTGACATAACAGATTAACAGAAAAGTCTGTATCCTTCTCTGAGTGCGACAGACAAAGAGCAGAACATCCAGGGGGTGTGAAGGTTAATGAGGAGGTGAGGCTGGTGCAAAACAGAGTTGCTTTAGCTCGTGTTTTCGCTACTTTTGTGAAGAAAGGGAATGGTGGAGAAGTACAGCAAGATGAGGGGCAGTTGGGGAGAGAGACCCACATTTTAATTCCAGATGTGCTTTAGGCTAACTTTTTCTAACACGATCTTTCGAATATAGCCATTGGGCCATGGAGTTGCAGCCAGTGGTGACTACTCCGCCAGGGCAGAGGAGTGTCACCCCTCAGCCCCCGCCAGCAGCAGCAGCTGCAAAACTTTAAAAATAAAATGATAATAAACAATGTTAATTATCGTTTTATTTTTATAGGGAGGGGGTATGGAGAATGCCAAGCACGGAGGGGGGTGGTGTGCAATCTCCCTAGTGTGCATGTGTGTTTAGCCAGCCATCTCAGGATAGCCAAACAAACATGCGCACGGAGCTGCCTCACCCCAGCTGCTGTGCCGGGTTGAAGACAGAAAGCACAGGCTCCCAGTCTGACTGGGAGTGCAAAGCCAAGACACTCAGGCCAATCCTTATGCTGATCTCATGCTGCGAGCAGCATGAGAGCAGTGTTAGGATTGGTGGCAGGGCAGACTGGGAGCCTGTGCCTGCCTGCAGTAGAGACCTGAAGAGATGCAGTGCAGCGATACGGCGGGGATATAGGTAAGTTTATTTTTTTTTATTTTTTTTACTTTTGTTCACCACCCCTCCACCCGACCACTATGCACCGCCGCCAGTAACGACTGGTGGCAGCACAACCCTGTACAACTTGTGCAACCTTGTGTATTTAAAACCATAGCTCTCTCTCCTCCAAATCTGATATTGCTGTTTTCACCAGTTGTGATAAACAAATTGTTCAAATGCAGAATATGCTTTCCTGTGCATTTTTGGCATTGTCGAAACCCATAGAGTAAAAATAAACTTTGTTTCTCTTAATCTGCGTTAAAGCCGATCAGAAAAAGAGATCCTGTAAGCCACATGTAGGAGGCTGGCCTGGCGTACAGTGTGTACCTGATGGTACTTACACCTTGTGCCAGGTCCAGTTATCCCTTATTAGTAGATTAGTAGTGTTCTAGCAGCTTAAGCTGATAGAGGTAGCTGTAGCAGAGCAGCCAAGGCTGAACTAGGAGACATGCAAAGCTCCTGCTATACCACTTATATCATGTGGGTACTGTATCACAAGAAAGACAATACTCAGAGTTACTAAACGTAAAGGTACTTTATTTTAGTGACAATGTGCCAAACATATCTCAGTGGATATACTCCTTTGGGAGGTAAGTAAAATACACAAAATATACACACAAACCAAAATCAGGTAAGTAAAACCGTCAGAAAGTAGTGCAAACACTGTAGAATACAATAGGATGCAATAGGCCTAGGGGCAACACAAACCATATACTAAGAAAGTGGAATGCAAACCACAAATGGACCCCTAGGCTAGTGTAGTGTGTAGAGGGTTGCCGGGAGTGTAAGAAAACACTAAGGGTGTCCAAGATACCCCACCCCAAGACCCTGAAAAGTACGAGTAAAGCACTACTATTTCCCCAAAAACACACTAGAGTTGTGATAGAGGATTTTGCAAAGACCACAACAGACTGCAAAGCACTGAAGATGGATTCCTGGACCTGAGGACCTGCAAAGGAAGGGGACCAAGTCCAAGTGTCATGAAAGTGTCAGGGGGGCAGGAGCACACTAAACCCCGGATGAAGGTGCAAAAGGGCTGCCTCTGGGTGGAAGAACCTGAAGATTCTGCAAAAACGAAAGTTGCTAGGAACATTTCCGTTGTGCAGAAGATGTCCCATGGAGTGCTGGAGGATGCAGAGTTGTTTTCTTGGCAAGATACCATAATCAAGCCTTGCTAGCTGCAAGAGTTGCAGTTAAAGAAAAAGGGTGCTGCCTGGGCCCAGGAAGGACCAGAATGTCGCCACTTGGGAGAGGAGACAGAGGGGGCCCTCCGCAACATAGAGAGCCCCTGCGCAAGAAGATAGCACCCACAGAAGTACTTGAACATGGGTTCAAGAAGTCTGAACATGGCGGTCATCTCAACACTGCAACAGAGGGTCCCACGAAGCTGGAGATCAACTCAGGGAGCTGAGCATCTCAGGACAAAGTGCAGGGGACCTAGGCTTAGCTGTGCATGAAGAATTTTGTGGAAATGTGCACAGAAGACCTTGTATCTGCAGTTCACATGGTGCACAGGATTACTGTCTGGAAAGGGGAGGGAAGGACTTACTTCCTCCAAATTTGGACAGTCGGACCACTGGATAGTCTGAGTTACTTGGGTCTACCACCTGTGTTCCAGGGGCCACGCTCGTCAGGATGAGAGGGGTCCCAGAGTACAGGTGACGCTGAAGTTTGGTGCCTGCTGGAGCAGGGGGAAGATTCCGTCAACCCACGGAAGATTTCTTCATGGCTTCCAGTGCAGGATGAAGGCTGGCAGCCCCCAAAGCATGCACCACCAGGAAACACCGGAGAAAGCCGGCAGGATTAAGTGCTACAATGTCTCTGGTAGTCTTCTTGCTACTTTGTTGCAGTTTTGCAGGCGTCCTGGAGCCGTCAGCGGTCAATCCTTGGCAGAAGTCAAAGAGAGAGGTGCAGAGGAACTCTGGTGAATTCTTGCAAGTCGTTATCTGAGGAAAAGCCTACAGGAGAGACCCTAAATAGCCCTCAGAGGAGGATTGGCACCTAGTGAGGTAAGCACCTATCAGGAGGGGTCTCTGATGTCACCTACTGGCACTGGCTACTCAGTGGTCTCCAACGTGCCCTCAGACCTCTGGATACAAGACGGCAGAGGTCTGGAACACACTGGAGGAGCTCTGGGCACCACCCCTGGGGTGGTGATGGACAGGGGAGTGGTCACTCCCCTTTTCTTTGTCCAGTTTCGCGCCAGAGCAGGGACTGGGGGTTCCCTGAACCAGTGTAGAATAGCTTATGCAAGGAGGGCACCATCTGTGCCCTTCAAAGCATTTCCAGAGGCTGGGTGAGGCTACTCCTCCCAGCCTTTAACACCTATTTCCAAAGGGAGAGGAAATTCTTTGTTCTGTCTTCCTGGGACTGGGCTGCCCAGACCGCAGGAGGACAGACCCTGTCTGTGGGGTGGCAGCAGCGGTAGCTGCAGAGAAAATCCCAGAGAGCTGTTTTGGCAGCACCCAGGGTCCATAGGGGAGGCCCGGAGAAGTATGGAATTGACATTCCAATACTAAATGTTGGCATGGGGGGACAATTCCATGATCTTAGACATGTTACATGGCCATATTCGGAGTTACCATTGTGAACCTACATATAGGTAGTGACCTATATGTAGTGCACACGTGTAATGGTGTCCCCACACTCACAAAGTCCGGGGAAATTGCCCTGAACTATGTGGGGGTACCTTGGCTAGTGCCAGGGTGCCCTCACACTCAGTAACTTTGCACCTAAACTTCAGTGAAGGTTAGACATATAGGTGACTCATAAGTTACTTAAGTGCAGTGAAAATGGCTGTGAAATAACGTGGACGTTATTTCACTCAGGCTGCAGTGGCAGGCCTGTGTAACAATTGTCTGAGCTCCCTATGGGTGGCAAAAGAAATGCTGCAGCCCATAGGGATCTCCTGGAACCCCAATACCCTGGGTACCTCAGTACCATATACTAGGGAATTATAAGGGTGTTCCAGTGTGCCAATTTAAATTGAGCCTATAGTGACAAATTTAAAGGCAGAGAGAGCATAAGCACTGAGGTTCTGGTTAGCAGAGCCTCAGTGACACAGTTAGTCACTACGCAGGTATACACATTCAGGCCACAAACTATGAGCACTGTGGTCCTGGCTAGCATGATCCCAGTGAGACATGCAAAAACACACTTACATACATGTAAAAATGGGGGTAACATGCCAGGCAAGATGGTACTTTCCTACACCACAGCAGTGCGTTTTATCGCCAGCAGTGCGATTTTGTCAAGAAAACCCATACTTTGTAAACAACCATGTATTGACATGTTTGGCTGATAGTCAATAAAAGCCAGAAGTTTCAAGTTATTGTAGAAGATGGGGTACTTGCCCCTCGAGTATGGAATTCTTTGGATCTGGGCAATAAAAAAATATCTTGTTTCACACCATTTGCGCAAATGATGTTTGCTAAATAACATTTTTGATCGTCACTTACTAAACCATAGCGACAAGAAACGTCTGGAGCGCTTTAGAAATCTACTTTAACATAAGATGACGTGACCTGCATCCGGATTATCTTTCGTGATCGCAGAGTGATGTGGACTGGGCAGCAGTGAAATGAGGGCTAACCTCATCATTGCTTCAAAAACACATGGAAATAAACGGTAAACAAAGCTCTGTCAATTAACATGCACAATTCACAATCATTGCTAATCACGGCAGTCCCAGTTTTGTTCTTCGCAAAAGCGTATTTCCTGCCGAGAAGTAACTTGTGGACCATGCACTGCAGCAGAGACAGACCTGGCACCTTGAGATGGGCAGTGCCGTTTTTTTTTAAAAGAAGCACTAGTTCACTAGAGGGTTGTCTGAGCAACAGCACAGGGAGAGGTGCAGACGTCACTTCCACGCTCCATCATTTCTCATCAGGTTAGTCGCGTGACGTCACTAGCGGCAGTGTCACACCTCACTGGAAGTGCAGTGAAGCGCGCCAGCGCCTAAAGGGGAATCTGGGTTTGGCTTCAGGATGGCGCCGGGCCCTTCTCACAGCAGATGTACTAGTGATATCGGTGCAGTGTCGGGGGATGTTGGGGGTGGGGGGCACATAGACCTTAAAAGTGCTACACAGAAGACGACAGCAGCCACCCTGACACAGTGACTCCCGCACCTCCCGCACTCAAAGCACTCCCGCGCAGATGTGCGTGGGATCCTGGGACCAGGACATTTGGCAAGGGAGGAGGCTCAGTCTGAGCATCTCACAGGCAGCGCGGTGGGCGCATGGGAAGGCGTCTGCCTGGGAAGAGCAGCCTAAACCTCTTCACTCCACTTTCGTGCATGAGTTTTCCACTCAGAAGTATGTTCTGTAATACACGTCTCTCATAACACAATTTTTCTGCAAAAGAGAATGTTCACTGTTATTGAGACATTCAAACTGCTTTTTACATAATGAACGTTCATGAAGTTACAGAGATCAAGAACCTTCTGACCATGGCCATCCCTTCGGCTTACCTTGAGTTTAGTGACTCTGGGTCTCACCGCTGCCTGCTGCTGCCCTCTGTCCTCAGCTCCAGTGAGATCTCCCACACTGGGTGAGTGATGGTGTCAGGTCTCACCTCTACCTGCTGCCCTCTGCCTCAGCTCCAGTGAGATCTCCCACACTGGGTGAGTGATGGTGTCAGGTCTCACCGCCACCTGCTGCTGCCATCAGTCAGCTCAGGTGGAATCTCCCACCCTCAGTGAGTGATGGTGCCAGGGCCCTCTCATCCCTCTTCCCTAACCTCCAGTAGAATCTCCCACCCTCAGTGAGTGATGGTGCCAGGGCCCTCTCATCCCTCTTCCCTAACCTCCAGTAGAATCTCCCACACTCAGTGAGTGATGGTGTCAGGTCTCACACTGCCTGCTGCTGCCATCAGTCAGCTCGAGTAGAATCTCCCACACTCAATGAGCAATGGTGCCAGGCCTCTCTCCTGCCTCCTCCTGACAGCTCCGGTGGGATCTCCCAGACTCAGTGAGTGATGCTGTGAGGTCTCACCACCACCTGCTGCTGCCATCAGTCAGCTCAGGTTGGATCTCCCAGACTCAGTGAGTGATGGTGTCAGGACTCACCTGTGAATGCTTCTCTCTTCTGTCACCTCAGGTGGGATCTCCCAGACTCAGTGAGTGATGTTAAAGTAGAGATTTCTCTAGATATAGAACCTGCAATGCAAATTAGCAGGAAGGTCTTAAAGAAAAAATGGTTTCCACAGAACCAAAGAAATCAATCACCAGCAGGAAATTCTTGTCCTGCAACCACTCACCAGAGGGCGAAGAATCTCGGCAAGCAGCTGTGAGCAAATATTTATTACTTTTAGTTGTGTGCTGTGAAGCCCTGAGTGTGGTTCGTGCTTCTCATATCCTATCACGTCCGTACACCTTGTTTAAACACAATAAACACTACCAAGCCAGCTCTAGCCCTAAGTACATATGTAAACTGATTGATATCTATTGCATTACTCATGCATGCACTCTAAGAACGAGTCCCATAATGCAGGAATCTCACGTCCCTCGCACAAGGGAGGTTCACATTGTAGACTCAATCCCTGGACATGGACAGCTCTGATGAATACCAAAGTGGAACCCAAGCACTATCTGCCATGCACCTACAGATAAAACTTGCCATCAAAGTTTCTAAAAAGTTGTAAACGTTTTTTTTCTGTTTCCTTAAAAAGTCCTGAAACTTTTTGTCTCTTTTATCTGTCTCTCAACCTTTTTCTATCATGTCTGATGTTGGAACTCCTCTTAATTTGGTCAATACAACTTATGGCCACCTTAACTTTAAGAGCCTAAAGAGTCTGCATTGCTAGAGGTTTAGTGGTAGGAAAGAACCCCTCTAGAGAATTATTGTCTAACATGCTTATCGAAAATGATAAGGCCTTAGCTGGCATTTCAATTGAGAAGTTAGGAGATAGCTCACACTCTGACTCAGGGGAACCCCCAGTAAAAGTGTAAGAGGGTGCCCTTCCTAATCTGCCCCTTAGCAGACCACCTAGCAATGCTGGTAGTAATAGAAGCTCCCATCATAGAGGGATGTTTTTGTTCCTGCATGCCAGGTTGCTAGGGTGCCAACTGTTAGGCACAGGTCTCCCTCTGTTCATTCACATCATTTTTCTGTGTCAAAGCATTCCCAACCCACCCACCCTGATGACAGGATGTTAGAAAGGGAACTCAATAAGTTGAGAGTGGAAGAGTCCAGACTGAAGCTTAAACAGCAACAGCTGGCTCTAGACAGAAAATCCCAAGACTTAGAAAAAGAAAGACAGAGGTTGGGGTCTGGACCCCATGGTGGCAGCAGCAGTATTCCAGATAGCAATCCTGTGAGAGAACATGATTCTAGAAATCTGCATCAGATAGTTCCCCCTTACAAGGAGGGGGGTGACATTAACAAGTGGTTTGCTGCACTTGAGAGGGCCTGTGTTGTACAGGGGGTCCCTCAAAGGCAGTGGGCTGCTATCCTATGGCTATCTTTTAGTGGAAAAGGTAGGGATAGGCTCCTTACTGTGAAGGAAAGTGATGCCAATAATTTTACAGTTTTGAAGAATGCACTCTTGGATGGATTTGGCTTAACCACTGAACAATACAGGATTAAGTTCAGAGAAACCAAAAATGAGTCCTCACAAGGCTGGGTAGACTTTGTAGACTATTCAGTGAAGGCCTTGGATGGGTGGTTACATGGCCGTAATGTTTCTGACTATGAAAGCCTGTATAATCTGATCCTGAGAGAGCATATTCTGAATAACTGTGTGTCTGAGTTGTTACACCAATATCTAGTGGACTCAAATCTGACCTCTCCCCAAGAATTGGGAAAGAAGGCAGACAAATGGGTCAGAACAAGAGTGAACAGAAAAGTTTATACAGGGGGTGACAAGGATGGCAAGAAGAAGGATGGTAAGTCTTCAGACAAGGTTGGGGACAAATCTAAAAATGAGTCTTCATCAGGCCCACAAAAACACTCTGGTGGGGGTGGTGGGTCCAAATCCTCTTCTAATCAAGTAAAGAAACCATGGTGCTATTATGTAAAGTAAAAGGCCATTGGGCAAATGATTCCAGTTGTCCAAAGAAAAACACAAAACCTCCCACTACCACAACCCCTGCTGCAAATTCTAGTTCCCCTAGTAATAGAAGTGGTGGTGGAAGCAAACCTACAAATAGCCAACCCAAGGGTGTAGCTGGGCTCACTATTGGCAATGTAGTTGGGGTTGGTCCTGTTAGAGAGACCACAGAGGCTGTGTTAGTCTCTGAAGGTGCCATTGATTTGGCCACCTTGGTTGCTTGTCCCCTTAATATGGATAAGTACAAGCAACTTCCCCTAATAAATGGTGTTGAGGTTCAGGCCTACAGGGACACAGGTGCCAGTGTTACTATGGTCATAGAGAAACTGGTCCACCCTGAACAACACCTACTTGGTCAGCAGTACCAAGTGACAGACGCTCATAACAACACTCTTAGCCACCCCATGGCTGTTGTGAATCTCAACTGGGGGGGTGGGGGTTACTGGTCCAAAGAAAGTTGTGGTTGCCTCAGATGTACCTGTAGACTGTCTACTAGGGAATGATTTAGAGACATCAGCTTGGGCAAAAGTGGAGTTGGATGCTCATGCAGTAATGCTGGGCATTCCTGGGCATATTTTGCTTTGACAAGGGCTCAGGCCAAAAAGCAAAAAGGACAGGGTAACTTGGATCCTGTAACAATGGACCAAGTGCTCCCTAAAGCTAGGGGTAGCAAGGGTAAATCCCTACCCACTATCCCTCCCTCTACAGATGATTCTCCTTCTGAGGAAGAAGAATTTCCTCCCTGTTCAGAACCTTCACCAGATGAGCTGGCAGCAGACACTGCTGAGCTTTTGGGTGGAGGGGGGGCCTGCCAGGGAAGAGCTGAGTGTGGCACAGCAAACCTGTCAAACATTAGAGAGTCTCAGACAGCAAGCTGTCAAACAGCAAAATGGGGATGTCAGTGACTCACATAGAGTTTACTGGGAGGACAACCTCTTGTACACAGAGGCAAGGGACCCAAAACCTGGAGCAGCCAGGAGATTGGTAATTGCCCTGCAGTACAGAGAGTTCCTCCTAACTCTTGCACATGACATTCCTTTGGCTGGGCATTTGGGCCAGATCAAAACATGGGAGAGACTTGTCCCCCTGTTTCACTGGCCTAGGATGTCAGAGGACCCTAAAGATTTTTGCAAGTCTTGTGTGACCTGCCAAGCCAGTGGCAAGACTGGTGGCACTCCAAAGGCTCCCCTTATTCCACTGCCTGTGGTTGGGGTGCCCTTTGAAAGGGTAGGGGTTGACATAGTTGCCCCCCTTGACCCTCCTACTGCTTCAGGCAATAGGTTTATCTTGGTGGTTGTGGACCATGCCACAAGATATCCTGAAGCAATTCCTCTAATGACCACTACAGCTCCTGCAGTGTCAAAGACCCCCTGGGAACCTTTTCCAGGGTGGGTTTCCCTAAAGAGGTTGTATCAGACAGGGGTAGCAACTTCATGTCTGCATACATGAAAGCAATGTGTAAGGACTGTGGTGTTACCTACAAGTTCACCACTCCTTATCACCCACAGACTAATGGACTGGTAGAGAGGTTTAATAAAACTCTCAAAGGCATGATAATGGGACTCCCTGAAAAACTGAGGAGGAGATGGGATGTCCTGTTACCTTGCTTCCTTTTTGCTTACAAGGAGGTACCCCAGAAAGGAGTTGGCTTCAGCCCCTTTAAACTCCTCTTTGGACACCCTGTAAGAGGTCCACTCACTCTTGTGAAGGAGGGTTGGGAACAACCTTTAAAAGCTAGCTCCCAAACAGGACATAGTGGATTATGTACTTGGCCCAAGATCCAGAATGGCTGAGTACATGAAAAAGGCCAGTAAAAACCTTCAGGCCAGCCAGGAGCTGCAAAAGCAATGGCATGACCAGAAGGCTGTTCTGATCTAGTACCAACCAGGACCGAAAGTGTGGGTATTGGAGCCTGTGGCCCCAAAAGCACTCCAAGACAAATGGAGTGGACCCCATCTAATTGTTGAGAAAAACGGTGAGGATATCTGGTAGACCTGGGCACTGCCAGGAGTCCCCTTAGTGTGATTCATGTCAACCGCCTAAAACCCTACTATGACAGGGCTGATCTCACCCTGCTCATGGCAACAGATGAGGGAGAGGAAGAAGAGAGTGACCCTCTCCCTGATCTCTTTTCCACCACTGAAACTGATGCTTTAGTGGAGGGAGTAGTTTTGGCAGATTGTCTGACTGCAGAACAGAAAGACAACTGCATAAATCTCCTTGGACAATTTTCTGACCTCCTTTCCATTGTGCCAGGTACAACATCCTGGTGTGAACACACAATTGATACTGGTGACACCTGCCTGTCAAGAGTAAGATTTATAGGAAGCCTGACCATGTCAGAGACTGCATAAAACAAGAGGTACAGAAAATGCTCTATCTGGGAGTGATTGAGCCTTCTGAAAGCCCATGGGCGAATCCTGTGGTGCTTGTACCAAAGCCTCACTCAAAAGATGGAAAAAGGGAGATGAGGTTTTGTGTAGACTACAGAGGTCTCAATCAGGAAACAAAAACTGATGCTCACCCTATATTCAGGGCAGATGAGCTCATTGATACACTGGCATCTGCCAAGTATCTTAGCACCTTTGATGTGACTGCAGGGTATTGGCAGAACAAATTGGCTGAGGATGCTAAACCAAAGACTGCATTTTCAACTATAGGAGGGCACTACCAATTTACAGTGATGCCCTTTGGTTTGAAAAATGCAGCTGCCACTTTTCAGAGGTTGGTGAACACAGTCCTGCAAGGTTTGGAGGCTTTTAGTGCAACATATCTAGATGATATTGCTGTCTTTAGCTCCACCTGGTGTGAGAAAGTAGCCTCTTTCTAGCCTTGTTACCCCCACGTTTGGCCTGTTTGTGAGTATATGTCAGGGTGTTTTCACTGTCTCATTGGGATCCTGCTAGCCAGTGCCCAGTGCTCATACTGAAAACCCTATGTTGTCAGTATGTTTGTTATGTGTCACTGGGACCCTGCTAGCCAGGACCCCAGTGCTCATAAGTTTGTGGCCTATATGTATGTGTTCCCTGTGTGATGCCTAACTGTCTCACTGAGGCTCTGCTAACCGGAAACTCAGTGGTTATTGTAGGAGGCTGGACTGGCTTGTAGTGAGTACCAAGGGGTACTTGCACCTTGCACCAGGCCCAGTTATCCCTTATTAGTGTATAGGGTGTCTAGCAGCTTAGGCTGATAGATAATGGTAGCTTAGCAAAGCAGCTCAGGCTGAACTAGGAGACGTGTGAAGCTACTACAGTACCACTTAGTGTCATATGCACAATATCATAAGAAAACACAATACACAGTTATACTAAAAATAAAGGTACTTTATTTTTATGACAATATGCCAAAGTATCTTAGAGTGTACCCTCAGTGAGAGGATAGGAAATATACACAAGATATATATACACAATAGCAAAAATATGCAGTATAGTCTTAGAAAACAGTGCAAACAATGTATAGTTACAATAGGATGCAATGGGGAAACATAGGGATAGGGGCAACACAAACCATATACTCCAAAAGTGGAATGTGAACCACGAATGGACCCCAAACCTATGTGACCTTGTAGAGGGTCGCTGGGACTATTAGAAAATAGTGAGAGTTAGAAAAATAACCCTCCCCAAGACCCTGAAAAGTGAGTGCAAAGTGCACTAAAGTTCCCCTAAGGACAAAATAGTCGTGTTAGAGGGAAAATGCAAGGAAAACACAAATCAGCAATGCAACAACGATGGATTCCTGACTGAGGGTACCTGTGGAACAAGGGGACCAAGTCCAAAAGTCACAAGCAGCTCGGAGATGGGCAGATGCCCAAGAAATGCCAGCGGTTGGTGCAAAGAAGTTCTTACTAGGCTGAAGAACTGTGAATACTGCAGGAACGACAAGGGCTAGAGACTTCCCCTTTGGAGGATGGATCCCCCACGCCTTGGAGAGTCGTGCAGAAGTGTTTTCCCGCCGGATGGACGCCAACAAGCCTTGCTACACGCAAATCGTGCGTTTGGCGTTTTTGGACGCTGCTGGGGCCCAGGAGGGACCAGGAGGTCGCAAATTGGACCTGCAGGGAGAGGGGACGTCGAGCAAGACAAGGAGCCCTCACTGAAGCAGGTAGCACCCGGAGAAGTGCCAGAAACAGGCACTACGAGGATGCGTGAAACGGTGCTCGCCGAAGTTGCACAAAGGAGTCCCACGTCGCCGGAGACCAACTTAGAAAGTCGTGCAATGCAGGTTAGAGTGCCGTGGACCCCGGCTTGGCTGTGCACGAAGGATTTCCGCCGGAAGTGCACAGGGGCCGGAGAAGCTTGCAAAGTCGCGGTTCCCAGCAATGCAGCCCAGCGAGGTGAGGCAAGGACTTACCTCCACCAAACTCGGGCTGAAGAGTCACTGGACTGTGGGAGTCACTTGGACGGTGTCGCTGGATTCGAGGGACCTCGCTCGTCGTGCTGAGAGGAGACCCAAGGGACCGGTAATGCAGCTTTTTGGTGCCTGCGGTTGCAGGGGGAAGATTCCGTCGACCCACGGGAGATTTCTTCGGAGCTTCTGGTGCAGAGAGGAGGCAGACTACCCCCACAGCATGCACAAGCAGGAAAACAGTCGAGAAGGCGGCAGGATCAGCGTTACAGAGTTGCAGTAGTCGTCTTTGCTACTATGTTGCAGGTTTGCAGGCTTCCAGCGCGGTCAGCGGTCGATTCCTTATCAGAAGGTGAAGAGGGAGATGCAGAGGAACTCGGCTGAGCTCATGCATTCGTTATCTAAAGTTTCCCCAGAGACAGAGACCCTAAATAGCCAGAAAAGAGGGTTTGGCTACCTAGGAGAGAGGAAAGGCTACTAACACCTGAAGGAGCCTATCAGCAGGAGTCTCTGACGTCACCTGGTGGCACTGGCCACTCAGAGCAGTCCAGTGTGCCAGCAGCACCTCTGTTTCCAAGATGGCAGAGGTCTGGAGCACACTGGAGGAGCTCTGGACACCTCCCAGGGGAGGTGCAGGTCAGGGGAGTGGTCACTCCCCTTTCCTTTGTCCAGTTTCGCGCCAGAGCAGGGGCTAAGGGGTCCCTGAACCGGTGTAGACTGGCTTATGCAGAATTGGGCACATCTGTGCCCAACAAAGCATTTCCAGAGGCTGGGGGAGGCTACTCCTCCCCTGCCTTCACACCATTTTCCAAAGGGAGAGGGTGTCACACCCTCTCTCAGAGGAAGTTCTTTGTTCTGCCATCCTGGGCCAGGCCTGGCTGGACCCCAGGAGGGCAGCTGCCTGTCTGAGGGGTTGGCAGCAGCAGCAGCTGCAGTGAAACCCCAGGAAGGGCAGTCTGGCAGTACCAGGGTCTGTGCTACAGACCACTGGGATCATGGAATTGTACCAACAATGCCAGGATGGCATAGAGGGGGCAATTCCATGATCATAGACATGTTACATGGCCATATTCGGAGTTACCATGGTGAAGCTACATATAGGTAGTGACCTATATGTAGTGCACGCGTGTAATGGTGTCCCCGCACTCACAAAGTCCAGTGAATTGGCTCTGAACAATGTGGGGGCACCTTGGCTAGTGCCAGGGTGCCCTCACACTAAGTAACTTTGCACCTAACCTTTACCAGGTAAAGGTTAGACATATAGGTGACTTATAAGTTACTTAAGTGCAGTGTAAAATGGCTGTGAAATAACGTGGACGTTATTTCACTCAGGCTGCAGTGGCAGGCCTGTGTAAGAATTGTCAGAGCTCCCTATGGGTGGCAAAAGAAATGCTGCAGCCCATAGGGATCTCCTGGAACCCCAATACCCTGGGTACCTCAGTACCATATACTAGGGAATTATAAGGGTGTTCCAGTAAGCCAATGTAAATTGCTAAAATTGGTCACTAGCCTGTTAGTGACAATTTGAAAGTAATGAGAGAGCATAACCACTGAGGTTCTGGTTAGCAGAGCCTCAGTGAGACAGTTAGGCACCACACAGGGAACATATACATGCACACCTATGAGCACTGGGGCCCTGTGTGACAGGGTCCCAGTGACACATACATATAGGCCACAAACCTATGAGCACTGGGGTCCTGACCAGCAGGATCCCAGTGACACATAACAACCATACTGAAAACATAGTGTTTTCACTATGAGCACTGAGGCCTGGCTATCAGGATCCCAGTGAGACAGTGAAAACAGTGACAAACACCCTGACATACACTCACAAACAGGCCAAAAGTGGGGGTAACAAGGCTAGAAAGAGGCTACCTTCTCACACAACCCCCCCCCAAACGAAGGACAATAAGGCTAACCTTGGCCAGTTGAGACTTTATTGTCTAAGTGGTGATAAGTAGAGAGTAGCTCTGCAATAGACTGGTTACTCCCTTTATCATCCACTATATGGTTACTTCCCTGTGGGGATGTAAACCACCCTGTTTGAAGTTTTTTAGCTAAGCAACAATGTGAAGATGTATTTTCAGAGTTTCTATCAGTAAGTTTTATTTTAGAGCAGTGGGAATTGTCCACTGAACCTATTTGTAGTGATGGAAATGCCAGACAGGGATGCTGTCTCAGAAAAGCCATAGCTGGGCAAAAACTTTGTCCATCTGGCTGGAAGAGAGAACAGGGATGCTGTTTCTCTTGAGTTGGAGCAGGGCAGGGATGCTGTCCTATGAGCTCCACACTAGGGCAGGGATGCTGTCCTAAGTGTTGTGAGGTAGTGCAGGGTTTCTGCACTAAAGTTTCTCTGGGAGGGTTGGAGGGATGCTCCATGTTAACTAAAATGGTGCTGTTTTTCTCACCAATGTTAGTTATCCCACAGAGAGGTACTTCCACCTCAGGGAGTCCAGCTTTGCCAGCTGATGATTCCCTTGGAACAGGTGCCACCCCAGGAGAGGTTTCTCCCACCACAGGAATAGTATCCTGAATGGTAGGGTGGTTAGGGGATACTGTGATACCCTTTTTACCTGTTGATGGAGAGGGATCCTGAGTTTTCAGGCCTTCTCTCCTTTGTTTTTTCATTTCACTTGAAATGAGAGGGAACAATTCCTCAGGGATGCCCAGCATGGCTGCATGGGCATAAAACTCTACATCAGCCCAACCTGAGGCCTCTAGGTCATTACCTAAGAGACAGTCTACAGGTAAGCTAGGTGATACCACCACCTGCTTAGGGCCAGTAACTCCACCCCAACTAAACTGAATTATAGCTAAGGGAAGAAACTTAGTGGAGTTATGGACATCAATAATCTTATACTGTTGTCCAATGATGTGTTGTTCAGGAGGCACTAGGTTTTCAGTCACCAAAGTGAAACTGGCACCTGTGTCCCTGTAGGCCAAGGCCTCAACACCATTTATTGAAACTGTCTGCCTGTACTTATCCATTGTAAGGGGACAAGCAGCCAGTGTGGCAAGGCCAATGCCACTAGGTGTGACAGAAACTGTCTTGGGACTGATTACATCAGTTTCCACTATGGACCCATAAGTGAACCCAACTACACCCTTAGCTTGACTGTTGCCAGCAGTCCCACCACTAGTACCACTACTGCTAGGGGCACTAGAGCTTGATGTATTAGTGGTGGTAGGCTCAGGGGGTTTACCTGGACAGGACTTATCCCCTGGCCTATGGCCGCTGTTTTTACACACAAAGCACCAAGGCTTTTTAATGTGTGCAGGTTGGGAAGAAGAGGAAGAATTTGTTTAATCCCCACCCTCTGAAGAGTGTTTAAGATTTGAAGTGGGATCTTTGGTTTTACCCTTATCCCCATGCTTATCTTGAGATTTTTCACCATCTTTCTTCTTATTGCCATCTTTGTCACCCCCTGTATGAACTTTTCTGTTCACCCTTGTTCTGACCCATTTGTCTGCCTTCTTTCCCAATTCTTGGGGAGAGGACAGATCAGAGTCTACCAGGTACTGGTGCAACAAATCAGACACACAATTATTAAGTATATGCTCTCTCAGGATTGTGTTATACAGGCTTTCATAATCAGTAACTTTACTGCCATGTAACCACCCCTCCAAGGCCTTCACTGCCTGGTCAATGAAATCAACCCAGTCTTGTGAAGACTCCTTTTTGGTCTCTCTGAACTTTATCCTGTACTGTTCAGAGGTTAAGCCATAACCATCCAGGAGTGCATTCTTAAGAACTGTAAAATTATTGGCATCACTTTCTTTCACAGTAAGGAGTCTATCCCTACCTTTTCCACTAAATGATAGCCATAGGATAGCAGCCCACTGCCTTTGAGGGACATCCTGTACAACACAGGCCCTCTCAAGTGCAGCAAACCACTTGTTAATGTCATCCCCCTCCTTATAAGGGGGAACTATCTTGTGCAGATTCCTGGAATCATGCTCTTTTGCAGGATGACTATGGGGAATACTGCTGCTGCCACCATGGGTATCTAAACCCATCTTCTGTCTTTCCCTCTCTATTTCTAAAGACTGTCTATCCAAATCCAGCTGTTGCTTCTTGAGCTTCAGTCTGGTTTGTTCCACTCTCAATCTATTGAGCTCCCTTTCTAACAATCTGTCATCAGGGTGGGTGGGAGGGACATTTCTAGATACAGAGGTATGATGGGAATGAACAGAAGGAGACCTGTCCCTTACCAAGGGCACCCTAACAGCTTGGCTACCAGCATAATGTGAGAGCACATCATCAGTATGATGTGATTCAACCTCTGTACCAACTATGCTAGACTGTCTAGTAATGGGCAGGCTGAGAAGTTTCTTTCCTGAACCTTTTCCTGGGGGAGTCCCTGGATCAGATTGAGAACCATTAGCTACTTTTTCTACAGATTGGGCACTTATGGCCTTATCCTGTACTCTAAGCATATTAATTAACAGTTCTAAGGAAGGATTCTTCCCTACACTCAAACCTCTCTCTATGCAGAGACTCCTTGCTCCTTTCCAGCTAAGGTGATCATATGCAAGTTTGGACAGTTCAACTTTTTGGCCTGTGCCAGACATTTTTAGAGAGAGTTAAAGTGATAGACAAAGAAAAATAAAAGTTTTCAGAACTTTTTGGAAAGACAGAAAAACTTTTTAAACTTTTAAGAACTTTTTGAAAGTTTAGAAGTACTTTTCAGCACTTAGAAAAGAGTGAAAAGAGGACATGCAAAACTTTTTTGGCTATGTGTATATACACTGACCTTGTTTTGTATATTTTTCTCTTATGAAAAGTACAATGACAAGAGTGGTAAGTAGTCTCAAAGCACTTATCCCACCGCTGCACAACCAATGTAGGAGGCTGGACTGGCTTGTAGTGAGTACCAAGGGGTACTTGCACCTTGCACCAGGCCCAGTTATCCCTTATTAGTGTATAGGGTGTCTAGCAGCTTAGGCTGATAGATAATGGTAGCTTAGCAAAGCAGCTCAGGCTGAACTAGGAGACGTGTGAAGCTACTACAGTACCACTTAGTGTCATATGCACAATATCATAAGAAAACACAATACACAGTTATACTAAAAATAAAGGTACTTTATTTTTATGACAATATGCCAAAGTATCTTAGAGTGTACCCTCAGTGAGAGGATAGGAAATATACACAAGATATATATACACAATAGCAAAAATATGCAGTATAGTCTTAGAAAACAGTGCAAACAATGTATAGTTACAATAGGATGCAATGGGGAAACATAGGGATAGGGGCAACACAAACCATATACTCCAAAAGTGGAATGTGAACCACGAATGGACCCCAAACCTATGTGACCTTGTAGAGGGTCGCTGGGACTATTAGAAAATAGTGAGAGTTAGAAAAATAACCCTCCCCAAGACCCTGAAAAGTGAGTGCAAAGTGCACTAAAGTTCCCCTAAGGACAAAATAGTCGTGTTAGAGGGAAAATGCAAGGAAAACACAAATCAGCAATGCAACAACGATGGATTCCTGACTGAGGGTACCTGTGGAACAAGGGGACCAAGTCCAAAAGTCACAAGCAGCTCGGAGATGGGCAGATGCCCAAGAAATGCCAGCGGTTGGTGCAAAGAAGTTCTTACTAGGCTGAAGAACTGTGAATACTGCAGGAACGACAAGGGCTAGAGACTTCCCCTTTGGAGGATGGATCCCCCACGCCTTGGAGAGTCGTGCAGAAGTGTTTTTCCGCCGGATGGACGCCAACAAGCCTTGCTACACGCAAATCGTGCGTTTGGCGTTTTTGGACGCTGCTGGGGCCCAGGAGGGACCAGGAGGTCGCAAATTGGACCTGCAGGGAGAGGGGACGTCGAGCAAGACAAGGAGCCCTCACTGAAGCAGGTAGCACCCGGAGAAGTGCCAGAAACAGGCACTACGAGGATGCGTGAAACGGTGCTCGCCGAAGTTGCACAAAGGAGTCCCACGTCGCCGGAGACCAACTTAGAAAGTCGTGCAATGCAGGTTAGAGTGCCGTGGACCCCGGCTTGGCTGTGCACGAAGGATTTCCGCCGGAAGTGCACAGGGGCCGGAGAAGCTTGCAAAGTCGCGGTTCCCAGCAATGCAGCCCAGCGAGGTGAGGCAAGGACTTACCTCCACCAAACTCGGGCTGAAGAGTCACTGGACTGTGGGAGTCACTTGGACGGTGTCGCTGGATTCGAGGGACCTCGCTCGTCGTGCTGAGAGGAGACCCAAGGGACCGGAGATGCAGCTTTTTGGTGCCTGCGGTTGCAGGGGGAAGATTCCGTCGACCCACGGGAGATTTCTTCGGAGCTTCTGGTGCAAAGAGGAGGCAGACTACCCCCACAGCATGCACAAGCAGGAAAACAGTCGAGAAGGCGGCAGGATCAGCGTTACAGAGTTGCAGTAGTCGTCTTTGCTACTATGTTGCAGGTTTGCAGGCTTCCAGCGCGGTCAGCGGTCGATTCCTTATCAGAAGGTGAAGAGGGAGATGCAGAGGAACTCGGCTGAGCTCATGCATTCGTTATCTAAAGTTTCCCCAGAGACAGAGACCCTAAATAGCCAGAAAAGAGGGTTTGGCTACCTAGGAGAGAGGAAAGGCTACTAACACCTGAAGGAGCCTATCAGCAGGAGTCTCTGACGTCACCTGGTGGCACTGGCCACTCAGAGCAGTCCAGTGTGCCAGCAGCACCTCTGTTTCCAAGATGGCAGAGGTCTGGAGCACACTGGAGGAGCTCTGGACACCTCCCAGGGGAGGTGCAGGTCAGGGGAGTGGTCACTCCCCTTTCCTTTGTCCAGTTTCGCGCCAGAGCAGGGGCTAAGGGGTCCCTGAACCGGTGTAGACTGGCTTATGCAGAATTGGGCACATCTGTGCCCAACAAAGCATTTCCAGAGGCTGGGGGAGGCTACTCCTCCCCTGCCTTTACACCATTTTCCAAAGGGAGAGGGTGTCACACCCTCTCTCAGAGGAAGTTCTTTGTTCTGCCATCCTGGGCCAGGCCTGGCTGGACCCCAGGAGGGCAGCTGCCTGTCTGAGGGGTTGGCAGCAGCAGCAGCTGCAGTGAAACCCCAGGAAGGGCAGTCTGGCAGTACCAGGGTCTGTGCTACAGACCACTGGGATCATGGAATTGTACCAACAATGCCAGGATGGCATAGAGGGGGCAATTCCATGATCATAGACATGTTACATGGCCATATTCGGAGTTACCATGGTGAAGCTACATATAGGTAGTGACCTATATGTAGTGCACGCGTGTAATGGTGTCCCCGCACTCACAAAGTCCAGTGAATTGGCTCTGAACAATGTGGGGGCACCTTGGCTAGTGCCAGGGTGCCCTCACACTAAGTAACTTTGCACCTAACCTTTACCAGGTAAAGGTTAGACATATAGGTGACTTATAAGTTACTTAAGTGCAGTGTAAAATGGCTGTGAAATAACGTGGACGTTATTTCACTCAGGCTGCAGTGGCAGGCCTGTGTAAGAATTGTCAGAGCTCCCTATGGGTGGCAAAAGAAATGCTGCAGCCCATAGGGATCTCCTGGAACCCCAATACCCTGGGTACCTCAGTACCATATACTAGGGAATTATAAGGGTGTTCCAGTAAGCCAATGTAAATTGGTAAAATTGGTCACTAGCCTGTTAGTGACAATTTGAAAGTAATGAGAGAGCATAACCACTGAGGTTCTGGTTAGCAGAGCCTCAGTGAGACAGTTAGGCACCACACAGGGAACATATACATGCACACCTATGAGCACTGGGGCCCTGTGTGACAGGGTCCCAGTGACACATACATATAGGCCACAAACCTATGAGCACTGGGGTCCTGACCAGCAGGATCCCAGTGACACATAACAACCATACTGAAAACATAGTGTTTTCACTATGAGCACTGAGGCCTGGCTATCAGGATCCCAGTGAGACAGTGAAAACAGTGACAAACACCCTGACATACACTCACAAACAGGCCAAAAGTGGGGGTAACAAGGCTAGAAAGAGGCTACCTTCTCACAGTTATGCTCTCTCTTCTTTACAAATTACTGCAACCTTGTATCGCTGATTCTGCCGCCTTCTCGACTGTTTCCTGGTGGTGCATGCTCTGGGGGTAGCCTGCCTCCTCTCTGCACCAGCAGCTCTGAAGAAATCTCCTGTGGGTCGACGGAATCTTCCCCCTGCAACCGCAGGCAACAAAAGACTGCATCACCGGTCCTCTGGGTCCCCTCTCAGCACGACGAGCGTGGTCCCTGGAACTCAGCAACTCTGTCCAAGTGACTCCCACAGTCCAGTGACTCTTCAGTCCAAGTTTGGTGGAGGTAAGTCCTTGCCTCCCCATGCTAGACTGCATTGCTGGGTACTGCGTGATTTGCAGCTGCTCCGGCTCTTGTGCACTCTTCCAGGATTTCCTCTGTGCACATTCAAGCCTGGGTCCCAGCACTCTGTCCTGCAGTGCACAACCTTGTGAGTTGTCCTCTGGCGTCGTGGGACTCCCTTTTGTGACTTCACGTGGACTCTGGTTAACTTTTCTCCTAAGTGCCTGTTGGGATACTTCTGTGGGTGCTGCCTTCTTCTGTGAGGGCTCCCTGATTTGCTGGGCACCCCCTCTGTCTCCTCCTCCAAAAGGCAACATCCTGGTCTCTCCTGGGCCACAGCACCACCGAAAAACCTCTACTGCAACCCTTGCAGCTAGCAAGGTTTGTTTGCAGTCTTTCTGCACGGAAACACCTCTGAAAGCTTCATCGTGACGTGGGACATCTATCGACCAAAGGAGAAGTTCCTAGTCCTCTTCTTTTTTGCAGAACTCCAATCAATCAATCAATCAGTGCATTTATAGAGCGCGCTATTCACCCGAGAGGGTCTCAAGGCGCTGGGGAGGGGTGGGTTACTCCTGCTCAAAAAGCCATGTCTTGAGGCACTTCCTGAAGGCGAGATGGTCCTTGGTAGTTCTTAGGTGTGCGGGGAAGGAGTTCCATGCTTTGGCTGCCAGGTAGGTGAAGGATTTACCTCCTGTGGTGGTTCTGCGGATACGTGGGATGGTGGCGAGGGCGAGGCTGGCTGAGCGAAGCTGACGGGAGGGCGTGTAGAACGAGAGGCGGCTGTTGAGGTATTCGGGGCCCATGTTGTGGAGAGCTTTGTGTGCGTGGGTGAGGAGCCTGAAGGTGATCCTCTTGTTGACGGGGAGCCAGTGCAGGTGTTTCAGGTGGGTGGATATGTGGCTGTGGCGCGGTATGTCGATGATGAGGCGTTCTGTATGCGTTGAAGACGTTTCTGTAGCTTTTCGGTGGTCCCTGCGTATAGGGTGTTTCTGTAGTCCAGACGGCTTGTGACGAGGGCATGAGTAACTGTCTTTCTGGTTTCGGCAGGGATCCATCGAACGATCTTTCGGAGCATGCGAAGGGTGTGGAAGCATGATGACGAGACGGCATTGACTTGCTTGGTCATAGTGAGGAGGGGGTCCAGGATGAATACAAGGTTGCGTGTGTGGTCTGAGGGGGTAGGTGCAGTGCCCAGAGCCGTGAGCCACCAGGAGTCATCCCAGGCGGACGGGGATTGTCCGAGGATGAGGACTTCCGTCTTGTCTGAGTTCCGCTTCAGGCGGCTGAGCTTCATCCATTCCGTGACGTCTTTCATTCCTTCATGTATGTTGATTTTGGCGGTGGTTGGGTTATTGGTGAGGAAGAGTATCAGCTGGGTGTTGTCGGCGTAGGAGATGATGTTGATGTTGTGTTTGCGAGCGATGTCGGCGAGGGGGCTTATGTAGATATTGAAGAGGGTTGGGCTGAGCGATGAACCTTGGGGTACGCCGCAGATGATCTCGGTGGGTTCTGAGTGGAAGGGCGGGAGGTAGACTCTTTGGGTTCTGTCAGAGAGGAACGAGATGATCCATTCAAGGGCATGTCCTAGGATTCCAGTGGAGCGGAGGTGGGTTATTAGGGTGCGATGGCACACGGTGTCGAAGGCAGCCGAGAGGTCCAGGAGGATGAGGGCGGTTGTTTCTCCATTGTCCATCAGGGTTCTGATGTCGTCCGTGCTGTGGTTGGCTCGAAATCCTGATTGGGAAGGGTCGAGCGAGTTGTTAGCTTTAAGAAACTTGGTCAGCTGCTTGTTGAAGGTCTTCTCAAGGACCTTGGCCGGGAAGGGGAGAAGAGAGATGGGACGGAAGTTCTTTAGGTCGTTGGGGTCAGCCGTGGGTTTTTTCAGGAGGGCGTTGACTTCCACGTGTTTCCAGCTCTCGGGGAAGGTGGCAGATGAGAACGAGCTGTTGAAGATGCTCCGGAGATAGGGGGCGATGATGGAGTCGGCTTTGTTGAAGATGTGATGGGGGCACGGGTCTGAGGGGAGCCGGAGTGGATGGTGTTCATGGTGATTCTGGTCTCTTCAGAGCTGATGGGGGCCCAGGCGTTGAGTGTAGTGGTGGGGTCTGTTGGTTCGGTGGTGGGCAGCGGGGTCTGGGCTTCAAGCTTCTTCCAACTGGTGGCAGCTTCCTTGCATCTTCAGCTGGCATTTCCTGGGCTCCTGCCCACTCTCGACACTGTCACGACTATTGGACTTGCTCCCCTTGTCTTACAGGTACTCAGGTCCGGAAATCCGTTGTCAGTGCACTGCTGGTGTTTGATCTTCCTGCAGAATCCCCCTATCACGACTTCTGTGCTCTCTGGGGGTAGTAGGTGTACTTTACTCCTCCTTTTCAGGGTCTTGGGGTGGGGTTTATTTATAACCCTCACTGTTTTCTTAGAGTCCCAGCGACCTCTACAAACTCACATAGGTCTGGGGTCCATTCGTGGTTCGCATTCCACTTTTGGAGTATATGGTTTGTGTTGCCCCTATCCCTATGTGTTCCTATTGCAACCTATTATAATTCTACACTGTTTGCATTACTTTTCTTGCTCTTACTTACCTCATTTTGGTTTGTGTACATATAACTTGTGTATATAACTTATCTTCTTACTGAGGATACTCACTGAGATACTTTTGGCATATTGTCATAAAATAAAGTGCCTTTATTTCTAGTAACTCTGGCCCGTATTTATACTTTTTGACGCTAAACTGCGCTAACGCAGTTTAGCGTCAAAAAAATTAGCGCCGGCTAACGCCATTCTGAAGCGCCATGCGGGCGGCGTATTTATTGAATGGCGTTAGCCGGCGCTAGCAGACCGCGCTGCCTGGTGTGCGTGAAAAAAAAACACGTACACCAGGCAGCTATGTCAAACCCCACCCTTTCAAAGGGCGCCCCAACCACTGGCAGCTGGATCCAGGGGGGCTTTGGGGTGCCACCAGTCTTACCACTGGCTTGGCAAGTGACAAACCTCGTTTGTGTCTTCTGACATATGAGACCAGTGAAAGTGAGGGACCAGTCTGTACCAGGTCTTGCTTTGCCCCAAATGTCCAGCAAGTGGAATGCCATGAGCTAGTGTCAGAACAAACTCCCTATATTGCAAGGGAATGACCTGTCTCCTGTTAGCACCAGGTTTTGGGTCCCTTGCCTCTGTATAAAGGAGATTATTTTCCCAGTACACACTGTGAGAGCCACTGAGACCCCCTGCTTCCTGTTTGACAGCTTGCTGTCTCAAATCCTCAAGTGTGGGAAAGGTCTGCTGTGCCACACTCAACACCTCCCTGGCAGGCCCCCATGCAACCAAAAGCTCAGCTGTATCAGCCTGAAGCTCCTCTGATGTAGGTTCTGCATAGGAAGTAGACTCCTCCGCATCAAAAGGGGAATCTTCAGTGGAGGGATGGATAGTCAGTAAGGGTTTACCCTTTCTGTCCCTTGGTTTTGGGAGCACTTGGTGCATTGTTCCAGGATCTAAGTTTCCTTGTCTTCTTTGCTTCTTGGCCTGAGCCCTAGTCAGAGCGAAGATGTGCACAGGAATACCCATCATTGCTGCCTGAGCCTCCAACTCCACCTCAGCCCAAGCTGAAGTTTCTAGATTATTGGCCAGTAGACACTCTACAGGTAGGTCAGTGGATACCACAAATTTATTTGGACCAGTAACCTCCCCAATTGAGATTCACAACAGCCATGAGGTGGCTAACAGTGTTATTATGGGCGTCAGTCACTTGGTACTGATGACCAAGTAGGTGTTGCCCAGGGGCTACCAGTTTCTCCATCACCATTGTGACACTAGTACCTGTGTCCCTGTAGGCCTCAACCTGCACACCTTTTATTAGGGGTTGTTGCTTGTACTTATCCATGCCAAGGGGACAAGCAACAAGGGTGGCAAGGTCAATGCTACCATCAGATACTAAAACAGCCTCAGTGGTTTCCCTAGGTAAATCAACCCCCACTACATTACCCAGAGTGAGCCCTGCTACACCCTTGGACTGGTTATTTGTATTGTTTTTCCCACTACCACTGCTATCACTAGGGGTACTAGTGGAAGCAGTGGGGTTTTGATAGTGGGATCTTTGGTGTTTTTCTTGTGGCAAGTGCTATCACTTGCCCAATGGCCTTTGCTTCTACAAATATAGCACCAGGGCTTTTTATTATGATTGTGATGAGCAGAGGATTTAGATCCACCCTCAGAAGAGTTTTGTGGGCCTGATGAAATGAAGACTCTTTACTTTTATCTTTGTACTCACCTTTGTCATGAGACTTATCTTCCTTCTTCTTGTACTTGTCACCTCCTGTATAATCTATTCTGCTCACCATTGTTCTGACCCATTTGTCTGCCTTCTTTCCCAATTCTTGGGGAGAGGTCAGATCTGAGTCTACCAAGTACTGGTGCAACAAATCAGCTCTTACCCCCACCAAAGTTGGACATCTGGATCCACACACTTCTTCAGGAGAGGGGACCCAAGCCACCGGTTGTCCCTGCAGAGGAGTACCTGCTGAAGCAGGGACGTAACTCCTTCACTTCAAGAGAGATTCCTTCATTCTTCTGGTGCATGCTGAAGACAGGAAGTCCTCGGAGGATGCACAACCTGGAAACAGTTGCAGTGGCTGGCAGGAACTGAAGATACAATTTTGCAGAAGTCGTCTTTGTTTCTTTGTTGCAGTTTGTAGAGTTCCTGGAGGATCCAGATGCAGTCTCTTCAATGAAAAGTTGAAGTGGAGGATGCAGAGGATTCCTGCTGGAGTCTTGCAATACGAATCAGGAACCACGAAAAGGAGAGACCTTAAATAGCCCTGAAAGGGGGATTGGTCACCTAACCAGGTAAGCACCCATCAGGGGAGAGCTCTGACGTCACCTGCTGACACTGGTCACTCAGATGTTCCCAGGGTTCCCTGCCAACCTTGAATCTAAGATGGCAAAACCCAAGGACCCCCTGGGGGAGCTCTGAGCACCACCCCTGGGTGGTGATGGACAGTGGTCACTCCCCTTTCCTTTGTCCAGTTTCGCGCCAGAGCAGGGACTGGGGGTCCCTGAACCGGTGTAGACTGGTTTATGCAAGAAGGGCACCAAAAGTGTTCTTTAAAGCATTTCCAGTAGCTTGGGGAGGCTACCCCTCCCAAACCTGCAACACCTATTTCCAAAGGTAGAGGTTGTCACACCCCTCTCCCAAAGGAAATCCTTTGTTCTGCTTTCATGGGCTCTAGCTTTTCAGGCAACAGGAGAGCAGAAACCTGTCTGTGAGTTGGGTGGAGCTGCCTGGAACAAAGCAGAAGGCTGAAATGGCAACACTGGGGGTCCTCTAAGGAGCCCCCAGAGTGCATGGAATCATACAGCCAATGCTTGCAAAAGCCTTGAGGTATAATTCCAACATGTTTGATAACAAACCTGCCCATGTTCAGAGGTACCATTATGTTGCTGGACATAGGTAGCGACCTATGTCCAGTACACGTGTAAAATGGCGTGCCCACACTGAGGAAGTCCGGGATAATGGTCCTGAAGGTGGTGGGGGCACCTCTGCTAGTACAGGGGTGCCCTCACACACAGGTACTTTGCACCCTGCCCTCAGGGCTGGAGGTCGTGCTTTAGGGTTGACTTATAAGTGACCTGGTGCTGTGAAAATGGATGTGAAAGGGTGCTTGCACCTTTTCAGCACCTTTTCATGCAGGCTGCAATGGTAGTCCTGCCAAAGTACCCCACCCCAGAGCCCAGGAAAGCAGGAGTAAAGTGCAGCAAGTTTCTTCAGAACACACTAGAAGTCGTGATAAAGAATTATGCAAAAACCAAGCAAGACTGCACAACACCAACAATGGATTCCTGGACCTGAAGACCTGCGGAGAGAGGAGATCAAATCCAAGAACAGCTGAACAGTCCAGGAAGAACAGGAGCCCCTGCTAGCCTGGATGAAGGTGCAAAAGTGGATTCTCCGGTTGGAAGAAAAAAGTCAGAATCGCACCAAAGAAGACAGCTGCAGGTTCCTGGTTGGTGCAAGAGATGTCCCACGTAGAAGAATGCAGGCTGGGTTTTGTCGTTGGATTCCGCCAACAAGTCTTGGCTCACGCAAAAGATGCATTTGGCGGGAGAAGGCGCTACTTGGACCCAGCAGGGACCTGTGAGTCTCAACTCAGACTGAAGAGACAGAGGGGGCTCTCAGCACATCAGAGAGCACTCAGAAGACCAGGCAGCACCTACAGGAGTCCTAGGACTCGGGGACAAAATAGTTGCAAATCGCGGTCATCGCAGCACTAGACAAAGAGATCCCATGCCACAGGAGAACAACTCAGGGAACTGAGCGTTGCAGGATAGAGTGCTGCAGACCTGAGCTATGCTGTGCACAAAGGACTTCTTGGAGAAGCGCACAGAAGCCCTAGGAGCTCCAAAATACATGGTGCACAGGGGTACTGTCTGGCTCAGGGAGGCAAGCTCTTACCTCCCCCAAATTTGGACAGTTGGACCTTTGCATAGTCTGAGTCACTTTGGTCCACCACCTGTGTTCCAGGATCCACACTCTTCATCAGGAGAGGGGACCCACTGTACCGGTCGTCGCTGCAGAGAGGTGCCTGCTGAAGCAGGGAAGTGACTCCGTCACGCCACAGGAGATTCCTTTGGTCCTTCTGGTGCAGGATGAAGACAGTCAGTCGTCGGAGAGTGCATGATCTGGAAACTGTTGCAGTTGCTGGCAGAAGCTGAAGTTACAGAGTTGCAGTAGCCTTCCTGGATACTTTGTTGCAGTTGTAGAGTTCCTGGAGCAGTTCTGCGGTTGATCCAAGGGTAGAAGGTAAGCAGGGGTTGCAGAGGATTCCTGCTGGAGTCTTGCAAAACCGAATCTGAAGAAACACCCAGAGAAAAGACCCTAAATAGCCCTGAAAGGGGGATTGGTCACCTAACCAGGTAAGCACCTATCAGAAGGAGTCTCTGACATCACCTGCTGGCACTGGCCACTCAGATGCTCCTGGAGTTCCTTGACCATCCTGAAACAAGGTGGCAGAACCCAGGGACACTCTGGAGGAGCTCTGGGCACCACCTCTGGGATGGTGATGGAGAGGGGAGTGGTCACTCCAATTTTCTTTGTCCAGTTTCAAGCCAGAGCAGGGCCTGGGTGTCCCTGAACCGTTGTAGACTGGCTTATGCAAGGAGGGCACCATCCGTGCCCTTCAAAGCATTTCCAGAGGCTCTGGGAGCATACCCCTCCCATGCCTGTAACACCTATTTCAAAAGGGAGAGGGTGTAACATCCCTCTCCTTAAGGGAATGCATTGTTATGCCTTCCTGGGATTGAGGTGCTCAAGCCTCCAGAGGGCAGAAGCCTGTCTGTGAGGTGGCCACAGCTGGGGCTGCAGTGGAAACCTCAGAGAGCTGGTTTGGCAGTACTGGGGGTCCATGGTGGAGCCCCCAGGGTGCATGTAATTGGCCCCCAATACCAGAATTGGATTGGAGGTGCAATTTCCAATTCCTAGACACCTCACATGGCCATATTCAGAGTTACCATTGTGAAGCTACATATATGTATTGACCTATATGTAGTGCACACTTGTAATGTGGTCCCGGCCCTCACGAAGTCCAGGAAAATGGACCTGGATGATGTGGGGGCACCTCTGCTAGTGCAGGGGTGTCCTCACACACAGGTACCATGCACCTAGCCATCAGGGTCTGAAGGTTAGACATATTGGTGACTTATAAGTGACCTGGTGCAGTGAAAATGGCCTGAAATAGTGTTTATACTATTTCACTCAGGCTGCAATGGCAGTCCTGAAGAAGTGTTTGTATGAGTTCCTTATGGGTGGAAAAATAAATGCTGCAGCCCATAATTATCTCCTGGAACCCCAATGCCATGGGTACCTAAGTACTGTATACTAGGGCCTTAGAAGGGGAGTCCAGTATACCAATTTGGAGTGGAATACTGGGTTAGCAGTATGTAGGTACACATTCAGAATCAGAGAGAGCTTAAGCACTGGATTTCGGATTAGCAGGACTCCAGTGACACAGTCAAGCATACTGACAAAACAGTAAAACATACCCAACGTGTAGGCCACAAACTATGAGCACTGGGGTCTTGACTAGCAGGACCCCAGTGAGACAGTAAAAACACACTTACTAACAGCCCAAAAATAGGGTAACCATGCTAGAAAAAGGCGACTTTCTCACATGTGGGTGTACTCCACACCAAAAACTCAGGAGTAGTCAAGGTATTCCCCTAAAACACAATACCTGTAATCTTATGAAATGAAAACATATATTAATGTCCAACCTGCAAAGGAGAATGGAAGGATAAGAAGAAACAGGGTGAGAAACAAAGCAATGTTATGGCAGTAAATGCTATGTTACTCATTGTCTTGATTACATATCCAAAATGTCATGCCATGATAATGAGCATGCATATTCTACAAAAGAATGGCACTTAATTAGTCGCCTTGTGTCAAGATCTAGTGTAACGTGATAGCACACACAGCAAACACAACAAAAACACGTAACAGAATGGTCATGCGTGAACTTCAATACAGTAACACATGAATATGCTGGTGTCACACGGTGGATCATATGTGCCTGCAGCAGTTTTTATGTGTGAGGGATTGTCAATATATCAGAAAGTTATGCCCCAAAGGACAAGGCCAGAGGCTAACTGAAAACTGCTAGCTGTAAAAGATGTAAAAACAAACATTTAAACAGAGTATCAAGTGTCAAGTGACACAAACATACATTGTAAATAGGTGCAGCTGTATTTACGGGACTGTGGCACAGAGACCACAGTCGCCTGAAAGGAGACTGAACAGGTCAGGAAGTCTGTTGTTAAAGTACAGCTTTCATGGAGATTCTTGTCAGGTGCATCAAGGATTCAATCAAGCACTCATCATAGTCACTGATGAGGGGCACATGCCAGTCAGAGAACTACCCACAGCTAATGGAATGTATTTGTCAATGGTGGCCATCTTGGAATGGTGAGGATGTCATCATGGAGACCATGATATGCAGGAGGGTGGACTCCATTTTCAGTATGATATGCCAAATAGTAAATAGTAACAAGATCATGTTGTGGACTACACTCTGGGGGACCCAAACCCCACTCGTATTTGCAACGGGTGGAAGGCAGGAGCAGTGGGTTGCCAATAGGTGGCCAAAATCAATACTGTGTAATCGAGCCAAGCACAGCCACAACACTGTTGGCCATCTTAGAGTGGTGTAGATCTATGCAGAAGGCACAAGTGCATATGTCAATGGTCATGTACATGACCTGCAGAAACTATTGGTCAGGAGGGGCCAAATATCAACAATGTTAGCTGTCCAGTAATATTGTGTCAAATAACATAGGGTTCAACACAAGAAGATGGAAAACTAGGTGATTTGGAGCAGGCGGGCTGCTATCCAATGACAGTCATAAAGGTATATGCAGAGTAAACAATCCCCCGTGGTGGCAAGGACCCTCAATGCTGAAGAGCAGACTACACATAGACAACTACTGAGTCCATGCTTCCAAACAAGATAGCCCAGAGATTGGGAAGGGAGGAATAGCATGTAGGAGGCTGGCCTGGTGTGCGATGGGTACCTAAGGTACTTACATCTGAAGAACCACCCAAGAGAGAGACCCTAAATAGCCCTGAAAGGGGGATTGGTCACCTAGCTGGGGGACCACCTATCAGGAGGGGGCTCTGACGTCACCTGCTGGCACTGGCCACTCAGATGCTCACAGTGTTCCCTGCCATTCTTGAATCCAAGACGGCAAAACCCAGGGACACTCTGGAGGAGCTCTGAGCACCACCCATGCAGTGGTGATGGACAGGGGAGTAGTCACTCCCATTTCCTTTGTCCAGTTTCGCGCCAAAGCAGGGACGGAGGGGTCCCTGACTTGGTGTAGACTGGATTATGCAAATCCAAGTGTGCCCTTCAAAGCATTACTAGTGGCTTGGGGAGGCTACCCTCCCAAGCTTGTAACACCTATTTCCAAAGGGGGAGGATGTAGGAGGCTGGACTGGCTTGTGGTGAGTACCAAGGGGTACTTACATCTTGCACCAGGCCCAGGTATCCCTTATTAGTGTATAGGGTGTCTAGCAGCTTAGGCTGATAGATAATGGTAGCTTAGCAGAGCACCTTAGGCTGCGACGAGTGAAGCTCCTACAGTACCACTAGTGTCACTTGCACAATATCATAAGAAAACACAATACACAGACATACTAAAAATAAAGGTACTTTATTTTTATGACAATATGCCAATCAATCAATCAATCAATCATTCGCATTTATAAAGCGCGCTACTCACCCATTAAGGGTCTCAAGGCGCTGGGGGGGGGGTCAGTGCTCAAAGAGCCAGGTCTTGAGCTGCCTTCTGAAGGAGAGGTGATCAGGTATGGCGCGAAGGTGGCTGGGCAGAGAGTTCCAGGTCTTTGCTGCCATGAAAGAGAAGGATCTTCCTCCGGCGGTGGCTTTGTGGATGCGGGGGACGGCTGCCAGGGCTTGTCCGGTCGAGCGTAGCGTGCGCGGAGGAGTGTAGAAGGAGACGCGGTTGTTGATGAGTTTGGGTCCGAGGTTGTGCAGTGCTTTGTGTGCGTGGGTGAGGAGTCTGAAGGTGATCCTCTTGTTGACTGGGAGCCAGTGGAGTTTCTTCAGGTGTCCGGAGATGTGGTGGTGGCGGGGTATGTCCAGGATGAGTCGTGCGGCCGCGTTCTGGATCCGTTGAAGTTTCTTCTGCAGCTTGATGGTGATGCCGGCATACATAGTGTTCCCGTAGTCCAAGCGGCTGGTGACGAGGGCGTGGGACGGTCTTCCTGGTGTCGATGGGGATCCAGCGGAAGATCTTGCGGAGCATGCGGAGGGTGTTGAAGCATGCTGAGGTCACTGAGTTGACCTGTCTGGTCATGGAGAGGGATGAGTCCAGGATGAAGCCGAGGTTGCGTGCGTGGTCGGTGGGCTGGGGAGTGCTGCCTAGGGCGGGAGGCCACCAGGAGTCGTCCCAGGCGGTGGGAGTAGGGCCGAGGATGAGGACCTCCGTTTTCTCTGTGTTCAGTTTCAGCCGGCTGTCTGTCATCCAGTTCGCTACTTCCTTCATACCGTCGTGTAGTCTGGTCCTTGCTGAGGTGGGGTTGTTGGTGAGGGATAAGATGAGCTGGGTGTCGTCGGCATAGGATATGAGGTCGAGTCCGTGTTTGCGTGCGATGTTTGCTAGGGGGGTCATGTAGACGTTGAAGAGAGTGGGGCTGAGGGAGGATCCTTGGGGTACGCCGCAGATGATCTCGGTGGCTGTAGATCTGAAGGGGGGGAGGCGGACTCTCTGGGTTCTTCCGGAGAGGAAGGAGATGATCCATTCCAGGGCCTTGCCTCTGATGCCGGCGTTGCTGAGGCGGCGTATTAGGGTATGGTGGCAGACAGTGTCGAAGGCCGCAGAGAGGTCCAGGAGTATGAGGGCCACGGTTTCTCCCTTGTCGGTCAGGGATCTGATGTCGTCCGTGGCTGCGATGAGGGCGGTTTTGGTGCTGTGGTTAGCTCTGAAGCCGAACTGTGAGGGGTCGAGGGAGTCGTTGGCTTCCAGGGAGGTGGTGAGTTGGGCGTTGACGATTTTCTCAATCACTTTGGCGGGGAACGGTAGGAGAGAGATTGGCCGGAAGTTTTTGAGTTCGGTGGGGTCTGCTGTAGGTTTCTTTAAGAGGGCGTTGAGCTCTGCGTGTTTCCAGCTCTCTGGGAAGGTGGCGGAGGTGAGAGATGCGTTGATGACGACCCGGAGGTGGGGGGCGATGATGTTGTCGGCTTTGTTGTAGATGTGGTGTGGGCAGGGGTCGGATGGAGATCCAGAGTGGATCGAGTTCATGACGCGGGTGGTTTCCTCGGTGGTGGTTGGGGTCCAGGTGAGGATGGTGGTGTCGTTGGTGGTGGGTTCCGGTGGAGGGTTCGTGTTGATTGTGGTGAAGCTGTTGTAGATGTCGGTGATCTTGTGGTGGAAGAAGGCTGCGAGGGAGTCGCAGAGGTCTTGTGAGGGAGGGATGGAGTGGTTTTCTGCGTCGGGGTTGGAGAGCTCTTTGACGATTCCAAATAGTTCTTTGCTGTTGTGGGCGTTGTTGTCGAGTCTGTTCTGGTAGGCTGTTTTTCGTGCGGTGCGGAGGCGTTGGTGGTGTTGGCGGGTGGCGTCCTTAAGGGCTGACATGTTCTCTTCGTTCTGGTTGAGGCGCCATGTCTTCTCGCGGGTGCGGCATTCTTTCTTGGAGTCCTTGAGGTCGGGGTGAAGCAGGAGTTTTTTTTGTGGTTGTTGGTGTTAGCTTGGGTCTTCAGGGGGGCCAGGTGGGTGGCGCAGTCGGAGATCCAGCTCGTGAGGTTGTTGGCGGCTTCGTTGGGGTCTGTGGTGCTGGTGGGTTGTTTCTGAGCGAGGGTCGATGTGAGTTGTTCCGTGGTGGTTCGATTCCATTGTCTTCTTGGTGGTTGCTGGGTGTGGTGGTGCACGGTGGTCTTCTTGAAGTTGAAGTGGACACAGCTGTGGTCTGACCAGGTGAGTCCGGTGGTGTGGCTGAAGGAGATGTGTTTGCTGGAGGAGAAGATGGGGTTGAGCGTATGTCCGGCGTAGTGGGTGGGGGTGTTGACTAGCTGTTTCAGTCCCAGGTTGGCGAGGTTGTCCAGTAAGGCCGTGGTGTTGTTGTCGGTGTGGTTCTCCAGGTGAAAGTTGAGGTCCCCTAGGAGGATGTAGTCGGTGGATGATAGTGCGTGAGGGTTGACAAAGTCTGCGATGTCTTCGCTGAACTTGGTCCGTGGTCCCGGTGGTCTGTACATGAGGGTGCCTCTGAGGGTGGTCTTGGGGTCGCTGTGGATCGCGAAGTGGAGGTGTTCGGCGTCGGGGAGTGAGTTGTCGGTGTTTGTCGAGATACGGATGGTGCTTTTGTGTGCGATGGCAATGCCTCCTCCGGTGCAGTTGGTGCGGTCTTTCCGGATGATTTTGTAGCCGTCGGGGATGGCTATGGCAATGTCGGGTGCCGAGGAGGGGTTCATCCAGGTCTCGGTGAGGAAGGCGATGTCCGGGTTCGTTGAGTTGATGAGGTTCCACAGTTCGATGGCGTGCCTGTGGACGGATCGGGTGTTGACCAGGATGCAGTGGAGATTGCTTCCGGGGGAGTCGATTTTGACGGGAGCGGTGTGAGTCCATAGACAGTTGAAGCGGCAGTTGCTGCAGGTAAAAGGGCCGTGGGTTCATTTCGGGGTGGCGCGGTAGCAGCCCGGCGTGCGGCCAGGGTTGAGGCTGGCGAGGGTGGTGGAGTCGTAGGTTTGGCGGGGGTTGTGGGGGCCAGGGGTTTGGGCGCTGGGCGCTGGGCGCGGTCCAGGTGCGGACGGGCGCAGACGGGCTTGCCTTAGGCGCGCCTTCGGCGCGCCAGCGGCGCGCCCGCTGCCCACACGTCCGCTGCGTGGCCTCGCAGCGGCCGCCATTTAAGGGGGTAGCCTGGGAGGAGGGGTCAGCTGGGAGGCGGGAGGCGGGAGGGTAGGCGGAGCGGCGAAAGGCGGGAAAAAGCGGGAGAGACGAGGAGCAGAAGGCGGGAAAAAACGGCGAGAAAAAAGGCCTGAAAAAGGACGAGGCGGCCAAAAAGCGAGTGGGAAAAACAGTCGAGGGGGAAAAAACGGCGAGTGGGGTCAGGAAGACACGGCGGACACAGTCACTCGGGGTACAAAAAGAAGAGGGGAGCGCGATCACACAGGGCAGCAGACACTCGGGGTACAAAAAGAAAAGGGGAGCGCGATCACACAGGGCAGCAGACACTCGGGGTACAGAAAGAAAAGGGGAGCGCGATCACATAGGGCAGCAGACACTCGGGGTACAAAAAGAAAAGGGGAGCGCGATCACACAGGGCAGCAGACACTCGGGGTACAGAAAGAAAAGGGGAGCGCGATCACACAGGGCAGCAGACACTCGGGGAACAATCAGGCAATCAGAAAACAGTCAACGGGCAAACAGGCAGAAGGCACACAGGAGCTGGTGGCGCTGCGGGGGCAGGGGAGCGACCTACCCTGGGGTCAAAGGTCGCTACCTCTGCCTCGCAGCGGCCGCCATTTAAGGGGGTAGCCTGGGAGGAGGGGTCAGCTGGGAGGCGGGAGCGTAGGCGGAGCGGCGAAAGGCGGGAAAAAGCGGGAGAGGCGAGGAGCAGAAGGCGGGAAAAAACGGCGAGAAAAAGGCCAGAAAAAGGACGAGGCGGCCAAAAAGCGTGTGGGAAAAACTGTCGAGGGGGAAAAAACGGCGAGTGGGGGCAGGAAGACACGGCGGACACAGTCACTCGGGGTACAAAAAGAAGAGGGGAGCGCGATCACACAGGGCAGCACACACTCGGGGTACAAAAAGAAGAGGGGAGCGCGATCACACAGGGCAGCAGACACTCGGGGTACAAAAAGAAAAGGGGAGCGCGATCACACAGGGCAGCAGACACTCGGGGTACAGAAAGAAAAGGGGAGCGCGATCACACAGGGCAGCAGACACTCAGGGAACAATCAGGCAATCAGAAAACAGTCAACAGGCAAACAGGCAAACAGGCAGAAGGCACACAGGAGCTGGTGGCGCTGCAGGGGGCAGGGGAGCGACCTACCCTGGGGCCAAAGTATCTCAGTGAGTACCCTCAGTATGAGGATAGCAAATATACACAAGATATATGTACACAATACCAAAAATATGCAGTATAGTCTTAGAAAACAGTGCAAACAATGTATAGTTACAATAGGATGCAAAGGGGACACATAGGGATAGGGGCAACACAAACCATATACTCCAAAAGTGGAATGCGAACCACGAATGGACCCCAAACCTATGTGACCTTGTAGAGGGTCGCTGGGACTATTAGAAAATAGTAAGGGTTAGAAAAATAGCCCACCCCAAGACCCTGAAAAGTGAGTGCAAAGTGCACTAAAGTTCCCCACAGAGCACAGAAGTCGTGATAGGGGAATTCTGCAGGAAAGACACAAACCAGCAATGCAACAACGATGGATTTCCAAATGGGGGTAACTGTGGAACAAGGGGACTAAGTCCAAAAGTCACAAGCAAGTCGGAGATGGGCAGATGCCCAGAAAATGCCAATGGTGGGTGCAAAGAAGCCTCTTACTGGACAGTGGAAGCTGAGGATTCTGCAGGAACGACAAGGGCTAGAGACTTCCCCTTCGGAGGATGGATCTCCCACGCTGTGGAGAGTTGTGCAGAAGTGTTTTTCTGTGGAAATACAGCCAACAAGCCTTGCTAGCTGCAAATTGTGTGGTAAGGGTTTTTGCATGCTGCTGTGGCCCAAAAGAGACCAAGATGTTGCCAATTGCATCTGGGGACAGAGGGGGCATCGAGCAAGACAAGGAGCCCTCTCAGAAGCAGGCAGCACATGCAGAAGTGCCAGAACAGGCACTTCGAAGAAGAGTGAAATGGTGCTCACCCGAAGTTGCACAAAGGAGTCCCACGCCGCCGGAGGACAACTTAGAAAGTTGTGCAATACAAGTTAGAGTGCCGTGGACCCAGGCTTGGCTGTGGACAAAGGATTTCTGCCGGAAGTGCACAGAGGCCGGAGTAGCTGCAAAAGACGCGGTTCCCAGCAATGCAGTCTGGCGTGGGGAGGCAAGGACTTACCTCCACCAAACTTGGACTGAAGAGTCACTGGACTGTGGGAGTCACTTGGACAGAGTTGCTGGAGTCAAGGGACCTCGCTCGTCGTGCTGAGAGGAGACCTAGAGTACAGGTAATGCAGTTCTTTGGTGCCTGCGGTAGCAGGGGGAAGATTCCGTCGACCCACGGGAGATTTCTTTGGAGCTTCTAGTGCAGAGAGGAGGCAAACTACCCCCACAGCATGCACCACCAGGAAAACAGTCGAGAAGGCGGCAGGATCAGCGTTACAGAGTTGCAGTAGTCGTCTTTGCTACTTTGTTGCAGTTTTGCAGGCTTCTAGCGCGGTCAGCAGTCGATTCCTTGGCAGAAGGTGAAGAGAGAGATGCAGAGGAACTCTGATGAGCTCTTGCATTCGTTATCTAAGGAATTCCCCAAAGCAGAGACCCTAAATAGCCAGAAAAGAGGGTTTAGCTACTTAGGAGAGAGGATAGGCTAGCAACACCTGAAGGAGCCTATCAGAAGGAGTTTCTGATGTCACCTGCTGGCACTGGCCACTCAGAGCAGTCCAGTGTGCCAGCAGCACCTCTGTTTCCAAGATGGCAGAGGCCTGGAGCACACTGGAGGAGCTCTGGGCACCTCCCAGGGGAGGTGCAGGTCAGGGGAGTGGTCACTCCCCTTTCCTTTGTCCAGTTTCGTGCCAGAGCAGGGCTAAGGGGTCCCTGAACCGGTGTAGACTGGCTTATGCAGAAATGGGCACCATCTGTGCCCATGAAAGCATTCCCAGAGGCTGGGGGAGGCTACTCCTCCCCTGCCTTCACATTTTTTTCCAAAGGGAGTGGGTGTAACACCCTCTCTCTGAGGAAGTCCTTTGTTCTGCCCTCCTGGGCCAAGCCTGGCTAGACCCCAGGAGGGCAGAAACCTGTCTGAGGGGTTGGCAGCAGCAGGAGCTGCAGTGAAACCCCTGAAAAGGCAGTTTGGCAGTACCCGGGTCTGAGCTACAGACCCGTGGGATCATGGGATTGTACCAATAATGCCAGGATGGCATAGAGGGGGCAATTCCATGATCTTAGACATGTTACATGGCCATATTCGGAGTTACCATTGTGAAGCTACACATAGGTAGTGACCTATGTGTAGTGCACGCGTGTAATGGTGTCCTCGCACTCACAAAGTCCAGGGAATTTGCCCTGAACGATGTGGGAGCACTCTGGCTAGTGCCAGGGTACCCACACACTAAGTAATTTAGCACCCAACGTTTACTAAGTAAAGGTTAGACATATAGGTGACTTATAAGTTACTTAAGTGCAGTGAAAATGGCTGTGAAATAATGTGTGCATTATTTCACTCAGGCTGCAGTGGCAGGCCTGTGTAAGAATTGTCAGAGCTCCCTATGGGCGGCAAAAGAAATGCTGCAGCCCATAGGGATCTCCTGGAACCCCAATACCCTGGGTACCTCAGTACCATCTACTAGGGAATTATAACGGTGTTCTAGTATGCCAATGTAAATTGGTGAAATGGTCACTAGCCTGTTAGTGACAATTTGTAAAGAGATAGCATAACCACTGAGGTTCTGGTTAGCAGAGCCTCAGTGAGACAGTTAGGCATCACACAGGGAACACATACATATAGGTCACAAACTTATGAGCACTGGGGTCCTGGCTAGCAGGGTCCCAGTGACACATAACAAACATACTGAAAACATAGGGTTTTCACTATGAGCACTGGGCCCTGGCTGGCAGGATCCCAGTGAGACAGTGAAAACACCCTGACATACTCTCACAAACAGGCCAAAAGTGGGGGTAATAAGGCTAGAAAGAGGTTACTTTCTCACTGTGCTGCTTTACTCTTCAGAATATCAAAACTATGCACTTCAGGATATTTTAAGGCACAATGTAAAGCAATCACTCTCAAACACCTTCGTAAGTAGAATAATCAAGTTTATTTAAGGGGCAAGTTCTCAGCTAGCAAAACTAAACCACACTAATATATATATATATACATCAGGAGAATAACATGAGAATAATGATAAAGATATAAGCACTCTGTGAATAATTGCAAGAGTAAGTGCATATAATACAAGCACACACAATATACCTCAATGCTCAATAGCATGAAAATGACTGCAAGAATAAGTGCATATTACGCGCGCACACACAATATACTTCAATGCTCAATAGCATGAAAATGACTGCAAGAATAAGTACATATTACGCGCGCACACACAATACACTTAATAAATTGAAAAGCTTCACCGAAAAGAGCGTCTGCATCCCTCCGCCGTACACAAAGCTGGGGAACCCAAATCAGCTGGCACAGGGAGCCTCTGTTCGGGACAATCAGTCCTCCTGGCGTTGCGTCCAACCCAGAAGAGAGTTCCTAAACCAGCCCATCCAGGCCCCCAACTTTTATAGTATCTACTAACGCCCAGGAGTCTTTTCTAGAAAAAGACCCCCTCCTTTACAAATTGTGCAATCGGCGGTACCTTGTTCACCCTTCGAGACGTCTCCTCAGAACGGGCCAAGTTCCCAGGAGAGGACTCCAAGGTGAAGCTTGCATTCCTCCTTGTGTACAGGCGCATCCCCCTGTTGTTCTAACTGATAGCTCGTGGAATGTAAATAGCGCCCTTCGTACCAGGCAGATGGAGCGAAGTTGAGCAGAAAAACACCCCACCCTTCAGCTTGCCGAAGCTTGTGGAAAAACACAGAACAGTGCCTTACGCACCGAACCAGACTCGACAAAATGGAGTCGTGAACCAAAATGGAAGCGAAGGCCAATGAAAGCAGAGGCCAATGGTCCACACTCTGCACCACTGTTTACCTTGCACGTAGTGCTGCCGCATGCACGTAGTGCATGTAGCAATACATTTCCACCCTTGGACCATTTGGCCAACTTACAACTAAGTATATCCTATAAGCTGAAACGGCAATGCTCTTGGGCGACACTGAGATAGAAGGTTAGGCACACACTGAATACAACAACATAATGAAATTAAAATAACTGTTATGATAATGATTACACCAAAGATATAACGCAGTTGGCCTAAATTAGGCAGCCATCCAAAAGCCCAATCCCACCACCCCTTGTCGACATCCTGCTGCACCCCCTTCACCAACTTATGCAGGGCCTCTATGTGGGAGTTGATTGATATGGAGTGGTCGGATAAATTGAAGCAACATAATCCTTCAAAATCACTGCAGCCATGGTTGTGTTTAAGCAGTAAATAATCAATAGCAGCGCGATTCTGCAAAGCAGCTCTTCTAATTCCCTGTACATCTAATAACAGCTCAGCTAAGGCAGCTGATGTATAGTTAATATTCTTGACTACTAAACATGCAAGTTTATTAATAACTCTGGTATTATATACTGCAAGTCCTGGCACCCCTACGATAGAACTAGCTAAACTAACATATTCTGTTTTGGACAGCAATGAAATTTCAGAATCACAGTCCGTAGGTAATTGAATAGTGTCTCTGGTATAGCGAGGGTGTAGAGCAGTATCCATAGGAAACATGAGAAAGCCTAAGCGTGACCAGGCACAAGGCCCTCCGGTTAGATTGGCTGGAATATAAGTAAAAGAAAGATTACCACAAGAAAAGAGCCAACCTTTAGGCAACTTAACATTTTGAATGTGGCTGGCAGCAGGCACCACATGTTGGCAAAACATCGAATTATTTACATTCAAACAGGTTAGGTCAGTCCGTGAGTGGCACAACGTCCGTTGTGCAGCAGTTAAGTTTTTGTCTCTTTTCTCCAATTTGAGCTGAGCACATTTACCTATTTTCATAGGATCACAAGTCAATGAATAGCACACATCCCCACTTGAGATGTTAAACGTGAGTATAGATGTCATGTTCCTCCACAACCGCCTGCCCACCTCTGGGCAATGACGGCAGTACTCATAGAGTGACAGATGGGAGCGAACGTCACTCACATCCACCATTCCATCCTGGTTTGTATTGTTAAAGATGTGTAATAATACAGCAGCAGGAGTGGGCACTGCCACTAGACAAGTGGTAATCAAATCTTGAACGCTTTGCATGTTACTCATACAGAAGTGAGATATATTCAGCACTTCCTGCGCTAGATGAATCCAAACATTGTTCGGTTGATGCAGCAGCGTTGGCATCTGCGGCTGACGGTTGAATTTTTGGGCTATGAGCCCCTCCCGCTCCCCGGTGGAGTCTCCCGAACGGGCTCCATACACCACACTCATGGCACAGGCACTCCACAGGATGATCTGAAAAGAACAAAGGACAAAACACGTATTATCATTCTCGCAGATAGCATTTGTCAGCGGGAACATGCTCCCATTTGTCTTGACCAGGTCGCATAACTACCAGGACATTGTCTGGTCCAGTGGCGATGACATCAGCGGGTTGAGGAGGGTTATTTGGGGATTCAATCCACACCTTGGCCCCTGGGTTCTTGTCAGTAGATCCGAACCCTCCTTTGCCTCTCACAGTGAGAAGAGCTGGGGCACTCCCCTTCTTAACAACACCTCCATAAACCGGCATAATGACAATTTGGGCAACGCGATCACCAGGTTGCACCACTAGGTCTGTGTCACCACTGTTCAAGAGAATGACTTTCAACTCGCCTTGGTAGTCTGCATCTATCACGCCTCCTAAAACTTGGATGCCCCTCAAGGCAAGCCCAGATCGAGGGGCGATCAGACCGTAATGCTCAGGGGGAATCTGAATTCCCACCCCAGTTTCAATCAGGGTGATGTCTCTAGGTTTCAATCGATGCATGTGTAAAGCATGTAAGTCAAGTCCTGCAGATTCTGGTGTAGCTCGATATGGGGCCAAAGCTCCTGGAGCTGTTTCCCAATACATAATTGTATTACTCGTTGTAAACGGATTAATCTGTAAAGCAGGTGTCAGCATTCTCATGAGAGGTGTCTCGGCATTTGTTAGGGGTCGGTTGTTCAAAATTTGCAAAGCATCATACAAATTATCCCTCCACCCCTTCAGTGTCCCATCACTCAGTTTACGCAATTGTTCTTTTAGCAACCCATTCATTCTCTCAATCAGTCCCGCTGCTTGTGGGTAGTAAGGTATGTGAAAAATCCACTCAATATTGCGTTGTGCACAATAGTCCTGCACTAGTCTGCCCTTGAAGTGGCTGGCGTTATCACTTTGAATCTGGAGTGGCACTCCATAGTACAGAATCAACAGATCTAGTGTTTTCAGGGTGCTCTGCTGAGTTGCGCGCTTGCAGGGAAAGGCTATGAGATAACCAGAGTAAGTGTCTACCACAGTGCAGGCATACTGACACCCTCTGCTCACTGGCATTGGTCCAATGTAATCAATCTGCCAAATCTGTCCTGGCAATTTACCTCTACCTAGCTGGCCTCTCACCACCTGTGGGACTGGTCTGTGCTGTGCATGCTGACAAATGGGACATTCAATGATCGCTGTTTTAATCAAATCTAGGGGAAGATGCATCCCTCTAATCTCAGCCCACCTGTGAGTAGCCTTTTCTCCAAGATGTCCGCATTTCTGGTGTGCCCATTTAGCCATTCCCACCAAATCAGAACTCTGCGCCTCCACTTCAGCCTCTTGAATGTTGGCTCGATCGTCTGCAAGACAATTGAACCATCGGTCTAATGAATCAGTTGGACAGTGAGCGTCCACATGATAGACAGTCACGGTGCTTTGAGGTAACATTTCCCAGATCTCCTGCCATAACTCCTTCCCCCATACCTCTTTGTTATGGATTTTGTACTGATGTGCATGCCACGTGGGAAGCCAAGTAGCTAACCCATTGGCGGTAGACCAGGAATCTGTATAAATGTGACATTTTCCGGGTAGCTCCTGTTTTAAAGCCTGATACACGGCATAAAGCTCTGCATACTGGCTACTTTTTCCCTGTCCTGTAGTTGTCAAAAGCTTCTTGGTAACAGGATTATAGGACACTGCCTTCCAGTGCCTTTTCGCTCCAACATATTTTGCTGAACCATCTGTGAACCACACATGTTTTTTGTCATCTGCAGACAAGTCTGCGAACGGCTGTCCCCACCCTACTGGGGATTCACACACTGAAGGTACATCATGCAACATTTCGGAATTCTCCACTGGAGCCTGCGCTACCTGCTCATGCAAAACGGCGGTCCCTTTTGGACCCGCTCGTGCCCTGTCCTGGACATACCATTTCCATTTTATAATGCTGGCTTCTTGCGCATGTCCAATTCTATGAGTTTTTGGGGAACTCATCACCCACTGCATGATGGGAATTTCAGGCCTTAAAATCACATTGTGTCCCAGTGTAATTTGCTCAGTATCAACCAGGGCCCAATAGCAGGCCAGCAGCTGCTTCTCAAAGGGAGTATACCGCTCTCCTGCCTCAGGTAACTTCTTTGTCCAAAATCCCAGGGGCACCCTCTTTCTTCCTTGTTTTTGCCATAAACTCCAATTGGCATACTGCCCCTGGACTGTCACATTCAACTCAATGTCTCCCTCTCGAATCGGCCACAAATCCAAAGCATGCTGAATGGCGTCTTTCGACAATTCAAACGCGCGCTGCTCCTGCTCTCCCCATTCAAACGCATTTTTCTTTCGTGTAACTTTGTACAATGGGGCCAAAATCTGAGACAAATGGGGTATATGTTGTCTCCAATACCCGAATAGTCCAATAAAACTCTGGGCTTCCTTCCGATTTCGCGGTACTGCGAATTCCTTAATCTTTTGTTTCACTTTTGGCAACACTTCTCTGTGTCCCTGATTCCACTGAATGCCCAAAAATGTCACGCTCTGAGACGGTCCCTGCACTTTCTCGGGGTTAATCTCCCACCCTTGATTCTGCAAATGTTCCACCACCCTGTCTAGCTGAATTTGCACCTGTTCTTGCGTCTCTCCCTGCATCATCACGTCATCTATATAGTGAGAAATTTGCACTCCAGGAACCACTGGTACTTCATCCAAATGCTCTGCCACCAGCCGGTGGCAGATAGTGGGGCTATGTAAATACCCCATGGGTAATCTACAGAAGGTGTACTGACGCCCCGCCCATTGGAATGCCAGCTGAGGCTGGCTCTCAGTAGCTATTGGTATCGTAAAGAAGGCATTGGCAATGTCAATGGTTGCATACCAAGTCCCACTGTGTTTCTGTATGTTCTCAATCAAGGTAATGGTGTCTGGGACCGCTGCAGTCAGAGGAGGTGTATGTTTATTCAATTGGCGATAATCAATGCAAATCCTCCAACTGTTATCACTTTTACGAACAGGCCAGAGGACATTATTCCACGCAGTGGTGATGGGAACTATTACCCCGGCCTCTAGTAAATCATGTATAGTCTGGCTAATCTCCTCATGTCCTCCCGGTATTCTGTACTGTTTCATTTGAATCACCTTAGTAGCTTGGGGAAGTGTTACCGGAGGAATCTTCAACAGCCCCACCCTTGCGGCGGCTATTGATATAAATCTTTTGGAACCAAATTGATAACATCCATCTTCCAAATGTAGGGTCATCCCTTTCAAAATGTCAATTCCAATAATGTATTCGGGAATGGGCACAATCAGGACAGTGTATTCTCTCTTTGGAAGTGCCCCTATTTTCATGGGAACCACTATCTGCACTGCCGGGGTTTCTTTTCCGCCCAATCCCGTAATGGTAAAGTACTGTCCCCTGAATTTTCTTGGATTGCCATGAATCAAAGTGGCCTCCGCTCCGGTGTCAACGAGGGCTCGAACTTTTTGAACATTTCCACGTTTCCAATAAATTTCTACTTTGACATGAGGTCTGTTATCTTTGCGAGCCCATCCCTGCACCGGAGTTTGGCCTGTTTCCTAATCTATTTTCACTCTGCGCACATCAGAGTCTGCCCAAGTCAAATCTGGATACAGTTTGCGGTAATTCTCAGGGAACTCCTCCTCCCTGTCTCTGCTTCGCAACCTCTCTGAGCTTACCAGCTCCCTCTCCCACTCTCTTCCTCGAGTTTTCCCAGAACCTGTCAGTTCCCGGTCTCTCTCCCTGCTCTGGGTTCCCTCTGCGCTTCGGTGCTCTTCCTCCCAATTTCCGTCCTCTTGGGATCTCTCTCTACGGTGGGGTTCTCTCCCTCTCTCTCCCTTTTCACCCTCACGCTCCTCCCCTCCTGCCTTTCTCTGGTTCACCACTTTGTTATCCTTCTTGTTCCCTTTCCTGCTCCTGCTCCTGGTCGGGAACCACGGACCGGGGTAGGTTTCCGCCTGGCCAGAACTGCTCCAACAAACGTTGTTTAGCGCTGGACTATTGGTCCGTGTATTCCTAGGATGCTCGTCTACAATTTTAGGACGGGTACGAGTTAGGAATTATTGATTCCATATTCATGTAAGTGATTATTACGCCTCCCAACTAATTGCTGGTCCAGAGGTACTTGTATAACTTCTTTGTAAATACATGTGGCCCTCATTATTCAGGAGATACATACAGTCACATAAGGTCCTGATGAAGCATCACTGGATCCGTTTGGACCACCAGGATGCGAAACATGTTGACCCATGAGAGGGTAGACTTTGGAGAATTCCCCAACTCCTCTCTTTGATATGTTCTGCATTATAAGAGTGATTGATCTTAACTTCTTTATTCACTCTTCTGATTCTATTTTTTAACCTTGGCCCTGACCGTCCATTGGGTCCAATAAAATCTACTGTCTCAGTGGCGGCTTTGAGAGTCAATTTTAACCACATTCTCTTCTGATCTCCGTTGACACTTTAGTCACCTTTGGGGTCACGGCACCACCATATATTAAGATCTCTGGCAAAGAGCCCCCCCATCAGGGGTGGTGCCCGTCAGACATTGCAGCGCCGGTCTGACGAGGAGCAGTGCCTATGATGAAGCATGACACCCTATGGGTGTGTGAGGCCTCTTGCTCCTAGCATTTAGGACCCCGGTCACCCTTTTCTGTTTTATATGATTGGAACAGTGTATCACTTATTTTCAATGTTTACACAAGGAGGATATACACTGGACCATAACTCCTCCTGATCCCTCCCTTATTCTCAGTACATGAAAAAAGTTCAGAGAACTGTCCTAGGAGATTTCTGCAGGCTTCTTTTTGAGACTCAGAGAGGCAATCTGCTAAGACTACCCCCTCCACTGAGCCATCAGCTGCAGCGTTTGAAAAGAGATCAGGGAGAGGGGCACTCTCTTCTCCGGGCCCCCTTCAGTGGCCATGAGCAGGGTTAAATCAGCCCTGTCATAGTAGGGTTTTAGGCAGTTCACATGAAGTACCCTCAGGGGACTTCTTGGAGTGCCAAGGTCTACTAAATAAGTGACCTCACCCTTTTTTCCACTATGGTATGTGGTCCACTCAATTTGTCTTGGAGTTCACTAGGAGCCACAGACTCCAGGACCCAACACTTTCTGTCCTGGTTGGTACACAGTTAGGATAGCTTCTGGTCATGCTATTGTTTTTGCAATTCTTAGATGGCCTGAAGGTTTTTACTGGCCTTCTTCATGTATTCAGCCATCCTTGATCTAAGGCTAAGTACATAATCCACTATGTCTTGGGGTGGACACGGTGAGAGAGGACACAGGGGACGCGAGCATGGATGTTGTGGAGGTGTTTGCCAGTGAGGTCTGTGTTCTGCTTGGTGTGGTGATGATGCTGGTAGTGGATACTGATGTAGTGCATGCAGGTGTGAGTGTGGACATAACTGGGTGGGAGGTGGAGGAGGAGGAGGAGGAGGGGGAGACAGTGGAGACAGTGGATGTTGTTGTGTCTGCAAATGAATGGTGTTTGTCTGAGTGCCTGTGGGACGAAGTGTGGTGCTTGTGTCTGCCTGTGCCACTCTTGGGTGTTGACTTGTGAGCATGCGTGTCTGTCTGTGTGCTTGGAATGGATTGGGGTTGAGGAGAATGGGTCTGGGAAGTGGAAGTTGGAGGGGGGACCGCTGAAATAGGAACAATGGCTGGCATCAGAGAGGAGGCCAGAGCCTGAAGCGATCTCTGTTGGGCGGCCAATACACTGTGAATGCCCTACAGGAATGCATTGCATTGCTGCATCTAGGATGCCAGCCCCTGGATGGCATTCACTATGGTTGATTGCCCTACAGAGATGGATCTCAGGAGGTCAATAGCCTCCTCACTCAGGGCAGCAGGGCTGACTGGGGCAGGGCCTGAGGTGCCTGGGGCAAAGGAGATGCCCACCCTCCTGGGTGAGCGGGCATGGGCAATTCGCTGAGGGGCTACTGGGAGGGCAGTGCTGGTACGGAGGGTGGTGGTTATACCTGCAGCTGGGGTGGTCACAGAGGTGTCCGCCACTTGGTGGACTCTGCTTCCAGGGTCCTGTGGGATGCAGCTCCCTCTGTCGCCAGTGCCTCTGTTCCTCCGGCAGATGATGCTAATGCACATAAGGACAGGATGACAAAACAAGAAAGGGGGGAAGAGAGACAAAGGATACACAGGGTCAATGACTACCCCAACACCACTGTTGCTGTACACAGCACCCTCACACACAGGGAACAGGCCTATGCACTATGACTGGCACTACCATTGAAATGGCTAGTCACCAAGGAATGAGGAGGGGCACACACGGCCAAATGCAGCACACCTGGAACCCACGCAGGACTAACCAGAAGTGAATACTAACAAGCTAGGTAAGCAATATTTTACATTCAAACCCTTAGCCACCAGAGGACCTGCGCTGTTATGTCTGCCCTGGCCTCAGGGCACCCAAGGACACACAACCACCACCCGGATACCACCCTACCAGCTGTAGGTTGTAAAGATAGAAACTGTACTCATTCCCTTGTGGCTGCTGTGATTCCCTCAAGCGTCCATCCAGCTCTGGGTAGGCCACCACCAGTATGCGGGCCATAAGAGGGGTCAGCGTCCAACGGGCATCCCTTCCTCATTGGGAGGACATCCCCAGCTGGGCCTCCACGGTCTTCCGTGCCCAGCTTCTCAGGTCCTCCCACCGCTTCCGACAGTGGGTGCTCCGCCTGCCATAGGCTTCCAGGGTCCGCGCCTCCTTGGCGATGTCATGCCACATTCCTTCTTTTGATGGGTGCTGACTTGCAGAGGCAGTACAGACAGGTGAACACCATTAGACAAACAGTCCAGCCTGTCACACAAATCGCCCACCATACCCCGTTTGTATCACCATTGTCACACACATAGCCCAGCTCACAACATGTGCACCACCAAGAGGACATCCACCCACCACTCTTACACGAGGCCTTCACACACATTTCCATGCATTCATGCCACATGCATCGTGCCCATAGTTGTGAGAAAGTAGCCTCTTTCTAGCCTTGTTACCCCCACTTTTGGCCTGTTTATGAGTATATATCAGGGTGTTTTCACAGTCTCGCTGGGATCCTGCTAGCCAGGGCCCAGTGCTCATAGTGAAAACCCTATGTTTACAGTATGTTTGTTTTGTGTCACTGGGACCCTGCTAGCCAGGACCCCAGTGTTCATACGTTTGTGGCCTATATGTATGTGTTCCCTGTGTGATGCCTAACTGTCTCACTGAGGCTCTGCTAACCAGAACCTCAGTGGTTATGCTCTCTCTGTATACCAAAATTGTCACTAACAGGCTAGTGACCAATTTTACCAATTCACATTGGCATACTGGAACACCCTTATAATTCCCTAGTATATGGTACTGAGGTACCCAGGGTATTAGGGTTCCAGGAGATCCCTATGGGCTGCAGCATTTCTTTTGCCACCCATAGGGAGCTCTGACAATTCTTACACAGGCCTGCCACTGCAGCCTGAGTGAAATAATGCCCACATTATTTCCCAGCCATTTTACACTTCACATAAGTGACTTATAAGTCACCTATATGTCTAACCTTCAACTGGTGAAGGTTGGGTGCAAAGTTACTTAGTGGGTGGGCACCCTGGCACTAGCCAAGGTGCCCCCATATCGTTCAGGGCAAATTCCCCGGACTTTGTGAGTGCGGGGACACCATTTCACGCTTGCACTATACATAGGTCACTACCTATGTATAGAGTCACAATGGTAACTCCGAACATGGCCATCTAACATGTCTAAGATCATGGAACTGTCCCCCCAATGCCATTCTGGCATTGGGGAAACAATTCCATGATCCCCGAGTCTCTGGCACAGACCCAGGTACTGCCAAACTACCTTTCCCGGGGTCTCACTGCAGCTGCTGCTGCTGCCAACCCCTCAGACAGGTTTCTACCCTCCTGGGGTCTAGCCAGGCTTGGCCCAGGAAGGCAGAACAAAGGACTTCCTCAGAGAGAGGGTGTTACACCCTCTCCCTTTGGAAAAAGGTGTCAGGGCTGGGGAGGAGTAGCCTCCCCCAGCCTCTGGAAATGCTTTGATGGGCACAGATGGTGCCCATCTCTGCATAAGCCAGTCTACACCGGTTCAGGGATCCCCCAGCCCTGCTCTGGCGCGAAACTGGACAAAGGAAAGGGGAGTGACCACTCCCTTGACCTGCACCTCCCAGGGGAGGTGCCCAGAGATCCTCTAGTGTGCTCCAGACCTCTGCCATCTTGGAAACAGAGGTGCTGCTGGCACACTGGACTGCTCTGAGTGGCCAGTGCCAGCAGGTTACATAAGAGACTCCTTCTGATAGGCTCTTACCTGTGTTGCTAGCCTATCCTCCTTCCTAGGTAGCCAAACCTCCTTTTCTGGCTATTTAGGGTCTCTGCTTTGGGGAAATCTTTAGATAACGAATGCAAGAGCTCATCAGAGTTCCTCTGCATCTCTCTCTTCATCTTCTGCCAAAGGATCGACCGCTGACTGCTCAGGACGCCTGCAAAACTGCAACAAAGTAGCAAAGACGACTACTGCAACCTTGTATCGCTGATCCTGCCGCCTTCTCGACTGTTTCCTGGTGGTGAATGCTCTGGGGGTAGCCTGCCTCCTCTCTGCACTATGAGCTCTGAAAAAATCTCCCGTGGGTCGACATAATCTTCCCCCTGCAACCGCAGGCAACAAAAGACTGCATCACCCGTCCTCTGGGTCCCCTCTCAGCACAACGAGCGTGGTCCCTGGAACTCAGCAACTCTGTCCAAGTGACTCCCACAGTCCAGTGACTCTTCAGTCCAAGTTTGGTGGAGGTAAGTCCTTGCCTCCCCACGCTAGACTGCATTGCTGGGTTCCGCGTGATTTGCAGCTGCTCCGGCTCCTATGCACTCTTTCAGGATTTCCTTCGTGCACAGCCAAGCCTGGGTCCCCGACACTGCAGTGCACAACCTCCTGAGTTGTCCTCCGGCGTCGTGGGTCTCCCTTTTTTGTCTTCGGGTGAGCTCTGGTTCACTCCTCTTCATAGTGCCTGTTCCGGTACTTCTGCGGGTGCTGCCTGCTTCTGTGAGGGCTCCCTGACTTGCTGGCCGCCCCCTCTGTCTCCTCATCCAAGTGGCAACATCCTTGTCTCTCCTGGGCCACAGCAGCATCCAAAAACCCTAACTGCGACCCTTGCATCTAGCAAGGCTTGTTTGCAGTCTTTCTGCGTGGGAACACCTCTGCAAGCTTCTTCACGACGTGTGACATCCATCCTCCAAAGGGGAAGTTTCTAGCCCTCTTCGTTCTTGCAGAATCCACAGCTTCTACTATCTGGTGGCAGCTTCTTTGCACCCTCAGCTGGCATTTCCTGGGCATCTGCCCACTCTCGACTTTGTCACGACACTTGGACTTGGTCCCCTTGTTCCACAGGTACTCTCGTCCGGAAATCCACTTTGGTTGCTTTGCTGGTGTTGGTCTTCCTTGCAGAATTCCCCTATCACGACTTCTGTGCTCTCTGGGGAATATAGGTGCACTTTACACCTACTTTTCAGGGTCTTGGGGTGGGCTATTTTTCTAACCCTCACTGTTTTCTTACAGTCCCAGTGACCCTCTACAAGCTCACATAGGTTTGGGGTCCATTTGTGGTTCGCATTCCACTTTTGGAGTGTATGGTTTGTGTTGCCCCCATACCAATGTGCTCCTTTTGCAATCTACTGTAACTTTACATTGCTTGCATTACTTCCTTTTGCGATTACTGCATATTTTTGGTATTGTGTACATATATCTTGTGTATATTTGGCATCCTCATACTGAGGGTACTCACTGAGATACTTTTGGCATATTGTCATAAAAATAAAGTACCTTTATTTTTAGTATATCTGTGTATTGTGTTTTCTTATGATATTGTGCATATGACACCAGTGGAATAGTAGGAGCTTTGCATGTCTCCTAGTTCAGGCTAAGCTGCTCTGCTATAACTACCTTCTATCAGCCTAAGCTGCTAGAAACACCTCTTCTACACTAATAAGGGATAACTGGACCTGGCTCAGAGTGTAAGTACCCCTTGGTACCCACTACACGCCAGGCCAGACTCCTACAACAGTGTACTCACCTGTTGGTCTGGAGGCCTGTACAGCAGTCTGTACTGGGGTAGGACCCCATCCACCAGTTGCTCCAACTCCTCTGAAGTGAAGGCTGGGGCCCTTTCCCCAGTCACAAGGGCCATGGTAGGTTCCAGACACAGGTCACAGCAGCACATGCAGTGTAGGTCCTTTACTATGGAAGGTTAGGAAACAAGTGAGGAATCAGATAGAAAATGGCGGTCACGTTCCCGGCGGTGCATACCGTCACCGCCTGCATAGATCCCCATTGCCCACTGTACCCTATAAGGCCCAATATTAACCAATGATGAATTGCACGGCGAATCACGACTGCCTACCGCCACAGCGCACAATGTTAGAGGCATTACCTCACTTCCATCTGTCCCTCCACACAGGACAGGTGGTTGCCATTTCAGGGGGGGTGAACAGGCCTATCGATTATTCCTTCATCACAGGATCAATAGGCACATTCTTCATGAATTACACTGTCCCATAACATGTTTGCACATTGTGGACTGCTGTTGTGGCTCCATTGTTCAGTTTGTGACAGCCTGCTCACTCTTGTATCCCTTAGATACCTCCCGCTGCGGATGAATAGGAGAAAGAGACATACCCCTGTGTGCAGACCCCTTGTGGATCTAGCTACACTGGAGGATAGGCACATTATCCTCACCTGTAGACTGGAAAGGGCCACAATTACAGAGCTGTGTGCCCAATTCGAGCCTGACCTGATATCTTCTATCCGTCATCCGACTGAGATCCCCCCTCTTGTGCAGGCGCTATCAGTGCTTCATTTCTTGGCAACTGGTTCTTTCCAGGTGACAGTGGGCTTGGCTGCTGGCACTGTTCTCAATCGTGCTAACAAGAGTCTTGTCTGCCCTGATAAAACACACGTGCAGCTAGGATTTGGCCACTGTGAAGGCCGGGTTTTATGGAATGGGACATATCTCCAATTTAATTGGGGCGATTGACGGAACACATATTTCACTCCATGAATGTGCAGATGGTGTGCTTGGCAGACCAGTACATCTCCCACGTCAATGCTATGTATCCTGGGTCGGTGCATGATGCCTTTGTCCTGAGGAATAGCAGCATCCCCAATATGATGGCGCAACTACAGAGGAACAGGGTGTTGCTAATAGGTGAGCCATGGTCCCACCCACTATAGGTTGGTGTATGCCTATGGTGTTGGCCACATAGGATAGTGTGTGGCTAAATGTTTTCCCTCAATATTTGCAGGTGACTCTGGTTACCCAAACCTATCATGGCTGCTGACCCCTGTGAGGAATGCCGGGACAATGGCAGAAGAACGTTATAATGAGGTACATGGGCATACCAGAAGGATCATTGAAAGGACCTTTGGCCTCCTGAAGGCCAGGTTTAGGTGCCTCCATCTGACAGGTAGATCCCTGCGCTACTCACCCAAGAAGGTCTGCCAGATAGTAGTGGCATGCTGCATGTTGCACAACCTGCACAACCTGGCCCTCAGACGGCATGTGCCTTTTCTGCAAGAGGAGACCGAAGATGCCCCTTTGGCAGCAGTGGACCCTGAGGACGGTGAGGATGAGGAGGCAGAGGATAAAGGATGTGGACAACAGAACATCAGTGATACATCAGTACTCCCAATGACACAAAGGTGAGATGGTGCAACTTCACATTTCTATGAGTATTGGTGCATTCTGTGTGGCATTGGCATGCTGGCATTACACACTTCTTTGCCTGACTTACTGTTATGTTCATTTTGCAGATGTTGGTGATATGACAACATTCTACAACGTTCTACCGGGGACGCTTGCCAGGAGGGTAGGTTGATTGGCCTACAGGACAGCACATAAATAATGTCAGTTCCAGTCCCTGACATGCGATTCCTATGAGCTCTATCCTGACACCGGGGATGGGCGACCTATTTTGACTTAACAAGTAGATAAAAGTAAGTGACTGTTTTTTCTGCCCCTTATTAGGGTCCACATTAGTTTATAGTTTGGAGAAGTCTTTTGTTTTCTATGGTCCTGATGAAGCGTCGCTGGATCCAGCTGGACCAACAGACGCAAAACATGTAGACCTTATGACTAGAGGTACCATCATTGGTGTAATCCTCTTGTGTTGAGAGTAGGTGAGCATTATTACTCACCCTTCTACTCCCACTTTGTTTTTGGTCTCCATCAAATGAATACTGATTAAATTTATGATTAATATGTTTTGACGGATAACCAATTTTATTATTTCATTCTCTCCATTGTTGCTCTGGTACTTGATACTAGGTACCTTATTGATACGATCTGATTTCATCTGCCACTATTTGAGCAATACGGTTAAGAGCCCCCCCTCGGGGAGCCCGTTAGGCATTGCAGCACCAGCCTAACGAGGAGCCTTCCCAATGATGAAGCCAGTCATCCAGTGTGATGTATGAGGGTTCTCGCTCCTGTAGAATTAGGTCCCCGCTCCCTCTCTTAGAACAGTGTACCCTTCTTTCTTTAACAATATGACAACATTCTCCTGGTGTGATCACAAGAGCCAGCTACAGGTCAATAATTCTATACTCATACTTTTTACAGTTCATTTGCAATGGTTGTAGCTGTTTCAATCAATACAAATTTGCAATCCATGAAATATTAGTAGTCGAATGTTATCCAAGGGTTTTTATTGTTCTGCTAATATATAGAGGGGGAAGTGCAATGGAACAGGGTGATGATGGAGGAAAGTCCGGAGTATTGTTCCAGTCTGTTTGTAGCACAGGTGCATTGTCCATGGGGACATTGGAAGGGGAGCAATGGCAGTTCAAGGTGGACAAGTTGATAGTGTGGGACACAAGGGTACAATCAGGAGACTCTCATTTCCTGATGGTGGTCTTGGTAAGTATCTCTGACTTCTGTCTGGTTCGCAGGAAATGTTTGTGAGGTGGTTCACCTTCTGCAGGGGGAGGGGTGCTGGTAGGCTGTAGGTCCTGTGGCGGGGCCTCCTGGCCACTAGCAGAAGTGGAGGGCTGTTCAGATGACTGGCTAGTGGTAGGGGCCCACTGGTGTGCTGTTGCTTCCTTCATGATGTTGCCCATGTCTGCCAGCACCCCAGCTTTAGAGATCAGGGTGTTGTTGATGGCCTGCAAGTCCTCCCTGATCCCCTGGTACTATCCCTCCTGCAGCCGCCTGTTCTCCTGCACATTTTCCAGGATCTGGCCCATCCTGTCCTGGCCATGGTGATATGCTCCCAGGATCTCTGCAAGTGCCGACTGGGGGGTCGGTTCTCTGGGCCTGTCCTCCCCCTGGCACACAGCAGTCCTCCCCGTGTCCCTGGTGGCCTGTGCCTCTGTCCCCTGAACCAGGTGCCCACTGCCACTGACCCCAGGTCCCTGATTGTCATGGGTATGAGGTGTGGCCTGGGGTCCCTGTAGAGGTGGACACATAGCTGATTGACGTGTCCTGGGGACAGGGGTTTGGGTACACTGGGTGGGTGCTGTGGTGGTGTGTCCTGATGGGGAGGCTCTGTGGTGGTGTGTGACTGGGCCTAGGTAACCGGCTGTCCAAAGGTCCCTGATGGGCCAGGTTGGTCATCCAGATCCTGAAGACCGGAGTTGCTGTCATCACTGTGGGCCTCTTCAGTTGGGGGACTGGATATTGCTGGCACCTCCTCTCCACTGACATTGGATGGGGTACCTGTGGGGATGTAAATGATGTGTTATGGTTTCTGTGTCTGACATATTGTGCATCCGTGGTTTGGCCTCTTTGGTTGTATTTGACCTGGCAGCTTTCACTTGTGTATGTTGGTGTATGGTGGGATTGTTAGTTCTCTATGGTGTGCATGCTTTAGTGATCAGTGTCCATGCAGGGCTGTGAGTGGTGTCCATGCATTGTTAGAGCATGCAGGGCTTGGCATTGGGATGAGTAAGATGTGATGTTGGGGTGTGTGGGATGTAGTGGAGTGATGGGAGTGAGGGTGGGGGTATGTGATGGCGTGCAGGTAGGGGGGTAGTAGTAGTAGAGAGTTTACTTACCAGAGTCCAGTCCTCATGCTACTCCAGCCAGGCCCTCAGGATGCAGGGTTGCCAAGATTTGCTCCTCCCATGCTGTTAGTTGTGGGGGAGGAGGTGGGGTCCACCTCTAGAAGTCTGTACAACGAGCTGGAGTCTTGCTGCAATGGAACATACCTTCCGCCATAGGTCATTTCTCCTCTTCCTGATGTCATCCCTATTTCTTGGGTGCTGTCCCTCGGCGTTGACCCTGTTCACGATTCTCCGCCATAGCTCCATCTTCCTAGCTGTCGACATCTGCTGCACCTGTGCTCCAAATAGCTGTGGCTCTACCCTGATGATTTCCTCCACCATGACTACCCTAATGATTTCCTCCACCATGACCTGTAGCTCTTCCTCTGTGAAGCAGGGGTGTCTTTGTGGTGCCATGGGTGTTGTGTGAGGTGTGTAGGTGAGGGTGTGTTGGGTAATGTGTTGGGGTTCGTAATGTGGGGTGCGTGAGTGGTGTATAGGTGTGAGTAATGTGTGGTCCTGGTTGTGACTGTGGTCTTGATGTCTCTCTGTTGGCAATGGTTTGTATTTGTTAGACCTGACAGCCTTAGGGTAGTCACCCCTAACTTTTTGCCTGCCTCCCTCCACTTTTTGGACACTGTGCTGGTTTATAGACTCTGCGCACTTTACCCCTGCTAACCAGGGCTAAAGTGCATATGCTCTCTCCCCTAAAACATGGTAACCTGGAATCATACCTGATTGGACTATTAATCTACTTATAAGTCCCTAGTAAGGTGCACTCTATGTGCATAGGGCTGGTAGATTAAATGCTACTAGTGGGCCAGCAGCACTGGTTGTGCCACCCACTTAAGTAGCCCCTTCTCCTTGTCTCAGGCCTGCCATTGCAAGGCCTGTGTGTGCAGTTTCACTGCCACATCGACTTGGCATTTTAAAGTTCTTGCCAAGCCTAGAACTCCCCTTTTTCTACATATAAGTCACCCTTAATGTGTGCCCTAGGTAACCCCTAGGGCAGGGTGCTGTGTAGGTAAAAGGTAGGACATGTACCTGTGTAGTTATATGTCCTGGTAGTGTAAAACTCCTAAATTCGTTTTTACACTACTGTGAGGCCTGCTCCCTTCATAGGCTAACATTGGGGCTGCCCTCATACACTGTTGAAGTGGCAGCTGCTGATCTGAAAGGAGCAGGAAGGTCATATTTAGTATGGCCAGAATGGTAATACAAAATCCTACTGACTGGTGAAGTCGGATTTAATATTACTATTCTAGAAATGCCACTTTTAGAAAGTGAGCATTTCTTTGCACTTAAATCCTTCTGTGCCTTACAATCCACGTCTGGCTGGGCTTGGTTGACAGCTCCTTGTGCATTCACTCAGACACACCCCAAACACAGGGTACTCAGCCTCACTTGCATACATCTGCATTTTGAATGGGTCTTCCTGGGCTGGGAGGGTGGAGGGCCTGCTCTCACACAAAGGACTGCCACACCCCCTACTGGGACCCTGGCAGAGAGGATTGAACTGAAAGGGGACCTGGTGCACTTCTTAGCCACTCTTTGAAGTCTCCCCCACTTCAAAGGCACATTTGGGTATAAAACAGGGCCTCTGCCCTACCTCATCAGACACTTGCTGGAGAAGAAACCTGAACCAGAAACTACATCCTGCCAAGAAGAACTGCCTGGCTGCTCAAAGGACTCACCTGTCTGCTTTCTACAAAGGACTGCTGCCTTGCTGTTGCCCTGCTGCCTTGCTGAACTCTTGTCTGGCTGTGAAAGTGCTCTCCAAGGGCTTGGATAGAGCTTGCCTCCTGTTCCCTGAAGTCTCAGAACCAAAAAGACTTCTCTCTTTTACTTGGACGCTCCGTGCGCCGAAAATTTCGACGCACAGCTTGTTTCGCGGCGAGAAAAACGCCGCACACCGACGCTGATCGACGCAACGCTCTTGGGACGATCGAGGATCCGACGCATGTCCTCGCAAGGACAACGGCGCCCGACCTCTAGAGGAGAAATCGACGCGACGCCTGCCGTGAGATCGAAATTTCAACGCGCAGCCCCGCAGATCGAAGTCTAGAGGAGAAATCGACGCGACGCCTGCCGTGAGATCGTAAATTCGACGCGCAGCCCCGCAGATCAACGCGCAGCCGGAGAACAAGCAGGAAAATCCACGCACAGACCCGGGACATCTGGTAATCCCCGCGATCCACAGAAAGAGACTGTCCACGTACCGGGAAACGACGCCCGACTTCCCCGCGTGGAAAATAACGACGCAAGTCCGTGTGTTCTGGGGAGAAATCGACGCACACACCCTTTTTCCACACTCCTCTTCTCTTGTGGCCCTCTGAGGAGATTTTTCCACTCCTAACCAGGTACTTGTGCTTGAAAGAGACTTTGTTTATATTCTAAAGACTTAAGACACTTTATATCACTTTTCAGTGATACTTCTACAAATTTCCCATTGCAACTTTGTTCTTTTTGACCTACAATTATCCTGATAAATATTATATATTTTTCTAAACACTGTGTGGTATATTTTTGTGGTGCTATATGGTGGTATTGCATGATTTATTGCACAAATACTTTACACATTGCCTTCTAAGTTAAGCCTGACTGCTCGTGCCAAGCTACCAGAGGGTGGGCACAGGATAATCTTGGATAGTGTGTGACTTACCCTGACTAGAGTGAGGGCTTTTGCTTGGACAGGGGGTAACCTGACTGCCAACCAAAAACCCCATTTCTAACATTGGTGATCAGCGGTGAGGATAGGACTTGTATTTGTGCAGTGACATACAGTAGCTAAGTATTTCACTACCTACCCACAGTTGAAGGTCAACTTGGTTTTTATCTCTTTTTGAAAATCCGTTTTTTTTCCTGACAATTTTCAAAAACTAAATCCTCACTCAACATGTCTCTGACTGGGTCTCAGACAGGGGACTTTGACCTAGTCCAGTCGGATACATACACGGTCAAACAACTAAGAGGATTCTGCAGGGCATTGAGGGTACCCACCCAAGGGGCCTCCAGAAAGGAGGACTTTCAAGTGGCGCTGAGGGCCTGGGCAGAAGGCCATTTAGAGGATGATGAGGAAGAGGAGCCAGAAAATGGCCCCTCAGAGGGATTTTCACTATCTGTGGATGGTGTTACCACTGCAATTGTGCACCCTTCCAGACCAGGGAGCAGTGTCTCTGTGCAAAGCCTGACCGCAGAGGAAAGGAGAGAAGAAAGGGAGTTCCAATTGCAAATGGCAAAACTGAAAATTGAGGCTCAACAGGAGGTGAGAAGGGCAGAAAGAGAAGCCAAGCAAGCTGAGGCTGAAAGAGCAGCCAAACAAATTGAAGCTGAAAGAGAAACCAAACAGGTGGAGGCTGAGAGAGCTTAGGCTGAAAAGAAACTGTTGTTGGCTCATGAACTGAGTCTCAAGGAGCTGGAGATCAAGGCGAGACAGTCTGAATCCAGCAATAATGGTGGCAGCATACAGACAGGACCTGCTGGAGAAAAAAAGGTTCGTATACCCAAAAATGTGGTGCCCAGTTTTGTGGTGGGAGATGACATAGATAAATGGTTAGCTGCTTATGAAGTTGCACTAAGGGCTCATGAGGTTCCTGAAGGGCAATGGGGGGGTAGCTATGTGGGGTTATGTGCCGCCATTGGGGAGGGACACACTTCTCACATTGGATCCACCGGATCAAAACACATACCCACTTCAGAAAGCCACTTTACTTGCCAAGTTTGGGCTGACCCCTGAGGATACCGTCAGAGGTTCAGGGACAGCACCAAACAAACCACACAAACATGGGTAGATTTCTTTGATTTCTCCAGTAAGGCACTGAATGGATGGGTGCTGGGCAACAAAGTAGCAGATTATAAAGGTTTATATAACTTGATTCTGAGAGAGCATATGCTTAATACTACTTATACAGATTTGCGCCAGTACCTAGTGGATAGTAAGCTGACTGATCCCAGGAAGCTTGCTGAGGAGGCGGACCTCTGGGCTAGCACCAGGGTGTCCAAGAAGGTACCTGGGGGGGACTCCCACAAAGGTGGTCAGGGTTCCCAACAGAAGAAAGAGGGGGGACATAAACTTGCAGATAAGGAACTCTCCAAAGGCCCCCAAAAGAATTCCCAGGGAGGGGGTGGCAACCCTTCCTTTTCCAAATTTGGGAAAAAGCCAGGGACATATGACAAGTCAGGGAAATCTAGCCCCAAATGCATGGAGTGTTACCAGTATGGTCACTACAAAGGCGATCCACAGTGCCCCAAGAGGGCACCGTCCACTACCGGACAGGCACCTGGGTTGACTAGTGTAGCGCTCGGGGGGGAGATGGACCCAAATAGCTTTGGGGAACAGGTAGAGATTTCCCTAGTGTCCCTGGGAGAAGGAGAAATGGTACACAAGGCCCACATGCCCAAAAATACTTCCAAGTACCGGCAGTGGGTCAACATTGATGGGCAGAAGGTGGAGGCTCTGCGTGACACAGGAGCCAGTATGACTACTATCAAGAGTCAGCTGGTGTCAACAGAGCAGATAGTACCTAATACATTCCACTAGGTCAGAGTCGCTGACAATCGCGAGAGTCACCTACCGGTGGCTCTGGTTCCCTTTGAGTGGGGGGGGGTCTCTGGTACTCTGAAAGTAGCTGTGAGTCCTACCATGCCTGTAGATTGTCTGTTAGGCAATGATCTTGAGCACACTGCTTGGAAAGAAGTGGAGCTCAGGTCTCACCTGGAGATGTTAGGGTTACCTGAGTGGGTCTGCATGACCACACGGTCCATGGCTGACCGAGAGGGAAGTCAAGGGCATCTGGAGCCTGGAACGATGGCCCAGAGAGCTGCCAGGAGGAGGGACCAGGGGCGCGGGAAACCGGCCCCAGAAGTTCCCACAGTGGCTGACGGGGCTCCTGAGGAGGAGGCTCCCGAGCCAACTGGGGAAGTCATTGCCGCCCTAGGTGACTTACCTGAGCTTGCTGGCTGGCAAGTTGAGGGTGGGCCCACCAGGGAGGAATTCTGCAAGGCGCAGAAAGAATGTCCCACTCTGGAAGGTTTGAGGAAACAAGCCTCAAACCAGGCAGCAGGTGACGCCTCTGGCGGTCACCACTTATATTGGGAGAATGATCTCCTCTACAGTGAGCCTAAGGTTCCGTCCTTTGGGGCAGCACGTATGCTGGTGGTCCCCCAATGTTACCGAACCTTCCTACTGGGTCTGGCTCACGACATTCCCCTGGCAGGACATTTGGGGCAGGACAAGACCTTTCACAGGCTTGTCACCCACTTTTATAGGCCCAAAATGAGGACACACTCAGATAAGTTCTGCAGATCTTGTCCTACCTGCCAGGCCAGTGGTAAAGCAGGAAAAAGGGTTAAAACCCCCCTGATCCCACTTCCTGTCGTTGGCACCCCCTTTGAAAGGGTGGGCATCGACATTGTTGGTCCCTTGGACCCCAAAACTGCCTAAGGCAACACGTTCATCCTGGTTTTGGTGGACCATTCCACCCGTTACCCAGAGGCAATCCCTCTGAGGATCGTAACTGCACCGGTGGTGGCCAGAACCCTGATGGGGATATTTACCCGTGTGGGATTCCCCAAGGAAATAGTGTCTGACAGAGGCACTAACTTCATGTCTTCATACATGAAGTCTCTGTGGGATGCGTGTGGTGTAACTTACAAGTTCACCACCCCCTATCACCCCCAGACTAATGGTCTTGTGGAGCGATTCAACAAGACCCTGAAAGGCATGATTGGTGGCCTCCCTGAGGCCATGAGGCGTAAGTGGGACGTCCTCTTACCATGCCTTCTCTTTGCTTACAGAGAGGTCCCCCAGAGGGGGGTAGGGTTCAGTCCCTTTGAGCTTCTCTACGGGTACCCTGTTAGGGGACCCTTAAGCATTGTCCAGGAGGGATTGGAGAAAGCTCCAAAGACACCCCCTCAGGATGTGGTCAGCTATATGTTGGCCCTCCGCAACCAGATGACCCGCTTCTGGAAAGAGGCCCAAAGTAACCTTGAGGCCAGTCAAGAGGTAATGAAACACTGGTATGACCAGAAGGCCACCCTGGTAGAGTTTCAACCTGGAGACAAAGTGTGGGTAATGGAGCCAGTAGAGCCCAGAGCTCTCCAGGACCGCTGGTCTGGCCCCTTTGAGATAAAGGAGCGGAAAGGGGAGGCCACTTATCTAGTGGACCTCCAAACCCCTAGGAATCCCCTAAGGGTGCTCCATGTGAACCGACTAAAAGCTCATTTTGAGAGGTCGGAGATCAACATGCTTCTGGTCACAGATGAAGGAACGGAAGAGGAGAGTGAACCTCTCCCCGACCTCCTCTCTGCCCAAGAAGGTGATGGGTCTGTAAGCGGGGTCCTTCTGTCTGACTCCCTGACTCTAAACCAGAAAGGAGACTGCTATGAGCTGTTGGAGCAGTTCTCCCCCCTGTTCTCCCTTACTCCTGGACTGACCCACCTCTGTGTTCATGATATTGACACTGGTGACAGTCTCCCTGTGAAGAACAAAATTTACAGGTTGTCCGATAAGGTGAAGGCCAGCATCAAGGAGGAGGTCTCCAAGATGTTGACTTTAGGGGTTATCGAGAAATCCAGTAGTCCCTGGGCCAGCCCAGTGGTGTTGGTCCCTAAGGCTACTGCCCCAGGTGCGAAGCCAGAACTCCGGTTCTGTGTGGACTACCGGGGTCTCAACTCAGTCACACGGACTGATGCTCACCCCATCCCCCGAGCTGATGAGCTCGTGGACAGGCTAGGCGCTGCCAAGTTCCTAAGTACGTTTGATCTTACTTCAGGGTACTGGCAGATCGCCCTGACTGAGGGGGCCAAGGAAAGATCCGCATTCTCAACCCCTGATGGCCATTACCAGTTCCGGGTGATGCCGTTTGGGTTGAAAAATGCCCCGCTACCTTCCAACGGTTGGTTAACGGGGTCCTAGCTGGCAAGGATGCCTTCTGTGCAGCCTACCTGGATGACATAGCTGTCTACAGTTCCAGCTGGGAGGAACCGCTGCTTCACCTCAAGGAGGTGCTTCAGGCCCTGCAACAGGCAGGCCTGACCATCAAGGCCAGTAAGTGCCAGATTGGGCAGGGTTCCGTGGTGTACTTGGGACACCTAGTGGGTGGTGGCAAGGTGCAGCCACTCCAGGCCAAGATTGAAACTATCAAGGCCTGGCAACCACCACGAACGCAGACGGAGGTGAGAGCCTTTCTAGGCCTCACAGGATACTACCGCAGATTTGTCAAGGGCTATGGTACCATTGTAACACCCTTGACAGAACTCACTTCCAAGAAACAACCTAGGTTGGTGAATTGGACAGAGGCTTGTCAGAAAGCCTTTGACGCCCTGAAGGAAGCCATGTGCACGGCCCCCGTACTCATGGCCCCTGACTACTCCCAGGAATTTATCGTGCAGACAGACGCTTCAGAGCATGGCATAGGGGCAGTCCTAGCACAGCTGAATGAGGAGGGCAGAGATCAACCGGTAGTCTTTATTAGCAGAAGGCTATTACCACGGGAACAGAGGTGGAGTGCTATTGAGAGAGAAGCTTTTGCTGTGGTCTGGGCACTGAAGAAGCTAAGACCCTACCTGTTTAGGACTCACTTCCGGGTTCAGACAGACCACAGGCCCCTCAGATGGCTCATGCAGATGAGGGGTGAGAATCCAAAACTCTTGAGGTGGTCCATTTCCCTACAGGGGATAGACTTTATGGTGGAATATCGCCCAGGGGTTGACCACGCCAATGCTGATGGTCTCTCCAGGTACTTCCGCCTTAGCGATGAGAGCTCCCAGGAGGTCGGGTAGCTCTCCCCACTTTCAGCTGGGGGGGACACATGTTAGACCTGACAGCCTTAGGGTAGTCCCCCCTAACTTTTTGCCTGCCTCCCTCCACTTTTTGGACACTGTTTTTGCTGGTTTATAGACTCTGCGCACTTTACCCCTGCTAACCAGGGCTAAAGTGCATATGCTCTCTCCCCTAAAACATGGTAACCTGGAATCATACCTGATTGGACTATTAATCTACTTATAAGTCCCTAGTAAGGTGCACTCTATGTGCATAGGGCTGGTAGATTAAATGCTACTAGTGGGTCAGCAGCACTGGTTGTGCCACCCACTTAAGTAGCCCCTTCTCCTTGTTTCAGGCCTGCCATTGCAAGGCCTGTGTGTGCAGTTTCACTGCCACATCGACTTGGCATTTTAAAGTTCTTGCCAAGCCTAGAACTCCCCTTTTTCTACGTATAAGTCACCCTTAATGTGTGCCCTAGGTAACCCCTAGGGCAGGGTGCTGTGTAGGTAAAAGGCAGGACATGTACCTGTGTAGTTATATGTCCTGGTAGTGTAAAACTCCTAAATTCGTTTTTACACTACTGTGAGGCCTGCTCCCTTCATAGGCTAACATTGGGGCTGCCCTCATACACTGTTGAAGTGGCAGCTGCTGATCTGAAAGGAGCAGGAAGGTCATATTTAGTATGGCCAGAATGGTAATACAAAATCCTACTGACTGGTGAAGTCGGATTTAATATTACTATTCTAGAAATGCCACTTTTAGAAAGTGAGCATTTCTTTGTACTTAAATCCTTCTGTGCCTTACAATCCACGTCTGGCTGGGCTTGGTTGACAGCTCCTTGTGCATTCACTCAGACACACCCCAAACACAGGGTACTCAGCCTCACTTGCATACATCTGCATTTTGAATGGGTCTTCCTGGGCTGGGAGGGTGGAGGGCCTGCTCTCACACAAAGGACTGCCACACCCCCTACTGGGACCCTGGCAGAGAGGATTGAACTGAAAGGGGACCTGGTGCACTTCTTAGCCACTCTTTGAAGTCTCCCCCACTTCAAAGGCACATTTGGGTATAAAACAGGGCCTCTGCCCTACCTCATCAGACACTTGCTGGAGAAGAAACCAGAAACTACATCCTGCCAAGAAGAACTGCCTGGCTGCTCAAAGGACTCACCTGTCTGCTTTCTACAAAGGACTGCTGCCTTGCTGTTGCCCTGCTGCCTTGCTGAACTCTTGTCTGGCTGTGAAAGTGCTCTCCAAGGGCTTGGATAGAGCTTGCCTCCTGTTCCCTGAAGTCTCAGGACCAAAAAGACTTCTCTCTTTTACTTGGATGCTCCGTGCGCCGAAAATTTCGACGCACAGCTTGTTTCGCGGCGAGAAAAATGCCGCACACCGACGCTGATCGACGCGACGCTCTTGGGACGATCGAGGATCCGACGCACGGCCTCGCAAGGACAACGCCGCCCGACCTCTAGAGGAGAAATCGACGCGACGCCTGCCGTGAGATCGTAATTTCAACGCGCAGCCCCGCAGATCGAAGTCTAGAGGAGAAATCGACGCAACGCCTGCCGTGAGATCGTAAATTCGACGCGCAGCCCCGCAGATCGACGCGCAGCCGGAGAACAAGCAGGAAAATCCACGCACAGACCCGGGACATCTGGTAATCCCCGCGATCCACAGAAAGAGACTGTCCACGCGCCGGAAAACGACGCCCGACTTCCCCGCGTGGAAAATAACGACGCAAGTCCGTGTGTGCTGGGGAGAAATCGACGCACACACCCTTTTTCCACGCACCTCTTCTCTTGTGGCCCTCTAAGGAGATGTTTCCACTCCCAACCAGGTACTTGTGCTTGAAAGAGACTTTGTTTATATTCTAAAGACTTAAGACACTTTATATTACTTTTCAGTGATACTTCTACAAATTTCCCATTGCAACTTTGTTCTTTTTGACCTACAATTATCCTGATAAATATTATATATTTTTCTAAACACTGTGTGGTATATTTTTGTGGTGCTATATGGTGGTATTGTATGATTTATTGCACAAATACTTTACACATTGCCTTCTAAGTTAAGCCTGACTGCTCGTGCCAAGCTACCAGAGGGTGGGCACAGGATAATCTTGGATAGTGTGTGACTTACCCTGACTAGAGTGAGGGCTTTTGCTTGGACAGGGGGTAACCTGACTGCCAACCAAAAACCCCATTTCTAACAGTATTCATAAAGGGTTGTGGGAAATGTGGGTGTGTGTTTTATAGTGGTGTGGGTGTGGGGTATGGTGTGTGTATGGGTGTCAGGTGTATGTTGTTTGAATTGTCCAATGTGGTGTTATTTTGTTTGTGTGTGTCCATTTTTAGCGCGGCAGTATGTACCGCCAATGGTTTACCGCCATTAAATGTACTCCATGGTGATTCATGGGTCATAATGTAATGGGCATTATTCTGTTGGCGTAACGGTGTGGGTTTTTGATTCTGCCACTTTATCACTGACCTTTGGTGTGGCGGATATGTGTATGTGGCTGCATACTGATGGATTGGTGTATGTGTGTCATAATATGGTGAATGGATATCCGCCACGGCGGCGGTAAGTTGGCGGCAGTCAGCGTGGTGGTAAGTGTGATTTACCACCTGTTAGACTTTGCATCCTTGGCGTGGTCTCCCTTAACTTTTTGCCTCCGTTTCCCAGGTTGTTGTTGTATGCTGGACTTGGTTTTTTCTGTTTTTGTTATTCTGCTATCCAGTCCTAAAGTGCAAGTGCTCCTATACAAAATGTGTATGTAATTGGTTCATTCATGATTAGCATATTTGATTTACTGGTAAGTCCCTAGTATAGTGCACTAGGGATGCCCAGGACCTGTAAATCAAATGCTACTATTGGGCCTGCAGCACTGGTTGTGCCACTCACATTAGTAGCTCTGTAAACATGGCTCAGACCTGCCACTGCAGTGTCTGTGTGTGCAGATTTATACTGCCATTTCGACTTGGCAAGTGTACCCACTTGCCAAGCCTAAACCTTCCCTTTTCTTACATGTCAGACACCCCTAAGGTAGGCCCTAGGTACACCATGGACAGGGTGCAGTGTATGTTTAAGGTAGGACATATACTAATGTATCTTATATTTCCTAACAGTGAAATACTGCTAAATTCGGTTTTCACTGTTGCAAGGCCTATCCCTCTCATAGGTTAACATAGGGGCTACCTTTAAATATGATTAAAGTGTAGTTCCCTTTGGGAGTGGATATACATGTGGGGTTTGAGGTTTCTGAGCTCACAATTTAAAAATTCATCTTTTAGTAAAGTTGTCTTTAATATTGTGTGTTTGAAAATGCCACTTTTAGAAAGAGCATTTTCTTGCTTAAACCATTCTGTGCCTCTGCCTGTTTGTGGATTCCCTGTTCGGATCAGTTTGACAGTTGGGCTGGTTGCACCTCTCTCTAGACAGTGACACAAAGGGAGCTGGGGTGTAGCCTGCATATTCTGATGAGCCATCTGTGCTAGGAGGGAGAGGAGGAAGAGTCACTCACACCTGAAAGGGCTTGCCTATCCTCACACCATGCAGTCTCCAACCCCCTGGTGTGTGTCTGGGGCCTGGCCTGGGCAAGGCAGGATTTCACAAACAAGAGGGCAAAATGAGTATTAGAAGGGTACCCAAAACCACAGACTTTATATCACTTCTGGAAACCAAGAGGAACCTCTGTCTGGAGAAGAGCTGAAGAGCTGAGGAAGAAGAGCTGCCCTGCCTGTGACTGTGCTTTGTGGAGCTATCCTGCAGTTGCTGCTTCTGCCTGTGCAAGAGGACAAAGACTGGACTTTGTGCATTCCTGCTTGTGAAGAACTCTCCAAGGGCTTGAAATTGAGCTTGCCTCCTGTTGTTGAAGTCTCAGGGACAACAAAGACTTCTCTCTGCCAGCACCTGGAGCCTCTGCTGAGACTACTGCCCTGCGAAGTGGTGCTAGATCCAGTTCCTGGGGCCTTGAAAGGAGAAGCTGGCAGGCCAAGTTCGAGAAATCCATGCACAGACACCAAGATCCTGGGGGCCTACCAACAATCCCAGGACACAATGGGCCATATCCTTGACAACACGCAGCAGAACAAGTGGATGCAGGAGGGACACCATCAGGAGATCAGGGAGGACTTGCAGGCCCTCAACACCACCATGATCTCCATAGCAGGGGTGCTGGCAGACATGGCCAACATCATGAGGGAATCGACAGCACAGCAGCGGGTCTGTACCACTAGCCAGTCTATTGACCAGCCCCCCACTTCCACTGCAGCTAGTGGGCAGGAGGCCCCGGCACAGGACCCACAGGCCACCAGCACCCCTCCCCCTTCAGAAGGTGAATCACCCCATTAACGTTCCCTGTGACCCAGACAGAAGCCAGAGACACTTGCCAACCAAAGCCACCGCCAGGAAATGAGACTCTCCTGAATGACCCCCTTGTGTCCCACGTTGTCACCTTGTCCACTTTGAACTGCCTTTGCTCCCCTTCCTATGGCCACTTGGACCCTGGACCTGTGCTACAAACAGACTGGAACAATACCCTGGACTTTCCTCTACCATCACCCCATTCCATTGCACTTTTCCCTCAATTTCCCTCAGCACTACTATAAACACCCTTGAACACAACGTGAATGATAGTATTTTATGTGTTGAGAATGTGCATTTAGGGGAACAGTCACATCTAGTGCAAATGATCTGAATACTGTGATAGCATACAATTAATGACCTGTAAAAAGCTGTAGTAATCACATCAGGACACTGTTGTCATATCACCAACATCTGTAAAATGACAAGCCTTAGGTGACAGTAAGTTGAGATGCAAAGGAAGTGAATGCCATCATGCTACAGTCACACAGATTAAATCAATAGTCAGAGCAATGATCAGTTCCACTGTCTCACCTGTGTGTCAATGGAAGTATTGATGTGTAACTGATGTTCTGTTGTCCACATCCTCATCCTCTGCCTCCTCATCCTCACTGTCCTCAGGGTGCACTGCTGCCACAGGGTCATATCGAGTATCCTCCTCCTGCAGAAAAGGCACATGTCGTCTGAGGGCCAGGTTGTGCAACATGCAGCATGCCACTACTATCTGGCAAACCTTCCCGGGTGAGTAGCACACTCCGAGGAGCACACTCAGAGGAGTTGAAATGACTGGTGGATGGGGTCCTACCCCACTATTGATTGCTGTATGGGCCTTCAGACCAACAGGTGGGTACACCTTGGGCACAATGCATGTGGGAAGGATGCATGCAGATGTGTGTGCAAGCATCGTATCATTGGGGGAGAATGTCTGGTGGTAGTGTACATGGTTGGCGCCGGGCGATATATGTGACAATGGAGATGGAAACGGGTTTGGTGGGCCATATGTGTGACAGGCTGGATTGTATGTGTAATGGTGTCCTCCCATCTGTATCACCTCTGCAGGTCACCGCCCATGAAAAGAAGGGATTGTGGCTTGCCATCGCCAAGGACGTGCGGACCCTGAGGGGGGTCTACAGTACGCGGAGAACCCACTGTCGGAAAAGGTGAAAGGACCTGAGACGGTGGGCACAAAAGACCACGGAGGCCCAGCTGGGGATGGCCTCCCAATGAGGAAGGGGTGCCTGTCGGAACCTGACCGCCCTGATGGCCTGCGTACTGGTGATGGCCTACCCAGACGGGCGCTTGAGGGCATCACAGCAGGCTCAAGGGGGTGATTGCAGTGGGCTTTACTACAATAACTTGTAGGTGGCATGGGATCCGGGTGGTGGGTGGGAGTAAGTGGGTGTCCCTTAATGCCAGGTCAGACATTGCAGCTTGATCCAACTCAAGGGTAATGGGTATATAGCAAATCTAGGTAACCTAGCTAGGTTGCATTCCATGTCAGACAGGGCTTAGCGGGTCCCAGGAGGGCTGCAGTTGGCAGTGATTGGCCCTCATCTTGCTGTGGCATCTAGCCAATTGCCTAGTGCAATGCCTAGTGCTCCATCCTGATCCCTGTGTGTGATGGTACTGTGTATGCCAACTGTGGTATTGGTGCTGTAATTGACCCAGTGCTCCCTTTCTCTCCCTTCCCCCTTTCTCCTTCTGTCATCCTGTCCATGTGTGCATTAGCATCATTGGGCGCCGGAGCTGGGGCATCAGCAACAGAGGGAGCTGCATCCCACAGGACCCAGGAGGCAGAGTCCACCAATGCCGAGGGAACCAGTGTGACAGAGGGTGAGGGGAGCACCACGGCAGAGACAGGCGATGACAACACTGATTCAAATACCTCCTCTGATGGAAGCTCCATGGTGGTGGTGACCAACCCAGCTGCAGATACAGCTGCCACCCTCCATACCAGCACTGCCCTCCCAGTAGCCCCTCAGCGAGTTGCCCATGCCCGCTCACCCAGGGTGGGCATCTCCTTCCCCCCAGGCACCTCAGGCCCTGCCCCAGTGACCCCTGCTGCCCTGACTGAGGAGGCTATTGACATTCTGAGATCCATTTCTGTAGGGCAGTCAACCATTGTGAATGCCATCCAGGGGCTGGCATCCCAGATGCAGCAATGCAATACATTCCTGGAGGGCATCCACAGTAGATTGGTGGCCCAACAGAGATTGATTCAGGCTCTGGCCTCCTCTCTGAGGCAGCCATTGTCCCTGCTCCTACGTCCCCTCTCCAACTACCACTTCCCAGTCCCAGTCTGCTCAACCCCAGCCCATCCCATGCACACATACAGACGAGCATGCACACAAGACATCACACAAGAGTGGCACAGTCAAACACAGGCACTACACTTCAGTCCACAACATGTAAACACCAGACAGATGCACACACAACCACAGCCACTGCCTCTGCTGTCTCCCCCTTCTCCTCCTCCACCTCCCTCACAGTCACGTCCACACTCACACCTGCATGCACTGCATCAACATCCACCACCAGCATCACCACACCAAGCAGCACACACACCTCACTTGCAGACACCTCCACAACATCCATCCATGGGTTCCCTGTGGCCTCTCCCACCCCGTCTGTCCCCCCATCCTAAAGGACACAAACACAGGCACTCAGACACCCAACAGCTATCCACCTCACATCAGCACACTGCCCATGCACCTGCACCCGAGTCCAGCAGATGTACTCCTCAAACAACCACTCCCTCAACCTCCACTCCCATCCCTCCTCCCTCATCCCACCCCACTGTACCTAAGACGTTTTTCCTTTGCCCAACTTGACCTTTTCCCTCACCCCTCCCCTCTTCCTGCCCATAAGAGCAGGGTCCCAACGACCCAGCCCAGCACCCCAGACAAACAGTCCACGGGGACAGTGGAGGCACCTCCTAGTTGTGGAGGCAAGACAGTGAAGGATCTCACTCCACCAGCCAGGAAGGGGATGGACCCACTCCACCAGCCAGGAAGGGGATGGATCCTACTCCACCAGCCAGGAAGGGGAAGGATCCCACTCTACCAGCCAGGAAGGGGATGGATCCCACTCCACCAGCCAGGAAGGGGAAGAAGCCCCCACCTCCTGCCATGAAAGGGAAGAAGCCCTCACCTCCAGCTGAGACACAGCAGCCCTAGACTCGAACAGAGGCTGCCCAGGAGGCCCCTTCCCCTGCTGAGACACAGCAGCCCTCACCTCCTGCAGAGGCTGGCAGGGTACCACCACCACCATCAGTGGGCACAGGGCAATCATCCCCTGCTGAGACACATTAGCCCTTGCCTCCAGCAGAGGCTGCCCAGGAAGCACCTTCCCCAGCTGAGACACAGCAGCCCTCACCTCCTGCATAGGCTGCCCAGGAGGCACCTTCCCCAGCTTAAACACATCAGCCCTCACCTCCTGCAGAGGCTTGCAGGGTACCACCACCACCATCAGTGGGCACAGGGCAATCATCCCCTGCTGAGACACATTAGCCCTTGCCTCCAGCAGAGGCTGCCCAGGAAGCACCTTCCCCAGCTGAGACACAGCAGCCCTCACCTCCTGCATAGGCTGCCCAGGAGGCACCTTCCCCAGCTGAGACACTGCAGCCCTCACCTCCAGCAGAGGCTGGCAGGGTACCAACACCACCATCACCACCAGGGGTCACGGAGCCCTCACCTTCAGCTGAGACAATGCAGCCCTCACCTCCAGCAGAGGGCATGAAGGCCACCCTCCATGGACTGCTGTACAAGGAGCCCCCTCCAAAACCAGTGGGTAAGTACCCCACTTGAGAAACTGTGACCTTGCACTCCCAAGCAAAGTATAATTGGCACGGACCCCCCTCCAGAACCAGTGGGCAAGTACCCCACCTGAGAGACTGTGACCTTGCACTCCCCAGCAAAGGATTATGGGCATGGAGCCCCCCCAGCCCCCTCCAGAACCAGTGCGCAAGTTCCTGACTTCAGCTTAGGTGCCCCCCCGCCCCCCTTCCCCCTGAGGTGCCTGCCCACTTCCAAAATGATGCCCCTGCACAGTTCTGTGCGGATGTTGCCAGGAAACAAGTTGGGCATTGGACTGTGCCCTGTGGCCATGTGGACTCTTTGTACTTTGGACTGGACATTGGCTCTTTCTGGACAATTTTACATATCTCTTTGTTATCCAATTGGTTCATTTCGTGGCTGTTCCTATTCAATACATTCTCAGTACTGCCTTACTGTAGTCCTTGCATTATTATGATGTGTGTCGTGTTCCATTGTTTTTCCTCTGCAACTGGTTGTGTGTATGGTGTGTGTGTAAATGGTGTGTGTTGTGCGTGTGTGTATCACTCTTCTTTTTCTCCCTCCCTCCCTTGTGTGCTAGGTGGCTGTACTCACCGTTGTCGTCTTCGTTGGCGTTGGTGTTCCAGGTGGAGCATGGCATAGAAGAGCATCATGAAGAATTGCAGTTCCGGTTCCATGGCGGTGTTGTTCTTCTCTGTGTCTCTTTTGTCTTCTGTGCAGAGTTTCCGTCAGGCTTTTGATTCTGTTGATACCACCCCGGAAATCGTGGCAGATTGCAGTGTCATGATATGGTGGGCGGTACCGTGTCTTCAGTCTGGCTGTTGGTGGCTACCGCTGTGGTGCTTGGTGGCAGTTGGTCTGGTACATTGGCTGTCTATGGGAGTTCTCACCGCCATGGTCTTAATTTGGCAGTAATTACCGCCAGCTTGTTGGCGGTATTATCGCCACTTTAACAGTCACCGCCAATGTCATAATGACCACTTTAATCTTTAAAAATTCTAATCTCCCTACCCTTTATCGGAATTTCATCATTTTAGTATCATTTTAAAGATAAAAATATAGGCCCTCACCCGCCAAGCGGAAACCGCTGAATGACCGCTCTGCGGTCAAAAGGCCGCGGCGGCCATTCTGGCTTTCCCGCTGGGACGGCGGGCGCCCGCCAAAGGAGCGCCCGCCGGCCCAGCGGGAAAGGCCCTGCAACGAGGAAGCCGGCTCCGAATGGAGCCGGCGGAGTTGCTGGGGTGCGACGGGTGCAGTTGCACCTGTCGAGATTTTCACTGTCTGCAATGCAGACAGTGAAAATCATGGTGGGGCCCTGTTAGGGGGCCCCTGCACTGCCCATGCCAGTGGCATGGACAGTGCAGGGGCCCCCAGGGGCCCCACGACACCCGTTCCCGCCATCCTGTTCCTGGCGGGTTTTACCGCCAGGAACAGGATGGCGGGAAGGGGGTCAGAATCTCCATGGCGGCGCTGCTTGCAGCGCCGCCATGGAGATTCAGCCCATGCAGGGGAAATCCGGCGGGAAGCCGCCGGATTCCCTTTTCTGACCGCGGCTTTAACGCCGCGGTCAGAATGGGCTGGGAAGCACCGCCAGCCTGTTGGCGGTGCTTCCGTGGTCGGAATGAGGCCCATAATCTATTGTTATAAATCGGTGTAGGATTTTTATTGTGTTTTGTGTAACTATCCATTGCTAAGCTACCAAGGGTTGAGCCAGGATTAATTTATTGAGACCGTGAATACACTTAGTGGGGGTTTGTGGCCTATTGCTAAGTGTAGGTACTTACCGGCCCTTACCAATAATTCACTTTACAACAGTCAGGAAGGGACCTACACTTAACAATAGGCCCCAAACCCCACTACGTCCAGCCAATCCTTGCTCAACCCTTGGTAGCTTGGTCCATGGGCAGTTAGGTTTAACTTAGGAGACAGGTGTAGAAAACGTTTAATATGAACAAAACAGTAAATAAGTAAAACACAACACAATAAAAACTAGCACCAATACATTAAAAGAGGAAATATTTTTATTAGAACGACTTCAGCGATGCCAGCATGAAAATGCAGCCTGCTCCGTGGACGTTGCTGCACACACACCATGACTGCAGCTGTGTAGGAAGGTAGCCTCTTTCTATCCTTGTTACCCCCACTTTTGGCCGGTTTGTGAGTATACGTCAGGGTGTTTTTACTGTCTCACTGGGATCCTGCTAGCCAAGACCCCAGTGCTCATAGTGAAAACCCTATTTGTCAGTATGTTTTATATGTCTCACTGGGACCCTGCTAGCCAGGACCCCAGTGCTCATAGGTTGTGGCCTGAATGTGTTCCCTGTGTGGTGCCTAACTGTGTCACTGAGGCTCTGCTAACCAGAACCTCAGTGCTTATGCCCTCCTGTCTTTAAATTTGTCACTGCAGGCTAGTGACCATTTTTACCAATTCTGATTGGCACACTGGAACACCCTTATAATTCCCTAGTATATGGTACCTAGGTACCCCGGGTATTGGAGTTCCAGGAGATCCCTATGGGCTGCAGCATTTCTTTGCCACCCATAGGGAGCTCAGACAATTCTTACACAGGACTGCCACTGCAGCCTGAGTGAAATAACGTCCATGTTATTTCATAGTCATTTTACACTGCACTTAAGTAACTTATAGGTCACCTATATGTCTAACCCTCACTTAGTGATGGTTAGGTGCAAAGTTACTAAGTGTGAGGGCACCCTGGCACTAGCCAAGTTGCCCCTGTAGGAAAGTACCATCTTGCCTGGCATATTACACCCCTTTTTCACTGTATATATGTTGTTTTAGTTGTATGTGTTGTAGTGTGGTTGGTTTTATATATTCTTTACGCGTTAGCTTTAGGCATTAGGCCTTTGTGCACTCTGCCCTGGATGTATTTGATTTGTTTGCTAGTAGCTTAGAGCCTTTGTGCACTTTGCTCTACATGTTTCTTATTTGGCTTCGTACTGTCATTTTCAGATAGCCAGTTCTACGGTGTTGTTTTTCTATCCATATCACACTGTTTTGCATACTTCAGCACTGATGTTCTCCATAACATATTCACTCTGTGCTTCAGTCAAGGATACAGTCTGGTACATTGCCGATAGACGTGGTTGGAGTTTAGACTTGGCATTTCTGCGTAGGGACATTTTGTGATCACGCTGACATATAGGTTATAAAATAACTTCCTTGTCCCAATACACGGAAGAGGGAGATTCCGACCAGGGAACCACAACTAGATGCTGACTGCCTCGTTGCAGATGCTGAACCAAGATCACAGGCCTTTGCTCAGGTATGAAGGCTGATGTCTCCGCAGTGATACAGATAGGCAAGCTAGGCGCTTAACATGCTGTGCTCGAAATAGAACAAAGCGAAGTGAGAGTAGAAACTAGAATATACAATGATTGCTTTATTCTTATGTTTTACTCTCCTGGTAACTATTTCAATCCTACTGTGTTGTATGGTTCTGGTTATCGCGGCTCATGCCTTATTCTCTAAAATACAGTTGTTTTATTAAAACATTATATAAAACTTATACTGTCTTTGTCATTTGTATATGAGATCATATTGTAAATGAGAGAGTTGGCTTGGATCTGAGTGACCACGACTTCCCTGAGAAGTTCTGAAGATGTCATGCGCTCGGCTGCCCAATCATCTCTTCCCCCTGGGAGAAATGAGGCACTGCTAGTTAGCCGGAGAAAAAACCAGATTTAGGGTGACAGAGTTCTTTACACGTGGGTCAGACTCAGTCCCCCACACCGTTATAGATCCTGCCGCCTAAAAATCCAGTAGTCTCATTTAGGATAATGAGAGCCCACGCGACATGGCGCCGCCAACGTTTGGTCTGGCTCTAATGTTTGGGTCCGGCTGACTCTCTTGATCTCATATATACTTTGACTCCTCGGTTCCGTAAACGGAGACGTCCGTGGGGCTGAGGGTTTCCGCCACCACGATAGTGGTTGGTTGTTCAAAGGAAAAACCCCGATATTGGTGTGCCTTTTTGGATCTCGGGCTATTTTTAACAAATGGCGAATCCTATTGTGGTTAATATAGCTAACAATATGCGTCACCCGCTCATAGGACACCTGATAGCACATGGACTAACTGTCCAAGGGGGTCCAGTCACTTTTGTGGTGGATGCCCATGCAGCCTATAGAACAGAACTTTTTTATTCTTGGGTCGTGTTTCCAGCAGTTGATGGGGGTACGAATACATTTCATGATTATACAGTTGCGAATGTCCCTGGACAATACAGGGCTTATGCATATTTAGAGATACCTTTCTCTTATCAAGAACACCATAATTGGCTTGATGGTGCCCTCCCACACACCGTGGCACAAGTTAGGCTAGGTCCGTTGAGTAATGATGGTCCGACCTGGCCTTTATTGGCCACTTATACACCATATCCTGCGGTTGCTAATTTGGCAGTGGCTGATGTCCGTCGTTTATACATAGACTTAACAAGTACATACAGACGGTTAGTTCAGTTTGTAATGCAAAGCTTGAATACAAATGCAGCGCGAGCTGCTCCAGCGCACCCACAAGCAGTGGTTCCGGGTATTAATCCGGCCACTGTTCACTCAGTTATGGGTAAAATACCGGCTAAACGTGAGGAAACTCCATTTTGGCTGGCGCAAAAGATTAATACGCTGAAAGCAGTGTTTCCCCATATGGGCACTCAGGATAAACATAGGATATTGACGATGTGTTTGCCGTATGGGATGGTTCCTCCGGTGGACCTTTGTAATACCTGGGGCACGGTGTTTGCCGCGCTCTACACAACGGCACATGGTACGCCGACATTGGCTAATTTACCGGAGGTGCTTAAACAAATTCAAGATGAATATGGAGCTGCACCAGCCTTAGATTTGGGTATGCAGTTATTAGGCAATTTTGCCACCGTTTCTTCTATGATTTTGAGTAATCTCAAGGGAGAGGCTGTAGCACTAGCAGTGCGAATGCGTCTTCGGGACGTTCCACAGATTAATCAAGAGCGGGAACTTCCGAGAATAATAGCAGAAACCTATTCTAGTATCGGTCGCGATAGCCTAGGGGCTAGACCGCAGAAACCCCAGTTGCAGGGTAAAAATAATAAAGATACTGCTAAACAACAGCAATCTGAGGGTACAAAAAAGCGCTGGGAAAAGAAACAGCAAACACCTAAACAAAATGAGGGACAGTCTCCGCAACCGGAGACCCCGCAGAATAGGTATAATCTCAGGAATAGGGATAATTTGAAAACGCCTGATAGATATCATTATAATGATACACGCCAATCTTGTTCCTTTCAGGACTCCTCAGAGAAGAGAAGTGAGAGAGGTGGGCGGTCAGAGCGGAGGACGGAGTACGTGAAACCAAGACAGGATTCACAACGCTCAGCGGAGGTTTCTGTTAAACAAGAAGAGAAACCGCTGCAACAAAAACAGCAGTTTAAAAAGAAGAAGGTGGCAGCAGTCTCTGTTAGACATGCCGCTCAAGAAGAGAGTTCTCTTGATGAACAAGACATGGGCGTTAGCACTGTTAGACAGCGCGGCAGAGGTCACAATAGTTCGCCGGAGTCTTCTAGAGCATCTGGAGGTGAAAGCAACTGATGACTTCATACAAGTCGAAACAGCGGATATGCGAGTCTCTGATCCTGATAGAGTATATTTAGTGACTCTGCGATTAGAAGGGGACATTGACCGCATTGTACACGCCATTTTTTGGGACCATATGGTAAAATCATATGATGTTCTACTGGCCGAACAGGATTGGCCACCTGACTTTGTTCGCGACTGTTCGGTTGGGGAGGATGTTATTACACCTTCCTTCTCACCACTTGTTCCGAGAGAACTGGCGGAGTCCTATAGTAAATTGTGGGCTCTGGCACAAGCTCCCGCCTTATATAGAAATAACGTGGGGTGGGATAAACAATCACCTTATCATGTAATTCCAATAAAGGGCGAACCTCAGCCACAGCCGCAGTATCCTATCAAATTTGAGGCTAGGGCATCGCTTAGGCAAATTCTTATAGAATTGGAATACCAGGGTGTAATTGAACCCTGTGTCTCGCCGATGAATAATCCCTTATTTCCAGTTTCTAAACCGGACCATTCCTATAGGATAGTGGTGGATTACAGACATTTGAATAGTCATACACGCACATATGCGATACAAAATTCACATAGTGCAGCGCTTATGAACAATATAATGCGTAAAAAATATAAAACAACGTTGGATATCTCGAATGGGTTTTTCTGCCAAAATATAGCGCCCGAAAGTCGGGACTATACCAGTTTCAGTGCGTTTGGCTCGCAGAAATTTTTTTGTCGTTTGCCTCAGGGGTATAAAAACAGCCCAGGACAGCTCGCGTGACTGAAATACTGCACGAGTTGGACCCTGAAGCGTTATCATATGTTGATGACATATATCTGACCGACGATGAGATTCTACAGCATCTAAGGCGTGTATCGCGCATTGTTGTGGGGTTTGCAGATATCGGCTATAAGTTTAATTTAAAAAAATCAAAAATTGCCTTCCTCAGTGTCATTTTCCTTGGATATGAGTTGTCAAGTGAGGGCAAGAGCTTAGCGCCACATTTTCTGGAGAAATGTGCTTTTTTGCAGCCACCAAATACGGTTCGGAAACTACAGTCATTGTTGGGGTTTCTGAATTTTGGCATGACGTACATTCCTGAATATGCTACGCGTATAAAACCTTTATACAAATTGATTCGCCCGAATTTTTCAAGTAGATTTTGGACGACTGAGCATACATAGATATTGCGTGACTTACAGACTGATCTTTTATCGGTCAAACACTTACATACACGGGACAATAAGACACATTTAGTCATCAGGGTAATACCTGGGGCTGTTGGGTTTACGTATGTCACTTTTAATGAGGGTGAGACAGTCCCGATAGCATACAAGTCTCACTTGTATTCTTCTGCAGAACAACGCTTTGCACAGACTGAGAAAATACTCACTGCAGTACAGATGGCTGTGATTAAAGAAAGACCACTTGCCCAGGGCCAACGCATCATTGTCGTTTCCCCGGTTCCGGCCCTAGAGGCTGTTACTAAAGCGAGTGTTCCTAATTCGAAAGCTTTACACCGCGATGGATACAATGGGCTACGTCTTTAACAGCCTCTGATGTAGATTACATATTTGACCCTAAACTGCAGACTCAAGAATTTCTACTATATGAAATAGAATACCCAGTCCCTGCTGGCACATTACCTATTGACCAGTACCAGGTGGTCATGTATACTGATGGTTCTGCGCAACCAGTGGTTGGGACTAAACAGCAGTATTCTGCTGCATGTGCGGTGGTGAGTGGCACGATGGAGGGGAACATGTTCTGCCCCCGACATACTCATACTAAAACCTTGGGAGATTGTACGGCACAGCTGGCTGAGCTCAAAGCTCTTTTGTTAGCGTTGGAGCATGCAGAGCCGGCGATGTTGACCTTGTTGGTCTGTGACTCCTACTATTGTGTGCAGTCTTTCAATGAATATCTACACTATTGGAAAATTAATGGGTTTAAAGATTGGCAACACCATTAAACATAAATTGTTGTGGGGTAAGGTTGCGGATCTAAAAGAGACGCTTCCTAATGTCCATGTTGTGCATACACTTGGACACCAGCGCGTTGGAATACACGTTGCTGGGAATACTATGGCTGATGAAGCCGCGAAATTGGCAGTGGCTGTCGCCACTGTGGCCGCAGTAACTCGTTCGAGTTCCAAACCAGACACAGAGATTTCGGCTGCCATTAAGGCTTCGGCTGATGGTACGCCCTTTCCTAGAGGATTTCCTTCTAAATATAGTTACTGCTTGAATAGTGCACTGAGCGCTGTTGTTAATATTCCAGGCGTTGGTGTACGTGAAATACCAAATAACATTGAGAGACCTCGATTCATTTCTGCAGCACATGAGGGGGCGGCATCTGCACATGCTGGTGTGGCAGCCACAATTTCACTTCTACAGGCTCGTTACTGGTGGCCTGGTCTCTATAAAGAGACAAAGCAGTATGTCCTTTGTTGTGACATTTGTCAACAAATTAAAGCTTCATCGGCTAAACGCCCGCAGCAGACGCCCCTTCTGATTTCAAATAAACCTTTACAGTGTGTGTACTTGGATCATTGTGGTCCACTGGCACCAGATAGTGCATACAAATATATTTTGGTTGCTGTAGATTCGTGCTCCAGATTTGTGTGGGTCTGGCCACAGTGCTCGGCTGACGCTCGAACTGTTATTGAAGATTTGCGCATCTTTGTCGATACATTTGCAGTTGCGGCTTTTCATTCGGACCAGGGCCCTGCTTTTGCTTCAAAGGCATTCAGGGACACCATGGCTTCGTTGGGGGTCCAGCTCCAATTCTCGTCTCCATTTCATCCCGCGGGAAATTCAGTCGTGGAGCGATTAAATCGTGATTTAAAGCAATCCTTAACGGCCAGAGTTATAGGTACGGGTCGTAGTTGGCTGGTCCACCTTTATGGAGTACAAAGAGCACTTAATAACTTGCCTAGACGGTCACTGGGGGGTCGTACTTCATATGAGTGCCTGTTTGGAACACAAATGTATGTTCCTGATTTAGATGGTCCTGGTGTGGAGGCGGCAGATACGCCCTTTGACAAAAATGATCGTGTCACTGTTTTGCAGGATTTACAACAGTTCCGTGAAGATAACTCTTCTGCGAGTGCTGCCTCCTCAGGAATTAAGGATGAGCCAGTAACACCTACTGGTTGGATACCCAGGATTGGGGATCTAGTGCGTGAAAAGGTCGCAGTAAAGAAAGAATTTGGTCCTTCTTATCGAGCACCAGTCCCTGTGTTAGGGGTAAGCGGCACAAGAACTGTGATTTTACCGCCGCTGCGAGGGGCCAAAGGAAATCGCTTTGTTTCTATTCATAATGTCAAGTTACAACATGTGGCCGATTCTGCACAGCAGACCAAAAGGGACACCCAGTAGTTCCGGAATCCCTCTCACTACTGGAGAAGAAGTCCCACTGCAGGTGATTTACACCGACACTGTTACCTCTCCGTGCTTGGGGAGGGTGGAAGATGATCTTGCGATTGTTCCACAGACGACGATTAATTTGGAATCTTTTGATCAGGTTACTGTTCGTTCCACTGATGTTTCTGAACATGTGGTTTATAGCGTGCCTCGGCGAGAGCCTCCATCTGCTTCTATGTTCACAGTTGCACCTTTTGCAAGAACTGCCTCTGGCTGCTTTAACGACACTGATGATGTAGTGTCCGCCTCCTCGTCCTCCGTGTCTTCGGTCCGAGGTCCACGTAAGATGCTGTCTTGGCTTAAATGCACATATTTTGTTTTTCCTTGGAACTATTTGTGGCTTTTTATGGCTGTCATGACTATTTTTTTATGGTTGGGTTTGTGGTTACTTTTTTTCTAATAATACATGGTCATTTTCTTCCTGATCGATCTGACATTGAACACGTCACAACTGTGTTGAAACCCCATTTTTCGTCTCACATGGTTCGAAGAGACTTTTCCAATGTAAACATTTCTGCGATACCGATTCCGGATGGGATTGTGTGGGATAAAGTAATGTTTGATATATATGGTACCACTGAATTGATTCAAATACCGTATGTTCTCAAGTTATCAATGAATGATATTGTTATACCAGGTATTGTCTCTGATGATTGGGATGTGAAGACAGTAGATTCTATGCTATCAGACTTACAATATTATACTGTTTACGATGATGAAGATGCTTACCAGTTTAGAGATAATCATGGTGACATGTTTTGCTACAACTATTATGGACACCATTTTATTCACAAAGCTAGTAGCCCTAAGTCCATTTTTAATTATGTACAATGGGAACATTGTTCAACTCCTCCACAAGGAAGTTCGAAAACTTATTATGATAAATTTGCATATTTTTCTGGGCATAATCAACGAAATGCTAAGTCTTACTATTTCAAGGTTACTCCGTATTCTAATAAGCAAATGTTGTTGACCGATACTAAATTGCTATATTCCAATATGTTTGTTTCTAAACTTTCGGTCGAAGGATATGAATATTGGTTTAAGACTATTGATCTAAAAAGGGTTTGGGGAACGAAAAATTGGCAAATGCAAGGCAGGGGCACATTATTTAGGGCGTGTATTATCCCTGTGCAACTGATTTTCCTCAATGACACAGTACAACAGACTAGTTGTTTAGGCTTGGCAACAATTAGAGAATTGAATTTGCCTGGAATACCTGTCCCTTCCAAATTAAAAAATTGGCAGCACTATGTGAACGCTACTTTTGGTGAATTTACACATTGGGTCCAGAATGGTACGCTTAACACTTCATTGTTACATCCCGGCGGGTGGTTATTATGGCCTGTAGACACTAATGAGTGTCATCAACGTTTTGTCACCTCTTCAGGGGGGTTCAGGACTAGTAGGGCAGACCCTCGTTATGTTTCACCAGAGCATGCTGATATTATAACTACATACAGCGTGGGGAAGCTTTGTCAGCAATGGTTGAAGACATCCACTCTGGATGCAGTTAAGTCACACCTCACGTTACTGTCTAATGATACTGATTTACATGATTTTTTGTCAGGTCCCAAGGTACCACGAAAGAAAAGATTCATATATGAAGTTTATAATGAGATTTGGAAGCTTTCACAACAGGAGGCTGCAGCCCGATTGCGGCAGATTGATCAGGAAAATCTGATGCTAACTTTGTCTGTTGTTGATAATGGCATGCATACACTTTCTGACCGTGTTTACACGATTGCCAACATTGTTTCCTCTGCCATTGACATTATTAAATCGGATATGTCTTCTTTATATCATGGGCAGCGTCAGACGCGGTCCATCATGCAGCTGGGTTGGACTCTTCAGACCTTGAAGGCAGGTCGCGTTCCATGGCAGCATATTCGCGCCAGAGAGATCTTTGTCTCATTTAATTTGACTCGTCAGCAACAGCTGATGGCTAAAAAGGAAGCAACTTATGTTATGTTGAATATTGTGAAATTGGAGAAACTGCCTTTCACGGTTGCTGAGGTTCCGTCAGCTGAGTGGTTGATTCATGGAGTTATCAATATGCCTATTTCCACTCTACAATTTACTTCTTGTCTGAAGCACATTCCGGTGGGTAGATATGAACTATTGGGAGACAGTTATATACATGAGGTGTGGGAGCTTCCTTTTCAATACAGATGTGTTAATGGTTTGAGGGAGGTTTTTCTTCGCGGTAGCGAATGCGAAGTTTCTGTCAGCCATTCCATGGTTTGTAAACAGCTGTCCTTGCACGGAGCTTGTAATGCTTCGATTGCTAACTTAGCTTGTTATCTGAAGGGAGTTCCAGTCCCGATTATTAAAAACACTTTCCAGGTGCTTTCTAACAGCAGTTACATTGTTCTCAACAGCGAGCGCTGCTGTGGCATGCGTGCCGGAATAGTTTACGTTGTCGTTGTCAGCAAGGCCGTTACGTGCTGCGGGAATGTGTTGTATCCCCCCACTCAAATAAGGGAGGTAGCGGACATCTGGCCTCATATTGCTACTTTCAAGGTTAGTTTCGACAAGTTGAGTCGACTGAAAGCTTTATTGTTTCAAAAGCATGTGGCCCTTACATCTGCTAGCGAGACCTACGCACTTCAAGTGGCAAGGTCATCGGCGGAAATACAGTCCCTTTTGAATACTAACTTTCCGAGTCACTTCGGTGAACTTGTGGGACGTATATTTAATGCATCCAGCACTGCTGGTATTGCACACTTTTTCCAAGCCGTTGGTGTTGGTTTTGCTCACACCTTCTCTTCTATATTCGGTTTGATACCTTCGGCTATACATTCGATTTCCGGAAGCATTTTTGGGGGTTTCCCAATTACTTTGGCTTTATTGGCTGGAGTTTTGCTGCTGTTGCTCTTCTTTCGCAATGGCTGTCCCGCCACAACGAGATCCACTATTGCTGCTCCCATCAGCACAGCTGTGTCGTGAACGCATGATGCAGCATTTTGGAGCGACACTCCTAGGCTACTTGGAGTGTGACTGGTCTCTGTCATTCAGACCGGTCTTGGACTGTGTGCAACCCGTGTTTCGGTGCCTTTGGTGCTCGTTTGAACATGCACTGGCTCTCTGTCTCTCACTGCAGCGCCCTCCAGTGGTCGATCTTGATCTGTTGATGTTCCCGATTAGGGTTCATTCCCAGACTTGTGCACTCCGGTTGCGTTTGCTTCGTGAGGCAGTTTATGAGATTCCCTTCCTGGAGGAAGATGGATTTGTCTCGTTCATTGGCCCTACACGGGGTGCCGCTCTGAATGGTTTTGGAGCTTTGGAACACACCTGCTCCATGGTATTTTGTGGCGTAGATCTTCCGATATTGGCATACATCGAAGTGGAGGAACTCCTTCTTTCTGTTGCTTCCGGTTGAACAAATGGATTTTTTTCATTTCCTACTAAATTGACATTATATTATATTTGGCTTCTTGTCACATGTTAATCAAATTTATGACTTTGCTGTCTTCTAAACTTGTCGAAATGGATCTATAATTTTAAATTTGCCTTATATTCAGGGCATATTATTGTATTTTTAGAACCACTTGCTACCGACAAGGGGAGGGTGTAGTGTGGTTGGTTTTATATATTCTTTACGTGTTAGCTTTAGGCATTAGGCCTTTGTGCACTCTGCCCTGGATGTATTTTATTTGTTTGCTAGTAGCTTAGAGCCTTTGTGCACTTTGCTCTACATGTTTCTTATTTGGCTTCGTACTGTCGTTTTCAGATAGCCAGTTGTAGGAGGCTGGACTGGCTTGTAGTGAGTACCAAGGGGTACTTGCACCTTGCACCAGGCCCAGTTATCCCTTATTAGTGTATAGGGTGTCTAGCAGCATAGGCTGATAGATAATGGTAGCTTAGCAGAGCAGCTTAGGCTGAACTAGGAGACGTGTGAAGCTACTACAGTACCACAAGTGTCACTTGCACAATATCATAAGAAAACACAATACACAGATATACTAAAAATAAAGGTACTTTAGTTTTATGACAATATGCCAAAGTATCTCAGTGAGTACCCTCAGTATGAGGATAGCAATTATACACAAGTTATATGTACACAATACCAAAAATATGCAGTATAGTCTTAGAAAACAGTGCAAACAATGTATAGTTACAATAGGATGCAATGGGAACACATATGGATAGGGGCAACACAAACCATATACTCCAAAAGTGGAATGTGAACCACGAATGGACCCCAAACCTATGTGACCTTGTAGAGGGTCGCTGGGACTATTAGAAAATAGTGAGAGTTAGAAAATTAGCCCTCCCCAAGATCCTGAAAAGTGAGTGCAAAGTGCACTGAAGTTCCCCAAAAGACAAAGAGTCGTGATAGAGGAATAATGCAGGAAAGACACCAACCAACAATGCAACAACTGTGGATTTCCAATCTAGGGTACCTGTGGAACAAGGGGACCAAGTCCAAAAGTCACAAGCAAGTCGGAGATGGGCAGATGCCCAGGAAATGCCAGCTACGGGTGCAAAGAAGCTTCTACTGGACAGAAGAAGCTGCGGTTTCTGCAGGAACAAAAAGGGCTAGAGACTTCCCCTTTGGTGGACGGATCCCTCTCGCCGTGAAAAGTCGTGCAGAAGTCTTTTCCCGCCGAAAGAACACCAACAAGCCTTGCTAGCTGCAAATCATGCAGTTAGCGTTTTCGGACGCTGCTGAGGCCCAGGAGGAACCAGGAGGTCGCAAATTGGACCAGGAGAGAGAAGGGACGTCGAGCAAGACAAGAAGCCCTCTCTGAAGCAGGTAGCACCCGGAGAAGTGCCAGAAACAGGCACTACAAGGATGCGTGAAACGGTGCTCACCGAAGTTGCACAAAGGAGTCCCACGTCGCCGGAGACCAACTTAGAAAGTCGTGCAATGCAGGTTAGAGTGCCATGGACCCAGGCTTGGCTGTGCACAAAGGATTTCCACCAGAAGTGCACAGGGGCCGGAGTAGCTGCAAAAGTCGCGGTTCCCAGCAATGCAGCCCAGCGAGGTGAGAAAAGGACTTACCTCCACCAAACTTGGACTGAAGAGTCACTGGACTGTGGGAGTCACTTGGACAGAGTTGCTGGATTCGAGGGACCTCGCTCGTTGTGCTGAGAGGAGACCCAAAGGACCGGTAATGCAGCTTTTTGGTGCCTGCGGTTGCAGGGGGAAGATTCCGTCGACCCACGGGAGATTTCTTCGGAGCTTCTGGTGCAGAGAGGAGGCAGACTACCCCCACAGCATGCACAAGCAGGAAAACAGTCGAGAAGGCGGCAGGATGAGCGTTACAGAGTTGCAGTAGTCGTCTTAGCTACTTTGTTGCAGTTTTGCAGGCTTCCAGCGCGGTCAGCAGTCGATTCCTTATCAGAAGGTGAAGAGAGAGATGCAGAGGAACTCTGATGAGCTCTTGCATTCGTTATCTAAAGCCAGAAAAGAGGGTTTGGCTACTTAGGAGAGAGGATAGGCTACTAACACCTGAAGGAGCCTATCAGAAGGAGTCTCTGACGTCACCTGGTGGCACTGGCCACTCAGAGCAGTCCAGTGTGCTGGCAGCACCTCTGTTTCCAAGATGGCAGAGGTCTGGAGCACACTGGAGGAGCTCTGGACACCTCCCAGGGGAGGTGCAGGTCAGGGGAGTGGTCACTCCCCTTTCCTTTGTCCAGTTTCGCGCCAGAGCAGGGCTAAGGGGTCCCTGAACCGGTGTAGACTGGCTTATGCAGAATTGGGCACATCTGTGCCCAAGAAAGCATTTCCAGAGGCTGGGGGAGGCTACTCCTCCCCTGCCTTCACACCATTTTCCAAAGGGAGAGGGTGTAACACCCTCTCTCAGAGGAAGTCCTTTGTTCTGCCATCCTGGGACAAGCCTGGCTTGACCCCAGGGGGGCAGAAACCTGTCTGAGGGGTTGGCAGCAGCAGCAGCTGCAGTGAAACCCCAGGAAAGGCAGTTTGGCAGTACCAGGGTCTGTGCTACAGGCCACTGGGACCATGGAATTGTGCCAACAATGCCAGGATGGCATAGAGGGGGCAATTCCATGATCTTAGACATGTTACATGGCTATATTCGGAGTTACCATTGTGAACTACATATAGGTAGTGACCTATATGTAGTGCACGCGTGTAATGGTGTCCCCGCACTCACAAATTTCAGGGAATTGGTCCTGAACAATGTGGGGGCACCTTGGCTAGTGCCAGGGCGCCCTCACACTAAGTAACTTTGCACCTAACCTTTACCAGGTAAAGGTTAGACATATAGGTGACTTATAAGATACATAAGTGCAGTGTAAAATGGCTGTGAAATAACGTGGACGTTATTTCACTCAGGCTGCAGTGGCAGGCCTGTGTAAGAATTGTCAGAGCTCCCTATGGGTGGCAAAAGAAATGCTGCAGCCCATAGGGATCTCCTGGAACCCCAATACCCTGGGTACCTCAGTATCATATACTAGGGAATTATAAGGGTGTTCCAGTAAGCCAATGAAAATTGGTAAAATTGGTCACTAGCCTGTTAGTGACAATTTGTAAAGAGAGAGCATAACCACTGAGGTTCTGGTTAGCAGAGCCTCAGTGAGACAGTTAGGCACCACACAGGGAACACATACATATAGGCCACAAACTTATGAGCACTGGGGTCCTGACTAGCAGGGTCCCAGTGACACATAACAAACATACTGAAAACATAGGGTTTTCACTATGAGCACTGGGCCCTGGCTAGCAGGATCCCAGTGAGACAGTGAAAACACCCTGACATACACTCACAATCAGGCCAAAAGTGGGGGTAACAAGGCTAGAAAGAGGCTACTTTCTCACACAACCCCCCCACAAACGAAGGACAATAAGGCTAACCTTGGCCAGTTGAGACTTTATTGTCTAAGTGGTGATAAGTAGAGAGTAGCTCTGCAATAGACTGGTTACTCCCTTTATCATCCACTATATGGTTACTTCCCTGTGGGGATGTAAACCACCCTGTTTGACGTTTTTTAGCTAAGCAACAATGTGAAGATGTATTTTCATAGTTTCTATCAGTAAGTTTTAGTTTAGAGCAGTGGGAATTTTCCACTGAACCTATTTGTAATGATGGAAATGCCAGACAGGGATGCTGTCCCAATAACGCCATAGCTGGGCAAAAACTTTGTCCATATGGCTGAAAGAGAGAACAGGGATGCTGTTTCTCTTGAGTTGGAGCAGGGCAGGGATGCTGTCCTATGAGCTCCACACTAGGGCAGGGATGCTGTCCTAAGTGTTGTGAGGCAGTGCAGGTTTTCTGCACTAAAGTTTCTCTGGGAGGGTTGGAGGGATGCTCCATGTTAACTAAAATGGTGCTCTTTTTCTCACCAATGTTAGTTATCCCACAGAGAGGTACTTCTACCTCAGGGAGTACAGTTTTGCCAACTGATGATTCCCTTGGAACAGGTGCCACCCCAGGAGAGGTTTCTCCCACCACAGGAATGGTATCCTGAATGGTAGAGTGGTTAGGGGATACTGTGATACCCTTTTTACCTGTTGATGGAGAGGGATCCTGAGTTCTCAGGCCTTCTCTCCTTTGCTTTTTCATTTCAGTAGAAATGAGAGGGAACAATTCCTCAGGGATGCCCAGCATGGCTACATGGGCATAAAACTCTACATCAGCCCAACCTGAGGCCTCTAGGTCATTACCTAAGAGATAGTCTACAGGTAAGCTAGGTGATACCACCACCTGCTTAGGGCCAGTAACTCCACCCCAACTAAACTGAATTATAGCTAAGGGAAGAAACTTAGTGGAGTTATGGACATCAATTATCTTATATTGTTGTCCAATGATGTGTTGATCAGGGTGCACTAGGTTTTCAGTCACCAAAGTGATACTGGCACCTGTGTCCCTGTAGGCCAAGGCCTCAACACCATTTATTGAAACTGTCTGCCTGTACTTATCCATTGTAAGGGGACAAGCAGCCAGTGTGGCAAGGCCAATGCCACTAGGTGTGACAGAAACTGTCTTGGGACTGACTACCCCAGTTTCTACTATGGACCCATAAGTGAACCCAACTACACCCTTAACTTGACTGTTGCCAGCAGTCCCACCACTAGTACCATTACTGCTAGGGGCACTAGAGCTTGATGTATTAGTGGTGGTAGGCTCAGGGGGTTTACCTGGACAGGACTTATCCCCTGGCCTATGGCCTTTGTTTTTACACACAAACCACCAAGGCTTTTTAATGTGTGTGGGTTGAGAAGAAGAGGAAGAATTTGTTTTATCCCCACCCTCTGAAGAGTGTTTAAGATTTAAAGAAGGATCTTTGGTTTTACCCTTATCCCCATGCTTATCTTGAGATTTTTCACCATCTTTCTTCTTATTGCCATCTTTGTCACCCCCTGTATGAACTTTTCTGTTCACCCTTGTTCTGACCCATTTGTCTGCCTTCTTTCCCAATACTTGGGGAGAGGTCAGATCAGAGTCCACCAAGTACTGGTGCAACAAATCAGACACACAATTATTAAGAATATGCTCTCTCAGGATCAAGTTATACAGGCTGTCATAATCAGTAACTGTACTGCCATGTAACCACCCCTCCAAGGCCTTCACTGAATGGTCAATGAAATCAACCCAGTCTTGTGAAGACTCCTTTTTGGTCTCTCTGAACTTTATCCTGTATTGTTCAGTGGTTAAGCCATAACCATCCAGGAGTGCATTCTTAAGAACTTTGTAATCATTGGCTTCACTTTCTTTCACAGTAAGGAGCCTATCCCTACCTTTTCCACTAAATGATAGCCATAGGATAGCAGCCCACTGCCTTTGAGGGACATCCTGTACAACACAGGCCCTCTCAAGTGCAGCAAACCACTTGTTAATGTCATCCCCCTCCTTATAAGGGGGAACTCTCTTGTGCAGATTCCTGGAATCATGCTCTTTTCCAGGATGACTATGGGGAATACTGCTGCTGCCACCATGGGTTTCAAAACCCAATTTCTGTCTTTCCTTCTCTACTTCTAAGGATTGTCTATCTAAATCCAGCTGTTGCTGTTTAAGCTTCAGTCTGGATTGCTCCACTCTCAATCTATTGAGCTCCCTTTCTAACATTCTGTCATCAGGGTGGGTGGGAGGGACATTCCTAGACACAGAAGTATGGTGAGAATGGACAGAAGGAGACCTATCCCTTACAGAAGTCACCCTAACAGCTTGGTTAACAGAAACATCACTTCTACTGTGGTGAGAAGTGAAGAACCAGAACCTTATGGGCCTGGCGGCGCAGGGTACGCCTGAAATCTCCTTGGATTCACCTGCCTCAACTAACAGAGACACGGGACACTCTGTCAGGCGTAAAAGATCAGATTTTATTAGCTGCAGCTAGTACAGTTGTCCAAGAAGTACACAAGGTATGTTCTCAGGAGACTGCCACTTTACTTTGTGGCGCACAATCTTATATACCGTATAAAAACCATTTATTAACTACATACACTCCCAGAACACATAGAAAGGAGCCAGTAAGAATAATGTAAAGATAGAACAGAGCCAATAGAAATGTCGGAAAACAAGACAGAACAAAGTATCAAGTGACTTAAGGTTGCCTCCCCTCCAGCTGTGTTTGTCACCCCTCCCTTGAACTAATTCATTAACCGATCCACAACGAAGTTGCATGTGGTGCGATAAGTTTGTGTGCGTTTGGAGGACAGTTGTGAAATGAGAGAATACTAGCAAAGGACAGTGAAGGCCAGACGATAAGATAAGATCGGCGGAGAATAGTGTGAGCCTACAGATAGTTGAAACAAGGATTAGAAAACCAGACAGGGATTAGTGTACTCGGTCAGACCTTAATACCAGCCTTGTAAAGATAGAGGCAGAAGGCTGTTTTGAACACCATGTTGCAGAATAAGCAGAAAAGGCAGAATGGACTTCGTTCGCTGTGCTGCCTGAGTGAAGGCAACATAAAATGGCGGCGGGCCACAAAATGGCGGGTCGATACGATCGTATTAAAAATCGAATTTCCTCAGACCCTCCTTTTGCCAGAACTCAGGCAAGATACACAAACTCATGTTAATCTGAGTCGATGTCTATGGCCATGAGGTCATCAAGCTGTTGCTGTACCATCATTTTGATATTCTCTGCTCTTTGTGACTTGGGTTTGGGAATACATGCAGTAGCACATAGGTTGCAGATGGCAGGACCGCAGTGCATACAAAGACAACAAGAGAATATAAAAGCAAAAATTACTCCAAAGAATGTCAATACCTTCCAACCCCATTTGGACAGTATTCCCCAAAACCACTCCGAAAAGGACCAATCTCCTTCGTCCTGATGAATCGACTCGGAGATTATGTGTAACTTAGAGATAGCTTGGTATACTGTCGGAGCGTCATTAGGTATGAAAATACAGCAACTTGATCCGATCAATTTGCATACTCCACCACGGTCCGCAAGAACAAAGTCTAAGGCAACACGGTTCTGCAAGGTCATAAGACGATCAGCCTGTAGTTCAGCTGTAATGTTACTTAAAGCTCCTACAGTGATGTCTATGGTGGTTTCTACGACACGAACCAATTGCCTTATATTTCTGCTGTTGGCCATTGGACCCCAGAAGGGAAGAAATCCTTTGAGGAAATCTCCTCCCTCTTGTCCTGCTGTGTCTTTCGAATCCACAATCCCTCTGCCATATCTATTTTTATGATGGTTCGCAGGAGCGGTGTATGTAGGGGGAAGAAGAAAGGCTATATAACAAGTACCAGAGAAATCAGCTGGCAACCATGTATAAGCCCTATCGTGGCAAACGAAGTATGTACCTTGAGATGGTACTAACGGCAGTGAATTCAGGGCTGAATAAACATATTTATGGGAACATAAACTTTCTCTTTGTCCGGTGTTTGGAGTTCTACCATTTATTTGCAGACAGAAATTTCCTTGTTGGGGTATGACCCGTATCGGAGGAGATTTTCCTTGCTTAACCTTATCATTGAGGCTGGAAATGTAATTAGTTATGTTCCAATTGGTATATGCTTTTCTTTCATCTATGGAAGCTTCACTTTTTTCCATGATTTTAGCCATAGCTACCATTCCCTTTATCAATAAACTATGACTGAAATCTGAACCAACACTATGTGAACTGACAGGTTGTTTAATTTTACTTTGATATGCATTATTGAAAATGACAAAATAAGCCCAAGCGGAACCTTCATAGGAGAATGGAAGAACTAAATATGGCATTCCTTTTTCTACCGTATGTGGTATGAGTCCACACACCCAACAGTCAGTTGTATTGATCACTAACTGATGTTGATGTAACAACTGGACGAAGGAATTGTTAAAGTATTCAGTTCTTCTGATGAGTTCATGCTGGGGAAGAGTGTGAAATAGGTGCGGAGAGATAGTAGAAGAAGATGTAGAGGTAGGAGAAGAGACAACTTTTTGCTGCAGAGTAATAATGATCCAGTTTACAGATGCCAAAAGAATACACGACAATATAATGACGCATAGAGCAATACTACAACGACTATATATTTCTTTACAATTATTCTTTACATTTTTACTTTCTCTTTTATCTAATGTAGCCTCCATCTTTCTAAGTGGATGCTCACGGCAATCTTCCTCAATCACTGTAGTCACGATTATCTACCGTCCTATGACACTGTGAGGTCCTGCAGGCCTATTGCCACTTACTCAGGTCGTAACTAAGACTCCTACCGTGACCCTGCAACCGGGATAGAGTACTACATAGGAGAGAAATTTACAAGTTCTTTGGTCTTGGTCTCAAATTATAGCGTTCCTGTCCAGAGGCAGTCTGGTTTTGAAACAATGTTCCTGGATTTGTCGTGTTTAAGCGACGATGCGATGGTATTACTTCTTGAAGGATGTCGTCGTCCTCTTTCTCAGAAAGTGTTCCAATTAGACGTGCATCACTGAATGGTACAAATTGCGGAACTTTCTCACTTTCAGAGTCACTGATGCCTCTACGGACCCACTGATCGAAAGGCAAGGGCAAAGGCACTTTCTTGCAGTGCACGGCATGCACCCAGTTTTTCTTTCCTTCGACTTTAACTGCTGTTCTTGTGGTCAAAAGAACCAGGCGTGGCTCTCTCCATCTGGGCTCCAAATTTCTCTGTCGTTGGAAATTTTTCGTGCAGACCCAGTCACCTGGTCGGATGGAATGACCTGGGTCTGTGGAAGCCTCTGGTAGAGCACTCTGAACCTGTTGATGAAGAACACGCAATTTAGTTGTAAGGTCATGCAAGTAGTCAATCAACATCGGGTATGGCAAGTCTGAGTATTTCTTAGGGCGAGGAACTCCCCATACATTAGCTGGGCGACCAAATATCACTTCGTAAGGGCTAAGCCCCAAACGAGAGTGTACTGCTGTTCTGGTGGACAGAAGAGCCAATGGTAAAGCATCAGGCCAATTAAGTCCTGTGCTAGCTTGCACCTTAGCAATTTTAAGCTTCAAGGTTCCATTGTAGCATTCTACTAAACCAGCCGACTGTGGGTGATTCGCCGCGTGGAACTTCTGTTTTATGCCAAGACCTGCACAAACTTTTTGCATGACTTGACCCACAAATTCGCTCCCATTGTCACTCCAGACAATGCGCGGCAAACCAAACCTAGGGAAGAATTCTTTCAAAAGTATTTTGGCAGTTGATAAAGCAGTATTGTCCTTCAGAGGGTAGGCTTCTACCCATCTAGAAAAAGCACATACTACCACCAGAACATATTTGAGGTTGTTGCATCGTTCCATGTGAATATAATCGATCTGCAACACCTCAAATGGATATGTTGGAGGAGCAAAATGACCTGCTGGAGTTGGGGTTCCCTTTCCCGGATTGTACATCAAGCAAACAATACAATGTTTTACTACATTATTTGCACACTTTGGGATCCCCTCATTTTGCCACACTGGAGCCAGAAGCTTACATATTCCTTTTGCACTTAGGTGAGCTGGACCATGTGCCATAGTAACTACAGGTAGTACATAAGCATCTGGTAACAGCCAACGTTGATGTTCTGATAATTCAACCCAACATCCCATCTCATCTAACATTCCTGTACTTTCCTTCCACTTTCTCAACTCATTCTCCGTAGCCTCTCCTTGAATTGATTTCACACTCTCTACTGTATCTTCACACATTCCCTTTTCTCTTACGCAGTTTGCGGGACCTGCAACATACATTCGACTTGTGTTGTCTCTGGCTGTCTTTTTCGCTACCTCATCTGCAAATGCATTTCCTCGACCAACATCGTCCACAATCTTTTTGTGTGCACTACACTTCACGATCGCTATCTGAGTAGGCATTGTAAGTGACTCAAGAAGTTCAGTCACTAATTGACCATGTTGTATCTTAGTACCATGGGAAGTAAAGAATCCTCTTTCCTTCCATAAGCGCCCAAAGTTAAACGCTACACCAAAAGCGTATTGGCTATCAGTGTACACGTTTACTCTTTTTCCTTTGGATAACACACACGCTCTAGTTAAGGCTATCAATTCAGCTGCCTGAGCTGAATTATGTCTAATGCGTGCTGTCTCCACAATCGTATGCAAAGTAGTAATAGCGTAGGCTGAAACTGTATCTCCATTCGGGAGCTTGAAACAAGACCCATCTACCCATAGTGTTCCATCTGGATTCACTAATGGCGTGTCTTTTAGGTCAATTCTACCCTTAGTCTCTTCTTCAGTACGGAGAAAACAATCATGCTGTTCAGAGACATCTCTCTCTTCTGGAAGAGGCAACAAAGTAGCTGGATTCAGGGTATTACATCGTTTGATGTGTATGTGACTAGCCAAAAGCGTCAGCTCATATCCGGACAACCGAGCACTCGTAAGATGCTGCGTTTTTGTCCTATTTAGTAAAGTATCCACTGCATGTGGCACCATAACAATGAGAGTATTATCTAGCACTACTCCAACAGACTGTCGAATAGAAATTGCTGCTGCCGCTGTTGCCTTAAGACAACTAGGCAATGCTTTAGCTACTGGATCTAACGTAGCTGAGAAATATGCGCATGGTCGCTGTTGATCTCCAAAACGCTGCGTTAAGACTGACAATGCACAACCCTCTCTTTCGTGGACATAGAGCGTAAAGGGCTTACTGTAATCAGGACTACCCAATACAGGAGCAGAACACAAAGCAATACGCAAATCAGTAAAACTCTTCTGACACTCGTCAGTCCACGGAAGAGGCTGAGGCGTATCTTTTAAAGTTAGCGCCAACAGCGGTTTAGCCAATAAAGAGAAACTCGGAATCCACTGTCTACAATAAGAAGTAATGCCCAAAAAGGCACGTACCTCTCTTTGTGTGGATGGCACTGACATTTGTGCAATTGCCTGAATTCGTTCGGGGGTCAATCGTCGTCCCTCCTTTGACAAGAGATGACCCAAATAAGTCACCTCGCGACAGACATATTGTAATTTAGAAGGAGAAACCTTGTGATTCAGATCAAACAAATGACGCAACAGTGCAACGGTCACGTTTTTGCAAATCTCCTCTGAATCAGCTGCAACTAATAAGTCATCCATGTACTGAATGAGAGCGGCACCGGACTGTAAGGAAAAGGCATCAAGATGACATTTTAGAGCTTGACTGTAAACAGAGGGACTTTCACAATAACCTTGAGGTGCGCGTTTAAACCGGAAGCTTCGGCCTCCGAGGGAAAAACCAAAAATATCTCTACTCTCTTCGGCGATGGGAATACTAAAGAAAGCATTCTTTAGATCAATAACTGAAAACCAAGTCGCTGTAGAAGGTATCATCGTCATCAGAGCAGTGATATCTGGGACTACAGGAAACTGCGGTACGACAATCTTGTTTACCTCCCGAAGATCAATTACAAAACGATAAACAGGAGGCTGAGAAGGATCAGTGCGTTTAAGAACCGGAAGAACAGGACTGTTACATGTATTTCCTCTCGTTTCCTCAACCACACCCTTCTGAATCAAATCATGGACAATTTCCAGAAGTGCTTTCTCACCTTCAGTAGAGATTCTGTATTGCGGAATACGTGGCATTTCAGCATTGGGCTTAAGAGTAACAACATAAGGTGGGATCTCAAGACAACCAACGTCATTCGGACCCGTAGCCCAAAGCGTTTCGGGAAGAGAAAGCAATTCAGGTGGATTGATCTTTTGATAAGTACATTGGACTAGTCATTTTCTGTCCTAGAGTGAGGTATACACCAGAAGGTGAACAATATATCGTAGCATGCATTCTTTTTAATAGATCTAAACCCAACAGATTTTCACCACAACCATTCGTCAGAAGAAGCGGAGCTTCTAAATCATAAGGGCCTATTGAAACAGGCAAAGGGCAAGAAACTGGATTGCGAACAGGGGCGCCAGAAAATCCTACAGATACATTCGTTAAGCCAGACAAAGGTGCGCCAGGGAGTTTAGAATGAATGATAGAGCTTCTCATGGCACCAGTATCTAAAAGAAATGGCTCTGAAACACCCATTGTAGTGACATTAACATAAGGTCCATTCTGATCCACTGGAATTGACGTAACCCCCTTACTTTGTCCATGGCTGTCCTATTCAAAATGAAGACTTTCATTCCCTCCTTCAATATACTGATCCTCACTGTAATACTGTGTAGACCTAACATTTTGCTGGTCAAAGTAATTTCCGGAATTTGGAGGAACAAAAGAACGCTGCTCTTGGGTTAACACACCTCGACCTCTACCTCTATTTGCTGACTGAAGACCACCACGACCTCGTGAAGCAGATGTTGCTCCATTACGCTGCAACAATGCCGGACAACTGTTCTTAAAATGACCTTCCTCCCTACAATAAGCACATTGATTGGGACCTAGCAAAGGTTTTGGAATGAATGGTTCAGGCTTTTGATACAACCTCTGAAACTGCGGAGGCTGTTGAAACTGAGGCTGAACATAACGAGGAGGATAAGCCTGTTGCAAGAGAACTTTAGTTTTTAATTCTTTCGTCTTTTTCTCTTGTTTTTCCCTTTCTTCTTTGTCTCTATTTTCATAATATTGTGCAGTAGCCAATATCTGGGCGGAAGAAGAAACTGCCCATGAACTCTCGGAGTCTTTTAGCTTGTGTGATAGTTCAGGAAGCAAGTTATATACGAACTTATCCACAAATAATCGCTGTCCCCCTTCTGTAGCCATATCTTGACCACTGTGATCAATGAATGTCTCCTCGAATCGGGTAAAGAAATCGGAAACACTTTCATCTTTCTTTTGTTTACATGCTGCTAGCTTATCCCAATTAACTCTCAAAGCAGGCATCATTGTTTTCATTAATGTAATAATCCTACCAGGGAGTTCTGAGATCAAAGCGTCGGGCTTTGCACCACCTACTTGACCTCTATCTGCGGCAATAATAGCGTTCCAATCGCCGCCTAATTCTTGAGCGTGATCCTCTCTACGAATTTTAGCCCATATTGTCTGTGGAACTACATTTCCCATCAACATGTCAATATCTGCTAGATTCATAGTACATGCATCAACTGTTTGCGACAACTCTTTATAGTAACCAGCAGGATTTTTGCGTGAATCTGGTAGTGACTGTTTAAGTGCTAAAACTTCAGACCTTTTCCAGGGGACATGTATCCATATGCGCTGAAAATGCGCAGGAATAGCTGGATTAGCACCTGCTGCTGCAACTTCTTCCTTCCATATTGGAGAAACCTCTCTCATGGGATAGTTTTTCAGTGCTGTCCTAACTGAAGGATCAGAATCAGGAAAAGTCTGTGAGAACAATAGGGATCTGAAAGAAATAAGTGTTCTGACAGCGTTTTCAACCTTAGGACCCACAATAAGTCCTTTGTCAAAGTCAGCCTGAACATCTAACAGATCCTGTGGGACCGAACCCAAATTCATATCCTCCCATTCTTTAGCGAGAGTATCGCACATAACTTTAAAAACATATCTCTGCGTAGGTGCATTCCATTGCAGAAAGGTGGACATAATATCAGACGTACTATATTGGGGACCCTTCTTGATCCATCTACAAGCAAGTGAGTCCAATTTTTCTCGCTCTTCGGAGTCTGGGAATTGACTACGAGACTGTCTTCGAGAAAAAGCTGGAGACACATTTAAAGCTTCAAAGAAAGGTGATAAGAGACCAGAGACAGTATCTGCAAATCGCTTACGCATAGATGGAGAATTTGACATAAGGATAGGGGACAAGGTATTAGGTGAATTAACTAAAGGAGCATTAGGAATTGCCAAAGGAGCAGAAGGCAAAGGAGTTAAAGGCAAAGCTGGCATAGGCAATACTTGAGGAGGCAAATGTGGAAAAGCTGGAGCAGGCGGAAGCACAACTGGCGGCTGAACAGGCTGTAACATCGGGGGTGCATTAGCACCTTGTACATAGGGCGGAGGCAATTTCAATAAGTGGGACATTAAGGAATCTTCCTCAAAATCTTTTCTTTTATCAAGGGAAGAGATAGGCAACGTCGGATAGCATTTATCTATTGCCATTCGATGCTGTCTGTCTGAAATTTCCATTGCATTATCTATTTCATCATCTTTGAATTGCTGAGCAGCCTGTATAATCGTCATTCCCTGTGTTTTCCTATCTCGTTTTGCTTGTTTAATTTCTCTCTGTTTGGCTTCCTTACGCCAAAGGCGAAAAGAGTCAAACATTGCCGGCCGGGCTTTTCTTTTAAATAACGTTGCTTCTAAATTATCTAGCACATCAGTTTCGAAACTACCATTTGCTGGCCATTTTAAAACACCATCTTTCTTTGTATATCGGGTCCATGTCTTATTAAAGGCAATAGGACCAACACCATGTTTAGAATAGAGCTCATATGTGGGAGTTCTAACCGAAGGAATCGGACAGGAGTCCTCAAGCTGGGAGTCCCTATTACAACCAAAGCAACAAAGTTTTCCAAACTTAGTCAGACCAGACATCTCACGATTTTTACTGGCTGTTCACAAACATCAAGGGGGTAAAACTTTCAGTTTACACAGCACAAATGCACTTACCCCTCGGCTTTGGCCACTGCAATGGCCAAATCTAAGGACCTAAGGACAAAACAAAGACCAAAATTTGTGGGCGCGACCCACCAAATACTTAACTAAGGATGTCTTCTTACACCAACAGAGGCCCGTCTATCGTCTCGCTTTACCATACATCATCAAAGAAAGGGCCAAGGCAGGGCGGCAGTCAGGGCAGCAGTCGTCAGTAGCCGTCAGGAAGGAGTAACCGCGATGAAAAAGACCTTCGGACCACTTCGACATACAGGGGTCGCTTGACGTGGCTCGCGATTCCTCCAGAATTTTCTTGCGGGGTTCCTCACGACCTTCAGGCAGAACCGGTACCGCTGAAGCCGCCCCACGTTGGGCGCCAGTTGAAGAACCAGAACCTTATGGGCCTGGCGGCGCAGGGTACGCCTGAAATCTCCTTGGATTCACCTGCCTCAACTAACAGAGACACGGGACACTCTGTCAGGCGTAAAAGATCAGATTTTATTAGCTGCAGCTAGTACAGTTGTCCAAGAAGTACACAAGGTATGTTCTCAGGAGACTGCCACTTTACTTTGTGGCGCACAATCTTATATACCGTATAAAAACCATTTATTAACTACATACACTCCCAGAACACATAGAAAGGAGCCAGTAAGAATAATGTAAAGATAGAACAGAGCCAATAGAAATGTCGGAAAACAAGACAGAACAAAGTATCAAGTGACTTAAGGTTGCCTCCCCTCCAGCTGTGTTTGTCACCCCTCCCTTGAACTAATTCATTAACCGATCCACAACGAAGTTGCATGTGGTGCGATAAGTTTGTGTGCGTTTGGAGGACAGTTGTGAAATGAGAGAATACTAGCAAAGGACAGTGAAGGCCAGACGATAAGATAAGATCGGCGGAGAATAGTGTGAGCCTACAGATAGTTGAAACAAGGATTAGAAAACCAGACAGGGATTAGTGTACTCGGTCAGACCTTAATACCAGCCTTGTAAAGATAGAGGCAGAAGGCTGTTTTGAACACCATGTTGCAGAATAAGCAGAAAAGGCAGAATGGACTTCGTTCGCTGTGCTGCCTGAGTGAAGGCAACATAAAATGGCGGCGGGCCACAAAATGGCGGGTCGATACGATCGTATTAAAAATCGAATTTCCTCAGAAGGAATACTCTTGCTATGATGTGAGACAACACTATTTGTATGGTGTGGCTCTCCATCATTACCAACTATGCTAGACTGTCTAGTAATGGGCAGGCTAGGAAGTTTTTTTCCTGAATCTTTTCCTAGGGGAGACCCTGAATCAGATTGGGAACTATTAGGTACTTTTTCAACAGATGGGGCACTTATGGCCTTATCTTGTTCTCTAAGCATGTTAATTAACAATTCCAAGGAAGGATTCTTCCCTACACTCAAACCTCTCTCTATGCAGAGACTCCTTGCTCCTTTCCAGCTAAGGTGATCATATGCAAGTTTGGACAGATCAACATTTTGGCCTGTGCCAGACATTTTTAGAGAGAGTTAAAAGTGATAGAAAAAGAGAAAAAAGTTTTCAGAACTTTTTAGAAAGACAGAAAAAAACTTTTTAAACTTTTAAGAACTTTTTGAAAGTTTAGAAGTACTTTTCAGCACTTTAGAAAAGAGTGAAAAGAGGAAATGCAAAACTTTTTAGCAATGTGTACACACACTGAACTTGTTTTGTATATTTTTCTCTTATGAAAAGTACAATGACAAGAGTGGTAAGTAGTCTCAAAGCACTTATCCCACCGCTGCACAACCAATGTAGGAGGCTGGACTGGCTTGTAGTGAGTACCAAGGGGTACTTGCACCTTGCACCAGGCCCAGTTATCCCTTATTAGTGTATAGGGTGTCTAGCAGCTTAGGCTGATAGATAATGGTAGCTTAGCAGAGCAGTTTAGGCTGAACTAGGAGACGTGTGAAGCTACTACCGTACCACAAGTGTCACTTGCACAATATCATAAGAAAACACAATACACAGTTATACTAAAAATAAAGGTACTTTATTTTTATGACAATATGCCAAAGTATCTTAGAGTGTACCCTCAGTATGAGGATAGCAAATATACACAAGTTATATGTACACAATACCAAAAATATGCAGTATAGTCTTAGAAAACAGTGCAAACAATGTATAGTTACAATAGGATGCAATGGGGACACATAGGTATAGGGGCAACACAAACCATATACTCCAAAAGTGGAATGTGAACCACGAATGGACCCCAAACCTATGTGACCTTGTAGAGGGTCGCTGGGACTATTAGAAAATAGTGAGAGTTAGAAAATTAGCCCTCCCCAAGACCCTGAAAAGTGAGTGCAAAGTGCACTGAAGTTCCCCAAAAGACAAAGAGTCGTGATAGAGGAATAATGCAGGAAAGACACCAACCAACAAAGCAACAACTGTGGATTTCCAATCTAGGGTACCTGTGGAACAAGGGGACCAAGTCCAAAAGTCACAAGCAAGTCGGAGATGGGCAAATGCCCAGGAAATGCCAGCTGCGGGTGCAAAGAAGCTTCTACTGGGCAGAAGAAGCTGCGGTTTCTGCAGGAACAAAAAGGGCTAGAGACTTCTCCTTTGGTGGACGGCTCCCAGTTACCATGGAGAGTCGTGCAAAAGTGTTTTCCTGCCGAAAGATCGCCAACAAGCCTTGCTAGCTGCAAATCGTGCGGTTCACGTTTTCGGACGCTGCTGAGGCCCAGGAGGGACCAGGAGGTCGCAAATTAGACCAGGAGAGAGAAGGGACGTCGAGTAAGACAAGGAGCCCTCTCTAAAGCAGGTAGCACCCGCAAAAGTGCCAGAAACAGGCACTACAAGGATGCGTGAAACGGTGCTCACCGAAGTTGCACAAAGGAGTCCCACGTCGCCGGAGACCAACTTAGAAAGTCGTGCAATGCAGGTTAGAGTGCTGTGGAAAAAGGCTTGGCTGTGCACTAAGGATTTCCGCCGGAAGTGCACAGGGGCCGGAGTAGCTGCAAAAGTCGTGGTTCACAGCAATGCAGCCCAGCGAGGTGAGGCAAGGACTTACCTCCACCAAACTTGGACTGAAGAGTCACTGGACTGTGGGGGTCACTTGGACAGAGTTGCTGGATTCGAGGGACCTCGCTCGTCGTGCTGAGAGGAGACCCAAGGGACCAGTAATGCAGCTTTTTGGTGCCTGCGGTTGCAGGGGGAAGATTCCGTCGACCCACGGGAGATTTCTTCGGAGCTTCTGGTGCAGAGAGGAGGCAGACTACCCCCACAGCATGCACAAGCAGGAAAACAGTCGAGAAGGCGGCAGGATCAGCGTTACAGAGTTGCAGTAGTCGTCTTTGCTACTATGTTGCAGTTTTGCAGGCTTCCAGCGCAGTCAGCAGTCGATTCCTTATCAGAAGGTGAAGAGAGAGATGCAGAGGAACTCTGATGAGCTCTTGCATTCGTTATCTAAAGTTTCCCCAGAGACAGAGACCCTAAATAGCCAGAAAAGAGGGTTTGGCTACTTAGGAGAGAGGATATGCTACTAACACCTGAAGGAGCCTATCAGAAGGAGTCTCTGACGTCACCTGGTGGCACTGGCCACTCAGAGCAGTCCAGTGTGCTGGCAGCACCTCTGTTTCCAAGATGGCAGCAGTCTGGAGCACACTGGAGGAGCTCTGGACACCTCCCAGGGGAGGTGCAGGTCAGGGGAGTGGTCACTCCCCTTTCCTTTGTCCAGTTTCGCGCCAGAGCAGGGGCTAAGGGGTCCCTGAACCGGTGTAGACTGGCTTATGCAGAATTGGGCACATCTGTGCCCAACAAAGCATTTCCAGAGGCTGGGGGAGGCTGCTCCTCCCCTGCCTTCACACCATTTTCCAAAGGGAGAGGGTGTAACACCCTGTCTCAGAGGAAGTCCTTTGTTCTGCCATCCTGGGACAAGCCTGGCTTGACCCCAGGGGGGCAGAAACCTGACTGAGGGGTTGGCAGCAGCAGCAGCAGTGAAACCCCAGGAAACGCAGTTTGGCAGTACCAGGGTCTGTGCTACAGACCACTGGGATCATGGAATTGTACCAATAATGCCAGGATGGCATAGAGGGGGCAATTCCATGATCTTAGACATGTTACATGGCCATATTCGGAGTTACCATTGTGAAGCTACAGATAGGTAGTGACCTATATGTAGTGCACGCGTGTAATGGTGTCCCCGCACTCACAAAGTTCAGGGAATTGGCTCTGAACAATGTGGGGGCACCTTGGCTAGTGCCAGGGTGCCCTCACACTAAGTAACTTTGCACCTAACCTTTACCAGGTAAAGGTTAGACATATAGGTGACTTATAAGTTACTTAAATGCAGTGTAAAATGGCTGTGAAATAACGTGGACATTATTTCACTCAGGCTGCAGTGGCAGGCCTGTGTAAGAATTGTCAGAGCTCCCTATGGGTGGCAAAAGAAATGCTGCAGCCCATAGGGATCTCCTGGAACCCCAATACCCTGGGAACCTCCGTACCATATACTAGGGAATTATAAGGGTGTTCCAGTAAGCCAATATAAATTGTTAAATTGGTCACTAGCCTGTTAGTGACAATTTGGAAAGAAATGAGAGAGCATAACCACTGAGGTTCTGATTAGCAGAGCCTCAGTGAGACAGTTAGTCACTTCACAGGTAACACATTCAGGCACACTTATGAGCACTGGGGCCCTGGAGAACAGGGTCCCAGTGACACATACAACTAAAACAACATATATACAGTGAAAAATGGGGGTAACATGCCAGGCAAGATGGTACTTTCCTACACAACCCCCCCCCCAAACGAAGGCCAATAAGACTAGCCATGACCTGATGAGTCTTCATTGTCTAAGTGGAAATATCTGGAGAGTCCATCTGCATTGGAGTGGCTACTCCCAGGTCTATGTTCCACTGTATAGTCCATTCCCTGTAGGGATATGGACCACCTCAACAATTTAGGATTTTCACCTTTCATTTGTTTTAGCCAAAGTAGAGGTTTGTGGTCTGTCTGAACAATGAAGTGAGTGCCAAACAGGTATGGCCTCAACTTCTTCAGAGCCCAGACCACAGCAAAGGCCTCCCTCTCTATGGCAGACCAACGCTTTTCTCTAGGGGTCAACCTCCTACTAATAAAAGCAACAGGTTGATCCTGGCCCTCAGAATTAAGTTGTGATAGGACTGCCCCTACTCCTAATTCAGATGCATCAGTTTGGACATAGAATTTCTTAGAGTAACAAGGGCTTTTCAGGACAGGTGCAGAGCACATGGCCTGCTTCAGCTCCTCAAAAGCTTTCTGACAGTTTGCTGTCCATAATACCTTTTTAGGCATCTTTTTGGAAGTGAGGTCATTAAGAGGGGCTGCAATGGAGCCATAGTTCTTAATGAACCTCCTGTAATACCCAGTGAGGCCTAGGAAGGCTCTCACCTGAGTCTGTGTAGTAGGGGGAACCCAATCAATAATTGTTTGGATTTTCCCCTGAAGTGGTGCAATCTGTTCCCCACCAACAAGGTGTCCCAGATAAACCACCTTACCCTGCCCTATCTGGCACTTTGAAGCCTTGATAGTGAGGCCTGCCTTTTGCAGGGACTCCAAAACTTTCCATAGGTGGACCAGGTGCTCATCCCAGCTGGAGCTAAAGACAGCTATATCGTCCAGATATGCTGCAGTGAAAGCTTCCAGCCCTTGCAGGACTGTGTTCACCAACCTCTGAAAAGTGGCAGGTGCATTTTTCAAACCAAAAGGCATTACAGTGAACTGGTAATGTCCTCCAATGGTTGAAAATGCAGTCTTAGGTTTAGCATCTTCTGACAATTTGATCTGCCAATACCCTGCAGTCAAATCAAAAGTGCTTAGATACTTGGCAGATGCCAGTGTATCTATGAGCTCATCTGCCCTGGGTATAGGGTGAGCATCAGTTTTGGTTACAAGGTTGAGACCTCTATAGTCTACACAAAACCGCATTTCCTTCTTTCCATCTTAGGAATGGGGTTTTGGTACAAGTACCACAGGAGAAGCCCATGGACTTTCAGAGTGCTCAACCACTCCTAGTTCTAACATTTTCTGGACCTCTTGCTTTATGCAGTCCCTGACATGGTCAGGCTGCCTATAGATCTTACTTTTGACAGGCAAGCTGTCTCCAGTATCTATAGTGTGCTCACACCAAGAAGTGGTACCTGGCACAGTAGAGAAGAGTTCAGAGAATTGATCTAGGAGATTTATGCAATTATCTTTCTGCTCAGCAGTAAGACAATCAGCCAAAACTACACCTTCCACAAGAGCATCTTGTTCTGTGGAAGAGAAGAGATCAGGTAGAGGATCACTGTCTTCTTCCTGTCCCTCATCAGTTGCCATGAGCAGGGTGAGATCAGCCCTGTCATAGTAGGGTTTCAGGCGGTTTACATGGAGTACCCTAAGGGGACTCCTTGCAGTGCCTAAGTCAACTAAATAGGTGACTTCACCCTTTTTCTCAACAATTGTGTGGGGACCACTCCATTTATCTTGGAGTGCTCTTGGGGCCACAGGCTCCAAGACCCACACTTTCTGCCCTGGTTGGCACTGAACCAAAACAGCCTTCTGATCATGCCATTGCTTCTGGAGCTCTTGGCTGGCCTGAAGGTTTTTACTGGCCTTTTTCATATACTCAGCCATCCTTGATCTGAGGCCAAGTACATAGTCCACAATATCCTGCTTAGGAGCTTTTAAAGGTTGTTCCCAACCCTCCTTCACAAGTGTTAGTGGGCCCCTAACAGGGTGTCCAAAAAGAAGTTCAAAGGGGCTGAAGCCCACTCCTTTCTGGGGTACCTCCCTGTAGGCAAAAAGGAGGCATGGTAGAAGGATATCCCATCTCCTGCGGAGTTTTTCAGGGAGACCCATAATCCTGCCTTTGAGAGTTTTGTTAAATCTCTCCACCAGTCCATTTGTTTGTGGGTGATAGGGTGTTGTGAACTTATAAGTTACACCACACTCCTTCCACATGGCCTTTAAGTTTGCAGACATGAAATTGCTTCCCCTGTCTGATACTACTTCCTTTGGGAAGCCCACCCTGGAAAATATTCCCAGGAGGGCCTTTGCCACTGCAGGAGCTGTAGTGGTCCTTAAAGGAATAGCTTCAGGATATCTTGTGGCATGGTCCACTACCACCAAGATGAATCTATTGCCTGAAGCAGTAGGAGGGTCAAGGGGGCCAACTATGTCAACCCCTACCCTTTCAAAGGGAACCCCAACCACAGGCAGTGGAATAAGGGGTGCCTTTGGAGTGCCACCTGTCTTGCCACTGGCTTGACAGGTTTCACAGGACTTACAAAATTCCTTTGTGTCTTCAGACATCCTAGGCCAATGAAACAAGGGAACAAGCCTGTCCCAAGTTTTCATTTGTCCCAGATGCCCAGCTAGGGGAATGTCGTGAGCCAGTGTTAGGAGGAACTTTCTGTACTCCTGAGGAATCACTAATCTCCTGGCAGCTCCAGGTTTAGGATCCCTTGCCTCAGTGTACAAGAGGTTGTCCTCCCAGTAAACTCTGTGAGAGTCACTGACATCCCCATTAGCCTGTTTGACAGCTTGCTGTCTCAGACCCTCTAATGTGGGAGAGGTTGGCTGTGCCACACTCAGCTCCTCTCTGGCAGGCCCCCCTTCACCCAAAAGCTCAGCAGTATCTGCTTCCAGCTCCTCTGGTGTAGGTTCTGCACAGGGAGGGAATTCTTCTTCCTCTGAAGTTGAATCCACTGTAGAGGGAGGGATAGTAGGAAGTACTAGCTTTAGGGAGCACTTGGTCCATTGTTCCAGGATCCAAGCTTCCCTGTCCTTTTTGCTTTTTGGCCTGAGCCCTGGTTAAAGCAAAAATATGCCCTGGAATGCCCAGCATTGCTGCATGGGCTTCCAACTCCACATCTGACCAAGCTGATGTCTCCAAATCATTTCCTAGTAGACAGTCTACAGGTAAATCTGAGGCTACCCCAACTTTCTTTGGACCAGTAACCCCCCCCCCAGTTGAGATTAACAACAGCCATGGGGTGGCTAAGTGTATTGTTGTGAGCTTTGCAAAGGATTCTGGGTAACAGAACCTGGTCAGAGCCCCACAAGTCACCCCATCTTGGATTCCCCTAGGTCTCTAGTTTTCAGAAATGCACAGGTTTCTTTCACAGTAAGGAGCCTATCCCTACCTTTTCCACTAAATGATAGCCATAGGATAGCAGCCCACTGCCTTTGAGGGACATCCTGTACAACACAGGCCCTCTCAAGTGCAGCAAACCACTTGTTAATGTCATCCCCCTCCTTATAAGGGGGAACTATCTTGTGCAGATTCCTGGAATCATGCTCTTTTACAGGATGACTATGGGAAATACTGCTGCTGCCACCATGGGTTTCAAAACCCAATTTCTGTCTTTCCTTCTCTACTTCTAAGGATTGTCTATCTAAATCCAGCTGTTGCTGTTTAAGCTTCAGTCTGGATTGCTCCACTCTCAATCTATTGAGCTCCCTTTCTAACATTCTGTCATCAGGGTGGGTGGGAGGGACATTCCTAGACACAGAAGTATGGTGAGAATGGACAGAAGGAGACCTGTCCCTTACAGAAGCCACCCTAACAGCTTGGCTAACAGAAACATTACTACCAGTGTGGTGAGAATAAATGCTTTTGCTATGATGTGAGACAACACTATTTGTATGGTGTGGCTCTCCATCATTACCAACTATGCTAGACTGTCTAGTAATGGGCAGGCTAGGAAGTTTCTTTCCTGAATCTTTTCCTGGGGGAGACCCTGAATCAGATTGGGAACTATTAGGTACTTTTTCAACAGATGGGGCACTTATGGCCTTATCTTGTTCTCTAAGCATGTTAATTAACAATTCCAAGGAAGGATTCTTGCCTACACTCAAACCTCTCTCTATGCAGAGACTCCTTGCTCCTTTCCAGATAAGGTGATCATATGCAAGTTTGGACAGATCAACATTTTGGCCTGTGCCAGACATTTTTAGAGAGAGTTAAAGTGATAGAAAAAGAGAAAAAAGTTTTCAGAACTTTTTAGAAAGACAGAAAAAACTTTTAAAACTTTTAAGAACTTTTTGAAAGTTTAGAAGTACTTTTCAGCACTTAGAAAAGAGTGAAAAGAGGAAATGCAAAACTTTTTAGCACTGTGTACACACACTGAACTTGTTTTGTATATTTTTCTCTTATGAAAAGTACAATGACAAGAGTGGTAAGTAGTCTCAAAGCACTTATCCCACCGCTGCACAACCAATGTAGGAGGCTGGACTGGCTTGTAGTGAGTACCAAGGGGTACTTGCACCTTGCACCAGGCCCAGTTATCCCTTATTAGTGTATAGGGTGTCTAGCAGCTTAGGCTGATAGATAATGGTAGCTTAGCAGAGCAGCTTAGGCTGAACTAGGAGACGTGTGAAGCTACTACAGTTCCACAAGTGTCACTTGCACAATATCATAAGAAAACACAATACACAGTTATACTAAAAATAAAGGTACTTTATTTTTATGACAATATGCCAAAGTATCTTAGAGTGTACCCTCAGTATGAGGATAGCAAATATACACAAGTTATATGTACACAATACCAAAAATATGCAGTATAGTCTTAGAAAACAGTGCAAACAATGTATAGTTACAATAGGATGCAATGGGAACACATAGGGATAGGGGCAACACAAACCATATACTCCAAAAGTGGAATGTGAACCACGAATGGACCCCAAACCTATGTGACCTTGTAGAGGGTCTCTGGGACTATTAGAAAATAGTGAGAGTTAGAAAATTAGCCCTCCCCAAGACACTGAAAAGTGAGTGCAAACTGCACTGAAGTTCCCCAAAAGACAAAGAGTCGTGATAGAGGAATAATGCAGGAAAGACACCCACCAACAATGCAACAACTGTGGATTTGCAATCTAGGGTACCTGTGGAACAAGGGGACCAAGTCCAAAAGTCACAAGCAAGTCGGAGATGGGCAAATGCCCAGGAAATGCCAGCTGCGGGTGCAAAGAATCTTTTACTGGGCAGAAGAAGCTGCAGTTTCTGCAGGAACGAAAAGGGCTAGAGACTTCCCCTTTGGTGGACGGATCCCTCTTGCCATGGAGAGTCGTGCAGACATGTTTTGCTGCCGAAAAAATGCAAACAAACCTTGCTAGTTGCAAATCGTACGGATAGCCTTTTTGGACGCTACTGAGGCCCAGGAGGGACCAGGAGAGAGAAGGGACGTCGAGCAAGACAAGGAGCCCTCTCTGAAGCAGTTAGCACCCAGAGAAGTGCCAGAAACAGGCACTACAAGGATGCGTGAAACAGTGCTTGCCGAAGTTGCACAAAGGAGTCCCACGTCGCCGGAGACCAACTTAGAAAGTCGTGCAATGCAGGTTAGAGTTCTGTGGACCCAGGCTTGGCTGTGCACAAAGGATTTCTGCCGGAAGTGCACAGGGGCCGGAATAGCTGCAAAAGTCATGGTTCCCAGCAATGCAGCCCAGCGAGGTGAGGCAAGGACTTACCTCCACCAAACTTGGACTGAAGAGTCACTGGACTGTGGGGGTCATTTGGACAGAATTGCTGGATTCGAGGGACCTCGCTCGTCGTGCTGAGAGGAGACCCAAGGGACCGGTAATGCAGCTTTTTGGTGCCTGCGGTTGCAGGGGGAAGATTCCGTCGACCCACAGGAGATTTCTTCGGAGCTTCTGGTGCAGAGAGGAGGTAGACTACCCCCACAGCATGCACAAGCAGGAAAACAGTCGAGAAGGCGGCAGGATCAGCGTTACAGAGTAGCAGTAGTCGTCTTTGCTACTATGTTGCAGTTTTGCAGGCTTCCAGCGCGGTCAGCAGTCGATTCCTTATCAGAAGGTGAAGAGAGAGATGCAGAGGAACTCTGATGAGCTCTTGCATTCGTTATCTAAAGTTTCCCCAGAGACAGAGACCCTAAATAGCCAGAAAAGAGGGTTTGGCTACTTAGGAGAGAGGATAGGCTACTAACACCTGAAGGAGCCTATCAGAAGGAGTCTCTGACGTCACCTGGTGGCACTGGCCACTCAGAGCAGTCCAGTGTGCTGGCAGCACCTCTGTTTCCAAGATGGCAGAGGTCTGGAGCACACTGGAGGAGCTTTGGACACCTCCCAGGGGAGGTGCAGGTCAGGGGAGTGGTCACTCCCCTTTCCTTTGTCCAGTTTCGCGCCAGAGCAGGGGCTAAGGGGTCCCTGAACCGGTGTAGACTGGCTTATGCAGAATTGGGCACATCTGTGCCCAAGAAAGCATTTCCAGAGGCTGGGGGAGGCTGCTCCTCCCCTGCCTTCACACCATTTTCCAAAGGGAGAGGGTGTAACACCCTCTCTCAGAGGAAGTCCTTTGTTCTGCCATCCTGGGACAAGCCTGGCTTGACCCCAGGGGGGCAGAAACCTGTCTGAGGGGTTGGCAGCAGCAGCAGCAGTGAAACCCCAGGAAAGGCAGTTTGGCAGTACCAGGGTCTGTGCTACAGACCACTGGGATCATGGAATTGTACCAATAATGCCAGGATGGCATAGAGGGGGCAATTCCATGATCTTAGACATGTTACATGGCCATATTCGGAGTTACCATTGTGAAGCTACAGATAGGTAGTGACCTATATGTAGTGCACGCGTGTAATGGTGTCCCCGCACTCACAAAGTTCAGGGAATTGGCTCTGAACAATGTGGGGGCACCTTGGCTAGTGCCAGGGTGCCCTCACACTAAGTAACTTTGCACCTAACCTTTACCAGGTAAAGGTTAGACATATAGGTGACTTATAAGTTACTTAAGTGCAGTGTAAAATGGCTGTGAAATAACGTGGACGTTATTTCACTCAGGCTGCAGTGGCAGGCCTGTGTAAGAATTGTCAGAGCTCCCTATGGGTGGCAAAAGAAATGCTGCAGCCCATAGGGATCTCCTGGAACCTCAATACCCTGGGTACCTCAGTACCATATACTAGGGAATTATAAGGGTGTTCCAGTAAGCCAATGTAAATTGGTAAATTGGTCACTAGCCTGTTAGTGACAATTTGGAAAGAAATGAGAGAGCATAACCACTGAGGTTCTGATTAGCAGAGCCTCAGTGAGACAGTTAGTCACTACACAGGTAACACATTCAGGCACACTTATGAGCACTGGGGCCCTGGAGAACAGGGTCCCAGTGACACATACAACTAAAACAACATATATACAGTGAAAAATGGGGGTAACATGCCAGGCAAGATGGTACTTTCCTACACCACCTGAGTCTGAGTAGTAGGGGGAACCCAATAAATAATTGTTTGGATTTTCCTCTGTAGTGGTGCAATCTGTTCCCCACCAACAAGGTGTCCCAGATAAACCACCTTACCCTGCCCTATCTGGCACTTTGAAGCCTTGATAGTGAGGCCTGCCTTTTGCAGGCCCTCCAAAACTTTCCATAGGTGGACCAGGTGATCATCCCAGCTGGAGCTAAAGACAGCTATATCGTCCAAATATGCTGCACTGAAAGCTTCCAGCCCTTGCAGGACTGTGTTCAACAACCTCTGAAAAGTGGCAGGTGCATTTTTCAAATCAAAAGGCATTACTGTGAACTGGTAATGGCCTCCAATGGTTGAAAATGCAGTTTTAGGTTTAGCATCTTCTGATAATTTGATCTGCCAATACCCTGCAGGCAAATCAAAAGTGCTTAGATACTTGGCAGATGCCAGTGTATCTATGAGCTCATCTGCCCTGGGTATAGGGTGAGCATCAGTTTTAGTTACCAAGTTGAGACCTCTGTAGTCTACACAAAACCGCATTTCCTTCTTTCCATCTTTGGAATGAGGTTTTGGTACCAGTACCACAGGAGAAGCCCATGGACTGTCAGAGTGCTCAACCACTCCTAGTTCTAACATTTTCTGGACCTCTTGCTTTATGCAGTCTCTGACATGGTCAGGCTGCCTATAGATCTTACTTTTGACAGGCAAGCTGTCTCCAGTATCTATAGTGTGCTCACACCAAGAAGTGGTACCTGGCACAGTAGAGAAGAGTTCAGAGAATTGATCTAGGAGGTTTATGCAGTGGTCTTTCTGCCCAGCAGAAAGACAATCTGCAAGTACAACACCTTCCACTAGAGCATCTTGTTCTGTGGAAGAGAAGAGATCAGGTAGAGGATCACTGTCCTCTTCCTGTCCCTCATCAGTTGCCTTGAGCAGGGTGAGATCAGCCCTGTCATAGTAGGGTTTCAGGCGGTTAACATGGAGCACCCTAAGGGGACTCCTGGCAGTGCCTAAGTCAACCAAGTAGGTGACTTCACCCTTTTTCTCAACAATTGTGTGGGGTCCACTCCATTTATCTTGGAGTGCTCTTGGGGCCACAGGCTCCAAGACCCACACTTTCTGCCCTGGTTGGTACTGAACCAAAACAGCCTTCTGATCATGCCATTGCTTCTGGAGCTCTTGGCTGGCCTGAAGGTTTTTACTGGCCTTTTTCATATACTCAGCCATCCTTGATCTTAGGCCAAATACATAATCCACAATATCTTGTTTTGGAGCTTTTAGGGGTTGTTCCCAACCCTCCTTGACAAGTGTCTCTGATGAGCTCTTGCATTCGTTATCTAAAGTTTCCCCAGAGACAGAGACCCTAAATAGCCTGAAAAGAGGGTTTGGGTACTTAGGAGAGAGGATAGGCTACTAACACCTGAAGGAGCCTATCAGAAGGAGTCTCTGACGTCACCTGGTGGCACTGGCCACTCAGGGCAGTCCAGTGTGCTGGCAGCACCTCTGTTTCCAAGATGGCAGAGGTTTGGAGCACACTGGAGGAGCTCTGGACACCTCCCATCAGTTGCCATGAGCAGGGTGAGATCAGCCCTGTCATAGTAGGGTTTCAGGCGGTTGACATGGAGCACCCTAAGGGGACTCCTGGCAGTGCCTAAGTCAACCAAGTAGGTGACTTCACCCTTTTTCTCAACAATTGTGTGGGGTCCACTCCATTTATCTTGGAGTGCTCTTGGGGCCACAGGCTCCAAGACCCACACTTTCTGCCCTGGTTGGTACTGAACCAAAACAGCCTTCTGATCATGCCATTGCTTCTGGAGCTCTTGGCTGGCCTGAAGGTTTTTACTGGCCTTTTTCATATACTCAGCCATCCTTGATCTTAGGCCAAATACATAATCCACAATATCTTGTTTTGGAGCTTTTAGGGGTTGTTCCCAACCCTCCTTGACAAGTGTGAGTGGACCCCTAACAGGGTGTCCAAAAAGAAGTTCAAAGGGGCTAAAGCCCACTCCTTTCTGGGGTACCTCCCTGTAGGCAAAAAGGAGGCATGGTATAAGGATATCCCATCTCCTGCGGAGTTTTTCAGGGAGACCCATAATCATGCCTTTGAGAGTTTTGTTAAATCTCCACCAGTCCATTAGTTTGTGGATGATAGGGTGTAGTGAACTTATAAGTCACACCACACTCCTTCCACATGGCCTTTAAGTATGCAGACATGAAATTGCTTCCCCTGTCTGATACCACTTCCTTTGGGAAGCCCACCCTGGAAAATATTCCCAGGAGGGCCTTTGCCACTGCAGGTGCTGTAGTGGTCCTTAAAGGAATTGCTTCAGGATATCTTGTGGCATGGTCCACTACCACCAAGATACACCTATTGCCTGAAGCAGTAGGAGGGTCAAGGGGGCCAACTATGTCAACCCCTACCCTTTCAAAGGGAACCCCAACCACAGGCAGTGGAATAAGGGGTGCCTTTGGAGTTCCACCTGTCTTGCCACTGGCTTGACAGGTTTCACAGGACTTACAAAATTATTTTGTGTCCTCAGACATTCTAGGCCAATGAAACAAGGGAACAAGCCTGTCCCATGTTTTCATTTGTCCTAGATGCCCAGCTAGGGGAATGTTGTGAGCTAGTGTTAGGAGGAACTTTCTGTACTCCTGAGGAATCACTAATCTCCTGGCAGCTCCAGGTTTAGGATCCCTTGTCTCAGTGTACAAGAGGTTGTCCTCCCAGTAGACTCTGTGAGAGTCACTGACATCCCCATTAGCCTGTTTGACAGCTTGCTGTCTCAGACCCTCTAATGTGGGACAGGTTTGCTGTGCCACACTCAGCTCCTTTCTGGCAGGCCCCCCTTCACCCAAAAGCTCAGCAGAGTCTGCTTCAAGCTCCTCTGGTGTAGGTTCTGCACAGGGAGGAAATTCTTCTTCCTCAGAAGTAGAATCCACTGTAGAGGGAGGGATAGTAGGAAGTGGTTTACTTCTACTAGCCCTAGCTTTAGGGAGCACTTGGTCCATTGTTCCAGGATCCAAGCTTCCCTGTCCTTTTTGCTTTTTGGCCTGAGCCCTGGTTGAAGCAAAAATATGCCCTGGAATGCCCAGCATTGCTGCATGGGCCTCCAACTCCACATCTGACCAAGCTGATGTCTCCAAATCATTTCCTAGTAGACAGTCTACAGGTAAATCTGTGGCTACCACAACTTTCTTTGGACCAGTAACCCCCCCCCAGTTGAGATTTACAACAGCCATGGGGTGGCTAAGTGTGTTCTTGTGAGCATCGGTTACTTGGTACTGGTGACCAAGTAGGTGTTGTTCAGGGTGGACCAGTGTCTCTATGACCATAGTCACACTGGCACCAGTGTCCCTGTAGGCCTGAACCTCAACACATTTATTAAGGGTAGCTGCTTGTACTTATCCATACTAAGGGGACAAGCAACTAAGGTGGCTAAATCAATAGCCCCCTCAGAGACTAACACAGCCTCTGTGGTCTCCCTAACAAGACCAACCCCAACTAAGTTACCAATAGTGAGCCCAGCTACTCCCTTGGATTGTCTATTAGTAGGTTTGCTCCCACCACCACTGCTATTAGTAGGGACACTAGGTGTAGCAGTAGGGGTTGTAGTGGTAGGAGGCTTGGTGCTTTTCTTTGGACAACTGGGATCTGTTGTCCAATGGCCTTTTATTTTACATAAATAGCACCATGGTTTCTTTTCTTTATTTTGATTAGAAGAGGATTTGGGCCCACCACCCCCACCAGAGTTCTTTTGTGGGCCTGATGAAGACTCATTTTTAGATTTGTCCCAACCCTTCTCAGAAGACTTACCATCCTTCTTCTTATTGCCATCTTTGTCACCCCCTGTATGAACTTTTCTGTTCACCCTTGTTCTGACCCATTTGTCTGCCTTCTTTCCCAATTCTTGGGGAGAGGTCAGATCAGAGTCCACCAAGTACTGGTGCAACAAATCAGACACACAATTATTAAGAATATGCTCTCTCAGGATCAAGTTATACAGGCTGTCATAATCAGTAACTTTACTGCCATGTAACCACCCCTCCAAGGCCTTCACTGAATGGTCAACAAAATCAACCCAGTCTTGTGAAGACTCCTTTTTGGTCTCTCTGAAGTTTATCCTGTATTGTTCAGTGGTTAATCCATTACCATCCAGGAGTGCATTCTTAAGAACTGTGAAATTATTGGCATCACTTTCTTTCACAGTAAGGAGCCTATCCCTACCTTTTCCACTAAATGATAACCATAGGATAGCAGCCAACTGCCTTTGAGGGACATCCTGTACAACACAGGCCCTCTCAAGTGCAGCAAACCACTTGTTAATGTCATCCCCCTCCTTATAAGGGGGAACTATCTTGTGCAGATTCCTTGAATCATGCTCTCTTGCAGGATGACTATGGGGAATACTGCTGCTGCCACCATGGGTTTCTAAACCCAACCTCTGTCTCTCCTTCTCTACTTCTAAGGTCTGGCTATCCAAATCCAGCTGTTGCTTCTTAAGCTTCAGTCTGGTTTGTTCCACTCCCAATCTATTGAGCTCCCTTTCTAACGATCTGTCATCAGGGTGGGTGGGAGGGACATTCCTAGACACAGAAGTATGGTGAGAATGGACAGAAGGAGACCTGTCCCTTACAGAAGGCACCCTAACAGCATGGCTAACAGTGTTATGTGAGAGCACACCATCTGTATGATGTGATTCCACCTCTGTAACAATTATGCTAGACTGTCTAGTAATGGGCAGGCTGAGAAGTTTCTTTCCTGATTCTTTTCCTGGGGGAGTCCCTGGATCAGATTGGGAACCATTTGCTGCTTTTTCAACAGATGTGGCCCCTATGGCCTTATCTTGTTCTCTAAGCATATTAAGCAACAATTCCAAAGAAGGATTCTTCCCTACACTCAAACCTCTTTCTATACAGAGACTCCTTGCTCCTTTCCAGATAAGGTGGTCATATGCAAGTTTGGACAGATCAACATTTTGGCCTGTGCCAGACATTTTAGAAAGAGTTTAAGTGATAGTAAAAGTGAAGAAAAAGTTTTTCAGAATTTTTAGAAAGAGAAAAAAACTTTTAAAACTTTTAAAGAACTTTTTAGAAAGTTAGAAGTACTTTTCAGCACTTGGAAAAGAGTGAAAAGAGGAAATGCAAAACTTTTTAGCAATGTGTACACACACTGAACTTGTTTTGTATATTTTTCTCTTCTGAAAAGTACAATGACAAGAGTGGTAAGTAGTCTCAAAGCACTTATCCCACCGCTGCACAACCAATGTAGGAGGCTGGACTGGCTTGTAGTGAGTACCAAGGGGTACTTGCACCTTGCACCAGGCCCAGTTATCCCTTATTAGTGTATAGGGTGTCTAGCAGCATAGGCTGATAGATAATGGTAGCTTAGCAGAGCAGCTTAGGCTGAACTAGGAGACGAGTGAAGCTCCTACAGTACCACTAGTGTCACTTGCACAATATCATAAGAAAACACAATACACAGATATACTAAAAATAAAGGTACTTTATTTTTATGACAATATGCCAAAGTATCTCAGTGAGTACCCTCAGTATGAGGATAGCAATTATACACAAGTTATATGTACACAATACCAAAAATATGCAGTATAGTCTTAGAAAACAGTGCAAACAATGTATAGTTACAATAGGATGCAATGGGGACACATAGGTATAGGGGCAACACAAACCATATACTCCAAAAGTTGATTGCGAACCACAAATGGACCCCAAACCTATGTGACCTTGTAGAGGGTCGCTGGGACTATTAGAAAATAGTAAGGGTTAGAAAAATAGCCCCCCCCAAGACCCTGAAAAGTGAGTGCAAAGTGCACTAAAGTTCCCCAAAGGACAAAGAAGTCATGATAAGGGAATACTGCAGGAAAGACACAAACCAGCAATGCAACAACGATGGATTTCCAAACGAGGGTACCTGTGGAACAAGGGGACCAAGTCCAAAAGTCACAAGCAAGTCGGAGATGGGCAGATGCCCAAGAAATGCCAACGGTGGATGCAAAGAAGCTGCTACTGGACAGTAGAAACTTAGAATTCTGCCGGAACGACAAGGGCTAGAAACTTCCCCTTTGGAGGATGGATCTCCCACGCCGTGGAGAGTCGTGCAAAAGTGTTTTCCCGTGGAAATTCAGCCAACAAGCCTTGCTAGCTGCAAATCATACAAAAAGGGTTTTTGGATGCTGCTGTGGCCCAGGAAGGACCAGGATGTTGACAGTTGCGTCTGGGGACAGAGGGGACATGGAGCAAGACAAGGAGCCCTCTCAGCAGCAGGTAGCACCTGCAGAAGTGCCAGAAACAGGCACTACAAGGATGCGTGAAATGGTGCTCACCGAAGTTGCACAAAGGAGTCCCACGTCGCAGGAGACCAACTTAGAAAGTCGTGCAATGCAGGTTAGAGTGCCGTGGACCCAGGCTTGGCTGTGCACAAAGGATTTCCGCAGGAAGTGCACAGAAGCCGGAGTAGCTGCAAAAGTCGCGGTTCACAGCAATGCAGTCTGGCGTGGGGAGGCAAGGACTTACCTCCACCAAACTTGGACTGAAGAGTCAATGGACTGTGGGAGTCTCTTGGACAGAGTTGCTGGATTCAAGGGACCTCGCTCGTTGTGCTGAGAGGAGACCCAGGAGACCAGTAATGCAGTTCTTTGGTGCCTGCGGTAGCAGGGGGAAGATTCCGTCGACCCACAGGAGATTTCTTCGGAGCTTCTAGTGCAGAGGGGAGTCAGACTACCCCCACAGCATGCACCACCAGGAAAACAGTCGAGAAGGCGGCAGGATCAGCGTTACAGAGTTGCAGTAGTCGTCTTTGCTACTTTGTTGCAGTTTTGCAGGCTTCCAGCGCGGTCAGCAGTCGATTCCTTGGCAGAAGGTGAAGAGAGAGATGCAGAGGAACTCTGATGAGCTCTTGCATTCGTTATCTAAGGAATCCCAAGAGACAGAGACCCTAAATAGCCAGAAAAGAGGGTTTGGCTACTTAGGAGAGAGGATAGGCTAGCAACACCTGAAGGAGCCTATCAGAAGGAGTCTCTGACGTCACCTGGTGGCATTGGCCACTCAGAGCAGTCCAGTGTGCCAGCAGCACCTCTGTTTCCAAGATGGCAGAGGTCTGTAGCACACTGGAGGAGCTCTGGACACCTCCCAGGGGAGGTGCAGGTCAGGGGAGTGGTCACTCCCCTTTCCTTTGTCCAGTTTCGCGCCAGAGCAGGGCTAAGGGGTCCCTGAACCGGTGTAGACTGGCTTATGCAGAATTGGGCACAAATGTGCCATGAAAGCATTTCCAGAGGCTGGGGGAGGCTACTCCTCCCCTGCCTTCACACCATTTTCCAAAGGGAGAGGGTGTAACACACTCTCTCAGAGGAAGTTCTTTGTTCTGCCATCCTGGGACAAGCCTGGCTTGACCCCAGGAGGGCAGAAACCTGTCTGAAGGGTTGGCAGCAGCAGCAGCTGCAGTGAAACCCCAGAAAAGGCAGTTTGGCAGTACCCGGGTCTGAGCTACAGACCCGTGGGATCATGGGATTGTACCAACAATGCCAGGATAGCATAGAGGGGGCAATTCCATGATCTTAGACATGTTACATGGCCATATTCGGAGGTACCATTGTGAAGCTACACATAGGTAGTGACCTATGTGTAGTGCACGCATGTAATGGTGTCCCCGCACTCACAAAGTCCGGGGAATTGGCCCTGAACAATGTGGGGGCACCTTGGCTAGTGCCAGGGTGCCAACACACTAAGTAACTTTGCACCTAACCTTTACCAGGTAAAGGTTAGACATATAGGTGACTTATAAGTTACATAAGTGCAGTGAAAATGGCTGTGAAATAATGTGGGCATTATTTCACTCAGGCTGCAGTGGCATGCCTGTGTAAGAATTGTCAGAGCTCCCTATGGGTGGCAAAATAAATGCTGCAGCCCATAGGGATCTCCTGGAACCCCAATACCCTGGGTACCTCAGTACCATATACTAGGGAATTATAAGGGTGTTCCAGTATGCCAATGTAAATTGGTAAATTGGTCACTAGCCTGTTAGTGACAATTTGGAAAGAAATGAGAGAGCATAACCACTGAGGTTCTGGATAGCAGAGCCTCAGTGAGACAGAAAGTCACTACACAGGTAACACAGTCAGGCACACTTATGAGCACTGGGGCCCTCGCTGGCAGGGTCCCAGTGACACATACAACTAAAACAACATATATACAGTGAAAAATGGGGGTAACATGCCAGGCAAGATGGTACTTTCCTACACAGTGTTACTATGGTAATTGAGAAACTGGTCCACCCTGAACAACACCTACTTGGTCACCAGTACCAAGTAACCAATGCTCATAACAACACCCTTAGCCACCCCATGGCTGTTGTGAATCTCAACTGGGGGGGGGGTTACTGGCCCAAAGAAAGTTGTGGTTGCCTCAGACGTACCTGTAGACTGTCTATTAGGGAATGATTTAGAGACATCAGCTTGGGCAGAAGTGGAGTTGGAGGCTCATGCAGCAATGCTGGGCATTCCAGGGCATATTTTTGCTTTGACCAGGGCTCAGGCCAAAAAGCAAAAAGGACAGGGTGACTTGGATCCTGGAACAATGGACCAAGTGCTCCCTAATGCTAGGGGTAGTAAAGGTAAATCAGTACCTACTATCCCTCCCTCTACAGTGGATTCTAATTCTGAGGAAGAAGAATTCCCACCCTGTGTAGAACCTTCACCAGAGGAGCTGGAAGCAGACACTGCTGAGCTTTTGGGTGAAGGGGGGCCTGCCAGGAAGGAGCTGAGTGTGGCACAGCAGACCTGTTCCACACTAGAGGGTCTAAGACAGCAAGCTGTCAAACAAGCTAATGGGGATGTCAGTGACTCTCACAGAGTTTACTGGGAGGACAACCTCTTGTACACTGAGGCAAGGGATCCTAAACCTAGAGCTGCCAGGAGATTAGTGATTCCTCAGGAGTACAGAAAGTTCCTCCTAACTCTTGCTCACAATATTCCCCTAGCTGGACATTTGGGGCAAATGAAAACTTGGGACAGGCTTGTTCCCTTGTTTCATTGGCCTAGAATGTCTGAGGACACAAAAGAGTTTTGTAAGTCCTGTGAAACCTGTTAAGCCAGTGGCAAGACAGGTGGCACTCCAAAGGCACCCCTTATTCCACTGCCTGTGGTTGGGGTTCCCTTTGAAAGGGTAGGGGTTGACATAGTTGGCCCCCTTGACCCTCCTACTGCTTCAGGCAATAGGTTTATCTTAGTGGTAGTGGACCATGCCACCAGATATCCTGAAGCAATTCCTCTTAGGACCACCACAGCTCCTGCAGTGGCAAAGGCCCTCCTAGGAATCTTTTCCAGGGTGGGCTTCCCAAAAGAGGTGGTATCAGACAGAGGAAGCAATTTCATGTCTGCTTACTTGAAGGCCATGTGGAAGGAGTGTGGTGTAACATACAAGTTCACTTCACCCTATCATCCACAAACAAATGGACTGGTAGAGAGATTTAATAAAACTCTCAAAGGCATGATTATGGGTCTCCCTGAAAAACTCCGCAGGAGATGGGATATCCTGTTACCATGCCTCCTTTTTGCCTACAGGGAGGCACCCCAGAAAGGAGTGGGCTTCAGCCCCTTTGAACTCCTCTTTGGACACCCTGTTAGGGGTCCACTAACACTTGTCAAGGAGGGTTGGGAACAACCTTTAAAAGATCCAAAACAAGATATTGTGGATTATGTACTTGGCCTCAGATCAAGGATGGCTGAGTACATGAAAAAGGCCAGTAAAAACCTTCAGGCCAGCCAAGAGCTCCAGAAGCAATGGCATGACCAGAAAGCTGTTTTGGTTCAGTACCAACCAGGGCAGAAAGTGTGGGTCTTGGAGCCTGTGGCCCCAAGAGCACTCCAAGATAAATGGAGTGGACCCCACACAATTGTTGAGAAAAAGGGTGAAGGCACCTACTTAGTTGACTTAGGCACTGCCAGGAGTCCCCTTAGGGTGCTCCATGTCAATCGCCTGAAACCCTACTATGACAGGGCTGATCTCACCCTGCTCATGGCAAATGATGAGGGACAGGAAGAAGACAGTGATCCTCTACCTGATCTCTTCTCTTCCACAGAACAAGATGCTCTAGTGGAAGGTGTTGTACTAGCAGATTGTCTTACTGCTGAGCAGAAAGACCACTGCATAAATCTCCTGGGTCAGTTTTCTGAACTCTTCTCTTCTGTGCCAGGTACCACTTCTTGGTGTGAGCACACTATAGATACTGGAGACAGCTTGTCTGTCAAAAGTAAGATCTATAGGCAGCCTGACCATGTCAGAGACTGCATAAAGCAAGAGGTGCAGAAAATGTTAGAACTGGGAGTGGTTGAGCACTCTGAAAGTCCATGGGCTTCTCCTGTGGTACTTGTACCAAAACCCCATTCCAAAGATGGAAAGAAGGAAATGCGGTTTTGTGTAGATTACAGAGGTCTCAACCAGGTAACCAAAACTGACGCTCACCCTATACCCAGGGCCGATGAGCTCATAGTTGCACTGGCATCTGCCAAGTATCTAAGCACTTTTGATTTGACTGCAGGGTATTGGCAGATCAAATTATCAGAACATGCTAAAGCTAAAACTGCATTTTCAACCATTGGAGGCCATTACCAATTCACGGTAATGCCTTTTGGATTGAAAAATGCACCTGCCACTTTTCAAAGGTTGGTGAACACAGTCCTGCAAGGGCTGGAAGCTTTTAGTGCAGCATATTTGGACGATATAGCTGTCTTTAGCTCCAGCTGGAATGATCACCTGGTCCACCTATGGAAAGTTTTGGAGGCCCTGCAAAAGGCAGGCCTCACTATCAAGGCTTCAAAGTGCCAGATAGGGCAGGGGAAGGTGGTTTATCTGGGACACCTGGTTGGTGGAGAACAGATTGCACCACTTCAGGGGAAAATCCAGACTATTATAGATTGGGTTCCCCCTACTACTCAGACTCAGGTGAGAGCCTTTTTAGGCCTCACTGGGAATTATAGGAGGTTCATTAAGAACTATGGCTCCATTGCAGCCCTTCTTAATGACCTCACATCCAAGAAAATGCCTAAGATGGTATTATGGGCAGCAAACTGTCAGAAAGCTTTTGAGGAGCTGAAGCAGGCCATGTGCTCTGCACCTGTCCTGAAAAGCCCTTGTTACTCTAAAAAATTCTATGTCCAAACTGATGCATCTGAATTAGGAGTAGGGGCAGTCCTATCACAACTTAATTCTGAGGGCCAGGATCAACCTGTTGCTTTTATTAGAAGGAGGTTGACCCCTAGAGAAAAGCGTTGGTCTGCCATTGAGAGGGAGGCCTTTGCTGTGGTCTGGGCACTGAAGAAGTTGAGGCCATACCTGTTTGGCACTCACTTCATTGTTCAGACAGACCACAAACCTCTACTTTGGCTTAAACAAATGAAAGGTGAAAATCCTAAATTGTTGAGGTGGTCTATGTCCCTACAGGGAATGGACTATACAGTGGAACATAGACCTGGGAGTACCCACTCCAATGGAGATGGACTCTCCAGATATTTCCACTTAGACAATGAAGACCCATCTGGTAATGATTAGTCTTATTGTCCTTCGTTTGGAGGGGGTTGTGTAGGAAAGTACCATCTTGCCTGGCATGTTACCCCCATTTTTCACTGTATATATGTTGTTTTAGTTGTATGTGTCACTGGGACCCTGCCAGCCAGGGCCCCAGTGCTCATAAGTTTGCCTGACTGTGTTACCTGTGTATATGACTAACTGTCTCACTGACGCTCTGCTATCCAGAACCTCAGTGGTTATGCTCTCTCATTTCTTTCCAAATTGTCACTAACAGGTTAGTGACCAATTTTACCAATTCACATTGGCATACTGGAACACCCTTATAATTCCCTAGTATATGGTACTGAGGTACCCAGGGTATTGGGCTTCCAGGAGATCCCTATGGGCTGCAGCATTTCTTTTGACACCCATAGGGAGCTCTGACAATTCTTACACAGGCCTGCCACTGCAGCCTGAATGAAATAACGTCCACGTTATTTCACAGCCATTTACCACTGCACTTAGGTAACTTATAAGTCACCTATATGTCTAACCTTTACCTGGTAAAGGTTGGGTGCTAAGTTACCTAGTGTGTGGGCACCCTAGCACTAGCCAAGGTGCCCCCACATCGTTCAGGGCAAATTCCCCGGACTTTGTGAGTGCGGGGACACCATTACACGCGTGCACTACACATAGGTCACTACCTATGTGTAGCTTCACAATGGTAACTCCGAATATGGCCATGTAACATGTCTAAGATCATGGAATTGCCCCCTCTATGCCATCCTGGCATTGTTGGCACAATCTCATGATCCCACGGGTCTGTAGCTCAGACCCGGGAACTGCCAAACTGCCTTTTCAGGGGTTTCACTGCAGCTGCTGCTGCTGCCAACCCCTCAGACAGGTTTCTGTCCTCCTGGGGTCTAGCCGGGCTTGGCCCAGGAAGGCAGAACAAAGGACTTCCTCAGAGAAAGGGTGTTACACCCTCTCCCTTTGGAAAAAGGTGTGAAGGCAGGCGAGGAGTAGCCTCCCCCAGCCTCTGGAAATGCTTTCATGGGCACAGATGGTGCCCAATTCTGCATAAGCCAGTCTACACTGGTTCAGGGACCCCTTAGCCCTGCTCTGGACAAAGGAGTGACCACTCCCCTGACCTGCACCTCCCCTGGGAGGTGTCCAGAGCTCCTCCAGTGTGCTCCAGACCTCTGCCATCTTGGAAACAGAGGTGCTGCTGGCACACTGGACTGCTCTGAGTGGCCAGTGCCACCAGGTGACGTCAGAGACTCCTTCTGATAGGCTCCTTCAGGTGTTGCTAGCCTATCCTCTCTCCTAGGTAGCCAAACCCTCTTTTCTGGCTATTTAGGGTCTCTGCTTTAGGGAATTCCTTAGATAACGAATGCAAGAGCTCATCAGAGTTCCTCTGCATCTCTCTCTTCATCTTCTGCAAAGGAATCGACTGCTGACCGCGCTGGAAGCCTGCAAAACTGCAACAAAGTAGCAATAGATCACTACTGCAACTCTGTAACGCTGATCCTGCCGCCTTCTCGACTGTTTTCCTGGTGGTGCATGCTGTGGGGGTAGTCTGCCTCCTCTCTGCACTAGAAGCTCCGAAGAAATCTCCCGTAGGTCGACGGAATCTTCCCCCTGCTACAGCAGGCACCAAAGAACTGCATCACCGGTCCCCTGGGTCTCCTCTCAGCACGACGAGCGAGGTCCCTTGAATCCAGCAACTGTGTCCAAGTGACTCCCACAGTCCAGTGTCTCTTCAGTCCAAGTTTGGTGGAGGTAAGTCCTTGCTTCCCCACGCCAGACTGCATTGCTGGGAACCGCGACTTTTGCAGCTACTCCGGCTTCCGTGCAATTCCGGCGGAAATCCTTTGTGCACAGCCAAGCCTGGGTCCACGGCACTCTAACCTGCATTGCACGACTTTCTAAGTTGTCCTCCGGCGGCGTTGGACTCCTTTGTGCAACTTCGGGTGAACACCGTTTCACTCTTCTTTGAAGTGCCTGTTCTGGCACTTCTGCATATGCTGCCTGCTTCTGAGAGGGCTCATTGTCTTGCTCGACGCCCCTTCTGTCCCCAGGCACAATTGGCGACATCCTGGTCCCTCCTGGGCCACAGCAGCATGCAAAAACCTTTAATGCACGATTTGCAGCTAGCAAGGCTTGTTGGCTGTATTTCCACAGGAAAACACTTTTGCACGACTCTCCACGGATTGTGGGATCCATCCTCCAAAGGGGAAGTCTCTAGCCCTTGTCGTTCCTGCAGAATCCTCAGATTCTACTGTCCAGTAGCAGCTTCTTTGCACCTACCGTTGGCATTTCCTGGGCATCTGCCCATCTCCGACTTGCTTGTGACTTTTGGACTTGGTCCCCTTGTTCCACAGGTACCCTCGACTGGAAATCCATTGTTGTTGCATTGCTGGTTTTTGTCTTTCCTGCAGAATTCCCCTATCACGACTTCTGTGCTCTTTGGGGAACTTTAGTGCACTTTGCACTCACTTTTCAGGGTCTTGGGGTGGGCTATTTTTCTAACCCTTACTATTTTCTAATAGTCCCAGCGACCCTCTACAAGGTCACATAGGTTTGGGGTCCATTCGTGGTTCGCATTCCACTTTTGGAGTATATGGTTTGTGTTGCCCCTATCCCTATGTGTCCCCATTGCACCCTATTGTAACTATACATTGTTTGCACTGTTTTCTAAGACTATACTGCATATTTTTGGTATTGTGTACATATATCTTGTGTATATTTGCTATCCTCATACTGAGGGTACTCACTGAGATACTTTGGCATATTGTCATAAAAATAAACTGTAGGAGCTTCACTCGTCTCCTAGTTCAGCCTAAGCTGCTCTGCTAAGCTACCATTATCTATCAGCCTAAGCCGCTAGACACCCTATACACTATTAAGGGATACCTGGGGCTGGTGCAAGGTGTAATTACCCCTTGGTACTCACTACAAGCCAGTCCAGCCTCCTACAGCCCCCACATTGATCAGGGCAATTTCCCTGGACTTTGTGAGTGCGGGGACACCATTACACGCGTGCGCTACATAAAGGTCAATACCTATATGTAGCTTCATAATGGTAACTCTGAATATGGCCATGTAACATGTCTAAGATCATGGAATTGTCCCCCCATGCCAAATCTGGTATTGGGGTGCCAATCCCATGCATCCCCGGGGCTCCAGCATGGTCCCCTGGTACTGCCAAACTAGCTCTCTGGGGTTTTCACTGCAGCTACCACTGCTGCCAACCCACAGACAGGCTACTGCCCTCCTGGGGTCTGGTCAGCCCAGTCCCAGGAAGGCAAAACAAATAATTTCCTCTGACAGAGGGTGTTACACCCTCTCCCTTTGGAAATTGGTGTTAAGGGCTGGGGAGGAGTAGCCTTCCCCAGCTCAGGAAATGCTTTGAAGGGCACAGATAGTGCCCTCCTTGCATAAGCCAGTCTACACCGGTTCAGGGATCCCTAAGCACCTGCTCTGGTGCGAAACTGGACAAAGGAAAGGGGTGGTGCCCAGAGCTCCTCCAGTGTGTCCCAGACCTCTGCCATCTTGACTGCAGAGGTGTGAGGGCACAATAGAGGCCTCTGAGTGGCCAGTGCCAGCAGCTGATGTCAGAGACCCCTCCTGATAGGTGCTTACCTGGTTAGGTGGCCAACCCTCCTCTGAGGGCTATTTAGGGTCTCTCCTGTGGGTTTCTCGTCAGATAACGAATGCAAGAGCTCACCTCAAAACCGCAACAAAGTAGCAAGACGATTACCAGCAACTTTGTAGTGCCTAATCCTGCCGGCTTTCTCTACTGTTTCCTGGTGGTGCATGCTCTGAGGGCTGTCTGCCTTCACCCTTCACTGGAAGCGAAGAAGAAATCTCCAGTGGGTCGACGGAATCTTCACCCTGCTAACGCAGGCACCAAACTTCTGCATCACCAGTCATCTGGGTCCCCTCTCATCTTGACAAGCATGGTCCCTGGAACACAGAAGCTGGATCCAAGTGACCCCAACAGTCCAGTGGTCCTTCTGTCCAAATTTGGTGGAGGTAAGTCCTTGCCTCCCCACGCCAGACAGTAATCCTGTGTACTGCATGATCTGCAGCTCCTAGGGCTTCTGTGCACTTTTGCAAGGAATCCTTTGTGCACAGCACAGCCCAGGTCTGCAGCACTCTGTCCTGCTAAGCTCAACTCGCTGAGTTGACCACCAGATTCGTGGGACCCTCCTTTGAATTGTCTAGATGACCGCCGTGCTCAGATTTCTTGAACGCCTGTTTAAGTGCTTCTGCGGGTGCTGCCTGCTTCTGCATGTACTCTCTGTACTGCTGAGCGCCCCCTCTGTCTCCTCCTCCAAGGGGCAACCTCCTGGCCCTTCCTGGGCCCGGGCAGCACCCATTTTCTTTAACTGTGACCTTTGCAGCTAGCAAGGCTTGTTTGTGGTCTTTCTGCACAAAAACAACTCTGCATCCTCCAGCACGCCGTGGGACATCTTCTGTGCAAAGGAAAAGTTCCTGGCATCTTCTGTTGTTGTAGAATCTTCAGCTTCTTCCACCAGGAGGCAGCCATTTTGCACCTTCATGTGGGATTTAGTGGGCTCCTGACCCCCCTGGACACTTTCGTGACTCTTGGACTTGGTCCCCTTCTTTTACAGGTCCTCAGGTCCAGGAATCCGTCTTCAGTGCTTTGCAGTCAGTTGTTGTCCTTGCAGAATCTACTATCACAACTTTAGTGTGTTTCTGGGGAAGTAGGGTAACTTTACTACTACTTTTCAGGGTCTTGGGGTGGGGTATTGTAGGAGGCTGGACTGGCTTGTAGTGAGTACCAAGGGGTACTTGCACCTTGCACCAGGCCCAGTTATCCCTTATTAGTGTATAGGGTGTCTAGCAGCTTAGGCTGATAGATAATGGTAGCTTAGCAGAGCAGCTTAGGCTGAACTAGGAGACGAGTGAAGCTCCTACAATATCATAAGAAAACACAATACACAGATATACTAAAAATAAAGGTACTTTATTTTTATGACAATATGCCAAAGTATCTCAGTGAGTACCCTCAGTATGAGGATAGCAATTATACACAAGTTATATGTACACAATACCAAAAATATGCAGTATAGTCTTAGAAAACAGTGCAAACAATGTATAGTTACAATAGGATGCAATGAGGACACATAGGGATAGGGGCAACACAAACCATATACTCCAAAAGTGGAATGTGAACCACAAATGGACCCCAAACCTATGTGACCTTGTAGAGGGTCGCTGGGACTATTAGAAAATAGTGAGAGTTAGAAAAATAGCCCTCCCCAAGACCCTGAAAAGTGAGTGCAAAGTGCACTAAAGTTCCCCAAAAGACAAAGAAGTTGTGATAGAGGAATAATGCAGGAAAGACACAAACCAACAATGCAACAACTGTGGATTTCCAATCTAGGGTACCTGTGGAACAAGGGGACCAAGTCCAAAAGTCACAAGCAAGTCGGAGATGGGCATATGCCCAGGAAATGCCAGCTGTGGGTGCAAAGAAGCTTCTACTGGACAGAAGAAGCTGCGGTTTCTGCAGGAACGAAAAGGGCTAGAGACTTCCCCTTTGGTGGACGGATCCCTCACGCCGTGGAGAGTTGTGCAAAAGTGTTTTCCCGCCAAAAGAAAACCAACAAGCCTTGCTAGTTGCAAATCATGCAGGTAGCGTTTTTGGATGCTGCTGTGGCCCAGGAGGAACCAGAAGGTCACAAATTGGACCAGGAGATAGAGGGGACGTCGAGCAAGACAAGGAGCCCTCTTAGCAGCAGGTAGAACCCGGAGAAGTGCCAGAAACAGGCACTACGAGGATGCATGAAATGGTGCTCACCGAAGTTGCACAAAGGAGTCCCACGTCGCCAGAGACCAACTTAGAAAGTCGTGCAATGCAGGTTAGAGTGCTGTGGAACCAGGCTTGGCTGTGCACAAAGGATTTCCACCGGAAATGCATGGAAGCCGGAGTATTTGCAAAAGACGCGGTTTCCAACAATGCAGTCTGGCGTGGGGAGGCAAGGACTTACCTCCACCAAACTTGGACTGAAGAGTCACTGGACTGTGGGAGTCACTTGGACAGAGTTGCTGGATTCGAGGGACCTCGCTCGTCATGCTGAGAGGAGACCCAAGGGACTGGTAATGCAGCTTTTTGGTGCCTGCGGTAGCAGGGGGAAGATTCCGTCGGCCCACAGGAGATTTCTTCGGAGCTTCTAGTGCAGAGAGGAGGAAGACTACCCCCACAGCATGCACCACCAGGAAAACAGTCGAGAAGGCGGCAGGATCAGCGTTACAGAGTTGCAGTAGTCGTCTTTGCTACTATGTTGCAGTTTTGCAGGCTTCCAGCGCGGTCAGCAGTCGATTCCTTGGCAGAAGGTGAAGAGAGAGATGCAGAGGAACTCTGATGAGCTCTTGCATTCGTTATCTAAAGTTTCCCCAGAGACAGAGACCCTAAATAGCCAGAAAAGAGGGTTTGGCTACCTAGGAGAGAGGATAGGCTACTAACACCTGAAGGAGCCTATCAGAAGGAGTCTCTGACGTCACCTGGTGGCACTGGCCACTCAGAGCAGTCCAGTGTGCCAGCAGCACCTCTGTTTCCAAGATGGCAGAGGTCTGGAGCACACTGGAGGAGCTCTGGACACCTCCCATGGGAGGTGCAGGTCAGGGGAGTGGTCACTCCCCTTTCCTTTGTCCAGTTTCCCGCCAGAGCAGGGGCTAAGGGGTCCCCTGAACCGGTGTAGACTGGCTTATGCAGAATTGGGCACATCTGTGCCCATGAAAGCATTTCCAGAGGCTGGGGGAGGCTACTCCTCCCCTGCCGTCACACCATTTTCCAAAGGGAGAGGGTGTAACACCCTCTCTCAGAGGAAGTCCTTTGTTCTGCCATCCTGGGACAAGCCTGGCTTGACCCCAGGGGGGCAGAAACCTGTCTGAGGGGTTGGCAGCAGCAGCAGCTGCAGTGAAACCCCTGAAAAGGCAGTTTGGCAGTACCAGGGTCTGTGCTACAGACCACTGGGATCATGGGATTGTGCCAACTATGCCAGGATGGCATAGAGGGGGCAATTCCATGATCATAGACATGTTACATGGCCATATTCGGAGTTACCATTGTGATGCTACATATAGGTAGTGACCTATATGTAGTGCACGCGTGTAATGGTGTCCCCGCACTCTCAAAGTCAGGGGAATTGGCCCTGAACAATGTGGGGGCACCTTGGCTAGTGCCAGGGTGCCCTCACACTAAGTAACTTTGCACCTAACCTTTACCAGGTAAAGGTTAGACATATAGGTGACTTATAAGTTACTTAAGTCCAGTGTAAAATGGCTGTGAAATAACGTGGACGTTATTTCACTCAGGCTGCTGTGGCAGGCCTGTGTAAGAATTGTCAGAGCTCCCTATGGGTGGCAAAAGAAATGCTGCAGCCCATAGGGATCTCCTGGAACCCCAATACCCTGTGTACCTCAGTACCATATACTAGGGAATTATAAGGGTGTTCCAGTAAGCCAATGTAAATTGGTCAAATTGGTCACTAGCCTGTTAGTGACAATTTGAAAGAAATGAGAGAGCATAACCACTGAGGTTCTGGTTAGCAGAGCCTCAGTGAGACAGTTAGGCACCACACAGGGAACACATACATATAGGCCACAAACTTATGAGCACTGGGGTCCTGACTAGCAGGGTCCCAGTGACACATAACAAACATACTGAAAACATAGGGTTTTCACAATGAGCACTGGGCCCTGGCTAGCAGGATCCCAGTGAGACAGTGAAAACACCCTGACATACACTCACAAACAGGCCAAAAGTGGGGGTAACAAGGCTAGAAAGAGGCTACTTTCTCACACAACGCCCCCCCCCCCCAAACGAAGGACAATAAGGCTAACCTTGGCCAGTTGAGACTTTATTGTCTAAGTGGTGATAAGTAGAGAGTAGCTCTGCAATAGACTGGTTACTCCCTTTATCATCCACTATATGGTTACTTCCCTGTGGGGATATAAACCACCCTGTTTGAAGTTTTTTAGCTAAGCAACAATGTGAAGATGTACTTTCTGAGTTTCTATCAGTAAGTTTTAGTTTAGAGCAGTGGGAATTGTCCACTGAGCCTATTTGTAGTGATGGAAATGCCAGGCAGGGATGCTGTCTCAGAAAAGCCATAGCTGGGCAAAAACTTTGTCCATATGGCTGGAAGAGAGAACAGGGATGCTGTTTCTCTTGAGTTGGAGCAGGGCAGGGATGCTGTCCTATGAGCTCCACACTAGGGCAGGGATGCTGTCCTAAGTGTTGTGAGGCAGTGCAGGGTTGCTGCACTAAAGTTTCTCTGGGAGGGTTGGAGGGATGCTCCATGTTAACTAAAATGGTGCTCTTTTTCTCACCAATGTTACTTATCCCACAGAGAGGTACTTCCACCTCAGGGAGTACAGTTTTGCCAACTGATGATTCCCTTGGAACAGGTGCCACCCCAGGAGAGGTTTCTCCCACCACAGGAATGGTATCCTGAATGGTAGGGTGGTTAGGGGATACTGTGATACCCTTTTTACCTGTTGATGGAGAGGGATCCTGAGTTTTCAGGCCTTCTCTCCTTTGATTTTTCATTTCAGTAGAAATGAGAGGGAACAATTCCTCAGGGATGCCCAGCATGGCTGCATGGGCATAAAACTCTACATCAGCCCAACCTGAGGCCTCTAGGTCATTACCTAAGAGACAGTCTACAGGTAAGCTAGGTGATACCACCACCTGCTTAGGGCCAGTAACTCCACCCCAACTAAACTGAATTATAGCTAAGGGAAGAAACTTAGTGGAGTTATGGACATCAATAATCTTATACTGTTGTCCAATGATGTGTTGATCAGGGTGCACTAGGTTTTCAGTCACCAAAGTGATACTGGCACCTGTGTCCCTGTAGGCCAAGGCCTCAACACCATTTATTGAAACTGTCTGCCTGTAGTTATCCATTGTAAGGGGACAAGCAGCCAGTGTGGCAAGGCCAATGCCACTAGGTGTGACAGAAACTGTCTTGGGACTGACTACCCCAGTTTCTATTATGGACCCATAAGTGAATCCAACTACACCCTTAACTTGACTGTTGCCAGCAGTCCCACCACTAGTACCACTACTGCTAGGGGCACTAGAGCTTGATGTATTAGTGGTGGTAGGCTCAGGGGGTTTACCTGGACAGGACTTATCCCCTGGCCTATGGCCTCTGTTTTTACACACAAAGCACCAAGGCTTTTTAAATTGTGTAGGTTGAGAAGAAGAGGAAGAATTTGTTTTATCCCCACCCCCTGAAGAGTGTTTAAGATTTGAAGTGGGATCTTTGGTTTTACCCTTGTCCCCATGCTTATCTTGAGATTTTTCACCATCTTTCTTCTTATTGTTCTCTTTGTCACCCCCTGTATGAACTTTTCTGTTCACCCTTGTTCTGACCCATTTGTCTGCCTTCTTTCCCAATTCTTGGGGAGAGGTCAGATCAGAGACCACCAAGTACTGGTGCAACAAATCAGACACACAATTATTAAGAATATGCTCTCTCAGGATCAAGTTATACAGGCTGTCATAATCAGTAACTTTACTGCCATGTAACCACCCCTCCAAGGCCTTCACTGAATGGTCAATGAAATCAACCCAGTCTTGTGAAGACTCCTTTTTGGTCTCTCTGAACTTTATCCTGTATTGTTCAGTGGTTAAGCCATAACCATCCAGGAGTGCATTCTTAAGAACTGTAAAATTATTGGCATCACTTTCTTTCAGAGTAAGGAGCCTATCCCTACCTTTTCCACTAAATGATAGCCATAGGATAGCAGCCCACTGCCTTTGAGGGACATCCTGTACAACACAGGCCCTCTCAAGTGCAGCAAACCACTTGTTAATGTCATCCCCCTCCTTATAAGGGGGAACTATCATGTGCAGATTCCTGGAATCATGCTCTTTTACAGGATGACTATGGGGAATACTGCTGCTGCCACCATGGGTTTCTAAACCCAACTTCTGTCTTTCCCTCTCTATTTCTAAAGACTGTCTATCCAAATCCAGCTGTTGCTTTTTAAGCTTCAGTCTGGTTTGTTCCACCCTCAACTTATTGAGTTCCCTCTCTAACAATCTGTCATCAAGGTTGGTGGGAGGGACATTTCTAGATACAGAGGTGTGATGGGAATGAACAGAAGGAGACCTGTCCCTTACAGAAGCCACCCTAACAGCTTGGCTAACAGAAACATCACTACCAGTGTGGTGAGAATAAATGCTTTTGCTATGATGTGAGACAACACTATTTGTATGGTGTGGCTCTCCATCATTACCAACTATGCTAGACTGTCTAGTAATGGGCAGGCTAGGGAGTTTCTTCCCTGCATCTTTTCCTGGGGTAGTCCCTGGATCAGATTGGGAACCATTTGCTACTTTTTCAACAGATGTGGCCCCTATGGCCTTATCTTGTTCTCTAAGCATGTTAAGCAATAATTCCAAGGAAGGATTCTTCCCTACACCCAAACCTCTCTCTATGCAGAGACTCCTTGCTCCTTTCCAGCTAAGGTGATCATATGCAAGTTTGGACAGATCAACATTTTGGCCTGTGCCAGACATTTTTAGAGAGAGTTAAAGTGATAGAAAAAGAGAAAAAAGTTTTCAGAACTTTTTAGAAAGACAGAAAAAAACTTTTTAAACTTTTAAGAACTTTTTAGAAAGTTTAGATGTACTTTTCAGCACTTAGAAAAGAGTGAAAAGAGGAAATGCAAAACTTTTTAGCACTGTGTACACACACTGAACTTGTTTTGTATATTTTTCTCTTATGAAAAGTACAATGACAAGAGTGGTAAGTAGTCTCAAAGCACTTATCCCTCCACTGCACAACCAATGTAGGAGGCTGGACTGGCTTGTAGTGAGTACCAAGGGGTACTTGCACCTTGCACCAGGCCCAGTTATCCCTTATTAGTGTATAGGGTGTCTAGCAGCTTAGGCTGATAGATAATGGTAGCTTAGCAGAGCAGCTTAGGCTGAACTAGGAGACGAGTGAAGCTCCTACAGTACCACTAATGTCACTTGCACAATATCATAAGAAAACACAATACACAGATATACTAAAAATAAAGGTACTTTATTTTTATGACAATATGCCAAAGTATCTCAGTGAGTACCCTCAGTATGAGGATAGCAATTATACACAAGTTATATGTACACAATACCAAAAATATGCAGTATAGTCTTAGAAAACAGTGCAAACAATGTATAGTTAGAATAGGATGCAATGAGGACACATAGGGATAGGGGCAACACAAACCATATACTCCAAAAGTGGAATGTGAACCACGAATGGACCCCAAACCTATGTGACCTTGTAGAGGGTCGCTGGGACTATTAAAAAATAGTGAGAGTTAGAAAAATAGCCCTCCCCAAGACCCTGAAAAGTGAGTGCAAATTGCACTAAAGTTCCCCAAAAGACAAAGAAGTCGTGATAGAGGAATAATGCAGGAAAGACACAAACCAACAATGCAACAACTGTGGATTTCCAATCTAGGGTACCTGTGGAACAAGGGGACCAAGTCCAAAAGTCACAAGCAAGTCGGAGATGAGCATATGCCCAGGAAATGCCAGCTGTGGGTGCAAAGAAGCTTCTACTGGACAGAAGAAGCTGCAGTTTCTGCAGAAACGAAAAGGGCTAGAGACTTCCCCTTTGGTGGACGGATCCATCACGCCGTGAAGAGTCGTGCAGAAGTGTTTTCCCGTCGAAAGAATGCCAACAAGCCTTGCTAGTTGCAAATCCTGCGGTTAGCGTTTTTGGATGCTGCTGTAGCTCAGGAGGGACCAGGAGGTTCCAAATTGGACCAGGAGATAGAGGGGACGTCGAGCAAGACAAAGAGTCCTCTTAGCAGCAGGTAGCCCCCAGAAAAGTGCCAGAAACAGGCACTACGAGGATGCGTGAAACGGTGCTCACCGAAGTTGCACAAAGGAGTCCCACGTCGCCGGAGACCAACTTAGAAAGTCGTGCAATGCAGGTTAGAGTGCTGTGGACCCAGGCTTGGCTTTGCACAAAGGATTTCTGCCGGAAATTCACGGAAGCCGGAGTATTTGCAAAAGACGCGGTTTCCAACAATGCAGTCTGGCGTGGGGAGGCAAGGACTTACCTCCACCAAACTTGGACTGAAGAGTCACTGGACTGTGTGAGTCACTTGGACAGAGTTGCTGGATTCGAGGGACCTCGCTCGTTGTGCTGAGAGGAGACCCAAGGGACCGGTAATGCAGCTTTTTGGTGCCTGCAGTAGCAGGGGGAAGATTCCGTCGACCCACAGGAGATTTCTTCGGAGCTTCTAGTGCAGAGAGGAGGCAGACTACCCCCACAGCATGCACCACCAGGAAAACAGTCGAGAAGGCGGCAGGATCAGCGTTACAGAGTTGCAGTAGTCGTCTTTGCTACTATGTTGCAGTTTTGCAGGCTTCCAGCGCGGTCAGCAGTCGATTCCTTGGCAGAAGGTGAAGAGAGAGATGCAGAGGAACTCTGATGAGCTCTTGCATTCGTTATCTAAAGTTTCCCCAGAGACAGAGACCCTAAATAGCCAGAAAAGAGGGTTTGGCTACCTAGGAGAGAGGATAGGCTACTAACACCTGAAGGAGCCTATCAGAAGGAGTCTCTGACGTCACCTGGTGGCACTGGCCACTCAGAGCAGTCCAGTGTGCCAGCAGCACCTCTGTTTCCAAGATGGCAGAGGTCTGGAGCACACTGGAGGAGCTCTGGACACCTCCCAGGGGAGGTGCAGGTCAGGGGAGTGGTCACTCCCCTTTCCTTTGTCCAGTTTCGCGCCAGAGCAGGGCTAAGGGGTCCCTGAACCGGTGTAGACTGGCTTATGCAGAAATGGGCACCAAATGTGCCCATGAAAGCATTTCCAGAGGCTGGGGGAGGCTACTCCTCCCCTGCCTTCACACCATTTTCCAAAGGGAGAGGGTGTAACACCCTCTCTCAGAGGAAGTCCTTTGTTCTGCCATCCTGTGACAAGCCTGGCTTGACCCCAGGGGGGCAGAAACCTGTCTGAGGGGTTGGCAGCAGCAGCAGCTGCAGTGAAACCCCTGAAAAGGCAGTTTGGCAGTACCAGGGTCTGTGCTACAGACCACTGGGATCATGGGATTGTGCCAACTATGCCAGGATGGCATAGAGGGGGCAATTCCATGATCATAGACATGTTACATGGCCATATTCGGAGTTACCACTGTGAAGCTACATATAGGTAGTGACCTATATGTAGTGCACGCGTGTAATGGTGTCCCCGCACTCACAAAGTCAGGGGAATTGGCCCTGAACAATGTGGGGGCACCTTGGCTAGTGCCAGGGTGCCCTCACACTAAGTAACTTTGCACCTAACCTTTACCAGGTAAAGGTTAGACATATAGGTGACTTATAAGTTACTTAAGTCCAGTGTAAAATGGCTGTGAAATAACGTGGACGTTATTTCACTCAGGCTGCTGTGGCAGGCCTGTGTAAGAATTGTCAGAGCTCCCTATGGGTGGCAAAAGAAATGCTGCAGCCCATAGGGATCTCCTGGAACCCCAATACCCTGTGTACCTCAGTACCATATACTAGGGAATTATAAGGGTGTTCCAGTAAGCCAATGTAAATTGGTAAAATTGGTCACTAGCCTGTTAGTGACAATTTGAAAGAAATGAGAGAGCATAACCACTGAGGTTCTGGTTAGCAGAGCCTCAGTGAGACAGTTAGGCACCACACAGGGAACACCTACATATAGGCCACAAACTTATGAGCACTGGGGTCCTGACTAGCAGGGTCCCAGTGACACATAACAAACATACTGAAAACATAGGGTTTTCACAATGAGCACTGGGCCCTGGCTAGCAGGATCCCAGTGAGACAGTGAAAACACCCTGACATACACTCACAAACAGGCCAAAAGTGGGGGTAACAAGGCTAGAAAGAGGCAACTTTCTCACACAACCCCCCCCCCCCCAAACGAAGGACAATAAGGCTAACCTTGGCCAGTTGAGACTTTATTGTCTAAGTGGTGATAAGTAGAGAGTAGCTCTGCAATAGACTGGTTACTCCCTTTATCATCCACTATATGGTTACTTCCCTGTGGGGATATAAACCACCCTGTTTGAAGTTTTTTAGCTAAGCAACAATGTGAAGATGTACTTTCTGAGTTTCTATCAGTAAGTTTTAGTTTAGAGCAGTGGGAATTGTCCACTGAGCCTATTTGTAGTGATGGAAATGCCAGACAGGGATGCTGTCTCAGAAAAGCCATAGCTGGGCAAAAACTTTGTCCATATGGCTGGAAGAGAGAACAGGGATGCTGTTTCTCTTGAGTTGGAGCAGGGCAGGGATGGTGTCCTATGAGCTCCACACTAGGGCAGGGATGCTGTCCTAAGTGTTGTGAGGCAGTGCAGGGTTGCTGCACTAAAGTTTCTCTGGGAGGGTTGGAGGGATGCTCCATGTTAACTAAAATGGTGCTCTTTTTCTCACCAATGTTACTTATCCCACAGAGAGGTACTTCCACCTCAGGGAGTACAGTTTTGCCAACTGATGATTCCCTTGGAACAGGTGCCACCCCAGGAGAGGTTTCTCCCACCACAGGAATGGTATCCTGAATGGTAGGGTGGTTAGGGGATACTGTGATACCCTTTTTACCTGTTGATGGAGAGGGATCCTGAGTTTTCAGGCCTTCTCTCCTTTGATTTTTCATTTCAGTAGAAATGAGAGGGAACAATTCCTCAGGGATGCCCAGCATGGCTGCATGGGCATAAAACTCTACATCAGCCCAACCTGAGGCCTCTAGGTCATTACCTAAGAGACAGTCTACAGGTAAGCTAGGTGATACCACCACCTGCTTAGGGCCAGTAACTCCACCCCAACTAAACTGAATTATAGCTAAGGGAAGAAACTTAGTGGAGTTATGGACATCAATAATCTTATACTGTTGTCCAATGATGTGTTGATCAGGGTGCACTAGGTTTTCAGTCACCAAAGTGATACTGGCACCTGTGTCCCTGTAGGCCAAGGCCTCAACACCATTTATTGAAACTGTCTGCCTGTAGTTATCCATTGTAAGGGGACAAGCAGCCAGTGTGGCAAGGCCAATGCCACTAGGTGTGACAGAAACTGTCTTGGGACTGACTACCCCAGTTTCTATTATGGACCCATAAGTGAACCCAACTACACCCTTAACTTGACTGTTGCCAGCAGTCCCACCACTAGTACCACTACTGCTAGGGGCACTAGAGCTTGATGTATTAGTGGTGGTAGGCTCAGGGGGTTTACCTGGACAGGACTTATCCCCTGGCCTATGGCCTCTGTTTTTACACACAAAGCACCAAGGCTTTTTAAATTGTGTAGGTTGAGAAGAAGAGGAAGAATTTGTTTTATCCCCACCCCCTGAAGAGTGTTTAAGATTTGAAGTGGGATCTTTGGTTTTACCCTTGTCCCCATGCTTATCTTGAGATTTTTCACCATCTTTCTTCTTATTGTTCTCTTTGTCACCCCCTGTATGAACTTTTCTGTTCACCCTTGTTCTGACCCATTTGTCTGCCTTCTTTCCCAATTCTTGGGGAGAGGTCAGATCAGAGTCCACCAAGTACTGGTGCAACAAATCAGACACACAATTATTAAGAATATGCTCTCTCAGGATCAAGTTATACAGGCTGTCATAATCAGTAACTTTACTGCCATGTAACCACCGCTCCAAGGCCTTCACTGAATGGTCAATGAAATCAACCCAGTCTTGTGAAGACTCCTTTTTGGTCTCTCTGAACTTTATCCTGTATTGTTCAGTGGTTAAGCCATAACCATCCAGGAGTGCATTCTTAAGAACTGTAAAATTATTGGCATCACTTTCTTTCAGAGTAAGGAGCCTATCCCTACCTTTTCCACTAAATGATAGCCATAGGATAGCAGCCCACTGCCTTTGAGGGACATCCTGTACAACACAGGCCCTCTCAAGTGCAGCAAACCACTTGTTAATGTCATCCCCCTCCTTATAAGGGGGAACTATCTTGTGCAGATTCCTGGAATCATGCTCTTTTACAGGATGACTATGGGGAATACTGCTGCTGCCACCATGGGTTTCTAAACCCAACTTCTGTCTTTCCCTCTCTATTTCTAAAGACTGTCTATCCAAATCCAGCTGTTGCTTTTTAAGCTTCAGTCTGGTTTGTTCCACCCTCAACTTATTGAGTTCCCTCTCTAACAATCTGTCATCAAGGTTGGTGGGAGGGACATTTCTAGATACAGAGGTGTGATGGGAATGAACAGAAGGAGACCTGTCCCTTACAGAAGCCACCCTAACAGCTTGGCTAACAGAAACATCACTACCAGTGTGGTGAGAATAAATGCTTTTGCTATGATGTGAGACAACACTATTTGTATGGTGTGGCTCTCCATCATTACCAACTATGCTAGATTGTCTAGTAATGGGCAGGCTAGGGAGTTTCTTCCCTTCATCTTTTCCTGGGGTAGTCCCTGGATCAGATTGGGAACCATTTGCTACTTTTTCAACAGATGTGGCCCCTATGGCCTTATCTTGTTCTCTAAGCATGTTAAGCAATAATTCCAAGGAAGGATTCTTCCCTACACCCAAACCTCTCTCTATGCAGCGACTCCTTGCTCCTTTCCAGCTAAGGTGATCATATGCAAGTTTGGACAGATCAACATTTTGGCCTGTGCCAGACATTTTTAGAGAGAGTTAAAGTGATAGAAAAAGAGAAAAAAGTTTTCAGAACTTTTTAGAAAGACAGAAAAAAACTTTTTAAACTTTTAAGAACTTTTTAGAAAGTTTAGATGTACTTTTCAGCACTTAGAAAAGAGTGAAAAGAGGAAATGCAAAACTTTTTAGCACTGTGTACACACACTGAACTTGTTTTGTATATTTTTCTCTTATGAAAAGTACAATGACAAGAGTGGAAAGTAGTCTCAAAGCACTTATCCCTCCACTGCACAACCAATGTAGGAGGCTGGACTGGCTTGTAGTGAGTACCAAGGGGTACTTGCACCTTGCACCAGGCCCAGTTATCCCTTATTAGTGTATAGGGTGTCTAGCAGCTTAGGCTGATAGATAATGGTAGCTTAGCAGAGCAGCTTAGGCTGAACTAGGAGACGAGTGAAGCTCCTACAGTACCACTAATGTCACTTGCACAATATCATAAGAAAACACAATACACAGATATACTAAAAATAAAGGTACTTTATTTTTATGACAATATGCCAAAGTATCTCAGTGAGTACCCTCAGTATGAGGATAGCAATTATACACAAGTTATATGTACACAATACCAAAAATATGCAGTATAGTCTTAGAAAACAGTGCAAACAATGTATAGTTACAATAGGATGCAATGGGGACACATAGGGATAGGGGCAACAAAAACCATATACTCCAAAAGTGGAATGTGAACCACGAATGGACCCCAAACCTATGTGACCTTGTAGAGGGTCGCTGGGACTATTAAAAAATAGTGAGAGTTAGAAAAATAGCCCTCCCCAAGACCCTGAAAAGTGAGTGCAAATTGCACTAAAGTTCCCCAAAAGACAAAGAAGTCGTGATAGAGGAATAATGCAGGAAAGACACAAACCAACAATGCAACAACTGTGGATTTCCAATCTAGGGTACATGTGGAACAAGGGGACCAAGTCCAAAAGTCACAAGCAAGTCGGAGATGGGCATATGCCCAGGAAATGCCAGCTGTGGGTGCAAAGAAGCTTCTACTGGACAGAAGAAGCTGCAGTTTCTGCAGAAACGAAAAGGGGCTAGAGACTTCCCCTTTAGTGGACGGATCCCGCACACCGTGGAGAGTCGTGCAGAAGTGTTTTCCCGTCGAAAGAATGCCAACAAGCCTTGTTAGTTGCAAATCATGCGGTTAGTGTTTTTGGATGCTTCTGTAGCCCAGGAGGGACCAGGAGGTCACAAATTGGACCAGGAGATATAGGGGACGTCGAGCAAGACAAGGAGTCCTATTAGCAGCAGGTAGCACCCAGAGAAGTGCCAGAAACAGGCACTACGAGGATGCGTGAAACGGTGCTCACCGAAGTTGCACAAAGGAGTCCCACGTCGCCGGAGACCAACTTAGAAAGTCGTGCAATGCAGGTTAGAGTGCTGTGGACCCAGGCTTGGCTGTGCACAAAGGATTTCTGCCGGAAATTCACGGAAGCCGGAGTATTTGCAAAAGACGCGGTTTCCAACAATGCAGTCTGGCGTGGGGAGGCAAGGACTTACCTCCACCAAACTTGGACTGAAGAGTCACTGGACTGTGAGAGTCACTTGGACAGAGTTGCTGGATTCGAGGGACCTCGCTCGTTGTGCTGAGAGGAGACCCAAGGGACCGGTAATGCAGCTTTTTGGTGCCTGCAGTAGCAGGGGGAAGATTCCGTCGACCCACAGGAGATTTCTTCGGAGCTTCTAGTGCAGAGAGGAGGCAGACTACCCCCTCAGCATGCACCACCAGGAAAACAGTCGAGAAGGCGGCAGGATCAGCGTTACAGAGTTGCAGTAGTCGTCTTTGCTACTATGTTGCAGTTTTGCAGGCTTCCAGCGCGGTCAGCAGTCGATTCCTTGGCAGAAGGTGAAGAGAGAGATGCAGAGGAACTCTGATGATCTCTTGCATTCGTTATCTAAAGTTTCCCCAGAGACAGAGACCCTAAATAGCCAGAAAAGAGGGTTTGGCTACCTAGGAGAGACGATAGGCTACTAACACCTGAAGGAGCCTATCAGAAGGAGTCTCTGACGTCACCTGGTGGCACTGGCCACTCAGAGCAGTCCAGTGTGCCAGCAGCACCTCTGTTTCCAAGATGGCAGAGGTCTGGAGCACACTGGAGGAGCTCTGGACACCTCCCAGGGGAGGTGCAGGTCAGGGGAGTGGTCACTCCCCTTTCCTTTGTCCAGTTTCCCGCCAGAGCAGGGGCTAAGGGGTCCCCTGAACCGGTGTAGACTGGCTTATGCAGAATTGGGCACATCTGTGCCCAAGAAAGCATTTCCAGAGGCTGGGGGAGGCTACTCCTCCCCTGCCTTCACACCATTTTCCAAAGGGAGAGGGTGTAACACCTTCTCTCAGAGGAAGTCCTTTGTTCTGCCATCCTGGGACAAGCCTGGCTTGATCCTAGGGGGGCAGAAACCTGTCTGAGGGGTTGGCAGCAGCAGCAGCTGCAGTGAAACCCCTGAAAAGGCAGTTTGGCAGTACCAGGGTCTGTGTTACAGACCACTGGGATCATGGGATTGTGCCAACTATGCCAGGATGGCATAGAGGGGGCAATTCCATGATCATAGACATGTTACATGGCCATATTCGGAGTTACCATTGTGAAGCTACATATAGGTAGTGACCTATATGTAGTGCACGCGTGTAATGGTGTCCCCGCACTCACAAAGTCAGGGGAATTGGCCCTGAACAATGTGGGGGCACCTTGGCTAGTGCCAGGGTGCCCTCACACTAAGTAACTTTGCACCTAACCTTTACCAGGTAAAGGTTAGACATATAGGTGACTTATAAGTTACTTAAGTGCAGTGTAAAATGGCTGTGAAATAACGTGGACGTTATTTCACTCAGACTGCTGTGGCAGGCCTGTGTAAGAATTGTCAGAGCTCCCTATGGGTGGCAAAAGAAATGCTGCAGCCCATAGGGATCTCCTGGAACCCCAATACCCTGTGTACCTCAGTACCATATACTAGGGAATTATAAGGGTGTTCCACTAAGCCAATGTAAATTGGTAAAATTGGTCACTAGCCTGTTAGTGACAATTTGAAAGAAATGAGAGAGCATAACCACTGAGGTTCTGGTTAGCAGAGCCTCAGTGAGACAGTTAGGCACCACACAGGGAACACATATATATAGGCCACAAACTTATGAGCACTGGGGTCCTGACTAGCAGGGTCCCAGTGACACATAACAAACATACTGAAAACATAGGGTTTTCACAATGAGCACTGGGCCCTGGCTAGCAGGATCCCAGTGAGACAGTGAAAACACCCTGACATACACTCACAAACAGGCCAAAAGTGGGGGTAACAAGGCTAGAAAGAGGCTACTTTCTCACACCCCTGTCTCTGCATCCCTGAGATACAAAAGGATATCATACCCATGTAGCAAAATTACACATTCAATGTCTCCTAAAGGAGTCGTTCCCCCCGCCCCATCCTTCTTGGCCATGGTACCAAATGGCTCCACCACCAGTGCAAACAGCATTGGACAGAGTGGTGCTGGTCCAGGGGTGCTAGAAAGGCTGCCCAAAAAACTTCTCTGGTCTCTGTACCACACACTAAGTGGAGGTGCATCAAACAGTGCTTGTTAGCTCAAAGAAGATTTTTCAAACAAAAAGAGGTTGGAAGCACACTGCTTCCCATCCCAACACTCAGTTCACATGATACCAATTACTTCAGTGACAGACTTTAGTTTTACACCCTTGCTGGAGCAGCCAGTGCTGTGTATCTCTAGACATGTGTTTCAGGACAACTCTCCTTCTTCAGTAGAGAATAACAGTTTAGGATTGCAAGAAAAGCTGCCCAAAGCCTTCTAAGATCTCTGTACCACTTACTGGTCACTCCCCTAGAATATGAGGAGTAACAAGTGGCATAAACCTGGCCCCTCCAAAGCCTATGTATGCCAGTGTGTTCCCCTGCAGCTAAATGCATCTCCTGAAGAAACAAAACTGCCAGTCTGCCGATGAGATCCCAAATGAGCTTGCTGTCACTAGTGCCTCCCCTCTCTCGCTTTTTCCCTGGTCCAGAGTTGGTCTCCTCTGCCTGTTTGTCTCACCATTGCTGCTGTCACTGCTTCAAGTTTAAGGACCTGGTCCAGCCACCTGAGTTTAGTCCATTCTGATATTTTTCTTGCCAATCCCAAGCATTCCCAGGTGTCTCAAAGAAGACAGAACGACTGTTCACCATAACTTTGAGCTTGGCAGGGAAGAGAAATGCATAATGCACGTTCACCTCTCTTAGTGCTTTGTTGACATCCAGAAAGGAGACCCTTCTGCATTGCCCTTCTAATGTATAATTGGAATGGCCACCGTAGTGTTTGCAACCTAGAGGTAGCCCAGTATGTGGGATTGTTGCAATATAAAGTCCCTGTAGTGAAGTAAGCATGCCACAACCAGCCTCTGTAGTGCTCCTCAGGATGGCAGTCTAGCAGGCACTCAATGCACCCTTTCCAATGCAAAAAAAAAAATGACAGTCCTTCAGTGCTACATCACTAGCCAGCCACTTCTCAAGGGTGGCTACCATGTCAGTATTCTCAGCTTTCCCAGACAGTCCCACCACTCTATTTGTTTTATCTATCACTGCACCGTACTGCAACTTCTTTCCTTTTACACAGTATTTCCACTCTATTTCTAAGCTCTTTCACATGTACTTGCAACAGTGTCATGACTGGGTGCATTTCTCCAATAATGCCTTTGTTTTGCGTCACCCGACAGGGTAACTTGCAATGGTCGTACTGCAAAACACCCAGGTCTATGGTGACCTTGTCTATTTTATGTCCCAAGACCTCTTGGGTTTTCCTGATGGCTTCCAGCATTTGACTCAGAGGTACTGTGGGTTTGCTGTGAGGAGGGGTTATCTCCTTTTGTCTAATTTAGTACTGTTCTTGTTCTTTAGATGTATTTCTTCCTGGATCTCCACTTTCTGAAATCACATCATACTAATTTAGCCATTGCAGTATCTGTATTTTATGTGGAAACTCTCTGACCCATATTTAAGAAAAAGTGGTGCATCAGCTATGATGCACCACTTTTTCTGCGCCCCCCCCCTACCGGCACCTAACAACACCGTGGTTGTACCGTGTTGATGGTAGGGCGCACCATGGTGGTCATTAGTACAGCAGAGTCAACATTTTTGATGCTATTGTGGCGCTTTTCTACACTAGCATCAAAAATGTTGACGCTAGTGTAGCAAAGTGCAAGCAGGACCATAGTTTTCTATGGGTATGTCATTTTTAATGCCTGCTCTGCCATAAAAATGGCGCAGTCAAATCTTGTAAATTTCACTGCACCATTTTGTCTGGGCCTCCTATTGCCGGAGCACCCCACTTGCATACACTATGCCGGGTGCAGGCATAATATGGCGCAAGGGTTTACAAAGTGGTGCTATGTGTGCCTTGCACCACTTTGTAAAGGTGGAGCAGTAGAAAAGCCACATTAGCACCACCTTAGCACCAAAACAATGATGCTATGCCGGTGCTAAGTAGGCGCTAGGGACTCTTAAATATGCCGCTCTGACTCTTTTATTCTTCAGATGTTACTTCTTGTATATTGGGTTAACAAATGGGGAATTCAAAATAATGGAGAGGAAAAAATACAAACAAACAAGTTCTCCCATATACAAAAAAATGCTAAGCAAAATTTTCTAGCTGACTTTCCCTTTTCTTTTAGCCTTTCCTTTCGTTTTCTTTAAATTTTTCTTTTCCTTCATGTATGTTGTCTCTCTATAAACACCCTCTTATTCTGCAAATCTGCAAATCTGCATTCCCTTCACATCATCTTAGTTAACGGCACCCGTGAACCCTCCTTCTCATGCCCACTCTCGCACCCTGGTACCTGGGCTAGCCATGTTCCTCCAGGAGCATGGCAATAGCAAGGGCCTCTCCAGTAGGAGTCGCTCTTCAGCTGTCGTGTTGGCCTTCAGCTTTCTTGCCCCTGCTGCTGGTCCTATGATTCTATCCCTGCTGATCATTTCTTCTGACATCCTACATGTTCCTCCTCGCCTTAACTCCCTCTGCCCCTCTCTCACTTCCCTCCTTTGCCTCCTTCTCTTGTAGTCCTTCTTCTCTTTTCATGTCCATTTCTTTTCCGTGTCAAAAACAAAGGGACATATTTAAGAGCCCCTAGCTCCACCGGAGAGTCACTTTTCGTGACGCTCCACTGACGCTAAGCACTGCTCCATATTTACAAGGTGTAATGCCACTTTTTTGTAAATATGGGCGCCTTCGATGCAGTTTTCTGCGTCAGAGAGGCGTGTAATTTATGAGTTGATATAAACCTGAAGCAGAGCCAATAGGGTGGCGTTAGCATGCCAAAACAAGGAAGAATGTCTTTAGTCCTCCTTTTTTTGCTTTTTCTATCTGTGCTGCAGTACACACAAAAGAAGTAAAATGCCAAAATGACACTTTGGTACTTCTATGTGTGCTGCATTTTGCAGAGCATAGGAGCAGTGTAGGTGTTCAATGGATACTGTCTGGAATGACGGTCTGGTGTAGCCAGTGATGGAAGTTGCGGTCTCATTGACAGTAACGGGTATAGTGACTCCTCGAGGCTGGAAAACACTCCCACTCTTCTCCATGCTTCCACTGCTCTTTTGGGGTAGGAGCTGGCTACGTGGGGTATGCTGTCCAAAGGAAGGCCGAATCAGGAACAGAAGCTAGTGGGGGCATTGAGTGAGCTAGCCCATGCATCTCGCATTAAAATAATGCATTTTCAGTAATTTTCTCACATTAGGTAGTGCATTTTTGGTAATTATCCCACACAAGGTGGCGGAGGTGTACAATGTAAGATATAGGATTCTAGATATATTTCGAGAAATATCCCACTATCACAGAAACTCATATCCCAGTCAAGGAAAGTACAGAGACTTGAAAACCTAAACGCACAACCACACACCCACCCAATTAAGGTAGAACAGCACCCCCGGCTCAAACCAAGGTATCTAACAGATGTAAATGTCCAACTGCAAAACAAAGCTTTTAAATATTTGCCAATCACTTGGTCGGTCTAAACTGGTAAAAGAGGGGCCTATTTGTAGCATTGTAAAGGGAGAAAAGGTGAATGGGGGATGGGATGTGGCCTAGGGATCAGAACTGTCTGTTCACAACCATATAGGACTCCTTGAATCCCAGCCTTGGCTCAACATTCTCAACCATCTAAGTTAATTGTGCAAAATAAAGACATGTCTGATTCTCATGTAAAGCGCCCGTGGATAAATTCATGCATTAAGAACAGTCACATATGAGAAATAGGCATAATTTCTCAAAATTGTACATTGACATGGATGCAACTATCTTATTTTATCCACAAAAGTGTCACTCAAAGTGTCAGGCATAAGGCTTGAAATGTCACACATAAACGCACTGCACACATGGGAATGTCACAGAGAAGCAAACGTAAACCTTGGCAGCTATGGTGAGTAGCTGCCTCTTCAGCCCTCAATGTGGCCTCAACAACATGCAGGGCCAGGGGCGCTAGGTGAGAACCTGTTCCTTAGAGGTAAAGGAGGCTGCATACAAGCCCGGAGACCACCCAGTATGGGGGGGCATGGCCAGCCTGCGGTGAATGAGGCACAAACGACCCCTTCGGTTAACTCTTTTGGCCTTAGCGTGGTCTGAGCATGTCGTAAAGGCCAGTCCACTTTTCGGTGATAGCGATGGCCTTCACACCTCACTCTTTATCGACCCAGTGTTCCTTCCGCAGACTGGCTGCTGGCAAACTGCGCTAGGGTCTGCACCCCAATTCCGCCTCTTCTGGCAGTCTTCTGCACTCTAGAGGGGCGCTGCATGGGGGGCGTCATCTCCATCTCCTGCGGAGTGCGCCAATCCGAGTGGCAATGGTAGGGTCCTCAGGAGCTCAGCAAACTGTGGCACCATCAGCAGGGTGCTCCATTTTGATCAGCACTTGGCTCCACCTCCTTTATCTCAACTCTTGTCTCCACCAGGGATGTGAAACATATGACTATGCCCCTCTTTGGGCAGTTGCCCAGTGTCTTAGGCCACTCCCGACAGGCCCAAGGACAATGGCCTAATGAGGGAGGCACCAGGTGCATCCATTTTCTACACCCTCTGAACTCAGCAATTTTGTGCCACTGTGGTCTGGGCACCGTCAGGTAGTTGGCATTAGTGGCCGAACAGCTAAGGATGCCATAATGCAAGCTCTGGGGATGACAGAGCTCCTTGATTTTAGACCTTCTTGGCAGGCCTTGTAGGGTAAAACTTCATACCAGAGGATAAACAGATTTGACCTCTGCCTACAAGGCTGTGGCACGGAGGGCATCTTTATGTACACATGATTACATGGTGGAGGTTTCCCAGCATTGATAAATACTGGGAGAAAGTAGGTAGTCTTTGAACAAGATTGGTACAATACATATTGAATGTAAAGTTAAAATATGATAGAGGACATTTGAGCAGAACAATTGCTACTCAAGTGTAAAATACTACTGTGCAATATATGGCTTGATGTAGCCAGACAGATATCCCATTATTATGAGGTGATAATAGACCCTCAAATATACTACCAGCTACTGGACATGGCTTGGTGTAGGGCAGTGGAGTGTGTTATCTACAGGAACAGAGGATTTGGGGGAAATGGGGAGAAGTGCATGGTTTGGATCTATTCACATGTATATATATATATATATATATATATATATATATATATATATATATATATATATATATATTTAATTTGTTGAGTAGAGTTATACCTGAGCACATGCTATGTAGAGGATTTATACATAACATGTCTGATGCTGGATGTGTGTCATAATGTTATAATGTACATTTATAATCTGATTCTGTGTTTAAGACTCTTCTGACTTTAGGATGCAAAGATTGTTGGAATGACCCAGAGGCAATGACCCAGGCAGCAGAGCTCTTACTCAAAGTTAAGTGTTGGGTGCACATCAGCTCAGCAGCAGGACGCCATTTGCTTACTCAATTTTGAACACTTAAGCCAACTGCTTTATTCATATTTTCTATGGACAATTTATTTCAAGTTATGAAAAAATACATTCTATATTAAATTTCGCCTGGACATTTTACCTGTCAAAACAATTACCAAAAAACGGCAAAAACACGAGACAGTCTCTACTAAACGCAATTACAAACAAGGAGGACAAAAAGCCCTGCTCGTTTTATGCCAAATCTTTATCTGAATGCAAAAGATATCTTAGGCTGTTATTCATTGGGTACAGCATAAGGCACTATAAAGACAGTGCTTAATTTGTGCTTGTTGTTTCCGGTGCGGAGCACCGGCTCTTATTTGTGAGGGCCTGGGTTTATTCTTCTGCCTCAAGCATTTGCTGCGAGCAAAAGAGACATATGGGAAAGACGGAGGAAGGGAAAAACGAAAAAGCGTCACAAAGGGAGAAAGCAGACATGTGCAAGAGTGAGCTGAAGGGGCAGGGAGTGGCTGTAAATGGATTAAAGAGGCTCGAGGTGGTTTCAGGATTAAGCTGCTCAGTATTCCGTATGCGCACATTTAAGTGCAGCAGCCGCGCGCGTTTAAGAGGAGGGCTTTGGCGCATGCACGTTTTTATTTACAAATAAAGCACTGTATAAAACAATCATGACATTTTGTCTACGGGCCAATAGCAAGTCTGTCTGTAGGCTTGAAGCCGAATACATTTATGAGGAGATTATCGACAGGTACTAGCCGGATCAACTAATTCCTATAAATTACGCACAACAAGGATGAAAAGAGAGAGGCAAGAACAAGCCTTGTGTGGAAGGTGCTTCCCGTAGAAATTGTATGCAGAAATGTTTTAACAAATACGACGTGGTGATATAGAACGGATGAAGAATCATTATTAAAAGGCATTGAGTGTTCCGGATTGGTTACATGGCACACTTTAGGCTGATATGGACAAGTTTGCCATAGGCTTACTAGTTGGTAAAGGTCATTCTGAAGCCTTCCGTTATCAATTTCTGTGTTTAGATGTGATGAATTGTTGGCCAAACTACTAGAATCATGCACTTAACGCTGCAGTAGAAACTCAGGGCAGCTCATACACGATCTGGACATGAGTGTACTAACTTTACAACCTATCTGGCAGTGATTTATAGTCAGTTATCCTGAACACTTGCCTAGGAATATTGCACAGTGAAGTCTCAGTGCATCAATCTTGCTGATCTTGTAGATTTCAAATGTCTTCTTCTAAGTATGTTAGTATTTATTTTGAAGATATCTGCTATTCTTCACGGGATTTGGATGAGGTTGTACATCACTTACCTGCTAACTGGCCGTCACTTATTGATGAAAATGGACATCTTCTGCACGTGTTTATTCATATTATATAGTCCAATGTATTCGTTTTGTGGATTTTAAATGTATCAGTTCTGTGCATTTTTAGTTGTCCTTTTATATTGCAGGCTTATTTATTCATTAGCTGAAACAATAAAATTTACCCACTAGACCATGGATACTCAAAGTACGGCCCGCAGGCCTCATGTGGCCCCTCTGACCTTTACATGCGGCCCCTCTGACCTTTACACGCGGCCCCTCTGACCTTTACACGCGGCCCCTGGGGCAACAAGAGGACTGGCAGCTGTTTGCTCGACTCTGCACTAGCAATAAAAATATGAAATAGACACACAATCATTTATTTCAAACTTAATTGGTGTTAAAGAAAGGAAGTAACTAGGAACTCCTGCACTTAACTTTAGACACGCCTTCATTTTTAAAGACATCTTGCAGTACAAGTGTAAAACTAAGACAGTGTCTTTAAAATTAAAAACGTTTATTTAGTTAACATGCAGAACCTTTTTACCCTAGTACAATTTATTTTATCAGTGCACTGAGAAGTATTCCTTTAAAAGTGATACTTTTCAAACATATATTTGGAAACATACATTTTGAAACATTAATTGTTTCCCTTATCCTGAGAACACAACCAATAGTAAATTGAAGAGGCCAGTCACTTGGTATGTGCACTTTATTGGTGGCCTGGGTTCCTATCATACATTAACAACATTATAGTTTATTAAATCAAACATAGAGGCAGGTTTTGAGCAGCGCACACCATGAATCATGTATTTCGAGGTCATTTTAGGCTTACCTAGGAGACATGCAAAGCTCCTGCAATACCACTTATAGTTACACCGTACTTATACACAATAAAAGACAATACTCAGTGTTACCAAAAATAAAGGTACTTTATTTTAGTGACACAAGGCCAAAATTATCTTAGAGGCAATACTCCTTCTGAAGGTAAGTATTATACACAATATATACACTAGACACCAAAATCAGGTAAGTAAATAGTCATAAAATAGTGCAAACAGTAGAAAATACCATAGAATGCAATAAGAAGAAATAGGCCATGGGGCAACACAAACCATATATTAAGGAAGTGGAATGCGTCTCACAAATTCCTCCCTAGGAAAGTGTAGTGTGTAGAGGGGCACTGGGAGTGTAAGAAAACCACAAAGGTTGGTAAAATACCCCACCCCAGAGCCCAGGAAAGTAGGAGTAAAGTACTGCAAGTTTCCTTAGGACACACTAAAAGTCGTGAATAGGGTTGTTGCAAGAACCAAGCAACAAATGGTGGATTCTTGGACCTGAAGACCTGTAAAGAGAGGAGCCCAAGTCCAGAAGTCACAGAAGATTCCAGGAAGGACAGGAGCCCCTGCCAACCTAGAAGATGGTGCAAAAGAGGATTCTCCGGTTGGAAGAAGTCTGCAGGAGAGCACCAAAGAAGATGGCTCTGCGTTCCTGCGTGATGCAAAGGATGTCCCACGTGAAGAAGTTGGATGCAGTTGAGTTGTTGTGCTGGATTAGTCCAACAAGCCTTGGTTCAAGCAATATCACGGATTGTGTCAAAATGGCGCTGCCTGGACACAGGAGGGACCTGGGGGCCTCAAATCGGACTGAGGAGGCAAAGGGGGCTCCCAACACTGGAGGGAACCCACAGATGACCAGGCAGCACCCACAGAGGTCCCAGGACACGGGGACAAAGAAGGTGCAAATTACGGTTGCTGTAGCACTACAAAAGAAGGTCCCACGCCGCCGTAGAACAACTCATTGAGTTGAGCATCACAGGATACAGTGCTGGGGATCTGGGCCAGCCTGTGCATGAAGGATTCTTGCAAATAGTGCACAGAGGCCTCAGGAGGTGAAGATGATGTGGTGCATAGGTGTACTGTCGCAAACAGGGAAGGCAAGCTTTTACCTCCTCCAAATTTGGACAGCTGGACCTTAGGACAGTCTGTGCCGAAGGCGTCCACCACCTGTGTTCCAAGGAGCACGGTCGTTATCAGGAGAGGAGTCTCAGAGAACCGGTCGTCGTCTTAGAAGGTGCCTGCTGGAGCAGGGAAGTGACTCTGTCACTCCACGGGAGATTTCTTTGGTCCTTCTGGTGCAGGGTGAAGACAGGGAGTCCCCAGAGTGTGCACACCATGGAAACTGTTGCAGTTGCTGGCTGGAGCTGAAGTTGCAGAGTCGCAGTAGCCTTTCTGGATACTTTGTTGCAGTTACAGCAGATCCTGGAGCAGTCTGCAGTTGATCCGAGGTAAGAGGATGAAGCAGGAGTTGCAGAGGATTCCTGGTGGAAACTTGCAAGCTAAATCTGAAGTGGAACCCACAGAAGAGACCCTAAATAGCCATGAGAGGAGGATTGACTACCTACCCAGGTATGCACCTATCAGGAGGGGTCTCTGATGTCACCAGTTGGCACTGGCCACTCAGAGATCTCCAGAGTGTCCCCACATCTTGAAAAACAAGATGTCTATTACCAGGGAAACAATGCAGGAGCTCTGGACACCACCCCTGGAGTGGTGATGGACAGAGGAGTGGTCACTCCCCTTCCCTTTGTCCAGTTTTGCACCAGAGCAGGGACAGGGGGTCCCTGAACTGGTGCAGACTGGCTTATGCAAGGAGGGCACCATCTGGGCCCTGTAAAGCATTCCCAGAGGCTCTGGGAGGCTACCCCTCCCAAGCCTGTAACACCTATTTCCAAAGGGAGAGGGCGTAACACATTCCTCCCAAAGGAAATGCTTTGTTCTGCCTTCCTGGGACTGGGCTTCTCAGACCCCAGGAGGGCAGAACCCTGTCTGTGAGGTGGCAGTAGGTGTAGCTGCGGTGCAAGCCTCAGAGAGCTGGTTTGGCAGTACTGGGGGTCCATGGTGGAGCCCACAGGATGCATGGGATTGGACCCCCAATACCAGATTTGGAATGGGGGGGACAATTCCATGATCCTAGACACCTTACATGGCCATATTCAGAGTTACCATTGTGAAGCTACATATAGGTATTGACCTATATGTAGTGCATGCGTGTAATGGTATCCCTGCACTCACGAAGTCCAGGAATTTGGCCCTGGACTGCGTGGGGGCACCTTTGCTAGTGCAAGGGTGGCATCACACTTAGTAACTTTGCACCTATCCTTCAGTAAATGAAGGATAAACATACAGGTGACTTATAAGTTACTTAAGTGCAGTGAAAATGGCTGTGAAATAGTGTGTGTGCAATTTCACTCAGGCTGCAGTGGCAGTCCTATGAAAGGGTTTGTCTGAGCTCCTCGTGGGTGGCAGAAGAACTGCTGCTGCCCATAATGATCTCCTGGAACCCCAGTGCCCTGTGTACCTAGGTACCATATACTAGGGACTTATAAGGGGGGTCCAGTGTGCCAATTGGAATTGGCGTATGAAGTCACTAAACTATAGTGACTAATTTGGAAGCAGAGAGAGCATAAGCATAGAAGTTCTGGTTAGCAGAACTTCAGTGGCACAGTTAAGCACTACTGACAACACACACAGTAGGCCACAAACTATGAGCACTGGGGTCCTGGCTGGCAGAATCCCAGTGAGACAGTAAAAATACACTGACATACACTCACAAACATGCCAAAAGTGGATGTAACCATGCTAGAAAGAGGCTACTTTCTCACAGGTGTTGTCTGGGTGTATGGTGGGTGTGATGTATGTGTCGCTGGGTGTTGTGGTGGTGTCTGTGCGAATGGTGGATGTGGTGTGTGGGTCGGTGGGAGTGTCTGTTGAAACGGTGGCTGATGTGGTGTCTGTGGGTGAATGTTGAGTGCCTGCATGCCGGTGTGCCTGGTAGAGTTTGTGTCGCTGTGTGCTGCTTGTGTTTGTTGAGGTTGGTGCATGCAGATGTGTGTGTGTGCTTAGGACAAGTAGGGGAACAGGGCATTTGGATAGGGAAGAGAGAGGTGGTGGGAGGGAGGATTGGGGATGGATTTCTGTCATCATTGAGCCTGAAAAGATCTCTGTAGGCCAGACACCATTGAAATCATGAACACCATCCACTCCGGCTCTCCATATGACCCCTGCACTCACCACATCCTCAACAAAGCAAGCTCTGTGATCGCACCCCAACTACGAAAGATCATCAACAGCTCCTTCGAGTCTGCCACCTTCCTGGAGATCTGGAAACACGGCAAGATCAACGCCCTCCTCAAACAATCCAAGGCGGACCGAAAGGACCTCAAGAACTTCCGGTCTATCTCCCTGCTCCCCTTCCCGGCAAAATTCATTGAGAAGGCTGTCAACAGACAACTAACCCACTTCCTCGAGGAAAACTGCACCCTGGACCCTTCCCAATCTGGATTCCGCAGCAATCACAGTACCGAAATCACCCTCATTGCCGTCACCGACGACATCAGAACCATACTAGACAACGGTGAAACCGCAGCACTCATCCTCCTGGACCTCTCAGCTGAGTTCGACACTGTCTGCCACCACATCCTACGCTCACGCCTCAGCAATGCAGGAATCCGTGACAGAGCCCTGGACTGGGTCACCTCCTTTCTCACCGGCAGAACCCAGACAGTCTGCCTCCCCCCATTTCGCTCGGAGGCCACCAAAATCATCTGCGCTATACCCCAGGGTTTCTCCCTCAGCCTGACCCTCTTCAACATCTACATAGCCCTGCTTGCTATCATCACCCGATCCCACAACCTCAACATCATCTCATACGCCGATGACACCCAGCTGATCCTATTCCTCACCAAGGACTCCACCAAGATCAACTTCCATGAAGGAATGAAGGCCATCGCCGAATGGATGAAGAGCAGCTGCCTCAAACTCAATTCCGACAAGTCGGAAGTCCTCATCTTCGGCTCCACCCCCTCCGCATGGGATGACTCCTGGTGGCCTGCCACTCTCGGAGCCGCTCCGACTCCCACCGACCACGCATGCAACGTAGAATTCATCTTGGACTCCCCATTATCCATGACCCAGCAAGTCAATGCCATCTCCTCCTCCTGCTTCAACACCCTCTGCATGCTCTGAAAGATCTACAAATGGATACCCACCGAAACCAGAAGAACAGCCACCTAAGCCCTCGTAAGCAGCAAACTGGACTACGGCAATGCACTCTATGTAGGAACCACGGCCAAACTCCAGAACAGGCTGCAACGCATCCAGAGCGCCTCTGCATGCCTCATCTTGGACATCCCCGCCACAGACACATCACAGAACACCTGAGAAACTTGCACTGGCTTCCAGTCAACAAAAGAATCACCTTCAAACTCCTCACCCACGCTCACAAAGCACTGCACAACACCGGACCAGAATACCTCAACAGACGACTCTCCTTCTACAGCCCGACTCGGCATCTCCGCCCTGCCGACCTCTCCCTCGCAACCGTCCCACGCATCCGCAGAACTACAACCAGTGGTAGATCATTCTCGCACCTTGCCACCAAAACGTAGAACACTCTTCCCACCCACCTGCACCAGTCCAAAGACCTCTTTACCTTCAGGAAACGTCTCAAGACCTGGCTGTTCAAGCAGTAGGAACACCCCTTCCTTTCTCCCCCGGCTCCTCAGTGCCTTGAGACCCTCACGGGTGAGTAGTGCGCTTTACAAATTTGTGATTGATTGATTGACATGTCACTATGAATGTCTTCCTGGAAAGCATTTGTCTGAAGTTGGCTTACCAACCCCTGGATGGCATTCACAATGGCAGTCTGCCCCACAGAAGGTTATTGACCTCCTGATACTCCTCTCACTCAGGAAGTCAATATACTTCTCAATCAGGGCAGCAGGAGTAACAGGAGCTGGCACTGAGGTATCTAGGGCAAAGGAGACGCCCACCCTGTTAGGTGAGTGGCATAGCCAACTGGGTGGGGAGCAAAGGGCAAGGGTGTTGCTAGTACTGGGGGTGGCGGACAAGGATAGTACAGGAACAGTTCATGATGGGTCCCCCACCACTAGGGAGTGGCCACTGGAGGTAGAATCTAAAGATGACGAGTTTGATCCTGTGTCCTCGGTGGCACTCCCCTCACCTTCCGCACCACTGGGTCCCTCCGTGTCGGTGGTGTCATGACTGGAGGTACGTTGGCCAGATGCTTTCCCACTTGGTTTCACCCTGTCTCCTTCACTTGCCTGGGATGATGCTCCAAATACAAAGGGGAAGAGGGTCTCCGCATGTTCCTGATCACACCTGAACAAAAGCTGTGATTTACAAACAGTACCATGATGTTAAGTAGGCCCCGGTAACAAACTACTTCAAGCTGGCTCCTACGTGAATCATACATATGCATGTATGTCATATGAACTGTCAACAGTTGCCCACAGGAAAATCAGGTATCAGATCTCCAATTGCATGAGTGAAGTTGTGCAATCATAATAACCATTGAACAAGTATAACACCATATCACCTTCAATGCTTTGCCTCATGGAGCATACCTATTACCTGTTGTCATACAATGGTAGGCCAATGCCAAGTTCATTCCAACAGATCCCACGCAAGGTCATGCAGACATCTATTTGTCACATACGCAATAACACAACAATAAGAAATGATGCTCCAAATAATGCCATGTTGCTGACAGCAGTACAGTATCCTGAAGAAGGTGACATGGAAATACTCATGTCACACTGTAAACATGTCAACAATGCACACTTCACCATGTGTAAATTGTCCTAATTGAGTCAAGGAGGTAGTACTAATATTGCTCAGATATACTACATATTTGGCATGGAAATGTACACTGTAGTCAAAATGTGCAAATTGTCAGGGAGATATGTTGCTAAAATACATAACACGATAAAACAGCTAGCCCCCGGAAAATCACATCTACTATATGGCACGCCTTACAATGACAAACTCTGATTGCATTGGTAGAAGCCATTAGTTCTTTGTATATTGGAGAGGCCCAGGGATTTACAAGCACTTGTAGAAGGCCCTGGACATGTTGCCCAGTGGGAAGCTACATCACTGTCTCCATTTTGGTCCTGCAAACCCAGATGTCCGTGGAAGAATGGTTCTAACCAACCAAATGTGATTCCAACAAAACTGCAAGTCACTCCATGATGTGTGCCAACAGTCAGACAACACATCTTTCCCATTTCACATGTGCAGTGCACTTTGCCACATGATGCCACATCAATGGCATGGAAATGGACATTGTGTGTAAAAACTCTAGTCCTACATGTCATATCTCTCATTGCTACTGAAGTTGTACATGCCAAATGACATGCAATGACGGGTGAGAGTATGTGTGAGCCAACAATCAATGGTGACACACTCCTGTCTGTGGCACAACATAAAATGTAGCCTCATTGCATATGTCGAATTCCAAGGACAGGTTGGCATGCAACTATATGTGAGGGAATACAGAAACCTTCCTGTGAACACAGGTAGACGAAGCATGAAACAGCAGCCTACACATTTTGTTAAAAGAGAATGGAGCACATGCACAAGGAATTTTGGCAACAGTGATGGGCCATAAATCGTGTCAATAGACATTACCCACTTACCAAGGGAAAGTTTTGATCTGTAGCTGCACCCAAAGAACAATGTATGCTCTGTCACATGTGTGATGCCACCTTCACATGTCAGAGAGTAGTGAGCCACCAGCACTCATCACACACTGAAAACAAGTAGCCTCCTGGGAGCAGATGACAATTTACTCACTAGACCAGACACATGGCTGAGGACAGTGATCCATCACTTCTTTTTCTTTGGATTGTAACACTGAGCAGTTGTGGTCTGTTGCGTAGAATTTAGACCCACTACAACAACAAACCTTCCTTGATTGATCACTGTACAAAGCAATGTGTTGTCCCTGCAGAGCAATTGTTTTGTGGATTGTACTCAGTTGTGTCCTAGGTCCCTGGGCTACTAGGCAAGGCACATCTATATGCACCAAATTACTTATCTACACAAACAGTTACTCATCTTGTGTGTCACACATGGTCCATCCCCGGTCATCAGGAGTAGATTTCAGAATCTAACACAATAACTTGGCTGTGTGACAGGCAGTAATATGTCTTGTACTCATTGTGGCTACTGTGCTCACTGAAAATGCCCATCAAGATCCGGGTATGCTACTGCCAGAATGCGGGCCCTAGGGGGGTCATGCTTCAAGGTGTGCCCGCCCACGTTGGGAGGACAGCCCTATCTTTATCTCTGAGATCGTCTGACCCAGCACCTCACGTCCTTCCACCTCTTGCAATAGGGGGCACCTTGCCGGCTATGGACCCCCAGGGTCTGCACCTCCTGGGCGATGGCTCTCCAAATCTCCTTCTTTTGGTGGGTGTTTACCTATATGGATGCAAGAGACAAATCAAGCAATTACAAACACAAGTTTTTGTACAAATGATTGTGTCACACTCGTCGGAAACACCAAGCATAAAATGGGGAATTTGTCAACACACAACAAGTGTGAAGCACATGCCAATAAGGACAGAGACATGAGTACACACTTTTGGATTCATCTGCAGACTAACCCACTACCCCGCTCAAGGCCTAAAATGACTAAGCAAGCCTAATGACATCAGGTATTTGATGTTCCAGCAACATGTGCTGTGATGTGAGCCACAATAAAACACCACACAGCAATGTGGTTTCTGAAGGGTAAACTCGTTAGGCCTAACTGGACAAACACATTTACACTCTGCAACACTGACTCAATGCATACAGTCCCTACAGGCAACAATCATAGTACAGACTTCAACCTCACACATGAGTGACAATGAAAGGGCTGGCATGGTGGGCACGGAAAGTATCTTCCCTGTGCATGTGTGGACATGTGGCCAATGTAGGAAAGTACCATCTTGCCTGGCATGTTACCCCCATATTTCACTGTATATATGTTGTTTTAGTGTATGTGTCACTGGGACCCTGCCAGCCAGGGCCCCAGTGCTCATAAGTGTGCCCTGTATGTGTTCCCTGTGGGATGACTAACTGTCTCACTGAGGCTCTGCTAACCAGAACCTCGGTAGTTATGCTCTCTCTGCTTTCCAAATTGTCACTAACAGGCTAGTGACCAATTTCACCAATTCACATTGGCATACTGGAACACCCTTATAATTCCCTAGTATATGGTACTGAGGTACCCAGGGTACTGGGGTTCCAGGAGATCCCTATGGGCTGCAGCATTTCTTTTGCCACCCATAGGGAGCTCTGACAATTCGTATACAGGCCTGCCACTGCAGCCTGAGTGAAATAATGCCCACATTATTTCACAGCCATTTTACACTGCACATAAGTAACTTATAAGTCACCTATATGTCTAACCTTCACCTGGTGAAGGTTGGGTGTAAAGTTACTTAGTGTGTGGGCACCCTGGCACTAGCCAAGGTACCCCCACATCGTTCAGGGCAAATTTCCCGGACTTTGTGAGTGCAGGGACAACATTTCACGCGTGCACTATAGATAGGTCACTACCCATGTATAGCGTCACAATGGTAACTCCGAACATGGCCATGTAACATGTCTAAGATCATGGAATTGTCACCCCTGGCATTGGGGAGACAATTCCATGATCCCCCGGGTCTCTAGCACAGAACCCGGGTACTGGCAAACTGCCTTTCCCGGGGTTTCACTGCAGCTGCTGCTTCTGCCAACCCCTCAGACAGGTTTCTGCCCTCCTGGGGTCCAGCCAGGCTTGGCCCAGGAAGGCAGAACAAAGGACTTCCACAGAGAGAGGGTGTTAAACCCTCTCCCTTTGGAAAAAGGTGTCAGGGCTAGGGAGGAGTAGCCTCCCCCAGGCTCTGGAAATGCTTTGATGGACACAGATGGTGCCCATCTCTGCATAAGCCAGTCTACACCGGTTCAGGGATCCCCCAGCCCTGCTCTGGCGCAAAACTGGACAAAGGAAAGGGGAGTGACCACTCCCCTGACCTGCACCTCCCAGCGAGGCTTTTGAGAAGGTCGGAGTTCCTATTTACTTGAGAAGATTGACTGGATTAAACTTTAAGGAAATCATCCTTTGGAGTGTGGACTCCATTTTTCCGATTGGTTTCCCCCAGTTCAGTACCTTACATGTAGTAAAAGGGAAGGTTTGGGCCTGGCAAGTGGGTTGCAGGTTGAAATGGCAGTTTAGAACTGCACACAGACACTGCAGTAGCAGGTCTGAAACATGTTTACAGGGCTACTCATGTGGGTGGCACAATCAGTGCTGCAGGCCCAATAGTAGCTTTGATTTACAGGTCCTGGGCACACAGGTTGCACTATACTAGGGACTTACTGGTAAAACAAATGTGCCAATCATGGATAAACCAATCATCAGGTCAATTTAGACAGAGAGCACTTGCACTTTAACACTGGTCAGCAGTGGTAAAGTGCTCAGGGTCCGAAAGCCGGCAGAAACGAAATGTAGCACATAGTCAAAAACATATATTTATTTCCGTTAATTAATTTGTGTTCATATCATATCCTTTCAAAATATGTCATATTAATTTTAATATGTATTGTTAATTTTAAAGCAAATCAACATCGATTCAAGGTAAGCCATATTTAAACAGTGAGCATTGTCATTTACACATGGCTTGTGTTCATTTTGATATGTGCTTTAGTCATTTAAAAGCATGCTATATTTATCTCATATAGTTTCATATCCATTTTAATAAGTGCCAAATTAAATTTAATGAATTTCATATTAATTTTGATATGGGTCATATCAACTTCATCAGATGTCATATTCATTTCAAAATGGTTCATATAAATCTTAACATGTGTCAGATTGCTTTAAATGATCGGTATATTCGCTTCAGTGGATGTCATATTCATCTTAACACCTGACATTATAATTTTAACATGGGTCATATCTATTTCAACATAGGTCAAATTCATTTCAATATATGCAATACTCATGTCGATGTGTATCATATTGATTTCAAAGCATAACATTCATTTTGACAAGTTTCATTTTAAAGTCAGCATTGATTATATTCAGTTTAAGGCATGTTGGATTAATTTCAAAAGGGCTCATATTCATTTCATGTCATATTCATCTTAGCATGTGCCATATTCCTTTCAATAGATGTCACATTTATATTTATGCATGATATTGATTTTAACATGACTCATACCAATTGCAACACATATCATAATCATGTAAATGTGTGTCATATCACTTTCAATGCAAATCATATATTTTTTTTATAAATGTAATGTTCATTGCACATTATATTCCTTTCAGAATAATGCATTTCCATTTCAGTACCTTATACTCATTTCAAGCTGTCATATTCATTCCAACATGTGTCATATTCCTCTTGGCATATGTCAGTCATTTCAAGAAATGGTGCATTCTTTTTTACAAACATTGTATGTGTTTCAGTGATTGCTTTATTGTTTATAGTGAGGGCCATATTTATTTTAGTATGAGTGATATATATTTCAGTATATCTCTTATCCAATTCTGAGTGTGAGTTGTTCATAATAATCACTAAGTAGCATATTCACTTTGCCTGGTTTCATATTTGTTTTGGTTCGAGTCAGATTCACTCTGCCAGATATCATATTTATTTTGACACATAGTACATTCATTCTGGTGTATGTCATATTCATTTTGCAACACGCTGTGCATTCCAGGAGGTGTCCTATATAGGGAGCTGTAATTTTGACATGAACGGCTTCCCATAGTTTCTCACCTTAGCTTTCCTCTGTCCAACAGACGCAAGAATGTCAAAAGGAATTGGTCCTGTTTCCTTTTTTGAGGTCATCACCTTAACAGACACATTATCACTACCAAATACATGGTGTCAAAAAGTGGATTATTAATTAAGGAAGGCAGTTACATCTCAACACAGGTTTATTAAAACTCTACATAACCCTTGGTAAGTATGGCAAAGCAGCAGGCACTTCCCCATAAAAATGAATGTAAAGTTCAAGTGGGATCTACAATTTTAAAATGACGAAAACAAAACAATAAAACCCTCGCACTGATTTAGAAAAATGGAAAACAATGTAGGAAGCAACAACACACTGACGCAATTAAAGTGGGTAATGGTAACCAAACATTTCTCTTTTACATTCAAGGGAAAAAAACACTTAGAAAAAATAAAAAGCCTTCAGTAAAAAATATATATATGATTGACAGTAATCTAGACATTATAGATTATGATTTTCATGAAGCAGGGGTGAGATACACAAAGTGGTTAATCCTGGTCAAATTTAATAGCTTGAAGTATAGTCACTTTTTTGGAGTTCAAGGTTGAGCTCCTTCTAATGTGTTGGTTATGGCATTGGTAACTCCATCCGGGACAAAGCTGTATTTTGTAGCCACAGGGGTTGCTTCATAAATGGAATAGATGTACAAGTTACTTACCTTTGGTAACGAAATATCTGATAGAGACATACTCTAGTTGCAGATTCCTTACCTTAGAATTTCCCCCAGGTGTCAGACTGGATCTGGAGATTTTTTTTCGAGCAATACCCTTGCGCGTCAGTAGGTGGCATCGGTCGACTCCGTGAGCCTCGTAGGCTTCGTGGTCGCCGTGATGACGTCGGGAGTAGTATATAGATGCTGCCCTTGCGCAGTGACGTCAGTTTCTTTTAATGACCTTCCACGCCAAAGTGCAGAGCCGCTAAGAACACAGATTGGTACGCCAGAGCTAAGGATCTGAAAGGGGGAATCCCTGCCCCTAGAAATCAGTTCGCAAGCAGGGAGGATGGGTGGATGGTAGGGAATCTACAACTAGAATAAGTCTCTACCAGATATTTTGTTACCGAAGGTAAATACCTTGTACATCTGATAGAGACTTCTAGTTGCAGATTCTTTACCTTAGAATAGATACCCAAGCAAAGCCATCCTCAGCGGTGGGCTGCGAACCAAGATCATACTAGAAAGTCCTGTAGGACCGAACAACCAAAATAGCCATCTTGATGGACCTGACTGTCCAGGCAGTAGTGCTTAGCAAACGTGTGCAGGGACACCCACGTAGCCGCCTGGCAGATATCCAGGACAGGAACTCCGCGAGCTAACGCAGTGGAAGCAGCAGTTGCTCTGGTGGAATGAGCACGCAAGCCTTCAGGAGGTTGCTTCTTGGCCAAAGCGTAGCACATTTTAATGCAATGAAGCACCCATCGAGAGATGGTAAGCTTTTCGCACCGCCTTCCCTTTTTTCGCACCCACATACCCAACGAAGAGTTGATCGTCGACCCGGAAATCTTTAATATGATTGAGGTAGAACGCCAATGCTCTTTTTGGGTCCAGGCGGTGGAGTCTCTCCTCCTCATGGGAAGGATGTGGGGGTGCATAGAAAGTAGGCAAAGTGATGGACTGCCCTACATGAAAGGATTTAACCACCTTAGGAAGGAAGGAAGCCCTAGTGCGCAACACAACTTTGTCAGGGTGCACAGACAAGTATGGAGGCTTTGAGAAAGGGCCTGTAGCTCACTCACCCTGTGAGCAGAGGTGATAGTGACCAGAAATACAGTTTGAAGGTGAGGAGCCGCAAGGAACAATTATGCATTGGCTCAAAGGGGGTACACATCAAATTAGTAAGTACAAGACTAAGGTCCCACTGGGGCATGATAAATGGAGTGGGAGGATATAAATGGGTGAGCCCTTTTAGGAATCTACTCACAATAGGAGATTTAAAGAGTGAGGGCTGATCAGATAGCCTAAGATAGGCCAAAATGGCAGATGAATACCCTTTAAGGGTGCCCTAAGCAGAGCCCTGCTGGGCTAAAGAAAGAATGAACAGAAGAACCTCGGTTAGAGGGGAGGAAAGGGGATCAACAGATTTGTTGGTACACCATGCCAAAAATGCATTTCAACGACAGCCGTATACAGTTTTAGTTGATGGACGCCTTGCTGCCAAGATAACATTGCAGACTTCGGATGGAAGGGCAAAAGCCGTCAACTGTTGCCTCTCAATCTCCACGCATAAAGGCAGAGATTGGACAGGTTCAGGTGAAGAACTGGCCCCTGTTGCTGCGACAGAAGATCAGCCCGAAGAGGCAGTCTGAGTGGAGGATCAATGGACATGCTCATAGCTCTGGATACCATACTCTCCGTGCCGTGTCCGGAGCCACCAAGATGACTTGGGGCCTATCGTTCCTGATTTTCTTGAGAACCCAGGGCAGAAGAGGTATAGGCGTAAAGGCATAAAGGAGGCTGGAGTTCCACTCGAGATGAAAAGCATCTCCGAGCGAGTGCCGCCTTGGAAACTCCAACGCACAAAACAGCTGACATTGCGCGTTCTCTGCGGAGATGAACAGATTAACCAAGGCTCTCCCCACTGCTGAAAGAGACATTGCGCCACCACCGGATGGAGACGCCATTTGTGATCGCCTGTGCATCGACGGCTGAGTTCGGCCACTCTGGTGTTGAGGGAACACGCCAGATGTTGAACCATTAGGGCAATGCCCTGATGTTCCAGACATGTCCAGACACGTAGTACCTCCTGACAAAGGGTCCATGACCCTACTCCGCCCTGTTTGTTGCAATACCACATGGCGGTAGTATTGTCCGTGAACACTTGCACCACTTTCCCTTTCAGAGAGGTAAGGAATGCTTTCAACACAAGCCTGATCGCCCGGAGCTCCAGCAGATTGATATGGAGCCCGAGAGTCCTCTGATCTCCGTCTCTCCCACTATAGAGAGATCTGGATGGAGAAGGGAGAGGGATCTGCCGTGGACCTAATGCGGATTCTAAAGCCACCACTGCAGGTCTTTCACAGTACACTCCGAGATCTGGACCAGGTCGGAGAGATTCTCCTGATGCTGCGCCCACTGGAACTTCAGGTCCCACTGCCGAGCCCGCATATGCCATCTGGCATGTGTTACTAGCAGGATGCAGGAGGGCCTGAGGCCCAGCAGCCTCAGAGTCAGTCTCACCGAAACCCAAGACCGAGGCCGAAAGATCAGAATCTTGGACTCGTTTTTCAGGAAGATAAGCCCGAAACTGCACTGTGTCCAGAACCGCTCCGATGAAAGGGAATGACTGAGAGGGGGTCAGGTGTGACTTCGGCACATTTATAGTAAACCCCAGTGTGTGCAGGAGGTCCGCCGTAGTCTGAAGGTGGGAGATGACTTTCTGGGGCGAATTCACCTTCAACAGCCAGTCGTCGAGGTAGGGGAAGACTGAGACCCTAACCTGCGCAGATGACTTGCAATCACCGTCATCACTTTCGTGAACACCCGAAGGGCGCTGGTAAGGCTGAAGGGGAGTATGGTAAACTGAAAGTGCTTGTGACCTACCACGAATCATAGGTAACATCTGTGGGTAGGCAGGATGTGGAAATAAGAGTCCTGCAAGTCCAACGCTACTATCCAGTCTCCTGGGTCCAAGGCAGACAGAACCTGAGCTAGGGTGAGCATTTCGAATTTCTCCTTCTTGAGAAAGTAGTTTAGGTCCCGAAGGTCTAGGATAGGACGTAAGCCCTTGTCCTTCTTTGGTATCAGAAAGTAGTGGGAATAACAACCACGACCTACTTCTGGCACAGGGACCTTTTCTATAGCTCCCTTGGCCAAGAGAGTTGCGACTTCCTGGCGGAGAAGCGCCAAATGGTCCCCTAAAAGGTGATTGAAGGATGGTGGCATGGGTGATGGAGCAGATTCGAAAGGGAGGGAGTAGCCCCTTCGAACGATCTGCAAGACCCACCTGTCCGTGGTGATATGTTCCCAGTGGGGCAGGGGATGGCGAATCCTGTCACCAACTGGACAGAAGTGAGGGGACGGACTAGGAGGGTTTGGAGGCTGCAGCGGGGGCAGAGGTGGACTGGACAGACCTCTTGTTCCCTGTCCCATGAGCATGTGGGATTCTGCGTCCTCGGCCACGCATAGGCTGACCAGCGTGCGAGGCACGGTGGCTGTGTGGAGGACGTGACAGAGAACCCCTACCGTAGCCATGAAAGGGGCAAAAAGTGGACTGTGGTAGGCGAGGGGCCAAGGAAAGACCGAGGGACTGAGTTGTACCCCGGGAATCCTTGAATCTCTCCAAGGCCGAGTCCGCTTTGTCTCCGAAGAGACGGGAGCCATCAAAGGGCATGTCCATGAGTGACTTTTGGACATCCCCCGAAAAACCAGAAGTACGTTACCAGTCTTGGCGTCATAAGGCCACCATAGTAGCAACCAATCTGCCCAGAGAGTCGGTCGGGTACAGCCCACAATGGATTGTGAACTTTGCTGCATCTCTCCCATCGTTCATAGCTTAGGAGACAATAGCACGGGCCTCCTCCGGTATCTGCGGCAGGGCTTGAGCAACCATATCCAACAAAGAGTGGGTACAGTGGCCCAAAAGGTATGTGGTGTTCACAAACCGCAGCGCAAAACTGGAGAAATCAAACAAGTTCTTGGCAAACTGTTCCAGACTTTTGGATTCTCTATCCGAGGGTGCGGAAGGGAATGCACCTGAAGAAGAGGAAGCCTCGATAACAAGACTCAGGCATGGGTGTTGGGACAGGAATTTAGGGTCGTTCGGAGCAGGCCAATGATGGCGTGCGATAGTCCTAGTCACAGGAGCCCCTGTGTTGGGTTTGGACCATGTACCCAAAAGGACATCGGTGAGGGCTTCATTAAAAGGCAAAAGGGGTTCTGAAGTAGAAGCCCCAGGCTGAAGCACCTCCACCAGGAGATTGGACCTGACCTCAACAGTGGGAAGCTCGAGGCCAAGGACCTCCACTGCCCTACTGACCACCATACCATAAGTTGCTCCCTCCGCTGTAGCCACGGTAGGAGGAGACAGCATGCCAGTGTCAGGAGAAGTAGACAGACCACTGGCTTCGCCCAATTCCTGAGTACCGTCCATAGCAGTGTCATCCTGGTATTCATAAGGGTCCAGGGACCCATCCAATTTCTTCTCATATTCGTATCCATAAGAAAAAGGGTCTGAATCCGACCTGAGGCAAATAAGCCCCATCGAAGTCAAAGGCGTCGTCAGCTGACGCCGCTCCAACTCTGAGTCATTGGGGATAAGAAGCGGGTCGACGTCGATAGTGGACACCACCGACGTTGGGAGCGTCGAAATTCGACCCCCCCGCCGGGGAAGGTCTCAAGGGTGCGACCGGCGCCGGTGTGGATCTGCGCATGGATCCGGAGGTGACCTCGTTGGCCGGAGCCAAAGGCCCCTCAGTTGAACCCCTTGGGCCCGAAGGCGCCGTATCGCGGTCGGACCACCCAAATATGAGGCGCATGGCCTCATAAAATTCTTTAAGCTGGGAGGGGGTCGCTCCTGCTTTGGATACAGCTTTCCATGCACTTGCAACAGCAGTTTGCCTGAGGATGTGTACCAGGGGAAACATTTACTAGGGTCTTACAAGGGTGGTGGAAGTGCCAAACATAGCACAGTTTTTGGGGAAAGAGATTTGGCCCTGGGAACCTATTTAGCAGTGGCCTGGGGCACTTGCAGTTTGAAACCACATAATTTTCAAGGCACAAAGTGGGGGCTGCCATGTCAAAAGAGGCCCTTTCTCACACTACCCTCCCAAAATGAAAGGAGTTGAAACTACCCTTCCCTTCAGAAGTCTTCATCCTTTAAGAGCATTAACCTGAAAATGCCATCTGCATTGGCATGGGCAGTCCCAGGCATGTGTTGCAGTATAAAGTCCATTCTCTGTAGGGATATGGACCACCTAAGCAGGTTGGGGTTTTCACCTTTCATCTCTTGGAGCCACCAGAAAGGCAAGTGGTCTATCTGAACTATGAAGTGAGAGCCAAAATATGCATGGTCTCAGCTTCCTCAAGGCCCAGACCGCATCAAAGGCTTCCCTCTTTATAGCACTCCATTTTTGTTCCATGGGGAGTAGTCTTCTGCTTATAAAAGCAACAGGCAGGTCATGTCCCTCAACATTTTTTCCGGGCTAGGACTGCTCCTATCCCACGTTCAGAGGCATCTGTTTAGACAATAACCTCCTGGAGTAATCTGGAGTTTTCAGGACTGTGGCAGAGCACATTCCATCCTTCAGAGTGTCAAAAGCCTTTTAATAACTCACTGTCCAGTTAACCTTTTTGGGCATTTTCTTAGAGGTACATTCTGTGAAGGGGGCACTACTGTGCCATAATCCTATAGTTCCCAGTCAAATCAAGGAATGTTCTGACTTGAGTCTGAGTGATTGGAGCTTCTCAAGCCAGAATTGTATGGATCTTGGGCTCCTGTGGCTGAACTTGGCCTCCAGCTACCAGGTGACCCTAGTATACAACCTTTCCCTTCCCTATCTGGCACTTACTGGCCTTGAAAGTGAGGCCTTCCTGTGCAGAGCTTCAAAGACCCTACCCAGGTGGATCAGGTGATGATGCCGGGTGGAGCAATGTACAGCAACATCATTTATATAAGCTGCACTAAAGGATTCTAACCCAGCTAGGCCTTAGTGTATCAAACTCTGGAAGGTGGCAGGGGCATTCTTTAATCCAAACAGCATTACAGTGAACTGATAGTGCCCACTTGGGGTGGAGAATGCTGATCTTGCTTTTGCTTCCAGGGTCAGTCCAATCTGCCTGTGTAGCAGCACCCAGTACCCAGATGTACGATCAAAGGTACTCAGATATTTGTCTGTTCCTAATCTGTCTATGAGCTCATCAGCTCTTGGAATTGTGCGTGCATCAGTTGTTTACATCATTGTGGCCCCTATAGTCCACACAGAACCTAATTTCCTTTTTCTCACCCTTGGAGTGAGGTTTGGGGACTACAACTACTGGGGTGACCCAGGGGCTCTCAGAGGGTTCAATGACACCCAAATCCAGAATCTTGTTGACTTCAACTTGGAAGCTTTCTCTGACATGGTCTGACTGCATATCAATTTTGATTTTGACAGGCAAGCTGTCTCCAGTAAACACATCATGGGTACACCAGTTTGTCTTTCTAGGGGTCAGGGAGAATAAGTCAGCATACTGGTTGAGGAACTGCCGGCAATCAGCTTGTTGTTGGCATGTGAAGGTGTCTAACAAGACCACTCCATCCACAGAACCATTGTGTGGGTTGCTGGAGAGGAGATCAGGGATAGGTTCACCCTTTTCTTCCTGTTCTCTCATCTGTAAACATGAGCAAGGTTACACCAGTTCTGTCAAAAAAAGGGCTTCTGGAGGTTGACATGTATAATCCTTTTGGGGTTCTTGCAACTGCCAAGGTCAACGGTGACCTCCCCTTTTCTTTCAAGTATGGGGTAGGGATCAGACCACTTATCTTGGAGAGGCCTTGGAGCCACAGTCTCCAATACCCACACTTTCTGCCCTGGGTGGGCCTCCACCAAAGCAGTTTTGTGGTCATACCAGTGATTATGGTGCTCCTTCCTAGCCTGATGAGTTTTCCTTACTTTCTTCATGTACTCAGCGATCCTGGAACGCAGGCCAAGAACATATACTGTACAATGTCCTGCTGAGGCCTCTCCCAGCCTTCCCTCATACGACTTAATGGGCCCCTAACAAGATGCAAAAACAAAAGTTCAAAGAGGGAAAACCCTGCTCCCTATTTGTGGCACATCCCTGTAGGCAAAGAGCAGATATGGAAGTAAGACATCCCATCTCCTTCTGAGTTTTTAGGGAGTCCTCTAAAGGCTTTCATTGTCTGGTTAAATCTTTCAACCAGTCTATTGGTCTGTGGATGGTATGGGGTAGTGAACTTATTGATCACCCACATTCCTGCCACTTTGTGAAGTTTGAACCCTGTCTGATGCTACCTCCTTAGGAAAACCAACCCTGATAAAAATACCCCAGGAGGGCCTTGGCCACTGCAGGGGCAGTGACATTCCTCAATCAATCAATCAGTTTTTGTAAAGTGTGGTTCCTCACCTGTGAGGGCCTCAAGGTGCTGGGGGGGTGGGAAGGATGGAACCTCATCCGAAGAGCAATGTCTTGAGGTTCTTCCTGAAGATGGTGAGCAATGGGATTTGTCTGAGGTCTAGGGGCTGGTTGTTCCAGCTCTTTGTTGCGTTGTTCGGTGAAGGATCGTCCTCCAGCCGTGGTTTTTCGAATGCAAGGGATAGTGGCCAGAGCCAGTTGAGCGGAGATGTAGTGGGGGTGTGGAAGGAGACACAGTGATTCAGGTATGCGGGTCTGACGTTGTGTATGGCTTTGAACGTGTGGGTGAGTAGCTTGAATGTGATTCGTTTTTCTATCGGGAGCCAGTGGAGGGTCTCAGGTGCTGGGAGATATGTTCTTGGCATGGGAGGTTAAGGACAAGTCTGGTGGTGGCATTCTGGATGAGTTGTAGCTTTCTGATGTTTCTCGTCATGGTGCCGTCATAGAGAGCATTGCCATAGTCAAGCTTGCTTGTGACTAACGCGTGGGTGACTATCCTGCGGCAGTCTGCTGGGATCCATTTGAACATTTTCCAAAGTTGGTGAAGGGTGTGCCAGCTGGAGGAGGTGACTGAGTTTACCTGTCGGGTCATAGATAGGGAGGAGTCGAGGATGATGCCTAGATTGCTGCCGTGCTCAGTCGGTGAAGGTGGGGTGCTGAGAGATGTGGGTCACCATTTCTGAAGATGATGAGTTTTCTCTTGTCAGAGTTGAGCTTGAGGCAGCTTTCTCTCATCCAGATGGTGACAGCTTCCATTCTCGAGTGGAAATTCCTTTTGGCTCTGTCCGGGCCTTCGGTGTGGGAAATGATGAGTTGTGTGTCATCTGCGTATGCCAAGATGTTCATTCCGTGGCTTCTGACAATGACTGTGAGTGGTTTTATGTATATGTTGAGAAGAGTTGGACTCAGACAGGATCCTTGGGGAAATCCGCAGCTGACTCCTGTGGATTTAAATGTGCAGGCAGCATGACTCTCTGAGTCCTTCCGGAGAGGAAGGAGTGGATCCATTTCAAGGCTGTTCCACAGATTCCTACATCATGGAGTTTGATGTACAGTGTGTTGTGGGAGACTATATCGAAGGCCGCTGAGAGGTCGAGGAGTATGAGTCCTAATTGGAATGGCTTCAGTGTACCTAGTGACATGATCCACTTCCAATAAAATGTACCTGTTTCCTGAAGCTGTTGAGGGTCAAGGGAGCCAACAATATCAACACCTGCCCTTTAAAAGGGCACCCCAACTGCAGGTATTGGAATTAACAGGGCCTTCAGGTGGCCTCCTGCCTTGCCACTGGCTTGGCAGGTGACACAGGACTGACACAAATATTTTACCTTCTGGGACATTCCAGGCCAGTAAAAGTGATTACCTAGCCCACTCCAGGTTTTGTTTTGTCCCAGATGCCCAGCTAGGGTAATGTCATGGGTTACACAGAGCAGAATCCCTCTGTAGTGCAGGGGCACTACCACCGTCCTGGTTGCATGAAGTCTTTGGCCTCAGCAAACAGGAGCCCACCCTCTCAATAAACTCTGTGAGTACCACAGACACTACCCTTTTTTTCTGTGCAGCTTGCTGCCTCGGGCCTTCAAGAGTGGTACATGTTTTTTGTCCCTGGAACAGAACCTCCCTAGAGCACCCTCCTGGTCCTAAGAGCTCTGGGTGATAAGGCCCAAACTCTGACGGCTCATTTCCCTCTTGGGATAACAAGTCCTCTTCATGGGAAGAGTAGGTTTGACTTGTGATCTGTTTAGAAGCTGGTCCCCCAGTCTTCTTGCCTTTTCCTTTGGACGGTTGGTCCACTCTTTCAGGACTCACCACCTCTTTTTAACTCTAGAGTTTCCTCTGTGCCAGTTCCCCCTCTTCCACCTGGTTAGCAGTCTCATATCTTGCCACAAGCTGCCTAAGCTGTTCTGTGGTAGCAGGAGCACCAGTGTGAATTTTTTAACTTTGCAGATAGTCCTTAGTTGGGAGTGTCTCAATCCCATCCAAGGGGCTGAGTTGAGCTCCTGAGCCTGGTCCCTCCATCAGACATTTTGCTTACTAAAGTTGGGACCTTTTTAACTTTTTGGAAAACTTTTGGAAACAATTGGAAACTTTTTCCAAGGCCTTACTACAGTAAAGATGTTTTTACATTATAATCACTTGTTTTAGGGACCCAACCAGGGTCCTAGCAATTAATTTTAAACAAAAACAAAAATACTTGAATTGTAAAAAATGCAACTACAGACCATTTTTTATGTTATTCATGTGCTCACTTAGGTCCTGATTGATACTTTTTGACGCTAAACTGCGCCAATGGAGTTTAGCGTCAAAAAGTATACTGCCGGCTAGCCCCATCCCAAGACACCAGCCGGGTATCTTATTTATGGTATGACGTTAGCCGGCGGTAAGGCCCGGTTAGTGTCAAAATATTTGATGCTAACCTGGTGGGGCAGGCTAAACTGGAGGTTATGCAACAATGAATGGTGCTTGTCAGGTTATAGTCAAGAAAATGACTCTAATCTGATTAGACTCATATTTCTGGGCACAACCCCCATGGACATGACTCCTGTCTAAGTAAAGACAGGAGTCATGCCCCCCAGCACAATGTCCATGCCCAGTGCCATGTGGGGGACCCATGTTAGGCCCCCCTATGGCACTTGTATATATTCACCTCTACTTACCTTGGATGGGGTCCCCCCATCCTTAGGTGTCTTCCTGGTGTGGGTGGAGGGGAGGTTGGGTGTCCATGGGACCAGGGAAGGGCACCTGTGGGATCTTTCTATGGTCTCTGACAATGGAAATAGGTCCACAGGTCTCCTAACGCCTGCCCATACCCAGACGCTAAATAATGGCGCTAAACAAGTTTAGCGCCATTATTTGAGGCCCCCATCCCCCATGCATGATTTTAGCATGGGGGATAAATATGGCGCAAGAGCCATAACGTTGTTTTTTGCACAGGAATGCCTACCTTCCATCTCTTTGACGCAAGCTAGGATTCCACATCCAGAAAATGACGTTAACTCCATAACTTTGGCGCTAGACCTGTCTAGCGCCAAAGTGTTGATATGGAGTTAAGTTTGCGCTGAATTAGTGTAAAAAAATTACACTAATTTGTCGCAAATCGAGTATAAATATGCCCCTTAGTGTCCTATATGTGGTGAATAGCCAAAAGTAGTAAAGTAGTAGTAGTAAATTTACTCAAAAGGGTAAGAGAGTAGATTTACTCACAAAGAAATCTCCCTTTGTGTAAATCTTTCATCATGTGTGTAAACATTGCCCGGTATTTTCTCTTGATCATTCACAGACCTCAATCACTGATTCATTGATTCTTTCAATGAGGTTTCAGACTTACATCTTATTATTTATGGTCAACAATCTTTGTCTGATTCTGAACAAGGAATGATTGCAGCTACATCTGTATCTCTGATGCATAAATCATCATCTGAGATGAGAAGCAGCAGGATGAAATGGGTTATTGATATAGCAGCATTACCATTCCAGAACATGAATTTACACTTACTGTAGCTCTGTGTGCTTACAGATGTGATTTTATCTAATTTGTCTCACAAATGCATGTTGCTCTTTGTGCACTTGAGCACTCTGAATGATTGGTTTAATTTATGTTGTTATGAACTTTAGGAACTTCCCAAAAAGCAATCACTTAACAAGTTATTGTATGCCAATCATGACAAAAGCATAATTCAACTATAACATGAAAAGACAAACAGACTACAGCTGACCATTTGCATCATATACAAAGCAAAGTGCAACACATTTACTCTTGCAAATGTTATTTTAAAGTATCAGTTTTATCAAGCATGTCCCTGACTGACAGCATGTCTTCCAGTATGGATCAATGACACAATATCAATGCACACATTATTGATACACAAAAATATCGGAAAATTTATAACATTGACAAAAATATTGACTTCCTATAATTAAGCAATAAAACCATAAATATCGGGAATAAAAATCTTGCTGTTAAAAACTGTTTTTACTAATATCAAGAACAAAAATATAATTCACAAAATTGTGGTATCCTTTAAGTTAACATGTAAATATTTAAAAATGTCACCTCCTGCAATATCGACTACATTAATATCACCAACATGATTAAATTATTATTAATAAATATAAATATAAATAATCTTTATGTAAAAAAACATAAAAATAACAATAAACAACATAGAAATATGTCTTCAAAATAAAAAAATGACATTACCATAATAAATATAAATCACCCCAAATAAAAATAAAACTCAGTGCCCTGTTTTTTCCAGTAGGTCCGCATGCATTCAGATGATGACATATAGGGGTCCCACATGGCTACATTTAACGCAAATGGGTTAAACAATAAATGTAAAGCTCGAGCAATTGAAGACTGGGTAAAGGGGCACTCACTAGACTTTGTCCTTATCCTGAAGACATATTTTTGTGTCAAAAAGGAATTTAAATATATAATTTTCAAACAATAGGCAGGCCATCAATGTATATTTTGCAGAAGTGCCATCCATAAGGGGATGGCAATATACGTGAACCGTCATCTCCCGTTGCAGGTCACTTTTCCCCCAAAAAATAAGGATGGTAGATGGGCTTTTATGAGTGGATTTTTTAATATTTCTAGAATTACCATAGCCCCAATGATAGAACTACACCATGCTCTTTTAATTGTTCCTGATGATCCCACCCCAATGATTGAACTCCACCAAGCTATTTTAATTGTTCCTGTGCCAGTGATCATTGGTGGAGGATAATTTTCCTCTAAACCCAGAGTTATGGTCCATCTCTCAGATGCAAAAAAAAACATGATTGCTAAAGCAGTGTTAGATTGTATGAAAACCTGGGTTTTGTGGGTCTACTGAGATAAAAACATGTAGAAAAGCTGGATTATCCCTGCCTCTCAGGGAAATACAACTCCTCCGATAGATTGGATAATTTTTATCCTCTCACAAGTTAAAGATGAGCAGCTATGTACATATTCTGAATAGGTTTTCAGATCACTCCCTGGTGGAGATGGAAGTCACAGAGACTAAGGTAGAGAAGCCTTGGGGAAGGTGTGTTTTGACAAAGTAAACTTTGAAGATGAAGAATGGCGCAAGGAGATAAATTGTGAGATAATAAGTTATTTTGAGTTGAATGAGGATACTGCCTGAGTAGATATAATCTAGGATGCATATAAGGCAACTATTCATGGCCGTATAACTTCTAGAGGGATTATGGAGTGAAAGAAGCTTCTAGGCTTTAGGACAAAGCTGGAATTAGTGCTTCGCCAAGCAAGTATGGCATATTTTCAAACTAGAACCATCCATAGTAAATTGGAGCTTAGACAGGCAAGAATGTGTATGCAAGATTACTATTATGAGCGTGGGTATGTCGCCATTGCAGCTTACCTTCAAAAGATGTATGAGGAAAGTGGACCTGCTGGCAAATTTCTAGCATGGCAGACCCAAAAACGCCAATCGCAGAATATGGTCCCACTCTGATTCAAGAAAGATTCCTCAAACACTATAAAGCACTATATATTGTGCAACAACTGATTTTTATTGCTTTTCTAAGCCGCTTTCTATTACAGCTCACCCTCCCAAAGATACATGCAAGGCAAATTCAGTCTGTTAGCTAAAATCTCTCTTGGGAAAAAAGAGGAGGTGCTGAGGGCACTGGCTAATGGGAAGGCATGTGGTGAAAATAGTCTACCTGCAGAGTTTTTTAAGAGGTTTGCACAGTGTTAAACCCAGAATTTTTTTAACTTGCTAATTATCCCTTGCAGGGGGTGCGGTCCCGTCAGCATTTCGCACAGCTTCTTGAAAAAAGTCAGACAAAAATTTAAAAAACAGTTGACTCATATAGTCCCATTAGTCTTTTAAATGTGGATTATAAGATTATCGTAAAATTGCTGGGCAATCGCATGAGCAGGATGCTAGGTTCTATTTTTACTTGGATCAGTGTGTTTTTATCCCCAGTAGGTAGTTATTCTCCAATACAACTTTTTTAATAGCAGCAATAGACTATTTTTCACAAAGCAGAGTTCCCGCCCAGATTCTTTTATTAGACACCGAGAAGGAATTTGACCTAGTATACTTGGAGAGCCTTTTCTCCATTCTGAGTGAGCTTGGGTTCCCTGAGAGACTTATACAGACCATCTCTCGCTTGTATAACGGGGCAGTAGTCCAAATAATTATTAATTTCGCAATCTCAGGTCCTGCAAGGTAACCAGGGTTACGAGGCAAGGATGTCGCCTGTCGCCAATCCTTTTTGTGCTAATCATAGAGCTCTTAGCAATAGCAGTGTGTACTGATGTGATCTTTTAGCCACCAAAATGGATGGATCTATCACTCTCAATAATGTGCTGCGTTGCTCTGATTGATGTATATTTTTGTTTGCAGCTAGTCCATGCGCTCTTCAGATTACGTTTTTTAAAGAACAGTATATTTCTATTTTTATCTGGGCAAATAAGACACCTAGGATCAAATTGAAGAACAGTGGTGTTCCATCCAATGCAGCATCAATTTTCTTGCACCCCCTTAGCGCCCACCTAACCCCACCATGTTTGCGCCGTATTTAATATGTGGTGCACCATGGTGCAGGGTAGGGGCAATAGCGTAAACATTTTTGATGTTATTGATGTACTGTGCAGGATTAGCAGCACAATTATGGTGCTAATCTTGCAGAGTACATAGAGTCCCATTGAAAACAAAGATATGTCCCCTTTCATTGCCTGTTCTGTGCACTGCCATGTAGAAAAATCTACGAGACCTAGACACATCTCAAATCTAAACATCTGGGTGAGTCCAGGGTGGTGTGCTTCACATGTACCCGCACCATTTTCTTACCCACAATGCCCTACAAACCTCCAACTTTGCTGGAAATCACACATTTTTCCCACATTTTTGTGATGGAACCTTCCGGAATCTGCAGGAATCCACAAAATTCCTATCACCCAACATTGTCACATCTATACCGATAAAAATTCTGCTGCACTTGTCAGCCTAAAAACTTTTTTTTCCAAACTGCCCTTTTGGACCCGCTTTGGTTCCCCCTCATTTTCAACATGTTTTTGGCTCTTCCCTGTCACAGGCACTTGGCCCACCTACATAAGTGAGATATCATTTTTACTGGGAGACTGAGGGGAACGTTGGGTGGTAGGAAATGTGCGCCTGTATTGTATTGTATTGTATTGTAATCGTATTTATATAGCGCTTACTACCCCTGACGAGGCGTCGAAGCGCTTTTCGATGAGTAGCACGCTACTCCGGTATCCAACAAGAATTAATCATGGATTAGTATAATTTAATAATGAGTACAGTTTTAGTATTATTATGAGTTAATTTGAGTTGCGGATATGAGAGTTTGTTAGTTAGATTGACTGGAGTAATGGATGGGTGGAGGAGGAAAGAAATCCAGAAGTGTTAATTGCGAGTATATCCTTCATTTACTCAATCCAAAGGCTTGGGATGAATAAAAGGGGGACGGAGGGGAAAGAGGATGTGGAAGGGTTAGGGAGAGCATAGTAGCAGGGTGAGATGAATGCAGGAGAATTTAGTAGGGTTGTGTGGGAGGTCACAGAGGTAGAGTGAGGTTTGGTGAGTTAGATGTGGAGGTGGAGGGAAGAGCTTAGGCAGAGATATTTAGGAGATGAAAGTGGTCGAAGGGATTTGGGATGAGTCAGAGTGAGAATGGAGGATAGTGTGATAGAGACATGACATAAGAGTGATGAGAAGATAAGTGTGATAAAATGAGAGCAGAAATTCATAGATATCTAGTATAACAACCCAAACACCAGGGGCCATGCAATGATCCACAAACATGCCAGGCACAGAAATAACATATACACATACATACACATATATATATATATTTATACACACACATGCACATACAATAAATAATTAGAATCATGGGTAAAAAAAAATACTTAGTCAGACAGGTTTAAAAGAGTGTGTGTGTATTTTATTGTTATGACAGTAGACATACATATTTTCCAAAGAAACTATAAATAAATAGAAATACATGTTTTCCAAAGAAAATATAAATAAATAGAAATATACATATAATCTGAAAAAAATAATTATCCACATAGGCATATGCAGTTCATAGTTGTTTGAAAAAGGTGGTTATGAAGGAAAGAGACAACTCTTGAGTAGTTTCCTGAAAACAAGAAAGTTATCTGTGGCTCTTATAGTTGGGGGTAATGAATTCCATAGTTTGGCTGCTTGGACGGAGAAGGATGTACCACCTACAGTCTTTTACTTGTATGGTGGTGTTCTAAGGCGGGGTGCCTGTGCGGTAATCCCACACAGAAATGAGGATTCTGGGTACAAAAACACTGGGGGATCCATGCAAGTCACACCTCCCTGGACTCCCTCGGGTGTCTAGTTTTCAAGAATGTTTGTGTTTGGTAGGTTTCCCTATATGGCTGCTAAACCCAGGACCAAAAACGCAGGTGCCCCCGCAAAAACAGGTAGTTTTTGCATTTGATCATTTTGGTGTGTCCTTTCGCGGGCACTGGGCCTACCCACACAAGTGAGGTACCATTTTTATCGGGAGACTTGGGGGAACGCTGGATGGAAGGCAATTTGTGGCTCCTCTCAGATTCCAGAACTTTCTGTCACCGAAATGTGTGGAAAAAGTATATTTTTGCCAGATTTTGAGGTTTGCAAAGGATTCTGGGTAACAGAACCTGGTGAGAGCCCCACATGTCACCCTGTCCTGGATTCCCCTAGGTGTCTAGTTTTTAAAAATGCACAGGTTTGGTAGGTTTTCCTATGTGCCGGCTGAGCTAGAGGCCAAAATCCACACCAAAAAACACGTCAGATTTCAATGTAAAAATGTCATGGGCATTAGGCCTACCCACGCAAGTGAGGTACCATTTTATCAGGAGACATGAGCGAACACAGAATAGCAGAACAAGTGTTATTTCCCCTTCTCTTTCTCTACATTTGTTCCTTCCAAATGTAAGACGGTGTGTAAAAAAGACATCTATTTGAGGAATGCCCTGTAATTCACATGCTAGTGTGGGCACCCCGGAATTCAGAGATGTGCAAATAACCACTGCTTCTCAACACCTTGTCTACTTTTCAGAAATGTTTAGCTTTCTGGGATCCAGCATTGGTTTCACACCCATTTCTGTCATTAACTGGAAGGAGGGTGAAATGTGATTTTATGATTCCTCAAAGGTGGGAAGATAGTGATTTTAGCACCACAAACCCTTTGTTGATGCCATTTTCAGGGGAAAAAACCACAAGCATTCTTCAGCCCTTTTTTCCCATTTTATTTTAAATAAAGAAGTTTTTGCTGTATTTTGGTTAATTTCTTGGGCTCCTCCAGGGGAACCCACAAACTCTGGGTACCTCTAGAATGCCTAGGATGTTGGAAGAAAAGGACAGAAATTTGGGGTTGGTAGTTTATGTGGACAAAACGTTATGAGGGCCTAGGTGCGAACTGCCCCAAATAGCCAAAAAAGGCCTGGCACCTGAGGGGGAAAAGGCCTGGCAGCAAAGGGGTTAAAGATCAAGCCACTGTTAATCTAAGTGGAGATAACTGTGTAAGCAAAACTCCTCTTGTGTTCTTATGACTATATTCAAGTGCTTAATTTGGATTCATTTGAGTTAGTTGAGTTGGGCTCCCTATTGCTCATATATCATATCACATCATATATCTGCAAGCACCACCACCTCATCCGGACCACCAAAAGATCCTTCTACAAAGATCACATTGACAACAACGCCCATGACAGAAAAAAGCTCTTCAGCATCGTCAAAGAACTCACCAACCCCAGGTCATGCTCCATCGACCCCCCTCCATCGCAAGACCTCTGCGATTCCCTCGCCACTTTCTTCCATCGCAAGATCACGGAAATCCACAACAGCTTCAACTCCTCGCCCCAAACTACCACCACGATCACACCAACCCCAACGCACCCAGCCACACCAACCTCTTGTTCTCCTGGACCCACATCAACGACGAGGACACCATCAAAACCATGAGCACCATCCACTCCGGATCTCCCTCTGACCCCTGCCCCCAACATGTCTTCAACAAAGCGAGCCCAAGCCCCATCTTCTCCCTCCAACTCCGTATGATCATCAATAGCTCCTTCGAGACTGCCACCTTCCCGGAGAGCTAGAAGCTGTGAGAAAGTAGCCTCTTTCAAGCCCTGTTACCCCCTCTTTTGGCCTGTTTGTGAGTGTATGTCAGGGTATTTTCACTGTCTCACTGGGATTCAGCTAGCCAGGGCCCAGTGCTCATAGTGAAAACCCTATGTTTTCAGTATGTTTGTTATGTGTCACTGGGACCCTGCTAGCCAGGACCCCAGTGCTCATAAGTTTGTGGCCTATATGTGTGTGTTCCCTGTGTGATGCCTAACTGTCTCACTGAGGCTCTGCTAACCAGAACCTCAGTGGTTATGCTCTCTCATCTCAATCCAAATTGTCACTAACAGGCTAGTGACCAAGTTTACCAATTTACATTGGCTTACTGGAACACCCTTATAATTCCCTAGTATATGGTACTGAGGTACACAGGGTATTGGGGTTCCAGGAGATCCCTATGGGCTGCAGCATTTCTTTTGCCACCCATAGGGAGCTCTGACAATTCTTACACAGGCCTGCCACTGCAGCCTGAGTGAAATAACGTCCACGTTATTTCACAGCCATTTTACACTGCACTTAAGTAACTTATAAGTCACCTATATGTCTAACCTTTACCTGGTAAAGGTTAGGTGCAAAGTTACTTAGTGTGTGGCCACCCTGACACCATTACACGCGTGCACTACACATAGGTCAATATCTATGTGTAGCTTCACAATGGTAACTCCGAATATGGCCATGTAACATGTCTAAGATCATGGAATTGCCCCCTCTATGCCATCCTGGCATTGTTGGCACAATCCCATGATCCCAGTGGTCTGTAGCACAGACCCTGGTACTGCCAAACTGCCTTTCCTGGGGTTTCACTGCAGCTGCTGCCAGCCCCTCAGACAGGTTTCTGCCCCCCTGGGGTCAAGCCAGGCTAGTCCCAGGATGGCAGAACAAAGGACTTCCTCTGAGAGAGGGTGTTACACCCTCTCCCTTTGGAAAATGGTGTGAAGGCAGGGGAGGAGTAGCCTCCCCCAGCCTCTGGAAATGCTTTCATGGGCACAGATGTGCCCATTTCTGCATAAGCCAGTCTACACCGGTTCAGGGGACCCCTTAGCCCTGCTCTGGCGCGAAACTGTTCAAAGGAAAGGGGAGTGACCACTCCCCTGACCTGCACCTCCCCTGGGAGGTGTCCAGAGCTCCTCCAGTGTGCTCCAGACCTCTGCCATCTTGGAAACAGAGGTGCTGCTGGCACACTGGACTGCTCTGAGTGGCCAGTGCCACCAGGTGACATCAGAGACTCCTTCTGATAGGCTCCTTCAGGTGTTGCTAGCCTATCCTCTCTCCTAGGTAGCCAAACCCTCTTTTCTGGCTATTTAGGGTCTCTGTCTCTGGGAAAACTTTAGATAACGAATGCAAGAGCTCATCAGAGTTCCTCTGCATCTCTCTCTTCACCTTCTGCCAAGGAATCGACTGCTGACCGCGCTGGAAGCCTGCAAAACTGCATCATAGTAGCAAAGACTACTACTGCAACTCTGTAACGCTGATCCTGCCGCCTTCTCGACTGTTTTCCTGGTGGTGCATGCTGTGGGGGTAGTCTGCCTCCTCTCTGCACTAGAAGCTCCGAAGAAATCTCCCGTGGGTCGACGGAATCTTCCCCCTGCAACCGCAGGCACCAAAGAACTGCATTACTGGTCTCCTGGGTCTCCTCTCAGCACGACGAACGAGGTCCCTTGAATCCAGCAACTCTGTCCAAGTGACTCCCACAGTCCAGTGACTCTTCAGTCCAAGTTTGGTGGAGGTAAGTCCTTGCCTCCCCACGCCAGACTGCATTGCTGGGAACCGCGACTTTTGCAGCTACTCCGGCCCCTGTGCACTTCCGGCAGAAATCCTCTGTGCACAGCCAAGCCTGGGTCCACGGCACTCTAACCTGCATTGCACGACTTTCTAAGTTGGTCTCCGGCGACGTGGGACTCCTTTGTGTGACTTCGGGTGAGCACCGTTTCACGCATCCTTGTAGTGCCTGTTTCTGGCACTTCTCTGGGTGCTACCTGCTGCTGAGAGGGCTCCTTGTCTTGCTCGACGTTTCCTCTCTCTCCTGACGCAATTAGCAATGTCCTGGTCCCTCCTGGGCCACAGCAGCATCCAAAAACGCTTACCACACAATTTGCAGCTAGCAAGGCTTGTTGGCAGTCTTTCGGCAGGAAAACACTTCTGCATGACTCTCCACGGCAAGAGGGATCAGTCCTCCAAAGGGGAAGTCTCTAGCCATTTTTGTTCCTGCAGAAACCTCAGCTTCTTCTGTCCAGTAGAAGCTTCTTTGCACCCACAGCTGGCATTTCCTGGGCATCTGTCCATCTCCGACTTGCTTGTGACTTTTGGACTTGGTCCCCTTGTCCCACAGGTACCCTCGACTGGAAATCCATCATTGTTGCATTGCTGGTTTGTGTCTTTCCTGCATTATTCCCCTATCACGACTTCTTTGTCCTCTGGGGAACTTCAGTGCACTTTGCACTCACTTTTCAGGGTCTTGGAGAAGGCTATTTTTCTAACCCTTACTATTTTCTAATAGTCCAAGCGACCCTCTACAAGGTCACATAGGTTTGGGGTCCATTCGTGGTTCGCATTCCACTTTTGGAGTATATGGTTTGTGTTGCCCCTATCTCTATGTGTTCCCATTGCATCCTATTGTAACTATACATTGTTTGCACTGTTTTCTAAGACTATACTGCATATTTTTGGTATTGTGTACATATAACTTGTGTATAATTTCTATCCTCATACTGAGGGTACTCACTGAGATACTTTGGCATATTGTCATAAAAATAAAGTACCTTTATTTTTAGTATATCTGTGTATTGTGTTTTCTTATGATATTGTGCAAGTGACACTAGTGGTACTGTAGGAGCTTCACTCGTCTCCTAGTTCAGCCTAATCTGCTCTGCTAAGCTACCATTATCTATCAGCCTATGCTGCTAGACACCCTATACACTAATAAGGGATAACTGGGCCTGGTGCAAGGTGCAAGTACCCCTTGGTACTCACTAGAAGCCAGTCCAGCCTCCTACAGAAGCACGCCGAAGTCAACGCCCTGCTAAATAAACCCAAAGCGGACCCCGAAGACCTTAAGAATTACCGACCCACCTCCCTCCTTCCCTTCCCGGGAAAGCTCATCGAGAAGATCATCAACAGCCAACTGACCCGCTTCCTGGAGGACAACAACACACTGGCCATCTCCCAATCCGGATTCCATAGGAACCACAGCACCGAGACAGCCCTCGTCACCGCAACCGACGACATCAGGACCATGCTCGACAAAGGCGAAACCGCTGCCCTCATCCTCCTGGACCTCTCAGCTGCTTTTGACACCCTCTGCACTCGCCTCTACGACACCATAATCCACCACAAGGCCCTGGACTGGATCACATCCTTCCACTCTGGCAGAACTCAGAGAGTCCGCCTCCCTCCCTTCCTGTCTGAAGCCACCAAGACCATCTGCAGCGTTCCCCAAGGGTCTTCGCTCAGCCCAACTCTTTTTAACATCTACATGGCACCACTCGCCAACATCGTCCGATCCCACAACCTCAACATCGTCTCCTACACCGACAACACCCAGCTGATCCTCTCACTCACCAAGGACCCCGCCACCGCCAAAACCAACCTCCATGACGGACTGCATGCCATCACCAACTGGATGGAGAAGAGCCACATCAAACTTAACTTGGAAAAGACAGAGATCCTCATCCTCGGCTCCAACTGCTCCACATGGGACGACTCCTGGTGGCCAGCCACCCTAGGAACTGCACCAACACCCACCACCCACGCACGCAATCTAGGTTTCATCCTAGACTCATCGCTCACCATGTCTCATCAAGTCAACGCTGTCTCATCTTCCTGCTTCAACACCCTCCGCATACTTCCCAAGATCTTCAGATGGATCCCCACCGAAACAAGAAGGACGGTCACCCACGCCCTTGTCAGCAGCTGACTGGACTACGGCAACGCGCTCTATGCAGGAACCACAGCCAAGCTCCAGAAAAAACTACAACGTATACAGAACGCCTCTGCACGTCTCATCCTCAACATCCCACGCCGCAACATCTCAGCCCATCTCAGAGACCTACTCTGGCTTCCCGTCACCAAGAGGATCACCTTCAAACTCCTCATCCACACCCACGGGCCCTGCCTACCTCAACGAGCGACTCACCTTCCACGCTTCCACCCGCCAACTCCGCTCCGCCAACCTTGCCCTCGCCACCGTCCCTCGCATCCATCGAACTAAAGCCGGCGGCAGCTCCTTTGCCCACCTCGTTGCCAAGGCCTGGAACACCCTCCCTGCCCACCTACGACAGACCCAGGACCTCCTGACCTTCAGGAAATGCCTCAAGACCTGGTTATTCGAGCAGTAGCAGTCCTTCCCACCCCCCCCTTTCAGCACCTTGAGACCCTAGCAGGTGAGTAGCGTGCTTTACAAATGATTGATTGATTGATTAATTGATTGATATCTACGTACTCTAGCTCAAGAACAAGATTTACAACTGTGTCCTCTTCCATGATCTCAGTCATTCAATCCATCAACTTCCCATTCAAGTAGTAACTGAACCTGATAAGTGCTGAGTATGGCTTGAAGACATCCACAGCCACGATGGGCATGTGCTGAGGTTGACCACAGGCCATCCTAGTTCCCCGTAACATCCCCCCCACCAATGATGGCAGCAGAAGTGCTTCTGTCACTGAGCACCCCCCTCAGCAATCTGATGACATCAGGGAGCACACCGTGCACCAATGTATTCAAAAGATGTCCAGACATGCTAGAAGCCATTTACTTCTAGCATGTTGGAGGAAACAATAAAGTTTTTCCTCTGGGGAAGGATTGGGGAGGGCAGACAGGCACAGGTGGAAAGAAAAGAAAAGGGATTTTCCTTTTCCTTTAAGGAATGGGCTTGCAGGCAACGATCACTCCACTTTATTGGGACATCTATTTTGGCTGTTGTTGCCCCCTGGGGGAAGGTGGGCCATTTGTTTAGGCCAATCTGCTCCATGAGGGCTGGGGCAGGAAGCCACTAGACACCAGGTATTAAATTATATGCATTTCAGGGAACGGCCCCTTGGACAAGGTTTGCTTCCCACTAATGAGGGCATTTAATTTGGCTGTTATCTGTTCCCCTGGGGGCAGGTCAGACATATTTTTAGGATGACCTGCCCCCAAGGTGGGCAGAAAGCCACTAAACAACAGGGATTAAGTTATTTGCACACTGGGGAGCGGCCCCTTGAGCAAAGATAACTCCTTACTGTTGGGGAACTATTTTGGGCAGAATCTGCCCCACCTGGGGGCAGATCAGACATATTGTAAAATCCATCTGCCCTCAAAGGTGGTGGAAACACCAGAGAATACGTTTCTGTCTGTATGTGAACTGGAGTGTCCTGACATTTGGCTAGAGGTGTGTATGGACATCTGTTTGGCTGATGGTGTGTTTGAACTAAGGATTTTGTTGTTGGGCTGTGTGAACTGGATTGTGGTTGGTGATATGTGTGGCTGCTGTTTGAATGGTGATGTGCGTGAAGTGGTGTGTGGCTGGGGTAAGGGTCACTTCTTCAAGTCAAATCTGTTTCTTGCCTCTGCTTTGTGCCCCCTTGTGGGCAGATCAGACGTTCGTGATGCTGATCTACACCCAAGCTCAGACTCAATATTGTTTTTTAACGTTAACTCTATTATTTCTTTTTATCATTTGCATTTGTGATCTTGATGTTTTATTTCTCTTTTTCATTCCAGTGTAAAGCTTTTGATTGCCTCGGTCGTGGCTCCTGCGTGTGGTTTCAACACTAGTAGATCTGGAGTTTGTGTAGTTGCATGTGTTTGCAAGAAAATATTTATTGTACTGTTTACTTCAAATTAGCGTAATTGTCCTGCATTAATGTGTTTTATTACAGTAATAATGTAATAATTGCAGCATATTTAGCTTCTGATTTATTGTATGTCAAATTCTCTTTGCAAGATGTGTATTGTGTTGCCTTGTGTGTAATTTTCTTTTGTTTTCCGTACTCCTCTATGATCAATGGTAGAACCCTTCATCTGCAGGCACTGTTTCTTCTCCTGCAACACCGAAGCACCTGCATGCACAGAAAACTCTACTGCACTGACCACACCAACCACAATGGATACAGAACAAGTTCACTGCCTCCTGATTGACGCATGATCACCCTGCAAGCATGCCACTGATATCTGGGACACCATCACCTCCCTCACCCTGATGTCATCTTCCTCAGTGAAAACTGAATTAATCCTGCAGCTGCTCCTAACATTGCCTCAGCAACACCAGACAGCTAAAAGATAGCACACTGAGATTGCATCAACCACCACAGAGGTGGAATCGCCATCATCCACTAAGAAACCATCCACTGCAGCACCGCCACAGATGACACCAATGCCGATCTTGGAAAACCTCGATTTCCAGCTACGTACCAATAGCTAAACCACCATCAGAGACACCCTCATCTACAGACCTCCAGGGCCAGGCCCCAGTTTCTACAATGTCATCCCTGAATTCACCACCTTGCTCGCTGTTGACTGCAAAAACTACATCTTTCTCATCAACCTTAATTTTCACCTCAACTACTTCAACCATGCCAACACTGCCAACCTCCTCAAATGCATGAACAACATCAGCTTCACCCAACTAGTCACTGACCATACAGACTAGTCAGTACACACGCTTAAACCCATGTAAATGTTCTCACCTGTATAGTCCACTCCGTCATCCACTTCACCATTACAGGATCCCCCAGCACCACCGACAAGCTGCCTAGCACCTCTCCGTAGCTGGAACAAAGTAGCAGAGAGCCACTGGGCAAACACCCTCGGCACGTCCCGCCTAACACAGCAACCAACCTAGAACAGGCTGTCAACAACCTCTCCATCTGGATCACTGCATGCGCCGACATATTTGCTCCGTTCAAGCACACCAATCTCAAGAGACCCACCAAGTAACCCAGTTAGTGCACAATGTAACTGAGACTCATGAAACGCAACTGCAAGTTGTCAGAGGCTGGCCTGGTTTATAGTGGGTACCTAAGGTACTTACACCTTATACCAGGTCCAGTTATCCCTTATTAGTGTAGAAGAGGTGTTTCTAGCAGCTTAGGCTGATAGAAGGTAGCTATGGAAAAGCAGCTTAGGCTGAACTAGGAGACATGAAAAGCTCCTGCAATACCACTATAGTTACGCATTACTTATACACAATAAAGGATAATACTCAGTGTTACCAAAAATAAATGTAATTTATTATAGTGACACAAGGCCAAAAATATCTTAGAGGCAATACTCCTTCTGGAGGGAAGTATTATACACAATATTTACACAAGTAACCCAATATCAGGTAAGTAAAGAGTCATAGAATAGTGCAAACAGTACAAAATATAATAGATTGCAATGGGCCTAGGGGCAACACAAACCATATCCTAAAATAGTGGAATGCGAATGTTGAATTCCCCTCTAGGCAAGTGTAGTGTGTAGAGGGACGCTGGGAGTGTAGGAAAACACCAAAGGTAAATAAAGTACCCCACCCCAGGGCCCAGGAAAGCAGTAGTAAAGTACAGCAAGTTTCCTCAGAACTCACTACAAGTCGTGATGAAGAATTATGCAAAAAGCAAGCAAGACTACAAGCAACAAATGATGGATTCCTGGACCTGAAGACCTGTGAAGAGAGGAGACCAAGGGGGTCATTACAACATTGCCGGTAAAAGCCGCTTACTGCCGTGCAGAAGACCGCCAACAGACCGCCGTGGCCGCGGAAATCCGCCACAGCTATTATGACACACATCCCGAAATCCGACAAAATTCAGACACCCACACAAGTCCGCCACACCAAAGGTCAGTGATAAACTGGCGAAAACAAAACCTCCACCGTCACGCCAACAGAAATACGCCCATGCTATCACGACCCACGAATCCACGCGGCGGTCTTTCAACCGCGGTATTCCATTGGCGGTACACACTGCCGCGCTCAAAATACACACACATCTCCAAAACACCACCACATTGGACAATTCGAAATACACACACCTGATACACATACACACACCACTCACACACAACCAATACTATATAAAACACACACCCACATCACCCACAAACCCCTACCACCAACAAATCTGAAAGAAGGCCAGAGAGAGACAGCACCAGCAAGACCAACAGCATCCACAGGCACACAACACCATCACCCGCACTACTTCCACGCACAAAACACCACACACCACTACATATCACCACACTTATCACCACATACACCACCCCACACATCACCTACACCACCCCATGGCACGGCAAAGACACCCCAGGTTCTCGGAGGAGGAGCTCAGGGTCATGGTGGAGGAAATCGTACGGGTAGAGCAACAGCTATTTGGATCACAGGTGCAGCACACCTCCATAGCTAGGAAGATGGAGCTATGGCGAAGAATAGTCGACAGGGTCAACGCAGTGGGAAAGTACCCAAGAAATAGGGACAACATCAGGAAGAGGCGGAACGACCTACGGGGGAAGGTGCGTTCCGTGGTCTCCAGACACAACATCGCGGTACAGCGGACTGGCGGCAGACCCTTACCTCCTCCCCCACAACCAACAACATGGGAGGAGCAGGTCTTGACTATTATGCATCCTGAGGGCCTCGCAGGAGTCGGTGGAGGAATGGACTCTGGTAAGTCAAATCTTAACTATCATATCCCCCACCCTACCTGCATGCTATCACAGACCCCCACCCTCACCCCCTCCCCTATCACTCCAACTCCTCACATATGTACTACCAACACAAACCACCCATCCCAACACCAAGCCCTGCATGACACAACAAAGCATGGACACCCATCACTAAAGCATGCCCACTGCACATACCCATAACACCCCCCTCAACCATCATCACACAAGCCCCCACACAGGAATGCTAGCACCGGGGTACACGGTCACCCACCCATTGCACACCATGACACACACACATGCAATAATCATGTTTTTCCACCCCTGCAGGACCACTACCCAACGTCACCAGACAGGAGGGTCCAGACATCTCTACCCCACCCACAGAAGAGGCCCACAGTGATGACAGCAGCTCTGTCCAACTGGATCCAGATGACCAGCCCGGACCATCGTGGGCCTCGGGACAGTCGGTTCCCTACACCCAGTCACAGGCCACCACAGACCTTCCACCCTCTGGTAACACCAGCACAGCACCCACCCAGCGGGCCCATACCTCCGTACCCAGGACACGTCAATCAGCTGTGTGTCCACCACTACAGGGAACTCAGGATAACACACCACCCCAACAACAACAGGGACCTGGGGGCAGTGGCAGTGTCCACGGTCCAGGGGACAGAGGCCCAGGAACACAGGGGAACTGGGAGGGCTGCTGTGCGACAGGGGGCCGACAGGCCTAGGGAACCCACTCTCCACGAGGCCCCCTCCTTCATCATGGGAGCGTACCACCACTCCCAGGAGACGATGGCAATGGTCCTGGCCAAGTTTCAGGAGACCCAGCACCTGCAGGAGGAACAGTATTTGGGGTTCAGGGAGGAACTCAGAACCATCAGCACCGCCCTGGGCACCATTGTAGGGGTGCTGAAGGAGATACTTAACACCAGGAGGGACACTGTGGCACTCCAAGGGGCCCCTGACACTAGCATGGACGAAGAACTGCCCGCCACCCCCACCTGCGCTAGTGGATAGGAGGCACCACCACACCAGCACCCCACCCCCTGCAGACGGGGAACCCCCCCGCAAGCGGTCCCTGAGATCCAGGAACAGGACAGAGCACGATGCCAAGACCCCCGCCAAGAAATGAGACCATCCTGATTGTCATCCCACTGTCCCACTTTGTAATCCTGTCCATATTAGAACTGACCCAGCTCCACTTTCTATGCCCATATAAGCAGTGCACCTGTGAGACTAATAGACTGGACTCTGCCATGGACATTCCTCCACCATCACCCCTCACCATTTTACCACCCCGTCCAGTATTTAGCACTTCAATAAACACCCTTGAAGCACAAAACAATCTGGAGTCAGTCTGTGATTTTGAAAATGTGTATTAGTAATGACAGTGACAAAATCCGTTCTCAAATGTAATGTCAACATACCTATGTCACACATCTCAAGTCCATGAGGAATGTAAGCAGATGACACACGTTGGTAACCACACCTGTGAAACCGTAATGGAAATGTACAACTCAGTTACCATATACTGGTTGAAATCGACAGACAGGATAGAGGTAGAAGTGTGAAAGTACTTGTAGTAGGCAGGAATGTGACCTGTGTGTCACTGGAAATATTGCTGGATAACTGAGTCCCTGTTGTCAATGTCTTCTTCCTCTGCTTCCTCCTCATCACTGTCCACAGGCTCCACAGCTGCCACAACACCGTCATCTGGACCATCTTCTTGCAGAAAAGGCACCTGGTGTCGCAAAGCCAGATTGTGAAGCATACAGCAGGCCACGATGATCTGGCACACCTTCCTTGGTGAGTAGAATAGGGAACCACCTGTCATATGGAGGCACCTGAACCTGGCCTTCAGGAGGCCGAAGGTGCATTCGATCACCCTCCTAGTCCGCCCATGGGCCTAATTGTAGCGTTCCTCTGCCCTGGTCCTGGGATTCCTCACTGGGGTCAGTAGCCATGTCAGGTTGGGGTAACCAGATTCCCCTAATAGCCACACCCGGTGCCTCTGGAGTTGACCCATCACATAAGGGATGCTGCTATTCCGCAGGATGTAGGCGTCATGCACAGAGCCAGGGAACATAGCATTTACCTGGGAGATGTACTGGTCTGCCAAACATACCATCTGTACATTCATGGAATGATAACTCTTCCGGTTCCTGTACACCTGTTCACTCCTGTGGTGGGGACCAGAGCTACATGGGTCCCATCAATGGCACCTATGATGTTGGGGATATGTCCAAGGGCATAGAAGTCACCTTTAACTGTAGCCAAATCCTCCACCTGAGGGAAAACGATGTAGCTCTGCATGTGTTTCAGAAGGGCAGACAACACTCTGGACAACACGTTGGAAAACATAGGCTGGGACATCCCTGATGCCATGGCCACTGTTGTTTGAAATGACCCACTTGCAAGGAAATGGAGCACTGATAGCACCTGCACTTGAGGGGGGATCCCTGTGGGATGGCGGATTGCTGACATTAGGTCTGGCTCCAACTGGGTACACAGTTCCTGGATTGTGGCAAGGTCAAACCTGTAGGTGATGATCAAATGTGGCTCCTCCATTGTCAACAGGTCCACCAGCGGTCGGCACACTGGAGGATTCCCCCATCTCCACACATGTCCCAGCGGACGATGCCTAGGAAGGACAACAGCGACCACAGAGTCAAACAACTCAGAGGTATGTACCCACAGTCTACATAGAACACCACTCATACACAGAATCTGGCCTGTATTTGTGTTGTGCAACAAGGCCTAGGTCTGTGTGACGCAGTTGTGAATCAGGCCATGTGGGCCCCTGAAATGGCGGCTGCCTGACCTCTAAAGTGGGACAATGGGATGTGAGGTAACTGCGCTGGCGTTGTACACCGTCGCGGTAGGCGGTCGGAGACCGCGGCCTAATGCTGCATTGGTTAACATTGGACCCTATGGGTCCCAGGAGCCAATGACGATGTACACCGGCAGTGATGGTACGCACCGCCACGGACGTGACCGCCATTTTCTAGCTGTTGAATCACTCGATACTTGATCTTCAACAGGAGAGGACCTACACTGCAAGTGCTGCTGTGACCTCGGTCTGGAAGAGACAATGGCTCGTGCGTCTGGGGAAAGGGCTCCTGCCTTCACTGCAGAGGAGTTGGAGAAGCTCATGGACAGGGTCCTCCTCCAGTGCACGCTACTCTACGGTCCTCCAGACCAACAGATAAGTACACAGGGAGCATAAGGGCTATGCCTGTGTGGAGAGGGCTGGTTGTAAGAAGGAAGGGGGCACAGTTCTGCATGCATGAAGGACTGTGAATGCATGTGCCACATGGCAAGGGTAGGGATATGGGCCACTCACTTCGACGGTGCAGTTGGTAGTGACTTCTCTTCTTCCCCTGTACATTTCATGTAGGTCAGCGCCCACCAGAAGAAGGATATTTGGCGTGCCATCGCCAAGGACGTCCGGACCCTGGGGGTCCATCACAGACGGAGCACCCACTGCTGGAAAAGATGGGAGGACATTCGCCGCTGGAGCAAGAAGACGGCGGAGGCTCAGCTTGGGATGGCCTCCCAACGTGGGAGGGGTGCCCGTCGAACCATGACCCCCCTGATGTTCCGGATCCTGGCGGTGGCCTACCCTGAGTTGCATGGGCGCTTGAGGGCATCACAGCAGACACAAGGGGGTGAGTACAACAACACTCAGTGGACTTTGCGCGCAGTGAAGGTGTCTGGGTGGGGGAGGAGGGCTGTGGGTTTCCCTAGGCCAGGGCGAGTTCCGTAGGCTAGGCCCCTCCGTAATGCAGGCCATGTGGCACCCCACCCCACCTCTGTAGAGTGCCAAGTGCAGGTATACATGCCCCTGTGTCATCTATGTGTGCAGATGTCGACTATAGCCATGTAGGATATATCCCAGGAATTGCATCTGTAGAGCCCAACAGCGTGGCGTAGTGCAGGGGGCTTCTGTGTCTGTATTGTCTGCCAACTGTAGTGGTAAGCCATGCACTCAACCTGTCTTTCTTCTGTCGTCTCCCCCCCTTTTTGTGGTCTCCCTGTTCTTGTGTGCATCAGCATCATCAGGCGGAGGTACATTGGCACCGGAGCACGAGGGAGCTGCATCCCACATGGCCATGGAGGGCCACACCACGGACTCGGAATACACCAATGGGACGGAGGGCGAGGGGAGCTTCACGGCGGTCACAGGATCAGCAACCAGCGACACGGACTCGTCCTCCGATGGGAGCTCCCTTGTGGTGGCGGCAAAATCTGTGCCCCCCACTTCTACAGGTACAGCCACCACCCCCCCTACCAGCACCGCCCTCCCAGCAGCCCCTCAGCCTTCGCCCCGTGCCCGCTCACCCAGTAGGTTGGGCATCACCTTCGCCCCAGGCACCTCAGCCCCTGCCCCTGTCACCTCTGCTGCCCTCAGTGAGGAGGCCATTGACCTCCTCAGGTCACTCACTGTTGGGCAGTCTACCATTTTGAACGCCATCCAGGGTGTAGAAAGGGAATTGCAACACACAAATGCATTCCTGGAGGGCATTCATTCTGGTCAGGCTGCCCTTCATCGAACCCTGCAAACTCTGGCCTCTATCCCAAGCACACCATCAGACCAGTATGCACACACGTCAACACACAAGAGAAGCTCAGGCAAACATAAGCACCACACATCCAACAGGCACTCAAGCAAGCATCACACACATACAGACACAGCAACATCCACTGCCTCCACTGTGTCCCCCTCCTCGCCGTCTTCCTCCTCCCTCCCAGTGTCGTCTACACTCTCACCTGCATGCACTACCACTACAGCCACCACGTCCTGCACCAGCACACCCACCACCACACCACGCTCACGTGCACTCACCACCCCACTCCAATTTACACGTCCCCTGTGTCCTCTCCCAGTGTGTCTGTGATGCCCCCTCAGAAGATACACAAGCGCAAGCACACACCCAGCCAACAGCCCTCCACCTCACAACAGTCTCCAGCGCATGCACCTTCATCCAAAGTCACCAAACGTACACCTCCTACAACCACTACCTCTTCCTCCACTCCCAAACCCCCTCCAGCTACCCGTCTCAGTGTTCCTAAGAAACTTTTCCTGACCAAGCTTGACCTGTTTCCCACCCCCCCCTCCAAATCATAGGTCCCGTACTAGCACCTCAGTCAAAAAATCTCCGGGACCAGTGGTGCCTGTTGTTACAGGTATGTGGAGTGCACCGGCCACCAGGACAGCCAGTGTGACACGGAGCCACAGCACAGCCAGTCCCCCCCCTGTGAAGCACCAGAAGTTGGACAGTGCCCGGCGGGAGAGGGTGAAGACTCCAGCCTGCAAAGCCTCTCACAAGGGTTCCGGGGGGAGTGTGGACTCAGCTGTGACTCCTCCCAAGGTGGGGAAGGGGCAGAAGAAATCTCCAAAGTCTGGGAGGAGCAGCACGGCAGAGAAGACCGCCATCATCCCCGCTGCCCAGGAGGCCACCGCCAGCCCAATCGTCACTGGCCAGGAGGCCACCGCCAGAGTCAGTGCCCTGGAGGGCAGCCCAATCGTCACTGGCCAGGAGGCCACCGCCAGAGTCTGTGCCCAGGAGGGCAGCCCGATTGTCACTGGCCAGGAGGCCACCACCAGAGTCTGTGCCCTGGAGGCCACCGCCAGCCACAGCCCAGCTGCCCAGGAGGGCCCCGGGAGCCACAGCCCAGCTGCCCAATGAAGGACCGCCAGCCCCAGCCCAGCTGGGCAATGAAGGACCGCCATGGCAAGCTCCGCTGAACAGGGCAAGCACCACTGAACAGGTCAGAAACTGCAAACTCAAGCACAGCTGAACAGGGCAAAGACCGCCATGGCAAGCACCGCTGAACAGGGCAAGCACGGCTGAACAGGTCAGAAACTGCCAACTCAAGCACCGCTGAACAAGGCAGAGACCGCCATGGCAAGCACCGCTGAACAGGGCAAGCACCGCTGAACAGGGCAAAGACCGCCAACGCAAGCACCGCTGAACAGGGCAAGCACTGCTGAACAGGTCAGAAACTGCCAACTCAAGCACCGCTGAACAGGGCAAAGACCGCCAACGCAAGCACCGCTAGCCCATGGGCGGCAGGGGCAGTGACGCAACTGGGACCGTCATGGGGTGAGTGATGCACTCTGGGCACCAGTCCCCCTCCAGAACCAGTGTAGGCATGCATCCACTCCATCTCTCCTTCACAGGCTGAAGCACTCTGGGCACCAGTCCCCCTCCAGAACCAGTGGAGACATGCATCCACTCCATTTGTCCTTCCAGGATGAAGCACTCTGGGCACCAGTCCCCCCCCAGAACCAGTGGAGACATGCATCCACTCCATCTGTCCTTCACAGGATGAAGCACTCTGGACACCAGTCGCCCCTCCAGAACCTGTGGAGACTGTTATCCACTTGAGAGACTGTGGCTTTGCACTCCCCAGGATGGTACAGTGGGTAAAACACCCACTGTAGAGACTTGAGAGACTGTGGCTTTGCACTCCCCAAACCACCCAATGTAGAGACTTGAGAGACTGTGGCTTTGCACTCCCCAGTATGGTCCAGTGGGCAAACCACCCACTGTAGAGACTTGAGAGACTGTGGCTTTGCACTCCCCATGATGGTCCAGTGGGCAAACCACCCACTGTACAGACTTGAGAGACTGTGGCTTTGCACTCCCCAGGATGGTCCAGTGGGCAAACCACCCACTGTAGAGACTTGAGAGACTGTGGCTTTGCACTCCCCAGGATGGTACAGTGGGCAAAGCACCCACTGTAGAGACTTGAGAGACTGTGGCTCTGCACTCCCCAGGATACATCAATGGGCATGGAGCCCCCTCGTGGATCTGGCGTGGTGCACTCATCCGGCTGAAGTGCCCCCCCTTGAGGTGCCTGTTGTATTTCTATCTGATGCCCCGGCAGTGTTCTCTCTGTTTTGATCAGGTATCTGGTGTGGGCCTCGCCCATGCATTTTGGGCCCAGTGGTCCACGGACAATAAATGGTGCATTACCTGTACTACTAATCGTGATGTATATTTTGTTGAATGTGTATATATATATATATATATGTATATATTTGGTTACTGTATTTTGATATATTACAATGGTTCCACTCATTTCCTTTGGTCTTTGCATTCTTCTGGGGGGGATTGGGGGTTGTTACTGTAATGTTTGGATATGCATTGGTGTGTGTATTGTAGTGGGTAAGGGTCGGGTGGGGGTGGGGGTGTTGCGTGTGTGTGTCCCTGTCTTTTGCCTCCCCCTCCCCTATGTCGTAGGTGCAGTACTCACTGTTGTCTTCGCCGCCGGCGTTGATGATCGTCGTATAGGAGCAGGAAGACTAGTGCAGGAAGAATATGGAGTTCCGGCTCCATGGTGCCCTCCCTCCTCGTGGAGTGTGTAGAGGTGAGCGTTTTCCCTTTGAAATGGCTGTTTCCGCCGTGTTTTTATCCGCGGTGAATCCGCCCCGGAAAAGGTGGCGGTTTGGTAGGTTGTAATACTGTGGGCGGTACATTGTCTCCCGCCTGTCTGTTGGCGGTGACCGCCAAGCTGTTTGTCTGTGCCGCCGTGGCGGTCGGAGTGTTAAAGTGGCTGTCTTTGTTGGCGGTTTCCGCCACGGTCATAATTCCCATTTTTTTACCGCCGGCCTGTTGGCGGTCTTACCGCCGCATTAACACCGTCCGCCAGGGTTGTAATGACCACCCAAGTCTAGAAGTTGAAGAGGAGTCCAGGAAGAACAGCAGCCCCTGCCAACCTGGAAGAAGGTGCAAAAGTGGATTCTCCGGTTAGAAGAAAAGTACAGAAATGCACCAAAGAAGATAACTGTGGGTTCCTGCTTGGTGTAAGAGATGTCCCATGTCAAGTTGTTGGATGCATGCTGTTTGCGTCACTGGATTCAGCCGACAAGCTTTGGTTCAAGTAAGTACGCGGTTTGCATCAAAGAGAAGCTACCTGGATCCAGGTGGGACCTGGGGGTCTCCACTTGGACTGAGGAGACAGAGGGGGCTCTCAGCACTTCAGAGAGTCCTCAGAAGACCAGGCAGCACCCACGGGAGTCCCAGAACATCGGGACAAAGAAGATGCAAAGTGTGGTCATCACAGCACTACACTGGAGGGTCCTACATCGCTGGAGAACAACTCAGGGAGCTGTGCATTGCAGGATGGAGTGCTGGGGACATGGGCTATGCTGTGCACAAAGAACTCTTGGAGGAAGTGCACAGAAGCCCAAAGAGCTGCAGAAGAGGTGGTGCACAGGGGTACTGTCACAGGACGGGGAGACAAGCTCTTACCTCCACCAAATTTGGACAGGTGGACCTTTGGACAGTCTGGGTCACTTTGGTCCACCACCTGTGTTCCAGGGAGCATTCTTGTCATCAGGAGAGGAGTCCCAAATTACCGGTTGTTATCGCAGAAGGGTGCCTGCTGAAGCAGGGAAGTGACTCCATCACTCCACAGGAGATTCCTTCGGTTCTTCTGGTGGAGGGTGAAGACAGGCAGTTCTCAGAGCGTGCACACCTTGGAAACTGCTGCAAATGCTGGCTTGAGCTGAAGTTGCAGGTCACAGGAGTCATCCTGGATACTTTGTTGCAGTTACTGCGGTTCCTGGAGCAGTCTGCGGTTGATCCGCCGGTCAGAAGCTCAAGCAGAGGATGCAGAGGAGTCCTGGAGGAATCTTGCAAATGGAATCTGAGGAAACACCCAGAGGAGACACCCTAAATAGCCCTGAGAGGGGGGATTGGCTACCTACCCAATTATGCACCTATCACGAGGGGTCTCTGATGTCACCTGCTGGCACTGGCCACTTGGAGGTCTCCAAAGGGTCCCCACACCTTCGAATCAAAGATGGCTAACACCTGGGACACAATGGGGGAGCTCTGGGCACCACCCCTGGGGTGGTGATGGACAGGGGAGTGGTGACTCCCCTTTTATTTGTCCAGTTTTGCCCCAGAGCAGGGACTGGGGATCCCTGAACCAGTGTAGACTGTATTATGCAAGGAGGGCACTGTGTGTGCCCTTCAAAGCATTTCCAGAAGCTCTGGGAGGATACCCCTCCCATGCCTGTAACACCTATTTCCAATTGGAGAGGGTGTAACACCCCTCTCCTAAAGGAAATGCATTGTTCTGTCTTCCTGGAATTGGGCTGCTCAATCCCTAGGAGGGTAGAAACCTTTCTGTGAAGTGGAAGCACCTTGGGGTGCAGTGGAAACCTCAGAGAGCTTGGTTTGGCAGTACTGGGGGTCAATGGTGGAGCCCCCAGGGTGCATAGGATTGCCCCCCCAATACCAGATTGGATTGGGTTCAATTCCATGATCTTAGACACCTCACATGGCCATATTCAGACTTACCATTGTGAAGCTACATATATGTATTGACATATATGGAGTGCACGCTTATAATGGTGTCCCTGCACTGACGAAGTCCAAGGATTTGGCCCTGGACAACACTGGGGGCACCTTTGCTACTGTAAGGGTGCTCTCACACACAGTAACTTTGCACCTAGCCTCCAGTAAATGAAGGTTAGACATATAGGTGACTTATAAGTTACTTAGTGCAGTGAAAAATGGCTGTGAAATAGTGTGTGCACTATTTCACTCAGGCTGCAGTGGTAGTCCTGATGAAAGGTTTGTATGAGTTCCTTATGGGTGGCAAAATAAATGCTGCAGCCCATAAGGATCTCCTGGAACCCCAATGCCTGGGTTCCTAGGTACCATATAGTAGGGACCTATAAGGGGGGTCCAGTGTGCCAATCAGGGTTCGAATATGCAGTCACTAAACTATAGTGACAAATTTGGTAAGTAGAGAGATCATAAGCACTGGAGTTCTGGTTAGCAGAACTTTAGTGGCACAGTCACTGGCTAGCAGGATCCCAGTGAGACAGGCAAAACACACGGACAAACAGGAAGAACATGCCAAGAAAGATGGTACTTTCCTACACAAGTGCATAGAAAGGGAATTGTGCACCAGCAAGGAGCCCACAGACCAATCCACCTTCAAGTCGTCCCTCAACCAATACCACCAACTACTGAAAACAAAAAAAAAATTGCCCTAGCCGACCACATCAAAAACATCATCAGAGAGTTTCTCCAACCCCTCAGCCACCAAAAACACGTTCGCCACGTCTCAGGAACTCTGCGACTCCCAGGTGGACTGCATCCACTGCAAGATTCCCACCATCTACAAAAACTTTGAACCGTAACCTACCACCCCAGACACCCTCAGCTTCCTCGCTCCCATGTTTACCAACCCCAATGCAGTCTTCAGAACCCTCTTCGTCTGGAGAGAAATGGCGGTCCTGGTCCTCCTTGACCTCTCAGCAGCATTCAACACAGTATCTCACGGCACCCTTATCAAGAGGCTACATCACATCGTAATGCAAGGAAAGGCCCTCAAATGGATAGTCTGCCTCCGTACTGGAAGAACCCAGAGTATCCACCTACCTCGAGACCCAAGGACATTATCTGCGGAGTACCTCAAAGCTCGTCCCTCAGCCCCATGATGTTCAACATATACATGACCCCTTTGACCAACATCGTCAGATCTGATGGAATGAACATCATATCCAAAGGAGATAACACCCAGCTGATCCTCTCACTATCAAAAGACCCCTCCTCCACAAAGACCAACTTCGGCAGGTGCATGATGGACATCGCCAACTGGATGGAAAAAACTGCCTAAAACCCAATACAGACAAAAGCTAAGTGCTGATCTTTGGGAACTCCTTCCTGTGGAAGAACTCCTGGTGGCCTTCAGATCTTGGACCAGCACAACCCCGGCAGATCACACATACAACCTCAGCATCATCCTGGACAGCAAGCTAACCATTAACAACTATACCTGGCAGTACACTCCACCAGTGGTGTTCATGGAGCATTGGACACTCCACGCTCTGCTTGGAGCTCAGAGTTCAGCAAAAAACTTGCCTATGCCGGCGGAGCAGAGTTTTTTTCAGAAGCGACTGCTTTAACATTGCTAAACTTAACTGCATTTTCTCTAGTACCCACATGATGGTGCTACTTCCAAACATTCGATCTTGCTGACGGGCAGCGTGACCACCTTTATCCCATTCAGGTAATTTAATGTATTTCAAAATTAGAGTTTGTAATACAGAATCTGGCATTACTGGTGTCTTTGAGTTCTCCTCCCCAATTGCACTGGTTACCGAGGCAGTCGATGGCATGGTGTTCAGGGAAAACCCGTCCTTCGCACACAGCCTTGCCAAATTTGAAGGGGGATGGGCGCAGGAACAGGTGGGAAGGAGTGGGCGCTGCTTGATTTAAAATAGCGCACATGCACATAATCTGCAGGTATTTCACTTGCCTGGTGTGAATCTCTTCAAATGCAGCTTGAAAGTGAAACTCGGGCTGCCCTCTGCCTTCACGGAACGCATGTTGCAGCTGAAGATGTACTCTGAGAGGCTTTTCATTTGATTGACAGTGATATTTGTCTCATGCCCAAGACATGTGATCAGGGCAGTCACACATTGTCCAGGTTAATAAAGCGGCCAAGTAATATCCACTACCTCGGATTTTGTCAATTCTTGTGGTGCATGTTAATACAGTATAACTAAACAAGCAATTAATTATATGAGGATGTTAACCTGCAGTGTGCCATGTGCGGGAGTTAGTGAAACTCGGGCTGCCCTCTGCCTTCACGGAACGCATGTTGCAGCTGAAGATGTACTCTGAGAGGCTTTTCATTTGAGTGCTCGGGCGAAGGTGAGAGCATTGGACTCCCAGTTAGGGTTGCCAGGCTGGGCTCCCCGCCTCCGAACCAAGCTGTCTTCCAGTAGCACACTCCATTTCGCAGACCTGGCCTGTCCTTCCTGTGTGATGTGGGAGTGTGAGATCTGGGACTTTGCAATATTAGCTGACATTCATAAGGACAGGGTTCAAATCCCGCTCCTCCCTAGACTTAATTGCATGATCTTTGGCATCATTTTATGTTCTCTAGCCTACTCTGTTCTGCTATATATTTCAAAACAGGGGTTCTCACAAACAGACTGAGGATGCGTTCCGGGCTTTTAGTTCTTGTGGCCTCGTCAGAGAGCGCTGTGCATGAACTGGTCTGAGCAGGTTATGTAAACAGGGTTGAATAATGCCCGCTGTGGCCACCCTCCCTGCCTGTCTACGCGGAAGGCTGCCCCAGGAGCAGACCGGAGGGCGGTAGCAGCGCATATCTGTATGGCCCTCCGTTTTCTCCCCATCCCCCCTGGACTGATGTCACAGAGCAATAGTCACCCAGTGAGCCACTGCAAATGGGCGGCCTGTTTGTGCGCTCATGCTAGTTCTGCCCGTATATATGTTTATTTATTTTACAACGTTTACTTGAAACGTATGGAAAGAAAACACCAATAATAGCCTCTATGATGAAGCTTGGTCATTGAGAGGAGGATGTATTGTTTCTTTTTCTTGCATTCATCCCTCGTCGCGAATATGCTGCGGAGACTGCGCTCAGTCGCTTGAAGTGTGATGCCTCACGGGGATTGTGCTCCTGAACATCCAAGCTGTTCTGGTTTGTGCTCGGGGAAGTAATGTCTCAGCCGCCTCTAACTACTTTCCAGACTTCGATGATGAAAAGACACTCAGGCCCATATTTATACTTTTTTAGTGCCACATTTGCGTCACTTTTTGACGCAAAAGCGGCGCAAACTTACAACATACAATTGGGGCCCATATTTATACTTTTTGACGCTAAACTGCGCTAACGCAGTTTAGCGTCAAAAAATTTAGCGCCGTCTAACGCCATTCTGAAGCGCCATGCGGGCGCCGTATTTATGGAATGGCGTTAGCCGGCGCAAGCAGACCGGCGCTGCCTGGTTTGCGTGGAAAAAAACCACGTACACCAGACAGCGCCGGCGTAGGGGGAAAATGGCGTATGGGCGTCTTAAAATGGGGCAAGTCAGGTTACGTCGAAAAAATCGTCGTAACCCGACTTGCGCCATTTTTTTTCGACGCCCATCCCCCATCAACATGACTCCTATCATTGTAAAGATAGGAGTCATGCCCCCTTGCCCAATGGCCATGCCCAGGGGACTTCTGTCCCCTGGGCATGGTCATTGGGCATAGTGGCATGTAGGGGGGCACAAATCAGGCCCCCCTATGCCACAAAAAAAAAAAAAAAAAATACTTACCTGAACTTACCTTAATGTCCATGGGATGGGTCCCTCCGTCCTTGGGTGTCCTCCTGGGGTGGGCAAGGGTGGCAGGGGGGGTCCCTGGGGGCAGGGGAGGGCACTCTGGGCTCATTTTGAGCCCACTTGTCCCTTAACGCCATGCCTGACCCAGGCGTTAAAAAGCGGCGCAAATGCGCCGTTTTTGGCCACGCCCACTCCCGGGCGTCATTTTTGCCCGGGAGTATAAATACCACGTAAAGGCCTGGGAGTCATTTTTTAAGACGGGAACGCCTCCCTTGCATATCATTAACGCAAGGAAGGGGTTCACGCTAAAAAATGACGCACACTCCGGGCACTTTGGCGCCCGAAGCGTCTAACGCCATAGTATAAATATGGCGTTAGTTGGCGTTAGTTTAGCGTCGAATTTGCGTCGAAAAAAACGACGCAAATTCGGCGCAACCAGAGTATAAATACGGCCCAGTATTTTGTAAGTTTGCGCCACTTCTACGTCAAAAAGCGGCGCAAATGTGGCGCTAAAAAAGTATAAATATGTGAATTTGCATTGGACTGCACGGTGCCTCGCGCTCACCAGGGGGATTTCTCCCAAACCGCAATGTTCTGCTTTACACAGTGCAAGAGATTTTCCAAATGCATCGTCTGGAAGTGAACATTCCAATCAGGTCCCCACACAATCCTAAAAATACAATTATAGGAAAAAGAATCTCATCTGTGATTTCATCCTGCAGAGTGTGCAGACATTCATTTCTGTGGATTTAAAATCTGTCAAAGGTTCAATTGTCTATGTCAGCAAATTAACAAATTAGTTGGCTGTTCTGTAATTTTCTTTGGTATTAACACTACTCGCTGCCAGTCAGCCTGGAAACACGTAGGTTGTACTTCTCAATTAAACTGCCTTTTTGATCTTAGAACAGTTGTAACCAACCACTGGCTCCCATGCACTTCATTGAGGTCGCCTTCTCATTAGCATCAGATTAGGACGCGGGGGGGCTTTGTTCCTGGTCCACGGTACAGGTGTCAAGAAGCAAAGTGAAGCCAGTGCCACACTTCCTGTTTGTCGCCAGGTAGTACAGGTAAGTAATCTCATTGTCTGCTCAATAGTTAGGTGTCCAAAGTGTGGTGAGAAAAAATTCTATGTAAGGACCGGAGGCTCCGATTATGCTTTCTCTTTCTTTACTGACACAAACAGCAGCCAATGAAATACAAGTAACAGAAAAAACTACAATACCTAGGACACCAAATATCCTGTCACATGGTCCAATCACCATCCATGTCCTTGTTATAACTCCTTTGACCTATGAAGTTACTTCCTCTTTCTTTGCTGCTTCGCAGCAGATAAGTACATGATTATTTTCTCTCCCGTATTTAATTGTATTTACAAATGTTTTATGATGTTTAACTTGTGTAAATAAGCGTTGCGATTCAGCGCGCTTTCTTTAATTAGCGTGAGCGCCCTCACGCTTAATAATTTTGGCATTTTTGCCAATTTTTTGCCCGCTTTTGGTGGAGTGGGAGCTCGACTGCCCTCGGGCAGTCTTTTTTTCTATTTTTAACGCGCTTACGCGCGCGCACGCATTATCGAGCCGATCTCTTTCCAAATTGGAAATCGATCGGCTCGTGTATGCGACGTGTGTGTCTGTGACCTCCCTTTACCAAGTATTGCTCCCTGACGCCCAGTAGTTAGTAAAAACTATCTGGGTTGTAAAATAAAGAATAAGCTTCTGCGTAGAGTGCTCTTCAGGTCGCTCCCTCCACACTTTAATTAAGGGCTCCTTTTCTGGCCTGAAGTTGGGGTTTTTGTGCTCCCCCAATTAAACTCTTGAGTTTTAATAGTTTTTCCTCCTCATTATCTGACTACCCTTGAACCATGGCTCAATGGAATGAGCGAGAAACCGAGTACTATACTGAGGAGTTGAGTAATCAACTTGAGGTTGATCTGGTGGAAGCCCTTGATACCAGGGTCCAACAATCAGTTAATGATGCTCTCCTGAAAGCTCTGGGCCCTGTTTCTGGGCAAATATTTGACCTCGCCCGATCCCAGGGTTGGTCGCAAGGACAACAAGAACCCAAAAAGGTTAAAGATAAAGCCAAGAATCTGGAGCCAGAAGCAGAGGTCAGTGCTATTCATGCTGACGCTTTCGAGAAACTGCAGAAAAAACGCAATGGCGAACACAGTTACAGTTCGAAAAAAAGAACTCCCCTTTCTTCCTCTGATAAGTCTTCTTCCTCGGATGACTCAGATGGGTCTGATGATCCGGTACTGAGCAAGAAGAGTAAGAAAACGCCCCTCCCCCTTCAGGTCCTAGACTTTGATCCTACTGAAATTATTCATCCCAGATCCTCCAATTGGGTTCCCCCTACCGAAGTAGCGCAATATGTGCAAGCCAATTTACGAAAAAGCTTTGATAAGGAAGTTAGATCACGCTTGAAGGCGGAATGTCCCAGACCTGATCTGGAAGGCAAGGTATCGGAAACTCCAGAGATAGACCCCACCATGGTCACTTTTATGAAGAAGTTCGCTAAAGATCCCAAAAAAGGCCTAGACTGCTCATGGTGCAGCTGCCAAGACAAACTATTGGACCTTTCAGGACCCTTGACTAAGATCCTAGAGCTGGCATATGTAGCCAAAGAATCTGGTTCTCCGGTAGACAGCACTGTTCTTATCGGGTGGGCACAAAGAGCTGTGTGCCTTCTAGGTAACTCTAACTGTGCCATTTCTGCTGAGCGAAGGAAATCAGTGCTCAGAAGCGGGACCTTCGGCCGAAGGACTGCTCTTTGGATCTTCATTCATTAAAGATCTAGTTAAGTTTTGCTCCACCTTTTCCTCGCTGGACAAAGCACAGATGTCACTTAAAAAGACGTTCAAATGAGGCCTTTTTGGCAGGGCCGGTCGTTACGGGGGACGTATGTCCGGCCGCAGCTCCTTTTCCAGTCCCCAAAACTACTACCCAAGAGGCAGAGGTAGTTGGTACGGAGATCAAGACTCCACCTTCTACCCCACACGACCCAGAGGGGGTCGACCCCGTTTCCGTAGGGGCTATCACAGAGGACAACAAGGAGCCATTCAAGACTCAAGTTTCACAGGTGAGCATCATTCACTTTTCTCAGGTCAGACTTGGGGGCAGAATTGCATCTTGCTTAGCAAATTGGAAACGAATCTCAGGGGATCCATGGGTTCTACAAACAGTAGAGGGATTTCGACTGGAGTTTGTCAGTACCCCCAAACAACTCTACTCCCCTGTACTAATGTGTTTTTCCCAAGCAAATCAAGATTTCATAGACAAAGAAGAGCAAGCTCTCTTAGACAAAGGAGCCGTGCAATTTGCTTCCCCGCACCCTCTCGGTTTCCTCAGCCCTATTTTTGTGGTAGACAAGAAGGGAGGAGGTCACCGATTAGTCTTAAACCTAAAAGATTTCAACCAGTGGATTCTGTACAGGCATTTCAAGATGGAAGGTATCCACATGTTAAGAGACATTCTGCTAGAAGGAGATTGGATGGTACGTCTGGATCTAAAAGATGCCTATCTGTCGATTCCAATTTTCCCTCCCCACAGAAGATTTCTTCAATTTCAGTGGAAGGGTCAATGCCTGGAGTTCCTGGCACTCCCATTCGGTCTATCGTCAGCCCCTTGGTGCTTCACGAAGCTATTGAGACCAGTGATGGAATGCCTCAGAACCAAGGGTGTCAGATTGATTATATATCTGGACGATATTCTGCTGATGGCTCAGTCCCCTCAAGTCCTAGTATCATTCTTGGATTGGACCATCAGTCTCCTACAAGATTTAGGTTTCCCGATCAATGTACAGAAATCATTGTTGAAACCCTCACAGATAATAGAATTTCTGGGCTTCCAGATAAATTCCACGTTATGTCAACTTCTCCTTCCATCTCAGAAGATACGCAACATCAAGAGAGAACTGAGATCGGTTTTAACCTGTCAGACAGTATCCTTGAGGAATATAGCCAGAATAGTGGGCTTATTAGCCTCTTCTATTCAGGTGATATTCCCTGCTCCCCTGCATTACCGGGCTCTTCAAAGGCTCAAGATCAGACACTTACAACAGGGTCTGAGCTATTCAGAACAAATCCCATTGACGACCGAAGTAAGATCGGAGATTCAATGGTGGCTTCATCATATAAAAGCTTGGAATGGCAGAGCGATTTTCGCTTCTCGCCCGGAAGTAGTGATAGAATCAGATGCCAGCAGATGGGGATGGGGAGCTCGTTGCAACTCCCTAGTGACGGGGAGCAGATGGTCAGAATGGGAACAATCCCTTCACATCAATTGTCTGGAACTTCTAGCGGGTTCATTTGCCATAAAGAGTCTCTCCCCGCAGAAAACAGATTGTTGCATACTATTACAGATGGACAACATATCGGCTGTGAGGTATGTCAACAAACTGGGGGGCACGAAGTCCAGAATCCTGGCGGAGATTGCCAAGGACTTTTGGCATTATTGCCTGTCTCAGCATCTAGTAGTCATAGCGGAATACCTACCTGGGGATCAGAATATCGTAGCAGACTGGAACTCCAGGTACCTATCAGACTCCAGCGATTGGAAGTTAGATCCTAGGATTTTTGCTCAGATAGTCAAGGAAAGGGGCAATTGCGAAGTGGACCTGTTTGCATCACGTCTCAATTGCCAAATTCAAAGATTTTACAGTTGGCATCCAGACCCTTATGCATTAAAGACAGATGCTTTTCTTCAGGACTGGTCTCAGTTTCGAGGCTATGCGTTTCCTCCTTTTCTTATGATTGCCAGAGTTCTGGCTCAAGTGCGGAGACAGAAAACAGAGATTGTTCTGGTGACTCCGTTTTGGAGAGCACAGCCTTGGTTCCCCACTGCTCTTCATTTAGCCTGTGCCTCTCCTATTCTGATTCTTCCTCGTCCGAATCTTCTTTTGAGTCCAGAGGGCCTTCAACATCCTCTGATCTTGTCAGGGAAGTTCACACTTCTAGTCTGGTTAATTTCAGGTCGAGATGGCATACCCCAGATGTTTTGCAACAAGCTGCGGACTTCATTAAACAGGCCTGGGCCAGTAGTACCCATAAGAGATATGATTCAGCCTGGCGCAGATGGTCTAGTTGGTGTGATGGAAGGGGTGCCAATCCAGTGGAAGCACATATTGGTTTGATTGTTAATTTCTTAGCAGAACTAGCCAGCTCGGGTTTGGCCTATCGGACGGTCAATAATTTTAGATCTGCCATTTCAGCAGGACAATCACAGTTAGAAGGCAAGCCCATTGGTGAACATCCAATAATTGGCAAGATTTTGAGGGGTATACGTCTTTCTAAACCTCCTCAGGCAAAATATACTGTTTTATGGGATGTTAATATTATATTAAAATTCCTTGATTCTTGGCCTGCCAACAGATATTTATCTCGCAAACAGCTTTCAGCTAAGTTAACCACGCTTTTATGCCTTGTCTCTTGTAAAAGAGTATCGGACGTCAGAGCTTTGTATTTAGCAGGTAGAACTTTTTCACCTGAAGGAGTCTCCTTTTCGGTGACAAGAAGAACCAAAACGAATTGTAGGTCAGTATCATATCCGGTTTATTCGGAAAATTGTTACCGAAGAATTTCGACAGGACTCTAAAGGTCAATTGTTGATTGCTTTGCAAAAACCTTTTAAACCAGTTTCCTCAGCTACTTTAGCTAGATGGATGAGATGGTTAATGAGTGAAGCAGGTGTTGATACCTCTGTTTTTGGGGCCCATTCTGCTAGAGGGGCTATGGCTTCAAAATCATTTGCCTTAGGTTCTCGGTTAGAAGATATAATGAAAGCTGCAGATTGGTCTTCAGAAAATACTTTTCGTAAGTTTTATCATAAACCTGTATTGGATGTAGCCAGTGTGGTGATGGAACAGCTTTAAACTAGCATAATCGGAGCCTCCGGTACTGACATAGAATAAAAAAATGTCTAGCTATCGCGTCGAGAATTTTCAATTCTATTAAGGACACGGAGGCGAGGATTATCCCGCCCTTATTATATTTATGCAATATTTATTATTATTTAATATCTATATCTGATGTGATATTGTCATTTAACCCTCCCATTATTTGCAATTAAAGTTTGAGATAACGTATATTTTATGAGATATTACCTACATGTTTATTGTTACAGCTTCTGATCAGAAGAACGCCTGAAAGTCTTAACTTCAAGGAAAGTTTGAGTTATATGTTCTACCGGTTGTTTCTCCGGCATGGAGCCTCCAAGTTGCGGTTTCTTCAGTATGGAGAAGAAGTTTATGACTCCGGATTCGGGATGGCGTAAGAAGCTTGCGTTTTTCAAATTAACAGTATCTGTTTAAACAAAGAAAGAGGAAGTGACTTCATAGGTCAAAGGACTTATAGCAAGGACATGGATGGTGATTGGACCATGTGCCAGGATATTTGGTGTCCTGGGTATTGTAGTTTTTTCTGTTACTTGTATTTCATTGGCTGCTGTTTATGTCAGTAAAGAAAGAGAAAGCATAATCCTCGCCTCCGTGTCCTTAATAGAATTGAAAATTCTTGACGCGATAGCTAGAATTTTTTTTATCCCCCCCACAAAGATGCACAGAAACCTAGAGCAGAACCACGTAAATTTAGTAATAATAGTGAGACAACAAAAAGAAAACTGTATTGAAGGCAGTGACCTAGACAGGGGAGCCCTGATAAGTCCCCCGTCAATCTAAAGGTCAGCCACACACTGACTCCGCACTCACGGTATGGGTTAGAGCGACGGGGGACTTATCAGGGCTCCCCTGTCTAGTTCGCTGCCCTCAATACATTGGGCGACTAACTTTCGCATTTAGGACTTGCAATATACTATATCTGTCTATCAAGAGTTTTATTTTTGCGGATACATTGCTTAATATACCTTGCCCATTTCGATCTCATGACATCAGGTTACTTGTGGACCTTTCTGATATGTTATATTGAGCCTTGAAAACGTCGTCATAAGACTGTGTGGATTAAACAACTTAATTTTGCTAATGGACTACGATCTCTCTATGCACTAATTGGACAATTAATGTTGCCTCACTATTATTACTCAATTTACGTGGTTCTCTCTAGGATTCTGTGAATTTCTTTATGGGACAGGTCTGCCCATGTTTGAAGGGTTACAATTGTCGTTGTTTCATTGTCAGCAATGTAACATCATGCCGCCTGTTGGTGCTGCATTCCCACAGCTGTGAAGGTGTAGAGCGTGCGCGGGCTCATTCGGTAATGTTGTGTTTCGCATGCTCACTTTTTCCAATGATTACGTAAGACGAGCTAATCCTTTTTAAGTTGAGCGCGCAAGCTTTCTGGCCTATTGTAATCTATCTGTGGGCTTTTAACCACACCCACTGCACGCCCATCACTATCACGCGTTCATGTGCTCGCCTTTCAAAAATCCTTTGTTATCATTGGTAAATGCTTCACATTTGTCCCTCCTTGGGGCAGTTTTGTTACTGCCTTGGCCATCAACCCTGTTACATGGATAATTGCACTTTTGCCAATACATTTGATTGTGAGTGAACTTCTTTTTCCTTTTGTGTCGCTCCTTCACGCTCATGCTCATGGTGGCTGTGGTGCTTTGAATCAATGGATTATGTTAACTGTTTTACTTTTCATTTTTAATTTATGTGGCAAGAAAAGTCAGGTTAGGAATTTACGCTAATAGCTCTAACTCGAGCAAACGCGAGACCCACTGCATTGCAAATGCTTGTCTTCTTACTGCAACAGTGAAGAAAGGAGAGTTTGTAATACAAAACTGTGTTTAGGTTTGTGTTTCACCCAGAGGTTGGCACAAGCGGGCAATAAATCACAGAAGTAAGGCAATGTTTAAAAAGAGTACTCGTGTATATCTACAGGCAGCAAAAAAGCATTCGGTAGGGGTAGCCAATGATACTCTGCCTGCCCGTGGAACTCCTCGGAATTTTGTGCAGTTTTTCAGCAATTCCACGGAATTCCGCAGAGTTAAACTCCATGAGCTCTGCCCTGGCCTATTAAAAACGAGTTCAATGTAGTTTCTTCATATGCTCTGTAAGATTTTACAATGGCTCCCCGTTGACACCAGATGAACTGTCACCTAAGCCCTACATAGCCACCGGCTGGATGATGGCAACATGGTCTACGTACGAATCACCATGCACCTCCCAAAGAGGCTATAGACCATTCAGAACTCCGTGGACAGTTTTCAGAATCTGGGCCGTAGAGTCTCTGTTCAAAGAGACACATGGAAGGAGAGTCATCTGTACTGCTCTGAGTGTCTCCCTAATCCTGGGCAATGTGTGCCAGCATGTTTTAATTTGCACAACACAAACTGAAGTAATGGGAGTAACCGTGAGCGTAAAAGTGAACTGACTGGTCTGTATTATTTTATATGTTTTGTTGAGTTCCACAGTTGGCAGTAGTTTGATGTATTTAGTTAGACCTGTTGTGTTTGTAGTCATAGTTGGTTTTTCATCTTCAAATTGGTTTGTGTTTTTTTTTAATTAAAAATAATGTGGTGTGTGTGGACTGTTGCTTGGCTGGCGGTGTGTTTGTGTGTACTGGCGCCTGGCTGGCACCGTGTGTGGACTGTCACCTGGCTGGCAGAGTGCGTGGACTGGTGCTTGGCAGGTGGTGTTCATGGATTGGCACTTAGTTGCCGGTGTGCATTGACTGTTGCTTGGCAGGTGGTGTGTGTGAGCTGGCATTTGGCTGGCGTTGAGTGTGTAGTGACTTGCTGCTGGTCACTACGCACACATTGCCAACCAAACACCAGTCCGCACACTCCATCAGCTGCCATCTGGTGTGATTGGTGTGTCAGTCCTATGGGCGTGTGAAAGTGATGGGCCCTTAAATGCCACTGTCTGTTGAAGTGAGTGTTCTTATGTGCTGGGCCCATGCAGGCAGTGTGAATGGTTTTGTGTGTGTCAGGAAAGGTGTGTGAATGGCCTGTAAAGCGGTGCGTGCCTTATCATAGCTTTACAGCTCACAAGCTGTGAGTCATTGGTTTAGTTTTCTAAACTTTCAATTATTAAAAGTGCATTTCATCTTTGTGGAACCTCTTGTGTTGAACCTTTCACTCTCCCTCATGACAAATGTGTGTGTATTTGAGAAATAGATCTTTGTGAAGTGGTGTTTGTCTTTTCTATATTTGTGTCTTAGGGGTACATTGTCTCTAAGGAAAATCTACCAACTCTAGATATTTTTGTAAACTAGAATCCAGGAGGACACCAGGGTGGCTCTCGTGGATCCAACAAAGTACTGGAATCTGTTTGAACCCTCAAACTTTCTGCAGCTCAGAGTTCCCACATGTCTGCTGATAAAAATGGCACATCACCTTTGTGGGTGAGCCTAGTGCCCACAAACATGTAGGGTCCAAGACGCAATGTGGCAACATCAACAAAAGGGGTAGCTTCAATTTTTGGGCCTAGGTTCGGCGGCCACCCAGGAAAACCCACCAAACCTAGGCATTTTTTAAAACAAGACTTCCAGGGGAGTGCAGGGTGGTGTTCCTTTAATAGATCCGATAAAGCTATCATATCCACAATGCCCTGCAAACCTCACAATTTGACTAAATTCACACATTGTCCTGGCATTTCTGTCCATATTCTTCAGAAATCAGAAGAAATCCACAAAATCCCTACCACCCAGCGTTTTCCCACTTGTCCCAATAAAAATGTTGCCCCACTAGTGTAGCTGGGCCTAGTCCCAGCGACAGGAACAGATCCTTGCAAAGGGACCCTCATTGAACTTGGTTTGGTTTGTTCTGTTGCAGACACTAGGCCCAGTTATACAAGTGAGGTACCATTTTTATTTTCATCAGGAAACTTGGGAGAATGCTGGGTGGAAGGAAATTTGTGGCTTCCCTTCAGATTCCAGAGCTTTCCATCACAGAAATGTGAGGGAAGTTTGTTTTTTAGTCAAAGTTTGAGGTTCGCAAGGCATTCTGGGTAACACAACCGGGTAAAAGCCACAGAAGTCACCCCATCCTGGATTTTGCTAGCTGTCTAGTTTTGAAAAATGTACAGGTTTGCTAGGTTTCCCTTAGATGCCGGCTGAGCTTGTCATGTTGGCTCTCATTATGCTAATGTGATTGCTGTATTTGGTTGCCAGCACCACCACGTTGTAGGAAACTTAGTCCAATTCCACACCGTGTGACAACTGTTGGCCTAACCTTTCCGGCCAGCTAGCAGTACCTCACCAGCACATGAAAGTGGAGGTGATTTGTGGCAGCCTTGTGCATGACATTCTGATTTCTCAGGAAACTTGTGGTGTAACAGATGTCATCCTTTTCTCTCAGTTATATTCATCTGACACATGCGAAGACAAACAGAACCAAGAACTGGTTCACTATATTTTATTGACTCAACTGCGTTCTAGATAAAATGGCATATAGTGCAATGATTAGGATAATAAAACACAATAATAGCAATGCGGTGACAAAGAAAGTGAAACGTAAGAAAAGTCCCACCATAGTGTCAGAATGCTAAGTGTTGGAATTCCTACCTACACCACTAAGGTACTACCAGAGCACAGAAGTGTTAGCCCTAATCCACCCTTCTGGATGCTTAGGAAGACAGTATCCCCAATACCTGAATATGGAAGTAGCGAAGAGTGCTGTTGGTCTACTGAGGGTCCTCTCTCATGTAGGTGGAAAAGACATCAAGTCTCAGCAGACAGCTGCAATGAAGCAACAGCACGCGTTGGCAATTTTCTGGCTGGATCTCTTCCTCTAACTTATAAGGGACAAAGGGATGTTTTATGATAAACATCTAGTGTTCTGAGAAAACTGCCCTAACATAAGAACATGTATGCTTCCAGTAAAGTGGCAAAGATTGTTCTACTTTGTACTGACAACTATATCGGGTACAGCCTTCAGCAAAGCACAGAACAAGAATGTCAGACCAAAAAGAATGAAAACAGTTTCTAGGCTAAAAGTGTATGTGATAAAAAAATAAAACATCACAGCAGAAAAAACTTCTGCTCAGAAAACAAAATGAATAAAAATAAATTATTACTAAGCTGATGTGCACAAACTGCATGCCTATGGCTTACATAACGTGCCCATAAAAAGCCACTAAAATAAGCTCACAACAAGCTAATACCCCAAAACCACAGCTAGGCACGTAGCAAGAACAGGGGCAGTTTTCAGTGGAAAAATGTGATGTGTCAATGTTGCGTTTTGGGCCATTTCCTGTCACAGACACTAAGCCTACAAATACAAGTGAGGTACAATTTGTATCAGATGACTTGGGGGAATGCTGGGTGAAAGGAAGCCTGTGGCTCCCTGCAGATTCCAGAACTTTCCATCTCAGAAATCTGAGAAATGTGTTTTTAGTCAAAGGTTGAGGTTTGCAAGGGATTCTGGGTAACACAACCTGGTGAGTGCCACAACAATCAGCCCATCCTGGATTTCCCTAGGTGTCTACTTTAAAAAAATGTTCAGGTTTGCTAGGTTTACATAGGTGCCGGCTGAGTTAGGGCTCAAAATTCACAGCTAGGCACATTGAAAAAATTGTACAGTTTTCACTGGAAAAATGTAATTGGCCCACATTGTGTTTTATGCTGCTTCCCGGTGCGGCCATTAAGCCTACCCACAAAAATGAGGCACTATTTCTATAAAAAGACTTGGGGGAGTGCTGGGTGGAAAGAAGTTTGTGGCTACCCACAGATTCCAGGACTTTCCATCATAGGAATGTGAGGGAAATATGTTTTTTAGTCTAAGTTTGAGGTTTGTATGGGATTCTGGGTAACACAGCCCAGTGAAAGCCATGTAAGTCACCCCTTCCTAGATTACCCTTCATGCCTAGTTTTAAGAAATGTACAGGTTTCTCGAGGTGCTGGCTGAGCTATGGCCCAAAACCCACAACTGGGCATATAGCAAAAAAGGGTCAGTTTGCAATGGAAAAAATGTGATATGTTCGGGTTGGGTTTTGGTTTTCCTGTTGCGGGCCCTAAGCCTACCCACACAAGTGAGGTACTATCTTTATCAGAAGACTTGGAGGGATTCTAAGTGTAAGGAAGTTTGTGGCTCCTGGCAGATTCTAGAACTTTCCATCACTAAAATATGAGGAAAATGTTTTTTTTAGTCTAAGTTGAGGTTTGCAAGGTATTCTGGGTAACACAACCTGGTAAGAGCCATGTGTCACCCCATCCTGGATTTCTCTAGGTGTCTAGTTTTCAAAAACATACCGGTTTGCTAGGTTTCCATAGGTGGCAGCTGAGCTAGTGCCCAAAATCTACAGCTGGGCACATTGCAAAAAAAGGTTCAGTTTTCAGTGGAAAAAATGTGATGTGTTCGGGTTGGGTTTTGGTTTTCCTGTTGTGGGCACTAAGCCTACCCACACAAGTGAGGTACTATCTTTATCAGAAGACTTGGAGGGATGCTAAGTGGAAGGAAGTTTGTGGCTCCTGGCAGATTCTAGAACTTTCCATCACTAAAATATGAGGAAAATGTTTTTTTTTAGTCTAAGTTGAGGTTTGCAAGGTATTCTGGGTAACACAACCTGGTAAGAGCCATGTGTCACCCCATCCTGGATTTCTCTAGGTGTCTAGTTTTCAAAAACATACAGGCTTGCTAGGTTTCCATAGGTGGCAGCTGAGCTAGTGCCCAAAATCTACAGCTGGGCACATTGCAAAAAAAGGTTAGGTTTTCAGTGGAAAAATGTGATGTGTCTATGTTGCGTTTTGGGCATTTCCTGTTGTAAGCACTTGGCCTACCCACACAAGTGAGGTACCATTTTTATCAGAAGACTTGGGGATTACTTAGCAGGAGGATTTTTATGGCTTCCCTCTGATTCCAGAACTTTCCATAACAGAAATATCAGGAAAATGTGCTTTTTTTAGTCACATTTGGAGGTTTTCAAAAGCAAAGATTCACAGCTGGGCACACTGCAAAAAAGGGTCACTTTTCAGTGGAAAAATTTGGTGTGTCCATGCTGCATTTTGGGCTGTTTCCTGTCATAGGCACTAGGCCTACCTACACAAGTGAGGTACTATTTTTATCTATCATGAGGCTTGGGGGAACAGAGTATAGTAGAACATGTGTTATTGCTGATTGTATTTCTCTTCATTGGCACCTTCCAAATGTAAGACAATGTGTAAGAAAAAAGTCATTTTGAGAAATGCCCTCTTATTCACGTGCTAGTATGGGTACCACAGATTCAGAGATGTGCAAATAACCTCTGCTTCTAAACTACATATCTTGTTTCCATTTCAGAAATACATAGGTTTCCTGGATACCTATTTTTCATTCTTGACATTTTACTATATAAATCGCTCAATATCTTGTACACAATAAAAAACATTTGTAAAGTGCAGCTTAGTTAGTGGCTCTGGGTACCTCGAGTTCTTGGAAAACCTACATCCAGAAAGGTCAAGCAAATGTAATGGTATATTGCTTTTGTATATTGGTCATCATGATTAGAAGTTAAAAATAAAAATATTGTCACAAATGGTCTTTTATTTCCTACAACTTTTCAATATTTCTTTTTATTGTAACACTTAGGGGCATATTTATAAGGCCCTAGCACCTCCTTGAGCCACCCTAGTGTAATTTGTTTATGATAAGGCAGCGTCAAGGAGGCCTTTTCCAGCACCAGATTTACAAAGTGGCGTAATGCAAGCATTGCGCCACTTTGTTACCCCTTGCGCCACATTATGCCTACGCCATGCGAAATGTTGCAAGGGTGTATCCCCCCATTGGGTGGCTCAGAAAAATGGTGCAGTGAAACTTACGATATTTCACAGTGACATTTTTCCCATCATTTTTAATGCCTACCCAAGGCAGGTGTTACAGTGACGCTCCCATTATTTCCAATGGGCCTCCCCACGCATTGCTGGACTAGCACCATATTGTGCCACTTCATTGTAAATTTACCCCCAAGTTTCTTTGTGAAAATCTTGAGGGATCTACACAAATGACCCCTTGCTGAATTTGGCATTTTGGCCCTCATTACAACCCTGGCGGTCGGTGTTGTAGCGGCGGTAACACCGCCAACAGGCCGGCGGTAAAAAAAATGGAATTATGACTGCGACGGAAACCGCCAACATAGACAGCCACTTTAACATTCTGACCGCCACGGCGGTACAAACAAACAGCATGGCGGTCACTGCCAACAGACAGGCGGAAGACAATGTACCGCCCACACCATTATGAGAAGCCAATCCGCCACCTTTTCCGGGGCGGATTCAAACCGAACAAAAACACAGTGGAAACTGGACTTTGAAGGGAAAACGCTCACCTCTACACACCCCACGAGGAACCAGGACGCCATGGAGCCGAAACTCCAAATTCTACCTGCCATTGTCCTCCTGCTCCTCTACCAGGAGCACGACCGACGGCGGCGACGACCACGGTGAGTACTGCAGCTATGACACAGGGGAGGGGGGAGGGAAAAGAGAGTGACACACACACAACAACACACACACCAATACATGCTGAAACATTACATTAACACCCTCCAACCCCCCCTGGAAGAACGGAAAAACAAAAGGAAATGAGGTGAACGATTGTAATCAGGAAAAATCCATTAGTCAAAAATATACATACACTGTTAACAAATATGTACACCAAGAATTCAAGTCCATTTACTGCACCTACATAGTCCGTGGACCACTGGGCCCAAAATGCATGGGCGAGGCCCACACTCAATACCCAATCCAAATGGAGGTGACACTGCAGGGGCATCAGATCAAAATAAAACAGGCACCTCAGCGGGAAGGAAAGGGTGGGCACCTCAGCCGGATGAGTGCACGGCACCAGCTCCACAAGGGGGCTCCATTCCCACTGCTTTATCCTGGGGAGTGCAAAGCCACAGTCTCTCAAGTCTCTCCAGTGGGTGGTTTGCCCACTGCTTTATCCTGGGGAGTGCGAAGCCAAAGTCTCTCAAGTGGATAACAGTCTCCACTGGTTCTGGAGGGGGCTTTGTTGCCAGAGTGCTTCATCCTGCCAAGGACTGAGGTAGTGGATGCCTTTCTCCACTGGTTCTGGAGGGGGCTTTGTGCCCAGAGTGCTTCATCCTGCCAAGGACTCAGGTAGTGGATGCCTTTCTCCACTGGTTCTGGAGGGGGCTTTGTGCCCAGAGTGCTTCATCCTGCCAAGGGCTCAGGTAGTGGATGTCATTCTCCACTGGTTCTGGAGGGAGCTTTGTGCCCAGAGTGCTTCATCCTGCCAAGGACTCAGGTAATGGATGCCTTTCTCCACTGGTTCTGGAGTTGGCTTTGTGCCCAGAGTGCTTCATCCTGCCAAGGACTTAGGTAGTGGATGTCATTCTCCACTGGTTCTGGAAGGGGCTTTGTGCCCAGAGTGCTTCATCCTGCCAATGACTCAGGTAGTGGATCTGACATTCCACCGACGGTGGGCCAACATGGAAGCTGTCCACGCCCATGGAACTGACCACCAGCCTTGTATGACTTACCACTGGGGATGGCAGTCATGTCTGCGGTGGTGCCACTGGCACAGGATGTGGGGTGGCCGTTGGCCGTCTCAGTAGCGGCGGTGCTCCTTGGGCAGCGGTGCTGATGGGGGGCTCATTGAGCATGCTGCTGGCGGCGGTGTCCTGGGCAGCGGTGCTGGTGGGGAGCTCAATGAGCGTGCTGCAGGCGGCGGTGTCCTGGGCAGCGGTGCTGGTGGGGGGTTCACTGAGCGTGGTGCTGGTGGTGGTTTCCCGAGCGGTGGTGCCTGTGGCGGCAGTGGCGGTCTTGTCCACAGTGCAGGTTGGCAGCGACTTCCCTTTCTTTCTCTGGCCCTTCCCCACCTTGGATGGTGGCACAGGTGTCTTGCCACTCCCAACTGTTGTCCTGGCTGAGCCATTGGTGGCCGGTGTTTTGGCCTTCTCCCTCTGGGCTGTGGCCAACTTCTTTTGTTTTTGAGGTGGGGGAATGTCCTTGGCCTGGCTCCTTGGGACACTGGCTGCTCTGCTGCTTGGCGCACTCCAGAAGCCAGTTACTGCTGGCACCACTGTTCCCAGTGATGTGGTGGCTGGGGTGCTGGGCTGGGACCTGGAAAGGCGGGCCCTAGGGGATGGAAGGGGTAGGGGAGGTGAAGGGAAGAGGTCAAAGTTTGACAGGAAAAGTGTTTTAGACACACTGGGATGGGTAGATGGAGGGGGTTTGGGAGTGGAGGAAGAGGTAGTGGTTGTAGGAGGTGTTCCTTTGCTGACTTTGGGTGAAGGTGCATGGGCTGGAGGATGTTGTGAGGTGGATGGCTGTTGGGTGGGTGTGTGACTGCATTTATGTAGTTTGGGAAGAGGGCTCACAGACACACTGGGAGAGGACACAGGGGATGTGTGATTGGTAGTGGGGGTGGTGAGTGCACGTGAGCGGTGTGTGGTGATGGGCGTGCTGGTAATGGACGTAGTGGCTAAAGATGGAAGCGTGACAAGGAGGCAGGAGGGAGACGTGGAGGAGGAGGACACAGTGGAGGCAGTGGCTGTTGGTATGTCTGCATGGGTATGATGCTTGTGTGAGTGCCTGTGGAATGTGTGGTGCTGATGTTTGCCAGAACTACCCTTGTGTGTTGAGGTGTGTGCATGCTAGTCTGAAGGTATGCTTGGGATAGGCTGAGGTAGTGGGGATTGGGTCTGGGTGGAGGAAGTTGGAGGGGGGAGGCTGGACACAGGGACAATGGCTGCCATCAGTGCTGAGGCCAAAGTCTGAAAAGCTCGCTGTTGGGCAGCCTGATCAGAATGAATGCCCTCCAGGTATGCACTTGTCTGTTACAACTGCCTCTCTACACCCTGGATGGCATTCAGAATAGTAAACTGCCCAACAGTGTGGGATCTGAGGAGGTCAATGGCCTCCTCACTGAGGGCAGCAGGGCTGACTGGGGCAGGGGCTGAGGTGCCTGGGGCGAAGGAGATGCCCACCCTCCTGGGTGAGCGGCCACGGGGCACACGCTGAGAGGCTGCTGGGAGGGCGGTGCTGGCAGGGGGGCTGGCGGCTGTACCTGTAGATGCAGTGGGCACAGAGGAGCCCACCACCGCAAGGGAGCTCCCATCAGAGGAGGAGTCGGTGTCGCTGGGCTTACCTACTGTCCCCGCTGTGGAGCTCCCCTTGCCCTCCATCCCACTGCTGAATTTTGAATCCGTAGTCTCACCCTCCAGGGCCATGTAGGATGCAGCTCCCTCCTGCTCTGGTGGCACAGCTCCTCCGCCTGATGATGCTAATGCACACAAGAACAGGGAGACCACAAAAAGGGGGGGGGGGGGAGAAAGTAGGAAGACATTTCAGTGCATGCAATACCGCTACAGTTGGCAGATACTACAGACACAGCAGCCCTCTGCACTACGCCATGCACTTAGAGATCCCTAATTAATGACAGGGCCATGGGGTACAAGGCCTATGCTGCACACATGGAAGTCACAGGAGCCTGACTAGGGGTAGATGGCTCTTAACACTGGTGGGGTGGGGTGCCACATAGCCTGCCTCACGAAGGGACCTTGCCTACAAAACTTGCCCTGGCCTAGGGGAACCCACAGCCCACCTCCCCCACTCAGACACCTCCAATGCGCGCTGAATAAGATGGATGTAACTGTACTCACCCCTTTGTGGCTGCTGTGATGCCCTCAAGCGCCCATCCAACTCCGGATACGCCACCGCCAGGATCCGGAACATCAGGGGGGTCATGGTGCGATGGCCACCCCTCCCACGTTGGGAGGCCATCCCCAGCTGGGCCTCTGCTGTCTTCTTGCTCAGCGGCGAATGTCCTCCCATCTTTTACGTCAGTGGGTGCACCGTCTGTGGTGGACCCCCAGGGCCCTGACATCTTTGGCGATGGCACGCTAAATATCCTTCTTCTGGTGGGCGCTGACCTACAGGAATAGTACAGGGCAAAAGGAAAAACTATAACCGTCCGGACCGTCACCGTCATTGGCCCACGTTCCCACCCTTGCCCTGACGCACATCCTCTCACCGTTGTTTCATGCACGCCTCATTCCACCCCCCCTATCTCCCATCCACACCACTCCAAACAGGCATTTCCCATACAGCATGCTCACAGTGTACTCACCTGTTTGTCTGGAGGACCGTAGACTAGCGTGTACTGGGGGAGGACCCCATCCACTAGATTGTCCAACACCTCCGATGTGAAAGCAAGGGCCCTTTCCCCAGACACTTGAGCCATTGTTGCTTCCAGACTGAGATCACAGCAGCACTTGCAGTGTAGGTCCGCTCCTGTCGAAGAACAGGTACTGTCACTGCCGGCGTACATCGTCATTGGCTCCTGGGACCCATAGGGTCCAATAATAACCAATGCAGGATTGCGCCGCGGTCTTCAACCGCCTACCCCGACGGTGTACAACGCCAGCGCAATTACCTCATATCCCATTGTCCCACATTACAGGTCAGGCAGCCTCCATTTCAGGGGGCCACATGGCATTAATTTTAAATGCGTCACACATATCTAGGCCTTGCATACACACTAAGACAGGCACATAGTGGATTGACAAATGTGTGCAATAAAGTTGTTTATTTCGTACCTCAGTGTTGGCTGACCCTCTGATCGCTGTTCTCATCCATGGAGCACGTCAGCTGGGGCAGGTGAGGAGATTGCGGCATCCTCTGGTATACAGACAGCTGGTTGACCTGTAGACAATGGAAGAGTGACATGTAATAGTCACCTACAGACTTGATCGTGCCACAATCTAAGAACTGTGTGCCCAGTTTGAGCCAGACCTGATGTCAGCTATCCGCCATCCCACAGGAATCCCCCCTCTAGTGCAAGTCATGTCAGTACTCCATTTCCTGGCAAGTGGGTCCTCTCAAACAACAGTGGCCATTGCATCAGGCATGTCCCACCCAATGTTCTCTAACGTGTTGTCCAGAGTGTTGTCTGCCCTGCTGAAACACATTTGCAGCTACATCGTCTTCCCCCAGGTGGAGGATTTGCCCAAAGTGAAAGGTGACTTCTATGCCATGGGACATATCCCCAACATCATTAGTGCCATTGATGGGACACATGTGGCCTTGGTCCCCCACCGCAGGAGTGAACAGGTGTACAGAAACTGGAAGAGTTACCATTCAATGAATGTGCAGATGGTGTGTTTGGCCGACCAGTACATCTCCCATGTGAACGCCAAGTTTCCTGGCTCAGTGCATGACGCTTACATTCTAAGGAATAGCAGCACCCCTTATGTGATGAGGCAACTCCAGAGGCACCGTGTGTGTCTATTATGTGAGGACATGGACCCTATACAGTGTGGATAGTTGTCTGGGTCTGGGGTTGTCCCTAAGGGTTAGTGTGTGTCAAACAGTTGTCCCTCAACATTTGCAGGTGACTCTGGCTACCCCAACCTGTCATGGCTACTGACCCCAGTGAGGAATCCCAGGACAAGGGCAGAGGAACGCTACAATGAGGCACATGGGTGAACTAGGAGGGTTATAGAGAGGACCTTCGGCCTCTTGAAGGCCAGGTTCAGATGCTTCCATATGACAGGTGGTTCCCTATACTACTCACCAAAGAAGGTGTGCCAGATCATTGTGGCTTGCTGTATGCTGTACAGCTTGGCTTTGCGACGGCAGGTGCCTTTTCTGCAGGAGGATGGTCCTGAAGGAGGTGTTGTGGCAGCTGTGGAGCCTGTGGACAGTGAAGAAGAGGAGGCAGAAGAAGAGGACATAGACAACAGAAACACCGTGATCCATCAATACTTCCAGTGAGACACAGGTAAGAAGACATCACTGCCTCCTACATCTGATAAAATTGTTCGAACTCTCATCTGTCTGTCACTTTCACCCAGTGTATGGACCCTGATTTGTCACTTTCCCTTTCGATTTCACAGATGTGGGTCCCACTGTGTGACCTCTGCTATGTTACCTCATGGTCTAGAGCTGTGTGACATTGGTATGTTGGCAATACAATGGACATTGGTATTTTCCTTAGTTATAGTGAATACACATTTGTGAAAGCACAGACTGACTCCAGGTTGTTTTGTGATTCAAGGGTGTTTATTTAAGTGCAAAATTGTGGAGGGGATTGTAAAATGGTCAGGGGAGATGGTGGAGGAACATCCATGGCAGAGTCCAGTTATTTGTCTCACAGATGCATTGTCCAAAGGGGCATAGGAAGTGGAGTTAGGGCAGTTTAGGGATGGACAGGGTGACAAAGTGGGACGGAAGGATGACATTCAAGGTGGTCTCATTTCTTGGTGGGGGTCTTGGCATTGTTCTCTCTCTTTGTCCTGGATCTCAGGGACCGCTTGCAGGGTAGTTCTCCATCTGCAGGGGGTGGGGTGCTGGTGTCATGGTCCTGTGGCGGTGCCTCCTCTCCACTAGCGCTGGCGGAGGTGCTGGGCAGTTCATCGTCCAGGCTAGTGTCAGGGGCCCCTTGTTGTGCCACATGTCCCTCCTGGTGTTCATGAGGTCCTTCAGCACCCCTACAAAGGGTGGTACTGATGGATTTGAGTTCCTCCCTGAACCCCAAATACTGTTCTTCCTGCAGCCGCTGGGTCTCCTGAAATATGCCCAGTATCGTTGACATCGTCTCCTGGGAATGATGGTAGGCTCCCATGATGTTGGAGAGGGCCTCGTGGAGAGTGGGTTCCCTGGGCCTGTCCTCCCTCTGTCGCACAGCAGCCCTCCCAGTTCCCCGGTTTTCCTGGGCCTCTGTCCCCTGAACCATGTGCCCACTACCACTGCCCCCAGGTCCCTGCTGTTCTTGGGGTGGTGGGTTAGCCTGGGTTCCCTGTAGTGGTGGACACACTGCTGCTTGACGTGTCCTGGGGACAGAGATATGGGGTGCTGGGTGGGTGCTGTGCTGGTGTTTCCTGAGGGGGGAGGCTCTGTTGTGGCCTGTGACTGTGTGCGGGGAACCAACTGTACCGAGGTCCCAGATGGGCCGGGCTGGTCATCTAGATCCAGTTGGACAGAGCTGCTGTCATCACTGTGGGCATCTTCTGTGGGGGGAGTGGACATGTCTGGAACCTCCTGTCCGGTGACGTTGGGTAGGGGTCCTGCAGGGGTGTAAATGCATAGTTTTAGTATCTTTGTGTGCCATGGTGTGCAATGGGTGGGTGACCCTGTACCCCAGTGCTTCCATTCCTGTGTAGGACCGTGTGTGATATTTGTTTAGGGGTCTGTGTGGGTATGTGTAGTGGCCATGCATTGGTGATGGGTGTTCATGCTTTGTTGTTGCATGCAGGGCCTGGTTTTGGGATGTATGGTTTGAGATAGTGGGACATATGTGAGGAGTTGGAGTGATGGGGGTGAGGGCGAGGGTGGGGGTATGTGATAGCATGCAGGCAGGGTGGGGAATGAAGTAAAGTTTTAACTTACCAGAGTCCATTCCTCCAGCTACTCCTGCGAGGCCCTCAGGATGCATGATCGCCAAGACCTGCTCCTCCCATGTTGTTAGTTGTGGGGGAGGAGGTGGGGGTCCGCCGCCAGTCCTCTGAACCGCTATGTGGTGTCTGGAGACCGCGGAACGCTCCTTCCCCACTTCCTCGCCCTTCCTAATGTCATCCTGTGTTCTTGGGTGCTGTCCCACTGCATAGACCCTGTCCACGATTCTGCGCCATAGCTCCATCTTCCTAGCTATGGTGGTGTGCTGCACCTGTGATCCGAATAGCTGTGGCTCTACCTGGATGATTTCCTCAACCATGACCCTGAGTTCCTCCTCAGAAAACCTGGGGTGTCTTTGCGGTGTCATGGGATAGTGTGGGTGATGTGTGAGGTGGTGTGTGTTGTGATGTGTGGGGTGATGTTTAGGGGTGTGTGGTGTTTTGTGCGTGGATGTGTATGTGTGATGGTGTTGTTTGCCTCTGTATGCTGGTGTTGTCTTTGCTTTGCTGTCTCTCTGGCCTTCTTAAAATTTTTGGGTAGTTAGGGTTTGTGGGTAATGTGGGGGGGTATTTTATATTGTATTGGGTGTGTGGGAGTGGTGTGTGTATGTGTATCAGGTGTGTGTATTTCGAATTGTCCAATGTGGTTGTGTTTTGTAAATGTATGTGTATTTTGAGCATGTCGGTGTGTACCGCCAATGGTTTACCGCAGTTGAAAGACCAGCGCGTGGAATCGTGGGTCGTGATAGTGTGGGCGTATTCCTGTTGGCATGACGGTGGAGGTTTTGTTATCAACAGTTTATCACTGACTTTTGGTGTGGCGGACTTGTGTGGGTGTCTAGATTTTTGGCTGGTTCCGAGCTGTGGGTCGTAATAGCTGTGGCGGAATTCCGCTGCCGCAGCGGTGTGTCTTCTGCACGGCGGTAAGCGGCATTTACCGCCAATGTTGTAATGAGGGCCTTTGTCTAGTTTCAGAAAGGTATAGTGTAGGAGGCTGGCCTGGCTTGTAGTGGGTACCAGAGGTACTTACACCTCGTGCCAGGTCCAATTATCCCTTATTAGTGTAGAAGATGTGTTTCTAGCAGCTTAGGCTGATAGAAGGTAGCTATGGCAAAGCAGCTTATTCTGAACTAGGAGACATGTAAAGCTCCTACTATACCACTGGTATCATATGCACAATATCATAAGAAAACACAATACACAGATATACTAAAAATAAAGGTACTTTATTTTTATGACAATATGCCAAAGTATCTCAGTGAGTACCCTCAGTATGAGGATAGCAAATATACACAAGATATATGTACACAATACCAAAATTATGCAGTAATAGCAAAAGGAAGTAATGCAAGCAGTGTAAAGTTACAATAGATTGCAATAGGAGCACATAGGTATAGGGGCAACACAAACCATATACTCCAAAAGTGGAATGCGAACTACGAATGACCCCAAACCTATGTGAGCTTGTAGAGGGTCGCTGGGACTGTAAGAAAACAGTGAGGGTTAGAAAAATAGCCCACCCCAAGACCCTATAAGGTAGGTGTAAAGTGCACCTACAACCCCCAGAGAGAACCGAAGTAGTGATAGGGGGATTCTGCAAGGAAAACCAACACCAGCAATGCAACAACAGTGGATTTCCGGACCTGAGTACCTGTGAGACAAGGGGACCAAGTCCAAGAGTCACAACAGTGTCGAGAGTGGGCAGGAGCCCAGGAATGCCAGCTGAGGGTGCAAGGAAGCTGCCACTGGATGGAAGAAGCTTGGTGTTTTGCAAGAACAAAGAGGACTAGGAACTTCCCCTTTGGAGGATGGATGTCCCACGTCGTGAAGAAGCTTGCAGAAGTGTTCCCATGCAGAAAGACCGCAAAAAAGCCTTGCTAGCTGAAAGGGTCGTGGTTAGGGTTTTTGGATGCTGCTGTGGCCCAGGAGGGACCAGGATGTCGCCACTTAGATGAGGAGATAGAGGGGGCGCCCAGCAAGTCAGGGAGCCCTCACAGAAGCAGGCAGCACCCGCAGAAGTACCTGAACAGGCACTTAGAAGAAAAGTGAACCAGAGTCGACCTGAAGTCACGAAAGGGAGTCCCACGACGCCGGAGGACAACTCAGAAGGTTGTGCACTGCAGGTTAGAGTGTCGGGGACCCAGGCTTGGCTGTGCACGAAGGAAATCCTGGAAGAGTGCATAGGAGCCGGAGCAGCTGCAAATCACGCGGTACCCAGCAATGCAGTCTAGCGTGGGGAGGCAAGGACTTACCTCTGCCAACCTTGGACTGAAGAGTCACTGGACTGTGGGAGTCACTTGGACAGAGTTGCAGAGTTCCAGGGACCACGCTCGTTGTGCTGAGAGTTGACCCAGAGGACCACTGATACAGTCTTTTGTTACCTGCGGTTGCAGGGGGAAGATTCCGTCGACCCACGGGAGATTTCTTCAGAGCTCCTGGTGCAAGAAGAAGGCAGGCTACCCCCAGAGCATGCACCACCTGGAAACAGTCGAGAAAGCCGGCAGGATGAGGCGATACAAGGTTGCTAGTAGTCGTCTGGCTACTTTGTTGTGGTTTTGCAGGCGTCCTGAGCAGTCAGCGGTCGAACGTTTGAGAGAAGGTGAAGAGGGAGATGCAGAGGAACTCCTGTGAGCTCTTGCATTCGTTTTCTGGTGAGAGACCCTAAATAGCCAGAAAAGGAGGTTTGGCTACCTAGGAAGGAGGATTGGCTACCAAGAGAGGTAAGAGCCTATCAGAAGGAGCCTCTGACGTCACCTGCTGGCCCTGGCCACTCAGAGCAGTCCAGTGTGCCACAAACACCCCTGTTTACAAGATGGTAGAGGTCTGGGACACACTGGAGGAGCTCTGGGCACCTCCCCTGGGAGGTGCAGGTCAGGGGAGTGGTCTCTCCCCTTTCCTTTGTCCAGTTTCGCGCCAGAGCAGGGCTGGGGGATCCCTAAACTGGTGTAGACTGGCTTATGCAGAGATGGGCACCATCTGTGCCCATAAAAGCACTTCCAGAGGCTGGGGGAGGCTACTCCTCCCCAGCCTTCACACCTATTTCCAAAAGGAGAAGGTGTTACACCCTCTCTCAGAGGAAGTCCTTTGTTCTGCTTTCCTGGGCCAGGGCTGCCTGGACCCCATGGGGGCAGCAACCTGTCTGAGGGGTTGGCAGCAGCAGCAGCTGCAGTGCAAACCCTGAAAAGGCAGTTTGGCAGTTCCCGGGTTCTGTGCTAGAGACCCGGGGGAGCATGGAATTATCCCCCCAATGCCAGAATGGCATTGGGGTGACAATTCCATGATCTTAGACATGTTACATGGCCATGTTCGGAGTTACCATTGTGACGCTATACATAGGTTGTTACCTATGTATAGTGCACACATGTAATGGTGTCCCCGCACTCATAAAGTCCTGAACGATGTGGGGGCACCTTGGCTAGTGCTAGGGTGCCCACACACTAAGTAACTTTGCACCCAACCTTCACCAGGTTAAGGTTAGACATATAGGTGACTTATAAGTTACTTACGTGCAGTGGTAAATGGCTGTGAAATAACGTGGACGTTATTTCATGCAGGCTGCAGTGGCAGACCTGTGTAAGAATTGTCAGAGTTCCCTATGGGTGGCAAAAGAAATGCTGTAGCCCATAGGGATCTCCTGGGACACCAATACCCTGGGTACCTCAGTACCATATTATAGGGAATTATATGGGTGTACCAGTATGGCAATGTGAATTGGTAAATTTAGTCACTAGCCTGTTAGTGACAATTTGTACAGAGAGAGCATAACCACTGAGGTTCTGGTTAGCAGAGCCTCAGTGAGACAGTTAGGCACCACACAGGGAACACATACATATAGGCCACAACCTTATGAGCACTGGGGTCCTGACTAGCAGGGTCCCAGTGACACATAACAAACATACTGAAAACATATGGTTTTCACTATGAGCACTGGGCCCTGGCTAGCAGGATCCCAGTGAGACAGTGAAAACACCCTGAGATATACTCACAAACAGGCCAAAAGTGGGGGTAACAAGGCTAGAAAGAGGCTACTTTCTCACGTATAGCTTTCCAGGATTCACCATGGGTTTCACACCCATTTCCGCCACAATCTGAAAGGAGGTTGAAAGTACAAAAAATAGGAAAAATGTGTATCTCCCAGTAAAATGCCAAAACTGTGTTAAAAAGTTTGGTTTTCTCAATCAAGTCTGCCTGTTCATGAAAGCTGGTAAGATGGCGATTTTAACACCACAACTTTTTGCTGATGCCATTTGCAGAAATAGATAGGGGCATCTTGTTAAAACCCACTTAGAAGTGACACAGTGATATTGACAACTTTTTCAATGTGTGACACATCTTCGAGATGCATTGCACTAAACCTCTTATGCATCTTCAACCCAGACATGGGGAATGACCAAGTAACTTTTAAATAGGAATCTGACCAGCTGAAGTAACTTTATACACTAGAATAAGTTATAAAATCACATCGTCTCTACTAGTAGTAGACATACAGATGTGAGAATTACGTTGTAGGACCACCTTGACCAACCTGTCACCATGTCATCTATGATATCATCATCCACTGCAGCAAGGCAATGTGATGTTGTGTACTCTATGTGAGTGACAGGACAGAATTGTCACTTCTTCATAGAGGAAAGGGTCCCCAAGTCCAACCAAGTGTACTCCAAAGCATAACAGGTAAGTAAACATATAAGGCAGGTAATACATGTATTGCCATTTAACACTACAACATAGACTTGCATTCACTCACATTACACTGTCACTCATTATGTCACACATATTCAGTTCTCTAAATGCATATAAGTAGACTATACCCACTGTAATGTGACACATAGCCATTCTGCATACATTACATCTAGGACCAATGTAAGAGTGTGCAAGGTGCCATTCTACCATTTTACAGTCTTTTACATTGGTCCCCACACAGCAGGCTACTTGTGTCAGTCAGTACTGATGCATCACCTCTGATTTTTTATGTATTTCTGAAGTTGCAGAATTTCTAAGGCCGACTTTAGCAATGCGCCACTTTTGAGACTGATGCGTTGTGGCAAATTTCCCTCCAATGCGTCTTGGATCTTTTACCTGTCTTTACGCCATGGTGCTTCATATTATAAATACAGAGCATTCATGGCAGTGTAACCTGTTTTGATGCATTGCAAGAGAGTTTGATGCATCGCTGGTGCAACACAGCAATGTGTAATTTCTTGTAAATGAAGCTCTACCTTTGGTGTCCAGCATGTCCTAGCACCCAACCTCAGAGAATGCACAGTCAGTCCTTCCTGGGTCCTCTCCCTGGCAGACCGATATCTTGAAGGGCAATGAAAGCACTTCTGCTATCAAGCTTCCCCTCCCTTAGCAAAATCATGAAGTTATAAAACGGTTCATCCTTTGTGTCTGGAAGCACGATGGCCAAGCAGAGGGATTTTCTCGTGTTTTGTCTTCCTGTGGCAAGGAGAGACATCGGAGGAAAGGTAAAAGTTTTTCCTTTCTCCAGTTCCCATTGCAGTATGGATTTGTCCTGAGGGATTATGGTTAGGACCATGATTCTCCAACGTGAATCCACAGTAGAAGAGTAGTAATTTTTGGGTGCAGAATGAGAGTGCCGCCCTGGCAAACGGACGCTCGTCCAGCAGCATTATGACTTCATATTTTGTTTGGACTAAGCACAACAGAAGTCACCCCTAAAACCCAAATAAGACCTGGTTAAAGCAGTAGATCAAGCAATCATTTCTCATAGGGTAGAAACAATAAAATGATTATAGGAAACTTAATTTTATACCACCAAAAAATATGGCAACAAAAGTACAAGGGATGAATATTTTCAGTAAAATGTAAACACGGTTATCAAAAGGCAGCATTTGACATAGTTTAGGATTGTGTTTTTATGTGCAGACTGAACACATGGTGCTCATGAAAAGACAGAAGATGGTGCAAAGGGAAACACCTAAAAGGAGGTTGTACAGCAGACAGACAATATTTGGTAATTCATGTGCAGGAGTTGAAACAGTTCCATAGTTACCCCAAATATCATTGCAGTTCCTCCATATTCATAAGAATTGACCATAAGAGATAAGATCTCCCCATTTCCTTGCCAGATGAGGAGAATGTCACCAGGGTTTTTGAAAATGCTATATTCATGACATCCTCTTCATCTGGCATGGAACTGGGGAGTCTTTATCAGTTTTTGTTCATTGGCTCAGTATAATGCAAGAACATCTCAGGTTCACTTTTGATGCCAAAAAATAAGAACTGATCTTTTCTGAACATATCCCTTCCAATGCTTGATGGCAAAATTGGCACCACTTTGTTTAGAAAATCGACTGAAAGAAACAACCTACTTCTATACTCCTGCAAAAAGAACAATTGATGGACAGAATGCTAAACAATGTCAAACACTCACACCCAGTACAGAAAGCTGGGGCTAAATAAATAGTTTTTTGCTTACCACGCAACCCCTGCCACATGCAAATCTGTATTGACTCTGCTCCCCATGGGAATAATCCAGCCCAAACTGCCAGGCAAGGTCCTCCCTGGATCAGAAACAAGGTACCGGGACAAGTTTTGGGGTATCACCCTAGATTCACCAGGATAGCTTGAATCCAGTGGCATGGCAGGCATGAGACCTCTATCTCACTCAGAGTGACAAATGCAAAAAAAAAAATTCATTGGTGGAACGCTCAACAATTTCAAACAATCACCCCCATTAGAGATATCTGTGGCTAAATCCATTACTTTTTTGCTCACCACACCACCCTAGTTTGGACATTGCCATATGCAAATAAACTGAGCTGCTGGTTAGATCATGCAGAACTGAGCATGGCATTCTGTAAGACGTATTTTCCCAAAAGGTTAGTTCCTTATTTGTTTCCTCTCCACCGCTTGAATTACCACCCACAAATCTGGTTTGACTGGGATCTTGTATTTACAGATTCTGTTGTATTGGGGCTTGTGTGATCAGCTGACACACACTAGGCCCCCTTCACGGCGGGTCCTTATTAGTGGATTGCTTCCACTTCCACCTGGATCTGTTCATGCATGACTATCCTTAACTGGCTGGGTGTCTTATGCTCGTTCCAGGTCATCGTACCTGGTGCTTTATCCACATTCTACAGTGCTTTGTTTTCTGTGGATTTACACAACCTACCCATGAGTGTTGTTTTATTTTTTATTTTTTTGCCTTATTTGACCCATTTGTGCTCAGTTGTGCTTCCTCAGCTAATTTTTTTGTTTACCATCGGTTTTAAACAGAATCCAGTCTGTTATCCAACTGTGAGTGTTTATTTCTTCTTCATACTTTCACAGTGGTTATCACTTGTTTCTTGTCCTGATTATTTCCCTCCTGTCTTTGTTTATTCTGCAGGAATCCTCAATATCTCTCAGGTACTGCCAATATGATATTGTAATTCAATACGCCTATTTTTGGTTGAAAGCTTCTAGAGAGCAACCATATTTATTTATTTATTTTGTGTGTATTGTCCTGATGATGACCTCAAGTCAATGAAGGTTGAAACGTCATGGACAAATATCAGCAGATGTTCAGACTTGTACTGTGCAATGATATTTGAAGAAATTATGGAACTGTTTTAACTCCTGCACATGGATTACCAAAATTGTCAGATCTCTGAATAACCTCCTTTTATGTGATTCACTTTGTCCCGTTTTCTGTCTTTTCACAAGCACCATGTGTTCACTCTGCAAATAAAAAACCAATCGTGATCTATGTCTAATGCTGCCTTTTGCTAACTTTGTTTACCTTTTGCGAAATTTATGCATTTCTTGTACCTTTGTTGCCATATTGTTTGTTTGCATTAAATTAAGTTTTCTATAGTCATATTTTTATTATTTTTTGTTTGGTCATGGTTTACATCCCTGATGGTCAGTTCAGCAATTCATGTGGCTGATCTGCCCCCAGAGGGATGGAAGCTGCTGACACAACGCCAAGGTTTACTAAGAGCCACCCCCTGATAGATGGTCGCTCATTGTGTACTTTATCTAGAATTTTGCATATCATGGCCAATGGGATCAGCCCGACTAGGGGCAGATAGGCCTTTTTTGTGACTAATCTGACCCCAGGAAGGGATTGAACCTGTCACTAGACCACCAGGAAGTATTAAAAGCAGTTTCACTGCAACCCCCTAGCATATGGTCACTCCCTCTGTACTTATTTTGAATTATACATACCTAGACCTTATTTTCTGTCCTGCCTGAGTGCAGTTTGGGCATTTGTATGGCTGATTTACCCTCAGTAGGCATATAAATCTCAGCTAGACCACTAGGGATGTCTGAAGATATATCATAAATGCAATGCTTTGAGACCCTCACGGGTGAGTAGCCGCGCTTTACAAATATTGATTGATAGACTGATTGATTGATGTCACAGTTACAGTTATCTAAGTGCATTTATATATCGCCTTTTCATATTTATATTTTGTTTAATTTGAAAATTTCTTAGCAATAAGAGAAAAACCAAACTAATCATATTCCTAGACATGTCAGACAGCCGGGGGGATGACAGCTTTTTTGTAAATGTCAGGTAATTTCAGCTCATGTATGTTAATTTTGTATGTTGATCCACAGGCTTGCTGATGTTATACGTTGACCCATAGGTGGGACACTGAAAAGCAAACTTTGCATTGCCTCTCAGTATCCTCTTCAGCTGCAGTTTAACTAGCACTTTGAGTTGTCCCTATTGAGGACTGATACATAAGTGTGAATGGTAATATTGTAGCCTCTTTTAACTTTTTTACTGTCAGTAGAATCTTCTTCGAATTATTTGGCATTCAGTCCCTGATACCTTAAAATGCACAAGTGCTCCTTGAGTACACTCAATAATTATCTTGCTATAATGTAGTAAATTAGGGCGTGATTTAGATCTTGGCGGTACAGGTTCCGCTGTTCTTTTTCTGTTGGATTTCCCGTCCACTGGTTTGGAGGTGCGCTCACGTATTTTAAAAATATATATTTTTATCTGCATTTTATGAGACAGTACAACTAGAGCACCAACCTGTGCCCAACATAATGAAAAAACATTGAGCAGGAGTCCATCATTGCATCAAGCAAATCATCATACTTTAGAACATCATACAGACAGAAGGACTGGAAGCTCTACATTGAATTAAATTGCACAATGAATGAAAAACTACGCATCATTAGTCCTGTGACTGAGGCCCCTCTTCAACATTGTGTTGCGTACCCAGACCATAACAGTCAATCCAGCTACCCCACACTTTATGAAATTTACGGAGACAGCCTCTACTTTTATAAGGTTCTCTCTCTGCCACCATATAAAGGCCCATGTCGACTTTCCATTTGGACATTCTAGTCGTATCTGGGGCTCCCCGTGGTCGGCCAGGTCACGCTTTGCGACTAATAACCCCAAGCTGCAGAATATGAGTTTCAAACTTAGAAGGTCTACATCATTGAGGATTCCTAAAAGCACAAACTTAGGCTCCCCTGATAGTGTCGTCCCTAACACTCTGCTCGGTTCTAGGAGTATGGTGTGGATATTCGGACATGTATCTGCACGGCTCCCCGCATCGCAGGCATCCAATAGAGGTTGCCCTGCCCATTATGTGCAGCCGGGACCTATCATAGTAGATACTGTGTAAAGTTTTAAACTGGATGAGCTTTAGACTGGATTTTAGTGCTATTTCCCTTGGAAACATGATTGCAGCCTCCCAATCTAAATCAACTAACCCACCTATGTTAGTCCCCCATCTATGCCTACGTTTCGGGAGTGTGTCAGGAATGTTATTTTTAATGGTTTGTATACTACAGAGAAGGCTTTTTTATGTTATTTGCTCCAACAGAAGTCTACTTTCCAGTGGCGAACTAGCATTAGGGGCCAGGGAAACGTTCTCTGATTTCCAGGCATAGGCATGTTGGAGGTACTTATAGCATTGTGTTTCATTTAGATCAAATTCATTCTGAAGGGTTGCAAAGGACATCATAGTTCCTTCTTCTAGGTTGTCTCCTATTAAAGAGATGTCCAAAAGATCCCAGACCGCAAAGCCTGTCAGTTTCCCAAGTTCTTTAAGAATCTCTCCCATCCAGAGTGGGGTCGCCTGGATGATGCAGTGTGCCCATCCTAAGCACTTATTAGCCCTATGCCATGCCTCCATGGCCAGCTGGGTAGGTAGTGATAGACGTCTCGTACCCTTCCCGCCATAAAGATAATGGTGGTAGGAGCGCATTTGGAATTTCGTGCACTCCAATGCATAGGTGGGGTGTTCACAACTCTGGTGGCCCCTCTCCTCAATAGCAATTAAGTGGGAGGCCCAGTAATAGGCCCTGAGGTTAGGGAGTGCTGTTCCACCACTGCAAGAGTGTTGTTGTAGAGTGCACAAGGCTATTCTAGGATGGCATTATTCCATAATAGTTTCTGCAGTTTATCACCTATTTTTACGAATATTTCCTGAAGTAGGTGTTTTGCAAAGCGTGTATGAATTTAGGGAGAGTGATCATTTTTTAATGGTGATGGAGAGTGGTGCCCATCGATCTGCATCTGCTTGGAATTCCAGGAGTACCTTCCTTACATTAAGGTGGATAGATTTCCCCTGATCGGGTGTAACTAAGACCCCCAGATAATGAAATTTCTCACTTGTTACCTTCAGCTGCCCAGGGAGGCCTATCTGAGCTTGAATACTGCTAACTGGGAATAGGACTGTTTAACACCAATTTAACTTGTATTCCGAATGAGTTCCGTACCATTCAAAAACTTTGAAAAACATTGGGATCGATAGCTCTCGGTGTGTTCTATACAGAAGGATATCATCCGCATACACAAATATTATTTCTTCTGGAATCAGGGATTTCTGCACACATAAACCTCTGATGTCTGGGCGCATGTGTACAAGACAGGCCAGTGGTTCTAGGGTCAAGGCAAACATGAGGGGTGGCAGGGGGCAACCCTGTCTATTCCCTCTTTCGATGGGAAACTCTACTGAATGAGTTCCATTGACTTTCACTGTCACCACCAGTTTAGCATAAACTGGAGTGTGCCATGACAAGGACTACAGTCCAAACCACATTCTCTGCAAAGTTAGTGTTATGAAGGGCCAATGTATGGCATCAAATGTCTTGATGGCATTTAAAGATATCACCACTTCGGAGTCAGGTCTAGACTGCACTTCCATCTTCCAGTTGTACAGTCTATGGGGGCTCCCTCTAGTGGATCATTTAGGCATGAAAACAGATGAAACCGGATTGGTCCTCATGGACCAGTAGAGTGACAATTCTCACGAGTCGCGAGGCTAAGACAGTGACAAGTACCTTTGTTTCCATATTTAGCAAAGATATCGGGTAATATGAGCCACACTGTGCTGGGGGGCTACCGGAATTATGGGCCTGATTCTAATGTTGGCGGGCGGCGGGGCCCCAGGGGCCCCGCGGCACCCCCTACCGCCATCCTGTTCCTGGCGGGCGAACCGCCAGGAACAGGATGGCGGTAGGGGGTGTCAGAATCCCCCATGGCGGCGCAGCAAGCTGCGCCGCCATGGGGGATTCAAAGGGCAGCGGTAAACCGGCGGGAGACCACCGGTTTGCCTCTTCTGACCGCGGCCGAAGCGCCGCGAACAGAATGCTCTGCGGGGCACCGCCGGCCTGTCGGCGGTGCTCCCGCCGACCCTGGCCCCGGCGGTCTTAGACTGCCGGGGTCAGAATGACCCCCTATATATCTCCACTATTACAGCCCTGCGAAGATCTGTCTGGAATAATTTTAGCAGGTGCGGGGCCAGTATGTTAGTTTGGTTTTTAAAGAATTCCACTGGCAAGCCATTCGGCTCTGGGGTTTTCTCTGAATTCAGTTCAGAAATAGCTGCCTGTAATTCTGTGAGAGTGAGATCCATTTCTGGTGTGTCGTAGTCTTCACAATAAAGAGTGAGCAGATCAATCTCTGCCATATATTCTGCTAACTGTGTGGGACTGTATCACATAGGACACCATTGCCATCCTTGATTTAGTGTACCCATCTAGCGGCAATTTCCTGGCACGTTAACCACGGGAATAGTTTCCCAGCTTATGCATCTAAATCATAAACGCAATGTTATGTGGCAAGCATTAGCTTGCATGCATCTTCTGATGCCAGAGCTACATATTCTGCTCTAAAGGCCTCCGCCCTTCTCAATGACAGGAGATCTGTTGAGGTGATATTAATGGTTCTGATGCCAGAAGTTTCTGTTCTAATTCTTTCAGGTCCCTGGTTGTTTTTTAATTCTTATGGGCTGTCACGTTTTGAGTTCTATCTCTATTAAAGGCCCTATATGCCCCCCATACACCAGATGCCCCTAATGCCTTGTTCTCAGTGAAATAAAGCGTCGATTTGGTTAGGACCTCTCACAGAGGTTGAGCATCTCGTGGTTCCCATGTATTTAATCTCCACTCTTTGTTAGTCCCAGAGGATTTTTGTCCCATCAATACCTATAGTGGGAAATGGTCAGATAGTCCCTTGCAAGATCTTCAGCTTGATATGTCTTTCAACTCATCCCAGTCAGTGTGAAGAAATAACCGAGCCAGGAAAAGACACGTGTGCCTGTGTAATAGGAGTAGCCTCTGTCACTTTGGTGTTGACGTCCCCATAGACCAGAAAGCCCCAGCAACATCGCAAAGTCAGCCAATGGTGTGTGGCGAGATGGGACCGGGTTCTTCTGAGATCTATCCATAGCCAGGGCCATTATATCATTAAAGTCACCCTCAATGATATGTAAGGAGGGGTCAGTGTCCAGCAAGATCCCTATCAATTTGTTCAGTGTTGGTTGTTGAAGTCTAGGAGGGGCATATACGCTCCCCATAGTAACAGTTTGACACCCTCATAGGCCCTAGACTGCAGCATAGGTCCCTTCCATGTTCTATGTATGTGAAATGAGGGAGACTTCCGGATAAGAATTGCTACTCTCCTGGACCCTGTTGTGAACCCTGCATGTGCAAACATGGTATACGCTCCACGAGCTTTTAGAAAGAGAAATTACACTGGGTACCCCTTAGGTGGGTCTCCTTTAAGAGTACCACATCTGGCTTAAACCACCAAATATATGCTGTCATCAGTCCCCGTTTCATTATATTTCCCAATCCGTTCACATTCCGTGTGAGTATAGACCGGTTCGCTCATCCTATTTGGATGTTGGCAGGACCATAGCCGAAAAAACTGCTACAGTTCTGCTGCCTCCACCAGGAATCTAAACCTGTGTCTGCAGTGCAATAGGAAACAGTGCCTGGCAGTGGGACCCCGAGCACTGTTACCATCAAGCAGATATGGATCTGCCATCCCGACAACTGTAGCGGGAATACCTCCTCACCAAGGCTAGCAGTTTGGGGGAGAAGGGGGTGAAAACCCACCTTTTCCTCCCTTTTGCTTACCTTTTCTAATTCAACCCAACTGGAGGAGTCCTGCCAATGGTGCTGCCACTCAACCACAAAGGACACCGACCCTGTCTTCCCAGGACACAAAGGTGAGCAGTACATGGGACATATACAGGGAGGGGTGTCACTACACAATTGCTCAGGCGACATACATGTAAGTATATTTTATTTTGTATTTGTGGTTGGAATTTGTGTTGACATAAGTTGATCCATACATTGCATTAATAACACTTATACCAACAAATAATCCAATGGGAGACCCCTCCTCCTTTGCTAACCCAGCACCGTTACACCACCACTACAGCTGGGATATCTAAATCTGGTTGGTGGTACACCACCAGCCCCATGATCGCGCATTACTATCAGCCAGCATTGGAAACCTCCATTGTGGGGGTTTGTTTCCCAACCGCTAACATCTAAATATGCTGGGAAGTACTCCGTCAGCTCGACAGAGTACTTGAAATGGCGGGACAGCAGTAAGACCATCAAGATCTTAATCAGGCCCTTAGTCATTATCCTTTGGTTTGTTTTAGGTTCAGAGTTGAGACAACCTCCCCTCAAAAGAAATAGAACTGAAAAATAAAAAAAATCATAGACAGAAAACCTTATTGTGCTAGATTACAATAGCTAAACATAGAAGTACTGACATGATTAAGGATAAAATACAAAAGAAGTTGGTGTACATCTTTTAGCTAAATCACTGAACACTTATAATATTTTTGTCATTAGATAGCCTATGAGTGTCTATGTCCAGTTTAGCATACACACAAATTGCAATCTTTTTATTGTTTATTTTATTATGATTCCAAAACATTAGTGTGCTCACATAGAATTCTAAGTGTATAATGTGCAATTATAGGTTACATACAGAAACAAAGAAAGGAAACATCATATTGTACTTCCTGTTTAATTTTTCACCACCCACACATGCTGGTCTTGCCACAACCGCTCTGAGCACTAGTACATATCCCATAGCCCCCATCCAGATTCATGTGACTATATTTTCTGTCCTGCTGTCCGCATTCTGCAGCACACATAGAAAGAATAAGTCTCAAGGGATTGCTTTTTGTGCAAGAAGGTGCCCTCCTTGCACAAAAACAATCCTATGCCATCCCTGCACAAAAATAATCCTACATGCAATGGAGTGTTGGTGCTAGGCAGCTGTTGTGAGCCAGCCCTGGGCAAAGAAGAGGAATGTGTCATATTGGGATAGTGTGGAGCATTCCTACCCTTTCCCTGTGGTGCAGCACAGCAAGGTGACTTGCTGTGCCACTTGGCCATAAATATGCCCTATGTGATTGATAGTTGGAGTAGTTAAGAGCATTGTTAATGATTTCAATGTGACCGTCTTTAGGATGAACATTAGTTATTTATTGCTAAGTGCAATATTCAACAGGTTAACACCCACCTAAATGGTCCGTAGAAGGCCTAGTCTGGAAATCCTGTACGAAGTTGGAGGTGGTGGTACTCTAAATACAGAATTCCTTGTCAAAGCAGGGTACCTGACAATTCTTTAATTTCACCAGGATATTTGAGACTCAGTTGAATTCAAAGACACACCTATGAGTTTGAGGACAGATGTATCTTGTGGACTCTGAGATCAAGAGTAGAGGTATTTGACACACGCTTAAGATCAAGGACAGATATTTTTAACAGTGCTTAGATTTCAAGGCAGAAGTATCAAACATGACTATGAGTTCATGCACAGAGGTATCTAGCATACCAGTGCAAATAAGTGGGCCATCATTGCTTGATATCTACCTACCATTCAGTTTCAAATGAATTACATTTTAAATAAATTGACAAAATGTAAATGTGAACAAGAAACGTGATACACCCAATGTAAGGTGCTTACCACCCACTAAAATAGAAACTCCAATTAGTTATTTTCAAAGCTTAAGGAATTAAATATGACTTAACAAGTATATAGTTCCCCTGTTAGACAAAGCTAGATATGTCTAGATTCATGTCACCCCGAGTTTTCCACCTCACTTGCCCCTGACTTTACAGCCTCACTAATGCTCTCCTTTTCTACTGTTGACATGGGTGGGATGGCTGCCCCCAGCTGGCAATTGATTGCATCAACTCTTGATTCTATACTCATGTCAAAATCTTGTTTTTTTGAAATGACTAAATCTTGGATTGATTTCTGTGCCTCTGCACAACCACTTTGTAATTTCTCACGCTCAATCTGAAATGCAGGATTAGAGGGATTCATGGTGAGCAGTCTTCCTAAAGCGCTCACGCGGTCCATCAGGTAGCGTTCGGACACCTCACAGTAGGTAGATGAGATCATGTTGACTAAGTTTGCAACATTGCTGGCTTTGAATGCTTGGTTGTACAACATGTCCTTCACAAACGCATCGTTAGAATAGTTGGGAATGCTCTGGACTGATTTCACGGACTGCACTAATTCATTGACATTTTTTCCTAGGCAGGAATTAATGAGGTTGGATATCATCTGAAAGAAGCGGATCATCTTCTCCCACTGCTCCTTCACCTTTCCCAGGGCATCTAGGCCTTTAATGAGCATATTTTTGGCTGTGTCAAAATCAATCTGCTCCAGTTTATGGCTCCTCATTTCAACCAGGATCAATGTTAGTTTTTCATTTTCTTTTTTGAGGTTCTCAAAGGATTCCTTGTACATTTTCTGAGTTTTGTCTAATTGAAGTGTGGCTTGTTCCACTCGTGCTTGTGCCATTTGTGCAGACTGGGTGCCCATACCGCCTCCACCTTGAGCTTTGGCCGCATTCGGTGGCTTTTGCTGTAAAGGCTGAGAATATGTAACTGATTTACAATAGGAATCAACTTTTAATGAGCTGCTAAATAAAGAATTTATCCTTTCAGCAATTGATTTCAATTGCTTGTTATCTGTATTCTTGGATAATGCAGCTCTTTCCAAGTCTTCACAAATAGCAATGCCAGATTGTAAAACACCATCCATTATTGTTTGTGCTTTACATTCAACTTCATCCGCTATATCCTGTTTCAAAGACAATATCAGTCTTTTTACATAGTTTGTTGAAACTGTCTGCTCTCTTTCATCATAAACAATCTTCATATTAATAGTTTCCCCATTTCTGTCTATGACTTTTCGAAGTCCTTCTGTGATAGCTGTCATCTGATTGGACTTGGAGCAGATATTGTTAGTCGCCTGGGTGGACCTCACGTCACCTGTGCCAGCATCACTAACAGTACCCACAGCCCCACTGGCAGGAATATCTGTGCCAAGTTCCTTGCTTATAACTCTGTTTACGGTGAAAGACAGTGTGTCAAGAAGACCACCCACAAAATTGGCAGCCATGGTTTCCCACACAGAGGGCACTTTTTTCAAAGCATCTTTATAGGCATTTGATGCATCCTTTAGTTGTGTCTCAGTAGACTTTCTGAACTCCTCTGCCATTTGCACAGATTTGTTTGCAGATGCTTCTCTTATGGTGAGCTGCTCCAGCGCGATCTTCACATCGGTCAGCTTCTTCTCGTAGCCCTTCTTGGAGTTCAGGCAAGCTTCAAGCACCTCCTGGATTAGATGAATGGTCTCACTAAAACTTATCTCCACAGACTGAGCTAATGATATGCATTCATTGGACAGTGTGAGAAACCTGCTTAGCTTCTGTGGGAGAAGGGCATTAACACTGTCCGTCTTCTGGAACAGAATTGTGACTATTTCTTTAGTGGCACTTGGCATGGAACCTGTGAGGAGCCTGATTTGATCCATGTTTTTGTTTGCAGTGCTGAAGGAACCCCAGGCCTTATTGCAAACCTGCATTAGGGTGGCAGAAAATGACTCAGGGTATTTCAGATACTTGAATCCATCTTTTGGTGGATTCAGGTTGATAGAGAAATCCCCTCCGGCTGATGAAATGGCTGCCAGCTCTCCCAGGATGGCGATGGAGATGGGGGCAGGCATCAGGAACTCTTCCCAATTGGCGTAGGGTTTCATCATCAGCTCGGTTTCCAACCTCACGTCTTCGGCTTTAGTGACACTCCTGACTGCATCATTGAGATTAGCAGCTGATGATTTACAGTTAACTTCTCTATTGAATCCTGGAGAAAAAAGTTTTTAAAAAGTTCATTTATTTATGTTAGTGACCATTAAACATGAAAGAATGCAATAACTAACCACAAAAATCTGGAAGAAAATATATCCAGTTGGAGAGTTTAACACATTCATTCTTTAAACCAAACATACGTAATCTTTAGCTCCTGCAGCTGAGCTAATCTCTCTCGCAGAACCAGACTTGACATGTTAAGCAGCAAGAACAAGGATCATCCTTTGATTTCAAAAGATCCTTGTTTGGGACAAATGTAACCTTTTCTCTAAATTATTTGGTAACAAGAAACCATGGGTGAATGAGCGCTGTGCACATGCCATTAACTAACTTTTCATCTTATATGTAATAATGGTGCCTACCCCAAGCCCCACCCACACCAGAGTGACACCAGAGGTTGGGGACACCATCCCAGGTAAGTAGGGTAAGTATAGGTAAGTATTTTTTAAAAAATGTTTTAAGTGCCCTTGGGGGCCCTGAAAATGGACCCCCCCCCCCACCCCCTGCATGGCACTGGGTGCAATGGCCATGCCCAGGGGACACTGGTCCCCTGTGCTGGCCATTGGGGTAGTGGCCATGGCTCCTGTCTCTTATAAGACAGGAGTTATTTGGTATGCATGGTTTTGCATCAGGAAATGACGCTAGGCTGGTTAACCCAATTTTTTTGCCTTTAACCAGCCTACCATCATTTTATGAAGCAAAATCTCCTTCCCCTGTACCGACACCCCCACCCGGCTAACGTCATTTTTTTTAGATGCTAGGCCACCTTTAGCGCCGGCTTGTGGGATTCCATAAATTCGGTACCCAGCTGGCGCTTTGGAATGACGCAAGCCGGCGCTATACTTTTTGCCGGAAAACTGCGTTTGCTGAGTTTTGCGGCAAAAGGTATAAATATGGGCTTGAATTCACAAAAGTTGACCTTGCTGCATAAAACTTGCCACTCTCACATAATATCACCCAATGCCAGTGCAGTATGTTGCAGGAGTGAATCTCACACTAGTGGTGGGGATTGGGCATTTCAAGGCACGGTCAGCCTTGAAAGTTTATTAATGCCCACATACCCATAAGGCTCCGGCAGTCACAAGCTCTCCTCAACCCTTTTCCATTCTGACCTCGTTGGATACTTTCCCCTATCCGGGCCAAGAATAATTTATTTTCCAGGGTGAGAAGGGGAGAGGGCCATCCCAAAACTTCATGGGTGTCAGCTAAGAGATTCCTTAATGGTAATACTATTTTTACTGTACAGAAAAAAAAATATGAAGAAAAACGAGCCGACTTTTTCCCTAGACTAAATTGTTTACTGTGTACAAATACTTTATTGGAAATGACAATCCAAAGGAGCAAAGAGGAATGTACAAACCTATTCATCAAGCATGCCTGGAAAACTGCAAGGTTGCTCAGGCCATCAAGTTTAACTTTTTTCTGGATAAAGTAGACAATTTGCCCCTGTGCGAAGGTGTTATTCTTTGTGTGCAGATTTGCAACTGTTTTCATTAATCAAATATCAGGAGATATGGTCTCATATTAGACATATACCTAGTGATGCCAGACTTAGACTAGAAGTAGTGCAGTATACTCTTCAGGCAAAGGATGATACTGGATCTGACACACAGTAATGCAGATTGCCTGAAAGATATCAGGTTTGGCAACATCTCAAGTTGAGTGATTGAAACTTGGGGGCTTATTTACAAGCCCTTAGGGCCCCATGAGCATCACTTTTAGTGGTGCTCCGGTGGCACTGCGCCATTTCCATATTTACAAGGCGACGTTAAGCCACTTTCCATGGCTTAACGCCCCCTTGAAAATATGGGCCACAACGCAGTTTTCTGCATCAGAGGGGCGTGCAATCGGTTTTGCTCTGGGCGTTCCACTGCAACACCATTGCATTTTGACGCTGCTCCAGATTTACGAGGATTCCTCAGGGGTGTTGTTAGCATGGCGTTACAAGGGGAAATACTTTTATTTATTTTTGTTTTTGCTTTTCCTGTGTGTGCTGCAATCTGCAGCACACATACGAAGACTTAAACGCCTTTAATGATTGTTTATGTGCAGGAAGGGACACCTTCCTGCACATAAACAACCATCATGTGCAATGCAGGCAACCTTGCACTATGGTTCAAGAGTGCCTGCGCTGACGTTAGGCAGCTCCTTTTAGCACCAGACAAAGGGAAAACATAGGGGTGTGCCGTATTCTTTTAAGATTCTGAAGTGGCGCTGCACGATGCAGCCAGATTTGGTGCAGAGCCGTGCTGCACCACTTTTAAGTAAATGAGGCGCTTAATGTGGTATCAAATTCAATCCATTGTAGGCTCTTATTAAGAACAATGGGCAGGTATTTTCCAGGAGTTACTGATGCCGGGAGTAATTGTTACTCATGTGGTGACACAAATCGCGCCAATCATGAGTTGAAACCTCAGCATTCACTACGAAACAAAGAATTTCCATAAGAGTCTGCAATTCAGGGTTTGATTCCTCATTTTTCCAAGGACTTTCACATGGAGATTTCAACAGCTAAGATACCCTTCTAAAAGTGAAGAGATCCATGATCTACCAGTGGATTTCGTAATTCAGATGGAAATGGTGCCTGCTGTTTCCAGCAGCAATGGAATTAAGTGGAAATGTGTTTCTTGAACGCCTTCCACGAAATAGGAGCAATATTGTACTGTTGTAAAATGAGAAGCATATGTGGGAAGAGTAAAATAATGGAACAAGCCAGGAATATTAATTGAGGTTGTGCAATGCAGTGGTTTCAGCCACAGGTCAATAATTGTGAATCTTTGGACTTATATGGTCCCTCCTCTCTTCGAGCAGTGGTTCTTACCTTTTTACTTCTGTTGACCCCCATTTACTCACTACTGGACTACAGGGTCCCCCATTGATGCATTATTGGAACCAGATACCCCCACTGAATCATTACTAGAAACCGAGTATCCTGGCCTAAGCAAGTTGGATGATTTGAACAGCAAAACAAAACACAAAAGTAGAGGCACAGGCTTGCATTGAACACAAATAATGAAATGTGTTATTTAATTAACAAACAAATACCAACAAATGACATTTTAATTTCAATGGGTAGTGTGGACCTTTCCTAAATTCAACTGAGGCCACCCATCGTCCTTATTGTATTTTGAGTGATGCATTTGCACTGCCCTTAGGAACCCATCTGAGGACACCAACTTCAGATTCCCTCACCTTTCCAGAAGTTTAGAATTTTCAATTTCACGTTTTGCTTCTTTATTTATGTACACCTGTAGGACGCTGGCCTGGTTTGTAGTGGGTACCCTAGATACCTATACCTTATACCTGGTCCAGTTATCCTTTATTAGTGAAATGTAGTCAGTGTTCTAGCAGCTTAGGCTGTTAGAGGTAGCTGTAGCAGAGCAGCTTAGGCTGAACTAGGAGACAAGCAAAGCTCCTGCAATACCACTATTGTTACACAGTAGTTATACACAATAAAAGACAATTCTCAGTGTTACCAAAAATAAAGACACTTATTTTAGTGACACAAGGCCAAAAATATCTTAGAGGCAATACTCATTCTGAGGGTAAGTATTATAAACAATATATACACTAGAGACCTGTAGGAGGCTGGACTGGCTTGTAGTGAGTACCAAGGGGTACTTGCACCCTGCACCAGGCCCAGTTATCCCTTATTAGTGTATAGGGTGTCTAGCAGCTTAGGCTGATAGATAATGGTAGCTTAGCAGAGCAGCTTAGGCTGAACTAGGAGACGTGTGAAGCTACTACAGTACCACTTAGTGTCATATGCACAATATCATAAGAAAACACAATACACAGTTATACTAAAAATAAAGGTACTTTATTTTTATGACAATATGCCAAAGTATCTTAGAGTGTACCCTCAGTGAGAGGATAGGAAATATACACAAGATATATATACACAATAGCAAAAATATGCAGTATAGTCTTAGAAAACAGTGCAAACAATGTATAGTTACAATAGGATGCAATGGGGAAACATAGGGATAGGGGCAACACAAACCATATACTCCAAAAGTGGAATGCGAACCACGAATGGACCCCAAACCTATGTGACCTTGTAGAGGGTCGCTGGGACTATTAGAAAATAGTGAGAGTTAGCAAAATAACCCTCCTCAAGACCCTGAAAAGTGAGTGCAAAGTGCACTAAAGTTCCCCTAAGGACAAAATAGTCGTGTTAGAGGGAAAATGCAAGGAAAACACAAATCAGCAATGCAACAACGATGGATTCCTGACTGAGGGTACCTGTGGAACAAGGGGACCAAGTCCAAAAGTCACAAGCAGCTCGGAGATGGGCAGATGCCCAAGAAATGCCAGCGGTTGGTGCAAAGAAGCTCTTACTAGGCTGAAGAACTGTGAATACTGCAGGAACGACAAGGGCTAGAGACTTCCCCTTTGGAGGATGGATCCCCCACGCCTTGGAGAGTCGTGCAGAAGTGTTTTCCCGCCGGATGGACGCCAACAAGCCTTGCTACACGCAAATCGTGCGTTTGGCGTTTTTGGACGCTGCTGGGGCCCAGGAGGGACCAGAAGGTCGCAAATTGGACCTGCAGAGAGAGGGGACGTCGAGTAAGACAAAGAGCCCTCACTGAAGCAGGTAGCACCCGGAGAAGTGCCAGAAACAGGCACTACGAGGATGCGTGAAACGGTGCTCACCGAAGTTGCACAAAGGAGTCCCACGTCGCCGGAGACCAACTTAGAAAGTCGTGCAATGCAGGTTAGAGTGCCGTGGACCCAGGCTTGGCTGTGCACGAAGGATTTCCGCCGGAAGTGCACAGGGGCCGGAGTAGCTTGCAAAGTCGCGGTTCCCAGCAATGCAGCCCAGCGAGGTGAGACAAGGACTTACCTCCACCAAACTTGGGCTGAAGAGTCACTGGACTGTGGGGGTCACTTGGACGGTGTCGCTGGATTCGAGGGACCTCGCTCGTCGTGCTGAGAGGAGACCCAAGGGACCGGTAATGCAGCTTTTTGGTGCCTGCGGTTGCAGGGGGAAGATTCCGTCGACCCACGGGAGATTTCTTCGGAGCTTCTGGTGCAGAGAGGAGGCAGACTACCCCCACAGCATGCACAAGCAGGAAAACAGTCGAGAAGGCGGCAGGATCAGCGTTACAGAGTTGCAGTAGTCGTCTTTGCTACTATGTTGCAGGTTTGCAGGCTTCCAGCGCGGTCAGCGGTCGATTCCTTATCAGAAGGTGAAGAGGGAGATGCAGAGGAACTCGGCTGAGCTCATGCATTCGTTATCTAAAGTTTCCCCAGAGGCAGAGACCCTAATTAGCCAGAAAAGAGGGTTTGGCTACCTAGGAGAGAGGAAAGGCTACTAACACCTGAAGGAGCCTATCAGCAGGAGTCTCTGACGTCACCTGGTGGCACTGGCCACTCAGAGCAGTCCAGTGTGCCAGCAGCACCTCTGTTTCCAAGATGGCAGAGGTCTGGAGCACACTGGAGGAGCTCTGGACACCTCCCAGGGGAGGTGCAGGTCAGGGGAGTGGTCACTCCCCTTTCCTTTGTCCAGTTTCGCGCCAGAGCAGGGGCTAAGGGGTCCCTGAACCGGTGTAGACTGGCTTATGCAGAATTGGGCACCTCTGTGCCCAACAAAGCATTTCCAGAGGCTGGGGAAGGCTACTCCTCCCCTGCCTTCACACCATTTTCCAAAGGGAGAGGGTGTCACACCCTCTCTCAGAGGAAGTTCTTTGTTCTGCCATCCTGGGCCAGGCCTGGCTGGACCCCAGGAGGGCAGCTGCCTGTCTGAGGGGTTGGCAGCAGCAGCAGCTGCAGTGAAACCCCAGGAAGGGCAGTCTGGCAGTACCAGGGTCTGTGCTACAGACCACTGGGATCATGGAATTGTACCAACAATGCCAGGATGGCATAGAGGGGGCAATTCCATGATCATAGACATGTTACATGGCCATATTCGGAGTTACCATGGTGAAGCTACATATAGGTAGTGACCTATATGTAGTGCACGCGTGTAATGGTGTCCCCGCACTCACAAAGTTCAGTGAATTGGCTCTGAACAATGTGGGGGCACCTTGGCTAGTGCCAGGGTGCCCTCACACTAAGTAACTTTGCACCTAACCTTTACCAGGTAAAGGTTAGACATATAGGTGACTTATAAGTTACTTAAGTGCAGTGTAAAATGGCTGTGAAATAACGTGGACGTTATTTCACTCAGGCTGCAGTGGCAGGCCTGTGTAAGAATTGTCAGAGCTCCCTATGGGTGGCAAAAGAAATGCTGCAGCCCATAGGGATCTCCTGGAACCCCAATACCCTGGGTACCTCAGTACCATATACTAGGGAATTATAAGGGTGTTCCAGTAAGCCAATGTAAATTGGTAAAAATGGTCACTAGCCTGTCAGTGACAATTTGGAAAGAAATGAGAGAGCATAACCACTGAGGTTCTGATTAGCAGAGCCTCAGTGAGACAGTTAGTCACTACACAGGGAACATATACATGCACACTTATGAGCACTGGGGCCCTGTGTGACAGGGTCCCAGTGACACATACATATAGGCCACAAACCTATGAGCACTGGGGTCCTGACTAGCAGGATCCCAGTGACACATAACAACCATACTGAAAACATGGTGTTTTCACTATGAGCACTGAGGCCTGGCCATCAGGATCCCAGTGAGACAGTGAAAACAGTGACAAACACCCTGACATACACTCACAAACAGGCCAAAAGTGGGGGTAACAAGGCTAGAAAGAGGCTACCTTCTCACAAGACCAAAATCAGGTAAGTAAATAGTCACAGAATAGTGCAAACAGTAGAAAATACCATAGAATGCAATAGAAAGAAATAGGCCTAGGGGTAACACAAACCATATGCTAAGAAAGTGGAATGCGAATCACAAATTCCCCACAAGGCAAGTGTAGTGTGTAGAGGGGCGCTGGGAGTGTAAGAAAACCACAAAGGTGAGTAAAATACCCCACCCCAGAGCCCAGGAAAGTAGGAGTAAAGTACTGCAAGTTTCCTCAGGACACACTACAAGTCGTGATAAGAGTTATGGCAAGAAACAAGCAAGACTGCAAGCAACGAATGGTGGATTCCTGGACCGGAAGACCTGTGAATTGAGGAGACCAAGTACAAAAGTCGCAGAAGATTCCAGGAAGGGCAGGAGCCCCTGCCAACCTAGAAGATGGTGCAAAAGAGGATTCTCCAGTTGGAAGAAGTCTGTGGAAGAGCATCAAAGAAGATGGCTGTGGGTTCCTGAAAGATGCAAAGGATGTCCCACGTCGAGATGTTGGATGCAGGTGAGTTGCAGCACTGGATTTGTCCAACAAGCCTTGGTGCAAGCAATGTCACAGTTTGCATCAGAATGGCACTTCCTTGACCCAGGAGGGACCTGGGGGCCTCAACTTGGACAGAGGAGGCAGAGGGGGCTCCCAACACTGGAGGAAATCCACAGATGACCAGGCAGCACCCACGGGAGTCCCGGAACACGGGGACAAAAAAGGTGCAAATTATGGTTGCTGCAGCACTACAAAATAAGGCCCCACGCCACCGGAGAACAACTCAGTGAGTTGAGCGTCGAAGGATAGAGTGCTGGGGACCTGGGCCACGCTGTGCATGAAGGATTCTTGCAAATAGTGCACAGAGGCCTCAGGAGCTAGAGATGACGCAGTGCATAGGGGTACTGTCGCAAACCGGGAAGGCAGGCTCTTACCTCTGCCAAATTTGGACAGCTGGACCATAGGACAGTCTGGGTTGAAGGGGTCCACCACCTGTGCTCCAGGGAGCACGCTCGTCGTCAGGAGAGGAGTCCTAGAGAACCGGTCGTCGTCTTAGAAGATGCCTGCTGGAGCAGGGAAGCGACTCCATCACTCTTTGGTCCTTCTGGTGCAGGGTGAAGACAGGGAGTCCTCAGAGCATGCACACCTTGGAAACTGTTGCAGTTGCTGACTGGAGCTGAAGTTGCAAGGTCATAGTAGCCTGTTTGGATACTTTGGAGTTGCAGAGGATTCCTGGTGGAAACTTGCAATCTGAATCTGAAGAGGAACCCACAGGAGAGACCCTAAATAGCCCTGAGAGGGGGATTGGCTACCTAACCATGTATGCACCTATCAGGAGGGGTCTCTGACGTCACCTGCTGGCATTGGCCACTCAGAGATCTCCAGAGTGTCCCCATACCTTGGAAAACAAGATAGCTAACGCCAGGGACACACTGGAGGAGCTCTGTGGTTGTGATGGACAGGGGAGTGGTCACTTCCCTTTCCTTTTTCCAGTTTCGCGCCAGAGCAGGGACTGGGGGTCCCTGAACCAGTGTAGACTGGCTTATGCAAGGAGGGCACCATCTGTGCCCTTCAAAGCATTTCCAGAAATTCTGACAGGCAACCCCTCCAAATCCTGTAACACGTATTTCCAAATGGAGAGGATAACACTCTCCTCCCAAAGGAAATGCTTTGTTCTCCCTTCCTGGGACTGAGCTGCTCAGACCCCAGGAGGGCAGAACCCTGTCTGTGAGGTGGCAGCAGCTGTAGCTACAGTGCAAGCCTCAGAGCGCTGGTTTGGCAGTACTGGGGGTCCATGGTGGAGCCCCCAAGGATGCATGGGATTGCCCCCACCAATACCAGATTTGGAATGGGGGGACAATTCCATGATCTTAGACACCTTACATGGCCATATTAGGAGTTACCACTGTGAAGCTACATATAGGTTTAGACCTATATGTAGTGCACATGAGTAATGGTATCTCCGTACTCACGAAGTCTGGGGAATTGGCCCTGGACAGCGTGGGGGCATCTTTGCTAGTGCAACGGTGCCCTCACACTTAGTAACTTTGCACATAGCCTTCAGTAAATGAAGGTTAGAAATATAGGTGACCTATAAGTTACTTAAGTGCAGTGAAAATGGCTGTGAAATAGTGTGTGCAGTGGCAGTCCTGAAGAAGGGTTTGTCTGAGCTCCTTATGGCTGGCAAAAGAAACGCTGAAGCCCATGACGATCTCCTGGACTCCCAATGCCCTGGGTACCTAGGTACCATATACTAGGGACTTATAAGGGGGACCAGTGTGCCAATTGGAATTGGAATATGAAGTCACTAAACTATAGTGACTAACTTGGAAGCAGAGAGAGCATAAGCACTGAAGTTCTGGCTAGCAGAACTTCAGTGACACAGTTAAGCACTACTGACAACACACAGATTAGGCCATAAACTATGACCACTGGGGTCCTGACCAGCAGGATCCCAGTGAGACAGGCAAAACACACTGATAAATAGGGTTTTCACTATGAGCACTGGGGTCCAAGCTAGCAAGATCCCAGTGAGACAGTAAAAGCACACTGACATACGCTCACAAACAGGCCAAAAGTGGGGGTTACGATGCTAGAAAGAGGCTACTTTCTCACAACACCTTATTTATCTTTTAATATCATTTAATTTTGTATGCAGACGTGGACCCTCTGATTGTCTTCGCAGAGCCTGGTTGGTGCCTGGACCACAGGTTAAAAACCGCGGCTTTAGAGACTGATGCACCACTTTTTCTGCGTCCCTCTACCGGCACCTAACAACACCACGCTATAATATAATAAGACGCACTATGGCACTTTGCTACACTTGCCTCTTGAATCTTGACGCTTGTGAAGCAAAGTGCAAGGAGGCCCATAGGTCTCTATGGGAACTTCATTTTAATGCCTATTCTGAGCAGGAATTAAAAATGATGCCAAAAATGGCACAGTGAAATCTGTTAAATTTCACTGCAGGCCTCCTAGCGCCTGAATGCCCACCCCCTGCGTACATTATGTCTGGTGCAGGCATAATGTGATGCGGGGTTTACAAGTGGCACAATGCATGTACTGCACTACTTTGCAAATATGGCACATGCAAAAAGCCACTGTAGCGCAGCCTTAGCATAAAATAAAGTACACTTTGGCAGCGCGAAGGTGGCGCTAGGGCCTCTTAAATATGCCCCTGTGAGTTATGCTGTTGTGTAGATTCTAGGCCTACTTTGGGGGATAGCAGTGCATAGGCAGACCCATATCTACGAGGCCATACAAAGTCACGTTGCGTGGTTTTTCATGACCTCATTGATATGCAGTAATTCAACACAGCGCAAATTGCAGGGTTGCCTTCCACTGTGTCAGAGGGGTGCTCCATGGGCATTGCAGTGGGGTTTCCCAAGTAACACCCCTGGGTTTTGACGCATTTCTAGATTTACGAGTAAATGTAAACCTGGGAATGCATCAAAACTGTACACCTCCCCAGGGGAGGAATATCTTTGTTTATCCTCGTTTTTTCCTCTTTCTATGTGTGCTGCACTGTGCAGCACACATAGAAAGAGAGAAAGAGGAAAACGTCTTTATGGATTATTATTTTTTCTGCAGGAAGGTGCCCCTTCCTGCACAAAAACAATCTTGGATGCAATGCAGGCACCCTCACACCATGGTGCAAGGGTGCCTGCTTTGGCACTAGGCACCAAATTTTAAGCCGCACTGGGTGAAAGGACAGGATTGCACTGTATCTCATAAATACAGTGCATTCCTGTTCTCTCAACTTGGCTTAGGGCAGTGCAGAAAAAATATTTGTGGCGCTGCCCTACACCAATTTCTTGTAAATATGCCCCTTTGTGTGTACAGCCTCTAAAGCCAAAGGTTGCCTTCTTGTAAGCAAACCAGCTATACTGGCTCACTAGTTTACGTGTGTTGACATGTTTGAGTGTTAAAGTATAATAAACAATGAGCTTCATTTACTAGATCCTGACACATTGGCCCCAATGTGTCAGATTTCTTGCTCTACCCTACAATCCCCTAATAATGCAATGAATGCGCTGCATTTACAATACAGAGCTCTATGGTGCACGTTTTCCCAAATTCTGACGTATCCGTTGGCTCTAAACTCATGCATAGCTGGACTTGCGTAAAAAAATGACAATACTCCAGCATTGCTAGGGGGCCCTCATAGAAAAAAGCCCAGGTCAGGCAGTAAAAATGTGACGCGGTAAAGGTGTTAAATGATGCAGCGAAATGTAAATTTCACTGCATCTGATCTGTGTGGCTTTTCCTGTGGGAGCACCTACCCTGGCGCAAGTATAATGTGAAGCAAGAGCATTGGGCCCAATGCTTCAGTTTGTAAATCTGGAGCAGTGTAAAGCACTGATAGGACCACTGCTGCATCCAAACTGACACAATGGTGGTGCAAAGGCCTTATAAATGAAGCCTAGTGTTTTTTTATGTTGCTATTTATTGATTATTTTCCAAAGTTGAACATTTGAACTGGCTTGCAACTGAAGTGTTTTTAAGAGCATTTACTTATTTGCGTGTCATCTGTCCTCTGGTTTACTGTTCTACTTTGAGGCTGCCCCCTAGTTAAGGGTGGGGCAGTAGGTACGAGAGCCAACCCTCTCCATACAGGGTTCAACACTCATCTTAGCACCAAGACACCAAGGCCCAGATTTATGGGGGCCTAGTGCCATTTTAACGCAACATTAGCGTTATGTTTTTACGCTAATGTGGCGTTAGAAGGCCAAAGACGCCTCACCATATTTACAAAGTGGGCAAAGAAACCTATGAGACTTCTTTGCGTCATTTTCATCAGCATTTTTTAACACCTGCTGTGTTTAATGGGCCCCTGGGTGCTTTCCAGGATTAGCGTAATAATTTTTGAAGCTCATCCTGCTAAGCACTGGACTAGCGTAAAAAACTATGGCTCTAGTCCCTCTTCCTACCGCCATGATGCGCTGTGTTTTAAATACGGAGCACACATGGTGGTGTTAGGGGGGCGCTAAGGCGTGCAAGAAAAGTGGCCATGCACTAGATGCTGTGCCACTTTTCATAAATCTGCCCCCAGGTTGTATGGTGTATGGTGTGCCCTGGTACTGTATGAATGTGTTCAGTCTGTCAGTCACATATCCTTGTGTTCCTAGTACTGTCAGAAAAGCAAGTAAATAGTGCAATTCAATTTACTTTTTGTAGCAAAAATTGAACTATTTCCAGTGAAATGTTCATATTTAAATTGTCCAGTGAGTCAGCATTAATTGAAAATGATATCAATCTAGCAGGATAGTCCTGAACTTGGGGAGACAATTTTGACAGGATAAAACATTAGGAGGTGGTTTAATTGCAGGAGACAAATGATGCTTGTAAAAGGAAAGTGGCTGGTGAGTTTCATAAAGATCATTATAGACTGTTCTACGTTTCTCAAAGTTTTTTCCAGCGAGGTTGCTTATAATTATTTAACCCAGCTTTGCTGCCTTTCTACACAGTTTTTTGTTTTGTTAGTTGGTTAAGTTTTAGTGTTTTTAATGATTACCTTTGCAGAAAGAAAAAAAACTTGTCAAAGACATTTTTAAAATTTCACACAACCATAATGTGTGTTTCAAAGTGTGTATTTATACTTAACTAGCAGTCATTCTGCTGCCATTCCAATTCTTTATCCTCAGGACCTGATTCACAAAGGGCCTCTGCACTCATGGAGGAGGCCCCGGAGTCGTGGGGGAGTCTCAGCACCCAGGCTGGAATCTCCGCAATGGGACTCAGGCCCTCAGTTTTTAAATCTGCTGAAATTGTTGAAATTATGTTAGTTGTGTGTCACCAGTAAATGACCTTTGTTGTTGTCATAACTCCTTGCTGTGACATCACAACAGTTCATAACAAAACTGTGGTGATGCCATAAACGCCTTCAGGCCAGGCTGGGGGTATCTCTGAGAGCCTGTCAGTGCAACTCTGCTGGTCTGCTTTGACTGAAAGCAGAAAGCACAACTGCAGGAGGGGGAAGGAAGGCAGGAGAGGTAGTGGGTTTTGGTTAAGGATAGCAGGTAAGATAGTTATTTTTTACATTTGCATCAGGGAGGAAATGGCAGGTTATGTGTAACTCCCCCATTATCCTCTGCCCCTGCATAGTAGTTGAACGTAGGGACAGGTGAATTTAGAGGCCATACATAACATAAAATAATGCCTGGGCGAAAAGGCAATTATGGGGATGTTTTTCACATTAGGGTTCTGAGTGACATCATAGACAACTCAACCTTTGCTCTCATTGTCTATTTGACATCACTCCAAACCCCTCGAAGGATGAAGAAGAGGAAGAAGAAGATCAAAATGAAGAAGAAGAGGAGGGAGCAGTGGAGGAGAAGGAAGAAGTAGAAGAAGAAGAAGTAGGAGGAGGAGGAAGATGAGGAGAAGGAGGAAGAGGGGGCGTAGGAGGAGGAGGGCGAGGAGAAAAAGAAAAAAAAGCAGGAACACATGGCTTTGGTTCTTTATGTTAACTGCCAGAAACCTAGCTGTGAGAATTGGTACCAGGCCACACGTTTACTGTCCCCTTCTGAGCAGACAATCAATTTCTGCTAGTGATGGTGAACCTCATAGGAGCTGTACATGGTCAAAGACAAACCTAAAGTCAATGAGCGGTAGGGAAGGAAGCTGGGCTGCCAACGGTTAATGCATCGTGGTGTAGTGTTCTTAACATAGGAGCTTTAGCAAATGTAGTTTTGCAGTTGTACAATCAATTTCGGTGTGAAAAATGCTTACAAATTGTGCCTTTATTGTGGTCAAAATTGTTGAATATAGGTTTTGACTGATGTGGAGCAATGCACTATTATTGCATCACAGATCCAGCAATAGGATGATTCAGAATCCTGATACAAATTGTGCAGGGATCAGTGACATAACTACAATTGTGGTGTTATCACAGATTGATCAGGCCATTCTAAATGAGGGTCTGGGGATCTGCAGTACGAGCATAAAAGTCTGTATACTGCTGTAGTCTAGAGGATGAAGTGAGGACATGAGTGTCGATACGTTATAACGCACTATCTGGACTGCACCATCTCTAGACATGGTACTATCTTCTGCCTAGAAAAGTGATGGGTTCAAGGGGAACATAGCGCTGCGTGAAGGTCAAGTTTCTCATCAATGAAATCATTCTTTAATGCAGCTCATACCTTCCAGACAGAACCATATGTGGCTTTTGTGCTTTTCTCTTAACTGTCCAGACCATTACTTTACACACATGGATGAGTTCTCTGCACCAAGAGGGACACATATGGTTTTTGTCCCTCTCTATTAACTGGCTAACCTATGACTTTACACTCATGGATGAGCTCTGCTCGGGGTCCTTAGAGATACATATGTCTTTCTTCCATCTTTACTAATTGCCCAATCCATGACTTTACTCACATGAATGAACTCCACTCAGTTGCTTAGTGACACAAATGGATTTTGTCCCTTTCGATTAACTGGCTAAGCCAGGAATTTACACATATTGATGTGCTCTACTGTGTGCCCCTCGACAAAGGCATATGTAACTTTAGTCCCTTTGTGTTAACTGCCCAAACCATGACCACACAGATGGATGAGCTCGGCTCTCTGCCCTTAGAGACACATGTGGCTTTTGTACCATTTTATTAACTGGCCAATCCTTGAATTTACACAGATGGATGAGCCCTGCTCAGAGCCCCCAGACAAAGACACACATGGCTTTGGTTCCTTTCTATTTACTGCCCAGTCTGTGACTTTTCACACATAGATGAGCCATGTCCTGTGCCTTTACAGGCACATATGATTTTAGTTGCATTCTATTACCTACCGAAGACATGCCTTTACACACATGGACACACTCTCATCTTCATCCTAAGGGACACATATGACTTTCCTTCTTTTCTGCCCAAACCATGACTTTACACTTGAATTACTTTCTTCCCTGCCTACTATCTGCCAAGCCATGACTTTACACACATGGATGAGCTCTGCTCTGTGCTCTAAGACAGGGACACTTTGGGCTTTACTCCATTATGGTAACTGCCCAAGCCATGACTTTACACACATGGATGAGCTCTGCTCTGTGCCACTGGGGCTCCATTTAACAGATGCTAACGGGCACAACTTTCTGCTGTGTCAATTTATTAAAAAGTGCTAATATCACAACTCTATTTTAAGCAAGTAAAATTTGGGCATGGAAAAAACTCTGCAGGGAAGTGCTAGGCCTGAATCAGGTGCAGACTCCTGTTTGTGCTCGAATCATAAGTAAAGCAGCTCATAGAATAAAGTCCCCTCTGATCATTTCTAAATAAGGCCTAAGCACCGACTAAGAGCATGTGTACTATGGAGACATCCTTAAAGCTGAGAGCTGCACATTATGTGGAGTGTGGCATTGACTGCATGAAATACAGGGTACTTCCCAGGAATGAATCGACCACTGAACCTGTGATCTTTGTTCTTATTACTCTTTGGAAGGTTGAGATGGCCTTTCACCCTCTTGCTGTGGGGGGAGATCTTTAATAGACTCATGATCACCACTGTCACTGTATGAAGTCACTGTTTATCATGATGTAAGTCATACTTCTGTCTCAGATAACTTACTGTAAATGGCAACTGGGCCACAATAGGAACTTTCCAGGATGGACAGTGTGATGGCCAGTGAGTAAATTAGTATCTGGAATCCCATGCTGCTTGGTCTGAGTGATCTGCTAGTCGGGTCTTCTTCCTGCATAGGAGGGCAGAGAAACATCATTTATCACATGTAAAAAACTAAGACAAGTAAATATCTCAAGCTCCGACAATCAAAAACAGCATTGTGGCTGAAAAAATATTCATAGAAAGGCAATGAGGTCTGCAGGAGTTTGCCTGTAACTCGACCCATCCGTTTTCCCGTCCCTTCTCCTTCAAACAGCTCAAATGTCTGAATTAGAGATGAAACCAGTGCTTAATTTGAGCCTGTGGATGCCGATGTGGTGCACCAGCACTTATTGTTGGGGGCCAGCACTTATTTTTGTTTTGCATCAGGCATTTGCTGTGAGCAAAAGACAATAATGGGAAACATGGAGGAAGAGAAAGATGTAAAAGTGTCACAATGGAGAAAGCAGAAAGCTGCAAGAGTGAGCTGAAGTGTCAGGGAGTGGCTGTAAATGGATTAAAGAGGCCCGAGATGGCCTCACAATTACGCTGCCTCACTATTCTGTGCTTGGACATTTAACAGCAGCAGCCACAAGTTTCAGAGGAAAGCTACAACTGTTTATCACTTTTTACTGTGGATAAATCATACAACTGTGTGTCCATAGTATTTTCCGCTGTCAGCTCCAATTCTAGTGCCAGTCCCCCCTGTGACAGTTCTCTTGTTCAGCTCATCTGCAGTCCACCACCCTCTGCTGCCTTCTGTTTGCGTCCTCTATGCTCATTATCTATACATTTCTGCTTGTTTTTTCTTCATCTTCTGCTACTTTTCTTATTGTGTTTCTGTCTTACCTGTTTTTCTGCCCTTTCTGCTACTTTTCTGCTTGTTTTTCTGCCTTTTCTGGGCTCCTTTTTGCCTTTTCTTCCTTCTTCCCACTGTTTCCCTCTTCCAGCTATTTCCTTCCTCCCACCACCCAGTACCCTGCTTTCCCCAGTACCTACTCAATGGAGGCTGCCGCTTGACCCCATTAACCAGGTCCTGGTGCCACCTCCCCCTGCAACAGTTCTCCTGTCCAGCAGACTGTGGGCAAGCTCTCCGACGGAGACGTTGCACCCACAGTGCCCAGATACCCCTAGGGGTGACAGTGTTGGGCTGCATAAATTCTGATTGATTGATAACGAGTTCCTGCCATGAGGGACTGAGTGAGAGACTAAGCCTGCTTCTGAATTTTAAGCTTTAGTATGGCTTGAAGCCTCGCTGTGCATCAGCTCGGCAGACATTGTAATACGCATTCCTGCCAGGCTGACCGGAGGGAACAGTGTTAGGATATTGGACTCTGCTCCTTTAAGGGAGCTGAAGCCAAAAACCTAACACTCCAGCACCCTTGGAAGACAGTGCACATTCCAACGGTCCTGGGCAGGAGGGCCCCTGAACTGGCATGGGCAGTGCAGGGGGCCCCCTTTGGCCCCCGGCACTGGCTTTCTGCCAGCCTTTACATGACGGGGTCCTCACCATGAAAAGGCTGGTGGAAAGTGAGGTTGTAATCAGCCGGGTGGCACTGAGTTCACTTCCTCCCTGTCTGGTTACAAGCCCTACCGCCATCATGCCATCGGCAGGGACGGTGGCCGCTGGTGGGTCTTCCCACCAGGGTTGTAATTGGGTGGTCAGACCTCCAAAGTTGCAGGGGTCTGACTGTCAATGCGAATGTGGCAGACCTCGGACTGCCACACTTGTAATGAGGCCCTACGTCTGAGGAACAAACTACCTGCCAACCCTCATCCCCATCTGGCATGCCCATGGTATCATGGTGGGTGAAAAACAAGATGAATTTGATCATTCCATCAATCACCTTTTTGTTTTTGCATTTGACTCCCTAAGTGGACCAGGTATGCCCAGTTGTGGGTCCCAGGCTCACAGTGCCACTGGATCCAAGCTATACCCAGCTGATGAACCCAGAACTAGGTTAAAACCATTCGTAGGTGTTCTGGTTCAGGAAGGACCAGGACTGGTAGTTTGAGCTGGACTGTTACCATGAGGTGCAGGTTCAAGGCCGATTAGAATGTGGCTGCATCAAAACTGAGTTGGCATGGTGGGCAAAAACTAATCGATTGGATTGTGGCCCCCAAGAGATTTGCAGTGGCTGAGATTAATTTGTGAATTCAATCCATCACCTCGTTGTTTTTGCATTTGATGTCAATGGTGGCATTTTCAACACCAGGAGCCGATGTGTATGGACACAGAACACTTCGACTACAGCTTCTTTTGCACATCTGCTGATCTGCTATGTGAACCTAAAGGGTCAAAAGTAATTGTTTTCTTTGATGTGCTCATTTAATTCACATGTGCTATTTTATTGCCATTTCATAAAAAAACAATAGAAACAGTAAACTCTGGCACTGAAAATTGAACTTGAAGGTTTTAAAGTATTTGAGTTGAAGTCAAAGAGCGAGAATATGGTTGCATTATTATTATAGACATTTAAATATTTGCATTGTGTTGTATTTTTGGGGCCCTGAGTAAGACTTATTTTGGAGCCTCTTGTTGGTTTCAACTTTGAATTTTATTACTCACATTTGGGCTACTTGTAACCTGGATGATGCCAAACAAACTTTCAGAACCTGGTTTCTCATACAGTTGCAATATGTCTCAAATGTCCTTAAGATGACACTGGGCAAAGAGAGAATGGAGGTAGAGATAGGCAGGGAGAAGAGAGGTTCGGATATGGAAATTGAGGTAAGCTAGATCAATCAGAGAATTTATAAAGCGCACTGCATACCCGTGAGGGTTTCAAGGCGCTGGGGAAGGGGGGAGGGGTGCTGCTACTGATCGAAGAGCCAAGTTTTGAGGAGTCTTCTGAATGCGAGTAGGTCTTGAGTCTGGCGTGGGTTGGTGGGGAGGGAGTTCCAGGTCTTGGCGGCGAGGTAGGAGAAGGATTTGCCGCTGGAGGTCTTTCGCTGGATGCGGGGGACGGCGGCCAAGGCGAGGTTAGAGGAGCGGAGCTGGCGGGTGGGGGTGTAGAATCCGAGCCTGCAGTTTAGGTAGGCAGGTCCGGTGTTGTGGAGGGCCTTGTGTGCGTGGGTGAGTAGCTTGAAAGTGATCCTCTTGTCAACTGGGAGCCAGTGAAGGTCTCTCAGGTGGTGGGAGATGTGGTTGCGGCGGGGTACTTTGAGGATCAGTGGAGCGGAGGCATTTTGGATGCACTGGAGGCGTCATAGGTGTTTGTCAGGGATTCCTGTGTATAGTGCGTTGCCGTAGTCTCTCTTGCTGCTGACGAGGGCCTGTATCACGGTTCTTGTTTCAATCGGGATCCACTTGTAGATCCTGTGGAGCATGCAGAGGGTGTTGTAGCAGGATGAGGAGACTGCGTTGAGCTGTTTGGACATGGAGAGGGAGAAGTCGAGGATGAAGCCTAAGTTGCGTGCATGGTTGGTGGGAGTGGGAGGGGTTCCCAGTGTGGTCGACCACTATGAGTTGTCCGAGGCTGAGGGGGTGGGTCCGAGGATGAGGACCTCCGTCTTGTCCGAATTCAGCTTCAGCTGGCTGTTTCTCATCCATTTGGCGATAGCCTTGATGCCCTTGTGGAGGTTGGTTTTGGCGGTGTGCGGGTCTTTGGTGAGGGAGAGGATGAGCTGTGTGTCATCGGCATAGGAGATGATATTGAGGTCGTATTGGCAGGCCATTTGTGCGATGGGGGCCATGTAGATATTGAACAGTGTCGGGCTGAGGGAGGAGCCCTGGGGAACGCTGCAGATGATGTTGGTGGCTTTGAATCAGAAGGGGGGGAGGCGTACCGTTTGGGTTCGGCCGTGGAGGAAGGACGCGATCCAGTTGTCTTGTATTCTTGTATTCCGTCTTCGAAGAGGCGGGCCATCAGGGTGCAGTGGCATACTGTGTCGAAGGCGGCAGATAGGTCCCAGAGGGTTGAGGGCTGATGTTTCTCCGTTGTCCAGTTGGCGTCTGATGTCGTCTGTGGCGGCTAGGAGGGCGGTCTCGGTGCTGTGGTTCCATCCGAATCCTGACTGGGAAGGGTCCAGGATGTTGTTGTCTTCGAGGTGACGGGTCAGTTGCATGTTGGCGATTTTTTCAATGACCTTTGCCAGGAATGGGAGCCTGGAGATGGGACGGAAGATTTTGAGATCTTGACTGTCAGCTTTGGGCTTCTTCAGGAGGGCGTGGATTTCAGCATTCTTCCAGCTTTCCGGGAAAGTTGCTATTTCGAAGGAGATGTTGATGACCTTCCGTAGTTGGGGGGCGATGATTGTGTCAGCTTTGTTGTATACGTGGTGAGGGCACAGGTCCGATGGAGATCCTGAGTGGATGGAGTTCATGATCTTGAGTGTCTCTGTGTCGTTGACGTTGGTCCAGGAGGTCAGGTGGTTGGTGCGGGTGGTACTTCCGGGGATGGGGTCTGGTGTGGTTGTGGTGGGGAAGCTGTTGTGGATGTAGGTGATTTTCTGGAGGAAGTAGGTGGACAGGGAGTCGCAGAGTGCTTGAGATGGTGGGATGTCATTGACATTGGTGCTTGGGTTGGAGAGTTCTTTCACGATGTTGAAGAGCTCTTTGCTGTCGTGTGCGTTGTTATCCAGGCTGTCTTTGAAGGAGGATCTCTTGGTTGTTCTGATGAGTTGGTGGTGCCTGCGGGAGGCGTCCTTGAGGACTGTGTGGTTGTCGGGGGTGTGTTCGTGGAGTCATTTCTTTTTTAGTTTCCGGCAGTCGCGTTTGGGGGCTTGGAGCTCGTTGGTGAACCAGGTGGCTTTTTTGCAGGCTTGGTTGTTGGGAGGGTTCTTGAGTGGCGCTAAGGAGTTGGCTCAGTTGGTGATCAACTGACTGAGGTTGAGAGCGGCGATGTCTGGGTCGGTGGGGTCGGGGGGGGTTCTGGGTGAGGGTATTGTTGAGTTGTTCTGCGGTGACTTTGCTCCAGCGGCGGCTAGGTAGTTGTTGGGGGCGGTGGTGCTTGGTGTGTTTCTTGAAGGTGAAATGGATGCAGTGGTGGTCGGTCCAGTAGAGTTCGGTGGTGTGGTTGAAGGTGACGTCGGCGCTTGTGGTGAAGATGGGATCGAGCTTGTGGCCGGCGATGTGGGTGAGTGTGGTGACGAGTTGTCGGAGTCCGAGGTTGGCGAGGGTGTTGATCAGTATGGTGGAGTTGGGGTCGTTGTTGTTTTCGAGGTGGAAATTGAGGTCTTCGAGGAGGATGTAGTCCGTGGAGGGCAGTGCGTGGGTGCTGGCGAGTTTGGCGATGGTGTTATTTAAAGGGTGCTCGTGGGCCCTGGGGTCTGTAGATGAGAGTTCGTCTGAGGGTGGTGTTGGGATCGGTGTGGATCTGGAAGTGTAGGTGCTCGGCGGTCTTGAGGGTGTCGTCCGTGTGGGTGGAGATTTTGAGGGTGGTTTTGTGGGCGATGGCTATTCCTCCTCCAATGCCATAGGTGCGGTCTCTTCAGGTGTTCTTGTAGCCGTTCGGGATGGCGATGTCGGGTGCTGAGGAATCGTTCCACCAGGTTTCGGTCAGGAATGCTACCTCTGGGGCGGTGGTGTTGAGCAGGTCCCAGAGTGCGATGGCGTGCTTTCGTGCAAAGCGGGTGTTGAGGAGTATGCAGTGGAGGTGGTTGGATTCAGCTTTGGGTGGTTTCGCTGTTTTTTCGCAGGTGAATTTGCAGGTGTGGCAGGAGAAAGGGCCAAAGGTGTTCCTTGGAGAGGATTGGAAGCAGTCTGTGTTGTGGCCAGGGTTGAGGGAGATACGGTCATTGGCGGTGTAGCAACGTCTGGAGGTGCGGGGGTTCCGAGGACCAGGGGGGGTGGCGCTGGTCGCGGTCCAGGCACAGACGGGTGCAGATGGGCTTGCCTCTGGCGCGGGTCCGGCGCGCCAGCGGCGCGGGCGTGCATCGACCACCATTAAGAAGGGAGGAGGGAGGGAGGAGCAGCTGGGAGGCGGGAGGGAGAGCTGAATGGGGGCGCGAGGGGGCGGGGCCGCAGGGACGCAGCGGCAGGGGAGCGGTGAGCAGCTCAGAGAGAGCCGAAGCGGGGGAGCGCACAAGGGGCAAAAGCAGGAGAAAAAAGTGGAATAAAACAGATGAACGCGCCAAAAAACGGGCACTAGCACAAGGGTGAAATCAGACAGAAGGACACGGCACAATAATAACACAGGCACAAAAGAGTAAAATCAGACAGAAGGATACAGCACAATAATAACACGGGCACAAAAGAGTAAATTCAGACAGAAGGATACGGCACAATAATAACAAGGGCACAAAAGAGTAAAATCAGACAGAAGGATATGGCACAATAATAACACGGGGCAGGAGACAGGCACGGGCACAAAAGAGTAGAATCAGACAGAAGGATACGGCACAATAATAACACGGGCACAAAAGAGTAAAATCAGAAAGAAGGATACAGCACAATAGTAACACGGGGCAGGAGACAGGCACAAGCACAAAGAGTAAAATGGGACAGATGGACACGGCAAAAATAAAAAACAGAGCACAGAAACCAAAAAGTATTAAAGCAGAAGTCTAGCGACGCTTACCAGAAGCCCACTATACACCAGAGACGAGGCGCAGGCGGGCGCCTGCGGGTGGAGGAGGGCCTCGAACACGCGAGCAGCAGCATGGGCGGGGGTCGGGGACACGGAGGCAGCAAGGTGGTGCTGCGATCGTAGGGGAGCGAGCTCCTGGCCAAAGGTAGGTCAGAGGTCGCTCACCCTCGACACGCAGCGACCACCATTAAGAAGGGAGGCGGGAGGGAGGAGCAGCTGGGAGGCGGGAGGGAGAGGCGAATGGGGGCACGAGGGGGGCGGGGCCGCAGGGACGCAGCGGCAAGGGAAGTGGTGAGCGGCTCAGAGAGAGCCGGAGCGGGGGAGCGCACAAGGGGCAAAAGCAGGAGAAAAAAGTGGAACAAAACAGATAGACGCGGCAAAAAACGGGCACTAGCACAAGGGTGAAATGAGACAGAAGGACACGGTACAATAATAACACGGGCACAAAAGAGTAAAATCAGACAGAAGGATACGGCACAATAATAACACGGGCACAAAAGAGTAAAATCAGACAGAAGGATACAGCACAAAACTAACACGGGCACAAAAGAGTAAAATCAGACAGAAGGATACTGCACAATAATAACATGGGGCAGGAGACAGGAACGGGCACAAAAGAGTCGAATCAGACAGAAGGATACAGCACAATAATAACACGGGCACAAAAGAGTAAAATCAGACAGAAGGATATGGCACAATAGTAACACGGGGCAGGAGACAGGCACAAGCACAAAGAGTGAAATGGGACAGATGGACACGGCACAAATAAAAAACAGAGCACAGAAACCAAAAAGTATTAAAGCAGAAGTCTAGCGACGCCCACCAGAAGCCCACTAGACACTAAGGATGAGGCGCAGGCGGGCGCCTGCTGGTGGAGGAGGGCCTCGAACACGTGAGCAGCAGCGTGGGCGGGGGTCGGGGACACGGAGGCAGCAAGGTGGTGCTGCGATCGTAGGGGAGCGAGCTCCTGGCCAAAGGTAGAGAGCCAAAGAATACCTTCCCAGGGGTGCCCTTGGATGGTGGGGGCCATCACTGGACAATTCCCCACTTTGCCCATGCCTTCAAACATCTCTGATACTATGGGGCATATTTAAGAGCCACTAGCGCAATTCTAATGGCACATTAGCTCCATATTTTTATGCTAATGTGGCATTAGAAGGCCAAAAACACAGCGCCATATCTACAAAGTGGCACAATGCATGCATTGCACCACTTTGTAACCCTTTGAGCTACATTATGCCTGCACCAGACATAATGTATGCTACTGGGGGGTTCCCCCGTTAGGGAGGCTGGAAAAATGGCGCAAGGAAATCGAACAGATTTCCTTGGATCATATTTTTGGCACTTTCACTGCCTGCTCAGAGCAGGCATTAAAAGGGGGCATGCCATTTAATACAATTGGCCCTTATTTACTCTGCAGGCGTAGTGCCAGAATTTTGCTACTTTTCCTGCAGAGTAGATCAATAGCGTTAAAAAAGTTAAGCTATTGCCCTCCACCCTGCGCCATAGTGTGCCGTATTTTGAATATGGTGCACACATGGTGGCGGTAGCGGAGCACTAAAGAACACAAGAAATGTGGTTCTGCAATGTGTAACGAAAGCATCATGTTTGCATCCGCAGTGAACACTGTATATGTGACATTATTCTCAAATACAGGCGAACACAAGCATCACCCAGGAAAAGTCCTCTTCCTCTCTATAAAATGTCAACCAATTTGCCTGGACGGCTGTGGAATAACAATAAAACACCAGGGAAAAGGATACTTTAGCCTATAGGAGCACTGTAGAGTATTATGTTGGAGGTGGGGCTCTGTTGCACTAATGTAATACAGAAAGATACTTCAGTAAGGTAGGTGATCTCTGCTGATGTCTGTATTGAGTACAGGTCACATGTTCATTCTTCTGAGACTGGGGAAGTGAATAAAGTTAAAATGGCTAACAGTAGCTTTTATTATTATTTACAATACTTAGAATTGTCAATATCTACTGTATCAATAACTTCACCAAAGAAGCCTTCAGCAAAGTCAACCTATCTGGCTTGTAACCACTTCATCTGAGACATATTGGATATCTGTGATATGTTTTTATAATGGTAGTATAGAGCTCATTAGCAATGCCACCAGACAGCTACAGCTGTGTGTAGCCAGAAACTAACAGAGTGTCTGGCCTGTCTCAGGATATCTGTACTAGTGACATGCTGACAGTGTTATTGGTTCAAAGGGGCAGGGTACAATCGAAGACAATAGTGTGCTGCCACAGCACAGTGATAACTAGCATACTATCATTAATAGAAGCATCATGCAGGTGTGTGGTGTTGCGGGACAAGGAAGTTATAGGGGTGTTCATGATCTCTCTGGGTGGCATCAGCAGTGTTGTTTGGCATTTTGTAAAAGTAGTCACAATTTGCACTCAAATATTGTTTAGGAGTATGCAGTGATCAATTGGACCACTGCCTCCTACTAAAAAAAATGTTGTTTTCAACATTCACAATGGGAGGCGACCCCTTCTCATTTGTGAATGGTTAATGTTGGCAAATTGTTAGGTGCATATTTATCAAAGTTTTGCATCACCCTTGCATCACACAAGCTACCTTAAGGACAATGCAAAACCTAGATATGATTTGGCAAGTAAAGTAAGTCCACCTTGCGAAGCCATGCAGTGCTTATTAAATCTGTAGAAACACAAGGTTACGCAAGTCACTGCCTTCATTACTCTCCCGCATGGAAGCATTCAGTGGGTGGAGCGTGGGCGGTCCCACACATCCACTCATAGATTTTGACGTAATCCCAGACTTACCATGAGTGGTAGACATGCAAATGTATCAAAATGATATGCCTTCCCAGGGAGGCATGATGAATAGAAATATGTTTACTTCTCCTCGTTATTTCCTCTTTCTACATGTGCTGCATTCTTCCATACATTTAGAAAGTGTTAAAAGCCTCAAAATATTGTTTTGAAGGTGTCCAATGTCTGCGCAAAAACAATCCTGCCTGCAACGCAGACACCCTTGTACCATGGCGCAAGGGTGCCTGCATTTGGACTAGACAGCCAAAAGTGTGCTAGCACTAGGAGAGAGGATGTGGAATAATTGCAAAAGCGGACGACTTTGAAGCTGGGGAACCTGGAGGGAGTCTCTGTAGGTGGCTAAACATCCTTTGTTTCTGGGCAAATCACATAGGGCCTCATTAAGGAGTTTTTGGGTCGGGCTGTGCTGCACAGATTCCTGCTACACTGCTCTGCATCAAAAGAATGTGGGGTATCTATGAGATACGGCACATTCCTGTCTTTTCAGCTGTGCTGGTGCACAATGGGCTGCCATGCACCAAATAAGGCCCCCTTGCACCATGGTGCAAGGGTGTCTGTGTGGGAGGGATGATTGTGTTTCAGCAGGAAGGGACACCTTCCTGGACAAAAACAGTCACAAGAGACGTTCTCCTCTTTTTATGTGTGTTGCAGAATGCAGCACACAGAAAAAGGAAAAACAAGGAGAAATAAAGGTATTTCTTCTCGTTGTGCCTCCCTTACTCCTCCCCTGGGGAATGTATTCCCAGGTTTACAAAATCTTGCAAGTCTGGGTATGTGTCAAATGACATTGGTGTGATATGGGAAAACCCACCACAACACCCATGGCATGCCCTCCTGTCGCAGGATGAGTCAATGAAGCCACTAGCGATGCATTGACTCAGTCCATATTTCCATGGATATGAAAGGTCACGCAGGGTGGCTTTATGTGGCCTTGTAAATATGGCCCTGCAGTGAATGATGCCAAGCAAACTTTCCGAACCTGGTTTCACATACAGTTAAAAATGTCTCAAAATTCCTTAAGATGACACTGGGCAAAGAGAGAATAGAGGTAGTGGTAGGCAGGGAGAAGAGAGGTTTGGATATGGAAATAGACAGAGGGAAGCTAGAGAGACACAGAATACCTTCCAAGGGGGACCCTTGGAAGGTGGGTGTCCTGGGAATTCCTCACCTTACCTTATGCCTTAAAACGTCTCTGATACACTAGGTTTGATAGCCAGGCCTGGATCTGTTTGGATGAGACAACAGGGGGGTGGATGTGCAACTTTCTCTTTATGCATTTGTTTGCCTTGCATTGGGATAGACACGCTTTTTTGTGGCCACTGCAGCACACTTTTGTCCTCGCCAGCAGTCAACTAATCAAACTTCATGGACGGTATAAGATGTGGAGCCAATATAATCATATTCACAAGGTCATGAAATGCCACGCAGGCTGGCTTTACATGGCTTTGTAAATATGGCCCTGCATTGTGCACCGCTAAAAGTGACACTCCGGCAGTGCAGAGGGGCTTGCAAATAAGCCCCTTAATCAGTGCTTAATTTGTAAATAAAAACATGCTGGTGCCCAAAGCCCTCCTCTTAAATATGTGGCTGCTGCTATTAAACGTGCGAACAACGAATACCAATGCAGCGTATTCCTGAAGCCATCTCGGGCCTCTTCACTCTATTTACAGCCCCTCCCTGCCACTCCAGCTCACATCTGAAGCTTTCTGCTCTCTCCGTTTGTGACGCTTTTTCGTTTTTCTCCATCTTGATAGATCTGGCACATTCCTTCACTCTTTCTTTCACACAGCACATCATGGATTTTGGTAGCAAATCATGACTACACACCATTGCTTAAAATGGGCCGGTACTGTCCGGTAGTGAGTACTGGCACTTTTTTACTTCGAGAGGGAGAGTACCTGCACTTCTCAAGATAAACATAATATCAGAAGTAAGCCGGCACACTGACACAGAGTACCTGCATTTCTATTTTTCCATTTCAAGCACTGCTACACACCATAAGAAACTGGTATTTAGAATGGATGCCCCTTCTAAATATCAGTTCTGTGTGGTTTTCTAAATCTGTTTAATGAGCCAGAAAAGCGTTTCCAAATCGTTATATGGGCTCAGTACATTTGAAAACCCCTTGTTAATCTGGCCTTAAGGTGACCTGGAAGGAAGACCAATCTTAAACCTGGTAGTTTCCCATTGTGGAGATATCAGTGTAGAGGTGTTATGCTTAGTTGATGGAAGCACTTGTGATGGAGAAATTAGGGTTACAGTTCTGCAAGTTCCATAAACTTTTCTGGCAGAATATGTTTTTTGCACAAAAATGAAAGGTTTGCATTTTAAGGGCCTGATTCATGAAAAAGATAGCGCCGCCTTTACGTCATTTCTTTAAGCAAAAGCTGCGCAAACCTACAAAATAGAATTATATTTTGAAAGTTTGTGCCGCTTTTGCGTCAAAAATGACGTAAAAGCGGTGCTATCTTTTCATAAATCAGGCCCTAAGGCCCATATTTATACTTTTTTAGCGCCGCATTTGCGCCGCTTTTTGACACAAAAGTGGTGCAAAGTTACAAAATACAATTGTATTTTGTAACTTTGCGTCGCTTTTGCCTCAAAAAATGACGCAAATGTGGTGCAAAAAAAGTATAAATATGGGCCTAAGTTTCTCTCAAAACGTGTTGCCATTACAATTCCTTCTGTTGCTGAATATTTCTCACAATAACTAACATTTGGCAGAGATATCCTGGTTTTCATCTATTCATCTTCACAAAGTTGCGAAGAGAATCATTTGTGCTCACCTTCTGACTGACCACCGGGTGTCTGGTCTCGCCACTGCCTGCTGCTGGCGTCCCTCAGCTCAGGAGGGTGAGTGGTGGTGCCTGGTCTCACCTGTGACTGCTTCTCTCTCCTGTCACCTCAGGTGGGACCCCCCTTAGTGAGTGAAGTGGAGATACCTGTAGATATAGAACCTGCAATGCAAATTAGGAGGAAGGTCTTAAAGAAAAAACTGTTTCCACAGAACCAAAGAAATCAATCACCAGCAGGAAATTCCTGTCCTGCAACCACTCACCAGAGGGCGAGGAATTTCGACAAACAGATGTGAGAGAATTAAGTTGTTTTAAAACGTTTAGTTGTGTGCTGTGAAGCCCTAGGGTGTGGTTCGTGCTTCCCAGATCCCATCACGTCGGCACACCTTGTTAAACACAATAAACACTACCAGGCCAGCTCTAGCCCTAAGTACATATGTAAACTGACTGATATCCATCGCATTACTCATGCATGCTCTCTAAGAACGAGTCCCATAATGCAGGAATCTCACGTCTCTCGCACATATTCGCAAATGCACTCACCACAAGGAATGCTGTGACTGGCTGGCCACAACCTGACCAGAAAGTTGCGGCTGCCAATTTAACGTCCCAGGACACGGTCCCAGGGGCTAAAACATAAAATCAAAAGAGGCATAAGAGGTCAGGGTGGAGGCACTTGACCTCAGGGCTGTGATACAGGGATCTTTGAGGGTAAAATAATTTTTTTCACGATGCACAATATTCATGAGTACGATGCAATCTTCAGCGTGGCCCCACCCTCCAGGTAACGTCATAATAAATTTGTCAATCTCGGTCACAACGAATTTGCAAAAGATCACTGAAAAAAAAAGAAAAAAAAAACATTCACAGATTCCTTCCTACACTAATTCCAGGCCAGGCCCTATGGGTAACCCCTGCTGCACATGGCCAAAGGGTGGGCCCATCACAAGTTTGCATTGTTATGTGGGCTGGCCGCACCCCAGCTTTCCGCTCTATGCGGCCTGGGGTTGGGTGTTTATAGGGATTTGCTGTAGGGTCTGGCCACAGGCCAAGCCCTGCGGCCAACACCAGCCGCACAGCAGCTGTTGGGTTACCATGTAGTAAGTAAAATTACTTTACTTTACTTATGTTAAAAGAATCTTAGAAATTCACTGAAAAAAAACAAAGGTTACAGGGATGTTATAGTTAGGTTCTGAATTTACTCGTACAAAACCATAGAAATTCAGAAGTTATAGTTAGAGTTATTTCAAGTTACAATAACTCACGCCCTAAGGTAAATATAACTTGCGCCTTCACCTTTGGTTTTTTGAGAGTCATGGCATTTGTTCACTTCAGCAGACTCTCACTCAGGACTCATTTAGGCTATTTTTTTAGCCTTTATCAACTGTAGAGAGCACTGTGTTAAATTCAGTTTGAATGCTTGACATGTGTCAAGTAAACCAAATGGGTAAAAATGCTATCGTCTTTCTTTTCATCCTAAAATAAGCTCATTCTCCAAACCACTGTGTTCTTCATGCATTCAATAATCCAAACCAGCATGTCCGGATTACTTTTGCAGTCCATCAAAATGAATAAATCATACCTGTCACCTCCAGTTCCAAATAATTCCTCAGTAGAACTCAAGTTTTCTTTAGGTGCCACACTTATCTTCCTCCAGGAACTTCAATCATGAAAATCAACTGCTGTTGTAATAAAAACTTCCTCACGCTCCACCACTTTAGCAGATTCCCTGTGTACTGGAAAGTTCCAAATATCCAACACAGTCTCCGGGGGGCACTCCAGCCTTAATGCAAACACTGTAGATTGCGGTTGCCGGTGTGCTCCAAATCGCAAATTGGTGGTGGTGCACGGTGAGGCGACCAAATAATTCCCAAGTGAGAGCCAAGTTTTCTTTAGGTGCTGTATATATATATATATATGTATATATATACACACATATATATATACATATATATGTGTATATCTATCCAAACAATTACTCCAGCCAGGCGAGGCATCTATCTCGCTACAAGTGTGAATAATGAGTCTCCGTCACAGGGTAGAATTGAAGTGAAGATTTAATTGGCAACACATAGCCAAAGCATTTCGGAATATGGCAGTAGGTAGTCATAGTTAGGACCTAGTTTTTATAGAAAAAACTTTTTTTGACTTGGCTATGTCTTTGGAGCCGTTTGATGAATCGTCACAACATTTTCCAAACAAAAAGGGTGTGCCAAATGAATCTTGTTTTGCATGGGAAGTTTCGAGGGGGGTGAGAAAAATGAGGGGAACAAAAAAGTGTATTTCCTATGTTAATTTCCATAGGGTCTTTAGACAAGCCTACACCTTGAATCGCTGAACGGAATTACACCAAATTTGAAGGAAGCTATATCTTGGTGCACAGATTGTGCTTATTGTGACTTGATGTAAATCTGTTCAGTAGTTTCTGAGATATTACAGGGTCAAAAACTATAGATATCTAGGGAGGCAAAAGATCCATGGTGAGATGTGATTGGCTGTCAACACATTAGCCAGGAAGTGCTGGCAGCCATCTTGGGACTCGGACTCAGCAATGGCTCAGAGGAGGCTGCGGAGAAGACCTGTTTCTTGTCTAGAAAGGGCTCTTTCTGTTAAGGGGGGGCTGATTTATTTGCCTGAAAAACAACAGTAGAATAGTCAGCTCAGCACACTTGCCATGAGAATGAAAACCGAGCTTTGAAGCCCTTAATACTCAGAACACATGCTGCGCTTTCACCACGCTTTTTGTGCTTCAAAGAGAGTGGTGTTGTGTCTTCACAGGTACAACCTCTGCCTTGACTACTTTCATGTGCGATTCAGGAATGTGAATATACACATTTTAATCAGAGATTTTAACCTGTGCGCCTTTGTGCTGCAATGTGGACCAATGCTCCCAGGGCTCTGTTCTTTACAAATATCCCCCATGAGACCAGCACTTCCGGGTGGGAAAGGTCATAGTAGTTTCTGGGGTTAGCCTTGAGCACTTTAAACTGTGCTCACAATTCGTGGTTGCAACAAAGTGCCTGGAGAACATGCATTTTAAGACTGGCAATGCTATCTTGGGTGTTGCTCGCTGTGCCAACTGGCTCTGAGACTGGGCTGATGGTTTAACCGGATGAAGGTCTGCCACCCTCTAGACATGCAGGAGGTTTTAGTACATGTTAAAGAGTGGCGTGTATAGGGGAAGGTCACTACAGGTCACCTTTAGGAGTATGGGAACGAGCTGTGCCCAACTACTCCAAATGGGTGCTTCTGCCAGTGAGGGTGTTCTCCATCAATTGCAGGGAAGGTACTTCTGTTGAAGGTGTCAGGTTGAGTACTTTAGACGCTAGATGACCAGGCAGAGTCTAACGCTGCATTTAGGCGCTAGAACTCTGGTACCTGTGTGGCCTCTGCCTAAATACCCCAAAACAGGGGGTGGGAAGGGCGAGAAGCTGAACAGCAATGGCTGGAAGCATTTATAGAGCTTATAGACCTTATAGACCTGCCTCCCTTGTGTTTGGGTGATATTATGAATGGAGAGACTGATATCCAGCCAGGAAGACTCCCTCCACATCGGGGAGACAGATGCTCCACAGGGTAAGCGTCCATCATCAGAAGCATGAAATAAATAAGTACATTATTTGTGCAGCATGGCAAATCACCCATGGGGGTCTTGAGGTGCTGAATTGTAGGCACAAAGGGATTTGCCCAGAAACACAGTATATTAAGCAAACACTGAGACTTGAACCGGTGTACCTCAGCTCTAAAGTCGGGAGCGCAGAGCGTAAAGCCAGTGTGATGGTTATTAATTCAAATGAGTGATGTTTCAAGTTATCATCTGAAATGCAATAACTGTCACTCAGGTTCATTGCAGCTTGTGAGCGCAGTGAGGACATGGGCACTTCTACATAGCGCTCTTCACATACTCAGCTGCCTCTTGACACTGTTCATCAAAACAACTGTGAGCCACCTCTCAGACTCACTCCGAAGGCAGAGCCTCGGAGCCTAGGGGGACTGGGGGTGCCCCTGACAGGCCAGACCACCTCTGTAGGGGGCCCAAGTCTTCGGAGACATTCTGGGGGTCATTACAACAATGGCGGTAAAAGGCGCTTACCGCCGTGCAGAAGACCACCAAAACACTGCCGCGGCCGCGGAATTCCGGCACAGCTATTATGACCCACATCTCGGAATCTGCCGAAATTCAGACACCCACAGAAGACCGCCACACCAAAGGTCAGTGTTAAACTGGCGAAAACAATACCTCCACCTCCACGCCAACAGAAACCCGCCCCTGCTATTACGACCCACGAATCCACGTGGCGGTCTTTCAACCGCGGAATTCCATTGGTGGTACACACCGCCGCGCTCAAAATACACACACATTGGACAATTCCAAATGCACACACCTGATACACATACAAACACCACTCCCACACACCCAACGCAATATAAAACACACACCCACATCACCCACAAACCCCTACGACCAAAAATTATTCACGAAGGCCAGAGAGACAGCACAGATTAGACAATCCCACCACACAGAGGCACACAACACCATCACCAACACAACATCCACGCACAAAACACCACACACCACTACACATCACCACACTCATCAACACATACACCACCCCACACATCACCCACACCACCCCATGTCACGCCAAAGACACGCCCGCTTTTCCGAGGAGGAGCTCAGGGTCATGGTGGAGGAAATGCTACAGGTAGAGTCACAGCTATTTGGCTCACAGGTGCAGCACACATCCATAGCCAGGAAGATGGAGCTATGGCGCAGAATAGTCGACAGTGTCAACGCTGTGGGACAGCACCCAAGAAATAGGGAGGACATCAGGAAGAGGTGGAACGACCTACGGGGGAAGGTGCGTTCAGTGGTCTCCAGGCACAACATCGCGGTTCAGCGGACTGGCGGTGGACCCCCACCTCCTCCCCCACAACTAACAACATAGGAAGAGCAAGTCTTGACCATCATGCATCCAGAGGGCCTCGGAGGAGTCGGTGGAGGAATGGACACTGGTAAGTCAATTCATAACTTTCATATCTCCCACCCTACCTGCATGCTATCACACACCCCACCCTTACCCCCTCCCCTATCACTCCAACTCCTCACTAATGTACTCATAACACAAACCACACATCCCAACACCAAGCCCTGCATGACACAACTAAGCATGGACACCCAGCACTAAAGCATGCTCGCTGCACATACCCACAACACCCCCCCAGCCATCATCACCCAACCCCCATACTGGAATGCTTGCCCTGGGGTACACGCTCACCCACCAAATGCACACCATGACACACACGCATGCAATAATCATGTCCTTATGCCCCAGCAGGATCACAAAGGACCGTCACCACCCCGGAGGGTCCAGACAACTCCACTCCACCCACAGAAGAGGCCCACAGTGACGATAGCAGCTCTGTCCTACTGGATCCTGATGACCAGCCCGGACCATCGTGAGCCTCGGGACAGTCGGTTCCTCTTGCACAGGCACAGCCCAACACTGACCTTCCACCCTCTGGTAACACCAGCACAGCACCCACCCAGCAGGCCCAAACCTCCGTCCCCAGGACAGGTCAATCAGCGGTGTGTCCACCACTACACGGAACCCAGCGTAACCCACCACCCCAACAACAACAGGGACCTGGGGGCAGTGGTAGTGGGCACATGGTCCAGGGGACGTAGGCCCAGGAACACAGGGGAACTGGGAGGGCTGCTGTGCGACAGGGGGCGGACAGGCCAAGGGAACCCACTCTCCACAAGGCCCTATCCTCCATCATGGGAGCATACCACCACTCCCAGGAGACGATGGCGACGGTCCTGGACAAGTTTCAGGAGAGCCAGCGCCTGCAGGAGAACCAGTATTTGGGATTCAGGGAGGAGCTCAGGACCATCAGCTCCACCTTGGGCACCATTGTAGGGGTGCTGAAGGACATACAGCAGACCTTGAGGGACACCGTGGCACTCCAAGGGGCCCCTGACACTAGCCAGGACGATGAATTGTCCACCACCTCCGCCGGCGCTAGTGGACAGGATGCCCCGCCACAGGACCACCACACCAGCACCCCACCCCCTGCAGACGGAAAACCACCATGCAAGTGGGCCCTGAGATCCAGGAACAGGACAGAGCAAGATGGTAAGACCCCCGCCAGGAAATGAGACCACCCTGATTGTCCTCCCACTGTCCCACTTTGTGACCCTGTCCATACTTAAACTGCCCCAGCTCCACTTCCTATGCCCATATGGGCGGTGCACCTGTGAGACTAATAGACTGGACTCTGCCATGGACATTCCTCCACCATCACCACTCACCATTTGACAACCCCCCTCCATTTTTGAGCACTTCAATAAACACCCTTGAACCACAAAACAATCTGGAGTCAGTCTATGATTTGGTAATATGTATTATCAATGACAGTGTCAAAATGTGTTTCTATTTGTAAAGGCAACATACCTATGTCACACATCACAAGTCCTTGAAGGATGCAAGCAGATGACACATGTTGGTAACCACACCTGTGAAACCGTAATAGAAAGGAACAACTCAGTTACCAAATAATGCTATGAAATTAGACACAGGATAGAGGAAGACGTGTGACAGTGAATGTAATGGTAAAAATGAAACTTTTCTCACTTGTGTGTCACTGGAAATATTGCTGTATGACTGACTCCCTGTTGTCTTTGTCTTTTTCCTCAGCTTCCTCCTCATCACTGTCCACAGGCTCCACAGCTGGCACAACACCGTCATCTGGACCATCCTCCTGCAGAAAAGGCACCTGGCGTCGCAATGCAAGATTGTGAAGCATTGAGCAGGTGATGATGATCTGTCACACCTTCTTCGGTGAGTAGAATAGGGAACCAACTGTCATGTGGAGGCACCTGAACCTGGCATTCAGGAGGCGAAGGTGCGTTCGATCACCCTCCTAGTCCGCCCATGGGCCTCATTGTACCGTTCCTCTGCCCTGGTCCTGGGATTCCTCACTGGGGTCAATAGCCAGGACAAGTTGGGGTAACCAGAGTCCCCTAATAGCCACACACGGTGCCTCTGGAGTTGACCCATCATATCAGGGATGCTGCTATTCCGCAGGATGTAGGCGTCATGCACTGAGCCAGGGAACATAGCATTAACCTGGGAGATGTACTGGTCTGACAAACAGACCATCTGTACATTCATAGAATGATAACTCTTCCTGTTCCTCTACACCTGTTCACTCCTGTGGGGGGGGACCAGAGCTACATGTGTCCCATCAATAGCACCTATGATGTTGGGGATATGTCCAAGGGCATAGAAGTCACTTTCACAGTAGCCAAATCTTCCACCTAAGGGAAAATGATGTATCTCATTACGTGTTTCATCAGGGAAGACAAAACTCTGGACAGGACGTTGGAAAACATAGCCTGGGACATCCCTGATGCCATGGCCACTGTTGTCTGAAAAGAGCCACTTGCAAGGAAATGGAGCACTGACAGCACCTGCATGTCAGGGGGGATTCCAGTGGGATAGCGGCTCCAACTGGGTACATAGTTCCTGGATTGTGGCACGATCAAACCGGTAGGTGACGATTACATGTCGCTCCTCCATTGTCAACAGGTCCACCAGCGGTCGGTACACCGGAGGATTCCGCCATCTTCTCAAATGTCCCAGCTGACTGCGCCTAGGAAGGACAACAGCGACCACAGAGTCAATTTTAATCAAGGTATGTACCCACAGTTACACAGAAGACTACACCAAACACAAAACCCTTCCTGTATGTGTGTTGAGTGTAGGCCTAGATATGTGTGACGCAGAAGTAAATGAAGCCATGTGGACCCCTGAAATGGCGGCTGCCTGACCTCCACACTGGGACAATGGGATTGTGGAGTAACTGCGTTGCTGTTGCACACCGTCGCGGTAGGCGGTCGTAGACCGTGGCGCAATGCTGCATTGATTAACATCGGACCCTATGGGTCCCAGGAGCCAATGAACAAGTGCGCCGGCGGTGATGATAAGCACTGCCGCGGACGTCACCGCCGCGGACGTCACTGCCATTTTCTATCTGTTCAATCACTAGATACCTGATCTTCGACAGGAGAGGACCTACACTGCAAGTGCTGCTGTGACCTCGGTCTGGAAGCGAGGATGGCTGCTGCGTCTGGGGAAAGGGCCCCTGCCTTCACTGCTCAGGAGTTAGAGAAACTAGTAGACGGGGTCCTCCCCCAGTACACGCTACTCTACGGTCCTCCAGACCAACAGGTAAGTACACAGGGAGCACGTTGTATGGGCTAGGCCTGGGTGGAGAGGGCTGGTTCTAAGAGGGAAGGGGGCAGAGTTCAGGGAACATGAATGCATGTGCCAAATGGCATGGGTAGGGAGGGGGGACACTGACATCGACAGGGCAGTTGGTAATGGCTTCTCTTCTTCTCTTGTGCATGTCATGTAGGTCAGCGCCCACCAGAAGAAGGACATTTGGCGTGCCATCACCAAGGACGTCCGGACCCTGGGGGCCCACCAGAGACGGGGCACCCACTGCCGAAAGAGATGGGAGGACATTCGCCGCTGCAGCAAGAAGACAGCAAAGGCTCAGCTCGGGATGGCCTCCCAACGTGGCCCCCCTGATGTTCCGGATCCTGGCGGTGGCCTACCCTGAGTTGGATGAGCGCTTGACGGCATCACAGCAGACACAAGGGGTTGAGTACAACCTCATTCTGTGGACTTTGCGTGCCGTGGAGGGGTCTGGGTGGGGGAGGAGGCCTGTGGGTGTAGCTAGGCCAGGCAAAAATACGTAGACAAGGCCCCTCGGTAATGCAGGCCATGTGGCACTCTACCCCACCGCATTATAGTGGCAAGTACAGGTAAAGATGCCCCTGTGACATCCATGTGTGCAGATGTCCACCATAGCCATGTAGGCCAGATCCCAGGAATTGCATCTGCAGAGGCAAGGAGAACGGCGTAGTGCAGGGGGCAGCTGTGTCTGTATTGTCCGCCAACGGTAGCGGTATGCCATGCACTCAACCTGTTCTTCTTCTGTCTCCCCCCCTTTTTGTCCTTTCCCTGTTCTTTTGTGCATCAGCATCATCAGTCCGCAAAAATCAATAAGTAAATACAAGATCAAAAAAGAACAAGAAAAACACTGGAACAGACATGAACCAGTATCTGACACAAGGAAGAAGGAGCGAAGACACCATCCAAACAGAAAGTGTTGCAGCGCAAGGAGGGAAAGAATCACAGCTCCTAAATACCCAAAAACAGGAAGCGACCAACAGGAACTGCAAGGACACCATATTAGATAGAGAAAAACACATAGAAAGTAATGGACGAGGAGCCATAGAAAATAGGAAACCAAAGCATGCTGGGAAGAGAGGGGAATAATGGGAAAGAAGGAGAAAACATAAAGGGAGGCACAAATGAGGGCGACAGAAAGAGAAAGAACAACAATAGCAGGTGAGTGGGGGAGGGTCAGACATGCCCGAATGCGTGCTGCGCTATGTAGAAACGAGGCCCCGAATGTTTGGCTCGCGCCGTGTCACATATTTACCTCCAGGCACAGAAACGACACACAAGGAGAAGGCGGACCCAAATAATGGCGCAAAGCCTGGTTAGCACCATTATTTAACGCCTGGGTCAGACCAGGCGTTAGGGTGCAGGTAGCCCCATTTCCATGGAGGAACACCATCGAATGGGCACAAAGATGCCCACCCCAAGCACAAAAAACACTGCCACCCACACCACAGGGACACTGTAGGAGGAGGGAGACCATCCCAGGTAGGTTGCAGGTAAGTGTGTGTGTATGTGTGTGGTGTGCCATTGGGGGTCCCTTTCATGGGGCCCCCTGCCTGGCACTGGGTATGTAGGGCTTGCCCAGTGGATACTGGTACACTGTGGTGGCCATTGGGGTGGTGAACATGACTCCTGTCTAGACATAGAAAGGAGTCATTTTTTGGCTGCTTGTGCCTCAGAAAATGACGCTAGGCTGATTAGCGGCAGCATTTTTCCCGCTAACCAGCATAGCGTTATTTCTGACCCACTAGCGCCATCCGCCCGGCTAGAGTCTTTTTTTATTGGGCTAGCCATTCCTTTGCTCCATCATGTGTCATTACTTAAATATGGCGCACGGCCGACGCTATGGAATGGCGTTAAGAAAAATGACGCACAACTGACCTTGCGCAGTTGTGCATCATTTTTCATAAATGTGCCCCTTAATGCTTTAGATGAGGCAAATTGACTACCATAAATTGAGTATTATGACTTTGTTTCTTTTAGAAAAAGGGTCTTACCCTTGTCCAAGTAGGAATCACAATCCTAATCATGGTAAATAACAACACAATCCAAATTATCCTGTGCTCACCCTCGGTAGTTTGGCACAGAGCAGGCAGGATTAATTTAGAAGGCAATGTTTAAAGCATTTGTGCAATAACATATACAGTTACACAGTGAAAACACAGCAAAAAGTACTCCACACCAGTTTAGGAAAATAGATAATATGTATTTGAATGAAAAAAGACCAACATGACAAAAATCCAATATGCATAACTCAAGATATCATTTTAAAAAAAAGGTTAAATGAGCCTCAATCCTTAAGAATCAGTGGTTGTATCCTTGTAGCACACAGTACCCAGGATGACTGGGTCACAGAGGAGGAGATGCATTAAAAAATAGGGTGCTTCATCGGATTATCCGGTGCGGCATAGATGATGCATCATTTCTTTCCAAGCTGCACAGTGATGCATTGATTTACAAGAGCGCAGCCTTGGTTCCGAGGAGGTGCGTTGAAAAATGAGGCGATGCATCAAAATTTCTAGTGCGGCACAGACCATGCATCGTTTCTTCCCACACTGCAAGGAGAGGAATCACTTTTCAGAAGCACAGCCTTGGGTCCTCACTGTGATGTGGGATATTTTGACGCCCACGGATGATGCTCTGAAAATCCTTGACATACAGATAAGAAGGAACTGGCTCTGCATCAATCTGGTAGGTGGTGCATGGATTTTCCAGTGCACCAGGATTTTCTTCTCTTTGGTGAAGTCTTTGTGGCCTTTAGACTTCAGAACTCAAGGAAAGCTCAATCCAAGCCCTTGGAGAGCACTTGTGGGGAAGGCAGAGTCATTCAGGCAGAGTCAGGTGTCAGCAGGGCAACAAGCAGGGCAGCAGTCCTTTTCAGTACAGCAGTCTAGATGAGTCATTTGGGCAGCCAGGCAGTCCCTCTGACAGAGTTCAGGTTTACATCCAGAACTGTCTGATTTGGTGGGATCAGAGTCCAAATATATATATATCCAAAAATGCCTTTGAAGCAGGGGAAACTTCAAAAAGTGGATTTCAGTCTAGTGCTTGCTGCCAGTCCTTTGTGTGAAGGCCTGCCTTTGAAATGTAAGAGAGAGCCCCTCCACTCTTCTTGCCCAAGGAGAGCTATTCAGTATGCAGATGTGACTGAGGGTCCTGTGTTCATAGTTGTCTGGGTGGAATGCAGAAGCGGAGCCCTCAACCAGCACAGACCAGACGTGGATTGGAGGCAGGCTGTAAGGCACAGATGGCAGGAAGTGCAGAGAAATGCCCACTTTCTAAAAGTGGCATTTCTAAAATAGTAATATTAAATTCAGCTTCACCCATCTGATCAGCTCCCTCACGAAGGACCCCACAACAGCAAGAAACAACCTCCACAAGAGACTTCATGCTATCGCCGACTGGATGGATTCAAGCCGCCTCAAGCAAAACGCAGTCAAAACAGAGGTCCTCATCCTCGACAGCAACCTCTCTGCCTGGAACGACTCCTGGTGGCCCACTTCCCTCGGAACCACCCCCACCCGACAAGTACGGAACCTGGGCATCATCCTTGACTCAGCACTCAGCATGACTCAGCAAGTCAATGCAGTCTCCCCTTCCTGCTACAACACCCTCCGCATGCTCCGCAAGATCTTCAAATGGATTCCCGTCAAAACCAGAAAAACAGTCACCCACGCCCTAGTCAGCAGCCGACTGGACTTCGGCAACATGCTCTATGCAGGAACCACGGGCAAACTACAAAAGAAAATGCAACGTATCCAAAACCCCTCTGCCCGACTCATCCTTGACGTCCCACGCAACAACCACATCTCTGCCCACCTCAGAGAGCTACACTGGCTACCCGTATCAAAGAGGATTACCTTCAAACTACTCACCCACGCACACAAAGCCCTCCACAACACAGGTCCAGCCTACCTCAACAACAGACTCACCTTCCACACCCCCGCCCGCCAGCTCCGCTCCGCCAGCCTCACCCTCGCCTCCGTCCCCCGCATTCACCGCACCACCACCGGAGGAAGATCTTTCTCTTACCTCGTTGCCAAGACCTCGAACTCCCTACCGCTCCAGCTACGCCAGACCCAAGACCTCCTGGCCTTCAGAAAACACCTCAAAACTTGACGTTTCGACCAATAGCTCCCCTCTCTCCCCCTCCAGCACCTTGAGACCCTGACGGATGAGTAGCGCGCTTTATAAATAAATTGATTGATTGATTGAGCAGTAAGCAGGATTTTCTATTACCATTCTAGCCGTAGTAAGCATGACGGAGCTACTCCTTTCAGATCATGAGAGCAGCAGTCCACACAGTAGTGAGAAACAAATTAGTGAGTTTTTCACTACTAGGCCATGTAAAACACATAAGTTAATGTCCTGCCTTTTTCTTACATACCACCCTGCCTTATAGGTCACCTAGGGCCTTCCTTAGAGGTGACTTATATGTAGAAAAAGGGGAGGTTAAGGCTTCGCAAGTACTTGTAAAGGCCAGGTCAAAGTGGCAGTGAAACTGCACACACAGGCCTTGCAATGGCAGGCCTGAGACATGGTTAAGGGGCTACTTATGTGAGTGGCACAATCAGTGCTGCAGGCCCAACTAGTAGAAATCAATGTACAGGCCCTGGGCACTGTAAGTGCAATATACTAGGGACTTACAGGTAATTTAAATATGCCAGTTAGGTAGGAACCAATGTTACCATGTTTTTAGGGAAAGACCACATGTAGTTTAGCACTGGTTACCAGTGGTAAAGTGTCCAGAATCCTAAAACCAAAATACGAGGTCAGAAAATGAGGAGGAGGAAGGGAAAAAGTTTGGGGTGACCCTTCAGAGATGGCCATTTTTCAACAGTTTTGCTACAATATTTAGAAACGCAGAAGTGCGGTATATATCGTCATTTATTAAAAAAGATAATATTACACCTTTGATTACAGAGCTGATGACACTTAGGACACAGAAAAGTGTCTGTGTGGCTGATGGTGACCACAGGACACAGAAGCAATAAAGGCATGTTGTTCATACCATACCCCCTCTCACACACTCCCTCTCAGACCTATACAGCCACTCAAACACCCACTACTGACCCATACTTCTACTCACACACCCACTACTGACCCATACAGCTACTCACACCACCACTCACAGACCCATACAGCCACTCATATGTTTACTCTTTAACTCATTAAGACACTCATACACCCACTCAGTCACTAACACACCCATTTACTGACCCACAAAACCACACACGCACCCACTCAGTGACCCAAAGTGCCACTCACACACCCACCCTCAGACCCATACATCTACTCACACACCCACTACTGACCCATATTGCTACTCACACACCCACTCACAGACCCATACAGCCACTCATACACCTACTCACAGACTCATTAAGCCACTCACACACCCACTCACATATCCATACAGCCACTCACACATACACTCACAGATCGATACAGCCACTCACAGACCCATGCAGCCACTCACATACCTACTACTGACCCATATATCCACTCAGACACCCACTCATAGCCCCATACAGTCATACACACACCCACTCACAGACCTTTAAGACACTCACACACCCACTCACTGACCGATAGACCAACTCACACACCCATTTACTGGCCACAAAAAACTCACACACCCAGTCACTGACCCATACTGCCACTCGCACACCCACTCACGGACCACACAGACACTCACACACCCACTCACAGACCCATACAGCCACTCAGACACCCACTCATTGACACATACAGCTACTCACACACCCATGCATAGACCCATACAGTCACTCATACACCCACTCACAGACTAATTACAACACTCACACACCCACTTATTGACCCATATAGCCACTCACACACCAACTTACACACTGATACATCCACTCGCACACACAGGCACACATTGATACAGACCCAGCTGCACATGGAAACAGCCACTCACACACCCACGTGCCCACTTATATGCCCACTGACACACCCAACCACACACCGATATGGTCACTAACACACCCACTCACATACTGAAAGAGACATGGACACACACCCATAGAGACACTCAGACACCCACTCACACACTGATACAGACTCTCACATACCCCAGCACACACTGATGCATCCACTGACATAACTAGACACACTCCAATGCATAAACTGACAGAGCCAGGCACACACTAGTGCACACACTAACATACCAAGACGCATATTGCTGCAAACACCAACAAACCCAGACACACACTAGTGCACATACGCATGGCACACACTCATGCATACACTGACATAACCAGGGACACACTAATTCATACACTGATACACCCAGGCACACACTGATGTATACGCTGACACACACAGGCAGACACTGAAACATACACTGACACACCCAGGCACACATTAATGCATACACTGACACACCCAGGCCCTCACTGATGCATACACTAACACACCCAGACACACACTGATACATACACTAATACACCCAGGGACACACTGCTGCATACACTAATATCCCCAGACACACACTGATGCATGCACTCACATACCCAGGCACACACTGATGCATACACTAACACACTAAGGCATACACTTGCATAAACTGACATACCCAGACACACACCATTGCATACACTGAGACACCCAGGCATACCCTAACATATATATGCTGACACACCCATGCACACACTGATACATACACAAACACACCCAGGCACACACTGATGCATACATTGATATGCCCAGGCACACACTGATGTATACTCTGACACACCCATGCACACAATGATGCATACACTGACACACCTAGGCACACACTGATATCTACACTAACTCTAAAAAGCAGGTACATAACTGTTGTCAAATGTTTTCTAACTGAAACATCAGTAAAAAACTTTGGGTGCTGCAACCAAAAAAAACTATTAGCATGGATGATTCTTCACTGCATCTAAACAGTCAGCCACAGAGGTAGTATTTAAGCCAACTGGCATGTCGCAAGACAAACAATGGGTAGTCATGTGCCCCAAATTAGGACCACAGCTGGCAGTGTTTCTGTTGCTTGAAGGTGCTGCAACACTTGGCCCTGATACAGAAGGATGATCTCTTGTTTTTCTCTCATGCACCATTCATTGGTGTGATCTTTGATGTATAGTCTTCAGATGTTTCAACATCAAATATGTATTGTGGCTGTATTTCTTACTAGTTCCTCAAGAGTGTTCCTTCCCACAGATGGTGCATTTTACTATTTTGGCTGTTACCTTTTTTCCCCCAAAGAAATGACAAATAATTTCCAAACATTGCTTTCTTTTTTATGAGGTGGTGCATCATCTTCTTCCTCCTCCTCCACAACAGTAGGATCTTCCTGCTACATAGGTAATTGTGCTGCAGCCATTTGGAACAATCATCACTTCTCAGCAGGTGGAAACCACAAAAACACCAGCTACTGCTAACTGTGTGCTTCTCAGTCAGTATCCTACAACTTGGGTGGGGGTTTCATCCAAAAAAAGGTGTGGTCCCTATGTGGCCAATGAAATGAGCAGGTTTCATTGTGTCATCACTCAAATCAGTGGATCCTTTTTTAAAAAAAACAAAACTTATATTTTTCAATTTTGTGGAACAATATGAAGAAAAAGCAGCAGACAGTAGTGCATACATGAAACAGTAGGGCACACAAAGCCCAGTTATGTCTATACAGTATACATTTCCAGTATTTCTGAGTACATCAGATTCCACAGTGTTCAATCAGACTAGTACCCCAGGGACTCCCCACACCTTGGCTGCAAACTGACTGAGATATGGTGCTGCCTCAAGTGTTTCATCACCCACTTTCATCATTACTTTCATCTTCCATTGAGGTGGGTTCTAAATCTGGGTCAAGGAGTGTGATACTCAGGTCTCTCCATTCAAATAGATCGTCAGTCAGTTTACCGTCTCATCTGTTGAGTTTCATGTGGGTTTCGTCTGTGAGAGACCATTCCAATATATCTTTGTGCCATTGCAGTATTGTAGGTACCCACTGACCCAGCCATGTAATTGTGACCATACGCCTAGCCAATACCAGCATTAGGTGTAAAAATGTATAATGCATCTTCCTGCCTTTTGGTCGTTTGACATTACCCAAAAGACAACATTGAAGGGAAAGGATCATGTGTAGGTGCCTGGTGCATGTTATGTCATCAACTACCTGCCTCCAGAAGTCATGAACCTGAGATCAGAGCCATGCTAGGTGCATAAAATCAGTGCTACTGACTCCACAATGGGGGCACTCATCCAAGCGATTTGGGGCCATGCGCTTCATGCTTTTAGGAGTGTGGTAGTTTCTATGGAGGAAGTTGTAATGTATTAGCTTAAAGCATGCATTACACAAGACAGAGTTCATCAGTACATTGACTTGCGTCCAATCGCCGCCTTCTAGTGGAACATGTAAGTCTAAGTTTCATGCCATGCGTGCCCGAGGAGGTTGTCTGGATGCATTAGCGCACATTGCTCTGTAGAGCAGAATTATTAAATGTCACCCAGAGCCGCAAGTTAGTAAAATTCCAAGTGTCTGTGAGGGGGTGAGCGCTGCAGTGTATGTTAGCTAGGTAGCTTTTACATTTCAGCCAATCCAGCATAATGCTGGAAATTACCAGGACTGAGAGTGAATTCTTACAAATCTCCTCAAATGAGATGAAAGTCTCCCCTGGGTACAAGTCCCTGAGTTGGGCGCATCCACCCTCCTCCCAGGCCTGAAATGATAAATTATACAGGAATTGCCTGACCGGTTTCAGCACCCATACCCCAAGTTTTCTGTGAAATTGGGCTCGTCTCAGCACTGATTGCACAAATATTTGCCAATTGTGGGCCGTTTTTCGAACTATATCAGGCAGGTTCCCCAAGATCCCTGCGCCCTCCATCAGTAATTCTGGTAGATGTTCCACCTTCATGTCTGTATTTATCATTGTAAGGGACCAATATGCTGCAGGATTACTGTCACCCCCAGATTAAGGAGCATACATATTTCACCTTCCCATAGTCAGAGGTAAGATACCTGTTTCTGATGCCTCTAGGAGGACTTTGAGGAGTCTGTGTGTTATTGTGCCTGAAAAAATGTGGTAAAATTCAGGTGGGAAGCCGTTGCTACAGAGTGATTTGCCTTGCGGAAGCTTCTGCAATTCCGTTCTAAGGGGCATATTTTAACTTTTTGGTTAAAAACTGTGCTAATGCAGTTTTGCACCAAAATGTTTACCGCCGGCATGCACCATAATTATGGAATGGCGCAAGGCGGCGCTAAGCTTGGGCTAGCATTAACAAAAATGACGCTAGCCGGGTGGGGGGGGAGGTAGGGGAATAGGAGGTTGTGCATCAAAAAATGACAGTAGGCTGCTTAGCAGAAAAAAAATGCCGCTAACCAGCCTTGCTTCATTTCCAGCTTCCCAACCATCCTAAAACATGACTACTGTCTTAGAAAAGACAGAAGTCATGCCAACCACCCCTATGGCCAGCACAGAGGACCAGTGTCACCTGGGCATGGCATTTGCACCCAGTGCCTTGTTAGGGCCCCCTGGCACTTTAAAAAAAAGAGACAAAAATACCTACCTATACTTACGCTACTTACCTGGGATGGGGTACCCTATCCTCTGGAGTCCCTCTGGTGTGGGTGTTCCTGGGACTTGGGGCGGGCACCTGTGGACACATTTCATGGTGTTTGAGCATAGAAATGGATCCAGAGGTCCCTTAACGACTGGTCTGACCCAGGCATTAAATAATGGTGCTAAGCAAGCTTAACGCCATTATTTGGGTCCTCCTCCCACCTCTGCGCCATTTTCGGTACGGGGGGATAAATATGGCACTATGAGGGTAGAGTCAATCATCTCATTGACCCATGGTAGGTTCATGCATCCGAAAAATGGTGCAAACTCCAATATTATGATACTAGATGGGTCTAGTGTCAAAATATAAATATGGTTTGTGCCGAATTTGCGTAAAAAAAAATTACCGAATTTGACGCAATTATGTCCCTAAGTTCCTCCCACCCTTTCTGGCCATCTAGTGCCTTTGAAGTGGTAAGCGCTAGTTTGGGGATGTCCAAGTTCTCCAAGAAGGGAGAATAAGTGGATATACTTATGTTTGGATCTGCTGTGTATACACGCTTTAAGTGTATGCGGAATATATCTATGATGTCGGTCCTAAAAGTGACTCTAGAACTGTCTGGGGCCATCAGGTATGTCACAATAGGTGGGGTATGCTCCCTGTGCAAAATCCAAGGTCAAAGGCACCCCTATTTGTCACCCTCTTGATGCAGCAGCTGGCTATATTTTGTCATAGTGTATTTATCTAGGCAATCCCAGACATCCCTAATGCACTCACTTATGGTGTGCTCTCTTCTGTGTGAGGCTACACTAGCCGCATTTGTTGTTTTGGGCATTTGTGAGTGACTGCTTCTCCCTTTTTAGTTTGTCCTGTAGTTGTCTACGAACCCCATATTTTAGTCCTAAGCAGGTGCCCCTTAATACCTCTTTGAGTGCTTCCAATTCCTGGGCCTACTCCCAGTGGAACCCCAGTTAGTCTCAAAGTAACCCGCCAGGGAAAGCCACAGTGCCTCCTTTCCTCTACAGTCATCTAGTATGTCTTCTGGTATTCACCGTGACCTTAGTGCTGCATCACCCAGCATAACTGTACAACGGACAGGTGAATGATCGGATAAGAACGTCCCGTGTGTGATATTTGAATGTTGTCCAATCTAGGAAATCCCGCAACCAGAAGCCTGTCCAGCCTACTGTAATGTTGTGTGTGGGGGAGTGGTGAGTATAGATACTTTGTTCTGAGTGTTTTACCGCAGTATAACCACTGGTCCTATGTTAGTCATGACTTCCCGGAGAACATTCACGATATTAGGCTTTGTGCCTGCCCTAGCAGGAGTCCTATCTAATCCTGGGTCCAAGCTACAGTTAAAATCACCCAGCCATAGAAAAGTCAAGTCTACCACCTGATCAGTGATCAGATCCCGTACTCGTTGCATCTCTTGCGTAGGTAGAGTCAGACAAATGATACATCTGCCCCTCCATGTTTTAGCCAATTAAGTGGCATTCATGTCATCTAGGTGGGTGTGCTGCAGGCATAGAATGTCAATTTTGTGGCCCTTGAGGAAGGTGAGTATCTTGTGTCTCTTATGTATGTGCCTAGTCACCGGACTTTCCAGGTTTAACTTTGTATGCTCCCCTCATCCCTGATCTGGATATCCAGTATGCATTACTTTTTCCCTACACACTCTATGTGACTACTGCTGAAAAACAAACTAATAATGCAAACTAACCCTCCCACCCACGGACAAGTATAGTGAACCCACATGACTATTAATATCCACTGATTGCACATGCCAGGACTTGCACCGCATCCCTGCCTGTACAACTGGGACTGGCTAGTATTCATTGTGTAAACTACATCCTGGCCAGTCTGATAGTTCTTCTGATAGTCCAGAATTTTTGTTGTTTGTGCCCACTCTCACATCCAGAATGACGGAGCACATAAGACTGTCTCCAGAGGGATAATCAACCTTTGGTCCTGCGGCCCCTACATTGTTGTTTTTTTCTAGTCAACCTGTATAGCTTCATAACATGCATATACATGTTAGTAGTCGCCCCGGGCAGAGCATTAACAGGTACTTGCATGCCAGGTGCACATATTGAAAATTGTCAAGCTCCCCTTTTCCCATTCAGTCACCATTGTTTAGACCATTCAGTCGTATCCAGTACCCCCTTTCAGGGCAATCATTGTGTCTAGCACAAAGTACGGCAACACACTGGATGCATCTGTGTACGTTTCCTCTGACTGCATTCGCAAGTCTATATTTGGTTCGAGGATTGGTGCGTCAATAGTGCTTAGATGCATGGTGTGTCATCACTTTGTGGGGTCCCAGTGGGTGTGAGTTTGGGCTTGAAACTTCTGCTTGGTTCTGATCATAGAGTCTGCAGGGGTGGACGTGTCCCTCACATCCAGGAGGGGCTAGCACCCTGTAGGGAATCCATAGGTTCACTCCTGATCTTTCACCACTCCTAGCCGTTCAAATAAATGGGCTTTCTCCTGGTGTATTACTTTGAGTTTTGCCGGGTACATGAGCATGTTCCTAAGGTTGAGAGTTCACAGTTTCTGTTTTACACTGAGAAAAGATTTATGTTGTTCCTGGACCTGCTTCTTGTAGTCTGGGTAAATAGTGATTTTGATGTTGCCAAACAGAGAGACCAAGCCCTCCTGTGCTGCACAGAGGGTACAATCTCTATCACGATAATTTAAGATCTGGCAATAATGGCCCTTGAAGGCACCCCTGGGTGCGGAGGAGGCACAAGGGCTCTGTGTGTTCTTTCCACTACAAACAGTTCAGATAGGCCCCTTGATTTAAGATCAGTATACACCCAGTTGTTTGGTGGATGCTCCTTTCGTTCCCTCTGGGAATCCCAGGATACAAATATAATTTTGACGAGAGCGGTCTTCTGCATCCTCAGCCCATCGCTCCAAATCTGCTGTGATTTTGGACATTTGAGCCGTTTGACGCTTGAAGTCTGCAACCTCCCCCTGCAGTTCAGACATGTTACTTTTAGCAGATTTAACTTTTTTGACACCTTCCACAAGTCAGCTCTGAGGAGCTTGATGTCTATAGAAGACACCTCATTTTTGTTTTCAAAAGCTGTGAGAGACCCCTGTATAGCTGACAAAAGCTCTGATCTGGTCGGTGACGCATTCCTCCCTGGGGAATTATCAACATCATCATTTGTCCCCGAGTGTCTTTTAATCCTCTGTATAGGCTGTCAGGAAGTACTATATTGCGTGATTGAGTTTGTTGCATGAAGTTTCAGTGCTTTGTCCTTACCTCTTATACAGTGTGTTGTCTTGGCTGAAATGCCAGTACACCAGTTGTTGAGTCTATCACTTATGCTGGATTATGAAGTGGGCCAGTGCGAGGAGCATAAAAATAAATCAGCGCATGCCCAAACATCATCTATCCACGCCTGTCAACAACAGGGCAGTGCGTGCTCTACGGGCGACTAGAATGCAAAAACACAGCACTCTCAAGATAACGTAATTTATGCATTGTGCTGATATGTTGTTGTTTAACCTTTTGCATTCCAGAGTTCAATCCTGAAGACTTATTTTTAAGGTGCTTATAAATACTGTTCATTTACAATGTATTGCTGCAGGCTTTCAGAGTGTGTCAGGGTGTGGTCCCTTTCCAGGGCCTTCTAGAAGCTTTCCCTGCAGCATGCCTGGGTGTGGTTGTGGGCTGGGCCAAGACTGTATCAAAGAAAGCCAGCCCAGCTCCACGTGGTCACTATTCAGAGGTCCCGGTGCAGAGCAGCAGCAACTTCCTGAGCTCCTGTTCAAGTGGCCTAATTTGATCTTCCAGGCCTCTGCCCTTCATTCACATTGGAGTTCCTTAATCAGGGCAGTAAGACGGAGGTTGGGCTGGGCCTCCGACCCCGTTATCGAGGACGCTCGAGTTCTTGGGCATAATTCTTGCATGATAAACAATTTTACTCTTGCGCGTGTGAATGTGCGCTTGGGCGTTTCGTGGCATTTGCATGCTGACATTCGAATCAGCAAGACACTCGATTCATGTTCTTGTGATTTAACTCTTGATATTCATTGTGCACTACCATTCCTTGACGGTTACATGGTGGCATTCAAATCGGCAAGACGCGCGATTCATGTTTTTGTGATTTAACTCTTGATATTTATTGTGCGCTACCATTCCTTGACAGTTACATGGTGGCATTCGAATCGGCAAGACGCACGATTCGTGTTCTTGTGATTTAACTCTTGATATTCATTGTGCGCTACCATTCCTTGACAGTTACATGGTGGCATTCGAATCGGCAAGACGCACGATTCATGTTCTTGTGATTTAACTCTTGATATTCATTGTGCGCTACCATTCCTCGACAGTTACATGGTGGCATTCGAATCAACAAGATGTGCGATTCATGTTCTTGTGATTTAACCCTTGATATTCATTGTGCGCTACCATTCCTCGACAGTTACATGGTGGCATTTGAATCGGCAAGACACACGATTCTTTCCTCCTGCTTAATTCATGTTATTCATTGTGCGCTACCATTCCTTGACAATTACATGGTGGTATTCGAATCGGCAAGACGCACGATTCATGTTCTTGTGATTTAGCCCTTGATATTCATTGTACGCTACCAATCCAGAGCAGTTACATGGTGGCATTTGAATCAGCAAGACGCACAATTCTTCCTCATGCTTAATTCATGTTATTCATTGTGCACTACCATTCCTTGGCAGTTACCTGTGGCATTCGAATCGGCAAGACGCGCAATACTTTCCTCGTGCTTAATTCATGTTATTCATTATGCGCTACCATTCTAAGGCATTTACTTGGCAGTTTTCGAGTTGACAAGTCGCATGATTTATTCCTAGAATCTATGTTGTGTTATTCATGGTGCACAATCCTTCTATGGTGTTTACTACCTATGTGAAAATATGCAATGTGTGCAATTCATGTTCCAACAATTTGAGAGAACAAAAAAGATCAGAGTGCCCAGTCCAAAGTAGCTTTCTTGTTATCATATCTGGCTAAAGATGCAGCTACCTGGGCTATTCCTCTTGTGTGTAAAGACAGTCCCCTGCTTTACCACGGGAGAAATTTTGTTATTGAATTTGAACAAGTTTTTGATCGTAGAACTGTAACATTGTCAGCAGATTGTGAATTATTAGACTTACGACAAGGGAATCAGGACTTAGTGTCATATTTAGCAAACTTTAATCGGCTGGTAGCCGAGACATCCTGGCCTGAAGAAAAACAAGCGGCCCTGTTCTACAAGGGACTCAAAGAGGAGCTAAAATATATTCTAGCTCAAATAGACCCGCAGCCTACAGACTGTCAAGAATTGATAAACCTTGTTTTGAGGCTGGATCATCGTTTAACAGAACGAAAGGGAACATGCAAAAAGACTGAAAAATATCCCTGGCGTGTTCACGATCATAGAGACTCAAGAACTCCGAAAGAAAGAACACCGGAACCCATGGAAATTGGAACAATCAGGAGACCTTTTACCAAAGACGAAAAAGACCTACGTAGAAAGAATGGACAATGTCTCTATTGTGAGCGCAAGGGTCATTTTGACAAAGAATGTCCAATCAAACCAAAGAACAAACGAGGTTCGGTTCAGAAGGTTGCAGCCAATGCACAAGTCAAGTCGGCAAACTAAAACACCCAAGATCCAAAGAAGGGTTGCTCTTGGGTGTCACAGAGGACCCTTCACAATCTAGACACCTCAAACTGGGTATAAAAGTTCAGGTAAAGAAAAAGACCTATTTCAAGAAGGCTCTAGTCGATTCTGGGGCTCCCGGGAACTTTGTTGATGCCCAATTGGTTCGTGCATGGGGGATCCCATTTATTGAGAAAAAGACCCCAGAAATCATCCAGGCAGTAGATGGAAAACTCTTGACTGGAGGTCCGGTAACTCTTCAGACTGTCCCCTTGTCGGTGATTTGTGAAGATAAGAATCAAAGAAAGAAACATAAAGAGAAACTCATCCTTGACGTGATCCATGCTCCCCAGTATGGAATTATCCTTGGCTTACCATGGTTAACTCATCACAATCCAGAGATTAATTGAGCAGAACGAAAGGTCGTGTTCTCATCTGCGCTATGTAAAGAAAAATGCTTCCAAAAGTCTCAAGTATCAAAAGTTTGCAACTCTTACATAGCCACTGCCGCAGAGAAAGAAGTTAAATTGCCAAAACAGTATTCATCTTATGAAGATGTATTTGATGAGAAAGAAGCAGAAAACTTGCCTCCTCATAGACCTTATGACTGTCAAATTGATCTAATCCCAGGTGCAATACTCCCCAATTGTCGTGTATATGCCCTGTCAGAACATGAAAATCAACATTTACAAAAGTATCTAGATCAATTCTTGGAGAATGGTTTCATCCGCCCTTCTAATTCTCCTGCAGCTTCTCCTTTGTTTTTTGTTCCAAAGGCAAATGGAGATCTTCGAACTAGTTTTGACTATAGGGGATTGAACAAGGTCACCATCAAGAATAAATATCCCTTGACTCTAATCCTGGTCTTGCTGGAACAAGTAAAGAAAGCAAAAATCTACTCAAAGCTTGATCTACGAGGTGCCTAGCATTTGGTCAGAATGAGAGAGGGCGATGAATGGAAAACAGCGTTCAAGACAAGATATGGCCTTTTTGAATACACCGTCATGCCTTTTGGTCTGTGTAATGCTCCAGCTGCATTTAAATTTTTCTTGAATGACGTTCTTAGAGAGTATCTAGACATATTTGCCATAGTCTACATCTATGACATTTTGATCTACTCTGACAATGAAAATGAACATGTACAACATGTTAAGAAAATTCTTACAGCCCTTCGAAAGTACCATTTATATTGCAAACTAACCAAGTGTGAGTTTCATGTTACCACAGTTGAGTTTTTGGGGGTTATCCTTACCCCTCAAGGTATGGTGATGGCAGAAAAGAAAGTAAAAGCCGTATCGGATTGGCCCACTCCAAAGACTGTTCGTGATGTACAATGTTTCCTGGGGTTTGCAAATTTTTACCGGAGGTTCATAAATCCCTTCTCCCAGACAGTGGCCCCAATCACTATGCTACTAAGAAAGAAAGAAAAATGTGTATGGTCCCCAGAAGCGGATCAAGCCTTCTCAACCTTGAAGGAAGCATTTTCCACTGCCCCAGTCTTGGCTCATCCAGATGCAGATCGTCCCTTCCTAGTGGAAGCTGATGCTTCAGATGTAGCAATAGGTGCAGTCTTGTCGCAACGAAGCAAAGACACTGGCCAACTTCATCCTGTGGCTTATATGTCTAGGAAACTGAACGAAGCTGAACAGAACTATGTCATTGCTGAAAAAGAGCTTCTAGCAATTTGTGACGCCTTTAAAGAATGGATACATCATTTGTTGGGTGCCAAATACACTGTCACAGTATATACTGACCACCTCAATCTCCAGTTCATGAGTTCCGCCAGACTTTTGACTCCTCGGCAATTACGCTGGATGTTGTTTTTTGCCAAATTTGATTTTGTGGTAACTTTCAGACCTGGTAAAGACAATCGCAAAGCTGATGCCTTGTCCCACCAAGAGTCTACCACGTTGCCTGCAGTTCAAACCTCCAGACCTATCATTGCTCCAGACAAAGTCCTATGCATCATAAAAACTGAAGATTTCTTTGAAGACATCCGTACTTCTTTCACTGTTGATAAATGGCAGACATGGGCCCAAGCAGATCCCAAAAGGTCAATCAAGCAAGGATTACCTTATCATGACGCTCGTTTGTTCGTGCCCACTACCAAACTACGTAAGATAGTGTTTCATTGGTTGCATGTTCTACCTACGGCAGGTCATCCAGGTATTCCTAAGACTCTTGAATTAATCATACACTATTTTTGGTGGCCTACCCTGACAAAAGATGTAAAAGCAATGGTAAACAACTGCGAAGTCTGTGCTCGCATTAAAACAAGTCATACAAAACCGAAAGGGTTGTTGCATCCACTCCCAACTCCAATTCGTCCTTGGGAGCATATTTCTTTAGACTTTATTACAGGTCTACCAGTGGTTCAATAACATTCAGTAATCCTAGTGGTAGTAGATAGTCTCACGAAATATGGACATTTCATTGCCTGTAAGAAATTGCCCACCTCCAGTGAACTGGCAACTATTTTACTGAATAGAGTGGATCGCTATCATGGACTGCCAAATCAAGAGTCACAATTTGCCTCACATTTCTGGAAGACATGGTGCAAAACACTTCAAGTGACATCCACACTATCTACTAGCCACCATCCTCAAACAGATGGTCAAACTGAGAGACTAAATCAGACTTTGAAGCAATATCTCCGTGCTTACGCTGAAAAAGCACTTCATTTTTGGACATCAATGCTCTGGTTAGCTGAGTTAGTCTACAATAACTCATTCCACACTTCTGGTGGCGTCACACCCTCTTTTGGTTTGTTTGGCTATCATCCTGACACCTTGCCCATCACAATCCCTCAAGAAAGTTCTCTCACACCAGCTGTATCCGAAACCATTCAACATCTGCATCAAACCCAGAAATTGATTCAACAGCATTTAGAAAAGGCCAAACAAAAATACAAAAAGCTTTATGATAAGAAACATTGTGAGGGACCGCAGTATCAACCAGGTAATAAAGTGTGGCTTTCCACAAAACATATAGACTTCAAGAAGAAGCACATGTTCAACCCCAAGTTCATAGGTCCTTACACTGTTCTTCAGCAAATCAATCCTGTGACCTATAAACTACAATTGCCAAGATCATTACGGATTCATCCAGTGTTCCACACTTCATTCTTAAAAAAGGCAGTCCAGAAGGTCCGCCCTCATCCAGCTCCAGTTCTAGTACAGGGGGAAGTAGAATACGAAGTCAAGAAAGTGTTGGATTCCAAACTGAGAGGGTGTAATCTATGGTACTTAATCTCATGGAAAGGTTATGGCCCTGAAAGTAACTCATGGGTTTCCGCATCTGATATCCATACTCCAGTACTTGTGAGGCGTTTTCATCATCTCAATCCAGACAAACCAGGCCCTAGAGCGCATCTGGGAGAGAGGGTTACTGTCAACATCAGGGAAGTGCGCGCTCTACGGGTGACTAGAATGCAAAAACCTAGCAATTTCAAGCTAACATAATTTATGCATTGTGCTGATATGATGTTGTTTAACCTTTTGCATTGCAGAGTTTAATCCTGAAGACTTATGTTCAGCGTGCATATAAATACTGTTCATATGCAATGTACTGCTGCAGGCTTTCAGACTGTGTCATAGTATGGTCCCCTTCCAGGGCCTTCTAGAAGCTTTCCCTGCAGCATGCCTGGGTGTGGTTGGTGGGCTGGGCTAAGACTCTATAAAAGGGAGCCAGCCCAGCTCCACGTGCTCACTATTCAGAGGTCCCGGTGCAGAGCAGCAGCAACTTCCTGAGCTCCTGTTCCAGAGGCCTACTTTGATCTTCCAGGTCTTTGCCCTTCATTTACATTGGTGATCCTTGATCAGGGCGGTAAGACGGAGGTCGGGCTGGGCCTCCGATCCCGTTTTCAAAGGCATTCGAGTTCCTGGGCCTAATTTTCATGTTGAGAGATTTTACCCCTTTGCGTGTGAATGTGCTCTGGGTTTTTCTGGCATTTACATGTTAATATTCGAATCGGCAAGACGCGCAATTTGTTCCTCGTGTTTAACCCTTTACATTCATTATGCACTACCATTTCTTGGCAGTTACATGGTGGCATTCGAATCTGCAAGACGCGCGATTCATTCCTCGTGTTTAACCCTTGATATTCATTGTGCGCTACCATTTCTTGGCAGTTACATGGTGGCATTTGAATCGGCAAAACGCGCGATTCATTCCTCGTGTTTAAACTTTGATATTCATTGTGTGCTAACATTTCTTGACAGTTACATGGTGGTATTCGAATCGGCAAGACGCGCAATTCATTTCTTGTATGTAATTCATGTTATTCAATTGTGCGCTACCATTTCCTGACATTCATATTCTAATCGGCACGAGGCGTAATTCTTTGCCAGTGCCTATATTCATGTCATTCCTTGTACGCTTCCATTTCTTGGCATTCATATGGTAGTCTTCGAATCGGCAAGTCGCACGATTCCTTTTCTTGTGTTTAATTCATGATATTCAGTGTGCGCCACCATTCCTTGGCATTCACATGGTGTTCTTCGAATCAGAAATACGCGCAATTCATTTCTTGTGACTAATTCCTGATATTCATTGTGTGTTACCATTTCATGACATTTATTGGCTGACATTCGAATCGGCAGAACACGCAATTAATTTCCTGTGTTGAACCCATGCTCTTCATCGAGCGTTACCATTTCATGGCATTTACTTGGGGGTGCTTGAATCGGCAATACGCGCGATTCATTTCTTCTGTTTAACTTATGTTCTACATGGTACACAATCATTCCATGGTAGTTACAACCTTTGTGAAAATCTGCAATGTGCGCAATTCAGATTCCTGCAATTTTGAGGAAAAACTAAAATGCTAGAGTTCTAGATGTGATGTTGTATGTACATAATAAGTTCCTCAAGCACGATTCATATGATGGTTTAGAAATAATTCAGATTATTTCCTGATCCTCATGCAAAAGATAATACTTGAATTTGAAAGTTGCATTTAACCTTTCTTGATTCCCTCACAGGTATCCAGTCATCATGAGGCCTAGTTATTTAAGGCCATGCCTAAGTTGTCCATGTTTTCAGAATGACAATGCTTAGAGTCATAGACTAGTACATTCTAATCAGAGTATTGGAGCTGTCTTGTGGCGGAAGTGTTGGGAACGTGCACAGACCCCGAGGATCTGGTAACTCTGCCAAGTTCCTCTGCACTTCTCTCTTCCACTTCTGCCAAGGATCGACCGCTGACTGCTCCAGGACGCCTGCAAAACCGCAACAAAGGAGCAAGAAGACTACCAGCAACATTGAAGCACCTCATCCTGTCGGCTTTCTCAACTGTTTCCTTGTGGGGCATGCTCTGAGGGCTGTCTGCCTTCACCCTGCACTGGAAGCCAAGAAGAAATCTCCAGTGGGTCGACGGAATCTTCCCCCTGCCAACGCAGGCACCAACGTCTGGGTCCCAGCTCATCTTGATGAGCGTGGTCCCTGGAACAGAGGAGCTGGATCTAAGTGTCCCTGACAATCCAGTGGCCCTTCTGTCCAAATTTGGTGGAGGTAAGTCCTTGCCTCCCCACGCCAGACAGTAATCCTGTGTACTGCGTGAACTGCAGCTGCTAGGGCTTCTGTGCACTTTTGCAAGACTTCCTTTGTGAACAGCATAGCCCAGGTCCCCAGCACTCGGTCCTGCATTGCCCAGCTCGCTGAGTGGACTCCGACTTCGTGGGACCTTCTTTTGTTGGGCTGAGATGACCGCCATGCTCAGATCTTGTTAATGCCCTTTCAGGTACTTCTGCGGGTGCTGCCTGCTTCTGTATTGCTGAGTACCCCCTCGGTCTCCTCCTCCAAGGGGCAACCTTCTGGTCCTTCCTGGGCCCAGGCAGTACCCAAAATCCTCAAACACGACTCTTGCAGCTAGCAAGGCTTGTTTGCTGTCTTTTTGCGTGGAAACAACTTTGCGTCCTCCAGCAGACCGTGGGACATCTTTCGACCAAAGGAGAAGTTCCTGGCACATTCTGTTGTTGCAGAATCTTCAGCTTCTTCCACCCAGAGGCAGCCCTTTTGCACCTTCATCCGGGGTTTTGTGGGCTCCTGCCCCTCCTGGACACTTGCGTGACTCTTGGACTTGGTCCCCTTCCTTTGCAGGTCCTCAGGTCCAGGAATCCATATTCAGTGCTTTGCAGTCAGTTGTTGTCTTTGCACAATCCCCTATCTCAACTTTACTGTCTTTCTGGGGTAGTAGGGTAACTTTACTCCTACTTTTCAGGGTCTTGGGGTGGGGTATCTTGGACACCCTTAGTGTTTTCTTACACTCCCAGTGACCTTCTACACACTACACTAGGCCTGGGGTCCATTTGTGGTTCGCATTCCACTTTTGGAGTATATGGTTTGTGTTGCCCCTAGGCCTATTGTCTCCTATTTCATTTGATTGTGTTCAACAGTGTTTGCACTACTTTTCTAACTGTTTACTTACCTGATTTTGGTTTGTGTTTATATTTTGTGTATATTACTTACCTCCTAAGGGAGTTTATCCTCTGAGATACTTTTGGCATATTGTCACTAAAATAAAGTACCTTTATTTTTAGTAACTCTGAGTATTGTGTTTCTTATGATATAGTACTATATGATATAAGTGGTATAGCAGGAGCTTTGCATGTCTCCTAGTTCAGCCTAAGCTGCTCTGCTATAGCTATCTATATCAGCCTAAGCTTCTAGAACACCTCTAATCTACTAATAAGGAATAACTGGATCTGGCACAAGGTGTAAGTACTACAAGGTACCCACTATAAGCCAGGCCAGCCTCCTACACATGGCCATTGGGCACAGTGACATGTAGGGGGGCCCAAGTTGGGCACCCCGAGGCACTTAGGAAAAATAAAATAATATCCACCTCTACTTACCTGGGATTGCCCCCCCCCCCATCATAAGATGTCTTCCTGGTGTGGGTGGGGGTGTCCCTGGGGCCAGGGAAGGGCACCTGTGGGATCATTCCATGGCCTCTGACCATGGAAATAGGCCCACAGGTCTCCTAACCCCTGCCCTGACCCAGGCATTAAATAATAGCGCTTAGCAAGCTTAGTGCCATTATTTGAGGCCCACTGTTCTTGAATTTAGCACAGGGGGATAAATATGGCATTATGGCCATATCGTCATTTTCTGCATGAGAACGCCTACCTTGCATCTCATTGACCCAAGGTAGGTTTCCACCTCCAGAAAATGATGTTAACTCCATAACTTTGCACTAGACATGTCTAGCGCCAAAGTATTAATATGGAGTTAGGTTTGCGCTTAGTTAGAGTAAAAAAAATGACGCTAATTGAGCGCTAACCAAGTATAAATATGCCCCTTAGAGCGTAAGCCGAGCATTGTGGCCATACCCATAGAAATCTGGAGCATGAGTCAACAGCGATTAAGATGTATTTGTATGCACCATCAGGTGTCAAGGGACCACAATGGTCTAGGTACACACATTGTAGAGGTTTGTTATGAATTAGGAGGGGTGTCTCCAGTGGGTGTTTGATGGTGGACCCTTTTATTTGTTGGCGGACGTCACAACAAAGCACATACTGCTTGTTGTGTTTGTTTAGACCTGGCAACCAGTAGCGTGCTCGGAATAGAGAAATAATAGCCGCCACACCAGCTTGGGCAGGAGCAACTCCCTTGTGCGCTGCTTAACCAACTCAGGTCTTTGATCTTGGTTGGGGATCACGCAATCACCCACCCTGTTATTGTTAGTAGGGCAGTATTGAGGGTATGATATGTGGTAGGAATATTTGGCAGGATATGCCTTTGGCATGGGCTTGCCTTCAGCCAAATCTTTCACGGCAGCCAGTGTTTCATAATCCAACCTCGTCTGTGAACAGGTTTTTGCAGCAACAGAAGCCATAGGTACTGCTGACTTGGCTGCTTCATAAGCCAAGGTATTGCCAGTAACTTGTATTCCAACACGTTGTTTTATGTCCCAATGTATGAACTACATGGACTTTGGGTAGTGTTTCCTTCAGATCCGCTACTTTCCCCAACAGTAATTTGTGTTTAATGGTGTTACCTTTTGAATCTCTGAACCCATTCTGGTGCCAGTAATGCAGATACTCATTGAATGACTAGACACAGTAACACTAATCACAGACAATGAATGTTAGCTGCCCTGTGTAAGGAAATGCCTCCTTGGCATGGTTACCCACTGACTTTTTACCTTTGCTGATGCCAAGTTTTGATTTGAAAGTGTGCTGAGGCCTGCTAACCAGGCCCCAGCAGCAGTGTTCTTTCCCTAACCTGTACTTTTGTTTCCACAATTGGCACACCCTGGCATCCAGGTAAGTCCCTTGTAACTGGTACTCCTGGCACCAAGGGCCCTGATGCCAGGGAAGGTCTCTAAGGGCTGCAGCATATCTTATGCCACCCTGGGGACCCCTCACTCAGCACAGACACACTGCTTGTCAGCTTGTGTGTGATAGTGGGGATAAAAATACTAAGTCGACATGTCACTCCCCTCAGGGTGCCATGCCAACCTCACACTGCCTACAAGTATAGATAAGTCACCCCTCTAGCAGGCCTTACAGCCCTAAGGCAGGGTGCACTATGCCATAGGTGAGGGCATAGGTGCATGAGCACTATACCCCTACAGTGTCTAAGCAAAACCTTAGACATTGTAAGTGCAGGGTAGCCATAAGAGTATATGGTCTGGGAGTCTGTCATGCACGAACTCCACAGCACCATAATGGCTACACTGAAAACTGTGAAGTTTGGTATCAAACTTCTCAGCACAATAAATGCACACTGATGCCAGTGTACATTTTATTGTAACATACACCCCAGAGGGAACTTTAAAACAACTTGCGTTTCCCGCCGGAAGCGTGAGACTTGACACTCTGCACCCAAGGCCCCGGCTCGACTTGTGGAGAACAATCACTTCAGGGAGGACTCCCCGGCGACTGCGAGACCGTGAGTAGCCACAGTTGCCCCCCCTGAGCCCCCACAGCGACACCTGCAGAGGGAATCCCGAGGCTCCCCCTGACCGCAACTGCCTGCTTCTAAGAACCCGACGCCTGGTAGGGACACTGAACCCGCAGCCCCCAGGACCTGAAGGATCCGCCCTCCCATGCAGGAGTGACCCCCAGGAGGCCCTCTCCCTTGCCCAGGTGGTGGCTACCCCGAGGAGCCCCCCCCTTGCCTGCCTGCATCGCTGAAGAGACCCCTTGGTCTCCCATTTGATTTCAATTACAAACCCGACGCTTGTTTGCACACTGCACCCGGCCGCCCCGTGCCGCTGAGGGTGTACTTTCTGTGTGGACTTGTGCCCCCCTGGTGCCCTACAAAACCCCCATGGTCTGCCCTCCGAAGACGCGGGTACTTACCTGCTGGCAGACTGGAACCGGGGCACCCCCTTCTCCATTGTAGCCTATGCGTTTTGGGCACCACTTTGACCTCTGCACCTGACCGGCCCTGAGATGCTGGTGTGGTAACTTTGGGGTTGCTCTGAACCCCCAACGGTGGGCTACCTTAGACCCAAACTTGAACCCCGTAGGTGGTTTACTTACCTGCAAAAACTAACAAACTCTTACTCCCCCCAGGAACTGTTGAAAATTGCAGTGTGTCTAGTTTTAAAATAGCTATATGTGATTTATGTGAAAACTGTATATGCTATTTTGCTAATTCAAAGTTCCTACAGTACCTTCCGGCAATACCTTTCATTTGAAGTATTACATGTAAATCTTGAACCTGTGGTTCTTAAAATAAACTAAGAAAAGTTATTTTTCGATACAAAAACCTATTGGTCTGGAATTGTCTTTGAGTGTGTGTTCCTCATTTATTGCTTGTGTATGTCCAACAAATGCTTAACACTACTCCTTTGATAAGCCTACTGCTCGACCACACTACCACAAAATAGAGCATTAGAATTATCTCTTTTTGCCACTATCTTTCCTCTAAGGGGGACCCTTGGACTCTGTGCATACTATTCCTTACTTTGAAATAGTGCATACAGAGCCAACTTCCTACATCCTGGATTTGTGTGTTCCAGTGCATTCAACAGAGCCTTGAGTGCAGTCCGCTAAGGTCTGTTTGTAAGTGTGTTGTTGATGGAATTCACCATCTTTCATGTAACAACTCGTGACCACACAGGCAGTGGAGTATTGATGTTTAGTGCCTACTGCAGGTTGGGCTGAGACATCAGTGTACAGAATTATTTGATATTGTTCAATAGGCAATGTGTTTGCTGGAACTGGGTATTCAAGGTCAAAGTTAAATCGTACTTTATTTCAACCATAGGTCATAAAAGTTACACATAAAATGATAAAATGATTAGATAAATAAAAGGCGAAAGGAAGTGCATTCATTATCATTGTGCTATCACACTGGCTTAAAATGAAATGAAGTATAGAAATATCTAAAACCATCAAGTAAAGGCAGTAGAAAAAAAGATCGATCAAGGGCCTTAGCCTACTATAGTTCTCCAATATTCCCGATACATAACTCAACATCTGAAACATCTGCATCACAATGTTAAGAAAATACAAGTATTTGGAAAACTAAACAAAAAAAATTGTAGATTCAAATTTCCCAGATAGTACCCTCATAAGGATAAAAACAAGCAGTCCGACCCGAGGTTTAAAATACTAGGTTGATGTTATGAAGTGATGCAGTTCCATAATAATTTTGACAGAAGGAACCTGCTACATGCACAGTCATTGGAACAGATTTAAATGCAATCAAGTCATTGAAAGCACATGCACTATGTGGGTAAAAGCTTACATCGTAACTTAAAACAGATGTCAAATTTATATTAAAATGGCACGAATACCAAACAGATGCATAAAAAGTAGTTCTTTACGGCTAACACTGATGGTGATATAGCAGAGACATGGGTAATTACCCACGTGTTATCTAAAAGAAATCTGTTACAAAGCCATGTCCAAATAATTATTTGCCCATAACACAGGCTAGACACTAAAACCTGATGCTATAATAGACCTATGGCGAATGTACCAGGCTGCTTTCAAATATTTAGTGACTGCACTTACTACTAGTGTGGACGAATCATATTTACAAATTCTATAAGCATTAGCACGGTCTTATAAAAACAAAGCCTTGCACAACCGAAAAATCTATTTTGTCTGTGGACTCTTATATAGGGGAGAAAAGAACAGCACATGTTCGGTTGACTCCACACATGGATTGCAATTTATGCACTTATTGGCCATAGAACTATTCTTCGACCATCGGGCAGTAAAACTGTTAACTGGTAGAGTGCCGTATCGGAACTGAAGGAATTGAGCAAGAGCACGTGCAGGTATTGGGAGGTCGAAAAATTGCTCAGGCCATGGCTCCGGTTTAACGAGCAGAAACTCTGATGTAAAGCGGCCCACCCCATTACTGTGGAGGATCTGCTCATTGGCCTTCTCCCAATCTCTGTTTGACCAGTGAAATAGCATTAGCTTGGATTGACTCGGGCCTCTCCCAAAATTGCGGAAAACCCAAATCATCCCAGACTGATTTCATCTCCCTCAGCCAACTGACCTTTTTCCAGCTACTTTGGTGCTTTGTAAGGTCTTTGATTGCTTCGTGAAAAGGTTCCAGTTCCTCTGTTCTCTAAAGGCAGACCCAATATAAGGGAGACCTCAGACCCACTACATCTTTGATTCTATTCATTCCGAGATCAAGTCTAAGGGTGATCATCGGAGTGCCCTTCCCCATCCTAGTTATGTATCTAATGACATTGTTTTCTTTAATTTGTAGGGCGTCCACCTGTCTCTGAGAGCCCCATAGTTCTGTGCCATACAGTGCAGCACCTCGATTTGAACTTTGTAAATTTCAGCTATGGGGTTTAATGAGTGGCTAACTGAAGCTCTGGCTTTACATCCCAAGGCCCCTCCTCTTTGGCATATAATATGTGCTCCTTTTCTGATATGTGCGTCCCATCCACCTGAGTCCATCAGCCTGATCCCAAATAATCATACTCATTGACCCTTTCCAGTGGAGTAGAATTCATTAATATACTAGCTTTCACTTTCTTCTTTCGTGAGCTGCAAATCATGAACTTAGTTTTCCCAACATTGACTTCCGGGCCAAAGTCTCTATGAAATAAACATAATTGGTCAACCAAATTTTGCAATCCCAGGGGTGATTTAGCCAAGATGATAGTATCATCCGTATAAAGCAGTCCTGGGATTTTCTTACCTGCCAACCTAGGCGAATCATTATTGAAATCAGTTAGATACTTAATACAGTTCTTTATATATAAAAGAAAGAGGGTAGGGGCTAGGACACAGCCTTGCCTTACACCTCTCTCAATAGTAACTGGGTATCTTAGTTCACCATCCTTGCCACTCCTGATTTGGGCAAAAGTGACTTCATGAAGTCGGAAAATAAGGGTCAGAAGACCTTTAGGGACTCCCATGTTGGTAAGTGTCAGCCATAATTTATTCCTGGGTACCAGATCAAAGGCCGCTTGAAGATCAATGAAGGCCACGTATTGGTTGCCACCTCCGATATCCACAGTCCTCCGTTTGGTTGCAAAAAACCTCAGGACTGGATCTATTGTGGTAACCGCAGGTCTAAACCCTGCCTGTAAGTCAGAGATGGCCCCACTCTCTGTAATCCACTCTTCTAAATGAAACAAAATCTGGTTCGCAAAAAGTTTTTGAAAGTTGTCGAGTAGGCACATTCAATGATAATTAAAAGGGTCGCAAGGACTGCCTTTCTTGAAAAGGGGAACTATCTCAGCTCTCTTCCATGTGCAAGGAATAGGTGCTCCTGCGGCAACTGCGTTACAAACCTTGTTCAAGTAAGGAGCCCAGATGTTGGGATTTGATTTATAGAGATCACCAGGTATTTTATCGAGATCTTGGGCCTTTCCCCACTTCAGGGAAGCTATTGCTGCCTTAGTTTCTGCTAAAGAGAACTTGATTGGAGGTACACCAGATTCCCTATTGTCAATCAATTCCCTGAAATTAGGTTCATCTACCCCTGAATAAAGTGACCCAAAATGATTTACCCATACTACTGGGAGAATCAAAGTACTAGGCAGGGGCCGGGAATCATCACTGTCATTTGAAATCAGCTTCCAAAACTTTGAAGCATCATTAGCTCTTGCAGCTTCCAAGAGAGCAGCCCATCGTTTCTCCTCCCACCTTCTACGTGCCTTGGAAAGTTCCCACGTATAGCCCTCTCTTGACTGTCTTATAGGCTCTCTGATCCCCCTTCTTAGGACCCTCAGTAGTTTGTGCTTGGCTTCCCTGCATGACTGATTGAACCGTCTCTCGCTACACTTGTTTCTTGTTTTGGCAACAACTTCTTTAGTAAAAAGTTTTTTAAAAGAGTTGAATAGTTCCATATGTGCAGCCAGGAGCCTATTATCATCCTCAAGTAAGTGGAGCATATACTCCATTTGGTCTGCCAGAAGGCTATATATTTATGTAAGAGAGCCTAAAGAGGAATTAACAACATCCCACTTGACATTACGTTTGTTGTTTGTCATGATAAGCTGCTGCTCATAGTCCCTAGAATCAGGGGCCTCTATTGTGGGCAGCAGACCCCTAGTAGATAGAATCAGCGGGTCATGGTTGCTTTCTTCATGTTCTTTTACCACCATGTCGACCATATGCCCCCACAGACGGATGTCTAATAAGAGGTATTCAATATGGCTCCTATAAGCTCCATGCCTAAAAGTGGGACAAGTTTTAGCATCTGAGCAGGAGTGACCATTACAAGCACGGAGACCATATGCAAGTGTAATATCAACAATTTGATAGACTGTTCTACTAATTCTGAGACTTTTGTTCGATGCTAATTGCGGAATACCCCAATGGATGTCCTCTTCTTGATAAAGCTCTTGGGACAGAGAATAAGGCTCAAAAGTGGCTGTAAAGTCCCCTCCGATTAAAATATAGTGGGTAGTGGATCTGCTGGATAAAATATTATCAAGAGCAATCAGAACATCACACTCACAATTACTGCCCACACTCCTGCTGTTTGTATTTACCAATAGTAGGGGTTTTTCTCTTTGGCTAGATAATGTTAAGCCTTGCAAGTCAGCACAACCCATGTCCACTTCCTCAACCTGACACTTGAGGGAGCTACTAATCCATATAAGCAAACCACCTGAGGGTCTTCCGGAGGTCACCTTACAGGCTGGGACCCAGTAACTCTTAAAACCAAATCTGTGCTTGGGCTCCGAGGCCCATGTTTCTTGGAACAGGCATATCTTGTGCTCATCTATAAAATGGCCCCAATCTGGAATTCGCATTTTGGACTCAAGCCCGGCTATATTCCAACAAAGGACTGTGACCGACGCGTCATCCTGGGCTTGTAGTGCATCAACCAGACACATTGGCCTGTGTACCATTCTGAGCTGGCAGTGCAATTTGTGTAGAGCCCATAAAATCCGCATTTTCAATCTGCTCTTCTTCCAGGCTGCTTACTCTACATCCCCCAAGTTCCTTTGACTGTGTGTCAATCCACGTCTGAGAGGAGAGATGGAGGTTGCCTACGTTCAGACTGAAATGCATAATGCACGTGGAAACAGGGGGGACCTCTTTGATTAAGTATCAACCCACTAGGCGCAAGTTCGAATACATGTTAGCAGGTGTGTAATAATGAAATGTATTAGTGTTCCCATCGACTGCTGGAAAGGTGACCCAAGAGTAGAACATTTCTGCTCTATAGGCTAGATGAGCCTCAACAACACATTTTGTAGGACTCCCCTGGGCTGTGAGGCCATGAGCTAGCAAATGAGTGTTAAGGGGAGTTTGCATGTTGACTGCAACTGATATCCGTTGTGGGTTCACCATGGTAAATATTCCTGTTCAGAGATAAGGACACCAAAAATGGGGATTGATCCTTTTAAGTGTCAAGCATGAACAACCTACATCATTGGATAGATACTACCTACCTAACTGAGGAGGAAAATCCTCAGTACCATGGATGTCTCCGTATATAGTATTGAGGTGCCTTTAGCACATAGTGAGACAGAGATACTCATAAGGATCTGAAAATCAGTGCCTGACCAAATATTGGCAGCGCTATGTCGCGTGGGCTCTCATTATCCTAAAGAGGATGCTGGATTTGGGTGGCATCATCATCTGAATTGTCGATACTGAGTCCAATCCCACATGTGACTACTGTCAGCCTACTCCGTTTCCGGGCAACCAGCAGCGTCTCATTTCTGCCCAAGAACAGGGATGATTTGTGACAACCGGGTGCATGACAAGATGACTTCTCAGGGAAATTGTGGTAGATCAGATCGCATCCTTTTCTCTCACTTACATTAATCTCACACATGGTAAGGCAAACAGAGGCAGAAAATGGTTCAATAAGAATTATTGAATCAGCAGAGTCTTAGATAAAATGGCATGTAATGCAATAATTAGAATGATGAAACACGCTAGAAGCAAAATGGTGACAAGGAAATTGAAACGCAGGAAAGGTCCCACCATAAGGTCACTATGCACAATATATATGCGGTTCCTACCTAAGCTATGTTAGAGCACAGCATGATAAGCCCTAATCCGCCCTTCAGGATTCCCCATGGGAAAACATCATCCCACATAGCTGAGTAGGACAGTAGCAAGGAAGCCTATTGTCTATAGAGACACCATTCACATGTAGACCAGGGAACCAGTGGTCTCGGCAAGCAGCTGTAACAAAGTCAATCAGTATGCGGTTGTAGTCATCTGGCTGGATTCTCCGTCTAATGTGCATGGAACAGGGAAATGTTTTTATAATAAAACGGCTGATGATCTGAATAATGTCCCTAAGTAAGGCTATGTGTGTTTCAGTGAACGTTAGAGATGCTGCAACCTTGAGGAAAGCACAGAGTGAAAGAATGTCATGCTAAGAAACACAATGCTTTCCTAGGCGAAATGAAAACTCGATAAAGAAAATAAAACATCACTACGAATGTGGCTGATTCTAAAATAATAACAGTGCAGCAGAATAAAATGGTACTAGGCTAAAGGGCACAAGCAGCAGGTCTAGTTACTTAAATAACATGCCCAGAGACATTTAAAAAATAGCTAAACAACAAAGGCCTGCTTTGACTGTCAGCAGACAGGTCACTTCAGAGGAGATGCGCCCTGTCTCAAGAAGGTGGTTATCACTGGGCTGTCCAGTGTAGCCATAGAGGAGGACTCCTCAGATGATAAGGTCCTTATAACATTGGGCTGAGAGACAGGTCCAGATAGTAAGCTGGTGATCCCTGAGGGTGGGAGTAGGCACTTCACCCTATTGAGGTGAATGGGATCCCTACCACTGCACTGAGAGCCACATGTGCCAGTTACACCATGGTGGTTGACCGCTTGGTGTCCACAGAAATGTATGTCTGAGGGTAAACAAGAAGAGTCAGGGTAGCCAAAGGTGAGGTCACCACTAAACCTGTAGCCATAGTGCCTCTAGAGAGGGATGGTATCCTTGACTGGTATAGGGTGGTGGTCAGTGCTGATCTTCCCTTACATTGTATCCTGCGCAATGACCCCCCAGAGGATACTCTGATACCAGATTGACCACTGCGCCCTTCCAACCCAAAGTTCTGGGAAGCCAGTCCCTACAGTTAGGAGACAGAAGTCCCCAAGAAAAGGGAAAAAGAAAAGGAAGGGTAGGCCACTCTTTAAGAGAGGTCCAGTGAGCCAAAGGTCATCTACCCTAGTAGGGGGGACCCATAGTTGGCACTGGTGAGGCCTCACCTGACCCCAAGGAAGCCCTGAGTAGTCAGGCAGCTATCTAGCTGCAGGGTATTCCCCCTGCACTGACAGAAGAGAGAGTGGAAGAACCGTGTCTGCCACAGGATTTGGTAGCCCTCCACTGTAAATGGCAAAAGAGGTGCCAGGACCCCACAGTTGCACCTAAATCAGCTCACCCCCCTGTCAGTGGATAGCTTAGGGTGTGGTCCTGTGTTCTGACAGCTTTCAGTAGTATCTGCTGGTTGCAGGCCTTCATGGCAGGTCTGCACTTGGCCTGGGAGGCAGACCCCAGGGCCAAAAGCAAAGCAGGCCCCTGACTCTGTTGATCATGGGGTTATATCTCGGAACAACGAGTTCCAGCAGCTTAGGCTGAACTAGGAGACATTCAAAGCTCCTACTATACCACTTATCTCGTTTAGCACAAATCATAAGAATCACAATACGGGGTTACTAAAAAGTGACAATGTGCCAAAAATATCTCAGAGGATATACTCCGTTAGGAGATAAGTAAAATACACAAAATATACATACAAATCAAAAATCAGGTAAGTAAAGAGTTAGAAAAGTAGTGCAAATACTGTAGAATACAATAGAATGCAATAGGCCTGGGGCAACACAAACCATATACTAAGAAAGTGGAACGTGAACCACTTAGGGTCCCCTGGCCTCGTGTAGTGTGTAGAGGGTCGCTGAGAGTGTAAGAAAACACTAAGGGTGTCTAAGATACCCCACCCCAAGAGCCTGAAAAGTAGGAGTAAAGTGACCCTACTTCCCCAGAAACACACTAAAGTTGTGATAGGAGATTCTGAAAAGATCCCAACAGACTGCAAAGCACTGAAGACGGATTCCTGGACCTGAGGAAATGTAAAGGAAGGGGACCAAGTCCAAGAGTCACAAAAGTGTCCAGGGAGGGCAGGAGCCCACTAAACCCCGGATGAAGGTGCAAAAATGTCTGCCTCTGGGTGGAAGAAGCTGAAGATTCTGCAGCAACAGAAGATGCCAGGAACTTCTGCTTTGCACAGAAGATGTCCCACGGAACACTGGAGGGTGCAGAGTTGTTTCGATGCAGAAATACCGCAAAGGTTGCAGTTGAAGAAAAAGGGTGCTACCCAGGCCCAGGAAGGACCAGAAGGTCGCCACTTAGAAGATGAGACAGAGAAGGCGCTCAGCAACACAGTGAGCCCATGCAGAAGAAGGCAGCACCCGCAGAAGTACTTGAACACGGGTTCAAGAAAACTGAGCACAGCGGTCGTCTCAACACTACAAAGGAGGGTCCCACAAAGCCGGTGGTCAACTCAGTGAGTTGAGCAATGCAGGACCGAGTGCTGGGGACCTGAGCTGTGCTTTGCACAAAGGATTCCTTTGTGTCTTCTGACATGTGGGACCAGTGAAAATGTGGATCAAGTCTGTCCCATGTTTTACTCTGGCCTAAATGCCCAGCCAAGGGAATGTCATGAGCAAGAGTTAGGAGGAATTCCCTGTACTGAAGGGGATGACTAGTCTCCTGGTGGCACCAGGTTTAGGGTCCCTTGCTTCAGTGTAAAGGAGATTATTCTCCCTGTAAACTCTGTGGCTGTCATTGACATCCCCATTCTGCTGTTTGACAGCTTGCTGTCTGAGGCCCTCCTATGTGGGAAAGGTTTGCTGTGCTATACTCATCTCTTCCCTGGCAGGCCCCCTGCACCCAAAAGCTCAGCTGTATCAGCTTCCAGCTCCTCTGGTGTAGGTTATGCAGAGGGAGAGAATTCCTCTTCCTCAAAAGGGGAATCATCTGTGGAGGGAGGGATAGTGAACAAGAGCTTGCCCTTCTAACCCCTAGTTTTTAGGAACACTTGGTCCATTATTCCAGGATCCAAGTTTCCCTGTCCTCTTTGCATCTTGGCCTGAGCCCTTGTAAGAGCAAAGATATGCCCAGGAATGCCCAGCATTGCTGCATGGGCCTCTAACTCCACTTCAGCCCAAGCTGAAGTCTCCAAATCATTGCCTAGCAGACATTCTACAGGTAAATCGGTGGCTACCACAACTTTCTTTGGACCAGTCACCTCCCCCCCAGTTGAGATTCACAACACCCATGGGATGGCTAACAGTGTTGCTATGGGCGTCTGTCACTTGGTACTGGTGACAAAGTAGGTGCTGCTCAGGGGCAACCAGTTTGTCTATCACCATTGTGGCACTGGCACCTGTGTCCCTGTAGGCCTCAACCTGAACATCATGAATCAGGGGTCGCTGCTTGTACTTATTAAGGGGACAAGCAACTGAAGATACATATTAAGGAGACAAGCAACTAAAGTGGCTAGGTCAATGCCACCATCAGAGACTAAAACAGCCTCAGTGATCTCCCTAACTAGACCAACCCCAACTACATTACCAATAGTGAGTCCAGTTACACTCTTTGATTAGCTATTAGTAGTGCTCTTCTCACCATCATTGGTATTACTAGGGGCACTAGTGGTTGCAGTTGGGGTTGTGGTGGTGGGAGGTTTGGTGTTTCTTTTTTGACACTGAGGATCGGTTGCCCAATAGCCCTTGGCTTTACACAAATAACACCAAGGGACCTTATTATTGTGAGAAGAAGATTTGTGCCCACCACCTCCAGAGGATCTTTTTGGACCTGATGAAGACTCTGAAGATTTTTTCTCTTTGTCCCCACCCTTGTCCTGTGACTTACCATCCTTTTTCTTGCTGTCTTTGTCACCCACTGTATGAACTTTTCTGTTCACCCTTGTTCTGACCCATTTGTCAGCCTTCTTTCCCAATTCTTGGGGCAAAGTCAGATCTGAGTCCACTAGATACTGATGTAACAAATCAGACACACAATCATTTAAAATATTCTTTCTCAGAATCAGGTTATATTGGCTTTCATAGTCAGTCATCTTACTGCCATTTAACCACCCTTCAAGGGCCTTCACAGTACAGTCTACAAAGTCTGTCCAGTCCTGTGATGACTCCTTTCTGGTCTCTCTGAACTTTATCCTGTATTACTCAGTGGTTAAGCCCAGACCATCCAAGAGTGCACTTTTAAGAATTTGGTAAATATCTGCATCATCCTCTGTGACAATAAGGAGTCTGTCTCTCCCCTTACCAGAGAAGGATAGCCACAGGATAGCCACCTATTGTACATGAGGGACCCTCTGAACTGTACAGGCCCTCTCAAGTGCAGCAAACCACTTTAGATGTCATCACCATCCTTGTATGAGGGACGACTTTATGCAGATTCCTAGAGTCAAATGAAGGTTCCCTAACATTTGAATTTCTGAAACTGCTGCTGCCACCATGGGGAACTAACCCCAAACCCTGCCTTTCCTTTTCCACAGCCAGGGATTCCCTGTCTAAGGACAACTGTTGCTGCCATAGCCTCAGTCTGGCCTCCTCTAACTTCAGCTTTCTGAGTTCCCTATCTAGGGACTGGTCCTCAGTGTTAGATGTGTGGGATGCCTCTGAAACAGAGGTAACATGGGGATGTGCAGAGGCAGATCTATCTCTAACAGGGGCCACCCTAGTAACCTGACCTCTAGGGGTGAAGGGTGCCCTACTAATGTGTGAACCCACTCCCAGTTGTACTAAGGGGCTTGTTAACAGATAAATCTGCAGAAGGACCCTCCCTAGGATTGCCGGTTTGCTCCTCTGAGCCTTCCTCATTGGAATCATCCTCTACTTCTTCCCCTGTCTGATCTAGACCAGTGCTGAGTTCCTGGTCATCTTGATGAGAAGATTTAAGAGGAACTCCTTATATGGGTTGTTCCCTATTCCTAAACTTCTTTCAAAACAGAGACCCCTCACACTTTTAAAGTTTAGATTCTCATAGGTAGTCTTGACAACTCTAGGGGTAGCTTCTACAGAAGACAAATTGAAAGAGAAAAAGTTTAGGAAAGTGAGTAAAAAGTTAATAGAATAACAGAGCTATCTTTTTAGAGAAAAGAAGAACACTTTTCAGAACATTGTAAAAACTTTGGCAAAGTTTAAAGAACTTTTTAGCAAGTTAGAAAATTACTTTAGGTATATATTATATTTGCTCTAAGTATTGGAGCAAGCTTTTCTTGTGAAAAGACTAGTGACAAACTGCTGCACCACCAGTGTAGGCGGCTGGCCTTGTTTGCAGTGGGTACCTTTAGTACTTACACTTTATACCAGGTCCAGTTATCCCTTATTGATGAAGTAGTAATGTTCTAGCAGCTTAGGCTGATAGAGGTAGCTATAGCAGAAGCAGCTTAGGCTGAACTAGGAGACATGCAAAGCTCCTGCAATACCACATATAGTTACACAGTACTTATTGTAGGAAGCTGGCCTGGCTTATAGTGGGTACCTGATGGTACTTACACCTTGTGCCAGGTCCAGTTATCCCTTAGTAGTAGATTAGAGGTGTTCTAGCAGCTTAGGCTGATAGAGGTAGCTATAGCAGAGCAGCTTAGGCTGAACTAGGAGACATGCAAAGCTCCTACTATACCACTTATATCATATAGCACTATAGCATAAGAATCACAATACTCAGAGTTACTAAAAATAAAGTTACTTTATTTTAGTGAAAATGTGCCAAAAATATCTCAGAGGATATACTCCCTTAGGAGGTAAGTAAAATATGCAAAATATACACACAAACCAAAATCAGGTAAGTAAAACAGTTGCAAAAGTAGTGCAAACACTGTGGAATACAATAGGATGCAATAGGCCTAGGGTCAACACAAACCATAAACTAAGAAAGTGGAATGCGAACCACTTAGGGACCCCAGGCCTAGTGTAGTGTGTAGAAGGTCGCTGGTAGTGTTAGAAAACACTAAGGGTGTCCAAGATACCCCTCCCTAGGACCCTGAAAGTAGAAGTAAAGTGACCCTACTTCCCCAGAAACACACTAAAGTCGTGAGAGGAGATTCTGCAAAGACCACAACAGACTGCAAAGCACTGAAGATGGATTCCTGGACCTGAGAACCTGTAAAGGAAGGGGACCAAGTCCAAAAGTCACGAAAGTGTCCAGGGGGGCAGGAGCCCACTAAACCCCGGATGAAGGGGCAAAATGGCTGCCTCTGGGGGGAAGAAGCTGAAGATTCTGCAACAACGGAAGATGCCAGGAACTTCTCCTTTGCACAGAAGATGTCCCATGGAATGCTGGAGGACGCAGAGCTGTTTCTATGCAGAAAGACTGCAAACAAGCCTTGCTAGCTGCAAAAATTGCAGTTGAAGAAAAAAGATGCTGCCCGGGCCCAGGAAGGACCAGGAGGTCGCCACTTAGAAGAGGAGACAGAGGGGGTGTCCAGCAATACAGAGAGCCCAAGCCAAAGAAGGCAGCACCCACAGAAGTACTTGAACATGGGTTCAAGAAAACTGAGCATGGCAGTTATCTCAATACTACAAAGGAGGGTCCCATGAAGCCGGTGGTCAACTCAGTGAGTTGAGCAATGCAGAACAGAGTGTTTGGGACCTGGGCTGTGCTGTGCACAAAGGATTCCTTGCAAAAGTGCACAGAAGCCCTAGCAGCTGCAGTTCATGCAGTACACAGGATTTCTGTCTGGTGTGGGGATGCAAGGACTTACCTTCACCACATTTGGACAGATGGACCACTGGACTGTCGGGGCCACTTGGATCCAGCTCCTGTGTTCAAGGGACCACGCTCGTCAAGATGAGAGGGGACCCAAAGGACTGGTGAAGCAGAGGTTTGGCACCTGTGGTAGCAGGGGGAAGATTCCATCGACCCACCGGATATTTCTTCTTGGCTTACAGTGCAGGGTGAGGCAGACAGCCCCCAGAACATGCACCACCAGGAAAGAGTTGAGAAAGCGGGCAGGATTAGGCACTACAATGTCACTGGTAGTCTTCTTGCTACTTTGTTGCAGTTTTGCAGGCGTCCCGGAGCAGTCAGCAGTCGATCCTTGGCAGAAGTCGAAGAGGGAGATGCAGAGGAACTCTGGTGAGCTCTTGCATTTGTTATCTGATGAGAAACCCACAGGACCATAAATAGCCCTCAAAGGAGGATTGGCCACCTAGTCAGGTAAGCACCTATCAGGAGGGGTCTCTGACGTCACCTGCTGGCACTGGCCACTCGGAGGCCTCCAGAGTGTCCCCATACCTTGGAAAACAAGATGGCTAACACCAGGGACACACCAGAGGAATTCTGGGCACCGCCCCTGGGGTGGTGATGGACAGGGGAGTGGTCACTCCCCTTTCCTTTGTCTTGTTTCGCGCTAGAGCAGGGATTGGGGGTCCCTGAACCAGTGTAGACTGGTTTATGTAAGGAGGGCACAGTTTGCGCCCTTCAAAGCATTTCCAGAGGCTCTGGGAAGCTATTTTTCCCAAGCCTGTAACACCTATTTCCAAAGGGAGAGGGTGTAACACCCTCCTCCCAAAGGAAATGCATTGTTCTGCTTTCCTGGGACTGAGCTGCTCAGACCCCAGGAGGGCAGAACCCTGTCTGTGAGGTGGCAGCAGCTGTAGCTGCATTGCAAGCCTCAGAGAGCTGGATTGGCAGTACTGGGGGCCCATGGTGGAGCCCCTAGGATGCATGGGATTGCCCCCCCAATACCAGATTTGGAATGGGGGACAATTCCATGATATTAGACACCTCACATGGCCATATTAGGGGTTATCATTGTGAAGCTACATATATGTATTGACATATATGTAGTGCACACGTGTAATGGTGTCCCTGCACTCACTAAGTCCCGGGAAATGGCCCTGAACAGCGTGGGGACACCTTTGCTAGTGCAAGGGTGCCCTCACACTTAGTAACTTTGCACCTAGCCATCAGTAAATAAAGGTTAGATATATAGGTGACTATAGTGTGTGCAATGGCAGTCCTGAAGAAAGGTTTGTCTGAGCTTCTTATGTGTGGCAAAAGAAATGCTGCAGCCCATGAGGATCTCATGGAACCCCAGTGCCCTGGGTACCTAGGTACCATATACTAGGGACTTATAAGGGGGGGTCCAATGTGCCAGTTGGAATTGGAATATAAAGTCACTAACCTATAGTGACTAATTTGAAAAGTAGAGAGAGCATAAACCCTGGAGTTCTAGTTATCAGAACTTCAGTGACACAGTTAAGCACTACTGACAACACACACATTAGGCCACAAACTATGAGCACTGGGTCCTGGTTAGCAGGATCCCGGTGAGACAGGCAAAACTTACTGACAAATAGGGTTTTAACTATGAGCACTGGGGTCCTGGCTAGCAGGATCCCAGTGAGACAGTAAAAAATACTGACACACACTCACAAACAGGCCAAAAGTGGGGGTAACCATGCTAGAAAGAGGTTACTTTCTCACAATGTGTAATTTGTTTTCCCTGATTGGCACATTTGATTTACTAGTAGGTCCCTAGTAAAGTGCACTAGAGATGCCCATGGCCTGTACGTAAAATGCTACTAGTGGGCCTGCAGCACTGATTGTGCCACCCACATGAGTAGCCCTGTAACCATAGCTTAGACCTGCCTCTGCAGTGTCTGTGTGTGCAGTTTTAAACTGCCAATTTGACCTGGCAAGTGTACCCACTTACCAGGCCCAAGCCTTCCCTTTTTTGTACATGTAAGACACCCTTATGGTAGGCCCTTGGTGGCCCCATGGGCAGGGTGCAGTATATGTTGAAGGTAGGACATGTACTGATGTGTTTTACATGTCCTGATAGTGAAATACTGGCAAATTGGATTTTCATTGTTGCCAGACCTATCTCTCTCATAGGTTAGCACGGGGACTGACTTTAAATATCTTTCAAGTGCTGTTTTCCTTTGGGAGCAGATTGAAATGAGGAGTTTGGGGTCTCTGAACTCACAATTTGAAAATACATCTTTTGGTAAAGTTGGTTTTTAGATCGTCAGTTTGAAAATGCCACTTTACGAAAGTGGGCATTTTCTTGCTTAAACCATTCTGTGACTCTGCCTGCTTGTGCAGTCCCTGTCTGGGTCAGACTGACAGTTGGGCTGTTTTTTTAATCTACACTAAACAGTGACACAAAGGGAGCTGAAGTGTAGCCTGCATATCCTGATGGATCATCTGGTCTAGAGTGGAGGGAGGAGCTGACACTTACACCTGAATGGACTGTGCCTGCCCTCACACAATGCAGTCTCCATCCCCCTGGTGTGAGTCTGGAGCCAGGCATGGGTAAGGGAGGATCTTGTGAACCACAGAGACTTTCCTTTAAAGTTTGCCTACTTCAAAGGCAGAATGGGATATAAGTAGTGGACCCAAAACCCCAGATTTTCAGATTCCTTCTGGAACCAAGAGGAACCGCTGCCAAGGAGAATAGCTAAAGACCTGGAGGAGGACTACTGTCCCTTTGCCTGTGACTGTGCTTTGCTGGGTTGGCCTGCAGTTGCTGCCTCTGCCTGAAAGAGAACAAAGATTGAAGTTTGTGGTATATTTCTGCTTGTGAAGTGTCTCCAAGGGCTTGGTCTGAGCTTGCCTCCTGTTTTCAAGTCATAATGCCATTAAAGACTTCCTCTGCCAGCACTTGGACTCTCTGCTGAGACTCCTACCCTGCCAAGTGGTGCCCTATCCTGTCCCTGGGCCCTTGAAAGGTGAAGCTGGTAGAACCAGGACTGAAATCCACGCGGAAGAGCCATGCAGGGAAAATTTAGACGCACCACCTGCAACGTGGTTGTAAAAATGATGTGCCACCCGCATTGAGGCTGAAATCGACACACCACATGCATCGTGGCTGGGAACTGGATGCATCTCCTGCATTGCAGCTGGAGAAACGATGCAACACTCACTTGAGGCTGCTGAAACTGATGCAAACCCCATGCAGTACAGATTCTTGTCCTTGTGCGGCCGGATTTTGCACGCATCGTCGCTGAGCATCAAAATCAACGTGAAAATGCCCGGATCCAAGGTGCCTGTCTGGAAATTGACGCATCGTTCTCTTGGGGAGCGAAAAACAACGTATCGCCTACTCGACCGGAGAAGATGCGAAGCATGGCCTCACTTGCGAGTAAGGAATCAACACATCTCTGACTTTTCTGTTGCATGCTCATCTTTGCAGCTTTATTTTTGACGCAAACCAGGTGCTTTGTGTAACAACAACGCTTCCATTGTTTTTTATGATATAACACTATTTTTACTTTAAAAATTAATATCTTTACTTGTGCATGTTGGATTTCTGTCGTTTTGGTCTTCTTTGATTTAGATAAATATTGGCTATTTTTCTAAACTGGTGTGGTGTCCATTTTGTACTGTTTTTCACTGAATTACTGTGTGTTTTGGTACAAATACTTTACACACTGCCTTTGAGATAAGCCTGACTGCTTGTGTCAAGCCACAAAGGGGGTAAGCAGGGGTTGTCTTAGGTGTTTAACTCCCTTACCCTGACTAGAGTGAGGGTCCATCTTGAACAGAGTGAAACTGACTGCCAACTAGAGACAAAGAGAACAAAAATATTGCTGCTCAAAATATGTACTTTCACTACTATTAAAAATAAAAATATCAAACACACAACTATTGTAACTATTAAAAATATAAATAGTCAAAAATATCACCTCACACACTATTGACTACATTAATATTGCCAACATACATGTAAAAATAAATATTTTTATGTCAAACAAAACATTAAAATAAACATTAACCACCATATAAACATTTTTAACAATAACATTATTATATAGCATTACCAAAATAATATAAATCACCCCAAAATAAAAATAAAACTTAGTACATCACAAAATAACTTGAAAACATAATTACAATGGCTACAAATATGTATACATTAATTAAAATGTAAAGGACTCAACTGAAAAGAATTAAACAAAAAAAAAAACTAAGCAATAGAATGAAACTATAAACAAACTTAGGCCCGTATTTATACTTTTTTTAGCGCCGCATTTGCGCCGCTTTTTGACGCACAACGGCGCAAACCTACAAAATACAATGGTATTTTGCAAGTTTGTGCAGTTTTTGCGTCAAAAAACGACGCAAATGCGGCGCAAAAAAAGTATAAATACGGGCCTTAGGGCCTGATTTAGAACTTGACGGTCTTACCTCCCACCCCTTTATTTAGATGTTAGCGGTTGAGAGCCAAACCGCCACCATAGCAGTTCCCAATGCTGGCTTGCTGCCATCAGCCGTTACTGGGACTGATTATGAGTTTGGCGGTCTTGCGACCATCATGCAGGCGGCGATGGTCTGACTGCCAGATTAAGATGCTGTTGGAAAGCTGGTTCCAAGACTGCTGCTGGACTGACGCCACCCCCAAGACTCCTGCTACTGCCACCCCAGCGGTCAAGTAGGTGGCGGCTACAGGAGGCTGTACTGCTGCGGTCACTCCATCCGGATTACAACCTGCCTTTCAGCAGAGCTTTACCTGGTGTTGGAACCGCCATGCAAAGGCCAGCAGAAAGGGGGGAACAGGGGTGAAAACTCCATTTTTGGGGGGATTCCACTGCAGCATGTGTGTGTCCAGGTCCCTCCAGTGCTGCTGCCACCTGGCCATGGCGCTCTGTACCCCCATTGTCCTCAGAATCGGAGGTTAGAGACACTGTCACTTTTCCGATGTGTAGGAAAGTAGCCTCTTGTTAGCTTGGTTACCCCCACTTTTGGCCTGTTTGTCAGAGTGGTTGGCTGTGTATACTGGGATCCTGCTAACCAGGACCCCAGTAGTTATGCTCTCTCCCATAAATGTAGTTGTTGGTAACTGTTATCTCTGTATTTCACCCACAATTGGCACACTGGTGCCCTATTACAAGTCCCTAGCATAAGGTACCCACGTACCCAGGGCATTAGGGTTCCAGGGGATCCCTATGGACTGTAGTATATATTTTGCCACCCATAGGGAGCCCAAGCAAAGGGTTCTGCAGGACTGCCATTGCAGCCTGCTTCAAAAGATGCAAGCACCCTTTCACTGCCACTCTTCACTACTCCAGGTCACTTATAAGTCACCCCTATGGTAGGCCTTCTAGCCCAGAGGGCAGGGTGCAAAGTAATTTGTGAGTGTGGAGATGCCATTTTACACGTGTACTGGATATAGGCCAATAACTATGTCCAGCTACGTAATGGTAACACCAAACATAGGCATGTTTGGTATCAAACATGTTGGAATCATACCCCAAGGCTTTTGCAAGCACTGGTTGTATGATTACATGCACTCTGGGGGCTCCTTAGAGGACCCCCCAGTACTGCCATTTCAGCCTTCTGAAGGTTTCCAGGCAGCCCAAGCTGCTGCCACCTCCCAGACAGGTTTCAGCCCTCCTGTTGCTTGAGAAGCCTGAGCCCAGAAAGCAGAACAAAGGATTTCCTTTGGGAGAGGGGTGTTACACCCTCTCCCTTTGGAAATAGATGTAACAGGCTGGGGAGGGGTAGACTCCCCAAGCCACGGGAAATGCTTTGAAGGGCACATTTGGTGCCCTCCTTGCATAAACCAGTCTTTACTGGTTCAGGGACTACCAGTCCCCGCTCTGGTGCGAAACTGGACAACGCAAAGGGGAGTGACCACTCCCCTGTCCATCACCACCCCTGGGGTGGTGTTCAGAGCTCATCCAGAGGGTCTCAGGTGTCAGCCATCTTGGGACGCAAGGTTGGCAGGGAACTCTGGGAGCATCTGAGTGGCCAGTGCCAGCAGATGACGCCAGAGCCCCTGATAGGTGGACACCCAGCTAGGTGACCAACCCCCCTTTCAGGGCTATTTAGGGTCTCTCCTTTGGGTGGTTCCTCAGATTCGGATTGCAAGACTCCAGCAGGAATCCTCTGCATCCTCGACTTCAACTTCTGATTGAAGAACCTGCATCTGGACTCTTCAGGACCCTACAAGCTGCAACAAAGAAGCAAGATGCCTTCTGCAACACTGTATCCCCGCCTCCTTCAAGCAACTGCAACATTTTCCCAGTCGTGCATCCTCTGAGGACAGCCCATCTTCAGCCTGCATCAGAAGGAAGGATGAATCTCCCTTGGGGTGAAGCAGTCACTTCCCTGCTTCTGCAGGCACCAACTGCGATGATGACTGGCTGCGTGGATCCCCTCTCCTGCTGAGCTGCATGGATTCTGCATCACGGGTCGTGGACTGAAGTGGTCCTGACGGTCCTCTGTTCCAACTTTGGTGAAGGTAAGCCCTTGCCTCCCCACGTAAGCCAGTGCATCCTTTGCAGCTGCCAAGGCTTGTTTGTATCCTTCTTCCGAGATCTTTGTACATAATGAAGCTCTGGCCCCCAGCACACCTTCCTGCGATGCACAGCTCCCTGAGTGGTTCTTCAGCAGCGTGGGAGCCTTGTTCAAAGTGCTGCGTGGGCCTTTTGTGCAACTTTCGTGTCCCCGTCCTGTGGGACTCCTGTGTGCGCTGCCTGGTCTTCTGTGGTCTACCCACATTGCTGATGGCCCCACCTGGTCCTTCCTGGTCACCGGCAGCGCCACTTTCCGCTAACCGTGAGCTTTGTGTGTGCCAAGGCTTCTTAGCGGATTCCAACAACATAAATCCGACTGCAATCCTGCATCTGGCGTGGGACATCACCTGCACCCTCCAGGATCCTGACTTCGTCTTCTTGGGTGCAGCGCAGACACTCTTCCTCACCAGTGGTTCTCTTCTTGCACCTTCATCCTGGAGGGTAGGGGCTCCTGCCCTTCCTGGGCTCTTCTGTGCTTCTTGGACTTGGTCCCCTTTTTTCACAGTTTTTCTTGTCCAGGTATCCACTGTTGGTGTCTTGCAGTCTCTTCTGGGTTTTGCATAGTTCTTCTTTCCTTCTCTGTGTTTGTTCTGGGAAACTTACTGTGATTTACTCCTGTTTTCCTGTTCGCTGGGGTGGGTTGTGGTACTTACATTTGGGCTTTCCTAGTACACCCAGCTCCCCTATACACACTACACTTGCCTAGGTGGGTGACTGACTTTTGCATTCCACTTTCTTAGTATAGGGTTTGTGCTCCCCTAGGCCCATTTCTCACTATTGTGATTTTCACTAATTGTACTGTTTTCTAACTGTTTTATGCCTATTTCTGTATATAATTTGTGTATCACTTACCTCCTAAGGGAGTATAGTCTCTATGGCATTTTTGGTATTTGTGTCACCAAAATAAAGCACCTTTATTTTTGTAACACAGTGTTTTCTTTCATATTTGTAAGTACTAAGTATGACTACAATGATGTTGCATGAGCTTTGCATGTCTACTAGATAAGCCGTGGCTACTCATCCACAGCTACCCCTAGAGAGCCTGGCTTCTAGACACTGACTACACTACACTAATAAGGGATACCTGGACCTGTTATAAGGTGTAAGTACCATAGGTACCCACCTCACACCAGGCCAGCCTCCTTCACTATGGTATGAATGAAAACAGTCTGTGAAATTAAACGTACAGCAACACATACATTAAACATGACTACATACACTGTAGTACACATACACAACATGTACATACTGATGTGCACATGTTGAACTTACCTTTCTTTTCTGCAGCGACTCTGTACTCCGTCAGTGCTCCTCAGCACCATAGTATGCTGGCCCATCAGGAACATGGTAATACTGTGGGGTGTGACCTCCTGGGCAGCAGGTGTAGCGGTCCGACCACCAAACTCATAAGCAGGCCCTTAGATGTCCCTGCTGTACTGGTGGTGTGATGGCAGAAGTTTAGTGATGGAGGGGGCCTCCCCTTGGATATATGTGTTGATATAGGTGCGCTTCATGCAATAAATGGAACAACTTGTATCAAAACATATTCCAATCCCAAGGGGAAAAAAATCATACTTACATGTATGTTGACGGGCAAGTCCTGAATGAAGGTAAAGTGACACCCTCCTGTGGATATGTCCCATTTACTGAGCTCCTTCATGTTTGACAATGAGGGGTTCAGTGGCAGCAGCAATAGCAGAACTCCTCCAGTCATGTTCTGGTTGAAAAGGTAAGTGGAAAAGGTGAATTTTCACCCCCTTTTCCCTACACATCTGCCAACCTGGGTATGGCAGTTTCCTGCCACAGTGGGCCTGGCAGGAAGGCAGATCCAAGTCTTCTCAGTGGGAACACTGGCCGGAGTCCCACTGTCAGCCACTGTTTCCTATTTCGCCGTCGATGCAGCTTCGGATTCCTGGCAGAGGCAGCAGGACTGTGGTGGTTTTCATCTTTGGTCCAGCCGACATCGAGCTAGGGGAAGCAGACCGCCAAATTGAAGAAAAAGTGACAACGAGACCTGTACTACCAAGATCCAAATCAAGCCCTTAACCAATAACATCCCACAAACAATTAAACCAACAACATAAAATGGCACACACATGTTATCAACTTACTACTGCAAAAATGACAAAAGCTGCAAGAAGGGAAAACTCTGTTGCATTCCCTAACCAAAACCTGAAAATAGAAGAGGAGATATACATCACAGAAAGGAAAGCAATTATTATCACATGGGCTATACTTACAACTAAGAAAATACATAGATGGAAACTGTGAATTGGAAATGCACTAAATACTACTCTAATTCTTGCTAAAGGAGGGCCACTACTATTAATGAAAAGGGACACAACCATACTCTAGCTATGACATAGAAGTGAGGTATGTATTGCAGGATAAAAGAAAGGCAAGCACTAGCTTGCAAGGTCCCACAACGAAAATACTAAAATATATGCTCCCTACAGTCCCTGAACAAGTCTCAAGCCAATTACCAGCTATAACCATCTTAAAATGCTTAATTGCAAAGGAAAACAACCACCAGTGATACCCCTCCTGCCCCTAAAAGATACCAAGATACCCAAATATTTCAACACTTAGAAATCACACATAATGAGGAATCCTTCATCTTTCATGATAACCTAGTATTTTCTACAGCAAATAACTAACTACATCTAAGCCATTTTCAAGGATGGGTGATGGATGGGAACTTCAAAATTTGGCCCAAACTATTAACCCAGATAAATATCATGCATGGTGATTATCACAACCTAAATATACGACTTAATATGCCATACTACCTAATAAACAATTAATACTTACTGCAAACTATTAACCCACTTTACAATAATTAAAACAAATAACCATTGCTGACAAAAGATTATAGATACAGACCTTGATTCATACCATGTTAAAGTTTACCCACACAAAGCCATACAAAGCTTATACTACAATTCCAATCAAAGAATATAGGGCCAGATGTATCAAAGCTTTTTGCATTCGCAAACGGTGCGAATGCCCATTTGCGAATGCAAAAAGCCCTTTCAGAATGTATCAAAGGCATTCTGAATGCAATTTTAAGGAATCGCTAAAATAGCGATTCCTTAAAATTGCGACCCTGTTTAGAGAGTTCCAAATTGCGACTCTCTAAATAAGAAATCGCAAATAAGGAATCCTTATTTGCGATTTCTAAAGCACATGTATGAAGCAATTCCTTAATGCGAATTGGGCATTAAGGAATCGCTATTACCACCAAGTTGAACTTGGTGGTAACCATGTGCAAATTAAAAAAAAATGCATTTAAAATGCATTTTTAAAATTTACATGTAAAGCACACATGCCCTTTTGGCATGTGTGCACCTTACATGTTGTTAAAAAATGTTTTGGGGTGCAGCAGAGGGGGCCTTAGGCCCCCAGCACCCTGGACTTTGCATTTCCCAAAATTGCGAATTCCAGTTAGGAATTCGCAATTTGGGACATGCAAAATATTCACAAATATGGGCCAACAGGCCCATAGATGCGAATGGGGGTTGTATTGCAATTTGCGATTCGGTAATAGCATTTGCGATTTTTAAGAAATCGCTATTACCGAATCGCAAATATGATACATTGCATTTTGCGAATCAGAAATAGCGATTTCTTAAAAATCGCTATTTTTGAATCGCAAAAGGATTTTTTCATACATCTGGCCCCTTGTTCCCTGTTCTGAAAATGTGTTTGAAAAATTATAGAAGGACTCCCTAGCCTTGTGAAGGATTCCTAGAGTAGTTAAAAAATCAGCTGGCTTTGCAGCAATCCCGCGGGACTCCAGTAGGAAAGCTGCTAAAAAACCTCAAAGAAAATGGCAGGGCAACCATTTTTCAAATCATATTTGGAGAGGGGGTGTGAATGGGGATCCCCTCCCTGAGCACATTTTGGGCCCTGGGGTCAACTTGTAGAAAACCGGGAGGGTGGCAGATGGTTCTCCTTCCTGAGCCGTTAAAACCCCCAGGGACCCATTTCCCTGGGGTCAAAACTAACTTTAAAGAGAGGGAGGCCATGCTGCACCCTTCCGGAGCCTTTTAAGACCCCGAGAACCCAATACCTGGGGCAGGTTCATAGACCGTACCCAGGAGAGCCCACCTCGGAACATAGGGCCAGATGTAGCAAAACTAGGTGGTAACTGCGAATTGCTTTGCGACCGTATTCGCGGTCACAAAGCAATTTAGCATAGCGATGCGAGTCGCAAATAGGAAGGGAACACCCCTTCCTATTTGCGAGTCGCATTCACAATTTGCAAGTCGGTACCGACTAGCAAATTGTGAATGAGCATCGCAAACAGCATTTTGCATGCCGCAAACTGCGAATTTCGCAGTTTGCACCATGCAAAATGCTTGCTACATCTGGCCCATAGTCGTGAGGGAAGGCATGTCTGCTACGAGCTGGTGGAGATTTAAAACATTTCCTGCTGGATGGGTGCAGCCTTCTGTTTCCCTGCCTGCACTCCTCTGGCCAGTTAAGCAGAATGCTGATCCCACCCAGAGGGAGCAAGCATAAGCAGCTGCTCCCTCCAGGTAGGAGCAATGCCAACTCCTGCAATATACAGTCAACCTACTGGGACCGCAGAGGCCCTGGGGTCCCTCAGCAGCCCCCAATAGTGGTTTGTGGGAGTCCAGGGTGGGCACTGGGGTACCCACTTCTGGCCCTGGAGATACAGTCCCCAGGGCCCCAGGAGGCTCAGGGGAAGGGACATGCTCCCTTTTCCACATTTTCCAGTTTTAAATGGCATATGGCCCCGGGGATGGGAGCCATAGGGCCTATTAAGGCTTGAGGAGGGCCTCTAATATTCCTTGGCCCTGGAGGATGGGGTCTCTGTGTCCCATTTGGGCTTAGGGAAGAGGGCCACATGACCACTTCCCCTAAAATAATTGTTTCAAGCCTCAAATGATGGAGTCCATGGGGCCTCGTAATGCCCTGGAGGAGACCATGTGCCTCCTAAGGTTAATTTGTAGTTAATGTACGGACCATTTGGACTAAGGGAGTGGGGGTAATGTGCTCCCCTCCCCTAATATAAATATGATTAACTCCAGAGGTTGGGGTACCCGGGGCACAAGGAGGGGAGTCATGTGTCCCCTCTCCTTTAATTTGACTTTTGCCCCAAAGATGGGGTGCAAGAGGCCTATTTGGGCTCAGGCAGGGGGGCACATGTTTTCATATAATGTTTTTATAAGTTGCAACAAAGTTGTAAGTAAGCTCAAATTTGTTTCAGGCGTTGGTATTGTAAAAGAAATAACCTGGAAGGAATGGTTAACTTTTACACAAGACATTAACAGAGCAACTTAACAGATATCAGAGTATTCAAATTTTTAATATGGGTTATTTCCTTGTTTTTATTCCTTCGGTATGTTATTTCTACTTGATAGTGAGTTTTATTAATCGATCAATACATGTTATTGTACTGATTGTATGAAATAAATATACCTCCTTCGTAAAATAAAACAGGTTTCCATAATGGGTCTCATTAGTATACATTCATATGCATGCTTAACGTTTACACATGCATATATTTGCTGTACAGTTTATGAAAAGGAACACATTCATTTTGAAAACTGTTTGAGAATTCATGTCTCTTTAAGATTCGGTCTTTGATGATTAACGTTTTAAGGCCAGTTACTAGAAATAAATAAGGAAGGACGATTCTTAGTAAGTGGTACAGAATTCGAAGGCATTTAATGTTGACATAGCTTATCGCCTTTGACAGACATAATGCTGGCTTTCTTCTTTTATTTAAATAATCTTGTACTCTATGGAATGTGACCGATGATGATGCACGAGAGCAAAGTCTGGCTGGGTTAATGTTACTAATAATTTGCATCGCTTGTCTGAGAAAGTTGCCTGGTAAACCTGGCTGGCCTCCATTTCTTTTCTGATGGTTGCAGTCTGGTGGTGCTCAATGATTCTTGATATGTTTATTAAAGAGTCCAATATTCTGCTCAACAGTCTTTGGCTCAAAAAACAGCCTTGAGAGAGAGGGGAACATTGATGACAGCTGATTCTGCCACAATACCCACACTTTTCTTCAACATTTTCTGTGTGATGTCAAACAACCAGAAGGCCTTGGATAAAGACTTTTATGGTCCAATTATTTCTCTATTGACGTCATTTTTCTAAATAGTAGAAGCCTGAAAGGCAGATTATACCAGTTAGATAAATGTCCATTGTAAAAGGGAGCCTTGTATCAGAATTAGCCACAGGAGCAGATGCATGCTGTGTGACAACACACCAAAAATGATGGCAAAAGGGAAAGGTTTGGAGATGGTGTCATAAGCAGTATCCATGCACCATTTTATTTATGTAATTATCTGATATTTTTAAAGGACAAGAACACTGTCTACTACTAAAGCTATATATCCCATGAAGGACCAAGGGTGTGGAGAGCAATGTAGGCTCGCACCCTGAGGACAAACACATTTTAACAGGTTCAGATTCCACCTACACCTTATAAGGTCCTTAGGATCTCTGAGGAGGCATTTGGATACTGTGAGGGTGCCAGTCAGAGGCCAGTAGCAAAGTATGGTCCAGATGCAGTTGCCTCTGGTCAGCTGGGTCCTTCAAAAAAAACGAATCTTGCAGCTTGTTGTGTTCCTGTAGCCACATAAGAGGAATGTCAATTTGCCATTGAGGTCTTTGTTACAAGGGGGAGCAGGTTCAACAAGCCCAGCCCTCTGTGGATCTTCTGAAGGTTCTGAAAGTATTTTAAGGATGGTGGCTGATGATCCCACGTTTATGCCTTGCACCAACTAGTGTGTGATGAGGTCTCGGGTGCACTCCCTATCCAATGGAGTAAAAACTCCACAGGGAAACCATACCCACATTTTTAGCAGTTCCTGCTTGTCCAGCTGCAAACAATCTCACAGTGCCCCTCACTTTGAAAATTCAAATGGGGAAACTCTTCCTTCCCTTCGGAAGAGCATGTGTACCTACCCAGAGGTATGGCCGTGGTAATGAGGTGTCCTCTACACTGTGTTCATTTAAAACCGGTTCTGGGGGTAGCTTTGCTGTTGCTGAGTTTGATGCCAGCCAGACAATTGGGACATCCTTCACCAAATTCCCCAGCTAGAAGTCTTGTGTGGATCCCGCTGTGGCGAAAGATGTACAAATCATGTGTGCTCCTTGGGTACCTGGCCGCGAGATCAGCTATGATGTAGGAGGCATTGCATATCACCTGTATGTTCATTGAATGTTGGTATTTATGGTTGCAGTACACATAATTTGTGGCCGATGGTGGCCAGATTGCAACATGTGTCCCATCTATGGCACCTAGGACGTGGGGGAACTGTGCTATCTGGCAGAAATCTATTTTTGTCTGCTGTAATTCCTGTGGGGTGTTGGGGAATCTGATTTACTGGTGTATCCTGCTCAGCATGGCGTTTAGAAATGCATTGAAAAATCTAGAGAGGGCACTCTGTGATACCCCTCCAGCTGCTGCTATGACCCCTTGATAGCTCGCTGAGGCAAGTAGCTGCAGGGAGCAAAATACCTGCACATGGGTGGGTATGCTATTAGTCCTGTGTGTTGTGCGCTGCACTATGGGTTGTAGCTCAGCTCAACCCCACTCGGTTTCAATCCGTGGTAAATTGCATGTGCAAAAGGCCATTCTGTGAAAATTTGCAAATTGCAAATTTTTGATGCATTGAAGTGCGACATGGTTTTGCGTGTCGCATTTTGCGTCTCGCAATTTGCGACGTGAAATACCGAAACTGTATTTGCAGTATGCAAATAGCGATTCGGTATTTCATGTCACAAATTGCGAGACGCAATATGCGACACGCAAAACCATGTCGCTTCGCTAAAAATCGCAAATTTTGCGATTCCTTCTTTTTGGCCTGCAAATGCCTTTCATGCATCACGAACCACGTTTTTGCATTCGCAAACGGCCGATTTCTGCGATTCACACCGTTTGTGAATGCAAATTGGTTTGATACATCTGGCCCTAGATCCCAGAGACCTGTAATGGTTGCCTGCAAACAGTTTTCTCGATGTTGCTGACAGCCAATCTCCTGCATGTCTTCAGTGGGAGTGAATTGGCCCATGGAAAAATAGCTCCCTTGGCCAATCCAATCTGAATGCTCTATTTTTCAAAAATGGCTTTGAGGGACTTTTGCAAGAGCCCCTCGAATCCAACCGTCCAGATATATAAACATTTTTGTGCCTTAATTTCGCAAAAGCTTCTGAACCGATTTACAGCAAATCACAAAAAGCATGCTTTCTGGACCACGATGTAGCCTTCTGCCAAATTTAGTGTCATTCTGTTCAGCAGTTTTTGAAGTACCGCTGCCTAAAAAATGTCTATGGAACATGAGGTGTATTTGCTTGTTTTTGGAAATTTTTCTGAAGAATCGTCAAACGGCGCTAAAGCTTTTGGCAAACCTAGAAATGCTCTGTCTATGGAAAAACTGACCTAAAAAAATATATGTGTGTGTACATATATATATATATATATATATATATATATATTAAGCTCCAACAGATCCACAGGGAAAGGCGCGCTCTGCTCGTCGGTGCAGGCATCGGGGAAGGACCTGTTCCCATAAATCATTTGCCAGCTTAACATTTAAGTTAAAGATGCCGCACTCACAGAATTGTGTTGATCCTATTTTATTTAATGAAAAAACAACCCCACCAACTGACACCAACGCGTTTCGACCCTCTCGGTCTTATTCACTTAGAAAAAACAAAGGTTACAAGAACGTTATAGTTAGGCTCACATTTTAAATGGACAAAACCAAAGAAATTCACCTGTTATGGTTAGAGTTATCTCAAGTAACTATAATTTGTGCCCTAAGGTAAGTTTTGCAGAGCAAGGGGCAGAGGCACTAGCAGGGGTGGCAGGGGAGGACTTCGAGTTGTAAGGGCTGGACTTCCAGAGGAACACAGAGCGCTCCTGGGTCTCACAGGGTGGGAGAGGGGTAGGGAACAGGGAAAACTCATAGAGGAAAATGTTTTTTGGCACACAAGGGCAGTCATGGGAAAAGGGTTTGGGAGTGGGGGGAGCGGGAGTGGTGGTAAGATGTGTCTTTGCAGTTGTCTTGAGTGTAGGTGCATGCGTGGAATGCTTGTGTGTGCTGGGTGTCTGTTGGGTGGGTGAGTGTGGACGTTTAGGTGTCTTGGGAGGGGGGAGGTGCTGGGAGATGCCATGCTGGATGGGTGACTGTCTGTTGAGGTGGTGTCTGCATGTATGGTACATGTGCTGCATGTGGGGTGTCGGTGGTTGTTGTGAGAGCAGATGTGGTGACTGGAGTGGATGTCTGAGTGTCTGATATTGTGGTGACTGTGGGTACGATGGGACTGGTGGCTGGATCTGCAAATGATGATGTGCTGCCTGCAGGAGTGTCAGGTGTAGTGTTCATGAAGGAGAAAGTGGTGAGGTGGTGGGGGAGCCTGAGCAGAGTGGATGTTGTTGTGTCTGCAGGTGGGTGTTGTCTGTGTACATGGCAGTGGTGGGTCTTGTGGTGCTTATGTTTGTCAGTGCCAACCGTGTCTGTTAAGGTGGATGCATGCCTGTGTGAATGTGTGCTCTGTATGGGTGTGAGGAGAGGGGTTTGGCATTGGGAAGAGGTAGATGGATGGGGGACGGTAGACAAAGGGATACTGGCTGCCGTCAGTGAGGAGGCCAGAGCCTGAAAGGATCTCTGGAGGCCAGACAGGACACCGTGAATGCCTTCTAGGTTTGCATTGTCCTGTTAGACTTGAGCTGCCAGTCCCATTCATGATGGTGGACTGACCCACAGAGATAGACCTCAGGAGGTCAATACCCTCTTCAATGAGGGCAGTAGGGCTGACTGGGGCAAGGGCAGAGATGCCTGCAGCAAAGGAGACACCCACCCTCGTGGATGTGTGGGCACGGGCAACTGGGTGGGAAGCTGCAGGGAGGGTGGTACTAGTAGGGGGGCTGGCAGACATAGATGTTGCTGGGGTGGTCCCAGATGAGTCTGCCACTGCCAGGGAGTGTCCACTGGAGGAGGACTCCGAAGATGAGGTGTTGGATCCGGTCTCTCCCGTGACACACCCCTGGCCCTCTGTCCCACTGGGTCCCTCTGTGTCAGTGGTGCCAGCTTCCTGGGTCCCGTGGGCTGCTGCTTCCCAACGCACCTGTGCCCCTTCTCCTCTACCAGATGATGCTGATAAGAGAGGGGGAGAGAGATAGGGGAAAAATGGTTAACATACACCTCCTATTGACTCAGCTCAACATGTACATCTGTCACAATAAATATCATGCATAGGTAATATTATTGGCAAATACAGATTACCTACATCATGACATGGCATGTCACTACTTCCCACATCTGGCTGCTAACTCTCACACCTACAGCAATAACTAAGTAGGACTGCACTACTAGACTCATCCCAATGATGCCAACCTACACCCTCTTAAGCTTGCACGGCATGCCCTGGATGCACTATCAATACCATGCCTGATTACAGATCTTACCTCTCCATACCCCTATCACTCATTGGATGCGCAGCTGACACAACAATACACTGCAGTCCCCTACAGTGACAACACCTGATTAGTCCATGCCTACTGTCAAATGTCCATTACAGTGAAGACAACTTCAAACACTGAGCACACAACACCTACCTGTACTTACACATGGCTGCCTACTCGGCATAGTGAGGCCATCATGGAGGACAACTCAGAGTTGCCACAACCTAATAGCCAAGCCAAGCTGGAAGAGTCACAGGCCATCAGAAGTGCCCCAACTATCCATTTCGACATGATGTAGGCAGTCAGTCAGCAATGCACAGAGGACAAGTTAGGGCTTTGTTATACATGCCATATACACACCATGGTGACACATCAGGGATCTCCCAGGGCACATACCACCACCAGTACCAACCAATAGTTTTGAAGAACACATCCCCATAAGTATAGCCCCTAGGAATGCTAGAACTATACAATCAGACCTCATCAAATCTACAAGTATCAGTGTCCCAGGTTGCCTACCTACACATACCCTACAGTCAGCAGATCACCTATATATACCTAGTCAGCACTCAGGCCAGTACTCCTGTCCCGTGAAGGGCAGTGCAGTGTTGGAACTGTAAAGCCATCCCCACAATCTATCTATACCAGTTACAGTATATGATCTACATAGTCCCAGTGATGGAAGGAGAGTCGCACAGTCGCATATACAGGTTTGCTACACAGATGGGAGCGGACTGACACCTCAGAGCCACTTATGCAGATGACTGGAGCTGGTCATACACAATGCGTACGGTACTACTGACACTTGCATCCATCGTAAGGCCAGGATGTCCCCCATGTCATTAGTGCATCTTCACCATACAGACTTGGAGAGGTTTGGAACTGGGAAATGAAAATCCACTGACAGCAGAGTATGGGGCTACAACTGCAAAACATACTCAGCAAGGGTGCCTGTTGCCCATTTCCAAATGTTGATGCACATGTAGCATTAACTGCAATGCCACTTTGGCAGCACTGGGGCACCCAATCCCATTTTAAGGCCAGCCAAGTCCCAGGATACAGTCAGTACTCACCTCCTTGTGGCTGCTGTGCTGCCCTCAAACTCCCATCCACCTCAGGGTCGGCCACCACCAAAATGTGGGCCATTAGGAGGGTCAGGGTCCATTGGGCACCCCTCCCTCATTGGAAGGACATCCCCAGCTGGTCTTCCGCGGTCTTCCGGGCTCAGCGGCTCAGGTCCTCCCACTGCTTGTGACAATGGGTGCTCCACTGGCTGTGGACCCCCAGGGTCTGCACTTGCTTGGCAATGGCACACCAGATCCCCTTCTTCTGATGGGCGTTGACCTGCATGAGTGACACAGACAGAAGAAGAACATTATGTAGACTGGCACCATACCAACAGCAGTGGGCTATAAACATCTTACCCACAAATTCCCACACGTACCCATCCTCACGGTTCACATGCCTAAACTCCATACCCCCTGCATGCATGTACTCCCTGACCAGCTCACGCGCGCCGTTCACCCTCCCACATACCCCTATCACACATGACTAAGGCATCGGGCTCACCTGCTCCTCTGGTGCCCCATAAAACTGCTCATACAGGGGTAGAACCTAATTCACCAGCCTCTCTAGTTCTTCCAGGGTGAAGACGGGGACCCTATCACCTGCAGGACATGGCATGATGGCTCCCAGAGACAGTACACAGTAGCTTAGCTTGTGGAGGTCTTGCTTGTTAGAGTGTCATGAGTCAAGTGAGCTAGGCTGCAGGAAATGGCGATCACGGGCGCCACTTACAGGACCGTAACCGCCGGCAGTGATCGCCATTGGCCCCAGTCTCCCATAGGCATCAATGTTACCCAATAAGAAGTAGCAAGGGAGGTTGCGACCGCCTACCACCATAACAACATGCGCCGGTGGAATTAGGTCACTACCACCTGTCCAGTGCTGTAGGACAGGAAGCTGCCGTTTTAGGCACATATCATGCTATGATGCAGAAAAATAAATGCGCCATACACCTTATTTGGCAGAAAGAGGGTTAGGCCTAAGTGGTGCCATTATGTTTTGGCACATACATGTGAGATGCATGGCAAAGTGACACTGTGTGGCTGGGTGTCTGGTAACCAGCATGTCCAGATACTCGTCGGCTGATTGGCAGTGTCACCGTATGGGTATATGGCATGACTACATACATGCTCAGTGTCGGACAGGTCAGTGTACCACATATGGAACTTGACACATGTGATGTATGTCAGACACTATTGATCAGGGGCAGCAATGTTCATCAAGGGAGAAGTCCATTCCACTTCAGCATGTAAAATATGGTATGTGCGCCATGTGGACAGTGTTAGGTGTGTCCAAGGGAGATGTGTTGTGCCAACATCTGTGGTGTGCATATCACATTGTGCAATCTCTCCTCTACATCATGTCCAGAGGAGAATGAGACATGCACCAGTGTACCGTCCGCTAGTGGACCTTGCAACCCTGGAGGAGATGACCATAATTCAGACCTATCATCTGAATCCTCATACCATCAGATCTATTGCCTGCCATACGTAATCCCTATGCCATCCCTCCCACAGTTCAAGTTCTGTCAGTGCTACGTTTTCTTGCCACAGGCTCCTTTCAGATGACAGTGGGCTTGGCAGCAAGGAAGTCACAGCTCATGTTCAGTCTTGCGTTGAATGATGTACATGGACAGCTACATCAGGTACCCCCAACAAGGGGATTTGGCCATTGTGAAGGCAGATGTCTATGATGTGGGACACATCCCTTATGTGATAGGGGCCATAGATGGCACCCATATTGCCTTGGTCCCTCCCAGTGCCAATGAACAGGTGTATAGGAACAGAAAAAACTACCACTCCATCAATGTGCAGGTGGTGTGTGGCAGACCATGTTATTTTATGTTGTGTTATAGGATCTTGTAAAGCGCATGGCTACCCATAGGCCTCCCAGCGCTATTCACCAACCTTAAAGACAGACTGAGGGGAAAGCTTTAAAACAGCCAAGTTTTGAGTGAGCATCTGAAGGTAAGTTCATGGCTAGTTCGTCGAAGGCCAAGCGGACGAGAATTTCACAATTTGGCTTCGAGATAAGCCAAAGACCTTCCGCCCCATTTGGATTTTTTTACTCTGGGGATTGAGGCTAACGCGGCTGATGAGGACCTGTGCTGTCTGATGGGCTCATTGAAAGAAGCAAGGGGCCTTAAAAAAGGAGGGTCTTTGTTGTATAATGCCCTGTGCATACAACACAACTTTTAAACTTTATACATTGTTCTACTGGGAGCCAATGCAGAGAAGAAATAGACGATTTGGCAGATTCATGCCTAGGTATGTCAAAGAGGAGACGGGCAGCAGTCTTCTGCACCACCTGTAGCTTTTTCACATATTTCAGGGCACCAAGATACCAGACATTACCGTAATCTAAGCAAGAAATATTGAGCGCCTGGATGATAAATATGGAAGTATTTTAAACACTTTCCTTAGGAGCCTGAATGTACCAAAGCAAGTGGAAGAACTTTTCTTAACCCGATGATCCATGGTAAGCCATGGATCAAGCCAAACGCCCAGGCTCTTGATATATTCCTTGGAGGGGGCAAATCCCCTACAGACTGCAACATAGGGGAATTAAGACCTGGCTGAGAGCAATGTCCTAGAATCATTACCTTGGCCTTGTCTCTATTTAGCTTAAGTTTACATTTGGATATCCATTCCGCAACTGCCCGTAAGCAGGGGGAGAGTGACGACTCATAAGAGCTGGGCTTAGTTGAAAATGAAACAGCCAACTGGGTGTCGTCTGCATATGACACTAATGAAAGACCACATGGCTCCACTATCTTTGCTGCGGGAGACACATAGATGTTAAATAACGTGGGGCTGAGAGACGAGCCCTGTGGCACTCCACAGCTGCTCTTGAAGCAGCTGGAGAAAAATGACCAATTTAGCACCTGAAAAGATCTCTCTTCTAAAAAGGAGGAGATCCAGCTCAGTGCGCTGCCTGTAAACTCCAATCTCCCTCATTCTTAAAAGTAACATGTTGTGATCGACTGTATCGAAAGCAGTGCTAAGATTGAGAAGGATAATAGCAGTCATGGATCCCTGATCCAGACGCTTCCTGACCTTTTCCGTAACTGCAATCAAAGCCGATTATGTACTGTGTAGAGGTCTAAAGTCCATCTGAGAGGGATGAAGAATATTGTTGTCTTCATGGAAATTTGAGAGTTGCACATTAACGTGTTTTTCAATTATTTTAGATAGAGCTGGCAGCAAGGAGATGGGCCTATAATTATTGAGCACGGTTGTGTCAAGATTAGGTTTTTTCAGCAGGGGTTTAACTATAGCATGTTTCCACTGGTCTGGATTAGTGCTACTAGACAGCGAAGAGTTCAGCAGGTCGGTCAAAACTAGGGGTATGACAGAAGACCCTCGGGGCCAATATTGAAGGGGGAGTAGAATCAAGTGGGGAGACAGACTTGAGGGTAGAAAGTAGTTTAGAAACCAATCCCAAGAAGAGAGGCGAAAGCTGTGGAAGCACTGCAGAACAGTTAATACTTTCCTCTCCAGGGGCTTGAGAACAGAGCGTACCAGTCGGGAAGGCCGAATAAATATCTGAAATTTTATGCTGGAAAAATGATGCCAGATTGTTGCTGTGTTCTTTGGAGGCTTCAACAAATTCACTGTGAGAGTGAGGTTGAGCGATTTATTTCAGTAGATGAAAAATCTCTTTAGGAGACTTAGAGTTCTGTTCTATTTTGGTAGCATAATATGTACATTGAGCTAATTTAATTTCAGCATGAAAAAATCTAATGTCTTTCCTATATTCTTCTTTCAGAGAAGTATCGTAGGATTTTCTCCATCTTCTTTCCTGACATCTGCATTCCCTCTTAAGTTGGAGAAGATGGGAGGAGAACCAAGGGGCGCCTTTTTTCAGATGACCCACAGAAATATGGAAGAAGAGTGTCTAAGCATTTGATGATCCAATCGTTAAATGAATCTAAGGGACAGGCCTTATTCGCCGGTAAGGAGGGTTTCAGACTCTTCAACATGCTGATCCAGTCACCAGCTTTAAGCATGTGCCAGCGCCTATAAGGTTAGAAATACCTATGGCAGAGGTGACCAAATTAAGGGAAATTAAGAAGTGATCTGACCAGACCAGAGGAATAGGGGGCAAGGAAGTTAGGCCAGCTACATTACTGAAAACTAGATCAATGGTATGACCTTTGGCTTGTGTGGGACCTCTGACCAATTGTGTTAGATCCAAAGCAGCCATGTCAGTCAGAAGAATTTTAGCGGCCGCGTTATCTTGATTTTCTGCATGAATATTAAAGTCACCAAGGATTTTCAAGTTAAATTTTTTGCATATTAATTCAGCGACCTGATCAGAAAATGATTGTAAAAGAGTTTGTGAGGAACCAGGAGGACGATACACTAGAATTCCTGAGAAAGTGCATTGGGGATTTAGTGAGATGGAAAAAAAACATACTTTCGCAATCAGGTAGCTGAAGGAGCCAGGAAATGACCTTTACTGATTCCTTAAAGATGATGGCAATTCCTCCCCTTTTAAGGTGGTTCTGTCCAACCTAGTTATTGAGTAGCTTTAGGATAGTGTTAGAGCTACATCTGGGGATGACCCCTCATGGAGCCACGTCTCGGTAAGAACTAAGGTGGTAGGTGTAAGATCACTCAGGACGAGATTGATATCAAGATTATGCGCAGCCAAGGAACGGCAATTGGCCAAGAGGAGGGAACTGTGTGGACCTTTCTGTAGCAATGGACGTGTTATCAGTTCAGGCTGGGGGGATCAGTGGCAGGTAGAACAAAGCCACTTAGCATCAGTGGGGTCTAAGCGACAATAACATCTTTCTGAGGGGCCCGGCCTAAGCAAATGGAGGAGATCGGAGTGGTAGGGAACCCTATTCCTCCTGATAGAGGCAGGTGTCCTGGACCCTGGGCGCACACTGGCACCAACGGGCGCAGACGGGCTTTCGCATCCACAGCATCGCGCCCCTTATATGAGGATGAAATGCAGGTGGAGGACGGCAGCTAGACCGCTGACCTTCAAAATGGCATCAAGAGAAGTGTAAAATCAGGAAGAGTAAAAAATGGCTTCTGTCAGCAGGTAAGAACAGGTAAGGCAAAGGAGTAGCAGAAGAAAGGGGGAAGGAGCAGTAAAAAGGGTTTACTCCGCTGCCGAGGCTGCTGAACACAGGCCAAGGATGACAGTGGGAGCGACTAACACACAATGAGACAGAAAACAGTAGAGCAGACAACGAGCATTAAAAGCACCAATAATGCGACCAGATAGTCACGACTAAAATGTATTAAATATTAATAAAAATAAAAGCTCAGTCACCTACAGCATTTGTCATATAAACAGTACACTACTGCATGCTCCTGTTCTCATGTCATTCCAGCTACTGACTGTGCACTGTTTATCTTTGACACTCCTACCTATTGCTTGAGGCATGCATGTTCTGTATCCTTTGGTTACTGTGCATAGTGTGGATGTTAGCACATGAGATGTGCCATGTCCAGTGTTTGGTGATGTATTTCATGCGACTGGTGCTATAGAGCTGTTATCTGTCGTGCCCTGTTTAGTTGCCTACTATACCTGGACTAAATATGTGCTTTAGCTGTCACCATGCCTACTATCCTGATGGTGATCTCTGTCATTGTCTTTTTGCAAGTTGGATGTGTAGATTTATTCTGGTGTGTGGCAACACTAGTGACTCCCTTAAATAGGCCCTGACACATATGTGTTGTACTGTCTCTGCTGCAGAGGATACCTCCCTCTGCAGTCCTTTACACTGCTTGTTGGATTGTGAGCCATTCCACTTTGACAAATAGGTAAACATACATTTGTTACTGTACAAATAAATGCACATATGAAGTGGCTGTGACAAATTGTGTTTATTGTGACTTGAGTGACAAACAGGTGATGAGTGGGGTCATGGTAGAAGAAATCCTGAGAGGAAGTGGCACAGCTGTGGTTAGCACAGGTCCAGTGTCTATGGGACATATGAAAATGGACCTTAGGCATTGAACAGTCAACAGGGTGTCTCTGTGGCACAATAGGAAGAGTCATCAGTTGAGGGTCACTTCCTGGCAGTGGTTTTGGTCTTGGCATCTGCTCCAGTAGGATGTCTGGATGGACATCTGATTTGGCAGGGGGTTCTCCAGCTACAGAGGGAGGGGTGCCTGAGGCCTGTGCCTCCTCTGGCACGGCCTCCATTCCACTAGCAGCTGCAGATGTTGAGGGCTCTGATGTCATGTGGCTAGTGGAAGGGGCCTGCTGGTGGGCAGAGGAAGCATGCAGGGTGGTGTTAATGTCCCTCAGCGCCCCTGCAATGGAGGCCATGGTGGCATTGTCTGCCTGCCACTACTGCATGACCTCCTGGTGGTATTCCCTCTACAGCCTCTGGTTTTCCCCCATTTTGGATATGATCTTGCCCATTCTGTCCTGGGATAGTTGATATGCTTCCAGGACTTGGGAGAAGGCTTCCTGATCAGATGTCTCACTTGGCTACCCCGATCTGGCCCACAGGTTCCCTCCCATACCCCCTGTCCCATGTGCCTGTGCCCCTGGCATGGTGTGCCCACCTCCAGTTTCACTAGGACCTTCATTGTCTCAGTCCTTGAGGCACAGGTTTGGGGATGAAGGGTTGACTGAGTTGGTGCTGCCACAGGGTGGGGGGGGGCGGGGGGTTTGATGTGGGCAGGGTGAGGCAGGGAACGGTAGGCTGACCAGGGGTCCCAGAGGGGACAAGTGGGTCATCTCTGTCCAGACATCCAGCGACATTGTCCTCACTGGGGCCTTCATCCTGAGGAGGGCTGGCAGTCTCTGGTAAGCTCTCCATTGTTGCTGTGGCAGGGGTACCTGCGGATGGAGTCAGAGAAAGTTAAATGTTGTAGGTGTGTATGGTTGTCTGTTATTCTGATGCATACAGTGGCTTGACTTGATTCCCAGCAATGGCATTGACAGATGCAGCACTTCTAACACTGTTTGTGGATAGTGGATTGAGACATGTGTACCATGCTCCTTGGGGTTGTTTGGATCAGGCCTGGTCACTTTAGCTCGGTGGGTGGGTTGTGTTCCTGTGTGATGGTTCACATGACAGGTTAGCCCTTTTAGCTGGTGGGCATTCTGGCTTGGTAGGTATGTGATTGGGAATGGCTGTAGATTGCAGCATGGTGTCCAAATGGGAGGTGGGTATGTGTGTATGCAAGGTTGTTTGTCCTGTTCGTGTATGGAGTATACCTCCTTACTGTCATGGCCAGTGTAGGAAGCTGGCTCTCTATATACTATATCAGAATAAAATATAGTGTGCACAGAGTCCAGGGGTTCCCCTTAGAGGTTGATAGTGGCAATAATAGATAATACTAATGTTCTATTTGTGGTAGTGTGGTTGAGCAGTTAAGCTTATCAGAGGGTAGTTTTAAGCATTTGTTGTACACACACAAGCAATAAGTGAAAACACACACTCAATGACTTAACTCCAGACCAATAGGTTTTTATATAGAAAAATATTCTTTTGTTAATTTATTTTAGAACCACAAGATTCAGATTGCAGGTAAATACATTAAATATAAGGTACTTTGCATAGATATGGGTAGGTGTTGGAAATGGCCCTTCTGCAGGGTCACCCCCAAACTTTTTGCCTTCCTCCTCCTATTTTTCTGACCTCATTTTTGCTGGTTTTAGGACTCTGCGCACTTTACCACTGCTAATCAGTGCTAAAGTGCATATGCTCTCTCCTCAAAACATGGTGACATTGGCTCATACCCAATTGGCTTATTTCATTTACTTGTAAGTCCCTAGCAAAGTGTACTACATGAGCCCAGGGCCTGTAAATTAAATGCTACTAGTGGGCTTCAGCACTGGTTGTGCCACCCACATAAGTAGCCCCCTAACCATGTCTCAGGCCTGCCATGGCAGGGCCTGTGTGTGAAGTTTCACTGCCACTTCGACTTGGCATTTAAAAGTAATTGCCAAGCCTCAAACTCCCGTTTTTCTACGGATACGTCACCCTTAAGGTAGGCTCTAGGTAGCCCATAGGACAGGGTGCTATGTAGGTAAAAGGCAGGACATGGACATGTGTGTTAAATATGTCCTGGTAGTGTAAAACACCTAAATTCGGTTTTGCACTGCTGTGAGGCCTGCTCCATTCAATGGATAGCATTAGGGTTACCCTCATATACTGTTTGAGTGGTAGATTCTGATCGGAAAGGAGTAACCAGGTCATATTTAGTATGGCCAGAATGGTAATAGAAAATCCTGCTTACTGGTGAAGTTAGATTTTATATTACTATTTTAGAAATGCTACTTTTAGAAAGTGAGCATTCCTCTACACTCAAATCCTTCTGTGCCTTCCAATCCACGTTCAGCTAGGTTTAGTTAACAGATCCTTTGTGCAGTCACTCAGACAAACCCCAAACACATGATGCTCAGTCACACTTGCACACATCTGAAACTGAATGGGTCTTCCTGAGCTGGGAGGGTGGAGGGCCTGACACTTACACGTCAAAGGACAGTAGCTTGCCCTCACACAAAGGACTGTCACACCCCCTACTGGGACCCTGGCAGACAGGATGGAACTGAAAGGGGACCTTGTGCACTTCTAAGCCACTCTTTGAAGTCTTCCTCACTTCAAAGGCACATTTAGGTATTTAAACAGGGCCTCTGACCCTACCAAACTAGACACTTCAAGACACTTCTGGACAAGAAACCTGCTGGTGAAGAATTCCTGAACCAGAAAATGCAGCCTGCCAAGAAGAACTGCCTGGCGGCCCAAAGGACTCACCTGGACTGCTTTTCTGAGAGGGACTGCTGCCTTGCTGTTGCCCTGATGCCTTGCTGCTCTCTGGCTGTGCTCTGAAGTGTTCTCCAATAGCTTGGATTGAGCTTGCCTCCTGTTCCCTGAAGTCTCAGGACCAAAAAGACTTCACTCCTGCAACAGAACTCCTTGTGCACTGATAATTGACGCACATCCTGCCAAAAACAACGCACAGCCTGCATTGCAGTGAAAAATTGACCGCATGCCGAACCGGAACGGCGCAGCCCGACTTCGCGACGAAAGATGGATGCAGCGCCAGTGTTGCGACCGGAACTTCGACGCACGGCCCACTGGATCAACCCACAGCCGACTCGGAACAACGCAGCCTGACTTCCTGAGAGGAATCAACGCAGTGGGGGACAAATTTCCATGCAACGCCCACCGGATTGACGCAGCACCTGTGACTTCGTTCCACAAGCCTAGGATTTCCACGCATTGTCCCTGGGGCGTCCGAAAACCCCGTAACCCGAAGAGGATTCAAGTCTGCACACCGGAAATCGGCGCAAAGTCTTCCCTGCGTGAAAAATAATGACGCAAGTCTGTGTGCGCTTGGGCAAAACTGACACACACCTCCCCATTTTCCACGCATCTCCTCCTCTGCGGTCCCTTGCGAGGATTTTTGAATGCAAACCAGGTACTTTGTGCTTGCAAGAGACACTTGTTGTTTTATACAGACTAAAGACACTTTATATTACTTTTACAGTGATATTTCAACATATTCTTATTGCATCTTAATCGTTTTGACCTGCATTTATTCAGATAAATATTATATATTTTTCTAAACACTGTGGGGGTCATTCCTACTTTGGCGGGCGGCGGAGGCCGCCCGCCAAAGTAACCCCGTCAGAATACCACAGCGCGGTCAGAAGACTGCCGCGGTTATTCTGAGTTTCCCGCTGGGCGGGCGACCGCCATAAGGCCGCCCGCCCGCCCAGCGGGAAACCACCTTCCATGAGGATGCCGGCTCCGAATGGAGCCGGCGGAGTGGAAGGTGTGCGACGGGTGCAGTGGCACCCATTGCGCTTTTCAGTGTCTGCTCAGCAGACACTGAAAAGCAATGTGGGGCCCTGTTAGGGGGCCCCTGCAGTGCCCATGCCATTGGCATAGGCACTGCAGGGGCCCCCAGGGGCCCCACGACACCCGTTCCCGCCAGCCAGGTTCTGGCGGTGTAAACCGCCAGAGCCAGGCTGGCGGGAAGGGGGTCGGAATCCCCATGGCGGCGCAGCTTGCTGCGCCGCCATGGAGGATTCCCATAGGCAGCGGGAAACCGGCGGGAGACCACTGGTTTCCCGTTTCTGACCGCGGCGTTACCGCCGCGGTCAGAATGCCCATGAATGCACCGCCAGCCTGTTGGCGGTGCATTCGCGGCCCTCCACCCTGGCGGGTGCAATCCACCAGGGTTGGAATGAGGGCCTGTGTATTTTTGTGGTATCCTACTGTGTTATTGCATGATTTATTGCACAAATACTTTACACATTTACTTCTAGGTTAAGCCTGACTGCTCAGTGCCAAGCACAGGGGGGCTTCTCGGGCCAGCTACGGACTGGGAAAGGGTGAGGGCCGTCTGCTGGTCACTGCTTCACCGGTGGTCGGGTTCTCACGGGCCTGGGGGCTGCGAGTGCAGTGCTTCTCCAGGCGACGGATATCTTTGTCCCAGGCAGTCGCGGTCAGGGGGGTCCTCAGGATTCCCTCTGCAGGCATCGTCATGGGGGTGCAGAGAGGTCAGCCAGAGTGGACATGTCATCAGAGTAGCCTGGGGGTCCTCTCTGGGTTGTTGGTTTCTCTGGACACGAGCCAGGGGCGTCAGGTGCAGAGTAGTGCGGATTCACGCTTCAGGAGTGAGGGGAGAGTCCCTTTCAAGGTGGTTTCTTCTTTCTTTGTTGGACAGGTCCACTGTCCACTGGAGTTCTTGATCCTTTTCAGTTGCAGGGCAGTCCTTTGATTTGGCAGAGGTCACTGGTCCCCTCGGATCCGTCGCTGGTACATATTCTCTGAAGTTGGAAACAGGCCGGTAGGGCTGGGGCCAAAGCAGTTGTCGTCTTCCTACATCTCTGCGGGGTTTTTCAGCTGGGCGGTCCTTCTTCTTTGCAGGTCGTCAGGAATCTGATTTCCTGGGTTCAGGGTCGCTCCTAAATACTAATTTTAGGGGTATGTTAGGGCTAAAATGCAGTAGCCAATGGCTACTGTCCCTGAGAGTAGCTACACCCTCCTTGTGCTGCCTCCCTTTGGGGAGGAAGGCACATCCCTATCCCTATTGGGCTAAGTCCTCCAAACGAAGATTGAGGATTTTCTAAGGAGAGGGTCACTTCAGCTCTGGTCACCTAAGGGGTGGACCTGGTTGAGGGGGTGACTCCTCCTTGTATTTCTCATTATCTCCGTCTGGACTTGTCACCAAAATTGGGGGGTTTGTCCGGAGGGCAGGCATCTCCACTAGCTGGAGTGCCCTGGTGCACTGTAACACCGGCTTGAGCCTTTGAGGCTCACCGCCCGGTGTTTCGTTTCCTGCACAGGGAGTTGATAGGCACCTCCACCCAGGACAGGTTTTGTTTCTGGCCACAGAGTGCATAAAGGCACTCACCCCAGGTGTCTAGAAACCCGTCTGGATGTGGCAGGCTGGCAGAAACTGGTCAGCCTAGCACTAGTAGTTGGGCTAACATAGAGGGGGCATCTCTAAGATTCCCTCTGTGTGCCCTTTTTTTAATAAATCCCACACTGGCATCAGTGTGGGTGTTTTGTGCTGAGAAGTTTGATACCAAACTTCCCAGTATTCCGTGTGGCCATTATGGTGCTGTGGAGTTCGTAATGACAAACTCTCAGACCATATACTCTTTATGGCTACCCTGCACTTACAATGTCTAAGAATTGACTTAGACACTGTAGGGACATAGTGCTCATGCAGCTATGCCCTCACCTGTGATATAGTGCACCCTGCCTTAGAGCTGTAAGCCTGCTAGAGAGGTGACTAACCTGTGCCACAGGCAGTGGTTGGTAGGCATGGCACTCTGAGGGAGTGCCATGTCGTCTTTTTTTCCCCACCAGCACACAAAAGCTGTGAGGCAGTGTGTATGTTCTGAGTTAGGGGTCCCCAGGGTGGCATAATACATGCTGCAGCCCTCAGAGACATTCCTAGGCCACAGGGCCCTTGGTACCAGGGGTACCTTTTACAAAGGGCTTGCCTGTGTGTCAGGGCTGTGATATTGTGGAAACAAAGGTACAGTTTTAGGGAAAGAACACTGGTTCTGGGTCCTGGTTGGCAGGGTCCCAGCACACTTCCAATCAAAGCTGGCATCAACAAAAGGCACAAAGCTAAGAGGTAACCATGCCAACAGTGGCATTTTCCTACTGCCAGGATTCGTCAATTTCAGGGTAGTGAGCCTGGATTTGTGGCCCTTTTGATTGGTGACAGTGCTGTGTCTTTGTCTGGGCTAGTTTGCTAGTGCAGTGTCATTGCATTGCTGTCATTGCCAGTGTAGTTGTCCTCAGTGGAAGCATTCAGTTGCTGTAGCTAGTGCAATTGTCATACATGCAAAAGGTGTGATGTGACGTGCACAATGCAGGTTTTGTGGTGGATGGGCTAGTGCAATGTGGGAGTCGTAGTGATTGTTATTGGCAGTGCTATCGGTACACTTGGAAGCGAGTGTGTGGGCATTGGGGGTGGGTGGCGGTGTGGCATGCAGGAGAAGGGCATTAAGTGAGTAGGTAGGCTGTAGAGTTAGTAATGGAGTGAATTGGGGAGTGATTGGGTGGTGAGGAAGCATCCTGGACAGGACAAATTAGTGTCAGATGAGTGTTAGTTACTCACCAGAGTCCAGTCCTCCAGGTATTCGAGTCAGGCCTTCAGTGTGAACTCTGGGGGAGAACGTGGGGCCCATCGCCAGTCTTCAGCACTGCCAGCCAGCTGGTGTCTGGATGCCATGTGACGCACTTCCGCCTAAGATCGTTCCACCTCTTCCTGATGTCCTCCTTTGTACGGGCATAACTACCCACTGAGTTGACCCTGTTGACTATTCTCTCCCATAACTCCATTTTCCTATCTATGGAGGTCTGCTGAACCTGTGCTCCAAAGAGTTGTGGCTGTACCCTGAGGATTTCATGGACCAGGACCCGCAACTTATGTAGGAAGGTAGCCTCTTTCTAGCCTTGTTACCCCCACATTTGGCCTGTTTGTGAGTATATGTCAGGGTGTTTTTACTGTCTCACTGGGATCCTGCTAGCCAGGGCCCAGTGCTCAAAGTGAAAACCCTATGTTGTCAGTATGTTTGATATGTGTCACTGGGATCCTGCTAGCCAGGACGCCAGGACTCGTATGTTTGTGGCCTATATGTGTTCCCTGTGTTGTGTCTAACTCTATCACTGAGGCTCTGCTAACCAGAACCTCAGTGTTTATGCTCTCTCTGCTTTTTAAAATTGTCACTGCAGGCTAGTGACCATTTTTACCAATTCTGATTGGCACACTGGAACGCCCTTATAATTCCCTAGTATATAGTGCCTAGGTGCCCAGGTTATTGGGGTTCCAGGAGATCCCTATGGGCTGCATTATTTCTTTTGCCACCCATAGGGAGCTCATACAATTCTTACACAGGACTGCCACTGCAGCCTGAGTGAAATAATGTCCACGTTATTTCACATCCATTTTACACTGCACTTAAGTAACTTATAAGTCACCTATATGCCTAACCCTCAATTGGTGAAGGTTAGGTGCAAAGTTACTAAGTGTGAGGGCACCCTGGCACTAGCCAAGGTGCCCCCACATAGTTCAGGGCAATTTCCCCAAACTTTGGGAGTGCGGGGACACTATTACACGTGTGCACTACATATAGGTCAATACCTATATGTAGCTTCACAATGGTAACTCCGAATATGGCCATGTAACATGTCTAAGATCATGGAATTGTCCCCCATGCCAAATTTGGTATTGGGGTGCCAATCCCATGCATCCCCGGAGCTCCAGCGTGGACCCTGGGTATTGCCAAACCAGCTCTCTGGGGTCTTCACTGCAGCTACCGCTGTTGCCAACCCACAGACAGGCTCCTGCCCTCCTGGGGTTTGGGCAGCCCAGTCCCAGGAAGGCAGATCAAAGGATTTCCTCTGAGAGAGGGTGTTACACCCTCTCCCTTTGGAAATAGGTGTTAAGGGCTGGGGAGGAGTAGCCTCCCCCAGCCTATGGAAATGCTTTGAAGGGCACAGATGGTGCCCTCCTTGCATAAGCCAGTCTACACCAGTTCAGGTATCCCCCAGCCCCTGCTCTGGCGCGAAACTGGACAAAGGAAAGGGGAGTGACCACTCCCCTGTCCATCACCACCCCAGGGATGTTGACCAGGGCCCCTCCAGTGTGTCCCAGACCTCTGCCATCTTGAATGCAGAGGTGTGAGGGCACAATGGAGGTCTCTGAGTGGCCAGTGCCAGCAGGTGATGTCAGAGACCCCCCGATAGGTGCTTATCTGACTAGGTGGCCAATCCTCCTCTGAGGGCTATTTAGGGTCTCTCCTGTGGGTTTCTTGTCAGATAATGAATGCAAGAGCTTACCAGAGTTCCTCTGCATCTCCCTCTTTGACTTCTGCCAAGGATTGACCGCTGTCTGCTCCAGGACGCCTGCAAAACTGCAATAAAGTAGCAAGAAGACTACCAGTGACATTTTAGCGCCTAATCCTCCCGGCTTTCTCAACTGTTTCCTGGTGGTGCATGGTCTGGGGGCTGTCTGCCTTCACCCTGCACTAGAAGCCAAGAAGAAATCTCCCATGGGTCGAAGGAATCTTTCCCCTGCTAACACAGGCACCATCTGTCCAAATTTGGTGGACGTAAGTCCTTGCCTCCCCACGCCAGACAGTAATCCTGTGTAATGCTTGAACTGCAGCTGCTAGGGCTTCTGTGCACTTTTGCAGGGAATCATTTGTGCACAGCCCAGGTCCCCAGCACTCCGTCCTGCATTGCTCAACTTGCTGAGTTTACCACCGGCTTGGTGGGACCCTCCTTTGTAGTGTTCAGACGACCGCTGTACTCAGTTTTCTTGAACCCGTGTTCAAGTACTTCTGTGGGTGCTGCCTGCTTCTGCGTGCGCTCTCTGTGTTGCTGGGTGCCCCCTCTGTCTCCTCTAAGGGGCAACCTCCTTGTCCTTCCTGGACCCAGGCAGCACCCTTTTACTTCAACCACGACCTTTGCAGCTAGCAAGGCTTGTTTGCGGTCTTTCTGCGTGGAAACAACTCTGCATCCTCCAGCACGCCGTGGGGCATATTCTGTGCAAAGGAGACATTCCTGGCATATCCTCCGGGTATGGCGGGTCCGCTTGCGGCAGCAACGTCCCGTCACAGGGACATTCAACATGCATAAGAACTAGGACAATTGAATCAAAGTTGCACTACCAGTACAATATCACTAGCCCTAATGCAACCCTACTATCATACAAATTGTTGCCGATGTGGATCCAAGCTGCACATTTCCCTTGAGTCACATCAACAAAGTCTCAAAATGCATGCATTGATACACATTCTACATCTTTGCAACAACATATCCCTGATGCAGATATGCTGTATGCAAGGAAATGGCCCAAATGTAGGGAGGTAAAAACTAATGGGGCAGACAATCCATAATGGTTGCACTGTCCCTTCCAGTTAGCACATGTGTGGGGCCTTCTACAGGCAGATGAAAATGTAACACTGGCATTGTACACACTAGTGCCATCATTCATGGTGCCAATGCATAATAGCACCAAAAGAGTGACAGCACACATTACTCTACTGTGGGAATGTCCACCATGGTGAATAGGAAGGCAAAGTATGTGCCACCATGGCAGGTACAAGGAGCCTGCAAGGAAGTAGGTGCTGTGGGATCACAAAATACCTTGTAAGATTGCCCATTGTGTGATTCACAATGCTACACATAATATACAACTACTACCTGGGGTCTGTAATATGTCACTGAGCCTCCATTAGCAAGTAAATGATGTGCCATGTCAAAAGACACCTCAGTTAAAGATTGACATATCACTATCTCATTGCAGAGGATGATGCCTCACCTCCTGCTGACTTGCCTGTCCTGGGTTTTACAGATGACATGGATGACCAGCTGCCCACCATCATTGAAGAGACTCTCCAGGATGGAGAGGACACACAGCATTGCGGGGTCTCCACATGAACCACCCAGCTACCAACAAACAGTACCAGCTAGTCCTGACACAGCCCCTGACTCTGAGGACCCAGACATCACCTTTCAGAGGACAGTGGTTGGAGTTCAGTGAGAGCTGGCCAAGCAGATGCAGGAATGGATGGAGACCATGGCAGGCAGGCTAGAGGGAGTGCAGAGGTGCCTCAGTCCAAATAAGGACAACTCAGCTGCCATCAAAGGCACCCACTCCCTGCTGTGTGGACCCCAGCGGTCCCTGGCCGACATAGCTGCTGTCATGAGGCAGAGGCTTCAACAATTGCCCTCCCAAAATGCCAGCAGAAAGATAGACAGCAGGCTGTGAGCTATACTGAATACCCTGTAGTCCATAGGTTTGGAAGTGGCTTTCCTCAGGGAAAACATGGCTGCCTATCACTGTGATGTTGCTGCTGTGTTGAGAAATCAGCAGTTCCTCCTTGCTGCAGTGATGCCTTATGTGTTCCCACAATTGGCAGCTGCTAGGACCTTTGACTCAACAACTCTTACCCCTGATGTGTGTGTGGCCCCCTCAACCTCAACAACAGCACCGCCCATGGCACAGGAGGCACCACACACATCAGAGGATGAAGATGTGGGAGGAACAACATTCACAAGGAAAACCACTCAATAGCATCAGTCTGTGCCACATGAAGAGTATCTCCTTAGTTATGTGCTTAAGATCATGCCATTGTTGTGACAGCAGACAATGTGCCCTCTTCACTCAACCACTGTTGACTTGTCTGCTATGTACTGTCATTGTCTCAAAACTTACCTATTGGCAATTTGGACACCTCCTCACTAATGCATACTTCTCCTAACCATGTCTCATGACATGTGCCCCACTCCTGGACTCTGATTGTACAACAAATGACTCAGGATCTCTCATGGGGTCTGTGAACTGGACATTGTATATCATTGGAACATACACTTGCGCCTGTAAATAAATCACTTTGTTCACATGTAACATTTCATTATTTACTGTGATCCATCAACTCAGCTAAATGTATGTATTGTGTAAAGCTATGTCAATGAGAACAGAACATAAGTGCATGTTTGCATCAATGCCAGACACGCAACACTAGGATCCTAACATGAAAAAGGTGAATGATGGTGTTGTGGGCTACAATCAACTTACATAGTCTTAAAAACACGGATTGAAACATGGATTGAACAGATATCCAGGGAAGTTGACATATGGCATGTATGGGTCTGAACTAAGTGTATGGTAATTTACTCAGATAAGAGCACCAGTACAACTAATATGTGTGGTTCAGAAGAGGCAAATCTAATCAGTGACGGGCAGCTGCCAGTCTGGCAGGATACAGACCCAAATATGGCTAATGTCATATGTGCCACACTTTCTATCAATAATACTGCCAGACCCCAGCAATGACAGTTGAAGTTCCATACTTACCTGTCCAAGATACCGTATACATACTAGGGGCCATATTTATACTTTTTGACGCAAAACTGCGCTAACGCAGTTTTGCGTCAAAAAAATTAGCGCCGGCTAACGCCATTCTGAAGCGCCATGCGGGCGCCGTATTTATTGAATGGCGTTAGCCGGCGCTAGAAGTCCGGCGCTGCCTGGTGTGCGTGGAAAAAAACCACGTACACCAGACAGCGCCGGCGTAGGGGGAAAATGGCGTATGGGCGTCTTAAAATGGGGCAAGTCAGGTTGAGTCGAAAAAATCGTCTTAACCCGACTTGCGCCATTTTATTTCGACGCCCATCCCCCATCAACATGACTCCTATTATTGTAAAGATAGGAGTCATGCCCCCTTGCCCAGTGGCCATGCCCAGGGGACTTATGTCCCCTGGGCATGGTCATTGGGCATAGTGGCATGTAGGGGGGCACAAATCAGGCCCCCCTATGCCACAAAAAATAAATTAAAAAATACTTACCTGAACCTACCTTAATGCCCATGGGATGGGTCCCTCCGTCCTTGGGTGTCCTCCTGGGGTGGGCAAGGGTGGCAGGGGGGGTCCCTGGGGGCAGGGGAGGGCACTCTGGGCTCATTTTGAGCCCACTTGTCCCTTAACGCCATCCCTGACCCAGGCGTTAAAAAGCGGCGCAAATGCTCCGTTTTTGGCCACGCCCACTCCCGGGCGTCACTTTTGCCCGGGAGTATAAATTCCACGTAAAGGCCTGGGAGTCATTTTTTTTAGACGGGAACGCCTCCCTTGCATATCATTAACGCAAGGAAGGGGTTCACGCTAAAAAATGACGCACACTCCGGGCACTTTGGCGCCCGAAGCGTCTAACGCCATAGTATAAATATGGCGTTAGTTGGCGTGAGTTTAGCGTCGAATTTGCGTCGAAAAAAACGACGCAAATTCGACGCAACCAGAGTATAAATACGGCCCACAATGTGAATGGCTGGAACTGTGGATGACAAATGTTTGTACCTCAAAATAAACTAAGGCTATACGTGTACTAACCTAAACTATTACCTAAACAATTATATATTTTTTCTATTTTCTTTTAGATTTTAAAAAAATGATTTTTTATTAACATAGAAACCCCAAAATAACCTCCCACTCTACCCACCCTAAAATAAAAAATGTACTAAAACCCACCCCCAACTATACTTATACTAACCTACACCTAAACTACACTATTTTACTATCCTAACACTACTCACTTAAAACCCACTTACAATTTAACATCAGTAAAAGGGAGAGGGATGAACTGGGAGGCTGTGGCACACTTTTTTACAACTTCTTCAGTTTTTTCTTGCAGTACATTAGTAGTTTATAATTACTGGCATTGTCTCTTTAGAACTTATCCAGCCTTGCCATCATGGCTGCCATGTTCCGTCTCATGTCGGATCTGAAGTTAGAGCTTGTGGCTGGAGCAGGTGGCTGTTGGGGTGCCTGGCTGTGGATAGGTGCTGTAGAAGTAGAGGGGATAGGACCAGCAGAGGCCCCCTCGGCCCCAGATTTATTCTGCGATGTGACCAGTTGTGGGCTGTAGCGGAGGTCCCCCATTTGAAAATGCACGCCAAGCCACAGTCGATATTTCCCTCCTATATCTCTTCTCCAACCTTTGGTACCTGGCCTGTACCACCATTATGTGCCTGTGCCTATCAGCTGTCTTCTCAAACGAGTATTTTTTGGTTGGAGTCATATTGGCAGCTGAAACATGAGGAGAACATGGCATGAAATACAGCATTGGGTGGAGGTTGAAGAGACATGCAATGTACATAACATCCTCAAATGACACAAGCTGACCACCACACATTCCACAACACTGACAAACTCCAAATCATAACAAACATCCTACCAGCCATCTATGGTATCATGTACATGTCACTGGGATAACATCTATACATTGTTGCTCATCAGGGCCCAGAGGTAAGTGGACTACTGTGTCCTTGCTCAACATTTGTGTCATCAGACTAGTGCGGATCAAGTAGCCCTACAATTCCAGAATCAATCAATCAATCCGGAATTTGTAAAGCGCACTACTCACCTTTAGGGTCTCAAGGTGCTGAGACAGGGGGTAAACGGGGGGGGCAGGTGCTGCTAGTGTTCGAACAGCCAGGTCTTGAGAAGTTTCCTGAAGGTAAGGAGGTCTTTAGTCTGGCACAGGTGGGTGGGAAGAGTGTTCCACATTTTGGCGGCGAGGTGTGAGAATGATCTTTCGCCGGTTGTAGTTCTGTGGATGCGTGGGACGTTTGCAAGGGCGAGGTCGGCGGAGAGGAGATGCCGGGTCAGGGTGTAGAAGGAAAGCCGTCTGTTGAGGTATTCTGGTCCGGTGTTGTGCAGTACTTTGTGAGTGTGGGTTTTTGTGCAGTTGTCAATATGTGGTGCAACGTATGCAAACCACCATTTGACACCCCTGGTGCTACATCAAGCCTTGGCCAGGCATCATGGATGCAAGGTGGGGTGCATCTGATATGGGGACAGGAAACTTCCCACTGCCAATTCTAAGGTATTTTGGCAAATCATCATTCATGTGTGCTTGGATTAACACCTGCTCAGACCACACATCCCTTAGGAGGTAAGTAATATACACAAAATATACACACAAACCGAAATCAGGTAAGTAAAACACTTAGAAAAGTAGTGCAAACACTGTAGAACACAATAGAATGCAATAAGAGAAAATAAGCCTAGGGGCAACACAAACCATATACTCCAAAAGTGGAATGCGAACCACGAATGTAGCCCAGGCCTAGTGTAGTGTGTGTAGAGGGTCACTGGGAGTGTAAGAAAACACTAAGGGTGTCCAAGATACCCCACCCAAAGACCCTGAAAAGTAGTAGTAAAGTTACCCTACCTCCCCAGGAACACACTAAAGTCGTGATAGGAGACTCTACAAAGGCAACAACTGACTGCAAAGCACTGAAGACGGATTCCTGGATCTGACTACCTGCAAAGGAAGGGGACCAAGTCCAAGAGTCACGCAAGTGTCCAGGAGGGGCAGGAGCCCACTAAACCCCAGATGAAGGTGCAAAAGGGCTGCCTCTGGGAGGAAGAAGCTGAAGATTCTGCAACAGTAGAAAATTGCCAGGAACTTCTCCTTTGGTCAGAAGATGTCCCATGGTGTGCTGCAGGATGCAGAGTTGTTTTCACACAGAAAGAACACAAACAAGCCTTGCTATTTGCAAGAGTCACAGTTTAAGGTTTTGGGTGCTGCCAGGGCCCAGGAAGGACCAGGAAGTCGCCCCTTGGAGGAGGAGGCAGAGGGGGTGATCAGAAATAGAAAGAGCCCATGCAGAAGCAGGCAGCACCCGCATAAGCACTTGAACAGGCATTCAGAAAATCTGAGCATGGCGGTCATCTCAGCACAACAAAAGAGGATCCCACAAAGTCAGAGGTCAACTCGGTGAGGTGGGCAATGCAGGACAGAGTGCTGGGGACCTGAGCTGCGCTGTGCATGAAGGAAGTCTTGCAAAAGTGCACAGAAGCCCTAGCAGCTGCAGATCACGCAGTACACAGGATTACTGTCTGGCATGGGGGGGCAAAAACTTACCTAGACCAAATTTGGACAGTAGGACCACTGGACTGTCGGGGTCACTTGGATCCAGCTCTTGTGTTCCAGGGACCACGATCATCAAGAGGAGAAGGGACCCAGTGGACCAGTGATGCAGAAATTTGGTGCCTGCGTTGGCAGGGGGAAGATTCCGTCGACCCACGGGAGATTTCTTCTTGGCTTCCAATGCAGGGTGAAGGCAAACAGCCCTCAGAGCATGAACTACCAGGAAACAGTCGAGAAAGCTGGCAGGATGAGGCGCTACAATGTTGCTGGTAGTCTTCTTGCTACTTTGTTGCGGTTTTGCAGGCGTCCTGAAGCAGTCAGTGGTCGATCCTTGGCAGAAGTCGAAGAGAGAAGTGCAGAGGAACTCTGGTGAGCTCTTGCATTTGTTATCTCAAGAGAACCCCACAAGAGAGACCCTAAATGGCCCTCAGAGGAGGATTGGCTACCTAACCAGGTAAGAGCCTATCAGGAGGGGTCTCTGATGTCACCTGCTGGCACTGGCCACTCAGAGGTCTCCATTGTGCCCTCACACCACTGCATTCAAGATGGCAGAGGTCTGGGACACACTGGAGGAGCTCTGGGCAGCACCCCTGGGGTGGTGATGGACAGGGGAGTGGTCACTCCCCTTTCCTTTGTCCAGTTTCGCACCAGAGCAGGGGTTGGGGGATCCCTGAACTGGTGTAGACTGGTTTATGCAAGGAGGGCACCATCAAAGCATTTCCAGAGGCCAGGAGAGGCTAGTGAACTCTTCAACCCAACTGCTTACTCACCCACTGCGGTATTGACAGCGGCAGGTAGCTTCCGTCAGGCCCGAATGGAAGATCCAACCCTGAAACACGCCTGGCATAATGCTTTAGCCCCAGATGGGGCCCCAGCAGGTCCCACATTCTCCATAACCAATGACTTACTGTACAGAACCTTTCCTAATATTCCTGGAAAACCTCCTCAGTTAGTAGTTCCCCAATCACATAGAAGTCAGGTCCTCCATTTGGCACATGGGGATAATGGGGAAGGGCACTTGGGAAGAGAAAAAACAGAGGCCGCGATACTCCAAAGGTTCTATTGGCCAGGCATATACGGAGACATTAGAAAACACTGTCAGGAGTGTCCAAAATACCAGTTCATAAATCCATCACCCAACCGAGCGGTTCCCCTACAACCGCTACCTATAATAGAAATGCCATTTACGCAGGTTGGATTGGATATTGTAGGACCTTTGACTCCATCCGTCAAAGACCACCAGTATTTATTGGTGTTAGTCGATTATGCGACTAGATATCCAGAGGCCATACCCATTGCCCGTATGAACACCAAAACCATAGCCCAGGCCATGATCGAGTTCTTCTCACGCATAGGGTTTCCTAAAGAAACATTACTGACCAGGAAACCCCCTTCATGTCCCGACTTATGGCCGAAATATGTCATACCCTGGGAGTGAGACAGATACGTACGTCTGTATACCATCCTCAGACAGATGGCTTAGTCGAACAATATAATAAAACCATTAAAACATTGTTACGAAATGTCGTCAACGAGTCAGGAAGAGACTGGGAAAGGAAATTACCCCTAATCCACTATGCATTGCGCACCCATATACAGTCTTCTACCGGGCACAGCCCATTTGAGTTATTGTTCGGCTGGCAAGCTTGTGCCCTTCTTGAGGTGCTAGCCGAACAGTGGGAGGAATCGGAAGAGGAGGGAAAGGACCTCCTAACTTATACTAAAGATCTTAGAGACAATCTACACTCCCTGTGGGAAGAGGCCCACAATACCTTAATGGAAGCACAGGCGAAATAAAAAACACACTATGACACCCATAGTACTCTTCGGAACACAGGGGTGGGAGATAAGGTACTAGTGTTGTTACCCACTAGTGAGAACAAACTGTTGGCACATTAGCAGGGTCCATATACAGTGTTGGAACAAGTCAACCCCACCACCTACAAGATTGAGATACCGAGTGGGACAGGTAGAGAACAAATCCATCAATTAACCTATTAAAATAATGGTATGAGAACACTGAGCCTCATACATCTTTATATATCACAACTGAAAGCGAACAGGAAATACCCACGTATCATATCCAGTGTACAAGTCTCAGTGATTCTCCACTACCACAGATGAATAGCTCCCTCACCTTAGAACAACAAAAACAACTCAAACACCTAGTCCTTTTAAGCCTAGATGTTTTTTCCAAAGAACCCAGTCGAACCCTGTTGACACAACACCCCATTTGTACCATGGGGAATAAAGTATCTCGACAACGGTCGTATAGGATACCTGAAGCCAAGCGACAGGTAGTGGAACAAGAGGTGAAAACCATGTTAAACGCTGGCATAATTGAGCCATCTTCCAGCCCCTGGTGTTCCCCAGTAGTCTTAGTACTGAAACCGGATGGGAGCACCAGATTCTGTATTGACTTTAGGCAAGTAAACACATTGTCCCACTTTGATTCTTACCCAAAGCCCCTAATCAATGAGCTTTTAGAATGATTAGGACAAGCCACTTATATGTCCACCCTGGATTTGACCAAAGGGTATTGGCAAATTCCCCTTAGAGCTGAAGACAGGGAAAAGACTGCATTTTCTACTCCCTCAGGCCTCTATCAGTTTACAGTCCTGCCTTTTCGGTCTTCACGGGGCTCCTGCTACCTTCCAACGTCTCATTGACATGATCCTTAGGCCCTTCCAGAGATATGCTGCTGCACATCTGGACGATATTGTAGTGTATAGTGACACGTGGGAAGAACATCTTGATCATTTATGCCAAGTAATACAAGCTCTATGGAATGCAAAACTTACTGCAAACCCCAAAAAATGTAAATTAGGTCATACAGTCATCACATTTCTGGACTATATTATAGGTGAAGGACGAGTTCGACCCCAAATAGAGAAAGTCCAGGCCATTACTCATCTACCTTTTCCACGGCACAAGAAAGACATCCGAGCCTTCCTAGAAATGGTGGGTTATTACCGTAGGTTTATACCTCGCTTTTCCACACTCGCAAGACCCCCCACTGATTTATTGGGAAAAACTAAATCCAATCGCCTATCTAGCCTTTCTACACAGGAGAGGCAGAGTTTTGAGTTGCTCAAATCCCTCCTAACCTCCGAAACGGTCCTCTGTTGTCCAGACTTCAACAAACCTTTTCTTGTTCAAACTGATGCCTCTGATGTGGGACTGGGGGCAGTGTTGTCACAGGCAGATAACGATGGATCCCTACACCCCATTGTGTACATCAGTCGGAAGCTGCTGCCCAGGGAGCGCCACTATCCCACCCTTCAGAAGGAGTGTTTGGCTATCAAGTGGGCTGTGGAGTCCCTTCGTTATTCTTTAGCCGGGCGGCCTTTTACATTAATCACTGACCATGCTCCTTTGACCTGGCTAGCCTGCCATAAGGACACTAATGCACAAGTCCTCCGGTGGTTCCTCTCAGTTCAGTCTTTCTCCTTCCAGGTTCTTCATTCTCCAAGATCTCGCATGCTCAATGCTGATTACCTGTTCTGGTATCCGGTGGTTGGGTGGCTCTATCAGCCACTTGCTAGGGGAAGTGACTGTGACGGGCCGTTGCTCCCGCAAGCGGACCCGCCATATCTGGAGGATGGGAACGGCACTGCCACTTCCGACCCAGAAGTGCAGTGCGTAACAACCAATCCCCTTGCTCATCCGGGTGCCGAGGGGCAGGGGAACCCGTTTCGCACCATCCCCCGGTGTCAAAAAGAGGAAGAGTTGGAAGAGACGCCGCCGACGGGAGAGAGGCAGACACGGAGCGGGAACACTGGAAAAGACAACGAAGACAACGAACGAAGCAGAGGATACTCCAATACAGACGGCCCAGCAGAAACCCATACCGACGACTGGATGTCCCGAACCAGAGGCGCGGGAGGCGCCCAGCGCAAGCTCTGGCCACGCTTGGGGAAAAGTGTGCCACCTTCAGGTGCATTCTTGGCATAACTATGATGGGGGGAAGGACAGGGCAGTAAGGGAGTACGGGAGGAGGGAAAGAAGGTGTTTATTACTTTGTTTTGGTGGTTTAGCAGCACCGTTGAATTATAAGGCTTACAGTTTATAGTTGGCTATTTTTTTTTTGTGTGATCCAGGTAACCATGTCGGGTGAAATATGTAGATAGACACGAAGGGTATATTTAGGGATCAATCATATGACCCAGAGTCAAGGGGGGTGAACAGGGGAAGGAACCAGGGTAGAAGAAGGGACCAAAGAAAGACTTACCCCAAGTACTGTTGGCAATAATGTCAAAGGAGTGGACAAAAGCGACCTATGAGTAAGGGAGAATAGAGAGTAAGACAGGCAATCAGAGAGACGCCCTAAGGAAGATAAGACTATGAATAGGAAGAAAAGGTAAAGAGGACTAGGAAACCTGTTTAGAGAAACCAAACTTGCACCCAAGAAGGGAGAACAAAGGAGGAGAGAAAGAGGAGGAGTCAGCAAGTACAGGCTACGGAAGAACCGAAAGAAAGCCAGACTGAGACTAAGAAAGGAAGGAAAGGGGGGGGGAAGAAGTAGCGCCAAGTAAAGGACAGTCCATCTACCTGTATCTGTTTCGCTTTTTTCCCCATATGCGCCTCCATGGAGCCCTGTAAAGAGAAGACAAAGAGAAGAATTAAAGGAGCGTTCATCTTATACACAGGAAAACACAGAACTAAGTGAAAAATCCTTACATCTAATAAAACATCACCATACCATCTGACCACTGGCTATTTGTCCTCATTGCGCCGCCCTGCTACAGTCCCATTGAGCAGTACCACAACCATTTACAGAACACACTCAATCTTGTTAGGTGGTAAGATTGCTGCTACTTGTACAGCAGCACAAATGATGTTCACAGACATGCCCCATGTGTTGCATGAAAACACATTTGTGGCCATTCCCAAATAGGGCAGGGAGATGTGTGAGAGTTGTTGTTGTTCCACCCAATGAAGTTTGTTTTCCACAGGTTGCAGACTCAAGGCCTGAATTTTTGTCAAGTGGCACAGCTTAGTGCAGCAGCAATATGTGTTGCATGGTGCTGCACCAGTTTTGAAACACAGGGATGCGCCATGTTTACTGGAATACGGCACACCCCTGCAATTCCCCTGTGCCTGTGTCGTAGTTTGACTATTCCTCTCGGCAAGACTGCTGATTGAAGGAAGACAGTACTTATGTTTGTAGGCGACTATGCCAATCCTCCAACAAGTCCCAACTGTTGTCCCAACCCTTCCGGCTCACAAGCAGCACCTCACCAAAAACTCAAACAGTAAAAGGTGATTTGAGGCAGCCCTTACGCATGGACTCAAGAGACCAACATCTCATGGAGTGTCTAGTTTAAACAGAGATTAACCCTTTCGCACATGAACAACATGTCTCAGTCACACACAGGTAATGATAGAGATGCAGTGAGGTTTTTAATATGTTTTATTAACAAGACTGCAGTCTATAATAAATTGCTTGAGCTGCAATGATTAGGATAAGAAACAGTGCAAGAAACAGAACTGTGAAGACGAGAATCATTAGTACATAGACCCCCACCATCTGGCAATAACATGAAATGACATTTTAAATGATAGATGTCCTAATTCCCTAGCATGATGAACCTAACACCTAACCTAAAGAGAGCTAGGTGTGATAAACCTAATCTGCCAATGCTGTATCCATGAGAAGAGCCCCACAACCCTTGTTACCTTGGAAAGAGGTATCTAGCTCAGACTCCGTGAGGACACGAAGAATGGGTCAGTGTCAAGGCAACATGCAGCATCGATAGCAGCGATGGCATCTGGTAGGAATCCCTCTGACTATCTGTCTATGTGAGGTGCATTTATACAGATCTGCTAAGACCCCTGATGTAGGTCTGTTCTCAAACAATAGATAACAAGGCATGCTTGGAATGGCAATTTATGTAAACAATTCCCTCAAAGGTGTGAAGAGGGAAAGTACCTAATGTGAATACCTACAGTTTGTTACAACACAAGAAGAAACAGGTGGAAAATGCCACAATGCTCGCACATCAACACATGTAATAGTACAATGTCCATACGCAGCAGTACGATAGCACATCAAGTAATGAAAATGAGATGGGTGCCGACCCGGCAGGGCACCTGCCACCCTAGGCGTAAAAAAAAACGCTGACTGGTGAATAGTCAACGGTTACGTGAAATGTATGAAAAAGATCCAGGGCACACCAAAAACAGTTCTGTGTGGTTGATCCAAGTGGTCGTTCAATCAGAGTCGAAGTCCAAAACACGGATGAAACTAGACATTTATTGACAGGATGAATAGGTGTGGTCAATATTCAGGTCAAAGACCACATGTATCACAATCAATCCAAAATACAGCCAGCAGCCGACACATGTTTTGTCTTCTAGACTTTATCAAGGCTTAGATGTGAAAAGATGAACAAAAGTAGGTATTGAGAAAATGTGTTTCTTTCCGGGCGTACATGGTATTGGCCTCAGAGGTGGCCAGTGGCATTTAAACAGTCGGAGTAATTAATGGCCCTGATAAGCCGGTTGATGAGAAATAATGCCGTGCCGAAAGGCGTCGGTGAGTTACGTGATTTGCCTGTGTGTCTCCTTTAAACATGTCAGAATTAAGCTATCTCAAATTGACTTATTCAACTTACCTATTAGTCTCTAGTTGGCGCCTTGAGACCCTATGGTTGATTAGCCGTGCTTTACAAATCCTTGATTGATTGAGTATATGTAGGTTAAATCCCATCTGTGATCTGCAGCACCTGTTGGAATGGCCAATACAATGACAATGAAAACATGGCTTCAGTCCTTCTCTATGTAGCCTTGCAACAGCAAGTTAAACCCTGCTGCACACACAGTTTTGACAGGTATACAAACCTGACTAAAAGTATTTAATAAGTCACCAGTAAGAACACCGTACTACCCTCAAGGTAGGGTGCATATCATTTAAGAATGGAACATGATTGGCAATAGAAATGGCATGCTCCCCCAGAGATCAAAACACCATTGTCACTGATCAGGCTGTATCTGGCACATAGTAAATATGGATTACACACTTTAACCAATTACTTTGGATGTGTACCAGCTACAGACCACATTTTAGACCTTTTTAGATTTAAGAAAACTCTACTCTAATGGTGAAGATGTTTATTAAATATAGGGGAAATATTACTTTTAAAAAGTTTGTTTTCCCTGGCTGTAGCTGCTGGAGGCTAATTTGCATTTGTTCTCCAGCCATAGTCCTGGGTCTGGAGAGGTGTTAGTGAGGTCCAGGGAACCTAATTTACTCCAAAGGTGTAGGAAAATGGCTCCTTGTTGCAGTTACCCCCTCACGTTTTGCCTGATATTGATGCTGACTTGACTGCGCTGGGACCCTGCTAACCAGGCCCCAGCACCAGTGTTCTTTCACTAAAAATGTACCATTGGTTCCACAAATGGCACACCACTGGCACACAGATGAGTCCCTTGTAAAAGGTACCAGTGGTACCAAGGGTCCTGTGACCAGGGAAGGTCGCTAAAGGCTGCAGCATGTGTTGTGCCACCCCAAGGTACCTCTCACACATGCATACTGCCATTGCAGATTGGGGCCCTCATTATGACCCTGGCGGGTGGGGGAGAAGTGGCGGTAATACCACCAGCAGGCCGGCGGAAAAAAATGGAATTATGACTATGGCGGTTACCGCCATGGTCATCCGGCAATTCTCCACTCAGACCGCCAGGGCGGTGACGACCGCTAGGTTGGAGACTTCGATCTCCAGCCCGGCGGCCGTCACCAGACTGCTGGCGGTATCAGGACCCTGCATACCGCCATGGATTTTGGGTGGTTTAGAACCGCCACGAAATCCATGGCGGTAGGCACTATCAGTGCCAGGGAATTCCTTCCCTGGCACTGATAGGGGTCGCCCCCACCCCCTCCCCCACCCGAGTCCTCCCCCCACACCCTGACGCCCCTACCACCCCCCAAAGGTGGCAGGACCCACCTCCACCCCAACATTAACACACACACCGCATTACACGCACACATACAAACAGACATGCAAACAGACCGCCCGCACACATTTTCACACAACACACCCAGCATGCATACACGCACTCACACACCCCCTCTACATACTCATACGCACACCCCCATGCACGCACACAACACCCCCCCACTCCCCTCCCCTAACAGACGATCACATTACCTTATCCGGTGATCCTCCCGGAGGGAACGGGATCCATGGGGGCTGCTCCACCACCAGCTTCCCATCACCAGAACACCGCCACACTGAATCCTGTGTTGGGATTCGGTGGGCGGTGTTCTGATGACAGGGCGGTGGAGGTGGTGCAGCCTCCACTTCCCCGCCGACCGCCAGTATGGCTGCTGGCGGCTCTCCGTCCAAAAAAGGACGGAGGGCTGCCAGCAGTCATGATGCGCTGTGTGGAAAACCGCCTGCACTGGCGGTCTTCAGCACAGCGGTATCTCGGTGGTCTTGGCAAAAGACCGGCGAGGTTGAAATGAGGCCCTGTGTGTTGGTGTGGAGAAAAAGGCAAAGTCGACATGGCATCCTCCTCAGGACGCAATTCACACAAAATACTGCCTGTGGCATAGGTAAGTCACCCCTCTAGCAGGCCTTAAAGCCCTATGGCAGGGTGCAACATACCACAGGTGATGGCATAACTGCATGAGCAATATGCCCCTACAGTGTCTAAGTCCATTCTTAGACATTGTAAGTATAGTGTGGCCATATTAAGTGTATGGTCTGGGAGTTTGTCAAAACGAACTCAACAGCTCTATAATGGTTACACTGAATACTGGGAAGTTTGGTATCAAACTTCTCAGAATAATAAACCCACACTGATGCCAGTGCTGGATTTATTACAAAATGCACACAGGGGGCATCTTAGAGATGCCCCCTGTATTTTACCCAAAACTTCAGTGCATGACTGACTGGCTTGTATCAGTCTGCCACTGAGACGAGTTTTTGACCCCATGGGTTGAGAGCCTTTGTGCTCTCTGAGGCCAGAAACAAAGCATGGCCTGGGTGGAGGTGCTTCACACCTCCCCCTGCAGGAACTGTAACACCTAGCAGTGAGCCTCAAAGGCTCAGGCTTCGTGTTACAATGCCCCAGGGCACTCCAGCTAGTGGAGATGCCCACCCTCCCGGACACAGCCCCCACTTTTGGCAGCAAGTCCGGGAAGATAATGAGAAAAAACAAGGAGGAGTCACCCCCTCAGCCAGATCTACCCCTAAGGTGACCAGAGCTGAAGTGACCCCCTCCTTGGAAAATCCTCCATCTTGTTTTAGAGGATTTAGCCCAATAGGAATAGGGATATGCTCCCCTCCCCAAAGGGAGGGAGCACAAGGAGGGTGTAGCCACCCTCAAGGACTGTAACCATTGGCTACTGCCCTGTGACCCTACCACACCCCTAAATTCAGTATTTAGGGGTGACCTTGAACCTAGGATTTTAGATTCCTGATGTCCTGAAACAAGAAGGACTGCCGACCTGAAAGCCCTACAGAGACGACGGAAACAACAACTGACTTGGCCCTAGCCCTACCGGCCTGTCTCCAGACTCAAAGAACCTGCAACAGCGACCTTTTCTGACTCAGATGACTGCCCTACAACCCAAAGGACCAAGAAACTCCTGAGGACAGAGGCTTTGTCCAAACAGCCAAGAAGAAACCAACTTTAAAGGGGCTCCAGCCTCACTCCGGAAGCGTGAGTCCCCAACACTCTGCACCCAACGCGCCTAGCTCGTGTCCAGAAAAACCAACACTGCAGAGAGGACCCCCAAGTGACTCCAACGATGTGGACAGCCTGAGACGACCTCCCTGCACCCCTACAGCGACGTCTGCAGAGAGAATCTAGAGGTTCCCCCTGACCACAGCTGCCCGGTAACAAAGCCCCAGGTTTGAGAGAAACCAACTACTGGTGCAGGAGTGACCAGCAGACAGCCCTCATTGTTGCCCAATCAGTAACTGGCCTGAGAAGCCCCCCCGTGCCCTGCCTGCATCGCCAGAGTGACCCCGCGTCTCTCCATTGATTCCTATCTAAAACCCGACACCTATATTGCACACTTCACCCAACTGCCCCTGTGCCGCTGAGGGTGTATTTTGTGTGCCTGTTTGTGACCCCCCCAGTGCACTACAAAACTCTCCTGGTCTGCTCCCCGAGGACGCAGGTACTTACCTGCTAGCAGACTGGAACCGGAGCACCCCTAGTCTCCATAGGCCCCTATGTTATTTGGGCCCTACTTAGACCTCTTCACCTGACTGGCCCTGTGTTGCTGGTGCTGGGTGTTTGGGGTTAACTTGAACCCCCAATGGTGGGCTGCCTATGCCCCAGAGACTGAACTTGTAAGTGCTTTACTTACCTGCTAAACTAACTTGTACTTACCTGCCCCAGGAACTGTTGCACTGTGTCCACTTTTAAAATAGCTCATTGCCATTTTTACCAAAACTGTGTACCTTGCTGTTTTACTTCAAAGTTCCATACTTACCTATGCCAAGTACCTTACAATTTATGTATTTACTTGAATTCCGAATCTTGTGGTTCTAAAATAAATTAAGAAAAGAATATGTTTCTATATAAAACCTATTGGCCTGGAGTAAAGTCTTTGAGTGTGTGTTCTCATGAATTGCCTGTGGGTGTACAACAAATGCTTAACACTACCCTCTGATAAGCCTACTGCTTGACCACACTACCACAAAATAGAGCATTAGTAATATCTAATTTTGCCACTATCAACCTCTAAGGGGAACCCTTGGACTCTGTGCACACTATCTCTTTCTTTGAGATAGTAAATCTCTTGCAGGCAGGTCGCTTCCTCCTCACCGCCGCTAGACTCGGCTGCCCTCCGATTCTGCCAATTTTATTTTCTCTCCTTTCCCCTGCTCTGCCTCGCCGATGCACCCCGGAGGCCCCGCCCTCCTCCCTCCACCTAGTTTCCAAGTCATTCTCCTCGTTCCCGACTCCCTTTCCCGCCTCAGAGCCCCATTGGTTCAAACCCCCCCTCCTCCCAGCTGCCACGCCCTCCCACCTCCCCTCTTATGCCGGCCGCAGCGCGGAGAAGGTAGCGACCTCAGACCCTGCTATTGCAGGCAGGTCACTTCCTCCTCACCGCCGCTAGACTCGGCTGCCCTCCAATTCTGCCAATTTTATTTTCTCTCCTTTCCCCTGCTCTGCCTCGCCGCTGCGCCCCCGCGACACAGCCCCCCTCCCTCCACCTAGTTTCCAAGTCCGTCTCCTCGTTCTCTACTCCCTTTCCCGCCTCAGAGCCCCATTGGTTCAAACACTCCCTCCTCCCAGCTGCCACGCCTTCCCACCGCCCCTCTTATGCTGGCCGCAGCGTGGACATGCCGCTGGCGTGCCAAAGGCAAGCCCGCCTGTGCCCGTCCGTGCCAAGACCGCGCCCATCGCCAGACCCCCTGGCCAACACACCTCCGTACCAGCAATCTCCACTACACTGCCTACGACCTCCACACCCTCAATCCAGGACGCTCCTCCACCTGCTTCCAGTCCACCCCGATGCGCACCAAAGGACCCTTCTCCTGCAAAGCCTGCAACTTCACCTGCAACATAACCTCCAAGCTCCCACTCGAAACCTCAGACTGCCGCCTAAGATGCATCCTGCTTAACACCCGCTCCGTCCACAAGCATGCAATCGAACTCTGGGACCTACTGACCACTTCTTCGCCCGACGTCGCATTCCTAACTGAAACCTGGATGAATTCGGCCTCAGAACCAGACATAGCCATAGCCATACCAGAAAACTACAAGATCACCAGAAGAGACCGCAGCAACAAACCAGGAGGAGGAATCGCCATAGTCCACAAAAACACCATAAGAGTCTGCACCAGCTCCAACGACACCATCAAATCTGCTGAGCACCCCCATTTCAGAATCCACATCAACACCAACACCACCCTCAGAGGAACACCAGGCCCCAGACCGCAATTCTGTGACGACATCGCCAACGCCATCAGCTCCTAAGCCCTCACCTCAACGGATTACATCCTCCTCGGCGACCTGACCTTCCACCTAGAGAACAACAACGACATCAACACTACCAACCTTATCGTCAACCTCGCCAACCACGGCATCAAGCAACTTGTCACGTCTCCCACCCACTCCGCAGGACACACACTCGACCCCATCTTCTCAGCCAGCAACCACGTCTCCTTCAGCCACACCACCGAGCTCCTATGGACCGACCATCGCTGCATCCATTTCTCCTTTCTGAAGCCGGTCACTCACCACCTCATCACTAAACCCCCCCTGCTGCTACTGGAACAGAATCTAATCAGAGCAGCTGATCTCAACCCCTAGCCGGGCACCCGCCCCAGGACCCGGGACCCCAGCACAGCTGCCACCTACCTGCACAAATGGCTAGAAGACTGCGCCAACACCCTCGCACCACTCAAACAACCCTCAGACTCCCACCACAGACCCAAGGCCAGCTGGTTCACCCCCGACCTACAGGCCTCCAAACGGGAATGTCGAAGGATGGAGAAGACCTGGCGCCTTGCACCCACCGAATCCAACTACACCGCACTCAAGACTGCCATCCGCAAACATCATCAGCTGATCTGCACGACCAAAAGAATTAACTACAAAAGCCGAATAGATAGCAACACCTACAACCACAAAGAGCCCTTCGGCATCATCAAAGAACTGTCCAACTCCAGGACCTGCTCCCACGAACCCTCGCCATCACAGGAACTCTGCAACTCCCTCGCCACTCACTTCCATCGAAAGATCGAAGGCATCTACAACAGTTTCGAATCCCAGACCCATCAGCCAACCACAGACAACCTAGAACCCAACGCATCAAACTACACCAACCCTCTATGCTCCTGGACCCACGTCAACAATGAAGACACCATCAACACCATGGCCTCCATCCACTCCAGCTCCCCCTCGGATCCCTGCCCGCACCAGATCTTCAACAAAGCAAGCAACATCATCGCACCCCACCTCTGCTCTATCATCAACAGCTCCTTCGAGACAGCCATCTTCCCGGAGAGATGGAAACACGCCAACGTCAACGCCCTGCTGAAGAAACCCAAAGCAGATCCAGATAACCCCATTAACTACAGACTTATCTCCCTCCACCCCTTCCTAGTGAAGGTCATCAAAAAAATCGTGAAGAGCCAACTTTCCCGCTACCTGGAAGACAGCAAAATGCTCAATGCCTCCCAATCCGGATTTCGCAAGAACCAAAGCACGGAGACTCATCGCTGCCACAGATGACATCAGGACCATGCTCGACAAAGGCGAAACCGCAGTCCTCATCCTCTTGGACCTTTCCGCAGTGTTCAACACCGTCTGTCAGCACACCCTTCATACGCGCCTCCACAACACCGGAATCCATGGCAAGGCCCTCGACTGGATCTCCTCTTTCCTCTCCGGCAGAACCCAGAGAGTTCGCCTTCCGCCCTACCTGTCTGAATCCTCCGAAACCGTCTGTGGCATCCCTCAAGGATCCTCCCTCAGCACAACACTTTTCAACGTTTACATGGCTCCCCTCGCCAACATCGCACGATCCCACAACATCAACATAATATCCTACGCAGACGACATCCAGCTGATCATCTCCCTCATGAAAGACCCCACAACAGCAAGAAACAACCTCCACAAGGGACTTCAAGCCATCGCCGACTGGATGGAATCAAGCCATCTCAAGCTAAACACAGACAAAACAGAGTTTCTCATCCTCAGCAACAACCTCTCTGCCTGGAACGACTCCTGGTGGCCTGCCTCCTTCGGAGTCGCCCCCACCCCCTCCACCTAAGTACGGAACCTAGGCATCATCCTTGACTCAGCACTCAACATGACTCAACAAGTCAACGCAGTCTTCTCTTGCTACAACACCCTCTGCATGCTCCGCAAGATTTTCAAGTGGATTCCCGTTGATACCAGAAAAACAGTCACCCACGTCCTAGTCAGCAGCCGTTTGGACTTCGGCAACACACACTATGCAGGAACCACGGACAAATTACAAAAGAAAATGCAACGCATCCAAAACGCCTCCGCCCCCGCTCATCCTTGACGTCCCACGTCGCAACCACATCTCAGCCCATCTCAGAGAACTACACTGGCTACCCGTATCGAAGAGGATCACCTTCAAAGTACTCATCCATGCACACAAAGCCCTCCACAACACAGGTTCAGCATATCTCAACGACAGACTCACCTTCCACACCCCCTCCCGTCAGCTCCACTCCGCCAGCCTCGCCCTCGCCTCCGTCCCTCTCATCCACCGCTCCACCACAGGAGGAAGATCCTTCTCATACCTTGCCGCCAAGACCTGGAACTCCCTACTGCTCCAACTGCACCAGACCCAAGACCTCCTAGCCTTCAGAAAATGCCTCAAAACATGGCTTTTCGACCACTAGCTCCCCCCAGCGCCTTGAGACCCTAACGGGTGAGTAGCGCGCTTTATAAATTGTTTGATGATTGATTGATTGATTAATTACAGAGTCAACTTCCTACAAAAGGCGCCTGCCCTGTCAGAAGTAATTGTTAATTGACTTCTTGGAAGACACTAGTTCAGTCCCCATAGTCAGGCAGGTAATAGCAAAGATAACCCAGAACTGGTTTTAAGTGAACCCAGCATAGAGGACACCTCATTACCATGGCCACACCTATGGATGGGTACACATGATCTACCTAAGGGAAGGAGGAGTTTCAAAATTTAGATGTTAAAAGTGAGGGGCACTGTGGGATTGTTTACATTTGGGCAAACAGGAACTGCTGAAAATGAAAGTGGGTTGCCCTCTGGAATTTTTAGTCCATTGGTTAGGGAGTGCCTCTGAGACATTATTACCCACTAGATGGTGCAAGGCATAAATATGTGATCATCAGCCACCATCCTTAAAATACATTCCGGACCTGCAGAAGATCTGAAGAGGGCTGGGCTTGCTGAACCTGCTCCCTCTTGTACTAAAGACCCTAGTGGCAAATTGGCATTCCTACTCTATGGCTATAGGGACACAACAAGCTGCAAGATGCCTTTTTCCTGAAGTACCCAGCTGGCCACTGCAACTGCATCTGGACTGGACTTTGCAACTGGCTTCTGACTGGCACCCTCAGAGTATCTGTGTGCCTCCCCTGAAATCTTACGGACCTTATAAGTGTGCTCCTCTGGTTGCATGATCTACAAAAGAACATTTGGAAGCGTTTGTTAAACTTTTCTTTCAGATCCTCAGCGGGACCCAACAGAAAAAGTAAGAACTGACTATTCTACTCCAAGCCAACATTATGTCTGTCAAAGGAAATGAGATATGTCAACACTAAGGGCCTCGATCTGACCCTGGCGGATTCAATCCGCCAGGGCAGAGGCCCGCGGATGCACCGCCAACAGGCTGGCGGTGCATCCAGGGGCATTCTGACCGCGGCGGTAACGCCGCGGTCAGAAATGGGAAACCAGCGGTCTCCCGCCGGTTTCCCGCTGCCCCAGGGAATCCTCCATGGCGGCGCTGCAAGCAGCACCGGCATGGGGATTCCGACCCCCTTACCGCCAGCCTGTTCCTGGCGGTTTTCACCGCCAGGAAGAGGCTGGCGGTAACGGGTGTCGTGGGGCCCCTGGGGGCCCCTGCAGTGCCCATGCCACTGGCATGGGCACTGCAGGGGCCCCCTAACAGGGCCCCACAGAGATTTTCAGTGTCTGCTCTGCAGACACTGAAAATCGCGACAGGTGCAACTGCACCCGTCGCACCCTTTCCACTCCGCCGGCTCCATTCGGATCCGGCATCCTCGTGGAAGGGGGTTTCCCGCTGGGCGGGCAGGCGGCCTTCTGGCGGTCGCCCGCCCGCCCAGCGGGAAATTCAGAATAACCGCGGCGGTCTTCTGACCGCGCAGCGGTATTCTGACGGGGGAACTTTGGCGGGCGGCCTCCGCCGCCCGCCAAACTCGGAATGACCCCCTAAATGCTTTTGAATGCCAGTTATTTTTCACTCAGGTACTTAGAAAATTCTGTGCTCCTTACTAAGAGTCCTCGGGCTAAATGTATCAAGATTTCGGTTAGCGATTTCCAAATTGCAATTTTTAAAAAATTGCAATTTTAGAAATGCAAAAAGCAAGTCCTCTAGCCTCAGCAGCCTGACAGTCCCTGTGACTGATCTGAGGCGTCGCAGTGCCAGACACAGTACTGCAGGTGAACCTGCTACTAGAGGTGCCAGCGAGGGCACTGAGCACTCGAGTGGAGTGCGTGGACGAAAGAAGTGATGTTGAGGGCTACAGGGGACCACCTCAACATGTGTAATTAAGTCATGCTATGATGCTAATAGTGTGACACTGTTAATAGATCATGTCTGCCCATTGTGAATAGCTATGTCCTACTGGCACAATGTTTACCTGAAGTCAAGGTAATAAAGATGATAACTACTGAAAAACATTATTGAAGTGTATTTTTCATTACTTACGTCATGTCTCCTCCTCTCTCTCCTCAAACCTGCCAAGATCCTCATTCTCCTTGCCATGACATAGAGTGCAGCCATTGTGGAAGAGGGGCTGAGGAATTCTGGGCCTCTTTATATAGGTTACACCTGGTTACCACCTGGTTTCAGTTAGTGGTAATTTGCATGTGCAAACGGCCATTCTGCGAATAATCGCAAATTGCGATTTTTTGCTACCTCGCATTGCAAATCCATTTTTGCGTGTCACAATCTGCATCTCGCAAATAGCGGCACGATTTTGGAAATCGCTATCTGCATATTTGTATCGCAATTAGCGCTTCGCTAACAGCGATTCGGTAAATCATGTCGCTATTTTCGATACGCTGCTTGCGACACGCAAATTCGTCTCTCATTCGCAAAAATTAGCTATTTTTTCAATTTCTAAAAATCACACTGCAAATGCGTTTCATACATCGTGAAACGCATTTTTGCATTCGCAAACGGACATTCGCACTGTTTGCGAATGCAAAAACCTTTGATACATCTAGCCCCTCCGTTCTTATTTATTTCTAGTAACTTGACAAATGAACAGCCTATAACAAGTTCATCATCAAAGATAGAATCTTAAAGAGCCATGAATTCTAAAACAGCTTTCAAAATGAATGTGCTCCTTTTAATAAAATGTACAGTAAATATGTGCACATGTAAAGATTATGCGTGCATAGGGATTCATACTAATGAGCAGTGGTGGCTACTGACGTTTGAAAGTGGTGGGGTGTAAAAGTTAGGTATGACTTTTATGTAGCGAGTGAAGCGAGCAATTTTAAAGGACAAATGTGGGTCCAAGGTGAGTCCTCCTCCAAAGAAAAATTTGAAAATGATTGAGGAATATTGCATTTGAAAGCAAATAAATTTTGTGAGAAAGCAAGGTTCATAAAGCAGTGCGAATGTATAGTTTCGAAATACAAAACACATTAAAAACTTCCCCAGATCTTACTGCATCAATATGTTCACCAATTACTTTAATGTGAAAATTGTACAGCACAACAACTTCAGACCCTTTAAAGTGAGTGCTTGCCCAGTGTCGTGCACTGCATGCAGCATCAACTTTGAAAGAAAAAGCTCTAACCAGGCATCAGGAAGCAACCACAGCTGCTGGCTGCAATTAATCATACAGAAATATGTACAGACAGATCTTTAAGTGGGATGAAAATAGCGGGGGATCTCTAAAAAGTAAAATATGAAATACATTTCTGTGATTTCCATAGTGTGCCACCTGGCCTGTATTTTGGCATCCAGAAATATAAAACAAGAACTGACATTCACCTAAAAACTGTCAGTATTATTGGCTTTGTCGTTAGCTGGTTAAGATACATGATTAACAATGATTAGTTATAAATAATTAACAATGAAAATGTTTTAATTTTCAAATTGTGAAATGTGAATTAAATATTATTGAGGCCTATAGGAGTATGGACTCCAGTTATGTGTGCTTTACGTTAGATATGTATGCCCTTTTTTTCTTCACATCTCATCCATCTGTACATCTTCAACCTCCTCTCTTTCCTCTTCAGCCCTTCTTTTCCCTCTCCCCTGAATCCACTCCCTCATAACTGGGTCATTTTACCACCCCAAACATGCACTCATTTACATTTAAGCACTTTATTTAATTTGCTTTTGCCTTCTAAATATTTTGACCTCTACTCACCCCTTCACACACATTTGCAGTGAATTTAATTTGTAACTGGAATACATGATCATTGTTCTGTGTGCTACTCAGAGAGACCGACCCGCTGACAAGCACTTTGCTTTACCTGCAACCTCAGCATCAGCGCTCTCAATCCAAGCCCCTCATAAACACCTGGCACAAGCCAAAGTATGCACTACGCGAGAGTAATACAAATCACAGAAACACAGCAGGATGAAACAGCTAACTCTCTTGGGGAATGCAACATTAAGTAAAACAGCTGAAATAAGAGGAACTAAATGGCTGACACACAATAACACACATTTTAACATTCATTGGTCGCCTATCATTCCATGTGTGTGGCATTAATGTTAAGGGCATGAAGATAGGACCAGTTTTAACACCACACAGCAGATACCTGCCTTTACTGTAAGCATGTATTTCTCCCCTTGCGCTTGACTAGGATATTTGGATTAATTTTGCAAGGGAGCAAGAACCCTGTTCATCTTTTGGAACAGCTCCACAAGGAAAAAATACAGCAGCTCCACTTTTAAAGGAGCCAGCGATCTGCAGCCAGGGCCTGGGGTGTCACATGGGGGAGGATACTGTGACAAGGGGTCTCAGTATAATAAAAATAATACAAAGTTAGCAGTATAAGACTGACCGCTACCAAAGACAAGGCACTAAGGCCCTCATTCTGACATTAGTGGTAAATCCTGCTTACTGCTACGGTGACGGCCGCCAACATATTGTTGCAGAGGCGAACATTTGTGTCCCCCCTCTTGTGCAAGTAGGACTTGCACAAGAGGGGGGACCCCAGTGGGGTTACGGATAACAGATATTAGGTCAGGCTCCAATTGGGCACACAGGTCCGTGATTGTGGCCCTGTCAAGTCTATAGGTGAGGATAATATGCCAGTCCTTCATTGTTGGCAAGTCCACCAGGGGTCTGTACATGGAGGTATGTCTCCATCTCCTATTCATCCGCAGCGGTTGCAGTCTAAGGGACAAAAGAGTGAGGACTCTGTCACAAACTGAACATCGTAACCACAACAGTACAATGCATAATGTCAATTTGAAATGTATATGTGGTATTTGTCCTGTATGTCCTATTTTGAACTGTGGTGCAGTTATTATCCTGGGCCTGCCTCCCCCACCCCGTGAAATGGCGTCCACCTGTCCTGTGGGAGGGACAGGTAGAAGTGAGGTAATTCCGCTGACGTTGTGCGCCGTTGCGGGAGGCGGTGCAACTCCTCATTGGTTATTATGGGCCATATGGGGTACAGTGGCCAATGGTGATATACACCGGGGGTGACGGTATTCACCGCCGTGGAAGTGACCGCCATTTTCTAATTGATCACTCACTTGCTACCTGACCTTCAACAGGAGAGGACCTACACTGCATGTGCTGCTGTGACCTGTGTCTGGAACCTACCATGGCTCGTGTGAATGGGGAAAGGGCCCCTGCCTTCACCTCGGTGGAGTTGGAGTGACTGCTGGATGGGGTCCCACCCCAGTAAGGATAGCTGAATGGGCCTCCGGACCAACAGTTGAGTACACTGTGAGAACGATCCATGTGGCATGAATGCATGGAGTGCTGTGTGTGAAGGCCTCATGTGAGGGGGTGCTGGATGTCCCCTGGGCGGCATGCACTTTGTGTGCTGGGCCATGTGTGTGCACATGGCAAAGTGAAGGGGTATGGTGGGCCATAAGTGTAACAGGCAGGATGGTCTGACTGATACCATTTCCTGTGTGTATTTCTCTGCAGGTCAGCACCCATCAAAAGAAGAGTATATGGCATGCCATCGTCAAGGACGTGCGGACCCTGGGGGTCTTCGGCAAGCAGAGCACCCACTGTTGGAAATGGTTGGAAGACCTGAGACGCTGGGCACAGAAGACGGTGGAGGCCCAGCTGGGGATGGCCTCCCAACGAGAAATGGGTGCCCGTCGAACCCTGGCTCCCCTGATGGCCCACATACTGGCGGTGGCCTATCCAGAGCTGGATGGGTGTTTGAGGGCATCACAGCAGCCACAAGGAGGTGAGTAAAGTGCCCATTATCAGAACTTACGCATGGTAGGGGTGTACCCGGGTGGGGGATGTGTGTCAGTGGGTGCCCCTAGGCCAGGCCTGACATTGCAGAGTAGGTCCCATTTTGGGCAGGGTTCTGAAGTGATAATCCTGCTACCTAGCTTGTAGGCATCCACAACTGGTCTGGGCTGTGTTGGTCCCTGGTGTGCTGAATTTGGCGGTATGTGCCCCTCCCCATGACTTGCTGGCTAGCATTAGTACTGGTAGTACATTGCATAGTGCGTGGGGCTGTTCCCTGTGTGTAACGGTGGTGTGTATGCCAAAGGTGGTGTTGGCGCAGCCATTGACCAAGTGTATCTTTTGTCTCTTACTCCCCTTTTTGTTTTGTCACCCTGTCCTTAGGTCCATTAGCATCATCTGGCAGGGGAGCAGAGGCACCGCTGGCAGAGGAAGCTGAATCCCACAGGAACCAGGAGGCAGAACCCACCGACAGTGAGGGCACCGATGGGACTGAGTGTAGAAAAGTACCATCTTCCTTGGCATGTTACCCCCATTTTTACCTGTATGTCAGTATGTTGTTGCCTGTCTCTCTGGGATCCTGCTGGTCAGAACCCTAGTGCTCATAGTTTTTGACCTAATGTGTGTGTCTGCATAGTGCTTGACTGTGTCACTGAGGCTCTGCTAACCAGCTTTTAAATTTGTCACTGTAGACTAGTGACTTCATTTACCAATTTCAATTGGCACACTCGACCCCCCTTATACGTCCCTACTATATGGTACCTAGGTACCCAGGGCATTGGCGTTCCAGGGGATACATATGGGCTGCAGCATTTCTTTTGCCACCCATAGGGAGCTCAGACAAACCCTTGCACAGGCCTGCCATTGCAGCCTGCGTGAAATAACGCACACGTTATTTCACAGCCATTTTGACTGCACTTAAGTAACTTATAAGTCACCTATATGTCTAACCTTCATTTGCTGAAGGTTAGGTACCAAATTACTAAGTGTGAGGGCACCCTTGCACTAGCAAAGGTGCCCCCACATAGTTCAGGGACATTTTCCCAGACTTTGTGAGTGCGGGGACACCATTGCACGCATGCACTACATATAGGTCAATACCTATATGTAGCTTCACAATGTTAACTCCAAATATGGCCATAACATGTCTAAGATCATGGAATTGCCCCCCCCATCCAAATCTGGTATTCCATGCATCCTAGGGGCTCCATTATGGACCCCCAGTACTGCCCAACCAGCTCCCTGAGGCTTGCACTGAAGCTACAGCTGCTGCCACCTCACAGACATGGTTCTGCCCTCCTGGTGTCTGGGCAGCCCAGTCCCAGGAAGGCAGAACAAAGCATTTCCTCTGAGAGCAGGGTGTTACACCATATCCCCTCTGGAAATAGGTGTTACAGGCTGGGGAGGGGTAGCCTCCCTCTGCCTCTGAAAATGCTTTGAAGGGCACAGATGGTGCCCTCCTTGCATAAACCAGTCTACACCACTTCAGGGACCCCTTGTCCCCTGCTATGGCGTGATACCGGACAAAGGAAAGGGGAGTGACCACTCCCCTGTCTGTCACCACCTTAGGGGTGGTGCCCAGAGCTCCTCCAGTGTGTCCCAGACTTCAGCCATTTTGCTTTGCATAGTGTGGGGGCGCTCTGGAGGGCTCTGAGTGGCCAGTGCCAGCAGGTGATGTCAGAGACCCATCCTGATGCGTCCATACCTGATAAGATAGCTAATCCCCCTCTCAGGGCTATTTAGGGTCTCTCCTGTGGGTTCTCTTCAGATTCTGCTTGCAATTTTCCTTCAGCAATCCTCTGCAACTACTCCATCATCCTCTGACCTCGGATCAACCGCAGCCTGCTCCAGGAACCGCTGTAACAGCAACAAAGTATCCACAAGGGATACTTTTCCTCTGCAACTTCAGCTCCAGCCAGCAACTGCAACAGTTTCCATGGTGTGCACCCTCTGAGGACTCCCTGTCTTCATCCTGCACCAGAAGGACCAAAGAAATCTCCTGTGGGGTGACAGAGTCACTCCCCTGCTCCAGCAGGCACCTTCCAAGATGATGACCGGTACCCTTGTACTCCTCTCACAGCAACGAGCGTGGTCCTAAGGACACAGAGGGTGGACATCATCGACATAGACTGTCCTGAGGTCCTGCTGAGGCAATTTGGAGGAAGTAAGACCTTGCCTTCCCAGAGAGCGACGGTACCCCTGTGTACTGCGTCTTCTTCACCTCTTGAGGCCTCTGCACTGTTTATTGCAAAATTCCCATGTGCACTGCCTGGCCATCTTCCCCAGCACTCCATCCTGTGATGCTCAAATCGCTGATTTGTTCTCCGATGGCGTGGGGCCTTTCTTTGTTGTGCTGCACCAACCGCATTTTTGCATCGCCTTTGTGCCCGTGTCCTGGAACTCATGTGGGTGCTCTCTGGTATCCTGAAGGCTCTCTAAAGTGCTGAGAGCCCCTTCTTCCTCCTCACACAGAGTCCATCCAGTGCCATTTTGATGCAAAACACACTTTTGTCATAACCGAGACTTGTTGGGGACTTCCAACACGAAATCACAACTGCATCCATCTTCACGTCGTGGGACATCATTTGCATCATGCAGGAACCCACTGGCATCTTCCTAGGATGCATTCCTGCAGTCTTCAACTAACCGGGGACTCTTCTTTTGCACCCTATTTTGGGTTGGCAGGGGCTCCTGCCCTTCCTGGTACATCTTTTGACTTCTGGTCGTGGTCCACTTCCTTTTCAGGTCTTCAGGTCCAGGAATCCAGCAGTTGTTGTTTGCAGACTTGTTTGGTTACTGCAAAATCCCAATCACGAGGTGTAGTGTGTCCCAAGGAAGCTAGCAGTACTTTACTCCTGCTTTTCTGGGCTCTAGGGTGGGGTAATTTACTTACCTTTACTGTATTCTTACTCTTCCAGCGATTCTGCACACACTACACTTGTCTAGGGGGGAATTCGTGATTTGCATTTCACTTTCTTAGTATATGGTTTGTGTTGCCCCTAGACCTATTTTCTCCCTTTGCAGTCTACAGCATTTCCTAATTTCCTATTGTTTACATTGTTCTATGACTATTTACTTGTCTAATTTTGGTGTCTGATGTATATATTGTGTATAATACTTACCTCCAGAAGGAGTATTGTCTCTAAGAAATTTTTGGTATTGTGTCACCCAAATAAATACCTTTATTTTTGGTAACACTGAGTATTGTCTTCGCTTGTGTATAAGTACTGTGTAACTATAAGTGGTATTGCTTGAGCTTTGCATGTCTCCTACTTCAACCTAAGCTGCTCTGCTATAGCTACCTCTATGAGCCTAAGCTGCTAAAACACTACTACATTCCACTAATAAGGGACAACTGGACCTGGTATGAGGTGTAAGTACCCAAGGTACCCACTACAAACCAGGCCAGCCTCCTTCACGGAGGGTGATGGGAGCACCATGGCAGAGACAGGAGGGGACAGTTTGGACACATTTACCTTCTCCAATGGAAGATCCCTGGTGGTGGCAGACACTTCTGTGACCACCTCAGCTACAGGTACAGCCGCCACCCCACATACCAGCACCAACCTCCTAGCAGCCCCTCAGCGAGTTGCCTGTGCCTGCTCACCCAGGAGGGTGTGTATCTCCTTCGCCCCAGACACCTCACGCCCTGCCCCAGTTAGCCCTGCTGCCCTGAGTGAGGAGGCTATTGACCTCCTGCGATCCATCTCTGTTGGGCAGTCAACCATTGTGAAGGCCATCCAGGGGCTGGCAGCCCAAATGCAACAGACAAATGCATTCCTGGAGGGCATTCACACTGGCTTGGCGGCCCAACAGAGATAAATCCGGGCCTCCTCTCTAGTGGCAGCCATTGTCCCTGTTTCCAGGGTGCCTGCCCCAGCTTCTGGGCAGAAGGGCAAGGAGCTTGCCCGAAGTGCTGCCAGAAAGGGCAAGGACCCTTCCCCATCTGCTTCCAGGACGGGCAAGGGGCCCACACCAGCAGGCAAGGAAGACAAAGGGCATGGTGCAGGGACTCAGACGACAATGACCACTAACAGCAGTGGGCAGCCATCCAAGGCTGCAGGGGATTGGCTGGAGCCTCCCCCCACCAGCAGCACCACCACCACCAGTAGTCAGCCGTCCGAGGCTGCAGGGGATGAGCAGGAGCGTCCCCTCACCACCATGAGCAGCAGCACTTACACTCCCAGCGACCCTCTACACACTACACTAGACCATTCGTGGTTCGCATTCCACTTTTGGAGTATATGGTTTGTGTTGCCCCTAGGCCTATTGTCTCCTATTGCATTCTATTGTGTTCTACAGTGTTTGCACTTCTTTTCTAACTGTGTACTTACCTGACTTTGGTTTGTGTGTATATTTTGTGTATATTACTTACCTCCTAAGGGAGTATATCCTCTGAGATACTTTTGGCATATTTTCACTAAAATAAAGTACCTTTATTTTAAGTAACTCTGACTATTGTGTTTTCTTATGATATAGTACTAAGTGATATAAGTGGTACAGTAGGAGCTTTGCATGTCTCCTAGTTCAGCCTAAGCTGCTCTGCTATAGCTACCTCTATCAGCCTAAGCTGCTAGAACACTACTAATCTACAAATAAGGGCTAACTGGACCTGGCACAAGGTGTAAGTACCAGTAACACAAGGTACCCACTACAAGCCAGGCCAGCCTCCTAAACTGCCTCCTGGGTCCCATGGGCTGCAGCTCCCTCACTCGCCGGTGCTCCTGATCCTTCGCCAGATGATGCTAAAGCACACAAGGACAGTAGAAGAAATGGGGGGAGAGTGGGGGAGAGAGAAAGGGAGCCCAGGGTCAATAACAGAAATAACAGCACATATGGCATACACATCACAATGACTCACTGGTACTTTACACTATTCAGTAACAACCACAATACCACACCATTGCCTGGTAACAACAGCTGGAATGAACTCTGAAGACACTACCATCTGCACACCTACTGAGACTCACTAATCCATGTCTGTCTGTTGACAAAGGCACAGCTACACTTACTCTGTCACAGTGACTGCACAATGTGCAATTGCCAGGTCACACCACCTAGGTAGTGGACATCAGTCCACTCCAACACTGGTGAGTCAGGATGTAGGCGCTTACTGAAGCAGACATACCAGCAAATAGCTAATACCAATTGTACATCCCACGCACCATATCAATGCAGAACTATAAAACATAACCTTCAAGGGCATACTGAAGCATACACTGACTATTACCTTGGCATCCAAAGACCATGCCAGGCATTAGGAAACAAATGTACACAGTGACTACTCTCCCCCCTTGTGGCTGCTGTGCAGCCCTAAAGCGCCCATCCAACTCTGGGTTAGCCATCGCCAGTATGCAGGCCATTGGGGGGTCAGGGTCCAACTGGTACCCTCCCTCGTTGGGAGGTCATCCTCAGCTGGGCCTCTGCGGTCTTCCGGGTCCATCATTTCAGGTCCTCCCACTTCTTTCTGCAGTGGGTGCTGTCAGCTATGGACCCCCAGGGTCCGCACGTCCGTGGCGATGGCACGCCATTACACTTTCCTCTGATGGCCGCTGACCTGCATAGGACACCATTAACTACACATTGCATTCAGTTAAAACAATGAACTACATACTACATTGATCCCACAATCGTCTTACACATCACTCCTAACTCTGTTTACATATTGCATGTAGCAAACAACACTCCCTAAATGACACACTGCATGCACACACGTACATCAACATACAGCCATGTTGCATCCAAAGTACCTAAAAGGTGCTCACCTGTTGATCTGGAAGCCCATACAACTGATCCCATCCACAAGCTTCTCCAGTTCTTCAGATGTGAAGGCTGGGGCCGTATCCCCTATAGAACGGGCCATTGTGGGTTCCAGACGCAGGACACAGAAGCTCATGCAGTGGAGGTCTTCATAGGGTGAAGTTGGGAGTCATGTTACATGGGCCTCTGAAAATGGCGGTCAAGTCTGCGCCTGTAATCACTGCCAGCGGTTATCATCATTGGCCCCTGCGTTCCATATACTTTAATGTAAACCAATGAGGAGTTGCACGGCGGTTCTGATAGCCTTCCTCAATGACGTCAACTGCTGGCAGAGTGAGGTCACTTCCACCTGTCCTCTGCATGCAGGGCAGGCGGGTGCCATTTCCTGATGATTGTAACCATGGTAGTCAAGAAAATGTGCGTCATAGGTACTTATGGGTCACACCAAGGCATTTCCTACACATCTACATTATGCATTTGGTGGGAGAATCTGGCTCTTCAATGAGAGCCATACCAGTGCACTGCTTGAGAAGAGTAGTTGACAAAACATGTTAGATTTGATGGAACAAATCACGTCTCACAACTTTGAATACATCTGTGAAGCAGTATGACAAATTAATGAGAATATATGGTATCAGAAGTCCGTTTGCACGTAGAGTTCACCAGAGCAGAGTCCAATCATTGGTTGCCTGAAATGTATAAGACAGCTCTATTTACTGTGATGTTGTGTGTTTCTCTCCTTCCTGCTATCACACACTTGTGATGTTTGTCTGTTCAGATACCAGCCACTGCAAAGGAAGAGGAATGCACCTGTGTACTGTCTACTTGACTTGGCTGTATTGGAGGAATGCCATTTAATTCTCACCTATCGTCTGGACAGGGGCACAGTCACTGAACTGTGTCAACAATTGGAGCCAGATCTCACTCCTGCTCTTCGTAGTCCTACTGCAATACCTCCTACAGTACAGGTGTTGTCAGTGCTCTACTTCCTGGCCAGTGGATCATTTCATTGGGCTTTGCTGCAGGTATGTGACAGACAATGTTTTCTAAAGAGCTGAGTAGAGTTTTGACTGCCTTGCTGAAACACATGAGCAGCTACATCACATTCCCCAAAGTGATGATTTGCCCACTATTAAAGCTGCTTTCTATACAATGGGACACATCCCAAATGTGATTGTGACCATTGATGGGACCCATTCTGCTTTGGTACCTCCCAAGATAAATGAGCAGGTGTTCCCAAATAGGAAGAATTACCATTCTACAAATATGCAGATGGTGTGCCTTGCTGATCAGTATATTTCCCATGTTACTGCCAAGTTCTGGGATCTGTGCATGATTCCTACATAATGAGGAATAGCAGTGTCCCACAGATGATGGCACACCTACAGAGAGAGAGAGTTTGGCTCATTGGTTAGCATGATGTTTCACACAATGTATGTCACAGTGTTACCTGGAGTTGTCCTCTGTGCTATTGTACGCATGTAATGTGAGTTTCTCACTATTCCAGGTGACTCCAGCTACCCAAACCTATCCTGGCTATTGACACCAGTGAGGAATCCAAGGACAGGGGCAGAGAATTGATACAATGAGGCACACGAATGGACCAGAAGAGTCATCGAAATAACATTTGGACTAGTGAAAGCCAGGTTCAGGTGCCTCCATATTTCTGGTGGATCCCTACTCTACTCTCCTGGAAAGGTCTGCCAGACAGTAGTGGCCTGCTGAATGCTTCACAATTTGGCCCTCAGATGGCATGTGCCATTCCTGCAGGGGGAGGGCGGAGACAATGTACCTGTGGCAGCAGAGGAACTGAAGACAGTGATGAAGATGGGGAGGAGGAGGATGTGAACAACAGGGCACATCTGATACACCAGTACTTTCAATGACAGCCAGGTAAGCCTGTAGTTCTGTTCACACCACCATTTCAACGAAGAGCTGTGTGACAGCTAGGATGTACCAGGCTCAAATGTGTACATTCTCAAACCTGACACTGTTCCATCTGTGGTCAGTCGTGCCAGTGGTATGATGACTGGGAAAAAACATATTCTGCCTCTGCAATGTATCAGCTGTTTTGCTGTTTCAAATACATGCCCAATTCAAAGTGTGTCCTCATTCCATACAGTACTTAGCATTTGTTGCTGGGAATGTAGTGGGAGTTTCAATGTGCTTACACAACTACTCTGTGACTTCATTATCCCTGACAGTTTGACCTGGACTAGGTGTTCCAGAGGAAGGATTGGCATACTGACAACATGGCATAGCTAAAACCATCGTATCTTGTCTGAGTCCCTTACATAAGTTGTTTCTTGTCACTACTAGTGTTTGGAGTTAATCGCAGTGCAAAATTCTAAGCTGGTGTGACCAGATGAATGGAGACTCTTATGTTACAGGGGCTTATGTTGCTTTACTCCCTTTTACTTCTCATTTTAATGTCACTAATGGTTTCCCTTTTTTCGAACGTTGGTGTGGTCACTACTGTGAACTCATGGAATGCCTGCAGACTGCTTTCACACAGTTTGGTGGATGGTGACTTGTGGCAAGCACTTACACTTGTAATGTGTACCCCAAGCTGACTGTACATTGGATGGATTCACACTTTACATTATATTTGCACCGATAATAAAGGTCAAGACATTGCATATTGATAAAATAAAATCACAAATCCTTCAGTTGTGTTTAAGTGTGAAATTACAAAAAGGAAGGGATAGTGCAATAGAGTGGGGTGATGGTGAATAAAGTCTTCAGTGTAGTGGCCCAGTTATTTTGTAGCACAGGTTCAGTATCCATGGGCTTTGGGACAAAGAAGCAGTGGCAGTCCAAAGTGTACAATGTGTCTCATTGGCTTGTTGGTGAGGCTCACTTCCTGGCAGTGGTTTTGGTCTTGGGTACAGTCTCTGGAGGATGTCTGGTTCACAGGGAACGTTTGTGGGTGGTTCTTCTGCTACAGAGGGAGGGGTGCCCCCTGTGCCTGTGTCCCTTTAACTGTGTGCCCACTCCCACTGACACCAAGACCTTCTTTGTCTTATCTGTGAGGTGTTGACTCTGGTCCCGGTACAGATGGGCACACGGTTGATTGATTTGTTCTGGGGACAGAGGTTTGGAGATGTTGGGTGGCTGCTGTTGTCGCGGAGTCCGATGTGGGGTGATCTGGGGTGGGCTGGGTGTTGCCTGTGGTGTCTGACTGACCAGTGGTACCAGATGGACCAGGGAGATCTTCCAGATCCAGTCATCCAGAGTAGCTGTCATCACTGGGGCCTTCTTCTGGTGGAGGACTGTGTTGACGTGGCACATACTGCCGGCTGACATTAGTTGCGGTACCTGTGGACATGCATGATAGTTGTTAATTTCATTTTCAGACACATATTAAGCATTTATGGGTTTCCCTATGGGATTCATGTGGTTTTTCCACCTTTGGTTTGTATATGGTGATTGTGGGGTTGGAAGTGCTTCATGCTGACCATGCATTACTCATGTGTGTGAATGATGACCTTGGAGAGGTGTGATTTAAGTGGGTTGGGCATGCAGAGGAAAATTGTTGAGGATGGGTATGGGGATGGTTCTAAGTTTGGGATGGAGTGGGTTGAAGGGAGACATGCCATGCGGGTGTGCGTGGTGATAGAGAAGTAATGGTGACTTACCAGTGTCCACCCCTCCAGTGATTCCAGTGAGGCCCTCAGGATGCAGGATAGCCAAGACCTTCTCCTCCCATGTTGTCAACTGTGGGGGAGGGGGTGGGGGTCCACCACCAGTCTTTATGATGGCAATGTGGTGCCTGGATGCCATTGCACGCACCTTCCACGTAGGTCATTCCACCTCTTCCTTATGTCATTCCTTGTGCGTGGATAGGTTCCCACAGAGTTCACCTTGTCCATGATTCTCGGCCATAGCTCCATCTTCCTGGCTATGGATATCTGCTGGACTTGTGCAACGAACAGCAGTGGCTCCACCCTAACGATTTCGACTACCATGACCCGCAACTCCTCATCAATGAAACGGAGGTTCTTTTGTGGGGACATGCCGATTGTGCAGAGGGTGGAATGTTTGGTGGGGGTGCAGGTTGTGTGAGTATGTGGGATGCTGTGAAGTAGTAATTGAGTGCAGTGTTGTTGTGTATGTTTGGTGTAGAGGTATGATGTGCGGTGTGTGATGCATGAAGGGTATATAGGTGGCTGTGGTTTGTGTATGCAGTTCTGGAGATATGTGGGCTGGCAACGTGTAGCTGATTTTTGGATTTTGCAAAGAATTGTGTGGGTTATAGTGCTGTTGGTGGGTGTATAAGGTGCGAGTAATTCAAGCTAGCCAATGTTGGCTTCTGTTGTTGTGAAGTGGCAAAATCGAACAGGGTGGTCCACGCTGCCGATGGGTTACCACCTTTGATGGACCACTGTGATGATTCGTGGGTCGTAATTTAGAGAGCGGTTTGTTGTAGGCGTGGCGGTGAGGGTGGTGGAACTGACTCTCTCCCTCATTCGCTGGTTCTGGTGAGGTTGAATTTCTGGTGGTTTTGTGACTCATGATACGGCGGGCTGATTGCCGCCTCCGCGGTGGTCTTTTGGTGCCCCTCACCATTGCAGTCTTCAGTAAAGACCGCCAAAGTTGTAATGAAGGCCTCAATGTTACCATAATAAAGGTACTTTACTTTAGTGACACAATTGCCAAAAAGTAACACACTGGTAATCAGAAATAGGCATAAAAAGCATTCGAAAGCAGTGCAATAGCAATAGACAGTAGTGACCTTAGGCGGAGCCCAAACTATATACTAAGAAAATGGAACACGAATGCAGGACTCCCACCTAGGTAAATGTGATGTGTAGAAGGGAGTTGGATGAACTAGGAAAACCACAGGTAAGTACCACAGGGTTCCCCAGTGACCAGGAATAAAGGAGTAAGTTACTGGAGTTTCCCCAAACCACCCAAAAGGACTAAAAAGAAGAGAATGCAACACCCAGACAAGATTGCAAGAAATCAGCTGTGAGTTCCTGTAGAGGAAGACCTATGGAAGAAGGGGACCAAGTTCAGAAGTCACAGAAGAGTCCAGTGATGGCATGAGCCACTACCCACCCATATTTTGTTGCAGGAGTTGGTTGACAGTAGGACAAAGATGGTCAGCTATGCAGCCCTGGGGTTGGTGAAGAGTTCCTGGAGGATGCAATTGATGTCCCATACCAGGCCATGAGCAAGGCAGAGAAGAAAAGACAGCCCCCACAGAGGACCTACTGGGCAATAAACCAGGAGTCACAGATAGGCTCACACAGCACAACCGAAGAAGAGTCCCACACCGCAGGCTACACGGAGTCTGAAGATCCCTTGGAGGATATACCAACAAGACTTGGGAGCTGCAAGAGTTGGTGTGCATGGGAGTACTGTTCTGCATGGGAAGGCAAAGGCTTACCTCCACTAAAGTTGGACAGCTTGTAGAGAGGACCAAGGGGACCACTCCAGACCACCACCCGTGATGCAGGATCCACACCACTCAGGATGAGGGGAGATCCACGCAGCAGGTCTTCATTGCAGTTGGTGCCTGCGGATGCAGGGGAGTGACTCCTTCACTCCAAGGGAGAGCCCTTCTTTCTTCTTGTGCAGACTGAAGACTTGCCAGACTCAGAGGGTACTTGCACCCTGCCCTCTGGGCTAGGAGGAAACAATGTTGCAAGCAGAGTCTTCGTTGAGGATGCAGATTGTATGCTCCTGGAGGGTCCAGTCGCTGTTCCGGTGGGCAGACGTCAAAGTAGAAGTTGCAGAGGAGTCCTGCTGAAATCTTGCAAGCCGAATCTGAGGACCCACAGCAGAGAAAGACCCTAAATAGCCCTGAAAGGGGGATTGGTCACCTAGCCAGGTGACCACCTATCAGGAGGGGGCTCTGACATCAACTGCCTGACCTGGCCACTCAGCTGCTCCCGGAGGCCTCTGCCCACCTTGGATTCAAGATGGCAGAATCAAGGAACCCTCTGGAGAAGCTCTGGGCACCACCCCTGGGAAACTAAGGGTGGATACTGGCAGAAGTGGACCTGCAAATGAAGGGGACCATATCCAATTTGAGTTGGAGTGTTCGGTTGGGGCAGGAGCCACTACCCACCCTTCTGGAGTTACAGGGCAAGGTAAATGGAGAAGACACAGAGTCAGCTGTGCAGCACTGGAGCCAGAGAGGAGTCCCAGAAGTAATGCAGCTGATGTCCCTCGAAGGAAGAAAAATGCAGCTGATGTCCCTCGAAGGAAGAAAAGTTACAGTCAGTCAGTGGTGTGGAAAAACCACCAACAAGCATTGGCAAAGGCAAGAATCGCAGATAAAGAGTTGCAGAGCTGCTGGGGACCAGGAAGGTCCAGTGGGACTTAAGCCAAGGAGGAGAGTCCCAGGTGACACTCACCAGTGAGGAGAATCAGATGACAAGGAGGCAGCACTACAGGCAACTCACAGGCAGCAAGAACAGAAGTCACAGTAAGGCCCACTCAGCACACCTGGAGAGGAGTCCCATGTTGCTGGAGCAGCAGGCAGGAGTCTGTGCTTTGCAGGGTGGAGTGCTGGAATCCAGGGTTAGACTGAGCCTAAAGATCCCTTGGAAGAAGAGCCAACAAGCCTCGGTAGCTGCAAGAGTCATAGTGCACAGGGGTACTGTCCTGCAAGGAGAGGAAAGGGCACACCGTCTCCCAAGTTGGAAAGATGGTAGAGGGGACCAAGGTTAGACCACTCCAGACCTCCACTTGTGTTGTAGGAATGCAGTTTTACAGGAGAGAAGATCCATGCATCCGGGCATTGTTGTGGTTGGTGCCTGTGGGTGCAGGGAAGTGACTCCAAGGGAGATTCCTTCTTGCTTTCCATGCAGGCCGAAGACTCGTCATCCTGAGAGGATGCACAGCCAGAGAAAAATTTCAGTTGCTGAAAGGAGCCAGAGAAGCTATGTTGCAAAATGGAGTCATTGCGGGAGTTGCAGATTGTCAGTTCCTAGAGGGTTCAGTTGCAGTCCCAGTGGCCAGAAGATGAAGTAAAAGATGAAGAGGAGTAGTACTGGAATATTGCACATTGAATCTGAGGACCCACCCAAGAGGGAGACCCTAAATAGCCCAGGAAGGCCGATTGGTCACCTAACATGGTGACCAACTATCAGGAGAGGATTGTGACATAACCTGCCTGACCTGGCCACTCAGATGCTCCCAGGGGCCTCTGCTCACCTTGGATTCAAGATGGCAGAATCAAGTGGCCACCTGGAGGAGCTCTGGGCACCACCCCTGGAGTGGTGATGGACAAGGGAGTAGCCACTCCCCTTTCCATTGTCCAGTGTCATGCTAGACCAGGTGTAAACCAGTTTATGCAAGGAGGGCACCAAATGTGCTCTTGAAAGCATACCGGTGGCTTGGGGAGGCTACCCCTCCCCAGCCTGTAACACCTATTTCTCCTGAAGGAAATCCTTTGTTCTGCCTTCCTCTGCTTGAGCAGCCTAAGCAGCAAGAGGCCCTAAACCTGTCTGTGGGTTGGTAGCAGCGCAGATTGGCCGGAAAATCCCAGAAAACTGGTAGGAGCAATGCTGGGGGTAATCTCAGGAACCCCCAGAGTGCATGGAATCACACAAACAATACTGTTGCCAGTATTGGTTTTATGATTTCAACATGTTTGATACCAAACATGCCCAGGTTCAGAGTTACCATTATGTAGCAGGACACAGGTGTCCAGTACACAGGTAGAATGAAATCCCCGTGCTTATGAAGTCCAGGAAAATGGAGGTGGAGTTTTTAAGGGCACCTCTGCTCACACACAGGTACTTGCACCATGCCCTCTAGTCTAGGAGACCTTGCCATAAGGGTGACTTACAGTGACCTGGTGCAGTGACCTGTAGTGAAAGGGTGCGTGCACCTTTTCATGTAGGCTGCGATGGCAGGCCTGCAGACACATTTTGTAAGGGCTCCATGGGTGGTACAATACACGCTGCAGCCCATGGAGAACCCCTGGTGCCCCAATGCCATGGGTACCTCTGTACCATATACTAGGAATTTACATGGGGCACCAGCATGCCAATTGTGGGGTGAACTAAGTCAGGAACAACCAAAGCTAGAGGGATAGAGCACAGTCATTGTGGTCCTGGTTAGCAGGACCCCAGTGACCATAGTCAAAACATACTGACAGCAGGCAAAAAGTATGGGTAACCATGACAAAATGAGGGTACTTTCCTACAGGGTTTGTAACAACGAGGACAGTCCTGGTAAACGCACCCGTTGTATTCAAAGGCCGTTGGCACACCATTAATTACAGTGTAACCGTCTAGGTAATAAGGCCCCAAATGGTATTCACTATCCTGTAAGGCGTGCTGAATGAAGATGTTTTCATTGTCAGAGACGTACATGAGCCATTAGATAGAAGGGGTTGAATAACGCTTCCTTTTACTGTTATAGAGGTATGGTGGTACAAGAGCTATGCTTTCAGGTTTTAAAAACATGTGCTTGTAGATAGACATACACATGGAAGCCAGTGTGATATGCTGAAAAAGATTTATGTATTCTGTGTATTTTGTCATCTTGGTGTGCTGGGTTTCAAAATCCTTACCTGTTTGCTGATCTCCAACACAACGTCTCTGAAGAGATTGAATGCTTTTTGTGAGATCATTATATCAGCCTGACAGTACGCTTTCAACTGTTTGAAAATGAAACTTATTTTCACGGTTTCTACCATACCATTGTAGAAAGCTCTCTTTCCCAGCAGGCATCATATACCTGACATCATAGCTGCTGTTCGGCTCCCGTAGTTTCATCATAGTATCCCCGTTGAAGTTTGGCTCAATGAAAAGACATCTTACACCTGAGACATTTCATGCCTTTTCATATATGATCATTGGCTATGAAACACCCACTTCCCTACTGTCTGTTTTAAGGTGGCAACAAACAAACATGTTGTGTATGCTCAAGCAGATTTGCGAGTGACATAACAGATTACAAGTACGACATCTCACCTTCTGCTCGGCGTCACAGTGCATCCATCCCTTTGACACATTTTACAGTGCATTTCACAATGGTGATTTGACTGAGTGTTGTAGATATGGTCGCAATGGGTGCATACATACTTGGCTCCAAGAAAACACTGGGGGGCATATTTATACTCTGTCTACGCTGAATGTGCGACAAAAATTTTGACGCACATTCAGCGCAAACCTTGCCCCATATTGCAAGGTAGGCATTCCCGTCCAAAAAATTACTTAAACGGCCGTGCGTCGTACTTATGCTTTCGGGCAAAAATGCCGCACGGCCAGGAGGCGGAGCCAGAAAATGACCCACAGCCCGATTTGCGTAAAAAATTAACGCCGGGGTCAGGGCAGGCATTCAAATGGGGCAAACACACCTGTATTTAATCAGAACACACAGAAGCAACAGCAGAGCAGCAGAGCAGCAAAGGGAGACATGGAGGTGCTTCTCATCCAGCGTGCACGCAGACGCAGAGCCCAGCAACAACAACAGCAGCTACCACGACACCAGCAGGGACCCCAAAGGCAGTGCAGAAGGCAGGAGAGGTTATTCCGCACCAGAACAACCCTTCATGGCCTCAGGGAACATGACATCATCCAGAGGTACAGGTTGAACTGGCAGGCCATTCAGCAGCTGCTGCGCAACATTGAGCCATAGTTGGCACCCACCTTTCTGACACCCCGCACCATCCCAACAGAAACCAAGCTGCTTGCCGTACTTCACATGCTGGCAAGTGGCTCTTTTCAAACAACTGGTGCCCTGGTTGCCGGAATATGACAGCCATCATTCTCTGCCTTTTTGCCCAAAGTACTGGATGCCATCATTGGACTCACACCCCGCCACATCTGCTTCCCTAACACACTGCAGAAGCAGCAGGAAACAAAACAGGGGTTTTACCGGGGTTTTACCTCATTAGTGGCTTCCCACATGTCCTTGGTGCAATCGACTGCACACATGTACGCCTTGTGCCACCTGCTGCAACTGAACACCTCTACCGCAACAGGAAGGACACACATTCCATCAATGTGCAGGCCATTGTCGATCACCAAGAATTGATCACCAAACATCATGGCAAAATATCCTGGGAGTGTCCATGACTCATTCATCTTCCGTCACTCTACCATCAATCAACACTTCCAGGATGGACAGTGTGGCAATGGACTACTTGTTGGTAAGTACAAAAACCTACTTATATACACACTGCACAGCAACCCTTTAGGACACACAACACATACACCACAACAGCAACATGTGGACAGGAACACACTGAGGTCGTGACATCGCTAGCCATGTTTCATAGGTCAGCATTGAATCTGTTACACATCTGAAATGAGTGTACAGTCTAATGTTAAGACGTCAATGATCACAACGTTTGGAGTGGTTTGCCTAATTGTCACCTTGAAAATGTAAGCGTCTCAATGATGTTTAAATTAATCCATTGCATACGTCTAAAGGTATGGGATGTCCAGCGTACATAGATGTGAATGTGTTAACAACCCTGTCAAAATGAATCTGTGTATTGAACTATCATCTCACCCCCAGTGAAGACACAGGGACACCTGTATCACAAGTCACAATGCTAGGGAGTGCACATTGTACTGCAAATCCCAAAACATACTGCTGACAACCGGTCAGCAGTCAAACACTCGTTCAGCCAGGGAAACAACACCTAGAAGCCTAGGAAGCAACACAATATCACAAAAGAGTCACAGACAACACAAGACACCTACTGCCATGCAAGGTGATATCAATGGGGCAAGCTACATCAACATGATCCCAATCATTTTCTTTTTCAGCTGATCAGGGGCATGGGATCCAGCCATGGATAATGGCACCATTTGGCAACCCAAGCACTGCAGCAGAGCGTGCCTACAATGACGCACATAGGAGGACACGCAGCATAGTCGAGAGGACCTTCGGCATCCTCAAGTCGAGATTCAGGTGCCTCGACATCACTGGTGGTAGCCTCCTATATTCCCCTGAAATGGTCTGTAAGATCATTCTAACATGTGCCATCCTCCACAACATTTGCATAAGAAGGAACATTCCCCTCTTGGAACCAGAGCCAAACATGCCTATAGAGGAGTAAGAGGAGGATGGTGGCCTGAAACATGAGGGGGAACAACAAAACGCGTCTGCTGGATTGCGTAGGCGGCAACAAATTGTGAACAATTTCTTTTAAAAATAATCACCACTGTATTAACTAATGTGAATAAACACCGATAATAATCACCATATCATGGTCTGGGTAATCATTTTTGCTCACCTTTATCTCTAACTATCAGAATAACAGTGTAGCCTGATGGAGCATTGCTGATATACCGATCAGGACACAGAAAATCCCAGAGCAATTGTGATGTGTATCATACAACAGTCACATACACAAACACTGTACATGACATATATCCTGTACATTTCACCTTTGAAGGGCAATAGCAGAGGACCACACCTATTTCACACATACATGTTGGAAACATGGTTCATCGCAGCATCTGGCACACAACTAAGACGCCATCACTCAATAAGGGGAAAACAAGCCTCGTACATGAGGCAGTTGATGTGCTATTGCATTGGTAACAGAAATGTATGACCAGACCCTTGACAGCAGTAAGTGCAACTGCATCCAATCTTTGCAAGGACTATCTGTGACTAGAGTTCCATATAAGCAGAACATAGACAGCACAAGTGCCACACATATGACAAGCATTGCGCACATGACATTCCATGTACATGTCAGCCCATTTCCTAACTTCTGACACACCCATGCTCCTGGTCGCAACCCACCTGTCTGAAGAGGTCCCTGGAATAGTAATATGTGTACCCTGATATTCCCTCCTCTACACAGACAGACAAACAATAGTAATCCAGTGTGCTACACCCTTCCCTATGGTATGCCATTGTCATAGTACATCTGACTGCATGGACGTCAGGTCAATTAATACACTGGCTTGTAGTTTCTGTGCCCTGTTAGCACCTGTAGATTGCTTCACATGTGAAAGGTACTGTTGGCCATTTGAATTCAATAATCACATACAGGACTTGTGAGAAACAGATGCAGCACACACCTGTCATCACCTCCATGCACACCACCCATCTGAACATGCACTGCCCCTGCTGATGCCTAGAACAGCATAGAAGTTGCCATTTTGTCAAATACAACGTTATGCATTGCTAGTAATTAAGCCGTGTAACACAGCCCTTGGGTTCATGTGTCACCTTCAAAAACACAGGACATACACAGTTTTCCATGTCAACTGTCTTGTTCTTCCTCTGACCAGTCTTAGTCAGACCACTGATTTTGTAACTTGCGAAATTGCTGGATCCTGATTGACCCTGCATCCTGTCAGCCTGACTGGCTCCTGTCTGTGCATTACCCTAAAGATTCCTTGCGGTTACATATGTACCACACTTGCTTTCGCAAACCTCACATTCCTCAGAGGGTATTTTGTCATGTGCTTCATCAATGCATACCCAAATAGATTGTATAGCATCATCTGCCTTTTAATTGTACCATATTTGTTAAATTGTCTTTGAATACCAAAATCATGGCCCATCCCTTGTCTGGGTCTCATGTATGCATGAACGACAAAGTGTGACAGTGTACCAGGGCTGTATGCAGGGATTGGGTACGGTGCCTCCAGCAGAACCAGCTACCTCTGATAATGTCCATGAAAAGTCCACACATGTTAGGACCCTGACAGTTCACACGCTGAATCACATTGCTCACAACATATTGATGGGCCGTGCATGGTGAATAGCTGCGAGAATAATCAGCACAGAGGTTATGATGTTCCCAGATGCAAAGGGAATTTTAGAGGCCAACCTGTGTACAAATGTTGTAATGACACCTGCCGGAACATGACACTTGAGACATTATCTCACTCAGCACACCAAGGTTGCCCTGTTGACAGTCTAATAACACGTCTTCAGTGACAGGGTGGGACCATCCTCATGGAGGTTCTCATGTCCTCATTGACTTTACTCACATTCATCTCCGAAGGATACTCAGTAGATACAGGAATAGCTGCCACTGACTCATGATGAGACCTGGACGTAACTGTGACAACATACACCCCTAAAAATATACAGGATCAACATTGGACCACATACATGAACAAGAGACCTCTGTGCAATTGATCACTGGAAAAATGTGGACACGTGCTGCCTCGTCTGCTGGTCCACCACTGCCACTGGAGAGTTGTGGCTCAGTTATATGACCTCAACGGTGGCGTCATATTACATTTGTGGTTCACCTTTGGCTGTCTGGGCCAATTACATGGTACCCACTTCGTCTATGCATGTGCCTGACTCACTGTGGGTTCACCAACAAGGGCCTAGGAAGCAGTTACCAAAAATCTAGGACATGGGATGGGCAACTTGTGGACCATTGACATGAACAAGAGTCTGCCATCTACCTGGTGCATGCTTTGTCATTTGTGGTGTCTACGTTACCCCAAATCTTAGAAGTGCACACAACAGATGTTGCAACATGTATGATTAGCACATGTCCTCTCTCATTTCCACAATGACTTGCATCTAAGGTTTGGACACATTGACTTCACATTCATACAAGCATATTTGCGATAATGCATCTTGTGATGCACACACACTGGGTCGACTAATACATTAGTAGCCACTGCACACACATTGAGCCATAGGCATTGAGGTATTGTACTCATGTGCGTCACCTTGCTATCCTCTCCTGATGCCAACCATGCCCAAATTGTGCAATACATATATGTAGGCCACACATATGGCCATCTAGTGCGTCAGCCAAGCGTCAAAATCCTGTTAAGGAAGTAGCGGGTCATGGTCCGCTGCAGTATGATGTCTCACATGTGAACATGCACCATCAACACCAAAGTGGGTGCATCAGCCTATCTCAGTTGTGTCCCAAATGTAACACTACATTAAAATGGAAAAAAATACCCAAAACCGGTTCATGCCGTGAAATTTTGACGTTTTTATCGTTATGCGTCATATTTTTTCACGCATACAGATTGTGAGTCATATTTTTCGATGCACAGGACTGAAAATTAGGCTGCATCCAAATAATTGTAAAGACTATTTACTATTATTTGGATGCGGCCTAATTTTATGCAGGAAGTGATGTAATAGGATATCCTGTTTACAGATTATGTACAGTGGGTGTACTTTCACTTTCACTTTGCAGTCTGTGACTCTTCTAGACTGTGTGGCTGTGTTCAGAGTGTTGTCCAGTGATTTTGTGCTTTTGTGTCCTGTGCGCTACATTACTTGTTACTTTGTGAAATAATTATTGTTGTTGTATACTGTCTTAGTGTGTTTTGTTTACAATTGTCCGGTATTGTATTGTATTTGTTGTTTGTGGGAGTCTGTTGTGGGTAGTGCTAGTTTGGGGATAGTTGGCCTCTTTTAGTTGTTAAGTTTACTTATTTTTTGTACTTCTACTTTCCCCCTTTTCTCCTTTCTTCTTCTTTATTCCCTATTCCCCACGTCTTGGCAGGATGGGTGAGGAGGAGCTTGGGGGGTTTATATGGCTGGTGTGCCATTTCCTCCCACTGATGATCGAGGAAGGGGGCAAGGTGATACAGAGGTATCACACTGAGGCGTGACGAATCCGGTGGGGAAAGGTGCTGCACCACTTGCAGCGCATGTATGGGAGCCAGAGGAATGACCAGCAGCTGAAGCACCGCTAGGCTGACATCATCACCAGGGAGCAAGATCTGCTGGACCACCTGGGAATAGTGATTGGTGGCACTGTTGGTGAGTACAAACCATGTAAATCTGCACCATAAAAAGCTCTGTAGTGACATCATATGATTTGTACAATATCTGCCGGCTAAGTTGCTGACTGTGTGGAATGCTGCGGAAACATACAGGGTCATTGATAGACTATGTGAAGGACCACAATTGCTAGCTGTCAGGAAGCACGTGCTCTGCAAACTTACCGAATATTTTTGCTTAATGTAATTTGGTGCCGCCTTTGTGTCAGACAGCAACACAAAATAGGAGCCAATCATGTCTATATAGGTCACATTTGCCAGTGAAGTATAGATTTACTAAAATATTGGCAACCTTTGTTGACGCAATAGCTAGACTGACTTTAGAAACACTACATGATGCAGAAAATGAGTGCTGGCTTCACGTCAATTGATGATAGCAATGTGGCCCAGACATGTGTCTCATGTGTGTCTGGTGAGTGTGTAAGGAAAGCGTTTTTGGAAGTTCTATGAATGTTAGGGATTATTGTGGTCCTTCATCATTTTGGATACATGTCAGATATGGATTTGAAAACATCGGGAAAAGGTGTAAGGTGCCCTCAGCTAACATCTTACACTGGTATTTGGAGTTTGTTGTGCCACATTCCAATTAGGGATGGCAGTCCAAAGGTATGCACATGGGTTCTTATCTCTATGTTTGGTGCAAATCACCATTGCTGGGCCACATCAAATGAAGAAACTGTAACAACATGAGGGCTTACAAAAGTCCCTGCCCCTCTGTACATTGTACCTATGTGTCATAAACGTGTCATGGCCACATAGGCTTTTTGACTGGTAATGCAGTCCTCAAGTAACCAGGCTTTGGATGTCTCTCTTGGATGCACATGATCAGACGATTACACTCCATTATTATTTCTGCTCACTAATGAAGAAACATGTTTTCCAGCACATGATATTTAGGGCCACTGCATGTGTGCAGATATGTGTGTAATTGTCACAGGAGACCCATGCTATGTACATGTTAGATGCAGTATCATCCTGTCTGAATGGCTTTAATTACTTATGTCATCTTACACATAGTTTTTGTCTTTGGAATTGTTGGTCAGTGCACAGATTTTGAGCACATTTCTTCCTTCAATGCCTTACAGGTGGACCGGCACCCTACACTGTGGGAGAGATGGCTTAATTTGAGGACCCCGACCACTCCAGTAAGTGCTGATATGTCTGTTATGTGTTGTGTTTGCCAGTGATGTGTGATGGACTCCTGTGTGTTGAACACATAGCAAGGTATGAAGCGCTGGCCCATCATTTATCTTGTTCCATGAGTGGGATTTCAGTTTCTCACCATTTTTTAGTTGGCCAATGCTTATCCTATTGTATTATCTAGGGATTGTAGGTCATTCCTGTAGGGCCCGCAATGAGAACTGGGGTGAGTCATGTGGATTACACTTGCATCAACAAGAGTCGCACTGGAACTCATCTCAGATTTAGTCTGCCTGTAAGACCCACATTCTCCCAAATTGGGACAGCAAATCGCTTTCCAACAGATTTCTGATTACCTATTCACCAAAGTACTTATTAAAATGTAGGTTGAACTTCCTAGCCGCATGTAGCTCCACATGTAGTGCTACAAGTATGTGGCACTTGAGTGCAATGGTGTGCATGCAAATCATGATTATGGGTGTTCTTGCAACTCTGTGTCTGTTGTAAGTCATGCCTAACTGGAAGTATATGATGTGGACAAAGGTCTGCATTTCCTGACATGTGTGGCGCTAGGATTGGTCAAGGGTTTGCTGTCTCCTATTTGTTGATAGACCTTACCTGTGGTGTGTGTGTAGAGCCAAACACATGTCCAGCTTTCTATAGACTCCTGGGTGTCCATGTTGTTTGGAATTGTTAGTTGTTTCTCCACCCCCCCACCTTCAAACACAGGCATGGGTTTGTGAATAAGGTACCTAGGACTGATGCTACCAGTATGTTACACAGACATGTGAATAAGTGAACGTTTGGTCGGAACCTAGTATAAACACTCATGTATGGCACATGAGTACTATACTAGCAAGTCCATTTACAACTTGCAGATCATGTGGCTTTAGATTTCCATACCCTACACTGACATTTGTAGCCCTGGCATTGGCGGAGGATGTGCAGCATGATTGTTAGCTGACAACTGGCAGAACTCTGATGCCAAATTAATGCCAGTTGTTACCCATCTTGTTGGGTTTGGATGTGCTTTGTGTGATATGACCTTTGTAGGTTGGCCTGCCATGTACTTCCTCAGGGACATTCAATGATCTGTATGATGATATGAGCTGTTACAAGTACAGTAGATGTACTGTCTGATTTACTTCTTGTGCCATTTCACACAATGTAGTTCCTAATGAAAATTGTTTGCCTTTGTCTTCACAGCTGCGAACATGACACCCATCCAGGTCCGTGAGTTCCAGAGGCGGGCTATGAGGTACCAGCATATCCTGCTGGTAGAGTCGGGGTTCAGACGGATGGCCCGAAGATACCGTAACGAAAGGGCCTCCGAAGCATGGAGGGCTTTGCCACAGGATGGCCCTACTTTGCCCACCACAGCCACCACCAGCACAACCACCACTTCCACCCAGGTGGCACCACCCACAGCTGGGACTGTTGTCCCAACGTCTGCAGTTGCTCTAGGCCCTAGCAGTGGAACACCTTCAGGGCAGCCCACAGGCAGTGACTCTTCACTCCCACACACATCCTCAGCTGGTACCCAGACAGCCCCAGCTGGTACAGTTGACCCTGCAGCTTTTCAGGCAATGGAAAGAAAAATGGACCGTGTCCTACGGAAAATCAGTCACCTGCAGCGGGATGTTCGACATATGAACAGGCGTGTGCGGTCCATAAAGCGGACCCTTCAGAGGGCCAACCTCTAGACTTTTAATATGGACATGATTCCCTCCCTCCTCTTTCCTTGTTCTTATACTTAGTGGTCTTAGGGGGCTTAGTGTTAGGTTAGTATAGGCTGTTAGTATAGTTAGCGGTAGTGGGTGTGGGGTCCTGATTCTTTCTATTTTTTCTTTTTGAGTGTGTGTTGGCTATGTTGGGGTTCTTGTGTGTTTACAAAAAATATATATATATATAAAAAAATATATACATATATATATTTGTTTAGGATAATATAGTATGTGTTTAGGTTAGTATCTGTTGTCCTCCATGTGTCCCGTCTCATAAGGTGGGTGGGGGGTTGATGTTTAGAACGTTTCATTACATGTGATAAGTAAGTTTAGGTTAGGTTAGTTAGGGACAGTTGTGGGTAATGAGTAGTTAGGGTAGATTAGGGTAGGTAAGACTTTTCCCCGAGTTTCCTCTTCTGTTATTACCGTTTAATAAATATATAGTGAACCCTTTACAGTGTGTGTTAAATGCTTGTTGATCAGGGCCTTGGCATAAGTGTACATTAATTTTGTTGTATTACATTTGTGTCCTATGCTACAAACAAATCCCAACTGGGCTGTAAGATTGGCAGCTACCCCAGAGCTAAGTTGCAAAGATTCCACCATTCATTGCAACCACCAATCACAGTTAATATGGATCCCAACGTATTTTTGTCAATAAGTATGTTTTCAAAGTCACAAACAGTGCTTCCAGATTTGGTATTGGTGGAACTGTTTTAGGTCTGACTGAAGTGTGATGTTCAAGGACACCCTTATAAGGTGAGTGGTTGTAAGCACTCTTGTAGTATCGTCTTCATGACTCACAAACATCATTTATGACACTGTTCAGCATGATTACTTATTTGGATGTAAACTCAGACACCTTCATTCATGCAGTTTTTGGAGTGTTTGCTTAGATTTGTGGGCACTGTTATATGTGTTAGTATTGCATGGTGAAACATTTTGCTGCCACTTTTTGATTACTTAGATATCCCTTGAGGAAGCATTATTCTGTCCAACACAGCATGATGGTGTATGGTTTCTCACTTCATCAGATATTACCCTCAGGAAGGGCAGAGTATGATGCAAGCCTGGCCACTATCCAAAGTTATCTGACTGCATAATTTCAGGACAGTTGTATTGTCAAGCTATGTAATTTGACAGGAGTCACATTTCAGTTATCTACTGCACAGTTGATGTGTCACATTACACAAAGACAAATTTGTTGTATAAGTGCTCATAAAGGAAAATGCTTTTGACATGCTGAGGTGATGTGTCAGACAGTGCAGAGGGACGGAATTTGCCAATAAGTAAGTGAGAGACAATCACTGGGCAGGATGACAAGATTAACAGTGGGTTGCAGAACAGTCATTGAGTACAGTTGTTGTAAGACTGGCATATTACAAAACGCAGGACCTTGGTAATAGTTGGCCATGTGGCAGGGACTAGTGATTCCGGGTACTTTTCCGTGTGAAGGTGATCTGTTCCATGTCTTCTTCTGATGTGTGTGTTGCCTCCTCTGTTCTTGGTGGTGGTGGTTGTGAAGGGGCAACACACACCTCAGTGTTAGAAGACGTGGAGTCAGACATCCAGGTCACTTCTACCTGTGAAGGTCTTAAGGGCAGTACTGCTGCAAGGAGGATCTGCTGATTCTTAAGAATAGCAGCCACATCACGATGGTAGGCAGCCAGGTCGGCCCTGAGGGCATCATTATTGCATATGTGCATGCAGTGGAAGGTTTGGGGTGCGAGGTGTTGTGGCAACTCCCTTACTGCAGTGGTGAATTCCTTGATAGTTTCTTGTAGTCCTTGCAGGATGGATGTTAGGGCTTGCATGGCTACAGCTGATCTGTGGATGACATCATGCACGAACGCACCCCCTCTAGGCTGGCTGCCATAGTTTGCATCCCCACCCACACCTCATTGGCCAGCTCCTGCTGTACTCCAACTACAGTTCTCTCAAAGCTGGTGCCTGTGTCGCCTTAGTCCTCAGCTTTATTGGAGCTGGCAGGTCTTACAATTGCGATGGTGGGTGGATCCTCTGCGATGGCTGCTTGTTCTGTGCTCCTCCTTGTGACTGAAGGTGGGGTCTGGAGGGTTCCAAGGACATCTTGGATGGTCTGCTGGGGAATGTTTGTCAGCTCGTCATCCATGTCATCAGGGTATTCCTGGACAGGCATATTCGCAGGAGATCCATCGTCCTCTGAAATGAATTGGGGTACAATTAGTGTGTCTGTTTTGTGGCATTTGTGATGTGACATGCCTGCCTTGTGATGAATTCACATTGTGATCTTGTTTCCTGTTCATTGCTCCTGTCTTTCAGATGGGCATTCTCCCAGGCCTATGGCCCACCTGCATGTCACATGTATTGTATTAAGTTAATGGACTTGTCAGCATCAGCTGCTCTAGTGTTGTTTTAGGCCAAATAATGAATTGCCACCTTCTTGTCCTACTTAAGCCTCCGTCTACATCCATTGTCATGGTGAGACCTTTCACTGGCTGTGGGTGTTCTGATGGCACTGGCACCACATTTAACAATCTGGACCTGCCCCAGTCTCTGATCTTTCACATCCACTTACATGTGGTTGACATGTAGCATATCCTATGCATAGCATTGTTATGGCACAATATGGATGTTGGCATTGGTAATGTGTACAGCTGATGTTGGGGAATGTGTGGAGATTGGATTGCCCTGATAGTCGTAGCAGTGTCCTATTTCCTCCTCTGACTGTTAGGTGTATGTCAGTGACCAGTTACATGTGTCCTCCCCCTCAATGCTGTTGTCTGAGCAGTATGACATTTGGGATGTTGCATTGTGACCCAGGCACACGGTGGACCCTGACATATGCAGCATGAGTGTGACCTTAGTGCTGTGTAGCTCCTAATGTTGATGACATTGGCTGATGTTTGGACAACTATGGGCATTCACATTTGACAGGACTGGAGCCTTTGTCTTGTTTCAGGGGATTGTTGAAGTTGTCATCCTCAACCCTCTAATTTAGGCGTGTATGATCCATGGGGATGTTACTGCCATTGGCTACTTAAGCTGCACACAGAGCGGAGGTGGTAGTGGCAACTGTTGTCAATGTTACATTCCAGTTGTCGGTATGACTAGAGGTTGTTAATTGGGCCCTAGTTATTGTTGGGGGTATAGTGGCTGACGTGTGCCGGGATGCCAGTTTGATGTTGTGCCCTTCCCTCCTGGCGTGGCTTTACCTTTGCTCCATCGTTGGCATGGCAGCATTCCCCCATGGGACTGTTGTTGGTGTAGTGTTATGGTGTACCACAGCTTCTCTCTGTGCAGGCCATGCCCCCAGGCCAACCCCCTTTACCCATGCCACTCCATGTATATGATGACTTCCATGCATCTTGTGGTCCATATCCCCCCCGCTTACAGTTGACATTAGTGCATTATAATTCCCCATGCAACTTACCCTGCATGTGCGTTGCCTCCTGGTAGTCTGCGCTGTCCTGTCCTTGAATCCCTGTGACAATCTCCTCAGGGATGACGGCTGCGACCATCTCCTCCTTGTGGTCCAGGGCCTCCTGGTGTGCTGGACTCCCACCTCCAGTCTGCAGTGCTGCCTTCCTGTTCCTGGCCATCTTTTCCTTTGTCCTGCGCTTGCAGTCATACCAGCGTTTCTTGCACTCGATGACTGTTCTGCGTACTTCTGCCACACTGTTAATTTTGTCAACAATTTGTTGCCATATTGCCTCCCTCCTCCTGATTGGCAAATTTGAGGTGACAAACAGTTGGTGCTGGTGTTCCGTCACCTCTTTAACCAGAATTTTCCTGTTCCTCAGCACTGAAGCAACACTTTCCTTTCTTCTTAAAAGTGTCCTGGGTCTTGCGTGGGTCCTCCTGACTGGTTCCTGGTCTGTTGTCATCTTCCTGGGGTCTGTACAGGCATCTGGGATCCATTTTGGCTCTCCTCTGCTGAAAAAACGCAGCATATCCGGTTTGCGGTGTCGTAAATCGACCCACAGTCATTTCCGCACCGTTAAGTCATTTTGCTTTACGACTTGACGCTGCGGTGTGCGTAAAAAAAAATGACTCACACCTGTGGTTTGCGTCGCCGTGCGTCAAAGTATAAATTTGACGCCCGCACGGCGCACCGAAATGGCGTTAGCCGGCGGTAATATTTTTGACGCGAAACTGCGCCAGCGCAGTTTTGCGTCAAAAAGTATAAATATGGGCCTTTAGGTTCAAGATATCATAAAAGTGATTTTTATGACGGAGAACATAAACAGTCTTGTTTTTCGTTGCTCCCAGGGTTGTAAAGCACTTCCAAGAGCTGTAGTGGTAAAGAATTTTTACTGTAATGGCAAAATAGTTCTCAAAAAGCACTAGGTCCCCAAACCCTACCATTCTGTCCTGGGGTATGTCAAGCACCGCATTGGCTTCAGCCGCTCTAGACATAATATGAGCATCAGGGTGGTGCAATCTGCCAGTAACCCAGATATGCTAGCCGCCAGACCGGTGTTGGACATTCTGTTGTTAAAGTTGAGCAACCATTGCTGTTTCTTACCAATGTTTTTACTGCCAAAACAACTAACAAACATGAAAAAATACACAGTCGGAACAAACCACAACCCCCTTCCCACCTCGGATAAACAATAGAACAGGGAAAACTAAGCATAACGCAAATCCATATGTATACATGCTGCCAGGATGAGCTGCCTATTCCTAAACCCCCTGAATTTAAGCCTACCACTACAGTGGATGTAGCATCTCCCGCCCTATTAACAAAGTATTCTGTAGTGTCTGCACTACTGTTGTATTGCTATTTTAACCCTGTTTTTAGACACATTATTTTAGCGACTAGGCTTGCAGTTATTTGCAGTGCTGTTTTATTTTTCCTATCTAGCTGTTCTTTAGCCTAGGAAAGCACTATGATCTTAGCAAGATATTTTTTTTACTCTGTGCCTTCACCAAGGCTACAGTCAGATAGAGTTTCTGGCTAAAGTGATACACTGTGTCTTCGACACTCACAGAAAACATAAACATCCTTACATGGGGACACTTTCTTAGAACATCACCTGTTTTAATGTAAAACACCTCTCTGTCCCAAATATGTTAGAAGGAGATTCCAGCCAGACGACCACAACTGCATGCTGATAGCCTACGCTACAGCAGCTTGCTCAGACTACCGATTACCTGGCCCATAAGGGCCATATGGGGACGGTGTCTTCTTAGACTACAGGCTTCCTTGCTCAGGTATGAGGGAGGATGTCTTCCCAGGGGGGAAACTGATGGACAAATTAGGGCCGACTACGCTGTGCCCTAACATCGCTTAGGTAGGAAATGTCCTACTAGCATTATGGTGGGAATGTCACACTCCTTTTCACAATTTTGCTTTTAGTGTGTTTTATCATCCTAGTTATTGCAATACATGCCATTTTATCTATGATGCAGTTACTTCAATAAACCTTATTGAACTATCATCTGCCTCTGTTTTTCGTTGCATATGTGAGACTAATGTAGCTGAGAGAAAAGGATGAGATCTGATCGATCACGATTCCCCTGAGGAGTCACCCTTGTCATGCGCCCGGTTGCCACAATCATCCCAGCTCTGAGGCAGAGATGAGGAGCTGCTAGTTAGGTGGAAAACCCTGATTAAGCCGACAGTTGGCACATGGTGTGGAATTGGACTAACTTCCCCGTGCTTCAGGCGATTCTGCTGCCCAAATCAAGTAGCCTTATTAGGATAATGACACAACACCATGATTATGACTAACCCCAGAAGATATGTGACCACAACCCACAGGAGGGTACATGAAGTGACTTGGAGCTCCACGCCTGCCCACTCCGTCCAATGCTAACCACAGCTCCTTCAATTTGGTATCACACCTACCATCCCATACAACATAGGCAAAATACAGTCACCACAACGATATATTCCATAGTGAAAAAAAAAAAGATAAGAATTAAATCGCTAAAAAACAAGGCTAGCTAGCATCCAACGCCGACCCTGCTCCCAGGTCCAGCGTCTGTGCCAGTCCATCAGGGGCCATCAATAAGCTGGGAAGGACCACCACCATCGTACAATCCTGTTGTATTTCAATTCTGATGGGGTCACCCCACCGAATGACTTGCGAAATATCCATGTGCTCCATGCTCATTGTCTCCAGCTGGGGCTACCAGAACCTTCCATTTGCCCAGAGTTAGAACAGGCCCAACCCAGCCAACCCGGTGGCGCCTTGCCCCACATCTCAAGCCATCTCCAGATACCTTCAGGACGATCACAGAAGTGGGACCTGCCCCCGAGATGACCTTCAAGTGCACAGAGTACAATAACATATAGCGCAAATTCATGGAAAGGAACCTGTCCTTCACCTCCAGAAAGCCCTTTCTCGAGTTGTGCCCCTTGTTAGTGTAGTCCAATAGAAATTTTATGATTCTCAAAAACAGCATTGTTGGTTCCCAGGCCACCCGCAAGATATGGTCTCGATCCCTATTGGTTAGGATCCGAACAATAATGGCCTGCGGGGTGCCCCAGGTCTAGAAGGAGCAACCAGCACTTGTGTGCATGTTCTATTGTGAACAAAGTGTATAACTGCATAGGGTTCAGCACATTTCCAATCCACCGCTCCACAAAGGCCTCCGTGGAGGCACCCTCCTAATGCTGTGGGAACTCAATAAGACAGACATTATTGTATTTGTGACCAGCCCTTCACATCCTTCAGCCTTGCCTCCAGAGCACCGGATTTGAAGGTGACTTGTGACAATTGTTTATGCAAGGTGATGACCTCTGTCTGTAACTCCAAGATGGAGCCCTCCGTCACCTTGACCTTCAATCAATCAATCAATCAATCAAGGATTTATAGAGCGCACTAATCACCCGTTAGGGTCTCAAGGCGCTGGGGGGGGGGGGGCTACTGGTGGTAGAGCCATGTCTTGAGGCGTTTCCTGAATGTCAAGAGGTCTCGGGTCAGGTGAAGGTGGAGCGGTAGGGAGTTCCAGGTCTTGGCGGCTAGGTGAGAGAAGGATCTTCCTCCGGCGGTGGTGCGGCGGATGCGGGTGGTGGAGGCGAGGGCGAGGCTGGCGGAGCAAAGATTGCGGGTGGGAGTGTGGAAGGTGAGTCTGTTGTTGAGGTCGGCTGGGCCTGTGTTGTGGAGGGCCTTGTGTGTGTGGATGAGGAGTTTGAAGGTGATCCTCTTTGATATTGGTAGCCAGTGAAGGTCTCTGAGGTGGGGGGAAATGTGGTCATGGCGTGGGATGTCCAGAATGAGGCGGGCGGATGCGTTCTGGATTCTTTGCAGTTTTGTTGGGAGTTTGGTTGTTATTCCTGCATATAGGGCGTTTCCGTAGTCCAATCGGCTGCTGACCAGGGCGTGGGTGACAGTTTTCCTGGTTTCGACAGGAATCCAATTGAAGATTTTGCAGAGCATGTGGAGAGTGTTGTAGTAGGAAGAGGAGATGGCATTGACCTGCTGAGTCATGCTGAGTGTGGAGTCCAAGATGAAGCCTAGGTTGCGTGTATGGGTGGTGGGTGAGGACGCGGTTCCTAGGGAGGTGGGCCACCAGGAGTCATTCTAAGTTGAGGGGTTGGTGCCAAAGATGAGGATTTCTGTCTTGTCTGTGTTTAACTTGAGGTGGCTTGATTCCATCCAGCTGGCGATGGCGTGAAGTCCATTGTGGAGGTTGTTCTTTGCAGTTGTAGGGACTTTCGTGAGGGAGAGGATGAGCTGAGTGTCGTCTGCGTAGGAAACTATGTTGATGTGTGGGTTCATGCGATGTTGGCGAGGGGGGCCATGTAAATGTTGAAGCGCGTGGGGCTGAGTGAAGATCCTTGGGGAACGCCACAGATGATTCTAGAAGCTTCTGACAGGAACGGTGGGAGGCGGACTCTCTGGGTCCTGCCTGAGAGAAATGACGAGATCCAGTTGAGTGCCTTGTCGCGGATTCCAGCGTTGTGAGGCGTGTGCGGAGAGTGTGATGGCATACCGTGTCCAAAGCTGCGGAGAGGTCCAGGAGGATGAGTGCTGCTGTTTCTCCTTCGTCGAGCATGGTCCTAATGTCGTCTGTGGCAGCAATGAGTGCAGTCTCAGTGCTGTGGTTTCTGCGGAATCCGGATTGGGAGGTGTCGGGTACCTTGCAGTCTTCCAGGAACCGGGATAGTTGGCTGTTTACAATTTTTTGATGACTTTAGCCGGGAAGGGGAGGAGGGAGATCGGCCGGTAGTACTTGGGGTCGTCTGGGTCTGCCTTTGGTTTCTTTAGCAGGGCGTTGATTTCTGCATGCTTCCATCTTTCTGGGAAGGTGGCTGACTCGAAGGAGCTGTTGATGGTTTTGCAGAGGTGGGGGGTGATGATGATGTTTGCCTTATTGAAGATATGGTGTGGGCAGGGGTCCGATGGTGATCCTGAGTGGATGGAGGCCATGGTGGTGGTGGTGTCCTCTATGTTGATGGGAGTCCAGGTGTGGCTGAGGTCGGTTTTGCTTGGAGCATTGGGTTCTTGGGTGTTTGTAGTCAGCTGGAGGGTCTGGGGTTTGAAGCCATTGTGGATTTCTTCTATCTTTCGACGGAAGTGGGTTGCCAGTGAGTTGCAGATCTCCTGTGATGCGGGGGTTCATTGGAGCAAGTCCAGGGGGTGGAGAGCTCATTGACGATGCCGAAGAGCTCTTTACAGTTGTGAGCGTTGGTGTCAATGCGGTTTTTGAAGTCGGTCCTTTTGGTGGTGCGGATCAGTTGGTGATGTTTGGGTAGGGCATCCTTGAAAGTGATGTCGTTGGAGTTGGTAGGGTCAAGGTGCCAGGTTTTTTCCATTCTGCGACATAGCCGTTTGGATTCCTGTAGTTCTGGGGTGAACCAGCTGGCTTTTATTCTGTGGGAGGTGTTTGGTTTTTTTTGAGCGGTGCAAGGGTGTTGGCACAATCGTCTATCAAGTGATGCGGGTTGGTGGTGGCTATGTTAGGGTCCGGGGTCCCAGGGGGTGGGGCCTGGGCGAGAGTGGAGATCAGTTGATCCGTTGATATTTTGCTCCAGTTGCGTCGGGGGGTTGTGTGCGGAAGTGGTGAGTGACTGGTTTTTGGTAGGAGAAGAGTATGCAGCAGTGGTCTATCCAACTGAGTTCAGTGGTGTGGCTGAAAGAGATGTGGTTGCTGGCTGAGAAGATGGGGTCGAGTGTGTGGCCTGCGGAGTGGGTGGGTGTAGTGACGAGTTGCTTGAGGCCGAAGTTGGCGAGGTTGGCGATTAGGTTGGTGGTGTTGATATTGTTGTTATTTTCTAGGTGGAAGTTTAGGTCACCAAGGAGGATGTAGTCTGTTGAGGCGAGGGCTTGAGAGCTGATAGCGTCGGCAATGTCGTCACAGAACTGCGGTCTGGGTCCAGGGGGTCTGTAGACCAGTGTTCCTCTGAGTGTATTGTTGGCGTTGATGTGGATTTTGAAGTGGAGGTGCTCGGCGGAGTTGATGGTGTCGTGGAAGTTGGTAGAGACTCTTATGGTGTTTTTGTGGACTAAGGTGATTCCTCCTCCTGGTCTGTTGATTCGGTCTCTTCTGGTGATCTTGTAGTTTTCTGGTATGGCTATGTCTGGTTCTGAGGCCGAATTCATCCAGGTTTCGGTGAGGAATGCGACGTCAGGTGAGTATGTGGTCAGGAAGTCCCAGAGTTCAATTGCATGTTTGTGGACGGAGCAGGTGTTAAGTAGGATGCATCTTAGGCGGTTGTCTGTTTTGATTTGGAGTTTGGAGGTTAGGTTGCAGGTGAAATTGCAGGCTTTGCAGGAGAAGGGTCCTTTGGTGCGCGTCGGTGTGGACTGGAAGCAGATGGAGGAGCATCCTGGATTAAGGGCGTGGATTTCGTTGGCAGTGTAAAGGTGTTTGGTGGCGCGGGAAGCGTGTTGGCCAGGGAGTCTGGCGCTGGGCGCGGTCTTCGCGCGGACGGGGGCAGACGGACTTGCCTTTGGTGCGCCTTCGGTGCGCCAGCGGCGCACCAGCTGCGTGCGTCCGCTGTGCGTCCGCGCTGCGGCCGGCATAAGAGGGGAGGTGGGAGGGAGTGGCAGCTGGGAGGAGGGAGGGAAACCTCCAATGGGAGTGCAGGGGGGCGGGGGCAGCAGGAGTCAGGAGCGGGAAGAGCTCCGAGGAGGAGGGAGGGGGCGGGGCCTTCCGGGAGAGGAGAAGCCAAGAAGCCCAAACAAGCCCAAACAAGCCCAGACAAGCCCAGACAAGCCCAGATAAGCCCAAACAAGCCCAAAACAATGGCAGCACTTACCGGAGCAGTGGTGAGGAGGAAGCGACCTGCCTGCAAGGATGCAGGGATATCTTCCTGAGGTCTGCCTGGGGGAGATTCTCTTCCATAGCCACAGTCTCTATTTTCCCTTCAAGTGCCATACTAGAGCCCTGAGTCTCTGCAAGGAGTTCAGCACAAGATGGCTCCTCCACAGATGTAGGCATAGTCTGTTCATCTATCAGCCCACCTTGTTGTCTAGTGCTAAGGAAGAGGAGTGGAAGTGGCATGGTGCTCCATAGTGTTCACCGGCGAGGGAGCTGCCTGCTTATGCTGTCCCATCACTGCACACACCAAAGGGGGGAGGAAGGAACCACCCCCCACACAGATCCAGGTCCACCATACACTAAGACCACTCGTGCCTCTCTCCACAGCCACTACAATCCCTGCGGTATGTAAGGGGGCATCATCCACAACTGGTACTGGTCTCACAGGATCATGGGAAGTGACAACCAGTGTATGTCCCAAAGAGTCCAAACTTGCACAGCACCCCGACCACCAGCAACAGAGGCAGAAGCAGGAGTCCACTCCAAGAGGAGAGCATGCCATGTAGGACTCAACAATAAGCAATGGGGACAACATCTGCAGCAAAATCTAATAGGGATGATACAGACCCTAAGTTCCTCAGCTCGCCATGTGCATTCCAGAATGAAAAGGGCATCCAGAAAATAGAGTCTACCTCCGACCAACCCCTCTGCCAGCTACTCACCAAAGTATTATGGTGTACAGCAATGCAGAGTCAGTACAGTGTCACCAGTCCCCTTCACACCATAGCAAGGGGTACAATGTAGGGAGGGGCCACAAGCTCCATCACAGTATCTGTAGCCTCCTCCACTGTCCTTGGTGTGCCTTCCTACGGCCCCGGCAGGCTCCGTCCGGAGAGGCCACCCAGGCAACACCAGCTACAGTGCGGCCCAGTGCCCAGCTCCTTGTTTTGCAGGTGAAGTCCTTCGGCCCCACTGATGACAGCTTCCACCAGCACCACATCGCAGGGATGGCAACACCCTGAGCACCTGGCTGACTCACTACCCAGCTTACTCACGGCCTCTGCCAGTCGCCTACTTACTTCAATGGGCACAGGCCACCCCCGCAGCCAATGGCAGCCCCAGTGCAGCCCCGCACACTGGTGGCCTGATCTCCTCAGCTATGAGGGCCCACCAAATGGTGGAGTGAGGGCAGAATCCCCCACCGCCAGGCCATGAAGGTTCTCACTGGGCCTCCCCTGCAGGCCCGATTGGCAACACACTCCCACAATTCAGGCAAGGGGTGCCAACATCATGCTGCTTTCTAAGCGTGGGCAAGGAGGCATCCTCCCTCACAGAGGGTAACACTGCATACCTCAGCTGACCCCACCGGTGAAAAGTGTTTTGAGCAGGGCCCTCCTGCCATCCACGCTAGGCCAACCCTCTGCCATCCTCCATGCAGTATTTGCCTGCCACTCTGCATCACTGATCCATGCGGCCCTCGGCACTCCGGCCCAGGGATGGTTAAAGTGTTGGGCAGGTAGCAGCATTCTGTTCCCCACCCCGGGGGTGCCCCACAGAGGCCCGACACAGCAGAACTCTGCAGGATAAGGCCGGGGTGGTAGGGCGCTCCCGAGAAGCTCGTCTCATCAGTCATCTTGTTTCGCTATGCCCCCTACCAAGTGTATTTAATTACTTGTAAAACTGTGGTTTTTCAGTTTGACAAAGGCTGTTCGCAGACAAAATGCATCATGTCACTGTGTCCAGTGTTTTTTGACACAATAAACAAATATTTTCTTGCGACTTTGAGTGCCCAAACCTTTCATTATGTGGGGAGGTTCTGTAGGATTTAATAGTGCCAGTGGTAGTGCTGTGGGAGCCCCACCAGTGGTCAGGTGCAGGCAGGCACCTCAGTGTTTTTGTGATATACATATATACTGGACCTCTCCTGCTGCCCCAGGGGCCACCACCTCCCCTGGGCAATCTTGTAATTAATGCAGAGGATCCCTGTGCCCCCCTCACTGTCCCTGGGACCACCACCCCAGGGCAAGACTGTAGCCTGCATCCTGGGGACCACCATCCCCGTGGCTAACTTCTCATTGGAGGGGAGCCGCGCGGCCCCACTCGAGGAGCCTCGGATGTCCCTTGAGACCGCCTGCCCCCACGGTTGGCTCCTGCTATGTCCCAGGGTGCCCCCCAAGACATAGCTGCATGCTGTGACTTGGCTGCAGTTCTGCAACTGCAGCCAAGCCACAGCAAACACTTCAGGTTTTGACAGGGGGAGCTTTAAAGCAGGTCCCGCTGTCAAAATCCGAAGTTTCATCTTTGTCTTCTGCATGTGTGCAGGGGACAGAGATGAAATGCTTCAGCAAACAGGGAGCTGCTGTCAAAGCAGCTCCGTGCTTGAAGCATTGGCACTGCAAGGGGAGCCTTAAGGATTCCGCTGCCATGCCAGGTAGCCCATAAGGGCATTGTTTAAAAAAAATAATTTAAAAAAAGTAAGGGCCACAGGGGAGCCTCCTGGCGGTCCCACATAGACCGTAAACGGCTTTATTCTAAATATTCAATTAAAAAAAGTACCGACTGTGTGAGAGCCCTTGAGGGCTTCCCCCGTGGACCCTACTTTTTATGTATATATTTATATTTTATTACAAAGCCCACAAAGGGCTGAAAAAAAAAAGAAAAAACCCATAGCTCAGTATGAAGTTCATTCTAAGTATATGAGATATTAAGGCTGCAAAAACTCTCTCTTTCTCTCTCACTTTCTTTCTCTCTTTCTGTCTCTCTTTTAATCAGTTGCTCCCTCTAACACACCCACTTAGACACTTTCGCACCCACTCACAGACCTACTGACACCCTAATGCAGCCACTTACAGACCCGTGCACAGACTGATACAGCCACTAAAACATTGTACGCACTCTCACACCCACAAAGACAATCTGACAGCCACTCTCACCCCCAGATACACTCTATCACACCTATTCTCAAACCCAGAGAAGCAATGGCTAGCTCCTAGTGTGCACGGCGAATGGTCTGTGCACAGCGTGGGTTTGGGCGGTAGAGGGTGTTTTGGCCGTAGGGTTTGGCTGCAGGTCAGCTCTTGCAGGAACCTCCCCTGCACATGGGTGAAGGACGTGCACCGTCGGGTGCTTATAGTAGGTTGGGTTCAGGGTCTGGCTAGAGGCCACTCACACATCAAAAGAACCCCTTACACTCACTGGATAATGTCATCAGTGATGTCATTTGAGATATCATCAGTGATGTCACTGACCATGTCATGAGTTATGTAATATGTGAGGTCCTAAGCAGTGCATTATGGGAGCACAAGTTATAGTTAGCTCAGGTAACTATAGCTGATTAATTTCTACAGTTTTGCACGAGTAAATTCAGAACCTAACTATAATGTCCATGTAACCTTTGGCTTTTTCAGCCAATATATATATATATATATGTATATATATCTATATATATACTGTATTTATATATATTGCTTTCGCCAGTAGGTAGTTATAGTTAGGACCACCATGGGAAGAGTGTTTTTTGTTTGCCAATACCTTTGGCGCCGCTTGACAACTCAAAACTTTTATGTTGATCAGTTCACCTGCTGTTTTGAAAGTTTCGGGGTGATCCATCAAGTGGGGGCAGACAAATATCGGGGGTCCCAAAACACATTTTCTCTATTCTTTTTCCCATAGGGATTTTGGACACGACTACAGCCTAAAGCACTGGACAGAATTACACCAAATTTAGGAGAAAGGTAGCTCTTGGTCCCAAAGCACTCTTTTTGGGATTTGGTGTAAATCCATTCAGTGGTTTAGGAGACATAAAAGTGCAAAACATAGAGCTTGCTAGGGACTCGAATCGTCCAGGGATCCAACTGTCCCTGTGCTAATACCTGATTGGCTGCCAACAAGGAAGTGCTAGCAGCTATTTTGGAACTCAGCTTCAGACGAGGCCTGCGACCAGTCACTGCGGAAAACTCTCTGTAACCACCCAACCCCGTATCGCACACAGCCAAAGGCCAGGCCTTGCAGCCAACTTCTGTAACCACCCAAACTGTTTTTCCAGACTCTGATGAATGATATATTTTGGGACAAATTGAAAAGAAAAAAATACATTTGTCAAGCAGAAAGAGTGCAATTACATTTCAGTACACATCTTAAATATTTGCATTTAAACAAGAATGTGATTATTGACACACCTAGACCAGAATCCTCAACCTTCAGGGTGGGAGCCTAAGACCTTAACCTCTAGGCCACAGATAGGACATTGTTATTTTGATGGCAAAAAGAGATAAATGTTTCTTCACCAGCAATGTTAAACACTAGTAATATACAAACACAGGGCATGAGAAACACAGATTAGAACCTTCAACCTACTGAGGAACAGTCCAAGCGTTCTATTAGTAGGCCACAAGAGGCTCTCTTCTGATGTTCCTCAAAGCACAACTATATTATTTGCAACCAAACATCTTACTTGTGTGCCGTTTTGAAGTCATTCTATGGAGAAACTATTGTTATTGCAATGGTTTCTTCATGAAATAACTTAAAAGTGACATACAAGCAAGATGCTTGCTGCCAACAGAGGACCACGGGGAAGTCTGAAGGCCCCCACTGTCCTAGCTGGCTCCCCACCTCCTGTGAGAGCCAGCATTGTTCCCTCAAGAAGGGAGCTTCTTTAAATTGAAGCTCCCTGCTTGAGGGAGCAATGTTTTCATATGTTTTGTTGCACACTTATTTCCGTGCAGGGAAACAGATGAAAACTCAGTTTTCTGCAAGCAGGAAATGTTTGACAGCTCCTGCTTGCAGAAAGTTGAGTTATGTTTGCTTTAGCTAGGTGGGAGCTGTCACCTCCCACTGAGAAAAAGCAAACAGCTATGTCCCAAGAGAGGGCAACCTGGGACATAGCAGGAGCCGGCCCCAGTGGGTGGTGGTCCCCAGGGACTTGCATGGCTTCACATTGCCCATGTGGCCCCCCTTCAATGTTGTATATACCCTAGGGAGGTGGAGGTCCCCGGGGTCCACAACAGACCCCCTTCATTCTTTTATTTCAGCCCTGGGGAGGAGACGGTCCTCAGTGCTGCTGGAGGGCCACATAGGCCATCCATTATTCAAGTATTCAGGTTTCATTTAGCCCTAGGGAGGTGGCGGTCCCTGGATCACTGGGGGAATCCGCAGATCTGGATATATAGATTTTTGCAACATTTAAAAAACAAATGTTCTTTAGCACTGGCGGTGTCCCTGGGGGAACCAAGCACCAAAGCTAAAGGGTCAGGGTATCCCTATTCTGGTCCCATTTCTTTTTACAATGCTAATAGGTAACATATATAAATCAAGGGTTACAGAGACATAATAGTTAGGTTATGAATTTACTCACACAAAAACAGAGAAATTCAGCAGTTTTAGTTACAGTTACCTCAAGTAACTATGACTTGTGCCCCCGCCATGCAAGGTTATCTCATCAATAATTTTACTGCAGATGTTACAGTGACATTATCAATGATGTCATAGAAGATGTCATGAGTGGTATAACATGTGGGATAATTAACAGTGCATGGTGAAGGCACAAGTTATACTTACCTTAGGGCACAAGCTATAGTTACTTGACATAACTTCAACCATAACTGCAAAATTTCTGGGGTTAAATATGGTAAATTCAGAACCAATCTATAATATGGTTGTAATCTTTTTTTTTGTGTGAATTTCTATGGTTTTTTAAATTCTATTTCCTAACTATACAGTCCCTGTAACCTTTGTTTTTTTCAGTGAATTTGTAGGATTTTTTAACACGAAGTAATATTTAATTACTATACATCAATTTAACCGTCCCTGTCCCAAATATATATTTTTATAATTGTAACTGTAATTGGAGTTGACGAGCTCTGATTGAAGCACCTGCGTGCCAGTGAGTGGTACAGAAACCTGAGAGGTCTTTTGGCAGCATTTACAACAACCCCACAGACAAAGCTGCTCTCAGCTGATAAAGGGCTAAACCCAGAAACATGTGTCCAGAGATATACAGCAATAGCTGCATCTACTAAGGTGAAAAACTACAGACTACTTTATGGAGTAAAACAAATTTGTACTGCTTTTACCATGATGCAGTGGGGCTGACTGCATGCTGACGTGTGAGGTATGGTGCCTCCATCTGTTTCCTGTAACTGTAATTGCATTTGTATATCTCTTGCTACCTTTGACAAGGCATTGAAGCACTTTGCAGCAAGTAGCATATTACTCTTGAACTGAAGTTTAGAGGCTAATAGTTAGATCAGCCATTTTTTCTTCCTTCCTTTCTGCGTAAGGTGTGTTAAGTTTGTGCTCTTGATTTCTTGTGTATTCAGTAAAGTTTAGATGAGGGAGATAGTAAGCTATTTTTGCAAGTAGTGTTAGTTCAGTGACCAAGGTAAAAAAGGAGAACAAAACATTTGCTATGAAATGCATAGAATCACAGCCATTTCAGCAAAATTAGTAGAAAATCAGTGAAGCATGTTTTTTAGGTCGAGCATAAGTGTTTGACCTTGTGTATACTTTTAGTATACTTCTTATGGTTTATAGCAATTTAATTTGTTGGTTGCAGTGTCCTTTAAAAAGTCTTGTTCACTAGTGGTCAGTTCTGTCATTTTCTGTTTCAGAGCAGTGACCAATGACTGTATATTCCCCTTTCACTGTGGGTGTTTTAGGCTGGTAGATGCCTGTGTTTTATTGCAGCATTCCATTCCTCCCACCTACTCCCAAGTGATTGACATTTGTTTTTCCCTTTATTCCAGTGCTGTGATCGTTTACCTCTGTCTCCTAAAATAAGCTTATTTTACAAAAGAAACAACCAGTGCCTAAATGTTTAGCTCACTGCGCATGAAAGCCAACATATGCCCTTTCTGGTAGAATGTAGGTAAACCTAAAAGCAAAGATGTGAATCTTGCAGAGCCTCCCTCTCTGCCAGCCCTCAGAAACGTCTGCTCACAGGGCATTGCTTATCTCCTTTTGTGTGGGCATACATCTTTTCAGGCTGCTCTGCCATTGTTAACTTCATTAGAGCTTTATTGAAAGGCAAGGCAAAAATGCTTGCAAGACTTTTCATTCTGTTAATTTGAAAAAAAACAGCCTTATTTTCCAATTTCTATTCAGACATTTACACAATTCAAGGTAATGCAGTTATCTTCTCATCTTTCCTCAAGGGCTTGTGATTTCTGATCTCAGTAGCCACCAGTGACCACCAAAACATTGCAGAAAAAGCCGAAATTACGAGGCAAGGTTGAGCAATTTATATGGCAAAAAATGTCCAGTTCAGAATTTACAATGCCAATGGCTCTAACTCAGGAAAATGTGAGACCTATGTGTTGAATTCTAACTCGGAGAATGGGGACTGTAAACAGAAAGACAAAGGGCTCATTACGGCCCTGGTGGCCTGCGTTACACTGGCGGTGACACCGCTAACAGGCTGGCGGTGTACCAGCAGTGTATTATGACCATGGCGCATTAGCCACGGCCATACCGCCGGTCACTCCACTTGACCGCCAGGCTTCTGCCAGGCAGTCATAATTCCCAGGGCAGCGGTGCAAGCACCGCTGCCCTGGGGATTAGGAACACCGCCATGGAAAGGCTGGCGGTAAGGGGGACTCGGGTGCCCCTGGGGGCCCCTGCACCTCCCATGCACTTGGCCATGCACTTGGCATGGGGAGTGCAGGGGCCGCCAGGCACAGCCCCATCGCGCATTTCACTGCCTGATTTTGGGGCAGTGAAATGCACGACGGGTGCTGCTGCACCGGCTGCACATCAACATTGCCGCCGGCTCTATTTTGAGCAGGCTGCAATGTTGATTTGACTTTTCCTCTGGGCCAGCAGAAAAGTCATAATATGGAACCACATATACATCCAGCACTGCGGGTATAGTGGCACCCGTGGCTTCGGCGGTCTTTTAGCAAGACCGCCGAAGTCATAATGAGGGCCAATATCTAAGGCAGGAGAGCAGGCCATGGCGTGGTATCGTAGTGGTATTTATCGTAACTCACAAACCTCATCCACATTGGGGGACTAAGAGATGGAAAGTAAAACATGCAAAAATCATGTACATCACCACATGTTTAAAGAAGTGCAGAAAACTGATGAATTGGTTTAATCTGAGCATAATGTTATCAATTACTGCAGAAAAAAGAGGGCCAGAAAAAAATCAAGTGAAAGGAGATACAATAAGGCTGTAAATAAAGAATAGACTGCAAGTCAATTACCTCACTTGTTGCATGGGTTTGTTAGTCTAGCAAATGAAAGGGAATGGGCAAAAATAATAGGTTCCTAGTCGGGAAAGCTGTGTCTAATGAAGCAAAGATGGTCCATGCAAAATAGACAATCACAATTTAAGTACAGTATAGAAATGAAACCCAAGTCCTTCTTGACAGAAAATAAATGAACAGCTTTATGGTAAGCAAAGGAGTTAGGTCTGGCCCCCTCTAGAAATGTGTGAGAAATGGGGGTGTCTGGTTGGCAGTCAGGTTTCCCCATGTCCAAGCAAGGACGCTCACTCTAGTCAGAGTAAAGGAGAATCACCCTCAGATAACCCGCTTTGTAGCTTGGTATGAGCAGGCAGGCTTAACTTCAGAAGCATGGTGTAAAGTATTTGTACCAAAACACACAATAACCCAGTGAAACCACCACAAAATGACACAACACAGGTTTAGAAAAATAGGTAATATTTATCTAATTTAAAGTTCCGACCGCCAGGGTTAATTTGCCGGTGTCATCGTCAACAGGCTGGCGGTGAAGACCGCCACATTATGAATTCCTTCCCTGTCACCAGTTGACCGCTCCCCCACAGCAAGCACCTGACTCCCCCACCCCCTACAGTCACAGTGCCCCTACCCCTACTCACACAGTGCCCCCACCCCCCTACTCACATAGCACCCCACCTCCCCTACTGTCAGGGAGACCAGATCCTCTGGGCTTGCGCATGTTCCCAACATGTCCACCTCTTGGCAGCTCCAAACTCCATTAGTTATTATAACACAGAGTTAAAGAATTGCCAAGTGGGGGAATGGGTTTTGGGTTGAGAACAGCGGGGACGGAGACCTGTGGAAGCAAGAGTTAAACAACACAATTGCAAGATTAATCATAATGACTTTCAATAGGCTTTATTTCAAATAACACTTATACTGAAAACATGAATGGCCTAAAGCTTCACTATAACTAAGCCTCAGGAATCTAGGTACCTGGAAATCAAGAAAGGTTATGCAAAGTTTTATATGAACATTCCAGAATTAACATATCATATTTTGAACAATGAACGCTCTCCAAATAGTTCTTAGAATAATCACTGCATTACAACAAAAATCAAAGAGCACCTGGATTTTCTCTGCATGAATGAACTGTACTAGAATCATGAATAACACTGCTACGTAACACTCTGATTAAGAGTTCCAAGACTCAAATTTTCAGGAATTATTATGCACCTTAATCAAACTGCACATCAAGAATTTAATGTTTAGAAATGATCGCACACTCTGCTGATCTGTATTTCAAAAGTTAAAACGCAGGAATGAATAGCGCACACTGTTGCTGATTCGCACATCTAGATTCAAATGCAATGAAATGATCTTGCGCACTGCCGATCTGTAATTCAAGAGTTAAATGCCTGTAATCAATCACGCACACTGTTGCCGATTCGAACATCAAGAACCAAATGCCATGAAAATGATAGTGCACACTGCCGATCTATACTTCAAGAGTTAAATGCCAGGAATGAATTGTGCACACTGTTGCCGATTCGAACTTCACGATCCAAATGTCATGAAATGATCGCGCACAATGCCGACCTGAATGCCAAGAGCCAAATGCCAGGAAAACAATTGAACACGCGATTTTATCTTTAGGCTCAAAACTCGAATGTCACTGGAAACGGAGTCGGGGGCCTAACCCGACCTCCACCTTACCGCCCTGCTTGAAGATCTCCAAATAAATGAGGGCAGGCCTGGAAATGACTTGATAGGCCTCCGGGACAGGAACTCAGGAAAATGTTGCTGCTCTGCACCGGGACCTCTGAATAGTGAGCACGTGGAGTTGGGCTGGCTCCCTTTTATAGAGCCAAGCCCTGCCCACGAGCCACACCCAACCATGCTGCAGGAAAGGCTTCTAGAATGTCTTAGAATAAGGACCACACCCTGTAATCCTGCAAACAAGCCTTGCAAATGAATAATGTATAACTAACAGCATTAATGACTTTTCAAGGTAAAAGCTCTGCAATGCAAAAGGTTAACATACTGCATAGAAACACAATGCATGAAATATGCCCTTGTCCGTAGAGCGCGCACTGTCCTGATGTTGACACCTACTCACATAGCACCCCCACCTCCTATTCACATAGAGTCCCCTACTCACATAGCACCCCACCCCTTCATCACAAACATGCACACAGACACCCACACACACCACACATACACCCAATCACCTACACTTCCAGACATGCATCCACTCACACTGATCCATCCACGCATTCACTCACACGCATCCATCCACGTATTTACTTACACATACTCAAACGCATACACACTGACATGCAGACATGCACTCATGTAAACATTCAAACATGCATTCACGCACACGCATACATCCACTCATACACCACAACACTCACAGTCGCTTTGACACACGCACACACACATGCATACATACACGCATGCACCACACACTCAGACACGCACACACAACACCACCCACCCTCCCACCCAACGTCCCTATTGGACACCCGTCTTACCTTGTCTGGCGAGGAGGTTGTCTGGCAGGGAAGGGGAATGGGCGCTGCCCCACCAGCAGGACACCGCCAGACCGTATTAATGGTCTTAATACAGCTGGCGGCGTCCTTCTGGTGGGGCGTTGCAGGTGATAGCAACGCAGGTGCGCCACCGCCTGCCAGCATGGCTACTGCTTAATATCCGCCCAAAGTGTGGCACTACCCATTATATGGCAGGCGGAAGACCGTCAGCACTGGCGGTCTTCTGTCACCCTTGGCTTTAGTCATAATGAGGGTCTATATTTAAAAAAAAAAAACATAGAAATTACTCCACAAATTACTGCACTCATAACATCTTTGATAACATCATTGATTATGTCACTGTAATATTTGCAGTAAACAGTTTTCCAGCAACCTTTGTTTTTTTAAGTGAATATAGGTAGATAGATAGATAGATAGATAGATAGATAGATAGATAGATAGATAGATAGATAGATAGATAGATAGATAGATAGAAAGATATTCACAAAAACAACTAAGGCCCATATTTGTACTTTTTTAGAGCCGCATTTGCATCACTTTTTGACGCAAAAGCAGCGCAAACTTGCAAAATACAATTGTATTTTGTAAGTTTGCACTGCTTTTCCGTCAAAAAATGACGCAAATGCGGCTCTAAAAAAGTACAAATATGGGCCTCAAGGTTACAGGGACACTATAGTTAGGCTCACATTTAAAAGTTGTTATAGTGAGAGTTATTTCAATTAACTATAACTCATGCCCTAAGGTAACTGTAACTCGCACCCCCACCATGCACAGTTTTTTCCTCAATAATGTTACTGCAAATATTCAGTTGATATCATCAATGATGTCATTAAAGATGTCAAAGATGTCATGAATGCTGCGATATATGGGGTAATTAGCAGTGCACGGTGAGAGCCTGAGTAATTGTTTCCTTAGGGCACAAATTATAGTTACTTGAAATAACTATAACTATAACTGCTGAATTTCTATGGTTTTGTACATTTAAATGTGAGCCTTACTATAACGTCCCTATAACCATTGATTTTTTTAAGTGAATTTCTTGGTTTTATCAATTCTATTTCCTAACCTTAACATCCCTGTAAGCTTTGGTTTATTATATGTGTATATATATGAGAAGGTTCCTCTGTCTCACAGATGTATTTTTTTGTTGACTCTAATATTTTCATTTCTCCTTCTCTGCTTGACAAGGGGGGTTCAGCTAAGGTGTTTTGGTCTGCCTGCTCTAGCCCGCGCCCCCAACTCATTCTGGCTAAAATGGGTCTTGCTGTTTTGTTACATAGAATATTTTCGGGCTCCAGAATAAGTTAACAGACTTGGATAGGCGTGATATCACCTCCACTTTACACTTAATTTGCCTTCAAGAAGCTTGGCAGGTGGATCCATTGCACTTGGAAGGTTTTCCTCCCTGTTCACTGCGGCAATACCATCACCATCAGGCTGCGCTAAAGGTGGCTTACAGATTTTGATTTCAAATGTGTTGCCTGTTATTATTAGAAAACTTTTTACTGTTTCTCCTTACTATCAATTTGTGCTGCTGTCCTTCAAGGGGGGTGAATGACCTCATGGTAATCAATTTTTATAATAATGTGTTTGATAACACTCTATGAGATGTTTTTTGCTGCCCGTGAAGCAGACTTAGATGCATTTTTACTTTCAACCGACCCACACATCCAAGTGCATGGGATGGCGATTTCAATATCCAAAGATGACCTTTACCAGTGACTTGTGTGGCATTACTAACTGGGCAGGAGAGGGTGTTCCACACTCATATATAGCGTGTATGCAAAGACCCTAAACATTTTGATGTATAAATACAGTCTTCTGTTGTTGAATTGTAATAATTCATGCAATTTACAGACCCATACTTTTTGTGGCAGAGGTGCATTTATTACAATTGAACACCATTTAATTAGCTCTTCTGCTAGTCATCATGTCTCTAACACTGGGGGTAAAACCAACTACAGTAAGTGATAATAACTCAGTTGCTCTATCTATGAATCTCTACGCCGATTGCCCAATAGTCCCAAACCATGTAGCAAATATTGCTCCTGATAGGCTGAACGATGTTCGTATTAGATGGTCAACGGTTGCCCTTATGTATGTACTGCAGAGGCTGTCGTTACAAAGATAAGTGAGTTTAATCTTTGCTTAGGCCCTAACTAGGAAAAAGGTACTTATGGAACGGTCTTGTTCAAATTTGGTCCATGCAACAACACTACCTTGTTCTGAAACACAATTAATGCTCAGCTTTTGAAAAATGAGTCGACCCCTAAATTAACATCACATGTCTCTCTCCAAGTATTGGTTGATCATTTTTAAAAACTCTTATCTGTTAGTAATGAGCTGATGCCTATCAACCCAGGTTTTGAGGAATCAACTAGTAGTAGTGCGCCCCTTGACTTTACTCTGGATGAGTTCCTCCGAGCCTTGAGAGGCTGTGCTAGGGGGAATGTTACCGGGCCGAACGGGGTTCCCGATGTTGCATTTAAAGACACGAGTGAGCAATGTGGTCAAATTTTTACTCAAGTCTTAAACTCAGCAGCAATGGGCACAGTACCTTCTACCTGGGCAAATTCAACTATTGTCCCTATTTTTAACAAGGTGGACAGGTGTGACCAGAAGTGTTATCACCACATGTCTCTCAAGGATTCATCCGCAAAACTGTTGGGTAGGGCTCTTTGGCCTGGACTGGAGCAATGGGAAATCGATAACTCTATTTTATCGGAAATCCTGTATGGATTCAAGGAGGGCCTGGGGAAAGTGGTACAATGTGTAAATCTCAAACTCCTTATTGGAAAACCCTTTAAGGCTAAGCCAGGCTCTCTCCAATTTGATGATCTCAGTAGTGCTTTAGATTTGGTGGATCATTCAATCTTGCTCTCACTTGGGGTCCCAGCTGTACATGAACCTTTCAGCCAAGTTACAAAACTGCACTAACATGGAATGTTCTCCATCCATCAGAATTAGGTGGGTGTTAGACAGGGTTGTGTTTTGGTGCCATTTCTAATTTCACTTTTCATAAATGGCTTCGATGATACCTTTCAGTCCCTGTTGGCTGATTCGCCAAGTTTTGCTGGCCCCTCCATTCCCTATACCCTTGTATGCTGACGATGTGGTCCTAATGTCTAGGACCGCCATTGGTCTTCAGTGATTAATGGATAACGCTGCTGAATTTATGGTGTCCAGGACACTAAAGTTCAATACTCCTAAGACATTCACAAAGTCCTTTGGAGACGGGTAGGGCCTTTTTTATTAAGGGTACACCCATTGCAAAGGTTAATCGTCCACAAAGAAGTGGGGTTAACCCACCTGGAAGAACTGTTGTCACTTATACCTATCTTATTGTGGTATTTAATATGAGCTAAACCTGAGACAGAATTTATTAAATAAATTATTCTGGACTTGCTGGATGGTGGGTCATTAGGTGTGTGGCCTGCACAAGTAATGGGTCCGACCGCCACTGGGAACCAAACACCCCACTGTAGCGCTTGACTCTCATAGGATAGCATTGCAGGGAAGTTCAAGGATTCCTCAAGGGAGGTAATGTGGGGTAGCCATTCAAGAGCACACAAGAATAACTTTCAATTAATAATTGTCCTGTCTGTGTTTTTACTGTTGATTAAGTAAAAGTACATTTATTACAAACACTACTCAATAGTAGGCAACGATTTACAAATATACACAAGTTGATGGAATTACTTTTGGATGACATTACGTAATCATTCTGGTCTCCCCCTGAGGGGAAATATAATCAAAACATTCACTTGTATCCTAATGCAAAATTTCACTGTAACTTGGAATAAGAACTCCTAAATCATGCAATAAAGTATATCTACTTTCATCAGTGGTGGCTGTCAGTTTTAGTACTCAATTAAGCATGAACAAGAACATGTATAGGCATGTTGGAATGATTTGTGCTGTTATGATTACTCTTAGATTACTTTCAGATCACTCTCAGATTAGTCTTGCCAAACATGGTGTAATACCATCCTGCACCCCTAGAAAGTGCCTTGTCATATGACCTTTCACACCATTTGCCTCAATACTGGGACCACGCATTCTCAGAATACATTTAACATGCTACCCTTTCAACTATTGATGTAAAAACACTTGCAATTACAGCCTTTTGCCCCTAGAGGGCAGAGCTCCAAGTCAAGATCAAAAGTTCCAGAAGGGACGTTCTTAAAATCTTGTCCAACCCAACCGAGGGTGGGGACACAAAACATGGAGTTGGGGTGAGGCGGTGCTGCTCCTGCAGCTCCCCCTGTCCATGGGCATACTGATGGTGACCCCCATCTTCCTGGGGCCACAACAAGCTGTGAAAGAAGCTAGGGAAATTGTTGTGCCTCACAAGGCATTATGGGGCACTATGCATATCGTAGGAGTGACTCTTCCGCTGCGCTGGGGAGAGCTGCTGTACTTTTCCTTTGATTTTTTACCTGGGCCGTGAACCGCAGTCCTCTTTCTTCAGGGGTCTCCAGTCCCATCTGGACACCACTGTCATGTTGCCTCGTTGAAGAGCAGAGCGGGGAGCCCACCCATGGCTGCCCTCCTTTTTGGACCCACGACTGCATCTTTGGCAGCCGACCCCGCCCACAGCCAGTGGCCATCTTCACGGGGGTGCAATTGTGAGCCCCGGCTTCTCTTCTTTGCGGGTCCCAAGGATGGGCTTTCGGGCTCCTTCCAATAGCCATGCCAATATTTTTGTGGGGAGCGCGAAGGCTCTCCCCGACTTTGTTTCAGCTGCCTGGGGCCCCAGGATGGGGTACTGGTACATTTTTCTGCAACAAGGGGACTGTGCCCCCACTCCCCCAGCTCTTCGTCCTGGGGGCAGCCCTTCTGGCCCTGGCCCACCCCAAGATCACAGTCTGGAGCAGTGGCGGAGCCCCACGTGCTTTGCCACTTGCCCAGAAAAGGTCAAAAGTTGTGGACCCTCCCAACTTGATATCTCAGGCCCCCAAGGGTCGTTTTGTATGATCTTTGTGTCATTGTGCTCCTGGTGGTGGGCCCTTGCCACCGGGAGCACTTTCATTAGGGCCTCCTGGCCTAGAAGGTTGCCAAATTGGTAGGGAGCCTGTCCTTCTGACTCCCTATGCCAGCCTTTCTTCTGGGTGCCTTGCTTTTCTTCTAGGCTGAGCTCTCTCATTGTACCAGCCCAGTCTTTCCCCCAACTGGTTCTCAGGGAGCGTAAGGGGGGCAGCTTACCTGGCCCTAGCATACACCTTGCTGGGTCTGAAGTAATTCAGTGGCAGAGTCCCTGCCCCAGTGGGCAGTCAGGGTGTTCTTCTTTCAAGTTGTCCATGACGGCTGTCTTCAGTCCCAGTTTCCTACAGTGAAGCACAGCCAAGAAAGAGAGCCCTCCTCTGTGCAACACCTTTTCAGTAGGGACGAAAGTGTCCAGTATGCCTGCATCTCTGGCCAATCCAGATGTGCCACATCACTTCCTTGCCCTGTCCCTTCCTACTTGCACAGTCTTCTGGGATAGCTCAAAATGGCGTCGCCCAGGAGTTAGTGCCACATGTACACGGAACGTCTAAACCCTTCCTCCCTGACATCACTTCCAGGGCCTCTCCAGCCTGTTCCTGCTCAGAGTGCCAACTGCCTGGTTGATGCTAGGCCCTGCTCAGGCAGCTGAACAGAGCAGTAATTTGCCCTAATCCTGAGATGAGTTAGTAAAAGATTACATTCCTGGATGACCCATGAGATGTACAACTATGTTTTGGAGCCTACTGCATCATGCTTTTCATGCAGGTTACATTGAACATTAGTATGGCTCAGGACTTGGTAGATGCTAGGGGTCTGGAGTTGCACCCTAGGCCATTCTGTCCCACTGACATTTAATGGAGTGTTATTACAAGAAAAACATAGTAAGCACACTGTCTATCCTCAAATATGTACACCCATCTCATAAGGTCTGGGCCTACTCCAGGTCACAACGCATGCTGCATAGTACCTTTTGCAGCAAGGTAACCAAGCCCAGTTCTTGGGCTGCACATACCAGGAATCCTCCCAATGCAACTCTCTCACAGTTGGACACGCGCTTGCACACGTAATCATGTGTAACCAGCCCTGGGCCTCGTACTCTTGTGGCATCGCCACAGCCTCATCTTAGCAAGGCGGGACCAGCGGTAAACCCACACAGTCAATTTTACCATGAGTTTACCGTGGGTAAGTCCCAAACAATGAGGCTCCCTCACAGTAAAAGGTCAAAAGCCAGGTGCTCCAAAAGAGAAAAATCAGGGAGGACCAGATAGTCAGAATCGTCCTCTCACAGGACTGTCTTACCATTCCATGGCTTTCCTACATCAATGACATTTTCAAACTAATGTTTAGCCTCCTTGGGCTTCATGATACTTCTACAATTCTTGCGCTCCAGAAGTCGGAGGTCAAGGCCACCTTTTTAAAACACTATCAGGGCAAGAAAAAGAGCTCTTGTTTATGCTAGGAAACCCACTGTTCTTACATATTTGTTGTATGTCCTGCCAGAGAGCTTTCAAATGTTTCTGTCTCTGGTGACAAAAACACAACACTGCTTTGTTTTAAAAATATTGAAGCTGTTTATATTACATTACCTCAGCAATTCTCCTTTCATCAGTTTTCATTAAATAAAGAAAACACAAAACACCCAGCAGCAGTGGTACTATGTGTAGGACACACATCCCATTGTTGGTATTTTGTGCAAATAATGACAACATCAAATTTACAGTATCAGTGATACTATGCGTATGACCCTTTTTGTAAATAAACTGAGCTCGAACCCACAACAGCAGCGGTATGTGGTATGTGTAAGGCCCATGTCCCATTAAAAGTATTTTATGTAAATAAACAAAGCACCAGAGTCAGTGCAGGCACTTTCAGTAAATGAAGAGAGCATCAAGCACACAGCAGCAGCTGCACTATGTGGAGGATCCACATCACATAGCAGGTGCTTCCTGTAAATTAATAGAACACCAAAGACACAGCAGCAGTGGTGGTATGTATATGATCCAAATCTCATAGCAGGCTCTTTCTGTAAACGAAGAGAGCATCAAGCACACAGCAGCAGTGGTGGTATGTATATGATCCAGATCTCATAGCAGGCTCTTTCTGTAAACGAAGAGAGCATCAAGCACACAGCAGCAGTGGTGGTATGTATATGATCCAGATCTCATAGCAGGCTCTTTCTGTAAACGAAGAGAGCATCAAGCACACAGCAGCAGTGGTGGTATGTATATGATCCAGATCTCATAGCAGGCTCTTTCTGTAAATGAAGAGAGCATCAAGCACACAGCAGCAGTTGCACTATGTGTAGGATCCTCCTCACATAGCAGGTACTGCCTGTAAATAAAGAGAACACCACACACACAGAAGCAGTGGTAGTATGTATATGATCAAGATCTCGTAGCAGCCTCTTTCTGTAAACGAAGATAGCATCAAGGACACAGCAGCAGTGGTGATATGTTTGGGACCCAGGGCCCATAGAAGGTAGTCAGTCATCATCCTTAGGTTTGTTTTAGTTTTAGAAATAAGAAAACATCCCCACTAAAGAAGTAGAACTGAAAACTAAATGAAATCCTATACAGAAAATCTTACTGTTTTAGATTACAATAGATACAAAACAAAGCACTCCCATGGTTTAGGATAATATACTGGAGCTAATGTACTGCAAAATAATTATACTGTTGTCTGTGAACATCCTATGGGAGGCCTTTAACATGATTAGCTCATACCCAATAGTACCCAAAGTATGATGCTCAAAAGTTGAACGCCGACCTAACACATTTTGGCCTAGATTTACAACTGTTTTGCATCAGGTTTGTGTTGCTTTTTAATGCAAGTCTAACGCAAAATCCTTTGTGGCATTTACAAGCCAACACAAATTGCTATTTGCTAAGAAAAAGTAAAGCAATCCAGAACAAAGCACAGCTCTGCATTAATCTGCATCAAGGGGGCATTCCACAGGTCGTACATGGTTTTTCACACAAAAGTCTATCTACTAACAATACTAGACAGGGCTTTGTGCCACTTGAAATCAGACAATAAAAGAAGAAATACTTTTATTTCTCCTTTCTCTCCCTGTCACTCGACGCAGCGCAGCAACTTTAGGTGCTACCATGTGTTCCGTGACATTTTTACAAATCTGGGCCTAGGTCTGCCGAATGATTGGTCTGGCAACCTTGTACTAAGCAATTCTGAGGCAGTGGTGCTTTAAATTCAGAATTCCTGGTCAGAACAAGGCACTGGAATCAGGCACCTGTCACTAGTTTGATTTCAAAGACCAGGATATTTGAGTCTGTTGAGTCCACGCACATACCTATGAGTTCAATAGCAGATGTATCTTGTGGCCGTTCATATCCCTCCTTATAGACCAAGGTTTTCATTTCGAGGCAGAGGTGTTTAGCATGACTTTGAGTTCATGCATGAAGGTATCTAACATACCAGTGCACATAGGTTAGCTATTGCAGCTTGATACCTGCATGTAATGTGATTTCCAAAGAGTGACTTATCAGGCACAATTTTAATATCAGGCACACTTTTAAATGAATAGAAATTATTTATTTGGAGCAAGAAAAGTGATACACCAAATGTAAATTGTCTGCTACTGAAATCCATAGGAATAGAAATATCTTTCACCCATCAACTCCAAACCAAAGCTTACAGGATTGATCGTGACTTAAATAGAACATATTTGGTGTCCTAGACAAAGCTAGACATGTCTTGATCCATGTTCCTTGAATCTTCCACTGATCTTGCCCCTGCATTTACAGCCTCACTGATGCGCTTCTTTTCCACTGTTGACATGGGTGGGATGGCTGCCCCCAGCTGACAATTGATTGCATCAACTCTTGCCTCTAAACTCATGTCAAACTCTTGTTTTTTTGAAATCACTAACTCTTGGATTGAATTTTGTGCCTCTGCACAACCACTTTGTAACTTCTCACGCTCGATTTGGAATGCAGGATTTGAGGGATTCATGGTGAGCAGTCTTCCTAAAGCGCTCACGCGGTCCATAAGGTAGCGTTGGGACACCTCGCAGTAGGTAGATGAGATCATGTTGACTAAGTTTGCAACATTGCTGGCTTTGAATGCTTGGTTGTACAACATGTCCTTCACAAAGGCATCGTTAGAATAGTTGGGAATGCTCTGCACCGATTTGACGGACTGCACTAATTCATTGACATTTTTTCCTAGGCAGGAATTAATGAGGTTGGATATCATCTGAAAGAAGCGTATCATCTTCTCCCACTGCTCCTTCACCTTTCCCAGGGCATCCAGGCCTTTAATGAGCATCTTTTTGGCTGTGTCAAAATCAATCTGCTCCAGTTTATGGCTCCTCATTTCAACCAGGATCAATGTTAGTTTTTCATTTTCTTTTTTGAGGTTCTCGAAGGATTCCTTGTACATTTGCTGAGTTTTTTCTAATTGAAGTGTGGCTTGCTCCACTCGTGCTTGTGCCATTTGTGCAGACTGAGTGCCTATGCCAACACGACCCTGAGTGCTGGCTGCATTTGGTGGCTTTTGCTGCAAAGGCTGAGAATTAGTCATTGATTTACAATATGAGTCAACTTTTAATGAGTTGCTAAATAAAGTCTGTATCTTTTGAACAATTGATCTCAATTCCTTCTCATCTGTATTATTAGCTAATGCAGCTCTTTCCAAGTCTTCACAAATAGCAATACCAGATTGTAAAACAGCATCCATTTTTGTTTGTGCGTTACACTCAACTTCATCCTCTATATCCTTTTTCAAAGACAATATCAGTCGTTTTATATAGTTTGTTGTCACTTCCTTCTCTTTCTCATCATAAACAATCTTCATGTTGATGGTTTCCCCCTTACTGTCTAAGACCTTTCGAAGTCCTTCTGTGATAACTGTCATTTGATTGGACCTGGAGCAAATATTGTTTGTCGCCTGCATGGACTTCACATCACCCGTGCCAGCAGTCCCACTGACAGGATTATCTCTGCCACGCACATTGTCCTCATTATTGTATTTAATTATAGACAGTCCTTCAAGAAGGCCTCCAACAAAATTGGCTGCCATGGTTTCCCACACAGAGGGCACTTTCTTCAAAGCGTCCTTATAAGCATCTGATGCATCTTTTAGTTGTGTCTCAGTAGACTTTCTGAACTCCTCTGCCATGTGTACAGATTTGTTTGTAGATGCTTCTCTTATGGTGAGCTGCTCCAGTGCAATCTTCACATCAGTCAGCTTCTTCTCGTAGCCCTTCTTGGAATTCAGACAAGCTTCAAGCACCTCCTGGATTAGATGAATGGTCTCACTAAAACTTAACTCCACAGACTTAGCTAATGAGATGCATTCATTGGATACACTAAGAAAAGCGCTAAGGCGCTGTGGGAGAAGGGCATTAACAGTTTCCGTCTTCTGGAACAGAATCATGATTATTTCTTTGGTGGCACTTGGCATGGAACCTGTTAGGAGCCTGATCTGATCCATGTTTTTGTTTGCTGTGCTGAAGGAAACCCAGGCTTTATTGCAAACCTGCATTAGGGTGGCAGAAAATGACTCTGGGTATTTCATGTATGTGAAGCCTTTTTCTGGTGGATTCAGGTTGATAGAGAAGTCCCCCTGGGCTGACGAAATGGCTGCTAGCTCTCCTAGGATAGCGATGGAGATGGGGGCGGGCATCAGAAACTCTTCCCAGCTGGCGTAGGGTTTCATCATCAGCTCAGTTTCCAACCTCACATCCTGGGCTTTAGTGACACTCCTGACTGCTTCATTAAGATTAGCAGCTGATGATTTACAATCTATTTCCCTCTTGCGTCCTAGAGAAAACAGTTTCAGAGAAAATGTTTTATTATGTTACTGACCATTAAACATGAGAGAATACAATAAGTACCAACAAAAATCTGGGGTAAATGATGTCCAGTTGAAGTGGTTAACACATTCATTCTGAAACATAAACATGGAATCTTTTGCTTCTGTTGCTCAGCTAATCTGTCTCACAAAACCAAACTTTCATGAGAGGTTCATATTCTAATTTAAAAAATTCCTATTTTTAACAAAAGAAAACTGTTTTCTAAGCTATGTAGAATGAAGAAACCAAATGAGCAATGTACACATCATTAGAATAACAAAAGTATCTGGAGTGATCCATTGATCTTATATGTGATGATCCAGATGAGAGAGTATGTAATATCTTCCAGGTGACACGAGTGCCCATCCTGTTCAACGGCTGCTTAACCCAAGCACAAGTTATTATAGCAATGAAAGTGAGACACTGCTGTTAGGCTATTGTAAATTACAAGGTCATCACAGTGTCTAAAATAGTGAAACATACTAGTAGACATGGGAATCCTAAGAGGAGGCAGATAGTAGACAGGAGAGAGCCCTGAAGGATCTGTCCGAGTTGGAGTCTAGCCTAAAAGATTATTGCTCCAAATATTTTGATAAGTTGGAGGGTTTGTTCAAATATTTCTGTACTGCTGTCCTAGAAAAATTAAAAGTAATGGATGAAAACTAAACGAACATAAAGAACCCTCACATGGCATTAGTAATCCACAAGAAACTCTGCCTCGTCTCCTTTCATTGCATGTGCACCAGGTTCTTTCAGTGCAAATTGCACATGAGATGCAACAAGAAGTCACTATCTCCAATTTTCCTCCTTACTAGAATACCTTAGCTGTTACTGCAAGGGTCCCACCCTAGCTTTTCCATCCACACCTAATCGAGAGAAAAGTCCACCATATAAGGCAGGCAGTGTTTATCCACAACCTCTTCCAGAATGTACACCATACATTGTAGCTCTGAAGGATGTATACATGATAGTACCTTTGAATAGGAAACATCATTCTACATTAAAAAATAAGACAAAACATTGGCTTAAAACAAATTATGGGTGGTCATATGATTTATTAGCAGTAATCCTTTTACTCAGGCCTTCCTGGATTAGTATTCATGGAAAGGAATCCTCAGGGGAGTGCATTATTATAAATTTAATAAAATCATCTTATTGTTAGATCTCTCCTACAATGTCTCCACCAATTGACCTTCATTCCTGGTTCTATTAGAGCCATGCCAGTCGGACATCTTTATAGACCAAAGTACTGAGCCTCTCCCCGCGCCGATCATTTCAAATATACCCAATGCTAGGTTGCTGTACAATACTGAAACAAGGAACAGTTATGAGGCCCTGGCAGTCAATGGGTAATCGAAACTGACTTCATGCACCGCCCAGCTAAGGCATGGACTGGGCCTTCTTAGTCAGCGTGCTGTTGGCTCTGGAGCCTTTTTTAATCTGTACCATAAGCTGCAGTGGGGTAGGGCTGTCTCACTACAAGCACTGTTACAAGCCAATATCAGCATCAGAAGGCCCACTCAATTGCACAGCCTTTTTTTCAAAGATTGTTTGTTATTACTGAATCCGAAGAACCTAAGGAACATAAACCTAAGTCAACCTGCATTTAAAATGGGCATCAAAAAACACCTCTGTCTTTGGTCATTTAGATAGAGCTACACTAGACAAGCGCAAGCATGCATGGGCAGTCATCAACTCATACCAGCCTGCTTCCCCCTCCCCACACCTCACCTGTAGGTATTTCAATAACTTGAAACTAAGATTCAAGGCCCTCAGGTTAGGGCAGTAAACCATTTAGCTTGCAGGTGCTGTCCCCCCGTGGGGATCAAGGGGCATATTTATACTTGCAGTTTTGCACCAAAAAGTTTAGCACTGGCTTGTGCCATTCCTGAGCACCAGCCGAGCACCATACTTATGGAATAATGCAAGCCGGTGCAAAGGGTTGGCTAGCATAAAAAAAATAACGTTAGCCGGGTGGGGTTGGCGGTATGGGAGAAGGGGGTCTACTGACTGCCCAAACCATGACTCTACACACATTGATGAGCCCTGCTCTGTGCCCATAGAGGCACATTTGGTTTTAGTTCTTTGCAATTACCTACTTAACATATGCGTTTACACACATGAATAAACTCTTATCTGCACCTTTAGAGACACATACGGCTTTCCTCTTTTTCTGTTAACTGTTCAAACAGTGGGCCAGATTTAAGAAGCCCTTATCACCACCTCGCGCTACACATTAGCGTAATTTTTTACGCTAATGTGGTGTAAGGTTGGCAAAAACGCCACGCCATATTTACAAAGTGGTGCAATGCCCACATTGCACCACTTGGTAAACCCATGCGCCACATTATACCTGCGCCAGGAAAAATATATGCAAGGAGGGTGTAAGAAGGCCCAGGGAAATGGAGCATTGGAATCTACGAGATTCCACTCCGCCATTTGTAGCGTCATTTTAACACCTGCCTAAGGCAGGGGTTGAAATGAGGCTGCTATTGTTTTCAATCGGCTTCCTGTCACTTTGCAGGATTAGTACCATCATTTTTGGTGCTAATCCTGCAAAGCACCAAACACGCGGAAACATTTATGATGCTAGTTCGCTAACATGCGACATGGTGCACCATATCATAAATAAAGCACACACATGGTGGTGTTAGGAGGCGCAGTGGGGCGCAAGAAAAGTTGCGCATCATCACATGATGCACCACTTTTCATAAATTTGCCCCCATAGATGCACACATAGATGAGCGCTGTTCTGTGCCCTTAGACAGGGACACATGTGGCTTTACTCCTTTGAATTAACTGCCTAAGCTATGACTTTACCCATATGGATGTACTCTGCTCTGTGGCCCTGGGGCTCTCATTTATCATATATTAATTGCTACAACTTTCTGCTGCACCAGTTTCTTTTAACCTGGTAATAAAGTTCAACCCTGTTTTAAGAAGTTGAAAAACCTGCAGGGAAGTGATTTTGCCCATATTTTAGCTCCAGATCGAGTGCAAACTGTTGTTTGTTCCTGAATCATAAGCAGGTCAGAGAATAAAGTCTTCCCTGATCATCTCTAAATAAGGCTTAAGCACCATCTCAGAGCATGTGGACTATGGAGACATCCTTAAAGATGAGAGCTGCAGCATATTTGGAGTGTGGCATTGACTGCATGAAATCTAGGGTACTTCCAAAGAATGAATCGACCACTGAACCTGTGATCTTTGTTCTTATTACTCTTTGAAAGGTTGAGATGGCCTTTCACCCTTTTGCTGTGGGGGGAGATGTTTAATAGACTCATGATCACCACTGTCACTGTATGAAGTCACTGTTTATCATGACTTAAGTCATACTTCTGTCTCAGACAACTTACTGTAAAAGGCAACTGGGCCAGAATAGGAACCTTCCAGGATGGACAGCGTGATGGCCAGTGAGTAAATGAGTATTCGTAGTCCCATGGTTTGAGTGAACTTCTAGCTGGGTCTTCTTTCTAAATAGAAGGGCAGACAAAAATACAATTTATCAATTATATACAAAATACACAAAATTAAAACCCTAAATATCTGAAGCTATGACATTCATTTACAGCATTATGCCTAAAATGTGCAAAGCTGGAAAAGTTTGATTAGAAAGATGATAAAGTTTGCAGGATCAGAGACTGTCATAGTCAAGTGCCTGAGAAGCACAAATAGCAGATTTAGAATGCTTGTATCTCAGGTTAACCGAGGTTTATATAGTTTACTCCTGTATTTCTCCCTTGCTGGGTTTAAAGCATCAGAAAAGTCTTCTCTGCTTACAAGTGGGTTTTTCAGTAACCACTTAGCTCCATGCCTGTGTCTTCACTCACCTTGGTGTGCTTGTGTGGAGTGGAGTTGCAGTATAAACTTGGATGATGAGAGGGGGTTGTTCATTGCTGTCTGCAACAGTGTAGGACCTGACAGTGGAGTGGTGACAAAAGCCATAGGGCCTGATTTATGTCATGGCGGATGGGAATACTCGGTCACAAACGTGATGGATATCCCTTCTGCCGTTTCATGACCTCATTATGGGCCAGATGTAAATAGGTGCACTATTTCATCAATTAAATATACTAAATAGAAATTGCTATTTAGGAAATACAAAATGATATGTGTCAAAATATCGATTTCGTGTTAGAAAATCACAATTAAGAAGTCCCATGCCATTAGTGACAATGGATCAGTTTTGCATTTCCAAAATAGTGATTTTCTATTAGGAAATCACTATTTTGGAGATGCAAAACCAAGAAAGCTATGGGCAAAAAGCCCCCTGTGATGCACCACAAAAATATGTAGAGCACACATATTCCCTTGGAGTATGTGTGTGCTCTATTGCACTTTAAAAAAAAGCATCTTGGGGTGCTTTTTTCAAGTTGCATTTGGTTACCATTGACTTGAAGTCGATGGTAATTGCATTTACTAAATGCACAATTCGCATTCAGGAAATGCTTTGTACATCTGAATAGGAATTACAAATAGCCAATCCACTGTTGCGATTTCCTTTTTAGAGGATCACAAATTACGATTGCTGCTGGATAGAAATTGTAATTTGAGATTCCCTAAAGGGTTTTGTACATCAGAAAAGCCCATTTAGCATTTCTTAATGGCCTGAAATAGTGATTCGGACCGTTAAGAAATGAAAGCCTTTGCAGACCTGTGACTGAGTATTCCACCCACTGACTTCTAAATCAGGCCCATAGCCTAGGTACCAGCAATTGGTGAAGCCTGTCTTGAGGTTCAGCTCTTCGCTGTCACTATGTCCAGGGGAAGAGGCATCTGCTAGAGACTACTCTCAGGTTCAGCTCATAATTCAACTGGAGATGACTCTAAGCAAATCACCCACTATCCCAACATGACAAAACCACTAGCACACCTGATAGCTGTCTGATATCCACTAACTAGGTCAAGCCTACCAAACAGTGCAAGCTGTCTGGTTGTAAAAGATTTGCTGTCAGTTGTATCAAGAGTGTACAGTGGGTTTAAAGCCCACCCACTGCTTAGCACTGATTGGCTTTAATGTCCCTTTCATTTAATTGCTTCTTATTTAATGACTTGCCTTGTGCATCTTGTGTTTATCCCTCTCCTGTAGCATATGCTGCCACTGCTCACTTTTAGGGAACTACTTCTTTCCTCACCCACGCTCACAAAGCACTGCACAACACTGGACCAGAATACCTCAACAGAAGACTCTCCTTCTACACCCCGACCCGGCATCTCCGCTCCGCTGATCTCGCCCGTCCAACTGTCCCACGTGTCCGCAGAACTACACCTTGTAGGAGGCTGGACTGGCTTGTAGTGAGTACGTAGGGGTACTTGCACCTTGCACCAGGCCCAGGTATCCCTTATTAGTGTATAGGGTGTCTAGCAGCTTAGGCTGATACATAATGGTAGCTTAGCAGAGCAGCTTAGGCTGAACTAGGAGACGTGTGAAGCTACTACAGTACCACAAGTGTCACTTGCACAATATCATGAGAAAACACAATACACAGTTATACTAAAAATAAAGGTACTTTATTTTTTATGACAATATGCCAAAGTATCTCAGAGTGTACCCTCAGAGTGAGGATAGCAAATATACAAAAGTTATATGTACACAGTACTAAAAATATGCAGTATAGTCTTAGAAAACAGTGCAAACAATGTATAGTTACAATAGGATGCAATGGGGACACATAGGGATAGGGGCAACACAAACCATATACTCCAAAAGTGGAATGCGAACCACGAATGGACCCCAAACCTATGTGACCTTGTAGAGGGTCGCTGGGACTATTAGAAAATAGTGAGAGTTAGAAAATTAGCCCTCCCCAAGACCCTGAAAAGTGAGTGCAAAGTGCACTAAAGTTCCCCAGAAGACAAAGAAGTCGTGATAGAGGAATAATGCAGGAAAGACACAAACCAACAATGCAACAACGATGGATTTCCAATCTAGGGTACCTGTGGAACAAGGGGACCAAGTCCAAAAGTCACAAGCAAGTCGGAGATGGGCAAATGCCCAGGAAATGCCAGCTGTGGGTGCAAAGAAGCTTCTACTGGACAGAAGAAGCAGAGGTTTCTGCAGGAACGAAAAGGGCTAGAGACTTCCCTTTGGTGGACGGATCCCGCTCGCCGTGGAGAGTCGTGCAGAAGTGTTTTCCCGCCGAAAGAACGCCAACAAGCCTTGCTAGCTGCAAATCGTGCGGTTAGCGTTTTTGGACACTGCTGTGGCCCAGGAGGGACCAGGAGGTCGCAAATTGGACCAGGAGGTAGAGGGGACGTCGAGCAAGACAAGGAGCCCTCTCAGGAGCAGGTAGCACCCGGAGAAGTGCCAGAAACAGGCACTACAAGGATGCGTGAAAAGGTGCTCACCCGAAGTTACACAAAGGAGGCCCACGTCGCCGGAGACCAACTTAGAAAGTCGTGCAATTCAGGTTAGAGTGCCGTGGACCCAGGCTTGGCTGTGCACAAAGGATTTCCGCCGGAAGTGCACAGGGGCCAGAGAAGTTGCAAAAGTCGCGGTTACCAACAATGCAGTCTGGCGTGGGGAGGCAAGGACTTACCTCCACCAAACTTGGACTGAAGAGTCACTGGACTGTGGGAGTCACTTGGACAGAGTTGCTGGATTCAAGGGACCTCGCTCGTCGTGCTAAGAGGAGACCCAAGGGACCGGTAATGCAGCTTTTTGGTGCCTGCGGTTGCAGGGGGAAGATTCCGTCGACCCACGGGAGATTTCTTCACAGCTTCTAGTGCAGAGAGGAGGCAGACTACCCCCACAGCATGCACCACCAGGAAAACAGTCGAGAAGGCGGCAGGATCAGCGTTACAGAGTTGCAGTAGTCGTCTTTGCTACTATGTTGCAGTTTTGCAGGCTTCCAGCGCAGTCAGCAGTCGATTCCTTGGCAGAAGGTGAAGAGAGAGATGCAGAGGAACTCTGATGAGCTCTTGCATTCGTTATCTAAAGTTTCCCCAGAGACAGAGACCCGAAATAGCCAGAAAAGAGGGTTTGGCTACCTAGGAGAGAGGATAGGCTACTAACACCTGAAGGAGCCTATCAGAAGGAGTCTCTGACATCACCTGGTGGCACTGGCCACTCAGAGCAGTCCAGTGTGCCAGCAGCACCTCTGTTTCCAAGATGGCAGAGGTCTGGAGCACACTGGAGGAGCTCTGGACACCTCCCAGGGGAGGTGCAGGTCAGGGGAGTGGTCACTCCCCTTTCCTTTGTCCAGTTTCGCGCCAGAGCAGGGCTAAGGGGTCCCTGAACCGGTGTAGACTGGCTTATGCAGAATTGGGCACATCTGTGCCCAAGAAAGCATTTCCAGAGGCTGGGCGAGGCTACTCATCCCCTGCCTTCACACCATTTTCCAAAGGGAGAGGGTGTAACACCCTCTCTCAGAGGAAGTCCTTTGTTCTGCTATCCTGGGACAAGCCTGGCTTGACCCCAGGGGGGCAGAAAACTGTCTGAGGGGTTGGCAGCAGCAGCAGCTGCAGTGAAACCCCAGGAAAGGCAGTTTGGCAGTACCAGGGTCTGTGCTACAGACCACTGGGATCATGGAATTGTGCCAACAATGCCAGGATGGCATAGAGGGGGCAATGCCATGATCTTAGACATGTTACATGGCCATATTCGGAGTTACCATTGTGAAGCTACCTATATGTAGTGCACGCGTGTAATGGTGTCCCCGCACTCACAAAGTTCAGGGAATTGGCCCTGAACAATGTGGGGGCACCTTGGCTAGTGCCAGGGTGCCCTCACACTAAGTAACTTTGCACCTAACCTTTACCAGGTAAAGGTTAGACATATAGGTGACTTATAAGTTACTTAAGTGCAGTGTAAAATGGCTGTGAAATAACATGGACGTTATTTCACTCAGGCTGCAGTGGCAGGCCTGTGTAAGAATTGTCAGAGCTCCCTATGGGTGGCAAAAGAAATGCTGCAGCCCATAGGGATCTCCTGGAACCCCAATACCCTGGGTACCTCAGTACCACATACTAGGGAATTATAAGGGTGTTCCAGTAAGCCAATGTAAATTGGTAAAATTGGTCACTAGCCTTTTAGTGACAATTTGAAAGAAATGAGAGAGCATAACCACTGAGGTTCTGGTTAGCAGAGCCTCAGTGAGACAGTTAGGCACCACACAGGGAACACACATATATAGGCCACAAACTTATGAGCACTGGGGTCATGACTAGCAGGGTCCCAGTGACACATAACAAACATACTGAAAACATAGGGTTTTCACTATGAGCACTGGGCCCTGGCTAGCAGGATCCCAGTGAGACAGTGAAAACACCCTGACATACACTCACAAACAGGCCAAAAGTGGGGGTAACAAGGCTAGAAAGAGGCTACTTTCTCACACACCTCGCTGCCAAAACGTGGAACACTCTTCCCACCCACCTGCACCAGACCAAAGACCTCCTTACCTTCAGGAAACTTCTCAAGACCTGACTGTTCGAGCAGTAGCAGCACCTCCCCCCACCTTCTCCCCTCCTCAGCGGCTTGAGACCCTCAAGGGTGAGTTGTGCGCTGTACAAATCCCCTGATTGATTGATTTTTGCTTAAGCTTACACAAGGGTGCATGTTTTTTCCAGCTGACTCTGTTTGCTTCTCTACCTCCCTTCTGCTCTGTTTTGCGCTCTCTTGTCTGTCTTCTTTTCTTCCCTCTTCAGGCTGCTCTGCCTTGATTCTTTTTGTTTAAACACTCCACCAGTGTATGTGTCTGATTCTCTTATCCTTCCCACTGCATATTGCTCTGTTTCTATGCTAACACTTATCCTTGCACTGTTCCCTTGTAAATAACTCCCCACTCCAAGCCCCATGGTTCCCTCTCTTGTCTGTGTGCTTCTGTGATGTTCTCTCCCTTTTGTTCCTTGCACACCACTTTTGGTGTCGTGCTTTGCCCCTTGCTCACCCACACCCACTTTTCCGTTATATCCACCCCTCAATACCAGACCTTTCTTTGTCATTTTCCCACTAAAAAAATATTTACTTTTTCATTTACCAATCCAATTGCATTCTGCCATCTGGAATCTGTAAATAAAATTTTTTACTAAATATTGTCTGTATGATTTTGCTGTTGGTCGCATGTGTTCTCACATGCATGCGTCATTGCACCCTTATTATTCTGGTGATTCTGCAAGGTGTCCTGATGATGTACAACACCATCAAAAGCAATTTGCAAATCCAAGGTGAGACCTTTTGGCTTTGCCAATGCTTGTTTTAAAAGTGTAGCCGACTCTCTACTGCATGCATGCGGCAGCAGCTCTCATTGTTTACTGGGCAAACCATTGAGCTCCTCCAACCGTGTGTTTGCTTTTATTGTGGATACATCTCAGAATTCTGCAGCTGATACAAGACCTGTCAGGAAGGAGGGAGCGAGGGAGGCCACAAAGCCTGCTCTTGTGCTTGGCAGGGCTTGGTGCTTCGATTGTCCTGTGGCACAAGGCTGCAGTGTGGGATGTCCTGATGTCTGCGGACGGTCACCACAGCATCCCTGCGCCTCTACACTCAAGCCAGTCATGAGCTCCTGAGGGTGCAGGACGTGTTTCTCTTTCTTCAAACAAACTCTCATATCCGCGGCTCAAATGAACTCATAAGAATACAAAAACTGTACTCATTATTTCCCGATACTAATCCATCACTAATTCTTGTTGGGTTCCAGAGTAGCGTGCTACTCACCCAAAAGCGCTTCAACGCCTCGTCAGGGGTTGTAAGCGCTATATAAATACGATTACAATACAATACAATACAATATGTGTAATGTGTGAGCTGACGGGTACAATGCCGAAGTTGAACACCTGCCTCTCACCGGAAGTGCAGCTACCTGAGTGGAAGAAAATGTATACTAGGCACCGATTTTAACTGTCTTCAGCCTATTTTGCACATCCGCTGATTTGCTACGTGCACCCAACGGACCATAAGGCATTGTTTTCTTTGATGTGGTCTTTATTAGCAATTTGCAAAAAACACTATACATCGTACCCTATGGTACATATGGACTGGTTGGTTACTGAAAGCAATGAACTTGAAATTGTTCAAGTCTTTGGCTTACATGCCAAGGAGCAGAAATATGTTTGCATTAATACTAATCATAATCACATACCATGGGAGTGGATGTGTGTGGGTGGGACAGTTTGTGTTAACAACAGGTCGTGGATATGAAACCTTCTCCTTATACATTTGTGTGCCTTGTCAGGCACTCCTTCTTGTGGCCACTTCAGAACACTTTGGGGCATATTTATACGTGTTTTGCGCCAACTTTGTGACATTTTTTTGACACAAATTTGGTGCAAATCTCACTATATATTTATACTTTGGCGCTAGACTCGTCTAGTGCCAAATTTATGGAGTTAAAGTCACTTTTTGGACGTGGAAACCTACCTTACATTAATGAGATGCAAGGTAGGCGTTCTATTACAAAAAATTACTCTATGGCATAAGCGCCATATTTATCCCCCTGTGCTAAAATCAGGCACGGGGGAGGGGTCAAATAATGGTGCCAAGCTTGGTTTGCACCATTATTTAACACCAGGGTCAGGGAAGGCATTATGGGACCTGTGGGCCTATTTCCATGGTGGAACACCATGGAATAAGCCCACAGGTGCCCTCCCCATGCCCCAGGGACATCCACACCAGAGGGACAGCAGAGGATGGGGGACTCCATCCCAGGTAAATATAGTTAAGTACAGGTAGGTATTTTTTTTAATTTTTATTAAAGTGCCATTGGGGGCCCTGAAATGGGCCCCCCTACATGGCACTGGGTGCAATGGCCATGCCCAGGGGACCCTGGTCCCCTGTGCTGGCCAGTGGAGTGGTGGGCATGACTCCTGTCTTTTCCAAGACAGGAGTCAAGGTATGGATGGTTTTGCATCAGAAAATGACGCTAGGCTGGTTAGAATATTTGTTTTACTCTAACCTGCCTAACCTCATACTTTGGTGCAAAACCCCCTTCTCCCATACCACCAGCCCCACCCGCCTAACGTCATTTTTTTTACGCTAGTCTACCCTTTGTGCCGGCTTGCGCCATTACATAAATATGGTGCCCAGCTGGTGTTCAGAAATGGCTGGTGCTAAACATTTTGGTGCAAAACTGTGTTAGTGCAGTTTTGCACAAAAAAATATAAATATGCCCCTTTATCCTCACAATCAAGCAATCAGGCTTCATGGAGGGTACATCGGATCTGGTTCCAGTACAAGCATGTGGCCTGGAGATAACCTTACTAGAAGCATTGTTAGTTTTCAATAATGAACAAATCACGTTTGTATCTGGAGGGGGTAGTAGAGCTGTGACATTGCTCTCTAAGATAGACAAGCACTAGGATAACCCATGACAAACCCTATTCCCTCTCATAAAATCTCAACCACTTTGCCAGGACAGTTGTGGCATACCGATGATACAGTGCATTGTGTCCCATTGCAGCATGTAGTACATTAAGGCCCATGTTTATACTTTTTTGGGCCGCATTTGCGTCACTTTTTGACGCAAAAGCGGCACAAACTTACAAAATACAATTATATTTTGTTAGTTTGCGCTTTTTTTGCGTAAACAAATGACGCACATGCGGCGCAAAAAAAGTATAAATATGGGCCTAAGTCTGAGGCAGGGCTCTGTTGCACTAATTCAATGCAGCAAGAACCCTTTGCTAGTTAAGTGCTTGCTACTTTTGTCTGTAATGCCTATAAGCCTATAAGTCACATGCTGCATTCTTGGATAGCTCCTCTTTGGTTTTCAATCTTCTGAAAAGGCTGAATTAAGCAACAGTGAAGTTAAAATTTACAATTCTTCGAATCCTAAGATCTGATATATTAATAATTTCATAAAACACGTCTTTAGCAAAGTCAACACATATGATTGCCCGCAATACATAAAATACACAGGGTGGTACAATGACTTCATGCATTTAAAATTGTGAAGCAGAAATTGTAGCCGCTTCCTCTGAGAATATTTGAAATACCTGTGATGTGCCTTTTCTCTGGTACGAGAGAAGTATCTGTCATACTGCGGGACAAGGACGTTGGAAGGAGTCTGCTGGTGGTATCAGGAGTGTTGGTGCACAGAACTTGAGCAGCTCACTGTGGCCCAGATGTATATACAATTCATCTCGATAAAAATAGTTGCAATTTGCACACAAAGTGACAGATGTATCATTATTAGCACTAGCGAATACCTAATTGCGATTTTCTGCAAAATACATATTCCTAATGTATGAAGCTCTTTTGAATTTCATTAGCAATTCCTATTGGGTCACAAAGAGACCTATTTCATACATATTAATGAGGTAGGTCACAATTTGCATCCCACTAGAAATCATAGCCATCGCAGGGATTGTGGCATGCTGAGGTTAGCAGACCATCATGTCTTAAAGGAAAACAGGATGCATTTAAAAAGAAAAAAGAAAACGTTGCTGTTTAATTTTTTTAGGAGTTCTAAAAAACATTTGTTTTCCATTCTCAGAGGGATAGGGGCCCCCTGGGGACTGCTTTCCATTTGCGAATGTGTTACCACCCCCTCAAAGAGTCGGTAAAATATGAATGTTTTGCAACTGTAATTCGGTCACAAAACATTCATATATCCCATTCAGGTTTGGTACTTGGAAGGGACTCCTGAAACACGCCCCCTCCAAATACCAAGTTGCAAACTCAGATTGCGATTCGATAATGTGTTATACAATAGCAGTTTGCGTTTTGTACATACCTACATTTTGCCAGATTGCCCATTTCTGACCACAAAAATGCTTCGCACATGTGGCCCTTTCAGCCTATCTTATTTATTAATGAGACAGGTCACAAATTGAGACGCACTATGGCGTGTTGACATCACAGGGATGGTGACCTGCTGGTGTCAGCAGACCACCATGTCTGTGATTGCTTTCAACTAAAGAAATAATTTTCTTTTAAAAATGCAACTCATTTTCCTTAATGGAAAACGGGGTACATTGAAGAAAAGAAAGTCTAAAGATTTTTAAGAGTAAGCAGTGGTTCCAGGGACCACTGCCCACACCTAAAAAAATGTTTTTATCAGCATTCACCAAGGGGAATTTGCAAATGGGTTACCACCTCTCTTGAGGTGTTGATAAAATATTTATGTTTTGCTACTGGATCTGGTTGCAAAACATTAATACATACCATGAGGAACTGGTTTTTGGAAGGGATGCCCTGAACACACTCCTTCAAAATACCAATTCGGAATGATTTCCGAAACCTCTCTATAGACTCAGAAAAGCGTTACATGTGCTTGGTATATTTCAAAAAGGGTTTTAGCATTCGCAAACCCTCTAATTTACCAAATCTGGACCCAGGGTTCAAAGGGTTGCACGGCAGAAAGGCCACCCTTAAACCTCCCAGTTTCCCATGGTGGAAGTACCACGAGGAGAGAGGTTATCATGCTGGAGGAATACCATTTTTCGCTGTGTGAGAACGTTTATGAGTGTACAACTTTGCTTAACTTTCCTTGCAGAAGTTGTTTTCCACATAAAAGAAGGTTTTGCAATTAAAATTTCTCTCAAAACATTTATTACAAATACAACTTCTGTTGCCTAAGACTTCTCATGCACACAAACACTTAGCAGGTGATTTCTGCTGATATAGTCGCTTTTATAGCAAAGGGAATACATCTTGGAATCCTCACACATCTTTTGCTCTCACCTCCTGTCTGATTATGCGGTGTTAGGTTTCAGCTGCTGCCTTCTGTGAGCTCAGGAGGGGTCTCAGCCACTCGGTGTGTGATGGAGCCTCCCCTCAGTGCCTCCTGCTCTCTTGTGTCAGCTCAGGTGGGATCCCCCACACACAGTGAGTGATGGTGTCACCTCTCACTGCTGCCTCCTGCTCTCTTGTGTCAGCTCAGGTGGGATCCCCCACACTCAGTGAGTGAGGCTGGAGTAGAGATCTCTCTACATATAGAACCTTCAATGCAAATTAAGAGGAAGCTCTGTGGGGAAAGTGTTTCCACGGAACCGAAGCCATTAATCACCAGCATGACGAGTGTCATGCAAAGAATGTTGTTCTATCACTTTTAGTTGTGTGCTGTGAAGCCTGAGTCATGTTATACGCAGCTCAGACCCGACACACTATTCAAAATCAAAGACCAAAATAAGTCTAGCACACTTTACAGATGTCATCTGTGGCAGGCAGAGCCCTACCTGCGTATTAAATCATATTTAACCATCCGAAAGTAGGGGCCCTCTCAAAACAAACTACTGAATGCTGCAGATGTAGGTACCCGAGCTCATGCAATAAGGATGCTACTGAAGGCGAGGGCAGTGCTTAATTTGGAAACAAAAAAGTATCAGAGCCCTTCTTGGGGGGCTACAGTAGCTTGCACAACCCATTACTCCTGCAGGCGCTGCCAATGACACTATCAACACAAGTACTAATAATCACACTCCTACAGGAGTGATAACTCATACTGTTCCATGCCACCCAAAGTTATATCAATGGTTTGCGTGGAAGGTATTAGTAATTTTCATTATATATTGAATTTAAAAAAACAACTGTTCTTGTGCTAATTTCAAAATTAGACATACAGGGCCTGATTCTGGCCAGGGTCGGCGGGAGCACCGCCAACAGGCTGGCGGTGCTCCTCAGGACATTCTGACCGGTCAGAACAGGAAAACCGGCGGTCTCCCGCCGGTTTTCCGCTGTCCTGCAGAATCCTCCATGGCGGCGCAGCTTGCTGCGCCGCCATGGGGATTCTGACACCCCATACCGCCATCCTGTTCCTGGCGGGTCGCCCGCCAGGAACAGGATGGCGGTATGGGGTGTCGTGGGGCCCATGGGGGCCCCACAAAGAATTTCAGTGTCTGCTGAGCAGACACTGAAATTCGCGACGGGTGCAGTAGCACATCCTCCACTCCGCCGGCTCCATTCGGAGCCGGCATCCTCATGGAGGGGTGTTTCCCACTGGGCTGGCGGGCGGCCTTTTGGCGGTCGCCCGCCAGCCCAGTGGGAAACCCAGAATACCCGCGGCGGTCTTTTGACCGCGCATCGGTATTCTGGCGGTTCCCTCCAGGCGGGCAGCTCCCGCCGCCCGCCGGGGTCAGAATGACCCCACAGTCCCACCAAGTGGCAGACTGCCATAAGTATTGAAATGATAATTAAACACTGGTGTCGAGTACCGGAAACCACTGGCTCAAATTAGGCACTGGGTTAGGGTGATCCAGGACACAAATGAACCTCAGAAAGATCGAAGTAAAATCGAAAGAATAGGATATGTTTAAGCATCCTTCCAAAATGTAACTTTGGTGGAGGCTGTCCTGGTTTGTAGCAGGTACCTAAGCTACCTACACCTTATACCAGGTTCAGGTACCCCTCATTAGTGAAATAAAGACAGTGTCTAGAAACCAGGCTCTCTAGGGGTAGTGTGGATGACCTGCCAAGCCTAACTAGGAGACATGCAAAGCTCATGCAATACCACTGTAGTCACACAGTACTCAAACACAAAAAATAAAATACTCAGTGTTACAAAAATAAAGATACTTTATTTTGGTGACACTAATGTCAAAAATACCATAGAGACTATACTCCCTTAGGAGGTAAGTAATACACAAATTATATACATTAGTACGCAGAAATAGCTGTAAAAGCAGTTAGAAAACAGTACAAATAGTTAAAATCACAAACCATATACTAAGAAAGTGGAATGCGAAAGTCCGTTTCTCACCTAGGCAAGTGTAGTGTGAAGAGAGGCGCTGGGAGTATTACAAAACACCGAAGGTAAGTAATGGAACCCACCCCAGAGCCCAGGAAAGCAGGAGTAAATCGCAGTAAATTTCCTAGAACACACAAGAACACGAGAAAGAAGATTAAGCAAGAACCAGAAGAGACTGCAAGACACCAACAATAGATTCCTGGACCTAAAGACCTGTGGAAGAATGGGACCAAATCCAATAAGCACTGAAGATTCCAGGGAGAACAAGAGCCCCTGCTAACCAGGATGAAGGTGCAAAAGAAGAACCACCGGTAAAGAACAACAGTCAGTACTGCACCCAAGAAGACGGATTCGGGTTTCTGGTTGGTGCAGAAGATGTCACGCGCCGGATGGATGATTGCAGTCTGGTTTCCGTCACTGGATTCCGCAACAAGCCTTGGCACACGCAAAGCTCACGTTAGCGGAAAATGGCGCTGCCCAGAACCAGGAGGGACCTGGTGGACTCTACCCAGGAGGGGGAGACATAGGGGGCTCTCAGCAACTCAGAGAGCCCTCAGAAGACCAAGCAGCATGCACAGGAGTCCCACAGCACGGGACAAATAAGGTGCAAAAGGAGGCCCACGCAGCACTACAGCAAAGGGATCCCACGCCGCCGGAGAACCACGCAGGAGTCTGTGCATCACGGGAAGGAGGGCTGGGGGCCGGAGCTGCAAGGTGCATGAAGACGTTTGTGGAACGATGCCAACAAGCCTTGGCAACTGCAAAAAAATGCAGTGCATGGGGTACTGTCTTGCGTGGGGAGGCAAGCTCTTACCTCCACGCAAAGTTGGCCAGTTGGCCGTTAGGACCATCGGGACAACTTCAGTCCACCACCTGTGATGCAGGATCCACGCAGCTCATCAGGAGAGGGGTCCCACACAACCGGTTGTCGTTGCAGAGAGGTGCCTGCTGAAGAAGGGGAGTGACTCCTTCACTCCGAAGGAGATTCCTTCATTCCTCTGGTGAAGGCTGAAGATAGGCTGTCCTCTAAGGATGCACGACCAGGAAACAGTTGAAGTTGTCTTTGCTTCTTTGGTGCAGTTGTAGAGTTCCTGGAGGGTCCAGATGCAGTTTCTTCGGTAAGAAGGTGAAGTAAAGAATGCAGAGGATTCCTGCTGGAGTCTTGCAATCCGAATCTGAAGCACCACCCCAGAGAGAAATCCTAAATAGTCCTGAAAGGGGGATTGGTCAGCTACACAGGTAAACACCTATCAGGGAGGGCTCTGACATCACCTGCTGGCACTGGCCATTCAGATGCTCCCAGTGGGCCCTGCCAATTTGGAATCCAAGATGGCAAAAACCAGGGACCCTCTGGAGGAGCTCTGAGCACCACCCCTGAGGTGGTGATGGACAGTGGAGTGGTCACTCCCCTTTCCTTTGTCCAGTTTCGCACCAGAGCAGGGACTGGGGTCCCTGTACCAGTGTAGACTGCATTATGCAAGGAGGGCACAATCTGCGCCCTTCAAAGCATTTCCAGAGGCTCTGGGAGGCTACCCCTCCCATGCCTGTAACACCTATTTCCAATGGGAGAGGGTGTAACACCCCTCTCCCAGAGGAAATCCTTTGTTCTGCCTTCCTCGGCTTGAGCTGCTCAAGCAACAGGGGGGCAGAAACATCTGTCTGTGAGGTGACAGCAGCTGGGGCTGCCTGGAAAACCTCAGAAGGCTGTAATGGCAGTACTGGGGGCCCGCTAAGGAGCCCCCAAAGTGCATGAAATCATACAACCAATGCTTGCTAAAGCCTTGGGTATGATTCCAACATGTTTGATACCAAACATGGCCATATTCGAAGTTACCGTTGTGAAGTTGGACATAGGTGGTGACCTATGTCCAGTGCATGTGTACAATTGTGTCCCTGCACTCACGAAGTCCGGGAAAATGGTTCTGGAGGTCGTTGGGGGACCTCTGCTAGTGCAGGGATGCTCTCACACACAGATACTCTGCACCCAACCTTCAGGGCTTGAAGGCTTGCAATAGGGGTGACTTATAGGTGACCTGGTGCAGTGTAAATGGCAGTGAAAGGGTGCATGCACCATTTCACATAGACTGCAATGGCAGTCCTATAGAAGCATTTGCATGGGCTTTCTACGGGTGGCAAAAGAAATGTTGCAGCCCAAAGGGATCCCCTGGGACCCCAGTGCCCTGGGTACCTAAGTACGATATACTAGGGACTTATAAGGGGGCACCAGTATGCTAATTGTGGGTGGAATATTGGATTACCAGTATCCTATAACCATAATTTAAGGGAGAAAGCATAACTACTGAGGTCCTTTGATACCCCTTTTACCTGTGGTGCAAGGAGGATCCTGAGGCCTCAAGGCTACTTCTCTTCTTTGCTTTTTAATCTCACCTGAGATTAAAGGAAGCAATTCCTTGGGTATGCCCAGCATGGATGCATGGGTCATAAACTCTACCTCAGCCCAACCTGAGAACTCTAGGTCATTTCCTACAGGTAAGCAAGGTGACACCACTGCGTGCTTAGGGCCAGTAACTCCACCCCAACTAAGTTGCACTACGGATAAGGGCAGAGACTGAGTGGAGTTGTTGACATCAGTAACTTGGTACTTCTGTCCAAGGAGGTGTTGTGCAGGTGACACCAAGGTTTCAGTCACCTAAGTGATACTGGCACCTGTGTCCCTGTAGGCCTGGGCCTCAACACCATTTATTTCAATTGACTGCTTGTACTTATCCATGTTAAGGGGACAAGCAGCCAAGGTGGCAAGGCCAATGCCACCAGGTGAGACAGAAACTGTCTTGGGGGTCTCTACACCTACCCCAGTTTCTATGATGGACCCAAAAGTGAACCAAACCACACCTTTGCTTTGACTATTGCCAGCAGTCCCACCACTATTACTACTACTACTACTAGGGGCACTAGAAGCGGAAGTGGATGTAGTAGTGGTGGTAGGACTCCGGACAGGTTTTGTCTCCTGGCATATGGCCTTTACCTCTGCACACATAGCACCAAGGCTTTTTATTGTGTGCAGAAGAGGAAGAAGTTTTATCTCCACCCCCAGAGGAGTGTTGTGGAACTGACGAGGACTCTTTACTTGTATGTTTGTCCCCACCCTGTCCTGAGACTTTTCACCTTCTTTCTTCTTTTCCTTGTCACCACCTGTATGAGCTTTTCTGCTCACCCTTGTTCTGACCCATTTGCCTGCCTTCTTTCCCAATTATTGGGGAGAGGTCAGATCTGAGTCTATCAAGTATTGGTGCAACAAGTCAGACACACAGTTATTCAAAATAGGCTCTCTCAATAGAAGATCACATAAGCCCTCCTAGTCAGTCACTTTGCTACCATGTAAACAGCTTTCTAAAGCTTTGACAGAACAGTCCATAAAGTCGACCCAATCCTGTGAAGATTCCTTTTTGGTTTCTCTGAACTTTATTCTGTACTGCTCTATGGTGAGCCCAAATCCATCTAAGAGTGCATTCTTAAGGATACTGTAATTGTCTGAGTCCTCCTTCCTTACAGTGAGGAGTCTGTCCCTCCCCTTATCAGAGAAGGACAACCAGAGAATATCAGCCCACTGCCTGTGAGGGACCCTCTGAACTTTACAGGCCCTCTCAAGTGCAGCCTTTGCATAGGCTCCCTATGGGTGGCAAAATAAATGCTGCAGCCCACAGGGATCCCCTTGGACTCCAATGCCCTGGGTTCCTTAGTACCATATTCTAGGAACTTTTAAGGGGGCACCAGTATGCCAATTGTGGGTGGAATGCTGGATTGCCAGTATCCTATAACCATATGTTAAGTGAGAGAGCATAACTACTAGGGTTCTGATTGGCAGGATCCCAGTGACACAGTCAAACACGTTGACAAATAGGCCAAAAGTGGGGGTAACCATACTAGAAAGAGGCTACTTTCCTACAAATTTTACATCTTAAAAACACAAATTCAACTACTGATTTGGCTAACAATATACATTTTTATTGTTTTCATTACAAATGTGCCTAATACAGTAGCTCTTATGGAATTTAACTAATAACAATCTTTTACCAATTAACAACTGCAGATACAGATCGATGGTTAGGAATAACCTAGACAACTGGCTAATCAGGCAGTTTACAATCACCAGCATTAATATTTTGCTCTGTGAAATGATTAACTATATTTTAGTTCAATTTCAGAATTTGAGTACTTTTACAGAGTAATGTAGCCATATTGAAATGTTGCAAATAAGACCTACATTTGCAAAATCTCAGAACAATAGTTTTTTGAGTAGGGAAACCAATAGGTTTATATATACTGACCAAATAGTGCATACCCTATTCACATTTCACAGTCCACAAGACTAAAAAAACTCATCTTGCACACATAAATTAAAATATTTCTCAACTTGATATAATGGCGTGTTTGTGCCACTAGGGCAAAACATTGTGTGAAAGTGATGAAGAGGGTGAAAGCAGACTTTTTGCTATGGAATGTATCACATTTTATACTGCATGCTAAGCATGCATCATAGCACTTTTACTATGTGTAAACCCAGAACACACTAATACTTCTAGAAGTCTGGTCACCACTACTAATGAAATAGCTGTTTTCACTAGACAGCTTACTTGCACAGTCACTTGTAAAAAACAACAATACTGCAAGTTGATAGATGTTTGTGTTTTTTGTTAATGAGCTAAGATGCATCCATTCTCATCAGAGGTGACCCATTTTTCTCTTCTTGCATTTTGCCATTAATTCTGTAACCTCTTTTCTTTAGTGACAAATTAGTTTCAGACTATCTTGTTGTAGTAGAAAATCCTCCTTTTCTGCATGGACTCCTCAGATTTTCTCCTTTCTCGGAACCGTATGTTTGTTTAACTTAGAACTCTGTGTATTTTATTTCTGCTAAACTGGAGCAAAGAGCCTATGCCCCCCTTGCATATCTAAATTAACTTATACTTAATTGACTTATTTACCTACCCTATACATTCCTAGTAAATGGTTTAGAAAATATACAGTGGGAATGGAAGTTAAATGTCACGTGTGGTCTGCAGCACCTATGTTGCCAATGACTATTGCATCAATGAAAACCCTATGTAGCCTGACAACAGGAGCATGAACCCTGCTGCACAGACCTGTCCAAATCACAATTGTGAAAGGTAGGAAAACCAAATTTTTAATATTTAATAAATAAGTCACCACAAAGAACGCTGCGCTTCCCACAAGGTAGGGTGCATAACATTTAGGAGCGAAGCCTCAGTGGTATTGGAAATGACATGTTATCCCAGTGATTAGTCCCAAAACAACATTTGTATTGGTCATGCTGTATCTGGCACAAAGTCAAAGAAAGGATTACATAATGCAGTCTATAACTTTTGGCCTGTATCAGCTACAGACTCCTTTCACAGAATTATTTTTATATTTATTAAAATCTAATTTAATACTGAAGTAGGATTTGTATTATTTATATCCGGTATTTAACTTTAAAAAAGTTACCTTTAGCCTACCTGCAACTGCTGGAGGTTGACTCGCATCAGCCCTCCAGCCATGGACTACCCTGTACATGACCTGAATGAGGTGTGAAAGAGGTATGAAAACTGCTCCCAGATCAGAAACAATGGCCTGGCTGGAAGGAGATGTTTTTGTCTCTTTCCTGGAAAACCAGTTTCTGTGGAATCAGGAACTTAGGCCCTCATTCTGACCCTGGCGGTCGGTGTTAATGCGGCAGCCAACCCGCCAACAGGCTGGCGGTCGAAAAAATGGAATTCCCACCCTGGCGGGAACCGCCATCACAGCCCGCCACTTTAACACTCCGACCGCCACGGCGGCACAAACAAACATCGCGGCGGTCACCGCCAACAGCCAGGCGGGAGACAATGTACCGCCCACCCTATCACGACCCACCAATCCGCCACCTTTTCCGGGGCGGTTGCCCAGCCGATAAAAACACGGCGGAAACAGACTTTTCAAACGGAAAACGCTCACCTCTACACACTCCACGCGGAATCGGGACAGCATGGAACCGGAACTCCACATCCTCCCAGCCATTGTCTTCCTGCTCCTCTACCAGGAGCACGAACGCCGGCGCAGACGACAACGGTGAGTACTGCATCTACGACACAGGGGAGGGGGATGGGAAAAAATTACGGGCACACACATATGCGACACACCCACCCCCACCCTCACCCACTACAACACACACATCAATGCAGAGCAACAACTCAGAGTGACACCCCCCCAAACCCCCCGGAAGAATGCAAAGACAAAATAAAATGATAACTTTAAAATTCAAGTATATTATAGGAAATATAAAGATAAGTGAAATATCAAATATATAAATAAAATGAATTACAAAATGAACAATATATACATAGCTCAAAAGTCCGGCCCATATTGGCCATCTGCCATTGTCCGTGGGTCAATGGGCCTAAACACATGGGCAAAGCCCACGCACGAGGCCTGATTCCATTGGAGAGAACACTGCAGGGGCATCAGATAGTAAAACTACAGGCACCTCAGGGGGAAGGGAAGGGGGGGCACCTCAGCCAGATGAGTCCACGACGCCAGATCCACGAGGGGCCTCCATGGCCACTGTTCAATCCTGGGGAGTGCAAAGCCACAGTCTCACAAGTCTCTACAGTGGGTGGGCTGCCTACTGTACCATCCTGGGGAGTGCAAAGCCACATTCTCACAAGTCTCTACAGTGGGTGGGCTGCCCACTGTACCATCCTGGGGAGTGCAAAGCCACAGTCTCACAAGTCTCTACAGTGGGTGGGCTGCCGACTGTACCATCCTGGGGAGTGCAAAGCCACAGTCTCACAAGTCTCTAAAGTGGGATGAAGGGCCCAGCGGAGCGGTGCTTGAGAGGAAGGGCCCAGCGGAGCGGTGCTTGAGAGGAAGGGCCCAGCGGAGCGGTTCAGAGACGGCGGTGCCCAGCGGAGCGGTGCTTGAGAGGAAGGGCCCAGCGGAGCGGTGCTTGAGAGGAAAGGCCAAGCGGAGCGGTGCTTGAGAGGAAGGGCCCAGCTGAGCGGTGCTTGAGAGGAAGGGCCCAGCGGAGCGGGTCAGAGACGGCGGTGCCCAGCGGAGCGGTGCTTGAGATGAAGGGCCCAGCGGAGCGGGTGAGAGACGGCGGTGCCCAGCGGAGCGGTGCTTGTGATGAAGGGCCCAGCGGAGCGGTGCTTGACAGGAAGGGCCCAGCGGAGCGGTGCTTGAGAGGAAGTGCCCAGCGGAGCGGTACTTGAGACGAAGGGCCCAGCGGAGCGGTGCTTGACAGGAAGGGCCCAGCTGAGCGGTGCTTGAGATGAAGGGCCCAGCGGAGCGGTGCTTAAGATGAAGGGCCCATCTGAGCGGTGCTTGAGAGGAAGGGCCCAGCGGAGCGGGTCAGAGACGGCGGTGCCCAGCGGAGCGGAGCTTGAGATGAAGGGCCCAGCGGAGCGGGTCAGAGACGGCGGTGCCCAGCAGAGCAGTGCTTGAGATTAAGGGCCCAGCGGAGCGGTGCTTGACAGGAAGGGCCCAGCAGAGCGGTGCTTGACAGGAAGGGCCCAGCGGAGCGGTGCTTGAGATGAAGGGCCCAGCGGAGCGGTGCTTGACAGGAAGGGCCCAGCGGAGCAGTGCTTGAGAGGATGGGCCCAGCTGAGCGGTGCTTGAGATGAAGGGCCCAGCGGAGCAGTGCTTGAGATGAAGGGCCCAGCGGAGCGGTGCTTGAGATGAAGGGCCCAGCAGAGCGGTGCTTGAGATGAAGGGCCCAGCGGAGCGGTGCTTGACAGAAGGGCCCAGCGGAGCGGTGCTTGAGAGGAAGTGCCCAGCTGAGCGGTGCTTGAGATGAAGGGCCCAGCGGAGCGGTGCTTGAGAGGAAGGGCCCAGCGGAGCGGTGCTTGAGATGAAGGGCCCAGCGGAGCGGTGCTTGACAGGAAGGGCCCAGCGGAGCGGTGCTTGAGAGGAAGGGCCCAGCTGAGCGGTGCTTGAGATGAAGGGCCCAGCGGAGCAGTGCTTGAGATGAAGGGCCCAGCGGAGCGGTGCTTGAGATGAAGGGCCCAGCGGAGCGGTGCTTGAGAGGAAGGGCCCAGCGGAGCGGTGCTTGTCTTGAAGGGCCCTGTTCAGTGGTGCTTGACACGGCGGGCCCTGTTCAGCGGTGCTTGTCTTGAAGGGCCCTGTTCAGCGGTGCTTGACACGGCGGGGCCCTGTTCAGCGGTGCTTGAGATGAAGGGCCCTGTTCAGCGGTGCTTGTCTTGAAGGGCCCTGTTCAGCGGTGCTTGACATGGCGGGGCCCTGTTCAGCGGTGCTTGTCTTGAAGGGCCCTGTTCAGCGGTGCTTGACACGGCGGGCCCTGTTCAGCGGTGCTTGACACGGCGGGGCCCTGTTCAGCGGTGCTTGACATGGCGGGGCCCTGTTCAGCGGTGCTTGTCTTGAAGGGCCCTGTTCAGCGGTGCTTGTCATGAAGGGCCCTATTCAGCAGTGCTTGACACGGCGGGGCCCTGTTCAGCGGTGCTTGACATGGCGGGCCCTGTTCAGCGGTGCTTGTCTTGAAGGGCCCTGTTCAGCGGTGCTTGACATGGCGGGGCCCTGTTCAGCGGTGCTTGTCTTGAAGGGCCCTGTTCAGCGGTGCTTGACACGGCGGGGCCCTGTTCAGCGGTGCTTGACACGGTGGGGCCCTGTTCAGCAGTGCTTGTCTTGAAGGGCCCTGTTCAGCGGTGCTTGACACGGCGGGGCCCTGTTCAGCAGTGCTTGTCTTGAAGGGCCCTGTTCAGCGGTGCTTGAAACGGCGGGGCCCTGTTCAGCGGTGCTTGACATGGCTGGGCCCTGTTCAGCGGTGCTTGTGGTGTGTTCCCAGGGCACCAGATCCGGCCAATAATTACCGCTCACTCGCCATCCGACCTTTCGCTTGCGGGGCCCTCCTGTGCTGGAGTCCTGGGCCCGTGGGTGTCCTCCAACACACCCGGAATGGGGCTTGTGGGGCCCTCCTGCCCAGCTCACCTGCTGCCTGACTTCTCCGCCGTGCTGCCCTTGCCCTCCTTTGCCGAGTCTCTGGGGCCCTTGCCTCCCTTTGAGGATGTGCCATGTGACGGTGCCAGGGGAGTGCCTTTGGGGGCTGCCGTCACAGGGCTCTCGCGCCGGCCCTTTCCCTTTTTCGTTCTCTTCCCAGGGGGTGGGCTGGCTGTTCCCTTGCTGCTGGCCGATGTTGCTGCCCTAGAAGGTGGTGGACTCCAATAGCCCTGGACTATGGTCCTTGGAGGTCCAGGGCTTGTGGTGGCTGAGGTGCTAGTTGGACTCTTACGAGTGGGAGGGGGTGGGTCAGGTGGTGCAAAGAGGTTAATTTTGGAAAGGAAAAACTTTTTAGGAGCAATGGGAAGGGTAGGTGCAGTGGGTATGGGAGTGGAGGGAGAGGATGTGGTTGTAGGAGAGAGTGTGCTGTCTTTGGGTGCAGGTGCTTGTGACGGAGGCTGTCGTGAGGTGGATGGCTGTTGGGTGGGTGGCTGCCTGCGTTTGTGTGTTTTGGAAGAGGGGGTGACAGACACACTGGGAGAGGACACAGGGGACGTGTAAATGGCAGTGGGGGTTGTGACTGCACGTGTGCGGAGTGTTCTGGTGGGTGTGGTGGTGATGGACGTACTGGCTGATGGTGGTGTGCATGCAGGTGTGAGTGGAGACGTCACAGGGAGGGAGGAGGGAGAAGAGGAGGAGGGGGACACAGAGGAGGCAGCGGCTGTTGGAATGTCTGCATGTGGATGTTGCTTGGGTGAATGCTTGTGTGATCTGTGGTGCTTATGTCTGGATGAGCTGCCCTTGGGTGTTGAGGTGTGTGCAGGCTGGTCTGTAGGCGTGGCTGGGATAGGCAGAGGAACAGGGGAGTGGGACTGGGATGAGGAAATTGGAGGGGGGAGGCTAGAGACAGGGACAATGGCTGCCGTCAGTGCTGAGGCCAGAGCGCTGAACGATCGCTGATGGGCAGCCTGATCCGAATGAATGCCCTCCAGGTATGCATTGCTCCGGTGCACCTCCCTTTCTACACCCTGGATGGCATTCAAAAGGGTAGACTGCCCAACAATGAGCGTCTGGAGGAGGTCAATGATCTCCTCACTGAGGGCAGCAGGGGTAACTGGGGCAGGGCCTGAGGTGCCTGGTGTGAAGGAGATGGCGGGCTTCCTGGCCGAGCGGGCACGGCGCGAAAACTGAGGGGCTGCTGGGAGGGCGGAGCTGGTGCGCTGGGTGGCAGCTGTACCTGTTGTAGCCGTGGGCATGGATGTTGCCGCCACAGCAAGGGAGCTCCCTTTCGAGGACGTGTCGGTGTCGCTGACGTCTGCACGGGTCCCCGTTGTGGTGCTCCCCTCGCCCTCCGTCTCACTGGTGAACTCGGAGTCGGTTGCATGGCCCTCCGGGTCTATGTGAGATGCAGCTCCCTCGTGCTCCGATGCCACTTCTCCTCCGCCTGATGATGCTAATGCACACATGTACAGGAAGAGCAGAAAAAAAGGGGGGGGGGGAAATAAAGAGATGTTGAGTGCATGCATTGGCGATACCGTTGGCGGAGAGGACAGACACAGAAGCCCCCTGCACTACGCCACGCACTCGGTGTACACTAGTCAATTATTGGGACTTGCCCTACATGCCTATGCAGGACAAATGCACCCATAGGTGACCCAGGGCCATGGATAGCTGTACTTAGCACCCTACAGAGGTGGGGGGCGGGGGCACAGGGCCATGCCTTACGGAGGGGCCTAGCTTACAGAAATCGCCCTGGCCTAGGGATACCCACAGCCCTCCTCCCCCACCCACCTCCACTGTGCGCTAATATCGCAGAATGTGCTGGTACTCACCCCCTTGTGTCTGCTGTGATGTCCTCACGCGCCCATCCAAATCGGGGTAGGCCACCGCCAGGATCCGGGACATCAGGGGGGTCAATTGCCGTGTGGCACCCCTCCTAGGTTGGGAGGCCATCCCCAGCAGAGCCTCCGCGGTCTGTCTGCTCCCGCGGCGGATGTCCTCCCACCTCTTGCGGCAGTGGGTGCCCCGTCTGTTGTGGACCCCCAGGGCCCAGACGTCCTTGCCGATGGCACGCCAAATTTCGATCTTCTGATGGGAGCTGACCTATGTGACATGTACAGGGGGGGAAAAACACTAACATCATTTTCTGCATGCTCGATGTGAGTGGCCCCCCCTCCCCACCCTTGCCATGTGGCACATGCTCTCATCTGTCGTCTGATGCATGCCTCAATCGCTCCCCTCCCCCCCATCTTTCATCCACCCCACTCAACACAGGCATTGCCCACAAAGCATGCTCCCAGTGGACTTACTTGTTGGTCTGGAGGACCGTAGAGTAGCGCATACTGGGGGAGGACCCCATCCACGAGCTTGTCCAATTCTTCTGAAGTGAAGGCAGGGGCCCTTTCCCCAGTCGCTTGAGCCATTGTCTCTTCCAGACCGAGTTCACAGCAGCACTTGCAGTATAGGTCCTCTCCTGTGGATGATCAGGTATCGAGTGATTAAACAGATAGGAAATGGCGGTCACGCGCGCGGTGGTGCGTACCGCGGCGGTGCGTACCGCGACCGCCGGCACACTTCGTCATTGGCTCCTGAAACCCATAGGGTTCAATGTTAACCAATGCGGCTTTGCGCCGCGGTCTTCGACCGCCTACCGCCACGGTGTGCCACGCCAGCGCATTGACCTCAAATCCCATTGTCGCACTTCACAGGTCAGGCAGCCGCCATTTCAAGGGCCCACATGGCTTAATTCCTACTGCGTCACACATGCCTAGGCCTTGCATCGACACTCATACAAGTCATTCACTGCATAGAGATTCGTGTACTGTGCAAGCTGTGGGAACGTACCTGTGGGTTGATTGACTCTGTGCTCCATGTTGTCCTTCCTAGCCACCGTCCGCTGGGACTTGCGATGAGACGGAGGAATGTTCCCGTGTACAGACCGCTGGTGGACCTGTCGACAATGGAAGAAAGACACATCATACAGACATACAGGCTTGACAGAGCCACTATACAGGAACTGTGTGCCCAGTTGGAGCCAGACCTGATGTCACCCATCCGCCAACCCACAGGGATCCCCCCTCTAGTGCAGGTTATGTCAGTACTCCATTTTTTGGCAAGTGGGTCATTTCAAACTACGGTGGCCATTTCTTCTGGGATGTCTCAGCCTATGTTTTCCAAGGTGTTGTCCAGAGTGTTGTCTGCCCTGATGAAATACATGCAGAGCTACATCATTTTCCCTGAGGTGGAGGATTTGGCTACAGTGAAGGGTGATTTCTATGCCCTTGGACATATTCCCAACATCATTGGTGCCATTGATGGGACCCATGTGGCTTTGGTCCCCCCCAGAGACAGTGAACAGGTGTACAGGAACAGAAAAAGTTATCATTCAATGAATGTCCAGGTGGTCTGTTTGGCTGACCAGTACATCTCCCATGTAAATGCCAAGTTCCCTGGGTCAGTGTGATGACGCGTACGTCATGCAAAATAGCAGCATCCCTTACGTGATGGAACTACTTCAGAGACACCGTGTGTGGCTAATTGGTGACTCTGGTTACCCCAACCTGCCGTGGCTAATGACCCCAGTGAGGAATCCCAGGACAAGGGCAGAGGAATGGTACAATGATGCCCATGGGCGTACTAGGAGGGTGATCGAGCGGACCTTCGGCCTCCTGAAGGCCAGGTTTAGGTGCCTGCATATGACAGGTGGATCCCTAATGTAAATCACAAAAGAGGGACCGGGAGATTAATGGTCCAGTGTACAGTCTCCCTAATGACATCTAGCAAATACAAAAAGTACACTGTTCCAAAGGAAAGAAAGAAAAGTGAGGGGAACCTTTATCTACAGGAGTCAGAGCCCTCAAGCATCACATTGGATGTCTGGTGTCATCATTGGGAAAGACTCCTCGCTAGGCCGGCGCTGCAATGCCTAACGGGCTCCCTGAGGGGAGCTCTTAACCGTATTGCAGATGGAATTAAGTTGAAGTACTCACGCAATAATGGAGAGAAAAAATTGTAAAATTGGTTATCCATCTACTTATTATAATCATGAATTTTAATCAGTTGTGATAAGATGGAGACCAAGGTTAAAAACAGAGAGAGAGACAGGGGTGAGTGGTAATGCTCACGTGCTCTCAACATTTAGACAAGAGGAACTGACTAATTGTTGTCCTACTTGATGGAAGGTCTACATGTTTCGCGTCTATTGGCCCAACAGGGTCCGCTGACGCTTCATCTGGACCAAGGGTAACAAGAACTTCTCCAACAAAAAATAATATACCCTACTCGGGAAAAGGATAATAGAACAGTCACTTACTTTAGTGCGTCTGTTATGTCAAAAAGGTCGCCCTACAAATAGAATTAATCATGGAAAATACAAGAATAAATGCAAAATGTATAGTACATCCAACATAGTGAACAAAGTGATATAGTGCACCACTTCTGTCAAGACAATTTTAAAAGAATTGGGTGGGATGGACATTTCTGGACCCTCCTGGGCGGTGTGTTGGCGTTCGGGTCCTGCAGGGGTATAAGAGTATGGTTATTGCTTCTGTGTGTGCCATAGCGTGCAATGTGTGGGTGCCCTTGTCCCCCAGTTCTGGCATTCCCTTGGGGGAGGTGTTATGAGGGTGGTTTGTGGGGGGGGATGGGTATGTGCAGTGGGCATGCTTAGGTGATGGGTGTCCATGGTTTGTGGTGGCATGCAGGGCTTGGTGTTGGGATTGGTGGGTTGTGCTGGTGAGACATTAGCAAGGAGGATGTGTGATGGGGGTTGGGGGTGAGGGTGGTGGTGTGGGTTGGCATGCTGGTGGGTGGGGGGGATGAAGTAGTTGAGATTAGACTTACGAGAGTCCATTCCTCCGCCTACTCCTGCGAGGCCCTCAGGATGCAGGATGTTCAAGATTTGTTCCTCCCATGCTGTGAATTCTGGGGGTTGTGGTGGGGGTCCACCGCCAGTCTTCTGTACCGCGATGTTGTATTGCGACACCATCGACCGCACCTTCCCCCGTAGGTCGTTCCACCGCTTTCGGATGTCCTCCCTATTTCGTGGATGCTGTCCCACAGCGTTGACCCTGTCGACTATCCTTTGCCATAGCTCCATCTTCCTGGCAATGGTGGTGTGCTGCACCCGTGTCCCGAAGAGCTGGGGCTCTACCCGCAGTATTTCCTCCACCATGACCCTGAGTTCTGCGTCCGAGAACCTGGGGTGTGTTTGGGGTGCCATGGGGTGGTGTGGATGAGGTGTGGGGTGGGGTGGTGTTTGTGGTGATGAGGGTGGTGGTGTGTGGTGTTTTGTGCGTGGATGTAGTGTGGGTGATGATGTTGAGTTCCTCTGTGTGTTGGGGTTTTCGTTAGCTGCTCTCTCTCTCTCTCTCTCGACTTCTCTCCGAATTTCTAGTAGTGGGGGTTTGTGGGTGATGTGGGTGTGTGTTTTATAGTTGTTTGGATGTGTGGGAGTGGTGCATGTATGTGTATCAGGTGTGTGTATTTCAAATTGTCCACTGTGGCTGTGTTTTGGAGCTGGGTGTGTATTTTGACCGCGGCGGTGTGTAACGCCAATGGAATACCGCGGTTGAATGACCGCCGCGTGGATTCGTGTTTCGGAATGGCATGGGCGTATTTCTGTTGGCGTGACGGTGGAGGTTTGGTCACCGCCAGTTTTTCGCTGGCCGTTGGTGTGGCGGCCTTCTGTGGATGTCGGGTTTTTGGCAGTTTGGCTGTTGCGGGTCAGAATGACCGTGGCAGTTTACCGCGACCGCAGCGGTGTTATGGCGGTCTTCTGACCGGCGGTAAGCGCCTTTTACCGCCGAGGTCAGAATGACCCCCTTAATGTACTTTAAAGGGTCATGCCCTGACACAAGTAAATGTCAAAAGACACCTGCGATGCATCAAAGGCAGTTTGTGGAAAACGACCCCTAGAATAACATTTGGGAGACTACAGAGGAGAGGACAGCTCATTACCCTGGATATCCCCTGTGGACACACAGGCTATGCACTAGGGGAGAAAGGGTTTCCCAATATTGGATTTGAGAGGGAGGGGCACAGTTGGATTCTTGCAGCAGGGCAAAGAGGAATTGTTGCAAAAACTGGGTAGAACTTTTACCCCATTGGCCCAGAAATGACTCTTCCAAATAGATGACGCCAGGCATAAATAAATAAATGTGGAGTGCCCAGGCTCCATCCCCATCCTTAATACACTTTTTGAACAGGCAGAAGATCAGAAGAGGATTGGGGCTGCTGTCTGTGACCTGAGAGTAGCCCTGAAGGGCTGATCTCACTTTCCCTTGTCCAAGGGTCAGTTGCCTGACCTCTTATGTTTGTACAGGGGCAAACCAATCTGCAAGAGGCCTTTTTCCTGAACTACCCAACTGACCGGTGCCAACTGGACCTGGACTGGACTTTGCTGTTGGCCTCTGCGTGAAACCCTGAAAGTCCCTAAGTGCCTCCCCAGAAATGCTGTGAGTTCTATAGTTATACTCCTGTTGTCTGGCAGTTCAATGGCATCAGAACGGTCCCGATCAAGGTACACAGCAATTCTGATAAAACACCTAAATCCAGTTAATTTTCAGATCATTGTCAGCGAGAACTTCCTAAACCTCCAGAGCTACAGCAGGACCAAACCTCTTTAAGTATCCTGTCTACGGTTCTAAGGTGGCGGCGACAATTTGAGCAGTGATCCACTTATGGTAGATTTTCCTTCTTAAAAAGTAACAATGTCCATTTCTGAGTTGGGACTTAGAAGAATTGCAACTGAATCCCTTTCTGAAGTTGGGCTTAGAAACCGTTTGAGCTTTCTGACTACCATACTTTTCACTGGGACCAATTCACTTGTTGTATCCGACCTGGGATCTTATAGACTTCCATTGATACATTGTGATTCTTAGTGCTTTTTTTAGTTAAAAATTTAAACAATTGTATCACTGGATCCCCTTTGTGGAATTTTGTCATTTTGGTCTAATTTTCTTTAAAATTGTTTCTTTATTTTTGGTTTTCCATTTGGGTTTTTTATTGCTTGATGCTTTGACTTTATTACTGTTTTGGTACTGCATAAATACTTTACACAGTGCCCTCATTTATTCCTGTCTGCTCTGTGCCATACTTACTGGTGGTCTGAGCTCATGTTAATTTAGTGACTTTGAAGGTTCACCCTGGCAAGAAGTGTTATTATTCTTTGAAGTAGTCAGTTGCCCAACTCAAACAATATTCCACTTCTTGCAATAGTTTATACTCGATTTGCTTCTCTTGTGGCAGGTGTGTGTTGATTTGCGACCCTTGGTCATTGATGAACTGTCACAAGCCTGTGTAGTTTATTTTTGACAAATGTTGTTACAGCTGGGTTTGATTAATATTCCTCCAAACACATCAAGCACAAGATGAAGACGACAGCTAGAGACCTCATGAAGCAGCCATTCTATCCTGAGCTCTCCAAGCTCCTTCTAGCTCTGCTGGTTCAGCAGGACAGGAGCCCATTCCACCCCCTCAGAGGGCTAAAAGCACCCATTTCAATATCCAGTGAATGCATGCATTAGCCTTTTGGGCCAGATAAATGATATTGCTACAGTTTGTGCACTTTTGAGCTACCCTTTTACTTTCCTTATGATGAAATGCCTCAGGGCACACATACATCATTGGTGCTCCAGGGGCCCACCGCAGAGTTTATGTTGGTTCTGTTTAATTGTGTTTCCTGTGGTTCAGTGGATCCTTCCCTGATGGTGTTATCTCCCCCAGTGAAATGGTAACTAGAGCCATAAAATGACTCTAAAAAGTTGGCTAAGGATGCTCTAACAAGAATAAATTTGATCTTCAAGGTAACAGAACAGCAGGAGGACATGGGTTAAGAAGGCAGTGATAGACTGCTACCATAGCTTCGCTAGAATCTTCCAGCATACAATTGATCTCTTGGAGGAGAATAAAAGTGGGTTCATTAGTTTGTCTAAGTAATCATTTTGTAAAAGAAGTTCTTTACTGTCCTGAAACATTCCATGTGGGTGCTTGCCATTTCTTACTGTTGACCACCGCTGCTCCTCATGAGACAGATATATTGCCTGGTCTTAATAAAGTGACTCAGTAAATCTGCACATGTTCACAGCATTTCTTCTTCGGGCACCAACAGTCTTTCTGGGAATGCACTTGCTGATCCCCGGGTAAAAGGAGAAAAAAAAGGGGTGTTTTGCTAATTCTATGTCAGGACCGGAGGCTCTGATTATGCTTCTCTGTCATTACTGCAACACCTTTCCGCAGCCAATCAAAACATAGTAACATAAAAACAACATTTTCCATAAGTTCATTAGCCAATCAGGGCCCACCAACCCATATATCAAGGTCAACCTATGAGGATTCCTCCTCTTTCTTCTCTACTGCAACCAACAGATAAATGTATGCTGTTTTCCTGGTGTATTATGTATTAATGCAATTGTCTGCAATGTGTTGCTTTCTTTTATTAAACTGTGTGCTGCCACATGCATCATTCTTCATGTTCTGTACTTCCTGGTGTACCGCCACACGTGTCCCACATCAGGGGCTGATCCTTTCATGTGTTTACTGCAACGCGCTCTCTTTTTGTCTCTGCCCTGTGCAACCTCCTTTCAGTTGAGAGGCCCACAAGGGGGAGATCAAAGCAAATGTTCCTCGTGATTTTGCTGAACTTGGGTCTGCGGTGTTGTGCTCGCACTCAGAGTTAGCGCTTATTGTCAACGGCACGACGGCCCGTGGGTAAATGTCTCAGTGAGCCTGACTAGTATAGAGAGTTGGAGCAGATGGGAGCACCCTCCCTCACTCTCCAGCATGCAGTCAGCCCCATTGCACTCGTAAATGTAGCACAAATTTGTTTTTACTTCATAAAGTAGTCTGTAGATTTTCCACCTTAGTAGGTGCAGCTAGTGCTGTATATCTCTGGACACGTGTTTCTGGGTTTAACCCGTCATCAGCAGAGAGCAGCAGGTCTATCTCTCGGGTTGCTGGTAATGCTGCCAAAAGTCCTCTCAGGTCTCAGTACCACTCACGTCATGACACGCAGGTGCTAAAACCAGAGCCTCACCAGCTCATTGGCTCAAGGGAGCCTTTTCAAACAGGAAACAGATGGGAGGACCCTGCCTCACACTCCAGCATGCAGTCAGCCCCAATGCATTATGGTAAATGCAGTACAAATTTGTATTTACTTCATAAAGTAGTCTGTAGTTTTCCACCTTAGTAGGTGCAGCTAGTGCTTTATATCTCTAGACACGTGTTTCTGGATTTAGCCCTTCATCAACAAAGAGCAGTGGGTCTATCTCTCACGTTGCTGGAAATGCTGTCAAAAGTCCCCTCACGTCTCAGTACCACCCACTGGCACGCAGGTGGTACAACCAGAGCTTGTCAGCTCACTGGTTCAATGTAGCCTTTTTAAACAGTAAACAGATGGGAGCACCCTGCCTCACGCTCCTGCATGCAGTCAGCCCCATTACATCATGGTAAGTGCAGTAAAAATAAATTTTTACTTCATAAAGCAGGCTGTCATTTTTCACCTTTACAGGTGCAGCTATTTCTGTATATCTCTGGACACGTGTTTCCAGGTTTAGTCCTTAATCAGCAGAGAGCAGCAGATCTATCTCTCGGGTTGCTGGAAACGCTGCCAAAAGCTCTCTTAGGTCTTAGTAGAACTCACTGGCACGCAGGTGCTACAACCAGAGCTCATCAGCTCACTGGCTCAAGGGAGCCTTTTCAAACAGGAAAGAGATTGGAGCACCCTGCCTCGCACTCCAGTATGCAGTCAGCCCCATTGCATTATGATAATTGCAGTAGAAATGTGTGCTTACTTTATTTGTAGTATGTAATTGTTCACCTTAGTGGGTGTAGTTAGTAGTGTATATCTCTGAATACGTGTTTCTGGGTGAATCCCTTCATCAGTACAGAGCAGCAGGCTTTTCTCTGGGGTTGCTGGAAATGCTGCCAAAATCCTCTAAGGTCTCAGTAACACTCAATGGCACACAGGTGCATCAACAAAAGCTTGTCAGCTTGCTGGCTCAAGGGAGTCATTTTATACATTTTATAAGTCACTAGTATATGTATGGCAGAGGTAGCCAGGGCATGGGTGTTATAGGGGTCACAGGGCTTGAAGCACTGTTTGTGCCACTCGAGTGACCCAAGTAAACTACTGACAGCAGGCCTGCCATTGCAGACTGCAGGAGCAGTGTACGTTGCTTGAACTGGTTTGTGATCATACCATGTGTGGCACAGCCCAAACACCATCTTTAATATGAGTCAGTCACCCCTATGGAACGCCTCCTGAGCCCAGGAGCCCAGGAGGCAGGGTGCAATATATTCAAGGTGTAGACATATAAGTGTAGACTTACATGTTCCCATACTGACCTTTTCCATTAAAGGCTACTATAAGAGAGCAACAGTCCATATGATAACATGGGCTGGCACCCGGGGAAACCCAAGGTCACCTGCTCCATTTTGGAACCGCAACATGGGTCATGTTTACTATCAAACAGCATGACTTTTCACCCGTGGCATGAAACTCGTGTCTAGCGCGATGTGGCATTGACCCAGAGAGCAACCTTTGAGGTTGCCCTTCCAGGAAGGCTAGTAAATTGGCAAATCAAGGCAGTGAGCTTTAAAGGGCACACCGCTTCTGAAATGCAAGCAGGCTGTCCCCCAGTGGAGTATGTGGGCATATGTGCACCCAGGCAGGCACAAAATTAGTTATTCACCCCCAGCAGGCTGGCCACACCTCTAGGGTGGGCAGCCTGGTCTGTACAGCAGAGGAAGAGTTCTGCCATCTTGAACAAGTGACAAAATAGTTGGCTCTGGATAGAAAAGGTGCCACAAACCACCAGATCTAGTCACCTCAGGGGCGGGTTAGCTGTTGGAATTAGTAGCACATTGGCTACTTGTACCCACACCCCTAACACTCATAAATCCAGGATATAAAGGGCTCCCCTGGCACTAGAACTTCAGGTTCTCAAAAACCTGTGAAGAAAGGAAAAGAGAAGACCCACATTGATGACAACAGGAACCTGCACTTGCAAAAGTTGTGACACCTTGAACTTGTGACAACCTTCCTGGAACTGCTCTACTGTGACTCATCCTGGACCAAAGACTTATTCCCCCAGCAGGAGGGAACCCTTTGTGATACAAGCGTAATACCAGATTCGCTTGAACTAGTGGCACTAGTCCACTGCCCACTGCAGGTAAAAAACACCTACTGCATCCAAAGAAGCACTGGCCATTGGTTGTCCAAGGGATCATCCAAACACAGATGGTCCAGTGTATTGTGGGAAATGTAGTCCAGCTCCCTACCAAGTTATAGCCAGTTACCTTTTCCAGTGGACCTCCAGAAGGGGAGGAAGCCTCCCCTTGTTGGTGGCCAGTCCGCTCATCAACACCTATACTCAGCGTTGCAACTGGAGGGCACACTGCAGTGCCTTCATCTGATGTCACCTGTGGCTCGGGTGTTGAGTTTTTTCATCTGCTTTCTCATCTGCACTGCCTCAGTGGTAAAATCATCAGTAGCAGCAACCGTTCAACACCAAGGATAGCCAAACACAACGCTGCACCCGAGATGACCAATTTAGGTGGAGTTGTTCTACCTGGTGAATCTTGGTCCAAGGACAACAAGCTGACTATTTGTCAGACAACTTAAGGGCACAAAATTACCCTGAGAATATCATATAGAAGGCAAAGAAACCATAACCACAATGCCCTACCATAAACAGCAACAAAAGAAATAACAGAACCTCCTCTGGTATGTGTCACTATATATTGCATTGTATCAAATTGTGTCAAAAAGATCATTCAGTGCAATTGGCGCATTCCAAATACAGGACTGTAGTATAATGCAGCAGACAGCAATGTATATCATTGTAGTTTATTCAAGCTGTAGATGCACGCCAACACCTCTGTCTCCCACCCTGGTAAGCTCCAACTGCCCCACACTCCAGTCCTTCACATTCTATCCCATTCCATTCTTTTAACTACAAACATTCCACTATGCTCTACATTCTGAGTAAGAACAACAGTACATAACAAGGACCCAGCCAGTGGGACTACCTTCTCTTTTCTAATAAAATAGCTAAAAATGTGTAGGATATACTGGGAAACACTAGACCTAAAGCTGTTGTAAAACAAGCAAATATGATCCACAGGACATTAAGCCTCTCAAAAGTAACAGGTCAGCAACTGTGTGGTTATTGCAGTGTCTGCCATTTTAAACAATCCTACAAAGGAAATCAACCTAGGTCTGCATACTCTGTGGCTATTATGGTGTCACACTAATTGCAACACCAAACAAGTGTTTTATCTGGCCCTTGCAAACTTAGGTATGTAGTTATGATGATCCGAAAGGTCAGCACAAGAATCTGCTAACACAGGAGCGACATCAGCTTTAGAAGCGACACCACCAAAGAAGCAAAATACTACATCGCTACTGGACACTCAGTTAAAGACCTTAAATGGGTGATCTTGGAACATTTTGCAGCAGAGACACGGAATCTGGAGAAAATTATATTTTCTCCAGACTGCGGCCATAGAGCAACCCTCATCCTACAGGACCTATCAGCTGCCTTCAAAACGGTTTCGCACCATACCCTCTTCTCCAGACTCCATGCAGCTGGCATCTGTGGAAAGGCCCTACAATGGATACACTCCTTCCTGCCCGGCAGAACAAAAGAGTCAGACTCCTGCTTTACCTGTCAGAACCTATAGAGATCAGCAGCAGAGTTCCACAGGGCTCCTCCCTGAGCCCCACACTCTTCATCTCTACATGGCCCCACTTGCATCCATCATCAGGAACCAGGAGCTGAACATCATTTCCTATGCCGACGACACCCAGCAGATCATGTCAATGACCAAAAACCTCACAACTGCCAAGAACAATTTCCACAACGGGATGGAAGCCGTCAACTACTGGGGGAAGGACAGCTGCCTCAAGCTCAACTATGACAAGACCGAGATCCTCATCCTGGAACCCTCCACATCAGCCTGGGATGACTCCTGGTGGCCAGCCACCCTCAGCAACTCCCCACCCCAACAAACCATGCACTCTGTTTCATCCTGGATTCATAGCTCACCATGACCCACCAAGTCAAGTCAGTTGAATCCTTCTGTTTTCACACACTACAACTTCTCCGGAAGATCTATAATTGGATTCCAAAGGACTGCCGAAGAACCGTAACCCATGCCCTGTTTACCAGCAGTCTCGATTATGTCAATGCTCTCTACGATAGCACCACCCAGAAGAACCTGAAGAAACTACAGCACATCCAAAACACCTCAGCCAGACTCACTCCAGAAGATTCCTGCCACAAACACATCACCAATCACCTAAGTGATTTCCACTGGCATCCTGTGGAGGAAAGAATTGACTTCAGAATCCTCGTCCACGCGTGCAAGGCCCTCCATGACCGAGGATCCACCTTCCTCAAAAACCGCATCACCTTCTACTCCCCCACCAGACCTCTCCGCCCCACTCAACAGGCACCAGCCACTGTACCCCGCACACAGAAGACCTCGGCTGGAGGAAGATCCTTCACCTACCTCGTGGCAAAGAGCTAGAACACCTTGCCCCTGCACCTCAGGCTGTCACCATCATTACCTCAATTCAGAAAGGAGCTTAAAACCTGGCTCTTCAACTGAAGCACAGAGATCAAACCCCCCGCGCCTTGAGACCCTTACAGGTGAGTAGTAGTGCTCTATAAATCCTGATTTGATTTGATTTGATTTCATATTTGAAAAGGAGCAGGACTGGATTTATAAATTATCCATGCAGAAGAAGGGGCTGAAAGATGATATCCCCTGATGGAATCAGGTACAAAAAACAGGCAAGAAGATCTTCAGATCACTGGCCTGGAGCTTATATTATTGAATATGGACTGCTGTTTGTCACTAAGGGCCATATTTATACTCCGTTTGCGCCGAATTTGCGTCGTTTTTTTCGACGCAAATTCGACGCAAAACTAACGCCATATTTATACTTTGGCGTTAGACACGTCTAGCGCCAAAGTATGAGGAATTAGCGTAATTTTTTGCCGTGAACCCCTTCCTTGCGTTAATGAGATGCAAGGTAGGCGTTCCCGTCTTAAAAAATGACTCCGACGCATATGCGTCGTATTTATACTCCCGGGCAAAAATCACGCCCGGGAGTGGGCGGGTCAAAAAAAACCGCATTTGCGCCTCTTTTTAATGCCTGGGGCAAGGGCAGGCGTTAAGGGACCTGTGGGCTCAGAATGAGCCCACAGGTGCCCTCCCATGCCCCCAGGGACACCCCCTGCCACCCTTGCCCACCCCAGGAGGACCCCCAAGGATGGAGGGACCCACCCCAGGGACATTCAGGTAAGTTCAGGTAAGTATATATATATTTTTTTTATTTTATTTTTTTTGTGGCATAGGGGGGCCTGATTAGTGCCCCCTACATGCCACTATGCCCAATGACCATGCCCAGGGGACATAAGTCCCCTGGGCATGGCCATTGGGCAAGGGGGCATGACTCCTGTCTTTACTAAGACAGGAGTCATGTAAATGGCGCCTGGGCGTCGTAAAAAAATGGCGCAAATCGGGTTGAGGCGATTTTTTTGCCTCAACCTGACTTGCCCAATTTTAAGACGCCCTAACGCCATTTTCCCCTACGCCGGTGCTGCCTGATGTACGTGTTTTTTTTTCGCGCACACCAGGCAGCGCCGGTCTGCTAGCGCCGGCTAACGCCATTCAATAAATACGGCGCCCGCATGGCGCTTCAGAATGGCGTTAGCCGGCGCTAATATTTTTGAAGCTAAACTGCGTTAGCGCAGTTTAGCGTCAAAAAGTATAAATACGGCCCTAAGTGTGGGCATAACGTGCTTGTCTCCACAATATCACACATTTCATTGCATCTAGAGATTGTCTCTTTTTCATTTTAATTTTTATAATATATTTTAAATATATTGTATGTATTCTTATTTTTTCATAGTATTTGTTCATATAAAAAAAACTCTAATATTGGGCTTCATTTGGTTGCACTATTTTTTGCCACACATCTAGTAATTTTCTTGCATTTGGATAGGGGACTACATTTCCCAACTTAGACCCCCTTTCAACCAATAAGGTTCTTATTAGGCTGAACCACATTTCCCAGCTTTCCCTCCTCATGTGACCCTCAAGTAGCCAATAGGAAGCGCAATCTTCTCACCGGGATCATGTGGCACTATTGGCTATTTATTATTTTTTATGTGTGTGTTTATGCGCATATATATGTTGAGTCTATCATCTGGGGAAACATGTGACTGCATGCTTTGTTTGGAACATGAGAATTGCAGTGTGTATAAGCATGAGACAACAACATGAACAGAGGCGGTAATTACACCTTAACAATACAAATTTTCAGTTTTTCTGTTTCAAAGACTATTAATTGGAAAAAATCCTATGTGGTTTGCATGGTTACATGCTTCATTTTTAGCACACTGTGTGGACCAGCATTAGGAACTTGTACATATTGTAATCTGTAAAATTTCTACGAATTTAGTCGGTCCTGAAGAAAGCCTGCTGACCCAGATTTGAGAGAGGCCGAAACATGCTGACCTTATTGTATTATAACATTGTATTATAACACTTAGAGTTTGCTAGCTGTGGGGCTCCCTTCTCTTGTGTAAAGTATGGTTATGCTAAAGGAAAGCTGAGTGTGGTCTCTTTTTTGATCGCTTCCCTCTCCCTCCTATGTTTTTTATATTAAGCAGCTAACAGCTGTTAGAGCAAGGACCATTTGATCCTTACAAAACCTTCTAATCACTAGTAATTCTGGGAGATTGAGGGTTTAATTGTCTATTTTCACCTGAGCTTTAGTCTTCTCCCTTCATGATTCGACTTGAGCACAATCAGACACACTACCACACTTTCATAAAGGCAGAAACCCTTGGGTTAACTTTTACTGATGAAGATGTCAATGAGATCTTGGCAGGACCATCTCTCCTATCAACCTCTCCCAGACCACAACACAGACACAGGACTGGGAAACACTGACAGAGAAAAAGAGAAACAGGATAAGAGCAATCTTTTGTGAGGTCATTATGACCTCATAAAAGGGCCTATTGTATATTAATGCCACCTTCAGGAAAGAGTGGATGCAAATTGCATGGCATTTTAAAGAGACTTGCTAATCTTAATTATAAAAACAGCCAAGAGATTAGCCAAGACCATTGTAGTCGAAATACAAACCATTGAATATGAACTAAGAACAATAGTAACAGCCTTGAGGAAGAGGCTGGGTGAAAATATTAAGGAAACCAACTAATGCAAAGAATATTTCACTCAGAGCAAAATTAGAAAATTACAAAAAGATGTCAAAAAAGTTCTCAGACTTAAATGTTTCTCTGTATTCAACACCAGAGTACAAAACACCCATAGATACTAACATAGATCTCTTTAGACAACAGGTCTACGGATTCAGAGACTTGGGGGAGTGATAACGAACAGAAATGGAGATGTACTTCAAGAAACAGGAGGAGACCTTGGGCACGACCCTGGCACGGTTATAATACCTACCCACCAACCCCACTATACTTTCAGCTGCCTGTTAAACCACAAAGCACACTTATGTTGACATAGGGGGCGTTCATTTAACCCTATGGGCCCCTCTCTTTCCTGAAAAATCAATACCAGTGTCTTTTATCCAGAGATCAAGGCCAAAAGGAAAGAAGAAAAGGGGTACAATGGGAAACAGAAGAAAGCACAATTCACACAAGGATCATGATCAATGCAGAACAGGTCCCAGCACATAAATAATTTAGTGACCAACCTCACTCTCAGAAACCTTACATTTACACACCTCCAGGTTTTAAATAAAGGCCTGGACTTGTATTCCAATGTCCAATTTTGACAGGTCCCATTTACACTGCTAACTGGCCAACTTTGTTTGCAAATAACACCTGAAAGACCATTTTGGTGACCAGAAAGACACAGAAGATCTATCTTCTATGGGCCTGAGAAATAAGTCAACTTTATGCCCACCTGCTCATAACACCCCAGTGAAGTTAGTAGCTTTTGAACAGGCAGTATACAAAGATATTGAAGGTATTGGCATTAAAACCTTAAACAATTTCCAGAATTTCAGCAACTAAGAGAAACAAGCTCTACGTGAATTACAAACTGACACTGACATTATCATAAAACCAGCCGATAAAGGGTGAGAGATTGTTTTACAGTCCACCACAGTTTATAGAGCAGAATGTCTTAGACTACTGACAGATGAGCACAGATATAAAATATTACTTGTGGACCCCAAATCTAGATTTAAAACAGATATTTCTTCCATGGTAGAGGAGGCAGAGTATGAGGGGTGGATCACAAAGCATGAGGGGAATTTTCTGAGAAACGCCAATCCAGTAATACTGTATTTTTACTGTAGGAGGCTGGCCTGGTGTGTGGTGGGTACCTATGGTACTTACACCTTATACCAGGTCCAGGTATCCCTCATTAGTGTAGTGTAGTCAGTGTCTAGAAGACATGCTCTCTAGAGGTTGCTGTGGATGAGCAGCCAAGGCTTATCTAGGAGACACGCAAAGCTCATGCAACATCACTATAGTTAGACAGTACTCACACACAAGAAAGAAAACACTCAGGGGCATATTTATACTCCGTTTGCGCCGAATTCGACGCAAAACTAACGCCATATTTATACTTTGCCGTTAGACGCGTCTAGCGCCAAAGTTTGAGGAGTTAGCGTCATTTTTTGGCGTGAACCCCTTCCTTGCGTTAATGAGATGCAAGGTAGGCGTTCCCGTCTTAAAAAATGACTCAGACGCATATGCGCCGTATTTATACTCCCGGGCAAAAATCACGCCCGGGAGTGGGCGGGTCAAAAAAACCCGCATTTGTGCCTCTTTTTAATGCCTGGGTCAGGGCAGGCGTTAAGGGACCTGTGGGCTCAGAATGAGCCAACAGCTGCCCTCCCCTGCCCCCAGGCACCCCCCCTGCCACCCTTGCCCACCCCAGGAGGACACCCAAGGATGGAGGGACCCACCCCAGGGACATTCAGGTAAGTTCAGGTAAGTATTTTTTTTTGTATTTTTTTTTGGCATAGGGGGGCCTGATTTGTGCCCCCCTACATGCCACTATGCCCAATGACCATGCCCAGGGGACATAAGTCCCCTGGGCATGGCCATTGGGCAAGGGGGCATGACTCCTGTCTTTACTAAGGCAGGAGTCATGTTAATGGCACCTGGGCGTCGTAAAAAAATGGCGCAAATCGGGTTGAGGCGATTTTTTTGCCTCAACCTGACTTGCCCCATTTTAAGACGCCCTAACGCCATTTTCCCCTACGCCGGCGCTGCCTGGTGTACGTCGTTTTTTTCACGCACACCAGGCAGCGCCGGTCTGCTTGCGCCGGCTAACGCCATTCAATAAATACGGCGCTTCAGAATGGCGTTAGCCGGCGCTAAATTTTTTTACGCTAAACTGCGTTAGCGCAGTTTAGCGTCAAAAAGTATAAATACGGGCCTCAGTGTTACAAAAATAAAGGTACCTTATTTTGGTGACACAAATACCAAAACACCACGGAGGCTATACTCCCTTAGGAGGTAAGTAATACACAAATTATATATAATAGTATGCAGAAATAGGAATAAAAACAGTTAGAAAACAGGGCAACTACCAAAAATCACAATAGAGAGAAATAGGCCTAGGGGGAGCACAAACCATATAGTAAAAAAGTGGAATGCAAAAGTCGGTCCCCCACCTAGGTAAATGTAGCGTGTAGAGGGGAGATGGGAGTACTAAGAAAGCCCAAAGGTAAGTACCACAACCCACCCCAGCGACCAGGAAAGCAGAAGTAAATCACGGTAAGTTTCCAAGAACACACACAGAGAAGAAAATAATAATTATTCAAAACCCAGAAGTGACTGCAAGACACCAACAGTGGATTCCTGGACCAGAGGACCTGTGGAAGAAGGGGATCAAGGCCCAGAAGATTCCAGGACGGGCAGGAGCGCCGATCCACTAGACTGAAGGTGCAATGAGAGAGTTGACGTGGAAGAAGGAGAGACAGTACTGCTGCAGTCACCCCACAGACAGGGTTCTGCCTCCCTGGGGTCTGGGCAGCCCAGTCCCAGGAAGACAGAACAAAGAATTTCCTCTGAGAGAGGGTGTTACACCCTCTCCCTTTGGAAATAGGTGTTAGAGGCTGGGGAGGGGGAGCCTCTGGAAATACTTTGAAGTGCACACATAGTGCCCTCCTTCCATAAGCCAGCCTACACCGGTTTAGGGAACCCCCAGTCCCTGCTCTGGTGCGAAACTGGACAAAGGAAAGGGGAGTGACCACCCCCCTGTCCATCACCACCCCAGGGGTGGTGCCCAGAGCTCCTCCAGTGTGTCCCAGACCTCTGCCATCTTGGATCCAGAGGTGTGAGGGCACTCTGGAGGCCTCTGAGTGGCCAGTGCCAGCAGGTGACGTTAGAGACCCCTCCTGATAGGTGCTTACCTGACTAGGTGGCCAATCCTCCTCTGAGGGCTATTTAGAGTATCTCCAGTGGGCTTTTCCTCAGATAACGACTTGCAAGAATTCACCAGAGTTCCTCTGCACCTCTTTCTTCGACTTCTGCCAAGGATCGACCACTGACTGCTCCAGGATGCCTGGAAAACTGCAACAAAGTAGCAAGAAGACTACCAGCAACATTGTAGAGCCTAATCCTGCTGGCTTTCTCAACTGTTTTCTGGTGGTGCATGCTTTGGGGGGCTGCCTGCCTTCATCCTGCACTGGAAGCCACAAAGAAATCTCCCGTGGGTCGATGGAATCGACACCAAACTTCAGCTTCACCAGTACTCTGGGTCCCCTCTCATCCTGATGAGCGTGGCCCCTGGAACACAGGTGGTGGACCCAAGTGACCCAGACTGTGCAGTGGTCCAACTGTCTAAATTTGGAGGAGGTAAGTCCTTGCCTCCCCTCTCCAAACATTAATCCTGTGCACCGCGTGAACTGCAGCTACAAGGGCTTCTGTGCACATTCCCACAAAATCCTACATGCACAGCCAAGCTTAGGTCCCCAGTACTCTGTCCTGTGATGCTCAGCTCCCTGAGTTGAGCTCCGGTGTTGTGGGACCCGCTTTTGCAGTGTTGAGACAACCAATGTGTTTAGTCTTCTTGAATCCATGTTCAAGGACTTCTGTGGGTGCTACCTACTTGTGCATGGGCTCTCTATGTTGCTGAGGGCCCCCTCTGTCTCCTCTCCCAAGTGGCGATATCCTGGTCCTTCCTGGGCCCAGGCAGCACCCTTTTTCTTCAAATGCAACTCTTGCAGCTAGCAAGTCTTGTTTTGAGTCTTTTGCCAAAGAAACAACTCTGCATCCTCCAGCACATCGAGGGACATCTTCTGGACAAAGGAGAAGTTCCTAGCACCTTTCGTTGTTGCAGAATCTTCAGCTTCTTCTAGCCGGAGGCAGCCATTTTGCACCTTCATCAGGGGTTTAGTGGGCTCCTGCCCCCCGGACACTTTGGTGACTCTTGGGCTTGATCCCCTTCCTTTGCAGGTCTTAAGATCCAAGAATCCATCTTCAGTGCTTTGTAGTCTGTTGTGGTCTTTGCAAAATCCTCTATCATGACTTTAGTGTGTTTCTGGGGAAATAGTAGTACTTTACTCTTACTTTCCAGGGTCTTGGGGTGGGGTATCTTGGACACCCTTAGTGTTTTCTTACATTCCCAGCAACCCTCTACACACTACACTAGTCCAGGGGTCCCTACGTGGTTTGCATTCCACTTTCTTAGTATATAGTTTGTGTTGCCCCTAGGCCTATTGCATCCTATTGTATTCTACAGTGTATATTTTGTGTATTTTACTTACCTCCTAAGCGAGTAAATCCTCTAAGATATTTTTGGAACATTGTCACTAAAATAAAGTACCTTTATATTTGGTAACTCTGAGTATTGTCTTTCTCACGATATAGGCCCTCATTATGAACACAGCGGTGTTTACCGCCGTGTTTAGGCTGGCGGTCATTCAACTGACGACCAGCCCCCTGGGGACCCCGCCAGCCGCATAATGAACATTCTGCTGGGCCGGCAGGCAGAAACATTGTTTCCGCCCGCCGGCCCAGCAGAATGCCTAGCCGGGACATTGCCAGTGGCTCCACATGGAGTCGCAGTCAACGCCTCTGTGCGGTGGGTGCAGCTGCACCCGTCACGCAGATCACTGCCCGTAAATCGGGCAGTGACCTGCGCAATGGGGCACTGCACAGAGGCCGCTGTACTGCCCATCCCAGGGGCCCCGGAGCACCCCTTCCCCCAGCCTTTTCCTGGTGGGGGAACCCGCCAGGGAAAGGCTGGTGGCTATAGGGATCATTATCCGAGGGGCAGCATCGCTGCCCTGTTGGATAATGATTCCATCCACCATCAGGCTGCCTGTCGAAGGCAGTGGAGGAGGGCAGCCTATGGTGGCCTGCCCTCTGTTCATTATGTGGCGGTCTGGGCCGCCATGTCGGATGGGGGTATTTACCGCCACCGCCAGCATGCCAGCCCAGACCGCCAGGATCATAAAGAACCCCATAGTTCCTATATGATATAAGTAGTATAGTAGGAACTTTGCATGTCTCCTAGTTCAGCCTAAGCTGCTCTGCTATAGCTACCTCCTACAAGAACCCCTGAGTAAATAAACCCAGGACACATACCCAGTTACAACCACTGTATTCCTTTTGTATGAATATGTAAAATGCAAAAACATGCACAACTGCAGAAATAAATGAATTCAGGCTCAAAGGCCAGTCCAAAGTCACTAATGCCCACAGGGCAAAGTCCAAGCCCCAACTTGACTCCTGGCAACATCGGGACTCCACTGGTCAGGGGCACCATGTTGGAAATTGGCAGGCACCTCAGGGGACGGGGTTGCATCTCATTGTGAGGTGGCTCCTAGCCCACTGGTTCTGGAAGGGACAGCCGGCCCACAGGTTGAGGAGGGGGCTTCATGCCCACAGGTTGAGCAGGGGGATTCCTGCCCACTGGTTTTGGAGGGTACTGCCTGCCCACAGGTTGAGAAGGGGGCTTCCTGCCCACTAGTTCTGGAGGGGGCTGCCTGCCCACAGGTTGAGGAGGGGGTAGCCTGCCCACAGGTTGAGGAGGGGGCTTCTTGCCCACTGGTTCTGAAGGGGGCTGGCTGCCCACAGGTTGAGGAGGGGGCTTCCTTCCCACAGATTGAGGAGGCAGCTTGCTCCTCACTGTTTCTGGAGGGGGCTGCCTGCCCACAGGTTGAGGAGGGTGTATCCTGCCCACAGGTTGGGGAGAGGGCTTCCTGCCCACAGTTTGAGGAGGGGGCTTTTTGCCCACTGGTTCTGAAGAGGGCTGGCTGCCCACAGGATGAGGAGGGGGCTGCCTGCTCACTGGTTATTGATGGTGCCCCTTAGCCTCTGGTTCCGGATGCTGCTCCTTGGCCTCTGGTTCCAGATGCTGCTCCTTGGCCTTTGGTACCGGATGCTGCTCCTTGGCCACAATTTTGAGTGGCGGCTCCTTGGCCATGGTTTCGAGTGGGGCATCCTTGTCCAGGAATTTTGTTGGGGCCTCCTTGTCCAGGGATTTTGCTGAGGCCTCCTTGTCCAGGGATTTCTATGTAGCATCCTTGGCCTTGGATTTTTGTGTAGGGGCTCCTTGGCCTTGGATTTCTGGGGGGCCTCCTTGGCCTTGGATGTCTCGGGGGCCTCCTTGGTCAGGGATTTCATTGGGGCCTCCTTGGCCCTAGGTTTTGTAGGTGGCCCCATGGTCTTGCAAGTCTGTTTGGGAGGGGGTGGCACTTTAGCCCTCCATTTTGGAGTGGGAGTGTCTTTGGTGCGGAGGACAGCTTCTCACTCATGTGCCCCTTAGTGGCAGCTGGAGACTTTTGGGGTGGATCTGTGTCAGACTGGGTGCTTGAGGTACTGGGCTGGGTTAGTGTGACCTTCCTCCTACAGACAGGAAGGGGGAGGGAAGAGGTCAAGGAGGGGAAGGAAAAGCTTCTTAAGGACAATGGGGAAAGGTGGGAGGAGGGATGGGTGTGGAGGTAGAGGGAGTAGTTGTAGGAGGAGGAGGTGTGCTGGACTTGGTTGCAGGTACATGAACAGTGCTCGTGTGTGAGGTGGATGGCTGTTGGGGTCTGAGTGCGAGCATGTGTGTCATGGGGGAAGACAGGGTGGGGGAGGACACACATGATGTGTGGATGGATGTTGTGGTGGTGTCTGCAAGTGAGGTAAGTGTACTGTATGAGGTGGTGATAGTGGTGACTGCGCATGTGGTGTAGACGGGGTATGCCTGCGGGTCTACTGTTGTCGTGACTGTGGGCAAGGCTGAGCAGGTGGCAGGTTCAGGGCCTGTTGATGCAGTGCGTGCAGTTGTGAGTGCGGATGTGACTGTGAGGGAGGATGAGGAGGGAGTGACAGTGGAGGCATTGGATGATGTTGTGTGTGCATCTGGGTGTTGGCTGTGTGAGTGCTTGTGGACTAAAGTGTGCTTCTTGTGTTTGCCTGTGCAAGTCTAGTGTGTTGTTTTGGGTGCATGCTTGTCAGAATGTGTGCGTGGGTTGGTGGTGATTAGACTGGGACTGAGTAGTGTTGCTTGGAGGGGGGATGGATGAAACAGGGAATCTGGCTGCTGTCAGTGAAGAGGCCAGAGCCTGAAGCGATTTCTGTAGGGCCACCATCCAACCGTGGATGCCCTCCAGGAAGGCATTGCATTGCTGCATCTCGGATGCCAGCCCCTGGATGCATTCACAATGGTTGACTGCCTCCAGAGATGGATATCAGGAGGTCAATAGCTTCATCACTAAGGGCAGCACGGCTTACTGGGGTAGGGCCTCAGGTGCCTGGGGCGAAGGAGATGCCCACCTTCCTGGGTGAGTGGGCACTGGCAACTCAGTGGGGGTACTGGAAGAGAGGTGCTGATGCGGGGGTGGTGGTAGAACCTGTACCTGGGGTGGTCCCAGAGGGGTCCGCCACCACCAGGGAGCTCCCATCGGAGGATGAATCAGAGCCAGTGGTGTCACACTCCTGTTGCCACCATGGTGCTCCCCTTGCCTTCCGTTCCACTGGTCCCCTCGGCGTCGGTGGACTCTTCCTCCTGGATCCCGTGGGCTGCAGCTCCCTCACTCGCTGGTGCTACTGCTCCTTCTCCAGATGATGCTAATGCACACATGGACAGGATGACAAAAGGCAAAAGGAGAGAGGTGGGGAGAGAGAAAGGGAGCACAGGATCAATCTCAGCACCAACAGCACAGATGGTAGACACATCACTGTCACACACTGAGAATGGGAAGTATAGACCACACTGGCATACCACTGGCTAAGTACCACAGCAGGTAGGAGCCAAACACTGCCAGCTACACACCAACTGGGACCAGCTAAGCTCTGTCTGACATGGGAAGCCACCTACCTAGCTATCTAATACATGCTTTCCACCCTATTAACCTGAGCTGGACCGCGCAGCAATATCTGAACTGGCATATTGGGGCATCCACTGACTAGTACCCTGCACCCAGATCCCATGCCAGGTAACAGATATGGTTGACAAACACACTGTACTCACCCCCTTGTGGCTGCTGTGATGCCCTCAAATGCCCATCCAGCTCTGGGTAGGCCACCACCAGTATTCAGGGCATCAGGGGGGGTCAGGTTCCCACGGGTACCCCTCCCTCATTGGGAGACCATCCCCAGCTGGGCCTCCGCGGTATTCCAGGCCCAGCGTCTTAGGTCCTCCCACTGTTTCCTGCAGTGGGTGCTCTGCCTGCTATAGACCCCCAGGGTACGCATGTCCTTGGCGATGGCACACCACAACCTCTTCTTCTGATGGGCGCTGACCTGCAGAGGAAACACAGAAGGCGGGACACCATGAACCTGACAAAAAGCATTTTGCCTCATCAGAAACAAACATGACTCGTACCCCTGCATTGATGCTGCCACCGGCCATACCTCCCCCACCCGACACACTGCCAGCACACACAAACATCTCCATGCAGTCATATCGCTTGCAACATACATGTGGTGTACTCACCTTTTGGTCTGGAGGCCCATACAACTGTCCATACTGGGGTAGGACCCCGTCCACGAGGCACTCCAACTTCTCCGACGTGAAGGCTGGTGCCCTTTCCCCTGTTGCACGAGCCATGGCAGGTTCCAGACATAGGTCACAGCAGTACATGCAGTGGAGATGTCATCCTGTGGAAAGTCAGGAATCAAGTGAAGTGGTAGAAAGGAAATTGCGGGCACGTCCGCGGTGGTGAATACCGTCACCGCCGGCGTTGATCTTTATTGGTTCCCGTTATCCATGGAGGGCCATGTTAGCCAATGAGGAATTGCACAGCGGTGCAGACCGCCTTCCGCCATGACTTGAACGCCAGTGGCCATTTTCTAATGCTGGTACACATGTACAGATTAATTAGTGGGTCATTGTAGTTGAATGTACTCACCTACACAGTTCCAGTGTCCAACATACAAACTTGCTCTGTGTACACTGCTGTAGTGTGTTCATGGTTCCTGTTGTCACTCCTTTCTTAAATTTGAGTCCCTTAGGTACTAACCACTACAGAGAAATAAGAGGAGACACACACCGGTGTACAGACCCCTTGTGGATTTGGCTACACTGCAGGACAGACACATCATACTCACCTATCGTCTGGACAGGGCCACAATCACAGAGTTGTGTGAACAATTGGAGCCTGATCTGCTACCTGCTATCTGTAGCACCACAGCAATCCCCCCTCTTGTGTAGGTACTCTCAGTGCTCCTTTTCCTGGCAATAGGCTCTTTCCAGGTGACAGTGGGCTTGGCTGCAGGGATGTCGCAGCCAATGTTCTCTATTGTGCTTGCAAGGGTTTTGTCTGCTTTGCTCAAACACATTTGCAGCTACATCACATTCCTCCAGGTAGATTATTTATCCACTGTGAAGGCTGGATTCTTTGCAATGGGACATATACCTTATGGTATTGAGGCCATCAACGGGACCCATATTGCCTTAGTCCCCCCGCCAGGGCAAATGAACAAGTGTACAGGAATCGGAAGAGTTTCCACTCACTCAATGTCCAGATGGTGTGCCTGGCTGACCAGTACATCTTCCACGTCACTGCCAAGTATCCAGGGTCGGTGCATGATGACTTTGTCATGAGGAATAGAAGTGTCCCACAGCTGATGGCACAACTACAGAGGCACAGAGTATGGCTAATAGGTGAGCCTGTGTTTGTGAGTGTATGCCTTCAGGAGTCATAGCCCATGCCATTGTGCAGGGCTAATGTGTGTCCCTTACTTCTTGCAGGTGATTTCGGCTACCCAAACCTGCCATGGCTCATGACCCCTGTTAGGAATCCGAGAACAGGGGCTGAAAATAGGTACAATGGTGCTCATGGGAACACCAGGAGGATTGTAGAAAGGACCTTCAGGCTCCTGAAGGCTAGGTTCAGGTGCCTCCATCTGACAGGTGGATCCCTATTCTACTCCCTTGAGAAGATCTGCAGAATTGTTGCTGTGTGCTGCATGTAACACAATTTGGCCCTCAGACGGCATGTGCCCTATCTGCAGGAAGAGGGGGGTGACAATGTAGTGGTGGCAACAGTGGACACTGAGGACAGTGAGGAGGAGGAAGAGGAGGAGGATGTGGACAACAGGTCACATTTGATCCAGCAGTTTTTCCAATGACACTCAGGTAAGACTGTTGAACTAAACATTTCTACATTTTAGTGTTGTACTGTGTGACTGCAGCATAATGCCAGTCATTACCTTTTCATCCCACCTGACTGCCACCTATGCCTTCCCTTATTGCTGATGTTGGTGTTGTTCCAACAGTGTACTGCTGTGATGTGTACAGACTGCAGAGCCACATTTGTTGAATGGATCAACATGTTACTGGACATTTACAAAGGATCATGCAGTTCATTACAGTTTATTACATTGTACATTAAAATTAAGCACTAGTACTCAAGTTGTGTCCAAGGGTGTTTATTGAAAATTGTTCTACAATAGGAGGTGCAATAGAGTGGGGTGATGGTTGGGAATAGTACAGGGTAGTGATCCAGTCTGTTTGTAGCACAGGTCCAGTGTCCATGGAGCCATAGGAAGAGTAGCAATAGCAGTTTAAAGTGGACAAGGTGACACAGTGGAACACATGTAGGAAAGTAGCCTCTCTCTAGCATGGTTACCCCCACGTTTGGCCTATTTGTGAGTGTGTGTCAGTGTGTTTTTACTGTGTCACTGGGATCCTGCTATCCAGGACCCCAGTGCTCATAGATAAAAACCTATATGTCAGTGTGTTTTGCCTGTCTGACTGGGATCCTGCTAGCCAGGACCCCAGTGCTCATAGTTTGTGGCCTAGTGTGAATGCCTGTGTAGTGCCTAACAGTGTCACTGAGGCTCTGCTAACCAGAACCTCAGTGCTTATGCTCTCTCTGCCTTTACATTTGTCACTGTAGGCCAGTGACTTAATTTACCAATTTCAATTGGCATATTGGACCCCCCTTATAAGTCCCTAGTATATGGTACCTAGGTACACAGGGCATTGGGGTTCCAGGAGGTCCATATGGGCTGCAGCATTTCTCCCCAAAGGGAGCTCAGACAAGCCCTTACACAGGACTGCCATTGCAGCTTGCGTGAAATAGTGCACACACTATTTCACAGCCATTTTCACTGCACTTATGTAATTTATAAGTCACCTATTTGTCTAACCTTCACTTGCTGAAGGTTAGGTGCAAAGTTACTAAGTGTGAGGGCACCCTTGCACTAGCAAAGGTGCCCCCACATAGTTCACAGCCATTTCCCAAGACTTTGTGAGTGCAGGGACGCCATTACACGAGTGCACTACATATAGGTCAGTACGTATAAGTAGCTTCACAATGGTAACTCCGAATATGGCCATGTAACATGTGTAAGATCATGGATTTGTCCCCCATTCCAAATCTGGTATTTGGGAGCCAATTCCATGCATCCTGGGGGCTCCACCATGGACCCCCAGTACTGTCAAACCTGCTCTCTGAGGCTTGCACTGCAGCTACAGCTGCTGCCACCTCAAGGGCAGGGTTCTGCCCTCCTGGGGTCTGGGCAGCCCACTCCCAGGAAGACAGAACAAAGCATTTCCTCTGAAAGCAGGGTGTTACACCCTCCCCCTTTGGAAATAGGTGTGACAGGCTGGGGAGGGGTAGCCTCCCCAGCCTCTGGAAATGCTTTGAAGGGCACATATGGTGTCCTCCTTGCATAAACCAGTCTACACCGGTTTAGGGACCCCTTCTCCCCTGCTCTGGTGGGAAACTGGTCAATTGAAAGGGGAGTGACCACTCCTCTGTCCATCACCACCCCAGGGGTGGGGCCCAGAGCTCCTCCAGTGTGTCCCAGACTTCAGCCATCTTACTTTGTAAGGTGTGGGGGCACTCTGGAGGGCTCTGAGTGGCCAGTGCCAGCAGGTGATGTCAGAGACCCCTCCTGATAGGTCCATTCCTGATAAGGTAGCCAATCCCCCTCTCAGGGCCATTTAGGGTCTGTCCTGTGGGTTCTCTTCAGATTCTGCTTGCAAGTTTCCTTCAGGAATCCTCTGCAACAACTTCAGCATCCTCTGACCTCGGATCAGCCGCAGCCTGCTCCAAAAAATGCTGTAACTGCAACAAAGTGTCTATAACAGACACTTTTCTTCAGCCACCTCAGCTCCAAGTCAGCAACTGCAACAGTTTCCATGGTGTGCATGCTCTGGGGACTCCCTGTCTTCATCCTGCACCAGAAGGACAAAAGAAATCTCCTGTGGAGTGATGGAGTCACTCCCCTGCTCCAAGCAGGCACCTTCCAAGGTGACGACCAGTACACTGGGACTCCTCTAATGGTGACGAGCGTGTAGACATCATCGACATAGACTGTCCTGAGGTCCTGCTGACACAATCTGGAGAAGGTAAGACCTTGCCTTCCCGGAGAAGGATGGTACCCCTGTGTTTTGTGTCTTCTTTGCCTCCTGAGGCCGCTGTGCACTCTTTTCAAAATTCCTTCATGCACAGCCTAGCCCAGGTCACCAGCACTCCACCCTGTGATGCTCAACTCACTGAGTTGCTCTCCGGCGGCGTGGGACCTTCTTTTGTTGTACTGCATCAACCATGCACCTCCTTTGAACCCAGATCCTGTGGCTTCTGGGGGTGCTGTCTGGCATCCTGAGGGCTCTCTAAAGTTCTGAGAGGCCCCTCTTCCTCCTTCCACAGAGTTGAGGCTCCCAGGTCCCTCCTGGGTCCATCCAGCACCATTTGGATGAAAAATGCACTTTTGCTGTAGCCAAGGCTTGTTGGTGCCTTCCAACACGAAATCTCATCTGCAACAATCTTCACGCCGTGGGACATCTGTTGCATCACACGGAAATCCACTGGCATCGTCCTAGGGTGCATTTCTGCAGTCTTCTATCAACCAGGGACTCTTCTTTTTCACCCTCTTCTGGGTTGGCAGGGGATCCTATCCTTCCTGGAACTTCTTTCGACTTCTGGACTTGGACCTCTTCCTTTGCAGGTCTTCAGGTCCAATAATCCAGCAGTTGTTTGTAGGAAAGTACCATCTTGCCTGGCATGTTACCCACAGGCAGGGCCCCAGTGCTCATAAGTATGTGCCCTGTATGTGTTCCCTGTGTGATGCCTAACTGTCTCACTGAGGCTCTGCTAACCAGAACCTCAGTGGTTATGCTCTCTCTTCACTTCCAAATTTGTCACTAACAGGCTAGTGAATAAATTTAGCAATTCACATTGGCATACTGGTACACCCATAAAATTCCCTAGTATATCGTACTGAGGTACCCAGGGTATGGGCTGCAGCATTTCTTTTGCCACCCATAGGGAGCTCTGACAATTCTTACACAGGCCTGCCACTGCAGCCTGAGTGAAATAACGTCCATGTTATTTCACAGCCATTTTACACTGCACATAAGTAACTTATAAGTCACCTATATGTCTAACCTTCAACTGGTGAAGGTTGGTGTAGGAAAGTACCATCTTGCCTGGCATGTTACCCCCATTTTTCACTGTATATATGTTGTTTTAGTTGTATGTGTCACTGGGACCCTGGTAACCCAGGGCCCCAGTGCTCATAAGTGTGCCTGAATGTGTTACCTGTGTAGTGACTAACTGTCTCACTGAGGCTCTGCTAATCAGAACCTCAGTGGTTATGCTCTCTCATTTCTTTCCAAATTGTCACTAACAGGCTAGTGACCATTTTTACCAATTTACATCGGCTTACTGGAACACCCTTATAATTCCCTAGTATATGGTACTGAGGTACCCAGGGTATTGGGGTTCCAGGAGATCCCTATGGGCTGCAGCATTTCTTTTGCCACCCATAGGGAGCTCTGACAATTCTTACACAGGCCTGCCACTGCAGCCTGAGTGAAATAACGTCCACGTTATTTCACAGCCATTTTACACTGCACTTAAGTAACTTATAAGTCACCTATATGTCTAACCTTTACCTGGTAAATGTTAGGTGCAAAGTTACTTAGTGTGAGGGCACCCTGGCACTAGCCAAGGTGCCCCCACATTGTTCAGAGCCAATTCCCTGAACTTTGTGAGTGCGGGGACACCATTACACGCGTGCACTACATATAGGTCACTACCTATATGTAGCTTCACAATGGTAACTCCGAATATGGCCATGTAACATGTCTATGATCATGGAATTGCCCCCTCTTTGCCATCCTGGCATTGTTGGCACAATCCCATGATCCCAGTGGTCTGTAGCACAGACCCTGGTACTGCCAACCTGCCCTTCCTGGGGTTTCACTGCAGCTGCTGCTGCTGCCAACCCCTCAGACAGGCATCTGCCCTCCTGGGGTCCAGCCAGGCCTGGCCCAGGATGGCAGAACAAAGAACTTCCTCTGAGAGAGGGTGTGACACCCTCTCCCTTTGGAAAATGGTGTGAAGGCAGGGGAGGAGTAGCCTCCCCCAGCCTCTGGAAATGCTTTCTTGGGCACAGATGTGCCCAATTCTGCATAAGCCAGTCTACACCGGTTCAGGGACCCCTTAGCCCCTGCTCTGGCGCGAAACTGGACAAAGGAAAGGGGAGTGACCACTCCCCTGACCTGCACCTCCCCTGGGAGGTGTCCAGAGCTCCTCCAGTGTGCTCCAGACCTCTGCCATCTTGGAAACAGAGGTGCTGCTGGCACACTGGACTGCTCTGAGTGGCCAGTGCCACCAGGTGACGTCAGAGACTCCTTGTGATAGGCTCCTTCAGGTGTTAGTAGCCTATCCTCTCTCCTAAGTAGCCAAACTGGCTATTTAGGGTCTCTGTCTCTGGGGAAACTTTAGATAACGAATGCAAGAGCTCATCCGAGTTCCTCTGCATCTCCCTCTTCACCTTCTGATAAGGAAACGACTGCTGACCGCGCTGGAAGCCTGCAAACCTGCAACATAGTAGCAAAGACGACTACTGCAACTCTGTAACGCTGATCCTGCCGCCTTCTCGACTGTTTTCCTGCTTGTGCATGCTGTGGGGGTAGCCTGCCTCCTCTCTGCACCAGAAGCTCCGAAGAAATCTCCCGTGGGGCGACGGAATCTTCCCCCTGCAACCGCAGGCACCAAAAAGCTGCATTACCGGTCCCTTGGGTCTCCTCTCAGCACGACGAGCGAGGTCCCTCGAATCCAGCGACTCTGTCCAAGTGACCCCCACAGTCCAGTGACTCTTCAGTCCAAGTTTGGTGGAGGTAAGTCCTTGCCTCACCTCGCTGGGCTGCATTGCTGGGAACCGCGACTTTGCAAGCTATTCCGGCCCCTGTGCACTTCCGGCGGAAATCCTTTGTGCACAGCCAAGCCTGGGTCCACGGCACTCTAACCTGCATTGCACGACTTTCTAAGTTGGTCTCCGGCGACGTGGGACTCCTTTGTGCAACTTCGGCGAGCACCGTTTCACGCATCCTCGTAGTGCCTGTTTCTGGCACTTCTCCGGGTGCCACCTGCTTCAGTGAGGGCTCTTTGTCTTGCTCGACGTCCCCTCTCTCTTCAGGTCCAATTTGCGACCTCCTGGTCCCTCCTGGGCCCCAGCAGCGTCCAAAAAACACCAAACGCATGATTTGCGCCTAGCAAGGCTTGTTGGCGTCTTTTCGGCGGGAAAACACTTCTGCACAACTTTCCACGGCGAGAGGAATCCGTCCACCAAAGGGGAAGTCTCTAGCCCTTTTTGTTCCTGCAGAAACCTCAGCTTCTTCTGTCCAGTCGAAGCTTCTTTGCACCCGCAGCTGTCATTTCCTGGGCATCTGCCCATCTCCGACTTGCTTGTGACTTTTGGACTTGGTCCCCTTGTTCCACAGGTACCCTAGATTGGAAATCCACAGTTGTTGCATTGCTGGTTTGTGTCTTTCCTGCATTATTCCTCTAACACGACTGCTTTGTCCTTAGGGGAACTTTGGTGCACTTTGCACTCACTTTTCAGGGTCTTGGGGAGGGTTATTTTTCTAACTCTCACTATTTTCTAATAGTCCCAGCGACCCTCTACAAGGTCACATAGGTTTGGGGTCCATTCGTGGTTCGCATTCCACTTTTGGAGTATATGGTTTGTGTTTCCCCATTGCATCCTATTGTAACTATACATTGTTTGCACTGTTTTCTAAGACTATACTGCATATTTTTGCTATTGTGTATATATATCTTGTGTATATTTCCTATCCTCTCACTGAGGGTACACTCTAAGATACTTTGGCATATTGTCATAAAAATAAAGTACCTTTATATTTAGTATAACTGTGTATTGTGTTTTCTTATGATATTGTGCATATGACACTAAGTGGTACTGTAGTAGCTTCACACGTCTCCTAGTTCAGCCTAAGCTGCTCTGCTAAGCTACCATTATCTATCAGCCTAAGCTGCTAGACACCCTATACACTAATAAGGGATAACTGGGCCTGGTGCAAGGTGCAAGTACCCCTTGGTACTCACTACAAGCCAGCCCAGCCTCCTACATTGGTTGTGCAGTGGTGGGATAAGTGCTTGAGACTACTTACCACTCTTGTCATTGTACTTTTCATAAGAGAAAAATATACAAAACAAGGTCAGTGTATATACACATAGCCAAAAATATTTTTGCATTTCCTCTTTTCACTCTTTTCTAAGTGCTGAAAAGTACTTCTAAACTTTCAAAAAGTTCTTAAAAGTTTAAAAAGTTTTTTCTGTCTTTCCAAAAAGTTCTGAAAACTTTTTTCTCTTTTTCTATCACTTTAACTCTCTCTAAAAAATGTCTGGCACAGGCCAAAGTGTTGATCTGTCCAAACTTGCATATGACAACCTTAGCTGGAAAAGAGCAAGGAGTCTCTGTATAGAGAGAGTTTTGAGTGTAGGGAAGAATCCTTCCTTGGAACTGTTACTTAACATGCTTAGAGAACAGGATAAGGCCATAGGTGCCCCATCTGTTGAAAAAGTACCTAATAGTTCTCAATCTGATTCAGGGACTCCCCCAGGAAAAGATTCAGGAAATAAACTTCCTAGCCTGCCCATTACTAGACAATCTAGCATAGATGGTAATGATGATGAGCCACACCATAGAAATAGTGTTGTCTCACATCATAGCAAAAGCATATATTCTCACCATACTGGTAGTAATGTTTCTGTTAACCAAGCTGTTAGGGTGCCTTCTGTAAGGGACAGGTCTCCTTCTGTTCATTCCCATCATAGCTCTGCTTCTAGAAATGTCCCTCCCACCAACCCTGATGACAGAATGTTAGAGAGGGAACTCAATAAGTTGAGGGTGGAACAAACCAGACTGAAGCTTAAAAAGCAACAGCTGGATTTGGATAGACAGACTTTTGAATTAGAGAAGGAAAGACAGAAGTTGGGTTTAGAAACCCATGGTGGCAGCAGCAGTATTCCCCATAGTCATCCTGCAAAAGAGCATGATTCCAGGAATCTGCACAAGATAGTTCCCCCTTATAAGGAGGGGGATGACATTAACAAGTGGTTTGCTGCACTTGAGAGGGCCTGTGTTGTACAGGATGTCCCTCAAAGGCAGTGGGCTGCTATCCTATGGCTATCATTTAGTGGAAAAGGTAGGGATAGGCTCCTTACTGTGAAAGAAAATGATGCTAATAATTTCCAAGTTCTTAAGAATGCACTCCTGGATGGTTATGGCTTAACCACTGAACAGTACAGGATAAAGTTCAGAGAGACCAAAAAGGAGTCTTCACAAGACTGGGTTGATTTCATTGACCATTCAGTGAAGGCCTTGGAGGGGTGGTTACATAGCAGTAAAGTTACTGATTATGACAGGCTGTATAACTTAATCCTGAGAGAGCATATTCTTAATAATTGTGTGTCTGATTTGTTGCACCAGTACTTGGTGGACTCTGATCTGACCTCTCCCCAAGAATTGGGAAAGAAGGCAGACAAATGGGTCAGAACAAGAGTGAACAGAAAAGTTCATACAGGGGGTGACAAAGATGGCAACAAAAAGAAGGATGGTAAGCCTTCAGACAAGGGTGGGGACAAATCTAAAAATGAGTCTTCATCAGGCCCACAAAAACACTCTGGTGGGGGTGGTGGGTCCAAATCCTCCTTTAATCAGAACAAGGAAAAGAAACCATGGTGCTATTTATGTAAAATAAAAGGCCATTGGACAACAGATCCCAGTTGTCCAAAGAAAGGCACCACAGCTCCTACCACTACAACCCCTACTGCTACACCTAGTGTCCCTACTAATAACAGTGGTGGTGGGAGCAAACCTACTAATAGCCAATCCAAGGGAGTAGCTGGGCTCACTTTTGGAAATTTAGTTGGGGTTGGTCTGATTAGGGAGACCACAGAAGCTACTTTAGTCTCTGAAGGGGCTATTGATTTAGCCACTTTGGTTGCTTGCCCCCATAACTTGGAGAAGTACAAGCAACTAACCCTAATAAATGGTGTTGAGGTCCAGGCCTACAGGGACACAGGTGCCAGTGTCACAATGGTGATTGAGAAACTGGTGCACCCTGAACAACACATACTTGGACACCAGTACCAAGTAACCGATGCTCACAACATAACACAAAGCCACCCCATGGCTGTTGTAAATCTCAACTGGGGGGGGGGGTAACTGGTCCAAAGAAAGTTGTGGTAGCTTCAGATTTACCTGTAGACTGTCTATTAGGGAATGATTTGGAGACATCAGCTTGGTCAGATGTGGAGTTGGAGGCCCATGCAGCAATGCTGGGCATCCCAGGGCATATTTTTGCTTTGACAAGGGCTCAGGCCAAAAAGCAAAAAGGACAGGGAAGCTTGGATCCTGGAACAATGGACCAAGTGCTCCCTAAAGCTAGGGCTAGTAGAAGCAAACCACTTCCTACTATCCCTCCCTCTACAGTGGATTCTACTTCTGAGGAAGAAGAATTCCCTCCCTGTGCAGAACCTACACCAGAGGAGCTGGAAGCAGACACTGCTGAGCTTTTGGGTGAAGGGGGGCCTGCCAGAGAGGAGCTGAGTGTGGCACAGCAAACCTGTCCCACATTAGAGGGTCTCAGACAGCAAGCTGTCAAACAGGCTAATGGGGATGTCAGTGACTCTCACAGAGTTTACTGGGAGGACAACCTCTTGTACACTGAGCATAGGGATCCTAAACCTGGAGCTGCCAGGAGATTAGTGATTCCTCAGGAGTACAGAAAGTTCCTCCTAACACTGGCACATGACATTCCCTTAGCTGGGCATCTAGGACAAATGAAAACTTGGGACAGGCTTGTTCCCCTGTTTCATTGGCCTAGAATGTCTGAGGACACAAATGAATTTTGTAAGTCCTGTGAAACCTGTCAAGCCAGTGGCAAGACAGGTGGCACCCCAAAGGCACCCCTTATCCCACTGCCTGTGGTTGGGGTTCCCTTTGAAAGGGTAGGGGTTGACATAGTTGGCCCCCTTGACCCTCCTACTTCTTCAGGCAATAGGTTTATCTTGGTGGTAGTGGACCATGCCACAAGATATCCTGAAGCTATTCCTTTAAGGACCACTACAGCACCTGCAGTGGCAAAGGCCCTCCTGGGAATATTTTCAAGGGTGGGCTTCCCAAAGGAAGTGGTATCAGACAGGGGAAGCAATTTCATGTCTGCATACTTAAAGGCCATGTGGAAGGAGTGTGGTGTAACGTACAAGTTCACAACACCCTATCATCCACAAACAAATGGACTGGTGGAGAGATTTAATAAAACTCTCAAAGGCATGATTATGGGTCTCCCTGAAAAACTCCGCAGGAGATGGGATATCCTCCTACCATGCCTCCTTTTTGCCTACAGGGAGGTACCCCAGAAAGGAGTGGGCTTCAGCCCCTTTGAACTTCTTTTTGGACACCCTGTTAGGGGTCCACTCACACTTGTAAAGGAGGGTTGGGAACAACCTTTAAAAGCTCCTAAGCAGGATATTGTGGATTATGTACTTGGCCTCAGATCAAGGATGGCTGAGTACATGAAAAAGGCCAGTACAAACCTTCAGGCCAGCCAAGAGCTCCAGAAGCAATGGCATGATCAGAAGGCTGTTTTGGTTCAGTACCAACCAGGGCAGAAAGTGTGGGTCTTGGAGCCTGTGGCCCTAAGAGCACTCCAAGATAAATGGAGTGGACCCCACACAATTGTTGAAAAGAAGGGTGAAGTCACCTACTTGGTTGACTTAGGCACTGCCAGGAGTCCCCTTAGGGTGCTCCATGTCAACCGCCTGAAACCCTACTATGACAGGGCTGATCTCACCCTGCTCATGGCAACTGATGAGGGACAGGAAGAAGACAGTGATCCTCTACCTGATCTCTTCTCTTCCACAGAACAAGATGCTCTTGTGGAAGGTGTAGTTTTGGCTGATTGTCTTACTGCTGAGCAGAAAGATAATTGCATAAATCTCCTAGGACAATTTTCAGAACTCTTCTCTACTGTGCCAGGCACCACTTCTTGGTGTGAGCACACTATAGATACTGGAGACAGTTTACCTGTCAAAAGTAAGATCTATAGGCAGCAATACCATGTCAGGGACTGCATAAAGCAAGAAGTTCAGAAAATGTTGGAACTAGGAGTGGTTGAGCACTCTGACAGTCCATGGGCTTCTCCTGTGTACTGGTACCAAAACCCAATTCTAAAGATGTAAAGAAGGAAATGAGGTTTTGTGTAGACTATAGAGGTCTCAACTTGGTAACCAAAACTGATGCTCACCCTATACCCAGGGCAGATGAGCTCATAGATACACTGGCATCTGCCAAGTATCTAAGCACTTTTGATTTGACTGCGGGGTATTGGCAGATCAAATTGTCAGAAGATGCTAAACCTAAGACTGCATTTTCTACCATTGGAGGACATTACCAGTTTACTGTAATGCCTTTTGGTTTGAAAAATGCACCTGCCACTTTTCAGAGGTTGGTGAACACAGTCCTGCAAGGGCTGGAAGCTTTCAGTGCAGCATATTTGGACGATATAGCTGTCTTTAGCTCCAGCTGGGATGATCACCTGGTCCACCTATGGAAAGTTTTGGAGGCTCTGCAAAAGGCAGGCCTCACTATCAAGGCTTCAAAGTGCCAGATAGGGCAGGGTAAGGTGGTTTATCTGGGACACCTTGTTGGTGGGGAACAGATTGCACCACTTCAGGGGAAAATCCAAACTATTATTGATTGGGTTCCCCCTACCACTCAGACTCAGGTGAGAGCCTTCCTAGGCCTCACTGGGTATTACAGGAGGTTCATTAAGAACTATGGCTCCATTGCAGCCCCTCTTAATGACCTCACATCCAAGAAAATGCCTAAAAAGGTATTATGGACAGCAAGCTGTCAGAAAGCTTTTGAGGAGCTGAAGCAGGCCATGTGCTCTGCACCTGTCCTGAAAAGCCCTTGTTACTCTAAAAAATTATATGTCCAAACTGATGCATCTGAATTAGGAGTAGGGGCAGTCCTATCACAAATTAATTCTGAGGGCCAGGATCAACCTGTTGCTTTTCTTAGTAGAAGGTTGACCCCTAGAGAAAAGCGTTGGTCTGCCATTGAGAGGGAGGCCTTTGCTGTGGTCTGGGCTCTGAAGAAGTTGAGGCCATACCTGTTTGGCACTCACTTCATTGTTCAGACAGACCACAAACCTCTACTTTGGCTAAAACAAATGAAAGGTGAAAATCCTAAATTGTTGAGGTGGTCCATATCCCTACAGGGAATGGACTATACAGTGGAACATAGACCTGGGAGTAGCCACTCCAATGCAGATGGACTCTCCAGATATTTCCACTTAGACAATGAAGACTCATCAGGTCATGACTAGTCTTATTGTCCTTCGTTTGGGGGGGGGGGTTGTGTAGGAAAGTACCATCTTGCCTGGCATGTTACCCCCATTTTTCACTGTATATATGTTGTTTTAGTTGTATGTGTCACTGGGACCCTGGTAACCCAGGGCCCCAGTGCTCATAAGTGTGCCTGAATGTGTTACCTGTGTAGTGACTAACTGTCTCACTGAGGCTCTGCTAATCAGAACCTCAGTGGTTATGCTCTCTCATTTCTTTCCAAATTGTCACTAACAGGCTAGTGACCATTTTTACCAATTTACATTGGCTTACTGGAACACCCTTATAATTCCCAGGTATATGGTACTGAGGTACCCAGGGTATTGGGGTTCCAGGAGATCCCTATGGGCTGCAGCATCTCTTTTGCCACCCATAGGGAGCTCTGACAATTCTTACACAGGCCTGCCACTGCAGCCTGAGTGAAATAACGTCCACGTTATTTCACAGCCATTTTACACTGCACTTAAGTAACTTATAAGTCACCCATATGTCTAACCTTTACCTGGTAAAGGTTAGGTGCAAAGTTACTTAGTGTGAGGGCACCCTGGCACTAGCCAAGGTGCCCCCACATTGTTCAGAGCCAATTCCCTGAACTTTGTGAGTGCGGGGACACCATTACACGCGTGCACTACATATAGGTCACTACCTATATGTAGCTTCACAATGGTAACTCCGAATATGGCCATGTAACATGTCTATGATCATGGAATTGCCCCCTCTATGCCATCCTGGCATAGTTGGCACAATCCCATGATCCCAGTGGTCTGTAGCACAGACCCTGGTACTGCCAACCTGCCCTTCCTGGGGTTTCACTGCAGCTGCTGCTGCTGCCAACCCCTCAGACAGGCATCTGCCCTCCTGGGGTCCAGCCAGGCCTGGCCCAGGATGGCAGAACAAAGAACTTCCTCTGAGAGAGGGTGTGACACCCTCTCCCTTTGGAAAATGGTGTGAAGGCAGGGGAGGAGTAGCCTCCCCCAGCCTCTGGAAATGCTTTGTTGGGCACAGATGTGCCCAATTCTGCATAAGCCAGTCTACACCGGTTCAGGGACCCCTTAGCCCCTGCTCTGGCGCGAAACTGGACAAAGGAAAGGGGAGTGACCACTCCCCTGACCTGCACCTCCCCTGGGAGGTGTCCAGAGCTCCTCCAGTGTGCTCCAGACCTCTGCCATCTTGGAAACAGAGGTGCTGCTGGCACACTGGGCTGCTCTGAGTGGCCAGTGCCACCAGGTGACGTCAGAGACTCCTTGTGATAGGCTCCTTCAGGTGTTAGTAGCCTATCCTCTCTCCTAAGTAGCCAAACCCTCTTTTCTGGCTACTTAGGGTCTCTGTCTCTGGGGAACTTTAGATAACGAATGCAAGAGCTCATCCGAGTTCCTCTGCATCTCCCTCTTCACCTTCTGATAAGGAAACGACTGCTGACCGCGCTGGAAGCCTGCAAACCTGCAACATAGTAGCAAAGACGACTACTGCAACTCTGTAACGCTGATCCTGCTGCCTTCTCGACTGTTTTCCTGCTTGTGCATGCTGTGGGGGTAGCCTGCCTCCTCTCTGCACCAGAAGCTCTGAAGAAATCTCCCGTGGGTCGACGGAATCTTCCCCCTGCAACCGCAGGCACCAAAAAGCTGCATTACCGGTCCCTTGGGTCTCCTCTCAGCACGACGAGCGAGGTCCCTCGAATCCAGCGACTCTGTCCAAGTGACCCCCACAGTCCAGTGACTCTTCAGTCCAAGTTTGGTGGAGGTAAGTCCTTGCCTCACCTCGCTGGGCTGCATTGCTGGGAACTGTGACTTTGCAAGCTACTCCGGCCACTGTGCACTTCCGGCGGAAATCCTTTGTGCACAGCCAAGCCTGGGTCCACGGCACTCTAACCTGCATTGCACGACTTTCTAAGTTGGTCTCCGGCAACGTGGGACTCCTTTGTGCAACTTCGGCGAGTACCATTTCACGCATCCTCGTAGTGCCTGTTTCTGGCACTTCTCCGGGTACTACCTGCTTTCGTGAGGGCTCTTTGTCTTGCTCGACGTCCCCTCTCTCTTCAGGTCCAATTTGCGACCTCCTGGTCCCTCCTGGGCCCCAGCAGCTCTAAAAAAATGCCAAACGCACAATTTGCGCCTAGCAAGGCTTGTTGGCGTCCTTTCGGCGGGAAAACACTTCTGCACGACTCTCCATGGCAAGAGGAATCCGTCCACCAAAGGGGAAGTCTCTAGCCCTTTTTGTTCCTGCAGAAACCTCAGCTTCTTCTGTCCAGTCGAAGCTTCTTTGCACCCGCAGCTGGCATTTCCTGGGCATCTGCCCATCTCCGACTTGCTTGTGACTTTTGGACTTGGTCCCCTTGTTCCACAGGTACCCTAGATTGGAAATCCACAGTTGTTGCATTGCTGGTTTGTGTCTTTCCTGCATTATTCCTCTAACACGACTGCTTTGTCCTTAGGGGAACTTTGGTGCACTTTGCACTCACTTTTCAGGGTCTTGGGGAGGGTTATTTTTCTAACTCTCACTATTTTCTAATAGTCCCAGCGACCCTCTACAAGGTCACATAGGTTTGGGGTTCATTCGTGGTTCGCATTCCACTTCTGGAGTATATGGTTTGTGTTGCCCCTATCCCTATGTTTCCCCATTGCATCCTATTGTAACTATACATTGTTTGCACTGTTTTCTAAGACTATACTGCATATTTTTGCTATTGTGTATATATATCTTGTGTATATTTCCTATCCTCTCACTGAGGGTACACTCTAAGATACTTTGGCATATTGTCATAAAAATAAAGTACCTTTATTTTTAGTATAACTGTGTATTGTGTTTTCTTATGATATTGTGCATATGACACTAAGTGGTACTGTAGTAGCTTCACACGTCTCCTAGTTCAGCCTAAGCTGCTCTGCTAAGCTACCATTATCTATCAGCCTAAGCTGCTAGACACCCTATACACTAATAAGGGATAACTGGGCCTGGTGCAAGGTGCAAGTACCCCTTGGTACTCACTACAAGCCAGTCCAGCCTCCTACAGTTGGGTGCCACGTTACTTAGTGTGTGGGCACCCTGGCACTAGCCAAGGTGCCCCCACATTGTTCAGGGCAATTGCCCCGGACTTTGTGAGTGCGGGGACACCATTACACGCGTGCCCTATGTGTAGCGTCACAATGGTAACTCCGAACATGGCCATGTAACATGTCTAAGATCATGGAATTGTCACCCCAATACCATTCTGGTATTGGGGAGACAATTCCATGATCCCCCGGGTCTCTAGCACAGAACCAGGGTACCGCCAAACTGCCTTTCTGGGGTTTCACTGCAGCTGCGGCTGCTGCCAACCCCTCAGACAGGTTTCTGCCCCCCTGACCTGCACCTCCCAGGGGAGGTGCCCAGAGCTCCTCCAGTGTGCTCCAGAGCTCTGCCATCTTGGAAACAGACGTGCTGCTGGCACACTGGACTGCTCTGAGTGGCCAGTGCAGGCAGGTGACGTCAGAGACTCCTTCTGATAGGCTCTTACCTGTTTTGCAGGCCTATCCTCCTTCCTAGGTAGCCAAACCTCCTTTTAGGGTCTCTGCTTTGGGAAATTCTTTAGATAACGAATGCAAGAGCTCATCAGAGTTCCTCTGCATCTCTCTCTTCACCTTCTGCCAAAGGATCGATCGCTGACTGCTCAGGACGCCTGCAAAACCGCAACAAAGTAGCAAAGACGACTACTGCAACCTGCCGCTTTCTCGTCTGTTTCCTGGTGGTGCATGCTCTGGGGGTAGTTGCCTTCTTCTTGCACCAGAAGCTCTGAAGAAATCTCCTGTTGGACGGCGGAATCCTCCCCCTGCAAACCGCAGGCACCAAAAGACTGCATCACCGGTCCTCTGGTTCCCCTCTTAGTACGCCGAGCGTGGTCCCTGGAACTCAGCAACTCTGTCCAAGTGACTCCCACAGTCCAGTGACTCTTCAGTCCAAGTCTGGTGGAGGTAAGTCCTTGCCTCTTCATGCTAGACTGCATTGCTGGGTACCGCTCCGGCTCCTGTGCACTCCTCCAGGATTTTCTTTGTGCACAGCCAAGCCTGGGTCCCTGACACTCTAACCTGCAGTGCACAACCTTCTGAGTTGTCCTCGGGCGTCGTGGGAATCCCTTTTGTGACTTCGGGTGGACTCCGGTTCACTCCTCTTCCAAGTGCCTGTCCGGGTACTTCTGCGGGTGCTGCCTGCTTCTGTGAGGGCTCCCTAACTTGCTGGGCGACCCCTCTGTCTCCTCCTCCAAGTGGCGACATCCTGGTCCCTCCTGGGCCACAGCAGCACCCAAAAACCTCTACTGCGACCCTTGCGGCTAGCAAGGCTTGTTTGCGGTCTTTCTGCGTGGGAACACCTCTGCAAGCTTCACCGCGACGTGGGACATCCATCCTCCAAAGGGGAAGTTCCTAGTCCTCTTCTTTCTTGCAGAACTCCAAGCTTCTTCCAACAGATGGCAGCTTCCTTACACCCTCAGCTGGCATTTCCTGGGCTCCTGCCCACTCTCGACACTGGCGCGACTATTGGACTTGGTCCCCTTGTCCTACAGGTACTCAGGTCCGGAAATCCACTGTTGTTGCATTGCTGGTGTTTGTTCTTCCTGTAGAATCCCCCTATCACGACTTCTGTGCTCTCTGGGGGTAGTAGGTGCACTTTAACCTACCTTTCAGGGTCTTGGGGTGGGCTATTTTTCTAACCCTCACTGTTTTCTTACAGTCCCAACGACCCTCTACAAGCTCACATAGGTTTGGGGTCCATTCGTGGTTCACATTCCACTTTTGGAGTATATGGTTTGTGTTGCCCCTATACCTATGTGCTCCTATTGCAACCTATTGTAATTCTACACCTTTTGCATTACTTTTCTTGCTATTACTTACCTAATTTTGGTTTGTGTACATATATCTTGTGTATATAACTTATCCTCATACTGAGGGTACTCACTGAGATACTTTTGGCATATTGTCATAAAAATAAAGTACCTTTATTTTTAGCACTTCTGTGTATTGTGTTTTCTTATGATATTGTGCATATGACACCAGTGGTATAGTAGGAGCTTTGCATGTCTCCTAGTTCAGCCTAAGCTGCTTTGCCATAGCTACCTTCTATCAGCCTAAGCTGCTAGAAACACCTCTTCTACACTAATAAGGGATAACTGGACCTGGCACAGAGTGTAACTACCCTTGGTATCCACTATAAGCCAGGCCAGCCTCCTACATTGTTCTTTGCAGACTTGGTTGGTTGCTGCAAAATCCCAAAAACGAGGTGTAGTGTATCCTAAGGGAACTTGCAGTACTTTACTCCTGCTTTTCTTGGCTCCGGGGTGGGGTAATTTACTTACCTTTACTGTATTCTTACTCCCCCAGCGATTCTGCACACACTATACTTGTCTAGGGGGGTATTTGTGATTCACATTCCACTTTTTAGGTCGTGCTTAGGCAGCGCGCATGCGCTGTCTCTCAGACTGTTGTAATTGCTCTGTCGGCTTTATGCCCACCTACTGGCTTGTTATTGGCTGTGTGCTTGTTATAATTATTCTTTGTTTGCTATTGGTTTCTGGCATGCATTTGTCATGCCTCCCTTCATGTTTATCCCTCCCAAAGCGCAGCGACCAAGTACAATCTTCTTACACAGGTTTCCTTTTTTAGATGTTTGTGGAAAAAATTTTTTTAGTATTTGTTCGCACTGTAGAGATCAGTCTGATAAGCGCCGGTTGTGCGTTGCCTTTAACTTGTGTTTGCACAGCTTTGGTTAGTACATTTTAAAACGTGTTTAAAAATAACAGTGCGCGCATTGTTTTATTGTTATTCAATGTTTGAACAGTTTCGGTTATTATTAATTATTTTGCAATACATGCTTTTTTACACAAACACGCTCTCACGCACATACACACATATTTCTCCTACACAGAAGCGGTCTTTTTTACACACACGTACTGTGTCTCAGACACATCACTCACAGAGACATTCAGATGTATTTTACTTTACGTTTACACCATGTGAGGTCAACATCGTAGTGTGGGCTTTGCTTTTCACATAGTGTTTTTTTTTTCTTTTTGGTTTAGTAATTTTTAAAACAAACTTAAATATAGCACTGCGTGTATTAGCTTTCATCTAGTTTTTGTAGTTTTACTTAGGTTAGTAAACTTAAAAACGTGCTTAAATATAGCAGTGTACGCATTTGTTTTCGTCGCGTATGCACAGTCTTAATTATTATTAATTACCTTGCAGCTATATTAGTCAAAGGTTCCGTGCTTATTTTAGTTTTTATAACAAACACACGCTCTCTCACATACATACGCACATCTTCTCTCCCACACAATTGTTTTTTCTTTTTATCTCACACACAAACTGTTTTTATTTTTTTGTTCTCTTTCCAGCTTTCTCATTTATACAGCACTTTATTTTTTTCTGTCTCTCTCCTTCTCTCTGTCACACACTGCACCAACTTTTTGACATACACACTGTCTCTCTCTCTCACTATATCCTCTCTTTCTTTCACACACACATACGCCCTGTTACTTCAACAAGCTCTCACTCACATACATACATCCTTTTTGTAACACACACGGGTTCTCTCATACACACACATGCTCTGTCTCACACACATCACTCACAGAGACATTCATATAGAGTTTATTCAAAGTTTTCACCATGTCAGGTTAATACCGCAGCGTGCACTTTGCCTTTGATCTTGTGTTTGCACAGTTTCTGTTATTAATTGCCTTGCTTCCATATTATGCAGTGTTTATGTGCTGTAAATTGACAAATCTTGACAGTGTCAGCACAGTTCTAATTACACACTGACCCTACTTCAAACACTGCCAGTACAGGCTTAGTTGTCCTTGCTTAATATTTTCGTATGTATTGGCATTTTTAGAAGACAAGTGCTATCGTAAACTTTTACGTTACTTCCGCACAGCTTAAAATATCACGTTACGGCTCAGCTGTGCCTGTTTAAACTTTATTATTTATTAACATTTATTTAAAGCCTATTAGTGACAACCTTGTATTTTGGTAAGCATTTGCACAGCTTAAAATAATCCTATTTACAACTCGGCCTTCTATTATGCGGAGGCACATTTTTATTGAATTACTAATGGTGGTTCAGTTATTTTTTAGGCACCAGTATTGCACAGTTTTTGATAATCTTTTATTATTACCAAACAACCTGTAAAAGCAAGTCGATTGATGTGCATCATGATAATCTGAAGCCTTTGAAGGTTACTTTTGATCCTTAAAGGCATGTGCCGCTAGTTTGTTCAAAGGAACAAAAGCAATTTAGGCACAAAGAAAGAGTCTGCAGTGGCCAGACAGGGTTCAGTCGTTTGTTGATGTGTTGAGAAAGACATTGCTTACCTTCAGTTGCAAGAGAATTAGCACAGCTTTAAAGATCGTTATCATGAACCTAAACAGCAGATTTGGATGTTGATGGTGATGTTTACACTTTGCTAATTCTCTCTTCACTGAAGACCAGTGGGATCTTTGATGAATACAGCCTAGTTTTTAAAAATGTCACACCACTCCAGACTCTGTCCTTATTTTTGTTTAGTAATTTTATAAACGTTTGTAAATCTAGCAGGGTATAGGTTGCCTTTTTTATCGTGTTTGCGCATTTTTAGTTTTAACATTGGAAATAATGTCTACATTTAACATTGCGCTATTTGTGTATTCTGTAAGGTATGCACAGATTTAGTTAGTACATTTCGAAACGTTCAAATATAACATCGCGTGCATATGCATTTCGCTTTGGTTGGCCCTGTTTTAGGGATTAAGGCGGTCATTACGAACCTGGCGGTTCTGCCCACCATGCTGGCAGTGGCGGCTGAAGCCGCCAGCCGGCATGGCAGGCCGAACCGCCACATAATGAAATGGTTGACGGCTGCCAGCAGCAGCCATGACCCACCGTCATGCTGCCGCCGCCAGGCAGCCTGCAACGGGATGAAACACCATCCGCCAGAGTAGCTGCGCTACCCTGCAGATAATGTTTCATATGCTGCCACCCTTTTCCTGGTGGGATATCCTGCCAGGATAGGGCTGGCGGAGGGGGTGCCCCATGCACTTTGCATGGGCAGTGCAGGGGCCCCAATTTACGAGCAGTGACATGCACGATGGGTGCTGCTGCACCCGTCGCACACCAACATGGAGCTGCCCTCAATGTTTCAGCCGTGTTCCTCGCCAGGCCAGCGGGCGGAGACACTGTCTCCGCCCGCCGGCCTGGCGGGGAAAACATTATACGGCCGGCGGATTTTCCAGGAGGCTGGCGGTCGATGAAAAGACCGCCAGCCTGAACACAGCGGGAAATCCCGCTGTGTTCAAAATTACGGCATAAATATCTTGCAGTGATACCATGCTAAGTTACTGTGCCCTTACATTGGTCTTAATAACACACACACACTCTTTCACACATACATGCTCTCACAAACATACACACATCCTCTTTCCAACACATATGTTTTTCTCTCCATCTCTATAACACATACACTCTCCCTGTCTTTCTTTCTATCTGTCTCTTTCCATCTGTTTTATTCACACAGCACTTTGTCCCTTTCTTTCTCTCTAGCCCACACTCCCTTACACACAGCACTATTTCTCTCGCACAAACACTGTCTCTATTTTTCAACTTATCTTTCCTTTTTCTTTAATAGATACACACACATAGAAGATTTCACGCACATACACACATCCTTTCTCACATACACACGTGCTCTCTTTTACACACACATACTATGTCTCAAAAACATCACTCACAGATACATTTTATTATAAATTTACACCATGTCAGGTCGACATTAGTGCGCGCTTTTTTTTCATATCGTGTTTTCTGTTTTTTCGTTTAGAAATCTTTAAACGTACTTAAATATAGCACTATGCGCATTAAGGTTCATCTGGTGTTTGCATTGTTACTTTGGGTCGTAATTTTTAAAACGTGATTAGATATAGTAGCGCGTGCATTTGTTTTTATCGCATTTGCACAGTTTGGAATAATAATTAGCTTGCAGCTATATTAGTCAAAAATTCTGTGCCGTTCCATTAGTTCTTATAACACACACACGCTCTCTCACATAAACCCTCTCTCACGGACATACACACATCCTCTCTCTCACACCATCGGTTTTTATCTCTCTCGCACACACAAATTATTTTTCTGTTTTTGGTCTATTTCTCACTTTCTCATTCACACAGCACTCTCTTTCTGTCTCTCTCTTTCCCTCTTTCACACACTTCACTAACTTTTTCACATACATACTGTCTCTCTCTCTCACTATATCCTCTCTTTCTTTCACACACACATACGCTCTGTTACTTATACAAGCTCTCACTCACATACATACATCCTTTTTGTAATACACACGAGCGCTCTCTCTTACACACATGTGCTGTCTCTCACACATCACTCACAGAGACATTAATATAGAGTTTATTCTAAATTTTGACCATGTCAGGTTAATACTGCAGAGCGCGCTTTGTCTTTCATCTTGTGTTTCCACAGTCTTGGTTATTAATTAACTCGCTGCCATAATATGCAGAGTTTTCGTGCTGTTAATTCACAAAATTTGACAATGTCCGCATAGTTTTAACTATACACTGACACAATTTTAAACACTGCCAGTAGATGCTTAGTTGCGCTTGCTTAATATTTTCGTATGTATTGTCATTTTTAAAAGACCACAAGTTCTCTCGTAAACTTTTACTTCAGTTCCGCACAGTTTAAAATAACACCAGTTACGGTTTAGCTGTGCCTGTTTAAACCTTATTATTTATTAACATCAATTTAAAGACCATTAGTGACAACTTTGTAGTTCGCACAGCTTAAAATATTCTTATTTACAACTCAGCCTTCCAGTATACAGAGGCACATTTTACTTAAATACATGCCTACTTTTTTCCAAGGAAGAAAAGAAATTTAGCCACAAAGAAAGGGTCTGCAGTAGCCAGACAGAGTTCTGTAGTTTGTTGATGTGTTTTGGAAGATATGCCTAGCTTCAGTGGGAAGAGAATTAGCACAGCTTTAAAGATCGTTATCATGAACCTAAACCGCAGGTGCGGATGTTGAAGGTGGTGCTCACAACTATGCTAATTCTCTCTTCACTGAAGACGACCGGGATCTTTGATGAATACAGCCTAGTTTTTTTCACAATTTCACACCACATCAGACATTGTCCTTATTTTCGTTTAACAATTTTATAAACGTTTGTAAATCTAGCAGGGTATAGTTTGCCTTTTATATCTGTTTGCTCATTTTTAGTTTTAACGTTGGAAATAATGCCTAAATTTAACATTGCTCTTTTTGTGTTTTCTGTAAGGTATGAACAGATTTAGTTAGAAAATTTCGAGACATGTTTAAGTATAACATCGCCCGCATGTGCATTTCACTTCGGTTGGTCCACTTTTACGGATTAAGGGGGTCATCCTGACCCCCGCCGGCGGTGGAAGACGCCGGCCTGGCGGGAACCGCCAGAAGACCGTACCGCGGTCAAAAGACCGCGGCGGTCATTCTGACTTTCCCGCTGGGCTGGCGGGCGACCGCCAAAAGGCCGCCCGCCCGCCCAGCGGGAAAGCACCAGCAACGTGGAGGCCGGCTCCGAATGGAGCCGGCGGAGTTGCTGGTGTGCGACGGGTGCAGTTGCACCCCTCACGATTTTCAGTGTCTGCCAAGCAGACACTGAAAATCCTAATGGGGCCCTGTTAGGGGGCCCCACGACACCCGTTCCCGCCATCCTGGTGTGAGAAGGTAGCCTCTTTCTAGCCTTGTTACCCCCACTTTTGGCCTGTTTGTGAGTGTATGTAAGGGTGTTTGTCACTGTTTTCACTGTCTCACTGAGATCCTGATAGCCAGGCCTCAGTGCTCATAGTGAAAACACTATGTTTTCAGTATGTTTGTTATGTGTCACTGGGATCCTGCTGGTCAGGACCCCAGTGCTCATAGGTTTGTGGCCTATATGTATGTGTCACTGGGACCCTGTCACACAGGGCCCCAGTGCTCATAGGTGTGCATGTATATGTTCCCTGTGTGGTGCCTAACTGTCTCACTGAGGCTCTGCTAACCAGAACCTCAGTGGTTATGCTCTCTCATTACTTTCAAATTGTCACTAACAGGCTAGTGACCAATTTTACCAATTTACATTGGCTTACTGGAACACCCTTATAATTCCCTAGTATATGGTACTGAGGTACCCAGGGTATTGGGGTTCCAGGAGATCCCTATGGGCTGCAGCATTTCTTTTGCCACCCATAGGGAGCTCTGACAATTCTTACACAGGCCTGCCACTGCAGCCTGAGTGAAATAACGTCCACGTTATTTCACAGCCATTTTACACTGCACTTAAGTAACTTATAAGTCACCTATATGTCTAACCTTTACCTGGTAAAGGTTAGGTGCAAAGTTACTTAGTGTGAGGGCACCCTGGCACTAGCCAAGGTGCCCCCACATTGTTCAGAGCCAATTCCCTGAACTTTGTGAGTGCGGGGACACCATTACACGCGTGCACTACATATAGGTCACTACCTATATGTAGCTTCACCATGGTAACTCCGAATATGGCCATGTAACATGTCTATGATCATGGAATTGCCCCCTCTATACCATCCTGGCATAGTTGGCACAATCCCATGATCCCAGTGGTCTGTAGCACAGACCCTGGTACTGCCAAACTGCCCTTCCTGGGGTTTCACTGCAGCTGCTGCTGCTGCCAACCCCTCAGACAGGCAGCTGCCCTCCTGGGGTCCAGCCAGGCCTGGCCCAGGATGGCAGAACAAAGAACTTCCTCTGAGAGAGGGTGTGACACCCTCTCCCTTTGGAAAATGGTGTGAAGGCAGGGGAGGAGTAGCCTCCCCCAGCCTCTGGAAATGCTTTGTTGGGCACAGAGGTGCCCAATTCTGCATAAGCCAGTCTACACCAGTTCAGGGACCCCTTAGCCCCTGCTCTGGCGCGAAACTGGACAAAGGAAAGGGGAGTGACCACTCCCCTGACCTGCACCTCCCCTGGGAGGTGTCCAGAGCTCCTCCAGTGTGCTCCAGACCTCTGCCATCTTGGAAACAGAGGTGCTGCTGGCACACTGGACTGCTCTGAGTGGCCAGTGCCACCAGGTGACGTCAGAGACTCCTGCTGATAGGCTCCTTCAGGTGTTAGTAGCCTTTCCTCTCTCCTAGGTAGCCAAACCCTCTTTTCTGGCTATTTAGGGTCTCTGTCTCTGGGGAAACTTTAGATAACGAATGCATGAGCTCAGCCGAGTTCCTCTGCATCTCCCTCTTCACCTTCTGATAAGGAATCGACCGCTGACCGCGCTGGAAGCCTGCAAACCTGCAACATAGTAGCAAAGACGACTACTGCAACTCTGTAACGCTGATCCTGCCGCCTTCTCGACTGTTTTCCTGCTTGTGCATGCTGTGGGGGTAGTCTGCCTCCTCTCTGCACCAGAAGCTCCAAAGAAATCTCCCGTGGGTCGACGGAATCTTCCCCCTGCAACCGCAGGCACCAAAAAGCTGCATTACCGGTCCCTTGGGTCTCCTCTCAGCACGACGAGCGAGGTCCCTCGAATCCAGCGACACCGTCCAAGTGACTCCCACAGTCCAGTGACTCTTCAGCCCAAGTTTGGTGAAGGTAAGTCCTTGCCTCACCTCGCTGGGCTGCATTGCTGGGAACCGCGACTTTGCAAGCTACTCCGGCCCCTGTGCACTTCCGGCGGAAATCCTTCGTGCACAGCCAAGCCTGGGTCCACGGCACTCTAACCTGCATTGCACGACTTTCTAAGTTGGTCTCCGGCGACGTGGGACTCCTTTGTGCAACTTCGGCGAGCACCGTTTCACGCATCCTCGTAGTGCCCGTTTCTGGCACTTCTCCGGGTGCTACCTGCTTCAGTGAGGGCTCTTTGTCTTGCTCGACGTCCCCTCTCTCTGCAGGTCCAATTTGCGACCTCCTGGTCCCTCCTGGACCCCAGCAGCGTCCAAAAACGCCAAACGCACGATTTGCGTGTAGCAAGGCTTGTTGGCGTCCATCCGGCGGGAAAACACTTCTGCACGACTCTCCAAGGCGTGGGGGATCCATCCTCCAAAGGGGAAGTCTCTAGCCCTTGTCGTTCCTGCAGTATTCACAGTTCTTCAGCCTAGTAAGAGCTTCTTTGCACCCACCGCTGGCATTTCTTGGGCATCTGCCCATCTCCGAGCTGCTTGTGACTTTTGGACTTGGTCCCCTTGTTCCACAGGTACCCTCAGTCAGGAATCCATCGTTGTGCATTGCTGATTTGTGTTTTCCTTGCATTTTCCCTCTAACACGACTATTTTGTCCTTAGGGGAACTTTGGTGCACTTTGCACTCACTTTTCAGGGTCTTGGGGAGGGTTATTTTTCTAACTCTCACTATTTTCTAATAGTCCCAGCGACCCTCTACAAGGTCACATAGGTTTGGGGTCCATTCGTGGTTCACATTCCACTTTTGGAGTATATGGTTTGTGTTGCCCCTATCCCTATGTTTCCCCATTGCATCCTATTGTAACTATACATTGTTTGCACTGTTTTCTAAGACTATACTGCATATTTTTGCTATTGTGTATATATATCTTGTGTATATTTCCTATCCTCTCACTGAGGGTACACTCTAAGATACTTTGGCATATTGTCATAAAAATAAAGTACCTTTATTTTTAGTATAACTGTGTATTGTGTTTTCTTATGATATTGTGCATATGACACTAGGTGGTACTGTAGTAGCTTCACACGTCTCCTAGTTCAGCCTAAGCTGCTCTGCTAAGCTACCATTATCTATCAGCCTAAGCTGCTAGACACCCTATACACTAATAAGGGATAACTGGGCCTGGTGCAAGGTGCAAGTACCCCTTGGTACTCACTACAAGCCAGTCCAGCCTCCTACATTGGTTGTGCAGTGGTGGGATAAGTGCTTGAGACTACTTACCACTCTTGTCATTGTACTTTTCATAAGAGAAAAATATACAAAACAAGGTCAGTGTATATACACATAGCCAAAAAGTTTTACATTTCCTCTTTTCACTCTTTTCTAAGTGCTGAAAAGTACTTCTAAAACTTTCAAAAAGTTCTTAAAAGTTTAAAAAGTTTTTTCTGTCTTTCCAAAAAGTTCTGAAAACTTTTTTCTCTTTTTCTATCACTTTAACTCTCTCTAAAAAATGTCTGGCACAGGCCAAAATGTTGAACTGTCCAAACTTGCATATGATCACCTTAGCTGGAAAGGAGCAAGGAGTCTCTGCATAGAGAGAGGTTTGAGTGTAGGGAAGAATCCTTCTTTAGAACTGTTAATTAATATGCTTATAGTACAGGATAAGGCCATAAGTGCCCAATCTGTAGAAAAAGTAGCTAATGGTTCTCAATCTGATCCAGGGACTCCCCCAGGAAAAGGTTCAGGAAAGAAACTTCTCAGCCTGCCCATTACTAGACAGTCTAGCATAGTTGGTACAGAGGTTGAATCACACCATACTGATGGTGTGCTCTCACATTATACTGGTAGCCAAGCTGTTAGGGTGCCCTCTGTAAGGGACAGGTCTCCTTCTGTTCATTCCCATCATACCTCTGTATCTAGAAATGTCCCTCCCACCCACCCTGATGACAGATTGTTAGAAAGGGAGCTCAATAGATTGAGAGTGGAGCAAACCAGACTGAAGCTCAAGAAGCAACAGCTGGATTTGGATAGACAGTCTTTAGAAATAGAGAGGGAAAGACAGAAGTTGGGTTTAGATACCCATGGTGGCAGCAGCAGTATTCCCCATAGTCATCCTGCAAAAGAGCATGATTCCAGGAATCTGCACAAGATAGTTCCCCCTTATAAGGAGGGGGATGACATTAACAAGTGGTTTGCTGCACTTGAGAGGGCCTGTGTTGTACAGGATGTCCCTCAAAGGCAGTGGGCTGCTATCCTATGGCTATCATTTAGTGGAAAAGGTAGGGATAGGCTCCTTACTGTGAAAGAAAATGATGCCAATAATTTTACAGTTCTTAAGAATGCACTCCTGGAGGGTTATGGCTTAACCACTGAACAGTACAGGATAAAGTTCAGAGAGACCAAAAAGGAGTCTTCACAAGACTGGGTTGATTTCATTGACCAGGCAGTGAAGGCCTTGGAGGGGTGGTTACATGGCAGTAAAGTTACTGATTATGACAGCCTGTATAACACAATCCTGAGAGAGCATATACTTAATAATTGTGTGTCTGATTTGTTGCACCAGTACCTGGTAGACTCTGATCTGACCTCTCCCCAAGAATTGGGAAAGAAGGCAGACAAATGGGTCAGAACAAGGGTGAACAGAAAAGTTCATACAGGGGGTGACAAAGATGGCAATAAGAAGAAAGATGGTGAAAAATCTCAAGATAAGCATGGGGATAAGGGTAAAACCAAAGATCCCACTTCAAATCTTAAACACTCTTCAGAGGGTGGGGATAAAACAAATTCTTCCTCTTCTTCCCAACCTGCACACATTAAAAAGCCTTGGTGCTTTGTGTGTAAAAATAGAGGCCATAGGCCAGGGGATAAGTCCTGTCCAGGTAAACCCCCTGAGCCTACCACCACTAATACATCAAGCTCTAGTGCCCCTAGCAGTAGTGGTACTAGTGGTGGGACTGCTGGCAACAGTCAAGCAAAGGGTGTAGTTGGGTTCACTTATGGGTCCATAGTGGAAACTGATGTAATCAGTCCCAAGACAGTTTCTGTCACACCTAGTGGCATTGGCCTTGCCACACTGGCTGCTTGTCCCCTTACAATGGATAAGTATAGGCAGACAGTTTCAATAAATGGTGTTGAGGCCTTGGCCTACAGGGACACAGGTGCCAGTTTCACTTTGGTGACTGAAAACCTAGTGCCTCCTGAACAACACATCATTGGACAACAGTATAAGATTATTGATGTCCATAACTCCACTAGGTTTCTTCCCTTAGCTATAATTCAGTTTAGTTGGGGTGGAGTTACTGGCCCTAAGCAGGTGGTGGTATCACCTAGCTTACCTGTAGACTGTCTCTTAGGTAATGACCTAGAGGCCTCAGGTTGGGCTGATGTAGAGTTTTATGCCCATGCAGCCATGCTGGGCATCCCTGAGGAATTGTTCCCTCTCATTTCAAGTGAAATGAAAAAGCAAAGGAGAGAAGGCCTGAAAACTCAGGATCCCTCTCCATCAACAGGTAAAAAGGGTATCACAGTATCCCCTAACCACCCTACCATTCAGGATACTATTCCTGTGGTGGGAGAAACCTCTCCTGGGGTGGCACCTGTTCCAAGGGAATCATCAGCTGGCAAAGCTGGACTCCCTGAGGTGGAAGTACCTCTCTGTGGGATAACTAACATTGGTGAGAAAAACAGCACCATTTTAGTTAACATGGAGCATCCCTCCAACCCTCCCAGAGAAACTTTAGTGCAGAAACCCTGCACTACCTCACAACACTTAGGACAGCATCCCTGCCCTAGTGTGGAGCTCATAGGACAGCATCCCTGCCCTGCTCCAACTCAAGAGAAACAGCATCCCTGTTCTCTCTTCCAGCCAGATGGACAAAGTTTTTGCCCAGCTATGGCTTTTCTGAGACAGCATCCCTGTCTGGCATTTCCATCACTACAAATAGGTTCAGTGGACAATTCCCACTGCTCTAAACTAAAACTTACTGATAGAAACTCTGAAAATACATCTTCACATTGTTGCTTAGCTAAAAAACTTCAAACAGGGTGGTTTACACCCCCACAGGGAAGTAACCATATAGTGGATGATAAAGGGAGTAACCAGTCTATTGCAGAGCTACTCTCTACTTATCACCACTTAGACAATAAAGTCTCAACTGGCCAAGGTTAGCCTTATTGTCCTTCGTTTGGGGGGGGGTTGTGTGAGAAGGTAGCCTCTTTCTAGCCTTGTTACCCCCACTTTTGGCCTGTTTGTGAGTGTATGTAAGGGTGTTTGTCACTGTTTTCACTGTCTCACTGAGATCCTGATAGCCAGGCCTCAGTGCTCATAGTGAAAACACTATGTTTTCAGTATGTTTGTTATGTGTCACTGGGATCCTGCTGGTCAGGACCCCAGTGCTCATAGGTTTGTGGCCTATATGTATGTGTCACTGGGACCCTGTCACACAGGGCCCCAGTGCTCATAGGTGTGCATGTATATGTTCCCTGTGTGGTGCCTAACTGTCTCACTGAGGCTCTGCTAACCAGAACCTCAGTGGTTATGCTCTCTCATTACTTTCAAATTGTCACTAACAGGCTAGTGACCAATTTTACCAATTTACATTGGCTTACTGGAACACCCTTATAATTCCCTAGTATATGGTACTGAGGTACCCAGGGTATTGGGGTTCCAGGAGATCCCTATGGGCTGCAGCATTTCTTTTGCCACCCATAGGGAGCTCTGACAATTCTTACACAGGCCTGCCACTGCAGCCTGAGTGAAATAACGTCCACGTTATTTCACAGCCATTTTACACTGCACTTAAGTAACTTATAAGTCACCTATATGTCTAACCTTTACCTGGTAAAGGTTAGGTGCAAAGTTACTTAGTGTGAGGGCACCCTGGCACTAGCCAAGGTGCCCCCACATTGTTCAGAGCCAATTCCCTGAACTTTGTGAGTGCGGGGACACCATTACACGCGTGCACTACATATAGGTCACTACCTATATGTAGCTTCACCATGGTAACTCCGAATATGGCCATGTAACATGTCTATGATCATGGAATTGCCCCCTCTATACCATCCTGGCATAGTTGGCACAATCCCATGATCCCAGTGGTCTGTAGCACAGACCCTGGTACTGCCAAACTGCCCTTCCTGGGGTTTCACTGCAGCTGCTGCTGCTGCCAACCCCTCAGACAGGCAGCTGCCCTCCTGGGGTCCAGCCAGGCCTGGCCCAGGATGGCAGAACAAAGAACTTCCTCTGAGAGAGGGTGTGACACCCTCTCCCTTTGGAAAATGGTGTGAAGGCAGGGGAGGAGTAGCCTCCCCCAGCCTCTGGAAATGCTTTGTTGGGCACAGAGGTGCCCAATTCTGCATAAGCCAGTATACACCAGTTCAGGGACCCCTTAGCCCCTGCTCTGGCGCGAAACTGGACAAAGGAAAGGGGAGTGACCACTCCCCTGACCTGCACCTCCCCTGGGAGGTGTCCAGAGCTCCTCCAGTGTGCTCCAGACCTCTGCCATCTTGGAAACAGAGGTGCTGCTGGCACACTGGACTGCTCTGAGTGGCCAGTGCCACCAGGTGACGTCAGAGACTCCTGCTGATAGGCTCCTTCAGGTGTTAGTAGCCTTTCCTCTCTCCTAGGTAGCCAAACCCTCTTTTCTGGCTATTTAGGGTCTCTGTCTCTGGGGAAACTTTAGATAACGAATGCATGAGCTCAGCCGAGTTCCTCTGCATCTCCCTCTTCACCTTCTGATAAGGAATCGACCGCTGACCGCGCTGGAAGCCTGCAAACCTGCAACATAGTAGCAAAGACGACTACTGCAACTCTGTAACGCTGATCCTGCCGCCTTCTCGACTGTTTTCCTGCTTGTGCATGCTGTGGGGGTAGTCTGCCTCCTCTCTGCACCAGAAGCTCCGAAGAAATCTCCCGTGGGTCGACGGAATCTTCCCCCTGCAACCGCAGGCACCAAAAAGCTGCATTACCGGTCCCTTGGGTCTCCTCTCAGCACGACGAGCGAGGTCCCTCGAATCCAGCGACACCGTCCAAGTGACTCCCACAGTCCAGTGACTCTTCAGCCCAAGTTTGGTGAAGGTAAGTCCTTGCCTCACCTCGCTGGGCTGCATTGCTGGGAACCGCGACTTTGCAAGCTACTCCGGCCCCTGTGCACTTCCGGCGGAAATCCTTCGTGCACAGCCAAGCCTGGGTCCACGGCACTCTAACCTGCATTGCACGACTTTCTAAGTTGGTCTCCGGCGACGTGGGACTCCTTTGTGCAACTTCGGCGAGCACCGTTTCACGCATCCTCGTAGTGCCCGTTTCTGGCACTTCTCCGGGTGCTACCTGCTTCAGTGAGGGCTCTTTGTCTTGCTCGACGTCCCCTCTCTCTGCAGGTCCAATTTGCGACCTCCTGGTCCCTCCTGGGCCCCAGCAGCGTCCAAAAACGCCAAACGCACGATTTGCGTGTAGCAAGGCTTGTTGGCGTCCATCCGGCGGGAAAACACTTCTGCACGACTCTCCAAGGCGTGGGGGATCCATCCTCCAAAGGGGAAGTCTCTAGCCCTTGTCGTTCCTGCAGTATTCACAGTTCTTCAGCCTAGTAAGAGCTTCTTTGCACCCACCGCTGGCATTTCTTGGGCATCTGCCCATCTCCGAGCTGCTTGTGACTTTTGGACTTGGTCCCCTTGTTCCACAGGTACCCTCAGTCAGGAATCCATCGTTGTGCATTGCTGATTTGTGTTTTCCTTGCATTTTCCCTCTAACACGACTATTTTGTCCTTAGGGGAACTTTGGTACACTTTGCACTCACTTTTCAGGGTCTTGGGGAGGGTTATTTTTCTAACTCTCACTATTTTCTAATAGTCCCAGCGACCCTCTACAAGGTCACATAGGTTTGGGGTCCATTCGTGGTTCACATTCCACTTTTGGAGTATATGGTTTGTGTTGCCCCTATCCCTATGTTTCCCCATTGCATCCTATTGTAACTATACATTGTTTGCACTGTTTTCTAAGACTATACTGCATATTTTTGCTATTGTGTATATATATCTTGTGTATATTTCCTATCCTCTCACTGAGGGTACACTCTAAGATACTTTGGCATATTGTCATAAAAATAAATTACCTTTATTTTTAGTATAACTGTGTATTGTGTTTTCTTATGATATTGTGCATATGACACTAGGTGGTACTGTAGTAGCTTCACACGTCTCCTAGTTCAGCCTAAGCTGCTCTGCTAAGCTACCATTATCTATCAGCCTAAGCTGCTAGACACCCTATACACTAATAAGGGATAACTGGGCCTGGTGCAAGGTGCAAGTACCCCTTGGTACTCACTACAAGGCAGTCCAGCCTCCTACACCTGGTTCTGGCGGTGTAAACCGCCAGAACCAGGCTGGCGGGAAGGGGGTCGGAATCCCCATGGCGGCGCTGCCTGCAGCGCCGCCATGGAGGATTCTTCAGGCCAGGGGAAAATCGAGAGGAAACCGCCGGTTTCCCTTTTCTGACCGCGGCTTTACCGCTGCGGTCAGAATTGGCCTGGATGCACCGCCAGCCTGTTGGCGGTGCATCCTCCAACCCTGGCCCTGGCGGTCCATGACCGCCAGGGTCGGAATGACCCCCTAAATATTTTGCAGCGATCTAATGCAAAGTTTATTTGCTGTTATATTGGTACTCATAACACACATACACTCTCTCACATATATATGCTCTTACGGACAGACACTATTTTCGTTTACACAGACAGGGTATTTCACTTTCTCTTACTTACACACTCTCTGTCTTTCTTTTTCTCTGTCTCCATTCAACTCTTTCATTTATACAGCATTCTCTCTCTTTCTAGCACACCTTACTCACACAGAGCAATAACTCTCTTACACACACACTATCTTTTTGTTTACTTTATTCTCTAGATGTCATTTAGTAATCAAAGACATTCTTCAAGAAATGTTCTTAATATAAACTAATACATGAACATGCTTTATATTTAGACCAATGTTTTTACTGCTATTCAAATAAACAATGTGCACCAAAATTAAAATACTGTATATATATATATATATATATATATATATATATACACATTACACATATATATACTAAAAAACAAAAAAAATCTAAATAAAAAAAATACTGTGTTTTCTGAAATTACACTTACTTGTTGCAGCAAACATACCATTATATGATCACAATACCATTTGTATTATAATACAATAACATAAGCAGCACCAATAGCTCAAATGATCACAAATGCGAGACCTATTGTATTGCAAATGCTTGTTTAGTATATGGTTTGTGTTGCCCCTAGACCTATTTTCTCCCATTGCATTCTATAGGATTTCCTACTGTTTGCATTGTTCTATGACTATTTACTTGTCTAATTTTGGTGTCTAGTGTATATATTGTGTATAATACTTACCGCCAGAAGGAGTATTGTCTCTAAGATATTTTTGGTACTGTGTCACGCAAATAAATACCTTTATTTTGGGTAGCACTGAGTATTGTCTTTACTTGTGTATAAGTACTGTGTAACTATAAGTGGTATTGCATGAGCTTTGCATGTCTCCTAGTTCAGCCTAAGCTGCTCTGCTATAGCTACCTCTATCAGCCTAAGCTGCTAGAAAACTACTACATTCACTAACAAGGGATGACTGGACCTGGTGTGAGGTGTAAGTACCCAAGGTACCCACTATCAACCAGGCCAGCCTCCTACAACACAAGGGGGACATTCTGGAGGTACTCATTTCCTGGCCGTGGTCTTGGTCTTGGCAACTGTCACTGGTGTCTGTCTTGGTCGCAAGGAATGTTTGCGGGTGGTTCACCTTCTGCAGGGGGAAGGGTGCTGGTGGCCTGTGGGTCCTGTGGCAGGGCCTCCTGTCCACTAGCTGCAGCAGATGTGGAGGGTTGGTCAGTTGACTGGCTAGTGGAAGGGGCCTGCTGGTGTGATGTGTAGTCTCTCATGATGATGTCAATATCACCCACGCACCCCTGCAATGGAGACCATGGTGGTGTTCAGGGCTTGCAATTCTTTCTTGATCTCCTGGTGGTGTTCCTTCTGCAGCTGTGGTTCTCCTGCATGATGTGCCTATCCCCTGACCCATCTTGTCCTGTGATTGTTGGTAAGCCCCCAGGACATTAGTGAGTTCCTCCTGGACAGTCGGTTCCCTGTGCCTGTCCACCCCCTGGCGCACAGCTGTCATCTGACTGTCCTTGGCCCCCTGTACCTGTGTCTCCTGAACGGTGTGCCCACTGCCACTGACCTCAGGACCTTGCCTGTGAGGTGTGGACTGGGGTCCCTGTACAGGTGGGCACACTTCTGATTGACGTGTCCTAGGGACAGAGGTCTAGGGACGTTGGGTGGCTGCTGTGGTGTTGGATACTGAGGGTGGAGGCTTTGTGGTGGACTGGGTATGGGCTGGGGTAGCCGACTGACCAGTGGTCCCTGATGGACCAGGGAGTTCATTCACATCCAGAACTCCAGAGTTGCTTTCATCACTGGGGGCATCTTCAAGAAGTGTAGAAGTGGCACCTCCTCGCCGCTGAGATTGACTGGGGCACCTGTGGGAATGTAACTGGTGTATTAAGCTACATGTCTGTTACATATTCTGCATCCCTAGCTTCCCCTATATTGTTACTGTTGCCCTGCCACTTTTGTTTGTGTATGGTGATGTATTGTGGGATAGTTAATTCTCCATGCTGTGCATCCATTGGTGGTACATGTACATGCAGGGTTGGAAGAGATGTGCATGCAGTGGGTATGGCATACAGGGCTTGGCATTTAGGTTTGTTAATTTTGGTGGTGCACTGTGTGGGATGGAGTGGTGGGTGTCAGGGTGAGGGGTGGTGGTGGCTTGAAGACATGGGGGGGTGATAGGTAGTAAATGTTGACTCACCAGTGTCCAGTCCTCCGGCAACTCCAGTGAGTCCCTCAGGATGCAGGATTGCCAAGATTTGCTCCTCCCATGCTGTCAGCTGTGGGGGAGGAGGAGGGGTCCACCGCCAGTCCTCTGGATGGTGAGCTGGTGCCTTGCTGCTATGGAACGCACCTTCCCCCGTAGGTCATTCCACGTCTTCCTGATGTTGTCCCTTGTTTGTGGATGCTGTCCCACGGCATTCACCCTGTCCACGACCCTCTGCCATAGCTCCATCTTCCTGACTATGGATATCTACTGGATCTGTGCTCCAAACAGCTGAGACTCTACCCTGACTATTTCCTCAACCATGACCCCCAACTCCTCAACAGTGAAACCGGGGTGCCTTTGTGGGGGCATGGGTGTTGTGTGGTGTGTGTTGTGCAGACGGTGTTGAGTAATGTGGTGGGGTGTGGGGTGTGTGGTGCGTGACGAATAAATGGATCGTTGTGATGTGTGAATGAAGTTGTCTCTGTGCTTTGCATGGCTAGCTTTTGCAGTCTTTTCATGATAGCAAAGGATTGTGTGTGATGTGGGTGTGTGTTTTATAGTGCTGTTGGTGGGTATGTGTAACTGTGTCAGGTGTGGGTTTTTTCTACTGGCCAATTTTGTCATGTTTTGTCTTTGGGTGGCCGTATCCGCTGCGGCGGTGTTCACCCCCAATGGTCTACCTTTGTTGAATGTCCGCTGTGGTGATTGGTGGGTCATTATTTGGAGGGCATTTTATTGGTGGCTTAACGATATAGGTGGTAGTACTGACAGTTTATCATGTTCAGTGGGTCTGGCAGATTTGTGGTTGTGGCTGTTTTCTGTCGATTTTGTATAAATGTGTCATAATGTGGTGGATGGATGTCCGCCTCCGCGGCGGTTGGCTGGCGGCAGTCAGCATGGCGGTATTCGGTATTTACCATCAAGGTCATAATAAGGGCCTTAGTCTATTAAATCAATAAAGATTTTTTCTATCACAGAAATGCTCAACTCGCATCTTTGAAGATGCTCCTATATGTGATAATGAAGAAAAAGGTGGCTCCATAAAACAAAATATTTGCCTAGGATCCCACAATTTGACACCCGTTTATAGGTCAAGTACATTACAGTTAGGCTGAGTAGATTATTCAAGTTACTAGACCTGTAGGTCTAGTAAAATTTTTATGATTTGTCAAGGCATGTCTCCCAGTGTTTTGATGGTCCACATTTACAGCACCCCTGCTCATCAGATCCCCCTTATACTTTCCCTTCGGATTCTCTTACCCACTATGGCCACACCCAAACTGATTTTTCCACACCCCAGGATCGCAGTCCAATCTCTGCCAAGGGAACCAGTTCTGACCCCTTGCATGACTTGTCCCTGTCTCACATTGACCTGGATGACATTGTTCACCCAAAATTTAGTGATTGAACTCCGTCACATGATGTTGCCACATCCCTTCATGCTCACAACCACAAAAGGTTTGACAAGGAAATTTGTGCTAGGTTCAGGACAGAATGCCCCAGACGGACGATAGATGACAAGGGCTCTTACCCCAGATGTGGATAGCAACATGAATTCCTTTTGGGAAAAAATCTTTAAAGGCAATACGAAGGACATTAATAAGGCCTGATGGTCTTGTCAGGATTTCTTGCTAGATGTTACTGGGTCATTAGCAAAGATGCTTTAGATGCGATGGACTCTATGGAATCGGGAAGCCCTGTTAATCCTGAGGTCTTGGCAGGGTGGGCCCAACATGCCATCTGCCAGGTGGGCAATGCTAACACTGCCTCTTCTTCAGAGCACATGAAGTCAATTCTAACGCACACAGACTTCAAGCATGCTGAATTGGCTTCTGCAGAGGAACGCCCTGTGGCAAATGGTCTCCTTTTCAAGGATCCACTCATCAAGAGTCTGGGCAAGTTTTTTAATGCATTTAGGGCCTTGGACAAGGTCCAATCCTCTTTCAAGAAGGTCTTATACTTTAACTTTTTTTGCCAGGGTTAGGCATTTTTAAGGCTGCTTCTCCAGCTTTGTTTCCGCAGAGGCTTCCAAAGTGGGTCTGCAACTGTTGAACCTCCTCCTGGCAAGATTACAGTGGTAGCAATATCTTCTGCCCTTCCCGATCCCACTTCTGCACAGCCAGGCACTTCAGAGGTGGCTCCCGTGACGGAGCACAAGAAGGAGCACAACGTTCAATTACAGGCAAGCCTGATATTTCCTTCCCGGGATCCTTTGCAGGGTCAGATTCATCTTTTTTTCTCACAGTCTTTTTTGACAGTCCTTGGTCATCAGATGGAGTTTTATGAGACCCCCTCTCAGAGGATGCCTCCTCCTTTCCTGTTGTTTTCCTTGCCAGATCAAGTGGTCATCAATGAGGAGATTTGGAGTCTCTTGGCCAAATGGGCTATCTCCTCCACATATTGTCATCCGAGAGGGCTTTGCAGCACCGTCTTTTTCATTCCAAAGTGGGGAGAGGACCACAGGTTATTTCTCAACCTCAGAGGCTTCATAGATGGGTTTGTTACTGCCACTTCAAGATGAGTTCTAATCATTCCTCCCCACCGTCGATATCTCCAATTCCAATGGTGGAACAACTGGTTTGAATACTCAACTATTCCTTTCAGTCTCTATTCTGCCCCTTGGTGTTTCACCAAACTGATGAAACTGGTTGCAGAATTCTTGTGTGCCCGTGGGGTGCATCTCATTATCTGCCAGGACGACCTTCTTTTCATGGCTCAGGAGTGAGACTCTCTCCTATCCCATGTGACCATGACCATTTCACAGCTTCAGATGTTGGGGACCCATCTGAATACAGAGAGGTTGTGGTTGTTTCCGTTACAGTCCATAGTGTTCCGGGCTCCAAATAGATTTAATGATGGTGCAATTATTGTTGCCTCCTCAAAAGATCAGGGAAGTCAAGAAGGAGCTAAGGGCCCTTTTGTCCAAGGAGGTAGTTTCCCTGAGACAGGTGGCTCAGATTGTAGCGTTAATCGCCTTTTCCATTTAGGCTATTTTTCCAGGTCCCCTTCATTATGAAGCTCTCCAACAACTCAAGATTCATCATCTTTGGAAGGGATTGTCCTACTCGGACCTAGTTCCTCTGTTTCAAGATACCAGAATGGAAATACAATGGTGGTTGATTTACATGGAAGCTTGGAATGGCATGGTGATTTTCAGTTCTCAGTCAGACATGGTCATTGAGTCTGTTGTGAGCAGGTAGGGCTGGGGAGGCAAATACAGTTCGATATCCACAGGGTGTTGGTGGTTGGAGGAGGAGCTTCAGCTCCATAATAATAGTTTGGAATTTCTAGCGCATTTGTTTGCCAGCAGGTTATTTTCCCCTCTGAAGTTTTTGGGTTCCATCTTACTGAGCATGACAATATTTTTGTTATGTCAGCAATTTGGTGGACATCAGATGTTGCATGCTGGCAGAGATTGCCAAGAAGTTTTGGCATGTTTGCTTGCAACACAGGATCTCTGTGATTGCGGTACATCTGCTGGGTCAATCCAACATGATTGCAGACTGGAATACCAGATTTCTGAGAGATCCCTATATCTTTCAGTGGCTTCAACATCTCTGGGGCCCTTGTTGGATAGATGTATTTGCATCCCATATGAATGCTCATATTCTGCAGTTTTTTAGTTGAGGCCAGACTCTCTGACCTTGCTGACCAATGCCTTCCTCCAGGAGAGGAGCCAGGGGTTAATGTACACCTTTCCCCAGTTGCTCATGATTCCTTCAGTGGCAGCTCAGATGAGGTGTCAGAGGATGAATCTGGTCCTACTGACCGCTTTCTTTAGTGTTTTCCAACTCTTTTAGATCTGTCTTGCAATCTGCAAATGCAACTCCCTCTGCTGCAGAATCTTCCGACGGACCCCTTCGAGCAATCTGCACCCTCTGGTTCTCTTCATCTCATAGTGTGGTGTCTTTCTGAAGAGGCTGGTATCTGCCAGGGCTTCTTCACTAGGCTGATCTTTTTCTTTCCCAGTCTTGATCATCCAGCACCCATATATTATATGCTTTGGCATGGCGTCAATGGGGCAGTTTGTGTGATCCACGAGGTCTTGATCCTGTGGAGGCAGACTTATCCCAAGTATTAAACTTCCTGCATTCTTTTGTGGCAGATGGTATGGCTTATCATTCAGTCAATAAATACTGCTAATCCATTTCTGCTGTACATGTTCCCTTGGACGGTAAACCCATTGGTGAGCATTCCTTGGTATGTAGGGGTATTCATGCTTTGAAGCCTTCGCGTCCCGGTTACTCTTGTCTTTGGGATGTCAACATGGTGATTTGAGTCATTCAGGATTGGCCAGATCCTGTAAACAACTATCGGCCAAATTGACTGTCCTTCTGTGTCCTATACGGGGCGGGAGTTTGGGGCCATAACAAAATTCCCTCTCTCCAGAGCGTTGAAAATAAATTCCTGCGTAGATTATTGATGGTTCCAAAATGTACAGCAAATATCATCTGCCACGAAGAAATGGGTCAGCGTTTTTTGGAGGATAGGGTCTCTATTGCTCCCTTACTATTCTGGATTAGATGCTTGTTAAACCCCGCGGCAAAACTTGTTCAAGACTGCATTTCTGATTTCCTACAATTAGACAATTCAAATAGGATTCCCTGGCTTAAGTTTCTGCAAAACTCCTTTGAGAAGCTAGGGCTCAGGTATATGTTTGACGAACCCCATTTGTTAACTACAAATTCTAGGACTGTCTTGAAGTCAACTTATTCTGAGCACGTTTCAGAGCTGAGATTTTATAGTTCCCTGAAACTGAAATCCTTTGATCCCTATACTCAGATTGTGACAGCTCCATGCCTTGAACCCTATTTGACCTGGTTTTCAAGTTTTAGAACAATTTCCCTTTTAACAGTTTTTAGATTTAATCTAATTCATTTTAAGGTACCCTTCCCCGAACCATTTTTCTGGAAAAAGGATTTACCATTCTGCCCTTGTGATTCCAAGTCAAATCAGAGTACCTCGCATTTTCTTCTTTTTTGCCCTCTATACGCTGCTCCCAGAAAGGCTTTTATCCTACCGATTTTATGTCACCTTAGACATATCGACTACAAGGAAGCTTTATTATATTTCCAGAGACTGTCAGATATTCAAACCTATCATCATGTACTAGATTTTTTTATAGCTTCTTTAAGTATTAGGAAAAGGTCTACTGTATTTTAAATTCGTATATTTTAGTGAAAGTCTACTATTTAAGATAATATCTGTACTTTTGAGCTTTTGTTATTTCTTAATCATGTTTAGTGTATTTATCTGCTATTTGTCTAGGGGTTTTAGATCGGATGTTTATATGGTGTTTTTAGAAACTGTTTTATAGTTTTAAACGTGTTCCACATTATTTATAGATCAGTAATATGTGTTCTGGTTTGCACTTTTATGGCAACTGCCGAATAAAGTATACTGACTGACTCACTGTCCTTCTGTGTCTCATATCCTGTCGTAGGGTTTCAGACATCAGAGCACTCGATGTTGCATGCAGAGTATTTCAAGGCTAAAACATTTTCTACATGTATTTCATACCCTAGTTTCCCTAATGTTCCACAGTTATGTGCTGTTCAATGCCTGAAGGCTTATAAACTTGCAATCACTTCGATCAGACATGACCCTGTGGGACAATTATTGATTGGTTTACAGAATCCCTTCAGGCCGATGGCCTCTGCCACATTGGCACGGTGGGTTAAATGATTGGTAGTGGAAGCTGGGGTGCACATGCCTGTGTTTGGTCCGCTGAATCTACTTTCAAATACTTCTATTATAAACTAATTGTATATGTTGCATCTGTGGTGGTGGATCAGCTTTAAACAGGCATAATTGAGGTCTCTAGTCCTGACATAGAATGAAAAAGTTTCAAGCATTCACATCAAGAACTTTCAATTCTATTAAGGACACAGGGGCAAGGATTGTCCCACCCGTTGAAAGGATTCTTGTATCATGATGTATGTACATAATGTTAATGTTTTTCCAATAGTATGTACTTACTTGGTGGTGTATGTAGAGATTACCCCTTTATTTTTCTTGACAGGTTTGGTGCATTTACAGGGCCCATGGTCTGTTCCTGTTAGCGATGTTCTGATCAGTGGCCAAGACTTTCTGTGCTGGCCGCGTGTCTGGCCTTGGTATGGTTCTAAGGACTGATACAGCCTTTACTGGACTTAATAGAATTGAAAATTCTTGACTCCAGTGCTTGAACATTTTTCACATAGTTGGGGTGAAAGTTTCTCTTCAAGGGAGGCTACTGAATAGGAAAGTAGGGAAGAATCAGCCAGTACAGCTACTTGTCTCTGAATCTTTCAGAAATAAAGTTTTGTAACTATCCCCTGGCCATCTATTGGAAGGCCACTTTGTAAGTGAAAAAAACAAAAAGGCTATTCTTGACAAATTATTTTGGTCTGGTATATATAGTCTGCTATACAAAAGTAGTGTTGTGAATGCACGGTGTATCAAACAAATAACCACTACCAACCACCAAAATTGCCCTTGAATCCCCTCCCTATCATTAGGGAACCCTTTTCCCGAGTGGGTATGGATAATATTGGGATACTAAGGGCCTGATTTTGACCTTGACGGACGGCGGAGGCTGTCCGCCAAGGTACCGCCGACAAATGACCGCACCGCGGTCAAAAGACCGCGGCGGCCATTCAGACATTTCCGCTGGGCCGGCGGGGGCTCTCCAAAAGAGCGCCCGCCGGCCCAGCGGAAATGCCCCTGCAACGAGGACGCCGGCTCAGAATTGAGCCGGCGGAGTTGCAGGGGTGCGACGGGTGCAGTTGCACCCGTCGCGTATTTCAGTGTCTGCTTTGCAGACACTGAAATACTTTGTGGGGCCCTCTTACCAGTGCCCATGCCATTGGCATGAGCACTGCAGGGGCCCCCAGGGGCCCCGCGGCACCCCCTACCGCCATCCTGTTCCTGGCGGGAGACCCGCCAGGAACAGGATGGCGGTAGGGGTTGTCAGAATCCCCATGGCGGCGTAGCGCGCTCCGCCGCCATGGAGGATTCTCCCGAGCAGCGGAAAGTCGGCGGGAGACCGCCGACTTTCCGTTTCTGACCGCGGCGGAACCGCCGCGGTCAGAATGCTCGAGGGAGCACCGCCAGCCTGTTGGCGGTGCTCCTGTGGTCGGTGACCCTGGCGGTCACCGGCCGCCAGGGTCAGAATGACCCCCTAAGTCTCTTCCCTAGTGACTATCTGTATGTTTTAGTTATGGTTGATTACACCACTCAATATCCAGAAGCAATCCCTCTCAGACACCCTAATACTATTCAAATTTCCAAAGTTATGATTGGAATCTTTTCACGGGTGGATTTTCTCGCAAGAGACCAAGGTGCAACCTTCACATAAAGACACATGAAGCAAGTGTTTAAAGAGCTTGGGATCAAGCAAATAAGAACAGCTGCTTACCATCTCCAAACAGATGGCCTTGTGAACATCAGAATTCCACCTTAAATTGGAATTCCACCTTAAAACTAACTTTAAGGACACTCTTTGACCTAGAAGCACAGAAATAGTAGCAAATGTTACCCTATTTGCTATGAGGTGTGAGGAGCAAATTAGTACTGGATTTTCACCACTTGAAATACTGATTGCCTGTAAATCACTTACTTTTTTAGATATGGCATTAGGGGTAGCAAGAAGGAGATAAATCTTAAACCCTCCTTGAATATGTTTTTGGCTTAAAAACCCAGTTGAGTGACATACGGGAAATAATGAGAACTGATTTAGAACAGAAACAACAGGTGTAGAGGATCAATATGATAAAAAGGCCAACCAATTGTTTTTTTCCATAGAAGACTGCTTTTGCTATCCACTTCTGAACAGAAGATGTTAAGTCAATGGCAAGGACCCTTTACGATTGTTGAACAAGTGAACCCAGTAGCTTACCGAATAGACACCAATAAAAAAAAGAAAGAATCACAAGTATACTAATTAAACCTGTTAAAAATGAGAGGCCCCCCCCCTTCCTGTTCTATCTATCTCAGGGGAACAAGTAGATAAACAGGATGTACAATGCATAGATCCAGAACTTGGGGAGATATAAAGACAAGAAATAAAAGCACAATTAAAGCTGTGGTTAGGATTTTTTTCCTGTATGCCAGGAAGAACCTGATTAATTCAACAATCCATCATAACCGAACCCGGGAAATGGGTACAGGTTAAATCCTATGGAATACCTAAAGGCCGACACCATGGGCCTCATTACAACTTTGGCGGGTGGCAACTGCCACCCGCCAAGTTGTAACCGCCGCTGGGCCGGCAGGGATGTCGGCCGCAACATGGGAGCCGGCTCCTAATGGAGCTAGCGGTGTTGTGCCTGTGCGACGGGTGCTGCTGCACCCGTCGCGCTTTTCACTGTCTGCTCTGCAGACAGTGAAAAGCAGTGTGGGGCCCCCCGGGGCCCGCGACTCCCCTTCCCGCCAGCCTTTCCATGGCGGTTGCTACCGCCATGGAAAGTCTGGCAGGAAGGGGACTCGTAATCCCCTGGGCAGCGCTGCAAGCAGCGCTGCCCTGGTGGATAAAAACCACTGGGACAACCGTGGCGGAAAACCACCGGTACGACCGTGGCGGAAAACCACCGGAACGACTGTGGCAGAAAACCACCGGTCCCGGTGGTGCGACCGCAGCGCTTCCGCAGCGGTCGTTATTTGCAAGTTTGTACTGCCAGCTGTTGGCGCTATAACCTCCATAACCTCTTTGACCGCCGGGTTGTAATGAGGGCCAAAGACTTTGAAGAAAATGTTCAAAAGATGCCAGTGATTAGGGTGATAGAACCATATGTAAGTGATTGTAAGTCACCTATAGTGCTGGTCCCAAAACCGGATGGCTCCATCAGGTTTTGTACAGATTTTAGAGATTAATAAGATCTCAAAATGTGATACTTACTGTTAGACCTAACAGCCTTAGGGTGGTCACCCCCCAGCTTTTAGCCTGCCTCCCTCCACTTTTCTGACACTGTTTTTCCTTGTTTTAGGAGTCTGCACACTTTACCAAGGCTAACCAGTGCTAAAGTGCATATGCTCTCTCCCTCAAACATGGTTACATTGGTACATCCCAAATTGGCATATTTGATTTCCTTGTAAGTCCCTAGTAACGTGCAATACATGTTTCCAGGGCCTGTAAATTAAATACTACTCATGGGCGTGCAGCACTGATTGTGCCACCCCCATAAGTATCCCCTTAACCATGTCTCAGGCCTGCCATTGCAAGGCCTATGTGTGCAGCTTCACTGCCACTTTGACTTAGCATTTAAAAGTACTTGCCAAGCTTTAAACTCTCCTTTTTCTACATATAGGTCACCCCTAAGGTAGTCCCTAGGTAACCCATAGGGCAGGGTGTTATGCAGGTAAAAAGCAGGACACGTACATATGTGCTACATATGTCTTGGCAATGGAAAACTCCTACATTTGTTTTCCACTACTGTGAGGCCTGCTCCTTTCATAGATTAGCATCAGGGCTGCCCCCATATACTTTCTGAGTGGTAGATTCTGATCTGAAAGGGCTATCCAGGTGATATTTAGTATGGCCAGAATGGTAATAGGAAATATTGCTTATTGGTGAGGTTGGATTTAATATTACTATTTTAGAAATACCACTTTTAGAAAGTGATTTCTCTGCACTTAAAACTACCCCCTTCCACCCTCACCCACTCCTGGAGGACACCCATGGATGGGGGGACCCATCCCAGGTAAGTACAGGTAAGTAGAGGTAAGTATTTTTTATTTGTTTTTTAAAGTAGCACAGGGGGGCCTAACTGGGGGCCCTCTACATGCCACTGTGCCCAATGGCCATGCCCACGGGACAGAAGTCCCCTGGGCATGGCCATTGGGCAGGGGGGCATGACTCCTGTCTTTGCTAAGACAGGAGTCATTTACATGTGGGTTGTGCATCAAAACTTGGTGCAAGTCAGGTTAGAGCCAAGATTTTTGACTCTAACCTGACTTGCCCCATTCTTTGACGCACAACCCCGATTCTTCCCTATGCCTGTGCTGCCTGGTTTAAGTCATTTATTTGGACGCTAACCAGGCCGCAGCGCCGGCTAACGTCATTCCATAAATAAGGCACCCGGCTGGTGCGTTGGAATGACGTTAGCCGTGGGTAAACCTTTTGAACCAAATCTGCCCTAGCGCTGATTTGCGTCAAAAAGTATAAATATGGGCCTAGGTGGCTGGTTAAAAGGTAACAATGTGCATGATTATGATGTTGAGTAATTGTATTCAAGAAAAATTACACCAGTAAATGGTGGACTTAGGTCAACTTTCTCCTCAAGAGTTGGAGAAGAAAGCAGACCACTGGGTCAAGACAACACTACCACTGGTAGGGAAGACCACAGAAAGGAGGCCAAAAAGCCCCCCAAGGGAAGGATGGTAACCATAACAGGGGTAAAAGCAAAGAGTCTTCTATAGGCCCCCAAAAACCTGCACAGGAGGTTGGGCCCTGAGACTCTTCACAAACCCCAGGTAGGTTCAAAGGTAAGAACTGGGATCCTAAAAAGGCTTGCTGTCATAAATGTAAGGCTCTTGGAAACCCAACTGGAGACCATACCTGTTCCCACAAAAAGAATGCCTGTAGTGCACCTGCAGTATATGCAGTGGTAAGTCCCCAGACAGGATTTCCAGGTGGGCACTGACCATATCAGTAATCCTACTGAGGCAACTCTAGTCTCTGAGGGTGGGGTGGGTGTAGTTGCCCCGGCTCTCTGACCCAGTAATCTGGAAAGACACAGACAACAACCACATATCAATGGGGTTAGGATTGAAGCACTGAGAGACGCTAGTGCCAGTGTCATTATGGTGACTGAGCAACAATGTCCTCAGATCAATCAATACTTTACTGGTGAGACATATACCAGTATCAATGCTGATATCCAGGATAAGGTATGATGTGTATCCTTAGAATGGGGATGGGTTGCTAGCCAGAAGAAGGTGGTAGTATCTCCTGCAATCCCTGTACAATGTACATTGTCTGCTAGGCAATAATCTAGAGTCCTCAGCATGGGCTGAGGTTGAAAGGAAAACCCATGCAGCCATGCATATCTGAATGGGCGTGCACTAAAACTAGAGCACCAGGCAAAGCCTAGGGTGAAAAACTGGAGTTCGAGACTGGAATAATGGCCCAACCTATCAAGAGAAAAGGAAAGAAAGCTGGGAAACCAGCTTCTAAACAGACAGCAGATCAGGTCCCTTCTCCTCAGGGAGAAGACCTGTCAGACACAGAGGGAACTGAGCCCCATGAGCAAGGGCCTTACAGTGCTGGGCTATTGGGCCCGGGGGTCCCTCTAGAAGGCCTGAGAGAGCAAGCTGCTGATCAGGAAAGGAAGATATCAGTGGCTCCCACAGGACCTCTCAGGAGGGACTCCTTTTCACTGAGGCCAGAAACCCCAAACCTGCTGCCACTAGGAGAGTGGTTTTGCCTCTACAGTTCAGAGAGTTTCAACTCAGTTTGGCCTATGATATTCCCCTACCTGGGCATCGTGACCTGGCTAAAACATGGAGAAGGTTGCTGAACTACTTTTACTGGCCAGGTATGTCCCATAAGATGGAGTTTTGTAAAGCCAGTAACAAGATATGTGGCACCCAAAGGCCCCTTTTATTCCACTTCCAGTGGTTGAGGTTCCATGTGAAAGAGTAGGGATTAAAATAGCCAGTCCCCTTGACCCTCTGACTGCACCAGGAAACAGATTCATACTGGTCATAGTGGATCATGCAACCAGGTTTCCCGAAGAAAATCCCATGAGGAGTACTACTGCCCCTGCAGTAGATAGGGCCCACATTGGTATCTACCAGAGTTAGCTCCAAAGGAGGTGGTATCAGAGAGAGGTACACACTTAATGTATTGCTACCTGAAGCACATGTGGGCTTAATGTGGCGTGACTTACAAGTTCACCAACCCCTATTACCAACAAACCAATGGCTTGGTTTGTTGGTCATTCCATGCCTGCTTTTTGCATACAGAGAATTGCAACAGAAGGGAGTAGGTTTCCCCCTTTGAGCTTCTGTTTGGGCATCCTGTAAGGGGACCACTTTGTCTTGTGAAGGAGGGATGGGAGAGACCTCTCAGAGAACTCAAACAGGGTTTTGGAGTATGGGGCATATTTAAGAGACCCTAGCCAACACATTAGTGTCATTTTTTTATGCTAATGTTTCGTTAGAGAGACAAACTCCCTTTCCATATTTACAAAGTGGCGCAATGCATGCATTGCGACACTTTGTAACCCTTTGTGTTACATTATGGGTGTGCCAGGCATAAAGTTTGCAAAGGGAGTGTTCCCTCGTTAGGAGGGCCGAAAAAATGGTGCAAGGAAATCTAACAGATTTCCTTGCGTCATTCTTTTCTGCACTTTTAAAGTCTGCCATGCTCAGGGCAGGCATTAAAAGGGGGCACACCATTGTTTCCAATGGGCCCCGATGTACTCTGCGGGAGCAGCACCAAAATATTGGTGCTACTCCTGCGGAGTACATCAATAGCGTCATTAAAAAATTACGCTATTGCACGTACCCTGCGCCATGGTGGTGGTACTATGGGGGCGGTAAAGGGCACAAGTATTTCCTTAAATATGCCCCTATGTACTTTGCCTTTGCTGCAGAATGGCTGAGTACTTGGAAAACACATCTAAAAACCTTGAAGCCAGACAGGAGCTCCAGAAGCTCTGGTATGAGCAAAAGGGTGCACTGGTGGAGTTCCAACCAGGGCAGTAGGTATGGGCTTTGGAGCCCGTGGCCAAGCTGTCTTAGTCCCCAAGCCTCATTACCAGGGTGGAAAGAGAGAAATTAGGTTTTGTATTACAGGGGCCTCAATGCTGAAACCAAAATGGATGCACACTCAATTTCTAGGGCTGATGAACTTATTGACACGTTAGGGGCAACCAAATATTTCAGTACTTTTGATCTCACATCAGGGTACTGGCAGAGAGGTCTGACCCCTGGAACTAAGGAAACATCTTCATTCTCTACTCTTGATAGGCATTATCAATTCACTGTTATGGCCTTTGGACTAAAGGATGCCCCTGCCACCTTCCAAAGGTTGGTGAACAAAGTCCTGGCTGGGTTAGAAGACTTAAGTGCGGCATACCTTGATGAAATTGCTGTATTCAGCTCTACCTGGCAGGATTACCTGATTCAACTTAGAAAGGTCCTGAGGCTCTGAAAAGTGCACAAGTCTCTATCAAGGCAAGCAGGTGCCAGATAGGGCAGGGCCAGGTTGCATACTTGGGTCACCTTATAGGTGGAGGCCAAGTCCAACCCCTAAAACACAAGATCCAGACAATTCTGGACTGGGTAGCTCCAATAATCCAAACCCAAGTCAGAGCATTCCTTGGCTTGACAGGGCACTACAGGAGGTTTATGAAAGGATATGGCACCATTGCAGCATCTCTCAAAGAAATGACCTCCAAAAAGATGCCCAAGAAAGTAAACAGGACAATGAGCTGTCAAAAGGCCTTTGTTACCCTGAAACAAGCAATGTGCTCAACACCTGTTCTAAAAGCTCCAGATTACACCAAGCAGTTCACATTGCAGACAGATGCCTTTGAACATGGAATAGGAGCAGTCCTATCCCAAATCAATGATGATGGCCATGCCAACCTGTTACTTTCATTAGCAAGACGTTACTCACCAGAGAGCAGCGTTGGAGTGCATCGAGAGGGAAGCCTCTGCTGTGGTTTGGTCCCTGAAGAAACTGAGGCCATACTTGTTTGGCTCTCACTTCCTTGTTCAAAATTACCACAGGCCTCTCAGATGGCTAATGCAGATGAAAGGCGAAAACCCCAAACTGTTAAGGTGGTCCATCTCCCTACAGGGAATTAACCTTTCAGTGGAACACAGACCTGGGACTGACCAAGCCAATGTAGATGGGAATTCCAGGTTCTTCTACTCAGAAGATGAAGACTCTCTTGGGAAAGTATAGTTTAATCCTCTTTCGTTAGAGGGTGTAGGGTCGTGTACGAAAGTACTCTTTTTGGCAGGGTTAGGCCCCACGTTTTGCATAGTACCTGATGTGACTTCTACTGAAAGTGCACTGGGTCCCTGCTAACCAGGTTCCCAGTGCAAGAGCTCTTTCCCAAAACTGCACAGTTGTTCTCCCCAATTGACAAAATCTTTAGCACTCTTTATAGGTCCCTAGTAAATGGCACCCCTGGTACCTAGAGGCTAGGGAACTAAGGAAGTTCCCTGAGGGCTGCAGCACCAATTGTGCCACCCTTGGGGATCCCTCGCCAAACCGAAAAAGTGTTGCCATTGCAGACTACATGTGTTGGTGCAGGTAAAATTGAAAACGCAACCTGTCACACACCTCTGTGCGCCAGGTCCACTACCACTGCATGTACCATGTATAAGTCACCCATACAGAATGCCTCTCAGCAGTAAGGCAGGGTGCATTATGACACATGTGCGGGCATATATGTATGAGCAAATATAGCTCTGCTATGTCTCTGTCGATTCTTAGACATGGTTAGTGAACAGGGAAGCCATTTTAAAAGCATATGCTGGACACTAGTCACTACGAGTTTCCCAGCAGCATTGTGACGTCTCTGAACCCAGGGATGTTTGGTACCAAACAACTCATATTAATAAATCTACACTGATTCCAGTGAGAGATTTATTAATAAATGCACCCAGAGGGCACCTTAGAGGTACCTCTGTAAAACCTAAGCCACATTTCTGGCCTCCTAAGGTGAGAGCCAGTGTTCTTGGAGGCCAGGGACAAAAGTCCGCACTGGGTGGGTGTGTTGACACCTGTTCCAGACAGGATGGACATCCAGGACCGGAGGCTTCAAAGGCCTAGCTACCTTTGTATTGCAACCCGTGCCTCTCCAGAATTTGTTAGATTAGGAGGTGTGCCCACTTAATGCTAGTCTCACACCTAAGGTGGACGAGTCGGAAGTGGACACCATTTTTTAAATTCTTTAAATTCTTCCATCTTCTTGTGGATGGAATTAGACCTCTCGGGTCAGGGTTATACCCACTTCCCAATGGAAGTGGCCATAGAAAGGGTGTAGTCACAATAAAGGTGGGTAACCCATTGGCTAACGCCTGCACTCCCTGTAACACCCCTATATTGAATATTTAGGTGGCACCCCTGAACTCAAGAACTCAGATCCTAATGACCTAAGAAACTCAAGGTCATTAAAGAGTTGCACCAGCAGAAGAGTCTGTCTGCAACCCTCAATGGACTGTGCCCCAAAATATGTCTTATCCTGCAGCTGTGCCTTCAGAAGCCCAGGAGGACTGCCTGCCTTCAATAAAGGCTCCCATGAGAAGCTAACCAGCTCTCCAACAAACCCTAAAGAAAGGGTCCTGCAGTGTCCGGAACCGCACACACCTGACACCTGGAGTGACCACTGCACCCGCTGTCGCCGACCTGAGTTAGAGTGGGTCATCGGTGCCAACAAGGCTCCACAGCTCTCCTGAGTCTGAGTCCATTTTGGTGTCACTACTCCTGGACTCCTCAAAGTCACCTGCAGCCTCTGCATGCAAGCCCCTCTCCTGCAGCATTTCCTAGCCTCAGAAACCCTGCACCAAAGTCACTTCTGAATCCATTGCCCATGGGTCTTGAAGAAGAGGACCAAAGTTTCACCTATGTCCCAGAGCACCCCACGTTTGTTGTCTACCTGTTGGTTGTCCCTGACTGGCTTCCTAGCCAGAGCCTGCAGCCTGTTTCTACGATGACCTATCCACATTGAAATACATTGGGCACCTGATGCCGTATTACACCCACACCCGACCGCCCCAGTGCTGCCCGGAGTGACCTTCTGGTGTGGTTCTTGCCCAATGCTTACCTTAACTCTCTGAGATTAGTCTTTTAAGTTGTTTAGAAGTGTATGTTTGCTGAACATTGTTTTTCTGCTATAGGTTATCATTGACAAACTCAACATTTGCACTGTGTCCACTTTTGCAAATGAAAAGTATTTATGCCTAAAAACGTGCTTACCTTATGACAAAGTTATTGGTTTTTAAATTTATATAAAACAAAGTGTTATTTCTCTAAATTGATCTCTGATTTAGTCTTTGAGTATGTATCTGTAGGAAAGTAGCCTCTTTCTAGCATGGTTACCCCCACTTTTGGCATGCTTGTCAGTGTATTTGACTGTGTCTACTGATATCCTGCTAATCAGGACCCCAGTAATTATGCTCTCTCCCTTAAATTATAGTTATAGGATACCGGTTATCCAGTATTCCACCCACAATTGGCATACTGGTGCCCCCTTATAAGTCCCTAGTATATGGTACCTAGGTACCCAGGGCATTGGGGTTCCAGGGGATCCCTATGGGCTGCAGCATTTCTTTTGCCACCCATAGGGAGCCCATGCACAGGCTTCTTCAGGACTGCCATTGCAGCCTGTGTGAAATGGTGCATGCACCCTTTCACTGCCATTTACTTTGCACCAGGTCACTTATAAGTCACCCATATTGCAGGCCTTCAAGCACTGAAGGCTGGGTGCAGAGTACCTGTGTGAGGGCACCCCTGCACTAGCAGAGTTTTCCAGGCAGCCCCAGCTGCTGCCACCTCACAGATAGGCTTCTGCCCTTCTGTTGCTTGAGCAGCTCAATCCAAGGAAGGCAGAACAAAGAATTTCCTTTGGGAGAGGGATGTTATACCCTCACCCTTTGGAAATAGGTGTTACAGGCATGGGAGGGGTAGCCTCCCAGAGCCTTTGGAAATGCTTTGAAGGGCACAGATGGTCCCCTCCTTGCATAATCCAGTCTACACCAGTTCAGGGACCCACAGTCCCTGCTCTGGCGTGGAACTGGTGTGAGAGGAGGCCTTTTTGCCTGATGTTGATGTGTTCTAGAAGTTGGTAGTGCCCAGGGACACTGCTAACCAGGTTCCCTGGGCCAGAGCTCTTTCCCAAAATCTGTTGTGATGCTTGGCCCAATTGGATACCCTATTAACTACCCCTATAATTCCCGAGTAAATGGGTACCCCAGTACCTAGGGCAAGAGATATTACGAATAGACCCCTGAGGGCAGCAGCACTGATTGTGCCACCCCCAAGGGTCCTGCACCCAGATGCACCCAGCACTGCCATTGCAACCAGAGTGTACTGGGGCAAACCTAAAAAGACAAACTTGACGTGGCACACCCTCAGTGTGCCCTTCCCACCCTACACTGCATATATGATAGGTAGGTCACCCCTCTGGCAGGCCTTCCAGCCCTAAAGCAGGGTACATCATACTATGTGTGAGGGCATAGCTGCATGAGCAATATGTCCGCATTGTGTGCTTGACAAACCCAAGGCATAGTGAGTGAACAGAGCAGCCATTTTACATACATGTACTGGGCACTGGTCAAACACGAGCACCTTAGAGGTGCCCCCTGCAAAAGCTAACCGTAACTGGCATAGTTTCTAACTAGTTACATCCAGCCTGCCACTCCAGATGACCAATATACAAAGCTGGGGGAGAGCGATGGCTATCTGGTTTGTACGACTATGCCCTTCCTGGGTGGAGGAGCTAACTTTCCCTCCTTCAGGAATGTGTAACACCCTGGCGGTGAGCTTCAAAGGGCTACAGCCCCTTAAACTCAAGCCCCCAGGCCTGCTGCTAGCAGCAAAGGGCTTCCCCCTTCGCAAACCCCCACTTTGGGCAGGAGCAAAGGCGGGAAATCAGACAAAGGGTAGGATGAGTGACCTCACTGAGCCTGCACCACCACCAAGGGCTTGCATGCAAAGTGGGCCCTCTATCTCATATTTCTCCATCTTGGAATGGGGGAAAATAGCCAATCAGGTTTAGGGAAGTGACCCTTCCCCAGGAAGTGGTCACTGGAGTGGGTGTAGCCACTCAAGGGTAAGTGTCCCATGGGACACTATTAGGTTCCCCTAAAAGGCCCACTAAATTCTGTATTTAGTTGGCTCACCTAGAACAGGAATTTGGATTGAACATAATGAAAGAATACAGCACCAAATAACCCACCAGGACGAGACCCGAGGACCTGCTACAACAGAAGAGGCTCCAAGACCCCTGCCTGCTGCCCAGAGTCCCAACAATCGCTGCTGCGGAGGAGCTGACCACTGGACTGGCCTCAAAAGCCCCAGAGGACCTCCAAGCTTTTCAAATAGCCTAAATGTCCATCCTGAGTGGAGGCACCACTCAAGAAGCCTGAAATGAACCAACAAACCAGTGAAGGTCACTTCACTGAATCGCAGATATGTCCGTGACCGGAAGTCACAGCCCGACCCGACGACACACCAATGACCACCCAGAAGTGACCCACATCTGTTCCATGCTTGATGGCACTGCACCCTCTAGTGGCCGGGATACAGCAATACCCTGGCTACTGGTCATCTGACATCGGACCAGCAGAAAACCAGCTCCCCCAGAGCTGAAAAAGGATCAGTAGGACGCCCCAGTCGAGGGACGTCAGGACCACCATGGACCTCCAACCAGAGTGCCCCCATTGTCCTGTAGGATACCCGCAAAGAGGCTCACCTCCAGCTCCAGTGGACTCCGTTACGCACAGCATCCAAGACCTCCAAAATGCCCTGCACCTGGCCGCCCTGGGCCTTGCATCGCAGGATCTGCTGTGTGTCCTGGGTCCCCTAACCCCTTACGACCTCAACAGCCCAAGGGGACCCCAAGGCACCATCTTTAAATCTGCAAACCAGTGTCTTTTCCAAGTAGCCCCTCCAGGTGGTCCTGTGCCTGTGCCAAGAACATCTCCAGTGCTGCTCCTGCCGGAACCGGGAGCTGCCTGAGACTCTACAGCTGGCACAGGGTGCCCACCGACTGCTGCAACCACCCTGCAAAAGAAGAGACTGCTAACTCAACCGTGCGACTTTTAATGCATTTAAAAAAGTGACTGCCTATTGATTCCAATGGTGCGTAATTACACACAGAAAGACTAACTTTACCAAAACTTTAAAAAGTAATCACTTGAAAAGTACTTAACATACTCTAAAGATCTGTGTCTTAAAATTTATATAAAAGTATTTTTATAAATTCTGGTCTCGAGTTATTTATTGAGTGTGTGTGGTGCATGATTGTGATTTGTGAGTACAGCAAATACTTAGCACATTTCCTGGATTAGCCAAACTGCTCGACCAGCTACCTTAAAAATTGGAGCATTAGGTGGTCTAATTTTTTAACCTCTGGAAACCAACACGTGGCTGCCTGAACCCTCTGCATAGTGTGCTGGGTTTTGCACACTGCACAGCGGGCCAGCCTACAACAACTGGACAAAGGAAAGGGGAGTAACCACTCCCCTGACCATCACCACCCCAGTAGTGGTGCTCAGAGCTCCTCCAGAGTGTCCCTGGGTTTAGCCATCTTGGATTCCAAGTTGGCAGGACACTCTGGGAGCAACTGAGTGGCCAGTGCCAGCAGGTGACGTCAGAGCCCTCCCTTGATAGGTGCTTACCTGTTTAGCTAACCAATCCCCTTTCAGGGCTATTTAGGGTCTCTCTCTTGAGTGGTTCTTCAGATTCAGATTGCAAGACTCCAGCGGGAATGTCCTGAAGAAGAGCTTCGATCCAGAAACACGGGTGGTTGACTGAAGTGGTCCCGACGGTCCAGGCGTCCAACTGTCCAACTTTGGTGGGTGTAAGAGCTTGCCTCCCCACGCAAGACAGTACCCCCATGCACCACGTGTTTTGCAGTTGCCAAGGCTTGTGTTATCCTTCCACAAAGTTCTTCATGCACTATGCAGGTCCGGCCCCCAGCACTCCTTCCTGTGACACACAACCTCCTGTGTGGTTCTTCGGAGGTGTGGGATCCCTTTGTGTAGTGCTGCGTGGGACTCCTTTTGCACCTTCTTTGTCCCCGTGCTGTGGGACTCCTGTATGTGCTGCCTGGTCTTCTGAGGGCTCTCTGAGTTGCTGAGAGTCCCCTCTGTCTCCCCTACCTGGGTAGAGGCCACCAGGTCCCTCCTGGTCCCGAGCAGCACCATTTTCCACTAACAGTAAGCTTTGCATGTGCCAAGGCTTGTTGGTGGAATCCAGCAACGCAAACCAGACTGTAATCACCATTCCGGCGTGGGCCATCATCTGCACCAACCAGGAACCCACACCCAACTTCTTGGGTGCAGTACTGACTGTTCTTCTTCACCAGTGGTTCTTCTTTTGCACCTTCATCCGGGTTAGCAGGGGCTCCTGTTCTTCCTGGATTCTTCAGTGCTTCTTGGGCTTGGTCCCCTTCTTCCACAGTTCTTCAGGTCCCGGAATCCATTGCTGGTGGCTTGCAGTCTCTTCTGGTTCTGGCATAATCTTTTTTCTCATGATCTTGTGTGTTTCAGGAAACTTACTGTGATTTACTCCTGTTTTCCTGGGCACTAGGGTGGGTTCTATTACTTACCTTTGGTGTGTTCTAATACTCCTAGTGCCCCTCTACACACTACACTTGCCTAGGTGGGAAACCGACTTTTGCATTCCACTATTTTAGTGTATGGTTTGTGTTCTAACTATTGTGATTTTCCCTATTTGTACTGTTTTCCACTTGTTTTTACAGCTAATTCTGCATTCTAGGGTATATACTGTGTATATTACTTACCTCCTAATGGAGTATAGTCTCTAAGTCATTTGTGTCACCAAAATAAAGTACCTTTATTTTTGTAACACTAAGTATTTTCTTTCATGTGTGTGAGTACTGTGTGACTACAGTAGTATTGCATGCACTTTGCATGTCTCCTAGTTAGGCCTTGGCTGCTCATCCACACTACCCCTAGAGTGCCTGTCTTCTAGACATTGATTACATTTCACTAATAAGGGATAACTGGATCTGGTATAAGGTGTAAGTACCTTAGGTACCCACTACAAACCAGGCCAGCCTCCTACAGTGTCTCATTTATTGCCTCTATGAGTACAACAAATGCTTAGCACTACCCTCTGATAAGCCTAACTGCTTGCCCATACTACCACAAAATAAAGCATTATTACTATGTACCTTTGCCTCTGCAAACCAACTGGGGAGCCACTGGACTCTCTGCATGGTGTTCTTCTTTTGCATGTGACTTGACGGCGACTTCATGATGGGTCGGGAACCCTTTTAGGGGACTGTTACAATTCTAAATTCTTTGAGTTGTAAATAGTCTTTAATCCTATTCTGATCATGGGGAAATATGTGCAGGCTATTATGCCGGTAATAACTACTAGCTATGAACTCAACTTTAGACACAGATAAATTAAACAGACTTTTCACAGTATATAAAACAACACAATAAAGAACCACAATATTTGTGAGGGAAAGATAGTGACTTCTTCACATGCACATTAAAAACACTTAACAGGACACAGCATTTCAACATAAAACATAGTTGCAATAGTTTATCAGCACCATAATATCAATAATGCATCAATTTAAAACTATAATGGAAATGGAGAAAAAAAAGAGGAAAAAATGATAGATAGAAAATAATGTCTTTGTCCAAAAAAATACCCAGGCTCCAAGCAAGCCTGATAGTCTGTCAATATCGACTAGGGGACAAAGATAGCAACAATTTAAGTGGAGAAGAAGGAACAACTCGACAGCTATAGGCCCTTCTTGGCCAAACACAAGCTACACCCAGTCTCCAAGGTCCAGATTTTCCCTAACTGCCGAATTGCACACCGTTTCACACCTTGAGGCGTAGAGTACCATCTGTATGACACCCAGTGGTCCAATCAAATAACACCTCTCACTTCTTTCATGCACAGTAGTGTTGAAGAGACTGGTAGTGCTGAGACACCCTTCTAGACTGAAAAATAAGATTGAGGTGTTGCCTCTACTGTATATCGCACCCAGAGCCTATGCGTACCATCTGTGTCACGCCCAGCCGTCCAAGTATTGAGGCCTTGTCCCTATGTCACAGTCAAAGTTCATTTGTACCATCTGTGTCTTACCCAGCAGTCCAATCTAAGTCCTATATCTCACCCAGGGTCATGCCCACAATCTGTGTCCCGCCCAGCAGCCTCTTGCCCTAGGATGTGCTCTCTCTCTTTTACCTGGTCTCCTGTCTAAAACTTTACCAGACCCAAGCACCTAAAACTCTCATAAAAGGTGTAAAGTGCTGTAAATTGCTTTTGGCAATGGTTTTGATAGTCACCAAGCTGACAACTTAGTCCAAACAAGACCCTAGTCCACACCATGGAAGTCAGCACTAGAATCCACAAACATAAAAATGTGTGAAAGGTTAGTCTGAAGATTACGTTAGCCTAGATCATGCAAAACAAGAAGGGGACTGGGATATTGACTGGTCCAGTGCACTCGCTCCCAATGTATCATGTGAAAATAATAAGTGCACAGTTCCAAAAAGGTGGAGGGGATTCTAACCTCTCAACACAGGCATACACTCCTACAGAAGCAAAAGCCCTCATGCATCATCATCAGGCTATGTTCTACACCAGACTGGTACTGCAATGTCTGACGGGATCCTTCATAGGACCATCTTGCCATAAAAAATTAATTGTATCTTAGTACCATAAAGTCTTAGGTTACTAAGAAATAGCTGGAGCGATGAAAAAAGACAATTAAAATTGGCTTGGGTACCTCATCAGTAAGAAATATTTTAATAAATGAGCAAGGACCTGGCCAAGATTAAAAACAAGGACAAAGTGAAGGGAATCAAAAAATTCCACACTTTACTTCCTCTAGAAGTGAAGCACAATAACATTGACTTCTACGAAAAGTCAACATGTTTCGCGCCTCAATAAATGTCCAAAACGGATCCACTGGCGCTTCATCAGGACTACAACAATCTTTCTCCAGAACAGCAAAAGCAATATGAGAAATTGTTCATTCAATGAAAAGGAAGAGTAAAAATAATTTTTACTCACTCTGGGACTGTGATAACTAGCCATCAGGCTGGCGGGTTCCCACCAACCATATTTAGATGTTCAGTCCTACAGGCAGTGTATGGCGGCAGTTTGCTGAAGGAGGGAGGATATTGTGGGACCCAATGGACATCGGACAATGGCAGTGGAATACAGGTAAGTCACTCACACACTGTACCTCAGCCGTATGTGTTCCCTTGCATATCACACTACACAACACACCACGCACACACTATTAGACATCGCCATTCCACCACGACACAACATGTATATGCAGAAAACACATTGACATATAAAGTTGACAAAACATATACACATTATCGACACTACACCCACACAGAACACAGCCACAACAACCAACACAACTACCTACTCATCTACACACTCACATGACACCACAACTACACACATCACAACAGCATCCAACAATACTCACCTGAATGTTAGAAACAGCAACACTGTCCACAACCAAACATGCACAAAAGCAGCAGACACATATGCCAGTGGCACACAATCTGACACAGCCACCTCACCCACTACACCTCCCTCACTCAGCCTATCCAATCACACACATACTGAATCACACACACAAACGGTAGTACAGCATTACAGGTACATGTCCCATTGCAATATGAATACATGGACATAGTTGACAAGTGTGATTGCGACATAATTGTGGTACCAGCATTAATTTGACAAGAAATACTGACACCATAATGGCAGTTGTGTTTGTGCACAATATGTGTTGTGTACCAGTGTGTCACCCTCCGTGTCTGACACACTTATGTCCCGACATATGCATGTCACAGTAATTCAAACAAATTACTGTGACATGCATATGACTGCAGTGATCACAAGCTTGTGCAGTGTTTACACGATGTGCACAGCCAATGCAGGTTTCCTACCTTCATGTCCAGTGATGAGGGGAGTCATGTTTTCTCTGTGGTACAGCAATGGCAGGTCTTGTTTAGTCATGTCCAGTAAAAAACAGAAGTGGAATCACCCCCCCCCCCAATCTGCCAACTCAGAAGTGGAGGACAGTCCGCTACAATTGGCCTGGTGGTAAGGCACATCCAAATCTGCACACCAGTAAGTGTGGCTGGAGTCCCGCCACCAGTGACTATTTCCAATGGCACCATCACAGCAGATGGGAATCCTTGGCGGAGTCGGCGGGACTCAGGCGCATTATCGTCTATGGGAGCGGCAACGTCTAAATGGGGTGGACGGACGACCAGGGCTACAGACAGTTTTCCCATCTAAAAAGTGGTGGTAGACATGCTACCCTCAAGATCTAAATCAGGCCCATAGTCCTTAATTGAGAAATTTTTGATTTTTCTGAACTATTCCTGACTTCATTTTTTATATCTTTTAAAAATCTTAAGGGAACATGTTAGATCTGGCCAGTCTGACAACCCTTAAATTAGCGGAGCTAAGAGCCCTGTGCAGGGAAAGGGAATTGAAATTGAGTCACAATGCTAAGACGGGAGAGTTTGAACAGGGCTCTTAGGGTTGGGAAGAAGCTCACCTAGCCCAGATTACCTCTGAGGCAGAGAAAACAACAGAGAGGGAAGGTGAAGAAGATGAAGACATCTTATTCTAAACTACTATCTCAAGAGTGCTCTCCAGAGTAAGAAGTGAGCTAAGCTCAGCCAGCACCAATACTTCTGAAATAACGTTCTAAGGCCTGAACAGCCTGGCAGCATTGGCATGGAGGAAAGGAAACTGCCTGTTAAAGAAAAGAGATTGGCCTTAGAGGAAAAGTGGTCCAATCTTGGCCCAAGGAGCAGCATCAATGGTGGTAGGAATGAGGATGTATCTGGAAGGGAGGGCTCACAGAAACTTTGTGATAAGAAGTACCACCTTTCTGGTGGGGGTTAACATAGATAAATGGTTTGCTCTGTCCAAGCCCCTTTCAGAGCGCTCTTGGTAGCAATCTCCTACTAATAAAGTCTACTAGACACTCTTTACCTTTGTCATCCAGTTGAGCTAACAGAGTTCCAAATCCTTTTTCAGAGGTCTTTTTCTGACTGCAGTCAGGTGCTTTCAGTGCAGTACATAGCACCTTCTTTAGTACCTCAAATGCTTTCTGACACTTCGTATCACTTTACTGAACTGCTTGTCAGAGGTCAAAGCAGTCAATGGGGCAACTGTACTTTCATAGTTCTCCACAAAGTTCCTGTAATACCCAATGAGTCCTAAAAAGACCCTCACTTCAGTCTTAGTACTTGGCACTTCCAACTCCATCACAGACTGCGGGCCTGATTTGAGGAAAGTCTCACTGCACCCAGTGCAGTGCAACTTTCCTTGCACCCCTTAGTGCCCCCCTAACTCCCTCATGTGTGCTCCATATCTAAAATACAGCGCACCGTGGCGGTAGTTAGAGAAACTAGTGTCAACATTTTTTACGCTAGTTTGGGGGTTTGCAGGACTAGCGTCAAACATTTTGATGCTAATCCTGCAAAGCCCATTGAGGCCCATTGAAAACAATGGTGTGCCTCCTTAAATGCCTGCTCTGAGCAGGTATAAAAAGTGCTGAAAAAATGAGGCAACGAAATCTCTTAGCTTTCTTTGTGCCATTTTTTAGCCCCCCTAATGGGGGAACTCCCCCTTTGCATATATCATGACTGGTGCAGGCATAATGTAGTGAGAGGGTTACAAAGTGGCGCAATGTATTCATTGCGCCACTTTGTAATCCTGGCGCACTGGTTTTGGTCTTGTTGGGCCACATTAGCATCATAAAAAATTATGCTAATATGGTGCAAGGAGGCGCTAGGGGCTCTTAAATCAGCCCCTGAATCTTCAAATCCAAATAATTTCCCCACCGCATACCAAGGACTGCTCCACCTGACATTCGTTTAGCTTGATAGTCAGTTTTGCCTCCTATAGCTTAGCCAATATCTATACTAGGTGTCTCAAGTGGTCCTGCAATGAATTGCTGAACACTGTAGAATCATCCTGGTAAGCTGTAGGAAAGTACCATCTTGCCTGGCATGTTACCCCCATTTTTCACTGTATATATGTTGTTTTAGTTGTATGTGTCACTGGGACCCTGGTAACCCAGGGCCCCAGTGCTCATAAGTGTGCCTGTATGTGTTACCTGTGTAGTGACTAACTGTCTCACTGAGGCTCTGCTAATCAGAACCTCAGTGGTTATGCTCTCTCATTTCTTTCCAAATTGTCACTGACAGGCTAGTGACCATTTTTACCAATTTACATTGGCTTACTGGAACACCCTTATAATCCCCTAGTATATGGTACTGAGGTACCCAGGGTATTGGGGTTCCAGGAGATCCCTATGGGCTGCAGCATTTCTTTTGCCACCCATAGGGAGCTCTGACAATTCTTACACAGGCCTGCCACTGCAGCCTGAGTGAAATAACGTCCACGTTATTTCACAGCCATTTTACACTGCACTTAAGTAACTTATAAGTCACCTATATGTCTAACCTTTACCTGGTAAAGGTTAGGTGCAAAGTTACTTAGTGTGAGGGCACCCTGGCACTAGCCAAGGTGCCCCCACATTGTTCAGAGCCAATTCACTGAACTTTGTGAGTGCGGGGACACCATTACACGCGTGCACTACATATAGGTCACTACCTATATGTAGCTTCACCATGGTAACTCCGAATATGGCCATGTAACATGTCTATGATCATGGAATTGCCCCCTCTATGCCATCCTGGCATTGTTGGTACAATTCCATAATCCCAGTGGTCTGTAGCACAGACCCTGGTACTGCCAGACTGCCCTTCCTGGGGTTTCTCTGCAGCTGCTGCTGCTGCCAACCCCTCAGACAGGCATCTGCCCTCCTGGGGTCCAGCCAGGCCTGGCCCAGGATGGCAGAACAAAGAACTTCCTCTGAGAGAGGGTGTGACACCCTCTCCCTTTGGAAAATGGTGTGAAGGCAGGGGAGGAGTAGCCTCCCCCAGCCTCTGGAAATGCTTTGTTGGGCACAGAGGTGCCCAATTCTGCATAAGCCAGTCTACACCGGTTCAGGGACCCCTTAGCCCCTGCTCTGGCGCGAAACTGGACAAAGGAAAGGGGAGTGACCACTCCCCTGACCTGCACCTCCCCTGGGAGGTGTCCAGAGATCCTCCAGTGTGCTCCAGACCTCTGCCATCTTGGAAACAGAGGTGCTGCTGGCACACTGGACTGCTCTGAGTGGCCAGTGCCACCAGGTGACGTCAGAGACTCCTTGTGATAGGCTCCTTCAGGTGTTAGTAGCCTTTCCTCTCTCCTAGGTAGCCAAACCCTCTTTTCTGGCTATTTAGGGTCTCTGTCTCTGGGGAAACTTTAGATAACGAATGCATGAGCTCAGCCGAGTTCCTCTGCATCTCTCTCTTCACCTTCTGATAAGGAAACGACCGCTGACCGCGCTGGAAGCCTGCAAACCTGCAACATAGTAGCAAAGACGACTACTGCAACTCTGTAACGCTGATCCTGCCGCCTTCTCGACTGTTTTCCTGCTTGTGCATGCTGTGGGGATAGCCTGCCTCCTCTCTGCACCAGAAGCTCCGAAGAAATCTCCCGTGGGTCGACGGAATCTTCCCCCTGCAACCGCAGGCACCAAAAAGCTGCATTACCGGTCCCTTGGGTCTCCTCTCAGCACGACGAGCGAGGTCCCTCGAATCCAGCGACACCGTCCAAGTGACCCCCACAGTCCAGTGACTCTTCAGCCCAAGTTTGGTGGAGGTAAGTCCTTGCCTCACCTCGCTGGGCTGCATTGCTGGGAACCGCGACTTTGCAAGCTTCTCCAGCCCCTGTGCACTTCCGGCGGAAATCCTTCGTGCACAGCCAAGCCTGGGTCCACGGCACTCTAACCTGCATTGCACGACTTTCTAAGTTGGTCTCCGGCGACGTGGGACTCCTTTGTGCAACTTCGGCGAGCACCGTTTCACGCATCTTCGTAGTGCCTGTTTCTGGCACTTCCCCGGGTGCTACCTGCTTCAATGAGGGCTCCTTGTCTTGCTCGACGTCCCCTCTCTCTGCAGGTCCAATTTGCGACCTCCTGGTCCCTCCTGGGCCCCAGCAGCGTCCAAAAACGCCAAACGCACGATTTGCGTGTAGCAAGGCTTGTTGGCGTCCATCCGGCGGGAAAACACTTCTGCACGACTCTCCAAGGCGTGGGGGATCCATCCTCCAAAGGGGAAGTCTCTAGCCCTTGTCGTTCCTGCAGTATTCACAGTTCTTCAGCCTAGTAAGAGCTTCTTTGCACCAACCGCTGGCATTTCTTGGGCATCTGCCCATCTCCGAGCTGCTTGTGACTTTTGGACTTGGTCCCCTTGCTCCACAGGTACCTTCAGACAGGAATCCATCGTTGTTGCATTGCTGATTTGTGTTTTCCTTGCATTCTCCCTCTAACACGACTATTTTGTCCTTAGGGGAACTTTAGTGCACTTTGCACTCACTTTTCAGGGTCTTGGGGAGGGTTATTTTTCTAACTCTCACTATTTTCTAATAGTCCCAGCGACCCTCTACAAGGTCACATAGGTTTGGGGTCCATTCGTGGTTCGCATTCCACTTCTGGAGTATATGGTTTGTGTTGCCCCTATCCCTATGTTTCCCCATTGCATCCTATTGTAACTATACATTGTTTGCACTGTTTTCTAAGACTATACTGCATATTTTTGCTATTGTGTATATATATCTTGTGTATATTTCCTATCCTCTCACTGAGGGTACACTCTAAGATACTTTGGCATATTGTCATAAAAATAAAGTACCTTTATTTTTAGTATAACTGTGTATTGTGTTTTCTTATGATATTGTGCATATGACACTAAGTGGTACTGTAGTAGCTTCACACGTCTCCTAGTTCAGCCTAAGCTGCTCTGCTAAGCTACCATTATCTATCAGCCTAAGCTGCTAGACACCCTATACACTAATAAGGGATAACTGGGCCTGGTGCAAGGTGCAAGTACCCCTTGGTACTCACTACAAGCCAGTCCAGCCTCCTACATTGGTTGTGCAGTGGTGGGATAAGTGCTTTGAGACTACTTACCACTCTTGTCATTGTACTTTTCATAAGAGAAAAATATACAAAACAAGGTCAGTGTATATACACATAGCCAAAAAGTTTTGCATTTCCTCTTTTCACTCTTTTCTAAGTGCTGAAAAGTACTTCTAAACTTTCAAAAAATTCTTAAAAGTTTAAAAAGTTTTTTCTGTCTTTCCAAAAAGTTCTGAAAACTTTTTTCTCTTTGTCTATCACTTTAACTCTCTCTAAAAATGTCTGGCACAGGCCAAAAAGTTGAACTGTCCAAACTTGCATATGATCACCTTAGCTGGAAAGGAGCAAGGAGTCTCTGCATAGAGAGAGGTTTGAGTGTAGGAAAGAATCCTTCCTTAGAACTGTTAATTAATATGCTTAGAGTACAGGATAAGGCCATAAGTGCCCAATCTGTAGAAAAAGTAGCTAATGGTTCTCAATCTGATCCAGGGACTCCCCCAGGAAAAGGTTCAGGAAAGAAACTTCTCAGCCTGCCCATTACTAGACAGTCTAGCATAGTTGGTACAGAGGTTGAATCACATCATACTGATGATGTGCTCTCACATTATACTGGTAGCCAAGCTGTTAGGGTGCCCTCTGTAAGGGACAGGTCTCCTTCTGTTCATTCCCATCATACCTCTGTATCTAGAAATGTCCCTCCCACCCACCCTGATGACAGATTGTTGGAAAGGGAGCTCAATAGATTGAGAGTGGAGCAAACCAGACTGAAGCTCAAGAAGCAACAGCTGGATTTGGATAGACAGTCTTTAGAAATAGAGAGGGAAAGACAGAAAATGGGTTTAGATACCCATGGTGGCAGCAGCAGTATTCCCCATAGTCATCCTGCAAAAGAGCATGATTCCAGGAATCTGCATAAGATAGTTCCCCCTTACAAGGAGGGGGATGACATTAACAAGTGGTTTGCTGCACTTGAGAGGGCCTGTGCTGTACAGGATGTCCCTCAAAAGCAGTGGGCTGCTATCCTATGGCTATCATTTACTGGAAAAGGTAGGGATAGGCTCCTTACTGTAAAAGAAAATGATGCTAACAATTTTCAAGTTCTTAAGAATGCACTCCTGGATGGTTATGGCTTAACCACTGAACAGTACAGGATCAAGTTCAGAGATACCAAAAAGGAGTCTTCACAAGACTGGGTTGATTTCATTGACCAGGCAGTGAAGGCCTTGGAGGGGTGGTTACATGGCAGTAAAGTTACTGATTATGACAGCCTGTATAACTTAATCCTGAGAGAGCATATTCTTAATAATTGTGTGTCTGATTTGTTGCACCAGTACTTGGTGGACTCTGATCTGACCTCTCCCCAAGAATTGGGAAAGAAGGCAGACAAATGGGTCAGAACAAGAGTGAACAGAAAAGTTCATACAGGGGGTGACAAAGATGGCAACAAAAAGAAGGATGGTAAGTCTTCTGACAAGGGTGGGGACAAATCTAAAAATGAGTCTTCATCAGGCCCACAAAAACACTCTGGTGGGGGTGGTGGGCCCAAATCCTCCTTTAATCAGAACAAGGAAAAGAAACCATGGTGCTATTTATGTAAGATAAAAGGCCATTGGACAACAGATCCCAGTTGTCCAAAGAAAGGCACCACAGCTCCTACCACTACAACCCCTACTGCTACACCTAGTGTCCCTACTAATAGCAGTGGTGGTGGGAGCAAACCTACTAATAGCCAATCCAAGGGAGTAGCTGGGCTCACTTTTGGTAATTTAGTTGGGGTTGGTCTGATTAGGGAGACCACAGAGGCTACTTTAGTCTCTGAAGGGGCTATTGACTTAGCCACTTTGGTTGCTTGCCCCCATAACTTGGAGAAGTACAAGCAACTAACCCTAATAAATGGTGTTGAGGTCCAGGCCTACAGGGACACAGGTGCCAGTGTCACAATGGTGATTGAGAAACTGGTGCACCCTGAACAACACATACTTGGACACCAGTACCAAGTAACCGATGCTCACAACATAACACAAAGCCACCCCATGGCTGTTGTAAATCTCAACTGGGGGGGGTATCTGGTCCAAAGAAAGTTGTGGTAGCTTCAGATTTACCTGTAGACTGTCTATTAGGGAACGATTTGGAGACATCAGCTTGGTCAGATGTGGAGTTGGAGGCCCATGCAGCAATGCTGGGCATCCCAGGGCATATTTTTGCTTTGACAAGGGCTCAGGCCAAAAAGCAAAACGGACAGGGAAGCTTGGATCCTGGAACAATGGACCAAGTGCTCCCTAAAGCTAGGGCTAGTAGAAGCAAACCACTTCCTACTATCCCTCCCTCTACAGTGGATTCTACTTCTGAGGAAGAAGAATTCCCTCCCTGTGCAGAACCTACACCAGAGGAGCTGGAAGCAGACACTGCTGAGCTTTTGGGTGAAGGGGGGCCTGCCAGAGAGGAGCTGAGTGTGGCACAGCAAACCTGTCCCACATTAGAGGATCTCAGACAGCAAGCTGTCAAACAGGCTAATGGGGATGTCAGTGACTCACACAGAGTTTACTGGGAGGACAACCTCTTGTACACTGAGCAAAGGGATCCTAAACCTGGAGCTGCCAGGAGATTAGTGATTCCTCAGGAGTACAGAAAGTTCCTCCTAACACTGGCACATGACATTCCCTTAGCTGGGCACCTGGGTCAAATGAAAACTTGGGACAGATTGGTACCACTGTTTCATTGGCCTAGGATGTCTGAGGACACAAAAGAATTTTGTAAGTCCTGTGAAACCTGTCAAGCCAGTGGCAAGACAGGTGGCACTCCAAAGGCACCCCTTATCCCACTGCCTGTGGTTGGGGTTCCCTTTGAAAGGGTAGGGGTTGACATAGTTGGCCCCCTTGACCCTCCTACTGCTTCAGGCAATAGGTTTATCTTGGTGGTAGTGGACCATGCCACAAGATATCCTGAAGCTATTCCTTTAAGGACCACTACAGCTCCTGCAGTGGCAAAGGCCCTCCTGGGAATATTTTCCAGGGTGGGCTTCCCAAAGGAAGTAGTATCAGACAGAGGAAGCAATTTCATGTCTGCATACTTAAAGGCCATGTGGAAGGAGTGTGGTGTAACTTACAAGTTCACAACACCCTATCATCCACAAACAAATGGACTGGTGGAGAGATTTAATAAAACTCTCAAAGGCATGATTATGGGACTCCCTGAAAAACTCCGCAGGAGATGGGATATCCTTCTACCATGCCTCCTTTTTGCCTACAGGGAGGTACCCCAGAAAGGAGTGGGCTTCAGCCCCTTTGAACTTCTTTTTGGACACCCTGTTAGGAGTCCACTCACACTTGTAAAGGAGGGTTGGGAACAACCTTTAAAAGCTCCTAAGCAGGATATTGTGGATTATGTACTTGGCCTCAGATCAAGGATGGCTGAGTACATGAAAAAGGCCAGTAAAAACCTTCAGGCCAGCCAAGAGCTCCAGAAGCAATGGCATGATCAGAAGGCTGTTTTGGTTCAGTACCAACCAGGGCAGAAAGTGTGGGTCTTGGAGCCTGTGGCCCCAAGAGCACTCCAAGATAAATGGAGTGGTCCACACACAATTGTTGAAAAGAAGGGTGAAGTCACCTACTTGGTTGACTTAGGCACTGCCAGGAGTCCCCTTAGGGTGCTCCATGTCAACCGCCTGAAACCCTACTATGACAGGGCTGATCTCACCCTGCTCATGGCAACAGATGAGGGACAGGAAGAAGACAGTGATCCTCTACCTGATCTCTTCTCTTCCACAGAACAAGATGCTCTTGTGGAAGGTGTAGTTTTGGCTGATTGTCTTACTGCTGAGCAGAAAGATAATTGCATAAATCTCCTAGGACAATTTTCAGAACTCTTCTCCATTGTGCCAGGCACCACTTCTTGGTGTGAGCACACTATAGATACTGGAGACAGTTTACCTGTCAAAAGTAAGATCTATAGGCAGCCTGACCATGTCAGGGACTGCATAAAGCAAGAGGTTCAGAAAATGTTGGAACTAGGAGTGGTTGAGCACTCTGACAGTCCATGGGCTTCTCCTGTGGTACTGGTACCAAAACCCAATTCTAAAGATGGAAAGAAGGAAATGAGGTTTTGTGTAGACTATAGAGGTCTCAACTTGGTAACCAAAACTGATGCTCACCCTATACCCAGGGCAGATGAGCTAATAGATACACTGGCATCTGCCAAGTATCTAAGCACTTTTGATTTGACTGCAGGGTATTGGCAGATCAAAATGTCAGAAGATGCTAAACCTAAGACTGCATTTTCTACCATTGGAGGACATTACCAGTTTACTGTAATGCCTTTTGGTTTAAAAAATGCACCTGCCACTTTTCAGAGGTTGGTGAACACAGTCCTGCAAGGGCTGGAAGCTTTCAGTGCAGCATATTTGGATGATATAGCTGTCTTTAGCTCCAGCTGGGATGATCACCTGGTCCACCTATGGAAAGTTTTGGAGGCCCTGCAAAAGGCAGGCCTCACTATCAAGGCTTCAAAGTGCCAGATAGGGCAGGGTAAGGTGGTTTATCTGGGACACCTTGTTGGTGGGGAACAGATTGCACCACTTCAGGGGAAAATCCAAACTATTATTGATTGGGTTCCCCCTACCACTCAGACTCAGGTGAGAGCCTTCCTAGGCCTCACTGGGTATTACAGGAGGTTCATTAAGAACTATGGCTCCATTGCAGCCCCTCTTAATGACATCACATCCAAGAAAATGCCTAAAAAGGTATTATGGACAGCAAACTGTCAGAAAGCTTTTGAGGAGCTGAAGCAGGCCATGTGCTCTGCACCTGTCCTGAAAAGCCCTTGTTACTCTAAAAAATTCTATGTCCAAACTGATGCATCTGAATTAGGAGTAGGGGCAGTCCTATCACAACTTAATTCTGAGGGCCAGGATCAACCTGTTGCTTTTATTAGTAGAAGGTTGACCCCTAGAGAAAAGCGTTGGTCTGCCATTGAGAGGGAGGCCTTTGCTGTGGTCTGGGCTCTGAAGAAGTTGAGGCCATACCTGTTTGGCACTCACTTCATTGTTCAGACAGACCACAAGCCTCTACTTTGGCTAAAACAAATGAAAGGTGAAAATCCTAAATTGTTGAGGTGGTCCATATCCCTACAGGGAATGGACTATACAGTGGAACATAGACCTGGGAGTAGCCACTCCAATGCAGATGGACTCTCCAGATATTTCCACTTAGACAATGAAGACTCATCAGGTAATGGCTAGTCTTATTGTCCTTCGTTTGGGGGGGGGTTGTGTAGGAAAGTACCATCTTGCCTGGCATGTTACCCCCATTTTTCACTGTATATATGTTGTTTTAGTTGTATGTGTCACTGGAACCCTGGTAACCCAGGGCCCCAGTGCTCATAAGTGTGCCTGTATGTGTTACCTGTGTAGTGACTAACTGTCTCACTGAGGCTCTGCTAATCAGAACCTCAGTGGTTATGCTCTCTCATTTCTTTCCAAATTGTCACTGACAGGCTAGTGACCATTTTTACCAATTTACATTGGCTTACTGGAACACCCTTATAATCCCCTAGTATATGGTACTGAGGTACCCAGGGTATTGGGGTTCCAGGAGATCCCTATGGGCTGCAGCATTTCTTTTGCCACCCATAGGGAGCTCTGAAAATTCTTACACAGGCCTGCCTCTGCAGCCTGAGTGAAATAACGTCCACGTTATTTCACAGCCATTTTACACTGCACTTAAGTAACTTATAAGTCACCTATATGTCTAACCTTTACCTGGTAAAGGTTAGGTGCAAAGTTACTTAGTGTGAGGGCACCCTGGCACTAGCCAAGGTGCCCCCACATTGTTCAGAGCCAATTCACTGAACTTTGTGAGTGCGGGGACACCATTACACGCGTGCACTACATATAGGTCACTACCTATATGTAGCTTCACCATGGTAACTCCGAATATGGCCATGTAACATGTCTATGATCATGGAATTGCCCCCTCTATGCCATCCTGGCATTGTTGGTACAATTCCATAATCCCAGTGGTCTGTAGCACAGACCCTGGTACTGCCAGACTGCCCTTCCTGGGGTTTCTCTGCAGCTGCTGCTGCTGCCAACCCCTCAGACAGGCATCTGCCCTCCTGGGGTCCAGCCAGGCCTGGCCCAGGATGGCAGAACAAAGAACTTCCTCTGAGAGAGGGTGTGACACCCTCTCCCTTTGGAAAATGGTGTGAAGGCAGGGGAGGAGTAGCCTCCCCCAGCCTCTGGAAATGCTTTGTTGGGCACAGAGGTGCCCAATTCTGCATAAGCCAGTCTACACCGGTTCAGGGACCCCTTAGCCCCTGCTCTGGCGCGAAACTGGACAAAGGAAAGGGGAGTGACCACTCCCCTGACCTGCACCTCCCCTGGGAGGTGTCCAGAGCTCCTCCAGTGTGCTCCAGACCTCTGCCATCTTGGAAACAGAGGTGCTGCTGGCACACTGGACTGCTCTGAGTGGCCAGTGCCACCAGGTGACGTCAGAGACTCCTTGTGATAGGCTCCTTCAGGTGTTAGTAGCCTTTCCTCTCTCCTAGGTAGCCAAACCCTCTTTTCTGGCTATTTAGGGTCTCTGTCTCTGGGGAAACTTTAGATAACGAATGCATGAGCTCAGCCGAGTTCCTCTGCATCTCTCTCTTCACCTTCTGATAAGGAAACGACCGCTGACTGCGCTGGAAGCCTGCAAACCTGCAACATAGTAGCAAAGACGACTACTGCAACTCTGTAACGCTGATCCTGCCGCCTTCTCGACTGTTTTCCTGCTTGTGCATGCTGTGGGGGTAGCCTGCCTCCTCTCTGCACCAGAAGCTCCGAAGAAATCTCCCGTGGGTCGACGGAATCTTCCCCCTGCAACCGCAGGCACCAAAAAGCTGCATTACCGGTCCCTTGGGTCTCCTCTCAGCACGACGAGCGAGTTCCCTCGAATCCAGCGACACCGTCCAAGTGACCCCCACAGTCCAGTGACTCTTCAGCCCAAGTTTGGTGGAGGTAAGTCCTTGCCTCACCTCGCTGGGCTGCATTGCTGGGAACCGCGACTTTGCAAGCTTCTCCGGCCCCTGTGCACTTCCGGCGGAAATCCTTCGTGCACAGCCAAGCCTGGGTCCACGGCACTCTAACCTGCATTGCACGACTTTCTAAGTTGGTCTCCGGCGACGTGGGACTCCTTTGTGCAACTTCGGCGAGCACCGTTTCACGCATCCTCGTAGTGCCTGTTTCTGGCACTTCCCCGGGTGCTACCTGCTTCAGTGAGGGCTCCTTGTCTTGCTCGACGTCCCCTCTCTCTGCAGGTCCAATTTGCGACCTCCTGGTCCCTCCTGGGCCCCAGCAGCGTCCAAAAACGCCAAACGCACGATTTGCGTGTAGCAAGGCTTGTTGGCGTCCATCCGGCGGGAAAACACTTCTGCACGACTCTCCAAGGCGTGGGGGATCCATCCTCCAAAGGGGAAGTCTCTAGCCCTTGTCGTTCCTGCAGTATTCACAGTTCTTCAGCCTAGTAAGAGCTTCTTTGCACCAACCGCTGGCATTTCTTGGGCATCTGCCCATCTCCGAGCTGCTTGTGACTTTTGGACTTGGTCCCCTTGCTCCACAGGTACCTTCAGACAGGAATCCATCGTTGTTGCATTGCTGATTTGTGTTTTCCTTGCATTCTCCCTCTAACACGACTATTTTGTCCTTAGGGGAACTTTAGTGCACTTTGCACTCACTTTTCAGGGTCTTGGGGAGGGTTATTTTTCTAACTCTCACTATTTTCTAATAGTCCCAGCGACCCTCTACAAGGTCACATAGGTTTGGGGTCCATTCGTGGTTCGCATTCCACTTCTGGAGTATATGGTTTGTGTTGCCCCTATCCCTATGTTTCCCCATTGCATCCTATTGTAACTATACATTGTTTGCACTGTTTTCTAAGACTATACTGCATATTTTTGCTATTGTGTATATATATCTTGTGTATATTTCCTATCCTCTCACTGAGGGTACACTCTAAGATACTTTGGCATATTGTCATAAAAATAAAGTACCTTTATTTTTAGTATAACTGTGTATTGTGTTTTCTTATGATATTGTGCATATGACACTAAGTGGTACTGTAGTAGCTTCACACGTCTCCTAGTTCAGCCTAAGCTGCTCTGCTAAGCTACCATTATCTATCAGCCTAAGCTGCTAGACACCCTATACACTAATAAGGGATAACTGGGCCTGGTGCAAGGTGCAAGTACCCCTTGGTACTCACTACAAGCCAGTCCAGCCTCCTACATAAGCCACACATAATTCATCCAGCCCTATGAGAACATGGTTCACCGGGAACTGAAAAGTAGCAGAAACATTCTTCAACATAAAGAGCATCACTTTAAACTGATACAGCCCCTCTGGCACAGAAAAAGCAGTCTTCTCCTTGGCATTTGTGCCAATGCAATCTTCCAATTTTCACTATTCAGATCCAATGTGCTTAAGTAACTTGCAGAACCTAACCGAGCCACACGTGCATCCACTCTTGGAATTGGATGGGCATCAGTTTTGGTTACCTCACTGAGGGCTCGATAGTCCACACAGGACTGCAAGTCAGTAGGCCCCTTTGTTGGTTCTAGAACCACAGAGCTAGACCAAGGACTACAAGATCTTTCAATCACCCCAAGGTACAACATTTCTTAACTTCTAGAATAATGCATCTCTGAACCCAGTCAGACATTCAGGATATCCTGCCCTTTACAGACTGATTGTTATCTCTGTCCATGTTATGCACACAGACAAGTGTTGACCCTGGAGCCAGTGAGAAGAACACCTCTCTATATTCTTTCTGCTTCTTAGGCAGAAACTGAAGGGTTAACTGAAACTCTTCCACAGTGCTATTCTTCACATTACTATTCAGTAAGTCAGAAAGAGGCTCACTGTCTTCCTCCATTCCGTCTGCCACAACAATGACATTCACTGTCTAATTCCTCCTGAGGTAGGGCATCAGCTTAATTACATGGAATACCCCTTTGAGTTCCCTTGTGACATCTATGCCTATCAAGAAGTTTACTTCAGAAATTGCCTGAACTACCATTTATGGCCCACACCATTTGACCTCCAAAGCCTTGGGGCAAATAGGCTTTAGCACCGCCACCTTTTGACCTCAGCATCTTAATGAAACCCAGTTTGAGTAACTTTCTGGTCATACCATTATATAATCAGCTTTTGGCTTTCCTAAAGGTATCCTTTGCCTGACTCATGCTTTGCACACTGGATGTCCATACAGAAGCTCAAAGGGACTGAATCCTACCTTCTTCTGCAAAATCTCTTAGTAGTTAAACATGGAGGTGAGGATCCCACTTTCTCACGATGTTCTCTAGCAGAGTTCCCATCATGCTACTCAATGTCTTGTTAAACCGCTCCACCAAACCATTTGTTTTATTAGTGGCATGCTGTGGGGAAGTGGTGTGTCACATCAGCTTGCTCCTACATCTCTTTCATGTAAGAGGAGATGACGTTAGTTCACAGGTCAGAAATTACCATCCTTGGAAATCCAGCACTAGAAAAGACCCACAGGAGAGCTCTTGCTACCAAACCCTGCAGCTCTGGAATCAACCCAAACTCCAGCAACTGGTTCACTTCAGGAGATTCATCCCCCTCTACCTCTGGAGCAGAAGCAATGATCTCTACGGCTAATCCCCTCCCATAGTATGCCCTTTCCTGCAAACTACATTGTCCTGGTCCCTGCGAACCAGCAATGATCCAAACCATACTCCAAGACTGAAGTGCAGCCTGGCCTCTGGTCAACACAGCTGACTGATCCAAGCCATAAAGGCTTCTGTTCCTTGCACTAAGCAATTGCAAATAAATCATTGCACAAGAGACATATTGCACCTTGCTTTTCCTTTACCCAGGCATCAATCATGGGCACTTTGTCTTTGAGCTCAAGCTTAACCCTGGCTAGCGGAGACTCCATGTCCTCACACTAGCCACCAAACCTGTGCCCTTGGTTCCATTGTTTATTTCCTCAGGCTTAGGGTACTTCCTCATACAATAGTGCAGAGGGCTCCAGTATCCCTGAAGGCAGGGACTTTCCTTCCATTTATACTAACTTCCTGTACAACCCCCACTGTGTTAGGATGAATGTACTGTAGATGTCCATGGCTACTAGGTGTTATATAATTCCCATAAAAAGTAGAACTGTGTATTAGGACAACAGAAACATTAGAGTTCAGGGACTGAGTCCATCTACACCATTGGCCCAATTCCTAGCTAGCTTACAGTGTCTCACCTCAACACGTAGCCATTCCAGGGTAGCAGATGATATTGGCAACCTAAAACTTAACCACTCTTATTACAAAGGAAATTGCGGAAACAGATCTACCTTTTCATTGTTTACCTCTGCATGCCCAGGGTAAACATAAGAAAGAATCAAACAAAGGTTTTCAATTATTTATTGAAACAATCGTATTCTTGCATAGAGAGAATAAGCTGTGATTACTAAGGAGATGAAACAAAGCATTGAAACCAGCATTACTAACATGGTGAATAGGAAACACAATCCAACCAGGCAACCTTATGTGTTTATATTTCAAGAATGTTACTAACTACACTCTGAAAGCATAGTGGGAGTACCCTTTGTCAGATCCTGAAGGATAGCCCAAACCCCACACCTGGATATCTGTGTAGGGAGCCATTCTGATGTAGAATAGACTATCGTCCTCTGCAGGGTGAAAAGTCAGCAAAGATATATCTCAAACATAGGCCATCATTACAACATTGGCGGGAATTCCGCCACGGTCATTATGACCCACTGCTCGGAATCTGCCAAAATTCAGACACCCACACAAGTACGCCACACCAAAGGTCAGTGATAAACTGGCGAAAACAAAAACTCCACTGTCACGCTAACAGAAATACGCCCACACTATCACGACACACTAATCCACGCAGCGGTCTTTCAACTGCGGTATTCCATTGGCGGTACACACCGCTGCGCTCAAAATACACACACATTTACAAAACACTACCACATTGGACTATTCCAAATACACACACCTGATACACATACACACACCACTCCCACACATCCAATACAATATACACACCCACATCACCCACAAACCTCTATGACAAAATTACAGAGAGAAGGCCAGAGAGAGACACTACAAACAACTACCAAGCATCCACAGGCACACAATACCCTCACCCACATAACTTCCACGCACCTCACACAACACACCACTAAATATCACCCCACTTATCACTACACAGACCACCCCACACATCACCCACACCACCCCATGGCACGGCAAAGACACCCCAGGTTCTCTGAGGAGGAGCTCAGGGTCATGGTGGAGGAAATCGTCCAGGTAGAGCCACAGCTATTCGGATCACAGGTGCAGCACACCTCCATAGCTAGGAAGATGGAGCTATGGCGCAGAATACTGGACAGGGTCAACGCATTGGGACAGCACCCAAGAAATAGGGATGACATCAGGAAGAGATGGAACGAACTACGGGGGAATGTGCGTTCCGTGGTCTCCAGACACCACCTTGCGGTACAGAGGACTGGCGGCGGACTCCCACCTCCTCCCCCACACCTAACAAAATGGGAGGAGCAAGTCTTGGTGATTCTGCATCCTGAGGGCCTCGCAGGAGTAGATGGAGGAATGGACTCTGGTAAGTCAAATCTTAACTATTACATCCCCCACCCTACTTGCATGCTATCACATACCCCCACCCTCGCCCTCACCCCCATCACTCCAACTCCTCACAAATGTCCCAACATCACAAACCACACATCCTAACACCAAGCCCTGCATGCAACAACAAAGCATGTACAGCCATCACCAAAGCATGGCCACTGCACATACCCATACACCCCCCTAAACCACCATCATACAAGGTTCCACACAGGAATGCAAGCACTGGGGTACATGGTCACCCACCCATTGCACACCATGGCACACACAGATGCAATAAACATCCTTTTATACCCCTGCAGGACCCCTACCCAACGTCACCGTACAGTCGGGTCCACACATGTCCACACCACCAACAGAAGAGACCCACAGTGATGACAGCAGCTCTGTCCAACTGGATCTAGATGACCAGCTCTGCCCATCTGGGACCTCAGGACAGTCGGTACCCCTCACACTGACACAGGCCACCACAGAGCTTCCCCCCTCTGGAAACACTAGCACAGCACCCACCCAGCGGGCCCATACCTCTGTCCCCAGGACACGTCAAGCAGCAGTGTGTCCACCACTACAGGGAACCCAGGCTAACCCACCACCCCAAAAACAACAGGGAACTGGGGGTAGTGGCAGTGGGCACACCGTCCAGGGGACAGAGGCCCAGGAACACAGGGGAACTGGGAGGGCTGCGGTGAGACAGGGGGAGGACAGGCCCAGGAAACCCACTCTCCACGAGGCCCTCTCCAACATAATGAGAGCGTACCATCATTCCCAGGAGACGATGGCAACGGTATTGGCCAAGTTTCAGGAGACCGAGCGGCTGCAGGAGGAACAGTATTTTGGCTTCAGGGAGGAACTCAGATCCATCAATTCCACCCTGGGCACCCTCGTAGGGGTGCTGAAGGAAGTCCTCAACACCAGGAGGGACACTGTTGCACTACAAGGGGCCCCTGACACTAGCCTGGATGATAAACTGCCCACCACCTCCGCCGGTGCTAGTGGACAGGAGGCACCGCCACAGGACCACCACACCAGCACCCCACCCCCTGCAGATTGAGAACCACCCCCCAAGCGGTCCCTGAGATCCAGGGCAAAGATAGAGAACAATGCCAAGACCCCCGCCAAGAAATGAGACCGCCCTGAATGTCATCCTTTTGTCCCACCTTGTCACCATGTCCATCCTCAAACTGCCCCAGCTCCACTTCCTATGCCCCTTTGGGCAATGCACCTGTGAGACTAATAGACTGGACTCTGCCATGGACATTCCTCCACCATCACCCCTCACCATTTTACAGCACCCTCCAATATTGAGCAATTAAATAAAAACCCTTACAGCACCAAACAATCTGGAGTCTGTCTGTGATTTTGAAATAGTGTATTAGCAATTACAGTGACAAAATGCTCTTTTAATTGTAATGTCAACATACCTATGTCACACAGCTCTAGTCCATGAGGAAACAAAGCAGATGTCACACAGTGGGACCCACACCTGTGAAATGTTAAGGGAAAGTAACAACTCAGTGACCACACATTGGGTGAAAACGACAGACAGTAGAGAGGTAGTAGTGTTAAAGTACATGTAGTAGGCAGGTTTGTATTCTTACCTGTGTCTCACTGGAAGTATTGCAGGATCACAGAATTCCTGTTGTCGATGTTCTCTTCTTCTGCTTCCTCGTCTTCACTGTTCACAGGCTCCACAGCTGCCACAACACTGCCACCTGGACCATCCTCCTGCAGAAAAGGCACCTGTCGTCGCAAAGCTAAGTTGTGAAGCATACTGCAGGCCACGATGATGTGGCACACCTTCTTTGGTGAGTAGAATAGGGATCCACCTGTAATATGGAGGCACCTGAACCTGGCCTTCAGGAGGCCGAAGGTCCGCTCTATAATCCTCCGAGTCTGTCCATGGGCCTCATTGTAGCGTTCCTCTGCCCTTGTCCTGGAATTCCTCACTGGGGTCAATAGCCATGACAGGTTGGGGTAACCAGAGTCACCTGCAAATGGCGAGGGCAACTGTTAGACACACACTAACCTCTAGGGATATCCCCAGACCCAGACAACCATTCCCACTGACTTGCTTGCAGGTGCTCACCTAATAGCCACACACGGTGCCTCTGGAGTTGCTCCATCACATAAGGGATGCTGCTATTCAGCAGGATGTAAGCGTCATACACTGAGCCAGGGAATTTGGCATCCACACAGGAGATGTACTGGTCTGCCAAACACACCATCTGCACATTCATGGAATGATAACTCTTCCGGTTTCTGTACACCTGTTCACTCCTGCGGTGGGGTACCAAAGCCACATGTGTTCCATCAATGGCACCTATGATGTTGGGGATATTTCCCAGGGCATAGAAGTCATCTTTCACTGTAGGCAAATCCTCCACCTGAGGGAAAACGATGTAGCTCTGAATGTGTTTCAGCAGGGCAGACAACACTCTGGACAACACGTTGGAAAACATAGGCTGGGGCATCCCTGATGCTATGGCCACTGTTGTTTGAAAAGACCCACTTGCAAGGAAATGGCATACTGACAGCACCTGCACTAGAGGGGGGATTCCTGTGGGATGGCGGATAGCTGACTTCAGGTCTGGCTCCAGCTGGGCACACAGTTCCAGGAGTGTGGCACGATCAAGCCTGTAGGTGATGATCACATGTCTTTCCTCCATTGTTGACAGGTCCACTAGCGGTCTGTACACCGGAGGATGCAGCCATCTCCCCTCATGTCCCAGCGGACGGTGCCTATGAAGGACAACAGTGAGCACAGAGTCAACCAACTCAGAGGTACGTACCCACAGCTTACACAGAACACAAATCATATTCCGAAATTTGGCCTGTATGAGTGTTGAGGCAAGGCCTAGTTATGTGTGACGCAGTTAAAAATTAACATCACAAACCAAAATAAAATGATGGACGGAGTGTTCACATTTTTCAAACACTCACCCCCAGTCACAGATCTGGGTTTAATCCATCGTTATTTTGCTCGCCACGTCACCCCAGTTTGGACCCAGCCATATGCAAATCAGTCCTGACCCTGTTCTCCATGAGAACAGTCCAGCCCGAACTGCTAGGCCAGGTCCTCCCTGGACAGGAAACAAGCATTCTGGGACCAGTTTCAGGGTATCACTCTTCTTCAGCCAGGCTAGCTTGAATCCAGTGGTGCAGCGAGCAAGGGACCCACGTCTGGGCATACCCCTGCCACTTAGGGCGCACAAAGCAACATCACAAAACAAAATAAAATGATGGACGGAGTGTTGAAATTTTTCAAACACTCACCCCCAGTCACAGATCTGGGTTTAATTCATCGTTATTTTGCTCGCCACGTCACCCCAGTTTGGACCCAGCCATATGCAAATCAGTCTTGACCCTGTTCCCCATGGGAACAGTCCAGCCCGAACTGCTAGGCCAGGTCCTCTGTGGACAGGAAACAAGCATCCTGGGACCGGTTTCAGGGTATCACCCTTCTCCCTGGTTTGTTAATAGTGTATGTATATTTTTGCACACTGGCTTTAATATATTACAATGGTTACACTCATTTCCTTTTGTCTTTGCATTCTTCCGTGGGGTTTGGGGGGTGTAACTGTAATTTATCATGCTGTATTAGTGTGTGTGTTGTCGTGGGTGAGGGTGGGGTGGGGGTGTTGCCTGTGTGTGTCCCTGTTTTTTCCCTCCCCCCACCCCTGTGTCGTAGGTGCAGTACTCACTGTGGTCTTCGCCGCCGGTGTTCGTGCTCCTGGTAGAGGAGCAAGAAGATAAGGGCTGGCAGGATCTGGAGCTCGGGTTCCATGGATTTCCCATGGGGTGTGTAGAGGTGAGCGTTTTTCCTTCAAAGTCCTGTTTCCGCCGTGTTTTTGTTCGCGTTGAATCCGCCCCGGAAAAGGTGGCGGATTGGTAGGTTGTGATACTGTGGGCGGTACATTGTCCTCGGCCTGTCTGTTGGCGGTGACCGCCATGCTGTCTGTTTGTACCGCCGTGGCGGTCGGAGTGTTAAAGTGGCTGTCTATGTTGGCGGTTTCTGCCACGGTCATGATCCATTTTTTTTTCGCCGGCCTGTTGGCGGTCTTACTGCCGCTTGAACACCGACTGCCAGGGTTGTAATGACCACCATAATGCTCTCTCCAGAACAATCCCGATCAAAATGTTCCTCTGAGCCGTGTGGGGCAGCACACCATGTATATAATCAAAACCACTCTGTGTTTGAAGCACAGCTCTGATGCAACAATATGTCTAGGTTTCAGGAGCTGTCTCGAATGGACAACACAAGCACTGGAATATCTTGTTCTATGTTCCTAGCCTTGATCAAAGTATACAAATTACATAATGAGAAGGGTTTAATAGAAATAAACAGCATGTACAGGGCATTCTCAATACATTTACATGCTAGCACAAAAACATTTAAGAGTTCATTAATAAAAACAATGTCAACCTAAAATGTGCAACTAAGATGGAGAACCATGTTGGGCCGAAGAAGACCCTACAACATAGGATGAGCGCAACCAGGCCCCCATGGTTTCCTTCAACCGTATGTGAGATACTGGCTGGGGGGTGTGGCTAATCATCCAAATTGGCAGACGCGCACCGTCAAGGCTACAGGGCCGGCCCATGACAATCCTTTTAATCCTAACCTCTATTTGTGCCCATAGCCGCAACAACATTACTATAAAGTGATCTGGGAGTGTGGTGGTCCAGTTTAGAGGAGCATTGGGGACAGTGGCCCTGGTGGATGAACTGGAGCGGGACTGCTGGCCAAGCCATGGCAGAGTTGATGGGTGAGACGAGACCCGGCCTACGTGTGGCATGAGCAGAGGTCCCTGAGGTTGGAGGCTGGAGTGGAGAGCCAACACAAGAGAGCCGCTGCTGTGGCAGCGTGAGGTGGGGAGTTGTAGGAAAGTACCATCTTGCCGGGCATGTTACCCCCATTTTTCACTGTATATATGTTGTTTTAGTTGTATGTGTCACTGGGACCCTGCCAGCCAGGGCCCCAGTGCTCATAAGTGTGCCTGACTGTGTTACCTGTGTATATGACTAACTGTCTCACTGAGGCTCTGCTATCCAGAACCTCAGTAGCTATGCTCTCTCATTTCTTTCCGAATTGTCACTAACAGGCTAGTGACCAATTTTACCAATTCACATTGGCCTACTGGAACATCCTTATAATTCCCTAGTATATGGTACTGAGGTACCCAGGGTATTGGGGTTCCAGGAGATCCCTATGGGCTGCAGCATTTCTTTTGCCACCCATAGGGAACTCTGACAATTCTTACACAGGCCTGCCACTGCAGCCTGAGTGAAATAACGTCCACGTTATTTCACAGCCATTTACCACTGCACTTAGTTTAGTTTAGTTTAGTTTTAAGGATTTATAAAGCGTGTAGTGACCCGAAGGCATCCCAGCGCTAAACCTAACCTGACCAGTGCTGTCAATAGGAGAATTGAGAGAGCTACCTACAGAAAAGAATAGTCTTAAGTTTTTTTCTAAAAAGCAGTTCTGAGTGTTCATGACGGAGTTCGGAGGGAAGATCATTCCAGAGACGAGCGGCCTTGGTGAGGAAGGAGTTGGCCCCCCAGGCTCTCTTAGACCGCAAGATGGTCACAAGTCGAGAGGAGGAGGACCTCAGACTTCGAGAGGGGACATAAAGACATAGCCGCTTTCTAAAGAACATTGGACCCTTATGTTGCAGGGCTCTGTGAACAATGCATAGGGCCTTAAAATGAGTACGTTGCTTAATAGGGAGCCAGTGAAGTGTGGAAAGAGCAGGCTTAGCGGATACATGTCTGGGAAGATTGACAAGAAGCCTGGCAGCTGCGTTCTGGACTGTTTGTAGCCTTTTTAAAACATAAGCCGGGGCGCTGAGAAAAAGTGAGTTCCCATAATCCAACCGGGAGAGGATAAGAGTTTGAACAAGGATTCTTCTGGCCATAGGGGGAAGAAGATTCGAAATTTTCCTAAGGACTCTTAAAATGCCAAAGCATGTAGAGGAAACTCTTTTTGCTTGATAGTCCATGGTCAGACGAGAATCCACCCAGAAACCAAGGCGTTTTACCTGGTCCTTGGGGGGAGGGAGATTATTGAAGGCCTCAGAGTACAGCGAAAGCGAAGGAGCTGGGGGGGCATTGCCTAGTACAATGACTTCTGACTTTCCATCATTGAATTTAAGCTTAGACTGGATCATCCAAACTCCAATGTCTTTCATACAACACGAAAGGTTGGCTACCAACGAATCCCCGGAGCTGGATAGTGACACCACAAGTTGAGTATCGTCGGCATAGGTGACCAAGGACAGATTATAGGGAGCGATCACTTTAGCCAGCGGGGATAGATAAACATTAAAGAGAGTTGGGCTCAAGGAGGAGCCCTGGGGAACTCCACAAGTCAAGGGAAAGATATCAGAGAGGTAGGCTTGGTCCAGGACTTGAAAAGATCTACCTTTGACGAAAGCGGACAACCAGGACAATGCCAGGCCTCCTATCCCTAATTCCGAGAGCCTACGGCAGAGAAGGTTATGGTCCACTGTATCAAAAGCAGCGCTGAGATCAAGTAGAATCATGGCCACATGAGACCCTTGGTCCAGAAGTTGCCTGGCTGACTCAGTCACTGCAAGGAGGGCTGACTCCGTGCTGTGATGGGCTCTAAAACCCATTTGAGTGGGGTGAAGGAGTTCATGGCTCTCTAAGTAGCTGGTCAATTGGTGGTTAACATGTTTCTCCAAAATTTTTGTTGAAATGGGAAGGAGAGCAATGGGTCTATAATTCTCCAGCAGAGATGGGTCCAGTTTCGGTTTTTTTAAAAGAGGCTTAATGAAGGCATGCTTAAAAAGAGGGGGAAGAAAACCTAAGGATAGGGAATGATTCAGTATTTTGGTGAGGAGAGGTACAACAATATCTGAAACTCGCGAGAGGATGGAGGGAGGGGCGGGGTCTAGGGGGGAGCCCGATTTAATTTGAAGAAGAAGGTTGGTAGTAACAGTATCAGTGAGGGGTGTAAAAACGGTTAATGTGCTTCCGGAAAGGGAGGGATCCATCATTTGGTGCTCTACTGTACCTGGGGGAGGAGGAGAAGGGAACCCAGAGTATATCTTGATGACTTTGTCATTGAAGTGAGATGCCAGAAGATTACTATATTCAGTGGAGGGCTCTGTGGGAGGAGAGGGCATAGGGGTTATAGTTAATTCCTTAAAAATCTGAAAAATTTCCTTTTGTGAGCAGGAGGAGTTTTCTATTCTTAATCCGTAGTAGGAGGACTGGGCGGCTTTAATGTTTTGATGGTAGAGTCTGACAGATTGCCTATATATTTCTCTATCAATGGGACTGTAATTCTTTCTCCAAGCTCTTTCTAACCTTTTGCACATTTTTCTTAATTCTAACAGACGAGGACAAAACCAAGGTTTAGCCTTATGGGGGGGCTTGTTAGATCTTAATTTGATGGGCAGAATACTATCCAAAGAGGAGGAGATCCATTCATTAAATAAATCTGCGGAGGTGGAGGGGGTGCTGGCCCCCAAGGAGGTCTGGAGAGCAGCCCGCCACTCCACAAGGGCCAATTTTGACCAAATGCGACCAAAGGTTGAGGAGGTAGGCTGCACATCTGGAGTAACTTTGCAGGGAAAAGAGAAAGATAAAAGGCAGTGATCCGTCCAGGTTAAAGGCTGGGACGGCAAGGTGGTGAGGACAGGGAGATTACTGAATAGGAGGTCCAGCGTATGGCCTTTAGTATGGGTAGGTCCTATTACGTGTTGAATTAAATCGAGCGCAGAGAGGGACGCAAGTAGAGACCTGGCGTGCGGACAGTTTCCATTATCAATATGGATGTTGAAATCCCCAAGGATAGTAAAGTTAGGGGATTTACAGATAAGACTAGCTGCAGCTTCCGGCAAGGAATCTAAAAAACAAATGCAAGGTCCTGGGGGTCGGTAGAGAAGCATACCTGAAAAGGTAAACGTGGGGGAGAGGTAGAGAGAGAAAATTAAGCTTTCACACTCCGGGATATCAGAGGGGAAGGTGGTACACCGAAAGATATTTTTGTAAATAATGGCTAAACCGCCGCCTCTTCCGTGGAGTCGATCTACATGCGCCATAGAGTAGGTGGAGGGTAGAGAATTGCAGATATCTGCTGCTGAGTCACTGCCCAACCAGGTTTCGGTAAGAAACAAGGCGTCAGGGGAAAGATCTTCTATGAGGGTATATATGTGAAGGGAATGTGCTGGTAAAGAACGACAATTGAGGAGCAAAAATTTGCAGGTTACGGATGGGGGGGAGGCGGGGGGTGAGACAACCTTAGAGGAACTCGGGCAGGCCGGGCAGAAAGAAGAGGCATAAGACCCAGGGGGTACTAAGAGAAGTGGGCCAGATCGTGCCCCTCTGAGTGCATGAAGCTGCAAGGGAGAGTAGACTAACCTGTCTGTGGTAAAAGGAGCATCATTTCTGGGCTCTGGGCGCTTCAGGGCGCGGACGGGCGCAGACGGGCTTGCCTTCGGCGTGCCTTCGGCGCGCCAGCGGCGCGCCCGCTGCGCACGTCCGCTGCGCGGCCGGCGTCCTTCTGGCATTAAATGAGCCGGGGGAGCCAAACGAGGCTGAAAAGCCTAAAAACAACTAGACCGCTAACCCAAAATGGCGGTCTAGTCAGTCCCAACCAGGAAGTGGGGAGAAAAGAAAAAAGTAAGCAACCGGGGACCACTGAACACGGGCCCAGAGGTTGCTGTGAGGTAGGGAATCAAGTTATGCCCCAAAAAACACACACACAGAGACAAGGATGTGCCCCCAGTACTTGTGAATCCAGCAAAAGAAAAAATTAGATTATTCCCAGTCCCTTTATATTTTAAAAGAAAATCCCCCTAAAAAGAGTGACAAGCCAAAAAAGACTTTTAGAGGTTTAAAATGCCCAACAAACAATTAAAAACATTTGTTTCTTAAAAATATTAAAAAATGCTCACACGATCAGATTAGGTGCCAGGCCGGCGTCCTTCCGGCATTAAATGAGCCGGGGGAGCCAAACGAGGCTGAAAAGCCTAAAAACAACTAGACCGCTAACCCAAAATGGCAGTCTAGTCAGTCCCAACCAGGAAGTGGGGAGAAAAGAAAAAAGTAAGCAACCGGGGACCACTGAACACGGGCCCCGAGGTTGCTGTGAGGTAGGGAATCAAGTTATGCCCCAAAAAACACACACACAGAGACAAGGATGTGCCCCCAGTACTTGTGAATCCAGCAAAAGAAAAAATTAGATTATTCCCAGTCCCTTTATATTTTAAAAGAAAATCCCCCTAAAAAGAGTGACAAGCCAAAAAAGACTTTTAGAGGTTTAAAATGCCCAACAAACAATTAAAAACATTTGTTTCTTAAAAATATTAAAAAATGCTCACACAATCAGATTAGGTGCCAGGCCGGCGTCCTTCCGGCATTAAATGAGCCGGGGGAGCCAAACGAGGCTGAAAAGCCTAAAAACAACTAGACCGCTAACCCAAAATGGCGGTCTAGTCGGTCCCAACCAGGAAGTGGGGAGAAAAGAAAAAAGTAAGCAACCGGGGACCACTGAACACGGGCCCCGAGGTTGCTGTGAGGTAGGGAATCAAGTTATGCCCCAAAAAACACACAAACAGAGACAAGGATGTGCCCCCAGTACTTGTGAATCCAGCAAAAGAAAAAATTCGATTATTCCCAGTCCCTTTATATTTTAAAAGAAAATCCCCCTAAAAAGAGTGACAAGCCAAAAAAGACTTTTAGAGGTTTAAAATGCCAACAAACAATTAAAAACATTTGTTTCTTAAAAATATTAAAAAAATGCTCACACAATCAGATTATAAGTCACCTATATGTTTAACCTTTACCTGGTAAAGGTTGGGTGCTAAGTTACCTAGTGTCTGGGCACCCTGGCACTAGCCAAGGTGCCCCCACATCGTTCAGGGCAAATTCCCCGGACTTTGTGAGTGCGGGGACACCATTACACGCGTGCACTACACATAGGTCACTACCTATGTGTAGCTTCACAATGGTAACTCCGAATATGGCCATGTAACATGTCTAAGATCATGGAATTGCCCCCTCTATGCCATCCTGGCATTGTTGGTACAATCCCATGATCCCACGGGTCTGTAGCTCAGACCCGGGTACTGCCAAACTGCCTTTTCAGGGGTTTCACTGCAGCTGCTGCTGCCAACCCCTCAGACAGGTTTCTGCCCTCCTGGGGTCCAGCCAGGCTTGGCCCAGGAAGGCAGAACAAAGGACTTCCTCAGAGAGAGGGTGTTACACCCTCTCCCATTGGAAAAAGGTGTGAAGGCAGGGGAGGAGTAGCCTCCCCCAGCCTCTGGAAATGCTTTCATGGGCACAGATGGTGCCCATTTCTGCATAAGCCAGTCTACACCGGTTCAGGGACCCCTTAGCCCTGCTCTGGCGCGAAACTGGACAAAGGAAAGGGGAGTGACCACTCCCCTGACCTGCACCTCCCCTGGGAGGTGTCCAGAGCTCCTCCAGTGTGCTCCAGACCTCTGACATCTTGGAAACAGTGGTGCTGCTGGCACACTGGACTGCTCTGAGTGGCCAGTGCCAGCAGGTGACGTCAGAGACTCCTTCTGATAGGCTTCTTCAGGTGTTGCTAGCCTATCCTCTCTCCTAAGTAGCCAAACCCTCTTTTCTGGCTATTTAGGGTCTCTGCTTTGGGGAATTCCTTAGATAACGAATGCAAGAGCTCATCAGAGTTCCTCTGCATCTCTCTCTTCACCTTCTGCCAAGGAATCGACTGCTGACCGCGCTGGAAGCCTGCAAAACTGCAACAAAGTAGCAAAGACGACTACTGCAACTCTGTAACGCTGATCCTGCCGCCTTCTCAACTGTTTTCCTGGTGGTGCATGCTGTTGGGGTAGTCTGCCTCCTCTCTGCACTAGAAGCTCCGAAGAAATCTCCTGTGGGTCGACGGAATCTTCCCCCTACAACCGCAGGCACCAAAGAACTGCATTACTGGTACTCTGGGTCTCCTCTCAGCACAACGAGCGAGGTCCCTTGATTCCAGCAACTCTGTCCAAGTGACTCCCACAGTCCAGTGACTCTTCAGTCCAAGTTTGGTGGAGGTAAGTCCTTGCCTCCCCACGCCAGACTCCATTGCTGGGAACCGCGTCTTTTGCAGCTACTCCGGCCTCTGTGCACTTCCGGCAGAAATCCTTTGTGCACAGCCAAGCCTGGGTCCATGGCCCTCTAACCTGCATTGCACAACTTTCTAAGTTGTCCTCCGGCGGCGTCGGACTCCTTTGTGCAACTTCGGGTGAGCACTGTTTCACTCTTCTTTGAAGTGCCTGTTCTAGAACTTCTGCATGTGCTGCCTGCTTCTGAGAGGGTTCATTGTCTTGCTCGACGCCCCCTCTGTCCCCAGACGCAATTGGCGACATCCTGGTCCCTCCTGGGCCACAGCAGCACGCAAAAACTCTTACCGCACGATTTGGAGCTAGCAAGGCTTGTTGGCTGTATTTCCACAGGAAAATACTTCTGCGCAACTGACCACGGCGTGGGGGATCCATCCTCCAAAGGGTAAGTCTCTAGCCCTTGTCGTTCCTGCAGAATCCTCAGCTTCTACTGTCCAGTAGCAGCTTTGTTGCACCCACAACTGTCATTTCCTGGGCATCTGCCCATCTCCGACTTGCTTGTGACTTTTGGACTTGGTCCCCTTGTTCCACAGGTACCCTCGACTGGAAATCCATCGTTGTTGCATTGCTGGTTTGTGTCTTTCCTGCAGAACTCCCCTATCACGACTTCTATGTCCTTTGGGGAACTTTAATGCACTTTGCACTCACTTTTCAGGGTCTTGGGGTGGGCTATTTTTCTAACCCTTACTATTTTCTAATAGTCCCAGTGACCCTCTACAAGGTCACCTAGGTTTGGGGTCCATTTGTGGTTCGCATTCCACTTTTGGAGTATATGGTTTGTGTTTCCCCTATCCCTATGTGTCCCCATTGCATCCTATTGTAACTATACATTGTTTGCACTGTTTTCTAAGACTATACTGCATATTTTTGGTATTGTGTACATATATCTTGTGTATATTTGCTATCCTCATACTGAGGGTACACTCTGAGATACTTTGGCATATTGTCATAAAAATAAAGTACCTTTATTTTTAGTATATCTGTGTATTGTGTTTTCTTATGATATTGTGCAAGTGACACTAGTGGTACTGTAGGAGCTTCACTCGTCTCCTAGTTCAGCCTAAGCTGCTCTGCTAAGCTACCATTATCTATCAGCCTAAGCTGCTAGACACCCTATACACTAATAAGGGATACCTGGGCCTGGTGCAAGGTGTAAGTACCCCTTGGTACTCACTACAAGCCAGTCCAGCCTCCTACAGGAGTCCAAGCAGTTCCCCGGAGGATGCTGGGGTCGACGAAGGTGTAGTCTGTCTCTTGCAGCTAAAGTGAGCCTGGAGGTGAGTAGGAGCGGGTGAGCCTGAGTAACCTGTGCAGCCCATATGCCCGCTCATCGCCTCCGTAAGGCAGGAGGTGACAGCGATAAGATCACTTCCCCCTCTGGCTGTGCTGATTCCTGCTGGTGAGGAGGCTAAGGTGCAGGCACCGACCACGTGCCGTGGAGGCCCGAGATGCCGTGAGGACTGGTGGCCATTTTATGTGCAGGCCTGGCTACATTAGACGGACCCCGGGGGAAGGTGCGGGTGAGCCTGGAACCTTAAACGGCAAGTCTGACAGCAGTGGGCGGACCCCTCTCCTCTTCTGGGGGAGCCAGAGTGGTTGTGGGGAGTGAACAGCTGGGGCCAGTGATTGTTGCCCAGTGATTGCTGCCTGGAGAAGTGGGCATGCCTGCGCGGGCAGTGCGGGTCCGTCGGCCCACTTCTGTTGAACTAGCTGCCATGTGAAACATGGGCCACCTGATGAATGGCGAGTGGTGTCGCATTGAGGAGGGGAGAAACAAAGTGACTCACATTGGCCCGTCAATGCTGGACTTGACGTATGTCTCGAGGGTCGAGACACAGAGTTATCCTTCATGACAGGTACTTTTGAGGCCTGGTGCTGCCGGACTAACTATCGCTGAAGGCTGGAGCTACATGGTCACACGTTGTTTCTGACTGATTGCACAGTGGTAGACTTGATCGGGCCACCTGGGCATTCTCCTCCCTGGTACTTACCCAGACCCATTAAGTGAGGCATAGGCCGCAGGATAACACATGAGAACAGCACCCCTCCCCCCTGTTTTTGAGTGGCATGCTGCCCCATGTTGAAGGACACAGTGTTGAAGCATTCAATAGCATTTGCAAATTGTAGATTATATGTGATGTAAATGAGTGACTGGCTGAACCTTTCTATCACTGGTATACTTTAGCATTCATTATTCTATACAAGACAGGCCCGACTATTAACAGGCATGAAGAGATCGAAATCCAAGACCGGAGCCCGGCATTCCCGGGTGCCCTCCTGCTCCTCACCTTAGGAGGACTCTTCTACCCATGTCTTGGTATCCTGTGTTCCTCCCACTGGCAGTACACCGCCCCAGGACAAGCTGGATCTTATCCTACAGGAAATACGGGAGTTCCGACTTACCATTGAACAGTGGATGGGTGCAATCACCACTGACTTATCATTCCTCAAAGATCAACATCGTAAATTAGTAGACAGGGTCAAGGCAAATGAAACCATGATCTCCGTTTTGGAACCCGCCATGAAGTCCATGCTACGCAAATCAGTAAATTAACTCAACAATTGGAACTGCTTCAGGAGCGGGTGAAAGATGCTGAAGGCAGTGCTCGCAGAAACAATATTCAAATCTTAGGTCTGTCAGAAGGGGCAGAGGGCCAAATGCAGAGACAATACAAAGAAAACTGGCTCTGAACGGTGGTGGCAACGGAGGGCCTATCGGATATGTTTGAGGTTGAGATAGCCCATCGGGCTCCAACTAAAAAACCAAACCCTGGAGCGTCTTTTAGACCCATAGTAGCAAAAATCCTGAATTACAAAGACCGTAATGTTCTGCTTAGCGCTGCCCAGGAGAAGTCCCCAATTCTACTTTATAATGTAAAGATCTCACTGTTTCCGGACTACACAATGTTGGTTTAGCGGAGGCGAGCTTCCTTCCAGGCTGTCAAGCGTGACCTGAGAACAGCCGGTCTCACCTATGCTTTGCCATTCCTGTCGAGGCTCGGTTTCCTGCATGACAAGCGGGCTATATTTTTGTGACTCTCCGGAATCAACACCCAAGTGGAAGGACCGTCCCGAATCTTGGCAGGCCCAGGAATGTGAACCAGGATCTCCCCAGGCCACGGATGACACGACATCACCCTCACCTAGCTATCACTCCGGGAGGGGCTCATGGCTTTGTGCCCTCTTCGCAGAAAGCACTGATGGGCCGTCTGGAGGTGCTCAGATCAGCTTCACAGCTTTCAGGTCTGACTCTGACTCAATAGGTAGCATTGCCCTTTTCCCATCTATTACTCCACAACTGGCTCATGATCTCTAGCTCCCGGATGGACCCGGACTAAGTCATTTTACCCATCCTGAACTGGCTCCAGCTATTCTATTCTAAACACAGACATTCCCTTTTAACAAGACGAAGGGGGCATGCAATAATTGCCCGGTTACTCATTAAGGTCCATCGCTATCCCTATAGTTACAAGATTCCCATATCATTGGGCAGCATAAGCAGGCACACAACGCATAGATTGGTTTGGGTCCCCTAGCCCGGGTTACTTTCCTCGTCTAAATAGGGGACGCTCTGCCGGAAAAAGAAGGCTTCAAACATAAATATAGGCTTAGGACCCCCACATGTGCATAGGCAATAGTTGTTCATTGTATAAAATGTTGTTGGTGTATATCAAGTTTGGTCATACAACTAAACACCGCTGGACTGAGAATTGGACTGTATTATGTTTAATACAAGTTGAAGATTCCACTGTTAAATTGTATGGGCAAGGGGCTGTACGAGTGTCAACTCACATTACATGGACACTGTATGTTATACTATGATGTCGGACATGATCTCCTATAAAATCCTGACCTGGAATGTGAGAGGATTGGGCACATTACACAGAGACAGAGAATACTAGCTCAATTACTTAGGAGACATGCGCAGATAGTTTTTTGCAGGAGACACATCTACTGACATCTGAAGCGCAAAGACTACAGAAGAGGTGGAGAGGCCAACTCTTTCATACGTCTTACTCGGCCTATGCCCGAGGACGTGCAATATGCCTCAGGTGGGAGTCCCCTTCACGACACAAGAGGTGTGCATAGATACGCAGGGCAGACATGTTCTGGTCAAGAGCACACTGGATGGGGAACCCTTGGTACTGGGCTGTGCATATATGCACCTAATACAGAACAAGAAGCCTGCTGGACACACTTATCAATAGTCATTACTGATGGGGAGGGGTACCCATGGGTTTCAGGGGGCAACTTTAATGCAATACTCGATGTTTCCCTAGATCGCTCCCATCCTCCTTTACCTGGCAGAGCAGCAATATGTCATGTGGCGTCATCACAACAATGGGTGTCGGGCTGCTCACTTTTGGACACCTGGAATGCCCAAAATAGAGGACTCCAGGAGTACTCCTTTTACTCACATTCACACAGGCTGCATACATACATTGATAGATTCCTGTGTTCCTCACGACTCCTGCCTGATGTAGTACATATCACCTACCTTGCAAAGACAAAGACCCATTCCCCGACCCCGGTACTTGTCATGCGCTTTTAAACACAGGGCTTGGTCTCCACACAGCTAGACATTAATAATGCTTTTCACAATCTCTGTGCTAACCACTACACAACCCCTGCCGCCCCACCTTCCGCAACACTGACCACATACCTGGGTAGGACAAGCTTGCCCAAATCAACAGCACCGGATCGAGACACTCTTGGTGCTAGAATTAGTGTAGGTGAGATTAAGGGAGCAATTAAGGAGATGGTCTGCAATAAAACTCCAGGATTAGATGGACTCTCCGTTAAGTTTTACAGCACCTATCTACAAAAGTCGGCTCCCCAGTTGAAAAATTTGTATGTGGAATCATTACAGGTGAAACACCTACACCCTACAATCCAACAAGCCATTGTCACATCATTGTTGAAACCAGGCAAGTTCCCCCTTGAATTGACTTTTTACAGACCACTGTCCCTCTTGAATACATAGTACAAAATCCTGAGAAACATTTTAGCACAATGTCTGCTTTCCCTCCTGCTACAGCTATTGCACACTGACCAAAGTGGCTTCGTGCCACAGCGCAATACCTCATTGAATATTTGTCATCTATGTCATATAACGAACAGCAACTGCAGTCATTACCCACACGCCGGCTGTTTATCTTTAGATATACGCCATGCATTTGACACCATGAGCTGGGACTTTATTCTTACCACACTAACATTTACCAGGATACCAGGCTCCTACACTAAACGGGTGCAGCTGCTATATTCCCTGCAAACGGCAAGGGCAAAAACAGGGTATCTCAGAACAGTACACAATTTCTCGGGGAACACGTCAGGGCTGTCCATTATCGCCTCTACTATTTGGCTTAACAATTGAGCCCATGGTGCAGCTGCTACATCAAGATGGGCCAGAATGGTGTATTCCAATTAAAGGGGAGACCCATGCTATTTCACTATATGCAGACGATATGATTCTGTACTTCAGAGATTTGCAACCATCCAGCCTTCAGGTCAATGCTACCAAATCCTGCGCTTTCGCGTTCTTGACTGACCTGGGGTAGGAGACGGTGGAGTTTGGAGATGCCCTGATTCCAGTGGTGACACATACTTTCCATTACTTGGGAATCTATGTATACCAGGACCACAAGATATATGAGAAGTGAATCTCTTACAAGCGACTACACTGCCTCTCTATGTAGCTGGCAGACTGGCACTGGCAAAGATGGTCCTCCTCCCAAGACTCCTCTATTATTTTGTTAATTTACCAGTGGTGGTTCAGGCCCGGTGTTCAGTATATTGAACACCTTACTGACCAACCTAGCACAAGGGAACAGGGCGTCACAGGGTTAGCTTGCCAAAATTGCAGCTGCCTGTGCAGCAGTCTGGGAGCACCGGATTTCAAGGTGTATTGCATAGCCAGCCAGCTGCAATGATGGCATAATGGTTAGCAGGATATAACTTACATGAGCCAGGCTTTACGCCTGCCTAGGTGCAAAGTGGGAAGCTGCTTAGGATGCTGTGCCCAGGCATGCCAACCCCTCCTAATGCCCATATATTACTGCCAGTGGCCATGGCATATTGGCAAATGACATTGTGTGATACGCATGTGCCCATTTCTTATGCCCCTAACATACCACTATGGGGTATCCCCCTTGCTATGGGAACACTGTCAGCACAGTGGTTCGAACCCTAGAAACAATCAGAAACCATGACAATGTTGAAGCTGTTTGCAGGTGGAAAACTGATGTCACATTTAGACTTTGTACATTCACATGGACTGCTTTACACCCTATTTCTCATACATGCAGGAATGATTCATTACATTCGAACATTTTGGGCTCCAGAGGGTATAGAACCAACTGCATTTGAATTCCTTGGTGCATTACATGCAATGGGCCACAGCAGCCATTTAATTCTTTGGCTATACTGAGGCCTAAGGGCACATTTGGGGATAGCTTTAAATGCACTCAGCATACATTGGGAGACAGATCTAGATTGCATACTGACTCCGAATGGAAGGTTTTGCTTAAAGTCCCGAAAGTTGTATCGAGAAATTCCAGATTTCAGTTCATTACATTTTCTATATTTCATAGAGCATACCTTACTCCACATAAAATAAACAAAATGTTTCCGGGTGCAGAAGCAGGCTGCCCTCGCTGTCACCAGGGAGATGCTGATTTATTACATATGTTGTGGAAGTACCCTATGTTGGCACCATACTGGTCTGCAATAACAAGGGGCCAGATGTAGGTACCAAGCAAATTGCGACTTGCAATTTGCGAGTCCTTCCGACTCGCAAACTGCAACTCGCAATTTGCTATGCAGAACGGTGTCTCAGACACCGTCTGCGAGTCGCTATGGGGTCGCAAAGACCCACCTCATTAATATTAATGAGGTGGGTCGCAAATTGCGGCCCCATAGCGACTATGGACACTCACTGACATGGAGGCCTGCTGTAGTCAGCAGACCTCCATGTCCGTGACTGCTTGTTAATAAAGCAGTTTTTTTTTTTTTCAAGTGTAGCCCGTTTTCCTCAAAGGAAAACGAGTTGCACTTAAAAAAAAATCCGAAACCTTTTGTTTCGGGATTTTTTCAGGGCAGGTAGTGGTCCCTTGGACCACTACCTGCCCTGAAAAAATATTTTGTGGTCCATTCACAAAGGGGAAGGGGTCCCATGGGGACCCCTTCCAATTTGCGAGTGGGTTACCATCCACTTCAAGTGGATGGTAACTGCGACTCCATTTGCGACCGCATACGCGGTCGCAAATGGCATTGCATACCACTGCGAGTCGCAAATAGGAAGGGAACACCCCTTCCTATTTGCGAGTCGGAAATGCATTTTGCGAGTCCGTCCCGACTCGCAAAATGCATTTCTGCATAGGAAACACCGGTTTGCGACTCGCAAACGGCAATTTTTGCCGTTTGCGAGTCACAAACTGTTTCCTACATCTGGCCCAATGTCCCTTAAGGACTTAACAGGGCACTCTCAGTGACAGACACCAGATGCATGCATACTGGGACTTTCTCCCCGACCTCAGAGAATTGGGGTATTCACACACTTTACAGACTTAGCTTTATTGTTGGATAAACACGGTATAATGCGTCGCTGGAAGTCCTCAATACCCCCTCTGGCGTCGCAGTGGCATGAGGAGTTGTTGGAGCAGGGCTTAGTTGAAATATAGAGGGCTGAGAAAGACTCCTATTTCCTTGGAATGGGACCTGTATTTAAAAAGATGTAGGAAGCAATCACAGGAAGATACAGTTACACACTCCTAAACATATTACCTACATGAAAGAGCCCAGGAGGGTGTGCCTGGATCACAGAAACAGCCCCCAATCCCACCTTTTCCCTCTGTGAGTTGCTGTACATACCTGGCACATGCGGTGTAACACAAGACAGCCTCTATACATACTTTACATACAGTTCCACCAAACCTCACCCGCTATTAAAATCTTGATACCCTGTAGCCCTTAAACTCCGGGGGGTATATTAATACTCTGTTTGCGTTGGATTTGCGTCATTTATTTTGACGCAATTCCGGCGCAAACTTAACTCCATTTTTATATTTTGGTGCCAGACATGTCTAGCGCCAAAATATTGGAGTTAAAGTTATTTTTTGCCTGCGGAAAACTACCTTGCGTCAATGAGATGCAAGCTAGGGCGTTCTCGGGCAAAAAATTACTCTAAGGCCCTAGCACCTTATTTATTCTCCCGTGCAAATATCACGCTTGTTTTGCACCATTTTTTAATGCCTCGGTCAGGGCAAGCATTAGGGGATCTGTGGGCCTATTTCCATGGTGGAACACCATGGAAGAAGCCCACAGGTGCCCTCCCCAGGTCCCAGAAACACCCCTACCCACACCAGAGGGACAGCAGAGGATGGAGGACCCATCCCAGGTAAGTACAGGTAAGTACAGGTAAGTGTTTTTTTTTAAGTGCCATTGGGGTCCCTGAAATGGGCCCCCCTACATGGCACTGGGTGCAATGGCCATGCCCAGGGGACCCTGGTCCACTATGCTGGCCGTTGGGGTCGTGGGCATGACTCCTGTCTTTTTTAAGACAGGAGTCATGTGGTATAGATGGTTTTGCATCAGAAAATGACTCTAGGCAGATTAGACGACCTGACTAACGTCATTTTTTGGTGCAAAACCCCCTTCTTCCATACTGCCAGCCCCACCCGACTAACAACATTGTTTTTGACGCTAGCTTACCCTTTGCACCGGCTTGCACCATTCCATAAATATGGTGCCCAGCTAGTGCACAGAAATGGTGCAAGCCAGTGCCAAACTTTTTGGTGCAAAACTGTGTTAGTGCAGTTTTGCACTAAAAAGTATAAATCAGGGCCTGGGTTCCATATGCAGACCCAATGGATGCATAATAGATGATGGTGGACTTCTCTTGCTAGTTGTTCATTTGGGGAGAGGGCATAGTAGGAGTTTGCACCACAGTAGCAGGATTTATTTATGCAAGGGACAATGGGCCGATACGGTGCCATATACTTTGATGCTATATACTGAAATATTTTGTATGTCTTTCAAAGGAACCTCATTTGCTATCTTGTGGTCCTGGAATCTCTGAAGCTACTAAGCTGGCTTCAGCCCAAGCTGCCTAATCAGAACGCTCTTCAAAAACTTATAGACCATGTAGGCATTCTTCCAATGATGGCTTACCCTTTTAATGACATGCACCCCATTGAGGCAGCTGCCTTAGATGGGCCATTTAAGGCCTGAACCTTACTAGTGGCTTCAAAGGTCACTAACCTTCCAAAATGCCCTAACCTCCCACATACACATGCACAAGATCTTTTGAAACCTTGTCCAAAACATTGCCTGACCCAATGTAGAGATACTTATCCTAGATGGAGTTGTCACTGCTGCCATCCTAAGTTTCTCTTTCTCAAGGCCTATACTTTCCCTTTCCAACTCCCTTTCCTTTTTCTTCTTTCTCTCTGTTTATCCCTCCTCTCTCATAATTTCTGCTCCTGGGCCCAATGCTTTCTGACTCTCTTGTCTCCTCTCCTTTTGTTCCCAGTGAGTTAGTCTTGGCTTCTCCTTCTCAAGACCTCTGGCATTCTCATCTTTCTCAGCCGTAGCTTCCTGAAGTGCGAACTGCAAACTCATGGTACCTGCTAGGCACAACCCACCCAAGATTTAATTCTGGAATTGGTCACAGTGGTACTCTAGAAATTCGAGGTGGTGAACACACTTAAGGTATTCTAGAAACGAAAGGTGCTGAGTGTCTTGGTGAAATTCTGAAAAATTTATTGGGGAGGCGCACTCGTAGTGTGTCTGGGATAGGCCTGTGCTAAGGGGATCCTAGAGCCTTAATCTGCAGTGCTCTCTTACTGGGTATCTACTGTGGTTCGTTCTCTCCCCAGAGTCAACTACAGTCTTACCACTTTCACTCAGTATTTCAAACTGGAACCTAATGAAATTAGCAAGGACATCTCTGTCCCTACTCCTGGGACTCCTCCAACCGCTGTACTGACATAAATCCTGATCTATAAACATGGTGCTAAGGTCAATCAACCCTGGGTTTTCCATTGTCTATGAGTGTTGCATTTGTGTGTAGAAAAAAACTGGACTTGTTGTACTGTTGACATAAATTGGAAATGGCCGATGCTATACCTGTATCCAGGCTCCTACACCTAAGGTGCCCCATTGCTTGCTGTCAATTGTTAGAACCCCTTTCAGAGGGCCACAGGGCAAACAGGAGTTACTGGGCCCAACCTGGGGGTTGAGTCATTTTACTCCTGACATCCTGGGGCCTACTATGGATTCTGAGAAACTAATCCAAGTAATGCTCCAGCTTTTGGCTATTAGGGTTAGCATAGACCAAGCAGTCCAAGTCTCCTGTGAGGGTATGTGTGGGTACAGGGTAGTGAACATAGGCTCACAACTCAGAATGTGTGCAGCAGCAACAAGAAATCATTGTTCAACCAAATGCTCACTCTTATGAAAAGGAGTAAAATGCTATTTCTATGCTTACCAACACAAAGTAAAAATACAACATTCACAAACTGAGGTCAGGGCTCTAGTGTTATCTTGGTGGTTTCCTGCCCAACTTTCTCTTCGTCTTGGTGGAGATTTCACATTCACAATTGGAAACTACAGGGTATACCCCACTAGTAGTTTATGGGTGCTGGAGCGGCAGAAGTCGACTGAGGTGAGTTAGTGGCAGGCGCCCCCGAGCAGGTTGCACTCAGCAGTCAGAGAGTCTCCACACGCAGCCATGCCTCCACAGTGACCAGAGGTTCTTGATTACTCCTCTTTACTGGATAAATCTTTAGTTCCTCCAGCGGAGTGGGAGGTGATGATACATAGCATCTGGTGCGCATCCTTTGTCCTGGGCAGGTGTGCAGGGTCTCCAGCAGCCTCTCTCTACTCAGCAGTCACCAGGTCACACAACTTGCTGGTCCTGATGACCCTCTTTGGCCCATGGGGTCACCATGTCCAACAGTACATCTGCTCTAGCCTGATCAGCACAGTGAAGTCTTTGGCGGTGCCCTATCCTGGCATAAAGGGTTGTGCCACTCTACTGCACTAATGCCACAGTCCTTACTACATGTCAGTCTTCTCAAGGCAGCCTCTAATAACACCCGGAGTGGCCACTTTGCCACTACGCACAGGGTCCAGCCCAATTGGTGCAGCAATCCTCTGGCATACAGCGGTGGCCAACTTCTTTCTGCACAAGGACAGTAACCTAATCAGTGCAGCAGCCTTCTCCTCACACCTCACAGAGGAAATCCACTTGACAGGCCTCCCCCCTGGACCTCATTTTCTCCAGTGTTCTCCTCACAGGGCACACTGGTCTTGCCATTCAGACAGGCATTTGGTGCTACAGGCTCCAGGGCTGGCGGTCTTGAATTCCCTGGGTGATGTCGCTCCCAGTCCTGGTAACAGGCAGGGGTCTTGCACAGCTTCCTCTCCTCACATAGCCCATCTGGCTGCTTGGCAGATGACCGTTTTTTAGGTCTCAACATCCCCTTCTTATAGTCCAGTTCTAGACACTTAGGGCCACATGTACGAAGATCCAGTTTTGCGACTCGCAAAACCGGATGTACAATAGTGATAATGACACTGTCTGCGATTCATAATGGGGTCACAAATGACCTACCTCATGATTACTCATGAGGTACTTTGCAATTTACGACCCCATTGGGAATAGCGGCACTCACAGGGATGGTGGCCTTTAGATTCCAGCAGACCACCATGTCTGTGACTGCTTTTAAATAACGCAGCATTTTTTTTTAAATGCAGCTCGTTTTCCTTAAACGTTTTCTTTTCATTTGGGGCCTGCTCAGAAAAAATGTTTTCGCATGCATTCACTTTTGCGAATGGACAGCACCAATTTGAAATTGTTGCTAACTGCGATTGTTTTGCAACCGTATTCACAGTCACAAAACAATCATACATACCATTAAAATTCAGTATTAGGAAGGGACGCCCTTGACACGCCCCTTCGTAATACCAAATCGCAAAACCCAAACTGGGATTCGGTTACAAATTACCGAATCTGTTTGGGATTTGTAGTCACAAACTGCGAATCAGCCCCTTTGCGACTAGAAAAATGCTTCGTACATCTGGCCCCAAATGTATTTTAGAGATTTTGATCATGATTCACAAAGGTAAACTTAGACATAAAGTCTAAGTTTAGACCTAAAGTCCAACTTTATACCTGAAGTCTAAAGTTAGACTTCAGGTCTAAAGTTAGACTATAGGTCTAAACTTAAGAATCAAATTTAAGTTTATCTTTGTGAATTAGGCCCTGAGTCTTTGAAGTTTATGTTGGGGGACTCTTTATTTTGGAGTACCCACTTTACTGCTCCCTTCTTTTTCTTGAAAGCATACGGTCACAGCAGGAGTGATTCCAAAGTTGATAGCCCCATAAAAGATCATGGATGTGACTAGAGTTCACACCTTGATGTCAGCTACAGTGATATGTGTAATTGTTCTCTAAAAAGCCTCATCTCCTTCCTGAGATGTGCCCAGGTCCCTTTCTTGTGAACTCTCACTGAATCAAAGAGCACCATTTGAAGTGAAACAGGGGAAGCCTGGCTCTCCCCTCTTCATTGCGTGGCTCACTCAGCTTACAGGAATGCATCAATACACAGGTCTGTCTGGGGAATTACTCCAGCTCCTCATATTTTCACCCTGCAGGCCTGAGTGTCTCAAAAATTGAACTAAGGGCACTTCATAAACTGTACCACCTGAAGGCACACATATAGCATGTGCATTTATACAACTGACACACACTGCACAGCACTGTCTCCTTCATGTACTCTACCACTCATCGGCACCCATACATCTAGCACATAAACTTAAAATGCACACACTGCAGAGCACTGCCTCCTTCATGTACTGTACCACTCAAAGGCACACATGAATCCAGCACATGCATTTACCATGCATGCACTGTACAGTACCGCATCCTCCATGTATTGTATCAGTTATAGGCACACATACATCCAGCACATGCACTCACCATGCACAAACGTCTCAGTAATACATTATCCCTGTAATGTTCCCTTCAAATAAACTGATACACCCGTGCAGACATGCCACTCCTGCAATGTGTGGCACTTCACATCAAACCAATGTTGGCCGAGGGTGAATTAGGCACACAGCAGCTGTACTTTAGAAATGAGTGAGCCTATAGGCCTCACTCCAATGACATAGGATTAAAAGGACCCGTTCACTGCTACTGATGACTACAAGGAATGCTGCCACCACCACACTTGTGCTGTTCAGTTCCAGATGAAGGTGATAGCCCTCCCCCTTTGGGCCAGTCCAATAAGACCGTAATCACTGAGACAAGCTTATACAATGGCACACAAGCATGTTCTGTGTTTGCCTATGGCAACAAAAATCAGCATTAGGGATCCAGACATTACAGTTCGACACTCAAGGAAATGGGGCACACCCATTACCATGCTTAGGACATTTCCCTTCCAAAAGCCTCTTTGGAGACGGCATGCAGAATGCGCAAGGTGGGTCGCAACACAGGTTCTCAACTGTGGGAGTTAGCACCTGAAGTGGGAAAGGATAAACTCCTTACTCTAGAGGAGGCACTAGCCTAATACTATGAACACATGATAAATGCCTTCAATCAATCGATCATAGGGATTTATAAAGCTCAACAGCTCCAAAATGAGTGTCCCGGTGCTAGATAGAATGCTGATCAAACCTATTGATTTTGTTATTAATAAACTAGATAATTGTGGAATCAACAGATTCAAGGAGCTAGATGAATGGAGTGTTTTTGAGAGCTGATGCGGGCTAAATCTGTCAGTCAGGTACTGAGGACCAAAATGATAAAAAGCTCTCTGCTTCAGTACAAGTCCATTAAACCTTACTCGTTCCTTGATAGTCAACCAGTATGTTGACATTGAATTGATAACTGATGATGTGCACAATAGTAGGGTATCTTTGTATGTGAATAATACATTTTCATACTCCAACAAAATCATGTCACTACTGTTAGATTTCCCCATTGTGAACTCTCCATCAACCCTAGCACAAAGGTATTTTGTCAGACAGGATCGAGGACCCAGGCCTGAAGGTTAATAACTGACAGGTCACAGGTGGTATAACATTTGGGTTACAGCCAAACACCCACACAGGACAACTTAGATTAAGATCCCTCGGTAGGCAGCAACACTATAATAGTCTGAGGAGATTGGATCTTTTAAAGCACACATGCCCAGAGGGACAAAGGAATTCCAAAACATCCTAAAGTTAGGAGCCACTTACAGTTAGGTATACTTAGCCAATCAGGACGCAACACACACAGCACACCAGGTGACTACACGCCCCTTAGGCCGAATATCTGGACAATAACTTCCTGGCACACATTGTGTTCATGCCAGGTTGAGGACCACCTGCATTTTCTCTCTGGAATTTATGTTCATGACTCAATGGCAACTGTTCTCATTTTATAGTTTTATGGTGCTCGAGAATGGTATAAAATGTCTCTCAAACTGATGTCCTCCAAGTGACAGTCCTCAGTCTCCGGTTCTGTAATTGATCTCCTGGAAGTAATGATTGATTAAACAAACTGTTTCCTGTTCTGCCAGATGCCTATTGTCTTTCATTTGTCAAGGTAAAGTCTAATTTCGAGCAACAAGTGCAACTCTTTCAAGTAAGGCAGATGTGGACTCTTCTGGAGAATTTCAGCAGAAGCCCTGCTGCAGAGTTCTGAACTAACTATAGGTTCTTAAGAAGATAAGCAGGAAGACCCTTATATAAAGAATTGATGTAGTCCAGCTATGAAATAATCAGGGCCTGTATCACTGTTTTTTGATGGCTGTGGGAGAAGATGGAGAAATTTCTTTAGAACTTTCAAAAGTCCAAAGCAAGACCTCCAACTCCAGCCACTTAGGGGCCGAATGAGTCAGAACTGTCAAACTTCATCCCCAGATTACATGCCACAGCAGCAAGGGTGGGTGGTGGCGGCACACAACTATACCAACAGTCATCATCCCAAAGAGGAGGAGGTAGACCAAAGAGCAACATTTCTGTTTTAATAGCATTGAACTGTAAGTTACTAGAGTGTATTCACTGAAACACTGCTGTAATGCAGGCCTTAAGTTTACTAGAAGCGTTGGGTGGATTTGTTTCTAGGGTAAGAAGAATCTGAGCATCATTGGCGTAAGACACTATTTTCACGCCATAGGATTCAACAAGTGTAGCCAGGGGAGTCATGTAAACATTAAACAACAGGGCTTATTTACAAGCCAGGCCAGGGCTGCCTGGACCCCAGGAGGGCAGAAACCTGTCTGAGGGGTTGGCAGCAGCAGCAGCTGCAGTGCAAACCCTGAAAAGGCAGTTTGGCAGTACCCGGGTTCTGTGCTAGAGACCCGGGGGATCATGGAATTGTCCCCCCAATGCCAGAATGGCATTGGGGGGACAATTCCATGATCTTAGACATGTTACATGGCCATGTTCGGAGTTACCATTGTGAAGCTATACATATGTAGTGACCTATGTATAGTGCACGCGTGAAATGGTGTCCCCGCACTCACAAAGTCCAGGGAATTTGCCGTGAACAATGTGGGAGCACCTTGGCTAGTGCCAGGGTGCCCACACACTAAGTAACTTTGCACCCAACCTTCACCAGGTGAAGGTTAGACATATAGGTGACTTATAAGTTACTTAAGTGCAGTGGTAAATGGCTGTGAAATAACGTGGACGTTATTTCACTCAGGCTGCACTGGCAGGCCTGTGTAAGAATTGTCTGAGCTCCCTTTGGGTGGCAAAAGAAATGCTGCAGCCCATAGGGATCTCCTGGAACCCCAATACCCTGGGTACCTCAGTACCATATACTCGGGAATTATAAGGGTGTTCCAGTATGCCAATATGAATTGGTGAAATTGGTCACTAGCCTGTTAGTGACACATTTGGAAAGCAGAGAGAGCATAACCACTGAGGTTCTGGTTGGCAGAGCCTCATTGAGACAGTTAGGCATCACACAGGGAACACATACAGGGCACATACTTATGAGCACTGGGGTCCTGGCTAGCAGGGTCCCAGTGACACATAACAAACATACTGAAAACATAGGGTTTTCACTATGAGCACTGGGCCCTGGCTAGCAGGATCGCAGTGAGACAGTGAAAACACCCTGACATATACTCGCAAACAGGCCAAAAGTGGGGGTAACAAGGCTACAAAGAGGCTACTTTCTCACAATTGGTCATCATAGAATCTGCACTGTAACTTCTAAAGATTGGGTATTTTCCTGATATTTCTTTTCGTTGCTTAAAATACTAGAAAAGTTGTATGTTGCAAGCCTCTGACACAATGAACATTAAATTAATTAAGGACAGTTTTTGTTTTTTTCTTTTCTCTTTCACCATTAAATTATTTAAACACTCCAATCGGCAAAACTGTGGCAAGACGTGCCATGTAAAATCAAGTTAATATTATGGCAGCAGAAGTCGAGCTGGAAACACGTGCCCTGCGAAAAAGCCCTTAACAAATAAGGGAAAGAAACCTGCCACTCCTTCTGGGGAACCGAGGAATTAACAACACAATGCTTTCCTGGGGTCGGCAGTGACGGGCAGTCCAGGTGTTAATGTATGCAGACTGAGGGCTTCGTGTTTTATCTTCCCGGCCTAGCAACAGAAGTCAAAGTCAAAGAAGCTAATCGATGAAATCCGAGCCGATGATGCCACGAAATGTGGGCTCTCCCTCCCCCCAGGCACCCCAGCAGATTTTGGGTGCAGTGAAAAATACCATTTAAAAGCAGCATTGTGCACGAGAGAAATGTTGCTGCACGCTGCTTATTAAAGCTAGCAAGAAGTTACATTTCTAAAGAACATGAATGTTTTAACTTGCAATTACCGATTCATTTGGCATCCAGTAACCAGCAGTACCTATTATTTTGAACATTAACGAGCTACTTTAATTGAGATCTACCATGTTTCTTAGAAAGTCCGGAGTTGTTCCCTCTGATGGGCCAAGCACTTTCACTTGTTTTACCGTTCAACCTAATTGTGTTTTCAGACATGCACTTTGGCAAAAAGGCGAAAATGCAGGCAGTAGAATTCCCTGCTCTCTGCTAGAGTACCACGAGTCATGACTGGCCAGAGCGCACGGGTGACGTGTGTTGAGGGGCTGTACCTGCTTCTATTCCAGCGCTTAGAACTAGCTAGGTCTGTAAAACAGCACTATATAAAAGCTATAATTTGGCGGTGTAGGAAAGTACCATCTTGCCTGGCATGTTACCCCCATTTTTCACTGTATATATGTTGTTTTAGTTGTATGTGTCACTGGGACCCTGCCAGCCAGGGCCCCAGTGCTCATAAGTGTGCCCTGTATGTGTTACCTGTGTTATGACTGTCTCACTGAGGCTCTGCTATCCAGAACCTCAGTGGGTATGCTCTCTGTAGGAGGCTGGACTGGCTTGTAGTGAGTACCAAGGGGTACTTGCACCTTGCACCAGGCCCAGTTATCCCTTATTAGTGTATATGGTGTCTAGCAGCTTAGGCTGATAGATAATGGTAGCTTAGCAGAGCAGCTTAGGCTGAACTAGGAGACGTGTGAAGCTACTACAGTACCACAAGTGTCACTTGCACAATATCATGAGAAAACACAATACACAGTTATACTAAAAATAAAGGTACTTTATTTTTATGACAATATGCCAAAGTATCTCAGAGTGTATCCTCAGAGTGAGGATAGCAAATATACACAAGTTATATGTACACAGTACTAAAAATATGCAGTATAGTCTTAGAAAACAGTGCAAACAATGTATAGTTACAATAGGAGGCAATGGAGACACATAGGGATAGGGGCAACACAAACCATATACTCCAAAAGTGGAATGCGAACCACGAATGGACCCCAAACCTATGTGACCTTGTAGAGGGTCGCTGGGACTATTAGAAAATAGTGAGAGTTAGAAAAATAGCCCTCCCCAAGACCCTGAAAAGTGAGTGCAAAGTGCACTAAAGTTCCCCCAAAGACAAAGAAGTCGTGATAGAGGAATAATGCAGGAAAGACACAAACCAACAATGCAACAACGGTGGATTTCCAATCTAGGGTACCTGTGGAACAAGGGGACCAAGTCCAAAAGTCACAAGCAAGTCGGAGATGGGCAAATGCCTAGGAAATGCCAGCTGTGGGTGCAAAGAAGCTTCTACTGGACAGAAGAAGCAGAGGTTTCTGCAAGATCAAAAAGGGATAGAGACTTCCCCTTTGGTGGACAAATCCCCCTCGCCGTGGAGAGTTGTGCAGAAGTGTTTTCCCGCCAAAAGAACGCCAACAAGCCTTGCTAGCTGCAAATCGTGCGGTTAGTGTTTTTGGACGCTGCTGTGGCCCAGGAGGGACCAGGAGGTCGCAAATTGGACCAGGAGGTAGAGGGGACGTCAAGCAAGACAAAGAGCCCTCTCAGCAGCAGGTAGCACCTGGAGAAGTGCCAGAAACAGGCACTACGAGGATGCATGAAACGGTGCTCACCCGAAGTTACACAAAGGAGTCCCACGTTGCCGGAGACCAACTTAGAAAGTCGTGCAATGCAGGTTAGAGTGCCGTGGACCCAGGCTTGGCTGTGCACAAAGGATTTCCGCCGGAAGTGCACAGGGGCCGGAGAAGTTTCAAAAGTCGCGGTTACCAACAATGCAGTCTGGCGTGGGGAGGCAAGGACTTACCTCCACCAAACTTGGACTGAAGAGTCACTGGACTGTGGGAGTCACTTGGACAGAGTTGCTGGATTCAAGGGACCTCGCTCGTTGTGCTGAGAGGAGACCCAAGGGACCGGTAATGCAGCTTTTTGGTGCCTGCGGTTGCAGGGGGAAGATTCCGTCGACCCACTGGAGATTTCTTCGGAGCTTCTAGTGCAGAGAGGAGGCAGACTACCCCCACAGCATGCACCACCAGGAAAACAGTCGAGAAGGTGGCAGGATCAGCGTTACAGAGTTGCAGTAGTCGTCTTTGCTACTATGTTGCAGTTTTGCAGGCTTCCAGCGCGGTCAGCAGTCGATTCCTTGGCAGAAGGTGAAGAGAGAGATGCAGAGGAACTCTGATGAGCTCTTGCATTCGTTATCTAAAGTTTCCCCAGAGACTGAGACCCTAAATAGCCAGAAAAGAGGGTTTGGCTACCTAGGAGAGAGGATAGGCTACTAACACCTGAAGGAGCCTATCAGAAGGAGTCTCTGACGTCACCTGGTGGCACTGGCCACTCAGAGCAGTCCAGTGTGCCAGCAGCACCTCTGTTTCCAAGATGGCAGAGGTCTGGAGCACACTGGAGGAGCTCTGGACAACTCCCAGGGGAGGTGCAGGTCAGGGGAGTGTCACTCCCCTTTCCTTTGTCCAGTTTCGCGCCAGAGCAGGGCTAAGGGGTCCCTGAACCGGTGTAGACTGGCTTATGCAGAATTGGGCACATCTGTCCCCAAGAAAGCATTTCCAGAGGCTGGGGGAGGCTACTCCTCCCCTGCCTTCACACCATTTTCCAAAGGGAGAGGGTGTAACACCCTCTCTCAGAGGAAGTCCTTTGTTCTGCCATCCTGGGACAAGCCTGGCTTGACCCCAGGGGGGCAGAAACCTGTCTGAGGGGTTGGCAGCAGCAGCAGCTGCAGTGAAACCCCAGGAAAGGCAGTTTGGCAGTACCAGGGTCTGTGCTACAGACCACTGGGATCATGGAATTGTGACAATAATGCCAGGATGGCATAGAGGGGGCAATTCCATGATCTTAGACATGTTACATGGCCATATTCGGAGTTACCATTGTGAAGCTACATATAGGTAGTGACCTATAAGTAGTGCACGCGTGTAATGGTGTCCCCGCACTCACAAAGTCCGGGGAATTGGCCCTGAACAATGTGGGGGCACCTTGGCTAGTGCCAGGGTGCCCTCACACTAAGTAACTTTGCACCTAACCTTTACCAGGTAAAGGTTAGACATATAGGTGACTTATAAGTTACTTAAGTGCAGTGTAAAATGGCTGTGAAATAACGTGGACGTTATTTCACTCAGGCTGCAGTGGCAGGCCTGTGTAAGAATTGTCAGAGCTCCCTATGGGTGGCAAAAGAAATGCTGCAGCCCATAGGGATCTCCTGGAACCCCAATACCCTGGGTACCTCAGTACCATATGCGAGGGAATTATAAGGGTGTTCCAGTAAGCCAATGTAAATTGGTAAAATTGGTCACTAGCCTGTTAGTGACAATTTGAAAGAAATGAGAGAGCATAACCACTGAGGTTCTGGTTAGCAGAGCCTCAGTGGGACAGTTAGGCACCACACAGGGAACACATACATATAGGCCACAAACTTATGAGCACTGGGGTCCTGACTAGCAGGGTCCCAGTGACACATAACAAACATACTGAAAACATAGGGTTTTCACTATGAGCACTGGGCCCTGGCTAGCAGGATCCCAGTGAGACAGTGAAAACACCCTGACATACACTCACAAACAGGCCAAAAGTGGGGGTAACAAGGCTAGAAAGAGTCTACTTTCTCACACAACCCCCCCTCCCCCCAAACGAAGGATAATAAGGCTAACCTTGGCCAGTTGAGACTTTATTGTCTAAGTGGTGATAAGTAGAGAGTAGCTCTGCAATAAACTGGTTACTCCCTTTATCATCCACTATATGGTTACTTCCCTGTGGGGATATAAACCACCCTGTTTGAAGTTTTTTAGCTAAGCAACAATGTGAAGATGTATTTTCAGAGTTTCTATCAGTAAGTTTTAGTTTAGAGCAGTGGGAATTATCCACTGAACCTATTTGTAATGATGGAAATGCCAGACAGGGATGCTGTCTCAGTAAAGCCATAGCTGGGCAAAAACGTTGTCCATATGGCTGGAAGAGAGAACAGGGATGCTGTTTCTCTTGAGTTGGAGCAGGGCAGTGATGCTGTCCTATGAGCTCCACACTAGGGCAGGGATGCTGTCCTAAGTGTTGTGAGGCAGTGCAGAGTTTCTGCACTAAAGTTTCTCTCGGAGGGTTGGAGGGATGCTCCATGTTAACTAAAATGGTGCTCTTTTTCTCACCAATGTTAGTTATCCCACAGAGAGGTACTTCTACCTCAGGGAGTCTAGCTTTGCCAACTGATGATTCCCTTGGAACAGGTGCCACCCCAGGAGAGGTTTCTCCCACCACAGGAATGGTATCCTGAATGGTAGGGTGGCTAGGGGATACTGTGATACTCTTTTTACCTGTTGATGGAGAGGGATCCTGAGTTTTGATGCCTTCTCTCCTTTGCTTTTTCATTTCAGTAGAAATGAGAGGGAACAATTCCTCAGGGATGCCCAGCATGGCTGCATGGGCATAAAACTCTACATCAGCCCAACCTGAGGCCTCTAGGTCATTACCTAAGAGACAGTCTACAGGTAAGCTAGGTGATACCACCACCTGCTTAGGGCCAGTAACTCCACCCCAACTAAACTGAATTATAGCTAAGGGAAGAAACTTAGTGGAGTTATGGACATCAATAATTTTATACTGTTGTCCAATTATGTGTTGTTCAGGATGCACTAGGTTTTCAGTCACCAAAGTGATACTGGCACCTGTGTCCCTGTAGGCCAAGGCATCAACACCATTTATTGAAACTGTCTGCCTGTACTTATCCATTGTAAGGGGACAAGCAGCCAGTGTGGCAAGGCCAATGCCACTAGGTGTGACAGAAACTGTCTTGGGACTGACTACCCCAGTTTCTACTATGGACCCATAAGTGAACCCAACTACACCCTTAACTTGACTGTTGCCAGCAGTCCCACCACTAGTACCACTACTGCTAGGGGCACTAGAGCTTGATGTATTAGTGGTGGTAGGCTCAGGGGGTTTACCTGGACAGGACTTATCCCCTGGCCTATGGCCTCTATTTTTACACACAAAGCACCAAGGATTTTTAAATTGTGTAGATTGAGAAGAAGAGGAAGAATTTGTTTTATCCCCACCCCCTAAAGAGTGTTTAAGATTTGAAGTGGGATCTTTGGTTTTACCCTTGTCCCCATGCTTATCTTGAGACTTTTCACCATCTTTCTTCTTAGTGTTCTCTTTGTCACCCCCTGTATGAACTTTTCTGTTCACCCTTGTTCTGACCCATTTGTCTGCCTTCTTTCCCAATTCTTGGGGAGAGGTCAGATCAGAGTCCACCAAGTACTGGTGCAACAAATCAGACACACAATTATTAAGAATATGCTCTCTCAGGATCAAGTTATACAGGCTGTCATAATCAGTAACTTTACTGCCATGTAACCACCCCTCCAAGGCCTTCATTGAATGGACAATGAAATCAACCCAGTCTTGTGAAGACTCCTTTTTGGTCTCTCTGAACTTTATCCTGTATTGTTCAGTGGTTAAGCCATAACCATCCAGGAGTGCATTCTTAAGAACTGTAAAATTATTGGCATCACTTTCTTTCACAGTAAGGAGCCTATCCCTACCTTTTCCACTAAATGATAGCCATAGGATAGCAGCCCACTGCCTTTGAGGGACATCCTGTACAACACAGGCCCTCTCAAGTGCAGCAAACCACTTGTTAATGTCATCCCCCTCCTTATAAGGGGGAACTATCTTGTGCAGATTCCTGGAATCATGCTCTTTTACAGGATGACTATGGGGAATACTGCTGCTGCCACCATGGGTATCTAAACCCAACTTCTGTCTTTCCTTCTCTAGTTCAAAAGACTGTCTATCCAAATCCAGCTTTTGCTTTATAAGCTTCAGTCTGGTTTGTTCCACCCTCAACTTATTGAGTTCCCTCTCTAACATTCTGTCATCAGGGTTGGTGGGAGGGACATTCCTAGATGCAGAGGTATGATGGGAATGAACAGAAGGAGACCTGTCCCTTACAGAAGCCACCCTAACAGCTTGGCTGACAGTGTAATGTGAGAGCACATCATCTGGATGATGTGACTCCACCTCAGTACCAACTATGCTAGACTGTCTAGTAATGGGCAGGCTAGGAATTTTCTTTCCTGAATCTTTTCCTGGGGAAGTCCCTGGATCAGATTGGGAACCATTAGCTACTTTTTCACCAGATGGGGCACTTTTTGCCTTATCTTGTTCTCTAAGCATGTTAATTAACAATTCCAAGGAAGGATTCTTCCTTACACTCAAACCTCTCTCTATGCAGACACTCCTTGCTCCTTTCCAGCTAAGGTGATCATATGCAATTGTGGACAGATCAACATTTTAGCCTGTGCCAGACATTTTTAGAGAGAGTTAAAGTGATAGAAAAAGAGAAAAAAGTTTTCAGAACTTTTTGGAAAGACAGACATTTAAAAAAAAAAACTTTTTAAGAACTTTTTTGAAAGTTTAGAAGTACTTTCCAGCACTTAGAAAACAGTGAAAAGAGGAAATGCAAAACTTTTTAGCTATGTGTACACACACTGAACTTGTTTTGTATATTTTTCTCTTATGAAAAGTACAATGGCAAGAGTGGTAAGTAGTCTCAAAGCACTTATCCCACCGCTGCACAACCAATGTAGGAGGCTGGACTGGCTTGTAGTGAGTACCAAGGGGTACTTACACCTTGCACCAGGCCCAGGTATCCCTTATTAGTGTATAGGGTGTCTAGCAGCTTAGGCTGATAGATAATGGTAGCTTAGCAGAGCAGCTTAGGCTGAACTAGGAGACGTGTGAAGCTACTACAGTACCACAAGTGTCACTTGCACAATATCATAAGAAAACACAATACACAGTTATACTAAAAATAAAGGTACTTTATTTTTATGACAATATGCCAAAGTATCTCAGAGTGTACTCTCAGAGTGAGGATAGCAAATATACACAAGTTATATGTACACAGTACTAAAAATATGCAGTATAGTCTTAGAAAACAGTGCAAACAATGTATAGTTACAATAGGAGGCAATGGAGACACATAAGGATAGGGGCAACACAAACCATATACTCCAAAAGTGGAATGCGAACCACGAATGGACCCCAAACCTATGTGACCTTGTAGAGGGTCGCTGGGACTATTAGAAAATAGTGAGAGTTAGAAAAATAGCCCTCCCCAAGACCCTGAAAAGTGAGTGCAAAGTGCACTAAAGTTCCCCCAAAGACAAAGAAGTCGTGATAGAGGAATAATGCAGGAAAGACACAAACCAACAATGCAACAACGGTGGATTTCCAATCTAGGGTACCTGTGGAACAAGGGGACCAAGTCCAAAAGTCACAAGCAAGTCGGAGATGGGCAAATGCCTAGGAAATGCCAGCTGTGGGTGCAAAGAAGCTTCCACTGGACAGAAGAAGCAGAGGTTTCTGCAGGAACAAAAAGGGCTAGAGACTTCCCCTTTGGTGGACGGATCTCTCTCGCCGTGGAGAGTCGTGCAGAAGTGTTTTCCCGCCAAAAGAATGCTAACAAGCCTTGCTAGTGGCAAATTGTGTGGTTAGCGTTTTTGGACACTGCTGTGGCCCAGGAGGGACCAGGAGGTCGCAAATTGGACCAGGGGGTAGAGGGGACGTCGAGCAAGACAAGGAGCCCTCTCAGCAGCAGGTAGCAGCCGTAAAAGTGCCAAAAACAGGCACTACAAGGATGCGTGAAATGGTGCTCACCCGAAGTTACACAAAGGAGTCCCACGTTGCCGGAGACCAACTTAGAAAGTCGTGCAATGCAGGTTAGAGTGCCGTGGACCCAGGCTTGGCTGTGCACAAAGGATTTCCGCCGGAAGTGCACAGGGGCCAGAGAAGTTGCAAAAGTCGCTGTTAACAACAATGCAGTCTGGCGTGGGGAGGCAAGGACTTACCTCCACCAAACTTGGACTGAAGAGTCACTGGACTGTGGGAGTCACTTGGACAGAGTTGCTGGATTCAAGGGACCTCGCTCATCGTGCTGAGAGGAGACCCAAGGGACCGGTAATGCAGCTTTTTGGTGCCTGCGGTTGCAGGGGGAAGATTCCGTCGACCCACGGGAGATTTCTTCTGAGCTTCTAGTGCAGAGAGGAGGCAGACTACCCCCACAGCATGCACCACCAGGAAAACAGTAGAGAAGGCGGCAGGATCAGCGTTACAGAATTGCAGTAGTCGTCTTTGCTACTATGTTGCAGTTTTGCAGGCTTCCAGCGCGGTCAGCAGTCGATTCCTTGGCAGAAGGTGAAGAGAGAGATGCAGAGGAACTCTGATGAGCTCTCGCATTCGTTATCTAAAGTTTCCCCAGAGACTGAGACCCTAAATAGCCAGAAAAGAGGGTTTGGCTACCTAGGAGAGAGGATAGGCTACTAACACCTGAAGGAGCCTATCAGAAGGAGTCTCTGACGTCACCTGGTGGCACTGGCCACTCAGAGCAGTCCAGTGTGCCAGCAGCACCTCTGTTTCCAAGATGGCAGAGGTCTGGAGCACACTGGAGGAGCTCTGGACACCTCCCAGGGGAGGTGCAGGTCAGGGGAGTGGTCACTCCCCTTTCCTTTGTCCAGTTTCGTGCCAGAGCAGGGCTAAGGGGTCCCTGAACCGGTGTAGACTGGCTTATGCAGAATTGGGCACATCTGTGCCCAAGAAAGCATTTCCAGAGGCTGGTGGAGGCTACTCCTCCCCTGCCTTCACACCATTTTCCAAAGGGAGAGGGTGTAACACCCTCTCTCAGAGGAAGTCCTTTGTTCTGCCATCCTGGGACAAGCCTGGCTTGACCCCAGGGGGGCAGAAACCTGTCTGAGGGGTTGGCAGCAGCAGCAGCTGCAGTGAAATCCCAGGAAAGGCAGTTTGGCAGTACCAGGGTCTGTGCTACAGACCACTGGGATCATGGAATTGTGCCAATAATGCCAGGATGGCATAGAGGGGGCAATTCCATGATCTTAGACATGTTACATGGCCATATTCGGAGTTACCATTGTGAAGCTACATATAGGTAGTGACCTATATGTAGTGCACGCGTGTAATGGTGTCCCCGCACTCACAAAGTCCGGGGAATTGGCCCTGAACAATATGGGGGCACCTTGGCTAGTGCCAGGGTGCCCTCACACTAAGTAACTTTGCACCTAACCTTTACCAGGTAAAGGTTAGACATATAGGTGACTTATAAGTTACTTAAGTGCAGTGTAAAATGGCTGTGAAATAACGTGGACGTTATTTCACTCAGGCTGCAGTGGCAGGCCTGTGTAAGAATTGTCAGAGCTCCCTATGGGTGGCAAAAGAAATGCTGCAGCCCATAGGGATCTCCTGGAACCCCAATACCCTGGGTACCTCAGTACCATATACTAAGGAATTATAAGGGTGTTCCAGTAAGCCAATGTAAATTGGTAAAATTGGTCACTAGCCTGTTAGTGACAATTTGAAAGAAATGAGAGAGCATAACCACTGAGGTTCTGGTTAGCAGAGCCTCAGTGAGACAGTCAGGCACCACACAGGGAACACATACATATAGGCCACAAACTTATGAGCACTGGGGTCCTGACTAGCAGGGTCCCAGTGACACATCACAAACATACTGAAAACATAGGGTTTTTACTATGAGCACTGGGCCCTGGCTAGCAGGATCCCAGTGAGACAGTGAAAACACCCTGACATACACTCACAAACAGGCCAAAAGTGGGGGTAACAAGGCTAGAAAGAGGCTACTTTCTCACACTCTCTCATTTCTTTCCAAATTGTCACTAACAGGCTAGTGACCAATTTCACCGATTCACATTGGCATACTGGAACACCCTTATAATTACCTAGTATATGGTACTGAGGTACCCAGGGTATTGGGGTTTCAGGAGATCCCTATGGGCTGCAGCATTTCTTTGGCCACCCATAGGGAGCTCTGACAATTCTTACACAGGCCTGCCACTGCAGCCTGAGTGAAATAATGCACACATTATTTCACAGCCATTTTCACTGCACTTAAGTATCTTATAAGTCACCTATATGTCTAACCTTCACCTGGTGAAGGTTGTGTGCTAAGTTACTTAGTGTGTGGGCACCCTGGCACTAGCCAAGGTGCCCCCACATCGTTCAGGGCAAATTCTCCAGACTTTGTGAGTGTGGGGACACCATTTCACGCGTGCACTATACACAGGTCACTACCTATGTAGAGCGTCACAATGGTAACTCCGAACATGGCCATGTAACATGTCTAAGATCATGGAATTGTCACCCCAATGCCATTCTGGCATTGCAGAGACAATTCCATGATCCCCCGAGTCTCTAGCACAGACCTGTGTACTGCCAAACTGCCTTTCCCAGGGTTTCACTGCAGCTGCTGCTGCTGCTAACCCCTCAGACAGGTTTCTGCCCTCCTGGGGTCCAACCAGGCCTGGCCCAGGAAGGCAGAACAAAGGACTTCCTCAGAGAGAGGGTGTTACACCCTCTCCCTTTGGAAAAAGGTGTCAGGGCTGGGGAGGAGTAGCCTCCCCCAGCCTCTGGAAATGCTTTGATGGGTACAGATGGTGCCCATATCTGCATAAGCCAGTCTACACCGGTTTAGGGATCCCCCAGCCCTGCTCTGGCACGAAACTGGACAAAGGAAAGGGGAGTGACCACTCCCCGGACCTGCACCTCCCAGGGGAGGTGCCCAGAGCTCCACCAGCGTGCCCCAGACCTCTGCCATCTTGGATTCAGAGGTGTGCCTGTGTTACTAGCCTATCCTCCTTCCTAGGTAGCCAAACCTCCTTTTCTGGCTATTTAGGGTCTCTGCTTTGGGGAATTCTTCAGATAACGAATGCAAGTGCTCATCAGAGTTCCTCTGCATCTCTCTCTTCACCTTCTGCCAAAGGATCGACCGCTGACTGCTCAGGACGCCTGCAAAACCACAACAAAGTAGCAAAGATGACTACTGCAACCTTGTATCGCTTCATCCTTCTGGCTTTCTCGCCTGTTTCCTGGTGGTGCATGCTCTGGGGGTAGCCTGCCTCCTTCTTGCACCAGTAGCTCTGATGAAATCTCCCGTGGGTCGACGGAATCTTCCCCCTGCAACGCAGGCAACAAAAGACTGCATCACGGGTCCTCTGGGTCCCCTATCAGCACGACGAGCATGGTTCCTGGAACTCAGCAACTCTGTCCAGGTGACTCCCACAGTCCAGTGACTCTTCAGTCCAAGTTTGGTGGAGGTAAGTCCTTGCCTCCCCACGCTAGACTGCATTGCTGGGTACCACGTGATTTGCAGCTGCTCCGGCTCCTGTGCACTCTTCCAGGATTTCCTTCGTGCACAGCCAAGCCTGGGTCCCCGACACTCTAATCTGCAGTGCACAACCTTCTGAGTTGTCCTCTGGCGTCGTGGGACTCCCTTTTCTGACTTCGGGTGGACTCCGGTTCACTCCTCTTCCAAGTGCCTGATCCAGTACTTCTGCGGGTGCTGCCTGCTTCTGTGAGAGCTCCCTGACTTGCTAGGTGGCCCCTCTGTCTCCTCATCCAAGTGGCGACATCCTGGTCCCTCCTGGGCCACAGCAGCATCCAAAAACCCTAACCACGACCCTTGCAGCTAGCAAGGCTTGTTTGCGGTCTTTCTGTGTGGGAATACCTCTGCAAGCTTCTTCACGATGTGGGACATCCATCCTATAAAGGGGAAGTTCCTAGTCCTCTTCGTTCTTGCAGAAACCAAAGCTTCCTCCATCCGGTGGCAGCTTCTTTGCACCCTCAGCTGGCATTTCCTGGGCATCTGCCCACTCTCGACATTGTTGAGACTCTTGGACTTGGTCCCCTTGTTTCACAGGTTCTCAGGTCCGGGAATCCACTGTTGTTGCATTGCTGGTGTTGGTTTTCCTTGCAGAATCCCCCTATCACGACTTCTGTGCTCTCTGGGGGTTGTAGGTGCACTTTACACCTACCTTACAGGGTCTTGGCGTGGGCTATTTTTCTAACCCTCACTGTTTTCTTACAGTCCCAGCGCCCCTCTACAAGCTCACATAAGTTTGGGGTCCATTCGTGGTTCGCATTCCACTTTTGGAGTATATGGTTTGTGTTGCCCCTATACCTATGTGCTCCTATTGCAATCTATTGTAACTTTACACTGCTTGCATTACTTCCTTTTGCTATTACTGCATATTTTTGGTATTGTGTACATATATCTTGTGTATATTTGGCATCATCATACTGAGGGTACTCAATGATAGACTTTTGGCATATTGTCATAAAAATAAAGTACCTTTATGTTTAGCATATCTGTGTATTGTGTTTTCTTATGATATTGTGCATATGACACCAGTGGTATAGTAGGAGCTTTGCATGTCTTCTAGTTCAGCCTAAGCGGCTCTGCTATAGCTACCTTCTATCAGCCTAAGCTGCTAGAAACACCTCTTCTACACTAATAAGGGATAACTGGACCTGGTACAGAGAGTAAGTACCCCTTGGTACCCACTACAAGTCAGGCCAGCCTCCTACATGCATGGGTAAAAAGCATTTTAGGACCCCTTGTTCCTTTTTTGTAGGCCCCTGGTTAACAAATGTCCCCTAAACTTCCAAGACAACAGCTTAACTAACTAGCATACAAGTTTTGAAAATCTCATCAAGATTCATCAAAGGGCACCAAAGTTATTAGCGCAACAAAAAAAGTTTTGTGGGAAAAGTTGGTCCTAATTATAGCTACCTACTGGCTATTGAGAGTAGGTTATATATATATATATATATATATATTTATATATATATTTATATATATAAATATATATATATGCCCATATTTATGAAAAATGACACACAACTATGCTAGCGCACTTGTTTCGTCAAAAGATTTAACGCGATCTACCATCATTCCCTAGAGCCACCAGTGCGCCATATTTAATACATGCCGCATGATAGTGCTAAGGAATGGTTAGCGTCATAGAAAATTACGCTAGCCAGTGCTGGATGGCGTTAGGAAAAATGGTGCTAGTTGGCCAAAAATGACACTAGACTGACTAGTGGCAAAAAATCTGCTGCTAGTCAGCCTACTGTCATTTTTCGGTCACACAAGCAGCCAAAAATGACGCCTGTCTAAGAATAGACAGAAGACAGTACAACTACTACAAGGTCCAACACAGGGGCCCAGCGTCCCCAGGACAACCCCAGCAGAACCACTGCAAGCCAGGGGGCCCCATGTAAGGGGCCCTCAGTGGCACACAACTGTTAAGCACGTCAACTTACCTGGGATTGGCTCCCTCCACTTGTAGTGTCCCTGTGGCGTGAGTGGTGGTGATGCTGGGGGTTGGGGTGGGCCTCTAAGTGCCCAAAATAGTGACATCATGGTGGACTCCATGATGTTTCCCGGTAGAAATGTGCCTAACATCACTTTAACGCCTGGTTTGACCAGACATTAAAATTTTAAGCTAATCGGCCTTAGCATCATTTTTTGGGTTCCCCTCCTTACTCTGCGTTGTTTTTGCGTCAGGAAGTAAATATGGAGCTGGACGGCTAGCGACATTTGTTGGAAGAGAACGCCTACCTTGCAAATCTTTGTTGCAATTCGATACGAGGTAGGTTGCTGCTTCCAAAAAATGACATTCACTCTGATATTTTGACGCTAGACGGGTCAAGCATCAAAATATAAATATGGAGTTAAGTTAGCACTGCTAAAATTACGCAAACGTTACATAAATATGGACCATCATTTTTTAATTTACTCTTAACCTTCCTAAAAACAGTCACCTTCAAAGAATTCTTTACATTTCCCAGGCCTTATGTATTTCAGACATCACGTCCTTGATAATTGCAGGCACCTGATTACTTGATTAAATACTCTAGTGAGGTACACATTGCATTTTGGTAAAGGTAGTCCTGCACGTTTATATTGTATCTTTAGTAGATATACATCTTTGCCTTAGTAGGTTGCTCTTGCCAAACACACATTATAATACATTTTGAAAACCTTACTAGGTGAATTCAAAGCACAGTTACCGAGTTTTGCTGAAATTGTTCCATCCTGTTGATGTTGTGTATGACAACATAGCAAAGTCACACAGACCTGCTTTCTATCTGCAGTGGTGCAGCGCTCACGGCTGGACAGGCCGTTAATCATGTTCAAAACAAAGTTGTCACCGGACAAAAGCACACTCCCAGCAGGTTGCAGTTTGCATTTTATTTCTGAAAGGTAGAGGATGCAGAGGATTCCTGCTGGAGTATTGCAATCCGAATCTGAAGAACCACCCAAAGGAGAGACCCTATGTTTAGAGTTACCATTATGTAGCTAGACATAGGTAGTGACCTATGCCCAGTACATGTGTAAAATGGAGTCCCACACTCACGAAGTCTGGGAAAATGGTCCTGGAGGTCATGGGGGCACCTCTGCTAGTGCAGGGGGGCCCTCACACACAGGTAATTTGCACCCTGCCCTCAAGGCCAGAGGGCCTGCTATAGGGGTGACTTATAAGTGACCTGGTGCAGTGTAAATGGCAGTGAAAGGGTGCATGCACCTTTTCACGCAGGCTGCAATGGCAGACCTGTAGAAGCCTTTGCATGGGCTGCCTATGGGTGTCAAACTATATGCTGCAGTCCATAGGGATCCACTGGCACCCCAATGCCCTGGGTACCTAAGTACAATATACTAGGGACTTATAAGGGGACACCAATATGCCAATTGTGGGTGAAATACTGGGTTACCAGTATGCAATAACCATAATTTAAGGGAGAGAGCATAACTACTGGGGTCCTGATTAGCAGGATCTCAGTAGACACAGTCAAACACACTGACAAACAGGCGAAAAGTGTGGGTAACCAAGCTAGACAGAGGCTACTTTCCTACATCCTTTCATCTGCTTAAGCCATTAGAGAGGTTTGTGGTCTGTCTGAATAATGAAGTGAGTACCAAAGAGGTGTGGTCTCAACTTCTTCAAGGACCAGACTACAGCAAAGGCCTCCCTCTCTATGGCTGACCAATGCGTTTCTCTTGGGGTCACCCTTCTGCTGATAAAAGCTCCTGGTTGATCATGGCCATCTGTATTAAGCTGTGAAAGAACTGCCCCCGCCCCTACCTCTGAAGCATAAGTGTGAACTATGAACTTCTTGGAGTAGTTTGGGCTTTTTAGAACAGGTGCAGAGCATATGCCCTGTTTAAGTTCCTCCAAAGCTTTTTAATAGCTGGCTGCTCATAATACCTTTTTAGGCATCTACTTTGAGGTGAGGTCATTAAGAGGGGCAACAATGGAGCCATAGTTCTAAATAAACCTCCTGTAATACCCAGTGAGACCAAGAAAGGCTCTGAGCTGGGTCTGTGTTGTAGGGGGAGTCCAATCTAAAATACTTTGGATTGTTCCCTGTAGTGGCTAAATCTGTTCCCCACCTACTAGGTGTCCCAGATAAACCATTTTCTCTTGCCCTATCCAGCACTTAGAAACCTTGATAGTAAGGCCTGCCTTTTGCAGAGACTGCAAAACTTTCCATAGGTGGACCAGGTGGTCATCCCAGGTGGACCTAAAGACAGCTATATCATCTAGATATGCTGCACTGAAGGCTTCCATATCTTGGAGGACTGTATTCACCAACCTCTGAAAAGTGGCAGGTGCATTTTTCAAACCAATGGGCATGACTGTAAATTGATAATGCCCTCCAATGGTTGAGAATGCAGTTTTAGGTTTTGCATCCAGTGACAATTTGATCTGCCAATACCCTGCAGTCAAGTCCAAGGTGCTTAGATACTTGGCAGAAGCCAGTGTACCTAATAGCTCATCTGCCCTGGGTATAGGGTGAGCATCAGTCTTAGTGACTGTGTAGAGCCCTCTATAATCTACACATAACCTAATCTCCTTTTTCCCATTTTGTGAGTGAGGTTTTGGTACCAGCACCACTGGGCTAGCCCAGGGGCTGTCAGTGTTCTCAATCACTACTAGGTCAAGCATCTTCTGCACCTCTGCTTTGATGCAATCCCTTACATGATCAGGTTGCCTGTAGATTTTACTATTGGCAGGCAGGTTGTCTCCTGTATCAATGGCGTGTTCACACCATGTGTCTGTCCAGGTGTAAGGGAGAACATTTGTGAGATCTGCCATAGGAGATTTCTGCAGTCTTCTCTTTGAGACTGAATAATGCAATCTGCTAAGACTACCCTCTCAACTGAACCATCAGCTGCAGAATTAGAAAAGATGTCAGGGAGAGGGTCACTCTCTTCCTCCTGACCCTCATCAGTGGCCATGAGCAGGGTTAAGTCAGCCCTGTCATAGTAGGGCTTGAGGCGGTTCACATGAAGTACTCTGAGAGGACTTCTAGGAGTGCCAAGGTCAACTAAATAGGCGACCTCATCCTTTTTTTCCACTATGATGTGTGGTCCACTCCATTTGTCTTGGAGTGCTCTTGGTGCCACAGGCTCCAGGACCCACACTTTCTGCCCTGGTTGGTACACTGTCAGGACCGCCTTCTGGTCATGCCATTGCTTCTGTAATTATTGGCTTGCCTGAAGGTTCTTAGTGGCCTTCTTCATGTACTCAGCCATTCTGGATCTTAGGCCATGCACATAATCCACTATATCTTATTGAGGGAGCTTCAGGGGTTGCTCCCACCCCTCTTTCACATGAGCTTATGGACCCCTAGCAGGGTGACCACAGAAGAGTTCAAAGGGGCTATAGCCCACTCTTTTTTGGGGTACCTCCCTGTAGGCAAAGAGGAGGCATGGTAACAGGACATCCCATCTGCTTTTGAGTTTTTCAGAGAGTGTCATAATCATGCCTTTGAGTGTTTTATTAAAACGCTCAACCAACCCATTTGTCTGGTGATAGTAAGGTGTAGTGAATTTAGAGGTTACTCCACACTCTTTCCACATTGCTTTCAAGTATGCAGACATGAAGGTGCTACCCCTGTCTGATACAACCTCTTTGGGAAACCCACCCTGGAAATTTTCCCAGTAGGGCTTTTGCCATTGCAGGAGCTGTTGTGGTCCTAAGAGGTATGGTTTCTGGAAACCTGGTGGCATGGTCCACCACCACCAGAATCAATCCGATTCCAGAAGATGTGGGATTGTCGAGTGGGCAACAATATCAACCACTACCCTTTTAAAGGGTACCGCAACCACTGGCAATGGGATTAAGGGTGCCTTTAGGGTGCCATCTTACTTGCCACTGGCTTGACAAGTGAACAGGAGCGACAAAACTCCTTGATATCTTCAGACATGTGAGGCCAGTGAAAGTGAGGGTTCTGTCTGTCCCAGGTTTTGCTTGCCACCAGATGTCCAGTAAGGGGAATATCATGTGCCAAGGTTAACAAAAAATCTCTGTATTGCAGGGGAATGATCAGTCTCCTGGTGGCACTAAGTTTGGGTGCCTTGCTTCAGAATACATGAGATTGTTTTCCCAGTACACCTGTGAGTGCCACTGATATCCCCTGCTTCTTCTTTGGCAACTTGCTGTCTCAAACCCTCAAGTGTGGGTCAAGTCTGCTGTGCCACACTTAACTCCTCCCTGGCAGGCCCCCCTGCACCTAAGAGTTCAGCTGTGTCAGCTTGAAGTTCTTCAGCTGTAGGTTCTGCCCAGGGAGTTGACTCCTCCTCCTCAAAGGGGGAATCATCAGTGGAGGGAGGGATAGGCGATAACTTGTTATCCCTCCTAGCCCTGCTTTTGGGAAGCTCTTGGTCCATACCTTCAGGATCCAAGTTTCCCTGTTCATGTGTTGTCATGAGAACGATTTGAAGAACCTATCACCATTGTTTCCCCTCAGTTTAAGAATGCAGTCTTGAAACCTATCCAACATTAATACTCTTTAAGGTTGACTACTTTTCAATGGATGAGAAGTGTGGTCTGTTCTTTCCCGTGCTGCGTTTATTCTGTGAGTGAAGTAAACTTGCACTGTAACAGTCATGACTGTGTCCTTCTTGTGTGTATGAGTTATCATTCCTGATACTCATGCTGTACCTACTCTAGAGTGAGCGAATCTTGGACCGTTTCAGCTGGGATATATTCATCTTCATAGTAAAGCTGTAATGGCCTGTCTTGTAAACAACTAGACTGTACTTTTCTGGCACATGAGTTAAGCTTGCTCTTCATGTTGTACCCATTCTTTGTGTACAGGACACTTCTTCTATCACTGCAGTTCCTGTTCTAAGCTATGCATGTGTGTCTGGTGAAAAAACTCCTGTAAAGCCTGCCCTATTTTTGTCCCATATGTGTAAAAAAGCAGAAAGCTCACCCTGCTGCTGCACATGTGTTTTACTCATGATCTGTGTGAAGTGAGCATGCATTTCTGTTACACTGTGCTTGCTCTGTGTGTCATGGGCAGACGTACACTGCTCGGGCAGTGAAATACTTGTGCTGTATGTAAGGGAAGTGTGTAATGTATCTTTCTGTATCATACCTGTTCAGGGTGAAAGTGAAGCTGATGCTGGTGCTTTCCATGCAATACCTTCTCAGTGTGTGTATTGAGGCTTGCATTGCTGCTGCTAATATTATGTACTAAGGCCCAGATTTAAGAGGGCCTAGCGCCATTTATCACCACATTTACATCATTTTTTTCATGCAAATGTGGCGATATTATGGCAAAAACTCTGTGCCATATTTACAAAGTGGAGCAATGTATGCATTGGGTCACTTTGTAACCCCTTGTGCCACATTATGCCTACTCCAGGCATAATGTATGCAGGGGGTGTTGCCCTGATGGGGGGGGGGAGGGCAAAACAATGGCGCAATGAACTTTAAAAGATTTTTTTTTAGCACCATTTTTAATGCCTGCATATAGTATGCATTAAAGGAGGCATACCATTGTTTTCAATGGGCATCAATGTGCTTTGCAGGGTTAGAGTCAACATTTTTGGTGCTAATCCTGCAAAGCGCCACACTAGCGTAAAAAATGTTGACGCTAGCTCCCTACATACCGCCATGGTGGATTGTATGTCAAATACGGCACACACATGGTGGCGTTAGCTGGGCACTAAGGGGTGCAAGAAAAGTAGTGCTGCTCTATATGCAGCACCACTTTTCTTAAATCAGGCCCTTAATCTTTGTCAGAGATAAGTATAAAATGCTGTTACCTTTGCTATACACTTCCTACAGGAGTTAGTAAGATTTATCCTGCATCAGTTACATGCATGAACGAAGCATGCAGGGATACTGGCAATGCTACATTTTGTGTGGTTTTGGTGTCTGTAAGGAGAGCAGCATGGGAGGATTAATATTCCCCTGTGTCTACACTGGCTGTGAAGGAGCCTTTACTGTGCTCCACAGATGCAGCCTGTGTAGTGCCTGTTTCAGCTAGAAGAGAAGGCTGCATTGCTAGTTAATCTGTTATATCTGTTCTGTATCTGTGTGTGACAGATGTTTGTGCTGTTGCATGTGCTATGCCTATTCTGTATGTACAAAGGAAGCATGCACTATTACTGCGTATGGGCTATCTGCCTGCTCTGTGTAGGGGGAGCTTGCAGTGCTCAGCCCTGAGTTGTACCTGTTCTATGCAGGTGAGGGAGGTTTGTGCTCATCTGCTAATACTGCGCCTATTGTGTGCATGTCAGGGAATGTGAAAGGACGTGCTGATAGCTAAGTTGTACTTATACTGTGTGTATAAGTAGCTAGTATTGCTGCTGCTTGTTCTGTACCTCTTTTATGCAAAAGGGAGTCTTGCACTGCTGATGCCAAACTGTACTTCTATGTGTTTTTTTACCAATATTTTCTTTATCAATAAATATTTTATTAATTTTTGGTACAACCATTTGTGGAATATTAGAAGGTGACTAGAAGGAAAGGGTTTACATAAATCTTGCAACAGGTAATGAATAAGGGTGCTACTTCTGGTTTGTCGCAAGGTACATTTGTGATGTTTGTGCAACTTTTTGGTAGCTTAATTTGTACAAGAGGGTATTATTCTCCACTGTATCCCAAACACAGACATGTTTTAAAAGAATACTACTACTACTGGTAATAATTGTAATACAGTTGAACAATCACCCATTCAAATTTCCAGGACTTACACCTGAGCAGCATCCAAGTGTCTGAGCAAGAATCCAGCTCACTGAGTGATCTTATCCGGCAACTTCAAGCGTAGGGGAAACTAAACTATTTCCAACATGTCTGGGCTATGTAATTCATATTTTTTTTAAACTGCTCTGTCGCATATATCTGTGTATTATTTTAAAGCTGCACCATTCACTTTTGTTAGATGACTAAAATATTCAGTTTATTGCAAAACTCCTATATCTTGTCCTGCCGCAAACATCTTTGGGGCATTTAAAATTCCCTTTTTATGACTTGAAATGCGTACCTTTACTCCTGTGTGAGACAGAAGCTTTGCTCCGTACATTTCAGTGGAGCCTATTGAATGTAGGAGGCTGGCCTGGCTTGTAGTGGGTACCAGAGGTACTTACGCCTTGTGCCAGGTCCAGTTATCCCTTATTAGTGTAGAAGAGGTGTTTCTAGCAGCTTAGGCTGATAGAAGGTAGCTATAGCAGAGCAGCTTAGGCTGAACTAGGAGACATGCAAAGCTTCTACTATACCACTGGTGTCATATGCAGAATATCACAAGAAAACACAATACACAGGTATACTAAAAATGAAGGTACTTTATTTTTATGACAATATGCCAAAAGTATCTCAGTGAGTACCCTCAGTATGAGGATGCCAAATATACACAAGATATATGTACACAATACCAAAAATATGCAGTAATAGCAAAAGGAAGTAAGGCAAGCAATGTAAAGTTACAATAGATTGGAATAGGGGCACATAGGTATAGGGGCAACACAAACCATATACTCCAAAGCTGGAATGCGGACCACGAATGGACCCCAAACCTTTGTGAGCTTGTAGAGGGTCGCTGGGACTGTAAGAAACAGTGAGGGTTAGAAAAATAGCCCACCCCAAGACCCTGTAAGGTAGTTGTAAAGTGCATCTACAACCCCCAGAGAGCACAGTAGTCGTGATAGGGGGATTCTGCAAGGAAAACCAACACCAGCAATGCAACAACAGTGGATTTCCAGACCTGAGTACCTGTAGGACAAGGGGACCAAGTCCAAGAGTCGCGACACTGTCGAGAGTGGGCAGGAGCCGAGGAAATGCCAGCTGAGGGTGACAAGGAAGCTGCCACCGGATGGAAGAAGCTTGGTGTTTTGCAAGAACGAAGAGGACTAGGAACTTCCCCTTTGGAGGATGGATTTCCCATGTCGTGAAGCTTGCAAAGGTGTTCCCACGCAGAAAGACCGCAAACAAGCCTTGCTAGCTGCAAGGGTCGCGTTTAGGGTTTTTGGATGCTGCTGTGGCCCAGGAGGGACCAGGATGTCACCACTTGGATGAGGAGACAGAGGGGGCACCCAGCATGTCAGGGAGCCCTAACAGAAGCAGACAGCACTCGCAGAAGTACCGGAACAGGCACTTAGAAGAGGAGTGAACCGGAGTCCACCCGAAGTGACAAAAGGGAGTCCCACGACGCCAGAGGACAACTCAGAAGGTTGTGCACTGCAGGTTACACTGTCGGGGACCCAGGCTTGGCTGTGCATGAAGGAAATCCTGGAAGAGTGAACAGGAGCCGGAGCAGCTGCAAATCACGCGGTACCCAGCAATGCAGTCTAGCGTGGGGAGGCAAGGACTTACCTCCACCAAACCTGGACTGAAGAGTCACTGGGCTGTGGGAGTCACTTGGACAGAGTTGCTGAGTTCCAGGGACCACGCTCGTCGTGCAGAGAGGGGACCCAGAGGACTTGTGATGCAGTCTTTTATTGCCTGCAGTTGCAGGGGGAAGATTCCGTCAACCCACTGGAGATTTCTTCAGAGCTCCTGGTGCAAGAAGGAGGCAGGCTACCCCCAGAGCATGCACCACCTGGAAACAGGCGAGAAAGCTGGCAGGATGAAGCGATACAAGGTTGCAGTAGTCGTCTTTGCTACTTTGTTGCAGTTTTGCAGGCATCCTGAGCAGTCAGTGGTCGATCCTTTGGCAGAAGGTGAAGCGGGAGATGCAGAGGAGCTCTGGTGAGCTCTTCCATTCGGTATCTGAAGAATTCCCCAAAGCAGAGACCCTAAATAGCCAGAAAAGGAGGTTTGGCTACCTAGGAAGGAGTATAGGCTAGTAAGAAAGGTAAGAGCCTATCAGAAGGAGTCTCTGACGTCACCTGATGGCACTGGCCACTCAGAGCAGTCCAGTGTGCCAGCAACACCTCTGATTCCAAGATGGCAGAGGTCTGGGGCACACTGGAGGAGCTCTGGGCACCTCTCCTGGGAAGTGCAGGTCAGGGGAGTGGTCACTCCCCTTTCCTTTGGCCAGTTTCGCGCCAGAGCAGAGCTGGGGGATCCCTAACCCGGTGTAGACTGGCTTATGCAGAGGTGGGCACCATCTGTGCCCATCAAAGCATTTCTAGAGGCTGGGGGAGGCTACTCCTCCCCAGCCTTCACACCTATTTCCAAAGGGAGAGGGTGTTACACCCTCTCTCAGAGGAAATCCTTTGTTCTGCCTTCCTGGGCCAGGGCTGCCTGGACCCCAGTAGGGCAGAAACCTGTCTGAGGGGTTGGCAGCAGCAACAGCTGCAGTGCAAACCCTGAAAAGGCAGTTTGGCAGTACCCGGGTTCTGTGCTAGAGACCCGGGGGATCATGAAATTGTCCCCCCAATACCAGAATGGCATTGGGGTGACAATTCCATGATCTGAGACATGTTACATGGCCATGTTCGGAGTTACCATTGTGACGCTATACATAGGTAGTGACCTACGTATAGTGCTACGTGAAATGGTGTCCCCGCACTCACAAAGTCCGGGGAATTTGCCCTGAACAATGTGGGGGCACCTTGGCTAGTGCCAGAGTGCCCACACACTAAGTAACTTTGCACCCAACCTTCACCAGGTGAAGGTTAGACATATAGGTGACCTATAAGTTACTTAAGTGCAGTGGTAAATGGCTGTGAAATAACGTGGACGTTATTTCACTCAGGCTGCAGTGGCAGGCCTGTGTAAGAATTGTCAGAGCTCCCTATGGGTGGCAAAATAAATGCTGCAGCCCATAGGGATCTCCTGGAACCCCAAAACCCTGGGTACCTCAGCACCATATACTAGGGAATTATATGGGTGTACCAGTATGCCAATGTGAATTGGTGAAATTGGTCACATTGGCTTACTGGAACACCCTTAACACCGCACTTTAACTTCTTTTACCGTTCAACCTAATTGTATTTTTAGACATGCAGGGCCGTATTTATACTCTGGTTGCGCCGAATTTGCGTCGTTTTTTTCGACGCAAATTAGACGCTAAACTAACGCCAACTAACGCCATATTTATACTATGGCGTTAGACGCTTCGGGCGCCAAAGTGCCCGGAGTGTGTGTCATTTTTTAGCGTGAACCCCTTCCTTGCGTTAATGATATGCAAGGGAGGCGTTCCCGTCTTAAAAAATGACTCCCAGGCCTTTACGTGGTATTTATACTCCCGGGCAAAAATGACGCCCGGGAGTGGGCGTGGCCAAAAACGGCGCATTTGCGCCGCTTTTTAACGCCTGGGTCAGGCATGGCGTTAAGGGACAAGTGGGCTCAAAATGAGCCCAGAGTGCCCTCCCCTGCCCCCAGGGACCCCCCCTGCCACCCTTGGCCACCCCAGGAGGACACCCAAGGACGGAGGGACCCATCCCATGGACATTAAGGTAAGTTCAGGTAAGTTTTTATTTTTTTATTTTTTGTGGCATAGGGGGGCCTGATTTGTGCCCCCCTACATGCCACTATGCCCAATGACCATGCCCAGGGGACAGAAGTCCCCTGGGCATGGCCATTGGGCAAGGGGGCATGACTCCTATCTTTACAATGATAGGAGTCATGTTGATGGGGGATGGGTGTCGAAAAAAAATGGCGCAAGTCGGGTTACGACGATTTTTTCGACGTAACCTGACTTGCCCCATTTTAAGACGCCCATACGCCATTTTCCCCCTACGCCGGCGCTGTCTGGTGTACGTGATTTTTTAGACGGCGCTAAATTTTTTGACGCTAAACTGCGTTAGCGCAGTTTAGCGTCAAAAAGTATAAATATGGGCCGCACTTTGGCAAAAAGGCGAAAATGCAGGCAGTAGAATTCCCTGCTCTCTGCTAGAGTACCACGAGTCATGACTGGCCAGAGCGCACGGGTGACGTGTGTTGAGGGGCTGTACCTGCTTCTATTCCAGCGCTTGGAACTAGCTAGGTCTGTAACACGGCACTATATAAAAGCTATAATTTGGCGGCTAGTGCCACACTCATTGATCTGTTTATTTCACCAGTCCTTTCACCCGATGGCGACGTTTTTAATTTGAAGTGTGTTGTTTGGCACGAACATTGGAAGTGCAACAGGCTTCAGAGAGGAAGAAACTATTTCAAATATTAAATGATAATTTGGGTGTTTTTGACAGGATTTCTGAAACGTGAAATCCTTTTGCTTCCTATGTCTCCTTCTTGCAAACTTAAGGAGCACCTCAGAAGAGTTCTCAAGTATGAAGAAAAAGCATGTCCACTGCCTGTCAGCTGGGCGCACACACACACACCTCACACACACAATGTATCATACATACCCTGATGTAATTAAGGTAAAAAACAGTTATGGGGATTGGACGGACATTAACAGCCCTTAGGTAGTCTTCCCAGAGGGAAACAAGTAAAAAAAAACTATGCCAATGGTAATGGACTAAAATCATGCTCTGACCATCATCACCCATACAATTGCATAGATAAAATCATTCCATGTTGCATGATAGCATTTAAAACAAAGTTATGACAAAAGAAAGTGTCCAGCTTCATCATACTAACCTCTAAATGCAAAGATAGACGGTTAAACTTTCTATTGAACTAAAAAATAAATAAATATCAAGTGTGGAGTTAAGCACTGTGCACTTAAGTACTTTCAATGAGAACCTGTCACAGAAGCTAATGATTCAATTGGAGGGCAAAGCTGAAATGGGGAACCTATCACCTAATGACATGTAAGATGCATGATCAAATTGTTTATAGATCAGCTTTAAATATCTGCCTTCCCGTAACTCAAAATGTGCCAAATTTGATATAAATCCATTCAGCGGTCCAGGCTGTAGTCCTGTTCAAACAATGAAAAATCCCTGTACACACTGCATGGGTAAAAAGCATTTTAGGACCCCTTCTTCCTTTTTTGTAGGCCCCTGGTTAACAAATGTCCCCTAAACTTTCAAGACAGCAGCTGAACTAACTAGCATACAAGTTTTGAAAATCTCATCAAGATTCATCAAAGGGCACCAAAGTTATTAGCGCCACCAAAAAAGTTTTGTGGGAAAAGTTAGTCCTAATTATAGCTACAACTTGCTGTCTCAAACCGTCAAGTGTGGGTCAAGTCTGCTGTGCCACACTTAACTCCCCCCCGGAAGGCCCCCCTGCACCTAAGAGTTCAGCTGTGTCAGCTTGAAGTTCTTCAGTTGTAGGTTCTGTCCAGGGAGTTGACTCCTCCTCCTCATAGGGGGAATCATCAGTGGAGGGAGGGATAGGGGATAACCTTTTATCCTTCCTAGCCCTGCTTTTGGGAAGCTCTTGGTCCATACTTTCAGGATCCAAGTTTCCCTGTTCTCTTTGCTTCTTGGCCTGACCCCTGGTTAACTCAAAGATATGCCCAGAAAAGCCCAGCATGGTTGCATGGGCCTCCAACTCCACTTCAGCCCAAGCTGAAGTCTCCAAGTCGTTTCCTAATAGACACTCTCCAGGTAGGTCTGTGGATACCACAACTTTTTTAGGACCAGTAACTCCCCCCCCCACCGAGTTGAGATCAACAACTGCCATGGGATGGCTTACAGTGTTGGTATGGGTGTCAGTCAGCAAGTAGCTATTGCTTAGGGGCCATCAGTTTTTCAGTCACCATGGTGACACTGGCACCTGTGTCCGTGTAGGCCTCAACCTGAACACCATTTACTAGGGGTTGCTGCTTGTACTTATCCATATTAAGGGGACAAGCAACAAGGATGGCAAGGTCAATGCCACCATCAGAGACTAAAACAGCCTGGTGGTTTCACTAACTAAACCAACCTCCACTACATTCCCCAGAGTGAGCCCTGCTACACCTTTAGACTGACTATTTGTAGTGTCAGTTTCCCACCACCACTGCTATTGCTAGGGGCACTAATTGTAGCAATGGGGGTAGTGGTGGTGGGAGGTTTGATGCTTTTTCTTAGGGCAAGAGCTGTCTCCTGCCCTTTGGCCTTTATTTCTACAAATATAGCACCAAGGCTTTTTGTTCTGATTTGATGAGAAGATGATTTAGACCCACACCCAGAAGAGTTTTGTGGGCCTGATGAAGACTCTTTGTTTTTATCTTTGTCCCCACCTTTGTCATGTGACTTACTATCCTTCTTCTTGTCCTTGTCACCCCCTGTATAAGCTTTTCTGCTCACCATTGTTCTGACCCATTTGTCTGTCTTCAGGTCAGATCTGAGTCTACCAAGTATTGGTGCAACACATCAGACACACAGTTATTTAAAATATGCTCTCTCGGTAATAGATTGTACACGCCCTCATAATCTGCCTTGTAACCAGCCTTCTAAAGCTTTAACAGAACCGTCCACAAAGTCAACCCAATCATGTGAGGCCTCTTTTCTCGTTTCCCTGAAGTTGATCCTATACTGTTCAGTGGTGAGACCAAAACGTTCCAAAAGAGCTGTTTTCAGAATACTGTAGTTGTTTGCATCCTCTTTTCTGACAGTGAGAAGTCTATCCCTACCCTTGTCAGAGAAGGACAACCAGAGAATAGCAGCCCACTGCCTTTGAGGGACCCTCTGAACTTTACAGGTCCTCTCGAGTGCAGCAAACCACTTGTAGATGTTATCCCCCACCTTGAATGAGGGAACAATTTTGTGCAAGTTTCTGAAATCTATGGAGTTCTCCCTGACTCTATAATCCCTGACACTAGTTCTGCTGCTAAACCCAATCCCTACCTTTCCTTCTCCACTGCCAAGGCATCCCTATCTTAGGCCTAGCTGTTGCTGCTGAAGCCTCAGCCTGGCCTCCTCCAGTCTCAGCTTTCTGAGCTCTCTATCTACAGAGTCATCCCCTGGAGTTGTGAAGTGTGAACCCTCAGACATGGAGGTGACATGGGAATGGGCAGGGGTAGTCTTTGTGACCCTAGCTACCTGTCCTCTGGGTGTAAAGGGAGCCCTTTGTGAGTGACTTCCCCTCCCAATACAAGCTACACTAGTTGTCATACTAGATACAAGATCCTTGGAAGAACCCTCCCCTGACCCTGGAAGATTATCTTCTAACTCAAGGGGGTTAGAGTCTCCCTCCTCCTCCTCCTCCTGGCTACCAGCATGTTGGAGAAGGAGGCTCCAAAGAAAATTCTTATTTGCATTCTTCCCCATGTCTAGCTTCCCCTCTGAAACACAGCCCCTTCAATTCCTTGAAGGTCATGCCCTCATAGGGAGATTCAATGACCTCAGAGCTAGGTCCAGCTGCAGACATGGGCCCTCATTCTGACCTTGGCGGGCGGCGGAGGCCGCCCGCCAAAGTCCCGCCGTCAGGTTACCGTTCCGCGGTCGAAAGACCGCGGCGGTAATTCTGACTTTCCCGCTGGGCTGGCGGGCGGTCTCCTTCAGACCGCCAGCCAGCCCAGCGGGAAAGAGGCTTCCACGATGAAGCCGGCTCGGAATCGAGCCGGCGGAGTGGAAGCTGTGCGACGGGTGCAGTTGCACCCGTCGCGTATTTCACTGTCTGCGCAGCAGACAGTGAAATACATGTAGGGGCCCTCTTACGGGGGCCCCTGCAATGCCCATGCCAGTGGCATGGGCACTGCAGGGGCCCCCAGGGGCCCCGCGACCCCCCCTACCGCCATCCGGATCTCGGCGGTCCGACCGCCGGGATCTGGATGGCGGTAGGGGGGGTCAGAATCCCCGCGGCGGTGCAGCAAGCTGCGCCGCCGCGGAGGATTCAATGGGGCCGCGGTACACTGGCGGGACCCCGCCAGTGGTGCCGGTCCGACCGCGGCTTTACCGCCGCGGTCGGAATCCCCATTGGAGCACCGCCGGCTTGTCGGCGGTGCTCCCGCGGTCCTCCGCCCTGGCGGTCAAAGACCGCCAGGGTCAGAATGAGGGCCATGGTGTGTGTGTTAGGGAAGTGTAGGGTGTACCTCACCTACCTAACCTCTAGTCTCTCAGAAAAGAAGGTAAGAAACTAGATTCCTGTGCTAGGTATAATGTATTCTCTAGGTATAGAATAATATTTCCTATGGAAAGCACTAGGTGACAGAGTAATAAGACAATTACAAATACGTATCCCACTGCTGCACAACCAATGTGGGAGGCTTGCCTGGTTTGTAGTGTCCAGTTATCCATTATTAGTGAAATATAGGCAGTGTCTAGAAGCCAGGCTCTCTAAAGGTAACTGAGGATGAGCAGCCAAGGCTTATCTAGGACACATGCAAAGCTCAAGCAATACCACTGTAGTCACACAGTACTCACACACATGAAAGAAAATAATTAGTGTTACAAAAATAAAGGTACTTTATTTTGGTGACACAAATACCAAAAATTCCAAAGAGACTATACTCCCTTAGGAGATAAGTAATACGCAAATTATGACAACTAGTATGCAGAAATAGGCATTAAAACAGTTAGAAAACAGTCCAATTAGTGAAAATCACAATAGTTAGAAATGGGCCTAGGGGGAGCATAAACCATATACTAAGAAAGTGGAATGCGAAGGTCAGTCTCCCACGTAGGCAAGTGTAATGTGTAGAGGGGAGCTGAGAGTACTAGAAAACCCCAAAGGTAAGTACTAGAACCCACCCTGTGACCAGGAAAGTAGGAGTAAAACACAGTAACCATCCAAGAAGACACACAGAAACGTGAAGAAGAATTATGCAAAACCTAGAAGAGACTGCAAGACACCAACAGTGGATTCCTGGACAAGAAGACCTGTGGAAGAAGGGGACCAAGTCCAAGAAGCACAGAACAGTCCAGGAAGAACAGGAGCCCCTGCTAACCCAGATGAAGGTGCAAAAGAAGAACCACCAGTGAGGAAGAACAGTCAGTACTGCACCCAAAAAGATGAATGCGGGTTCCTGGTTGGTGCAAGTGATGTCCAGCGCTGGATGGAGGATTGCAGTCCGGTTTGCATTGCTGGAGTCCGCCAACAAGCCTGGGCACACGCAAAGCTCGTAGTTAGCAGAAATTGCCACTACCTGGGACCAGGAAGGGCCAGGTGGAATCTATCCAGAAGGGGGAGTCAAAGGGGGCTCTCAGCAACTCAGAGAGCCCACAGAAGACCAGGCAGCACACACAGGAGTCCCACAGCACAGGGACAAGGAAGGTGCAAAAGAGGCCAAAACATCACTACGACAAAGGCTCCCACGTCGCAAGAGAACCACTCAGGAAGCTGTGCCTCACAGGATGCAATGCTGGGGGCCGGATCTACAAGTTGCATGAAGAACTTGGCGGAAGAATGCCAACAAGCCTTGGCAGCTGCAAAAAACACAGTGCACGGGGGTACTGTCTTGCGTAGGGAGGCAAGCTCTTACTTCCACCGAAGTTGGACAGTTGGACATGTAGACCATCGGGACCACTTTAGTCCACCACCCTTGATGCAGGATCCACGCAGCTCAGCAGGAGAGGTAATCCACATTGCAGTTGGTAGCTACAGAAGCAGGGGAATGACTCCTTCACCCCAAGGGAGATTCCTTCGCTCTTCTGATGCAGGCTGAAGACGGGCTGTCTTGAGAGGATGCACGACAGGGAAACAGTTGCAGTCGCTGGCAGGAGGTGGAGATACAATGTTGCAGAAGGCGTCTTGCTTCTTCGTTGCAGTTTGTAGAGTTCCTGGATGGTCCAGATGCAGTTTGTTCAGTAAGAAGTCGAAGTGGAGGATGCAGAGGATTTCTGCTGGAGTCTTGCAATCCGAATCTGAGGAATCACCCAAAGGGGAGACCCTAAATAGCCCTGAAAGGCGAATTGGTCAGCTATACAGGTAAGCACCTATCAGGGGAGGGCTCTGACGTCACCTGCTGGCACTGGACACTCAGATGCTCCCAGAGTTCCCTGCCAACCTTGAATCCAAGATGGCAAAACACAGGGACCCTCTGGAGGAGCTCTGTGCACCACCCCTGGGGTGGTGATGGACCGGGGAGTGGTCACTCCCCTTTCCTTTGTCCAGTTTCACACCAGAGAAGGGACTGGGGGTCCCTGGGGGTCCCTGAACTGGTGTAGACTGGATTATGTAAAGAGGGCACCAAATGTGCCCTTCAAAGTGGGAAACACCCGGAAGAATGAGTCCGGAACCACGAGGTTGTGAAAAACAAAAGCAAAACAATGCTTTAGTTTTCCTCCCTCATTTTGGTACCTTAACCACGCATGTCTGAACAAAGTACATGCGTGGTTAATGTACAGAAGGGAGTCGGAGTGGACGCGGTGAAGGAAGAGGTAAGTTGGGCTGGGACTGGGGCTGTTTTGGGGGGGGTGCTGGGGGTGATTAGAATTTGGGGGGCAGGGTTTAGGTTTTAGGGGCAGGGGTGGGGACTCTGGGTACTTTTAGTTTTTAGGGTGGGGGTGATTAGGGTTTGGAGGGTTAGGGTTACTAGGGGTACTTTTAGTTTTTAGGGTTAGGGTTTAGGTTTAAGGGGTGGGGTGGGGGGGCTGGGGTGGAAGCATGCTGGGTTGTGCATGGTTAGTGGTAATGCCTTTACCAGGAATGCGTTTACCTCAGAAGGCTGTAATGGCAGAACTGGGGGTCCTCTAAGGAGCCCCCAGAGTGCATGGGATCATACAATCAATGCTTGCAAAAGCATGGGGGTATGATACCAAACATGCCTATGTTCGGAGTTACCATTATGTAGCTGGACATTGGTGTTGACCTATGTCCAGTACACATGTAAAATGGCGTCCCCACACTCACAAACTCTGGGAAAATGGTCCTGGAGGTCATGGGAGCACCTCTGCTAGTGCAGGGGTGCCCTCACACACAGGTACTTTGCACCCTGCCCTCAGGGCTGGAGGGCCTACTATAGGGGTGACTTATAAGTTACCTGGTGCAGTGTAAATGGCAGTGAAAGAGTGCTTGCACCTTTTCATGCAGGTTGCAATGGCAGTCCGGCAGAAGCCTTTGGATGGGCTCCATATGGGTGGCAAAATATATGCTGCAGCCCATAGGGATCCCCTAGAACTCCAATGCCCTGGGTACCTAGGTACCAGAAACCTATAAGGTGGTACCAGTATGCCAATTGTGGGTGAAATACTGTGTTAACAGTAACCAACAACCAATTTTAAAAGGAGAGAGCATAACTACTGGGGTCCTGATTAGCAGGATCCCAATAGACACAGTCAAGCACACTGACATCAGGCTGAAGGTGGGGGCAACCATGCCAAGAAATAGGGTACTTTCCTACAACGGCTCATAATAAAGCGGGCAGCAATGCTGCTGCAAACGGGGGGCACCAGTTCCCTCGAAATGCGCACTGTCAGCTGCGCAGTGGCTTGAGTTTGTTGAGCTTTTTGGTTGGAGAGGTTTACTTTTTTGTGTAAATAATTTAAATATTATTTTATTTTGTCAGCCTTAAAATAAAATTGGAGTTTTATTTAATGTTTAGACAGCCATATTTCGAAGTAATCTACTCCTTTGTTGTTTCTGAAAAGTTTGACTTAGTATGTTGTTCATTATTTTGGTTTGTATGCTACATTTAAGTGCCGTTTGACTAATAGATTGGCCCATTCTAGTTGTTCCAATGCTTTGTTTTTTTGACTTGCTGTGCCAAGGTGCTGTTATAGACATTCCTCCATGGCATTTGGAATTTGGGTAGGTGTCTGTGTCTGGAGCAATGCAATCTGCCAACCCAAGTGTAGAAAGGACTTTCATCAAAGCAAATTTGATGTTTATAGAATATTCTACACTGAAGGCTTGATTTAGAACTCACCTGATGGTCCCATCCATCATCCAGGTTAAACAATGCCTTAGGCTTCACAAGCTGTTTGGGCCATATGTACGCAGGCACTTTGGATTTCCTAATAGTGTAAATCACAATTTCAGGTTGTTAGGAAATGTAAAATGCTATTTCTGAATGAATGAAAGGCATTCGTAAGGTACAAAATGCAGTTCCTACCTAGTAGAAATCGCATTTTAAAAATCACAAATAGGAAATTAATAGGAAATAAATAAATTGGGATCTCCAAATTGCACATCACTAACCGAATGTACAATGGGTTTACTAATTGCGACTAGATGCACAATAGGCATTAAGGACATGCAATCACCATTGATTCAGATTGGTAACCAGGTTCAAAATATAAAAAGGCACCCAAAATGCACCAGTCTTTTTCACAATGGTGATTTTGTACGTTTTGGCGAGCAGGATAAAGATGTTGGCTGGGATGCAGAGAAGGAAGAGGAGACAGGAGAGGATTTTTAGGGAGAGTGTTACCTTGTTTGAACAGACTGCGGATGAGATTTATGAGGCACACCGACTCAGTAGTCAAGTAATTCTTGATTTAATTGCGGAGTTACCTTAGCTACAGGCCCCAACATTTGGAAGCAACGCAATCCCACCACATGTGCAGGAAGTGTGTTGCCTACACCTCTTAGCTTCTGGCAGTTACCATGGGGTCAGAGCAGTTGCGGGGGCGGGTCACAAAGTGCCTTTTCTAGGTTCTTTCACAGGCTTTTCCCAATAACCCCCAATTATTGCAACACGCCAAGTTGATGTTCTACAGGGTAGCAGAGTTCCCCCATGTCATTGGCTGTGTTGATGGCACCCATATTGCCATATTTCTACCTCAGCAAATGCATTTATAAACAGGAACAGGAAGAGCTTACAATCACTCAATGTGCAGGTATTGTGTGATGCCTCATGTATCATAACAGACCTTGTGGCCAGACGCCCAGGCAGTATCCACAGCTCATTAATGTTCTGTCGCTGTAGAATACAAAACCAAACATCACAGGGTGAATTTGGGGATGATTTCCTACTAGGTAAGAGGATCTGAGACTCAATGAACACAGTAGCCAGAACTGAGTGTGAAATATTATCTAATGGTTTCCCTTCTCATGCTGTTAAGGTGACAGTGCATATGCCTTTCATCCCGGGATACTCACACCATACCTGACTCCAAGAAGAAGCATTGAAAGGCAGTACAACAGGGTACACAGACCAGCATGTTCAATCATAGAGAGGTCCCTTGGGATCCTGAAGTTCCAGTTTTGCTGCCTACACAAGACCGGTGGCAGTACCCGGGGTCCATGGTGGAGCCCCGGGGATGCATGGAATTCTCATATATAAGTTACTTTTTAAGTGATTGATTGATCATAAAATATCAGCAATGACACTAAGGTAACGTGCCCTATTAAGTTGGGATTCACTTTTCTTCCTCTAGACAAAAAGCACAGTTGCAAATAATCACTGTACTGCGCTGTAGATTAAGTGGCTTTTTCCAATGCTGCAGCTGTGTCCATACTCTTGTTTATAGGATAAGTCGTTTGTTCTAATTTGGTCTGTAATTTCTGACTTTTATTTAACTTCTTCAAGCTCTTTCTATTCTTCTTTGGTGACATATTTGTAGACTGGTCACCGTTGTTCGAGCTTATAGATTCACTGACAGTAGAATTATTTTCATCTTTTTTAGATGGCAGCCCCTGGGGCCTAAATGTATGTAGGGGTAGGTATTCTTGTGCCTGAACTGATGAAGTCAGGCTGCTTATGCAGGGAACTCCCCTGCCAAAAATGTCCACAGTTTCATGAGTAAGTCCTGGCATGGGGTCTGGCTTGCTTGCCTTGCACTCCTTTACTAGCTCTGACATCCCTGGCAGCACCACAATTTTTGTAGAAGAAATTATCAATAGCATGTGGTGCCTGACTTATCTACCAGTTGTTGAGCTCTCACAATGTTGGTGTCTCCGTTTTCTAGCCCAGTGTCAGTGGCTTGGACCTAGTTAGCCAGTAATTGAAGCATTAGTATCTGAGTGTCCAATTTGCCAGTGTGCATAATGACTGCCTGATCCATGGATATCAGTGTGTTGCCTATGGCGGACCACAGGCCCAGTACCTCAGCCCCTGAACCCTCATCCGCCTTCATAAAGTTGCTTCTGATAAAATACTGGCCTGACTGTCCTGGATGGTGTTCATTATCTGGTGAACTGCTACCAGAAAATGTCAATAACTAGGGGGCTGAAGTGCTAATAACTTGACTCCCGTCCATGGCCTGTTGGTAGTTGAAGCCTTCAGTTATATCAGACAGGGTTCAATTTTCATCTTGGGATGGTTGACACAGTGCTTGATTTGCGGATGGAAGGGCCAGTGAGTCCGATAGGTCCATTACGTAAAGAATCTCCTCATCCCTGACGTATAGCTCTTCCAGATTATCATGATGGTTACTAGTTGCCTTCGTCAGATTCACAGCCACCAAATCTATACCTAGGAGTGCCAGGCTTCTCTCTGTGGGGATTCCCTTTATTTGCTCATTGCTCAAACTTGAGGCTTTTTCCTTGGATCTCTTCTGTACTGAGGGGGGAAACAGGCTGCCTCCTCTGCCTCCCCTGTTTGAGATGTGAGGTTTCCACCAGCAGCACAAAGAGTTTTATCATCATGGCTAGCTAACTGTACGTTAGGAGGTGCAGATTTTGGTTGACATTAAATTGATGTGGAATATCCTCTGTGTTTGATAAATCAAGGATTGACTCTTTAGTATTTTGTAGTACTTCTGTATCACTCGGGAAGGGGGGATGCTTGTTTCATCATGATCTGATCGGCTCCTGTAAAAGTGGATCTTGAAAAGAATGCCGCACTGCTAAGTTAGTGCACGCTGGGTCCCTCTGTTTTTTCCTGCCCAGAATTGCTTTGGCCCCTGCTATACTTTGTTTTCTTGTTGCACAAGTTTTCGAAGGGATCGAGAGCCTTGTGAGCACTTCAGTTGCTAAGTTAATTGTGCACAGACTGGTAAGGATTGAGAAGAGCTCCCAAAAGATGCCAGGTGTCTAATGGCTTTGGGAGAATTCAGAAGGTGACTTGCAAGTTGTTATATGCTGATGCTTGACTGACCGGTCTAAGTGGTGCTAGTTGTACACCCTGACCAAGAGTTGGGCACTGTCTAGCCACCAAACCCCCCTGAAGAATGTTGGTCACAAAAGAGCCAGAAGGGGGATGGAGAGCACAAACATTCTGGGCTGACTGGGTTGTGCTGCTCCTTGTCTTGAATCCAGCAAGGGACAGAATGGAGAAGGCTCACTGCTGGTTAATTGAGGAGACTCTACTGACTGAATCCTTGTGCAAGGTAGAGAGGTCGGAATGTTGTTGAGTGGGCCAAGGGTCACAGCGGGCAGCAAGCAACTCTGTGATGGACAGCGGGCATGGGCGCAAGCTGCACCCAACTTAGCCAGGATGCCTCTGCATGCACTGAGACTCAACCTAAGCAGTGGGACTAAACCCACAATGCCAACATTTACCAACACTTCAGCTCATTGACCTTGTGTACTGTGTCCAGCACCCTGGGTCCTCACCACCAATGCATCATTCAGCCGGGATGTCTGTGTGACAAGAAGTCCTATTTACTGTAACATAGAATGTTTTGGGGAAAGTTGTTTTGGATGAAAGAATGTTAGCAAATATAGTTACCAAAGCAGGGGATTTACTTTAGGCTGTGTCTCCTGCTGCCTCGTGCTGCCTCTCACAGCTGTGACAATGCACACACCTGACTACACAGCAGGCTCCATCAAGGGGGTCATTACAACCCAGGCAGACGGTCTTAAAGCGGCGGTAAAAAATTTGAATTATGACCGTGGCGGAAACCGCCAACAAAGACAGCCACTTTAACACTCCATCCGCCACGGCGGTACAGACAAACAGCTTGGCGGTCACCGCCAACAGACAGGCGGGAGACAATGTACCGCTCACAGTATCACAACCTACCAAACCGCCACCTTTTCTAGGGCGGATTAACGGTGGATAAAAACACGGCAGAAACAGCCATTTCAAAGGGAAAACGCTCACCTCTACACACTCCACGAGGAACGACGACACCATGGAACCGGAACTCCAAATTCTCCCTGCGATAGTCTTCCTGCTCCTATACGACGATCATCAATGCTGGCGGCGAAGACAACGGTGAGTACTGCACCTACGACATAGGGGAGGGGGAGGCAAAAGTCAGGGGCACACACACACGCAACACCCCCACCCCCACCCGACCCTCACCCACTGCAACACACACACCAATGCATATCCAAACATTACAGTAACAACCCCAAACCCCCCGGAAGAATGCAAAGAGAATAGGAAATGAGTTAAACCATTGTAATATATGAAAATACAGTAACCAAATATATACAGATATATATACACATTCAACAAAATATACATCACGATTAGTAGTGCGGGTAATGCACCATTCATTGTCCGTAGACCACTGGGCCCAAAATGCATGGGCGAGGCCCACATCAGATACCTGATCAAAACGGAGAGAACACTGCCGGGGCATCAGATAGAAATACAACAGGCACCTCAGGGGGAAGGGAAGGGGGGGCACCTCAGCCGGATGAGGGCACCACGCCAGATCCACGAGGGGGCTCCATGCCCATTGATGTATACTGGGGAGTGCAAAGCCACAGTCTCTCAAGTCTCTGCAGTGGGTGGCTTGCCCACTGTACCATCCTGGGGAGTGCAAAGCCACAGTCTCTCAAGTCTCTACAGTGGGTGGGTTGCCCACTGTACCATCCTGGGGAGTGCAAAGCCACAGTCTCTCAAGGCTCTACAGTGGGTGGTTTGCCCACTGTACCATCCTGGGGAGTGCAAAGCCACAGTCTCTCAAGTCTCTACAGTGGGTGGGTTGCCCACGGTACCATCCTGGGGAGTGCAAAGCCACAGACTCTCAAGTGGATAACAGTCTCCACTGGTTCTGGAGGGGGACTGGTGCCCAGAGTGCTTCATCCTGTGAAGGACAGACAGAGTGGATGCCTGTCTCCACTGGTTCTGGAGGGGGACTGGTGCCCAGAGTGCTTCATCCTGTTAAGGACAGACAGAGTGGATGTATGTCTCCACTGGTTCTGGAGGGGGACTGGTGCCCAGAGTGCTTCATCCTGTAAAGGACAGAGGTAGTGGATGCATGTCTCCACTGGTTCTGGAGGGGGACTGGTGCCCAGAGTGCTTCATCCTGTTAAGGACAGAGGTAGTGGATGCATGTCTCCACTGGTTCTGGAGGGGAACTGGTGCCCAGAGTGCTTCATCCTGTGAAGGACAGAGGTAGTGGATGCATGTCTCCACTGGTTCTGGAGGGGGACTGGTGCCCAGAGTGCTTCATCCTGTGAAGGACAGAGGTAGTGGATGCATGTCTCCACTGGTTCTGGAGGGGGACTGGTGCCCAGAGTGCATCACTCACCCCATGACGGTCCCAGTTGCGTCACTACCCCTGTCGCCCATGGGGTAGCGGTGCTTGCCATGGCGGTCTTTGCCCTGTTCAGCGGTGCTTGAGTTTGCAGTTTCTGACCTGTTCAGCGGTGCTTGCCCTGTTCAGCGGTGCTTGCCATGGCGGTCTTTGCCCTGTTCAGCGGTGCTTGAGTTTGCAGATTCTGACCTGTTCAGCGGTGCTTGCCATGGCGGTCTTTGCCCTGTTCAGAGGTGCTTTCCCTGTTCAGCGGTGCTTGACATGGCGGTCTTTGCCCTGTTCAGCGGTGCTTGCCCTGTTCAGCGGTGCATTCCATGGCGGTCTTTGCCCTGTTCAGCGGTGCTTGAGTTTGCAATTTCTGACCTGTTCAGCAGTGCTTGCCCTGTTCAGCAGAGCTTGCCATGGCGGTCCTTCATTGCCCAGCTGGGCTGGGGCTGGCGGTCCTTCATTGGGCAGCTGGGCTGTGGCTGCCGGGGCCCTCCTGGGCAGCTGGGCTGTGGCTGCCGGTGGCCTCCTGGGCACTGACTCTGGCAGTGGCCTCCTTGCCAGTGACGATTGGGCTACCCTCCTGGGCACTGACTCTGGCGGTGGCCTCCTGGCCAGTGACGATCGGGCTGCCCTCCTGGGCACTGACTCTGGCGGTGGCCTCCTGGCCAGTGACGATTGGGCTGCCGGTGGCCTCCTGGGCAGCGGGGATGATGGCGGTCTTCTCCGCCGTGCTGCTCCTCCCAGACTTTGGCGATTTCTTCTGCCCCTTCCCCACCTTGGGAGGAGTCACAGCTGAGTCGACACTTCCCCCAGGACCCTTGTGAGCGGCTTTGCTGGCTGGAGTCTTCACCTTCTCCCGCCGGGCACAGTCTAACTTCTGGTGCTTCACAGGGGGGTTACTGGCTGTGCTGTGGCTCTGTGTCACACTGGCTGTCCTGGTGGCCGGTGCACTCCACATACCTTTAACAACAGGTACCACTGGTCCCGGAGATTGTTTGGCTGAGGTGTTAGTACGGGACCTATGATTTGGAAGGGGGGGTGGGAAAGAGGTCAAGCTTGGTCAGGAAAAGTTTCTTGGGACGGGTAGGTGGAGGGGGTTTGGGAGTGGAGGATGATGTAGTAGTTGTAGGACGTGTACGTTTGGTGACTTTGGATGAAGGTGCATGCACTGGAGGCTGTCGTGAGGTGGATGGCTGTTGGGTGGGTGTGTGCCTGCGTTTGTGTATCTTGGGAGGGGGAGTCACAGACACACTGGGAGAGGACACAGGGGACGTGTAAATGGGAGTGGGGGTGGTGAGTGCAGGTGAGCGTGGTGTGGTGGTGGGTGTGCTGGTGCGGGACGTAGTGGCTGTAGTGGTAGTGCATGCAGGTGAGAGTGTAGATGACACTGGGAGGGAGGAGGGGGACGAGGAGGAGGGGGACACAGTGAAGGCAGTGGATGTTGCTGTGTCTGCATGTGTGTGATGCTTGCGTGAGTGCCTCTGGGATGTGTGATGCTTATGTTTGCCTGAGCTTCCCTTGTGTGTTGACGTGTGTGCATGCTGGTCTGATGGTGTGCTTGGGATAGGCTGGGGTACAGGGGATTTGGTCTGGGTGGAGGAAGTTGGAGGGGGGAGGCTAGAGACAGGGACAATGGCTGCCATCAGTGCTGAGGCCAGAGTGTGCAGGGTTCCATGAAGTGCAGCCTGACCAGAATGAATGCCCTCCAGGAATGCATTTGTGTGTTGCAATTCCCTTTCTACACCCTGGATGGCATTCAAAATGGTAGACTGCCCAACAGTGAGTGACCTGAGGAGGTCAATGGCCTCCTCACTGAGGACAGCAGAGGTGACAGGGGCAGGGGCTGAGGTGCCTGTGGCGAAGGTGATGCCCACCCTCCTGGATGAGCGGGCACAGGGTGAAGGCTGAGGGGCTGCTGGGAGGGCGCTGCTGGTAGGGGGGGTGGCGGCTGTACCTGTAGAAGTGAGGGGCACAGATTTTGCCGCCACCACAAGGGAGCTCCCATTGGAGGACGAGTCCGTGTTGCTGGTTGCTGATCCTGTGACCGCGGTGAAGTTTCCCTCGCCCTCCGTCCCACTAGTGTATTCCGAGTCCGTGGTGTGGCCCTCCATGGCCATGTGGGATGCAGCTCCCTCATGCTCCGGTGCCACTGTACCTCCGCCTGATGATGCTGATGCACACAAGAACAGGGAGACCACAAAAAGGGGGGGAGATGACAGAAGAAAGACAGGTTGAGTGCATGGTATGCCGCTACCGTTGGCGGACAATACAGACACAGAAGCCCCCTGCACTACGCCGCGCTGTTGGGCTCTAAAGATGCAATTCCTGGGATATATCATACATGGCTATAGTCGACATCTGCACACATAGATGACACAGGGGCATGTATACCTGTACTTGGCACTCTACAGAGGTGGGGTGGGGTGCCACATGGCCTGCATTACGGAGGGGCCTAGCCTACAGAACTCGCCCTGGCCTAGGGAAACCCACAGCCCTCCTCCCCCACCCAGATACCTTCACTGCGCGCAAAGTCCGCTGAGTGTTGTTGTACTCACCCCCTTGTGTCTGCTGTGATGCCCTCAAGCGCCCATCCAACTCAGGGTAGGCCACCGCCAGGATCCGGAACATCAGGGGGGTCATGGTTCGACGGGCACCCCTCCCACGTTGGGAGGCCATCCCCAGCTGAGCCTCTGCCGTCTGCTTGCTCCAGCGGCGAATGTCCTCCCATCTTTTCCGGCAGTGGGTGCTCCGTCTGTGGTGGACCCCCAGGGTCCGGACATCCTTGGCGATGGCACGCCAAATATCCTTCTTCTGGTGGGCGCTGACCTACATAAAATGTACAGGGGAAGAAGAGAAGTCATTACCAACTGCACCGTCAAGGTGAGTGGCCCACATGTCTAGCCTTGCCATGTGGCACATGCATTCACAGTCCTTCATGCACGCAGAACTGTGCCCCCTTCCTTCTTACAACCAGCCCTCTCCACACAGGCATAGCCCATACAACGTGCTCCCTGTGCACTTACCTGTTGGTCTGGAGGACCGTAGAGTAGCGTGTACTGGGGGAGGACCCCATCCACGAGCTTCTCCAACTCCTCTGCAGTGAAGGCAGGGGCCCTTTCCCCAGATGCACAAGCCATTGTCTCTTCCAGACCGAGGTCGCAGCAGCACTTGCAGTGTAGGTCCTCTCCTGTTGAAGATCAGGTATCGAGTGATTGAGCAGTTAGAAAATGGCGGTCACATCCGCGGCTGTCACGTCCGCGGCGGTGCGTACCATCACCGCTGGCGTACATCGTCATTGGCTCCTGGGACCCATAGGGTCCAATGTTAACCAATGCAGCATTGCGCTGCGGTCTTCGACCGCCTACCACGACGGTGTAGAACGCCAGCGCAGTTACCTCACATCCCATTGTCCCACTTTAGAGGTCAGGCAGCCGCCATTTCAGGGGCCCACATGGCCTGATTCACAACTGCGTCACACAGACCTAGGCCTTGTCGCACTACACAAATGCGAGCCAGGCCAGATCTGTGTATGAATGGTGTTCTATGTAGACTGTGGGTACATACCTCTGAGTTGTTTGACTCTGTGGTCGCTGTTGTCCTTCCTAGGCACCGTCTGCTGGGACATGTGAGGAGATGGCGAAATCCTCCAGTGTACCGACCGCTGGTGGACCTGTTGACAATGGAGGAGTGACATTTGATCATCACCAACAGGTTTGACCATGCCACAATCCAGGAACTGTGTACCCAGTTGGAGCCAGACCTGATGTCAGCAATCCCCCATCCCATAGGGATCCCCCCTCAAGTGCAGGTGCTATCAGTGCTCCATTTCCTTGCAAGTGGGTCATTTCAAACTACAGTGGCCATGGCATCAGGGATGTCCCAGCCTATGTTTTCCAACGTGTTGTCCAGAGTGTTGTCTGCCCTTCTGAAGCACATTCGGAGCTACATCTTTTTCCCTCAGGTGGAGGATTTGGCTACAGTTAAAGGTGACTTCTATGCCCTTGGACATATCCCCAACATCATAGGTGCCATTGATGGGACCCATGTAGCTCTGGTCCCCCCCCACAGAAGTGAACAGGTGTACAGGAACCGGAAGTGTTATCATTCCATGAATGTACAGATGGTATGTGTGGCAGACCAGTACATCTCCCAGGTAAATGCTATGTTCCCTGGCTCTGTGCATGACGCCTACATCCTGCGGAATAGCAGCATCCCTTATGTGATGGGTCAACTTCAGAGGCACCGGGTGTGGCTATTAGGGGACTCTGGTTACCCCAACCTGTCATGGCTACTGACCCCAGTGAGGAATCCCAGGACCAGGGCAGAGGAACGCTACAATGAGGCCCATGGGCGGACTAGGAAGGTGATCGAACACACCTTCGGCCTCCTGAAGGCCAGGTTCAGGTGCCTCCATATGACAGGTGGTTCACTATTCTACTCACCAAGGAAGGTGTGCCAGATCATCGTGGCCTGCTGTATGCTTCACAATCTGGCTTTGCGACGACAGGTGCCTTTTCTGCAGGAGGATGGTCCAGATGACAGTGTTGTGGCAGCTGTGGAGCCTGTGGACAGTGATGAGGAGGAAGCAGAGGAAGAAGACATTGACTACAGGGACTCAGTTATCCAGCAATATTTCCAGTGACACACAGGTGAGAACACATTCCTGCCTACTACAAGTACTTTCACACTTCTACCTCTATCCTGTCTGTCGATTTCAACCAGTATATGGTAACTGAGTTGTACATTTCCATTACGGTTACACAGGTGTGGTTACCAACGTGTGTCATCTGCTTACATTCCTCATGGACTTGAGATGTGTGACATAGGTATGTTGACATTACATTTGAGAACGGGTTTTGTCACTGTCATTGCTAATACAAATTTTCAAAATCACAGACTGACTCCAGATTGTTTTGTGCTTCAAGGGTGTTTATTGAAGTGCTAAATATTGGAGGGGGGTGGTAAAATGGTGATGGCAGAGTCCAGTCTATTAGTCTCACAGGTGCACTGCCCATATGGGCATAGGGTGTGGAGCTGGGTCAGTTCCAATATGGACAGGGTTACAAAGTGGGACAGTGGGATGACAATCAGGGGGGTTTCATTTCTTGGGGGGGGTCTTGGCATTGTACTCTGTCCTGTTCCTGGATCTCAGGGACCGCTTGCGGGGTGGTTCTCCGTCTACATGGGGTGGGGTGCTGGTGTGGTGGTCCTGTGGCAGTGCCTCCTGTCCACTAGCGCCGGCGGAGGTGGTGGGCAGTTCTTCATCCATGCTAGTGTCAGGGGCCCCTTATAGTGCCACAGTGTCCCTCCTGGTGTTAAGTATCTCCTTCAGCACCCCTACGATGGTGCCCAGGGTGGTGCTGATGGTTCTGAGTTCCTCCCTGAACCCCAAATACTGTTCCTCCTGCAGGCACTGGGTCTCCTGAAACTTGGCCAGGACCGTTGCCATCGTCTCCTGGGAGTGGTGGTATGCTCCCATGATGGAGGAGAGGGCCTCGTGGAGAGTGGGTTCCCTAGGCCTGTCCGCCCCCAGCCCAGTCGCACAGCAGCCCTCCCAGTTACCCTGTGTTCCTGGGCCTCCGTCCCCTGGACTGTGTGCCCACTGCCACTGCCCCCGAGTCCCTGTTGTTGTTGGGGTGGTGGGTTATCCTGGGTCCCCTGTAGTGGTGGACACACAGCTGATTGACGTGTCCTGGGTATGGAGGTATGGGCCCGCTGGGTGGGTGCTGTGCTGGTGTTACCAGAGGGTGGAAGGTCTGTGATGGCCTGTGACTGGGTGTGGGGAACCGACTGTCCCGAGGCCCACGATGGTCCGGGCTGGTCATCTGGATCCATTTGGACAGAGCTGCTGTCATCACTGTGGGCCTCTTCTGTGGGTGGGGTAGAGACGTCTGGACCCTCCTGTCTGGTGACGTTGGGTAGTGGTCCTGCAGGGGTGTAAAAGCATGATTATGGCATCTGTGTGTGTCATGGTGTGCAATGGGTGGGTGAGCGTGTACCCCAGTGCTAGCATTCCTGTGTGGGGGCTTCTGTGATGATGGTTGAGGGGGGTGTTATGGGTATTTGCAGTGGGCATGCTTTAGTGAGGGGTGTCCATGCTTTGTTGTGTCATGCAGGGCTTGGTGTTGGGATGGATGGTTTGTGTTAGTAGTACATATGTGAGGAGTTGGAGTGATAGGGGAGGGGGTGAGGGTGAGGGTCTGTGATAGCATGCAGGTAGGTTGGGGGATATGATTGTTAAGATTTGACTTACGAGAGTCCATTCCTCAACCAACTCCTCCGAGGCCCTCAGGATGCATAATAGTCAAGACCTGCTCCTCCCATGTTGTTAGTTGTGGGGGAGGAAGTGGGGGTGCGCCGCCAGTCCGCTGTACCGCGATGTTGTGCCTGGAGACCACGGAAAGCACCTTACCCCGTAGGTCGTTCCACCTCTTCCTGATGTCGTCCTGATTTCTTGGGTGCTGTCCCACTGCGTTGACCCTGTCGACTATTCTTCGCCATAGCTCCATCTTCCTAGCTATGGAGGTGTGCTGCACCTGTGATCTAAATAGCTGTGGCTCTACCCGTACGATTTCCTCCACCATGACCCTAAGCTCCTCCTCCGAGAACCTGGGGTGTCTTTGCCGTGCCATGGGGTGGTGTAGGTGATGTGTGGGGTGGTGTATGTGGTGATAAGTGTGGTGATATGTAGTGGTGTGTGGTGTTTTGTGCTTAGAAGTAGTGTGGGGGATGGTGTTGTGCGCCTCTGTATGGTGGGGTTGTCAATGCTGTGCTGTCTCTCTGGCCTTCGTCTAAATTTTTGGTCGTAGGGGTTTGTGGGTGATGTGGATGTGTGTTTTATATAGTATTGATTGTGTGGGAGTGGTGTGTGTATGTGTGTCAGGTGTGTGTATTTCGAATTGTCCAATGTGGTGGTGTTTTGTATATGTGTTTGTATTTTGAGCGCGGCGGTGTGTACCGCCAATGGAATACCGCGGTTGAAAGACCGCCGCGTGGATTAGTGGGTCGTGATAGCATGGGCGTATTTCTGTTGGCGTGACGGTGGAGGTTTTGTTTTCGCCAGTTTATCACTGACCTTTGGTGTGGCGGACTTGTGTGGGTGTCTGAATTTTGTTGGATTTCGGGATGTGGGTCGTAATAGCTGTGGCGGAATTCCGCGGCCGCGGCGGTGTGTTGGCGGTCTTCTGCACGGCGGTAAGCGGCTTTTACCGCCAATGTTGTAATGACCCCCCAAGTGACTGCGGCATGCTGACTCAGGTGCCTATTTACAGAGCAGCTTGGGACCGGCTGCCCGGCACGATTACAAGAGGCGTCAAGCCGGAGCAAGCTGGTTGGTGTATCTGTTTTCCCCCCCCCCCCACTTTGCTGGCCTCTCCATACAAAAATGGACTGCTTATTTGTGTTTGAGTTCTGGATGGATGTTCTTACACCCGATCAGACTCCCAGTGAAATCTGAAGATGAAGTCTGAAAAATAAATGAATCATTGTTTTGATCTGCATTGATATTCTGGAAGAGCTCTCCAAGATTCAGGTTGGGTGTAAGAATTGTCTTTCCTATAGAGGAAAACAGTCTCAAAATTAAGTGATTTGTGTCTCTCTCGAACTTGGCATGTTTTTGATTGATAGTGAAATCTTTGAGCTCAGAAATTTCATTTTTCTATTTTCTCCAAAATTCTCTAAGAAGAGGATCTCTTTCAGCTGTTTATTTGATAGTCTTTGTGCTGTCTCTATTATAAGGACCATTAGGTCATGGCTGCATTTTATGCCAATGTAGCTGTATCCTTTCTAGTATTGCATGTCTTCGATGAAAATGAGTGGTACGTTTTGTATCTGCAGACCCCATGGGATTGCATTTACTTTTGCATGTTTAGGAAGGAAGAATCTATGTATTTTGGTTCTAATCTGTTTCTTTTTTATTCACAACAACTTGCCAGATTTGTTTTGTTGCTTGGCTGAGGCACTCAAAATTACCTAATAAAAAAGTAAGGGGGTAGTGATCAGTCTTTGAATGTTTTCTTCTATATATGACAATGTGTCCTTTTCAGACTTCTTCTGTGGGTCCTATTTTCTTTTTGTTAAACAGGGGCCCCAATGGTCATCTACATATTATTTTTAGAAAAAGGAAGGGGAACGGCCTATAGGTTTGGGGTGTGACTCCATGTTGGAACCCATCTCACAGTACGTAGACTTTTTTCTAAGACCTCTTATCCCGCAAGTTCATTCCTACTTGACAGACACAACAGATTTGATTACCAAGATTGAAGGTCTTGAGTACCACTCTGAAACACAATGGCTAGTAACCTTTGATGTGGTATAACTGTATACCGAAATTCCCCAAAAGGAAGGCCTTCAGGCCTTACCACTATACTTCAAAATTAGGCCAAGAGCACATCAGGTTCCCACTGCATTTATCATCAAATTGGCCAACTTTTCCCCCAGGAAGAACTATTTCAAATTTGATGAAGAATTGTTTTTTCAAATCAAAGGGACAACAATGGGCTGCCCCTTTGCTCCAGAGCGGGCAATATTGTATAAGGCCCAATTTTAGGAACGGTTTGTATATCAAAATAATCCTTTTAAAAAACCAAGTCAAAATTTGGTTGAGATACATAGATGATATCTTCTGTATTCAGATGGGGGAAGAAGAGACTCTGGATCAATTCCATGCCTGGTTGAACACTAGATCTCCAGAGTTTAGGTTTTGCATGAGCAAAAGTAAGATGGCAATCACATTTTTGCATATGAAAATTATGGACAGGGACAGTTAATTACAACACTGCACTATAGCCGCTTCGCTGTCCATCCATCCATCCATCCATCCATCCACAAACTGTAGGGAAGTACCTCTTTTTGGCATGTTACCCCCAATTTCTGCATGTTGTCAGTGTGTTGGACTGTGTCACTGGGATCCTGCTAACCAGGACCCCCAGTGCTTACGCTCTCTCTCCTCTCAGATTTGTCACTACATACTGGTAACCCAGTATTTCATTCCAAATTGGCATACTGGTGCCCCCTTATAAGTCCCTAGTTTATGGTACTTAGGTACCCAGGGCATTCTGGTTCTAGGGGATCCCTAGGGGCTGCATCATTACTTTTGCCTCCCATATGGAGCCCATGCAAAGGCTTCTACAGGACTGCCTTTGCAGCCTGTGTGAAATGGTGCATGCACCATTTTACAGCCATTTACATTGCACCAGGTCATTTATAAGTCACATATATGTCAGGCCTTCCAACCCTGAAGGCTGGGTGCAAAGTACCTGTGTGTGAGGGCCCCCCTGCACTAGCGGTGGTGCCCCCACGTCGTCCAGCACCATTTTCCCAGACGCCGTGAGTGAGTTGATGCCATTTTACGTGTGCACTGGACATAGGCGTCTAACATCTGGGAATTGTAAGGTGTCTAACATCTCAGAATTGTACCCCAATACTGATTCTAGTAATGGTTTTACAATTCCGTGCACTCTGCGGGCTCCACAGTAGACCACCAGTACTGCCACACCAGCCTTCTGAGGTTTTCGAGGCAGCCTCAGCTGCTGCCACCTCATAGACAGGTTTCTGCCCTACTGTTGCTTGAGCAGCTCATGCCCAGGAAGGCAGAATAAAGGATTTTCTTTGGGAGAGGGGTGTAACACCCTCTCCCTTTGGAAATAGGTGTTACAGGCATGAGACGGGTAGCCTCTTAGAGCCTCTGGAAATGCTTTGAAGGGCACAGATGGTGCCTTCCTTGCATAATCCAGTCTACACCGGTCCAGGGACCCCCAGTCCCTGCTCTGGTGCAAAACTGGACAAAGGAAATGGGAGTGGCCACTCCCCTGTCCATCACCAACCCAGGGGTGGTGCCCAGAGCTCCTCCAGAGTGTCCCTGGATTTTGCCATCTTGGATTCCAAGGTGGTGGGGCACTCTGGGAGCATCTAAGTGGCCAGTGCCAGCAGGTGCTTACCTGTGTAGCTGACCAATACCCCTTCCACAGCTATTTAGGGTCTCACTCCTGGGTGTTTCTTCAGATTCGGATTGCAAGACTCAAGCAGGAATCCTCTGCATCCTTTACTTCATCTTCTACCAACGGAACCGCAGCTGAACCCTCCAGGAACTCTACAAACTGCAACAAAGAAGCAAAGACGACTTCTGCAACATTGTATCTTCAGCTCCTGCCAGCAACTGCAACTATTTCCAGGTCGTGCATCCTCCGAGGACTGCTTGTCATCGGCCGGCACCAGAAGAACCAAAGGAATCTCCAGTGGAGTGATGGAGTCACTTCCCTGCTTCAGCAGGCACCTCTCTGCAGCGATGACTGGTGGCGTGAGTCTCCTCTCCTGATGACGAGCATGGATCCAGCAACACAGGTGGTGGACTAAAGTGACCCAGCAGTCCCAAGGTCCAGCTGTCCAACTTTGGTGGAGGTAAGGGCTTGCCTCCACACTCAAGACAGTAGCCCTGTGCACTCGTGACTTGCAGTTTCCAGGGCTTGTTTGCGACCTTCCAAGAAGTTCTTAATGCACAGCACAGCTTAGGCCTCCAACACTTCATCCTGCGATGCACAGCTTCCTGATTGGTTCTCCGGTGGCTTGGGATCCCTTTGTGTCATGCTGTGTGGGCCTCCATTTGCACCTTCTTTGTCCCCGAGCTGTGGGACTCCTGTGCACCCTGCCTGGTCTCCTGAGGGCTCTCTGAGTTTCTGAGAGCCCCTCTGTTTCTCCCTTCTGGATAGACGCCACCAGGTCCTTCTTGGTCCCGGGCAGCACCATTTTCGGCTAACCGTGAGCTTTGCGTGTGCCATGCCTTGTTGCTGGAATCCAGAAACGCAAACCAGACTGAATCATCCATCCAGCGTGGGACATCTTTTGAACCAACCAGTAACCTGCATCTGTCTTCTTAGGTCCATAACTGACTTTGTCTCCTCACCTGTGGTTCTTCTTTTGCACCTTCATCCGGGTTAGCAGGAGCTACTGTTCACCTTCAACACTTCAGTGCTTCTTGGACTTGGTCCCCTTCTTCCACAGGTCTTCAGGTCCAAGAATCCATTGTTGGTGTCTTGCAGTCTCTTCTGGTTCTTGCATATTCTTCTATCACAACTTCTTGTGTGTTCTAGGAAACTTACTGTAATTTACTCCTGTTTTCCTGGGCTCTGGGGTGGGTTCTATTACTTACCTTTGGTGTTTTCTTACTCTCCCAGCGCTCCTCTACACACTACACTTGCCTAGGTGTGAGACCGACTTTCGCAATCCACTATTTTAGTATATAATTTGTGTTCCCTCTAGGCCCATTGCAACCTATTGTGATTTTCACTATTTGCACTGTTTTCTAACTGTTTTTACAGCAGCTATTTCTATATTCTAGTGTGTATACTGTGTATATTACTTACCTCCTAAGGGAGTATAGTCTCTAAGGTATTTTTGGCATTGTGTCACTAAAAATAAAGTACCTTTCTTTTTGTAACATTGAGTATTTTCTTTTATGTGTGTGAGTACTCTGTGACTACAGTAGTATTGCAAGAGCTTTGTATGTCTCCTAGATAAGCCTTGGCTGCTCAGCTACAGCTACCCATAGACAGCCTGGCTTCTAGACACTGACTATATTTTACTAATAAGGGATAACTGGACCTGGTATAAGGTGTAAGTACCTTAGGGACTCAACACAAAGTAGGCCAGCCACCTACACAAGGCTTGTGTACGACCTTCTATGAAGTTCTTTGTGCACAGCACAGGTACTCCTTCCTGCGGCGCACAGGTTCATGAGTGGTTCTCCGGCGGCGTGGGATCCCTTTGTGTCGTGCTGCTTGGGCCTCCATTTGCACCTTCTTTGTCCCTGATCTGTGGGACTCCTGTGCATGCTGCCTGGTCTTCTGAAGACTCTCTGAGTTGCTGAGAGCCCCCTCTGTGTCCCCCTCCTGGGTAGAGGCCATCAGGTCCCTCCTGGTCCAGGGCAGCACCATTTTCCGCTAACCGCAGCCTTTGCGTGTACCAAGGCTTGTTGACAGAATCCAGTGATGTAAACCAGACTGCAATCTTCCATCTGGCGTGGGACATCATCTGCACCAACCAGGAACCCGCATCCATCTTCTTGGGTGCAGTACTGACTGTTCTTTTTCACCGGTGGTTCTTCTTTTGCACCTTCATCCGGGTTAGCATGGGCTCCTGTTCTCCCTGGACTCTTCAGTGCTTCTTGAACTTGGTCCCCTTCTTCCACAGGTATTCAGGTCCAGTAATTCATTATTGATGTCTTGCAGTCTCTTCTGGTTCTTGCATTATCTTCTATCACGACTTCTTGTGTGTTCTAGGAAAATTACTATGATTTACTCCTGCTTTCCTGGGCTCTGGGGTGGGTTCTATTACTTACCTTTGGTGTTTTCTTACACTCCCAGCGCCTCTCTACACATTACACTTGTCTGGGTGGGAAACCAACTTTCGCATTCCACTATTTTAGTATATAGTTTGTGTTCCCCTTAGGCCCATTGTAACCTATTGTGATTTTGACTATTTGAACTGTTTTCTAACTGTTTTTACAGATATTTCTGCATTCTAGTGTATATACTGTGTATATTACATACCTCCTAAGGGAGTATAGTCTCTAAGGTATTTTTGGCATTGTGTCACTAAAAATAAAGTACTTTTAATTTTGTAACACTGAGTATTTTCTTCCATGTGTGTGAGTACAGTGTGACTACAGTGGTATTGCATGAGCTTTGCATGTCTCCTAGCTAAGTCTTGGCTGCTCAGCTACAGCTACCTCTAGACAGCCTGACTTCTAGACACTGACTACATTTCACTAATAAGGGATAACTGGACCTGGTATAAGGTGTAAGTACCTTTGGTACCCACTACAAACCAGGCCAGCCTTCTACACAAAGTCTTAGAGATAGTTTGTCACATAGGCAATTTTAACTAATAATACGCAGCTGCTCATGTAAAGATTATTTCCACCATGCTTGTAATTTAATTGGCAAACTTAAGGAATGAGGTCACCCTAAAAAGCTTTAAAAAAATTAAATGAAAAGAACTTGGGTTACTCCTTGTGAACCTCTTTTGGAGAAGAAAGAAAAAAGCAACATCAGAGCGCTCCATATGTGCCTCAACATACTGTCCGCAAAGAATTAGCAACTTCAGCATGAGCAGATAGATAATACTGGCATATTCTCCCCCTGTAACAATCAAGAGTGATCTGAGGAAATACTAGATCCTTTCTCCACTAGAAGACCATCAGAAATGTGGTAACAATCAAAGATTCCTACATGATAATATCAAGTGGAAACACACTTCCAACCATATGGACTTGAGGTATGTGTTTTTTTCTTATACTTTTCCAATCTTGATACCGGTGTGTCTGCGTAGGTGCCACAGTTTTTCTCTTTGTTTGTTTTGCGGCTGCTAGGGTGCTGCGTTTCTGTTTCTCAGTATGTGCGGGTGCCCGGGCAGTCTGTGCCCTCAGGAGGTTTCCTCCCCGCTGGGCCTGCTGGCGGTTCCTGGTAGCTCTCGGCAAGAGAATTATCGTTTGGCCTGGTGGCTGCCTCTCCCTGTGCTGAGCCAAGAGGAGTGCCCTTGCTCATTTGTGTGGCTGCATTGGCACCGCCTCTATGTGCTTCCCTAGGGTTGATTTGTCTGCTGTGGTGCAGTTGTTGCTCCACCTGAGGCCTTTCACTTTTTGATAATAATGTGCGAGGGGAGACGTCCAGGTGGGCTGTGTCCTCGGGCGGTTTTCTCCCTGCTGGGCTTGGTCATGGTTCCTTGTAGCCCTCGGCAAGAGGATTACCGCTTGGCTCAGTAGCTGCCTCTCCATGCGCTGGACTCAGAGGAGTGCTCTTGCTCATCTGTGCGGCTGCATTGGCATCTCCTCTATATGCTTCCCTGGGGTTGTTTTGCTTGCTGTGGCGCTGTTGTTGCTCCCCGAGGCCTTTCACTTTTTTTAGCCCCTGTGAATTGCGTGTCTTATACTACTGTGTGGCAGGCACAGGTACTGGCTTCAGATGGTAGTCCCTGCCATGTCTGAGCCTCAGGTCCTTGCTCATGCTGTGCTCCAAAACCACACAATGGGCACCACTAGGCACCATATTTCGGTTTGGTCAACTGTGTTGGGAGTGGCCTCCAATGGTTTCCTTTTTCTTACCCCGTGGGGTTGGGGGTTACAGTCTAGGCTCCTTATTCTGCCCAGTGCTTCCCTGCATTTTTGGTGAGTGCGCTGGTGCTGTTATTTCTTCTTGGCCACTTACCTAGAGGTTTGTTCTCTCTGCCCCTAGTGACTCCTTGTCTGGTGGCACGTTACAGGTTTCTCACCTCTTGCCAAACCTGTGGTCTTGCCAGGAGCCACATGTGGCTTGATGGTTAAGATTGCGGACCCACACACTGAAAGTTAAGAGTTCTACTCCAGGCGTGTCCATGGACAATCCCCTTCTTTATATTTGAAGGAGCTTATGGCTTTTGGTGGACACTCCCTGAGTCCCTACCTCATGGGGACTGACACTCATAAGAGATGCCATCTTTCACCTGCTGTACTCCCAACAGGGTGAGTGATGGTGAGTTTTGATGTCGTCACCCCTCTGTTTCTGGTGCCCCTCTGTTTCCAGGCCATGGTTCATCAGCTGTCGGTCGCTTGTGGTTCTGCCTGGTCTGTTTCTTCTCCTTCCTCTGTATTCACCTGGCAGTCTTGTGATTATGTTGAGAATGATCTTGGGTTCTTGACTTATGCTTTGGCTAAGGGAAAGTATATTCTTATGGAGGACTTCACTTCCAATCTGTCACTGCCTATGGATTTGAAGCAACCTTGCATTAGCGGGGTGGTTCCGTATATTCCAGCATCCTTCCGTTCCCAACCTTCCATTTATCCCTGCTCTTCACTCCTTGTTGCAGAATGAATGGCGGGATCATGAGAGGGTCTCTGTTCCTAATGATAACATGTGGAGGCTGCTCTCCAGGGCTCTCACTCTGGCCTCTGCCTCTCCTTGCGTTCGGTGATTTGTGGAGTTTGTACTTCTCAGTCTTTGGTCAAGGTTTTCCATCCCTCTCTGCTGCCATTCAAGATGGTGTTGATTTTTTTGATTTGCTGTCCTGTATGGAGGTACAGGCCAAGTTTCTTTCTGACATTGCCTTTGATTCCCTTCGAGATTTGGCTATGGTACACTGCAAGTTCTATTTTGACATGGCGTCATCTTCATCTTCAGGGTTAGAAGGTTGTTTCCTCACACATCCCTTTTGGGGTTGTAAGTGCTGTGGGGATGCACTGGTGGAGGTCTTCAGTAAGTCTTTCAACAGTCAGAAACGTGTTCACCCTTTCTGTCAGAAGGCTTAGTCATGGGGTGGCAGTAGGAGGCATATGGCTCAGTTTAGGGCACGTCGGCCTGATTCCCACGCCACTCGCTCCAGGTTTCAGCATAAGGGTCCTCAGTCAAGGGGTACCCCCATCAGTCTGGTGTCCCCCTCCTCTGCCCTGTAGGGGATACCTGGGTCAGTTTCTTCATGTTTGGGAAGTTTTAGTCACTGTCCTTTGGGATCGTCAGTTGGTGTCCCAGGGTATTTTTCTGGACGTTCTCCAGAGTTCCGGTTCCTCACTTCCTTTGGACTGCCTGACCTGGGGATTCTGTGTGGTAGTTGACACTGGCAGATGGTGTCCTGCAACAGGCCTTTCTCACTGCTCCTCCTCTAGTGAGGGGTGTGGTTACTATTCTCGTGTCTTCATGGCCAGGAAGGTCACAGGGGAATTTTGGTTTATCATCGACCTGTGGTTTTTGACTCGTTATGTCCCGTCAACCCTTCTCTTCCAGATGACCACTTTGCTTCTGGTGATTTTGCTGGTCTCTCCGGGGGCTTTCCTGCCCACAATCTTCAGGATGTCTGTCTCCAAGCCCTGGTGGTTCCTGCTTCCCAGAGGTTTCAGAGGTTTGCCATGGGTTCCCTACACTGGCAGTTCAGGGTACTTCCGTTTGACCTGCAGTCCTCCCTCCAGATTTTCACCAAGGTCCTAGTTCCGTGAATTGACTTCTTCTCAATGTTATTCTGATCCATGACCCCTCTCTGGAGCATTCTCTGGTGGCCGTGGCCTCCACGGTGTCACTGTTGCAAGACTCCAGTTTTCTGTTTCATCCTTCCAAGTCTCTCCTGGCTCCTTCTCGGCTACAGAAGTATGTTGGTGCCTTCTTCGATTCAGCTCTGAGGATGGTGTCCCTTCCTGCCTCCAAGTGTGCCCGGCTGCTTCTGTCGCTTTGGCATCTGCTGATGGTACAGGAGGCCTCCATGAGGGAGAAGCTACAGCTTAGGGGTCTAATGGCAAGGTGTGTTTTTTTGTGGGGGTTTTTCCTCACCTGTTTGTTGCTTATCCCTGTTGTTAGTTTCTGTTGTGCTACTTGTTGCCTATATGTTTTTCTTTCAGGCGGAGACCTTAGGCATCCTGCATTGGGCGCACCTTCACCTGCATCCCTGGACCCCTGTTAGTGGCGTCTACAAGGCCCTTATTTCTGTTTCTGCTTTCATTAGCCTGGGTCTCCGCTGTGGAGGAAGGCTTAATGTCATTCCTTAACCTCCTTGTCCGCCTCTTGTGTCTTGGGTGGGGTCCAATCTTCTCAAGTTGCAAGCTGTTCACATTTGTGGGGTGCTCAGTGGTCTAGCGGTTCTTCTGATTCAGGTGTCTCCATACTCCCTAGAGTTGGTTCTGGCTCCTTCAGTGTTCACACAGCTTTGCGATCTCTAGGGTGTTCTGATGGTGGATCTCTTCCCTACTCCCCTGAATGCCTAGCTTCCCCTCTTCTTTTTCTGGTTCCTTACTCTGGGCGCTCGAGGGATTGATGCCCTGCCCGGTCCTCCTCCTCCGGGTCTTCTTTAGGCATTTCCTCTGATTTCCCTGATCCAGCGGTTCCTGACTCATCTGCTGCTGGAGGTGGTGAGGTGAGGGTGGTCCTTCCTTTCTGTCCTCCTCGCTGTGGAGCTGGAGTGGTTTCTTCCTTTGGAACTGTCCCCTCTATCCATCCCTCTGCTTCCTATGCGGCATCTGGCCCGGTTGCATCTCTCAGTGTGGAGGTTGAAAGGACGGGTCTCGTCTTTCGGTTATTTCTCTCCGGGTGTCCTGCCCCTCCAGTCTTTTAGACAGGTCACCACTGACTAGGCATATGCACGCCTTTGGAGCTCTTTTGATACTTGGTGCCGGGTGAGGTCTTTGTCTCTTGTTTCTGCCCTTGCCTGCTAGTTTTCAGTTTCTTCGGGAGGATTTTGATAAGGCCTTTTCCGTTAATGCTTTGGTGCTTCAGTAGTTCTCAATTGTGACTTTTCAGCCTCCCTTGGTTGATTTATCCTCTCCTGCGTATCTGGCTGCTCAGTTGTTTGGGGGTTTCCATCTTCTTCAACCTCCACTTTGGGGCCCTTTTCCCCCTTGGGACCTTCCCCTTGTGCTTCCCATTTGATGACCCCTCTGTATGAGCCCCTGGAGTCAGTGTTCCTTAAATTCCTGACCTTGGAGGGGTTTTTTTTGGTGGCCTTTACCACTGCCAGGCATTGAGGAAGCCTAATGATCTGGTTTGCCATCATCTTTACCTTCACGTTTTTGATGATCTGGTTGTCCTTTCTTTGGATCCTCAGTTCTTCCTGAAGGGGTATTCTTCCTTTCTCCGTGAGCAGGAGATTTTTTTCCTTGTTTGGCCTTGGGAGGTTTGGTCTCTGATCCTTCTTTGTCTCTTTTGGATGTGGGCTGTGTTTTGAAGATTGTCTGGCTAGGTCTTCCAAGTTTCGCCACCCTGACCTCCTGTTTGTCAACTTTGGTCCTGTACGGAAGAGCAAGAAGCCCTATCCCTCTACTTTTTTTCGTTGGATTAGGTCTGCGATTTTTTTTCCGCTTACCATGCCCTGGGCAAGGAGGTTTCTGGTAGAGTTACAGCCCATTCCACATGGGTTATGGCTTCCTCGTGGTCGGAATGGTCAGGTGTTCCACTCTGGGACGTTTGTGGGGCTGCACGTAGTCCTCTCCCTCCATTTTCGTTACCCATTATAGGTTTGCATGTGGCTCATGGTTCTGAGTTTTCCTTTGGTTTGGGACTCCTGGTGGCTGCTACTTCCTCCTCCTAGCTGGGGTCCTTTAGGTTTGGTCTGTTTCTGTCCCTGCGGTGAGGGTAGTTTGTTTGGCCCTTGGCTTTTGCTCTATTGTTTCACTAACATTTGTGCTGCACTACTTTGAGTTCCTTGTGGGCTGCTGAAAGTGGTCTTGCTTGGGCATTCCTCCATAATGTTAGGAATGGGACGCAGAAGGATGATGAGGAGGTAATGCTCAGATTACTTACCGGTAATCTTAATTACTCCAATTATTCCTTTCTCGTTCCATTCAATACGTCCCTCCTTTTCTCCCTATTCTTTCATGAGCTGGTGATGTGGTGCTTTGTGACACACAGGAAGTTCATAGGAAGGGCTTTAAGCTCCTTGTTCTTCTAAGTAGCTTTCTAAAGGTGACATGAGGAGTGAATGGACACATCCACTCCATAATGTTAGGAATAGGACGAGGAAGGAAGAATCGGAGTAATGAAGATTACTGGTAAGTAATCCAAGCATTGCAGTGCTAGGCATGGACGTCATTTAGGGATCACCAGGGGTTGCAGCTGTGACCCCTGGCTTACCCCTTGTGACACCTGGCACTCCATTTGGGACCCCTGGCCTCAGAGATGGCAAAAGCAGTGCAAAGAACACAGAGGCAGCTCGCCCATATGGGCATTGGTTAGGGCTCCACTTTCCTTGTTTTTTTCAATGTTATTATCACACTAATAGTAAATAATAAAATTCAGTATAATATAATAAAGGGCTGGAATTAGCTGGAATGTGACCCTCCCTGGCAGGTGAGGCAAGTAACACATGCTTTTAAATGTATGATATGTGCAGGTGGGAGCGCATTTAAGTGAGAGAGACAGTGTGTGTATGTGTGATACTGTATGTATGTGTAAGCATGCATGTGTGTGTGAATGTAAAGGTCAAACGGCGTTTGATGTCACTTCCACTAACCCTTTCTGTGAATTGATGTTCATGGTACTAGGCTGCTGGAAATAAAATTCATAATGCTGCTGCACTGTAAATCAACAGTTTCTAATAAATGTCAACAATGTTTTTTGTATCCACTAGGCCTTGACCAGTTAACAATAGAGAACATAAATTCTCCACTCAGGGCTCCATATTTCAACTGCTACTAATTAAATTAAGGAGCACGCAGTTTTGGTTCCTTACCGATTCCGCTGCTTCATCAAGTCAATAGAGTCCGGGGGAGTGTTAGCACATAAAACAGGCAAATACACAACTTACAACTTCAGTCTTCAGAGGTTAGGATGTCAATTGGATGAAGTTTAGGTTGACCTCAAAGGTGCATCACGAGCAACACAGGGCCGGCTGGGTGCAGAGGTCAAAGTTGACTTTGGGGATGCAATGGAATCGTATGGGAATTGGCGTGCTTTGAAAAGATCTGCTTGCTGGTACGTACCCTCGTCTTCAGAGAGCCGACCTGGGGGGTTTATATGAGCACTGGGGGGGAGCACAGGTAGGCCACAATCACACACCCTCAGTGGCGCAGGGACGGCTGGGTGCAGCATGCGAACACAAGGCTAGGTGCCCAAAGCTTTTCAATAGGGGGACCCAGGAGGTCACAAAAGATGCTGCAGGCTGGGTCCAGGGGGGCGGTTCCAGAAAACCACAGGCTGGACAAGGAGGAGGGCCACCTGCTGAACTTCGCTGGACCATCAGTTGGATTCCCCAAAGCCTGGGGGCTGCGAGTGCAGGGGTACCTTAAGGCGTCGGGAATCCAGTCTCGGTCAGGGGGATCCTCTGGTTTCAGGATGCAGGCATCGCTGTGTTGGCCAGGAGGGGTCAACCCAGGGTGGACAAAATATCAGAATTGCCTGGGGACCTGCTCTGGACTGGTGGGCCACCTGGACACGGGCCTTGGGCATCGGGTGCAGAGTGGGCAGGACTTGCGGATCTGGAGCGGTTCTGGAGTCCTTGTTGGAGTTTCTTGTGGACAGGGCCCCTGTCCTCTTTATTCTTGGTCCTCTGCTGGGCAGGCAGTCCTCTAGGTGTTTGTAGAGGTCACTGGTCCTGCAGGATGCATCTCCTTTTTGGTGCAGGAGTCTTTCAAGCTGCAGACAGGTCGGTTGGGCTGGGGCCAAGTCATTTTGTTGTCTGGAGTCTTCTCTGCTGGAGTCGGCTTATCAGACCTTCTTCTTGCTTCTTTCTTCGTTTCTTTTTGAGGTCGCCAGGAATCTGGTGAGCTAGGTTCTGGGGTGCCCTTAAATCCTAGATCTAAGGGCACTACAGGGGTCATAGGGCAGTAGCCAATGGCTACTGTCCCTGAGGGTGGCTACACCTTCCTGTGCCCTCTCCCTTTGGGTAAGGGGGCACATTCCTAACCCTATTAGTCAGTGTTCTCCAAACTAAGATGGAGGATTCAGCAGGGAGCGGGGGGGTCACTTCAGCTCTGGACACCTTAGGGGTGTTCCTAGCTGGAGTGGTCACTTCTCCCTGTTTTTCCTAATTTTCCTGCTGGACTTGCCGCCAAAAGTGGGGCTTCATCCAGGGGTGGGAATCTCCACTAGTTGGAGTGCCCTGGGGCACTGTAACACGAGGCCTGAGCCTTTGAGGCCCACTACCAGGGGTTGCAGTTCCTGCAGGGGGAACGTGTGGAACAACTCCACCCAGAGCAGTCTTTGTTTCTGACTACAGACAGCACAAAGGCTCTCACCCCATGGAGTCAGAAACTTGTCTTTTAGTGACAGAGTTGGTTAAAGTACAGGGAACATAGAGATGCCCTCTGGGTGCATTGAACAATAAATCCAACACTGACATTAGTGTGGGTTTATTGTGCTGAGAGGTTTGATACCAAACTTCCAGGACTTCAGTGAAGCCATCATGGAGCTGTGGAGTTAGTAATGACAAACTCCCAGCCCATGTACTTAATATGGCCACACTGCACTTCTAATGTCTAAGTATGGGCTTAAACACTATAGGGGCATATTGCTCTTGCAACTATGCCCTCACTTGTGGGATAGTGCACTCTGCCTAAGGGCTGTAAGACCTGCTAGAGGGGTGCCTTACATATGCCACAGGCAGTGGTTTGTTGGAATGGCACCCTGAGAGAGATGCCATGTTGACTTTACCCTTTTCTCCCCACCAGCACACAAAATCTGCAATGGCAGTGTGCATGTGCTTGATGAGGGGTCCCTTAGGGTGGCACAATACATGATGCAGCCCTTAGGGACCCGTCCTGGTCACAGAGCACTGGGTATCACTAGTATATTTTGCAAGGAACTTAGCTGTGTGCCAGGGGTGTGCCAATTGTGGGAGCAATGGTACCGTTTAGGGAAAGAACACTGGTGCTGGGGCCGGGTTAGCAGGATCCCAGCACACTCTCAGTCGTCAGCATCAATATCAGGCAAATAGTGGGGGGGAACCATGCCACAAAACGTCAATTCAGTTTTGTTAATCTATCTGTGAAGATTTGGAGTTGGAAAAACATTGTCACTATAGTTTTTTTCTCTTTTGCATTTTAAGAAAGTCAGCATTTTACTGTTCTTACCTTTGTGTGTCTGCCGCCTGTCTCTAAACATCTTCTGGGGTGGTTGACAGCCACACACAAAGGGAGCTTAGGTGTGACAGGATGGGCCATCCGTGTTTTGTTGGGCCATCCTAGGCAGGATGGGAGGTAGGAGCTGGACACTTACACCTGAATAGGCTGTGTCCTGTCCCCACACAAAGGGCTGCATACTTCCCTGCAGTGAGTCTGGATAAAGAGCAGGAAAGGAGGACCTCAATGCACTTCGGAGGCTCCTTTGAAGCTTCCCCCACTTCAAAGGCACCATGTTTTATAAGAACTAGACGTCAGACACTACCACTTCAATGCACTTCTGGACCTGTAGATAGTCTGCCAGGAAGAAGGGTGAGAAGGACTGAACTGACATCACTTGAACCCAGTATCCAGACTGACTCAAAAGGTCAGCTGAGTGGTCTTCTGTTTTCTAAGGTCTGAGGGACATTAACGACTTCCACCTCACCTGCTGTTGCACTTAGAATTTGCCAGTTGTGAGTCTTTCCTGCATCCTTGGAAGTGGGCCATTAAGTGCATTACCAGCAGAATCACAGCATTGCCGTTGATGCACAGCCTAGAACCAGGGCATCGCCTTCAATATGGAGTCAAGAACCTGCAAATCGTAGGATTAACTCCTACGCATTGCTGCCATTGCGAGGATCAACACCGGAGCATCACCTTTGCTGCAAGCATTATCACTGTCGCATCGCCGCTGTTGCAAGGCTTGAACCCATGCATCTGTCTGGACCATTGATGAAGCAGCACCTCCCCTGCATCCCGCATCTCATCTTCGATGATGACGCAACCCAGATACTTTTCAATGGACCAAGTTTGAGCCCTGCACCTGGACAGTGCTCCATCATGAACAGGCTAAACTTTTGATTTTGCCGTGGTCTATCGTGACCAGATACCCCCAACTGGCACTTTTTTCTTCTAAGCACTTTTTTTTTTTTACAGTTTATTCTTTAAAATAATTCATGACTCGTGTTCTCCTTATTGGATTTTTTTCTGTTTTGGTCTTTTATCATTTATTAAATTAAGCTCTATTTTTCTAACAAGGTGTGGGATCTTTTGCATGTTTTTTTTAACGATTTCACTGGTTGAAGTGTTCAACAAATACTTTACACATTGCCTCTATAGTTAAGCTTATCTGTCAGGTTCTTACCAGGCTATTTTCGCAGGAGTGAAATGGATACAACGAGAATTCCCAACTTCACTACAGGTCAAGCAAACCAAGTATTATGATACTGACTAAACCCACTGGGGCGAAGGGATGAAAAGAATGAGCTTCAGACTGTCACTTCAGGACTTCGAGGTAGTCTTGACTTTCACTGCATCTATAAAATAAACAAGAATTGTTTAGATCTAAATAATTATAAATGGAAGCTGACTATGTTAAGGAAAAAAATAAAAAGGACAAGAATTACACTTGTAAATTCCTAATAACCCTGCAATGTATACATATATAGGTGCTTAGATGCTGATCTGAACTCTATAGCATATACCTATGCTTTGTAATAAACAGTGACTTCTTGATTTTTAGTAATTCACAAGATGCTTACATCAAGTAACAAACATTCATCCCCTTCTGGAGTACATAAAGGCTCAACAAATAAATCCTTTGTAGAATCTCTAACTAAAGATCCAAACCAAAACCAAGAGTTTTTTGCAAAGTGAAAAGTTTTCTTACAGCATATTCATATTCTTATTCATTAATTCTAAATACTTCCTAATTGTTGTTTTTTCTTGGACTTCTTGGACTTACTGCAGAAAGATTAATCAAACAAGTCCATCAGATAAATATCTTATTTAGTATTTTACAAGTGCCAATAACGCGTTACCCAAGTTGAAGGGTTTGGGGCCTGACAAAGTTGATTTTGCTTTTGTCTTTAAGGATACAGTAGCTTTCCAATGAAATCCACAAAGAGAAATAAGCTAGATGGATCCGGTGCCAAAACCACAAGGAGCAGGGAATGCTAGGACAGCCTTCTGAAGCAGCAGGACACCAGAGCTGCAGGTGAGTAATTACTCAAGCAGACTTCCGGAATGATGAGCAGTCATTTGTGGTGCAGCGTGTAGCCTTAAGGGTTAAGCGATCCATCCATTAAAGAGACTGAGTGGTCGGGATGCCGTGCCTACAACGCTCCTGACAGTACAACCCCCATGGTTCTCCTAACTGGTATGGGTCTATCTGGATAACAATGATGAAAAATACATAAAAGACGGAAGGCGTGTACATGACATGCATGTTCCCAAGTGAGATCTTCCGGACCATACTCTTTCCAATGGAACAAATAGTACAGTGTGACGTATTCATTTAGAGTCCAATATTGCCTTAAATTCTAATTTACGTTCATTATCCATAACCATGGCTTGGGGCTTTGGGGGAAACACAGCTCCTGGAGCAACAGGGTTTACTAAGGACACATGAAGCACTGGGTGCTCTCGTATTTGCGGAGGTAACTAGTTTCATGGTGACTTCATTAATCTTCTTGACAACTGGATAAGGGCCTATGAACCGTGGTTGGGATATCTAAGGTCCTTTCCAATTAATGTGTTGTGTGGATAACCATACTTGATCTGTAACCTGATATTCAGAACTGGGTCTACGATGCTTATCAGCATTTCGTTTATACACAAGTTTCGCTTGATCCAAATTACATTGTGCTGTTTGTTGAAACGCATTGATCTGGTCTTAATAGTTCAGAACTGCAGGGACCTCTGTAGCAGAGCATTTGTTGTGCACACACAGTCAAGAAATGAGGCACACACTCAATGACTAACTCCAGGCCAATTGTTTTTATATTTCAAAAATATATTTTGTTACTTTATTACTAGAACCAAAAGGACTTTGTTGCAGGTAGCAGAGGTAGGTGAAAACAACAGAAAACTAGGGTGAAAACCATAATTACATTGAAAAGGTGTGATTTTTGTAGAACTATTTTGCACATTATTATAGGCAAACTCTGCAGCCCAAAGAAACTTGTCCCAATCTGCAATATTTCTCAACACTTGGCATCTTATATATTGTTCTAAGTACTGAGTTACTCTTTCCGTCTGACCATCTGCTTGTGAACCAGTGGATAGGTGAACCTCTATTTGTAAAACCCCACACAAGACCTTCCAAATCTTTGAAACAAACTGAGGACCAGAGGCCATGTAAGCTTACAATGGATTGCAAAAAGGTATCTACACGAGAAATAAGCCCGGCGGACTTAACTGTCTTGGGTTTTGAGTAAGGTGCACCACTGCTTCCAGTGCCAGGTCCCTGTCATTGTGTGACCTAGGAGCTCTCTCGGTGACCCTGCCTCTGTGGTGTGATCCGCCATCAGTGTGGTCCTGCCCTTGCGAGTGGGCAAAGTGAGACTGAGGGGCCTTGAGGCCGCTCTGATGCAAGTGGGAGATACTCGTGTCCATGCCCCAGGTTGCAAGTTCATCTAAGAAGAGACACAGATCCTCTGAGTCCTAGAAATCCATTGAGTTGCTGTCCTTTGTTACCCACATCCAGGCTGGTTCGAATAGGCCATGTTTTATGGCCAGGTGACGAAGTCGGGCCGGAGGGAGAAGAAGGCTTTATGGCGTTCATTGGTCTCACTGGAGAAATCTGCTACAATGCGTACCGCAGAACCTTCATGATGGTATGGACTGTGGGAATGAGTCGTGGAAGAAAGCTTTCTAGCCTGCTCATGGTGCAGAAAACAGGTGATGATGGGACGAGGGCGAGATAATCCATTGTGCTGTATCGGAGTCACGTCCTCTGGAGCTCCAGGGGTGGTTCAAAGGTGAGGCCAGTGAGTGTGGGTGTTCTTTAGAAATCCTTTGACATCTGATTTCTCCGCATGTTCCGGGAAACCGAAGAAGCGGACATTGTCCCTGCAACTTCTGTCCTCCAGGTCGATGACCTTGCTGCGGAGAAAGAGGAAGGAGTTCCCTAAATCTTTCCGGTAAAGTATTGAGGTGATCCTCTGCTGCTGAGATACAATGCTCCAGGTCTGTCACACGATTCTGGAAGCCTGCAATGTCCAGGAGAATGGATTTGGTTTCAGTCGTGCGTTCAGAGATGTTGAAGTCCATGCCTTCCAGCCTACACCCCACTGTTGTGATTTCCAGGATGATGCGGTCCAAGGTAGTGTCCGGCGCTGAACCTGCAGGGTCATCAGCCTGGATGCCAACAGCCCCTTTGCGGCAGCCATGGGGTGAGTCTGGAGGAGGGCTTCCATAAATAGCAGTTATCGTGCAGGTTTAACGGGAGGCTTGCTACCAGAATTGCAAGAGGACATCTCCAGGATGGACCGGTGAGCAGCACCTGGGGGGAGCAAGGTGAGAGGGTCACATAGTCCTATATGGTATCGTGTAGCCCTCAGGTTCGCACCTGGTGGTACCTTCCAACAGTCAGGGGTGCACCGGCGGCAGGTGTGACGGTCATCATGGGTCGAGAGTGGACAGAGGGAGGACTCTCAGTTACAGCTGGTGTCCGGGTGTGGGTGTGGGTGACTCGCACCAACTGGGCATGCGGGTGTTGGTTATATCACTGCGGGAGGCCCCTTAGCCATACCCCAAACACAGAAGCTTGTTCAGCAGGCTGGTTGCTGTACTTGAGGATGGCTACCTGTGCTCCAACATGGTGGCAGACCTGCAGGGGTGCTCAGCAGGGGCCTCAGAGTATTGTTCCCCATCCAGGCCAGTACCCCCACAAAGGGGGTAGACAGTGTAATATTGGCCCTGAGGGTGAGCACTGCCACGGGACCGGAACAAGGTGCTTGATTCAGGTGATGTCCCCTTCTCTCAGAAGGGGGGGCTCCATGGTAAATGAAAGCAACCCGGGTCAACCTTACGGAAATTAGTCATGACTTCCCTGCCGTGTTTGACCCTGCCGGGCCCAATATAGGCTAGAGATGGTCCCCAGGTGTAGGTCAGGTTCTCCCCATGGTGTATTGTGCTGCCAGGGAAATAAGTAGCTAGGAAAAGTCTCTGGGGGAATAGCAGCCTCCCCCTGACTTGTTCTGTACTGATGGGTCCACAGGGGATGGGAGGCACAGCCCAATGCTGTGGTGGGCGACAGCAGAACTCTCCATAGGCTGCTGCTCCTCCCCCAACTCAGGCCGGAGTCCAAGCGCTGAGTCCTAGTCAGTGTAAATCCACCGGTATCGGTAGCTGGGGGACGGCCCCAGGAGTGATCTGTCGGATGTGTGGTCAGTCTCCCCCCATGATGAGACGGGCTGTCGGAAGTGCTGCCGGAGGTTGGGGCCCTTAAACAGCCCTATGGGGTGCATTTTCAGGCTTCTCCCATGTCACTTCGTTTGGCCATGCTGGTGGTGAATGGGGGAGTCGGACCCAGTTTCAGGCTCGCCCCACTTTGTGCGATATTGCTGGGCCCATAGGGAGGTTGGGGCGATGCTCTATGCCTCAGCGGGTCGCTGCTTAATTCGCTGCAGGCCGCAGCCCAGCCCTGCTCAAGTCTGATGCTGGTGTGTAGTCAGTGTAATCTCACCGATACCTGGCGAGCTGCTGCCTTCCCATCGGGCCAGTGATTCCAGGTGGCTTTGGGCTGGGCAGGACTCCACCGCTGGTCCACAGATGCCAGTGACAACCCGCTGCCTTCACTGCGGGCACGCCTGCATGCAGAGCTTGCAGATCAATCGGCCATCTGTGTTCGTGGCCAACTACGCCCTCACATCAGTAACAGTTCTATGGAATTCAACATTATTCATATAAGAGAAGGAAGCCAGAATCACACCTGTCACAGGAGGTAATATATGTCACAATTAAAGTCCTTTGAATGACAGTGTTTTTCCACTGAAATATTTGTAAACATTTTTGCAAGTTACTAAGAACTTTCCTTCCACATTTATTTCAAATGTTTTGACACATGAACATGTCATTCAAATTAATCTTCAAAGGGTGTATCTTAAATGGCAGTCATGTCTATAAAACGTTTTACATTAGTTTGACCCTTGTACTAAATTATACAGAAAATAAAGTTATATGTGAATGTTAAGCAAGCATAGGGACCTATAAGAATGATTACCAATATGACAACCTCCCTTCATTTAATGGAAGGTGTGATTTTTGGTCATAAGTAGTACGATAACATATGTTGATTTGTTATTAAAAAGAATTCTAAAGTAGAAAGAACATACCAAAGTTAAAAAAAAATCAATGGTATGCTTTTTCATCTTACGCAAGCACTCAGCTACTCTAAGGAGTGCCCCATTGATGAACAATGCCAAAACAAAGGTACCAAGAACCGAAAAAAGACTAACATGAAACAAATAAATGAGTTTCAAAGGCTCTTCTGAATGTGTGCTCATCATTGTTCATTCCAAGAGACAAGGTCGATGCTAAGATACACCGTATCACACTATGAACTTAGGTGTAAAGGCTAAAGGAGAGGACGTCGGCTTCTGCTTGAGTGATAATGGACCACCCTGTTACCAAGACAGGCAGGGCCATGTTTATAGAAAACCTTCTGTGACAGTACAACCCCAGCAGACTAGAAGCCAGTGGATATTTTCTCAGATCCTTTTTCAAAGAATCACATCTAACAATATCTATAAAATGAGAGGAGCAGCCAAGTTCTGAACTCCTTACAATTTGTTAATTAAAGATCAGGAAGCCACAACTACAGAATGTTGGCATAGCCCAGTATAGCTGTTGTCAGAGCACTGACTTTGGATTTGCAGAATGCCAATAGGAGAAAGTCCAGAAATCTTTTCAAGGATCAAAGTATAGCAATGCAACGTCACACTACCACAAGGACTTGGAAACAAAAAAGAAAGCATGCTATCAAATGTAGCTTCTAAGAGCCAGATGTATCAAAGGATTTTGCATTCGCAAACGGTGCGAATCGGTAAATTCCACCGTTTGCAAATGCAAAATCGCCTTCCACGATGTATGAAAGGCATTCGTAGTGCAAAATATAAGGAATCGCTAAAAAAGAGATTCCTTGCAACTGCAACGAGTAAACGCGAATCGCATACTGCGATTTGCAAATATAGATGGGAATTTGCGAACGCAATCTGCGATTTGCAAATTCCGTATCACAATACAATGTATCAAAAAGTCACAATTTGCGATTATTCGCAGAATGGCTTTTTGCACGTGCAAATTACCACAAAGTGAAATCAGGTGGTAAACAGGTGCAACCTATATAAAGAGACCCAGAATAACTCTTTTCCAAAATGGCTGCACTCTACGTGATGGCGAGGAGAATGAGGATCCTGGCAGGTTTGAAGAGAGGGAGGAGGAGACAGGAGCGCATTTTTAGAGTGCGCATTACCCTTTTTGACCAGACAGAGGAGGAGATATATGATAAGTACAGGTTAAGCTCAGCCATGATACTTGATCTGATAGCTGATCTACAACCCCTACTGCAGTGAAACACACACAGGTCCAATAGCATACCCACCCATGTGCAGGTATTATGCTCCCTGCACCTATTAGCCTCAAGGAGCTATCAAGGGGTCATAGCAGCAGCTGGAGTGGTCTCACAGAGTGCTCTCTCACGCTTCCTCAATGCCATGCTGAGCAAAATTCAAGAGCACATAAGATTCCCCAACACCCTACAGGAATTACTAGAAACAAAATTCAATTTCTATTAGATTGCCCAATTCCCACATGTAATAGGAGCCATTGATAAAACACATGTAGCTATCTGTCCACCATCGGCCACAGAGTATGTTTATCGGAACCGTAAAAGTACACATTCCATGAACATATAAGTAATTAGCAATGCCTCGAACTTTATAACGGATCTCGTGACCAGATACCCAGGTAGCACACATTACTCCTACGCCGTTCGGCACAGTGGAATATACACAAGACTACTTGCTGGTAAGTTTAGAGAAGGATACCTACTTGGTAATGTTGTAGTTGACAATGTCACCTTGATGTATATGTGATGTCACGGATAACAATTACCCATTTTACTCTCTTGTCATTCTAGGAGACAGTGCCTATGCTGTGCAGTCCTTCATACTGACCTATCTGAATCCTGCAACGCCAGCCGAAGGAGGTATAATGCTGCTCACAGGACAACCCGCAGCGTTGTAGAGAGGACCTTCGGCCTGCTGAAGAGCCGTTTCAGATGCCTAGACAAGAGCGGTAGTGCACTACAATACAGCCCTAAAAACACCTGCAAAATCGTGGCTACTTGTGCCATGTTGCACAACATTGAAACAACGAGGGGCATACCTGTGAAACCCATCGAGCCTGACTCAGATGAGGATAACGATCCCTTGCCACCCCTTCAGCCAGCAGAGAGAAGCAGTGCAGCAGAGGGCAGACACAGACATGCAGAGATCACGCGCAACTTTTTCTGATGTAAGTAATGACAATACCACGTCTAATTTTATGTATTGCTGTAGGTAGCATCTTTATTGCCTTGGCTTCAGGTAATATATGTGTGATTAGGACATAGGTATGCACTATACACAAACAGGTGCGCGGAACATTGTCACACTATTAGCATCATAGTATCACTGCTTTGCTACATGATATGTGTTAGAAATGGGGTCTTTGGTTGGCAGTCAGGTTACCCCCTGTCCAAGCAAGGAACCTCACTCTAGTCAGGGTAAAGGAGACTCACCCTCAGCTAACCCCCGCTCATCCCCTTGGTAGCTTGGCACGAGCAGGCAGGCTTAACTCCAGAGTCTAGGTGTAAAGTATTTGTACCAACACACACAGTAACTCAGTCACAACACTACAAAATGACACAACACAGGTTTAGAAAAATAGGAAATATTTATCTAAACAAAACAAAACCAAAACGACAAAGCTACAACATACACAAGTCACGTTATGAATTAAAATGTTAAAAGAGTATTTTTAATCCTGGGTAGCGTCAAAATAACACGCATGGGCGAGTGTGTGGCGAAAAAGGTTAACGATGCGTCGATTTCTCACTCACAAGCGAGACCGTGCGTCGTTTCTCCTCCTCCCGTTGCGTCGGCGTGCATCGTTTTTCCGTGCCCAGCGATGCTGCGTCAGAATCCGGCTGTACCTTATCCACAAAACCGCGCTGTGTGGGTTGCGATGTTCCAGCCTTCATTAGCAGTGCTGCGCGTTGTTTCTCCAGCCACGTGCATCGATCTTCCCGCTGCCCTGCAGGCAGCGCATTGTTTTTCCGGAGATTGCGTCGAAAATTTCCCTGCACGGCTGTCCGTGCGTGGATTTTTAACCTTGGTCTGCCAGCTTCACCTTTCAAGGCCTCAGGAACTGGATAGGGCACCCCTTGGCAGGGTAGGAGTCTCAGCAGAGATTCCAGGCGCTGTCAGGGGATGTCTTTGATGGCCCTGAGACTTTGACAACAAGGGGCAAGCTCAGTCCAAGCCCTTGGAGATTTCTTCACAAGCAGGAATGCACAACAAAGTCCAGTCTTTGTCTCCTTGCACAGGCAGAAGCAGCAACTGCAGGATAGCTCCTCAAAGCACAGTCACAGGCAGGGCAGCACTTCTCCTCAGCTCTTCAGCTCTTCTCCAGGCAGAGGTTCCTCTTGATTTCCAGAAGTGATCTAATTTTCCAGGGTTTCTGGGTGTCCTTCTTATACCCAGTTCTGCCTATGAAGTAGGCCTACTTCAAGGGAAAGTCTCTCTTGTTTGCGAAATCCTGCCTTGCCCAGGCAAGGCCCCAGTCACACACCAAGGGATTGTAGACTGCATTGTGTGAGGGCAGGCACAGCCCTTTCAGGTGTGAGTGACCACTCATCCCCCCATGCTAGCACAGATGGCTCATCAGGATATGCAGGCTACACCCTAGCTCCCTTTGTGTCACTGTCTAGAGAGAGGTGCAAACAGCCCAACTGTCAAACTAACCCAGACAGAAAATCCACAAACAGGCAGAGTCACAGAATGGTTTAAGCAAGGAAATGCCTACTTTCTAAAAGTGGCATTTTCAAACACACAATCTCAAAACTATCTTTACTAAAAGAAGTATTTTTAAATTGTGAGCTCAGAGACCCCAAACTCCACATGTCTATCTGCTCCCAAAGGGAATCTACGCTTTAATCATATTTAAAGGTAAGTTAACCTATGAGAGAGATAGGCCTTGCAACAGTGAAAAACGAATTTGGAAGTATTTCACTGTCAGGACATATAAAAAACACATTAGTATATGTCATACCTTAACCGTACACTGCATCCTACCCATAGGGCTACCTAGGGCCTACCTTAGGGGTGTCTTATATGTAGGAAAAAAGAAGGTTTTAGGCCTGGCAACTGGGTACACTTGCAAGTCGAATTGGCAGTTGAAAACTGCACACACATACACTGCAGTGGCAGGACTGAGAGCTGATTACAGGGCTACTTATGTGGGTGGCACAACCAGTGCTGCAGGTCCACTAGTAGCATTTGATCTACAGCCCATGGGCACCTCGAATGCACTGTTCTAGGGACTTACCATTGAATCAAATGTTCCAGTCATGGAAAACCAATCAACAGTACAATTTACACAGAGAGCATATGCACTTTAGCACTGGTTAGCAGTGGTAAAATGCTCAGAGTTCAAAAGCCAACAAGAACAGGTCAGAAATAATAGGAGGAAGGAGGCAAAAAGTCAGGGGATGAACCTGCAAAAATGGCCAGGTCCAAAAATATGTAAGTCCCCTGTACTTCCTAACGTTACTTTCTACATCCATGCACCCCACTTGAGTGCTTAGTGGTCTCGGTGGCACCTCTTGTTGCGGGATCAGAGACATTACTGTGTCTGGTACTGCGACGCCTTGAATCCATCACAGTGGCTGTGAGACTGCTGAGGCTAGAGAGTTCCTCACTATCACCACCACCCAGTTCACTGTTTGTAGCATTCTGGGCTGTCTGCATTGTCTCCATTACATTGGTGAGTTGCACCAATCATCGTGCAACCTTCAAACTGCAATGTGCCAGCTCCAACTGCATGCCCACAGCACGTCGTGACACCAAAGCAGTTGTGGTTGTGAGCCGATTGACAGATCTGCTGAACCCATCCAACCGGCCCATCAATTGGTGATGGCGCCTATGGTGGCTGACATGCTCCTGCTGCATCACAGTGCAGAGTTCCCTAATGACATTTGTCATCTCCCTTGTGTGTTCTGCTGCTGTCTGCATGTTGTCATTGGGAGACTCCAACTGCATGTGCATAGATCCCATGTTGTAATTGAGAGACTAAAACTGCCTGTGCATTGACTTCATGTGTTTACATTTCAGGCGCTGCTCTTTCAGCATGGAAGCCTCAAGGCCACCAAACAGTGATGGGCCCTCACCTTCCTCTGTGCACTGTATGCCTGCTTCATGACGCCTCCTGAGGGGAGTGGACTGACGCTGGGGCAGGGGCTGCTGTCTGTCAGTGCTTCTAGCCTTTGGGGGTGGTGTGGGTACTTCATCCGGGATTTCACCAGAGTTCAGGTGATACTCAGGGAGAGGTAGCACTCTTGCCCTGCGTCTAGTTGGTGCTTGTATGAAGCACTGGTGTTTGAGTCAGACTGTGGCTGAGTTTTGCTGTCCTCCACGTTTCCACCTTGTGCTGCGTCAGGGCCCGGAACATCTGCAACAACAATGTGCAGCATGTCATTGTTGATTAGTACTCAAATAGTTGCGTAATAGTATTAAATTTACACTGGCATAGTATCACTGAGAATCTTTTGTGTTGTTTCTCTGTTTGGTTTTACACTATCTTGCTATTTATGAGGTAGTTGCACTTTAGGGGTGTGAACTACCACTCCCATAAGGCATTGTTGTGTTGTATGTGAGATGTGGCAAGGACTACTTATCACACTGCATAGTGCCATTGCTAAGGGACATTTGTACATGCACATATGGGGAAACACATCATTACTGCCCTTGCCTTTGTTGGTGCTGGGTGTGCCTGAGGTGTCAATGTCAGTGACACCACTGACAGCTTCAGGAAGCAGTGTTGACTCCACCATGTCTTCCATTGGCGTAGACGGTGCCTGGGTGGGTGCTCTTTGCCTCCTTCATCCTGCTTGCTACCCTCTCTTTGGCACGTGAATGCAAGTCGTACCAGCACTTGCATATCTCCTCAATGGAGCGCTGCGCAACAGCCACTGCACATATTTTGGTCTGGATGTCTGACCACTGTTTCCTCTTCTCACTTTCAGGTACCTGTAGTGAGTTTTTTCCAAAAAGTTTGTCGGGTTCTTGACCACCTCCTTGGTGAGCACCACCAATTCCTGCTCACTGAATTTGAGTTTGCGCTTCCTGTCTCCTTTCTCCTTCCCATTCCCATCAGTAGCCATAATCCTGTTTGGTCCTGGCTGGCTCTCAAGGCTGCCTCCCTGGTGCTTGGCTGGGTCTCTCTGCCTGCTCCTGTGGGTGAGGCTTCTGGAAACAGCATGGACTGACTCACTTCCTGGTTGTGATGTCATCAGGCTGTTCCAGGTCACCCTTTTCACAATTTGCGATTACCGATTCACTATTTTTTGCTATTCGGTATTTGAAACTCGCAAATTGCGAATTTTAAGAAATCGCTATTACCGACTCGCAATTTTCATACATCCCATTTTGCATTTCCAAAATAGCGATCTCTCACAAATCGCTATTTAAGAAATGCAAACTGGGAGCTTGATACATCTGGCCCTAAGTTCTTTGCCACTTCTGCTGGAGCTAGAAGGGGAGGTAAAACTCCCAGGCAGCAGTTTTTAACCCAGTTTTCCTTTTGTCGGTACAATCAGTACAATTTTCTTTTTTTCAGAATTGAATTGCAAATGACTGGTCAGCACTTATTAAGGAACCTCAGATAATCAGGTTTTAAATACTAAAAGGGAAGATGCAGGATTGATAATGAGAATCAGCTTTGTGTTTGCAGTGTAAAATAACATCTTGAAGCCATGTGATTCTACTAATCATACAAGTGGGGCCATATAAATTTTGAAGACAGTGGGGCTCAGGGGTGATCCCTGAGGTACTCCATAGTGCAACTGTATAATTGTGAAGAAATTGGGGTGAACAAGAATTGCTTTTCTCTATCATTGAGGAAAGCTTTATCCAGCAGGTACTAAAATTATAGCCTTATTTATGAAGAATTGCTATTGGCTGTGCGATGCATCTCAAGGTTGATTTAGCGGTGTAGCGGTATGGTCTAGAATGTGTTACACTTTCACTCCGCTTTTATTTTATTTATGTATAAGTCACCTCTAAGACAGGCCCTAGGTAGCTCATAGGGCAGGGTGCAATGCAATTAAAAGATAGGACATGTAGTTTTAAGCTTTACATGTCCTTGTAAGGAAAAACTCCCAAATTCCTTTTTCACCACTGTGAGGTCGACCCCTCTCAGGGAATAACATTGGGGATTATTTATTCCATTTAATAAGATGTAATTCCTAATGTAGAGGAGTTAAATCTGTCATGTTTAGTACTTACGTATTTGAAATGATAGATCCTCTTTGATGGTAACGTTGGATTAATTGTTACAATTTTGAAAATGCCACATATAGAAAGTTGGCATCGTCCTGCTCATAGCCCTGAATGCCTATAGCCTGTCTTTGATCACTTGTCTAAGGGTGGGTGACAGCTGGGCTTGTGTATTCCACCCAGACAGCTACATATAAAGGGAGATTAGGTGTGACTTGATGGGCCATCTGTTTCTTGATGGGCCATCTTGGGCAGGATGGGAGGGCGGAGCTTGGCACAGCCTCACACATACACCAGAAAAGGATGTGTCCTGTGTAGGAAAGTGCCTCTTTTTTGACTGATATTGATGCTGACGTGTCTGAGAGTATGCTAGGATCCTGCTAACCAGGCCCCAGCACCAGTGTTCTTTCTCTAAATGGTACCATTGTTCCCAGAATTGGCACACCCCTTGTAAAAGGTACCTGTGGTACCTAGGGTTCTGTGACCAGGGAGGGTCCCTGAGGGCTGCAGCATGTAGTGCGCCACCCTAAGAGACCCCACACCAAGCACATGCACACTGCCATTGCAGATTGTGTGTGCTGGTGGGGAGAAAAAGGTAAAGTCGTCATGGCATCCCTCTCAGGGTGCAATGCCCATAAACCAATGCCTATGAGGGCATAGCTGCATGAGCAATATGCCCCTAAAGTGTTTTAGCCCATTCTAAGACATTGTCCCTAAGGGCTGCAGCATGTAGTGCGCCACCCTAAGAGACCCCACACCAAGCACATGCACACTGCCATTGCAGATTGTGTGTGCTGGTGGGGAGAAAAAGGTAAAGTCGTCATGGCATCCCTCTCAGGGTGCACTGCCAACAAACCAATGCCTATGAGGGCATAGCTGCATGAGCAATGTGCCCCTAAAGTCTCTTAGCCCGTTCTTAGACATTGTAAGTGCAGTGTGCCCTATTAAGTACATGGGCTGGGAGTTTGTCATTACGAACTCAACAGCTCCATGATGGCTTCACTGAAGCCTGGGAAGTTTGGTATCAAACTTCTCAGCACAATAAACCTACACTAATGCCAGTGTTGGATTTATTGTACAATGCACCCAAAGGGTATTTGTGAGGTGCCCCCAGTAATTTAACCAACCAACCCTTTAGTGTAAGTCTGACCAGTAGGTGCCAGCTTGCCACTATAAGACAAGTTTCTGACCCCATGGGGTGAGAACCTTTGTGCTTTCTGGTGTCAGAAACAAAGCCTGCTCTGGGTGGAGTTTCTTCACACCTCCCCCCACAGGAACAACAACACTTGGTGGTGAGCCTCAAAGGCTCAGACCTCATGTTACAGTGCCCCAGGGCACTCCAGCTAGTGAAGATGCCAGCCCCCCCAGAGGAAGCCCCACTTCTGACAGCAAGTCCAGCAGGAAAATTAGGAAAAACAGGGAGGAGTGACCACTCCAGCTAGGACTACCCCTAAGGTGTCCAGAGCTGAAGTGACCCCTCACTGCAGAATCCACCATCTTGGATTGGAGGGCAGGGAACAATAGGGTTAGGAATGTGCCCCCCTCCACTAGGGGAGTGGGGCAAAGGAAGGGTGTAGCCACACTCAGGGACAGCAGCCATTGATTTCTGCCCTCTGACTACTTTAATGCCCTAACTCTAGGATTTAAGGGCACCACTGAACCTGGCTTACCAGATTCCTGGTGACCTCAAGAAGCAACAAAGCAAATAGCAAGAAGAAGGACTGCTAAGCCGACCCCAGCAGAGAAGACTCCAGGCACCAAGTGACTTGACCCCAACCCTACTGGCCTGTCTATAGCTTCAAAGACTTCTGCACTAAAAAGGCGACGCATCGTGCAGGAGCAGCGACCACTACAAACCCCCAGAGGAATGACTGCCCAGCAGAGGACCAAGAACTCCTGAGGACAGCGGTCCTGTTCACAAGAAACTCCGTCAAGTACTCCAGAACTGCCCCAGATCTGCAAGTCTTACCCACTCTGTACCTGACACCCATGACCCATGTCCAGGTAGCCTACCAGTCCAGAGCAGATCCCCAGGCGATTCTGACTTTGTGCCCACCCTGGGTTGACCCCTCCTGGCCAACACAATGATGCCTGCAGCCTGAAACCAGAGGACCTCCCCCTGACCACGACCGGATCCGATGAAGATTCACGACACCCAAAGGGACCCCTGCACCTGCAACCCCCAAGCTTTGGAGAATCTGACCGACCATCCAGCGACGCTCAGCAGACGCCCCTCCTCCTTGTCCAGCCTGTGGTTTTCCAGAACCGATGCCCTGGACTCAGCCTGCAGCATCTTTTGTGCCCCCAGGGTCCCCCTATTGAAAAGCATTTGGCACCCAGCCTTGTGTTTGCACCCTGCACCCGGCCTCCCCTGTGCCGCTGAGGGTGTGTGATTGGTGCCTACCTGTGCCCCCGGCGCTCACCTGAACCCCCCAGGTCTGCTCTCCAAAGACGCGAGTACTTACCTGCAAGCAGATTTTTTCCAAGCACCCCTACTCCTCATAGGATTCTATTGCAAACCCAATGCCAACTTTGAATTCTGCACCGAGCCGTCCCCATGCTGCGGGAGGTGGACTTTTGAGGTCAACCTAAGCTTCGACCTATGGACATCCTAACTTCCGAATACGTTGTGTACTTACCTGTTTTCTGTGCTAACACTCCTCCCCCACCCCCAGGACTCTAATTTGAAAAATTGCACTGTGTCAACATTTGAAATAGAACATTGCTACTTACTTGTAAACTTTTTTATCTGCTAGAACCAAACAAGGTACATTTGATACATATGTTTAATATCTATTTACACCTGTACTTACCTGCAACAAAGTTCTTCTGGTTCTAGTAATAAAGTAACATAATATATTTTTGCAATAAATATAACAATTGAACTGAAGTTAGTCATTGAGTGTGTGCCTCATTTCTTGACTGTGCGTGTACAACAAATGCTTTGCACTACCCCAGATAAGCCTAACTACTCGACCACACTACCACCAAAGAGAGAATTAGTATTATCTACTGTAGTAACCATGCAGGAACAAGATGAGGCCAAGTCTCTTTACCTGCTAGACTCCTCAACCGCCATCTCTCATCTCACCAACATTCCAAGTTGAACTCCACTACATTACATTATCCAGTATTCTGAGGTTACTTCATTGGAACATACCATTCAGGGTACACATGTATATCTACACTATAACACCATAATACATTGATTAACTCTTAATGAATACAACTTTTGTTGAGTTTAATGATTATGAATACATTCTTATTATAATGTGATTGAATACAGTTATATTTATAGATTACAACATCCACGTTAGCCTCTGTTAAGCCTCTGGGGGACCCCTGGACTCTGTGCACACTATGGCCCTCATTCTGACCCTGGCGGTCGGTGATAAAGCGGCGGCCAAGCCGCCAACAGGCCGGCGGTCGAAAATATGCAATTCTGACCCTGGCGGGAACCGCCAACACAGCCCGCCGTATTAACACTCCGCCCGCCACGGCGGTACAAACAAACAGCGCGGCGGTTCCCGCCAACAGCCAGGCGGCAGACAATGTACCGCCCACCCTATTACGACCCACCAATCCGCCACCTTTTCCGGGGCGGGAGCACCGCCGATAAGAACACGGCGGAAACAGACTACGAACGGGAAAACGCTCACCTCTACGCACTCCACGCGAGATTCCGGCAGTATGGAACCAGAGTTGCAGGTCATCCCCGCACTCCTATACCTGCTCATATACCAGGAGCACGCCCGGCGGCGCGGAAGACATCGGTGAGTACTGCACCTACGACACAGGGGAGGGAAAAGATTACCGGCACACACCCACCCACCCACACCCACTACAACACACACATCAATGCATTCCCACAGATCACTGTCACAACCCACAAACCACCCCCCTCCGAAATAATGCAAAGACCAAAAGAAGAGATCATAAACGGTCAGATATATTGAAATATGTACACCAGTAATCCCAATAAATAAATAAACTATGTACAAAATATATACAGCTACTAAATGTAGTCCAACCACTGTCCGTGGATCACAGGGGTCCTGTGCAAAGGGGCAAGGCCCAGTCCCACGACAAGAACTCCACGGAGAGAACACTGCAGGGGCATCAGAAAGAAAATAGGACAGGCACCTCAGGGGGAAGGGAAGGGGGGGCACCTCAGCCACTTGAGTACACGACGCCAGATCCACGAGGGGACTCCATGACCACTGGCCCATCCTGGGGAGAGCAAAGCCACAGTCCAAACAGTCCATACAGTGGGTGGCCTGCCCACTGGGCCATCCTGGGGAGAGCAAAGCCACAGTCCATACAGTCCATACAGTGGGTGGCCTGCCCACTGGGCCATCCTGGGGAGAGCAAAGCCACAGTCCATACAGTCCATACAGTGGGTGGCCTGCCCACTGGGCCATCCTGGGGAGAGCAAAGCCACAGTCCATACAGTCCATACAGTGGGTGGCCTGCCCACTGGGCCATCCTGGGGAGAGCAAAGCCACAGTCCATACAGTCCATACAGTGGGTGGCCTGCCCACTGGGCCATCCTGGGGAGAGCAAAGCCACAGTCCATACAGTCCATAACAGACCCCACTGCCACTGGAGGAGGCAAGTTGGCCAGAGGACATCCTGCAGCCCTGCCCGAGATAGATCCTGCCCTGCCACGTCTGCCAAAGGGCCAGCGGTTCTTGCCTTGAAGGGCCCAGTTCAGCGCTCCTTGCCTTGAAGGGCCCAGTTCAGCGGTTCTTGAGACGGCGGGGCCCAGCGGAGCGGTTCTTGAGACGGCGGGGCCCAGTTCAGCGGTTCTGGAGACGGCGGGGCCCAGGTCAGCGCTCCTTGCCTTGAAGGGCCCAGTTCAGCGGTTCTTGAGACGGCGGGGCCCAGCGGAGCGGTTCTTGAGACGGCGGGGCCCAGTTCAGCGGTTCTTGAGACGGCGGGGCCCAGTTCAGCGGTTCTGGAGACGGCGGGGCCCAGGTCAGCGCTCCTTGCCTTGAAGGGCCCAGTTCAGCGGTTCTTGAGACGGCGGGGCCCAGCGGAGCGGTTCTTGAGACGGCGGGGCCCAGTTCAGCGGTTCTTGAGAGGGCGGGGCCCAGTTCAGCGGTTCTGGAGACGGCGGGGCCCAGGTCAGCGCTCCTTGCCTTGAAGGGCCCAGTTCAGCGGTTCTTGAGACGGCGGGGCCCAGCGGAGCGGTTCTTGAGACGGCGGGGCCCAGTTCAGCGGTTCTGGAGACGGCGGGGCCCAGGTCAGCGCTCCTTGCCTTGAAGGGCCCAGTTCAGCGGTTCTTGAGACGGCGGGTCCCAGCGGAGCGGTTCTTGAGACGGCGGGGCCCAGTTCAGCGGTTCTTGAGACGGCGGGGCCCAGTTCAGCGGTTCTGGAGACGGCGGGGCCCAGGTCAGCGCTCCTTGCCTTGAAGGGCCCAGTTCAGCGGTTCTTGAGACGGCGGGGCCCAGCGGAGCGGTTCTTGAGACGGCGGGGCCCAGTTCAGCGGTTCTTGAGACGGCGGGGCCCAGTTCAGCGGTTCTGGAGACGGCGGGGCCCAGGTCAGCGCTCCTTGCCTTGAAGGGCCCAGTTCAGCGGTTCTTGAGACGGCGGGGCCCAGCGGAGCGGTTCTTGAGACGGCGGGGCCCAGTTCAGCGGTTCTTGAGACGGCGGGGCCCAGTTCAGCGGTTCTGGAGACGGCGGGGCCCAGGTCAGCGCTCCTTGCCTTGAAGGGCCCAGTTCAGCGGTTCTTGAGACGGCGGGGCCCAGTTCAGCGGTTCTTGAGACGGCGGGGCCCAGTTCAGCGGTTCTTGAGACGGCGGCTGGTCTATGGCCAACTGCTAATTGCCTGGTGGTGCCCTCCTGGGCAGCGGGGATGGTGCTCCTTCAATGCCCACCTGGGCTGTGGGTGGTGGGGCCCTCCTGGCCAGCTGGGCTGGGTCCTCCCTGGGCAGCGGCTATGGGGGTGGTGGGCTCTCCCGGGGCAGCTGTGCCGGTTCCTCCCGGGGCAGCGGCTATGGGGGTTGTGGGCTCCTCCTGGGCAGCAGGCCTGCTGCCTGACCTCTCCGACTTGCTGCCCTTGCCCTCCTTAGTCGTGGGCCTGTGGCCCTTTCCTCCCTTTGGAGCTGTGGCTGGTGACTGTCTCTGGGTGGTCTCCGGGGGGGATGTAGAAGGCGGGCTCCTGCGGCGCCCCTTCCGCCTTCTGCTCCTCTTCCCAGGGGGTGGGCTGGCTGTCCCCTTGCTGCTGGGCGAAGATCCAGACATGTGGGCTGGCGGGCTCCAATACCCCTGCACCCTTGTCAAGGGGGCTGCAGGGCTGGTGGTGGCTGAGGTGCTCTTCTTACCCCGACGAGAAAGAGGGGGGGGCTCAGGGTCAGGAAAGAAGTTAGTAGTGGCGAGGAAGAGCTTCTTGGGACAATGGAGAGTGGGAGGTACAGTGGGAATGGGAGTGGAGGGAGAGGATGTGGTTGTAGGTGAGTCACGTTTGCTGTCTTTGGGTGCAGGTGCAGGAGGGATAGGCTGTCGTGAGGTGGATGGCTGTTGGGTGGGTGGGTGGCTGCGTTTGTGTGGTGTGGAAGAGGGGGTGACAGACACAGTGGGAGAGGACACAGGGGACGTGTAAATGGCAGTGGGGGTGGTGACTGCACGTGTGCGGACTGGAGTGGAGGGTGTGCTGGTGATGGAAACACTGGCTGATGGTGAGGTGAATGGAGGTGTGAGTGTAGACGTCACAGGGAGGGAGGAGGGAGACGAGGAGGTGGGGGTCACAGAGGTGGTAGTGACTGTTGGCATGTCTGCATCGGAATGTTGCGTGTGTGAATGTCTGCGTGATCTGTGGTGCTTATGTTTGGATGAGCTTCTCTTGGGTGTTGAGGTGTGTGCAGGCTGGTCTGATGGTGTGGGTGGGACAGGCAGAGGAACAGGAGACTGGGAGGAGGGAGTTAGTAGAGGCAGGCAGGAGACAGGGACAATGGCTGCCGTCAGTGCTGAGGCCAGAGCCTGGAACGATCGCTGATGGGCAGCCTGACCCGAATGAATGCCCTCCAGGTACGCATTGCTGTGATGAACCTCCCTCTCCACCCCCTGGATGGCATTCAAAAGGGTAGTCTGCCCAACAATGAGCGTTCGGAGGAGGTCAATGACCTCCTCACTGAGGGCAGCGGGGGTAACAGGGGCAGGGCCTGAGGTGCCTGGGGCGAAGGAGATGCCCGGCTTCCTGGCAGAGCGGGCACGGGGCGAACGCTGAGGGGCTGCTGGGAGGGCGGAGATGGTGCGCTGGGTGGCGGCTGTACCTGTAATGGCGGGGGGCACGGATGGTGCCACCCCCGCAAGGGAGCCCCCTTCCGAGGACGTGTCCGTGTCGCTGCAGGCTCCAGTCGTCCCCGTCGTGGAGCTCCCCTCGCCCTCCGTCTCACTGGTCCAGTCTGACTCTGTGGCATGGCCCTCCTGGGCCATGTGAGATGCAGCTCCCTCCTGCCCCGATGCCACTTCTCCTCCGCCTGATGATGCTGATGCACACAAGCACAGAAAGACAAACAAAAAGGGGGGGGGAGAGAGAAATAAAGGGATATTGATTACAGATATTGATTACATGGATCTCCGGTACAGTTAGCGGACATGACAGACACAGATGCCCCCTGCACTAAGTTGCGCACTTGGGGTCCGCTACGCATTCCGTGGAACATGCCCTACACGCCTAGAGTTGACAACTGCACCCATGGATGACACGGCCCAGGGATGGCTGTACTGACAAACTACTGAGGGTGGTGGCTGGGGACACAGGGGCTTACGGGGGTGCCCAGCCTACAGATATCGCCCTGGCCTAGGGGGACCCCCAGCCCTCCTCCCCCACCCAGACACCTCCACTGCGCGACAACAGAGTAGATAATGCTTGTACTCACCCCCTTGTGTCTGCTGTGCTGCCCTCACGCGCCCATCCAAATCAGGGTAGGCCACCGCCAGGATCCGGAACATCAGGGGGCTCAGTTGACGGCAGGCACCCCGCCTACGTTGGGAGGCCATCCCCAGCAGAGACTCGGCGGTCTTCTTGGTCCCGCGGCGGATGTCCTCCCACCTCTTGCGGCAGTGGGTGCCCCGTCGATGGTGGACCCCCAGGGTCCGGACTTCCTTGGCGATGGCACGCCAAATCCCGATCTTCTCATGGGCGCGGACCTATGTGACACGTACAGGGAGGGAGAAATACCACGTTCAAGTTTGTCAGCATTTTCCTTGCCAGTGGCCCAACGCCCCCCATCCCCGCCAGGCCCCCCGCCATGCCCCCCGCCAGGCCCAACATGCCCCCCATCCCCGCCAGGCCCCCCGCCATGCCCCCCGCCAGGCCCAACATGCCCCCCATCCCCGCCAGGCCCCCCGCCATGCCCCCCGCCAGGCCCAACATGCCCCCCATCCCCGCCAGGCCCCCCGCCATGCCCCCCGCCAGGCCCAACATGCCCCCCATCCCCGCCAGGCCCCCCGCCATGCCCCCCGCCAGGCCCAACATGCCCCCCATCCCCGCCAGGCCCCCCGCCAGGCCCCCAAGCCAGCCAGTGGCCCCAAATCCATATTGAATGAAACTCACTTGTTGGTCTGGAGGACCGTAGAGTAGCGCATACTGGGGGAGGACCCCATCCACAAGTTTCTCCAACTCCTCTCCAGTGAAGGCAGGGGCCCTTTCCCCAGGTGCAGCAGCCATTGTCCCTTCCAGACCGAGGTCACAGCAACACTTGCAGTATAGGTCCTCTCCTGTGAAAGTCCAAGTCGCAAGTGGATAAGTAGATAGAAAATGGCGGTCACGTCCGCGGCGGTGCGTACCGCGGCGGTGCGTCCCGCCACCGCCGGCGCCCTTCGCCATTGGCTCCTGAAACCCATAGGCTTCAATGTTAACCAATGCGGCTTGGCGCCGCGGTCTTCGCCCGCCGCCCGCCGCGGTGTGCCACGCCAGCGCATTGACCTCACATCCCATTGTCACACTTCACAGGTCAGGCAGCCGCCATTTCCAGGGCCCACATGGCTCAATTTCAACTGCGTCACACAGGCCTAGGCCTTGCATAGCCACTCAGACACGCCATTCACTGCATAGAGAATCGTTTACTGTGCTAGCTGTGAGTACGTACCTGTGGGTTGCTTGACTGTGTGCTCCATGTTGTCCTTCCTAGGCACCGCCCGCTGGGTTGGGCGAGGAGACGGATGAATCCTCCCGTGTACCGACCGCTGGTGGACCTGTCGACAATGGAAGAACGCCACATTATCCTGACCTACCGTCTTAACCGTGCCACTATCCATGAACTGTGTGCCCAGCTGGAGCCCGACCTGATGTCCCCCATCCGCCAACCCACAGGGATTCCCCCTCTGGTGCAGGTCATGTCAGTACTCCATTTCTTGGCAAGTGGTTCATTTCAGACAACCGTGGGAATTGCTTCTGGGATGTCTCAGCCCATGTTTTCGAAGGTGTTATCCAGAGTGTTGTCTGCCCTGATGAAATCCGTGAGGAGCTACATCATTTTCCCTGAGGTGGGCGAATTGGCTACAGTGAAGGGTGATTTCTACGCCCTTGGACATATTCCCAACGTAATTGGTGCCATTGATGGGACCCATGTGGCTTTGGTTCCCCCAAGAGACAGGGAGCAGGTGTACAGGAACAGAAAAAATTACCATTCAATGAACATCCAGGTGGTGTGTTTGGCTGACCAGTACATCTCGCATGTAAATGCCAAATTCCCAGGGTCAGTGCATGACGCCTACATCCTCAGGAATAGCAGCATCCCTTACGTGATGGAACAGCTACAGAGACACCGTGTATGGCTAGTGGGGGACTCTGGGTACCCCAACCTGTCGTGGCTACTGACCCCAGTAAGGAATCCCCGGACCAGGGCAGAGGAACGGTACAATGAGGCCCATGGGCGTACTAGGAGGGTGATCGAACGCACCTTCGGCCTCCTAAAGGCCAGGTTTAGGTGCCTGCATATGACAGGTGGATCCCTAATGTACTCACCTAAGAAGGTGTGTCACATCATCGTGGCCTGCTGCATGCTTCACAACCTGGCTTTGCGCCGCCAGGTGCCTTTCCTGCAGGAGGATGGTCGAGACGGTGGTGTTGTGGCAGCGGTGGAACCTGAGGAGAGTGACGAGGAGGAAGACGACGGGGCTGAAACAGACAACAGGGACAGAATCATTGAACAGTACTTCCAATAGGACACAGGTAACATTTCAAAGATAATTTAGTAAATGTTAACTACTCTCCTGCATCTCTGCTGCCTGTCTATTTGCCCCAGTGTATGATGACTGAGTTTTGGCTTTTCCCTTCCTATTTCAGATCTGGGGTCCCCACTACGAGTCCTGTGCTTCGTTTCCCCATGGACTACAGCTTTGTGGCAGCTGTTTGTTGACTTCACCATGTACAAGGACATATTTGCACTGTCATGTCAATTACAATATATTGAAATCACAGCCAGACTCCAGATATTTTGGTGCAAAATAGGTGTTAATTTAAGTGCTCAAAATGGGATGGGTGGTTTCAAGTGGGTGGGGGCTATGGTGAAGGAATGTCCATGGCAGAGTCTAGAGTAACAGTCACACAGGTGCATTGTCCAGAGGCCTGTGGAGAGATGGAGCATGGGCAGTTCAAGGATGGACAGGGTGACAATGTGGGACAGTGGGATGACATCAGGTGGTATCCATTGCTGGCGGGGGTCTTGACATCCTACTCTGTCTTCTTGCGAGATCTCAGGGCCCTCTTGCGGGGTGGTTCTTCTCCTGCAGGAGGTGGGGGTCTGGTGGGCTGCTGCTGTGCGGGGGCCTCCTGTCCACTAGCGCCGGCGGAGGTGGTTGGCTGTTCTTGGTCCAGGCTAGTGGCAGGGGCCCTTGGGTGTTGTTGAGTGTCCGCCCTGGTGTTGACGAGGTCCTGCAGCAGCCCTACCATGGTAACCAGGGTGGTGTTGATGGCTCTGATGTCCTCCCTGTACCCCCGATAGTGTTCCTCCTGCAGTACCTGGATCTCCTGGAACCGGGCCAGTACCGTCGCCATCGTCTCCTGTGAGCGGTTGTATGCTCCCATGATGGTGGTGAGGACCTCGTGGAGAGTGGGTTCCCTGGGCCTCTCCTCCCCCCCCTGTCGCACAGCTGCCCTCCGAGTTGCCCTGTTTCCCTGGGCCTCTGCCCCCTGGCCGGTGTGCCCACTACCACTGCCCCCAGGTCCCTGTTGTTGTTGGGGTGGTGGGTTATCCTGGGTGCCCTGTAGTGGTAGACACACCGCAGATTGACGCGCCCTGGAGACAGAGGCATGGGCCCGCTGGGTGGGAGCTGTGCTGGTGTTCCCAGAGGGGTTTGGGTCTGTAGTGGCCTGTGCCTGTGTGAGGGGAACCGACTGTCCAGAGGTCCCCGATGGTCCGGGCTGGTCATCGGTGTCCAGGTCGACAGAGCTGCTGTCATCGCTGACGGCCTCTTGGGTGGGGGGTGTGGAGAATTCTGGCCCCTCCGCCGCGGTGTGTTGACGGTCGGGTCCTGCAGGGGTATAGAGGTATGGTTATAGTTTCAATGTGTGGCATATGGGTGTATCTATGGGTTCTCGTGTCCCCAAGTGCTGGCATTCGTGTGTGGGGGCTTTGGTGAGGGTGGCTTGTGGGGGGGATGTGTATATGCATTGGGCATGCTTTGGTGATGGGTGTCCATGCTTAGTGGACGCATGCAGGCCTAGGTTTTGGGATGTGTGGGTTGTGATGGTGAGACATTGGCGGGGAATAGGTGTGCTGGGGGTGGGGGTGAGGATGGTGGTGGGGGTGAGGATGGTGGTGGGGGTGAGGGTGGGGTTCGAGGATGGGGGTGAGGGTTGGGGTATGATTTGGCATGCAGGTGGGGGGGAAGCAGTATTGAAGCTTCAACTTACCAGTATCCATTCCTCCGCCGACTCCTGCGAGGCCGTCAGGATGCAGGATGTTCAAGACTTCCTCCTCCCATGATGTGAATTGTGGGGGTTGAGGTGGGGGTCCTCCGCCAGTCTTCTGCACGGCGATGTTGTGCCTGGATACCATGGAACGCACCTTCCCCCGTAGGTCGTTCCATCGCTTCCTGATGTCTTCCCGATTTCTGGGGTGCTGTCCCACTGCGTTGACCCTGTCGACAATCCTCTGCCATAGCTCCGTCCTCCGGGCAATGCTGGTGTATTGTATCTGTGTGCCGAACAGCTGGGGCTCTACCCGAACGATTTCCTCCACCATGACCCTGAGTTCTTCGTCTGTGAAGCGGGGTTGTCTTTGGGGTGCCATGGGGTGGTGTGTATGATGTGTGGGGTGGAGTATGTGTATTTAAGTGAGTTGAGTGTGGTGGTGTGTGTAGTTTTGTGTGTGAATAGTGTGTGGGTGATGGTGTTGAGTGGCTGTGGCTGTTAGTTTGTGGATGCTGGTGTCTCGCTCTGGCCTTCTTTCAGAATTTTTTAGCGTAGGGGTTTGTGGGTGATGTGGGTGGGTGTTTTATATTGTATTGTGTGTGTGGGAGTGGTGTGTGTATGTGTATCAGGTGTGTGGGATTCAAATCGTCCAATGTGGCTGAGTTTTGTTCGTTTGTGTGTATTCTGACCGCAGCGGTGTGTCCCGCCAATGGAATACCGCGTTTGAATGACCGCCGCGTGGATTCGTGGGTCGTAATGGCATGGGCGTATTTCTGTTGGCGTGACGGTGGAGGTTTTGTCACCTCCACTTTTCCGCCGACCGCTGGTCTGGCGGTCTGTTGTGGCGGTCGGATTTTCGGAGGTTTGCCTTCTGCGGGTCAGAATGACCGTGGCGGGTTTCCGCGACCGCGGCGGGATTATGGAGGATTTCTGACCGGCGGTAGGCGCCTTTTACCGCCGAGGCCAGAATGACCACCTATATCTCATTTTGATATAGTATATAAAGAACCAAATTCCTACATCCTGTCCCCACACAAAGGGCTGTATACTGCCCTGCAGTGAGTCTGGATCCAAGACAGGAAGGGAGGACTTCTGTGCACTTCAAAGATTCCTTTGAAGTCTCCCCCTTTTTAAAGGCACCACTGTGTATAAGAACTGGAACTCATACTCCACTATTTCAATACACTTTTGTACCTGTGGATAGTCTGCCAGCAAGAAGGACTACTGTACTGCTGATAGACTGCCATTCTGCTTGACTGCTGCTCTGGAAAATCTGTTTTCTTGCGTGGGTGAGATGGACTGAAACCACATCACTTGAACCCAGTATCCAGAGTGACTCAAAAGGCCAACTAACTGGCCTCCTGTTTTCTGAGGTCTCGGGACATAAACGACTTCTGCCTCATCTGCTTCTGCACCTGTACTCTACCAGCTGTGAGTCTACCCAGTGCTAGCAGAATTACAGAGCCCGGAACCTGTGTATCACTTCCACTGGGGAAGCTTTGAGTTGTTGTGAGGATAAACCAGAATGCACTGTTGCTGTCGCTGTTGTGAGGATCAACACTTGAGCATCGCCTTTACTTCGAGCGTTGTCACTATTGCAAGGCTCGAACCCATGCATATCTCTGTGTTTGTGGACCGCCGATGAAGCAGCCCCTCCTCTGCATCTTACATCTCATCTTTGATTACAACGCAACCCAGGTACTTTTCAGTGGACGAAGTTTAAGCCCTGTAGCCAGTCCGTGCTCCATCATGTTCAGCATGAAATTAGGACATTGCCCTGGTCTAGCGTGACCTGATATCCCCGACTGGCGCTTTTTGTTTATTTCTGAGCACTGCTTTACAGTTTATACCTTCCACATTGCCTCTTTAGTTAAGCCGGACTGCTCTGTGCTACCAGGGTGTGAGCACAGGTTAATTTATGGTGTCTTTGTGATTTATCCTGACTAGGACTGTGGTTCCTGCTTGGACAGGGTACATACATCTGCCAGTCTGAAACCCCATTTCTAACACAGTGTGGTCTGGAAAGTGTTACAGCCCCAGGTAACCTTTAGGCATAATTCTTTTTAAATGATAAGTTGGAATAGAGGTGCTGTCTCCAGTTTAGAACTGTTATCAAAATGTAATTCCTAGGCTAACAAGGAGCAACAATCTGAAATAGAGTGTTAGTTATATGGAGCTCCTTTACCTGTCCTATATGATAGAGCTTTGAAGGACCGCTGAATATGCTTGTTAAATCAATCACCCAATAACTGGGGTCACATTTGAACATAGTGTTCGAAAGGCCATTTGGACTTCCCTTAATGTTCTATTTCCCAGCTTTCACAAAAAATATATATGTCACGTCATCCATGGTGTCATCATATAGCTAGATATTGTCTTTAATCTTGATTTCACTGTTGACACAATTCATAATGTCCATTAAACCAACACAATCACCATCCTGAATAATAAAACAGAATATCTTCAGATATTTGGGTGTTCAAAGATTTTCATCTATTGATGATATTTTATGATGATTTAATCACTTGCAAAGTATCTTAAGATAACAAATGTTGCTCCTTTGATCGTTATGATTTTTCTACCTAAGAAGAAAGCAGACAATCTGTCAATCAAAGCATGCTTGAATAAACACACTTTCCTAAGCCTATCTCCAACACATTTCTTAGTGTTCTCTTGGAGCACGATGGATTACTATATTGTTTTCACCTTATTTTCAGATGCTGATGACACGCAAATCATCTTCCTGTCATCTGGTCAAGACCATAATCCTGAGGCCTTCAATTCCTGCTTATGCCAGGTTCCCAAGAGGATGAACCACAACTCACTGAAACTTAATGTAGACAAGACTGAGGTACTGGTATCGGGAGAGAATCCGGCACTTTGAGACCCACATTATTGGCCAGAAACCTTGGGTGCTCGTCCGGCCCCAGCCTCCAATCTAATGAAGCTTAGCTTCCTGCTGAATGATAATTTGTCCATGAGGCCACAAACGGCGATCATGGATGCCACCTGTTTTGCTGTTCTAAAATATATGTGGAAAATCTTTTGATTACTCCCCCTCCCAGCTCAAAGGACAGTTATTCAGACACTCATCATGTCAAGACTGGACTGCAGCAATATTCCTTATCTGGGGGTAGATAACACATCTGTCAGATGGTTGTAAGTAGTCCAGAACTCTGCTGCAAGGATGTTATGAGACTCCCCAAAACCACCCGGCCTCATCTCTCGTCAAAGAGCTCCATTGGTTTAGGGTGGAAAAGTGAATTCATTTCAAAGCCTTGTGTTATGTGCGCATAGCTAGATCTGAGGCAGGCTCTCACTACCTTCAGGACCTAGTGAGATCACATCAGCCAGCCCGTCTGCTTTGTTCTAGCAAACTATCCCCGCACACTGCCCCTAGAGTCAAACGTACACACATAGGAGGCCGCTCCTTTGCATACCATGGTCCTAAGGCAGGGGTCTTCAAACTGGAGGGTGGGCCCCCTTGGGGGGGGCCTCAAGTCACCCCAGGGGGGTGCCAAGCTATGGCCAAAAGAATCATTATGCGGATAATTGTGCTTTGTTTTAAGCAGAAAATAATGTATTCCATGTTTAAAAGGTAACCGAACTTAACTGCAATATGTTAATAAGTGTCAAGATATTTAAATATTGCCAACTTAATAGACTAATGGTGAAAAATTCAGAGGATGGACCGATTTATTTCCCCCCATTGGGGTGCAGCATTAAAAATTTTGAAAACCACTGTGCTAAGGTGTTGAATCCCCTATTGGAACCCTTGAGTAGGTGTACCTCACTATCCACCTTTTGCAGACAGCTGAAGGCCTGGTTGTTCTGAGTCAGTAGGGTTGGATAGATCTGACCTGCAGCCAGAGCACTGGGAAGCCCTGTGTGGGTTGCTGTGTGCCATACTAGACTTGTTCAGAATAATAATAATAATATGTTTCTTAATATTGATACCTTTAAAAATCTGCAACATATTTACCATAGACTACTATCCTTTAATGAGCACATTCCCATATGTTTCAATTTGTTACTATATAAGCATCGGTACAGTATCTTCCAACACTTTTGAAAGGAACATGCCTTAAACCAACTTCATATTTTATTATGGTCTTTTCTAGTGTGACAGACCCCCACTTGCGCAATGAACCGAAAATATTTCCTATTTAAATTAAATTAAGCAATAATTTGGTAATTATCTCACCTTTTATCAATCAAAATCAACATAAGAAACCCTAAAATATCACTGGTGATAATGTTATACTTTGACATCAAACCTCGGTTTGATGGCAGGGATGGACACACATAACTGTATGACTGAATTCAACCAACCAATAAAAGCTTTCCTATTATGACCATTGTTAGACCTGACAGCCTTAAGCTGGTCACCCCCAACGTTTTGCCTGCCTCCCTCCACTTTTTGACACTGTTTTTGCTGGTTTTAGGATTCTGCTAACCAGTGCTAAAGTGCATATGTTCTCTACCTTATAACATGGTGATATTGGCTCATACCCAGTTGGATTATTTAATTTACTTATAAGTCTGTAGTAAAGTGTACTACATGAGTCCAGGGCCTTTAGATTAAATGCTACTGATTGTACTGATTACTTATGTGGGTGGCACTGATTGTGCCACCCACATAAGTAGCCCTCTAACCATGTCTCAGGCCTGCCATTGCAGGGCCTGTGTGTGCAGTTTTACTGCCAATTCGACTTGACATTTAAAAGTACTTGCCAAGCCTTAAACTCCCCTTTTTCTACATATAAGTCACCCCTAAGGTAGGCCCTAGGTAACCTATAGGGCAGGGTGCTATGTAGGTAAAAGGCAGGACATGAACCTATGTGTCCTGGTAGTGTAAAACTCATAAATTTGTTTTACACTGCTGTGAGACCTGCTCCTTTCATAGGCTAACATTGGGGCTACCCTCATATATTGTTTGAGTGGTAGATTCTGATCTGAAAGGAGTAACAAGGTCATATTCAGTATGACCAGAATGGTAATACAAATCCTGCTGACTGGTGAAGTTGAATTTAATATTACTATTTTAGAAATGCCACTTTTAGAAAGTGGGCATTTCTCTGCACTTAAATCCTTCAGTGCCTTACAACCCACGTCTGGCTAGGGTTAGTTGGCAGCTCCCTTGTGCATTTCACTCAGACAACCCCAAACACAGGATGCTCAGTCACACCTGCACATATCTGCATATTGAATGGGTCGCCCTGGGCTGAGAGGGTGGAGGGCCTGACACTTACATGTCAAAGGACAGTGACCTGCCCTCACACAATGGACTGCCAAACCCCCTACTGGGACCCTAGCAGACAGGATGGAACTGAAAGGGGACCTTGTGCACTTCTAAACCACTCTTTAAAGTCTCCCCTACCTCAAAGGCACATTTGGGTATTTAAACCGGGTCTCTGACCCTACCAACTCAGACATTTCCTGGGGAAAACAACTCTGCACCAGAACCTGCCAAGAGAAGCTGCCTGGCTGCCCAAAGGACTCAGCTGACTGCTTTGCTGTGAAGGACTGCTGCCTTGCTGTTGCCCTGCTGCCTTGTTGGCCTCTGGCTCTGCTCAGAAGTGCTCTCCAAGGGCTTGGATTGAACTTGCCTCCTGTTCCTTGAAGTCTCAAGACCAAAAAGACTTCACCTCTGCGAAGAACTCCTTGTGCAGTGAAAATTCAACGCACAGCCTGCTGGAATCGACGCACAGCCTGCCCAGCGGTGAGAAAATCACTGCATCGCCGAACCGGAACGACGCAGCCCGACTTCCTGCGTGAAGAATCGACAAAGCACCTGCCATGCAACAGAAACTTCCCCGCATCACCCAACGGATCGACACAGCTCCTGTGACTTCGTCCTGCACGCCCAGGATTTCTCTGGATCATACCCAGGGCGTCCAAATACCCTGCAACCTAAAGAGGACCCAAGCCTGTGCACCGGAAATCAATGCAAAGCCCATGCTGTGTGGAAAAACATTGATGCGTTGTCTTTGTGCCCCCGGAGAAACCGACGCACACCTCCCCTTTTTTCATGCATCTCCTCCTCTGTGGTCTCATGCGGATAATTTAGACGCAAACTAGGTGCTTTGTGCTTGTAAGAGACACTTGTTGCTTTTTAAGAACTAAAGACTATTGCCCTCATTATGACCTTGGCGGGTGGCTGAAGCCGCCCGCGAAGATCTGACCGCCGGGCGGCCGCCAATGCAGCTGCACTCCCGCCGCGGCCTTCAGGAGATCCCCGCCAGCCCAGCCGGGTTCTCGGCCGCAACACAGGAGCCGGCTCCAAATGGAGCCATCGGTGTTGCGGCCGTGCGACAGGTGCAGTTGCACCCGTCACGCTTTTCACTGTCTGCATAGCAGACAGTGAAAAGCTGCACGGGGCTGTGTCAGGGGGCCCTTGCACTGCCCATGCCAGTGGCATGGGCCCCCAGGGGCCCCGCGACTCCCCGTACCGCCAGCCTTTTCCTGGCAGTTCAAACCGCCAGGAAAAGGCTGGCGGTAGGTTGACTCGTAACCCCCTGGGCAGCGCTGCCCTGGCGGATTAAAACCGTTGGGACCAATGTGGTGGGAAACGCCGGTCCCGGCGGTGCGACGGCGGCGCTTTCGTGGCGGTCATAATATAGGGGATTTCACTGCCAGCCTGTTGGTGGTGAAATCTGCCACAACAAACCTGGTGGTTCAAGACCGCCAGAGTTGTAATGAGGGCCTATATATCCTTTTAACAGTGATATTTCGACATATACTTATCAAATCTTGATCGTTTTGACCTACTTATTGTCAGATAAAATATCTGATATTTTTCTAAACCTGTGTGGTGTCTTTTGTAGTGTTCCACTGTGTTATTGCATGATTTATTGCACAAATACTTTATACATCGCCTTCTAAGTTAAGCCTGACTGCTCAGTGCCAAGCTACCAGAGGGTGGGCACAGGATAATTTGGATTGTGTGTGGCTTACTCTGACTAGAGTGAGGGTCCTTGCTTGGACAGAGGATAACCTGACTGCCAACCAAAGACCCCATTTCTAACAACCATACATACAATTATTCAAAGCACCCTCCTGCCCCATTTTAGTACTTACAACCAACAACAGATAACAGATAACATGATTAAAAAGGCATTTGACCATCAGAATATTTCAGTCAATTCCTCACAGTCTCCCTCACTTACTGTCACTCTGCGAATGACTGGGATCCACAGGTTTTTGTGATATTGTCTTTGTGTCAGTGTTCAATCTTGCCAAATACACTGTCATTTTATCATAAATCTGTATACAGATGATTCTGATATACCATTTATTTTAGAATTAGAAACTATGACAGTGTCCACTAATTTAAACATTTCTACTTTTCACCATTTATTTTTGATTTAATATATGCCATGTTCATGAATACTTTACAATTTCCGTTGAATCACTAAGGTATTAACCTTTGGATCTCTTATCTTTCTCTAGTAGTATTCAACTACTAGTTACATTGTTTAAAAATGTGAAATCATTAAGTATCTTTCTTATAATCATTGTTTTTGTATTTATTTCATTTATGTGTTAGTCATTTTAAAATGTTGAAAGAAAGGTTTATAATTTTCTGCTTCATAAATAGTTAATTCCTTCACCAGCAGTAACAATGATTTAATAATATTTTAAACACTGGTACAACTTTTTAATTTTATATCCCACTATTCGATAGTAATATATTTAGACCACAGAAGACTTTTTCTAAGTCCTTTAGGGTGCTTGATGTTGGACCACAATGGTGTGATGTACTATGTCTTAACAGGAATCTGAAAAGCTTATAAATAGATGTGTATTGCAATATTCCACTCAATATATACATAACATATAAGATAACACAAAATAAAAAGATGCACTTTAATGCAATGTAACATAAGGTAAAGTAACGTGACAAACATACACCAGACATATTCAACTCACAACTTTCTCAGATTTCTAGGCAAATTACTAAGACAATATCAGGGACATAGAGGATATATATTTGGTTTCTTGCATCACATCAGTAACATTACTGTGAAATTCAACATTATTCAAATAAGAGAAGGAAGCCAGAATCTCAGATGCCAAAGGAGATAATATGTCACCATTCAAGGCCTTTGAATAACAGTGATTTTCCACAGAAGTATTTCTAAAATGTTGTGCAAGTTACTAAGAACTTTTGTTCCGCATTTCGTTTAAATGTTTTGACACATGAACATGCCATTCAAATTAATGTTCAAAGGGAGAATCTTAAAGGGCAGTCATTTCTCTAAACCTTTTACATTAGTGTGACCCTTTAATAAAGTGGACAGAAAATAAATGTATGTATGAATGTTAGGCAAGCATAGGGACCTATAAGAATCATTAACAATTCAACAACCTGCCTTTATTTAATGCAAGGTGTGTATTCAGGTCGTAAGTAGTAGAATTATAATATAGAAAGATCATACCAATGTAAAGAAACAATGGTATGATTTTTTATCTTACTTAATTTAGACTTATAAAGCACGTGGCTACTTCGAGGAGTGCCCCAGTGATGAACAATGCCAAAACCAAGGAACCGTCAGCAGAAAAGACCAATGCAACACCAATAAATGAGCTTTAAGGGCTCACCTGAATGTGTAATCATCCTTGATGAGGGAAGAAAAAGTCCCAGTGTATCACACTATTAACTTAGGCGTCACGCCTAAAACAGAAGAAGCCAGCATTAGGGTTCTGGGTGAATGATAATGGACCACCCTGTGTCAAGATAAGCAGGGGCATGTTTATACAAAACCTTCTGTGACAGTGTGACATCAGCACTCTGAAAAATATCCTCCTTTTGACCAGAAGCCAAGGAATCACATCTAAGAATATCTATAATGAGATGAGCAGCATAGTTGTGAACTGGTTATAATGTGTTAATGAAAGACCAGGAAGCCATACATAAAGAATGTTGGCATAGTCCAGTATAGCTGTTAGCAGAGCACAGTCTTTGGATTTACAGGATGTCATGAGAAGAAAATACAGAAATCTTTTCAAGGCTAGAGGTATTGCACTTCAACCTCACACTACCACAAGTACTTGGTGACAAAAAAGAAAGCATGCTATTAATGTGAATTCTACGTTCTTTGCCTCTTCTACCAGAGCTAGAAGGGAAGGGAAAATTCCCGGACAGATTTTTAAACAGTTTTCTGTGGTCAGTCCAATCAGTAGAATTTTGTTTTTTTAAAATAATATATTGCATATGGCTCTCCAACATCCATTCAAGAACCTCAGGTAGTCAGGTTTCAAATGCTAAAAGGGAAAATGCAGGTTTGAGGGTGAGGACCAGCTTTGTGTTTGCAGCATAAGATAACGGCCCTCATTCTGACCTTGGTGGGCGGCGGAGGCCGCCCGCCAAAGTCCCGCCGTCAGGTTACCGTTCCGCGGTCGAAAGACCGCGGCGGTAATTCTGACTTTCCCGCTGGGCTGGCGGGCGGTCACCTTCAGACCGCCAGCCAGCCCAGCGGGAAAGAGGCTTCCACGATGAAGCCGGCTCGGAATCAAGCCGGCGGAGTGGAAGCTGTGCGACGGGTGCAGTTGCACCCGTCGCGTATTTCACTGTCTGCGCAGCAGACAGTGAAATACATGTAGGGGCCCTCTTACGGGGGCCCCTGCAATGCCCATGCCAGTGGCATGGGCACTGCAGGGGCCCCCAGGGGCCCCGCGACCCCCCCTACCGCCATCCGGATCTCGGCGGTCCGACCGCCGGGATCTGGATGGCGGTAGGGGGGGTCGGAATCCCCGCGGCGGTGCGGCAAGCTGCGCCGCCGCGGAGGATTCAATGGGGCGGCGGTACACTGGCGGGACCCCGCCAGTGGTGCCGGTCCGACCGCGGCTTTACCGCCGCGGTCGGAATCCCCATTGGAGCACCGCCGGCCTGTCGGCGGTGCTCCCGCGGTCCTCCGCCCTGGCGGTCAAAGACCGCCAGGGTCAGAATGACCACCAACATCTTGAATTCATGAGATTCTACAAATGAGAGAATTGGGGCCATATGCATTTTGAAGACAGCAGGAAGGTCTCAACAGTGAACCCCAAGGAACTCTGTAGTGAGGCCATATAATTGTGGAAGAAAATGGGATGAGCAAGACTGTCTTTCCTCTATCATTGAGGAAAGCTTTACTTCTATCCAATGAACAGCCTCCTACACCAAGCAATTCCTAAAATTATAGCTGTATTTATGAAGAATTTCTATTGGCTGTGCCTTTCATTTCAAGGTCGGTTTAGCAGTGTGGTCTAGTATGTCGTACACTCCTAGGTGTCCATTGTCCAATTTAGCACCTGCCTTATTAAAAACTTTAAAATCACTGTAAATCATTTTTTTCCAAGGTGATACATTAATCTACATTTCAATTAAATTGGTGATTAATAGACAACTGAGCCTCTTGTCCAGAGAAAGAACAGTGTCCTGCAAATGAGTGGGGCTCATCTTAACTTGGGATGGGAGCAGTCAAAGTGCTGTTAGTTATATTAGCATGACAGAACATTCTCACGTAAAGGAGGCAGCAAAGTTTCACCTAACCACTTGCTATATATTTTTTGAATGATATGTTGGAATAGAGGTGCTTTCTGCAGCCTAGAATTGATATTAACCCATTATTCCTAGGCTAACAAGGAGCAATGGTTTGAAAGAGGGTGTGAGCCCTATATCCTCTCCACCTGTTATATATGATAGAGCTTTGAAGGACTGCTGAATATACTTGTTAAAACAATTCCCCAATGACTGGGGTCACTTTTTAATATAGTAGTGCAATTTATCAGCTCCTTGTGCTGCCGATCCATCACTTTTTGTGATGCAACAGTGGCACACGCCTTAAACTCACATCTATGAGTCAACCCAATGCCACCTTGCATGTCTTTGAATGGACTCATAGATATGAAGTAAGGCAAGGAGAGCAGATGTTTACTTTGCCCTGATTTGCACAAGGGAGGCGTTCCATGATTGGTGCGGTGGGTGTTACCATGAACAACCATGAACTTTGACACATCCTCAGATTTATAAGAGCTTGCAAGCCTGGGGATGTACCAAAACCTTGTGCATCCCCAGGAGAGTCCGACCAAGGAGAATTATGTTTTCCTCTTTGTTTTGTCTTCTTTCTAAGTGTGTTGTAGAGATGCAGCACACATAGAAAGAGGAAAAAGCCTCCCATGATTGTTTTTGTCAACGAAGGTGCTCCTTCCTGCACAAAAATAATTCTGCATGCAATGCAGAGACCATTGAGGTCTGAAGTCACTATGTTGTTGGTGACTGATGGTGGGGAGGAAGTGGAGAGTAAACCTCTTCCTAACCTCATACTCTCCAAAAAGTAGGACTGGTCAGTGGAAGGTGTAAACCTTTACCCTACCTTGACATTAGTGCAGCAGAGAGACTATCACCACCTACTTGGACAGTTCTTGTTGCAATTTTCCCTCACTCCTGAATTTACACAAGTGTGTACCAATGACATAGGCACAGGAGACAACCTCCATCTCTAAAACAAAATATATAGGCTGCCTGACAAAGTGAAGACCAAAATCAAAGAGAAAGTCTCCAAGATGTTGAAATTAGGTGTGATTGAACCCTCCATTAGCCCCTGGTCCAGCTATGTGGTGCTGGTACCCACAATTGCCCCAACTAGAGCTACCCCAGAACTCCAGTTCTACGTGGATTACAGAGGGCTCAACTAAGTCAACAACACTGAATCTCATCCCATTCCCAGGGCTGATGAGCTCATTGAGAGGTTAGGGGCTTCCTAGTTCCTAATTACCTTTGATCTTATTGCATGGTACTGGCAGATTGCCCTAACTGATTGAGCCACAGAGAGATCATCATTCCACAATCCAAACGGCTACTACCATTTCAGAGTAATGCCCCTTGGCTTAAGGAATACCCCTGCCATATTCCAGAGACTGGTGAAACAGGTTTTGGCTGGTATGGAGGCCTTTAATGCTAATTACTTGGATGATATAGCTGTTTTCAGTAGCAGCTGGAAGGACCACCTGTTTCACCTCCAGGAAGTGCTTCAGGCCCTATGGAAGGGAGGCCTGACTATCAATGCCAGTAAGTGTCAAATAGGGAAATGTTTTGTCGTGTACTTGGGACACTTGGTGGGAAGGGGTAAGCTACAGTCCCTTCAGGCCAAGATAGAGACTGTCATGGCCCATGAGCCCCCAAAAGACTCTGAGGTTAGAGCCTTCCTGGGCCTCACTGGATACTATAGGAGATTTGTCAAGGGATATGGCATCGTTGGTGTCCCCTTGACTGAGCTGACCTCTAGAAAGCAGTCAGTAAATGTGATTAGGACTGAGGCTTGCCGAAAAGGCTGTGACTCCCTAAAACAAGCCATGTGCACAGCCCCTGTGCTCATGGTCCCTGAATTTTCCAGGGAATTCATTGTGCAAACTGATGCCTCAGAGCATGGCATAGGGGAAATTCCATCACAACTTAATGATGACGGCCTAGCCCAACCTGTAACTTTTATAACTAGGAGATAACTTCCCAGGGAACACTAGGGAAGTGCTATTCAAAGGTAATCCTTTGCATTGGTCTGGGCACTGAGGAAGCTGAGAGCAACATAGTTTGGGGCCCATATCAGGATTGAGACTGACCAATGACTCCTCAGGTGACAAATAAGGAATAAGAATCCAAAAATATTGGGGTTGTCCATCTTACTCCAGTCGACCTGGGGTAGACCACACAAATACTGATGGTCTCTCCAGATTCTTCCTACTTAGTGAGGAGAACTCCCAGGAGGTTGGGTAGGTCTCTTCAGTTTCAGCTGGGGAGACATGTGTTACAACTGTGAGCCTTAGCGTTTTATTTCCCTAAACATTTTGCCTCCTTGCAAGTTGGAATAGAGGTACTTTCTACAGTCTAGAAACTTTGTCAACCTGTTATTCCTAGGCTAACAAGGAGGAACAATTTGAAAAGGACACAATTAGAAATAGAGAGTGGGTTATATGGATTCCCTCTACCTGTCTTGTATGATAGAACTTTGAAGGACTGCTGCATAAACTTGTTAAATCAATCACCCATTAACTGGGGTTACACTAGAGCATAGTGGGACTGGGATTCCTTTCAGCCAGAGTACCTTAATGCCCTCTTTCCCAGCTTTAATGAAACATATATATCACTACAACCATGGTGGCAATATGCAAGGCTAATGGAGACAATGTTAGGTTTTCAGTGTCATCACAAAGCTAGATACTGTCTTTAATCTTGGTTTTATTGTTGACACTATTCATGATGTCCATTGAACTAACACAATCAACATCCTGAATATTAATCCAGAATATCTTCAGACATTTGAATGCTCATTAATGTATTGACATTTTACGATGATTTAATCACCTAAAAAGTAACTTAAGGTAACTTGTTTTGTTTATTTTCTCTTCATCATAATTTCTCCAGCAGGGAAGATAGCAACCAATCTGTCAATCAGAGCATGCTTCAGCAAGCAAACTTTCCTAAGAGAACCATAACACAAATCTTAAGGGTTCTGTTGGAGCACGATGGATTAATATATTGCTATCCGCTTATTTTCAGATGCTGATGATATGCAAATCTTCTTCTATTTGTCATCTGGTCAAGACCACAATCCTGAGGACTTGAACTCCTACTTGTGTCAGGTTGCCAGGTGGATGAACAACAAGTCACTCAAACTTAATGTAGACAAGACTGAAGTACTGGTGTTGGGAAAGAAACCCGCACTTTGAAGCCCACAATATTGGCAGAAGCCTTGGGTGCACCTCTGGTCCCAGCCTCCAATGTTATGAAGCTTAGCTTCCTGCTGAATGATAAATTGTCCATGAAGCCCCAGATGGCGACGGTGGATGCCACTTCTTTTTCTGTCCTGTAATGAGTGTGGGAAATCATTTGGTTAGTCCCCCTCCCAGTTCAAAGGAGGGTTAATCAGACACTTATTCTATCAAGACTGGACTAGGGCAACATTCCTTTTCTGGGGGTAGATAACCCATCTATCTAATGGTTGTAAGTAGTCCAAAACTCTGCTGCAAGGATGCTAATCAGACTCCCCGAAACCGCCTCAGCCTTATCTCTCTTCGAAGATTTCATTTGGCCCATGGTGGAGAAGTGAATTCATTTTAAAGCCTTGTGCCATGTGCTCAAAGCCTGATCAAGGGCAGGCCCTTGCTACCATCACCACCTGATGAGATCACCGCAGCCAGTCTATCCCCTTCACTCTAATGGACTGTCCCTGTACACTGTTCCCAGAGTCAAACATACACACGTAGAAGGTCACTCATTTGCATTCCCGGGTCCTAAGTTGTAGATGCCCTGCTGGAACCCTCAAGAAGGTGTACCTCGCTGTCCACCTTTCACAGACAGCTGAAAACGTGGTTGTTCTGAGGCAGTGGGATTGGATAGACCTGACCTGCAGCTAGAGCACTGGGAATCCCTGTGTGGGTTGCTGTGTGCTATACAAGACTCACTTAGAATAATAGTAATATATTTCTTAATAGTGACACCTTTACAAATCTGCACCAGATTCACCATAGACTACCAGTTATTAAACAGCACATTCACATGTTTCAATTTGTGAATATCTAAGCATCATTTCAGTATCAACCAACACCTTTGAAATGGAAATTCCTTAAACCAATTTCACACATAACTGTAGGACTGAATACAATCAACCAATAAAAGCTCTCTTTTTATGATCATGTATGAAATATTTCAAAACACCCTCCTGCCCCCTTACAGAACTTCAAATTGAATGACGTGTCACACAGATAACATGTTTAAAAAGGTGTTTAACCTGCAATGCATTTCAGACAATTCCTCACAGTCTCCCTCATTTACTATCACTCTGCTAATGACTGCGGATTCACAGGTGTTTGTGATATTCTCTGTGTCACTTATAAGTCATGCCAACTGCACTGTCATCTTATCATAAATATGCGTACAGATGATGCTGATATACCAATTAATGTAGAATTAGAAACTATGACAGTGTCTACTAATTTAATTATTTCTACTTTTTCACCATTCATTTTTGATCTCATAAATGCCATGTCCATCAATAGTTTACAATTTCCTTTTAATCACTAAGTTTTACATTTGGATCCCTTAAGTTTCTCTAGTGTTCAACTACCACTTACAGTGTTTAAACATTTGAAATCATAAAGTGTATTTCTTTTAATCATTTTTACTTGTATTTATTTAATTTACTTGTTAATCAGTTTAAAATGTTGAAAAAAAGGTTTATAATTTTCTGCTTCCCAAATAGTTAATTCCATCACCGGCAGTAACAATGATTTAATATTTTAAACACTGGTAAAAAAATGTTAATTTTGTATCCCACTTTTCAATAGTAATATATTTAGACCCTAGAAGACTTTTTCTAAGTTCTTTAGGGTGCTTGATGCTGGACTACAAAGGTGTGAAGTACTATTTCTTAACATGGAGCTGAAAAGCTTATAAATAGATGTATATTACAATATTCCACTCAATATGTACATAATATAACATAATGCAACATAAAATGATGCAATGTAATGAAATGTAACATAATGTAAAGTAACATAACAAAATTACACCAGTCAGATTCAACTCACAACTTTCCCAGATTTCTATGCAAATTACTAAGACAATATCAGGGACATAGAGGCTACATATGTGGTTACTTGCATCACATGCGTAACAATGAAATTCAACATTATTCAAATAAGAGAAGGAAGCCAGAATCACATCTGTCAAGGAGGTAAAATGTCACTATTCAAGGCCTTTGAATGACAGTGACCTTCCATAGAAGTATTTGTGAAATGTTGTGCAAGTTACTAAGAACTTTGTTTCCACATTACTTTTAAATGTTTTGGCTTATGAACATGCCATTCAAATTAATGTTCAAAGGGTGTATCCTGAAGGGCATTCTTTTCTATAAACCTTTCTAGATTAGTGTAACCCTTTAATAACGTGTACAGAAAATAAATGTATATATGAATGTTTAGCAAGCATAGGGACCTATAAGAATAATTAACAATTCAACAACCTCCCTTTATTTAATGCAAGGTGCCCATTCAGGTCATAAGTAGTACGATAAAATATATTGATTTAGTAATAAAAAGAAGTATAATATAGAAAGATCATACCAATGTAAAAAAGCAATGGTATGCTTTTTTATCCTACTTAACTTAGACTTATAAAGCACTTGGCTACTCTGAGGAGTGCCCCAGTGATGAACAATGCCAAATCTAAGGCAGCATGAGCAGAAAAGAAAAACTCTAAACAAATAAATGGGTTTTAAGGGCTCACCTGATTGTGTACTCATCCTTGATTGTTCCATAGACAAGGTGAGGCAGTCCATTTATTAGATGCTATAAGAGAAGAAAAAGTCCCAGAGTATGAAATTAGGTGTCACAGCTAAAACAGACGAGGCCGGCATTAGGCTTCTGCTTGAATGATAATGAACCACCCTGTGTCTAGATAGCAGGGCCACATTTATACAAAACCTTCTGTGACAGTGCAACATCAGCACTCTGGAAAATATTCTCTTTTTGACCAGAAGCCAGTGGAGATTTTTTCAGCTCCTTCTTCAAGGAATCACACCTAAGAATATCTATAATGAGGTGAGCAGCATAGTTGTGAACTGGTTATAATGTGTTAATGAAAGGTCAGGAAGCCATACATTAAGAATGTTGGCATAGACTAGTCTGTCTGTTAGCAGACCACAGTCTTTGGATTTGCAGAATGTCAATAGAAGAAAATACGACATTTTTTCAAGGATAAAGGTATTGCAATGCAACTTCACACTATCTCTAGGACTTGGTGACAAAAAAAGAAAACATGCTATCAAATGTAAATTCTAAGTTGTTTGCCACTTCTACCAGAGCTATGAGGGGAGGTCCAATCAGTTGAATTCCATTATTTTCAGAATTCTATTGCAGATAACTCTCCTGCATCCATTCAAGAACCTCAGACAGGTTTTAAATGCTAAATGGAAGAGGCAAGATTGATGATGAGGATCAGGTCTGTATTTGCAGCAATAGATAATATCTTGCAACCATGAGATTCTACCAATTAGACAAGTGGGGCCTTATATATTTTGAAGACAGGAGGGATCAAGGGTAATTTCAGAGGTACTCCATAGTACAGCGTATAATTGTGGAATAAATGTTGTGAGCAACACTGTTTTTTCTCTATCATTGAGGGAAGCTTTAATCCAATCCAATCAACAGCCTCCTATACCAAGCAAGTCCTAAAACTATAGCTGTATTTATGAAAAAGTGCTATTGGCTGTGCCATTCATCTCAAGGTTGGTTTAGCTGTGTGGCCTAGAACGTGGTACACACCTAGGTGTCCTTTCAGCATGATTCTGGAGGGGACAATTTAGCAGTCTTTTAAAAACTTTAGAATCAGTGTAAATCAATTCTTTCCAAGACAGTATATTAATCTACATTGCAGATAAACTGGGGGTTAATGAGCAACTGAGCCTCTTGTCTACAGGACAAAAAGTGTACCCCAAATAAGTGGGGCACATCTTACCTAGGGTGTGAGCAGTCAAAGTGCTGTTAGATACATTGCAATTATCAAGAAAAAGCGTTCTCATAAAAAAGAGGCAGCAAACTTTCACCTAACCACTATTTTTAAGCGATAATTTGGAATATAGGTGATTTCTACAATCTAGATCTGATATCAACATGTTATTCCTAGGCTAACAAGGAGCAACTGTCTGAAAGATGGAGTGAGGAATAGAGCCCTTCCACTTGTCCTGTATGATAGAGCTTTGAAGGACTGCTGAATATACTTGTTAATACAATCACCAAATAACTGGGATCACATCTGCACATAGTAGAGAATATTTATGAGCCACTTCTGTTGCCCCACTTTTTGTGACGCAACAGCAGCGCCTACCTTAAACTAATTTCTATTAGGCCAAGAAAAGCCACTTGCTTTGCTCTGAATGCCCTCATAGATATTGAGTAAGGCAAGGCAGTGCAAATCACTTCATTGCCTTTATCTGCCTGAGGGAGGTGTTTCATGGGTGCTGCGTGTGTGTGTTACCACACAACACCCATGAATTGTAGAGCATCCCAAGAATTATAAGAGCGTGTAAACCTGGGGAGTATGCCAAAAACCTTATGCCCCCCCAGGGGAGGCACAACTAGGAGAATTATCTGTATTTCTCCTCATGTTTCCTCTTTCTATGTGTGATGCATTTTGCAGCACGCATAGAAAGAAGAATAAGCCTCCTAGGATTGTTTTTGTGCAAGAAGGTGCTCATTTCAGCACAAAAACAATCCTGCATGCAAAGGTCACTATGTTGTTGGTCACAAATGAGTTAATATTGGAAAAATCAATGTCGATGCACACCGTGGTACATTTGCACATAGTAGCAAGATTACATCGCTATTGTCGAATTCCACCGTCATGAACTCTCCATCAACCCGAGCCCAAAGTATGTGATCAGGCAGGCTCTGCGACCAAGGCGTGAGGCCAACTGATTAACTGGTCAGAGATGGGGCAGCACGTAGCTGACAGGCAGACGCATGAACAGGAAACTCAGGTCAGTCCGGTAGATATGCGCAGTGACACCACAATGGTCCTGGAGATTGGCCCCAATAAAGCACACATGGCTGGAGGGGTACGTGCATTCACAAACACTATAAAAGTCAGATGCTGCATACAGCTAGGAACACTTAGCCAATCAGAATACAGCATGCACAGCGTAACGTAGTGATCACACGCACCTCATGCCGGACATCTGGAATGTTATCCACTGGCCTACATTGTGTCCATGCAAGGTCGAGACCTACCTGCATTTGTTATGAGGACCTTATTTATGACTCCAAGACTACTGCTCACATTCTTAACCAAGAAAGGAATGTTTGTATTACTTTATGATACTCAGAGATATGTATAAAATGCCGCTTCTGGCACTTCTATGTTGAGACAGTCCACTTCTGTAATTGTTCTCCCAGCCGTAAGCATTTAATTGAACCAACAGTTCCTGTTTTGCCAAACGCATGTTGGCTTTTGCTTTTAAAAGGTAAATTTGTATTCCAGCAACAGATGGCGAGAAGGAAGTGGAGAGTGAACCTCTCCTTGACCGCCCACCTTCCAAAGAGAAGGATGGGTCACCTACTAGGACAGTTATCCTTGCTATTCTCCTTTACTTCTGGAGTTACACCTTTGCGTGCTAATGACATAGATACAGGAGACAACCTTCCTGTCTAAAACAAAGCATATATGTTGTCTGACAAAGTGAGGACCAGCATCAAGGAGGAAGTCTCCAAGATGTTGGAATTAGGGGTGATTGACTCCTCCAGTAGCCCACAGTCCAGCTCTGTGGTTCTGGTGACAAAAACTGCACCAAATGATGCTGCCCTGGAGCTCCAATTCTGCATGGATTACAGAGGGCTCAACTTAGTCACCATTTCTGATGCACACCCCATTCTCAATGTTGATGAGCTAATTGATATGTAAGTGGCTGCCTAGTTCCTGAGTACCTTTGATCTTACTTTAGGGTGCTGGCAGATTGCCCTAATTGAAAGAGCTAAGGAGAGATGAGCCTTCTCCACTCTAGAGGGCCACTACCAATTGAAAGTAATGCCCTTAGACTTAAAGAATATCCCTGCCACCTTCCACAGACTGGCGAACCAGGTCTTGGCTGGTAATGAGGCCTTTAATGCAGCTTACCTGGATGACATAACTGTCTTCTGTAGCAGCTGGAAGGTCCACTTTTTTCACCTCCATGGCCCTGTGGAAGTGAGGCCTGTAAGTGCAGGATTGAGAAATGGTTTGTAGTGTACTTGGGACATCTGGTGGGGAGGGGGAAGGTACAGCCCCTTCAGGCCAGAATAGTGACTATCATGGCCTGGAACACCCAAAAGACTATGACCGAGGTTAGGGCTTTCCGTGGACATTTATCCAGAGACATGGCACTTTTATCGCCCCATTGACTGAGCTGACTTCTACAAAGCAGTCAAGAAATGTGATTTGGACAGAGGCTTGCCAAAAAAACCTTTAACTCACTAAAAAAGGCCATGTGCATATTCCCTGTACTCAAGGACCCTGAATTTTCCAGGGAATTCATTGTGCAAAAAGATGCCTCAGACGGCATGGGGCAATTCTTTCTCTTCTTAATAATGATGGCCTAGCCCATCCAATACTTAGGAGGTTACTTCCTAGGGAACAGAGCTGGAGTGCTATTGAAAGGGAGGCCTGATTGATACCAAAGAGTGGTGAGTACCTCTTGAAAATGATTTAGTTTCCAAATTAGGTAGGTACATTTTGTTTTTACTCTTATGAGGTTGATTAGTTGTCATATATGGAAGAAGTGACTTCATGTCAAACATGGATCTGATAATATAAACTTATAATCTGTTGTACTGTTGAATTAATAGATGCTGACCAGATGGAAGGCAAAGTACTGATACATGCTTTCTGTATTGTATTTTAGGTGTTTCCTATTTCAATATTCTGTGCTGATAATGACCCGCCTGGAAAATAACAACGATACTAACACCACCAACCTTATCGCCAACCTCGCCAACCTCGGTCTCAAGCAACTTGTCTCCTCACCGACCCACTCCGCAGGCCACACTCTCGATCCTATCTTCACAACCAGCAAACACGTGGCCTTCAGCCACTCCACTGAACTCTACTGGACAGACCACTGATGCATCCACTTTTTCTACAAAAACCAGTCACTCACCACCACCGCACGCAGCCACCCCGACACAACTGGAGCAGAATATCCCCGGACCAACTGATCTCCACCCTCGTCCCAGACCCCCCCCGGACCTCAGGCCCCAACACTCCCACCACCAACCTGCATCACTGGTTAGAAGACTGCGCCAACACCCTTGCACCGCTCAAAAAACACCTTAACACCCCGCACAGAATCAAGGTCAGCTGGTTCACCCCAGATTTACAGGAATCCAAACGACGTTGCCACAGAATGAAAAAATACTGGCGCAGTGAGCCCACCGCCTCCAATCGCTGCACCTTAAATGAGGCCCTACGCAGACATCACCAATTGATACGCACTGCCAAAAGGACCCACTTCAAAAACCGCATTGACACCAACGCTCACAACACCAAAAAACTCTTCAGCATCATCCAAGATCTAACCACCCCGAAGGCATGCTCCAACGAACCCTCGCCATCACAGGAGCTCTGCAACTCACTCGCATCCCACTTCCGTTGAAAGATAGAAGAAATCCACAACAGCTTCAACTCCAAATCCTACCAGCCAACTACGAGCACCCTCGAACCCCACGCTCCAAGAAACACCCACCTCCTCCACACCTGGACCCCGGTCAACACAGAAGACACAGCGAACACCATGGCCACCATCCACTCTGGATCTCCATCGGACTCCTGTCCACACCACATCTTCAACAAAGCCAACACCATCATCGCCCCCCATCTCTCCCACACCATCAACAGCTCCTTCGAATCAGCCACCTTCCCAGAGAGATGGAAGCACGCAGAAATCAACACCCTGCTAAAGAAACCTAAGGCAGACCCTGACGACCCCAAGAACTACTGACCGATCTCCCACCTCCCCTGCCCAGCCAAGGTCAATGAAAAAATCGTGAATAATCAACTATCCTGGTTCCTGGAAGACAACAAGGCACTTGACACCTCCCAATCCGGATTCCGCAAAAACCACAGCACCGAGACCGCACTCATTGCTGCAACAGGCGACATCCGGACCATGCTAGACAAAGGAGAAACAGCAGCACTCATTCTCCTGGACCTCACCGCAGCTTTCGACACAGTACGCCATCACACTCTCCGCACACGCCTCCACAACGCTGGAATCCTCGACTGGATCTCGTCATTTCTCAAGGATAGGACCCAAAGAGTTTGCCTCCCGCCATTCCTGTCAGAAGCCTTCAATATCACCTGTGGCGTCCCTCAAGGATCTTCACTCAGCCCCACACTTTTCAACGTATACATGGCCCCCCTCGGCAACATCGCACGAACACACCACATCAACATAGTCTCCTACGCCGACGACACTCAGCTCATCATCTCCCTCACGAATGATCCCACCACTGCAAAGGACAGACTCCACAACGGACTCCACACCATAGCCAGCTGGAATGAAGCTAGCCACCTAAGGCTAAACACAGACAAAACAGAATTACTCATCTTCGGCACCAACCCCTCAGCCTGGAACGACTCCTGGTGGCCCACCTCCCTAGGATCCGCACCCTCACCCACCACCCAGGCATGCAACCTGGGCGTCATCTTGGATTCCACACTCAGTATGACTCAGCAGGTCAATGCCATCTCCTCTTCCTGCTACTACACCCTCGGCCTGCTCTACAGAATCTTCAAGTGGATTCCCATCGAAACCAGGAAGATCGTCACGCCTTGGTCAGTAGTCAATTGGATTACAGAAACGCCCTATATGCAGGAATAACAAACAGACTATAGACAAAACTGCAAAGAATCCATAACGCATCCGCACGTCTCATTCTGGACATTCCACGTGGTGACCACATCTCCCCCCATCTCAGAGAGCTACATAGGCTACCAGTATCGAAGAGGATCACTTTCAAGATCCTCATCCACGCACACAAGGCCCTCCACAACACGGGTCCGACATACCTGAACGACAGACTCACCTTTCACACCCGACCCGCAACCTTCGCTCCGCCAACCACGCCCTCGCCTACGTTCCTCGCATCCGCCGCACGACCACCAGAGGAAGATCATTCTCCTACCTCGCCGCAAAGACCTGGAACTCGTTACCACTCCACCTCCCCCTGACCGATGACCTTCTATCTTTCAGGAAACACCTTAAGACCTGGCTGTTCGACCAGTAGCTTCCCCCCCATGCCTTGAGACCTTCCGGGTGCGTAGTGCGCTTTACAAATCCCTGATTGATTGATTGAATTAATTTCTTTGTTTTTGGGGCAAAACGTTGACATTAAATTTGAAATGTGGATTGATTTTTTTTAAAAATTCAGTAGGTTCACAATATCTAATGTTAGAGGTGTTAATCCGAGACCTCAAACATTTAACTACAGTTTGGTTTTAGTTTTATAGCACTTATACTAACACCTAATTTGCTTACACTGTGCCGTTATACAGGAGCACCTTGATTACTTTACTTCAAGTTGTTGAATTTAACTTTCCAATAAATGTGATATATTATTTACAAACTTCATCAGTACAGAACGTTCTTTATGGTACAACCACTGTCATGGAAGTTAATTCATATTTTTCCCCTGGGGGACCAAACATTTTTCTCCTATATTATTTACATTGGTCTGGGCAATGAAGAAGCTGAGACTATTCTTGTTTGGGACTCACATCCAGATTCAGACTGACCACTGGCTCCTCAGGTGGCTATTGCAAATGAGGAGTGATAATCCAAAATTGTTGTGGTGGTCAATCTCCCTCCGGGGATGGTGGAACATCAACTTGGGGTAGACCACACCAATACTGATGGTCTCTCCAGCTTATTCCACTTTAGTGATAAGAACTCCAAGGAGGTTGGTTAGTTCTCTCCACCATCAGCTGAGAGGACATATATTACTTCTGTCAGCTTTAGGGTGGTCTTCAAACATGTTTCTTCTTGCCCCCAATTTAGCTGAAGTTGTTTTTTGTTGGCCTCAGGCCTCTGTTCACATTACCACTGCTAACTACTTCTAAAGTGCTTGTGCTCTCTCCATAAAACATGGTGTTGAATGGTATGTACTTAAATAGCATATTTAATTCACTTATACATCACTAATAAAGTGTACTCCATGTGCCCAAAGACTGCACATTAAATGTTACTGGTAGGCCTGGAGGACTGATTGTGCCACTCTCTTGAGAAGCCCTTGAAACATTTCCCAGGACTGCCATTACAGCCTAAATGCAGTGTCACACTGCCATGTCAACTTGGCATTTAAAACCCCTTGCCAAGCCTTAAACTCTGTTTTTATTAGATATGTCACCCCCTAAGATAGGCCCTAGGAAGCCCATAGGGTAGAGTGCTATGTAATTATAAAGTAGGGCATGTACATTTAGGCTTTACATGTACTGATAGTAAAACCCCCGCAAGCCATTTTTCACTACTATCAGGACTACCCTTCTCATGGAATAACAGTGGGGATTACTTATTCCATTTAAAAAGCTGCAATTCCTAATTTATAGATCTGTCATGTTTAGTACCTATGTAATTGTAATGGTAATTCATTTTTGATGGTAAAGTCAGATACATTTTTATAATTTTGAAAATGCCACATATAGAAAGTTGGCATTTCCTGCTCCTACCCTGTATGTCTGCAGCCTGTCTCTGAAAACCTGTCTGGGGTGGGTGACAGATGGGCTTTGTGTATTCCTCCTAGACAGCCACACACAAAGGAAGGTTAGATGTGACTTGATGGCCATCTGTGTATTGGTGGGCCATCCTGGGCAAGATGGGACGGAGGAGCTGGGCACAACCTCACGTTTACACTGAAATAGGCTGAGTCCAGTCCCCACACAAAAGGATGCATATCTCCTTCGAGTGTGTCTGGCTCCAGGTCAGACTCCCCATTTCAAAGGCACCACTGTGTATAAGAACTGGACCTCAGACCTACCACTCCAATGTACTTCTGGACCTGTGGAGAGCCTATCAGCAAGAAGGAGTGCTGTATTGCTAAAGGACTCTCAGTCTGCTGGACTGCTGCTATGGAAAAAACTGTATTCTGGCATGTGGGAGATGGACTGAACCCATATCACTCGAACCCAGTGTCCAGAGTGACTCAAAAGGCCAGCTGACTGGTCTCCTATTTTATGAGGTCTCAGGGACATAAAAGACCTCCACCTCATCTGCTCCTTTGCCAGTTGTGACTCTACCCTGCATACTTGGAAGTGGGCCTCAAAGTGCATTGCCAGCAAAATCACAGCATTGCCAACGATGTACAGCGTAGAAACAGCACATCACCATCTATGCGGAGCCCAGATCCTGTCCATCGCATACTCTGGGAACCATTGCTGTTTTTATGAGGATCAACCACTCCTCATTGCTGCCATTGCAAGGATGAACACTGGAGGGTCGCCTTTACAGCGAGCAATGTCGCTGATGCATCGCCGCTGTTGTGAGACTTGAACTTAAACCTCACTCTATCTGTGTGGACCACCAACAAAGCAGCACCTCCTCTGCATCCTGCATCTCATCTTTGATGATGACACAACCCAGGTATTTTTCGGCTGACCTAGTTTGAGCCCTGTAGCCAGCCCGTGCTCCATCATGTACAGCCTGATTTTGCAGTGGTCTTGCATGACTAGATATCCCTAATTGGCGCTTTTTGATTCTAAGCATTGTTTTACAGTTTTTCTATAAAAAATCATAACTCATGTTCTCCTTATTGGATTTTTGTTGTTTGGTCTTCATTAATTTATTAAATTGAGCTCAAATTTTTAACTAAGTGTGGTACCTTTTGTGTGTTTTTTTTTACACTATTTTACTGGTTGAAGTCTTGCACAAATACCTTACACATTACTTCTTTAGTTAAGCCTGACTGTTCTGTGCAAAGCTACCAGGGGGTGAGCACAGGTTAATTTATGGTGTGTTTGTGACTTATCCTAATTAGGATTATGGTTCCTGCTTGAACACAGTGCATAATTCTGCCTACCAGAAACCCCATTTGTAACATGGTGTGGTCTGGAAAGTGTTACAGCCCAAAGTGGCCTTTAGGCATGATTATGGAGGGGACAAATTAGCAGTTCCCTTGCAAAAAAAATTAGAATCACTGTAAGTCATTTCTATCTAAAACAGTAAATTAATGTACATTGCATTTAAATTCCTGGTTAGTAGACAACTGCACCTCTTGTCTAGAGAAAGGAAAGAGTACCCCAAATTAGTGGGACGCATCTTACTTTAGGGTATGAGCAGTCAAAATGCTGTAGGTTATATTACAACTAGCATGAAAAAACATTCCCATAAAAAGGAGGCAACACATTTTCACCTACCCACTTATTATATTTTTTTAAATGATAAGTTGAGATAGAGGTGCTTTCTACAGTCTAGAATTGTTAGCAACCTGTTACTCCTAGGCTAGCAAGGAACAAGAATCAGAAATAGAGAGTGAAGTATAGAGCCCCTCTACCTGTCCTGTATGATAGAGCTTTGAAGGACTGCTGAATATACTTGTTATATCAATCATCCAATAACTGGGGTCACATTTCAACATTGTGTTCGGAAGGCCATTTGTACTGGGGTTCCAATTGCCCGTGATCCCTTGATGTTCTCTTCCCCAGCTTTCACAGAAATATATATGTCACGTCACCCCTGGTGGCAATATAAAAGGCAGATGGAGACATTTTGAGGTTTTCAGCTTCAGCATATAGCTAGATACTGTCTTAAATCTTGCTTTCATCGTTGACACTATTCAGGGTGGCCATTAAAATAGCACAATCAACATCCTGAATAAAAATCCAGAAAATCTTCAAAGATTATGTAATTTCATCTACTGCTAATATTTTATGATGATTTAATCATACAGAGAGTAACATACGATAACCAATTTTGTTTCTTTGATCTTTATTTCTTGAGCAGATAAGATAGCAGTCAATCTATCAATCAGAGAAAGCTTCTAGAAACACACTTTCCTAAGCTTTCTTCCAATACAATTCTTAGTGGTTCTGTTGGTGCACAATGAATTACTGTGTTGCTATCACTTAATTTTCAGACACTGATGACACACAGATCATCTTCTCCTTATCATCTGGTCAAGACCATAATCCTGAGGCCTTGAACTCCTGCTTGTGCCAGGTTACCATGTGAATGAACAACAACTCACTCAAAAGTAATAGAGACAAGACTGAGGTACTGGTGTTGGGAAAGAACCTTGGGGCCTATATTATTGGCCAGACATCTTCGGTGCTCCTCCAGCACCATCCTTTAAGATTAAGAGCCCTAGCTTCCTGCTGAATGATAAATTGTCCATGAAGCCCCAGATGACAAATGTGGATGCCACATGTTTTGCCATTCAGAAATGGATGCAGACAATCATTTGCTTACTCCCAAACGCAGCTCAAAGGACGGTTATACAGGCACTCATTATGTTGAGACTAGACTACAGCAACATTCTTTATCTGGGGGCAGATAACACATCTATCAGACGGTTACAAGTAGTCTAGAACTCTGCTACAAGAATTGCATACATATTCCATCAGTGTACATGGAATAGCGGACAATCTGGGGATGCTCGTCAAAGTGCTAGAGTGTGCTCATGATGCCTACATCTTCAGTACTCCATTATCAGTGAGCACTTCCAGAATGGGAGATATGATAATGGCTGATTGGTCGGTAAGTACAACTGAAGTACATGACTGACCTAAGGACAGTGAAGGTTTTATGACAAAATAGCCATCCCTGTGTTTGGTTACTGAGAAAGTAAATATGTAGTAGGGGTGGGTCTCGCAGTTGCACCATACATCATAACACATGTGCAATGCAACCCTGCGAGTCACACATGGTAATAACTGCAAAGCCACTGTATATGACTTGAATTGTGGTAAGATTTGAGCAATGCAACACTTGGAAAAATGCAGTTGCAACACTGTGTGGGGGGAAGTGCTTTCATATCTGTTGTCTGTGTCTCCACATGTAACTCCCACGGTCATGAGGCATGTCATGTATCTAACACCAGCTAATCTGTAAAATATTTCAAAGCATTTGCCATCCCCAGGTCACGTGTGCCACGGAAGGTCAGCATAAACACTTGCCACCTATGTGTGGTACATTCTATGGAACACAGACATACACCATAAGGCCTTCAAGGATTCAGGCTGTGCAGGAAGGTAGCCTTTCATTCACAAAGTGCATCTCACAGATATTGCAGCCACACATTCACCATGTTGCAATTGGCCAACATGGTGTCTTTGTGCTACACAGCTCATTGTGTGCCAGTGCAGCTTTAAAACTCAGGTATGTGCTATATGGCCTAAAATACGTCATACACTGCCCTTACTTAGTGAGGAAATACAGTGCTGATAATTTACTAGTTGCATTGTACAGTGCAAGATTACTATATTTCTGTGCCCTTATGTACTGTCAACATAGCAGAGCCAATGCACTGCAATGAGACAATGATGTTCAACATTTACACTCACTCACTAATCTATCCATGGCAGTAGCTACTGAACAACAGTGACTACTTATGCCACATCCAAATCCAAATCTGTGTGAAAGAATGGGACCAAATCATCTGCACTGGAAAACTATTTTAAATTAAGACATGTAGTAGACCAGAAATGTCTGGATTAGTTTTAACCTAACCCAATACAGGTCTCAATGGTCTATTCACTCCCCATATCATGAAAGATTCACCATATTCATGCAATTTCCATGAAAAACTTTTTCGTAATTCTATCACACACACCAGTGTACTTGTAGGTGTAGTACAGTGTCAGTTATATCAAAAATGAAAGGGTATGTATGGCATCCAATGGCAGTGCAGGTCCCATATTGTGGGAACATAGCTTCCTTACGGTTCTGTTTCTCACTCTACCATGTCACATTTTAATTGTAACTATTACAGATTTCAGCTGGAATGAGTTGAAGATTGATGATGGACTGTGAGCAATCAAAAAGGGTTGCCACCTAGTACAAACTAAATTGTTTTTAATAATTTAACAATTTTTATGATTATTACCTCTTAGAATGTCAGTTCCTTTTCCTGACATGCGATCCCTCTGAGCGCTATCCTAACACTGGGGATGGTAAGCAAATGTTTGTTACGCTTCCACATGAGTGTTGCACCTTAATCACTATTTTGTCACATTTGCACTATGTTTGGGATTGCATCATTATACTTGTTAACTATTGTTAATTCTCCTTATTCACTTAGGGCAACCTTTTAGACGTAGCATAACTGATTATAAGTAAGTGACTGTTTTCCTTACCCCTAATAGGGTTCACATTAGCTTAGAGTTTGGAGAAGTTGTTTCCTTTGGTCCTGATGAAGCGTCATTGGATCCGGCTGGACCACCTAGACGCGAAACATGTAGACCCGAAGTCTAGAGATACCACAAAGGGTTTATCCTCTAGTACCTTTATTTGAGAGTAGGTGACCAATAATTAATCACCCTTACTCCAATTTTTGTTTTTAGTCTTGGTCTCCATCGGATCCACACTAATTAAATGTATGATTTCTTTGGCTCGATGGATAACCAATTTTAGCACTTTGTTCTCTCCATCTTTTGCTTGGGTACTTGCATTTGGGTACCTTTTCTAGTTGACTCGTATCTCAATTGCTACTATTTGAGCAAAACACGGTTAAGAGCCCCCCGTTGGGGAGCCCGTCAGGCATTGCAGCACCGGCTTGACGAGGAGCTTTCCCAATGATGAAGCCAGTCATCCAATGTGATGCATGAGTGTTCTCGCTCCTGTAGAATAAGGTTTGTTCTTTTGCTTTGGAACAGTGTACCTTTGTTTCATTAAATATCTATATTGGGAGGCTGTACACTGGACCAGTAATCTCCCGGTCCCCCCATCTTTTGATTTCCTTATATCTGGAAACTAGACACTAGGGAGAGTCCACTGAGATGTGACTTGTGTGGTTTCCCCAAAGTTTTCTTACCCAGAATACCCTGCAAAGGTGAAATGTTGAATAAAAACTCTATTTTTTCTCTCATTTCTGTCACACAAACTACAGAAATATGCTGGGATCCGCACAATTCCTACCACCCAGTGTTTCCCCATCTGTCCTTATAAAAACACTACCCCATTTGAGAGTCTGTACCAAGTGCCTATATCAGGAATGGATCACCCCAGGGTCAACAGTTGCCCTCATCTAAGGACTAACATTATCCATTGTGTGATCCATTCCTGGTACGGGCACTAGGCCTACCCACACAAGTGAGGTACCATTTTATCGGGAGACTTCGGAGGATGCTGAATGGAAGGAAATGTTTGGCTTCTTTCAGATTCCAGAACTTTCTATTACCCAAATGTAAGGAAAAAGTGTTTTTTTTTTGGCCAAATGTTGAGGTTTGCAAAGGGTTCTGGGTAACAGAACCTGGTGAGAGCCCCACAAGTCACCCCATTATGAATCCCCCCAGGTGTCTAGTTTTAATTTTTTTATATAGGTTTGCTAGTTTTCCCTAGCTGCTGGCTGAGCTAGAGGCCAAAATCCACAGCTAGGCACTTTACAAAAAACAGGTCAGTTTTCTTTGGGAAAATGTGATGTGTCCACGTTGTGTTTTGGGGAATTTCCTGTCGTGGGCACTAGGCCTACCTACACAAATGAGGTACCATTTTTATTGAGAGACTTGGGGGAATGCTGGGTGGAAGTAAGTTTGTGGCTCCTCTCAGATTCCAGAACTTTCTATTACTGGAATCTGAGGGAAAAGTGTTTTTTTTTTGCCAAAAAACATACAATTTAAATGTAAAAATTTAAAAATGTAAAAATTTAAAAATGTGATGTGTCCATGTTGCGTTGCCTGTCGCGGGCACTAGGCCTACCCACACAAGTGAGGTACCATTTTTATTGGGAGACTTGGGTGAACACAGTATAAAAGAACAAGTGTTATTGCCCCTTGTCTTTCTCTACATTTTTTCCTTCCAAATGTAAGACAGTGTGTAAAAAAGAAGTCTATTTGAGAAATGCCCTGTAATTCACAAGCTAGTATGGGGACCCCGGAATTCAGATATGTGCAAATAACCACTGCTTCTCAATACCTTATTTTGTGCCAATTCTGGAAATATAAAGGTTTCCTTGATAACTATTTTTCACTCTTTATATTTCACCAAATGAATTTCTGTATACCCCATATACATCGAAAAACCATAGCAAGGTGCAGCTCATTTATTGGCTCTGGGGACCTAGGATTCTTGATGAACCTACAAGCCCTATATATCCCCACAACCAGAAGAGGCCAGCAGACATAACGGTATATTGCTTTAAAAAATCTTCCATAACTGAAAAAAGTTATAGAAGAAAACATGGCCGGAAATGGCTCTTTTTTCACCTCAATGTCAATATATTTTTATTTTAGCTGTTACTTTCTGTAGGAAAACCTTGAAGGATCTACACAAATGACCCCTTGCTGAATTCAGAATTTTGTCTAAGTTTCAGAAATGTTTAGCTGTCCAGGATCCAGCATTGGTTTTACACCAATTTCTGTCACTAACTGGAAGGAGGTTGAAAGCAGAAAAAACTGTAAAAATGGTGTATGTCCAACACCGTAAACCCTTTGTTGATGACATTTTCAGGGAAAAAAAACACATGCTTTCTTCTGCAGCCCTTTTTCCCATTTCCCATTTTTCTGAAAAAAATGAAATTGTAACTGTATTTTGGCTAATTTCTTGGTCTACTCCGAGGGAACCCAGAAACTCTGGGTACCTTTAGAATCCCTAGGATGTTGGAAAAGAAGGACTCACATTTGGTGTGGATAGCTTATGTGGATGAAAAGTTATGAAGGCCTAAGCGCAAACTACCCCATACAGGCACAAAAGGGCTCAGCACTGGGGAGAGGGAGACCCAGCAGCTAAGGGGTTAAGGCAAAAGTTTCATATTAGGTCCTGAAGAATGCTGCAACAACCTCTGCTGAGTGTGACAGGCAGAAACATATTGACCTCCTTTGAGATTTGAAGGGACAGGCCTAACATCTCCCTATCCCGCCTTGGTTTTTAATCTTGACAGAGGGATGCACCAATGCAGATTAGCGTACTCTGTAGTTAGCTTTAACTCACTCTATTATTTTGTTTACACTCTGCCTCCCTCTTCACACCCTTCTCATCAATTCAAGTCTAGATTTCATGGTGCAAGGAGGTTTCCTATGATGAAGCATGCCACCCTCTGGATTTGTGAGTGATTTTGCCCTTTAAAGAATAACTTTCCTGCAACTAGGCTCATTATCCTACCACTTCTTACATTCTTCTTTTGTAGTTGTGTAATAGATATGGGAGCTCTATAGTGTTAAAATCTTTATTTTAGTGCACTAGAAGGAATGCCACTGTCTTAGATGTGCCACAATTTTAGGGTCTTTGTAAGACACATTTGCGCTTAAGAAGTTGTTGCAGTCATGAGTGTAATTTTTTTGTTTTCACACTAATGTGGCGTTAGGTAGGCATTTCTGACACCTTTTTTACAAAGTGGCACTATGATAGCATTGCACCACTTTGTAACCCTTTGCGCCACATTATGCCTGTGCCGGGGGTGTTCCAGCACAGGGAGACCCGAAAAAATGGCACAGTGAAATCTACAATATTTCACTGCATCATTTTTTCCATCATTTGTAACACCAGCACATTGCAGGTGTTAAAGTGACAGGCCCATAATAACCTATGGGCTTCTCTAGTGCTTTGCTGGACTAGCACCATAATTAATGGCACTAATCCAGCAAAACACCACAATGAATTCTGACGCTATTGTGCTAATGAGCGCCATGGTGTGCTGTATTGTGAATACAGCACTACCATGCTGACATTAGGGGGACTAAGGGCGGGGCAAGAAAAGTGGTGCATCAGGATTGATGCGCCCCTTTCTTGTAGATCTGGCCCTAAATGTCTAGAAAGTGAGCACTCTAAGTTGTTCAGTCAAAGGCCAAGCCTATATTTCATGCCTCATATCCATACATCAAAACTGAGAGCTGATTAGCTTAAAAGACATCAGGTACTGAGACTGCACTGAGATTTAGAGCTTATGCAGATGCTGTAAGGCAAAATCTAGGGTAGCACCTTTCATATAAAGCACCACGAAAAGGTATCACTAGGAAACTCTGCCTGATTCCCAATATTATACAAAAGTCTGCAACATTGCACATGCTCAGCCAATCAACCACCTTCTTCTTTGCATTAAACAACAAAATATTCCCTTGATTGCATGGGGCACTCAATGTTTTTTTTTGCAATATATATGCATGATGAAGAACCTTTCTTGCCAACTTATGACTATTTTTAAGGAAGTTATATAAGGACACTATGAAAACATTCAGAAAATTAGTGAAAAAGGCAGAGGTGCACTTTTTTAAATTGCCCTGGCAGCCAATGTTTCAAGAGAATTAAAAAAAATTGTGAAGTTAATTCTGGCCCCAGAAGTGTGGCAGGAAAGGTTTCATTCCATAGCTGAGCTTTGCAATGCTCTCTTCGACTTTGCACAATAAAATTGGCTCTATCTATGAGCCACTTAATAGAGACTGTACCCGGTCTACATCGGAGGGTTTGTCTAATCTACAGTCACAATACATGGGGTTCAATTTAAACCGATTGCTCTTCCTGAATCTTTTCTGGCATAACTGCAGATTGGGGTCCCTCTTGACCCATGAACCCCATGCAGTTTAAAAATGGGGATTTCTCAATTAATCCATGTATGAATTATCTTTTAAAATGTTCTTTGGATTCAGGCAGTGTCCCCTCCTTTGGAAATAAACTCGCCTCATTCCTTTACTTAAAAAAAACCTAGGGGCAGAATTACTAACAAAACATGCAATGCAACAGAGCAAGATAATTTGCTGCACTGTGCTGTGTAACAGGAAGAGGGCAAATATGCACCATCACCACTAGGATATGGCGGGTCTCTGCACTGGTACACTGAGTGCAGCCTAGCATGAATGAGGGCATCCTTGTGCCATGGTGCGAGGGTGCCTGTTTTACAGCCAGGATTGTTCTTGTGCCAAAAGGTACATCTCTGAGGCATTTTCATGTTTCTATGTGTGCTGCAGAATGCAGCACATGGATAAAGAGTTAAAGACAAGGAGAAATAAATATGTTTTCACCTTGTTGCGCCTCACCTGGGAAGGTGTAGCATTTCAATACATTCCCAGGTTTACCAACCTTAGTGAATCTGGCTATGCCCCAAAATCCATTGATGGATGTGTGGGAACACCCACTCGCCACCGAAGGACAAAGTAAACCAAAGCAGTGACTTGCATTGCCTTGCGTTACTCCAGTCACTAAGTCACACAGAGCCACGCAAGGTGCAAATGTGTGCCTTAGTAAATACCACTGAAGCCCTTGCATTGTCGTGGAAAGTCTTGAGTGGTGCAATGGCAATGCAAGGGCTTCATAAATCTAGCTCATAACGGGGATACAACGTCAGGCCCATCTCACTGTGCCCAGTGACTGCAAAGCTCGCGCCAAAGCTTATCAATAATAAATTGTCACATTTTTTGGAACAACTTAATCCATAGGATGCAATCCTGCTTTCATCTTTGTTGGACCTGACGTTCTCTGCAGGGTTACCCACAAATTTTTGACTTCATTCTCCACTTTTTGCTGAATTTGATTTTGACCTTAGGACCATTGCCATTTAGTACTGCTAACTAGTGCTAAAGTACTTGTGCTCACTCCCCCAAACATGGTAAAATCGGCTTACAACTGATTGGCATCTTTCATTTATTATATGTCCCTTGTAGAGTGATATATCATACAACAGGGCCTATAAATGAAGGCTGCAGCATGGCCGTGCAGCGGAATCGCACAGTGGGTACATCGCCGGTGTGCCAAAGGCAAGCCCGTCTGCTACTGGACCGTGCCCAGCGCCAGGACACCTTGTACTCCTACCCTCCACTGCTACTCCACAGACACGCTCCTGGCCCTCGACACCAGACACCAAGACTCCAGCTGCTGCACATATTCTCCACGCTCCACTGAAGGACCTTTCAGTTGCCACCACTGCCACTTCTCCTGCCTCACAGGACCACCTGCCCACACAGGACCCAACACCACTACCTCTCAGAAGACCACCATCAACCCAGAACCACTACACTGCATCTTGCTCAACGCCCACCTCCTCAGCAAACACACTATAGAAATCTAGGACACCGTCACCATCCTCACCAACACATCTCCTTCATCACTAAAACATATCTTAACACTGCCTTCAACTCCGACCCCCGATGGATACAAGATGATACACCTGGACCAGCCCCAACAAGCACAGTGGATGAATTGACAAATGACAACCCAACACCTGTCATGGAGCACATTATCTTCCTACTACTCATTGATGCCAAGACAACCATAAGAGGTACACTCGCATACAGACCACCAGCACCATGGGCAGCATTCTGCAATCCCATCAGCAACATCATCGCCCTCCTTGCTATCGACTCCCTCCACTACATGCTGCTTGGCAATCTCAACTTCTACATCGAAGACCCCAAGGACTCCAACTCCACATCCCTACTGGAGAACGTCAACAACATTGGACTCACTCAACTAGTCTCCATATCCACACACTGAGTTGGACACACCCTCAACACTACTGTCTCCTCTAGTGATACAATCAAATTCACCCACACCACAGAACTCTCCTGGACCGACCACACAATTGTCCACTTCACCATCTCCAAGACCCAGCACACCATCACCAAACAGTATCAAAGCGCCACGCACTGCAGCTGGGAAAAAGTAACTGAGAGCCAATGGATGCAGGCTCTCAGCACCACACCACCAGGAACATCAGCCAACTTCAACAATGCCATCCACAAGTCGCTCCTCTGAAACTGGCAAAAACCAACAGAACATCAAGACAAGCCAACTGGTACACCCCAGAGCTATGAACCACCAAACGTACCTGTCTTCTACTCGAGAAGCGATGGTGCATCTCCAAGGATCCCTCCGACAGAGCCACACACAAAACAGCACTCAACGACTACCACTGGTGCATCAAGGAGGCCAAAAGAATAGCCATCATGGACCACATTGATGTTGCAGCCAAACCAATAAAGGAACTCTTCAAATTCATCAAGGAATTCTCCAACCTGACTGCCACAGAAAACACAGTACACCCCTCCCAACAACTCTGTGACTCACTATCCGACTACTTCCACAGCAAGATTGCCAACATCTACAACAACTTTAACTCTCAACCCACCTCATTCAACCTTATCCAACCAGTGAACTCCAGCCTAGCCATAACTACCTGGTCCCCACTCAACATCCAGACCACTGCTACCATCATGGCACCCGCCGACCTCTGCCCCCACCATCTCTTCAATCTTGGATCGAATATATTAAGTACCGAACTCACCAACCTCCTCAATGCTTCCATCTCCACAGCAACCATCCCATATGGATGGAAGTATGCAGACATATGACCCCTCCTAAAGAAGACCTCAGTTGACTCCAGCGACCTCAAGAACTACCGGAGGATCTCCCTGCTCACATACTTAGTCAAAGTACTTGAGAAGTCCATCGACTGACAGGTCACTGTAGGAAGCTGGCCTGGTGTGTTCTGGGTACCTATTGTACTTACACCTTATACCAGGTATCCCCTCTTAGTGAAGTGTAGGCAGTGTCTAGAAGCCAGGCTCTCTAGAGGTAGCTGTGGATGAGCAGCCAAGGCTTATCTAGGAGACATGCAAAGCTCATACAATACCACTGTCACACAGCACTTACACACATGAAAGAAAATACTCAGTTGTACAAAAATAAAGGTAATTTTTTTGGGCACAGATTACCACAAATCACTAAATAGGTGACCCACCCTTAGGAGGTATGTAATACACTAAATATATACACTAGCAATCAGAAATAGGCACAGAAAAGGTCAGACAAAAGTGCAAACAGTAAGAACCAATAGTGACCCTAGGGTGAACACAAACAATACACTAAAAAAATTAAATGCGAACAAGGTACCCCCACCTACGTAAGTAAGTTGTGGAGAGGGAAGCTGGGGGTATCAGAAAACCACAAAGGTAAGTAACACAGTACCACGCAGCGACCAGGAATGCAGGAGTAAAACACTGGATTTTCCCCAAACCACCCAAAAGGAGGAAAAGAAGAAAAAGAAGACACCCAGTGAAAACTGCAAGAAAACCAGCAGTGGATTCCTGAAGAAAGAAGACCTGTGGCGAGAGGGGACCAAGTACAAGAGTCACAGTGGAGTCCAGGAGGAGGAGGAGATTATACCCACCCAGCTGTGGATGCAGGAGACGGTTCTGAAGAACAGGTCAGCACTGCAGCCCAGGAGTTGAAGAAGAGTTCCAGAACGGATGCAGAAGATGCCCCACGCTGGATGGAAGATTGCAGATGGGTGTCGTGCAGGATTTCCACCAACAAGCCTTGGCAAAGGCAAACTCGCAGTTAGTGGAAAAGAGGAGCTGCCGGGTACAATCCAAGCCCAGGAGGACTCAACCCAGCAGGGGAAGTCGCAAGGGACCATCAGCATCACAGAGAGTACACAGGAGTAGAGGCAGCACCCACAGGAGTCCCACAGGATAGGAACACAGGAGTCGCAGAATGAGCCCACGCAGCACTACAGAAGTGGATCCCATGCAGCAGGAGAATCACACAGGAGGCTGTACTTTACACGATGGAGTGCTGGGGCCCTGGAACTACACATCGCCTGAAGATCCCTTGGAGGAGATACAAACAAGCCTTGGCAGCTGCAAGAGACATGGTGTACAGGGGTACTGTCCTGTGTGGGAAGGCAAAGGCTTACCTCCACCAAAGTTGGACAGCTGGCAGAGAGGATGAAGAGGACTACTTCGGACCACCACTCTTGAAGCAGGATCCAAGCAGCTCAGCAGGAGAGGGAATCCATACAGCCTGCAGTTGCATGGAAGTGACTCCTTCACTCCAAGGATGATTCCTCTTTTTTGTGCAGGCTGAAGAGTTGCAGTCTTCTTAGGATGTAAAGCAAGGGAATTGTTGCAAAGCTGGCAGGAGCCCTGGAAACAATGTTGCTGAAGAGTCCTTTCTTCTTGGAAGCAGCTTGTCGGGTCCTGGAGGTTCCAGTCACAGTTCCCGAGGCCAGAATTCGAAGTGAAGGTTGCAGAGCAGCACTGCTGAAATCTTGCAGGCCAAATCTGGGGACCCATCCAAGAGAGAGACCCTAAATACCCTAAATTACCTAACCAGGTAAGCACATATCAGGAGGGGGCTCTGACGTCACCTGCCTGACCTGGCCACACAGATGCTCCCAGAGTTCCCTGCCAACCTTAGATGGAGGAACCCAGGGACCCTCTGGAGGAGCTCTGGGCACCACCCCTGGGGTGTGCTGGACAGGGGAGTGGTCACTGTCCTTTCCATTGTCCAGTTTTGTGCCAGAGCAGGGACCGGTGTGGACTGGTTTATGCACGGAGGGCACCAAATGTGCCCTTCAAAGCAAACCAGTGGCTTGGGGAGGCTACCCCTCCCAAGCAAGTCACACCTATTTCCAAAGGGAGAGGGTGTTACCCCCCTCTCCCAAAGGAAATCCTTTGTTCTGCCTTCCTGGGCTTGATCAGATCAAGCAGAATGGAGGGCAGAAACCTGTCTGAGGGGTGGCAGCAGCTGGTCTGCACGGAAAAACCCTGTAAGACTGGTGGTAGCAATGCTGGAGGTCCTCTAAGGAGCCCCCAGAGTGCATGGAATCATACTTCCAAAACTTGCAACAAGATTGGGGTATGATTCCGACATGTTTGACACCAAACAGGCCCAGGTTTGGAGTTACCATTATTTAGCTGGACAGAGGTAGTGGCCTATGTCCAGTACATATATAAAATGGCATACTACACTCACGAAGTCCAGTAAAATGGGTCTGGAGTTCATGGGGGCACCTCTGCTAGTGCAGGGATGCACTTACACACAGGTACCTGCACCTTGCCCTCTGGGCTGAGAGGGCCTACCATAGGGGTGACTTACAGTGACCTGTAGTCAAACCGGGTGCATGCACTCAGTTCAAGCAGACTGCAATGGCAGGCCTGCAGAACCCTTTGCATGGACTCCCTATGGGTGGCAGAATATCTGCTGCAGCCCATAGGGATTCCCTGGAACCACAATGGCTTGGGTACCTAGGTACCATATGCTAGGGACGTACTTGGGGGGACCAGTATGCCAATTATGGGATGAAAAAGGTACAATTTAGAGGAGAGAGCAAAACTACTGGGGTCCTGGTTAGCAGGAACCCAGTAGCTAATGGGGGTAACCATGCCAAGAAAGAGGGCACTTGCCTACACTCTCCAACTACCTAGAACGAAACCACAAACATCCATGCCAACCATACCACTGAGATCATGCTCATTGCCACATCAGCTGACATCAGAACTCTCCTCAACCAGAGGGAAACAGTAGCTTTGATGCTCCTTGACCTGTCTGCAGCTTTCAACACCATCGCACACCATATCCTCATCAACAGACTCCACAACAAGCCCTCAAGTGGATAACCTCATTCCTCTCAGGACGCATCCAGAGCATCCACCTACCTCCCTTCACCTTCGTTCCCAAGAACATCATATGCGGCATGCCCCAAGGATCATCACTCAGCCCCACACTGTTCAATATCTACATGCCCCACCTTGAAGACATCTTCAGAACCTACAAACTCCACATCATCTCCTATGCCAACGACACTAAGCTCACCCTCTCGCTCACCAAGACCCCTCTAACACCAAATCCAACTTCCACAAAGGTTGACTGATGTAGCCGACTGGATGAGAAACAGCTGCCTCAAATTGAACTCTGACAAAACTGAGGTATTGATCTTTGGAAAGAACACCTCCACTTGGGACCATGGCTGGTGGTTAAAAGAACTCGGGTCCACTCCCACATCAACTGACCATGCTCGCAACCTCGGCGAATGTTGGACAGCCAACTGACCATGAAACAACAAGTCAACCCAGTTGCCTCCTGCTGTTTCCTCCACCTTCCGCATGCTCTACGAGATGGATCCCAGTTAAACACCAGAAAGTTTGTCGCACAAGCTCTCGTCACCAGCTGCCTCGACTACTGCAACGTGCTCTACACTGGTATCACCTCCCAGCTCCTCAGAAGACTCTAGACAATACAGAATGTGGCAGCCAGACTCATCCTGGACCTCCCCAAGCGTACCCACATCACTTCTCACCTCAGGAAACTTCACTGGCTCCCTGTCCAGAAATGGTACCAGTTCAAGATGCTCACACATGCCCACAAACTAGGACCTCCCTACATCAACCACCAGCTCAAAGAGACACCTGCGCTCCACTTCACTCTCCCTTGAACATGTCTCCGGCATCCATCGCACCAGCGGCGGGGACAGAACATTCTCCTACATTGCAGCCAAAGCCTGGAATGACCTCCCCCTCCACATCTGAACAGCACTCTCCCTGGCAGACTTCAGAAAGCAAATCAAGACCTGGCAATTCGACACAGTCGCAGTAACCTCAGCGCCCATATACACCTAGGGGTGATAGTGCTGCACATCAAAAAATACTGAATAATAAATTAAATGCTCAAAGAAAGCCTTCAGTACTTTACTGCCGCCCAGAAAAGTAGCCCCTTAAAACCTGTCCTGGGCCTGCCATTGCAGCCTGGATGCAAGTTTAAACTGCCAATTCAACTTGGCAACATAACCCCCTTGCCTAGCCTAAAACTCTCCTTTTATTGCATATAAATCACCCCTAAAGTAACCAATAGGTAACCCATAGGGCAGGGTGCATGTAATTAAAAGGATGGACATGTACTTTTTTACATGTCCTGTTGCGAAAAAATCCTACATTTGTTTTAACTTTTTGAGGCCTACCTGTCCCAGAGGATAACATTGGGTTGCCTATTAGAAGTGCTAATCTTTCATTAGAAACAGATAAGAATTTCATGTTTGGTATCTATGCAATTGTTTTTTTTTTTTAAACTCTTTAATGGAAAGCAGGATTTTAAACTACATTTTTTAAAATGCCAGTTTTAGAAGGTTGGAATTTTCCTGTCCTTTGCAGTTTGGTGCCTGTCCTAGGTCACATGTCTGGGTGTAGCTGGCAGTGGACTTTTCTATTTCCCCTAGACAGTCACAAAATAGACGGATTAGGTGTGCCTTAATGGACCTGCAACTGGCAGAATGGGGGGAGGAGCTGGGCACAGCATCATTTGCAAATGAATAGGCTTTGCTCTGCCTACACACAAAGGTTGCGCCACCACTGCATTGTCCCTGCAGACAGCTTGGACCCAGAGCAGGGGAGTCAGGAAACTTCAGGGACTTCAAAGAGAATCTTCCAGAAATGTCCCCTACTTCAAAGAAAGCACCATCTATAAAAAGGGGAACCTCAGACCCACCCTTTAGTTCACGTTCTGGTCCGGTGGAGGTTCTCTTAGAGGTCTGCCTGGACTTCTTTGTACTCCACAAGACTGTTTAGCTGCTTACCTTCAACCCTCAGAGGCCTGCATGGCTGTTTGAGCCCCACTTCATCACCTGAACCCAGGATTACCAGAGTGACTCCAAGGACTAGCTTGCTGTACTCCTGGTTGAGCCTCTTGGACAGAAAAAGCTCCCACCAACTTGAACTCGCACCTGGGTCCAGCATCAGTGAATCCTGAAATCCCAAGTGCCCTCCTGTCCTGGACCCTTGCTTCTGATGTTAAAGTTGCCTAAAATACAAAACGTGGTACTTGGAAAATATTTGGCTAAAAACTGCTCTGAGAATCGAGGGAAAACCAGGACCAACCTGCTTGTCTATCTGTCGAAGATCCATCACCAGTCAAAGTCAAAGTCAAAAGGAACTTTATTTCGGCTACAAGAGCCATAAAAGCACTTAGCAGCAATAAATACAAATAAATACACAATTTAATAAATGTAACGATACATATGATGATAAAATAGACTAAGGATAAAATACACTCACACAGTGTGATGGATAAGTCTTGTTGGAACCATTAAACAGATAAACATTTCCCTCTAACAATCCAACTAGCTCCGAGGAACTTGGCAACGGTGATCACTGGCGTTGGCCTAGTGTCTGATCCGAGGATTTGCAGGGCTATTTCAGATCTGTGGACTCCCAGCAGTCTGCATGCCGGGGCCAGCCATTTCCTATGTGAGGCGGTGTACGCGGGGCAGGCAAATAGGACATGAGGGAGGTTCTCAATGAGGGCTTTGCAGGCTGGACAAGCGGTTGATTCTTTGTATGACCAGTGGCTGGTTAAAAGTCATAGTGGCAGCGTTCCAATGCGGAACTGAAAGTACTGTTTCCTTTCCCTTGGGACCGTGAATATGTCCCAAAAAGCCTCATACTTACATGTCTCTTTTAGGTTGACAAAGTAACAAGATAATGTAGTATGAAGTGCAGCCCCCTAGATCTTCGTGATCAACCATGTGCCAATACAATTTCTTTAGTTCGCTTTTTGAGGGAAAGGAGGAGGTGGTTGGTGAATCCCAGAGTTCTCTGAGCCTGAGTGAGTAAAGTGACCCCTTGATGTATCGTAGCCAGGGATGCTGTGAAGATGATCAGCTTTTAAAATAACCTGCAGGGCTGCAGTAAAGGTTTCGAGCTCTGAGGTAGTTCAGAGACGCCGCCAGTACAGAAGAGGGTGTAGGCGGGCTTTATGACCGATGCGTTTTTTACCAAGATCCTTAAAAAGGGGGAACAGTGGAGTGCTTGGCGGAAGGGACACAAGGTTTCTTAGGAAGTTGTTTTCAGGGATGGTTATGTCTTGGATTTTGGCGTAACCCTATAGTTCAGCCCCGTAAAGTGCTGAGGTCACAGTCTGGGCTTCGTATATCTGGATTGCTGGGCGAATTGGTTTTGTGTGTGAGAGGTGAAAGTCTTTTAATAGTACCCCTGTTGTTTGCTTTAGTTTTAAAGCTTGCTTTCCTATGTGTGATTTCCAAGACATGTTGTCAGTCAATGCTATACCCAGGTAGCTGAAAGTGCCCACCTTCCCAAGTGTGGTGCCCTCTAGTGTAAACTTCCCTCTAAAAGATCTATGGGGATTAAGGGTCACTAGTTTCTTTTTTAATTCTTGTATGGATTGAGTGTGCTGTGAATTTATGTGAGTTGAGTGTGTGTTTGCGGCTACTAGCCCATCCACCCTGGTACCTGGGTTGAGGTCATCATGTGGGTCTAGGGCATTAATTAACGGGCTAAAGCGGTTGCTACACTGGATGGCTTCGTTAGAGCCCAGTGGTGGCTCATTCACTGGAGATGGAGCAGCGTGGGTGATAACATTCCTGCCCTCTCCCTGCCCTGTAGTGGCTGTGTCCTGTTGTCCACATTTTACAAAAATCGCAGCAATTTTCTTTGGGCCAGCCCTCCTTTTGGTTGGGGAGCTCTCCCCCCCCCAGGACCATTGAAGTTATTTCCCTGAGGAGTAGTTAAAATTCCTTCACATTCACCAATAAGAGTGTCAATTCTGTCCATAACGCAGTTAATAGCTGCATGCTTTTGCCTTTTCCGCTTAGCTTTTAGCACTGTCCCTGCCCCAGCCTCTATTGCTTTCCGTTTACCCATCTGGGACTGTGATTGGTGATAAAATATTCTTGAGAGTATCATTATAACGATGCAACCTACAGAGTGGCACAGTATTAGCATCAACACATAAAGCTAAGGTCAATGATGCCTACTTGAATGGTCAATGTTAGGGGGGTGGCCCAGTCTAGCCTCTTCCGGCCTCCAACGGGCGTGGACGGGTCCGCCCTTGGTCCGGGATTGGCCCGGGCACGTCCCGCGCAGCAAAGTGCCCCCACGCGCTTTATAGCGCTCGTTGGTGTCAAGTGGGTGCAGGTGAAAGTGGCCGCCTCCTGGGGCCTCAAAGCAGTTTGGGATATGTAGTCCCTCTCAAGTCTTTAGCGCGTCCCGTGCAGCGAAGTGCCCCCACACGCTTCATAGCGCTCGTTGGTGTCAAGTGGGTGCAGGTGAAAGTGGCCGCCTCCTGGGGCCTCAAAGCAGCTTGGGATATGTAGTCCCTCTCAAGTCTTTAGCACGTCACATTAGCAGTCACTCTGACTTTGAAGTAGCTCTCACTACATTCATTTCCTCAGCAGAAAACTCTTTTCAGCGGTCCGTCACCAAATGGCTATCCAGCCTCATGGAAGGTTCATCAGCTACAGCCTCCTAGCTCATCCCACTGGAGATTTTTGACTTCCAAAAAAGAGACTAAACCTAAATGTAGAAATCTTCACTGTGATTTTGTCCAGAGGCTCCCTGACGACAACACTCCCTCCTCAGACACTGCTGACAGCATTACCTCATTGAACTTTCAAAAGTCCGAACGTGAGTTCCGACAAGGCCCAATCTACTTCTTGCATACTAACCCGCACTCCATTGCAATCAGCCCTATTTTTCGACTTTGACCGGGTCTTGCACGAGTAGATGTCCGTAGTTGGCTCTTTGAGCTTTTACACACTAGATTTTACCTTAAGCTTTAAAAATTCATAACTCCTGTTCTACTGATTGAATTTTTATTCTTTTGGGGGTCAAATAATTTGTTAAAATTTATTCAGTTTTTTCCAAAGTGGAATAGGATTTTTCTAGTGTTGTGTTTTCACTTTATTACTGTTTGTGTGCTGCATAAATAATTTACACATTGCCTCTAAGTTAAGCCTGGCTGATTTTTGTACCAAGCTGCCAAGGTCTAAGCACAGGTTAATTTAGTGACTTTTGTGGTTCACCCTAACAGGGATTGTGGCTGTTGCTTTAACAGGAATGAGCCCTCATTCCACCAACAGCCCCATTTCTCATAACTCTGGATTTAGTACAGAATCTGCCCTATTGTAAGTGGCTGAGTTTATCAAGATTAATCTTGACCAGGCAGCGGGTGTGGTCCTATATGATTTTTCCATAGCTTTCCATACAGTGGCTCACCCCTTCCTTCTTAAACATGTAAGCAGGAAGGGGATTGAAGCCAGAGCAATGGCTAGAATGTTTTCTGCCCAAAAGAACCCACAATGTTCACCTGCTCCCTTTTTCCTCGGTCTTGAAACCTATTAGACATGTTGCCCCCCCCATTATTTATGTCTATGTGGATGCTCTTGCACAGCTCATGGAGGCCTAGAATTTAAAGGTAACTTCTTATGAAAATGATATCCAACTGACACACTCCTCTCACAGAACAAAGTGGTATATTCTCGAGAACGTCAAAGACTGTCTTGTTGAAACAGAGTGGATGAAAAGGAGTTGCTTAGAACTGAACTTCGATTAATTAGAGATTGTGTTCTTTGTGGGAAATACCTCCCCTTGGCCATATAGTTGGTGGCAGTCAGAAATGGAATCCCATCCCTGTCTCACATATGTTGCTAAAAAATTGGGGTTTATATTTAATAAATACTTTCTATTTTTACCCCAAATTCAAACTGTGGCATCCTCCTGCTTTCCCGTTTTGAGATCCGTGAGGAACATACTAAATTTGGTTTCACATGACACCAGAAAGAATGATTGTAAATTCCATGGCTACAGCCAGGCTAGATCACTCGAATACACTATATTTAGAGATTTTTGAGTATAGTGTGCATAATTTACTGCAGGTACAACAATCTGGGGTATGTTTAAATTCTGTTTGAGCCGGATTTGCGTATTTGTTTTTTACGTAACTCCATTGCAAACTTAACTCCATATTTATATTTTGGCACTAGACATGTCTAGCCCAAAATATTGGTTTTAAAGTAATTTTTTGCCTGCTGAAAACTACCTTGGTCAATGAGATGCAAGGTAGGCGTTCCCGGGCAAAAAATGACTCTAAGGCCCTAGTGCCTCATTTATCCTCCCGTGAAAAAATCACACACGGGGGGGGGGCAATTGGGGTCACAAAATGGTGAAAAGCTTGCTTTGCACCATTTTTTAACGCCTTGGTCAGGGCAGGCGTTAGGCGACCTGTGGGCCTATTTCCATGGTGGAACACCATGGAAAAAGCCCACAGGTGCCCTCCCCAGGCTCCAGGGACACAGCCCACCCACACCACCCTGAAATGGGCCATCCTACATGGCACTGGGTGCAATGGCCATGCCCAGGGGACCCTGGTCCCCTGTGCTGGCCATTGGGGTAGTAGGCATGACTCCTGTCTTTTCTAAGATAAGATCCATGTAGTATGGATAGTTTTGTGTCAGAAAATGACTCTAGGCAGGTTAGAGTAATGTTTTTGACTCAAACCTGCCTAACGTCATTTTTGGTGCAAAACTCGCTTCTTCCATACCGCCAGCCCCACCCGACTAACGTCATTTTTTTACACTAGCCTACCCTTTGCACAGGCTTGCACCATTCCATAAATATGGTGTCCGTCTGGTGCACAGAAATGGTGCAAGCCGGTGCTAAACATTTTGGTGCAAAACTGCGTTAGTACAGTTTTGCACCAAAAGGTAGAAATCAGGGCCTCTGTCTCCAGTGCTTCATTTGTAAAAAATGAACAGCCAGGACCCTTCTTAGGAGGCCACAGCAGATTGCACCGCCCATTGCCCCTGCCAGCGCTGCAAAGGCAGTACCAACACAAGTACTAACGATCACACTCCTATAAGCGATAAAATTCAGACTATTCTATGCCACCCAAATTATAACAATGGTTTGTGAGGCAGGTACTAGTAATTTGTATTGCATAATGAATTAAAAATCAATTGTTGTGCTGATTTCAAAATTAGACAGACAGAACTGCCGTTTGTCATAGTTAAGTGTCAGTGCCGAACACCAGAAACACCTGGGTCAAATTAAGCACTTTCCCTGTCATCCCCTTATCTGAAAAAACTTCCCTGGTTGCTTGTAGTGAACCATTCATTTCAAGGGTCTAGTTTTAACTCATAAAGCTTTTTTCCAACAGAGTCCTATCTATTTGAGAGACAGACTGGTGCATTACCAACCAAACTCAATGCTTTTGAGCAGTTTTTCCTTACAGGTTCCTATAATAATTAGTGCCAGAAAAGGAAGAAGCTCATTCTCCTATTTAGCATCAATGTTCTGGAACAATCTTCCCACATCTGTTAAGGAAAATGTCCTTTAAGCAAACTTAAAATAAATGTTGTAAACCTTTTCTATTATGTAATTTATGCAGTGGACAGATTATTTGATCCCTATCTTCAACGCTGGGACACCTCTTCTGAAATGCTCTCTTCATTCATTCATTCATACCAAACGTCTGCCATCTTGAGGCTGAAAAAGCAGAGCCTTTGTTTGAAGGAATCCTCCTTGTGACCTGTTCTGTATGTATAAGCTTTACCTATACCCAGGTACCCGGGACTCTCAAGACTGCTTTAATTGCTTTCAGCAATGGTTTTGAGATGCCCCAAGACATCATCTAAATCCACAAGAGCCTCTGCACACCAACATAGGAGGTGGCTCAATCTTCAAAAAACAAGGTAAACATGTGTGCTTCAAATTAGTAGACCACTTGTGGCTCGAACCTGGTAGTACCAACGTGTTGTCATTTGTATTACTATTCGGATAAAAACCCTTCTGATAAAAAGGGGAAAGCAAGTTTTTCATCTACCCACTGAAGGTGTTCTTGAATTAATAACTTGCAGTAGAGCTTAGCTACAACAGCATAGAATGGCCATCAAGCTAAAACTCCTGTGCTCTGGTGGATTGGCCTTCATAAAAAGTGTGGACCATAGTGCCTCTTAAGTCATTCAGAATAATAGAGGTTTGAGGGTCTACAGATACACTGGGTTCAGAAACGTCACCTAAAACTGGGGTGCAAAGTTCATGAGGACCTTTTGTCACATTGTTCCTCTTTCCCTTTCTATCCTTTTTCATCTATTTTCACATGGAAAATATGCCACATCAGTATCAATGACACTTTAAGAATGTGATGAAGATTATGTGAGCTGCTAACTGTTTTAAGAAAATTGGATAGTGTTCACAATTTGAGGTGTTCCTTTACCCAAATCAATGACTTTCAAAAATCCAAATATCTGCAAATTGTGGGATTTTCAAATATGATGGCTTTCTCTAGTTCATCTACAAAACAAATATAGTTGTACTTTTTTAGTGCAATGGCTTATTAAGTTATGTTCTGTAATGTTCTGTTATGGAATGTTACTTTGTGTTATACTATGTTGATTTGTATAGCACACTAATCATCCAAGAGGGTGATTAGACCTGTTGCACTCCTGCATTTCGAGCAACAACATATTTTTCTTCCTAAAAGCTTTAAAGTCTCACACTGCTTCTCATTGTTGTACTCACAGAATATATCTCTAGTCCACCTCAATTCGACCATGCAGTATTTATTTTGAGTACTGAAAACAACCAACATCTACCAATGCATGCCAGTGCTGCCACAACCTGCTCACAAATGTCCTGCACTGTGATCTACCCAGGTCTACCAATATTCTTAATTCTGAACCAATCAATCAATAATTTAGTATTTGTAAAGCACGACTTATCTCACATGAAGGTATCTAGGCGCTGGGCTAAGGGTCTCAGTCAAAAAGCCATGTCTTGAGTTCATTCTTGAAGTCTGCCAGTGAAGGTGATGTACAAAGGTGGAGGGTAAGGGCATTCCAGGATTTTGCGGCGAGATGGGAGAAGGATCATCCTCCTGTTTGGCAATGTCAGATGTGAGGTGTCTGGGCGAGGTGAGCAGAGCAGGGTTTTCTGGAAGGCTAGTGGAATTTTAGTCAGTGATTCATGTAGGCTGGTCCTTGGTCATGGAGGGCTTTGTATGTATCCATCAGAAGCTTGAAATGACATCTCTTGTGGATGGGGAGCCAGTGGAGTTTTCTCAGGTGGTGTGAGATGTGGGCTCTTTTGGGGAGGTTTTGGATCAATCTGGCCGCAGCGTTTTGGATTGTCTGGAGTCTTTTCATGAGTGTGCCAGCGGCACCTCCATGGAGTGTATTGCCATAGTCCGGATGGCTGGTGATGAGTGTCTGCATCTCAGTTTTTTTGGTGTCTGAGGGTAGCTATTTGAAAATCCTGCTGAGGGTGCTGAGAGTGTGGAAGCAGGCTGAGGAGACAGCGTTGTCTGTTTCTTTTTCATTGATAGTTCACTGTCTAGGATGATGCCGAGGGTGCAGGCATGATCTGTCAGGGTGGGTCCAAGTTCTGAAGGCCACGAGGAGTCATTCCAGATGGAGGTGTGGCTGTTGAAGATCTGTACTTTGGCTTTGTCTGTGTTGAGCTTCAGACAGTTGCTCTTCATCCAAGCTGAGATGTTCCTCATTGAGTTCTGAAAGTTGTTTTTCATGGTGGTAGGGTCTGTTGAGAATGAGAGGATGAGCTTGGTGTTGTGGGCTCTGACGATGTCTGCTAGTGGCATCATGAAGATGTCAAAGAGGATGGCACTGATGGATGAGCTTTGTGGGATGCCACAGCTGGTGCGCTTTGGCTGAAAGGTCACTGGCGGGAGATGGACCTTTTGTGTGCCCTAGGCCTGGGCGGGGTACGCGGAATTCCGTGAAGTGACCAAAAATCTCTGCTGCGCTATGCAGAGTTCCGCAAAGCGGCAGATTGTGTTACGTTGCGCAATTCGCACTGATTTTTAGCACCAGGTATTTGTCCCACACTGTAAATTCAGTGCGAATGGCACCATGAGCAGCACAAAAGGGCACTGTTTCTTTTCTGCCGCTCGGGTAGATTTTCTATTCAAGCTGTAGCTTCCTCAATGAGAATAGAAGGTTTCTCAATGCAAGTGGTAGTGACCATCTGTGAGAAATCTTGCCAGGAGGTGCTCTGGAGTAAGAATTTCCTCGCTGGCTAACTTAACCTTGGTGAGTGTGAGTAAGGAAAAAACTTTGCTATGCATAGTTGTTCAGCACTGCATGCTCTAAGTGGAACGGGAAAAACTCAGCAAACTCTGCGAGTAAAGTGGATTTCATTGCCCACCCCTATTGTGGGCCGTGAGAGGAAGGATGCCATCCACCAAAGGTCATCATCTTTGATTGCGCACTGATACAGTCAGTTGATGAGTGTTTGGTGGGAGACGGTGTCTATGGCAGTGCAGATGTCGAGATGGGTTAGGGTGGCAGATTTTCCTCTGTCGAGTACGGTGAGGTTGTATTCCTCTGCTGAGATCAGGGCTCTTTTGGTGCTATGGTTAGCTCTGAATACTGATTGGGAGGTGTCTAGCAGTTTGTACGTTTCCAGGTGTTCGGTGAGTTGGTGGTTAATATGTTTCTCTCGGACTTTGGCAGGAACCGGAAGTAGCAAAATGCGTTGATAGGTCTGTAGGTTGTTGGGATCTGCAGAAGGTCTCTTAAGGAGGAGTCAGACTTCTGTGTGTTTCCAGGCATGGGCGAAAGTGGATGTGGTGATGGATGTGTTGAGAATGATGGTAAGCTGGTCGCAGATCTCGTCGCTTCTGAGGCTGAAGAATTGATGGGGTCAGAGGTGGTGTGTGCTCCTGAGTGGACTGAGTTATTTAAGACTCTGGTGTTTGCGCTGTTGAGCTGTTCCCATGTGGCGAGTGGGTGGTTAACTGCTGTCACTGTGAAGTTTGGGATGCTGAGGATGTCGGTGTGTTAGGGCTCGAAGTTTCTGTAGATGGTGGCTAGCTTGTTGTGGAAGTGGTCTGCGAGAGCATCGCAGAGTTCTTGTGAGGATGGGATTTTGTTTTCTGTGGCTGAAGGGCAGGTGAACTCTCTGACAACGGCAAAAAGTTCCTTGGTTTGGTTGCTGCTGGCCTCTATGTGGTGTGTCAAGGCCTTCTTCTTCGCTGCTTTGAGAAGATGGTGGTAATTGTTGATGGCAGACTTGAAGGTGGCTAGATAACTGTCTTTTTTTGCTGGAGTACCACTTACTTTCAAGTTGTTTGCATGTGTGTTTAGCTGCACTGAGTCCTGGGGAGTACCAGCTGGCTCACTTGGTGGGTCCGTTCGTTCTGGCTGGTTTGGTGGGGGTGACTTGGTTGGCAGCGCTGGTAATCCAGGTGCTGAAATTCTCTATAACTTGGTGGAGGTTGGAGAAGATGTGCTTGGAGAGGCTGAGGGCATCTGTCCATTGGTGTTTGTAACCTTGGTCCAGCTGTGGAGAGGGGCGATGAAGTCGTTAAAGGTGGTGCCGGGGATCCGGTGATGGTGAAGTGTACAATGGAGTGATCGAACCAGGTAAGTTCTGAGTTGTGACTGCATCTGATTCTGTTGCTGGACACAAGGATGGGGTCTACTATATGTCCAGCTCTGTGTGTGGGGTCAGAAACCAACTGTATGTTGTCCATACGTTCCAGGAGGTGGGTAGAGTAGGGTACTGTGAGGTCGTCCAGTTGAAAATTGAGGTCTTCCAAGAGTTCAGATTCTAAGGTTATGGTGTAGGAGGCTGGCCTGGTGTGTAGTGGGTACCTATGGTACTTACACCTCATACCAGGTCCAGTTATCCCTTATTAATGAAATGTAGGCAGTGTCTAGAAGCCAGGCTCTCCAGAGGTACCTGTAGCTGAGCAGTCAAGGCTTATCTAGAAGACATGCAAAGCTCATGCAATACCATTGTAGTCACACAGTTCTCACACACATGAGAGAAAATACTCAGTGTTACAAAAATAAAGGTACTTTATTTAAGTGACACAAATGCCAAAAATACCATAGAGACACTAGTATGCAAAAACAGGTGTAAAAACTGTTAGAAAACAGTGCAAACAGTGAAAATCACATTAGTTAGAAATGGGCATAGGGGGAACACAAACCATATACTAAGAAATTTTAATGCAAATGTCAGTTTCACACCTAGACTACTGTAGTGTGTAGTGGGGAGCTGGGTGTACTAGAACACCCCAACAGTAAGTACTAGAACCCACCCCAGTGCCCAGGAAAGCAGGAGTAAAACACTGTAACTTTCCCAGAACACACAGAGAAACGAGAAAGATGATTATGCAAGAATCAGAAGAGACTGCAGGACATCAACAGTGGATTCCTGAACCTGAAGACCTATGAAAGAAGGGGACCAAATCCAAGAAATGCATGAGTCCAGGGAGAACAGGAGCCCCTGTTAACCCAGATGAAGGTGCAAAAGAAGAACCACCGGTGACCAAGAACAGTCAGTATTGCACCCAAGAAGACGGGTTCATGGTTGGTGCAACTGATGTTCCACGCCGGATGGAGGATTGCAGTCTGGTTTGCGCCGCTGGGGTCCTCCAACAAGCCTTGGCACATGAAAAGCTCGCGGTTGGGGAAAATGGTATTGCCCGGGACCAGGCAGAACCAGGTGGACTCTACCCAGAAGGGGGAGCTAGAGGAGCCTCTCAGCCACAGAAGACCAGACAGCGCGCACAGGAGTCCCACAGCACAAAGGAGGTGCAAAGGAGGCCCATGCAGCACTACAACAAAGGCTCCCACACCGCTGGAGAACCACTCAGGAAGATTTGCGTAGCAGGATAGGGTGCTGGGGGCCGTAGCTGCACGATGCACAAAGAACTTCGTGGAAGGATGCCAACAAGCCTTGCACGCGGTGCACGGGGGGACTGTCTTGTATGAGGAGGCAAACTCTTACCTCCACGAAAGTTGGACATTAGGACATCAGGACCATGGTGAACACTTCAGTCTGCCTCCCATGCTGCAGGATCCATGCAGCTCAGCAAGAAAGGGGATCCATGCAGCCGGTCGACGTTGCAGTAAGCGCCTACAGAAGCAGGAGAGTGACTCCTTCACCCCAAGGGAGATTCCTTCGCTCTTCTGGTGCAGGCTGAAGACAGGCTGTCCTCAGAGGTTGCACGACTGGGAAACAGTTGCAGTTACTGGCATGAGCTAAAGATACAATGTTGCAGAAGGCATCTTGCTTCTTTGTTGCAGTTTGTGGAGTTCCTGGGGGGTCCAGATGCAGTTTCTTTGGTGAGAAGTTGACGTGGAGGATGCAGAGGATTCCTGCTGGAGTCTTGCAATCCGAATCTGAAGAACCACCCAAAGGAGAGACCCTAAATAGCCCTGAAAGGGGGATTGGTCAGCTAAACAGGTAAGCACCTATCTGGGGAGGGCACTGACGTGACCTGCTGGCACTGGCCACTCAGATGCTCCCATAGTTCCCTGCCAACTTGGAATCCGAATGGCAAAACCCAGGGACCCTCTGGAGGAGCTCTGAGCACTACCCCTGCGGTGGTGATGGGCAGGGGAGTGGTCACTCCCCTTTTCTTTATCCAGTTTCGTGCCAGAGCATGCTGTGGGGGTTCCTGGACCTGTGTAGACTGGATTATGCAAGGAGGGTACCAAATGTGCCCTTCAAGCATTTCCAGTGGCTTGAGGAGGCTATCCCTCCCAAGCCTGTAACACCTATTTCCAAAGGGAGAAGGTGTAGCATCCCTCTCCAAAAGCAACTCCTTTGTTCTGCCTTCCTGGGCTTGAGTTGCAACAGGAGGGCAGAAACCTGTCTGTGGTGTGGCAGCAGCTGGGGCTGCCTGGAAAACCTCAGAAGGCTAGTATTGCAGTATTGGGGGGCCACTGTGGAGCCCCCAGAGGGCATGGATTTCTAAAATCAATACTGGAATCAGTATTGGGGTACAATTCCGAGGTGTTAGACACCTTGCATGGCCATATTCATAGTTACCATTGTGAAGCTGGACATAGGTATTGACCTCCATTCAGTGCACGCGTAAAATGGTGTCCCCGGACTCACGAAGTCCGGGAAAATGGTCCTGGACATTGTGGGGGCACCCCTTCTAGTGCAGGGGTGCCATCACACACAGGTACTTTGCATTCAGCCTTCAGGGTTGGAAGGCCTGACATGTAGGTGACGTATAAGTGTCCTGGTGCAGTATAAATGGATGTGAAGTGGTGCATGTAGCATTTCATGAAGGCTGCAATGGCAGTCCTGTAGAAGCTTTTGCATGGGCTCCCTATGGGTGGCAAAAGTAATGCTGCAGCCCATAGGGATCCCCTGGAACCCCAATGCCCTTGGTACCTAGGTACCATATACTAGGGACTTATAAGAGGGCACCTGTATGCCAGTTTGGGGTGAACTATTGGGTTACCAGTATGTAGTGACAAAATTGGGAAAAGAGAGAGCATAAGCACTGGGGTCCTGGTTAGCAGGGTCCCAGTGACACAGTCAAGCATGCTGACAAACAATCACACAAACTGACAAACAGGCCAAAAACCATAAGCACTGGGGTCCTGACTAGCAGGATCCCAGTGACACAGTCAAACACACTGACAAACAGGCCAAAAATGGGGATAACCATGTTAGAAAGAGGCTACTTTCTCATAAGTGTACACTACTGTTTTCAGTGCAGACCATTACGTGACCACATACTATTTGTTTTTTCTGGTTGCTTTTTTTTTTACTTTTTCCTGCTTCAATATTTTTGGTGATCTTTTTGCTCATTCTTGAACTTCTCATTTGGAACCCTTTTTTCTGCCTTGGAACTTTGCACTTTTGGTTTGACATCATGTCTCAATCTGCAGATGCACCAGCTGCTGCTGTTTTTGAGTTAGGGAAACTGGAAAGTTACACAGTTGCTCAATTAAAAGAGTTTAGTAAGGATCCTGACAGTTCCATTAAGATTTCCACCAGGAAGGAGGAGCTGCAAAATGCACTGAGGGCCAAGAAGGCTGGGGGGCACACAGAGGAGAAGGATGAGGATGGGGAGGTGCAGAGTGTTCACAATGGTGTTGTGGATGTACCTGTTATGCCTGGGGGGACGGTATCCAGGGCAGGTAGCAGTCTGTCATCCAAGGGTCTGACTCCTGAAGGGTTGCAGGACAGACAGGCAGAGAGGGCTCACCAGTTGGAGTTAAAGAAGTTTAGGATGCAAAGGGAGAGGGAAGAGAGGAGAATGGCCACTGAGTAGAAGAAGATACTGCTGGCTCATATGCTTAGTTTAAGGGAATTAGATCAGAGGAGCCAGTCTAGTAGAGATGGTTTCAGCAGTACCTCAGTGCAGCCTGACAGGAGGGTGCACATCCCAAAGGACTTAGTGAAGGATTACAAGAGGGAGGATGACATATCTGTGGTTTAAGGGGTATGAGTCTGTTCTCTACATGAGTCTGGTCCCTGAAGCACACTGGGGGGGGGGGGGGGTCTGTGGAAGCACATTGAGGTAGAGGGGAGGGATACTCTGACATCCTTAGGGGATCCTCAGGGGCTCACTTACTTTATCATGAAGGACGCCCTACTCACAAGATATGGTCTCACCCCTGAGCAGTACAAGGATACGTTTAGGTCCTACAGAAAGAAGGACTCCCAAACATGGTTGGAATGTATTGACTCCTTTTTCAGGTCACTGGATGGTTGAGTGAAGGGCAGTAAGGTAACAACTTTTGAGGGGCTGTACAATTTGATTGCTTGGGAGCATTTGTATAGTCTGTATAGTCTGTTTTCCAGAGCTGCGCCAGCACCTGGTTGACAGCAAGCTGACTGACCCCAGGAAGCTTGCACAGGAAGCGGACCTTTGGGAAAGCACCAAGGTCCAGAGGAGATATGGGGGAGACCATGCCAAGAGTGGGCAGGGTCCCTCTCAGAAGAAAATGAGGGTAAGGATAAACAGGGGGAGTTCTCTAAAGGGGCCCAACCTAGTAAGGATTCCCATCCCCCAGGGGAAAAGAAGCCTTGGTTTTCTAAGAGGAAACCTGAGGAGGGGGGTTCCCAAAATGTTATGCATGTGACCAGGTGGGTCATGTGGTGGGGGGACTCCAAATGTCCCTATTGGACACGGGCACCCAGTGGTGCTCAGTCACAGGGTTTGGCCAGTGTAGCGCTTGGGGAGGAGTTGGTTCCAGGTGGGCGGGAGCCAGCTGAGATGACCCTTTTCTCACTAGGGGGCAGTGAGATGGTCCAGAGAACCCTTGTGCCTGAAAACACTAAGAAGTACAGGCAGTGGGCGACCATCAATGGACAGAGGGTGGAGGCTCTGAGAGACACAGTAGCCAGTGTGACTACTGTGAGAAGTCATATATTTTCTAAATTGGCTAGGCACACTGTGAGAAGTCAGCTAGTGTCAGAGTGGTGCAGGTTCCCTTTGAATTGGGGGGGGGGGGGTCTGAGGTGCCTTGAGAGTAGCTCTGAGTCCAACCATGCCTATAGATTGTCTGCTTGCAATGACCTGGAAAATTGCCCTTGGAAGGAGGTGGAACACAGGTCTCACTTGGAAATAATTGGTCTGCCTGTGTGTGTGTGTGTTTGTGTCCACCCGGTCGATGGCAGCCCATCAGGGTGATCAGGAGACCCTGGAGCCTGAAAGAGTGGCCCAGGTATCTGCCAGAAGGAGGAAGGGTAAGGGGTGTGGAAAACCCGTTCCAGAAGTTCCCACGGTCCAGGAGGAGGCTGAACCTGAGGGGGATGCCCTGGAGCCTACAAGGGAACAAGTGACTGAGCTGGAAGAGGTCCCTGAGCTATCACAGTGGCAGCAAGAAGGGGGATCCACCGGGGAAGCATTCTGTGAGGCACAGAAGACATTCCCTACTCTAAAAGGTTTGCAGAAGCAGTCTGCAGTCCAACTAGTCTCCAGGTGGGATCAACAGTGTGCCCAGGGCAAATCAGAGTTCACACTGAAGCTACTTTAGTCTCTGAGGGTGGGGTGGATTTAGCCACACTAGCTTCCTGGCCTCCTAACATGTAAAAAAAAACAGGAAGCAGCTCATCATAAATGGGAATAAGGTAGAAGCCCTGGGGGATACAGGTGCCAGTGTCACCATGGTGACAGACAAACTGGTTTCCCCAGGACATTATCCTGCTGGACAGACATATCCAGCCACTAATGCTGACAATGAAACTAAAGTCCATCCTATGGCAATGGTAACTTTAGAATGAGGAGGGGTCACTGGCCTGAAACAGGTGGTAGTCTCCTCTGCAATTCCAGTAGAGTGTTTGCTTGGAAATGATCTGGAGTCCTCAGCATGGGCTGAACTGGTGTGTGTCAAGACTAGACCACAATGCAGAACACAGGGTGAAAAAGAAGTGTTGGAGTCTGGAATAATGGCCCAACCTTCCAAGAGGAAAGGAAAGAAAACTGGAGGACCAGCTTCTGCACAGCACAAGAAACAGAACCTCTCTTCTCAGGAAGATGTTCTATCCCCTGACGGAGCTGAGTCCATGGAACTGGAGCCTCATCAGGTAGAGCTCTTCGCCCCAGGGGAACCCTCAAGGGAACAGCTGTGTCAGGGACATAAGACTTGTTCCACTCTTGAAGGCCTAAGACAGCAAGCAGCTGAGCTACAAAAAGGTAATGTCGGTGGAACTCGCAGGGTCTATTGGGAAGATGGACTCCTTTACACTGAGGCAAGAGATCCCAAGTCTGGTGCCACTAGGTTTGTGGCAGTGCCTCAGGAGTTTAGGGAGTTTATTCTTACCTTAGCCCATGACATTCCCCTTGCTGGGCATTTGGGACAAACCAAGACTTGTGATAGATTAGTCAACTATTTCTATTGGCCCAATATGCCCCAAAAGGTAAAGGAGTTTTGCAGCTCCTGTGTCACATGTCAAACCAGTGGCAAGACAGGTGGCCATCCAAAGGCCCCTCTCATTCCATTTCCAGTGGTGGGGATCCCCTTTGAAAGAGTGGGTGTGGACATAGTGGGTCCACTTGAACCTCCCACAGCATCAGGGAAGCAATATATACTGGTAGTAGTGGATCATGCTACCAGGTACCCTGAGGCAATTCCCCTTAGGAGCACTACTGCCCCTGCAGTAGCCAAAGCACTCATAGGTATTTTTTACCAGAGTGGGCTTTCCTAAGGAGGTGGTTTCTGACAGAGGTACCAACTTCATGTCAGCTTACCTAAAACACATATGGAATGAGTGTGGGGTGACGTACAAGTTAACCACACCATACCATCCACAAACCAATCGTCTTGTGGAAAGATTTAACAAGACATAGAGTGTCATGATCATGGGGCTCCCTGAAAAACTCAAAAGGAGATGGGATGTCTTCCTGCCATGCCTGCTTTTTGCCTACAGAGAGGTGCCACAGAAGGGAGTAGGGTTTTCCCTCTTTGAGCTTCTGTTTGGGCATCCTGTAAGGGGACCACTGGCACTTGTAAAAGAAGGCTGTGAGAGACCTCTCCATGAGCCTAAACAAGATGTGGTGGACTATGTACTAGGCCTTCACTCTAGAATGGCATATTACAAGGAAAAGGCAAGCAAAAACCTTGAGGCCAGCCAACAACTCCAGAAGTTGTGGTATGACCAAAAGGCTGCAATGGTTGAATTCCAACCAGGGCAGAAAGTCTGGGTTCTGGAGCCTGTGGCTCCAAGGGCACTTCAGGACAAGTGGAGTGGCCCTTACCCAGTGCTAGAGAAAAATATCAAGGTCACTTATTTAGTGGACCTGGGCCCTAGCAGGACACCCAAAAGGGTGATTCATGTTAACCGCCTTAAGCTCTACAATGACAGGGCAGATGTAACCATGTTGATGATTACTGATGAGGGTCAGGAAGCAGAGAGTGAGCCTCTCCCTGACCTCCTCTCAACTGACCCTCAAGATGGCTCAGTGGATGGAGTTGTCTACTGAGACACCCTCTCCAGCCAGAAGCAGACTGTCTGTAGACAAGTTCTACAGCAGTTTGCTGAGCTCTTTTCTTTGACCCCTGGTCAGACACACCTGTGTACCCATGATGTGGACACAGGAGACAGATTACCTGTCAAGAATAAAATATTCAGACAGTCTGATCAAGTCAAGGAAAGCATCAAAGTGGAAGTCCACAAGATGCTGGAACTGGGAGCGATAGAGCACTCTGACAGTCCCTAGGCTAGCCCAGTGGTCTTAGTCCCCAAACCTCACACCAAAGATGGAAAGAGAGACTACAGAGGGTTCAACTCGTCACAAGACAGATGCTCACCCCATACCAAGGGCAGATGAGCTCATTGACAAATTAGGTGCTGTCAAATATTTAAGTACCTTTGACTTAACTGCAGGGTACTGGAAAATCTAAATGCACCTGGAGAAAAAGTAAAGACAGCATTCTCCACACCTGATGGGAATTATCAGTTCACTGTTATGCCCTGTAGCTTAAAGAATGCCCCTGCCACCTTCTAAAGCTTGGTGAATCAAGTCCTTGTTGGCTTGGAGTCATTTAGTGCAGCATATCTTGATGATATTGCTGTCCTTAGCTCCAACGGGCAGGATCACCTGGTCCACCTGAGGAAGGTTTTGCAGGCCCTGCAAACAGCGGCCTCTCTATCAAGGCATCCAAATGCCAGATAGGGCAGGCTACACTGGTTTACTTGGGACACCTTGTAGGTGGAGGCCAGGTTCAGCCACTCCATCCCAAGATCCAGACAATTCTGGACTGGGAAGCTCCAAAACCCCAGACTCAAGTCAGGGCATTCCTTGGTTTGACTGAGTACTATAGGAGGTTTGTGAAGGGATATGGATCCATAGTGACACCCCTCACAGAACTGACCTCTAAGAAAATGCCCAAGAAAGTTAACTGGACCTTGGACTGTCAAAAGGCCTTTGACACCCTGAAAGAATCTATGTGCTCAGCACCAGTTTTGAAAGCTCCAGATTATACCAAGCAATTCATTGTGCAGAATGATGCCTCTGAACATGGGATAGGAGCAGTCCTATCCCAAACCAATGATGATGGCCTTGACCAGCCTGTTGCTTTTATTAGCAGGAGGTTACTCCCCTGGGAGCAGCGTTGGAGTGCCATTAAGAGGGAGGCCTTTGCTGTGGTTTGGTCCCTGAAGAAGTTGAGACCATACCTGTTTGGTACTAACTCCATAGTTCAAACTGACCACAGACCTCTCAGATGGCTCATGAAAATGAAAGGAGAGAACCCTAAACTGTTGAGGTGGTCCATATCCCTACAGGGAATGGACTTTGTAGTGGAACACAGACCTGGGACTGCCAATGCCAATGCAGATGGCCTTTCCAGGTTCTTCCACTTAGAATATGAAGACTCTCTTGGGAAAGGTTAGTCTCATCCTCTTCCATTGGGGGGGGGGGAGTTGTGTAGGGAAATGCCTCGGTTGGCATGGTTACCCCCTAACTTTTTTCCTTTTGTTGATGCTAGTTTTGACTGAAAGTGTGCTGGGACCCTGCTAACCAGGCCCCAGCACCAATGTTCTTTCCGTAAACTGTACCTTTGTCTCCACAATTGGCACAGCCCTGGCACACAGTTAAGTACCTTGTAAAAGGTATCCCTGGTACCAAGGGCCCTGTGGCCAGAGAAGGTCTCTAAGGGCTGCAGCATGTATTATGCCACCCTAGAGACCCCTCACTCAGCACATGCACACTACCTCTCAGCTTGTGTGTGCTGGTGGGGAGAAAAACACTAAGTCGAGATGGCACTCCCCTCAGGGTGCCATGCCCACAACCCACTGCCTGTGACATAGATAAGTCACCCCTGTAGCAGGGCTTACAGCCCTAAGGCAGGGTGCACTGTACCACAGGTGAGGGCATAGGTGCATGAGCCCTATGCCCCTACAGTGTCTAAATCAATTATTAGACATTGTAAGTGCAGGGTAGCCATAAAGAGTATATGGTCTGGGAGTTTGTCAAACACAAACTCCACAGTTCCATAATGGCTACACCGAATACTGGGAAGTTTGATATCAAACTTCTCAGAATAATAAACCCACACTGATGCCAGTGTTGGATTTATTAACAAAATACACACAGAGTGCATCTTAGAGATGCCCCCTGTATGCCAGCCCAATTTCTAGGGCTAGGCTGACCAGTTCCTGCCAGCCTGCCACATCCAGACAGGTTTCTGGCCACATGGGGTGAGTGCCTTTGTGCACTCCGTGGCCAGGAACAAGAGCCTGTCCTGGGTGGAGGTGCTTCTCACCTCCCCCTGCAGGAAATGTAACACCTGGCAGTGAGCCTCAAAGGTTCAAGCCGGTGTGACAGTGCCCAAGGGAACTCCAACTAGTGGAGATGCCTGCCCCCCGGGCAAGCCCCCACTTTTGGCAGCAAGCCTGGGGGAAAATAATGAGAAAAACAAGGTGGAGTCACCCTCCAGCCAGGACATCCCCTAAAGTGTCCTGAGCTGAGGTGACCCCTGCCTTGGAAAATCCTCCATCTTGCTTTGGAGGATTTCCCCCAATAGGGATAGGGATGTGCCCCACCTCCCCAAAGGGAGAAGGCACAAGGAGGGTGTAGCCACCCTCAGGGACAGTAGCCATTGGCTACTGCCCTTTAGCCTTAACAGACCCCTACATTTCGTATTTAGGGGTGACCCTGAACCCGGGAAATAATATTCCTGCAACCTTAAGGAAGAAGAAGGACTGCTGACCTGAAAGCCCAGCAGAGACAACAGAGATGACAACTGACTTGGTCCCAGCCCTACCGGCCTGTCTCCAGACTCGAAGAACCTTCACAGCGACGCATCCAGCGGGACCAGCGACCTCTGAGGACTCAGAGTACTGACCTGCACTTAAAGGACCAAGAGCCTCCCGTGGACAGCGGCTCTGTCCAAATCTGCAACAAAGAAACCATCTTTAAAGGGACTCCAGCCTCACCCCTGAAGCGTGAGTCTTCACACTCTACACCCAACGCCCCCGGCCCATGTCCAGAAAAACCAACACCGCAGCGAGGACCCCCAGGCAACTCCCACGACGTGGACACCCTGAGACAACCTCCCTGCACCCCCAGAGCGACGTCTGCAGAGAGAATCCAGAGGATCCCCTGACCGCGAGGGCCCAGTAACAAAGGTCCCAGTGCCTGGAAGAAGCACTGCACCCGCAGCCCCCAGGACGGTGAGAAGTCAACTACCAGTGCAGAAGTGACCAGCATGTGACCCTCCTTCTTGCCCAGCTGGTGGCTTGCACGAGAAGTCCCCCTGTGCCCTGCCTGCATTGCCAGAGTGACCTCCGCGTCACCCCATTGATTCCTATCTGAATCCCGACACCTACTTCACGCACTGCACCTGGCAGCCCCTGTGCCGCTGAGGGTGTACTGTGTGTGCCTGTTTGTGACCCCCTAGTGCTCTACAAAACCCCCCTGGTCTGCCCCCAAAGATGCAGGTACCTACCTGTTGGCAGACCGGAACTGGAGCACCCCCTGTCTCCATAGGCACCTATGTTATTTTGGCTTCACTTTGACCTCTGCACCTGACCGGCCCGTGTTGCTGGTGCTGGGTGCTTGGGGTGGACTTGAACCCCCAACGGTGGGCTGCCTATGCCCCAGAGACTGAACTTGTAAGTGTTGTAGTTACCTGAGAACTTAACATTTACTTACCTCCCCCAGGAACTGTTGATGTTTGCACTGTGTCCACTTTTAAAATAGCTTATTGCCATTTTTGACAAAACTGTGCACCTTATTGTTTCTATTCAAAGTTCCATACTTACCTATGCAAAGTACCTTACATTTTATGTATTTACTTAAATTCTGAATCTTGTGGTTCTAAAATAAATTAAGAAAATAATATTTTTCTATATGAAAACCTTTTGGCCTGGAGTTAAGTGTTTGAGTGTGTGTTCTCATTTATTGCCTGTGTGTGTACAACAAGTGCTTAACACTACCCTCTGATAAGCCTACTGCTTGACCACACTACCACATACAGAGCATTAGTATTATCTATTTGTGCCACTATCAACCTCTAAGGGGAACCCTTGGACTCTGTGCACACTAACTCTCACTTTGAGATAGTATGTACAGGGCCAACTTTCTACAGGATCTCTCTGCCTTTTGAGACCTTGCACCTCTATTGAACCTTCTCTTCAAATATGTTGCAGTCTGGGGATGTAGAAGGGTGTAGAAGGGATGTAGAAGGATGTCTTGGTTTTTAGTGGGTACCTAAGGTACTTACACCTTATACCAGGTATCCCTTATTAGTGAAAAGTAGTCAGTGTCTAGAAGCCAGGCTCTCTAGCGGCAATGTGGATGAGCAGCCAAGGTCTAACTAGGAGACATGCAAAGCTCATGCAATACCACTGTAGTCACACAGTACTCACACACATGAAAGAAAATACTCAGGGGCATATTTATATTTGTACATTTGGATGCACATTCGGCGCAAACCTTTCCCCATATTTAAACTTTGACGCCCGAGCCCGCAAACGCCAAAATTCCTCTGTGTGCGGGAAACCACCTTGCGTTGATGACATGTAAGGTAGGCATTCCTGTCCAAAAAATGACATAAAGACCTGTGCACCATATTTATCCAACTGCGCAAAAATCCTGCACAGCTGGGAGGCGGAGTCAGAAAATGACGCACAGCCCTATTTGCGTCAAAAATATAACCCCTGGGTCAGGGCAGGCGTTAAAATGGGGCCAACACACCAGTACTTAAGGAAAACACACAGAAGCAACAGCAGAGCTCCAAAAGGAAGACATGGAGGTGCTTTTCATCCAGCATGCACGCAGATGCAGAGCACAGGACCAACAACAGCAACTTCTACACCACCAGCTGGGACCCCAAAGGCAACGCAGAAGGCAGGAGAGGATATTCCGCACCAGGACAACCCTTCTGGGACTCTGCCAACAAGACATCATCCAGAGGCACAGGCTCAACTGGCAAGCCATTCAGCAGCTGCTGCGCAACATTGAGCCACAGTTGGCACCCAGCTTGTAGACACCCCACACCATTCCATCAGAAACCAAGCTGCTAGCTGTACTCCACATGTTGGCAAGTGGCTCATTTAAAACCACTGTTGCCCTCATTGCCGAGATTTCACAGTCCTCATGCTCTGCCTTCCTACCTAAGGTACTGGATGCCATCATCTCCCTCACACCCCACCACATAATCTTCCCCAACACACAGCCGAAGCAGCAGGAGACCAAACAGGGCTTCTGTCAAATCAAGGGCTTCCCACATGCTTGGGGCCATTGACTGCACACATGTGCGCCTTGTGCCACCTGCTGCAACCAAACATCTATACCGCAACAGGAAGACCACACATTCCATCAATGTGCAGGCCATTGTCGATCACCGGGGATTGATCACGAACATTGTGGCAAAGTATCCTGGGAGTGTTCATGATTCATTCTTCTTCCGCCACTGCTCTATCAATCAACACTTCCAGGATGGACGATATGGAAATGGCCTACTTGTTGGTAAGTACATAAACCTACTTACATACACACTGCACAGCAACCCTGTAGGACACACCACTACATTGGCACGTGGCCAGGAAGACAATGAGGTTGTGACGCTGCTAGGCATGTGTGATATCCTGACCCATTTGGATACACACCTATGGACAAATGACAGAACCAAATAACAACAGATGCCACTCCACAGACAAAAGGGAACAATTTAAAACAACACAATGACAATGACATGGCCTCAACTGGCAGTACAACTTGGAAGATTAATCTTTCAATATCACATCAATAACACTCAATCAAACACCCTTCCAACCAACACGTACTGTGTAAGGGGTGTGTAATGTGTTTTGCTGCAGGTCATCAAACACCATGACACACATAGCATGATGATGAATACAATGAAGATGACATGGAATCATTGAGGCTGTACCAATATCTCACATTACCCACTACCAATAAGCAAGTGGACTGTGCGAAGAACACATATTGATGTGACAATATTGAAAGTGTACTTTCCTACACATACGGATTGAGACAATTTCACACACACACAACAGATGTGCAGGTATACGGACCTTCTGACACTCCAAATGACAACCTCACAACCAAGTTAGTCAGCTGAACTAGAAAATGTTCAGTAGTATAGGTACACGTTAGAACCGGAGTCGACTTGGCAGGGGCAGAGAAATAGGTCTGCAGAGAATTTGTCACACATGTGAAAATTGTGCATAGTCAATTGTCAACACGTCAGTGCTGACTATGTATGAAGATGTGTTGTACATTGTTACCTAGCCAAAACTAAGGGTCTCACTGATGTTCAACTAATTCTATTGCATATGTGAAATTGAATGGGATGTCCAGGGTATATAGATGCAACCGTGTTACCACCACTGTGGAATTGATTCTGTGTATGGAAGTATCATGTCACCCCAGTTAAGACACACAGACACCTCTTTCACATGACATAATGCAAGGGAGTACACAATGTACTGCAAGTCTACAAAAATACTGCTGACATCTGGTCAATCAGCCAAATACCCGTTCAGATGAGGAAACAACCCAATGCTGATGGTACATCCTAGAAACCTAGGATTCCACCCAATAACACAAACACAGATGAGTCACAGACAACACAAGAGAACAACTGCCATGCAAAGTGATAATCATGGTGCAAGCAACATCAACATGTTCTCACTCATTTTCTCTTTCAGCTGATCAGGGGTATGGGATCCAGCCATGGATCATGACCCCATTTGCAAAGCTAAGCACAGCATCAGAGCGTGCCTATAATGAGGCACATCGGAGGACATGCACCATAGCCGAGAGGACCTTTGGCATCCTGAAGTCAAGATTCAGGTGCCTCGACATCACCGGAGGCAGCCTCCTATACTTACCTGAAATGGTGTGCAAAATCATTTTGACCTGTGCCATCCCGCACTGCATATGCGTAAGAGGGACCATTCCTCTATATGAAGCCGACCCACAAATGCCTGAAGAGGAGGATGTTGAGGATGCTGTCCATCAACATGAGGGGGAACATCCAAACACAGCTGCAGGATTGCGTCGGAGACAACATAGTGTCCAAAATTTATTTTAACTCTACTCATCCATCACCACTGTCTCACCATATGTCAATAAACACCTATACTATTCACTATATCATGGTCTGGATAATCATTTTTGCATAACATTATCCCTAACAACCAGAATCAGAGTGTAGCCTCATGGAGCATTGCAGAAATACAGAATAGGATACATAAAAATTCAGATCATATTTGAAGGGTATGAATGTACACCCAACTTCACACACACTGTAAATGACTTATATCCTGTCCATTTCACATTTGAAGAGCAATATCAGAGGAGCACAGCTATTTGACACATACATATTGGCAACATGGTTCATTTCAGCATTTGGCACACAACTAAGACACCATCAGTCAATAAGGTAACAAAATGCCTCATACATGAGGCAGTGGTTGTGCTATAGCATTGGTGACAAGAAGGTATGACCAGACCCTTGACATCAGTAAGTATTACATCAGCTATCTTTGCAAGGAGTATGTGTGACAAGAATTCCATATGAGCAGCAAATGGATAGCACAAGTGCCCCAGGTATGACTAGCATTGCTCACAAGACATCCCCTGCACATGCCAAACCAGGTCTTAAGTCCTGCCATATTCCCTGTCTCACCCCACCCTTCTTAAGAGTGCCCTGGAAATGGAATATGTCTACCCAGAAAATCCCTCATCTGAACACACCCAGACTCACATTCTGAATCCAGTGTGCTTCCCTTTTTAGTATGGTATGCCATAGTCATTGTTTTGTCTGCATGGACTTCTGGTTGAATAATGCACTGCCTTGTAGTCTGTAGGACCTGTAATCACCTGTAGATTGCTTCCCATGTGAAAGGTTCTGTTGGCCCTTTGAACTTGATTCTCACCTACAGGACTTGTGAGAGACTGAAGCTGCACACACCTGTGAGCACCTCCATGCAGACCAGCTATTTGAACATGCACTGCCCTTGCAGCTGCCTGGAACAGCATAGAAGCAGCCATTTTAACACTGTTATGCATTACCGTATAAATCACTTGTGTAACACCGGCTTTGGGTTATTGTGTTACGTTCCAACACAGGACAAACACAGTTTTCATTTTCCACAGTGTTGTTCCAGCTTTGACCAGTCTCAGTCTGCTCACTGTGTATTTGCTTTGTTAAATTTTTGTTCCTGATTGACCCTGCATCCTGTTAGCCTGACTGGTTCCTGTCTTTGCGTTACCATAAAGGTTCCCTGTGGCTACATTTGTCTCATAGTTGCTTTCCAGGCCCTCACTTTCCTCCTGGGGTATTGTGTCAGGTAGGTCTACAATGAATACTCAAATACATTGTATAGCATAATCAGTTTACTTATCGTATCATGAGCTGGAACTTGTCTTCAAATAGCCTAATCATGTCCCATCCCTTGTCTGGGTTTCATGTATGCATGAGTGACAAATAGTGACAGTGTACCATGGCTGTATGCATGGATTGGGTATGGTGCCGCCAGCACAACAAACAACATCAGATAATGCATGAAATGTTAACACATGTTAGGACCCTGATAGTCCACATTCTGATTCACATTGCCCCCAACATATTGATGGGGCTTGCGCGGTGAATAACTGTGAGATTAATCAGCACAGAGGCACTGATGTTCCCGGCTGCAGTGGGAATTTTAGAGGCCACCCTGTGTACAAATGTTGTGACTAAACCTGCTGGTTTAAAATTCCTGATCCATTAATTTTGTCAGCACACCAAGGTTGCCCTGTTGTCAGTCTCATAACACGTCTGCAGTGCCATAGCTGAACTATCCCCATGTGTTTCTCAATTCCTCCTCGGCTTTCCTTCAATTCAGCTGTGAAGGATACTTTGTAAATGCAGGAAATGGTTCCACAGACTCTTGACTAGACCTGCACGTAACTGTGACAACATGGGCCCCAATAATGAGTCAGGCTACACATGGCCCCACACAGTTGAACCGGACACCTTTGTGCAATTAACCACCGGAAATATGTGCACACGTGCTGCTTGGTCTGCTGGTCCTCCACTGCCACAGGAGAAACATGGCTCATTTATATGACTCCAACTGTGGCGTGACATGACATTTGTGGATTGTATTTGGGACTCACATAGCATTATCCAATGCCTGACTCACGGGTAGTATACAAACAAGTAGCTAGGAAGAAGTATCCAACATTCCAGGACATGTGATAGCTTAGTCTTGGAACATTGCCATGATCAACCGTCTTCTATCTATCCTGTGCATGGTTTGTCATTGGTGATGCTTATGTCCCATAAAACCTAGGAAGTTCACACAGCATTTGTTGCTATGTGTATGACAAACACATTTCCTTTCTCATTTCCACACTGAATAGCATCTGATGTTTGGACACATTGACTCCACATGCATACAAGCAGATTTGAGAAAACGCGTTTTGTGATGTTCACACCGTGGGACAACTACATTAGTAAGAGCCAATTCACACACATTGACACATAGGCATTGAGTTACTGTATTGAGTTGCGTAGCTTTGCTATCCTCTATTGACGCAAAACATGCCCAAACTGGGTAATACCTATTTGTATTCCACACGTTTGGCCAGCTAGTGCATCAGTGAAGAGTGCAAATCCGGTGCAACAACTAGAGGATCGTGGTCCGCAGTAGTATGATATGCCACATGTGCCCATACACCGGAATGCACAATGTAGGTGCAATCAGCTATCTCTGTATTGTCACACCTGTCATGTACTATTACAAAAGAGAAATGACCCAAACCCAGTCAAAGACAGAAATGTTGACGCATATGCATAAAAAAAGACGCACACGCATCAAAAAATTATGCATATGCGTTGAAAAATGACGCTCATTGCCATGATTCATTCATTGGCCCTGAGCAGTAATTCCCACACTGTACCCCATGAAATTGGTTAAGTATGAAACATATTTGAAAATATGGATGCAGGGTTATTTCTAAGCATTTGCATAAAAAAAAAATGACGCACAGACTGTAAGTGTTATAATATTTTGATGCATAAGAATAAAAACGCCCCGCATTTGAGGCAGGAAGTGATGTAATAAGATATCCTGTTTACAGAATTGGTATAGTGAGTGTACGTTCACTTTCACTTTGCAGTCTGTGATATTTCCTGACTGTGTGGCTGTGTTTTGACTTGTCTCTCTGTGCATTTTGTGATTTTGTCTCCTGTGTGGTCTTTAAATTGTCTTTTTGTGTTTCCTAAGTGTCTGTGGTATCCTGAGTAAGTGTATTTTTTGTCATTTTTGGTGTATAAATTTGTCTTTGTACTGTTGGGAGTCTGTTGTGGGTAGTGTTAGTTTGTGGATAGTTGGGCTGTTTTCTGTTATTTTTTTTCAATTCCCTCTCCTACTTTCCCTTGATTCTCCTCTGTACCCCTTTAGTCTCTTTTTTTTTGCAAGCATGTTTGGTAGGCCTCGTCTTGGCAGGATGGGAGAGGAGGAGCTGGGGGGATTTATTTGGCTGGTGTGCCACTTCCTACCCTTCATGATAGAAGCAGGTGGGAGTGTGATACAGGGGTATCACACAGAGGCAAGGAGGCTCCGGAGGGCAAAGGTCCTGTACCATCTCAAGCGAATCTACAACATACCACGCAACGACCACCAGCTGAAACACCGTTGGGCTGACCTGGTTGCAAGGAAGCAAGACCTGCTCGACCACCTGGGATTGTGATTGGTGGTCCTGTTGGTGAGTACAATTCAGAGTAATGTGCACATTTAAATGCTCTGTAGTGATAGTTGCAGATTTGTTCATATGCTGCAGGCAACGTTTTTGGACATGTGGAATGCAAGTTAAACATACAGTTGCTGTGAGTTAAACAATAATTCCTACACATTACCATCATTTGTTGACACAACAGCTGCACTAACTTACAAAACACAACAGAAGCCTGTAAATTAGTGCTGCCTTCACGTCAATAGATGACGAAAATGTGGCTCTAACATATGTTTTATGCATGGTCTGTGAGTGTATCAGGAAAGACATGTTTTTAATCCAGATATTTTCAAGAAATAATGTGTCTCAATTTTTTGGAATACATGTCTGAACTGGATTCTGACACATATGTAACAAGTTATAGCTGATCTTAGACTGATATTTGGATTTTTTTGTGCCACAATTAAATTAGGGATGGGTGCCAAAAGTAATGCACACGGGTTCATATCTCGATGTTTGGTGCAACTTACCATAGCTGTGGCACATAAGATGAAGCAAATAATACAAATTGAGGGGTAACAACTGTCCCTGGCCATCTGCACATTGTACCTGTGTGTTTTACATTGCTCTTGGTCAAAATAGCTGGGTCACTTGTATTGCAGTCCTCCAGGAGAGTGGCTTTGCATGTCTCTCAAGGATACACATGATGAGAGGAATACACTCCATGAATGAGTCTGCAAACAAATGATGGAGCATGTTTGCCACCACATGATAGTTAGGGCCACTGAATGTGTGCAGATATGTGTGTATCACTCACTGGATTGCCCGGGTCTGTACATGTTTGCAGTGGTATGTCGGATGCAGTATCATCATGTCTGAGAGGCTTGACTTTCTGATTTAATCTTACACATAGTATTTGTTTTGGAAGTGTTGTACAGTACACAGACATTGAGCACATTTCTCCCCATGCTTTACAGGTGGACCTGCCCCCTACACTATCGGAGAGGTGGCTCGATTTGCGGACCCAGACATCTCCAGTAAGTGTTGATATTTCTGTTCTGTGTTGTGTTTGCTGTTGTTGTGTGATTGACTCCTGTGTGTTGGACACATAGCAAGGTGTGATGCGGATATGTTCCTTGAGTGGAGTATCATTTTTTCCCATCTTTGAGTTGAGCAATCATTAGCGTATAGTCATAATTTGGGATTGTAGGGCAGTTCTGTAGGCACGGCCATGTGAATAGGTGTGAAAATGTAGCAGAGGACCATATATGTGATTTAGTCAGCAAGTCAGACCCTGGTTCTCACAGAATAGGGATGCCAAAGTCTTACCCACAGACTTCAGCTTCCCCATTCACTAATGAACATGTTTGACTGTATATTTGACTTCCTAGCAGCATGTAGCTCCACATGTTGTGCTACGTGTATGAGGTACTTGAGTACAATGGCCTAGGTGTGGATGCAGCTCATGGCCAGATGTGTGATTGCATCTATCTGCTTGTTGTAAGTCATGTGTTACTGGTAGGATATGATGTTGACAATTGTCTGCATTTCCAAACATAAGTGTGGATGGGATTGTCCAAGGTTTGGGTGTATCCTAGTTGGACATCCTCCTTACCTGTGGTGGACTGCCCAAACCCATGTACAGCTGTCCAAAGCTTCCTGGGTGTCCTTAATGTTTGAAAGTATTTGTTGCTTGTCCACCCCCCCCCCAGGCAGAGGTGCAGGGTTGTGAAAAGTGTACCTAGGACTGATGATCCAAGTTTAATACACAGACATGTAAATATGTAAGTCACTTGTCCAAACCTAGGATAACCAATCATGATTAGCAACTGCATTCTATCCTGGCAATACCATATACAACTCGCAGATCTTGTGGCCCTTGATTGTCATCTAGAAGATAGTCATTAGTTGGACTGTCACTGGTGTAGAACTTGCAGCATTTTTTTTACGTGACAAATGACTGAACAATGATGCATAGGTCATTCAAGTTGTTACCCATCTTTTAGAGTATTGCTGTGCTGTTTGACAGGACATGTGTAGGCTGCATTGGCATGTACTTCCTCAGGGACAATCACTGACCTGTATGATGATATGGGCTGTTTCTGGTACATTAGATGTATTGTCTGATTTACTTCTGGAGCCATATCACACAATGAAGTACCTAATGTTTGGTTTTATATTTGTTTTAACAGCTGCCAATATGAATCCCATCCAGATTCAGGAGTTTCAGCGCAGGGCGATGCGTTACTGCCACATTCTGGATGTGGAGTCTGGGTTCTGCAACATGGCAAGGCGTTATCGCCATGAAAGAGCCTACGGAGTGTGGAGGGCATTTGCCCACGGGGCCCTTCCGTGTCCACCACAGCCACCACCATCAGTACCACCACTACCACCCAGGTGGCACCAACCTTAGCAGGCACATTTGCAGGACCGTCAACCTCCACTGCTCCAGGACCTGTTACAGCACCACCTGCACCTCCTCCTACAGGCATGGCACCAACAAGAGGACATACTTCTTCAACTGGCACCCAGATGACCCCTGCTGCAGTCATTGACCCAGCAGATTTTCAGCGGATGCAACAGAACTTAGACCGCATGTTGAGGAAAATGACCAGGCTTCAGCAGGAGGTGGCACAAGTGAATAGGAGGGTGTGTGCCATAAAAAAGACCCTGCGGAGGGCGAACTTGTAAACAATATACCCTCAGCCATGATTCCCTCCCCTCCCTCCTCTTTCCTGGTTCTTTTATTAGTGGGTTTAGGGGGCTTAGTGTTAGGTTAGGCTAGGCTGCTAGTTTAGTTAGTATTAGTGGGTGGGGGGTGGGGGTATGATACTTTGAATATCTGTTTTTTATTGTGTGTGTGGGTGGGTGGGTGGTGGATGATGTTGGGGTTTTGGGGTTTTAAAAAACAAAAAAATAAATAAAACAAAAAAAATTATAAAATAGACAAATACAAAAAAATATATATTTGTTTAATATAAGATAGTATGTGTTTAGGTTAGTATATGTTGTCCTCCATGTGTCCCGTCTTATAAGGGGGCTGGGGGGTTGATGTTTAGATTGTTTCTTTAAATGTGATAAGTAAGTTTAGCTTAGGTTAGTTAGGGCCAGTTGTGGGTAATGTGTAATTAGGATAGGTTAGGTTAGGTAAGGTGTTTCCCCTGGTTTTAGCTTCTGTTTTTACTGTTTAATAAATAGTTAGGTAACCCTTTCCAGCATGTGTCACATGCTTGGGGATCAGGGCCTTGGCATGGGTGAACAGTGTCTCTTTAGTATTAACTTTTGTGTCCCATCCTGCAACCAAACCCCAATTGAGCTGTTACATTGGCAGCTACACCAAAGCTACTTTGCTAAGATTCTGCCATCCATTGCACCCACCACTCAAGGTTACTATGTATCCCAAGGTTTTGTTAATTTTTGACGTATGTTTTCAATCTGACATACTTTGCCACCAGAATTGGTATTGAGGACACTGTGTTAAGTCTGCCTGCAGCCTGATGTCCAAGCGAATCCTTATAAGGTGAGTGGTAGTATGCTCTCATGTATCACGGTTGATATGTCACATTACACAGAGACAAAGTTGTTGTGTAAGTGCTATTTATTTTAAAGTGCTGTAGTGCTATATGTAGATTGTCCATGATTGTAAGTCCATTAGTGTGACACCTTCCATTGTGATCCTACACAAGTGCAAAGGGACCTGCCATTGGACATGCTGGGGTGAAGTGTCAGACAGTGCAGAGCGACAGGATTTGCCAATGAGTTAGTGAGAGACAATCACAGGGCAGGATGACAAGATAAACAGTGGGCTGAAGAACAGTGCTTGAGTGCAGTTCTTGCAAGACTGGCATGTTACAAAGCACAAGACCTTGGTAATAGGTGGCAATGTGGCAGTGACTAGTGCTACCAGGTACTCTTACGGGTGAAGATGATCTGTTCCACGTCTTCATCTTCTGATGTGTGTGTTGTCTCCTCTGCCCTTGGTGGTGGTGGTTGTGAAGGGGCAACACACACCTCATTGTTTGAAGACATGGAGTCAGACATCCCAGTAGCTGACAACTGTGGGGCTATTAAGGGCAGTACTGCAGCAAGGAGGAGCTGCTGGTTCTTAAGTATAGCAGCCACATCACTGTGGTAGGCAGCCAGGTCGGCCCTGAGGGGTTCAATATTGCATTTGTGCACGCGTTGACAGGATGGTTGTAGTAGGTGTTGTGTCAACTCTCTTACAGCTGTGCTAATTTCCATCAACCTTTTTTCAAGTTCCTGCAAGATTGATGTTCGCCCTTTCATGCCTGCTGCCTGTTCTGCAGTTGACATCATGCTTGAACGCACCCCCTCTAGGCTGGCTGCTATATTTTCCATCCCCACCCACACCTCCCTGGCCAGCTCCCGCTGTACTCCAGCGACAGTTCTGTCAAAGCTGGTGCCAGTGTCATCAGAGTCCTCAGCTGTGTTGGAGCTGGCAGGTCCTACAATTGGGGTGGTGGGTGGGTCCTCTGTGATGGCTGCTACTTCTGTGCTCCTCCTTGTGACTGAAGGTGGGGTCTGAAGAGTTCCAAGGCCATCTTGGAGGGTCTGCTGGCTGATGTTTGTCAGCTCGTCATCCATGTCATCAGGGTAGTCCAGGACAGGCATTTCCGCAGGAGAGCCATCATCCTCTGCAATGAGATATGGTACAATTAGTGTGTCTGTGTTGTGGGATTTGTAATGTGACGTGCCTGTCTTCCTATTAGTTTCACATTGTGATCTTGGTTTCTGTTCATTGTTCCTGTTTTTCATATTAGCATTCTCCCAGGCCTATGCCCCACCTGAATGTCACATGTATTGTGGTCAGTTTGGGGACTTGTCAGCATCACATCCTCTAGGTGTTGGTTCTGGCCTATTTGTGAAGTGCCACCTTTTTGGCCTACTCAACCCTCTGTCTACTTCCATTCTCATGGTGAGGCCTTTCACTGGCTGTGGTGTTCTGATGGCACTTTCACCACACTAAACAATCTGGAACTGACCAAGTCTCAGATATTTTACATCCACCTATATGTTGCAGAGACCTAGCATATACTATGTATTGCATTGGCATGGCACGATACCATTTACCATTTACCATTTATTTAATTGTTATTAGCCTATCCGGCCTTAACAATAATCACACAATAGATATCAATCCCTCGAACTCAATAAAAATCACATTAAATAAAACATCTCTATAAAAGGAACTATGCTTGAATTTTTGATTTAACATGTGCCAAAATGTATCCAATTTACCATGCATTATCGTAAAACCTGATTTGACCATAATTTACATAAAAACTTAACTTATTCTAGAAAAACATTATGAGTCTAATATTTAAAATGTCTTATTATGGGACGAGTCATTTGGCGCCTTGCATTGCCTTCCAGCCATTTAATAAAAGCCCGAGGCCTAACCCAGTTTACACTACCCTGCACCGATTTCCCAAGCTAAATAGGTACGGGATAACATAGGCTATTGTGCCTGTGCCAACTGTAGGTGCATTGATAGACGTAATTTCCATGCTTCCAAGATATAGGTTGAGACCTTTGTCACAATGTATTTCTCATCTGAACGCATACATAGCGCTTCCGCCTCCTTGCACTTCCTAACTCCGGAAGTTCTGAAAAGTGGACGAAGGTACAATTTACGAAGTCTGAGCGTAAAGTGGCATAGTAAAAGGAAGTGGGAAAGTGTTTCCGGACCACCATGAAGGCATGGACAACATTCTAAACTACTCGGAGGAGCGGATTGCCATTTGTTGACCACCGCTGTCACTGGTAGTGTGCCCATACGGAATTTAAAGTAGAGAGCCCTTTTTTCCTCAGGATAAATACTGTCTATGAATAATGCTGGTTTAAGCTCTTGGTTAAACAAAATATACCGCTTGAATAAAGGGCTAAATGACTCGCACATAATCTCTGTCTTTCGCTCCCAATATGCCTTTTTTATGACAGCTAGACTAGGCCTTCCGATTTTTTCTGGATGGAGCCAAAAGTCATCCTGGCCGATAGCAGCCAGGATAGTTGAGATATGTTTGAACCAGGGCAGTTTCCGATGGTTTTGCAGCTTCATGATATCTTTAAGTACGTCTCTGAATGGTTTAAGAGCCTCTTTTGTCCAAATACGGATCCAGTATCTTACTGGAGGCAGAGCGATGTAGTCCTCAATCTTTCTCATCTGTAGATCAATTCTTATTGCGTTCATTGGTGTAGCATTACCTAGACAAAGTAATTGGCGTAAAAATTTGTTCTCGGTTACTTGTATTGATGGAATCTTTCTGAATCCCCAGATCTCTTCGCTGTAAAGTGCTGCGGCTCTTGCTTTTGTTTTGTATGCAAGCAGTGCGGAGCTCACGGAGTGATTGCCTGTAGCCTTTGCAAATCTGAGTACTGCTCCGGCTTGTTGGGCCAAGGAAATTCTGCTTTTGTAGATTTGTGGTTTCCATGTCTGTTTTTCATCTAATCTGCAGCCCAGGTAATCATAGGTGGCCACTCGGGCCAAAGGCTTATTATTTACCCTAAAAGTCGATTGCAACGTCTGTTTTTGGTTGAGAATCATAAACTTTGTTTTCCCCTCATTGATTACCATGCTCCTTGAGGTACAGAAAGATTCGAAGCCCCTAAGTAGACCATGCATTGCTATCTCTGTTCTTGCCAGTAATACGGCGTCATCAGCAAAGAGCAAGATAGGTATACTTTCATTGGCTAGTTTTGGCACGTCCAGATTTAATTCCTTCAAAACTTGACTTACTTTATTTATATAACAATTGAATAAGGTTGGGGCCAAAACGCAGCCTTGTTTTACAATGGCACGATACAGGTGTCAGCATTGATAATGTGTACTGCTGATTTTGGGAAATGTGTGCTACATTGGATGGCACTGATGGTCCTAGCAGTGTTCCATTTCCTCCTCTGACTGTGCAGGTGTATTTCACTAGCCAGTTACAAATGTCCTCTCCTCAATGCTGTTGTCTGAGCAGTATGACATTTGGGATGTTGCATGGTGTCATTGGAGCTATTGTGACCCAGGCATAGGGTGGACCCTGACATGTGCAGCATGGGTATGACATTAGTGCTGTATACCTCATAATGTTTATGACAATGGCTGATGTTTGTAGCAACTATGGACAGTCAGGGTTGTCTCCTGGTAGTGTGCGCTGTCCTGTCCTTGAATCCCTGTGACGATCTCCTCAGGGATGACGGCTGCTACCTTCTCCTCTATGTGGTCCAGGGCCTCCTGCGGTGCTGGACTCCCACCTCCAGTCTGCAGTGCTGCCTTCCTGTTCCTGGCCATCTTTTCCTTGGTCCTGCGCTTGCAGTAATGCCAGCGTTTCTTGCACTTGATGACTGTTCTCCGTACTTCTGCCACACTGTTGATCTTGTCAACAATTTGTTGCCATATTGCATCTCTCCTACTAATTGCCAACTTTGAGGTGACAAACAGTTGGTGCTGGTGTTCCGTCACCTCTTTCACCAGAATTTCCTGCTCCTCTGCACTGAAGCGACACTTTCCTTTCTTATTCTTCCTGTCCTGGGTCATGTGTGGGTCCTCCTGGCTGGTTCCTCGTCTGTTGTCATCTTCCTGGGGTCTGTGCAAGCATCTGGGATCCATTTTGGCTCTCCTTAGCACATTTTGCTGTGTTTGCACTGCTTTTTGACGCTATTGCATCAAAAAACTGCACATTTCCGGTTTGCGATGTCTTAAACTGGCTCACAGTCATTTTCGCCTCGTTAACGTCGTTTTTCTTTACGACGAGACACATTGGTTTAAGTGAAAAAAAAGTGACTCACACCTGTGGTTTGCGCCGCCGTGCATCAAAGTATAAATTTGATACCCGAACGGTGCAAAGAAATGACGTTAGCATGTGGTAAAATTGTTGACGCAAAACTGCGTTGGCGCAGTTTTGCGTCAAAAAGTATAAATATGGCCCTCAGTGTTACAAAAATAAAGGTACTTTATTTTGGTGGCACAAATGCCAAAATTACCTTAGAGACTATACTCCCTTAGATGGTAAGTAATATAGACAGTATATACATTAGAATGCAGAAATAGCTGTAAAAACAGCTAGAAAACAGCGCAAATAGTGAAAATCACAATGGCTAGAAATGGGCCTAGGCGGAACACAAACCATATACTAAAATATTGGAATGCGAAAGTCAGTTCCCCACCTAGGCAAGTGTAGAGGGGCACTGGGAGTGTAAGAAAACACCAAAGGTAAATATTGGAACCCACCCCATAATCCAGAAAAGGAGGAGTAAATCACAGTAACTTTCCTAGAACACAAAGGAACATGTGTTAGAGTATTTTGCAAGAACCAGAAGAGACTGCAAGACACCAATGATGGATTCCGGGACCTGAAGATGTGTGGAAGAAGGGGACCAAGTCCAAGAAGCACTGAAAGAACAGGAGCCCCCGCTATCTTGGATGAAGGTGCAAAAGAAGAACCACAGGTGAAGAAGAATAGTCCGTACTGCACCCAAGAAGACGGATGGGGGTTTCTGGTTGGTGCAGATGATGTGCGACGCCGGATGGATGATTGCAGTCTGGTTTGCGTTGCTGGATTCCACCAACAAGCCTTGGCACACGCAAAGCTCGCGGTGAGCAGAAAATGGCACTGCCTGGGACCAGGAGGGACCTGGTGGCCTCTACCCAGGAGGTGGACACAGAGGGGGCTCTCAACAACTCAGAGAGCCCTCAGAAGACCAGGCAGCACACACAGGAGTCCCACAGCATGGGGACAAACAAGGCTCAAAGAGAGGTCCATGCAGCACTACACAAAGGGATCCCTCGCTGCTGGAGAACCACGCAGGATGCTGTGCATCACAAGAAGGAGTGCTGGGGGCTGGAGCTGCAGGGTGCATGAAGAACTTCGTGGAAGGATGCCAACAAGCCTTGACAACTGCACAACACGCAGTGCACAGGTGTACTGTCTTGCGTGGGGAGGCAAGCTCTTACCTCCACCAAAGTTGTACAGTTGTACGTCAGGACCGTCAAGACCACTTCAGTCCACCACCAGTGATGCTGGATCCACGTACTTCATTATGAGGGGGGGACCCAAGCCACCAGTCGTCGCTGCAGAGGGGTGCCTGCTGAAGCAGGGAAGTGACTCCTTCACTTCAAGGGAGATTCTTTCATTCTTCTGGTGCAGGCTGAAGAACCTGGAAATAGTTTCAGTCGCAGGCAGGAGCTGAAGAGACAATGTTGCAGAAGTCGTCTTTGCTTCTTTGTTGCAATTTGTAGAGTTCCTGGAGGGTCCAGATGCAGTTTCGTCGGTAGAAGGTAAAGTAAAGGATACAGAGGATTCCTGCTGGAGAACTTGAGGAAATACCAAGAGGAGAGACCCTAAATAGCCCTGAAAGGGAGATTGGTCAGCTACACAGGTATGCACCTATCAGGGGAGGGCTTTGACATCACCTACTGGCACTGGCCATTCAGATGCTCCTAGAGTGCCCTGCTAACTTGGAATCCAAGATGGCAAAACCCAGGGACACTCTGGAGAAGCTTTGAGCATCACGCCTGGGGTGGTGATGGACAGGGGAGTGGTCACTTCCTTTGTCCAGTTTCACGCCAGAGCAGGGACTGGGGGTCCCTGAACCGGTGTAGACTGGATTATGCAAGGAGTGCACCATTTGTGCCCTTTAAAGCATTTCCAGAGGCTCGGAGAGGCTACCCTTCCCATGTATGTAACAGATATTTCCAAAGGGAGAGGGTGTAACACTCCTCTCCCAAAGGAAATTCTTTGTTCTGCCTTCCTGGGCTCGAGCTGCCTGAGTAGCAGGAGGTAAGAAACCTGTCTGTGAGGTGGCAGCATATGGGGCTGCCGGGAAAACCTCAGAAGGCTAGTATGGCAGTGCTGAGGGTCCACTGTGGATAGAATTATACAACCAATGCTAGAATCAGCATTGGGGTATAATTCTGGGAGGTTAGACACCTTACATTGCCATATTCAGGGTTACCATTGTGAAGCTGGACATAGGTATTGACCTATGTCCAGTGCAGGCGTAAAATGGCGTCCCAACACTCACATACCTGGTAAAGGTTAGGTGCAAAGTTACTTAGTGTGTGGGCACCCTGGCAGTAGTCAAGGTGCTCCCACATTGTTCAGGGCAAATTCCCCCGACTTTGTGAGTGCGGGGACACCATTACACGCATGCACTACACATAGGTCAATACCTATGTGTAGCTTCACAATGGTAACTCCGAATATGGCCATGTAACATGTCTAAGATCATGGAATTGCCCCCTCTATGCCATCCTGGCATTGTTGGCACAATCCCATGATCCCACGGGTCTGTAGCTCAGACCCGGGTACTGCCAAACTGCCTTTTCAGGGGTTTCACTGCAGCTGCTGCTGCTGCCAACCCCTCAGACAGGTTTCTGCCCTCCTGGGGTCCAGCCAGGCTTGGCCCAGGAAGGCAGAACAAAGGACTTCCTCAGACAGAGGGTGTTACACCCTCTCCCTTTGGAAAAAGGTGTTAAGGCAGGGAAGGAGTAGCCTCCCCAGCCTCTGGAAATGATTTCATGGGCACAGATGGTGCCCATTTCTGCATAAGCCAGTCTACACCGGTTCAGGGACCCCTCAGCCCTGCTCTGGCGCGAAACTGGACAAAGGAAAGGGGAGTGACCACTCCCCTGACCTGCACCTCCCAGAGCTCCTCCAGTGTGCTCCAGACCTCTGCCATCTTGGAAACAGAGGTGCTGCTGGCACACTGAACTGCTCTGAGTGGCCAGGGCCAGCAGGTGACGTCAGAGACTCCTTCTGATAGGCTCCTTCAGGTGTTGCTAGCCTATCCTCTCTCCTAAGTAGCCAAACCCTCTTTTCTGGCTATTTAGGGTCTCTGCTTTGGGGAATTCCTTAGATAACGAATGCAAGAGCTCATCAGAGTTCCTCTGCATCTCTCTCTTCACCTTCTATCAAGGAATCGACTGCTGACCGCGCTGGAAGCCTGCAAAACTGCAACAAAGTAGCAAAGACGACTACTGCAACTCTGTAACGCTGATCCTGCCGCCTTCTCGACTGTTTTCCTGCTGGTGCATGCTGTGGGGGTAGTCTGCCTCCTCTCTGCACTAGAAGCTCCGAAGAAATCTCCCATGGGTCGACGGAATCGTCCCCCTGCTACCGCAGGCACCAAAGAACTGCATCACCGGTCCCCTGGGTCTCCTCTCAGCACGATGAGCGAGGTCCCTTGAATCCAGCAACTGTGTCCACGTGACTCTCAAAGTCCAGTGACTCTTCAGTCAAAGTTTGGTGGAGGTAAGTCCTTGCCTCCCCACGCCAGACTGCATTGCTGGGAACCACATCTTTTGCAGCTACTCCGGCCTCTGTGCACTTCCGGCGGAAATCCTTTGTGCACATCCAAGCCTGGGTCCACGGCACTCTAACCTGCATTGCACGACTTTCTAAGTTGTCCTCCGGTGGCGTGGGACTCCTTTGTGCAACTTCAGGTGAGCACCGTTTCACTCCTCTTTGTAGTGCCTGTTACGGCACTTCTGCGGGTGCTGCCTGCTTCTGAGAGGGCTCCTTGTCTTGCTCGACGCCTCTTATGTCCCCAGACACAATTGGCGACATCCTGGTCCCTCCTGGGCCATAGCAGTATCCAAAAACCCTAACCTCACGATTTGCAGCTAGCAAGGCTTGTTGGCAGTCTTTTGGCGGGAAAACACTTCTGCACAACTCTTCACGACGTGGGACATCCATCCTCCAAAGGGGAAGTTTCTAGCCCTTGTCGTTCCTGCAGAATCCGCAGCTTCTACTGCCTAGTAGCAGCTTCTTTGCACCCACAGCTGGCATTTCCTGGGCATCTGCCCATCTCCGACTTGCTTGTGACTTTTGGACTTGGTCCCCTTGTTCCACAGGTACCCTCGTTTGGAAATCCATCGTTGTTGCATTGCTGGTTTGTGTCTTTCCTGCAGAATTCCCCTATCACAACTTCTATGTCCTTTGGGGAACTTTAGTGCACTTTGCACTCCCTTTTCAGGGTCTTGGGGTGGGCTATTGTTCTAACCCTCACTGTTTTCTTACAGTCCCAGCGACCCTCTACAAGGTCACATAGGTTTGGGGTCCATTCGTGGTTCGCATTCCACTTTTGGAGTATATGGTTTGTGTTGCCCCTATCCCTATGTGTCCCCATTGCATCCTTTTGTAACTATTCATTGTTTGCACTGTTTTCTAAGACTATACTGCATATTTTTGGTATTGTGTACCTATATCTTGTGTATATTTGCTATCCTCATACTGAGGGTACTCACTGAGATACTTTGGCATATTGTCATAAAAATAAAGTACCTTTATTTTTAGTATATCTGTGTATTGTGTTTTCTTATGATATTGTGCAAGTGACACTAGTGGTACTGTGGGAGCTTCACTTGTCTCCTAGTTCAGCCTAAGCTGCTCTGCTAAGCTACCATTATCTATCAGCCTAAGCTGCTAGACACCCTATACACTAATAAGAGATACCTGGGCCTGGTGCAAGGTGTAAGTACCCCTTGGTACTCACTACAAGCCAGTCCAGCCTCCTACACAGGTACTCTGCGCCCAGCCTGCAGGGTTGGAAGGCCTGGTATATGGGTGACTTATAAGTGACAAGGTGCAGTGTAAGTGGCTGTGAAAGGGTGCGTGCACCATTTCACACAGGCTGCAATGGCAGTCCTGTAGTAGCCTTTGCATGGGCTCCCTATGGGTGGCAAAAGTAATGCTGCAGCCCATAGGGATCCCCCTTGAACCCCAATGCCCTGGGTACCTAAGTACCATATACTAGGGACGTATGTGAGAAGGTAGCCTCTTTCTAGCCTTGTTACCCCCACTTTTGGCCTGTTTGTGTGTGTATGTCAGGGTGTTTGTCACTGTTTTCACTGTCTCACTAGGATCCTGATAGCCAGGCCTCAGTGCTCATAGAGAAAACAATATGTTTTCAGTATGTTTGTTATGTGTCACTGGGATCCTGCTGGTCAGGACCCCAGTGCTCATAGGTTTGTGGCCTATATGTATGTGTCACTGGGACCGTGTCACACAGGGCCCCAGTGCTCATAGGTGTGCATGTATATGTTCCCTGTGTGGTGCCTAACTGTCTCACTGAGGCTCTGCTAACCAGAACCTCAGTGGTTATGCTCTCTCATTTATTTCAAATTGTCACTAACAGGCTAGTGACCAATTTTACCAATTTACATTGGCTTACTGGAACACCCTTATAATTCCCTAGTATATGGTACTGAGGTACCCAGGGTATTGGGGTTCCAGGAGATCCCTATGGGCTGCAGCATTTCTTTTGCCATACATAGGGAGCTCTGACAATTCTTACACAGGCCTGCCACTGCAGCCTGAGTGAAATAACGTCCACGTTATTTCACAGCCATTTTACACTGCACTTAAGTAACTTATAAGTCACCTATATGTCTAACCCTTACCTGGTAAAGGTTAGGTGCAAAGTTACTTAGTGTGAGGGCACCCTGGCACTAGCCAAGGTGCCCCCACATTGTTCAGAGCCAATTCCCTGAACTTTGTGAGTGCGGGGACACCATTACACGCGTGCACTACATATAGGTCACTACCTATATGTAGCTTCACAATGGTAACTCCGAATATGGCCATGTAACATGTCTATGATCATGGAATTGCCCCCTCTATGCCATCCTGGCATAGTTGGCACAATCCCATGATCCCAGTGGTCTGTAGCACAGACCCTGGTACTGCCAAACTGCCCTTCCTGGAGTTTCACTGCAGCTGCTGCTGCTGCCAACCCCTCAGACAGGCATCTGCCCTCCTGGGGTCCAGCCAGGCCTGGCCCAGGATGGCAGAACAAAGGACTTCCTCTGAGAGAGGGTGTTACACCCTCTCCCTTTGGAAAATGGTGTGAAGGCAGGGGAGGAGTAGCCTCCCCCAGCCTCTGGAAATGCTTTGTTGGGCACAGATGTGCCCAATTCTGCATAAGCCAGTCTACACCGGTTCAGGGGACCCCTTAGCCCTGCTCTGGTGCGAAACTGGACAAAGGAAAGGGGAGTGACCACTCCCCTGACCTGCACCTCCCCTGGGAGGTGTCCAGAGCTCCTCCAGTGTGCTCCAGACCTCTGCCATCTTGGAAACAGAGGTGCTGCTGGCACACTGGACTGCTCTGAGTGGCCAGTGCCACCAGATGACGTCAGAGACTCCTGCTGATAGGCTCCTTCAGGTGTTAGTAGCCTATCCTCTCTCCTAGGTAGCCAAACCCTCTTTTCTGGCTATTTAGGGTCTCTGTCTCTGGGGAAATTTTAGATAACGAATGCATGAGCTCAGCCGAGTTCCTCTGCATCTCTCTCTTCACCTTCTGATAAGGAAACGACCGCTGACCGCGCTGGAAGCCTGCAAACCTGCAACATAGTAGCAAAGACGACTACTGCAACTCTGTAACGCTGATCCTGCCGCCTTCTCGACTGTTTTCCTGCTTGTGCATGCTGTGGGGGTAGCCTGCCTCCTCTCTGCACCAGAAGCTCCGAAGAAATCTCCCGTGGGTCGACGGAATCTTCCCCCTGCAACCGCAGGCACCAAAAAGCTGCATTACCGGTCCCTTGGGTCTCCTCTCAGCACGACGAGCGAGGTCCCTCGAATCCAGCGACGCTGTCCAAGTGACCCCCACAGTCCAGTGACTCTTCAGCCCAAGTTTGGTGGAGGTAAGTCCTTGCCTCACCTCGCTGGGCTGCATTGCTGGGAACCGCGACTTTGCAACTACTCCGGCCCCTGTGCACTTCCGGCGGAAATCCTTTGTGCACAGCCAAGCCTGGGTCCACGGCACTCTAACCTGCATTGCACGACTTTCTAAGTTGGTCTCCGGCGACGTGGGGCTCCTTTGTGCAACTTCGGCAAGCACTGTTTCACGCATCCTCGTAGTGCCTGTTTCTGGCACTTCTCCGGATGCTACCTGCTTCAGTGAGGGCTATTTGTCTTGCTCGACGTCCCCTCTCTCTTCAGGTCCAATTTGCGACCTCCTGGTCCCTCCTGGGCCCCAGCAGCGTCCAAAAACGCCAATCGCACGATTTGCGTGTAGCAAGGCTTGTTGGCGTCCTTCCGGCGGGAAAACACTTCTGCACGACTCTCCAAGGCGAGAGGGATCCGTCCACCAAAGGGGAAGTCTCTAGCCCTTTTCGTTCCTGCAGAAACCTCAGCTTCTTCTGTCCAGTCTAAGCTTCTTTGCACCCGCAGCTGGCATTTCCTGGGCATCTGCCCATCTCCGACTTGCTTGTGACTTTTGGACTTGGTCCCCTTGTTCCACAGGTACCCTAGATTGGAAATCCACAGTTGTTGCATTGATGGTTTGTGTCTTTCCTGCATTATTCCTCTAACACGACTATTTTGTCCTTAGGGGAACTTTAGTGCACTTTGCACTCACTTTTCAGGGTCTTGGGGAGGGTTATTTTTCTAACTCTCACTATTTTCTAATAGTCCCAGCGACCCTCTACAAGGTCACATAGGTTTGGGGTCCATTCGTGGTTCGCATTCCACTTTTGGAGTATATGGTTTGTGTTGCCCCTATCCCTATGTTTCCCCATTGCATCCTATTGTAACTATACATTGTTTGCACTGTTTTCTAAGACTATACTGCATATTTTTGCTATTGTGTATATATATCTTGTGTATATTTCCTATCCTCTCACTGAGGGTACACTCTAAGATACTTTGGCATATTGTCATAAAAATAAAGTACCTTTATTTTTAGTATAACTGTGTATTGTGTTTTCTTATGATATTGTGCATATGACACTAAGTGGTACTGTAGTAGCTTCACACGTCTCCTAGTTCAGCCTAAGCTGCTCTGCTAAGCTACCATTATCTATCAGCCTAAGCTGCTAGACACCCTATACACTAATAAGGGATAACTGGGCCTGGTGCAAGGTGCAAGTACCCCTTGGTACTCACTACAAGCCAGTCCAGCCTCCTACAACGTATAAGGGCTGACCAGTATGCCAATTTGGGATGAAATGCTGGGTTACCAGTATGCAGTGACGAAATTTAGAGGATAGGGAGCATAATCACTGGGGTCCTGGTTAGCAGGATCCCAGTGACACAGTCAAACACACTGACATCAGGCAGAAATTGGGGGTAACATGCCAAAAAGAGGGTACTTTCCTTCACACACACCCAAACTAGGGACAATGAGGTTAACCTTGCCCAGATTAATCTTCATTGTCTAAGTGGAAATATCTGGAGAGTCCATCTGCATTGTAGTGGCTACACCCAGGTCTATGTTCCACTGTAAACTCCATTCCTTGTATGGAAATGGATCACCTCAACAGGTTGATCCTGGCCCTCTGAAAAGAGTTGTGATAGCACAGCCCCATCCCCTACCTCTGAAGCATCTGTCTGGCCAATAAACTTCTTTGAGTAATTTGGGCTTTTTAGGACAGGTACAGTACACATAGCCTGCTTAAGCTCCTCAAAAGCTTTTTGACAGCTAGCTGTCCACAATACCTTTTTAGGTATCTTCTTGGATGTGAGGTCATTAAGAGGGGCAATAATGGAGCCATAATTCTTAATAAACCTCCTGTTATACCCAGTGAGACCAAGAAAGGCTCTGACCTGGATCTGTGTTGTAGGGGGAGACTGCTTAGTTTGTAAATAAAAGCGTGCCAGTGCCCAAAGCCCTCCTCTTAAACTCGCGGCTGCTGCATTTAGATGTGCGAGTATGGAATACTGAGGCAGCCTAATCCTGAAGCCATCTCAAGCCTCTTGAATCCATTTAAAGCCACTCCCTGCACCTTCACATCACTCTTGCAGCTTTCTGCTTTCTACCTTTGTGATGCTTTTTCGTTTTTCTCTTCCTCCGTCTTTCCCATATGTGTGTTTTTCTCGCCGCAAATGCTTGAAGCAGAAGACTAAGGCCCTCATTACAACATTGGCGGTAAAAGACGCTTACCGCCGTGCAGAAGACCGCCAACACACCGCCGCACCTGCAGAATTCCGCCACAGACATTATGACCCACAGCTCGGAATAAGTTAAAATCCAAACACCCACACAAGTCCGCCACACTAAAGGTCAGTGATAACCTGGCGATAACAAAACCGACACAGTCACGCCAACAGGAATACGCCCACACTATCACGACCCACGCGCCGGTCTTTCAACCGCGGTATTCCATTGGCGGTACACACTGCCGCGCTCACAATACACACACTCTTACAAAACACTACCACATTGGAGAATTCCAAATACACACACCTGATACACATATACACACCACTCCCACACATCCAATACAATATAAAACACACACCCACATCACCCACAAACCCTTACGTCAATAATTGCGACAGAAGGCCAGAGAGAGACACCACCAGAAAGAACAATAGCATCCACAGGCACACAACACCATCACTCACACAACATCCACGCACCTCACACAACACACACAAACACATCCCCTCACACATCACAACACACACCACCCCACACATCACCCACACCACCCCTTGGCCCCGGAAAGACACCCCAGGTTCTCTGAGGAGGAGCTCAGGGTCATGGTGGAGGAAATCATCCGGGTAGAGCCACAGCTATTCGGATCACAGGTGCAGCACACCACCATAGCTAGGAAGATAGAGCTATGGCGAAGAATCGTGGAAAGGGTCAACACAGTAGGACAGCACCCACGAACTAGGGATGACATCAGGAAGAGGTGGAACGACCTACGGGGGAAGGTGCGTTCCGTGGTCTCAAGACGCCACATCGCGGTTCAGAGGACTGGCAGCGGACCCCCACCTCCTCCCCCAGAACTCACTACATGGGAGGAGCAGGTCTTGGCTATATCAAATCAAATCAAATCATTAACATTTATAAAGCGCGCTACTCACCCGTGCGGGTCTCAAGGCGCTAGGGGGGAAAGGGGGGGTTATCGCTGCTCGAACAGCCAAGTCTTTAGGAGTCTCCGGAAAGCGGAGTGGTCCTGGGTGGTCCTGAGGCTGGTGGGGAGGGAGTTCCAGGTCTTGGCCGCCAGGAAGGAGAAAGATCTCCCACCCGCCGTGGAGCAGCGGGTGCGAGGGACGGCAGCAAGTGCGAGGCCAGCGGAGCGGAGGGGGCGGGTGGGGACGTAGAAGCTGAGGCGTCTGTTGAGGTATTCCGGTCCCTTGTTGTGGAGGGCTTTGTGTGCGTGGGTGAGAAGACGGAAGGTGATCCTTTTGCTGACTGGGAGCCAATGCAGGTGTCTCAGGTGTGCGGAGATGTGGCTGTTGCGGGGTACGTCGAGGATGAGGCGGGCCGAGGCGTTTTGGATGCGTTGCAGGCGGTTTTGGAGTTTGGCGGTGGTCCCGGCGTAGAGGGTGTTGCCGTAGTCCAGGCGACTCGTGACAAGGGCATGGGTCACGGTTTTTCTGGTGTCGGCGGGGATCCAGCGGAAGATCTTGCGGAGCATGCGGAGAGTGAGGAAGCAGGCGGAGGACACGGCGTTGACTTGCTTGGTCATGGTGAGAAGAGGGTCCAAGATGAAGCCGAGGTTGCGGGCGTGGTCTGCGGGGGTCGGTGCGGTGCCGAGGGCCGTGGGCCACCAGGAGTCGTCCCAGGCGGACGGGGTGTTGCCGAGGATGAGGACTTCCGTTTTTTCAGAGTTCAGCTTTAGGCGGCTGAGCCTCATCCAATCTGCGACGTCCTTCATACCCTCTTGTAGGTTGGTCTTGGCGCTGGCGGGGTCCTTGGTGAGGGAGAGTACAAGTTGGGTGTCGTCGGCGTAGGAGGTGATGATGATGTCGTGCTTGCGTACGATGTCGGCGAGGGGGCTAATGTAGACATTGAAGAGTGTCGGGCTGAGCGATGAGCCTTGAGGTACGCCGCAGATGATCTTGGTGGGTTCTGAGCGAAACGGAGGGAGGTAAACTCTTTGGGAGCGGTTAGCGAGGAAGGAGGCGATCCAGTCCAGGGCCTGGCCTTGGATCCCGGTGGAGCGTAGGCGGGTGATTAGGGTGCGGTGACAGACGGTGTCAAAGGCAGCCGAGAGGTCGAGGAGAATGAGGGCGACTGTTTCACCGTTGTCCATCAGGGTTCTGATGTCGTCTGTGACTGAGATGAGGGCGGTTTCCGTGCTGTGGTTGGTTCGGAATCCGGTTTGTGAAGGGTCGAGCAGGTTGTTGTCTTCCAGGAAGGTGGTCAGCTGTTTGTTGACGGTCTTTTCTATTACCTTGGCTGGGAAAGGTAGAAGAGAGATGGGGCGGAAGTTTTTCAGGTCGCTTGGGTCAGCCGTAGGTTTCTTTAGTAGGGCGTTGACTTCAGCGTGCTTCCAGCATTCGGGGAAGGTAGCAGAAGAAAAAGAAGAGTTGATGACGGTCTGGAGGTGCGGGGCGATGATGTCGTCGGCTTTGTTAAAGATGAAGTGCGGGCAGGGGTCCGAAGGGGCGCCGGAGTGGATAGAGTTCATGATGGATTTGGTTTCTTCCGTGTTGATGTGGGTCCAGTTGTTGAGGGTGATGTCCGGGGAAGCGGGTTCAGTGGTGTATGGTTGGGTCTGGTGTCCGAAGCTGTCGTGGAGGTCGCTGATCTTGCGATGGAAGAAAGTGGTGAGGGATTCGCACAAATCCTGTGAGGGCGTGACGGCGTTGGCGCTGGCGCTGGGGTTGGAGAACTCTTTGACGATGCTGAAGAGTTCTCTGCTGTTGTGGCTGTTTTTGTCTAGTCTGTCGGTGAAAAAGTTCCTTTTGGCAGTGCGGATCAGGTGGTGGTGTTCGCGTGTAGCGTTCTTGAGGGCGGTCATGTTGTCCGCGGTGTGGTCCTTGCGCCAGGCCTTCTCAAGGGCACGACAAGTTTTCTTTGATTCTTTGAGGGTGTCAGAGAACCAGAGAGGTTTTTTGGTGTTGGTCTGTCGATGCGTGCGTTTGAGGGGAGCAAGTTTGTCCGCGCAGTTGGAGATCCAGTTTGTGAGGTTGAGAGCTGCGTCGTTGGGGTCGGTGGTGAGGGTGGGTTGGTTGGCGGCGAGAGCGGAGAAGAGTTGCTCTTCAGGGATCTTGTTCCACTGTCGACGAGGGGTGGGTTGAGTGCGGAGGTGGGAGGTCTCGCGTCGGAATGTGAAGTGGACGCAGCTGTGGTCGGTCCAGTGTAGGGCAGAGGTGTGGCTGAAGAAGATGTGTTTGCTGGCGGAGAAGATAGGGTCGAGCGTGTGTCCGGCGATGTGGGTGGCGGTGTTCACCAGTTGTTTGAGGCCGAGGTTGGCGAGGTTGTCGAGCAGGGTGGTGGTGTTGGGGTCGTTGTTTTGTTCCAGATGGAAGTTGAGGTCGCCTAGGAGGATGTAGTCCGGTGAGGCGAGGGCGTGCGGGGAGATGAAGTCGGCGATGGCGTCGCTGAAAGAGGCGCGAGGTCCGGGAGGACGGTAGACGAGGGATCCTCTGAGGGTGGTCCTTGGGTCGGTGCGAATCTGAAAATGCAGGTGTTCAGCGGCGAGAGGGGAGTCTTCAGTGGAGGTGGTGACGCTGATGGAGTCTTTGAAGACGATGGCGACACCTCCTCCTACTTGGTTGGTGCGGTCTTTTCTGGAGATCTTGTAGCCTTCGGGGATGGCGGGTAGCGATGTCTGGAGCAGAGGAGGCGTTCATCCATGTCTCCGTGATGAAGGCGACGTCCGGGGCTGTGGAGTCCAGGAGGTCCCAAAGTTCAACGGCGTGCTTGTGGACGGAACGAGCGTTGATCAGGATGCACTTGAGGTGGTTGATGGCGCGTGGGCTTGTGGTCGTGGTAGTTGCGTGGTGGAAGATGCGTTTGCAGGAGTTGCAGGCGAAGGGTCCATGGGTGCGTTTGGGGTGAGCTAGGAAGCAGGTTTTGGAGCGCCCTGGGTTGAGGGCGTGGAGGGTGGTGGGGTCGTAGCGGATCAGCGGGGCTTGGGGGAGCTGGGGACCAGGGGTCGTGGCGCTGGGCGCGGGCCAGGCGCGGATGGGCGCAGACGGGCTTGCCTCTGGGGCGCCTCTGGCGCGCCAGCGGCGTGCCCGCTGCGCAGTCGCGCAGCGGCCGCCATAAGAGGTAGGAGGGGGGGGGAGGGGTCCGCTGGGGGGCGGGGGCGTGCAGGAGGTCGCGGCGGGAAAGTGCGAGGGAGGGGGGGGACAGGTAGAGTGAGAGGAGCTGGGGGAGGGGGTTTAGGGTGGAGGAGGGTGAGTGTTAGGAGGTTTGGAGATTAGGGAGAGAGATAGGAGTAGGGTTGTGAAGATAGGGGAGGGGGGGTTGTAGAGGTGGGTGAGGGAGAGAGGTAGAGTGAGAGGATAGGGAGATAGGTAGTAGAGGGGGGTGGCGGGAGGGGGGGAGAGATAGAGAAATAGATAGAGAAAATAGATAGAGAAGTCGATAGATAGGGAAATAGATAGATAGACAGATAGGTAGGTAGGAGGAGGTGGAGAGTGGGGGAGTTAGATAGTGAGATAGGGAGCTAGAGAGATAGGAAGATAGTAGGAGTGAGGGAGGTAGATAGCGAACGGGTTAGCTAGGGGTGAGAGAGGGGGAGGCGAGTGAGGGAGGGGGATGAGGAAGGAGCAGGAGGGCAGGCTCGGGGGAAGAAGACGGAGGAGGTAGAAGAGCCGAAGACAGGAGAACAGAAGACAGAAGAACAGAAGACAGAAGAACAGAAGACAGAAGAACAGAAGAACAGAAGACCAGAAGACAGAGGCACAGAAGATCGGAAGAGCAGAAGAACAGAGAAGAACAGAGAAGAACACAGAAGAACACAGAAGAACCGAGAAGAAGAACACAGAAGCACCGAGAAGAACAGAGAAGAAGAACACAGAAGACCGGAAGAACACAGAAGAACAGAAGGGAAGAACAGAAGAACAGAAGAGAAGAACAGAAGAACACAGAAGAAGATTGCAGAGGGGGAGCGAGGAGGAAGAGACAGAGAGGAGGAAAAGAAGCAGGAGCAGGAGAGAAGGTGAGTGGCGCGGGGCAGGGCGAGGGGCTGGGAGGAGGGGGGTACTTACAGTTAGGTGGGTCTCAGGAACACAGGAACTCGGGAACTTGGAGGAGCTGCAGCGGCAGGGGGAGCGACCTACCCTTGAGTCAAGGGTCGCTACCACTGTCGCGCAGCGGCCGCCATAAGAGGTAGGAGGGGGGGGGAGGGGTCAGCTGGGGGCGAATGGGAGCTGGGGGGCGGGGGCGTGCAGGAGGTCGCGGCGGGAAAGCGCGAGGGAGGGGGGGGACAGGTAGAGTGAGAGGAGCTGGGGGAGGGGGTTTAGGGTGGAGGAGGGTGAGTGTTAGGAGGTTTGGAGATCAGGGAGAGAGATAGGAGTAGGGTTGTGAAGATAGGGGAGGGGGGGTTGTAGAGGTGGGTGAGGGAGAGAGGTAGAGTGAGAGGATAGGGAGATAGGTAGTAGAGGGGGTGGCGGGAGGGGGGGAGAGATAGAGAAATAGATAGAGAAAATAGATAGAGAAGTCGATAGATAGGGAAATAGATAGATAGACAGATAGGTAGGTAGGAGGAGGTGGAGAGTGGGGGAGTTAGATAGTGAGATAGGGAGCTAGAGAGATAGGAAGATAGTAGGAGTGAGGGAGGTAGATAGCGAACGGGTTAGCTAGGGGTGAGAGAGGGGGAGGCGAGTGAGGGAGGGGGATGAGGAAGGAGCAGGAGGGCAGGCTCGGGGGAAGAAGACGGAGGAGGTAGAGTAGCCGAAGACAGGAGAACAGAAGACAGAAGAACAGAAGACAGAAGAACAGAAGACAGAAGAACAGAAGAACAGAAGACCAGAAGACAGAGGCACAGAAGATCGGAAGAGCAGAAGAACAGAGAAGAACAGAGAAGAACACAGAAGAACACAGAAGAACCGAGAAGAAGAACACAGAAGCACCAAGAAGAACAGAGAAGAAGAACACAGAAGACCGGAAGAACACAGAAGAACAGAAGGGAAGAACAGAAGAACAGAAGAGAAGAACAGAAGAACACAGAAGAAGATTGCAGAGGGGGAGCGAGGAGGAAGAGACAGAGAGGAGGAAAAGAAGCAGGAGCAGGAGAGAAGGTGAGTGGCGCGGGGCAGGGCGAGGGGCTGGGAGGAGGGGGGTACTTACAGTTAGGTGGGTCTCAGGAACACAGGAACTCTGGAACTTGGAGGAGCTGCAGCGGCAGGGGGAGCGACCTACCCTTGGGTCAAGGGTACTGCATCCTGAGGGCCTCACAGGAATAACTGGAGGAATGGAGTCTGATAAGGCTAATCTTTCACTACTTCATCCCCCCCACCTGCATGCTATCATGTACCCACACCCTCGCCCTCACCCCCATCCCTCCAACTCCTCACAGATGTCCCAATATCACAAACCACACATCACAAACCCAAGCCCAGCATGTAACACCAAAGTATGGACACCCATCACCAAAGCATGTCCACTGCACACACCCATACACCCCCCTAAGCCATTATCACACAAGGTCCTACACAGGAATGCAAGCACTGGGGTACAGGGTCACCCACCCATTGCACACCATGGCACACACAGATGCAATAATCATGCCTTTACACCCCTGCAGGACCCCTACCCAACGTCACCGGACAGGAGGGCCAGACATGTCTACTCCACCCACAGAAGAGGCCCACAGTGATGAAAGCAGCTCTGTCCAACTGGATCCAGATGACCAGCCCGGCCCATCTGGGACCTCGGGACAGGCTGTTCCCCTCACACTGGCACAGGCCACTACAGAGCTTCCCCCCTCTGGAAACACCAGCACAGCAACCCCCCAGTGGGCCCATACCTCTGTCCCCAGGACACGTCAAGCAGCAGTGTGTCCACCACTACAGGGAACCCAGGCTAACCCACCACCCCAACAACACCAGGGACCTGGGGGCAGTGGGCACACGGTTCAGGGGACAGAGGCCCAGGAACACAGGGGAACTGGGAGGGCTGCTGTGCGACAGGGGGAGGACAGGCCCAGGGAACCCACTCTCCATGAGGCCCTCTCCAACATCATGGGAGCCTACCACCATTCCCAGGAGACGATGGCAACGGTACTGGCCAAGTTTCAGGAGACCCAGCGGCTGCAGGAGGAACAGTATTTGGGCTTCAGGGACGAACTCAAATCCATCAATTCCACCCTGGGCACCATTGAAGGGGTGCCTAAGGAACTCATCAACACCAGGAGGGAGCCTGTGGCACAACAAGGGGCCCCTGACACTAGCCTGGATGATGAACTGCCCACCACCTCCGCCGGCGCTAGTGGACGGGAGGCACCGCCACAGGACCACAACACCAGCACCCCACCCCCTGCAGATGGAGAACCACCCCGCAAACGGTCCCTGAGATCCAGGACAAAGTCAGAGAACAATGCCAAGACCCCTGCCAAGAAATGAGGCCACCCTGATTGTCATCCTTCTGTCCCACTTTGTCACCCTGTCCATCCTTAAACTGCCCCAGCTCCACTTCCTATGCCCCTTTGGACAATGCACCTGTGAGACTAATAGACTGGACTCTGCCATGGACATTCCTCCACCATCACCTCTGACCATTTTAATAGCCCCTCCACTATTTATCACTTAAATAACCACCCTTAAATCACAAAATTATCTGGAGTCAGTCTGTGCTTTCGAAAATGTGTATTAGCAATAACAGTGGCAAAATGCTATATCCAATGTAATGTCAACATACCTATGTCACACAGCTCTAGTCCATGCGGAAACAAAGCAGATGTCACACAGTGGGACCCACATCTCTGAAATCGTAAGGGAAAGTGACAAATCAGTGACCATACACTGGGTAAAAATGACAGACAGATGAGAGGTAGTAGAATTAAATCAGATGTAGCAGGCAGTGTTGTCTTCTTACCTGTGTCTCACTGGAAGTATTGTAGGATCACCATGTTCCTGTTGTCTATGTCCTCTTCTTCTGCTTCCTCGTCTTTACTGTCCACAGGCTCCACAGCTGCCACAACACCTCCATCTAGACCATCCTCCTGCAGAAAAGGCACCTGTCATCGCAAAGCCAAGTTGTGAAGCATACAGCAGGCCACGATGATCTGGCATACCTTCTTTGGTGAGTAGAATAGGGAACCACCTGTCATATGGAGGCACTGGAACCTGGCCTCCAGGAGGCCGAAGGTCCTCTCTATATTCCTCCTAGTTTGCCCATGGGCCTCATTGTAGCGTTCCTCTGCCCTTGTCCTGGGATTCCTCACTGGGGTCAGTAGCCATGACAGGTTGAGGTAACCAGAGTCACCTGCAAATGGCGAGTGACAACTTTTAGACACACACTAACTCTTAGGGACATCCCCAGACCCAGACACCTAGTCACACTCCATTGGTTCAATGTCCTCATCTAATAGCCACACATGGTGCCCTGGGGTTGCCCCATCACATAAGGGATGCTGCTATTCCGCAGAATACAAGTGTCATGCACTGAGCCAGGAAATTTGGCATTCACTTGGGAGATGTACTGTTCGGCCAAACACACCATCTGCACATTCATTAAATGGTAACTCTTCCGGTTTATGTACACCTGTTACTCCTGCAGGGAGGTACCAAGGCCACATGTGTCCCATCTATGGCACCTATGATGTTGGGGATATGTCCCAGGGCATAGAAGTCACCTTTCACAGTAGGCAAATCCTCCACCTGAGGGAAAACGATGTAGCTCTGCATGTGTTTCAGCAGGGCAGACAACACTCTGGACAACACGCTGGAAAACATAGACTGGGACATCCCTGATGCAATGGCCACTGTTGTTTGAAAAGACCCACTTGCTAGGAAATGGAGTACTGACAGCACCTGAACTTGAGGGGGGATTCCTGTGGGATGGCAAATAGCTGACATCAAGTATGGCTCCAACTGGGCACACAGTTCCAGGATTGTGGTACAATCAAGTCTGTAGGTGATAATCACATGTCGCTCCTCCGTTGTTGACAGGTCCACCAGCGGTCTGTACACCGGAGGATGCCGCCATCTCCTCACCTGCCCCAGCGGACGTTGCCTATGGAGGAGAACAGCGAGCAGAGAGTCAACCAACTCTGAGGTACGTAAACACAACTTAATTGGAAAATGTTTTCAAATCGACATATGGCTGTATTAGTGTTTAAACAAGGCCTAGATATGTGTGACGCAGTCAAAAATAATGCCATGTGGGCCCCTGAAATGGCGGCTGCCTGACCAGTAAAGTGGGACAAGGGAATATGAGGTAACTGCGCTGGCATTGTACACCGTCGCGGTAGGAGTTCGAAGACCGCAGCGCAATCCTGCATTGGTTAACATTGGACCCTATGGGTCCCAGGAGCCAATGACGATGTAGGCCAGCGGTGATGGTACACACCGCCGCGGACGTGACCGCCATTTTCTCTCTGTTCAATCACTTGATACCTGATCTTCGACAGGAGAGGACCTACACTGCAAGTGCTGCTGTGACCTCAGTCTGGAAGAGACAATGGCTCATGTGTCTGGGGAAAGATCCCCTGCCTTCACCACAGAGGAGTTGGAGAAACTAGTGGATGGGGTCCTCCCCCTGTACACGCTACTCTACGGTCCTCCAGACACACAGGTGAGTACACTGTGAGCTTGCTGTATGGGCAATGACTTTTTTGGAGTGGTGTGGATGGAAGATAGGGGGGAGAATGAGGCGTGCATGAAACGATGGTGAGTGCATGTGCGTCATGGCAAGGGTAGGGATGCGGGCCAATGACTGTGATGGTGCCGACGGTTATATCTTCTCCTTTTCCCCTGTACCATTCCTGTAGGTCAGCGCCCACCAGAAGAAGGATATTTGGCGTGCCATCGCCAAGGAAGTCCGGACCCTGGGGGTCTACCACAGACGGAGCACCCACTGCTGGAAAAGATGGGAGGACATTCGCTACTGGAGAAAGAAGACGGCAGAGGCCCAGCTGGGGATGGCCTCCCAATGTGGGAGAGGTGCCCATCGCACGATGACCCTCCTGGTCCTCCGGATCCTGGTGGTGGCGTACCCGGAGTTGGATGGGCGCCTGAGGGCATCACAGCAGCCACAAGGGGGTGAGTACACTCTCATTCAGCTGATTCAGCGCGCATTGTAGGTGTCTGGGTCGGGGAGGTGGGCTGTGGGTTCCCCTAGGCCAGGACGAGTTTAGTAGGCAAGGTCCCTTCTTAAGGCAGGCCCTGTGGCACCCCACCACACATGTGTACAGAGCCAACGACACCTAGTCAGGCTCCAGTGACATCCATGTGTGCAGCAATCCGGCATAGCCTTGTAACCCATGTCCCTGTGATTGATTAGGGAACTTCAAGTGCACGGTGTAGTGCAGGGGGCTTCTGTGTCTGTACTGTCCGCCAACGGTTGCGGTATTGCATACACTGAACATGTCTTTCTTCTGTCTCCCCCCCCCTTTTTGTGGTCTCCCTGTTCTTGTGTGCATTAGTATCATCAGGCGGAGGAGCAGTGGCACCGGAGCAGGAGGGAGCTGCATCCCACATGGCCCTGAAGGGCGACACAACGGAGTTTGAATTCACCAGGGGGACAGAGGGCGAGGGGAGCTCCACAGCGGGGACAGGAGCTGAGACCAGCGATACGGACTCCTCCTCTGATGGGAGCTCCCTTGCGGTGGCGGGCCCATCTGTGGCCCCCGCATCTACAGGTACGGCCGCCACCCCCCTACCAGCACTGCCCTCCCAGCAGCCCCTGAGCGTTTGCCCCGTGGCCGCTCACCCAGGAAGGTGGCCATCTCCTTCGCCCCAGGCACCTCATGCCCTGCCCCTGTCACCCCTGCTGCCCTCAGTGTTTTCATTACTTGGTTGGGCTCTCACTTTTGGGACCCCAAAAATTTGTTTGCGATTACCTTGCCCGTACTCAAGGCTTTTGCACTGGGGAGCACGTTTATTATTTTTATTATTATTTTTATTTGCATTTAGATTCTTCTGGTTTCTTTTTACTTGTGCTTTATTTGCTTTTGTGCACTTAGGGTGTTTCTTTGGTGAATAGATGTGGGACTCCACTGTTTGGGTGTGTATATATAGTTGGTATGACCCAGAATGGTTTTGGTAATTTTTGCATGTTGTATATCCCGGCACTGTTTTTATTGTCCTGAGGAGGCCGGATTTGCTAAGGCCGAAACGCGTCAACTGTATTCTTCGAGGAATGACTCTTGGAATTTACGAACTATGAATTAAGAAATTATGGATTGTATCGGACTTCTCTATCGGTGATTTCTCTTTCCCACTGAGGCAAGATACGCTCCATGGATAACCGTCATCTCCTCTTTCTGTGACTGCTGGCCATTGATTGACTTCGCAGATCATACTTATTTGTTTACTGTGCTTTAATGGAATTTTGGTTGATGATTTGTGTGATGTATAATATGTATATATTGTATATATTTTTTATTAGTTATATGTAAGGTTTCCCTGGGTGCATAGGTACCTGTGGACACTATAGTTTAATTGCTGAACTTGCTAATAAAATAAATTATGTTCTAGTGAATAATTGAGTTTTTCACTGTGATAGTTATATCTATATTCATCCCTTCTGGATATTCTTTTGTTTAGATTATTGCCCTCAGTGAGGAGGCCATTGACCTCCTCAGGTCCCTCACTGTTCGCCAGTCTACCATTTTGAATGCCATCCAGGGTGTAGAGAGGCAGTTGCAACAAACCAATGCATACCTGGAGGGCATTCATTCTGGTCAGGCAGCCCATCAGCGAGCTTTTCAGACTCTGGCCTCAGCACTGATGGCAGCCATTGTCCCTGTGTCTAGCCTCCCCCTCCAACTTCTTCCACCCAGACCCAAACCCCTGTACCTCAGCCTATCCCAAGCACACCATCAGACCAGCATGCACACACGTCAACACACAAGGGAAGCTCAGGCAAACATAAGCACCACACATCCCACAGGCATTCACACAACCATCATGCACATGCAGACATACCAACAGCCACTGCCTCCACTGTGTCCCCCTCCTCCTCATCTCCCTCCTCCCTCCCTGTCTCGTCTCCACTCACACCTGCATGCACTACATCGTCAGCCACTACCTCCATCACCAGCACACCCACCACCACACCCAGCTCACGTGCACTCACCACCCCACTACCATTCACACATCCCCTGTGTCCTTTCCCAGTGTGTCTGTGAGCCCACCTCTCAAGGTACACAAATGCAGCCACACACACACCCAACAGCCATCCACCTCACGACAGCCTCCAGCCCATGCACCTTCACCCAAAGTCAGCAAACGTACACCTCCTACAACCACTACCTCTTCCTCCACTCCCAAACTCCCTCCATCTACCCGTCCCAGTGTGTGCAAAAAACGTTTCCTGTCCAACCTTGACCTCTTTCCCTCATCTCCCCCACCACTTCAGTCTCCTAGGGCCGGCCTCTCCAGGTCCCAAGCCAGCACCTCAGCCACAACATCTGCAGGAACAGTGGTGCTAGTAGTAACCGGCTTCTGGAGTGTGTCAGGCAGCAGGGCAGCCAGTGTGCCTGGGAGCCAGAGCACGGACAGTCCCCCACCTCAAAAGCACAAAAAGTTGGCCAGTGCCCTGCGAGTGAGAGGAAAAAAATCTGCCACCAAAGCCTCTCCCCGTGAGTGTGGAGACAGCTGCGCCACCATCCAAGGTGGGCAAGGGGCACAGTAAATCCGGCAAGTCTGAGAAAACCTGCACGGCGGATATGACTGCCACCAGCACCGCTGGACAGGACACCGCCACCACCAGTACCACTGCCAAGGACACCACCGCCACAAGCACCGCTGAACAGGACACCACCGCCACAAGCACCGCTGAACTGGACACCGCCACAACAAGCACCGCAGGCCAGTGAGCACCAAAGATTCCGACGCTACTGAGGCCGCCACGAGCAGGATGAAGCCCTCTGGGCACAAAGCCCCCTCCAGAACGAGTGGAGAATGACATCCACTACCTCAGTCCTTTAACAGGATGAATCCCTCTGGGTACAAAGCCCCCTCCAGAACCAGTGGAGAATGACATCCACTACCTCAGTCCTTGGCAGGATGAAGCACTCTGGGCACAAAGCCCCTTCCAGAACCAGTGGAGAATGACATCCACTACCTCAGTCCTTGGCAGGATGAAGCACTCTGGGCACAAAGCCCCTTCCAGAACCAGTGGAGAAAGGCATCCACTACCTCTGTCCTGGGCAGCATGAAGCACTCTGGGCACCAGGCCCCCTCCAGAACCAGCGGAGACTGTCATCCACTTGAGAGACTGTGGCTTTGCACTCCCCAGGATGCAGCAGTGGGCAAACCACCCACTGGAGAGACTTGAGAGACTGTGGCTTTGCACTCCCCAGGATAAATCAGTGGGCAAACCACCCATTGGAGAGACTTGAGAGACTGTGGCTTTTCACTCCCCAGGATAAATCAGTGGGCATGGAGCCCCCTCGTGGATCTGGCGTAGTGCACTCATCCGGCTGAGGTGCCCCCCCTTCCCTTCCTCCTGAGGTGCCTGTTTTATTTCTACCTGATGCCCCAGCAGTGTTCTCTCCGTCTTGTTCGGGTATCTTGTGTGTGCCTCGCCCATGCATTTTGGGCCCAGTGGTCCACGGACTAAGATGGTGGAATCCCTTGGACATGTATTCTTGGTGTGTATATTTGTTTATAGTGTGAATATCTTTATATATGTATATAGCTTTGATTCATGTATTTGAATATATTACAATCATTTGACTCATTCCCTTTTGTCCTTGCATTCTTCCAGGGGGGTTGGTGGGTGTAACTGTAATGTATAATGATGTATTAGTGTGTGTGTTTTCGTGGGTGAGGGTGGGGGTGGGGGTGTTGCGTGTTGCGTGTGTGTGTCACTCTCTTTTCCCTCCCCCCTCCCCTGTGTCATAGGTGCAGTACTCACTGTGGTCTTCGCCGCCGGCGTTCGTGCTCCTGGTAGAGGATCAGGAAGATAAAGGCTAGAAGAATCTGGAGCTCGGGTTCCATGGCGTCCTGATTCCTCGTGTGGTGTGTAGAGGTGAGCGTTTTCCCTTCCAAGTCCTGTTTCCGCCGTGTTTTTTTCCACAGTGAACCTGCCCCAGAAAAGGTGGCGGGTTGGCCTGATGTAATACTGTGGGCGGTACATTGTCCTCCGCCTGTCTGTTGGCGGTTACCGCCACGGTGTTTGTTTGTACCGCCTTGGCAGTCAGAGTGTTAAAGTGGCTGTCTATGTGGGCGGTTTCCGCCACGGTCGTGATTCCATTTTTTTTCCGCCGGCCTGTTGGCGGTTTTACCGCTGATTTAAAACCATCTGCCAGGGTTGTTAATGACCACCTAAGTGCCTGCCCTCAAAAATAAGTGACCGATGCTCAGCACCGGAAACAACAAGTACAAATTAAGCACTGGGGGGAGACCGTTCCAAAATAGTCTGTATCTTCCCCTGTAGTGGTTCAATCTGTTCCCCACCAACTAGTTGTCCCAGATAAACCCCCTTCCCCTGCCCTATCTGGCACTTTGAAGCCTTGATAGTGAGGCCTGCCTTTTGCAGATCCTCCAAAACTTTCCAGAGGTGGACCAGGCGGTCATCCCAGGTGGAGCTGAATACAGTAATATCATCAAGATATGCTGCACTGATAGCTTCCAAACCTTGGAGGACTGTGTTCACCAATCCCTCAAAAGTGGCAGGTGCATTTTTCAAACTAAAGGGCATAACAGTAAACTGATAATGCCCTCCAATGGTAGAGTAAGCAGTTTTTGGTTTTGCGTCTTCTGACAGCTTGACCTGCCAATACCCTGCAGTCAAGTCAAAAGTGCTGAGATACTTGGCAGATGCCAGTGTATCTATACGCTCATCTGCCCTGGGTATAGGGTGAGCATCAGGGGCTATCTGAGTGCTCAATCACTCTTAAGTTCAACATCTTCTGAACCTCAGACTTAATGCAGTCTCTGACATGGTCAGGCTGTCTATAAATCTTACTTTTGACAAGTAAACTGTCTCCAGTATCTAAGGTGTGCTGTCATCATGTGGGCTGACCAGGTGTCAGAGAGAAAAGTTCAGAGAATTGGCCTAGAAGGTTCCTGCAATCCTACTTCTGTTTTTCAGAAAGGCAAGCTGCAAGAACAGCTCCTTCCACTGAGCCATCAGCTGCAGTGTTGGAGAAGAGATCAGGGAGGGGGTCACTCTTATCTTCCTGTACCTCATCAGTGGCCATGAATAGGGTTAAGTCAGCCCTATCATAGTAGGGTTTTAGGCAGTTCACATGAAGTACTCTAAGAGGACTTCTGGGAGTGCCCAGGCCCACTAGATAAGTGACCTCCCCCCTTGTTTCCACTATCAGATGTTGGCCACTCAATTTGTCCTGGAGTGCTCTGGGTGCCACACCTTCTGTCCTGGGTGGTACTCAGTCAGGACAGCCTTCTGGTCATGCCATTGTTTTTGCAACCCTTGGCTTGCCTGAAGATTCTTAGAGGCCAAGTACATAATCCATTATAACTTGTTTAGGGGGCTTCAAGGGTTGCTCCCACCCTTCTTTCACAAGAGCGAATGGACCCCTAACAGAGTGACCAAAAAGGAGTTCAAATGGGCTGTAGCCCACTCCCTTCTAGGGTACCTCCCTGCAGGCAAAAAGGAGGCATGGTAATAGCACATCCCATCTCCTTCTGAGCTTTTTAGATAGTCCCATAATCATACCTTTGAGAGTTTTGTTAAATCTCTCAACCAACTCATTTGTCTGGGGATGGTAAGGTGTGCTGAACTTGTAGGTTACTCTACACTTTCCACATTGCTTTAAGGTATGCATACATGAAGTTACTACCTCTGTCTGACACCACCTCTTTTGGGGAGCCCACCCTGGGAAATATTCCCAGAAGGGCCTTTGCCGACGCAGGAGCTGTAGTGGTCCTCAGGGGAATTGCTTCTGGATATCTAGTGGCATGGACCCTACCACCAAGATAAACCTATTGCCAGAAGCAGTAGGAGGTTGAAAAGGGCCAACTATGTCAACCCCTACCCTTTCAAAGGGTACCTCAACCACTGGCAGTAGGATCAAGGGGGCCTTTGGGGTGCCACCAGTCTTACCACTGGCTTGGCAAGTGACACAAGAGCGACAGAACTCTATTGTGTCTTCTGACATATGAGGCCAGTGAAAGTGAGGGACCAGTCTGTCCCATGTCTTCTTTGCCCCAAATGTCCAGCAAGGGGAATGCCATGTGCTAGTGTCAGAAGAAACTCCCTATACTGCAAGGGAATGACCAGTCTCCTTGTAGCACCAGGTTTTGGGTCCCTTGCCTCTGTATAAAGGAGATTATTTTCCCAGTACACTCTGTAAGAGTCATTGACATCCCCTGCTTCCTCCTGTTTGACAGCTTGATGTCTCAAACCCTCAAGTGTGGGACAGGTCTGCTGTGCCACACTCAACTCCTCCCTGTCAGGCCCCCTGTACCCAAAAGCTCAGCTGTGCCAGCCTGACGCTCCTGTGGTGTAGGTTCTGCACAGGAAGTCGACTCCTCCTCATCAAAAGGGGAATCTTCAGTGGAGGGAGGGATAGTGGATAAGAGTTTACCCTTTCTACCCTTACGGGCATATTTATACTCTGTTTGCACCGAATTAGCATCATTTTCTTTTTACTCTAATTCGGTGCAAAACTAACTCCATATTTATACTTTGGTGCTAGTTTTTGGGAGCACTTGTTGCATTCTTCCAGGATCCAAGTTTCCCTTTCCTCTTTGCTTCTTGACCTGAGCCCTGGTTAAAGCAAAGATATGCCCAGGAATGCCCAGCATTGTTGCATGAGCCTCCAACTCCACTTCAGCCCAAGATGAAGTCTCCAAATCATTGCCTAGTAGACACTCTACAGGTAGGTCAGTAGATACCACAACTTTCTTTGGACCAGTAACCCCTCCCAGTTGAGATTCTCAACAGCCATGTGGTGGCTAACAGGGTTATTATGGGTGTCAGTTACTTGGTACTGATGACCAAGTAGGTGTTGCTCAGGGGCTGCCAGTTTTTCCATCACCATTCTGACACTGGCACCTGTGTCCCTGTAGGCCTCAAGCTGAACACCATTGATTAGGGGTTGTTGCTTGCACTTATCTATGTTAAGGGGACATGCAACAAGGGTGGCAAGATCAATGCCACCATCTGAGACTAAAATAGCCTCAGTGGTTTCCCTAACTAAGCCATCCCACACTACGTTACCTAGAGTGAGCCCTGCTAAACCCTTGGACTGGTCATTTGAAGTGTTTTTTTACCACCACTGCTATTACTAGGGGCACTAGTGGATGCAGTGGGGGCTGCTGTGGTGGGAGCTTTTGTGTTTGTCTTAGGACAAATGCTGTCACTTGCCCAATGGCCTTTGTTCTTATACATGTAACACCAAGTCTTTTTATTCCGTTGGTTAGAAGAGTATTTAGATCCACCCCAGAGGATTTTTGTGGGCCTGATGGAGACTCCGGCTTTTTATCTTTGTCCCCACCTGTCATTAGACTTACCATCCTTCTTCTTGTCCTTGTTACCCCCTGTATGAGCTTTCCTGGTCATCCTTGTTCTGACCCATTTGTCTGCCTTCTTTTCCAATTCTTGGGGAGAGGCCAGATCTGAGTCTACCAAGTATTGTGTAACAAATCAGGCACACAGCTATTCAGAATATGCTCTCTCAGAATTAGATTATAAAAACCCTCATAGTCAGACACTTTGCTGCCATGTAACCAACCTACTAAAGCCTTCACAGAACAGTCCTCAAAGTCTATCCAATCTTGTGAAGTCCCTTTTCTGGTCTCTCTGAACTTTATTCTATATTGTTCAATGGATAAGCCAAATCTATCCAAGACTGCTGTCTTCAGAATACTATAGTTCTCTAAGTCTTCTTCTCTGACAATGAGAAGTCTATCCCTCCCCTTGCCAGAAAAGAACAACCAGAGAATAGCAGCCCATTCCCCCTGAGGGACCCTCTGAACTTTAAAGGCCTTCTCAAGTGCAGCAAACCACTTATAGATGTCATCCCCCTCCTTGTAAGGGGGAGCAATTTTATGCAGATTTCTGGAATCAAAAGTATTCACCCTAACACCATAATTCCTGAAACTGCTATTGCTGCCACCATGGGGAACTAACCCCAACCCCTGCCTCTCTCTCTCCAAGCCAAGGCATCCCTATCTAGGGCTAGCTGTTGCTGATGCCGCCTCAGCGTGGCCTCATCCAGTCTCAGTTTCCTGAGCTCTCTATCTATGGCGTCATAACCTGGAGTTGAACCATGGGATCCCTCAGAAACTGAAGTGATATAAGAGTGTGCAGAGGTAGATCTTTTCCTAACCTTAGTAACCCTATTAACCTGGCCTATAGGTGTGAAGGGAGCCCCCCCAGAGTGACTCCCACTCCCACTGCCAGCTACACTAGATGGTTTGCTAGGGGGAAGATCTTTTGAAGAGCCCTCCCCTGAATCTTCAGGATGATTCTCTGACTCTAAGGGTGTAGAATCTTTTTCCTCCTCCTCCTCCTGGTTACCAGTCTGTTCCTGGTCATCCTGAAGAAGGAGGCTCAAAAGAAAATTCTTGTCAGGGTTCTTCCCTACATCTAAGCTCCTCTCTGAGCAAATCCCCTTCAGTTCTTTGAAGGTCATGCCCTCATAGGGAGCCCCCATGACCTCAGAGCTAGGCCCATCAGTAGACATAGTGTAGTGAGTGTTAGAGTAGTGTAAGTGAAAAGAGAAACCTACTCTACCTAACCCCTAGTCTCTTAGAAAGGAAGGTAAGAGACTAGATCCTGCACTAGGTATATATATGTATAGCTCTAGGTATAGAGTACACTTTCCTGTGGAAAGCACCAGTGACAGAGTGATAAGGCAATTGCAAGTACTTATCCCACCACTGCACCACCAATGTAGGAAGCTGGCCTGGTTTGTAGTGAGTACCTAATATACTTACACCTTATACCAGGTCCAGGTAGCCCTTATTAGTGTAGTAGAGTCAGTGTCTAGATGCCAGGCTCTCTAGAGGTAGCTGTGGATGAGCAGCCAAGGCTTATCTAGGAGACATGCAAAGCTCATGCAATACAACTGTTATCACACAGTACTTACATGCATGAAAGAAAACACTCAGTGTTACAAAAATAAAGGTACTTTATTTTGGTGACACAAATACCAAAAATACCATAGAGACTATACTCCCTTAGGAGGTAAGTAATACACAAATTATATATACTAATATGCAGAAATATGCATAATAACAGTTAGAAAACAGTGGAATTATTGAAAATCACAATAGTTAGAAACAGCCCTATGGGGAGCACAAACGATATACTAAGAAAGTGGAATGTGAAAGTCGGTCCCCCTCCTAGGTAACTGTAGTGTTTAGAGGGGAGCTGGGAGTACTAGGAAAGCCCAAAGTGGTAGTGAAAGGGTGCTTGCACCTTTTCACGCAGGCTGCAATAGCAGTACTGCAGAACCCTTTGCTTGGGCTCCCTATGCTGGAAATATAAGCTGCTTCCTATAGGGATCCCCTGGAACCCTAATACCGTGGGTACATAGGTACCATATATTAGGGACTTATAATGGGGCACCAGTGTGCCAATTGTGGGAGAAATACAGTGATAACAGTTTCCAACAACAAAAGTCAGGGGAGAGGGCATAACTACTGGGGTCCTGGTTAGCAGGATCCTAGTAGACACAGTAAAACACACTGACAAACAGGCCAAAAGTGAGGGTAATCTAGCTAGAAAGAGGTTACTTTCCTACAACTAGTAAGTCCCTAGCAAAGTTCACTAGCGGTGCCCAGGGCCTAAAAATCAAATGCTACTAGTAGGCCTGCAGCACTGATTGCACCACCCACATTAGTAGCCTTGTAAACATGGCTCAGTCCTGCCACTGCTGTGTCTGGGTGAGCAGCCTTGCACTGCCAATTCGACCTTGCAAGTGCATGCACTTGCCAGGGCCAAACCTCCCCTTTTACTGCATTTAAGTCACCGCTAAGGTAGGCCCTAGAATCTCCATGGACAGGGTGCAGTGTATTTAAAAGGTAGGACATGTACTGGTGTATTTTACATGTCCTGATAGTGAAATACTGCCAAATAAATTTTTCACTATTGCAAGACCTATCTCTCCCATAGGTTAACATGGGGACTGCCTTTAAATATCTTTTAAGTGCAGTTTCCCATTGGAAGTAGATACAGATATGGAGTTTCGGCTCTCTGGACTCATAATTTTAAAACACATCTTTTGATATAGTTTTTTTTTTTTAATATACCCAGGCACACACTGATACATACACTAACTTAACCAGGTACATAGCCAGGTACACAGTGATACATGCACAAACACACCCAGGCACACACTGATGCCTCCACTAAGACACCCAGGCACACACTGATCCAAACACTAACACACCCAAGCACACATCGATGCATACAGTAACACACCCAGGTGCACATTGAAACATACACTAACACACCCAGGCATGCCCTGATGATTATCTAATATACCAATGAACTCTCTGATCCATTCACTGAGACTCAGTCACTCACTAATCCATACACTCAGACACCCAGGTACACACTGATGCAAGCACTAACACACCCAGGGAAGCACCCAAGTGCCACTGGTGCATACACTAACACACCAAGGCACACACTGAAGCATACACTGACTCAACCAGACATTCACTGATGTATATTCTAACACACCAAGGAAGGAACACCCTGATGCATATTCGGAGATATCCAGACACACACTGATACACACACTAACACACTCTGATACATACTGATCCATATACTAACAAACTCATACACACATTGATGAATACACTAACACACTCAGACATATGCTGATGCAAACACTGACACATCCAGCTAAACACTAATGCATTCCAGTAACACACTCAGGCTCACAATGGTCCCTACAGTGAGACACTCAGGCACACACTGATGCCAATACTAATACACCCAGGAACAAACTGATGCACACAGTGAGACACCTAGACACACACTGATTCATGGACTTACCAAGCATTAATGCAGCCACTAACACACCCAGGAAGACACTGATGCATACACTGAGACACCCAGACACATACGGATTCATACACTAGTAGACATGCCAAATAATAATGCAGCTACTTACAGAACCAAACACACACTGATGCATACTCTAACATACCCACACACACACTGATACATACACTGAGACACCCAGACACACGCTGAAACATACACTAACACACCCAGGCACACACTGATGCATACACACCCAGACAAGCACTGATACATTCCCTAACACACCCAGGCAATCACTGATCCCTACACTAACAAACTCAGGCACACACTGATGCATACATTAACACACACAGGCACACACTGATCTATACACTGAGACACAGAGTCACACAATGGTGCATACACTAAGGCACCCAGGCACACACTCATGCATATACTAATTTAACCCAGGCACACACTGATATATACACTGACACACCTAGGCACACACAGATGCAGACACTGACGCACTCATCCAAAGAGTAATGCATTCCATTAGCACACCCTGGTACACATTGATAAATATCGAGGAGTGCTGGTGGAGATAATGCTCAGCTGCACTCCACTCAAGGAAAATAGGTAGTGTCCCAAATCCTGTGATACTAGGTCCTACTTTTAATCTTGGCCTTAACCTATTCCTGAATTATTAAATATGATGTCTATGGTTCTGAGCCAATTTTAACTTTCATTTCTCTCCTACATATACCAATAGCCAGTATTCATCCTAGGTCTGACTAATTCTGGTACATGATCTCCGGTTAAGTACCATCACCTTAACAATTGTGGCCCGTCAGACATTGCAGCGCCGGTCTGACGAGGAGATTGCCCAGTGATGAAGCGTGACATCCTATTGGGTGTGTGAGGGCTCTCCTTAGCCACTGACTATCATTAGCCCTGTGTATATCTGTATTCCTTTTCATTTATGGAACAGTGTACCTTGTACATTTTTCATTAGCTGTATTTGGGAGAATGTACACCTGACCAATAATCTCCCTGTTCCCTTCTTTTTTGTAATTAACATATACTGGGACACCTAGTCACACACTGATGCATACAATAAGCCAAGCCAAGCACACGTGGATGCATACACTAACGCACCCAGTCACATACTGATGCATACACTAACATACCCAAGCATACACCGAAGCACGCATCAATGCTCCCACTGACACACCTAAGCACACACTTATCAAACAGTTACACACCAAGGCACACACTAACACATTTACTGACAAACTTACCGCAGACCCAGACAAACCTACACAAACAGAAACAATCATGCAACCATGTACTCACTGACATACTCAGTAACAGACCTAGATGTAAACTGATGCAGACACTGACACACCAGGCAAACAGTAATGCATTACAAAAGCACACCCTGGCAAACACTGATTCATAGATTCAGACACCCAGGCACACACTGATGAATACACTAGCACACTGAGGCATACACTGATGCATACACTATCATACCCAGGCACTCATTGATACAAACACTAACATACCCAGGCACACACTGATGCATTGAGTAACACAACCGGGCATGCACTGATGAGCACACTAACACACCTAGGCACACACTGACACATACACTAACATACCTAGGCTCACACTGATACATACTTTGACACTCCTAAGCACAAACTGATGCAGACACTGACACAACCAGGCACACACTGACATAGACTCAGACACCCAGGCACACACTGATGCATACAATAGCACACTGAGGCATACACTGATGCATACACTATCATATCCAGTCACACACCGATGCATACACCAAGACACCCAGCCACATACCTTTGCACACATTAACACACCCAGGCACGCACTTATGTGGACACCAACATACCCATAATGCATTACAATAACATACCCAGGCACACACTGATACATACACTAATACACCCAGACACACACTGATTCATACACTGGACACCCAGGCAGTCACTGATGCATACACTGACATGCCCAGGTACACCCTAATGCATACACTAACACACCCAGGCACACAGATGCATACCTCGACACACCCACGCACACATCAATGCTCCCATTGACACATCTCAGCATACACCTATTAAACAGTTACACACCAAGGCACACACTAACACATTTACTGACAATCTTGCCACAGACCCAGACAAACCTACACATACAGAAACTATCATACAACCATGTACCCACTGACATACTCAGTAACAGATACATATACTCACTTGCACATTGATTTCCATATAAGTATTACACATGCTAAATATTTACTGCTGTCTTCTTTAATACTTTACTGGTTCATTACTCTTCATAGATAGTACAGTAGTCACATGTACTATTTTAATATCACTTTTATGGCATATATCATATGTGCAAACAGAAAAAGCAAGAAACACTAAAACAGACTACTGTAGAATAACATAACACAAGTAATTAGCTCTTTGTTTAATCAGATGGAATGGTTCTAACAAGAACCGTTTGTTTTTTAGAAGGGTTTTGTAAACTTTTGCTAAAATGTTTTTGTTGTTTTTCTTAAAAATAAATGGTGTAGTAAAAGAGATAAACGCAGGGAAATAGAAAGAAGCAACTGGCTTCATTGTTAAAAAATATTTACTGTTTGTTCGAATAAAAAAAACTAACAATAATGATTTCACATAGCAACAAAGAATGCAGTGACAGAAGACACCTTCAGGGCTATCGGCACCTGGCTTTTCCCGCAGTGGGTTTCCATTTTGCTGAATTCTCGGCAAACACCCAGAATAGAAGATGATGACACTTCTCCATACAGTGCTGAAAATGTGGATGGACTCATTGCACCTGCTTTTTCCTGCATCATCTGATTACAAACCCTCTCATGTATCATTTTTAAGTGGTTCCACATGGAGAGTGTTCCATGTGAGTACTTCTTTGGCGTGTCCCTTGAGGGTTGTTTGCCACAGATATTACACTGCACACAGTTTGCGGTGACTTTCTTCTCCCCTGATGTAATTGTGTAATTCTTCTACACTTCACTCTCCTTTTTTGGGTGTGATGTCACCTGTTCTTCATTCTCAACTGAATCAGCATGTTGTTCTTGGGCAGATGAAGCTGCAGCCGTCTTTGATGCAAATTGAGAAAACCTAAGTGAACAGCACATCAGCACTGGTCCTTTCTTCTGTCTCCACAGAAGAGAACAAGAAATAACTGCCTTGGGGTGTGATTTCAAATACAGGTGTATGGGGTCCTAATGCACACAATGACATCCCCAAGGCTGGCCTAACAAGCCCTTAGGCAGTGTTTTCTATTTTGAAAAATATGACATTTATTTTTACATGCCCTGACAATATAAACACCTACATTGTCAGTTTTTACTGTAGAAAAGCTAATAGTCCCATTGGCGAGTACACGGTTGCATGCTTTCAACTCAACAGTGCTAACTACGCGATGTAACTACTTAATATGTTACTTAAAAATATCAAAAGCATCATTGGGTTAAACCCTACTTTTGCACAAATAATAACTTTATAAAGTTCTCACCTTGTTGCCCAAACGTTGCCTGTGACAGTGTCTGTTTGCACATGTGGGAGTTGAATTCCAACAAACAACGGTCCTCAAAATTACCTCATAGAGTTCTGCACCAGCACCCTTTATCTACACATGGAAAACACCACTGTATTTAGGTGTTCTGATCTCAGATCATCACATCAAATCAGCAATCAACTAAAAACTCAATAAGTGACTTCTAGACCATGAAGAATTTTAAAAAGATTATCTTACAGAAATGTAGAAAATAGGCATTACAGACTGTTCAATTGTCATGAAGACAGAGCATCAACATACACAAAATCCCATCAATACAGCAAAGTCAAAGAGTATAAGCATGAATAGGAAAATATATTACAAGCACCATAAAGGTAGCAAGCAGTATCAGAGTAAATGGAGAGCCTGAAGAGGAAAATAACAAGTTTCTAGTCAGTAGAGGCATTTCTGGAGGATCTTGGGAAAGACCCTGGTTCACCTACAAAGGCAGGGGTTTTATATACAATTCTGCATAGTTGATAAGCAAAAATGGCTAATTTCAGTGTTCTGAGGACACATTGAACAAATTAGAGGATGCAATATTGCATTCTGAGGGCCTCATTTGCAAGTATTTCGCATAAGACAGTGTCGCAAGTCATTTTGCTGCACTCCCCTGCGTCAAATTGAAAGGACAGGAATGCACTGTATAGACAAAATACAGTGCCTTCCTGTCCTTTCTGCCTGTGCTGGCACACCAATTGGTGTCTAGCTACAATGCAGGAACCCTTGAACCCTGGTGCCAGGGTGTCTAAGATGTTGCCACAATTGTTTTTGTGCATTAAGGGGCACCTTTCTGCACAAAAACAATTAATGGTGGTGTTTCCCTCTTCCTATGTGTGCTGCAGAATGCAGCACACATAGAAAGAGGAAAAGAGGAAAAAACGATGAGAAATAAAGTTATTTCTCCTCGCTACCCCTCCCTCAGGGAGGTGCACAGTTTTGATGCATTTCCAGCTTTACAGATCTGGGAATGTGTCAAAACCCATGGGTGTTGCATGGGAAAACCCACGACAATGCCCTTGGCGTGCTTCCCTGACACAGTATAAGGCAATTCAGTGACTTGTGCTGCGTTGCCTTACACCATATCTACAAGGCCATAAAAAGCCATGGAAAGTAGATTTGTGTGGCCTTGTAGCTATTGGCCTGCACAATGTGCCACTGGTGCATCCCAAAAAGTGATGCTTTAGTGGCACAGTGGCTCGTAAACAAACTACTCAGTTTCTAAGCACCGGACCATTTTGACTGTTGATGGTATCAACTAAAATATTAAATTCTTCATCACATGAGCTTGCAATGGACAATAAAGCATTCAATGTAAAACATATATATTTGTCAAATATATCACTACTATTCTAGCAATGCATGTAATTTCTTGTGTCTCATTAACTCCTTTGTGTGGTATGAAAATGTGTTGTGTAAGTAAACATCTTACATTCTCTCCTACATCCCGATGACCATCATGCTTTGGAGGTTATTACGACTTCGGCGGACGGTTTTCACTGTCTGCCGAAGTCCCGCGATCAGGTTACCATCAGTACGGCCCCTTCCTGCAGGCCACATTAAGAGTTCCCCGCTTGGTTAGCTGTCCTAGTGGGGAACAGCATACAACATTGACACCGGCTCATAAAAAAGCTGGCGGCAATGCTGTAGTGCATAGGATGCAGCAGCATCCGTTGCGATGTTCGCTGTCTGCAAAGCAGACAGTGAACATCAAGACGGGGCTGGCCAGAGGGGCCCCTGCACTGCCCATACCAGGTGCATGGGCAGTGAAGGGGGCACCCCTAGGGCACCCTGCACCGTCTCACCAGTAGTCTTTACATGGCAGTGCTATTGCCATGTAAAAGCTGGCGGAGAGTAGGGTCGTAATTCCCAGGGTGTTGCTGCTTGCAGCGCTGTCCTGGTGGATTAGGAGCACTAGAACAGCCAGCTCCTCCTGTGGAGGGAAACTGGCGGTGCTGGCGGTCGGACCACGAACCGACTGCCGCAGTCATAATGTGGCAGTCAGACCGCCGCCAAAGCAGTCGGACCACGGATTTGGGGGCGGTCAGACCGCCACTGCAACCCTGTCGGGCTGAAGACCACCAGGGTCGTAACCAGGCCCTATATGTCTATAATAATTGTTAAAACCTCAAATACTACAACTTGCACACTGACTATTTAACAAACAGTATTACATTCATAATTAATTGGAAGTGACAATTCATTTTGCAGGTTTAAATACTTAGAAGTGATAAATGTACCCACACAGGAGTAACAGCTATTTCTACTAATAACCAATGATTTAATGGCACCTGTTACAGAGTCAGTGCTTCTACACACAAAACTGAGTACCACACTAGGAAAAACATTCAGATAAATACAACATCAGTATGCACAAAGTGTGCTACCTTACCTATTTCCTTGGTCACCAATGATTTTTTTGAAACAGCAGGTACATGTAAAATGACATTTTGTGACTGTAGGAGGCTGGACTGGCTTGTAGTGAGTACCAAGAGGTACTTACACCTTGCACCAGGCCCAGGTATCCCTTATTAGTGTAGAGGGGTGTCTAGCAGCTTAGGCTGATAGAAAAGGTAGCTTAGCAGAGCAGCTTAGGCTGAACTAGGAGACGAGTGAAGCTCCTACAGTACCACTAGTGTCATATGCACAATATCATAAGAAAACACAATATACAGATATACTAAAAATAAAGGTACTTTATTTTTATGACAATATGCCAAAGTATCTCAGTGAGTATCCTCAGTATGAGGATAGCAAATATACACAAGATATATGTACACAATACCAAAATATGCAGTAATAGCAATAGAAAACAGTGCAAACAATGTATAGTCACAATAGGATGCAATGGGGGCACATAGGGATAGGGGCAACACAAGCCATAAACTCTAGAAGTGGAATGCGAACCACGAATGGACCCCAAACCTATGTGGCCTTGTAGAGGGTCGCTGGGACTGTAAGAAAACAGTGAGGGTTAGAAAAATAGCCCACCCCAAGACCCTGAAAAGTGGGTGCAAGGTGCACCTAAGTTCCCCAAAGAGCACAGAAGTCATGATAGGGGAATTCTGCAGGAAAGACCAACACCAGCAATGCAACAACGATGGATTTCCAGACGAGAGTACCTGTAGAACAAGGGGACCAAGTCCAAAAGTCACGATCAAGTCGGAAGTGGGCAGATGCCCAGGAAATGCCAGCTGTGGGTGCAAAGAAGCTGCCAGTGGATGGTAGAAGCTGTGGATTCTGCAAGAACGACAAGGGCTAGAAACTTCCCCTTTGGAGGATAGATGTCCCACGTCGTGAAGAGTTGTGCAGAGGTATTTTCGTGCAGAAAGACCACCAACAAGCCTTGCTAGCTGCAAAGGTCATGGTTAGGATTTTTGGATGCTGCTGTGGCCCAGGAGGGACCAGGATGTCACCAATTGCGTGAGGAGACAGAGGAGGCATCCAGCAAGACAAAGAGCCCACTCAAAAGAAAGCAGCACCTGCAGAAGTGCCAGAACAGGCACTACAAAGTGGAGTGAAATGGAGCTCACCCGAAGTTGCACAAGAGGGTCCCACGAAGCCGGAGGACAACTCAGGAGGTCGTGCAATGCAGGTTAGAGTGCCGGGGACCCAGGCTTGGCTGTGCACAAAGAAAATCCTGGAAGAGTGGACAGGAGCCGGAGTAGCTGCAAAACATGCGGTTCCCAGCAATGCAGTCTAGCGTGGGGAGGCAAGGACTTACCTCCACCAAACTTGGACTGAAGAGTCACTGGACTGTGGGAGTCACTTGGACAGAGTTGCTGAGTTCAAGGGACCTCGCTCGTTGTGCTGAGAGGAGACCCAGAGGACCGGTGATGCAGTTCTTTGGTGCCTGCAGTTACAGGGGGAAGATTCCGTCGACCCACGGGAGATTTCTTCGGAGCTTCTAGTGCAGAGAGGAGGCAGACTACCCCCACAGCATGCACCACCAGGAAAACAGTCGAGAAGGCGGCAGGATCAGCGCTACAAGGTCGCAGTAGTCGTCTTTGCTACTTTGTTGCAGTTTTGCAGGCTTCCAGCGCGTTCAGCAGTCGATTCCTTGGCAGAAGGTGAAGAGAGAGATGCAGAGGAACTCTGATGAGCTCTTGCATTCGTTATCCAAGGAATTCCCAGAAGCAGAGACCCTAAATAGCCAGAAAAGGAGGTTTGGCTACCTAGGAGAGAGGATAGGCTAGCAACACCTGAAGGAGACTATCAGAAGGAGTCTCTGACGTCACCTGCTGGCACTGGCCACTCAGAGCAGTCCAGTGTGCCAGCAGCACCTCTGTTTCCAAGATGGCAGAGGACTGGAGCACACTGGAGGAGCTCTGGGCACCTCCCAGGGGAGGTGCAGGTCAGGGGAGTGGTCACTCCCCTTTCCTTTGTCCAGTTTCGCGCCAGAGCAGGGCTGGGGGATCCCTGAACCGGTGTAGACTGGCTTATGCAGAGATGGGCACCATCTGTGCCCATCAAAGCATTTCAGAGGCTGAGGGAAGCTACTCCTCCCAAGCCCTAACACCTTTTTCCAAAGGGAGAGGGTGTAACACCCTCTCTCTGAGGAAGTCCTTTGTTCTGCCTTCCTGGGCCAAGCCTGGCTGGACCCCAGGAGGGCAGAAACCTGTCTGAGGGGTTGGCAGCAGCAGCAGCTGCAGTGAAACCCCAGGAAAGGTTGTTTGGCAGTACCCGGGTCTGAGCTAGAGACTCGGGGGATCATGGAATTGTCTCCCCAATGCCAGAATGGCATTGGGGTGACAATTCCATGATCTTAGACATGTTACATGGCCATGTTCGGAGTTACCATTGTGACGCTATACGTATGTGGTGACATATGTATAGTGCGCGCGTGTAATGGTGTCCCCGCACTCACAAAGTCCAGGGAATTTGCCCTGAACAATGTGGGAGCACCTTGGCTAATTCCAGGGTGCCCACACACTAAGAGGGTCATTCTGACCCTGGCGGTCGGTGGCCGCCAGGGCCACCGACCACGGGAGCACCGCCAACAGGCTGGCGGTGCTCCAACGAGCATTCTGACCGCGGCGGTTCAGCCGCGGTCAGAAGCGGAAAGTCAGCGGTCTCCCGCTCACTTTCCGCTGCTCGTGTGAATCCTCCATGGCTGCGGAGCGCGCTGGGCAGCCATGAGGATTCTGACCCCCCCTACCGCCATCCTGTTCATGGCGGGAAAGCCGCCATGAACAGGATGGCGGTAGGGGGGGTCGCGGGGCCCCCTGGGGGCCCCTGCCGTGCCCATGCCAAGTTGTGAAGAGTTGTGCAGAAGTGTTTTCCCGCCAAAAGACCGCAAACAAGCCTCGCTAGCTGCAAAGTTTGTGGTTAGGGTTTTTGGATGCTGCTGTGGCCCAGGAGGGACCAGAATGTCACCAATTGCGTGAGGGGACAGAGGGGGCGTCCAGCAAGACAAGGAGCCCTCTCAGATGCAAGCAGCACCCAGAGAAGTGCCGGAACAGGCACTCCAAAGTGGAGTGAAATGGTGCTCACCCAAAGTTTCACAAGAGAGTCCCACGCCGCCGGAGGACAAATCAGGAGGTCGTGCAATGCAGGTTAGAGTGCCATGGACCCAGGCTTGGCTGTGCACAAAGGAAATCCTGGAAAAGTGCACAGGAGCCGGAGTAGCTGCAAAACACGCGGTTCCCAGCAATGCAGTCTGGCGTGGGGAGGCAAGGACTTACCTCCACCAAACTTGGATTGAAGAGTCACTGGACTGTGGGAGTCACTTGGACAGAGTTGCTGAGTTCAAGGGACCTCGCTCGTCGTGCTGAGAGGAGACCCAGAGGACCGGTGATGCAGTTCTTTGGTGCCTGCAGTTGCAGGGGGAAGATTCCGTCGACCCACGGGAGATTTCTTCAGAGCTTCTAGTGCAGAGAGGAGGCAGACTACCCCACAGCATGCACCACTAGCAAAACAGTTGAGAAGGCGGCAGGATCAGCGTTACAAGGTCGCAGTAGTCGTCTTTGCTACTTTGTTGCAGTTTTGCAGGCTTCCAGCGTGGTCAGCAGTCGATTCCTTGGCAGAAGGTGAAGAGAGAGATGCAAAGGAACTCTGATGAGCTCTTGCATTCGTTATCCAAGGAATTCCCCAAAGCAGAGACCCTAAATAGCCAGAAAAGAGGGTTTGGCTACTTAGGAGAGAGGATAGGCTAGCAACACCTGAAGGAGCCTATCAGAAGGAGTCTCTGACGTCACCTGCTGGCCCTGGCCACTCAGAGCAGTCCAGTGTGCCAGCAGCACCTCTGTTTCCAAGATGGCAGAGGTCTGGAGCACACTGGAGGAGCGCTGGGCACCTCCCAGGGGAGGTGCAGGTCAGGGGAGTGGTCACTCTCCTTTCCTTTGTCCAGTTTTGCGCCAGAGCAGGGCTGGGGGATCCCTGAACCGGTGTAGACTGGCTTATGCAGAAATGGTCACCATCTGTGCCCATGAAAGCATTTCCAGAGGCTGGGGAAGGCTACTCCTCCCCTGCCTTAACACCTTTTTCCAAAGGGAGAGGGTGTAACACCCTCTCTCTGACGAAGTCCTTTGTTCTGCCTTCCTGGGCCAAGCCTGGCTGGACCCCAGGAGGGCAGAAACCTGTCTGAGGGGTTGGCAGCAGCAGCAGCTGCAGTGAAACCCCAGGAAAGGTTGTTTGGCAGTACCCGGGTCTGAGCTAGAGACTCGGGGGATCATGGAATTGTCTCCCCAATGCCAGAATGGCATTGGGGTGACAATTCCATGATCTTAGACATGTTACATGGCCATGTTCGGAGTTACCATTGTGACGCTATACGTATGTGGTGACATATGTATAGTGCGCGCGTGTAATGGTGTCCCCGCACTCACAAAGTCCAGGGAATTTGCCCTGAACAATGTGGGAGCACCTTGGCTAATTCCAGGGTGCCCACACACTAAGAGGGTCATTCTGACCCTGGCGGTCGGTGGCCGCCAGGGCCACCGACCACGGGAGCACCGCCAACAGGCTGGCGGTGCTCCAACGAGCATTCTGACCGCGGCGGTTCAGCCGCGGTCAGAAGCGGAAAGTCAGCGGTCTCCCGCTCACTTTCCGCTGCTCGTGTGAATCCTCCATGGCTGCGGAGCGCGCTGGGCAGCCATGAGGATTCTGACCCCCCCTACCGCCATCCTGTTCATGGCGGGAAAGCCGCCATGAACAGGATGGCGGTAGGGGGGGTCGCGGGGCCCCTGGGGGCCCCTGCCGTGCCCATGCCAATGGCATGGGCACGGCAGGGGCCCCCGTAAGAGGGCCCCGCAAAGTATTTCAGTGTCTGCCTTGCAGACACTGAAATACGCGACGGGTGCCACTGCACCTGTCGCACCTTCCCACTCCGCCGGCTCGATTACGAGCCGGCATCCTCGTGGGAAGGTCGTTTTCCCCTGGGCTGGCGGGCGGTTTTTCAGCAACCGCCCGCCAGCCCAGGGGAAAACTTGTAATACCCGCCGCGGTCTTTTGACCGCGGCGCGGTATTTTGGACGGCGGCATCCTGGCGGGCGGCCTCCGCCGCCCGCCAGGGTCATAATGAGGCCCTAAGGAACTTAGCACCCAACCTTTACCAGGTAAAGGTTAGATATACAGGTGACTTATAAGTTACTTAAGTGCAGTGGTAAATGGCTGTGAAATAACGTGGACGTTATTTCACTCAGGCTGTACTGGCAGGCCTGTGTAAGAATTGTCAGATCTCCCTATGGGTGGCAAAGAAATGCTGCAGCCCATAGGGATCTCCAGGAACCCCAATACCCTGGGTACCTCAGTACAATATACTAGGGAATTATAAGGGTGTTCCACTATGCCAATGTAAATTGGTGAAATTGGTCACTAGCCTGTTAGTGACAATTTGGAAAGAAATGAGAGAGCATAACCACTGAGGTTCTGGATAGCAGAGCCTCAGTGAGACAGTTAGTCATAACACGGGTAACACATACAGGGCACACTTATGAGCACTGGGGCCCTGGCTGGCAGGGTCCCAGTGACACATACAACTAAAACAACATATATACAGTGAAATATGGGGGTAACATGCCAGGCAAGATGGTACTTTCCTACACAACCCCCCCCCCCCAAACGAAGGACAATAAGACTAGCCATGACCTGATGAGTCTTCATTGTCTACGTGGAAATATCTGGAGAGTCCATCTGCATTGGAGTGGGTACTCCCAGGTCTATGTTCCACTGTATAGTCCATTCCCTGTAGGGATATGGACCACCTCAACAATTTAGGGTTTTCACCTTTCATTTGTTTTAGCCAAAGTAGAGGTTTGTGGTCTGTCTGAACAATGAAGTGAGTGCCAAACAGGTATGGCCTCAATGTAGGAGGCTGGACTGGCTTGTAGTGAGTACCAAGGGGTACTTACACCTTGCACCAGGCCCAGGTATCTCTTATTATTGTATAGGGGTGTCTATCAGCTTAGGCTGATAGAAAATGGTAGCTTAGCAGAGCAGCTTAGGCTGAACTAGGAGACGAGTGAAGCTCCTACAGTACCACTAGTGTCACTTGCACAATATCATAAGAAAACACAATACACAGATATACTAAAAATAAAGGTACTTTATTTTTATGACAATATGCCAAAGTATCTCAGTGAGTACTCTCAGTATGACGATAGCAAATATACACAAGATATATGTACACAATACCAAAATATGCAGTAATAGCAATAGAAAACAGTGCAAACAATGTATAGTCACAATAGAATGCAATGGGGGCACATAGGGATAGGGGCAACACAAACCATATACTCTAGAAGTGGAATGCGAACCACGAATGGACCCCAAACGTATGTGACCTTGTAGAGGGTCACTGGGACTGTAAGAAAACAGTGAGGGTTAGAAAAATAGCCCACCCCAAGACCCTGAAAAGTGAGTGCAAAGTGCATTGAAGTTCCCCAAAGAGCACAGACGTCGTGATAGGGGAATTCTGCAGGAAAGACCAACACCAGCAATGCAACAACGATGGATTTCCAGATGAGAGTACCTGTGGAACAAGGGAACCAAGTCCAAAAGTCACGATCAAGTCGAGAGTGGGCAGATGCCCAGGAAATGCCAGCTGTGGGTGCAAAGAAGCTGCCACTGGATGGTAGAAGCTGAGGATTCTGCAAGAACGACAAGGGCTAGAAACTTCCCCTTTGGAGGATGGATGTCCCACGTCGTGAAGAGTTGTGCAGAAGTGTTTTCCCACCAAAAGACCGCAAACAAGCCTCGCTAGCTGCAAAGTTTGTGGTTAGGGTTTTTGGATGCTGCTGTGGCCCAGGAGGGACCAGAATGTCACCAATTGCGTGAGGGGACAGAGGGGGCGTCCAGCAAGACAAGGAGCCCTCTCAGATGCAAGCAGCACCCAGAGAAGTGCCGGAACAGGCACTCCAAAGTGGAGTGAAATGGTGCTCACCCAAAGTTGCACAAGAGAGTCCCACGCCGCCGGAGGACAAATCAGGAGGTCGTGCAATGCAGGTTAGAGTGCCATGGACCCAGGCTTGGCTGTGCACAAAGGAAATCCTGGAAAAGTGCACAGGAGCCGGAGTAGCTGCAAAACACGCGGTTCCCAGCAATGCAGTCTGGCGTGGGGAGGCAAGGACTTACCTCCACCAAACTTGGATTGAAGAGTCACTGGACTGTGGGAGTCACTTGGACAGAGTTGCTGAGTTCAAGGGACCTCGCTCGTCGTGCTGAGAGGAGACCCAGAGGACCGGTGATGCAGTTCTTTGGTGCCTGCAGTTGCAGGGGGAAGATTCCGTCGACCCACGGGAGATTTCTTCAGAGCTTCTAGTGCAGAGAGGAGGCAGACTACCCCCACAGCATGCACCACTAGGAAAACAGTTGAGAAGGCGGCAGGATCAGCGTTACAAGGTCGCAGTAGTCGTCTTTGCTACTTTGTTGCAGTTTTGCAGGCTTCCAGCGTGGTCAGCAGTCGATTCCTTGGCAGAAGGTGAAGAGAGAGATGCAAAGGAACTCTGATGAGCTCTTGCATTCGTTATCCAAGGAATTCCCCAAAGCAGAGACCCTAAATAGCCAGAAAAGAGGGTTTGGCTACTTAGGAGAGAGGATAGGCTAGCAACACCTGAAGGAGCCTATCAGAAGGAGTCTCTGACGTCACCTGCTGGCCCTGGCCACTCAGAGCAGTCCAGTGTGCCAGCAGCACCTCTGTTTCCAAGATGGCAGAGGTCTGGAGCACACTGGAGGAGCGCTGGGCACCTCCCAGGGGAGGTGCAGGTCAGGGGAGTGGTCACTCTCCTTTCCTTTGTCCAGTTTTGCGCCAGAGCAGGGCTGGGGGATCCCTGAACCGGTGTAGACTGGCTTATGCAGAAATGGTCACCATCTGTGCCCATGAAAGCATTTCCAGAGGCTGGGGAAGGCTACTCCTCCCCTGCCTTAACACCTTTTTCCAAAGGGAGAGGGTGTAACACCCTCTCTCTGAGGAAGTCCTTTGTTCTGCCTTCCCGGGCCAAGCCTGGCTGGACCCCAGGAGGGCAGAAACCTGTCTGAGGGGTTGGCAGCAGCAACAGCTGCAGTGAGACCCCTGAAAAGGCAGTTTGGTAGTACCCGGGTCTCTGCTAGAGACCCGTAGGATCATGGGATTGTGCCAAAAATGCCAGGATGGCATTGAGGGGGCAATTCCATGATCATAGACATGTTACATGGCCATATTCGGAGTTACCATTGTGAACCTATACATAGGTAGTGACTTATGTATAGTGCACGCGTGTAATGGTGTCCCCGCACTCACAAAGTGTGGGGAATTTGCCCTGAACAATGTGGGAGCACCTTGGCTATTGCCAGGGTGCCCACACACTAAGTAACTTAGCACCCAACCTTTACAAGGTAAGGGTTAGACATATAGGTGACTTATAAGTTACTTAAGTGCAGTGAAAAATGGCTGTGAAATAATGTGGGCATTATTTCACTCAGGCTGCAGTGGCATGCCTGTGTAAGAATTGTCAGAGCTCCCTATGGGTGGCAAAAGAAATGCTGCAGCCCATAGGGATCTACCTTAGTACCATATAATAGGGAATTATGAGGGTGTTCCAGTATGCCAATATAAATTGGTGAAATTGGTCACTAGCCTGTTAGTGACAATTTGGAAAGAAATGAGAGAGCATAACCACTGAGGTTCTGGATAGCAGAGCCTCAGTGAGACAGTTAGTCATAACACAGGTAACACATACAGGGCACACTTATGAGCACTGGGGCCCTGGCTGGCAGGGTCCCAGTGACACATACAACTAAAACAACATATATACAGTGAAATATGGGGGTAATATGCCAGGCAATATGGTACTTTCCTACAGTGACTATGCATCATCTTCAGTTACACAGTCTACTCCTTTGCTTATTCAAGCATTGACAAGATCAGTTCCTAGGCACATTCTTAATCAATACGATTATAACCTGATCCTGTGTACTACATCCTAAGCTCTATAAATCACGACAAATTTAGGACTCTACCACCTGTATATCTATGTAGTAATATCTTCACACTTTTGGTTAGTGTTATTTACATTTATGAGAAGAAGATGTCAACGACTTCTTGACCTAAATCATTTCCTTCTTCATCACCACTGTCATTTTCATTTGCAATACTTCAATATCACCTTGAGTCTTCCCAATGTAGTCATCATCTTGGATTAAAGGTATGTTTCACCATGTCCTCCTGACTTATCCAGATAACAGAATCTTGACTTCAAGAGCCCAAAAGCCTGATCCACAGGTTGATGAGTACTAACATATGCGTCATTGAAGCGGGCATTGCCTGGCATTGTTGCATTTCTCAGTGGACGTAACAACCATGGTTTAGTTGGATATGTAGAGCCTCATAGAGTACATAAAAATAAAAGCATATTTCATCTATAGTATAGATATAGAGAAATTTCAAATGGGATTTACACATATATTGAGATATAACACTTACCAACAAGCCAGGCCCTCACATTTCCAAGTTGTGTCATGTGCTGCTGTATGCTGCAGTTGCGTAGTAGAAAAGAATCAATGGTGGATCCAGGGAATTGTTCATAGACCCTAGAGATGTACAAATCAGGTAGACAAACCACTTTAACACTGATGGAATGATAGTTTTTTCCTGTTGTGGTACACTTGTTCTCTGTTGTGTGATGGCACCAGAGCAATGTGAGTCCCATCAATGGCACCTATGACTTGTGGAATACCACTCAAATCATAAAAATGTCTCTTCACATTGGTTAATAACTCCCCAGTCTGTGGAAATTGTATGAAACTGTTGCATTGGCCAGCTTTGCTTCCATGAATTCCCAGAGCACACCACTAAAAGTAGCTTTGGACTCCCATTGCAATCATTTATGGTGTGCTGGAATGATCCAGTGGCAGCAAAATGAAGGACTGACATGGTTTTCACTATTGGTGGTATGGCAGTAGGATTTTGGTTAAGTGGCTGAACTTGTGGCTCAAGTTAGATCCACTATTGTCTGTCTGCCTTTATTAATTATTTCACTTTCTTGCTTGGTGGCAAGGTCTGAGAAAGAACAGAACATTCTAGGGTTGTGTCTATGCACCCTTCCAGGGTTGTTTTCTTGAGGTACAAAAGAGAAAGTGTACAATTAGATTTATAAAGCAATCTTCATTAAAACCTCTAGGACATTACCAACCACATACATTACTATATCTTTATCAAACGTACACCGAACAGTACTTTCTTTGTTTCATGAGTATATCAACTAACACTCACTCATGTGCATATGTACTGTGAAACAGAACATTTACATCTGACAAATGAGTTTGTGAGAATTGTATATGTATGTTTGATGTTAAAAACTTTTTTTTTTAAGTTAAATTCTGAGATCCATCAATGGAGGAACCAGTTATACCGAGCACTGTATATGTTTACAGTCCACTGCCGCCATTGCACATACACCATTTTTTTAACAATCATTTTTGTTACTTATGATTCCACTGTGTTATAAAATTGCATTTAAGCATATAAGCTGTTAGTAATATTGGCTAAATATTTTCACACTATCATAACTTTAAAATTACAGTGCCTAACCTCTGTGTCAGAGAAATAGTATGTCTTGTACATTTAACCTTCATGCAACGTACACACACCTATGGTTAACATGGGGCGATTGCTTCTAAAATGACAATTTTTTTTTTTTATTCAAGTGTTGACGCAGATACATGTATCAATGATGTTCATGCTTTCCAATGGATTCTCTGTTGCCTCCTAGCTAAGGTATGTGTCAGAACTCCTGATAGTTAGCTGCTCCACCTGAACTTTGGCAACCATAGAAGAACGTACTGGTGACAGGGTCCCTTACTTCACTCACAATAAGTTGTATATTTTCATTGCTGAGGTCCTGTCCAAGGATACACAGCTATATGGGGATCCACAGGAACATGTAAGCAAATTATTGCTCTAATGTTTTGAACAATATTACTCATTTCAAATTTCACAGATCTGCCTATACTCAATATGTACTCATATACTCAATAGCAATTACTCAAAAGTATATACAGTGCAGATATGTGTGACAGGTAAAAAGTATTTATGCAGGAAATAAGGTGGTTTGTTGTGTTTTTTTCTTACTGCCTTTTGTCTTTTTTTACACTTGGGGTCCTATTATGATTTTGGCGGACAGAAAAGCCGGTCCGTTGAAATTCCGATAGGTAGGTTGCCGTCATTATGGCAGCCTCCCCACTGAGCCCATTAGGAGTTTCCTGCTGGGGCAGCGGACGGAGACCTCAGTTTCCTCCTACTGGCCCAGCCAGAAATGGCCTTTAGCATTGTCTCTGGCTTGTAATAGAGCCGGCGGCAATGATGTAGTGCATAGAGTGCCACTCGCAATGTTAACTGTCTCCAAAAGTAGACAGTGAACATTGCAATGGTGGTGGTCATGCAAGGTGCATGGGCAGTGCAGGGGCCCCCCTGATCCCCTGCACCTGTTCTCCACCAGCCTTTTCATGGCAGAGAATGAAGTTGTATTCCCCAGGGCAGCGCTGGTTGCAGCGCTGCCCTGGTGGATTAGGACCACCACGACCGCTGGGATGACAGTCCAACTGCGGCACAACAGCTGCAGTCATAATCTGGCATTCAGACTGCCGCATTTGGGGCGGTCCATACGCCACCACAAGTCTGGTGGTCAAGAGACCGCTAGACTCATAATGAGGCCCATGATCTTTGGCACTTCCTTCCATTATGGAGTATTAGATGAGCTGTAAACCATGAGATTCAAACAAACATTTTGCAGCCTCTGCTAGATGTGCACTTACACGCAGGATTTGATTGCCTTTTTATAATATTGAGACATACATAATTCTAGAGATTTAAATTGTTCACATGTTTACCTATATGATAATGTGCCATCATAGATGATGTTTAAATATATATGTAATTCTGATATGCAGTTACTTTCAAATTCAACTATTACTATACTAATTTTAATTAACACAATAATGACTTTATAGGATGTCTGTATAGACATGCATTGTACATTTTTGGGAAATGGAGCATGAATGATTCTATTAGTGCTAAAAGAATTTTGACCATTCTTCCACAAAAACAATGATACGTATATATCACAACAAATGTGTCCTATACATCACATTGCACATTATGCGCAATGCATATATTTGGTGATGATTGAAAACTGATTGCCATGAAAGTAACCAGCAATACCTTATGAGGTTTTGGAATCTTAAAGTTCATACTACATATATGTAACAATCTTTCTATTATTGTATATGTTCCATGTTTGAAATGGGGTCTCTAGTTGGCAGAGGTATACACCTTGTCTAAGTAGGAACCACCACTCTAGTCAGGGTAAGTCAGATACACCCTAAAATATAACCTGTTCTCACCCTCTGGTAACGTGGTACAGAGCAGTCAGGATTATCTAAAGAGGCAGTGTGTAAAGTATTTATGCAATACACACACATTAACTCAATGAAAACACTACAAAAAAGACCCCACACAGGTTTAGAAAAATAGACAATAATTGTATAAATAAATCAAGACTAAAATTACTAAAATTCCAATAAGTAGAAGTGGAGTTATGAATTTGTAAATATTAGTTAAGTTATACCGCCTAGAAGCAATAAGCCCCAATGGTGGTGATCTGGTCATGCTGGACCGGGGCAAAGTCAATAGTTTGGGCCACCCATGATGTACCGCAGGCTGGATTTAGGACCCACGGAGGCCCTGGTGAACAAAGTACCTAATCCTCGTCGCAACAGCGAGACGTGTGGCGCAAGAGAAATGTCAATGTCAATCCTGCAGGCGATGATGTGTCTATTTTTTTCCCACACTGGTGACGATATATTGATTCTGAAAATGGAGCATCAAAGTTGAGAGGCGTTGCATTGCCCCAGGTTTCTCCATGCAGTCAAAGTTTGGGCCAAACTCTATAGACTGCTGCGGCGGAGTTCCCAGCATCGGCTTCTTCAGGCGTTGTGCTGGTTCTGCTATGATGTGCCGATTCTACTCCTGCAACAGCGGTGATGTGCCTGTTCTGCACCAAGCAGATATGCCATTAGTAAGTTTATTAAGGAATTCCCAAACCCAGCCTATGGGAGGAATAGGCCTCTCAGTAGTGAAAAATGAAATAGTTTGTAAGTCATTATGAGGACATTCAAAACATAAAGGAACATGTCCTACAGTTTACTTACATAGCACCTTATCCATAGGTTACTAAGGGCCTACCCTTGGGGTGACCTATATTTTTATAAATGGGAGTTTAAGGCTTGGCAAGTGGTTTTAAATTTCAAGTCGAAGCAGCAGTGAACTGCACACACAGGCACTGCAGTAGCAGGCCTGAGACAGTTTGGAAAGTCTGCTTATGGGGGTGGGCCAATCAGTGCTGCAGGCCCACTAGTAGCATTTGAAGTATAGGCCCTTGGTATATGGTAAACCACGTTACAAGGCACTTATAGGTAAACTTAATATGCCAGTTGTGCATACACCAAGCTTACCATGTTTAGGGGAGAAGCACATGCACTTTAGCACTGGATAGCAGTGGTAAAGTGCTCAAGTCCTAAGACCAACAAAAAGATACATCAAAGATAGTGACATTTAAATTTTAAGCACACATCCATCCAGGATGGGCATTTGACTCATGTGCATTAAACATTAAGCCCTACTTCATATATATACTGAAGATATGTGGGATATCCTACTGTTGTGTGTCAGCAGTTATTGGACAAGCACTGCAAGTAACAAATGGGTATGTCTCAACTGTGGTTATGGTTGGCTACACATGACCATTTCATAAGTGTCACATCCAGCTAAAACTTACAGTCATTCAGAAATGTGATTGAGCAACAATGTGCATGAATGTTCAACATGGCCTGCAATGTGTATTGACTATCTGAGGCTTGTTGGACCTGGCCCTTTTTGCAGGGTCATCCCCAAACCTTTTGCCTCCTTCCTCGTATTTGTTCTGATGAGTTTTTGTTGGGTTTAGGTCTCTGGGAACTTTACCACTGCTAACCAGTGCTAATGTGCATATGCTCTCTGTGTATATTGTATTGGTGATTGGTTTATCCATGAATGGCATATTTGATTTAGTAGTACGTCCCTAGGAAAGTGCACTAGAGATGCCAAGGGCCTGTAAATCGAATGCTATTAGTGGGCCTGCAGCACAGATTGTACCACCCACGAGTAGCCCTGGAAATATAGCTCAGAGCTGCAGTGTCTGTGTGTGCAGTTTTAACCTCCCAGTTGTACCCACTTGTCAGACCCAAACCTTCCCCTTAAGGTAGGCCCTAGGCAGCCCCATGGGCAGGGTGCAGTGTATGTTAAAGCTGGGACATGAACTGAGGTGTTTTACATGTCCTAACAGTGAAATACTGCCAAATTCAGTTTTCACTGTTGCAAGGCCTATCTCTCTCATAGGATAACATGGGGGCTGCCTTAAATAACTCTTAAATGTAGTTTCCCTTTGGGAGCAGATAGCGATCTGGAGTTTGGTGTCTCTGAACTCACAATTTAAAAATACATCTTTTGGTAAAGTAAGTTTTTAAATTGTCAGTTTAAAAATGCCACTTTTAGAAAGTTGGCATTTTCTTGCTTAAACCATTCTGTGACTCTCCCTGCTTGTGTATTCCCTGTCTGGGTCAGACTGACAGTTGGGCTGGTTGTGAATCTCCACTAGACAGTGACACAAATGGAGCTGGGGTATAGCCTGCATATCCTGATGAGCCATCTGGGCTAGAGTGGAGGGAGGAGTAGTCACTTACACCTGAATGGGCTGTGCCTGCCCTCACACAATGCAGTCTCCAACCACTTGGTGTGTGTCTGGAGCCAGGCCAGAACAAGGCAGAATTTTGTGATCAACAGAGACTTTCCTTGAAATTTGCGTACTTCAAAGGCAGAAAGGGGTATAAGTAGCAGACCCAAAACTCCATATTTTCAGATTACTTCTAGAACCAAGAATAACCTCTGCCAAAGAGAAGAGCTGAAGAGCTGAAGAGCTGAATGAGGAGTATCGCCCCTTTGCCTGTGACTGTGCTTGGTTGGCCTGCAGTTGCTGCTTCTACTTGAAAGAGGACAAAGACTGGACTTTGTGATATATTCCTGCTTGTGAAGAATCTCCAAGGGGTTGGACTGAGCTTGCCTCCTGTTTTGAAGTCTCAGGGCCATCAAAGACTTCCTCTGCCAGCACCTGGACTCTCTGCTGAGACTCCCGCCCTGCCAAGTGTTGCCCTATCCAGTCCCTGGGCCCTTGAAGAGTGAAGTTGGAGGAACAAGAACTGAAATTCACACACAGGAAGCCGTGTGTAGAAAGTTTCTACGCACCACCTGCAACGCGGATGTAAAAACGACACGCCACCCACCTTGCGGCTGAAATCGACAAGCTGAAGAAACGATGCAACACCTTCTATCGGAAGCTGAAAATGATGCAAAACCCACGCAAAACAGTTTTCCATCACTGTGCGGCCGAATTTCTCACACATCATAGTAGGTGCCAAAATCAATGTAAGCCTGCGGAACTCAAGGTGCCCTATCCGAAAAAGGATGTACGGCTTCACTTGCGAGTGAGAAAACAACGCATCACAGAATTTTTCAACATACGGTCACCTGGGCTGCTTTATTTTTTTCCCAAACCAGGTACTTTGTGTAACAACAATGTTTCCATGGTTTTCTATGCAGTAAGACTCTTTTTATTTTGAAAATATTTCCTATTTTTCTAAACTGGTGTGGTGTCCATTTTGTAATGTTTTCACTGTATTACTGTGTGTGTTGGTACAAATACTTTACACATTGCCTTGGAGATCAGACTCACTGCTTGTGTCAAGCTATCAAGGGGGTGAGCAGGGGTTATCTTTAGTGTTTATCTCCATTGCCCTGACTAGACTGAGGGTCCCTGCTTGGAAAGAGTGCAAACTGACTGCCAACCATCCTCACTGCTTCCATCCACCAGCCGCTACCCTCTTCCATTATTGATCCTTCATCTACCATAGCCCCTTCTACCCTTCCATATACCCAGTATATCCACAATGACATGCACACTCTGCCAAACAAAAACACACACACAGTCATTAAAAAAATCATAAGCATACACAGAAACCTAAACATGCAACACTACCATCACAGCCACCGCCACACCCAAAACCACCCCACCTTACTTATTACCATCAATACCATTACAGCCACTAAGGAACCTACAGCTAACACCACCTCCACAGCCACGACAAAGCCCACAACCACAGCCACCAACACCTCCACAACCACCAATACACCAACTACCACAGAAACACTCACAACACCAACTACCACCACATCCACAGAAACCACCACACCCACCACAACCTCTTCAAAAAGCACACATTCATCCTAACACAGAACATCACTTAAATTATCAACACCACAGAAACAAACCAACAGACAAACATGCAACATCGGCTAAACACACACCGCAAAACGACAGACCTGCACACAGCATTAGGAAAATTAACAACACCCAAACATAAACCCACAGACAAGTTAACAGCATCAGCCAAGTACACACCACCAAAGGACACCCCCAAAGCAGCCACATCTGCTAAACCAAGACATTCATCACAATCAAAAAGTACACACAAACTGCAGCAGATGACTCAACACATACCCAAATGAACAACCACACTTCACCATATCACTCCAGACACACACTCACCTGCACAACAACAGCCACCCATCACAACTGCAACTGCTCCTATACCCACTACGTCTTAGACATATCCTACACCCACTCCATCAAACCTTCGTACTTCTTCCCCAACCACCCCTACAACTCCAAAACTCTTGAAGAAAAGGCCAACCCTCTGTTTTTCTGGCTTGTATTTTCTTTTGGTGTACAAAAAACACATTATTCAAGTAGTTATGTTTTATAGATAAGGTTACATAATCCTATTAGTCAATGTTTAATATGCCCTGGAAGATTTAGGCCTTTAAACATTTTGCTATGTGCTGTAGCCTGCATTATGTGATGACATGCCTGTAGGAGGCTGGCCTGGTGTGTACCTATGGTACTTACACCTTATAACAGGTCCAGGTATCCCTTATTATTGTAGTGTAGGCAGTGTCTGGAAGCCAGGCTCGCTAGAGGTAGCTGTGGATGAGCAGCCAAGGCTCACCTAGAAGACATGCAAAGCTCATGCAATACCACTGTAGTCACACACAGTACTTACACACCTGAAAGAAAAACACTCAGTATTACAAAAATAAAGGCACTTTATTTTGGTGATACAATTACCAAAAATTGCAATAGAGGCTATACTCCTTTAGGAGGTAAGTAATACACAAATTATATACACGAGCATGCAGAAATAGTCATAACAACAGTGAGAAAACAGTGCAATATAGTGAAATCACAATAGGGAATAATGGTCCTAGGGGGAGCACAAACCATATACTAAAAAAATGGAATGTGAGAGTCGGTCCCCCACCTAGGTAAGTGGAGTGTGTAGAGGGGGGTTGGGAGTACTAGGAAAGCCCAAATGTAGGTACCACATTACCCCACAGTGACCAAGAAACAGGGGTAAATCACTGTAAATTCCCCAGAACACGCACAGAGACAAGAAGAATAATAATGCAAAAACCCAGAAGCGACTGCAAGACACCAACAGGGGATTCCTGGACAAGAGGACCTGTGGAAGGAGGGGACCAAGTCCAACAAGCACAGCAGAGTCTAGAAAGGGCAGGAGCCCCTACCCACCAGACTGAAGGTGCAAGAGATGAGTCGATGGTGATGAAGGAGAGTAAGCACTTCACCCAAGAAGACAGAGTCAAGTTCCCGGAGGATGCAGGTGATTTCCCACCCCGGAAGGAAGAATGCAGTTGGGTTTGCATCTTCAGATTCTGCCAACAAGCCTTGGCACAAGCAAAACCAGTGGATAGCAGAAAGTGGTGCTGCGGGGGACCAGGAAGGACTAGGTGGACTCTACCCAGGAGGGGGAGTAAGAGGGGCCCTCAGCGACCCAGAGAGCCCACAGAAGCACAGGCAGCACCCACAGGAGTCCCACAGGATGGTGACACAGAAGTCAAAGAAGGAGCCCACGTAGCACTACGAAAAGGGTTCCCGTGCCGCAGGAGACCCAGTCAGGAAGCTGTGCATCGCAGGATGGGGCCTTGGGGGCTGGAGCTTCAAGATCCCAAAGATCTCATGGAGAATATGCCAACAAGCCTCAGCAGCTGCAAATGACGTGGTACACGGGGGGTACTGTCCTGCATAGGAAGGGAAGGGCTTACCTTCACCCACGTTGGACAGCTGGAAGAGAGGACGGTTGGGATCACTTCAGTCTACCACCTGTGTTGCAGGATCCACACAGCTCAGCAGGAGAGGGGATCCACGCAGTCAGTCGTTGATGCAGTTGGTGCCTGCAGATGTAGGGGAGTGACTCCTTCACTTCAAGGGACATTCCTTCTTCTTCTTGTTTGGGCTGTCCTCCGAGGATGCATGACTGGGGAAATGCTGCAGTTGCTGGAAGGAGCCGTGGATACAAAGTTGCAGGCAGAGTCTTACTTCTTTGTTGCAGCTTGTCGGTCCTGGAGTGTCCAGATGCCGTTTCTTTGGTCAGAAGTCGAAGTGGAGGTTGCAGAGGAATCCTGCTGGAGTCTTGCAAACCGAATCTGAGGAACCACCCGAAAGAGAGACCCTAAATAGCCCTGAAAGTTAGATTAGTCACCTAGCTGGGTGAACACCTATCATGAGGGAGCTCTGACATAACCTGCTCGCACTGGCCACTCATATGCACCCCGAGTTCCCTGCCAACCTTCAATCCAAGATGGCAAAAACCAGGGACCCCCTGGAGGAGCTCTGAGCACCACACCTGGAGTGGTGATGGGCAGGGGAGTGGTCACTCCCTCTTCCTTTTCCCCAGCTGATCCCTGAACCGGTGCAGACTGGTGTATGCAAGGAGGGCATCAAATGTCCCAAGCCTGTAACACCTATTCCCAAAGGGAGATGGTGTAACACCCCTCTCCCAAAGGAAATCCTTTGTTCTGCCTTCCTGGACTTGAGCTGCTCAAGCAACAGGAGGGTACAAACCTGCATGTGAGGTGGCAGCAGCTTGGGCTGCTTGGAAAACCTCAGAAGGCTGTAATGGCAGTACTGGGGGCCCTCTGAGGAGCCCCCAGAGTGCATGTAATCATACAACCAATGCTTGCAAAAGCATTGGGGTATGATTCCAACATGTTTGATACCAAACATGCCTATGTTCGGAGTTACCATTTTGTAGCTGGACATAGGTAGTGACTTATGTCCTTTATATGCATAAAATGGCATCCCCGCACTCACGAAGTATGGAAAAATGGGCCTTGAGTTCACGAGGGCACCTCTGCTAGTGCAGGGGTGCCCTCACACACAGGTATTTTGCACCCTTCCCTCTGGGCTAGAAGGCCTGCCATAGGGGTGACTTAAAAGTGACCTGGTGTAGTGAAAAGTGGTAGTGAAAGGGCGCTTGCACCTTTTCATGCAGGCTGCAACGGCAGTCCTGCAGAACCTTTAGCTCAGGCTTCCTATGGGTGGCAAAAACTATTCTGCAGCCCATAGGGATCCCCTGAAACCCCAATGCCCTGGGTACCTAGGTACCATATACTAGGGACTTACAGTGGGGCACCAGTGTGCCAATTGTGGGATGAAAATGGATCCAGCAGAGAGCATAATCACTGGGGTCCTTGTTAGCAGGATCCCAGTGAACACAGTCAAAGACACTGACAAACAGGTCAAAAGTGGGGGTAACCAAGCTAGAAATAGGCTACTTTCCTACAACACCCATGCTTACTTATTGATAGCATTGAGTTAGATTATGATGTATTGGCAGGCATAATATCCAATTTTTCATACACTGCAAGCTCATTTGTGACACATGTGAGATCAGATGCATTTGACATTCCTACATTAATTTAAAAATATCATGGACATGTAATTGTCAATTCGATATTCATGAGAGGTGTAAGCAGGGCCACTGGAATTATGCAGCAGGAGAGGACCAAGTAAATTATGTGGCTAGAAACGACAAATTATGCAGCATAATGTGGCACATTTTGCAATAATATTACTTCCTCATTTCAATTTGGACGCACTGTGCGGGCATTGGTTGCATCTCATTAGTCCAAGTGTAACACCAAAATATCCTTCCACGGTGCAGCAACACGTGTTGTTGCCTTTCAAGTAACTTGTGAATCATTAGAGCTAGAAGCAAAATTTATTTGATCAAATCTGCAGATTAAGCAGAATATGGTGAATTATTTGGCAAATGCAGAAAATCTATAAATATGCGGAAATCGCTACAGCAGCACAGTCACATACTTTCAGTGGCCATGGCTGTAAGCAAAAACAAAGTAACATACATTTTTGTACTGGAATTACATATGTAAAGGGTCAATATCTTTGACAAATGACAGGCATGTTGAGATGCCAGGTGAGGTGATGGAGAGCATTTATTTTGCTCAGCCTTTAGAAGGCAACAATATCTCTCTTACAATTAATTGCATCCTTGTATATGTATTGAGAGGTGTTTCAGTTTTTTTTTTTATATGGGAGCAATCGTTAGAATAACTGTAAGGTCAGATGTATATAACATGCACTTATAATTGTAGGAGTCTATCACATTTAGGTTTTCTTTCAGATTTGTGCTTATTATAATGGAAAGGTACTGTTGCCAGATACACTAGCTTTCTTTCATGCAGTACCTTCCTGTTTACAAACAATGACACCACATAGATTGTTTCAGGAGCTTATGCTCAGAGTATATTGGCATATACACACAGTACATTTAAATTGAGATTACTTTTGACATTACAGTTTTGTTCTGGACAAGCATATAATGATTGTGAGCTTATTTTTACATATTCTGTTGAAGATTTGCAGACAGAAAAGACAATGGCCCTCATTCCGACCCTGGCGGACGGGGAGAAGTGGCGGTAATACCGGCAACAGGCCGGCAGAAAAGAAATGGAATTATGACAATGGCGGTTCATCCGCCACTTCTCCACACCGACCGCCAGGGCGGTGATGACTGCTGGGCTGGAGACTTCGGTCTCCAGCCCGGTGGCCGTCACCAGACCGCCGGTGGTATCAGGACCCTGCATACCGCCATGGATTTCGGGTGGTTTGGAACCGCCACAAAATCCATGGCAGTAGGCACTATCAGTGCCAGGCAATTCCTTCCCTGGCACTGATAGGAGACTCCCCCACCCTCCTCCCTCACCCCCGAGTTCTCCCCCCACACCCCCACCCCTCTGCCACCCCACAAAGGTGGCAGGACCCCCCTCCCCACCCCCACCCCCAACATGCACATACACACACCCTCTCCCAATTCCCACCCCAACATGCACATACACACACCCCTACATACACTACAACACATACCCGTACACATACAGACATGCACACAGACCGGCCCGCACACATTTCCCATATACACAACACACCCCCTGCATGCAGACACGCACTCACACACCTCCTCTACATACTCATACGCACACCCCCATGCATGCACACAACACACAACACACAACACCCCCCACCCCCCTCCCCTAACGGAAGATCAACTTACCTTGTCCGTTGATCCTCTGGGAGAGGACGGGATCCATGGGAGCTGCTCCGCCGCCAGCACCCCGTCACCAGAACACCGCCACACCGAATCATGGGACGTGATTCGGTGGGCGGTGTTCTGATGACGGGACGGTGGAGGTGGAGCAGCCTCCACTTCCCCGCCGACCGCCAGTATGGCTGCTGGCGGCTCTCCATCCGAAAAAGGACGGAGGGCTGCCAGCAGTCATAATACGCTGCATGGAAAACTGCCTGCACTGGTGGTCTTCAGCATGGCGGTACCTCCGCTGTCTTTAAAAAAGACCGCTGAGGTCGAAATGAGGGCCAATATGTTTTATCTTGACGAGCACAGCTCTTATTGCATACATTTATATGAACCTACCTCCTATGATGTTGCTGATGTATTCATTGTAATAGGTGAGCAGATATGCAGCACCTCTCTACAGCAGGTTCATTGTGCCTAGACCAATGCAAAAGGTTTGTAAAGGTAGCTTATTCCCTTTTTTCTGATCCAAAGAGTTCACCTCCTTCCAGTCCCCAGTCACCAAGATCATCTGCGGGATCCCCCAAGGATCCTCCCTCAGCCCTACCCTCTTTAACATATACATGACCCCCCGTCCAACATCCTCCGCCCCCATGGAATCACATAAATGTTTTGATTGATTGATTGATATTGCCAGCTCAGTTGTTAAGATTTGGCTGCCAAGGTAATGCAGATAAAAAGCAATAAAGAGATTGTGACGGTGGAGTTGTGGCTCTTATCCTGACATCTGCTGCTTTTCGGCTCTTTAATCTGTCAATGGAGCAGTCTGCATGTGACGATGACAGTGGGTTCCTGACGGACTTTGCTCCATCATATAGCCATCTTATCGATCAGGCAGTAGTACAGCTCCGACAGCGGCTGAACGGACTGTAGATATTCAAGGGTTTGTGCATATCGGTCAGGATACAAATTTACCCCTAAATTTCCAGGCCTTAGATTATGGCAAATCTCTTCTTTTGGGCCTTGTGGAGCTACATACACCTGATGAAAGATAGATTTAACTACATCAATCAGGTTCTTGCAGCAATCAAAACAATCTCATCAGTTATTGAGAATAATGCTGTGGAAGGGACATATGCAAGTCTCATAGCTCTCCCATACGCATTTAATGCAGCTTTACACCTGTCTATTTGTCAGGAGTACTTCTCAGGTGCATCAAAATGGAAGGTAGAATATCAGGCCACCTCATCCCAATTGATGGACCCCCAATTGATTCTTAAGAGTTGCATTTAGTATTCCTACACCTCCAGAAAACTGTTGTCTGGAGCTACAATTGAGTGTCTGCTGAAATGAAAAGTCTCACAAATAACTTTCAAAATCTAATTCTTAAAATGAGAACCACAATAATTTTCAATAGAATTTGTTACACCATACCTTGGAATCAACTACCTCAACAACAGTTTGTCAACTGTAAGGCTATTTGACTTCCTTGTGGGTTGTGCTTCCAATGATCTTTAAAACAAACAATCACCACGCCATACCCTAAACCATTCTTTTTGGTCATTTCAATAAAGGCTGCCAGGACCCTCATAAATTGGCCCTCTCATTTATGAACATGACTGATTACAACCTAGGTGGAACACCTTACATTATTCAAATGGCACACTAAACATCTGGCACAAATGTCATCTGCTATGCTTTGAAACTTCCCATTCTACAAATACTTCTGAAAAGCCCTTATTAGAATGTCTCTTCCTACATGACCTCTACTCTGCAAGTATTTAAACATGGAATACAGTATGTTATCTGGCAAGAAAAGTCTTGATAATTGTGATAATTCTCTCTTTTTCTTTATCTGAGGCATCTTCCTGCAATTTTCTCGATTTGTTTAAAGAAGTCTGCAATTAATTCACGTAGAAACAATTCACTCTTTCTGTGTCAATTTCAAAATCTTGTATTAAATCAACTCGATATTCTTAATCTGAATTTGTATTTTTTGTTTGTCTTATTTTTCAAACTTTGTACAATATTTAGCCATGTGATCTGCATAACTATTTCCCATGGAAATTAAATCATTTCTTGATCTGTGGGCTGGGCATTTCTCTAGAGCTATTTTCTATGGCTTGAAAATTGCTGTCAATGAATCCAGGTTATATGCACTAGTTTTTATCAGGGCACCTGAAATTGTCATGAACCCTCTTTGTGACCAGATTTGGGCACAATTATGCACAACTCCAACTCCATACACTGTCACATCTAAATTTTCTGACAGGCAAAAAGCTCTTGTCTGTGCCATCAATTCTACTACTTAATCTGAAATTTAATTTAGCAAACATTAAGCTTTCAACACATTGGATAGAGTACAGACAGCATAGGCAGCTCTTAATGTTCCACATTGGTCTCTTAAATAAGAACTATCAATAAATAATGTCAGATCAACCATTTTCAATTGAAATTCTTTTATATCTGGTCATAGTTTTGTGCATAATTCTGTCAACGGTCATGATTAAAATCAATTTCAATTTCATCATTTTCCCTGCCTTCGCAAATCAGGTCTGCATTTGGATAAGTATTGCTGGATTCAATACATTGCATCTTCAAATAAAATATTTTCAGCAGCATAATAACTTGCTCATAATGAGTCAGGCTGTTGTTGGTAAATGTTGGGTTTGTATTCTTGTTAAAAGAATTTCAACTGAATGTGGAACATAGACAATTAAAGTATGTCCCATCGCAAATCCTTTGCTTTGTACAATGGGAACACTCAGCTGGAACTGATTTCAGACATCCTGGAAGACTTACAGCTACTAGATCAAGGACTACTTAACGGTTCTGATCCCATATGATTTCCATGGTTTTGAGCAAGAATCACTAAAGCACATCCCCCTCTTTCACGACAAAACTAACAGAAAATCATGCTGTAGTTGAGGAACCTGTGTGCGGGACACGACTCTCTTTTAAAGCTTTGAATGCTTCTCTGCATTAATTGCCAAATGATCCCGGATCTTGTTCATCACTGCAAGTCAACCTTGCTAAAGATTTAGCAATCAGGGAAAAGTTTAGATTCCACTGACGACAGTAGCCAATCATCTCTAGGAAAATCCGAACCTCTCTCTGAGTAGTCGAGGGAATCAACTTTTGAATAGCAGAAATGCAATTTTTGAGATTTTCCTCACACCTTTTTCAATATGGTGTACTTGATAAATTACTTCTTTCTTTTTGACAATACTGCATTTTTGTTGGAGAGACTTTATGTACATTTTCTGCCAGATTATTCAACAAGTCAATTATATCATGTTTACAATCATCTTCTGTTTTAGAAGCACCGAGTAGGTCAGCATGTGCTGGGCCAATATTTAATTTCATGACATTTCCAACCTCTCAAGACCCTCCTACAAAATGTATGAGAAAATTGAAGTACTCTCGGTATATCCATGTAGGATTATTTACCAAATGAGTATTCAAAAATTGAAATGCAAAAAGGAGCAATAAGTCCTAATGTAATGGAATTGAAAAGAATGCCTGGCACAGGTCGGTATACCATTTCTGAATCAGCTGAAATTTGGAACAAAATTACTGCAGGATTTGGTACCACTGGACAGCATGGATTTACTATCTGATTAATCTTTTGTGAATCTTGAAAAAAAACTCCACTTGCCATTAGGTTTCTTAATCCCCATCATCATGATGTCTGTTTTGGACTGAGGACCGGTTACCCTGCTTTTAGCTTTTGTTTTCATATTACACATTTTGCGTGTTATAAATTTTGCTGCACAGTGTTTATCAGTCTCATTTTACACGTCCCAGCTTGCATGATATTATCCTAAGAAGGCAGAGTACATCATGGTGGTTCTTATTTAGGTTTTGCTCCATACAATCAGGCACATTCTGTCCAATGATGAACATTACAATGTATCCTAGTGCTGCATTTTGCCCTTTCAGACGACAGCTCATAAAATTCAGAGATATCTTTGCATCAGAGCTGCATCTTCCAACACAGTGCAGTTGTAATATATTAAAATTGCACTGATTAAATGGGTCGCCAATTGGTTGAATGGAACCAAATTCCTGCTATGGACATCCAAGAACTATTGCTCTGCTCGACAATGCAGAATTGATCCAATAGCCTTCTGACCAGTTTCAGGTATGAGGCTAAGGCTAATCCCTTGGATTGGGCAGGCAGAATGGTGCACCCAAAAATGCCCCCTTTAGGGCATTAGGGCTAGGTAGGTATCTCTAGAGCCTTTAGAACTGATTAGCAATGGTGGGAATGTTAATTGTTTTCACTGTGTTCATAATGCTGATTACTTTGATTTGTTTCATCCGCTAATTATCGCAGCTCATTCTCTTTACATAAGATTACACTAGTTTCAATAAATATATTGCAAACTCCTTAGTTATCTTCCTTTTGTTTTGCTGTGGCATGCATGGGTAACAAGACAAAAGTATAAGATCTGTTTCTACCACTTTCCCGGGGAGTCGGAGTGTCATGTTTTATATTTCCACAAATCACCTTCTCCCTGTAAAGGTAGGGGTTTAGGTGAGGCACAGGTACTGATAGTGTGTTAGGACTTAGTCCACTTTAGCAACACAAAAGGATGATGGGCGGAGTGCTGAAACATTTCGACCACTCACCCCCAGTCACAGATCTGGGTTTTAATCCATCACTCTTTTGCTCACCATGCCACCCCAGTTTGGACCCAGCCATATGCAAATCAGTCTTGACCCTGTTCCCCATAGGAACAGTCCAGCCCGAACTGCCAGACGAGGTCCTCCCTGGACCAGAAACAAGCATCCTGGGACCGGTTTCAGGGTATCACTCTTCATCAACCAGGCTGGCTTGAATCCAAAGGCACAGTGAGCAAGGGACCCACGTCTGGTGTAGGAAAGTACCATCTTGCCTATGTCACTGAGATCCTGCTAGCCAGGACCCCAGTGTTCATAAATTGTGCCCTATATGTGTTCCCTGTGTGGTCCCTAACTGTATCACTGAGGCTATGCTATCCAGAACCTCAGTGTTTATGCTCTCTCTGCTTTTAAAATTGTCACTGCAGGCTAGTGACTAATTTTACTAATTCTGATCGGCACCCTGGAACACCCTTATAATTCCCTTGTATATGGTACCTAGGTACCCAGGGTATTGGGGTTCCAGGAGATCCCTCTGGGCGGCAGCATTTCTTTTGCCACCCTTCGGGAGCTCAGACAATTCTTACACAGGACTGCCACTGCAGCCTGAGTAAAATAACGTCCACGTTATTTCACAGCCATTTTACACTGCACTTAAGTAACTTATAAGTCACCTATATGTCTAACCCTCACTTAGTGAAGGTTAGGTGCAAAGTTACTTAGTGTGAGGGCACCCTGGCACCAGCCAAGGTGCCCCCACATTGTTCAGGGCAATTTCCCCAGACTTTGTGAGTGTGGGGACACCATTACACGTGTGAACCACATCTAGGTCAATACCTATGTGTGGCTTCACAATGGTAACTCCGAACATGGCCATGTAACATGTCTAAGATCATGGAATTGTCCCCCCAAGCCAAATCTGGTATTGGGGTGCCAATCCCATGCATCCCCGGGGCTCCAGCATGGACCCCGGGTACTGCCAAACTAGCTCTCTGGGGTTTTCTCTCCAGCTACCGCTGCTGCCAACCCTCAGACAGGTCACTGCCCCCCTGGGGCCTGGGCAGCCCAGTCCCAGGAAGGTAGAACAAAGGATTTCCTTTGGAAATAGGTGTTAAGGACCTGAGAGGAGTAGCCTCTCCTGGCCTCTGGAAATGCCTTGAAGGGGACAGGTGGTGCCCTCCTTGCATAAACCAGTCTACACTGGTTCAGGATCTCCCAGCACCTGCTCTGGCATGAAACTGGACAAAGGAAAGGGGAGTGACCACCCAGGGGTGGTGCCCAGAGCTCCTCCAGTGTGTCCCAGACGTCTGCCATCTTGAATGCAGAGGTGTGAGGGCACAATGGAGACCTCTGAGTGGCCAGTGCCAGCAGGTGACGTCAGAGACCCCTCCTGATAGGCTCTTACCTGGTTGGGTAGCCAATCCTCCTCTGAGGGCTATTTAGGGTCTCTCCTGTGGGTTTCTCATCAGATAACAAATGCAAGAGCTCACCAGAGTTTCTCTGCACTTCTCTCTTCAACTTCTGCCAAGGATAGACCGCTAACTGCTCCAAGGCACCTAAAAAACCACAACAAAGTAGCAAGAAGACTACCAGCAACATTGTAGTGCCTAATCCTGCCTGGAACACAGGAGCTGGATCCAAGTGACCCCGACACTCCAGTGGTCCTTCTGTCCAAATTTGGTGGAAGTAAGTCCTTGCCTCCCCACGCCAGACAGTAATCCTGTGTACTGCGTGATCTGCAGCTGGTAGGGCTTCTGTGCACTTCTGCAAAACTTCCTTTGTGCACAGCACAGCCCAGGTCCCCAGCACTCCGTCCTGCATTGCCCAACTCGCTGAGTTGACCTCTGACTTCGTGGGACCCTCTTTTGTTGTGCTGAGACGACCGCCATGCTCAGATTTCTTGAACGCCTGTTCAAGTACTTCTGCGGGTGCTGCCCGCTTCTGCATGGGCTCTCTCTGTTGCTGAGTGCCCCCTCTGTCTCCTCCTCCAAGGGCTGACCTTCTGGTCCTTCCTGGGCCCTGGCTGCACCCAATATCTTTAACTGTGACTCTTGCAGCTAGCAAGGCTGGTGTGCGGTCTTTCTGCGTGGAAACAATTCTGCATCCTCCAGCATGCCGTGGGACATCTTCTAACCAAAGGAAAAGTTAATGGCACCTTCCGTTGTTGCAGAATCTTTGGCTTCTTCTACCCGGAGGCAGCCCTTTTGCACCTTCATCCAGGGTTTAGTGGGCTCCTGCTCCCCCTGGACACTTGCGTGACTCTTGGACTTGGTCCCCTTCCTTTGCAGGTCCTCAGGTCCAGGAATCCATCTTCAGTGCTTTGCAGTCAGTTGTTGTCTTTGCAGAATCCCCTATCTTGACTTTACTGTCTTTCTGGGGTAGAAGGGTAACTTTACTCCTACTTTTCAAGGGCTTGGGGTGGGGTATCTTGGACACCCTTAGTGTTTTCTTACACTCCCAGCGACACTCTACACACTACACTAGGCCTGGGGTTTTTTCGTGGTTCGCATTCCACTTTTGGAGTATATGGTTTGTGTTGCCCCTAGGCCTATTGTGTCCTATTGCATTCTATTGTGTTCTACAGTGTTTGCACTACTTTTCTGTTTACTTAACTGATTTTGGTTTGTGGGTATATTTTGTGTATATTACTTAACTCCTAAGGGAGTATATCCTCTGAGATACTTTTGGCATATTGTCACTAAAATAAAGTACCTTTATTTTTAGTAACTCGGAGTATTGTGTTTCTTATGATATAGTGCTTTATGATATAAGTGGTATAGTAGGAGCTTTGCATGTCTCCTAGTTCAGCCCAAGCTGCTATAGCTACATCTATCAGCCTAAGCTACTAGAACACTACTAATCTACTAATAAGGGATAACTTGACCTGGCACAAGGTGTAAGTACCACAAGGTACCCACTATAAGCCAGGCCAGTCTCCTACATTTGGGCATACCATTCCCACTTTGGGGCAACTGTAGCAACACAAAATGATGATGAGCAGAGTGCTGAAACTTTTCAACCACTTACCTCCAGTCGAGGATCTGGCTTAGTCCACCACATTCTGAGGTTCTGCTCTCTCTCACATGCAGTCATGTATACCATAATAGGAAGCCCATAACATGGTGCCACCAATGTATATAGGTCAGGGACTTATTTAACAGGTCACCTGAGTAGTTTTCTCTTGTGTGTCAAAGGAGCCCTTTTCATCACCTAATGGAGACATCCATGGTGTTCGGGATAAAATCCATTTCAACAGCATAGGAAACACCTATATTTGTCTTTAAGTTGTTCAAGCTTGAACCTTTAAAAAGGGATATGCCACTATAATACTTCCCATATAAAATGACAAATGCATTAAATATTCCAGCTAATTGTAAACATGCACTTACACAACATTTACTTCAACATGGGCTAGTAAATGGGGTGGTAAAGTTACTTTGATGGTCGAGGCACACACAGCATGCAGAAGTAAAGGATTTTACTCCTGGGTCACATTTTTCTGTAGTTGATGCCAAAACTTTGACTTTTCATACATTCACACCAACGAACGTATCACAACAATGAAGAGTTTAACATCATTTAAAAATGCCACTAACATTTCAAGAACACCAAAGTTGGTTTAAAGGCACCCTACAACATGAGGTAGACCATGTTGGATTAGGTCCAGTCAGCAATGATGGGGCCACATGCCCCGTGTTAGCTGGCAATACACCATGCTCAAATATACAAAACTTGCCAGTTGCCAACATATGTCCTTTATATAATATCTGTCATTTTATACAGACGCTTAACATAATTTTTGATGCACGCATTAACAGCAGCACCAGCGAGAGCTAATCAAGCTGCACAACCACAATTAGATATGCCTGGGATAAATTCTATAACGCTATAATGGGTAAAGTACCCACCAAACAGGAGGAAATCCTGTTCTGGATTGCACAAAAAACAAACCATATTGAAGTAGCATTTCTCCATACTGGACTCCAAGATAAATATAGAATTCTCGCTTGTCACTTGGAATGAACCATCAATAGATGACTGCGCCACATGTGGAACAGTCTTTGCTGCAATATTTTCCATAGCACATGGTACACCGTCACTTGCTGTCTTACCAAAAGTGCACAAACAAATTCAAAATGAATAGCAGGCTGCCCTGGCCCTGGATTTGGGGATGAAATTTATAGGTAATTTGCCAACACATCGCACAAGTTCCATTAATAGACCAGGAACACAAGTTACCTAAAATTAATGCAGACACCTATAGCAGTATAGGTCAAAATAATTTGAGTGCCAGACAAAATAAGCCACAGCTTAGGGGTAGTTCCAAAAAGGACAATACCAAGCAAGCACCAGAGTCTTCTCCAAAATGCTAGAAAAACAAAAACTAATAATAAAGAAAAAACAACATTGTGGGGAGATTCTCACCCTCAGAGAGCTTTGAAAGGTGCTATAACCTGCGCAACCCGGTGACACACTAAAACAACCTAGTTATCAGTATAATGATGCACACCCTTCTTGATCCTTTTGGGACTCATCTGACAAATGGGGTGGGAGAGGAGGCCGGTGAGAACGTCAACAGAGACCGTATGTGAAACCAAAGAGGGACTCACAGTGCTCAACTGATGAAGTAATAAAAAAGAAAGAGAAACTTCCGCAATAAAACCCATTTAAAAAAAAGAAGGTTGAGGGAATTTCGACAACATATGCCACACATACTGAGAACATTGCTTCCGAACAGGACGTGGGCAGTGACTCTGCTAGACAACTCAGCAGAGGTCATGATAGTTTGCCAGAATCTTCAAGAGTTTCTGGATGGGAAAGCACTTAGGGGCAGATTATTGAAAGTGACACCGTACTGAGTGCAGCTCCACTTTTCCTGCACCCCTTAGCACCTTCCTATCGCCATCATGTGTGGGCCGTATATAAAATACAGTGCACCATGGTGCAGGGTAGGTGGCAATAGCGTAATTTCTCATGGCTCTATTGATGCACTCTCCATGCATTGCGCCACTCTGGAACCCTTTGTGCTACATTATGCCTGCGCCATACATGGCGGCAGACCCTACATTATAAACAAAACAATGTCTTCAGTATGAACAGGAATACCCCATACCCACAAACAGCGCAGCCTGCTATAGATGCTAAACAACAAAACTCCATGGTTTGCACAGGAAACATGCACACAGTCTCTCAGGGACTACACAGCATAGCTTGCTAAACTAAAAGCATTGATTCTGGCACAGGAACATATGGATCCTGAATTCCCCACTTTAATATTATATGATTCATATTACTGTGTCCAGTCTTTTAACAAAAACCTTCATTATTTAGTGCATAAATGGATTCGGAGAATTAAAAGGGATAATAATACTAATAAAATGTTCTGGGGAAAGGTGGCAGATCTAAAAGCTACTCTGCCATCATGTTATTCACACACTGAGTCAGGAACGTGTTGGAATACATGTTGTACGGAATTCACTGCTTGATGAATCCGCAAAGAGTACAGTTCAGACTACAACAGCTGATGAAGACATTATGGCAGCTATTTACACTTCGCTGTAGGAGGCTGGCCTGGCTTGTAGTGGGTACCAAGGGGTACTTACACTCTGTACCAGGTCCAGTTATACCTTATTAGTGTAGAAGAGGTGTTTCTAGCAGCTTAGGCTGATAGAAGGTAGCTATAGCAGATCAGCTTAGGCTGAACTAGGAGACATGCAAAGCTCCTACTATACCACTGGTGTCATATGCACAATATCATAAGAAAACACAATACACAGATATACTAAAAATAAAGGTACTTTACTTTTATGACAATATGCCAAAAGTATCTCAGTGAGTACCCTCAGTATGAGGATTCCACATATACACAAGATATATATACACAATACCAAAAATATGCAGTAATAGCAAAAGGAAATAATGCAAGCAATGTAGAATTACAGTAGATTGCAATAGGAGCACATAGGTATAGGGGCAACACAAACCATATACTCCAAAAGTGGAATGTGAACCACGAATGAACCCCAAACCTATGGGGGCTTGTAGAGGGTCGCTGGGACTGTAAGAAAACAGTGAGGGTTAGAAAAACAGCCCACCCCAAGACCCTGAAAAGTAGGTGTAAATTGCACCTATATTCCCCAGAGAGCACAGAAGTCGTGATAGGGGAATTCTGCAAGGAAGACTGTAGGAGGCTGGACTGGCTTGTAGTGAGTACCAAGGGGTACTTGCACCTTGCACCAGGCCCAGTTATCCCTTATTAGTGTATAGGGTGTCTAGCAGCTTAGGCTGATAGATAATGGTAGCTTAGCAGAGCAGCTTAGGCTGAACTAGGAGACGTGTGAAGCTACTACAGTACCACAAGTGTCACTTGCACAATACCATAAGAAAACACAATACACAGTTATACTAAAAATAAAGGTACTTTATTTTTATGACAATATGTCACAGTATCTCAGAGTGTACCCTCAGAGTGAGGATAGCAAATATACACAAGTTATATGTACACAGTACTAAAAACATGCAGTATAGTCTTAGAAAACAGTGCAAACAATGTATAGTTACAATAGGATGCAATGGAGACACATAGGGATAGGGGCAACACAAACCATATACTCCAAAAGTGGAATGCGAACCACGAATGGACCCCAAACCTATGTGACCTTGTAGAGGGTCGCTGGGACTATTAGAAAATAGTGAGAGTTAGAAAACTAGCCCTCCCCAAGACCCTGAAAAGTGAGTGCAAAGTGCACTGAAGTTCCCCAAGAGACAAAGAAGTCGTAATAGAGGAATAATGGAGGAAAGACACAAACCAACAATGCAACAACTGTGGATTTCCAATCTAGGGTACCTGTGGAACAAGGGGACCAAGTCCAAAAGTCACAAGCAAGTCGGAGAGGGGCAAATGCCCAGGAAATGCCAGCTGCGGGTGCAAAGAAGCTTCGACTGGACAGAAGAAGCAAAGGTTTCTGCAGGAACGAAAAGGGCTAGAGACTTCCCCTTTGGTGGACGGATCCCTCTCGCCTTGGAAAGTCGTGCAGAAGTGTTTTCCCGCCAAAAGGACGCCAACAAACCTTGCTAGCTGCAAATCGTGCGGTTGGCGTTTTTGGACGCTGCTGAGGCCCAGGAGGGACCAGAAGGTCGCAAATTGGACCTGGAGAGAGAGGGGACGTCGAGCAAGACAAAGAACCCTCTCTGAAGCAGGTAGCACTCAGAGAAGTGCCAGAAACAGGCACTACGAGGATGCGTGAAACTGTGCTCGCCGAAGTTGCACAAAGGAGTCCCACGTCGCCGGAGACCAACTTAGAAAGTCCTGCAATGCAGGTTAGAGTGCCGTGGACCCAGGCTTGGCTGTGCACAAAGGATTTCCACCGGAAGTGCACAGGGGCCGGAGAAGTTGCAAAAGTCGCGTTTACCAACAATGCAGTCTGGAGTGGGGAGACAAGGACTTACCTCCACCAAACTCGGACTGAAGAGTCACTGGACTGTGGCAGTCTCTTGGACAGAGTTGCTGGATTCAAGGGACCTCGCTCGTTGTGCTGAGAGGAGACCCAAGGGACTGGTAATGCAGCTTTTGGTGCCTGCGGTTGCAGGGGGAAGATTCCGTCGACCCACGGGAGATTTCTTCGGAGCTTCTGGTGCAGAGAGGAGGCAGACTACCCCCACAGCATGCACAAGCAGGAAAACAGTCGAGAAGGCGGCAGGATCAGCGTTACAGAGTTGCAGTAGTCATCTTTGCTACTATGTTGCAGGTTTGCAGGCTTCCAGCGCGGTCAGCAGTCGTTTCCTTATCAGAAGGTGAAGAGAGAGATGCAGAGGAACTCGGATGAGCTCTTGCATTCGTTATCTAAAGTTTCCCCAGAGACAGAGACCCTAAATAGCCAGAAAAGAGGGTTTGGCTACCTAGGAGAGAGGAGAGGCTACTAACACCTGAAGGAGCCTATCACAAGGAGTCTCTGACATCACCTGGTGGCACTGGCCACTCAGAGCAGTCCAGTGTGCCAGCAGCACCTCTGTTTCCAAGATGGCAGAGGTCTGGAGCACACTGGAGGAGCTCTGGACACCTCCCAGGGGAGGTGCAGGTCAGGGGAGTGGTCACTCCCCTTTCCTTTGTCCAGTTTCGCGCCAGAGCAGGGGCTAAGGGGTCCCTGAACCGGTGTAGACTGGCTTATGCAGAATTGGGCACATCTGTGCCCAAGAAAGCATTTCCAGAGGCTGGGGGAGGCTACTCCTCCCCTGCCTTCACACCATTTTCCAAAGGGAGAGGGTGTAACACCCTCTCTCAGAGGAAGTCCTTTGTTCTGCCATCCTGGGACAAGCCTGGCTTGACCCCAGGGGGGCAGAAACCTGTCTGAGGGGTTGGCAGCAGCAGCAGCTGCAGTGAAACCCCAGGAAAGGCAGTTTAGCAGTACCAGGGTCTGTGCTACAGACCACTGGGATCATGGAATTGTCCCAATAATGCTAGGATGGCATAGAGGGGGCAATTCCATGATCTTAGACATGTTACATGGCCATATTCGGAGTTACCATTGTGAAGCTACATATAGGTAGTGACCTATATGTAGTGCACGCGTGTAATGGTGTCCCCGCACTCACAAAGTTCAGTGAATTGGCCCTGAACAATGTGGGGGCACCTTGGCTAGTGCCAGGGTGCCCTCACACTAAGTAACTTTGCACCTAACCTTTACCAGGTAAAGGTTAGACATATAGGTGACTTATAAGTTACTTAAGTGCAGTGTAAAATGGCTGTGAAATAACGTGGACGTTATTTCACTCAGGCTGTAGTGGCAGGCCTGTGTAAGAATTGTCAGAGCTCCCTATGGGTGGCAAAAGAAATGCTGCAGCCCATAGGGATCTCCTGGAACCCCAATACCCTGGGTACCTCAGTACCATATACTAGGGAATTATAAGGGTGTTCCAGTAGCCAATGTAAATTGGTAAAATTGGTCACTAGCCTGTTAGTGACAATTTGTAAAGAGAGAGCATAACCACTGAGGTTCTGGTTAGCAGAGCCTCAGTGAGACAGTTAGGCATCACACAGGGAACACATACCTATAGGTCACAAACTTATGAGCACTGGGGTCCTGACTAGCAGGGTCCCAGTGACACATAACAAACATACTGAAAACATAGGGTTTTCACTATGAACACTGGTCCCTGGCTGGCAGGATCCCAGTGAGACAGTGAAAACACCCTGACATACACTCACAAACAGGCCTAAAGTGGGGGTAACAAGGCTAGAAAGAGGCTACTTTCTCACAAAGACCAACACCAGCAAAGCAACCAAAGTGGATTTCCAGACGAGAGTACCTGTGGAACAAGGGGACCAAGTCCAAGAGTCACAACAAAGGTGAGATTGGGCAGATGCCCAGGAAATGCCAGCTGAGGGTGCAAAGAAGCTGCCACCAGATGGTAGAAGCTGTAGATTCTGCAAGAACGAAGAGGGCTAGAAACTTCCCCTTTGGAGGATGGATGTCGCATGTCGTGAAGAAGCTGGCAGAAGTGTTTCCACGCAGAAAGACCGCAAACAAGCCTTGCTAGCTGCAAGGGTCACAGTGAGGGTGTTTGGATGCTGCTGTGGCCCAGGAGGGACCAGGATGTCGCCACTTAGATGAGGAGACAGAGGGGGCGCCCAGCAAGACAGGAAGCCCTCACAGAAGCAGGCAGCACCCACAGAAGTGCCGGAATAGGCACTACAAAGAGGAGTGAACCGGAGCTCACCCGAAGAAACAAAAGGGAGTCCCACGACGCCAGAGGACAACTCAGGAGGTTGTGCACTGCAGGTTAGAGTGTCGGGGACCCAGGCTTGGCTGTGCATGAAGGAAATCCTGGAAGAGTGCACAGGAGCCGGAGCAGCTGCAAATCACGAGTTACCCAGCAATGCAGTCTAGCGTGGGGAGGCAAGGACTTACCTCCATCAAACTTGGACTGAAGAGTCACTGGACTGTGGGAGTCACTTGGACAGAGTTGCTGAGTTCCAGGGACCACGCTCGTCATGCTGAGAGGGGACCCAGAGGACCGGTGATGCAGTCTTTTGTTGCCTGCGGTTGCAGGGGAAAGATTCCGTCGACCCATAGGAGATTTCTCCAGAGTTCCTGGTGCAGAAAGGAGCCAGGCTACCCCCAGAGCATGCACTACCAGGAAACAGGTGAGAAAGCGGCAGGATCAGCGATACAAGGTTGCAGTAGTCGTCTTTGCTACTTTATTGCGGTTTTGCAGGCGTCCTGAGCAGTCACCGGTCGATCCTTTGGCAGAAGGTGAAGAGAGAGATGCAGAGGAACTCTGATGAGCTCTTGCATTCGTTATATAAAGAATTCCCCAAAGCAGAGACCCTAAATAGCCAGAAAAGGAGGTTTGGCTACCTAGGAAGGAGGATAGGCTAGCAACACAGGTAAGAGCCTATCAGAAGGAGTCTCTGACGTCACCTGCTGGCACTGGCCACTCAGAGCAGTCCAGTGTGCCAGCAGCACCTCTGTTTCCAAGATGGCAGAGGTCTGGAGTACACTGGAGGAGCTCTGGGCACCTCCCCTGGGAGGTGCAGGTCAGGGGAGTGGTCACTCCCCTTTCCTTTGTCCAGTTTCGCACCAGAGCAAGGCTGGGGGATCCCTGAACCGGTGTAGACTGGCTTATGCAGAGATGGGCACCATCTGTGCCCATCAAAGCATTTCCAGAGGCTGGGGGAGGCTACTCCTCCCCAGCCCTGAAACCTTTTTCCAAAGGGAGAGGGTGTAACACCATCTCTCTGAGGAAGTCCTTTGTTCTGCCTTCCTGGGCCAGGCCTGGCTGACCCCAGGAGGGCAGAAACCTGTCTGAGGGGTTGGCAGCAGCAGCAGCTGCAGTGAAACCCCAGGAAAGGCAGTTTGGCAGTACCCGGGTCTGTGCTAGAGACTCGGGGGATCATGGAATTGTCTCCCCAATGCCAGAATGGCATTGGGGTGACAATTCCATGATCTTAGACATGTCACATGGCGATGTTCGGAGTTACCATTGTGACGCTATACATAGGTAGTGACCTATGTATAGTGCACACGTGTAATGGTGTCCCCGCACTCACAAAGTCCGGGGAATTTGCCCTGAACGATGTGGGGGCACCTTGGCTAGTGCCAGGGTGCCCACACACTAAGTAACTTAGCACCCAACCTTTACCAGGTAAAGGTTAGACATATAGGTGACTTATAAGTTACCTAAGTGCAGTGGTAAATGGCTGTGAAATAACGTGGACGTTATTGCACTCAGGCTGCAGTGGCAGGCCTGTGTAAGAATTATCAGAGCTCTCTCTGGGTGGCAAAAGAAATGCTGCAGCCCATAGGGATCTCCTGGAACCCCAATACCCTGGGTATCTCATTACCATATACTATGGAATTATAAGGGTGTTCCAGTATGCCAATGTGAATTGGTGAAATTGGTCACTAGCCTGTTAGTGACAAGTTAGAAAATAAAGAGAGAGCATAACCACTGAGGTTCTGGTTAGCTGAGCCTCGGTGAGACAGTTAGTCATCACACAGGGAACACATACAGGGCACACTTATGAGCACTGGGGCCCTGGCTGGCAGGGTCCCAGTGACACATACACTAAAACAACATATATACATTGAAATATGGGGGTAACATGCCAGGCAAGATGGTACTTTCCTACACAACCCCCCTCCCCAAACGAAGGACAATAAGACTAGCCATGACCTGATGAGTCTTCGTTGTGTAAGTCGAAATATCTGGAGAGTCCATCTGCACTGGAGTGGGTACTCCCAGGTCTATGTTCCACTGTATAGTTCATTCCCTGTAGTGATATGGACCACCTCAACAATTTAGGGTTTTCACCTTTCATTTGTTTTAGCCAAAGTAGAGGTTTGTGGTCTGTCTGAACTATGAAGTGAGTGCCAAACAGGTATGGCCTCAACTTCTTCAGTGCCCAGACTACAGCAAAGGCCTCCCTCTCTATGGCAGACCAACGCTTTTCTCTAGGGGTCAACCTCATGCTGATAAAAGCATCAGGTTGATCCTGGCCCTCAGAATTGAGTTGTGATAAGACTACCCCTACCCTTAATTCAGATGCATCAGTTTGAACAATGAATTTCTTGGAGTAACATGGGCTTTTTAGGACAGGTGCAGTGCACATGGCCTGTTTCAGCTCCTCAAAAGCTTTCTGACAGCTAGCTGTCCACAATACCTTTTTTTAGGCATTTTCTTAGAAGTGAGGTCATTGAGAGGGGCTGCAATGGAGCCATAGTTCTTTATGAACCTCCTGTAATACCCAGTGAGGCCTAAGAAGGCTCTCACCTGGGTCTGAGTTGTAGGGGGAACCCAATCCATGATAGTTTGGATTTTCCCCTGGAGTGGTGCAATCTGTTTTCCACCTACAAGGTGTCCCAGATAAACCACTTTCCCCTGCACTATCTGGCACTTTGAAGCCTTGATAGTGAGGCCTGCCTTCTGCAGGGCCTCCACAACTTTCCACAGGTGGACCAGGTGATCCTCCCAGGTGGAGCTAAAGATAGCTATATCATCTATAAATGCTGCACTAAAAGCCTCCAACCCATGCAGGACTGTATTCATCAACCTCTGAAAAGTGGCAGGTGCATTTTTCAAACCAGAGGGTATTACTGTGAATTGGTAGTGCCCTCCAATTGTCGAAAATTCAGTTTTTGCTTTAGCATCCTCTGATAACTTGATCTGCCAATACCCTGCAGTCAAATCAAAGGTGCCTAGATACTTGGCGGATGCCAGTGTATCCATTAGCTCATCTGCCCTGGGTATAGGGTGAGCATCGGTTTTAGTTACCTGGTTGAGACCTCTGTAATCTACACAAAACCTCATTTCCCTTTTCCCATCTTTGGAATGAGGCTTTGGTACAAGCACCACAGGAGAGGCCCATGGACTTTCAGAGTGCTCAACCACTTCCAGTTCAAGTATTTTCTGAAACTCTTGTTTTATACAGTCTCTGACATGGTCAGGCTGCCTATAGATCTTACTTTTGACAGGGATGCTGTTTCCAGTATCTATAGTGTGCTCACACCAAGAAGTGACGCCTGGCACAGTAGAAAAGAGTTCAGAAAACTGACCCAGGAGATTTATGCAGTTGTCTTTCTGCTCAGCAGTAAGGCAGTCTGCCAAAACTACACCTTCCACCAGAGCGTCTTGTTCTGTGGAAGAGAAGAGATCAGGGAGAGGGTCACTCTCTTCTACCTGTCCTTCATCTGTTGCCATGAGCAGGGTGAGATCAGCCCTGTCATAGTAGGGTTTCAGGCGATTGACATGGAGCACCCTAAGGGGACTCCTGGCAGTGACCAAGTCAACAAAGTAGGTGACTTCTCCCTTCTTTTCAACAATGATGTGGGGTCCACTCCATTTGTCTTGGAGTGCTCTTGGGGCCACAGGCTCCAAGACCCACACCTTCTGTCCTGGTTGGTACTGAATCAGAACAGCCTTCTGGTCATGCCATTGCTTTTGGAGCTCATGGCTGTCCTGAAGGTTTTTGCTGGCCTTTTTCATATACTCAGCCATTCTGGATCTTAGGCCAAGTACATGGTCCACTATGTCTTGCTTAGGAGCTTTTAAAGGTTGTTCCCAACCCTCCTTTACAAGTGTTAGAGGACCTCTTACAGGGTGTCCAAATAGGAGTTCAAAGGGGCTAAAGCCCACTCCTTTTTGGGGTACCTCCCTGTAAGCAAAAAGGAGGCAAGGTAACAGGACATCCCATCTCCTCCTGATTTTTTCAGGGAGTCCCATTATCATTCCTTTGAGAGTTTTATTAAACCTCTCAACCAGTCCATTTGTTTGTGGATGATAAGGTGTGGTGAATTTGTATGTTACACCACATTCCTTCCACATGGCCTTTAAGTATGCAGACATAAAGTTGCTACCCCTGTCTGATACCACCTCTTTTGGGAAACCCACCCTGGAAGAGATTCCCAGGAGGGCTTTTGCCACTGCAGGTGCTGTAGTGGTCCTTAGAGGAATTGCTTCAGGATATCTTGTGGCATGGTCCACTACCACCAAGATAAACCTATTGCCTGAAGCAGTAGGAGGGTCAAGGGGGGCCACTATGTCAACCCCTACCCTTACAGAGGGAACCCCAACCACAGGCAGTGGAAGAAGGGGAGCCTTTGGAGTGCCACCAGTCTAACCACTGGCTTGACAGGTGACACAGGACTTACAAAAATCTTTTGTGTCCTCTGACATCCTAGGCCAAAGAAACAGGGGGACAAGCCTTTCCCATGTTTTCATCTGACCCAAATGTCAAGCCAAGGGAATGTCGTGGGCTAGAGTTAGGAGGAACTCTCTGTATTGCAGGGGAATGACCAATCTCCTGGCTGCTCCAGGTTTTGGGTCCCTTGCCTCTGTATACAAGAGGTTGTCCTCCCAGTAAACTCTATGTGAGTCACTGTCATCCCCATTTTGCTGTTTGACAGCTTGCTGTCTTAGACCCTCTAATGTGGGACAGGTCTGCTGTGCCACACTCAGCTCCTCCCTGGCAGGCCCCCCTCCACCCAAAAGCTCAGCAGTGTCTGCTTCCAGCTCCTCTGGTGAAGGTTCTGCAGAGGGGGGAAATTCTTCTTCCTCAGAAGTAGAATCATCTGTAGAGGGAGGGATAGTAGGTAGGGATTTACCTTTACTAACCCTAGCTTTAGGGAGCACTTGGTCCATTGTTCCAGGATCCAAGTCACCCTGTCCTTTTTGCTTTTTGGCATGAGCCATGGTTAAAGCAAAAATATGCCCAGGATTGCCCAGCATTGCTGCATGAGCCTCCAACTCCACTTCTGCCCAAGCTGATGTCTCTAAATCGTTCCCTAGTAGACAGTCTACAGGTAAATCTGAGGCAACCACAACTTTCTTTGGACCAGTAACCCCCCCCCCCCCCAGTTGAGATTCACAACAGCCATGGGGTGGCTAAGAGTGTTGTTATGAGCATCAGTCACTTGGTACTGGTGACCAAGTAGTTGTTGTTCAGGGTGGACCAGTTTCTCTATTACCATGGTAACACTGGCACCTGTGTCCCTGTAGGCCTGAACCTCAACACCATTTATTAGGGGAAGTTGCTTGTACTTATCCATATTAAGGGGGCAAGCAACCAAGGTGGGCAAATCAATGGCACCTTCAGAGACTAACACAGCCTCTGTGGTCTCCCTAACAAGACCAACCCCAACTAAATTACCAAAAGTGAGCCCAGCTACTCCCTTGGATTGGCTATTAGTAGGTTTGCTCCCACCACCACTGCTATTACTAGGGACACTAGGTGTAGCAGTCGGGGTTGTGGTAGTGGGAGGCTTGGTGCTTTTCTTTGGACAACTGGAATCAGTTGTCCAATGGCCTTTTTCTTTACATAAATAGCACCATGGTTTTTTTTACTTGATTAGAAGAGGATTTGGACCCACCATCCCCACCAGAGTGTTTTTGTGAGCCTGATGAAGACTCATTTTTAGATTTGTCCCCACCCTTGTCTGAAGACTTACCATCCTTCTTCTTGCCATCCTTGTCACCCCCTGTATGAACTTTTCTGTTCACTCTTGTTCTGACCCATTTGTCTGCCTTCTTTCCCAATTCTTGGGGAGAGGTCAGATCTGAGTCCACTAGATATTGGTGTAACAAATCAGACACACAGTTATTCAGAATATGTTCTCTCAGGATCAGAATATACAGCCTTTCATAGTCAGAAACTTTACTGCCATGTAACCACCCCTCCAAGGCCTTCACTGAATGGTCAACAAAGTCTACCCAGTCTTGTGAAGACTCTTTTCTGGTTTCTCTGAACTTAATCCTGCATTGTTCAGTGGTTAAGCCAAACCCATCCAAGAGTTCATTCTTTAAAACTGTTAAATTATTGGCATCACTTTCCATCACAGTAAAGAGCCTATCACTACCCTTTCCACTGAAAGATAGCCATATGATAGCAGCCCACTGCCGTTGAGGGACCCCCTGTACAACACAGGCCCTCTCAAGTGCAGCAAACCACTTGTTAATGTCATCCCCCTCCTTGTAAGGGAGAACTATCTTGTGCAGATTCCTAGAATCATGCCCTTTCACAGGATTACTATCTGTAATACTGCTGCTGCCACCATGGGGTCCAAACCCCAACCTCTGTCTTTCTTTCTCTATGTCTAAAGATTCCCTGTCTAGAGCCAGCTGTTGCTGTTTAAGCTTCAGCCTCGACTCTTCCACTCTCAAACTACTGAGCTCCCTTTCTAACAATCTGTCATCAGGGTGGGTGGGTTGGGCATGCTTAGACACAGAAGAATGATTTGAATGAGCAGAGGGAGACCTGTCCCTAACAGTTGGCACCCTAACAACCTGGCCTGCAGGAATAGCATCCCTACTGTGATGAGAGCTCACATTAGTACCAGCTATGCTATGTGGTCTGCTAAGGGGCAGGTTGGATAGATCACCATCTAACACTCTTACTAGGGGAGCCCCTGAGTCAGAGTGTGAACCATCTCCTAACTTCTCAATGGATGTGCCAGATAAGGCCTTATCATTCTCAATAAGCATGTTGGATAACAATTCTCTAGAGGGATTCTTTCCCACCCCTAAACCTCTATCAATGCAGAGACTCCTTAAACCCTTCCAGTTCAGGTGATCATAAGCAGAGCTGACCAGATCAAGAGAAGGACCTGCATCAGACATGATAGAAGAAAGGTTTAGGGACAGATAAAAGAGAGGAAAAGTTTTGGGACTTTTTAAGGAAACAGAAAAAAAAAAACTTTTTCAACTTTTTAGAAACTTTTTGAAAGTTTAGAGGTACTATTCAGCACTTAGCAAATAGTGTAAGAGAAGAAAAGCAAAACTTTTTGGTTAGGTGTACATACACTGAACTTGTTTTGTATATTATTCTCTTATGAAAAGTACAAAATGACAAAGTGGTAAGTAGTTACAAGTACTTTTCCCACCGCTGCACAACCAATGTAGGAGGCTGGCCTGGCTTGTAGTGGGTACCAAGAGGTACTTACACTCTGTACCAGGTCCAGTTATCCCTTATTAGTGTAGAAGAGGTGTTTCTAGCAGTTTAGGCAGATAGAAGGTAGCTATAGCAGAGCAGCTTAGGCTGAACTAGGAGACATGCAAAGCTCCTACTATACCACTGGTGTCATATGCACAATATCATAAGAATACACAATACACAGATACACTAAAAATAAAGGAACTTTATTTTTATGACAATATGCCAAAAGTATCTCAGTGAGTACCCTCAGTATGATGATGCCAAATATACACAAGATATATGTACACAATACCAAAAATATGCAGTAATAGCAAAAGGAAGTAATGCAAGTAATGTAGAATTACAGGAGATTGCAATAGGAGCACATAGGTACAGGGGCAACACAAACCATATACTCTAGAAGTGGAATGCGAACCAGGAATGGACCCCAAACCTGTGGGAGCTTGTAGAGGGTCGCTGGGACTGTAAGAAAACAGTGAGGGTTAGAAAAATAGCCCACCCCAAGACCCTGAAAAGTAGGTGTAAAGTGCACCTATATTCCCCGGAGAACACAGAAGTCGTGATAGGGGAATTCTGCAAGGAAGACCAACACCAGCAATGCAACCAAAGTGGATTTCTGGACGAGAGTACCTGTGGAACAAGGGGACCAAGTCCAAGAGTCACGACAAAGTCGAGATTGGGCAGATGCCCAGGAAATGCCAGCTGAGGGTGCAAAGAAGCTGCCACCAGATGGTAGAAGCTGTGGATTCTGCAAGAACGATGAGGACTAGGAACTTCCCCTTTGGAGGGTGGATGTCCCACATCGTGAAGAAGCTTGCAGAGGTGTTCCCATGCAGAAAGACCGCAAACAAGCCTTGCTAGCTGCAAGGGTCGCAGTTAGGGTTTTTGGATGCTGCTGAGGCCCAGGAGGGACCAGGATGTCGCCACTTGGCTGAGGAGACAGAGGTGGCGCCCAGCAAGACAGGGAGCCCTCACAGGAGCAGGCAGCACCCGCAGAAGTGCTGAAACAGGCACTATCAAGAGGAGTGAACTGGAGCTTACCCGAAGACACAAAAGGGAGTCCCACGATGCTGGAGGACAACTCAGGAGGTTGTGCACTGCAGATTAGAGTGTTGGGGATGCAGGCTTGGCTGTGCATGAAGGAAATCCTGGAAGAGTGCACAGGAGCCGGAGCAGCTGCAAATGACGCGGTACCCAGCAATGCAGTCTAGCGTGGGGAGGCAAGGACTTACCTCCACCAAACTTGGACTGAAGAGTCACTGGACTTTGGGAGTCACTTGGACAGAGTTGCTGAGTTCCAGGGACCGCGCTCGTCATGCTGAGAGGGGACATAGAGGACCAGTGATGCAGGCTTTTGGTGCCTGCGGTTGCAGGGGAAGATTCCGCCGACCGACGGGAGATTTCTATTGGACTTGGTCCCTTTGTCTTACAGGTACTCAGGTCCGGAAATCCACTGTTGTTGCATTGCTGGTGTTTGTTCTTCCTGCAGAAACCCCCTATCACGACTTCTGTGCTCTCTGGGGGTAGTAGGTGCACTTTACACCTACCTTTCAGGGCCTTGGGGTGGGCTGTTTTTCTAACCCTCACTGTTTTCTTACAGTCCCAGCGACCTTCAACAAGCTCACATAGGTCTGGGGTCCATTCGTGGTTTGCATTTCACTTTTGGAGTATATGGTTTGTGTTGCCCTTATCCCTATGTGCTCCTGTTGCAACCTATTGTAATTCTACACTGTTTGCATTACTTTTCTTGCTATTACTTACCCAATTTTGGTTTGGGTACATATATCTTGTGTATATAACTTATCCTCATACTGAGGGTACTGACTGAGATACTTTTGGCATATTGTCATAAAAATAAAGTACCTTTATTTTTAGTACTTCTGTGTATTGTGTTTTCTTATGACATTGTGCATATGACGCCAGTGGTATAGTAGGAGCTTTACATGTCTCCTAGTTCAGCCTAAGCTGCTTTGCCATAGCTACCTTCTATCAGTCTAAGCTGCTAGAAACACCGCTTCTATACTAATAGGGGATAACTGTACCTGGCACAGAGTGTAAGTACCCTTGGTACCCACTATAAGCCAGGCTAGCCTCCTACATTGGTTGTGCAGCGGTGGGATAAGTACTTGTAACTACTTACCACTTTGTCATTGTGTACTTTTCATAAGAGAATAATATACAAAACAGTTCAGTGTATGTACACCTAACCAAAAAGTTTTGCTTTTCTTCTCTCAAACTTTTTACAAAGTTCTGAAAAGTATCCTAAAACTTCTAAAAGTTTTCTAAAAGTTAGAAAAAGTTGTTTCTCTGATCTTTAAAAAAGTTGTGAATCTTTTTCTCTTTCTTACTATGCCTAAACCTTTTGCTATCATGTCTGTGGTAGATTCTGCTCCCAAAACTGTCAATGCTACTTATGACATTTTAAATTACAAGAGCTTATGGAGTCTCTGCCTAGATAGAGGTTTAGTTATAGGAAAGAACCCTGCAAAAGAGTTTCTGTTCAATATGCTTGTTGTAGATGATGAGAACCAGGCTTGTCCATCAAATGAGAGGCAGGAACATATAGAAACTTCCCAGTCTGATTCAGGAGAGTTCCCTGAGAAGGGTGGGGAGGGTTCTGATCAGGGCCTGCCCCCTAGCAGGACACCCAGTAATGCTGGTAGTAATGTAGGTTCCCATCATAGTAGGGCATCCTTTATTCCTAGAGGCCAAGTTACATGGGTCCAAACAGTTAGGGACAGGTCCCACTTTGTAAACTCACACATTTCTTCTGTGTCAAAGCATTCCCAACCCACCCACCCTGAGGATAACTTGTTAGAAAGGGAACTCAAAAAGTTGAGGGTTGAAGAGACCAGACTGAAGCTGAAACAGCAACAGCAACAGCTGGCCTTAGATAGGGAATCCCTAGACATTGAGAAAGAAGACAGACAAACGGGTCAGAACAAGAGTGAACAGAAAAGTTCATACAGGGGATGACAAGGATGGCAAGAAGAAGGATGGTAAGTCTTCTGACAAGGGTGGGGACAAAAGTAAAAATTAGTCTTCATCAGACCCACAAAAATCCTCTGGTGGGGGTGGTGGGTCCAAATCCTCTTCCAATAATCAACCTAAAAAGCCTTGGTGTTATTTGTGTAAAGTCAAAGGCCATTGGACAACAGATGCCAGTAGTCCAAAATAAAACACCAAACCTCCCACTACCACAACCCCTGCTGCAAATTCTAGTGCCCCTAGTAATAGCAGTGGTATTGGGAGCAAACCTACAAATAGCCAACCAAGGGTGTAGCCGGGCTCACTATTGGCACTGTAGTTGGGGTTGGTCTTGTTTGGGAGACCACAGAGTCTGTTTTAGTCTCTGAAGGTGCCATTGATTTGGCCACCTTGGTTGCTTGTCCCCTTAATATGGATAAGTACAAGCAACTTCCCCTAACAAATGGTGTTGAGGTTCAGGCCTACAGGGACACAGGTGCCAGTGTTACCATTTTAATAGAGAAACTGGTCCAACCTGAACAACACCTACTTGGTCAGCGGTACCAAGTGGCAGACGCTCATAACAACACTCTTAGCCACCCCATGGCTGTTGTGAATCTCAACTGGGGGGCGGGTTACTGGTCAAAAAAGAAAGTTGTGGTTGCCTCAGATTTACCTGTAGACTGTCTACTAGGGAACGATTTAGAGACATCAGCTTGGGCAGAAGTGGAGTTGGAGGCTCATGCAGCAATGCTGGGCATTCCTGGGCATAGTTTTGCTTTGACAAGGGCTCAGGCCAAGAAGCTAAAAGGACAGGGTAACTTGGATCCTAGAACAATGGACCAAGTGCTCCCTAAAGCTAGGGGTAGAAAGGGTAAATCCCTACCCACTATCCCTCCTTCTACAGATGATTCTCCTTCCGAGGAAGAAGAATTTCCTCCCTGTGCAGAACCACCACCAGATGAGCTGGCAGAAGATACTGCTGAGCTTTTGGGTGGAGGGGGACCTGCCAGGGAAGAGCTGAGTGTGGCACAGCATACCTGTCCCACATTACAGGGTCTCAGAGAGCAAGCTGTCAAACAGCAAAATGGGGATGTCAGTGACTCACATAGAGTTTACTGGGAGGACAACCTCTTCTACACCGAGGCATGGGACCCAAAACCTAGAGCAGCCAGGAGATTGGTCATTCCCCTGCAGTACAGAGAGTTCCTCCTAACTCTGGCACATGACATTCCTTTGGCTGGGCATTTGGGCCAGATCAAAACATGGGAAAGGCTTGTCCCCCTGTTTCACTGGCCTAGGATGTCAGAGGACACTAAAGATTTTGTGAAAGTCTTGTGTGACCTGCCAAGCCAGTGGCAAGACTGGTGGCACACCAAAGGCTCCCCTTATTCCACTACCTGTGGTTGGGGTCCCCTTTGAAAGGGTAGGGGTTGACATAGTTGGCCCCCTTGACCCTCCTACTGCTTCAGGCAATAGGTTTATCTTGGTGGTTGCGGACCATGCCACAACATATCCTGAAGCAATTCCTCTAAGGACCAGCTCCTGCAGTGGCAAAGGCCCTCCTGGGAATCTTTTCCAGGGTGGGTTTCCCTAAAGAGGTTGTATCAGACAGGGGTAGCAACTTCATGTCTGCATACTTGAAAGCAATGTGAAAGGAATGTGGTGTAACCTACAAATTCACCACTCCTTATCATCCACAAACTAATGGACTGGTAGAGAGGTTTAATAAAACTCTCAAAGGTATGATAATGGGACTCCCTGAAAAACTCAGGAGGAGATGGGATGTCATGTTACCTTGCCTCCTTTTTGCTTACAGGGAGGTACCCCAGAAAGGAGTGGGATTCAGCCCCTTTGAACTCCTCTTTGGACACCCTGTAAGAGGTCCACTAACACTTGTGAAGGAGGGTTGGGAACAACCTTTAAAAGCTCCCAAACAGGACATAGTGGACTATGTACTTGGCCTAAGATCTAGAATGGCTGAGTACATTAAAAAGGCAAGTAAAAACCTTCAGGCCAGCCAAGAGCTCCAAAAGCAATGGCATGACCAGAAGGCTGTTCTGATCCAGTACAAACCAGGACAGAAGGTGTGGGTATTGGAGCCTGTGGCCCCAAGAGCACTTCAAGACAAATGGAGTGGACCCCATCTAATTGTTGAGAAAAAGGTTGAGGTTACCTATTTGGCAGACCTGGGCACTGCCAGGAGTCCCCTTAGGGTGATTCATGTCAACCGCCTAAAACCCTACTATGACAGGGCTGATCTCACCCTGCTCATGGCAACAGATGAAGGACAGGAAGAAGAGAGTGACCCTCTCCCTGATCTCTTCTCCACTGAAGAGGATGCTTTAGTGGAGGGAGTAGTTTTGGCAGATTGTCTGAAATGCAGAACAGAAAGACAACTGCATAAATCTCCTTGGACAATTTTCTGAACTCTTTTCAACTGTGCCAGGCACCACATCTTGGTGTGAACACACAATTGATACTGGAGACAGCATGCCTGTCAAAAGTACAATCTATAGGCAGCCTGACCATGTCAGGGACTGCATAAAACAAGAGGTTCAGAAATTGCTTTATCTGGGAGTGGTTGAACCTTCTGAAAGCCCATGGGCGAGTCCTGTGGTGCTTGTAACAAAGCCTCATTCAAAACATGGAAAAAGGGAGATGAGGTTTTGTGTAGACTACAGAGGTCTCAATCAGGTAACAAAAACTGATACTCACCCTATACCCAGGGCAGATGAGCTCATAGATACACTGACATCTGCCAAGTATCTAAGCACCTTTGATTTGACTGCAGGTTATTGGCAGATCAAATTTCCAGAGGTTGGTGAACACAGTCCTGCAAGGGTTGGAGGCTTTTAGTGCAGCATATCTAGATGATATTGCTGTCTTTAGCTCCACCTGGGATGAGTACCTGGTCCACCTTTGGAAAGTTTTGGAGGCCCTGCAAAAGGCAGGCATCACTATCAAGGCCTCAAAGTGCCAGATAGGACAGGGAAAGGTGGTTTATCTGGGACACCTGGTAGGTGGAGAACAGATTGCACCAATTCAGGGGAAAATCCAGACAATCATGGATTGGGTTTCCCCTACAACACAGACCCAGGTGAGAGCCTTCTTAGGCCTCACTGGGTATTACAGGAGATTCATTAAAAACTACGGCTCCATAGCAGCCCCTCTTAATGATCTCACAAGTAAGAAGATGCCTAAAAAGGTATTGTGGACAGCTAGCTGTGAGAAAGCTTTTGAGGAGCTCAAACAGGCCATGTGCTCTGCACCTGTCCTAAAAAGCCCATGTTACTCCAATAAATTAATTGTTCAAACTGATGCATCTGAATTAGGGTAGGGGCAGTCTTATCACAACTGAATTCTGAGGGCCAGGATCAACCTGTTGCTTTTATCAGAAGAAGGTTGACCCCTAGAGAAAAGCGTTGGTCTGCCATAGAGAGGGAGGCCTTTGCTGTGGTCTGGGCACTGAAAAAGTTGAGGCCATACCTGTTTGGCACTAACTTTATTGTTCAGACACACCACAAACCTCTACTTTGGCTAAAACAAATGAAAGGTGAAAACCCTAAATTGTTGAGGTGGTCCATATCTCTACAGGGAATGGACTATATTGTTGAACATAGACCTGGGAGTACCCACTCCAATGCAGATGGACTCTCCAGATATTTACACTTAGACAATGAAGACTCATCAGGTAATGGCTAGTCTTATTGTCCTTCGTTTGGGGGGGGGGACGTTGTGTAGGAAAGTACCATCTTGCCTGGCATGTTACCCCCATATTTCACTGTATGTATGTTGTTTTAGTCTATGTGTCACTGGGACCCTGCCAGGCAGGACCCCAGTGCTCATAAGTATGTGCCCTGTATGTGTTCCCTGTGTGATGCCTAACTGTCTCACTGAGGCTGTGCTAACCAGAACCTCAGTGGTTATGCTCTCTCTGCTTTCCAAGTTTGTCACTAACAGGCTAGTGACTAAATTTACCAATTCACATTGGCATACTGGTACACCCATATAATTCCCTTGTATATGGTACTGAGGTACCCAGGGTATTGGGGTTCCAGGAGATCCCTATGGGCTGCAGCATTTCTTTTACCACCCATAGGGAGCTCTGACAATTCTTACACAGGCCTGCCACTGCAGCCTGAGTGAAATAACGTCCACGTTATTTCACAGCCATTTACCACTGCACTTAAGTAACTTATAAGTCACCTATATGTCTAACCTTTACCTGGTAAAGGTTGGGTGCTAAGTTACTTAGTGTGTGGGCACCCTGGCACTAGCCAAGGTGCCCCCACATCGTTCAGGGCAAATTCCCCAGACTTTGTGAGTGCGAGGACACCATTACACGCGGGCACTACCTATGTATGTATGTATGTATAGCGTCACAATGGTAACTCCGAACATGGCCATGTAACATGTCTAAGATCATGGAATTGTCACCCCAATGCCATTCTGGCATGCAGGAGACAATTCCATGATCCCCCGAGTTTCTAGCTCAGACCCGGGTACTGCCAAACTACCTTTCCCGGGGTTTCACTGCAGCTGCTGCTGCTGCCAACCCCTCAGACAGGTTTCTGCTCTCCTGGGGTCCAGCCAGGCTTGGCCCAGAAAGGCAGAACAATCGCCTATCCCTACTGGAATTCACCCAATGCTACGTATATATAAATCTGCTTTAGTTTTTGTAACAGAAATCACAAATTGTTCTTTCTTGTCAGTCTCTTATATTTGTAAAGACATATGGTATTGAAACATTGTCCGGTTGATACTCTTCCCATTCCCATTTAGTTCCTTTGGCTTGGGGATACCCATCTTTGCCTTGGTAGCATACTTTATTAAGGCGAAAAAGAAGTCCACCCTCGGTACGTTTTCCAGATGCAAATAAAAGCGTGTACCAAGCTTTACAAGAACCATTGTGTGAAAAAGGAAGAGGAATGAAAGGTGTTCCTCCTTTCTTTTGATGCGCAGGTATCATTCCAAATACCCAACAGTTAGTAGTATTTGTAGCATTATGAGTATGATGCAACATCTGAATGAAAGTATTATTAAAGTACGATTGACGGCGCTTCTGCTCCTGATAGGGAAGCGTAAAGTAATAGTGATCCTCTGGTACTGGAGTAGTGGCAACAAAAAACTCACGAGCAGGAGCCTTCTTTTCAACAAATCAGGTGATTATTGCTATAATCACCAAAACAACAACAAACCCCATAGTACTAATGATCAGTTTGTTATTCATTTTAGCAACAGTGATAATCGACCCCTTTAGAAATGAATTAAAAACAATTGATGGAGCTCTTATCCATGGGCAGCCGCTGATTTCTTCACCACGGGCCAAGACGGGTGTCACTACTCTAATGCATGGCTGATCCTCTCCCCTTGCCACATTGGCTCTCCGTTTCACTAACCCAGGGCGGTAGCTCAACCAGTTTAAAAAAAAAAAAATCAGATTCTTTCCTCGGTCTCAAATTATATTGCGACACTCCAGAAGTTGTATGGTCCGGGAAGACCTCTGCAGATTCGTCAGGTGATATAGCACGGCCTTTCTCTGTAGTCAAAATCTCTCGATGATCGGTCAGCACAGCAGGTTCCACCAAGGAAGGTAGCACTCTCTTGCAGTGAGTACTATGGACCCAATTATTTCGGTTCGTCACTCGAACTGATGTCCTTGTCACAAGGAGCACCTGTTCTGGGCCTCGCCACCTTGGTTCCAAGCTGCTCAAAGGACTTAATCATCACCTGGTCACCAGGTCGGAGTTCATGGCCTTCACCTGTAGATCTGTCAGGAAGTGCTTCTCGAACCTGTTGATGAATAGAAACAAAATTGTCGGTTAACTGTGCCAAATAATCATTCGTCATAACGCAAGGTACATCATATACAGAATTTAGCTTAGGAACTCCCCAAATGTTCATTGGCCTCCCGAAAACTACTTCGTATGGGCTAAGGCCAAGTCGAGAGTGTGGCACTGACCTAATAGACAATAATGCCAACGGTAATGCATCCGGCCAAGTTAAGGATGTGGAAGCCTGTATCTTCGCTAACTTCAGCTTCAAAGTAGCATTATACCTTTCCACCAACCCTGCTGATTGTGGGTGGAAAACCGCATGGAACTTCTGTTTGATCCCTAAGCCTTTCAGGACATACTTAATAACTTCCCCAACAAAATGAGGTCCGTTATCATTCCATAAAAGTCTGCAAACACCAAACCTAGGGAAAAATTATTTCAAAAGCACCTTCGCTGTGGTAATGGCAGTATTATCCTTTGTGGGGTACGCCTCTATCCATTTACTGAAGGCACATACCACCACCAAGACATACTTTAAATTGCTGCAGCGTTCAAGCTGAATATAATCCATTTTTTTAGAACTTCAAAAGGTGCAGTTGGTGTAGCAAACCCTCCTGCAGGAGTACGTGTTCCTTTTCCAGGATTGTATTGTAAACAGAGCAAACAAGACTGTACTACTCTCTTAGCTGTACTGGAAATTTCTGGATGCTCCCAAACTTGCGTAAGCAACTTCGTTATTGTTGAAGCTCCAACATGTGCCAGCCCATGTGCCATCTGAACCATAGGTTGTACAAAAGCTATAGGCAATTTCCATTTATCCATCTGCTTATTCCGCCAACAGCCCTCATCATCCAATTCTCCTTCTTCAGACCATTGCTCACGTTCTTTCACAGAAGCAGATTTCTGTATATCTAATACGTCTTGTCTAGCATTATGCCAACGTTCAGCTTGTGACTTCACTACATACATAGAAGTAGTACTTCGCTGCATCGCAGTCTCACGTGCTACGCGGTCTGCAAGAGCATTACCTTGCCCTATCTTATCGGTCACTTTCTTATGTGCACTACATTTCACAATAGTTAGTTTCTTTGGATACGTCATGCAGTGACCATTTGGTCGATTTTAGAACCTGGACACCCTGTGATTGGTAAGAGCCGTTTTACGGCACTTGCTGTGGGTTTTGATGCCTTTGTTTGGTAATGTAGTTTAGCACTACTTACTGTGGCTCTCGTGTTTTGGGTGACTAGTCAATTTGTGTCTTTTGAATTTATATATAAATTGCAATTTATATTTACATAGGCAGGGAATGAGGAGAATTTTCTCCAATTTAATTTTGATTTGAACAGCACCTTAAGTGCTACTTTGATTATAATATTGCATATTCTGCACTATTTTTGACATGCCTGTTTTTAGCGCACTTAGTAGGATGTGTTGCTTTTATAATGGTACCAATTTGAGACTGGAAGAATCGCAACCGGCACCCCCAGAGGGGACGCCCAATAGAGATATGTATGTTAAACATGGTCTTTCTTCTATAATGTACAGCACATTATGGAATAAATACACTCGTGCGGATCCTGAGTTACGTTGGTCTATGCATGTGTCATTTTATTTGTGGAAGTTTGAGTATGTGGAACAATGTATGTGTAAACGAAAGTCTAGGCAAGATATTTTTGACTGTGTACGAATGTGGGAGAAAGAAGTGCGTGGACGAGTGAAGCGTGAGCAAGCCTTGCTTGAGAAAGAGCAGCAGAAGAATGTATATGTGAAAGCATTGGAAATGAGAAAGAAAGAAATAAATGACCTAAAGGAGCTAGAAGAGAAAGAACGTAAATTACAGGTAACTGGCCAATACACCGTTAGGCAACCTCTCTATCCTATCCTTAATAAACCACATGATGATTTATTGTTATTAGATCGCCCTCCACCTCCGTATGCAGTCAAGAGGTTATGCACTAATTCTCTGTGCATTATCTGTATCCCGTGGGATGTGAGCAAGCCTCTCTCCTTCCAAAGCAAACCAAAATCATGAGCCACTCCAAAAGCATAGCGGCTGTCTGTATAAATGTTCACACATAAGTCAGTACTAAGCTCACATGCTCGTGTCAAAGCTATTAGTTCAGCTGCTTGAGCTGACTTCTGTGGTATACGAGCTGTCTCCACTACCGTCTGTATTGTGGTGATTGCATATGCAGCTGAGGTTGTACCATCTGGCAACTTCAAACAAGACCCATCAACCCACAATTCCCCGTCAACATCTGGAAGGGGTATATCTTGTAAATCAATACGACCCTTTGTCTGTTCTTCGGTAAGGAATATACAATCATGTGTTTCTTGTGACTGAGGCTGAGTCACTGGATTTGGCAACAAAGTGGCTGGATTTAGTGTTGCACATCTCTTCAGTGTAATGTGAGGAGCCAGCAATGTCAATTCATAGCCTATCAGGCGAGCGCTAGTTAAATGTTGCGTCTTTGTTTGATTTAAAAGAGCATCAACCGCATAGGGTATTAACACCAACAGCTTATGTGAGAAAACTATCCCTTCACTATGACATATTGACACAGCTGTTGCCGCAACTGAACGAAAACACACAGGCAACGCTCGAGCGACAGGATCAAGTACTGCTGACAAATATGCACAGGGACGCTGCTTATCGCCATGTGTCTGTACTAAAACTGACAATGCACATCCATCTTTCTCATGTACGTAAAGTGCAAAAGGCTTCATGTAATCTGGAGGACCTAACACTGGTGCTGAACAAAGGGCTTGTCGCAGCTGCCGGAAAGCAGTCTCACATTCATCTGTCCATGGGAGGGGCATTGGAGTATATTTAGTCAAAAGTGCTAGCAAAGGTTTGACAATGTGTGAAAACCCTAATATCCACTGCCTACAAAAAGAAGTAAGACCAAGGAATGCACGAACATCTTTCTAAGTAGAGGGTACTGGTGTGTCTAAAATTGCTTGAATACGATCTGATGTAAGTGCACGGCCCTCCTTAGACAAAAGGTGACCTAAATAGGTTACCTTTGGTCTACAATATTGCAATTTCTTTCGTCACACTTTATGATGGCGTGAAGCAAGAAAAGAAAGTAAGGACAAAGTGCACTTTTTACACTGCTCAGGGGTATCAGCTGCCAACAAAAAATCATCGACATATTGTATGAGAGCCACACCTTCAGGCTAAACAAAAGAATCAAGTTGTCCAAAGTCATGGTACAAGAACTAATTGCTCCCTCAACTTCCTCATAAAAGGAGGCTGTTTTTTTCACCGGGTCAGGTAATGCTGTTTTAAGTGCCATTACATCTGCCCTATTCCAAGGAGTATACACCCAATTATAAATAAAAAAAACCCTTAGCATCAACAGAAGTTTTATCATCACTTGTACCTAATCCTTTAGGAGGAACATACAAAGGCGCGGCCTCCCGCATTTGTTTCGCGTGAACTATCATAGTCTTATCTGTTCCGAAGATGGAAGCTTGCACCCCACCGGTCTGAGATGTCCGTTCAACTACGTCCACAGCCCTTTTCTCCTCTTGCAAACGGACTGCCACAACACATAATTTCACCAAACGCCTGATTGCATCAGCCACCTGGGAGAAAACAAAAAGACCATAACGCATTTGCTTATGATCAGCTGCTACATCATCGGGCTCTAACTCATCAGAATATTTCCGATATAGTTCAATAGCTTCTGAGCCAAATGCCTCAGTAAAATATAGCTGCTCCTTTTCCGTCCACCCCTTCACGTTGTCTAAAAGTTCAGAAGCAGAGACAACGCTACGAATTGTTTTACGAGCAATAGATCTAAGCTCAGACGCACAGTCAGCAGGCAACATAAAGTGACTGTCCAGCATCTTCTGTTGCTCCGAACTGGAGAACTTAGCTAACTCATGAGGGGCAGAAGGAACGACATACGGAGGTGGAGGGCGATCTAATAACAATAAATCATCATGTGGTTTATTAAGGATAGGATAGAGAGGTTGCCTAACGGTGTATTGGCCAGTTACCTGTAATTTACGTTCTTTCTCTTCTAGCTCCTTTAAGTCATTTATTTCTTTCTTTCTCATTTCCAATGCTTTCACATATACATTCTTCCGCTGCTCTTTCTCAAGCAAGGCTTGCTCACGCTTCACTCGTCCACGCACTTCTTTCTCCCACATTCGTACACAGTCAAAAATATCTTGCCTAGACTTTCGTTTACACATACATTGTTCCACATACTCAAACTTCCACAAATAAAATGACACATGCATAGACCAACGTAACTCAGGATCCGCACGAGTGTATTTATTCCATAATGTGCTGTACATTATAGAAGAAAGACCATGTTTAACATACATATCTCTATTGGGCGTCCCCTCTGGGGGTGCCGGTTGCGATTCTTCCAGTCTCAAATTGGTACCATTACAAAAGCAACACATCCTACTAAGTGCGCTAAAGACAGGCATGCCAAAAATAGTGCAGAATATGCAATATTATAATCAAAGTAGCACTTAAGGTGCTGTTCAAATCAAAATTAAATTGGAGAAAATTCTCCTCATTCCCTGCCTATATAAATATAAATTGCAATTTATATATAAATTCAAAAGACACAAATTGACTAGTCACCCAAAACACGAGAGCCACAGTAAGTAGTGCTAAACTACATTACCAAACAAAGGCATCAAAACCCACAGCAAGTGCCGTAAAACGGCTCTTACCAATCACAGGGTGTCCAGGTTCTAAAATCGACCAAATGGTCACTGCATGACGAATGAACAAAAAGGATCTCAGTCGAGGACCGGCACCACCTGGATGTTCAAATCAGAAAGAAGGGAAAAACGCCGTGGTTGCCAACACTCGGGTCTCCTCAGGCATTTATCATCCGCAGCTAGATCCCAATCCTTCGGCGCGACCAATCCGTTGGGCATCCGAGTCGCCGATGAGTCCCTGTTCGGGCGCCAATTTGTTGAAGTAAGCCTCAGCAAGGCCTACTAGTGCAAGGGGTTCACCTTTCTCTGCACAAAGTCCTCAGACCATGTAGGAAGAAGTTGGCACAGAAACTGAAATAAAAGACAAAGTTTATTAACCTCATGAGGTGGTACTACAGTTCAAACAGCACCCTTTGGTAATGTTTGAAGTAGCACACTGAACTGAGAGATGATGGTCCTTTTATACCCACGCAGGGGCTAAAAGGAGGTGGTACAATTATAGAAGCAAAACTTGCATACATGTAAAGTCATGTGGAAAATGCACAGTCGACAGATAGGAGGAGCTAACAATTTTCAAGAACTAACAGCTGCAGACCTTACTGAGCATGTGCGAAAGTGGGAGATGCTAAATATAACTTGTCACTAGGCAGATTTTCAAGAGTAGTTAACAGAAAGGTAGGACAGAGCACATGGTGAGCACATGGTAGCATGTGGCAGAGAATACAAAATGGATTCCGCAAAATGTTCACAATAGTTACTAAATACAAGATGTCTTCTGCTAATGCATAATCTAATCGCTGCTAAACTACAACACTATGGCTCACACCAAACCAATGTTTGGCTTAAATACTTCATAAGCACCTCTCAGAGATACTCACCAATACATTCCACACAAATATCAGTGCACTGGCTCTGTTAGAACACTCACGTATCACTATAACATTACAGGATCATTACAACCTTACATCCAACTGAATGTGACGTTTAAATGATAATCTTCTGAAAAGTGGAGAGAATCTTCAATTTTCTGCAGGAGCATTAGGGGTCTGTTTCCGACACTGGTGTCCTGTGGGACAACCTTAGGTCAGTCATAAGGGTGGGTGGAGGGACAAGGAGTAAGCTGATTTTACTTGCAGCTAAGCATAATGCAAAGAGGGAAGATAAAAGCCTGGAGCTGGAGGGCAGAGTGAGCGAACTAGAGGCTCACCACAAGCTCACAGAAAACAGGGCACCAACTCACACAAACCTGACAACACCTTAAGGCCTGAAATATGGACAGTGGAGAGTATGCCACGCTGCGTCTTTGTGAACATTGCTATGAAGGGGGGATTAGAGATGGGAAATTATTGGCCTGTAAACTGAGAGCCAAGATATATAGGGGCACTATAGAGAGAATCACCAATATCCTAGGAGAAAATGACATGTAAAAAGGGCAAGGTGTCAAAGCTTTTTAGCAATCCTATATCAGGATTAGAGACTCAGATTATTATTTCTTCACTGTATTTAAAACAGCAGTCATCTTTGAATAACCAAACTACCTTTCCCATAAACCCAAGGAAAGCAGAACAACAGAACAACCAATCATATGTCTCTCCAATATAGTCCCACAGCTCTCTTTCTTTGCTGCTACAGCAGCCTTTCAGTTAGGTCGCCTCGTCTCTTTACAATTATGGTGGATTTGCTTATCTTTGGACAGCCTGTCCAGAGAGGCGTTGTATTTGGGGAGGTGGTATTTGGCACTATACTTTGTTTTTTGCAAAAAGGCCAAAAAACGAAGGCTACTTTTCTACATTGGCACAAAAACACTCAGACTTCATATAAAGGAAACTTGTGAAATAGTTATGCTACACACAAAGTAGAAAAATGAAAACACCCCACAAGAAAAATCCCAAACCAAAGAAAAAAATATATATTTTAATTCATAATTTAGAATTTCAAACTGTAATGGCTAAAAACAAAAAGAGCCACTTTATCTGGTTGTGCTGAACTGGGGAAAAGCCACAAGTTCAAACAGACTGCGATGGAAAGTGGTCCGATCCAGGAATAAGGTTAGTCCTGCTGAAAAAGTTACCTTCTCAAAGTCCAGCATGATAAGTTAAATTTGCCGTGGAGGAGGCCACAAGTAGCAGGCAGAGAATCACGGACAGTTGTCACTGAAGCACGAAGAGCAGGTCGGGTACCGCAGGTTGTTGTGGATTTAGCATGGAGACTGGTCGGGTGTCACAGATGATCGTTGCTGGAGCTTCAAGTTGGTGATTAACACAGGTCATTGTTGATGTAGCACCTATTGTGGCTCTTGGATTGACGGTCAATTGCTGGCGTTCACTGTAGCTCAAAGAATTAGGTCCACTAGAAATTCACATTGGAAGTTTTCACAAGTAGCAGTTTCTGTGCTAAGGGGCCTGTTAGAAATAGGGTCTCTAATTGGCAGAGGTATACACCTTTGTCCGAATAGGGATCACAATCCTTCTCAGGGTAAGTCACAGACAATCCAAATTATCCTGTGGCCATCCTCTAGTGGCTTGGCACTGAGCAGTCAGGCTTAACTTAGAAGGCAATGTGTAAAGCATTTGTGCAATAAATCATACAGTAACACAGTGAAAACACCACAAAAATACACCACGCAGGTTTCGAAAAATAGGTATTATTTATCTGAATACATTAAAGTTAAAACACTCACTGCCACTTAGTAGATGGAGGGATAGGCAAAAATACATACAGGATAACCGCACACCTCACATACGATACCTAAAGTTATGTTATAAGATCCCTATCTTGCATACTACTACTCCTCAAGAGGGGCACAAATGATAGGCGCACAATATCCAGGTTCCATCCACTAGCTGCAGTAATAATGCAACAAGAATCAAGATATCTCCACTGGTATCTGAGTAACATGTTTTATTGACAAGCAAATGCATGTAATGGTGCCAGAGGTCGACGAACACATATCAATGTCTCCATTGTACCTCAAGAAGTTAGTTTGTAGTTGTTGTACATGCAAAAATCTAATAAAAAGAACAACAACAAAAAAAAGCCTGACTGCTCTGTGCCATACTACCAGGACTGACCTATGGATTTATTATTGTGAAAGGACACAGTTTGGGGCATTTGTGAGTATTGCATAATGAGACCTAAGCATCCTCACTGTATTATACTCCACTTTCCTACATTGGTGTTACAGTGGTAACTTTTATTTCGCACTACACTTTGGTCACAAGTGTTTTTTTTTTTTTTGCACGAGAAATCCTCAATTGATATTGGACCCAAATTCTTTTTCCCAATTTTTTAAAACATGTTTTTAATTGGAACTGATAGGGCACTGTGTAGACCCCATTCTGAAAAGTAATACACAAGACACAAGTTTTAAAAGTTTTAAAAAGATCCCAGCATGCAGTAAAAGTTAGTGCATGATGGAAACTGGCAAACATCTTGACTTGACTGTCATCCAAGCTCTGACAATTAGTGATCTAAGAGTGATCGGCCAAGCTGGGGGCATTAGCTATAGAGCACCTTTCAGTCCTTGAAGGGAGGACCTTCAAAGGACCCTCAGCTCTTGTGGGAAAGAAAGGCTAGAGAGGGAGGATCTGTCCTCAGAGGAAGACCTTGAAAAAGGTGAGGAAGATTCCCTAGCCCAAACAAAATTATGGAGAAGAAGGAAAGAAACAAAACTCCCTACCCTCTCCTAGATCCCTTTCACAGGTGAGCAGTGACAGAAGTCACTCTAGCAGGCCTCCCTACTAGTAAGGTTATAGGTAGCCTTGAGGATGAGCTTGACCTCCTCTGACTAGGGGAGAAAAGATTTGAACTTGAGGAAAGGAGACTAGCCCCTGAAGAAAGAACGGTCAAGATGGGCTTGAAGCATAAGATAATTGTAGCAGCAATGTTCATGGGGAAGAAGAAAAAACCTTTGACTCTAGGATCCCCAAAGAGATTGTCCCAAAGTTTAGTGATGGTGATGATATTGATAAATTGTTGCGGTCTTTGAGAGGGCCTGACAAATTTGGAGGATAGGTCATCAGCACTGGGGCTCTCTTTTGTGAGAGTCATTCTCAGTGAAGGGCAGAGAAAGGCTTCTGACCCTTATTGAGGATGTGGAGGAGACATTGATAGAAGGATTTGTATGTACCACAGAGGAGAACATAGTCCAGTTTAGGGACACCTGGAAATGTCCAAACCAGACCTGGGTGGATTTTATAGACTCCTCAGTCAAGGCACTGGAAAGCTGGATAAAAAGCAATGAGGTACATGCGTATGAAACATTCTATAATTTAATTATTAAAGAGCACATTTTGACCAATTATACCAAGGATAAATTGCATCCGTTGTCTTCTCCAAGAGAACTGGGAAAGATAGCTTTCAAGTGGGATGGAACCAAGGTGTCCAAGAGGACCCATGGTGGGAATGACCACAAGAAGGGTGTTCAAGCTTCCCAACAGGAGAGGGAGGTGAGCAACAAAAAGAATAAAAAGGGGTTCTGTAAAGGCCCCCAAGTTTCTTTCTCAGAGGATAGGAACTGAGAGTCTTCCTATCTCAAAGGTAAGGGGTACCAGAGTAAGAACTGGGGTCCTACAATTGCAGCAGGGTTATGCCATGACTGTCAGCAGTCCGGGCAAAAGAGAAGGGATTTAGCATGCCCCAAAAAGTCCCCCAATGGTGGACAGTGAAATGGATTAGCTAATATAGGACTGGGAAAGATAAGAATGGGGGTGGAAGTGATCTTTGAAGAGGCCAGAGGTTACTCAGAGGCTACTTTAGTTTCCCTGGTAGGGTGGATAATGAAGGGTGGCAGTCTTACCTCCAAGCAAGGAGACGTATAAACAAAGGCCTAAAATCAATGGGACTGAATCAATCAATCAATCAATCATAAAATTTATAAAGTGCGCTATGTACCTGTTAGGGTTTCGATGCGCTGGGGGGGGGGGTAGCTGCTATCGTTCGAAGAGCCATGTCTTGAGGAGTCTCCTGAAGGTGAGGAGGTCCTGGGTCTGGCGTAGTGAGGTAGGGAGTGAGTTCTAGGTCTTGGCGGCGAGGTAGGAGAAGGATCTGCCGCCAGAGGTCTTGCGCTGGATTCGGGGGACGATGGCGAGGGCAAGGTTGGCAGAGCGTAGTTGGCGTGAGGGAACATAGAAGTTGAGTCTGGTGTTCAGGTAGGTGGGTCCGGTGTCGTGTAGTGCCTTGTGTGCGTGGGTGAGGAGTTTAAAGGTGATCCTCTTGTCCACGGGGAGCTAGTGGAGGTCCTTCAGGTGGTGGGAGATGTGGCATCGGCGGGGCATGTCGAGGATCAGGCGGGCGGATGCGTTCTGGATGCGTTGGAGTCGTTTGATGTCTTTTGTTGGGATGCCTGTGTAGAGTGCGTTGCCGTAGTCGGGTCTGCTACTGACGAGGGCTTGGGCCACCGTCTTTCTGGTTGGAATCCACTTGAAGATCCTGCGGAGCATGCGGAGGGTGTTAAAACAGGAAGAGGAGACTGCGTTGACCTGTTTTGACATGGTGAGAGCGGAGTTGAGGATGAAGCCGAGGTTTTGTGCGTGACTGGCTGGGGTGGGTGGGGGGCCCAGGGCAGAGGGCCACCAAGAGTCGTTCCAGGCCGAGGGGGTGCGCCCGAGGATGAGGACTTCCGTCTTGTCGGAGTTAAGTTTCAGGCGGCTGTTGCTCATCCACTCGGCGATGGATTTTAGTCCCTCATGGAGGTTGGCTTTGGCGGTGAGAGGATCTTTGGTCAGGGAGAGGACGAGCTGGGTGTCGTCGGCGTAGGAGAGGATGCTGAGGTTGTGCTGGCGGGCCAGTTGTGCAAGGGGGGCCATGTAGACGTTGAACAGCGTTGGGCTTAGTGAGGAGCCTTGGGGGACGCCGCAGATGAGGTTGGTGGCTTCGGAGCGGAAGGGTGAGAGTCGGACTCTCTGGGTTCTGCCGGAGAGAAAAGAGGAGATCCAGTTGAGGGCTTTGTCTTGGATACCGGCTTCGTGGAGGTGATTTAGTAGGGTGCGGTGGCAGACCGTGTCGAAGGCAGCGGAGAGGTCTAGGAGGATGAGGGCTGAGGTTTTGCCGTTGTCCATTTGTTGTCTGATGTCATCTGTGGCGGCGAGGAGTGCAGTCTCTGTGCTGTGGTTTCGTCTGAAACCAGATTTGGAGGGGTTTAGGATGGAGTTGTCTTCTAGGTAGTGGGCGAGCTGTGCGTTGACGATCTTCTCGATGACTTTCGCTGGGAAAGGGAGGAGGGAGATCGGTCTGAAGTTTTTGAGATCGTTGAGGTCAGCCTTAGGTTTCTTGAGGAGGGGTTGGATTTCTGCGTGCTTCCAGCTGTCCGGGAAGGTGTACTGCCATTTGATAAAGTTTGTTTTGACCAATGACTTTGTGTTTCACCACTGCGCATATTAGTTGCTCAATGTTCACCAGTAGCACATGGTATGTTTTGTTCAGTTGAGCCGCCTATGGGCTTTGACATGGCATTAGCCATTACTTTCTGTATTCAGTTTAGCCGCCTATGGGCTTTGCTGTATTCTGCCTATTGGCTTTGACATGGCATTAGCCATTACTTTCTGTATTCAGTTGAGCCGCCTATGGGCTTTGACATTGCATTAGCCATTACATTCTGTATTCTGCCTATTGGCTTTGACATGCTGTATCCAGTCTAGCCGCCTATTGGCTTTGACATTGCATTCCTATTGGCTTTGACATGATATTATATATTGCATTTTGTACTCAGCTTAACTGCCTATTGGCTTTGACATGATATTCAGCTCAGCTGCCTATTGGCTTTGCAGCTTAGCTGCCTATGGGCTTTGACATGATATTATATATTGCATTTTGTATTCAGCTTAGATGCTTATTGGCTTTGACATGACACTAGACATTGCATTTGATATTTAGGTTAGCTGCCCATTGCCTTTAACGTGGAGTTAGACATTGCAGTTGAGAATCCAAGCTGTATTTTTCCAAGCTGTGTTTTTGCACCAGAGAACCAAGATGTTTTTCTCACAGTAGACTAGACATGATAAGAGAGAGTACATGGGTGTTGTTTTTCTCTCCGCTGGAGCTTGGGAACAGGAGTAGTCTTGGAGACCTGGCCAGTCTCCAAAAGGCTTGCTCAGTTTCCCAGGTCTGAGAGGAGGGGGCACACCTTTGTAACGAATGTAACAGGCTGCAGAGGGTCAGATTCGAATCTGCCGGACCTCGTGCTGGAGCTTGGCGCCAGCTGCCAGCAATCCCGTGTGGGTAGATGAATCTCTCTTTCTCGCGGCTGACAGGGGTCATCAGCTTGCAGACCTTAGAAAGATGAAGCTGTGAATAGTTCCCACACGGTGAAGTATTTGTTTTGCTTTGCATTCAATATCTTATAAATATAACCTGCTGTGTATATTGCAAACTGATATATTTTGTTTGATTAACGCGGACTTGAAAGCTACTAATTCGTCATTCATAAATATTGTGGTTGGGGAAGAATTAACAACAATAAAAGTCTTCTTTGACCTCACAAGTGCATTTCTGTTGTGTTATGTTAGTGCTTAGAAACTAGATAAGAGCAAAGCACTACAATTGGTACCAGGAGTCGTGGGGTCGGTCATTAAGAGGTGATTAAGAGGGTATTGACGAGTTGGTAGATTTCTAAGTGCACACTTTAAAAGTGTAATTGTTTTTTGTTGTTTGGAGAATTACAGAAATTGTTTTCTGTTTGGAGAATCACAGTAGCACGGCAGACCATGTCTGAGAATACATGTGTTGATGAACTGCCTGATGGTGCTAAGAAAAACTGTGAATTGTTTTCTGTTTGGGGAATTACAGAAGAAAATGCATGTGTAGCTAAAAGGCCTGATAATGTTTTGAGAAATAATTTCCGTTGTACATACGTAGAAAACGTGTCTTTTGGAAGTAATGATGACAGAAAGGTCTGGATACCTTTATCTGCTTACAGAGAAATGCAGGAGAAATGTAGGAAGTTGGAACATGAAAATAGGAATTTACGTGAGCAAATTAGCCGGACTGAAAGTTATAAAAGGGCTGTTTTTGAAGAATCTTTCTTGTCCCATTCCAGTAATGAGGGGGTTAAGACAGCTCCGAGCTGCACTGAGTTTTCGTGTGAGCCAGGGTTTTTGGCAGACAAAATGCATTCCTTAACTGATAACAAGGACGAGAGAGCTCAGAATGTGATTTACGAGTTACTGTTGCAAAATGCACAAGTAAAACGAAAGATTTTAGAGCAAGAGCCGACTTTCATTAGCTTGTTTGATTTTTGGAAAAAGAATAGCCCTCATTTGAGAGAAATCCTAACACTTTTGTATATGGTCACTGTGAAAAATTATATGCAGCTGCGCGCTTGTGATTTGGCAAATGAAATAATGCAGACTTTAGGTTTCTGCGCAGTGCAAGAAGGAAATACTTATGTACATGTAATTCAAGAACAAGGGAAGAAAATAGTGCCCCTAGCTAGAATCATACAATGGATCTGGTACTTGCAAGACAGGGCTAGAGTACCACAGGTAAAAGAGTTATCAATGAAGTTGAGTGCACCATTTGAATTCGTGTCCACTGAAGATAAAAAGCATGTTTGTTTTACTAATGATTCATTGACTGAAATGTTGCTTTCTGGCACAGTAGAAGGAACAGCGTTGTATAATGTGTGTCAGATTTTAAAGCAAGAGCTACGTGAGATGTGTCATTTTTACGCTGATTTTTGGTTCTTTGATAATGTTTTAGCCACATGGCTTGTACCTAACTGGTTCAATTACCTTGCAGATGTTAATGAGAAAAATTCAGAGAGAGAAGTGTTCACCCAGAATTCTGCCTTAGTGGGGATGGCTAAGTGGGTGCCCCAGAAATGTGAACAGCTGAGAGAAAAAGCCACTTACAGGTGGGCAGAGATGAGAGAGATGCACATTCCCCTAGATTTGATAAAAACTGTGCAGCACGCTGTGAGAAGGTAGCCTCTTTCTAGCCTTGTTACCCCCACTTTTGGCCTGTTTGTGAGTGTATGTCAGGGTGTTTGTCACTGTTTTCACTGTCTCACTGGGATCCTGATAGCCAGGCCTCAGTGCTCATAGTGAAAACACCATGTTTTCAGTATGGTTGTTATGTGTCACTGGGATCCTGCTGGTCAGGACCCCAGTGCTCATAGGTTTGTGGCCTATATGTATGTGTCACTGGGACCCTGTCACACAGGGCCCCAGTGCTCATAGGTGTGCATGTATATGTTCCCTGTGTGGTGCCTAACTGTCTCACTGAGGCTCTGCTAACCAGAACCTCAGTGGTTATGCTCTCTCATTACTTTCAAATTGTCACTGACAGGCTAGTGACCATTTTTACCAATTTACATTGGCTTACTGGAACACCCTTATAATTCCCTAGTATATGGTACTGAGGTACCCAGGGTATTGGGGTTCCAGGAGATCCCTATGGGCTGCAGCATTTCTTTTGCCACCCATAGGGAGCTCTGACAATTCTTACACAGGCCTGCCACTGCAGCCTGAGTGAAATAACGTCCACGTTATTTCACAGCCATTTTACACTGCACTTAAGTAACTTATAAGTCACCTATATGTCTAACCTTTACCTGGTAAAGGTTAGGTGCAAAGTTACTTAGTGTGAGGGCACCTTGGCACTAGCCAAGGTGCCCCCACATTGTTCAGAGCCAATTCACTGAACTTTGTGAGTGCGGGGACACCATTACACGCGTGCACTACATATAGGTCACTACCTATATGTAGCTTCACCATGGTAACTCCGAATATGGCCATGTAACATGTCTATGATCATGGAATTGCCCCCTCTATGCCATCCTGGCATTGTTGGTACAATTCCATGATCCCAGTGGTCTGTAGCACAGACCCTGGTACTGCCAGACTGCCCTTCCTGGGGTTTCTCTGCAGCTGCTGCTGCTGCCAACCCCTCAGACAGGCAGCTGCCCTCCTGGGGTCCAGCCAGGCCTGGCTCAGGATGGCAGAACAAAGAACTTCCTCTGAGAGAGGGTGTGACACCCTCTCCCTTTGGAAAATGGTGTGAAGGCAGGGGAGGAGTAGCCTCCCCCAGCCTCTGGAAATGCTTTGTTGGGCACAGATGTGCCCAATTCTGCATAAGCCAGTCTACACCGGTTCAGGGACCCCTTAGCCCCTGCTCTGGCGCGAAACTGGACAAAGGAAAGGGGAGTGACCACTCCCCTGACCTGCACCTCCCCTGGGAGGTGTCCAGAGCTCCTCCAGTGTGCTCCAGACCTCTGCCATCTTGGAAACAGAGGTGCTGCTGGCACACTGGACTGCTCTGAGTGGCCAGTGCCACCAGGTGACGTCAGAGACTCCTGCTGATAGGCTCCTTCAGGTGTTAGTAGCCTTTCCTCTCTCCTGGGTAGCCAAACCCTCTTTTCTGGCTATTTAGGGTCTCTGTCTCTGGGGAAACTTTAGATAACGAATGCATGAGCTCAGCCGAGTTCCTCTGCATCTCCCTCTTCACCTTCTGATAAGGAATCGACCGCTGACCGCGCTGGAAGCCTGCAAACCTGCAACATAGTAGCAAAGACGACTACTGCAACTCTGTAACGCTGATCCTGCCGCCTTCTCGACTGTTTTCCTGCTTGTGCATGCTGTGGGGGTAGTCTGCCTCCTCTCTGCACCAGAAGCTCCGAAGAAATCTCCCGTGGGTCGACGGAATCTTCCCCCTGCAACCGCAGGCACCAAAAAGCTGCATTACCGGTCCCTTGGGTCTCCTCTCAGCACGACGAGCGAGGTCCCTCGAATCCAGCGACGCTGTCCAAGTGACCCCCACAGTCCAGTGACTCTTCAGCCCAAGTTTGGTGGAGGTAAGTCCTTGCCTCACTTCGCTTGGCTGCATTGCTGGGAACCGCGACTTTGCAGCTACTCCGGCCCCTGTGCACTTCCGGCGGAAATCCTTTGTGCACAGCCAAGCCTGGGTCCACGGCACTCTAACCTGCATTGCACGACTTTCTAAGTTGGTCTCCGGCGACGTGGGACTCCTTTGTGCAACTTCGGCGAGCACCGTTTCACGCATCCTCGTAGTGCCTGTTTCTGGCACTTCTCCGGGTGCTACCTGCTCCAGTGAGGGCTCTTTGTCTTGCCCGACGTCCCCTCTCTCTGCAGGTCCAATTTGCGACCTCCTGGTCCCTCCTGGGCCCCAGCAGCGTCCAAAAACGCCAAACGCACGATTTGCGTGTAGCAAGGCTTGTTGGCGTCCATCCGGTGGGAAAACACTTCTGCACGACTCTCCAAGGCGTGGGGGATCCATCCTCCAAAGGGGAAGTCTCTAGCCCTTGTCGTTCCTGCAGTATTCACAGTTCTTCAGCCTAAAAAGAGCTTCTTTGCACCAACCGCTGGCATTTCTTGGGCATCTGCCCATCTCCGAGTTGCTTGTGACTTTTGGACTTGGTCCCCTTGTTCCACAGGTACCCTCAGTCAGGAATCCATCGTTGTTGCATTGCTGATTTGTGTTTTCCTTGCATTTTCCCTCTAACACGACTATTTTGTCCTTAGGGGAACTTTAGTGCACTTTGCACTCACTTTTCAGGGTCTTGGGGAGGGTTATTTTCCTAACTCTCACTATTTTCTAATAGTCCCAGCGACCCTCTACAAGGTCACATAGGTTTGGGGTCCATTCGTGGTTCGCATTCCACTTTTGGAGTATATGGTTTGTGTTGCCCCTATCCCTATGTTTCCCCATTGCATCCTATTGTAACTATACATTGTTTGCACTGTTTTCTAAGACTATACTGCATATTTTTGCTATTGTGTATATATATCTTGTGTATATTTCCTATCCTCTAACTGAGGGTACACTCTAAGATACTTTGGCATATTGTCATAAAAATAAAGTACCTTTATTTTTAGTATAACTGTGTATTGTGTTTTCTTATGATATTGTGCATATGACACTAAGTGGTACTGTAGTAGCTTCACACGTCTCCTAGTTCAGCCTAAGCTGCTCTGCTAAGCTACCATTATCTATCAGCCTAAGCTGCTAGACACCCTATACACTAATAAGGGATAACTGGGCCTGGTGCAAGGTGCAAGTACCCTTGGTACTCACTACAAGCCAGTCCAGCCTCCTACATTGGTTGTGCAGTGGTGGGATAAGTGCTTGAGACTACTTACCACTCTTGTCATTGTACTTTTCATAAGAGAAAAATATACAAAACAAGGTCAGTGTATATACACATAGCCAAAAAGTTTTGCATTTCCTCTTTTCACTCTTTTCTAAGTGCTGAAAAATACTCCTAAACTTTCAAAAAGTTCTTAAAAGTTTTAAAAGTTTTTTTTCTGTCTTTCTAAAAAGTTCTGAAAAGTTTTTTTTCTCTTTTTCTATCACTTTTAACTCTCTCTAAAATGTCTGGCACAGGCCAAAATGTTGACCTGTCTAAGATTGCATATGATCACCTTAGCTGGAAAGGAGCAAGGAGTCTCTGCAAAGAGAGAGGTTTGAGTGTAGGGAAGAATCCTTCCTTAGAACTGTTAATTAATATGCTTAGAGTACAGGATAAGGCCATAAGTGCCAAATCTGGTGAAAAAGTAGCTAATGGTTCTCAATCTGATCCAGGGACTCCCCCAGGAAAAGGTTCAGGAAAGAAACTTCTCAGCCTGCCCATTACTAGACAGTCTAGCATAGTTGGTACAGAGGTTGAATCACACCATACTGATGCTGTGCTCTCACATTATACTGGTAGCCAAGCTGTTAGGGTGCCCTCTGTAAGGGACAGGTCTCCTTCTATTCATTCCCATCATACCTCTGTATCTAGAAATGTCCCTCCCACCCACCCTGATGACAGATTGTTAGAAAGGGAGCTCAATAGATTGAGAGTGGAACAAACCAGACTGAAGCTCAAGAAGCAACAGCTGGATTTGGATAGACAGTCTTTAGAATTAGAGAAGGAAAGACAGAAGTTGGGTTTAGATACCCATGGTGGCAGCAGCAGTATTCCCCATAGTCATCCTGCAAAAGAGCATGATTCCAGGAATCTGCACAAGATAGTTCCCCCTTATAAGGAGGGGGATGACATTAACAAGTGGTTTGCTGCACTTGAGAGGGCCTGTGCTGTACAGGATGTCCCTCAAAAGCAGTGGGCTGCTATCCTATGGCTATCATTTAGTGGAAAAGGTAGGGATAGGCTCCTTACTGTGAAAGAAAATGATGCCAATAATTTCCAAGTTCTTAAGAATGCACTCCTGGATGGTTATGGCTTAACCACTGAACAGTACAGGATAAAGTTCAGAGAGACCAAAAAGGAGTCTTCACAAGACTGGGTTGATTTCATTGACCAGGCAGTGAAGGCCTTGGAGGGGTGGTTACATGGCAGTAAAGTTACTGATTATGAAAGCCTGTATAACACAATCCTGAGAGAGCATATACTTAATAATTGTGTGTCTGATTTGTTGCACCAGTACCTGGTAGACTCTGATCTGACCTCTCCCCAAGAATTGGGAAAGAAGGCAGACAAATGGGTCAGAACAAGGGTGAACAGAAAAGTTCATACAGGGGGTGACAAAGATGGCAATAAGAAGAAAGATGGTGAAAAATCTCAAGATAAGCATGGGGATAAGGGTAAAACCAAAGATCCCACTTCAAATCTTAAACACTCTTCAGAGGGTGGGGATAAAACAAATTCTTCCTCTTCTTCCCAACCTGCACACATTAAAAAGCCTTGGTGCTTTGTGTGTAAAAACAGAGGCCATAGGCCAGGGGATAAGTCCTGTCCAGGTAAACCCCCTGAGCCTACCACCACTAATACATCAAGCTCTAGTGCCCCTAGCAGTAGTGGTACTAGTGGTGGGACTGCTGGCAACAGTCAAGCAAAGGGTGTAGTTGGGTTCACTTATGGGTCCATCAGAGAAACTGGGGTAGTCAGTCCCAAGACAGTTTCTGTCACACCTAGTGGCATTGGCCTTGCCACACTGGCTGATTGTCCCCTTACAATGGATAAGTAAAGGCAGACAGTTTCAATAAATGGTGTTGAGGCCTTGGCCTACAGGGACACAGGTGCCAGTTTCACTTTGGTGACTGAAAACCTAGTGCCTCCTGAACAACACATCATTGGACAACAGTATAAGATTATTGATGTCCATAACTCCACTAAGTTTCTTCCCTTAGCTATAATTCAGTTTAGTTGGGGTGGAGTTACTGGCCCTAAGCAGGTGGTGGTATCACCTAGCTTACCTGTAGACTGTCTCTTAGGTAATGACCTAGAGGCCTCAGGTTGGGCTGATGTAGAGTTTTATGCCCATGCAGCCATGCTGGGCATCCCTGAGGAATTGTTCCCTCTCATTTCAAGTGAAATGAAAAAGCAAAGGAGAGAAGGCCTGAAAACTCAGGATCCCTCTCCTTCAACAGGTAAAAAGGGTATCACAGTATCCCCTAACCACCCTACCATTCAGGATACTATTCCTGTGGTGGGAGAAACCTCTCCTGGGGTGGCACCTGTTCCAAGGGAATCATCAGCTGGCAAAGCTGGACTCCCTGAGGTGGAAGTACCTCTCTGTGGGATAACTAACATTGGTGAGAAAAACAGCACCATTTTAGTTAACATGGAGCATCCCTCCAACCCTCCCAGAGAAACTTTAGTGCAGAAACCCTGCACTACCTCACAACACTTAGGACAGCATCCCTGCCCTAGTGTGGAGCTCATAGGACAGCATCCCTGCCCTGCTCCAACTCAAGAGAAACAGCATCCCTGTTCTCTCTTCCAGCCAGATGGACAAAGTTTTTGCCCAGCTATGGCTTTTCTGAGACAGCATCCCTGTCTGGCATTTCCATCACTACAAATAGGTTCAGTGGACAATTCCCACTGCTCTAAACTAAAACTTACTGATAGAAACTCTGAAAATACATCTTCACATTGTTGCTTAGCTAAAAAACTTCAAACAGGGTGGTTTACATCCCCACAGGGAAGTAACCATATAGTGGATGATAAAGGGAGTAACCAGTCTATTGCAGAGCTACTCTCTACTTATCACCACTTAGACAATAGAGTCTCAACTGGCCAAGGTTAGCCTTATTGTCCTTCGTTTGGGGGGGGGGTTGTGTGAGAAGGTAGCCTCTTTCTAGCCTTGTTACCCCCACTTTTGGCCTGTTTGTGAGTGTATGTCAGGGTGTTTGTCACTGTTTTCACTGTCTCACTGGGATCCTGATAGCCAGGCCTCAGTGCTCATAGTGAAAACACCATGTTTTCAGTATGGTTGTTATGTGTCACTGGGATCCTGCTGGTCAGGACCCCAGTGCTCATAGGTTTGTGGCCTATATGTATGTGTCACTGGGACCCTGTCACACAGGGCCCCAGTGCTCATAGGTGTGCATGTATATGTTCCCTGTGTGGTGCCTAACTGTCTCACTGAGGCTCTGCTAACCAGAACCTCAGTGGTTATGCTCTCTCATTACTTTCAAATTGTCACTGACAGGCTAGTGACCATTTTTACCAATTTACATTGGCTTACTGGAACACCCTTATAATTCCCTAGTATATGGTACTGAGGTACCCAGGGTATTGGGGTTCCAGGAGATCCCTATGGGCTGCAGCATTTCTTTTGCCACCCATAGGGAGCTCTGACAATTCTTACACAGGCCTGCCACTGCAGCCTGAGTGAAATAACGTCCACGTTATTTCACAGCCATTTTACACTGCACTTAAGTAACTTATAAGTCACCTATATGTCTAACCTTTACCTGGTAAAGGTTAGGTGCAAAGTTACTTAGTGTGAGGGCACCCTGGCACTAGCCAAGGTGCCCCCACATTGTTCAGAGCCAATTCACTGAACTTTGTGAGTGCGGGGACACCATTACACGCGTGCACTACATATAGGTCACTACCTATATGTAGCTTCACCATGGTAACTCCGAATATGGCCATGTAACATGTCTATGATCATGGAATTGCCCCCTCTATGCCATCCTGGCATTGTTGGTACAATTCCATGATCCCAGTGGTCTGTAGCACAGACCCTGGTACTGCCAGACTGCCCTTCCTGGGGTTTCTCTGCAGCTGCTGCTGCTGCCAACCCCTCAGACAGGCAGCTGCCCTCCTGGGGTCCAGCCAGGCCTGGCCCAGGATGGCAGAACAAAGAACTTCCTCTGAGAGAGGGTGTGACACCCTCTCCCTTTGGAAAATGGTGTGAAGGCAGGGGAGGAGTAGCCTCCCCCAGCCTCTGGAAATGCTTTGTTGGGCACAGATGTGCCCAATTCTGCATAAGCCAGTCTACACCGGTTCAGGGACCCCTTAGCCCCTGCTCTGGCGCGAAACTGGACAAAGGAAAGGGGAGTGACCACTCCCCTGACCTGCACCTCCCCTGGGAGGTGTCCAGAGCTCCTCCAGTGTGCTCCAGACCTCTGCCATCTTGGAAACAGAGGTGCTGCTGGCACACTGGACTGCTCTGAGTGGCCAGTGCCACCAGGTGACGTCAGAGACTCCTGCTGATAGGCTCCTTCAGGTGTTAGTAGCCTTTCCTCTCTCCTAGGTAGCCAAACCCTCTTTTCTGGCTATTTAGGATCTCTGTCTCTGGGGAAACTTTAGATAACGAATGCATGAGCTCAGCCGAGTTCCTCTGCATCTCCCTCTTCACCTTCTGATAAGGAATCGACCGCTGACCGCGCTGGAAGCCTGCAAACCTGCAACATAGTAGCAAAGACGACTACTGCAACTCTGTAACGCTGATCCTGCCGCCTTCTCGACTGTTTTCCTGCTTGTGCATGCTGTGGGGGTAGTCTGCCTCCTCTCTGCACCAGAAGCTCCGAAGAAATCTCCCATGGGTCGACGGAATCTTCCCCCTGCAACCGCAGGCACCAAAAAGCTGCATTACCGGTCTCTTGGGTCTCCTCTCAGCACGACGAGCGAGGTCCCTCGAATCCAGCGATGCTGTCCAAGTGACCCCCACAGTCCAGTGACTCTTCAGCCCAAGTTTGGTGGAGGTAAGTCCTTGCCTCACCTCGCTGGGCTGCATTGCTGGGAACCGCGACTTTGCAGCTACTCCGGCCCCTGTGCACTTCCGGCGGAAATCCTTTGTGCACAGCCAAGCCTGGGTCCACGGCACTCTAACCTGCATTGCACGACTTTCTAAGTTGGTCTCCGGCGACGTGGGACTCCTTTGTGCAACTTCGGCGAGCACCGTTTCACGCATCCTCGTAGTGCCTGTTTCTGGCACTTCTCCGGGTGCTACCTGCTCCAGTGAGGGCTCTTTGTCTTGCCCGACGTCCCCTCTCTCTGCAGGTCCAATTTGCGACCTCCTGGTCCCTCCTGGGCCCCAGCAGCGTCCAAAAACGCCAAACGCACGATTTGCGTGTAGCAAGGCTTGTTGGCGTCCATCCGGCGGGAAAACACTTCTGCACGACTCTCCAAGGCGTGGGAGATCCATCCTCCAAAGGGGAAGTCTCTAGCCCTTGTCGTTCCTGCAGTATTCACAGTTCTTCAGCCTAGTAAGAGCTTCTTTGCACCAACCGCTGGCATTTCTTGGGCATCTGCCCATCTCCGAGTTGCTTGTGACTTTTGGACTTGGTCCCCTTGTTCCACAGGTACCCTCAGTCAGGAATCCATCGTTGTTGCATTGCTGATTTGTGTTTTCCTTGCATTTTCCCTCTAACACGACAATTTTGTCCTTAGGGGAACTTTAGTGCACTTTGCACTCACTTTTCAGGGTCTTGGGGAGGGTTATTTTCCTAACTCTCACTATTTTCTAATAGTCCCAGCGACCCTCTACAAGGTCACATAGGTTTGGGGTCCATTCGTGGTTCGCATTCCACTTTTGGAGTATATGGTTTGTGTTGCCCCTATCCCTATGTTTCCCCATTGCATCCTATTGGAACTATACATTGTTTGCACTGTTTTCTAAGACTATACTGCATATTTTTGCTATTGTGTATATATATCTTGTGTATATTTCCTATCCTCTCACTGAGGGTACACTCTAAGATACTTTGGCATATTGTCATAAAAATAAAGTACCTTTATTTTTAGTATAACTGTGTATTGTGTTTTCTTATGATATTGTGCATATGACACTAAGTGGTACTGTAGTAGCTTCACACGTCTCCTAGTTCAGCCTAAGCTGCTCTGCTAAGCTACCATTATCTATCAGCCTAAGCTGCTAGACACCCTATACACTAATAAGGGATAACTGGGCCTGGTGCAAGGTGCAAGTACCCCTTGGTACTCACTACAAGCCAGTCCAGCCTCCTACATTGGTTGTGCAGTGGTGGGATCAGTGCTTGAGACTACTTACCACTCTTGTCATTGTACTTTTCATAAGAGAAAAATATACAAAACAAGGTCAGTGTATATACACATAGCCAAAAAGTTTTGCATTTCCTCTTTTCACTCTTTTCTAAGTGCTGAAAAGTACTTCTAAACTTTCAAAAAGTTCTTAAAAGTTTAAAAAGTTTTTTTTTCTGTCTTTCCAAAAAGTTCTGAAAACTTTTTTCTCTTTTTCTATCACTTTAACTCTCTCTAAAAATGTCTGGCACAGGCCAAAATGTTGAACTGTCCAAACTTGCATATGATCACCTTAGCTGGAAAGGAGCAAGGAGTCTCTGCATAGAGAGAGGTTTGAGTGTAGGGAAGAATCCTTCCTTAGAACTGTTAATTAACATGCTTAGAGTACAGGATAAGGCCATAAGTGCCCAATCTGGTGAAAAAGTAGCTAATGGTTCTCAATCTGATCCAGGGACTCCCCCAGGAAAAGATTCAGGAAAGAAACTTCTCAGCCTGCCCATTACTAGACAGTCTAGCATAGTTGGTACAGAGGTTGAATCACACCATACTGATGGTGTGCTCTCACATTATACTGTTAGCCAAGCTGTTAGGGTGCCCTCTGTAAGGGACAGGTCTCCTTCTGTTCATTCCCATCATACCTCTGTATCTAGAAATGTCCCTCCCACCCACCCTGAAGACAGATTGTTAGAAAGGGAGCTCAATAGATTGAGAGTGGAACAAACCAGACTGAAGCTCAAGAAGCAACAGCTGGATTTGGATAGACAGTCTTTAGAATTAGAGAAGGAAAGACAGAAGTTGGGTTTAGATACCCATGGTGGCAGCAGCAGTATTCCCCATAGTCATCCTGCAAAAGAGCATGATTCAAGGAATCTGCACAAGATAGTTCCCCCTTATAAGGAGGGGGATGACATTAACAAGTGGTTTGCTGCACTTGAGAGGGCCTGTGTTGTACAGGATGTCCCTCAAAGGCAGTGGGCTGCTATCCTATGGCTATCATTTAGTGGAAAGGGTAGGGATAGACTCCTTACTGTGAAAGAAAGTGATGCCAATAATTTTACAGTTCTTAAGAATGCACTCCTGGATGGTTATGGCTTAACCACTGAACAGTACAGGATAAAGTTCAGAGAGACCAAAAAGGAGTCTTCACAAGACTGGGTTGATTTCATTGACCATTCAGTGAAGGCCTTGGAGGGGTGGTTACATGGCAGTAAAGTTACTGATTATGAAAGCCTGTATAACACAATCCTGAGAGAGCATATACTTAATAATTGTGTGTCTGATTTGTTGCACCAGTACCTGGTAGACTCTGATCTGACCTCTCCCCAAGAATTGGGAAAGAAGGCAGACAAATGGGTCAGAACAAGGGTGAACAGAAAAGTTCATACAGGGGGTGACAAAGATGGCAATAAGAAGAAAGATGGTGAAAAATCTCAAGATAAGCATGGGGATAAGGGTAAAACCAAAGATCCCACTTCAAGTCTTAAACACTCTTCAGAGGGTGGGGATAAAACTAATTCTTCCTCTTCTTCCCAACCTGCACACATTAAAAAGCCTTGGTGCTTTGTGTGTAAAAACAGAGGCCATAGGCCAGGGGATAAGTCCTGTCCAGGTAAACCCCCTGAGCCTTCCACCACTAATACATCAAGCTCTAGTGCCCCTAGCAGTAGTGGTACTAGTGGTGGGACTGCTGGCAACAGTCAAGCAAAGGGTGTAGTTGGGTTCACTTATGGGTCCATAGTGGAAACTGATGTAATCAGCCCCAAGACAGTTTCTGTCACACCTAGTGGCACTGGCCTTGCCACACTGGCTGCTTGTCCCCTTACAATGGATAAGTACAGGCAGACAGTTTCAATAAATGGTGTTGAGGCCTTGGCCTACAGGGACACAGGTGCCAGTTTCACTTTGGTGACTGAAAACCTAGTGCCTCCTGAACAACACATCATTGGACAACAGTATAAGATTATTGATGTCCATAACTCCACTAAGTTTCTTCCCTTAGCTATAATTCAGTTTAGTTGGGGTGGAGTTACTGGCCCTAAGCAGGTGGTGGTATCACCTAGCTTACCTGTAGACTGTCTCTTAGGTAATGACCTAGAGGCCTCAGGTTGGGCTGATGTAGAGTTTTATGCCCATGCAGCCATGCTGGGCATCCCTGAGGAATTGTTCCCTCTCATTTCTACTGAAATGAAAAAGCAAAGGAGAGAAGGCCTGAAAACTCAGGAACCCTCTCCATCAACAGGTAAAAAGGGTATCACAGTATCCCCTAACCACCCTACCATTCAGGATACCATTCCTGTGGTGGGAGAAACCTCTCCTGGGGTGGCACCTGTTCCAAGGGAATCATCAGTTGGCAAAACTGTACTCCCTGAGGTGGAAGTACCTCTCTGTGGGATAACTAACATTGGTGAGAAAAAGAGCACCATTTTAGTTAACATGGAGCATCCCTCCAACCCTCCCAGAGAAACTTTAGTGCAGAAACTCTGCACTGCCTCACAACACTTAGGACAGCATCCCTGCCCTAGTGTGGAGCTGATAGGACAGCATCCCTGCCCTGCTCCAACCCAAGAGAAACAGCATCCCTGTTCTCTCTTCCAGCCATATGGACAAAGTTTTTGCCCAGCTATGGCTTTTCTGAGACAGCATCCCTGTCTGGCATTTCCATCACTACAAATAGGTTCAGTGGACTATTCCCACTGCTCTAAACTAAAACTTACTGATAGAAACTCTGAAAATACATCTTCACATTGTTGCTTAGCTAAAAAAATTCAAACAGGGTGGTTTACATCCCCACAGGGAAGTAACCATATAGTGGATGATAAAGGGAGTAACCAGTCTATTGCAGAGCTACTCTCTACTTATCACCACTTAGACAATAAAGTCTCAACTGGCCAAGGTTAGCCTTATTGTCCTTCGTTTGGGGGGGGGTTGTGTGAGAAGGTAGCCTCTTTCTAGCCTTGTTACCCCCACTTTTGGCCTGTTTGTGAGTGTATGTCAGGGTGTTTGTCACTGTTTTCACTGTCTCACTGAGATCCTGATAGCCAGGCCTCAGTGCTCATAGTGAAAACACTATGTTTTCAGTATGTTTGTTATGTGTCACTGGGATCCTGCTGGTCAGGACCCCAGTGCTCATAGGTTTGTGGCCTATATGTATGTGTCACTGGGACCCTGTCACACAGGGCCCCAGTGCTCATAGGTGTGCATGTATATGTTCCCTGTGTGGTGCCTAACTGTCTCACTGAGGCTCTGCTAACCAGAACCTCAGTGGTTATGCTCTCTCATTACTTTCAAATTGTCACTAACAGGCTAGTGACCAATTTTACCAATTTACATTGGCTTACTGGAACACCCTTATAATTCCCTAGTATATGGTACTGAGGTACCCAGGGTATTGGGGTTCCAGGAGATCCCTATGGGCTGCAGCATTTCTTTTGCCACCCATAGGGAGCTCTGACAATTCTTACACAGGCCTGCCACTGCAGCCTGAGTGAAATAACGTCCACGTTATTTCACAGCCATTTTACACTGCACTTAAGTAACTTATAAGTCACCTATATGTCTAACCTTTACCTGGTAAAGGTTAGGTGCAAAGTTACTTAGTGTGAGGGCACCCTGGCACTAGCCAAGGTGCCCCCACATTGTTCAGAGCCAATTCCCTGAACTTTGTGAGTGCGGGGACACCATTACACGCGTGCACTACATATAGGTCACTACCTATATGTAGCTTCACCATGGTAACTCCGAATATGGCCATGTAACATGTCTATGATCATGGAATTGCCCCCTCTATACCATCCTGGCATAGTTGGCACAATCCCATGATCCCAGTGGTCTGTAGCACAGACCCTGGTACTGCCAAACTGCCCTTCCTGGGGTTTCACTGCAGCTGCTGCTGCTGCCAACCCCTCAGACAGGCAGCTGCCCTCCTGGGGTCCAGCCAGGCCTGGCCCAGGATGGCAGAACAAAGAACTTCCTCTGAGAGAGGGTGTGACACCCTCTCCCTTTGGAAAATGGTGTGAAGGCAGGGGAGGAGTAGCCTCCCCCAGCCTCTGGAAATGCTTTGTTGGGCACAGAGGTGCCCAATTCTGCATAAGCCAGTCTACACCGGTTCAGGGACCCCTTAGCCCCTGCTCTGGCGCGAAACTGGACAAAGGAAAGGGGAGTGACCACTCCCCTGACCTGCACCTCCCCTGGGAGGTGTCCAGAGCTCCTCCAGTGTGCTCCAGACCTCTGCCATCTTGGAAACAGAGGTGCTGCTGGCACACTGGACTGCTCTGAGTGGCCAGTGCCACCAGGTGACGTCAGAGACTCCTTGTTATAGGGTCCTTCAGGTGTTAGTAGCCTTTCCTCTCTCCTAGGTAGCCAAACCCTCTTTTCTGGCTATTTAGGGTCTCTGTCTCTGAGGAAACTTTAGATAACGAATGCATGAGCTCAGCCGAGTTCCTCTGCATCTCTCTCTTCACCTTCTGATAAGGAAACGACCGCTGACCGCGCTGGAAGCCTGCAAACCTGCAACATAGTAGCAAAGACGACTACTGCAACTCTGTAACGCTGATCCTGCCGCCTTCTCGACTGTTTTCCTGCTTGTGCATGCTGTGGGGGTAGCCTGCCTCCTCTCTGCACCAGAAGCTCCGAAGAAATCTCCCGTGGGTCGACAGAATCTTCCCCCTGCAACCGCAGGCACCAAAAAGCTGCATTACCGGTCCCTTGGGTCTCCTCTCAGCACGACGAGCGAGGTCCCTCGAATCCAGCGACACTGTCCAAGTGACCCCCACAGTCCAGTGACTCTTCAGCCCAAGTTTGGTGGAGGTAAGTCCTTGCCTCACCTCGCTGGGCTGCATTGCTGGGAACCGCGACTTTGCAGCTACTCCGGCCCCTGTGCACTTCCGGCGGAAATCCTTCATGCACAGCCAAGCCTGGGTCCACGGCACTCTAACCTGCATTGCACGACTTTCTAAGTTGGTCTCCGGCGACGTGGGACTCCTTTGTGCAACTTCGGCGAGCACCGTTTCAAGCATCCTCGTAGTGCCTGTTTCTGGCACTTCTCCGGGTGCTACCTGCTTTAGTGAGGGCTCTTTGTCTTGCTCGACGTCCCCTCTCTCTGCAGATCCAATTTGCGACCTCCTGGTCCCTCCTGGGCCCCAGCAGCGTCCAAAAACGCCAAACGCATGATTTGCGTGTAGCAAGGCTTGTTGGCGTCCTTCTGGCGGGAAAACACTTCTGCACGACTCTCCAAGGCGAGTGGGATCCGTCCACCAAAGGGGAAGTCTCTAGCCCTTTTCGTTCCTGCAGAAACCTCAGCTTCTTCTGTCCAGTCGAAGCTTCTTTGCACCCGCAGCTGGCATCTCCTGGGCATCTGCCCATCTCCGACTTGCTTGTGACTTTTGGACTTGGTCCCCTTGTTCCACAGGTACCCTAGATTGGAAATCCACAGTTGTTGCATTGCTGGTTTGTGTCTTTCCTGCATTATTCCTCTAACACGACTCTTTTGTCCTTAGGGGAACTTTAGTGCACTTTGCACTCACTTTTCAGGGTCTTGGGGAGGGTTATTTTGCTAACTCTCACTATTTTCTAATAGTCCCAGCGACCCTCTACAAGGTCACATAGGTTTGGGGTCCATTCGTGGTTCGCATTCCACTTCTGGAGTATATGGTTTGTGTTGCCCCTATCCCTATGTTTCCCCATTGCATCCTATTGTAACTATACATTGTTTGCACTGTTTTCTAAGACTATACTGCATATTTTTGCTATTGTGTATATATATCTTGTGTATATTTCCTATCCTCTCACTGAGGGTACACTCTAAGATACTTTGGCATATTGTCATAAAAATAAAGTACCTTTATTTTTAGTATAACTGTGTATTGTGTTTTCTTATGATATTGTGCATATGACACTAAGTGGTACTGTAGTAGCTTCACACGTCTCCTAGTTCAGCCTGAGCTGCTCTGCTAAGCTACCATTATCTATCAGCCTAAGCTGCTAGACACCCTATACACTAATAAGGGATAACTGGGCCTGGTGCAAGGTGCAAGTACCCCTTGGTACTCACTACAAGCCAGTCCAGCCTCCTACAGAAGGCTCCTGTGAAAATGCAGGGTCTCTATAAGTAGGTGTGTGTGACAAGTGAGAGCACAGTCAGCACAACAGGGAAGGCAAGGAACATTGGACCCAGAAATAAGAGCCCACGATTCCCAGCACAAGAGAAAGGGCAAGAAGTCTGACAAGTCAGCTTCAAATCGGTCACAGGACCAGGGGGAGAGTTCTCCTGAGGGAGATGCCCTGGTGTCTTGGGAGGGAACGACAGCTGAAGGAGCCTGACCTGACCTGGCATAGCTCCCAGGTGCAGGGGGACCCTTCAGAGAGAACCTATGCCAGGGGCAAAAGTCATGCCCTACTCTTGAAGAACTTAGGCAGCAAGCTTCAAGACAAAAAAAGGAGATGCCAATGGCAACCAAAGGTTCTAATGGGAAGACGGGCCTCTGTACACTGAGGCCACTGACCCCGAACTAGGAACAACCAGGAGAATGGTGCTCCTCCAAAAATACAGAGAGTTCATTGTGACTGTAGCCAATGACACCAATCTAGCTGGACATCTGAGATAAATTCAAACCTGAGACAGGTTGGTTGCCCATTTTTATTGGCCGCAGATGTCTGAAAACACTAAGGAGTTTTGTGATTCCTGTGTTACCTGTAAGGCAAGTGGGAAGACAGGAGGAAAGCCAAAGGCTCCCTTAATTAAATTTCTAATGGTTGGGACTCTCTTTGAGAAGGTAGGGATTGACATTGTTGGACCCATTAACCCTCAAACCGCATCTCGGAACTGGTTTATTCTAGTGCGGACCATGCCACTAGGAACCCAAAGGCAATTCCCCTGAGGACTGCTGCTGCACCTGCAGTGACAAAGGTCCTCCTTGGTATCTTCACCAGTGTGGGGTTTCCTAAAGAGGCGGTCTCTGATAGAAGGGCAAATTTAGGGGGTCATTATGACTTTGGCAGACAGAAAAGCCCGTCTGCTGAAGTCCCGACGGGTAGTTTGCCACCAGTGCTTTGCCTCCATGCCGGCCCCATTACGAGTTTCCTGCTGGGCCATCAGGTGGAAACAGAGTTTTCGCCCGCTGGCCCAGCAGGAAACAGCCTACAGCATTGTTGCTGGCTCGTAGTAGAGCCGGCAGCAATGCTGTAGTGCACAGGGTGCATGGGCAATAGAGGGACCCCCGGGGGCACCCTGCACCCCGTCTCCACCAGCCTTTACATGGCAGGGTTACCACCATGTTGGTGCTGGCGGAGGGGGGGGCCGTAATCCACAGGGCAGAGCTGTTTGTAGCCCTGCCCATGGTGGATTACAACCACCAGCACTGCCAGCCCCTCAATGGAGGAAAAATGGTGGTGCTGGTGGCGACCACAGTGCTTCTGCCGCGGTTATAATGTGGTGCTCGGACCGCCACTGTGACCCTGGTGGTCTTAAGTCTGTCAGGGTAGTAATGAGGGCCTTAATGCTGGCCTACCTAAAAGCTATGTGGGATGAAAGTGGTGTGAGCTACATAATAACCACCCCATATCACCCCCACACAAATGGTTTAGTTGAAAGACAACCATGAAAGGTCTGATAATGGGCCTCCCTGAAAAACGCAGAAGGAGATGTGATATCATGTAACCATGCCCTTTGTTTGCTTACAGACAGGCACCTCGGAAAAAGGGGTTGGTTTTAGCCCCTTTGAACAGCTGTTTGGCCATCTTGTAAGGAGTTTCCTAAGTTTGGTAAGGGAAGTTTGGGAGAAGCCTCTCAACGAACCCAAGCTGGACATAGTGGACTATGTCCTGGGCCTACAGCCACGTATAGCTGAGTACATGAAGAAAGCATACAAGAGCCAGGAGCTTGTGAAGCTCTGGTATGACCAGAGGTCAGCACCGGTTGCGTAACAACCAGGTCATTTGGAGTCAGTGTTGGAGCCTGTGGCTCCCAGAGCCCTCTAGGATAAGTAGACAAGGCTCTAGCCCATCTTGGAAAAGAAGGTAGATGTTACCTACCTGGTTGACTTAGGCACCCCTATGGGTCCTCACAGAGTTATCCATGTAAATCGCCTTCAACCACACAAAGAGAGGGATGACCTGACCATGCTAATGTCACTGATGGAAGGTAGGAGTAGGAGGAGAGTGAACTGTTCCATAACTTACTATCAACCAACCCACAGGATGATTCAGTGGAGCGTGTTGTTTTGCTAGATAACCTCATTGTACATCAGCAGTCTTGGTGAGCTCTTTTCTTTGATCCCTTGTCCGACAACCTGTTGTGCCCATGATGTGGATCCTGGTGACAGCCTCCCTATCAAAAACAAGGTTCATAGATTCTCTGATTAAGTCTAACCATGCATCAAAGCTGAAGTAAGCAAGATACTAGAGCTTGGGGTGATTGAGCCTTCTGACAGTCCCTGGGCCAGTCCAGTGGTACTGGTCCCCAAACCTCCCTCAAAGAGTGGCAAATCAAAGATAAGGAACAGGGGTTTAAATGCAGTCATGAAAACTGATACACATCCCAAACTCAGAGCAGATGAGCTGATTGACAAGTTAGGTGCAGCTAAGTTCTTTAGTACCTCTGATTTAACATCCGAACATGGTGGGTGATCCACTAGCTGGTGAGTGGATGGAGGCTTCATCTTCACCCAGCCAGCAGCAGACATCTACCCTTACATTCAGGTCACCACAGCAGTGCAAAAGCACTCCCACTGACATGGCAACAAGGCTTACTTCAGAAAAGAATGCTAAACGTCAGGCATAGTTTTTGTTTTCAATTTTATTTTTTCTTTATGGTGGAGCGCAAAGCACACCCTAGTGTAATCTCTGTGTGGGCTTTTAACCACGCCAGTGTCAAGCCCTTCAGTTTGGTTGTCTTGTGAGCTTGCCTTTTAAAATTAGCTTGCTTTAATTAGTGAAAGGCATGCATACATCATGCCTTTTCTGGTGTTTAGCCCGCCTTGAGCACACCAGCCAGCTACTGAAAAAATACGAGGCTCTATGTTTTCCGTATTGTTTCTGCACTACTTTTTCTCTTTATTTTGTAGGCAGCGCAAACTAAGGCAGTAGTAGATCGCTTTGCATGACATAGACCCTGTTACATGGATATCTGCTCTTTTGCCGGTTAGATGGATAATTCCACTTTTGCTGATTACATGGATAATTGCACTTTTGCTGATACGTTTAACTGCGAGCGAACTTCTGTTTCCTTTTGTGTGTTTGCTTTGCACTCATGGTGGCCATCAGCTCACTTATGTGAAACTGTTTCAGTTTATGTGGCAAGAAAAGTCCGCTTAGGAGTTTAAAGCGCTAATAGCTTTAACTCGAGCAAACACGAGACCCATTGCATTGCAAATGCTTGTTGTTTTTTGCAAGCAAACTCCCAAAGTAAATTCAATTAGTAAAAAAACAAAAAGGCCATGGCTCTCTCATTCTGGATTGTCATGCCCCATGTGGCATACCCAGAAAAATTGCACCACTGTGTTTGCATAACAACTGTAAAACTTTACATATCCAGAAACCAAAAATGTTGGTACTTGTCTTGTTAATGGCTTGCAATTTTTCTCAGCTGAAACACAAAGTAGTTTGCTTTTCCATAAGTGAGAAGCTAGTTTGCAAAGGATTCTCCACACACCTGAAGTTTCTTCGATACTGCAGGGTGGTGTCCTGGCTGATTTGAAACATTGTAACCTGTTTTTCAGTGCAGACCTCTCCAATGTATTTTATGTAAAATGTATCAACATTAATTAAATACACTAAATAATCATCTTCTTTTTAACCAATGTTAGTGGTTAATTGCAAAGAATGTAAGGATCAAACAAAGAACTTCATGAAACAATTGATGCCAAACCAATGAGCATGAGCTCAAAATTAAATGATAAACAAGTCACTTCATTGCCCCAAATATGCCAAAAGCAAGAAATAAATCATGTGGGGTAAATGTAATCATAGCATGCAACAAATTAAATATTGTTGGTTGTGAAAGATGCCTATTTGCTGTTTATCTAACAGTCAGAATATGATGTCTAATAGCCTAACCCCCGCCTGACACAAGAATGCATAGCGCCTTGCTTCCATATTTCCACCTCCATTATTATTTGAGGCAGTGGCATTTTAAAAATACTCTTAGTGAGAGGGAGAGGCATGGTGTTCCGAGATATACCTTTAATTTCAGGGTTCGCAATAACTGGCAACCTTGTTTAATATACCTTTAAGCTCAAAGCAAGGGTGTTTAAGATGCTTGCGCCAGCTGTATTCTCAAACTGTGTGGATTTAATAACGTCGCCATGGCAGAGTACTTTACTCTCACCATGGCAAGGGTAATTTACTCCTGCCATGGCAAAGATACCCCCAACCCTACATTTAGAGATATCAGCCAGCCCAGTAGACATATCTTGCATTTACAGGAACCACAATCACATTAGTTCCTTTAAATGCTTTCAACTTTTGACCAACAGCTCCGCCAACATGATGGACAAGTGTTTCAAATGTCCAATGCCACACTGTAGGAGGCTGGCCTGGTTTGTAGTGGGTACCAAGGGGTACTTACATCTTGCACCAGGTCCAGGTATCCCTTATTAGTGTAGAGAGGTGTCTAGCAGCTTAGGCTGATAGAAAAGGTAGCTTAGCAGAGCAGCTTAGGCTGAACTAGGAGGCGTGTAAAGCTCCGACTATACCACTAGTCTCATATGCACAATATCATAAGAAAACACAATACACAGATATACTAAAAATAAAGGTACTTTAATTTTATGACAATATGCCAAAAGTATCTCAGTGAGTACCCTCAGTTTGAGGATAGCAAATATACACAAAATATATGTACACAATACCAAAAATATGCAGTAATAGCAATAGAAAGCAATGCAAGCAATGTACAGTCACAATAGATTACAATGAGAGCACATAGGGACAGGGGCAACACAAACCATATACTCTAGAAGTGGAATGCGAACCACGAATGGACCCCAAACCTATGTGACCTTGTAGAAGGTCGCTCGGACTGTAAGAAAACAGTGAGGGTTAGAAAAATAGCCCACCCCAAGACCCTGAAAAGTGGGTTCAAAGTGCATCTAAGTTTCCCAAAGAGCACAGAAGTCGTGATAGGGGAATTCTGCAAAGAAGACCAACACCAGCAATGCAACAACAATGGATTTCCAGACGAGAGAACCTGTGGAACAAGGAAACCAAGTCCAAGAGTCACACTCAAGTCGGGAGTGGGTAGATGCCCAGGAAATGCCAGCTGTGGGTGCAAAGAAGCTGCCAGAGGATGGTAGAAGCTGTGGATTCTGCAAGAACAAAGAGGACTAGGAACTTCCCCTTTGGAGGGTGGATGTCCCACGTCGTGAAAAAGCTTGCAGAGGTATTTCCGTGCAGAAAGACAACAAACAAGCCTTGCTAGCTGCAAGGGTCGCAGTTAGGGTTTTTGGATGCTGCTGTGGCCAGGAAGGGACCAAGATGTCGCCAATTGCGTGAGGAGACAGAGGGGGCATCGAGCAAGACAAGGAGCCCACGCAGAAGTAAGCAGCACCCGCAGAAGTGCCGGAACAGGCACTACGAAGAAGAGTGAACCGGAGCTCACCTGAAGTCACAAAAGAAGGTCCCACGACGCCGGAGGACAACTCAGGAGGCCGAGCACTGCAGATTAGAGTGTCAGGGACCCAGGCTTGGCTGTGCACAAAGGAAATCCTGGAAGATTGCACAGGAGCCGGAGCAGCTGCAAATCACGCGGTTCCCAGCAATGCAGTCTAGCGTGGGGAGGCAAGGACTTACCTCCACCAAACTTGGACTGAAGAGTCACTGAACTGTGGGAGTCACTTGGACAGAGTGGCTGAGTTCAAGGGACCTCGCTCGTCGTTCTGAGAGGAGACCCAGAGGACCGGTGATGCAGTCTTTTGGTGCCTGCGGTTGCAGGGGGAAGATTCCGTCGACCCACTGGAGATTTCTTCAGAGCTTCTAGTGCAGAGAGGAGGCAGACTACCCCCACAGTATGCACCACCAGGAAAACAGTCGAGAAGGCCGCAGGATCAGCGATACAAGGTTGCAGTAGTCGTCTTTGCTACTTTGTTGCAGTTTTGCAGGCGTCCAGAGCAGTCAGCGGTCAATTCCTTGGCAGAAGGTGAAGAGAGAGATGCAGAGGAACTCTGATGAGCTCTTGCATTCGTTATCTAAAGAATTCCCCAAAGCAGAGACCCTAAATAGCCAGAAAAGGAGGTTTGGCTACTTAGGAGAGAGGATAGGCTAGCAACACCTGGAGGAGCCTATCAGAAGGAGTCTCTGACGTCACGTGCTGGCCCTGGCCACTCAGAGCAGTCCAGTGTGCCAGCAGCACCTCTTTTTCCAAGATGGCAGAGGTCTGGAGCACACTGGAGGAGCTCTGGGCACCTCTCAGGGGAGGTGCAGGTCAGGGGAGTGGACACTCCCCTTTCCTTTGTCCAGTTTCGCGCCAGAGCAGGGCTGGGGAATCCCTGAACCGGTGTAGACTGGCTTATGCAGAAATGGGCACCATCTGTGCCCATGAAAGCATTTTCAGAGGCTGGGGGAGGCTACTCCTCCCCAGCCCTAACACCTTTTTCCAAAGGGAGAGAGCGTAACACCCTCTCTCTGAGGAAGTCCTTTGTTCTGCCTTCCTGGGCCAAGCTTGGCTGGACCCCAGGAGGGCAGAAACCTGTCTGAGGGGTTGGCAGCAGCAGCAGCTGCAGTGAAACCCCGGGAAAGGCAGTTTGGCAGTACCCGGGTCTGTGCTAGAGACTCGGGGGATGGCATTGGGGTGACAATTCCATGATCTTAGACATGTTACATGGCCATGTTCGGAGTTACCATTGTGACGCCATACATATGTCGTGACATATGTATAATGCACGCGTGTAATGGTGTCCCCGCACTCACAAAGTCCGGGGAATTTGCCCTGAACAATGTGGGGGCACCTTGGCTAGTGCCAGGGTGCCCACACACTAAGTAACGTAGCACCCAACCATTACTAGGTAAAGGTTAGACATATAGGTGACTTATAAGTTACTTAAGTGCAGTGGTAAATGGCTTTGAAATAACGTGGACGTTATTTCACTCAGGCTGCAATGGCATGCCTGTGTAAGAATTTTCAGAGCTCCCTATGGGTGGCAAAATAAATGCTGCAGCCCATAGGGATCTCCTGGAACCCCCAATACCCTGGGTACCTCAGTACCATTTACTAGGGAATTATAAGGGTGTTCCAGTATGCCAATGTAAATTGGTGAAATTGGTCACTAGCCTCTTAGTGACAATTTGGAAAGAAATGAGAGAGCATAACCACTGAGGTTCTGGTTAGCAGAGCATCAGTGAGACAGTTAGTCATAACACAGGTAACAAATACAGGGCACACCTATGAGCACTGTGGCCCTGGCTGGCAGGGTCCCAGTGACACATACAACTAAAACAACATATATACAGTGAAATATGGGGGTAACATGCTAGGCAAGATGGTACGTTCCTACACAACCCCCCCCCCAAACGAAGGACAATAAGACTAGCCATGACCTGATGAGTCTTCATTGTCTAAGTGGAAATATCTGGAGAGTCCATCTGCATTGGAGTGGGTACTCCCAGGTCTATGTTCCAACGTATAGTCCATTCCCTGTAGGGATATGGACCACCTCAACAATTTAGTATTTTCACTTTTCATTTGTTTTAGCCAAAGTAGAGGTTTGTGGTCTGTCTGAACAATGAAGTGAGTGCCAAACAGGTATGGCCTCAACTTCTTCAGTGCCCAGACCTCAGCAAAGGCCTCCCTCTCTATGGCAGACCAACGCTTTTCTCTAGGGGTCAACCTCCTGCTGATAAAAGCAACAGGTTGATCCTGGCCCTCAGAATTAAGTTGTGATAAGACTGCCCCTACCCCTAATTCAGATGCATCAGTTTGGACAATTAATTTTTTGGAGTAACAGGGGCTTTTCAGGACAGGTGCAGAGCACATGGCCTGCTTCAGCTCCTCAAAAGATTTCTGACAGTTTGCTGTCCATAATAACTTTTTAGGCATCTTCTTTGAAGTGAGGTCATTAAGAGGGGCTGCTATGGAGCCATAGTTCTTTATGAACCTCCTGTAGTACCCAGTGAGGCCTAAAAAGGCTCTCACCTGGGTCTGAGTTGTAGGGGGAACCCAATCTATGATAGTTTGGATTTTCCCCTGAAGTGGTGCAATCTGTTCTCCACCTACCAGGTGTCCCAGATAAACCACTTTCCCCTGCCCTATCTGGCACTTTGAAGCCTTGATAGTGAGGCCTGCCTTTTGCAGGGCCTCCAAAACTTTGCACTGGTGGACCAGGTGATCATCCCTGGTGGAGCTAAAGACAGCTATATCATCCAGATATGCTGCACTAAAATCCTCCAACCCTTGCAGGACTGTATTCACCAACCTCTGAAAAGCGGCAGGTGCATTTTTCAAACCAGAGGACATTACTGTGAATTGGTAGTGCCCTCCAATGGTGGAAAATGAAGTTTTTGCTTTCGCATCCTCTGATAACTTGATCTGCCAATACCCTGCAGTCAAATCAAAGGTGCTTAGATACTTGGCAGATGAAAGTGTATCAATTAGCTCATCTGCCCTGGGTATAGGGTGAGCATCAGTTTTAGTTACCTGGTTGAGACCTCTGTAATCTACACAAAATCTAATTTCCCTTTTACCATCTTTGGAATGAGGTTTTGGTACAAGTACCACAGGAGAGGCCCATGGACTTTCAGAGTGTTCAACCACTCCCAGTTCAAGCATTTTCTGCACTTCTTGTTTTATGCAGTCTCTGACATGGTCAGGCTGCCTATAGATCTTACTTTTGACAGGCAAGCTGTCTCCAGTATCTATAGTGTGCTCACACCAAGACGTGGTGCCTGGCACAGTAGAGAAGAGTTCAGAAAACTGACCCAGGAGATTTATGCAGTGGGCTTTCTGCTCAGCAGTAAGACAATCTGCCAGAACTACACCTTCCACTAGAGCATCTTGTTCTGTGGAAGAGAAGAGATCAGGGAGAGGGTCACTCTCTTCTTCCTGTCCTTCATCTGTTGCCATGAGCAGGGTGAGATCAGCCCTGTCATAGTAGGGTTTGAGGCGATTGACATGAAGCACCCTAAGGGGACTCCTGGCAGTGCCTAAGTCAACCAAGTAGGTGACTTTCCCTTTTTCTCAACAATAATGTGGGGTCCACTCCATTTGTCTTGGAGTGCTCTTGGGGCCACAGGCTCCAAGACCCACACTTTCTTCCCTGGTTGGTACTGAATCAGAACAGCCTTCTGTTCATGCCATTGCTTTTGGAGCTCTTGGCTGGCATGAAGGTTTTACTGGCCTTTCTCATGTACTCAGCCATCCTAGATCATAGGACAAGTACATAATCCACTATGTCTTGCTTAGGAGCTTTTAAAGGTTGTTCCCAACCCTCTTTCACAAGTGTTAGAGGACCTCTTACAGGGTGTCCAAATAGGAGTTCAAAGGGGCTAAAGCCCACTCCTTTTTGGGGTACCTCCCTGTAAGCAAAAAGGAGGCAAGGTAACAGGACATCCCATCTCCTCCGGAGTTTTTCAGGGAGTCCCATTATCATTCCTTTGAGAGTTTTATTAAACCTCTCAGCCAATCCATTTGTTTGTGGATGATAGGGTGTGGTGAACTTGTATGTTACACCACATTACTTCCACATGGCCTTTAAGTAAGCAGACATGAAATTGCTTCCCCTGTCTGATACCACCTCTTTTGGGAAGCCCACCCTGGAAAAGATTCCCAGGAGAGCCTTTGCCACTGCAGGAGCTGTAGTGGTCCTTAGAGGAATTGCTTCAGGATATCTGGTGGCATGGTCCACTACCACCAAAATAAATCTATTGCCTGAAGCAGTAGGAGGGTCAAGGGGGTTAACTATGTCAACCCCTACCCTTTCAAAGGGAACCCCAACCACAGGTAGTGGAATAAGGGGTGCCTTTGGGGTGCCACCTGTTTTGCCACTGGCTTGACAGGTGACACAGGACTTACAATATTTCTTTGTGTCCTCTGACATTCTTGGCCAATGAAACAAGGGAACAAGCCTGTCCCAAGTTTTCATTTGTCCCAAATGTCCAGCTAAGGGAATGTCGTGGGCTAGAGTTAGGAGGAACTCTCTGTATTGCAAGGGAATGACCAATCTCCTGGCTGCTACAGGTTTAGGGTCCCTTGCCTCAGTATACAAGAGGTTGTCCTCCCAGTAAACTCTGTGAGAGTCACTGACATCCCAATTTGCTTGTTTGACAGCTTGCTGTCTTAGACCCCCTAGTGTGGGACAGGTCTGCTGTGCCACACTCAGCTCCTCCCTGGCAGGCCCCCCTCCACCCAAAAGCTTAGCAGCATCTGCTTCAAGCTCCTCTGGTATAGGTTCTGCACAGGGTGGAAATTCTTCTTCCTCAGAAGATGAATCCACTGTAGAGGGAGGGATAGTAGGTAGTGTGTTACCTTCACTAACCCTAGCTTTAGGGAGCACTTGGTCCATTTTTCCAGGATCCAAGCCACCCTGTCCTTTTTGCTTTTTGGACTGAGCCCTTGTCAAAGCAAAAATATGCCCTGGAATGCCCAGCATTGCTGCATGAGCCTCCAACTCCACTTCTGCCCAAGCTGATGTCTCTAAATCGTTCCCTAGTAGACAGTCTACAGGTAAATCTGAGGCAACCACAACTTTCTTTGGCCCAGTAACCCCCCCCCCAGTTGAGATTCACAACAGCCATGGGGTGTCTAAGAGTGTTGTTATGAGCATCAGTCACTTGGTACTGGTGACCAAGTAGGTGTTGTTCAGGGTGGACCAGTTTCTCTATTACCATTGTAACACTGGCACCTGTGTCCCTGTAGGCCTGAACCTCAACGCCATTTATTAGGGGTAGTTGCTTGTACTTATCCATGTTAAGGGGACAAGCAACCAAAGTGGCCAAATCAGTGGCACCTTCAGAGACTAACACAGCCTCTGTGGTCTCCCTAACAAGACCAACCCCAACTAAATTACCAATATTGAGCCCAGCTACTCCCTTGGATTGGCTATTAGTAGGTTTTCTCCCACCACCACTGCTATTACTAGGGGCACTAGGTGTAGCAGTAGGAGTTGTGGTAGTGGGAGGCTTGGTGCTTTTCTTTGGACAACTGGGATCAGTTGTCCAATGGCCTTTTACTTTACATAAATAGCACCATGGTTTCTTTACTTGATTTGAAGAGGATTTGGGCCCACCACCCCCACCAGAGTGTTTTTGTGGGCCTGATGAAGACTCATTTTTATATTTGTCCCCACCCTTATCTGAAGACTTACCATCCTTCTTCTTGCCATCTTTGTCACCCCCTGTATTAACTTTTCTGTTCACTCTTGTTCTGACCCATTTGTCTGCCTTCTTTCCCAATTCTTGGGGAGAGGTCAGATCTGAGTCCACTAGATACTGGTGCAACAAATCAGACACACAATTATTAAGAATATGCTCTCTCAGGATTAAGTTATACAGGCTTTCATAGTCAGAAACTTTACTGCCATGTAACCACCCCTCCAAGGCCTTCACTGAATGGTCAACAAAGTCTACCCAGTCTTGTGCAGACTCCTTTTTGGTTTCTCTGAACTTGATCCTGTACTGTTCAGTGGTTAAGCCATAACCATCAAGGAGTGCATTCTTAAGAACTGTAAAATCATTGGCATTACTTTCCTTAACAGTAAGGAGCCTATCCCTACCCTTTCCACTGAAAGATAGCCATAGGATAGCAGCCCACTTCCTTTGAGGGACCCCCAATACATTAAATACCGTCTCAAGTGCAGCAAACCACTTGTTAATGTCATCCCCCTCCTTGTAAGGGGGAACTATCTTGTGCAGATTCCTAGAATCATGCTCTTTTACAGGATTACTATCTGTAATACTGCTGCTGTCACCATGGGGTCCAAACCCCAACCTCTGTCTTTCTTTTTCTAAGTCAAATGTTTGCCTATCTAAATCCAGCTGTTGCTTCTTGAGCTTCAGTCTGGATTCTTCCACTCTCAATCTATTGAGTTCCCTTTCTAACACTCTGTCATCAGGGTGGGTGGGTTGGGCATGCCTTGACACAGAAGAATGGTGAGAAGGAACAGAGGGAGACCTGTCCCTAACAGATGGCACTCTAACAACCTGGCCTAAAGGAGCAACTTCTATACCATGATGAGAACTCACATCAGTACCAGCCCTGCTAGGTGGCCTGCGAAGGGGCAGGTTGGGAAGGTTCCCATCTAACACTCTTGCTGAGGCTACTTCAGAATCAGAGTGTGAACCATCAGTTAATTTCTCACCAGATGTGCCAGCTATGGTCTTATCATTTTCAATGAGCATATTAACCAACAATTCTCTAGAGGGATTCTTCCCTACCCCTAAACCTCTATCAACGCAGAGACTCCTTACACCTTTCCAGTTAAGGTGGTCAGAAGCTGTGCTGGCCAGATCCAGAGTTTGACCTGTACCAGACATGATAGCAAAAGGTTTAAGGGACAGAAAAAGAAAGAAAAAGTTTCAGAACTTTTTAAGGAACAGAAAAAAACTTTTTCAACTTTTAAGAAACTTTTTGAAAGTTTTGAGGTACTTTTCAGCACTTAGCAATAGAGTAAGAGAAGAAAAGCAAAACTTTTTGGTTAGGTGTACATACACTGAACTTGTTTTGTATATTTTTCTCTTATGAAAAGTACAAAATGACAAAGTGGTAAGTAGTTGCAAGTACTTATCCCACAGCTGCACAACCAATGTAGGAGGCCGGCCTGGTTTGTAGTGGGTACCAACGGGTACTTACACCTTGCACCAGGTCCAGGTATCCCTTATTAGTGTAGAGGGGTGTCTAGCAGTTTAGGCTGATAGAAAAGGTAGCTTAGCAGAGCAGCTTAGGCTGAACTTGGAGGCGTGTAAAGCTCCTACTATACCACTAGTGTCATATGCACAATATCATAAGAAAACACAATACACAGATATACTAAAAATAAAGGTACTTTATTTTTATGACAATATGCCAAAAGTATCTCAGTGAGTACCCTCAGTATGAGGATAGCAAATATACACAATAAATATGTACACAATACCAAAAATATGCAGTAATAGCAATAGAAAGCAATGCAAGCAATGTACAGTCACAATAGATTGCAATGAGAGCACATAGGGACAGGGGCAACACAAACCATATACTCTAGAAGTGGAATGCGAACCACGAATGGACCCCAAACCTATGTGACCTTGTAGAGGGTCGCTGGGACTGTAAGAAAACAGTGAGGGTTAGAAAAATAGCCCACCCCAAGACCCTGAAAAGTAGGTGCAAAGTGCACCTAAGTTCCCCAAAGAGCACAGAAGTAGTGATAGGGGAATTCTGCAAGGAAGACCAACACCAGCAATGCAACAATGATGGATTTCCAGATGAGAGAACCTGTGGAAGAAGGGGACCAAGTCCAAGAGTCACACTCAAGTCAGGAGTGGACAGATGCCCAGGAAATGCCAGCTGTGGGTGCAAAAAAGCTGCCAGTGGATGGTAGAAGCTGTGGATTCTGCAAGAAATAAGAGGACTAGGAATTTCCCCTTTGGAGGATAGATGTCCCACGTCGTAAAGAAGCTTGCAGAGGTGTTTCCGTGCAGAAAGACCGCAAACAAGCCTTGCTAGATGCAACGGTTGCGGTTAGGGTTTTTGGATGCTGCTGTGGCCCAGAAGGGACCAAGATGTCGCCAATTGCGTAAGGAGACAGAGGGGCGTTCAGTAAGACAAGGAGCCCACTCAGAAGCAAGCAGCACCCGCAGAAGTGCCGGAACAGGCACTACGAAGAAGAGTGAGCCGGAGCTCACCCGAAGTCACAAAAGAAGGTCCCACGACGCCGGAGGGCAACTCAGGAGGTTGTGCACTGCAGGTTAGAGTGTTGGGGACCCAGGCTTGGCTGTGCACAAAGGAAATCCTGGAAGAGTGCACAGGAGCCGGAGCAGCTGCAAATCACGTGGTTCCCAGTAATGCAGTCTAGCGTGGGGAGGCAAGGACTTACCTTCACCAAACTTGGACTGAAGAGTCACTGGACTGTGGGAGTCACTTGGACAGAGCTGCTGAGTTCAAGGGACCTCGCTCGTTCTGCTGAGAGGAGACCCAGAGGACCGGTGATGCAGTCTTTTGGTGCCTGTGGTTGCAGGGGGAAGATTCCGTCGACCCACGGGAGATTTCTTCGGAGCTTCTAGTGCAGAGAGGAGGCAGACTACCCCCACAGCATGCACCACCAGGAAAACAGTTGAGAAGGCCGCAGGATCAGCGATACAAGGTTGCAGTATTCGTCTTTGCTACTTTGTTGCAGTTTTGCAGGCGTCCAGAGTAGTCATCAGTCGATTCCTTGGCAGAAGGTGAAGAGAGAGATGCAGAGGAACTCTGATGAGCTCTTGCATTCGTTATCTAAAGAATTCCCCAAAGCAGAGACCCTAAATAGCCAGAAAAGGAGGTTTGGCTACTTAGGAGAGAGGATAGGCTAGCAACACCTGGAGGAGCCTATCAGAAGGAGTCTCTGATGTCACCTGCTGGCCCTGGCCACTCAGAGCAGTCCAGTGTGCCAGCAGCACCTCTGTTTCCAAGATGGCAGAGGTTTGGAGCACACTGGAGGAGCTCTGGGCACCTCCCAGGGGAGGTGCAGGTCAGGGGAGTGGTCACTCCCCTTTCCTTTGTCCAGTTTCGCGCCAGAGCAGGGCTGAGGGATCCCTGAACCGGTGTAGACTGGCTTATGCAGAAATGGGCACCATCTGTGCCCATGAAAGCATTTCCAGAGGCTGGGGGAGGCTACTCCTCCCCAGCCCTAACACTTTTTTCCAAAGGGAGAGGGTGTAACACCCTCTCTCTGAGGAATTCCTTTGTTCTGCCTTCCTGGGCCAAGCCTGGCTGGACCCCAGGAGGGCAGAAACCTGTCTGAGGGGTTGGCAGCAGCAGCAGGTGCAGTGAAACCCCGGGAAAGGCAGTTTGGCAGTGCCCGGGTCTGTGCTAGAGACTCGGGGGATCATGGAATTGTCTCCCCAATGCCAGAATGGCATTGGGGTGACAATTCCATGATCTTAGACATGTTACATGGCCATGTTCGGAGTTACCATTGTGACGCCATACATATGTCGTGACATATGTATAGTGCACGCATGTAATGGTGTCCCCGGAATCACAAAGTCTGGGGAATTTGCCCTGAACAATGTGGGGCACCTTGGCTAGTGCCAGGGTGCCCACATAGTAAGTAACTTAGCACCCAACCTTTACCAGGTAAAGGTTAGACATATAGGTGACTCATAAGTTACTTAAGTGCGGTGGTAAATGGCTGTGAAATAACGTGGACGTTATTTCACTCAGGCTGCAATGGCAGGCCTGTGTAAGAATTTTCAGAGCTCCCTATGGGTGGCAAAATAAATGCTGCAGCCCATAGGGATCTCCTGGAACCCTAATACCCTGGGTACCTCAGTACCATATACTAGGGAATTATAAGGGTGTTCCAGTATGCCAATGTAAATTGGTGAAATTGGTCACTAGCCTGTTAGTGACAATTTGGAAAGAAATGAGAGAGCATAACCACTGAGGTTCTGGTTAGCAGAGCCTCAGTGAGACAGTTAGTCATAACACAGGTAACACATACAGGGCACACTTATGGGCACTGGGGCCCTGGCTGGCAGGGTCCCAGTGACACATACAACTAAAACAACATATATACAGTGAAATATGGGGGTAACATGCTAGGCAAGATGGTACTTTCCTACACACACTCTTTGAAAGTAAAAAGCAAAAAAATAACAATGACCCCCTCAAAGATTTCTTCCATGGTTGAGGGGATCATTTGCAGTTTTCACTGCCCATTATCATCATGTTTTACCTGGAGGTGACGGACAGTGAAAACTGGCCTTTTGTCTGCCCACTCTAGGGTGAGAGGATACATGGCTGAAACCTCTCATAGCCGTTACTCTATCTGGCCATTGGAGGAGCACATAAGTGGTGGTGACAGAGTAGTCTCTGCCATTTACACACTGAAGTTGCACCTGCCTCTAAACGGTTGTCAAAGGAACATAGCATTGTCAGAGAGGGTACTCTGTCACCTTTGAGACAAGAGTACGCTCTCTATCATACTCTAAATCAGCCCTAACAAATTCTAATGAACAGGTGGTTGCTGGATGGAGATATCCTCAGCATGTAGGCCAGCCATGAGATTCCCATTCTCATTAGAATTATATTCTGGGCTCCACAATAATTTATATAATGTTGACTGTTCATATTTGGACCATTGGAGACAAAAGATGAAAGAATATATACGCCATGTCACTTTTCAGATTCCAAGCTATAGACTGGTTTAACTCCTGCAAGTATAGTCAAAGAATCTGGAAGAGATTTGCAGGTAGCATGAGTGTTGGGAGGGAAAACTTTTGAACACTGCAGTGAACACTGTAGGACACGTTTTGAAGGACAATAGACAAGATGGACTGGGACAACATACCTTGTTCAGACACTGGGGACAACATTTGATGATGGAAAGTTTGGCAGGGGTTTGTTTTTTTACTGTTATTATTTTCAGGTTAGCAGGTACTATGGACACTAACCCAACACACACTACGTGACCTGCAGCGCTTGATGGGAGTCCAAAGGAGATCCCCCAGCCCACTCAGACCTGCATCGTAGTGACAGTCACCAAGGATGAAAATGATGACCCTTAATGGCTAAGGACTTAGTGACCCAGCCAAGTGTCTAACTTTACTGAATATGTTGAAGGGGTCCAACTGTGATATATAGTTTGTGTATGAGAACCACCTTATGAGGAGAGAATGTAGAAGGTTCAGATCCTATTGGTTTTCCTGACAATTTCTTTGGTCAGGACCCAACACAAGGGTTGAGATTTGGCCATTTTTCAGGCAAATAAATTCAAAGGAAAGGTTCTGAAGACACATACAGAAATCCACACACATATGCTAGGAAAAGCGATCTCTATTGTGACCCACACTTTCAGACTCTGAGGTACTATTGGGAGGTGATTTGAACACAGTAATTAACTCTGCTCTAGAGCACTCTGCCCAATGGATGGTACAATTAGGTGCTCTATTCAAGGGGGATGGGAGAGAATGAAGGATTCAGGATGTCAGACATATGGAAATCGTACATACACATTCTACTCTGGCTCACACCAAACCAATGTTTGGCTTGAATACTTCATAAGCACCTCACACAGATACTCACCAATACATTCCACACAAATATCAGTGCACTGGCTCTGTTAGATCACTCACGTATCACTATAACATTACAGGATCATTACACCCTTACATCCAACTGAATGTGACATTTAAATGATAATCTTCTGAAAAGTGGAGAGAATCTTCAATTTTCTGCAGGAGCATTAGGGGTCTGTTTCCCACACTGGTGTCCTGTGGGACAACCTTAGGTCAGTCATAAGGGTGGGTGGAGGGACAAGGAGTAAGCTGATTTTACTTGCAGCTAAATATAATGCGAAGAGGCAAGATAAAAGCCTGGAGCTGGAGGGCAGAGTGGGAGAACTAGAGGCTCACCGCAAGCTCACAGAAAACAGGACACCAACTCACACAAACCTGACAACACCTTAAGGCCTGAAATATGGACAGGGGAGAGTATGCCACGCTGCGTCTTTGTGAACATTGCTAGAAAGGGGGCATTAGAGATGGGAAATTATTGGCCTGTAAACTGAGAGCCAAGATATATAGGAACACTATAGAGAGAATCACCAATATCCTAGGAGAAAATGAGATGTAAAGAGGGCAAGGTGTCAAACCAAACTACCTTTCCCATAAACCCAAGGAAAGCAGAACAACAGAACAACCAATCATATGTCTCTCCAATATAGTCCCACAGCTCTCTTTCTTTGCTGCTACAGCAGCCTTTCAGTTACGTCGCCTCGTCTCTTTACAATTGTGGTGGATTTGCTTATCTTTGCACAGCCTGTCCAGAGAGACGTTGTATTTGGGGAGGTGGTATTTGGCACCATACTTTGGCCCTCATTCTGACCCTGGCGGTCTTTGACCGCCAGGGCGGAGGACCGCGGGAGCACCGCCGACAGGCCGGCGGTGCTCCAATGGGGATTCCGACCGCGGCGGTAAAGCCGCGGTCGGACCGGCACCACTGGCGGGGTCCCGCCAGTGTACCGCGGCCCCATTGAATCCTCCGCGGCGGCGCAGCTTGCTGCACCGCCGCGGGGATTCCGACCCCCCCTACCGCCATCCAGATCCCGGCGGTCGGACCGCCGAGATCCGGATGGCGGTAGGGGGGGTCACGGGGCCCCTGGGGGCCCCTGCAGTGCCCATGCCACTGGCATGGGCATTGCAGGGGCCCCCGTAAGAGGGCCCCTACATGTATTTCACTGTCTGCTGCGCAGACAGTGAAATACGCGACGGGTGCAACTGCACCCGTCGCACAGCTTGCACTCCGCCGGCTCGATTCCGAGCCGGCTTCATCGTGGAAGCCTCTTTCCCGCTGGGCTGGCTGGCGGTCTGAAGGAGACCGCCCGCCAGCCCAGCGGGAAAGTCAGAATTACCGCCGCGGTCTTTCGACCGCGGAACGGTAACCTGACGGCGGGACTTTGGCGGGCGGCCTCCGCCGCCCGCCAAGGTCAGAATGAGGGCCTTTGTTTTTTGTAAACAGGCCAAAAATGGAGGCTACTTTCCTACATTGGCACAAAAACACCCAAACTTCATATAAAGGAAACGTGTGAAATAGTTATGCTGCACACACAGAGTAGAAAAATGAACACACCCCACAAGAAAAATCCCAAACCAAAGAAAAAAATATATATTTAAATTCATAAAATAAGCAGAACAACACAACAAAAATCCAATCAGTAGAACCAGAGATCAATTTAGAATTTCAAACTGTAATGGCTCAAACACAAAGAGCCACTTTATCTGGTTGTGCTGAACTGGGGAAAAGCCACAAGTTCAAACAGACTGCGATGGAAAGTGGTCCGATCCAGAAATAAGGTTAGCCCTGCTGAAAAAGTTACCTTCTCAAAGCCCAGCATGATAAGTTCAATTTGCTGTGGAGGAGGCCACGAGTAGCAGGCAGAGAATCACAGACGGTTGTCACTGAAGCACGAAGAGCAGGTCGGGTACCGCAGGTTTGTTGAGATTTAGCATGGAGACTGGTCGGGTGTCACAGATGATCATTGCTGGAGCTTCAAGTTTGTGATTAACACAGGTCATTGTTGATGTAGCACCTATTGTGGCTCTTGGATTGAAGGTAAATGGCTGGCGTTCACTGTAGCTCAAAGAATTAGGTCCACTAGAAATTCACATTGGAAGTTTTCACAAGTAGCAGTTTCTGTGCTAAGGGGCCTGTTAGAAATAGGGTCTCTAGTTGGCAGAGGTATACACCTTTGTCCGAATAGGGATCACAATCCTACTCAGGGTAAGTCACACACAATCCAAATTATCCTGTGGCCACCCTCTAGTGGCTTGGCACTGAGCAGTCAGCCTTAACTTAGAAGGCAATGTGTAAAGTATTTGTGCAATAAATCATACAGTAACATAGTGAAACCACCACAAAAATGCATCACGCAGGTTTAGAAAAATAGGTATTATTTAGCTGAGTACATTAAGGTTGAAACACTCACTGCCATTTAGGAGATGGAGGGATAGGCAAAAATACATACACGATAACCGCACACCTCACATACGATAACTAAAGTTATGTCATAAGATCCCTATCTTGCATACTACCACACCTCAAGAGGGGCACAAATGATAGGTGCACGATATCCAGGTTCCATCCACTAGCTGCAGTAATAATGCAACAAGAATCAAGATATCTCCACTGGTATCTGAGTAACATGTTTTATTGGCAAGCAAATGCATGCAATGGTGCCAGAGGTCGACGAACACATATCAATGTCTCCATTGTACCCCAAGAAGTTAGTTTGTAGTTGTTGTATATGCAAAAATCTAATAAAAAGAACAACAACAAAAAAAAGCCTGACTGCTCTGTGCCATACTACCAGGACTGACCTATGGATTTATTATTGTGAAAGGACCCAGTTTGGGGCATTTGTGAGTAATACATAATGAGACCTAAGCATCCTCACTGTATTATACTCCACTTTCCTACATTGGTGTTACAGTGGTAGGAGCCTGAACTTTTATTTCGCACTACACTTTGGTCACAAGTGTTTGGTTTTTTTGCACGAGAAATCCTCAATTGATATTTGACCCAAATTTTTTTTCCTAATTTTTTAAAACATGTTTTTAATTGGAACTGATTGGGCACTGTGTAGTCCCCATTCTGAAAAGTAATACACAAGACACAAGTTTTAAAAGTTTTAAAAAGGTCCCAGCATGCAGTAAAAGTTAGTGCATGATGGAATCTGGCAAACATCTTGACTTGACTGTCATCTGAGCTCTGACAATTAATGATCTAAGAGTGATCGGCCAAGCTGGGGGCATTAGCTATAGAGCACATTTCAGTCCTTGAAGGGAGGACCTTCAAAAGACCCTCAGCTCTTGTGGGAAAGAAAGGCTAGCGAGGGAGGATCTGTCCTCAGAGGAAGACCTTGAAAAAGGTGAGGAAGATTCCCTAGCCCAAACAAAATTATGGAGAAGAAGGAAACAAACAAAACTCCCTACCCTCTCCTAGATCCCTTTCACAGGTGAGCAGTGACAGAAGTCACTCTAGCAGGCCCCCCTACTAGTAAGGTTATAGGTAGCCTTGAGGATGAGCTTGACCTCCTCTGACTAGGGGAGAAAAGATTTGAACTTGAGGAAAGGAGACTAGCCCCTGAAGAAAGAAGGGTCAAGATGGGCTTGAAGCATAAGATAATTGTAGCAGCAATGTTCATGGGGAAGAAGAAAAAACATTTGACTCTAGGATCCCCAAAGAGATTGTCCCAAAGTTTATTGATGGTGATGATGTTGATAAATGGTTGCGGTCTTTGAGAGGGCCTGACAAATTTGGAGGATAGGTCATCAGCACTGGGGCTCTCTTTTGTGGGAGTCATTCTCAGTGAAGGGCAGAGAAAGGCTTTTGACCCTTATTGAGGATGTGTCTCCACAATAATTTATAGAATGTCTACTGTTCATATTTGGACCATTGGAGACAAAAGATGAAAGCATATATGCCCTGCAACTTTTCAAATTCCAAGCTATAGACTGGTTTAATTCCTGCAAGTATAGTCAAAGAATCTGGAAGAGACACTGTTGCAAGCCACTGATCTAAAACTGTGCAATGATCTTCCATTTGAGATCAGGAAATTACTTTGTATAGGAAATGTTGAGAAGACATTAAGGGGGTCATTCTGACCCCCGCGGGCGGCGGTCGCCGCCCGCGTGGAGGGAGCCGCCATATGGCCGCTCCGCGGTCGAAAGACCGCGGAGGCCATTCTGGCTTTCCCGCTGGGCTGGCGGGCGACCGCCAGAAGGCCGCCCGCCAGCCCAGCGGGAAACCCCTCCCCACGAGGAAGCCGGCTCCGAATGGAGCCGGCAGAGTGGGTATGTGCGACGGGTGCAGTGGCACCCCTCGCGTATTTCAGTGTCTGCATAGCAGACACTGAAATACAAAGTGGGGCCCTCTTACGGGGGCCCCTGCAGTGCCCATGCAATTGGCATGGGCACTGCAGGGGCCCCCAGGGGCCCCGCGGCACCCCCTATCGCCATCCTGTTCCTGGCGGGAGACCCGCCAGGAACAGGATGGCGGATGGCGGATGGCGGGTGTCAGAATCCCCATGGCGGCGGAGCGCGCTCCGCTGCCATGGAGGATTCACAAGGGCAGCGGAAAACCGGCGGGAGACCGCCGGTTTTCCGCATCTGACCGCGGCTGAACCGCCGCGGTCAGAATGCCCTGCGGGGCACCGCCGGCCTGTCGGCGGTGCTCCCGCCGACCCTGGCCCCGGCGGTCTCTGACCGCCGGGGTCAGAATGACCCCCTAAGTACCTTCCTCATTTAGGTTGAACTTAAATGTTTATTTTTTTGTAGGTAGCATTACAGGACATGTAGCCGGTGCCCAGACACCTCCTGTTTTATGTCATCAAATAATTGTTATTGACTTAAAATTGACTAACCTGACTATTGGTAATACCTTTGAGTTCCAGGTCAGATATCATATGTAAGTGGATCAGCATTGTGTGATGATTGCCTGCGGTTCCATCACAATTTCAGATAATGTACAACATACATTTAGTTAAAAAAACTACACACACCAAATATCCTCAACAAACAGCCCTTACCCTCTAACTCCAAATCATACCTGTCTAAGCGAAGAATGATAAAATAAGCATGAATAGAACAAAATGTGCTAGAAAAACTAAAAAAAGTCATCCATGTTTAGATTGTTATTTCTGGAATTTCCAGCAGCACTTGCCCCTGCCAGTACAGCCTCACTAATGCTCTTCCTTTCTGCTTCTGACATGGGTGGAATTGCTGCTCCCAGCTGGCAATTGATTACTTCGACTCGTGCCTCTAGACTCATGTCAAACTCTTTTTTCTTTGAAATTACCAAGTTCTGGATTGCTGTTTGAGCATCTTTGCAGCCAGTTTGTAACTTCAGGCGCTCTAGATTGAACTCTGGGTTTGAGGGATTCATGGTGAGGAATATTCCTAAAGCACTCACACGGTCCATCAGGTAGCGTTCAGACACTTCATAGTAAGTACTTGATATCATGTTGACCAGGTAGCCTATGTTGCTTGCATGGGATACCCGCATGAATAACATGTCTTTCACGAAGGCATCCGCAGAATAACCGGTAATGCTCTGCACCGATTGGGCAGATTCCACTAAGTCATTGACAGACTTCACAAGGCAGGACTCAATGAGGCTGGATATCATCTGGAAGAAGTATATCATCTTCTCCCACTGCTCCTTGAGTTTTGACAGAGCATCCAAACCTTTAATGAGCATGTTCTTGGCTGTGTCAAAATCAATCTTGTCCAGCTTGTGGCTCCTCATTTCTACCAGGATTTCTGTTAGAATTCTGTTTTCTTTTTTGAGATTCTCAAATGTCTTCATATACATGACCTGGGTATTGTTTAATTGTAGTCTGGCCTGTTCCACTCTGGCCCAGGCCATCTGTGCAGCCTGAGATCCAATCCCGCCACTGCTTGCAGCTGCAGACAGATTTGGGGGCCTTATCTGCATAGGAGGGGCATCCGTCACTTTTTTACAATATGAATCGATGCTTAATGAGATGTCCCTTAGGGATCTTATCTTTTCAGCAATGAGCTTCAAGTGCTTCTCATCCAACGACTCAGATGTGGCTGCTCTCTGCAAGGCCTCACAAATAGCAATGCCACTTTGCAGAAAATGATCCATTTGTTTTTTTGCTTTACATGTGCCTTCATCATTTATATCCTTTTGTAAGCCCAATAAATGCTTTTTCTGATAGTCTGTTGTGATTGTATGGTCTCTCTCATTATAAACCATTTTCATGGTAATGGTTTCCTTTTTACTGTCTACGACATTGTAAAGACTGTTTGCAAGTGATGTCACCTGATTGGATGTGGCACAGACTTTGCTGGTGCAAGTGTAGGACTTCACATCATCCTTGTCACCATTACCATCTGCAGGACCATCTGCCTCTGACTCTTGTTTTACAGCTTTGTTTCCAGTGAAAGATGGCGGGTTAAGAATGCTTCCTAGAATATCAGCACCAACAGTTTCCATCACAGAGGGCAATTTGTCCATTGCATCCTTGTAGGAGTTTATTGAATTATTTAGTTGGGTTTCAGTAGCACTCTTAAATGCTTCGGCCATCTGTAAAGATTTCACTGTGGATGCTTCTCTCATGGTGAGCTGCTCCAGTGCGATCTTCACATCGGTCAGCTTGTTCTCGTAGCCCTTCTTGGAGTTCACACAAGCTTCAAGCACCTCCTGGATTAGATATATTGTCTCATTAAAGCTTCCCTCCACAGACTGAGCTAAGGACGTGCACTCCTTGGACACACGGAGCAAACTGTTCAGCTTCTTTGGGAGGAGGGCATTAACAGTGACAGTCGGCATGAACAGAATCTTAACAATTTCTGCATTGGCCCTCGGGATGAAACCTGAGAGGAGCCTGATCTGGTCCATGTTTTTGTTTGCTGTGTTGAAGGCAAACCAGGCTGAATTACAAACCTGCATTAAGGATGCAGCAAAGGAATCTGGGTATTTCATTAACTGGAAGCCACCTTTTGGTGGATTCAGGTTGATAGAGAAGTCCCCTCCAGCTGATGAAATGGCTGCCAGCTCTCCTAGGATAGCGATGGAGATGGGGGCGGGCATCAGGAACTCTTCCCAGTTGGCGTAGGGTTTCATCATCAGCTCAGTATCCAGCCTCACGTCCTGGGCTTTGCTGACACTTCTAACTGCATCATCGAGATTAGCAGCTGTTGATGTACAGTCCACTTCTCTCCTGCGTCCTAGAGATAATACAGTTTTATAAATATGTTGAGGAAGGTAAAATATAAATTAACAAAAAAGTTTGACAAGTGGCAAAGGTAAGACTCACTGAGGCTGCCTTATATCTCTGTACACCTAACTTTCTGTACATGCTGCTTTGTTAGTAGACACAACCAGACGTGCCAGTAGAGCATCTTACACAAAGTTCATCCTCCCATTTTGAAAGTTAAATCTGTGGCCCGCTTCTACCCAATTTAATGATAGGGCAGAGAGGAGACAATACCTGTGAATTCTTTGAGGAACAATGAAGGAGAAGGGTCACCTCTACCAGATGTCAAGAGTTCTGATCCCGTCCAGTGGGAGCTGCCAACCAATGCCCTCTCTCTGATATCATACTTCCTTAGTTTATATTCCATTTCTTTATTTAGCTTTATTTAGATAAGGCTTATGTTCCATACAAAGAGAGGCTTGTTTCAAAACATCATACAAGAAATGTTCAGTCAACTGTAAGAACTTTTGAGTACTTTTGAGGGCTATACAATGTGTTAATCAAAAGGATTTACATGAACTTTGAAATTAATTCAATAAAAAGCCATTTTTGTCAATACATATACAATATATGTTACGTACTGTAGGTTTTACTAGGTGGGTTTTACTAGGTTGTTGTATGCACACTTCATCACCCAGTGTGATATAATATTTTAAAGTACAATGTGAAATTTATAACATGACAAAAATGCCAATAAGAAATGCTGAACCTGCTCCTTCCTGACTGGCAGGATAGAGTTAGTCAGCCTAGCACCCTTTACCTCAGACGCCAGTGATCACATATGCGGAGTCCCACAAAGAGCCTCCCTCAGTCCGGCCCTCTTGAACGCTTACATAATCCCTCTGACCAGCATCATCGGCTCTCACAATATCAACGTCCTCTCCTATACCAACAATACACAACAAGACCAAAGTTGTAATCTTCGGGTCGAGCAACTCACTGTGGAACTACACCTGATGTTCGACAGGCCTAAGTCCAACTTCCACTCTCACAACCCAGGCAAAAATCCTCTGGATGATCATAGTCTGCAAAGACGAGATGACCACCCAAGTCAAGACCATCACTTTCCCATACTTCCAAACCAAACATCCCGAAAACCGTCATTCATACCATCATCATCCTAAACCTGGACTATGGAAAAACCCTGTAAACTGGGATCAACAAAGACCTCACCAGAAGGCTGCAGATCAATTAGCACATGGAGGTCAGAATCACTCTAAATCTCACACACCATGCAAATAACTGCCCTCACCTCAAGGAGCTACACTTGCTACCTAGACGCAAACAAACACAATTCAAACTCCTCTCCCACATGGTCTAAACACTACATAACTCTGGCCCAGCATACATCAGCAGTCGGGTGTACTTTCAGATACCTTTGCTCAACCAGACTCCTACTTGCACACATCTGATGTTCTTGGAAAACCAGATCCAGCAGTTAAGCCTTCTTCTGCATCGCTCCTAAAGTGTAGAATGACCTGCCACCCACAAGAGAGAGTTTTTCAAATCTATGTAACATAGCATTGCATAATGTAATGTCACGTAACATAATCTAAAAAATCAGATTGACAAGGTTTCGGCAGACGGTTTACTCTGTCACAACGGTGATGGATAGTCCGTCAGATGAAATATAAATCCCATAGGTTATAATTGGATTTATATTCTGTTGTACGGGCTATCTGTCACCTTTGTGATGGAATAACCCATCCGGCAAAATCTCACACAGACCCAAGGTCACTGTAGACCTTCATAGTACCATACCACAATGGACCTGAACACGAGTCAGTCATTGGAGTATCTCTGAGCAGAGATGCTGCTTCATCTCCAACTCAATCAATCAATGAATCAATCAATACACTTATAAAGCGCACTACATACCCGTGAGGGTCTCAAGGCGCTGGGGATAAAAAAAGGGGGGGGGTGCTGCTACTGCTCGAAGAGCCAGATCTTGAGGTGTCTTCTGAAGGTGAGCAGGTCCTGGATCTTTCTTAGGTCGGGAGGGAGGGTATTCCAGGTCTTTGCAGCGAGGTAGGAGAAAGATCTACCGCCGGATGATTTGCGTCAGATGCGTGGGATGGAGGCGAGGGCGAGGTTGGAAGAGCGGAGTTGTCGGGTGGGCGTGTAGAAGCTGAGTCTGTTGTTCAGGTAGGCTGGTCCGGTGTTGTGGAGTGCTTTGTGTGCGTTGGGGAGGAGCTTGAAGGTGATCCTCTTGTCGAAGGGGAGCCAGTGCAGGTCTCTCAGGTGGGGGGTCATGTGGCTGCGTCGGGGTACGTTGAGGATGAGTCAGGTGGAGGCATTTTGGATGCGTTGGAGGCGTTACAGGTGTTTGGACGGGATGCCTGCGTAGAGTACGTTGCCGTAGTCGAGCCTGCTGCTGACAAGGGCCTGTGTTACTGTTTTTCTTGTTTCGGTTGGGATTCATTTGTAGATCCTGCGAAGCATGCGGAGGGTGTTGTAGCAGGAGGAGGAGATGGCGTTGACCTGTTGTGACATGGAGAGGGATGAGTCGAGGATAAAGCCAAGGTTGCGTGCGTGGTCTGTTGGTGGGGTTCCCAGCAAGGCTGGCTACCACGAGTCGTCCCAGGCGGAGGGGGTGGGCCCAAGGATGAGGACCTCCATTTTGTCCGAGTTCAGTTTCAGCCGGCTGCCTCTGATCCAGTCGGCGACGGCCTTCATGCCCTCGTGGAGGTTGGTTTTGGCGGTGTGTGGGTCCTTGGTGAGGGAGAGGATGAGTTGGGTTGGGTGTCGTCAGCATAGGAGATGATGCTGAGGTTGTGTTGGCGGGCCACTTGCGTGAGGGGGGCCATGTAGATGTTGAACAGCGTCGGGCTGAGCCCTGGGGTACACCGCAGATGATGTTGGTGGCTTCGGATTGGAAAGGGGGGAGGCGGATTCTCTGGGTTCTGCCGGAGAGGAAGGATGTGGTCCAGTCAAGGGCTTTCTCTTGGATCTCTGCTTCGTGGAGACGGATTTTCAGAGTGTGGTGGCAGACTGTGTCGAAGGCGGCTGACAGGTCTAGGAGGATGAGGGCTGATGTTTCTCCATTGTCGAGTTGGCTTCTGATGTCGTCTGTGGTGGCGAGGAGAGCGGTCTCGGTGCTGTGGTTCTGTCTGAATCCGGACTGGGAGGGGTCGAGGATGTTGGTGTCTTCGAGGTATCGGGTAAGTTGTGTGTTGACGATTTTCTCAATGACCTTCGCCGGGAATGGGAGCAGGGAGATGGGCTGGAAATTCTTAAGGTCTTTGGGGTCCGCCTTCGGTTTTTTGAGTAGAGCGTTGATTTCGGCGGGTTTCCAGCTTTCCGGGAATCTTGCTGTTTCGAAGGAGATGTTGATGACCTTCTGTAGGTGTGGTGCAATGGCTGTGTCTGCTTTGTTGTGTATGTGGTGTGGGCACAGGTCTGACGGTGATCCAGAGTGGATGGAATTCATGGTCTTGCGAGTCTCGTCTTTGTTGATGCTGGTCCAGGAGGTCAGGCTGTTGGTGCGGGTGGAGTTCGTGGAGGGGAGACTGGCGTGTTTGAGGTAGTAGGGGTGTTGAAGCTGTTGTGGATGTCAGCGATCTTTCGGTGGAAAGTGGTGGCTAGGGTGTCGCACAGTTCTTGGGAGGAAGGGATGTCGTTGACGGTGGCGCTGGGGTTGGAGAGCTCCTTCACAATGTTGAAGAGTTCTTTGCAGTTGTGAGGGTTGTTTTCCAGGCGGGTTTTGAAGGAGGATCTTTTTGCTAGCCTGAGGAGTTGGTGATGTCTGCATGTGGCATTCTTGAGTGCTGTGTGGCTGTCAGGTGTGTGTTCGTGGAGCCATTTCTTCTTGAGGTTACGGCAGTTGCGTTTGGAGGCTTGGAGGTCGTTGGTGAACCAGGTGGCTTTCTTATTGGTTTGGTTGTTGGAGGGCTTTATGAGTGGTGCGAGGCAGTTGGCGCAGTCGTTGATCCATAGCCTGAGGTTGTGGGCGTTGGTCAGCTGATCTTCGGTGACTTTGCTCCAGCATCGACGGGGTGGTCGCTCGGTGTGGTGGTGTTTGGTTTGTTTCTTGAAGGTGAAGTGGATGCAGTGGTGGTCGGTCCAGTAGAGTTCGGTGGTGCGGTTGAAGGTGATGTGGTCGCTTGTGGAGAAGATAAGATGGGGTCTAGAGTGTGACCTGCGGCGTGGGTTGGTGCATCGACAAGCTGTCTGAGGCCAAGGTTGACGAGTTGGTTAATTAGGGTGGTAGAGTTGACGTCGTTATTGTTTCTGAGGTGGAAATTTAGGTCCCCGAGGAGGATGTAATCCATGGAGGCGAGTGAGTGGGTGCCTGCAAGGTCGGTGATGGTGTTACTGAACAGTGCCCTGGGTCCAGGAGGTCTGTAGACGAGCGTTCCTCTGAGGGTGGTGTTGGGGTTGGTGTGGATTTGAAAGTGTAGGAGTTCGGCGGAGTTGAGGGAGTCGTCCAAGTGGGTGTGGACTTCGAGGGTGGCCTTGTGGATGATGGCTATGCCTCCTCCGGTTCCGTTGATGCGGTCTCTGTGGGAGATCTTGTACCCGTCTGGAACGGCTATGGCGATGTCAGGCGCTGAGGAGTTGTTCCACCATGTTTCGGTCAGGAAGGCTACGTCGGGGTGGTGGTGTCGAGCAGGTCCCATTAGGGGAGCGGAGAGAGAGCGGAAAAAAAGGCGCAATACGGGGAGCAGTGGGCAGAAAAAGTGAAAAGTGACAAAAAGTGAAAAAGCTGAAAAAAACAGAACAAGGAATGCAAGAATGCAAGAAAGATAGACAAAGATTGCCAAAGATCGACAAAGATGGACAGAGAAACAAAGAAACAGAAAAGCACTCTAGCGCTCACCAGGCACCAGGGCGGATCGGGCCCAGGAGGGCCTCGATCCCTTGGAGCAGCGAGTGCGGGGAGGGGGAGACACGGGCACGGCTCAGTGGTGCTGTGCACGCGGGGAGTGTTTCACCTGGCCAAAACAGGTCAGGGGACACAACTAAGCTTTGCGAGCTTGACAAGGGAAAACAATAGTCCCTCTGGACTACAGATGCTCCAGCTTGGCCTCTCTTCCCCACCTTCCTCAAGCCTGCAACCTTGGCCAACTACTAGACTACCTCCTTACAATGTTTTGCACATCACAGCATGAATGATAGGGGTAGAAATAGTACCCACATAGGAAAAGAAGCACAGGCCCTGGGCTTAGAGCACTCCACTCTCCCTGACATGAGAAGCATCATCATTTTACAAAACTGGGCATCCCCTGGCAAGCCCGTTCCCGCAAGCCATCACTGCCACTTCCACTCTCATTTACCACCTGCTCAAGGCAGGTGAAATATATGAGTGTCAATGGACTGTAAATGACAAAATCATGCTGAACCTAACACGGAAAAACACAAGGCTGACTTAGATCAACAACAGTGACAGATATCCCGTCTGCTTGAAATCTAAACAAAATTATACCATATAGTATTTATATTTTTGCGGACGGGATATCCCTTATCGTTGCGACAGAGTAACCCACCCGCCGAGATCTAAATAAGGCCCTCATTTCCTCATAGTTAGTCTCCATTACGGTCTGTAAGGCCCATATGACTGCACATGGCTCATTATTGCTTGTTCAAAGGAGGAAGGGCACGGTCACAGTCAAGTGGATTTACTGCTGGGGTTTTGCAATCAGCCCTTATGTAAGCAGTAAAGCAGACAGATGGCAGAGGAGTTTCAGTGTTGTTTGTTTTCTTTTGGGTTTTGGGGTTCGTAGAGCTTGGCACATCATCATGAAGTATGGAACGTGTGGTGGAATTGCCTAACTTCACTCTCTTTCTCTCTGTCCTCTTTAACTTTAACAACATTCCCATTAGTAACCTGAGCATCACATACAAGGAATCCCCCCCCCCCATCTGAAGGGTATTTATGTTTATTAGGGTATTAAAGAGATAGGTGAAAGGTGGAAGAAGTTAAATCTGGGTAGATCCATTGGGTTAACATGAAGCCTTATAAGCCTAGTAGTTTGTGCCCTGGCCATGGACTCACCTCACACCCTAAGGAATGGAATGAGATGAAATAAGTCATTAGTGGTTGAAAGCAGACGGATCTGTGCACAGTGTAATCACAAATGATTCCCGAAGGTGGGAATATTCGTGAGGTCAGGTACGATAGGCACCCAAGGAATTCTTACGTATGTACTTCCAACTCAGTGCTAGTGAATATTCTCAACAATTGTTTGACAGTGAGCTGGCCAAGGAAGGATAGCTCTGCTGAAGTTTTCTACAGTAGGAACCTCTGATCTTCCATCAGGTTGCTAGCAGCCCAAATGCATTACTTTGTTTTCCCTAAAGTTAATTCTCAAATGATTTGTATTCAACTCCAAGGGATATTTTACTTTATTGCAATACAGATGGATAGATAACAGAAGGAATGTACTACAAACAAATAAAATAGCTAATTATTCTATGTGCATGCTACCTATCAACAGTGTGTCAAAGCGTCTTAAGAATATGATCACTAAGAATATCACAGGGGAGAAATTTTGGAAAAAAAGGGTTATTGGAGCAGCCTAGGTATCACATCTGCTGTTTTCACTGCTGCATCTATGTCTGCATTATGGCATCAACATCAGTTTTACACCATCACTATAAGAAAGTTAATTATTAATTGGTGTGCAGTGGCGGCTGGTAATTTTAGGAGGGAGGATAAGTTGGGAGGAAGCACACTCACACTTACACTCATTCATTCACACATGCGCACACACACACACCCATTCACAACACTCATTATCAAATTTTTAAACATTCCAGCATGAACCATTCATTTAAAAACACACACACGCTAACCTTTAGCTCTGCCTCGAAGGTCCCAGTAGCGTTGGGACTGTCGCCTTCCCTCTTTTTGTCAGCCAACGAGGGAAGGCAGCAGTCCCAACTTCGTCACAGAGCGAGATGGGATCAGTGAGACTGCTGACCCCACCCCACTCTGTGACAAGGTGTCACTGATTGGCACTCACCCTGGGCGCTCCAGGGCTTTAAACTGAAGCACCCAGGTCAGAGTCAATGGGTGACGATTCCCCTCGTCACTGAGGGGGAGGGCCTTGAGGCACCTTTGCTGATCTGAGGAGGTCACGCCCATAGGATCTGCGACCTCTTCAGCCCAGCACAGTTCAGCTCAGGCAGCCAAGAGCCTGTGCAAAAAGCGCAGGTCTCGTTCCTGACTGCCTGATCTGAAAATGAAGAGTGTCTGTCAGTTTGACCATTGCTCAGCCTCACAGGCACTCTTCATAAGGGGCAAAAAGTGAGGGGGCTTGGCCCCTCAGCCCCAAATGACGGGCCGCGGCTGCTGGTGTGGATGGTAGTCCACCATAAGTAATAAAGTCACCAGCTTGTTCAGTAAAACACCAGGGCCCATATTTATAAAAATCTGGTGCAGGGCAGCACAGAAAGTCACCTTGCTGCACTGCCCTGCATCACAGGGAAAGGGCAGGAATGTGCTGTATTTAACCAATAAGCGCATTCCCGTCCTTTCACCCTGCACTGGCGCCCTTTTGGCTGCCTAGCGCCAATGCAGGAACCCTTGCACCATGGTGCAAGGTTGACTGCATTGCATGCAGGATTGTTTTTGTGCCTCAAGGTTCAACTTCCTGCACAATTTTCCCGAGAGGGTCTGTCCTCCTGTTCTGTGTTGGAGAATGCAGCACACATATAAATGAAAATAACAAGGGGAAATAAAGATATTTCTTCTTGTAACACCTCACCAGGGTAGGCATGAGATTTTGGTGCATTCCCAGGTTGACCAGCGTTGGTAAATATGGGAATGCATCAAAAACCATGGGAGATGCATGGAAACACCCTGGCAACTACAATGGAACGCCTCCCTTGAGCAGAGTAAAGCAATGCAGCAATTTGTGCTGCCTTGCCTTACTCCATATTTGTGAAGCCATTCAAAACCACGCATAGTGGCTTTGTGTGGCTTCAAAAATACGACTTGGGGTCATATTTATACTCTACTTGCGCCATTTTAGAGTGATTTATTTTGATGCTAAAATGACGCAAACCTAACACCATATTTATACTTTGACGCTAGACACATCTAGCGTCAAAATATTGGGCTTAGAGCTATTTCTAGGATGCGCCAAACCACCTTGCGTCAATGAGATGCAAGGTAGGCGTTCCCATCCTCAAAATGACTCTACCCCCCCTCCCGTCATATCTATACTCCAGCGCAGAGACCACGCGCAAGGAGTAGGCGGGCCCAGATAATGGTGTTAAGCCTGCTTAGCGTCATTATCTAACGCCTGGGTCAGACCAGGCATTAGAGTGGCTGTGGACCCATTTACATGGTCAAACACCATGGAATGGGCCCACAGATGCCCACCCCAAGTTCCAGGAACACCCACACCAGAAGGACACCACAGGATGAGGGACCCCATCCCAGGCAAGTAGTGCTAAGTATTTTTTATAATTTTTAGGTGTGCCATTGGGGGCCCCTGGCATGGGGCCCTCTGACTGGCACTGGGTCTAATGGCCTTGCCCAGGGGACACTGGTCACCTGTGTTGGCCATTGGGGTGGTGGGCATGACTCCTGTCTAGTCATGTTTGTGGCTGCTTGTGCGTCAGAAAATGACACTAGGCTGGTTAGCGGCATATATTTTGCTGCTAACCAGCCTAATGTCCTTTCTGACCTACTAGCGTATACTCCCTAATGCCATCCCTGCCCAGCTTGCGTCTTTTTTCCAGACGCTAGCTATTCCTTAGTGCCATCTTGCGCCATTGTATAAATATGGCATTAAGATGGCCCTAAGGAATGGCATTTGCCGGCATTAATATTTTTGGCTCAAAACTGCATTAGCGGCAAAACCATAAATATGGGCCTTAGTGCTTTGCCCCATGCAAGTACCACATTGCATGGGGCAAGCATGGCGCAATCCCTTCATAAATCTGGCTCTGGGTTTCAATAATTTAAACCTGCCCTCAGCCCCTGGTCCCTATGTCACTGAACAGACGGGCTTAGAAATACTAAAACAGTTAAAAAGTAAAAAACACAGCTCAATAAAATTCCTACTCCAATTTATAAAAATATAGTACAGTGTACTAAATTAAAATACATACAAATATAAAAATACAATCTGTCGAACTACAGACATACATTTTTAATTTTTTAACAGAAATCACCTAGAAAAAGCAAAGTGCTAATAGAAGGTACTGTTAGCATGTGACCAGTACCTAGGTACATTTTCAGGCTGACCGTGAGGAAACGTAGGTTGGATACACCAAGCAGATTTTTGCCTGTTAACCATTTTATCTTCTGAGTTAACCTCTGAAATTGAAGTAAAAATCCTCCACCTGGGGAAGTCCCTCCCTCCCTCTTAACAGACATTAAGCAAGATACCACTGAAGCTGTTGGTTTTAGCGGCAATAGGTCAGAGCAAGAATGTTAAATTTTGCACCCAGGGAATACCTCTGTTCCTGGTCAAGATTTCTACCTTTGGACTTAGGACCTGATTTAGATCTTGGTGGAGGGGAATACTCTGTCACAAACATGAGGCATATCCCATTGTGGTATCACGATCCCATTATAGCTTATGGAGATTGTAATACGGCGGACATGATATCCTTCATGTTTGTGATAGAGTATTCCATCCGCCAATATCTAAATCAGGCCCTTAGTCTCTTTTTCAGAGCTCAGATTCCTGACACGGCTGCAAGCTGTATAAAACAATGAGTTCTACATCTCCTTCTAACTGGGGGCCTGCTGAAACGTATTTGCTCCAAACAGAGAAACTTGTCTCTTCTGCCCAGTGAAATTGCACGTAGGCCATATTGACTTGGTTGATTACTACCGGTCCTCCCGCGGTTGGAAATCAGAATTTTTCTCAGTTGCACAGTTTTTCAGCGATTGTAAGAGAAGTCCAGTTAGACACAGCCAAGGGTCCCAGAACATCAGGGACAGCACTCCGGGGTCAAGACTCACTCCAGCAGAAGCCTACAAAAAGGTCCAGTCCAGGTTCAGTTGTAACTGATCAGGTGGACTTTTCAGGGAAAAAAGCCTTTCCCTTGCAGTTTTTTGCATCTATGTAGCCGCACAGTAGGTCTGCCAAATGACCACTGAAGTCCACTTCTTTGTCCTGTTTAAATGGAAACAGGTCCAGCCCTTCAGGTCTCCTCATAGATCTTGAGCAGCAGGTGCAGTTCTTCTTCTGTTCTTCTGCAGGTCCAGAAGCTGTCCTGAGAAGGGTGCCAAATTTAAGGTCGGCACCAGCTAGTGGATGGGGGGTATCTCCAGCACCTCCCTAACAAGTGGAGTCAAAGTTCACAGAGGCAGCCCTACCCCTACTTTTTCAGCAGTTCCTATTTGCTTTACTATAAACTGTTGTGAGGTTATTGTGTTAGGGATGTAGGGACATGGCTCTAGATCTGAGGCATGAGACCCTTTACTGGGTCACTTGTCATTTTATTCCCTTTATTATTTTTGCAAGGCTTTATTCTAGTGACAATGTCTTATTATTCTTATCTATTGTTCTCTGTAGAATTTTGTTATTCATTGCTTTGCTTGATATTTCACTCTGTGCTCATGCCAAGGCTACATACAATAGTTACCTGGGTATTGCCAGTCCAGAGAGTACAATGTCTACCTTACACCAAAAAAGATGTGTTGTCACATTTGGGCAGTTCTCCGAACAACACAATGTTTATTTTAAAATAATACGCTGCCTCACCATCCTTAGAGGGTAATTTCTAGTCAGACCACCGTCTTATGATGCACGTTGCCTATGCAGTTTCAGCTGTAAGTCTGCGCTTCCTCTTCTTCTATGGTGGGGGGGATTTCCAGGTGACTAACCAACCTCTTGTTTACCTACAACAGAGGTTTGGGGCTTGGGCTACCCTCCTCAGACTAGATTGGCTAATTAGGACTAACACTGCTATCTGCTCTCAGGTAGAAACCCAGTAGTGTGGGTAGGAATATTAGATACTCTATTGTGGCAAATATGGCAGGGTTGTTTCTGTGTTTCACGTTACTGGTCACCATTGTAATAGTGTGTTTTATCATCCTCATAATTGCACTTCATGCCTTTTTTATACAGAATGCATTTGCTTCAATAAATCATGTTGAACCAAGATATGACTCTGCTTGTCTTTGATTGTATGAAACTTGTGTAACTGAGAAAAAGGGCTATGATCTGTTTTTACCACGACTTCCCTGAGGAGTCGAAGAGTATCATGCAATAGGCTGTCACAAATCAATTTTACCTTCGGTATCTGTGAGATGCTGCTAGCTGGCCAGAGGGGTTAGGCCAGCAGCTGTCAAACAGGGTGGGATTGGACTGAGTCCCCTACATTCAGAGTGGGATTGGACTGAGTCCCCTACATTCAGTGGTACTGCCCCCCAAAACACACCAGTTTCATTACTACAAAGGGAGTCCTATGACAAAACAATCCCACAGAGCAGGTTGCTTCTAAAGTCCAAGCAGGGTAAACCCCTTCACCCTTGTGCAGAGCCTGTGTGCCTGCACAGAGGTGTGCATAAGGAAATGAGTAGCCTCCTCCCTTGTGGTTATCCAAACTGAAGCAAACCTAGCTGGGGAAACAATGATTTGCCTTCTCCAGGTCATACCTTAAATCTGCTTGTGAAAGGGCATCCCCTTTACAAGTGTATAAGGTTCCTGGGTTTACTCTAGCTGGTCTTTCTGCAAAGGGAAGAAAAACACTTCCTCGCTCCCAGAGCATTGCTTCCCCCTGCTCTGGAAGCAGTTTTCACACCCCATTAAGGCCAAGCACTGCCTGGGCACCACTGTTGGAGAGCTAATGCAAATTATTTATTAAAATACTACTTCACCATAGGATTTGGCTTTTAATAAATATTACAAATAATATCCAAACCCAAACTAACAGAATTCAATTTTAGGATTGCTTTCCAGTGTTTCTCTAGGGCAGCTAGAGCCTTCTCCAGTAGAAATAGCTTTTGGGTGCTAGTCACTGTAGGGATTTTGTGACAATAAATTTCTACATCTCACTTTTAAATACCATGCACCCTACCTTGTGTGACAAATAGGGGTGATTTATTAATATTTAAAAGGAATGTTTTACCCCTATCTAAAGGGTTATTTTGGAAGGTCGGACTGCAGGTTTCAACTGCAGTAGTCAGGCTACTACGACAGGCCTGAAGCCATGTTTTCCTTGTCACGTAAGTGAATGGCACAAATTGTGCTGCTGTTTAGGTGACATTTACCTTTCCATGCCATTGGTGTAGTTTCCACATTATAAACTGTGGCCTTATAGAAGGGTTGCCTAGGCCAATCAGAGATTAGCCAATTTGTTACATGTTTTAGCTGTCAGAGTACATACACCGGACACTGGACACCTTTACCCCAGTTAGAAGAGTCTAAAAACCAGCAATACAATTCAGCAAAAAATGGGTGTGACTAAGCAAAAAGGGACATTTTCTCTCAATGATCTTTTTTTGCAGCACAGCCACAACAGAGATATGGGAAACACAGATCAGTATTTGATTGAAAACTAAGCTATAATATATTTCATAGTACTTGATAAAACTTGTACCATGTCATCTACTATTTGTGATCGCTAATGCTGTTTTAATAATGTGACAAATAATTATAATCTACAGACTATGAGCTATCGAAATAGCTCCATCAACAAATGCAACGCTAGAAGGAAAAAATAGAACCATTCTGCTTTGAGAAGTATACTTACCACAATGTGAAAATGTATACAAAATCTAATTATTTAGAGCTGCTACTACTGGAGGTGAACAATACCACAAGGGAGTAGCCAGAAAATGTAAATACCCTCCACTTTGATCCACTTTGAACCAAAGCTCTTATGGCACCAAGCAAATGGAGCAAGTCATCACCTCCCCAGAATAGCTCTCTTGTCTATTTCATCCAACCATCTATCCATTCATCCTTTCATCCTTCCATCCTCCTTTACATTCTGTCAAACATTCATTCTTTCATCTATCCGTCGGTCTTTCACCATTCTGTTCATCTGCCCACCCATATCAAACCTATCCATCCATCTCCAAACCTTTCCATCAAACCTACCCATCCATCCATCTATCTCTCTGTTAGTCATCCATCCTTCCATCCATCTGTAGGCGGCTGGCCCTCTATGTAGTGCACAAACCTGGGTACACTGTGTAGGGGTCCAGGCAACCACATGTTTGTTTCCAGAGGCAAAAAGTAGATCAACTAATGCTCTCATTTTTGAGGTAGCTTGGTCAAGCTGTTAGGCTAATCTTTGAGAAGTGCAAAGCATTTGTTGTACTCACACTATCAATCATGCTACTCACACACACACAAAGGAATATCTTGAGATCAATTTATAAAAATACTTCAGATTTTTATACAATTTTTTAGATTAAGATAGTCAAAAATTGGTTAAGTACTTTTTAAGTTATGAATTTTTCAAGTTTTAATCAATGCAGTCTTTCTGTGAGTAATTACGCACCATAGGAATCAATGGAAGGCCATGTATAAAAATGCATATAAAAACATACAGTTGCTTTACTAAGTTCAGTTTAGTCAGGTTGGTCGCAGTCATCAGTGGGCATGCTGTGCCAGCAGGAGAAGTTCGGGTGGCTCCCGGTTCGGCGGGAGCAGTGTTGGAAAGACTCTTGGAGCAGGTGTAGAGCCACTGAGAGCAACCACTTGGAAAAGGGTTGCAGGGGCAGGTTTAAAGGTGGTGCCTTGGGGTCCCCTTGTGGTGTTGTGGTTGCAAGGGGTGAGGGACCCTTGGAACACAGCTGGTTCCTCATTGCAGGGCGCAGGGTTGCCGGGTGCAGGGTGACTTTTTTATCCTAGGGCTGTGAGCAAAGATGCCTCTCTGGTCCAGATGCCGGTCGCGGTCAGGGTCGCCTGCAGGACAACGGGGGAACTCTGGTGGGAGGTCCAGGGTATTCCTGAAGTCCCTTGACTGGGATTTCTTCTGGTGCAGTTGCAACTCAGGGGGAGCTGTTTTACTAGGTTTCCGATGTCCACTGACTGGTTCCTGGGGTATTGGCATGACTTGGCCACTGGAGAGCGCAGTGCCACCAAACTTGGCACACTAGTGGCATTTGTCCTGGTGGTCATTGGTTTCTCGTCGGGTCTAATTGTGACTTTTGGTTGAGGAGATATCAGCTGTAGGAGGCTGGCTTGGTTTGTAGTGGGAACCTTGGGTACTTACACCTTATACCAGGTCCAGTTATCCCTTATTAGTGAAATGTAGTAGTGTTCTAGCAGCTTAGGCTGATTGAGGTAGCTATAGCAGAGCAGCTTAGGCTGAACTAGGAGACATTCAAAGCTCCTGCAGTACCACTTATAGTTACACAGTACGTATACACAAGTAAAGACAATACTCAGTGTTACCAAAAATAAAGGTATTTATTTGGGTGACACAGTACCAAAAATATCCTAGAGACAATACTCCTTCTGGAGATAAGTATTATACACAATATATAGACTAGACACCAAAATAAGGCAATTAATTAGACATAGGATAGTGCAAACAATAGGAAATGCTATAGAATGCAATGGGAGAAAATAGGTCTTGGGCAACACAAACAATATACTAAGAAAGCGGAATGCGAATCACAAATTCTCCCCAGACAAGTGTAGTGTGTGGAGAATCGCTGGGAGAGTAAGAATACAGTAAAGGTAAGTAAATTACCCCACCCCAGAGCCCAGAAAAGCAGGAGTAAAGTACTGCAATTTTCCTTAGGACAAACTACACCTCGTGATTGAGATTATTGCAAGAACCAAACAAGCCTGCAAACAACAAACAGTGGATTCCTGAACCTGAAGACCTGCAAAAGAAGGAGACCAAGTCCAGAAGTTAAAAGAAGTTCTAGGAATGACAGGAGCCCCTTCCAACCCAGAAGAAGGTGCAAAAGAAGAGTCCCCGGTTGGACAAAGACTGCAGAAATGAACCCTAGGGTGATGCAAATTATGTCCTATCTCGTGAAGTTGGATGCAGGTGAGTTTTGGCACTGGATTCCTCCAACAAGCCTTGGTTCTGGCAAAGTCGCGTTTTCCATCAACTAGGCACTATCTGGACCCAAGAGGGACCTGAGGGCCTCAACTCTGTGTGGGGAGGAAAAAGGGGCTCTCAGCACTTCAAAGAGCCCTTAGAGCAAGAGATAGCACCCACGGGAGTCCCACAACACGGGGACAAAGGAGGTGCAAAATGCAGTTGGTGCAGCACTACACAGCAAGGTCCCACGCCGCTGGAGATCAACTCAGCGGGTTGAGCATGGCAGGATAGAGTGCTGGGGACCTGGGCCAGGATGTGCATTAAGGAATTTAGCAAATAGTTCACAGAGGCCTCAGGAGGTGAAGAAGACGTGGTGCACAGGGGTACTGTCGTTCTGGGGGAAGGCAAGGTCTTACCTCCTCTAACTTGCGGCAGCAGGACCTCAGAACAGTCTGTATTGATGGGTTCCACCCTCTGTGTTCAAAGGAGCATGCTCGTTGCCAGTAGAGGAGTCCAAGAGAACCAGTCGTCGACTTGGAAGGTACCTGAGTGAGCTGAGGAGTGACTCCATCCCCCCAGAGGAGATTTCTTCGGTCCTTCTGGTGCATGGTGAAGACAGGGAGTCCTAGGAGTGTGCATGATGTGGAAACTGTTGCAGTTGCTGGCTGGAGCTGAAGTTGCATAGGAAAAGTATCCCTTCTGAATACTTTGTTGCTGTTACAGCAGTTCCTGGAGCAGGCTGCGGTTGATCCGAGGTCAGAGGATGAAGTAGTAGTTGCAGAGGTTTCCTGCTGGAAATTTGCAAGTAGAATCTGAAGAGAACTCACAGGAGAGACCCTAAATAGCCCTGAGAGGGGGATTGGCTACCTTATCAGGTAAGGACCTAACAGGAGGGGTCTCTGACGTCACCTGCTGGCACTGGCCACTCAGAGCCTTCCAGAGTGCCCCCACACCTTGCAAAGCGAGATGGCTGGAGTCTGGGACACACTGGAGGAGCTCTAGGCACCACCCCTAGGGTGGTGATGGACAGGGGAGTGGTCACTCCCCTTTCCTTTGCACAGTTTCACACCAGAGCAGGGGACAAGGGGTCCCTGAACCGGTGTCAACTGGCTTATACAAGAAGGACACCATCTGTGCCCTTCAAAGCATTTCTAGAGGCTGGGGGAGTCTACCCCTCCCCAGCCTGTAACACCTATTTCCAAAGGGAGAGGGTGTAACACCCTGCTCCCAAAGGAAATGCTTTATTCTGCCTTCCTGGGACTGATCTGCTCAGACACCAGAGGGGCAGACCTTGTCTGTGAGGTGGCAGCAGCTGTAGCTGCAGTGCAAGCCTCAGAGAGCTGGTTTGGCAGTACTGGGGGTCCATAGTGCACCCCCCAGGATGCATGGAATTGGCTCCTCAATAACAGATATGGAATGGGGGGACAATTCCATGAACTTAGAAACCTTACATGGCCAGATTCGAAGTTACCATTGTGAAGCTACATATAAGTATTGACCTTTATGTAGTGCACACGTGTAATGGCATCCCACACTCACAAAGTACCAGGAATTGACCCTGAACTATGTGGGGACACCTTTAATAGTGCACTCGTGCCCTCACACTTAGTAACTTTGCACCTAGCCCTCATTACATGAAGGTTAGACATATATGTGACTTATAAGTTATGTAAGTGCAGTGAAAATGCCTGTGAAATAATGTGTGCATTCCTTCACCCAGGCTGCAGTGGCAGTCCTGTGAAAGGGTTTGTCTGAACTCCCTATGGGTGGAAAAAGAAATGCTGCAGCCCATAAGGATCTCCTGGAACCCCAATGCCTTGGGTACCTAGGTACCATATACTAGGGACTTATAAGGGGGGGTCCAGTGTGCCAATTGAAATTGGTAAATGAAGTCACTAGCCTATAGTGACAAATTTAAAAGCAGAGAGAGCATAAGCACTGAGGTTCTGGTTAGCAGAGCCTCAGTGACACAGTTAAGCACTACTGACAGCACACACATTAGGCCACAAACTATGAGCATTGGGGTCCTGGCTAGCAGGATCCCAGTGAGACAAGAAAAACACACTGACATGTAGGGTTTTCACTATGAGCACTGGGGTTCTGGCTAGCAGGATCCCAGTGACACAGTAAAAACAGACTCACAAACAGGCTAAATGTGGGGGTAACCATGCTAGAAAGAGGCTACTTTCTCACATCAGCTGGTCAGTGATGTAACCCTCACTGGCTTGTTGGTCTTTGTTGGTTTGTAGAGTGGTGCCTCCACTCAGAAGGGAGATCAAGGGTGATTTGTGAAGCCTGGGTTTCTTGGGGTCAGTCCAGTGTCCAGCCCCTCCACAGTGGTGATTTTTGGGTCCTAGGTGCAGCAGGCAGGGTTTGGCACCTTTTCTTGATGCAGCAGGTCCATGGTTCTCTTGCTTTGGAGCTTGTTTGGAGCTGGTCTTCTTTTTCCTTTTGAATCGGATTTCTTGGTCTAGGGATCTCCATTAAATACTGAATTTAGTGGTTGTTTTAGGGGGAACCTGGTAGTGTCCAATGGGACACTTGCCTTTGGGTGTTTACACCCACTGTAGTGACCACTTCCTGTGGGAAGGGTCAATGCCCTGAACCTAATTGGCTATTTTCCTCCTTTCCAAGATGAAGGAAACTGAATTTGAGGGTCCACCTCGCAGGCAACACCTTAGGGGTGGTGCATGCCAGGAGAGGCCACTCCTTCTACCCTTTGTTAGGTTTCCTGCCTTTGCTCCCACCAGAAGTAGGGTTTTGCAAAGAGGGGAGCCAGCTGCTGCTAGCAGCAGGCTTGGAGGTTGAGTTTCAAGGGCGGTAAGCCTTTTGAAGCTCACCGCCAGGACAGTACACATTCCTGAGGGAGGGGGTGTCAGCTGCTCCACCCAGAAAGGGCATTGTCTTACAAACCGGGGAGGCAAGCCTCTCCCCCAAGGTTTGTATATTGGCTGTCTGGAGGTAGCAGCTGGATAAGACCGGTCAGCAGCCATGCCAAGGTAGTTAGCTTTTGTGGGGGGCATCTCTAAGGTGGCCCCTGGGTACATTTAGGAATAAATCCAATACTGGCACCAGTTTGGATTTATCATTCTGAGTTGTTTGATACCAAACAACCCACGGATCAGAGTGGCCATCATGTAACTGGGAAACTTGTGTTGAACAGTGTCCAGCACATAGATACAAATGGCTGCTCTATTCACTCACGATGTCCCAGGTTTGGCAGGGACACAGTGGGGGCATATTGCTCATGCAGTTATGCCCTCACATGTAATATGGAGCACCCTGCCTTAGGGCTGTAAAGCCTGTCAGAGGGGTGACTTACCCATACTAAATGCAGTGTATGGTGGACAGGGCACACAGGCAGTGTGCCATGCCAAGTTTGTATTTTAGTTTTGCACAAAGACACTCAACTGTGATGGCAGTGCTGGGTGTATTTGGCCCTAGAGGGTGGCACAATCAGTGCTGCTGCCAACGGTGGCCTACCCATAGTAACCCATGCCCTTGGGCACCTAGGTGCCCTTTACTAGGGACTGATAGTGATAGCTAAAGGTTTATCCATTTGTGCCAATGCATAAAAACAGATTTAGGGAAAGAGCTCTGGCCCAAGGAACCTGGTTAGCAGGGGCCCTGGGCACTAGAATTTCTAGAACACATCAACATCAAGCAAAACGTGGGGGAAAAACCATGCCAAAAAGAGGCCCTCTCTCACACTATCCACCCTTTCACTCATCCATTTCTCCATCTACCCTTTCACTCATCCATCCATCCTTTCAGTCATTCATCTATCCATCCATCCTTTTACTGCATCCATCTATCCATACACCCTGTCAAATCATCCATCCATTCATTCTTTCACTCATCCATCCCTATATACATTCATCCATCCATCAATTTACCCTTTCACTCATCCGCCCATCCACCCACTCATTCATCCATCCATCCATTCACAGACCCATCCATGCCTTCATTCATCCATTCATTCACCCTCTCTTTCAGTCATCCATCCATCCTTTTGCTCATTCATCCATCCACCCTTTCACTCCATTTATCCATCCTTTCACTCCATCCATCCATCTATTCACTCATCTATCTATCCTTTCATCCACACATACACCCTCCCTTACACCCTCTCGTGCAGCACACAAAGAAAGAGGAAAGAATAGTTCTCTTCGTTATGCCTCCCCTGGGAAGGTGTTGCATTTTGAATTATTCTGAGGTTTACCAGTCTTGGTAAATCTGGGAATGCGCTAAAGTCCAGGGGTGAATGTGTGGGAATACCCACACTCCACCCATGAAATGCTTCCCTGAGGCAGAGTAAAGCACGTCAACAACTTGTGCTGCCTTGCCTAACTTCAGATGTACCAAGCCATGCAGGGTCACACAGTAAGTATCGGTTTAGGTGGCTGATGTAGTGGGTTAAATTTGAGGGTGATTTTTTTAAGATGTAGATGACATTTGAATTTCAGGTTCACCCAAGGTTTAGTATGGGGTGTAATCCACTCCCCTCTGCTTTAGTAGTTATAGCTGCGTGAAGTTCATGATGGGCCTCTTCTATCTGCCACACAGCAGACAAAGACTCAAATAACATGAAAGGGTGGGTGGGTGAGTCAGTGATTGAAAGTGCGGATAGAAATGTGTTGTAGTGAAAGGCTGGATGGATGAGTGAAAGGGTGGATGGGTAGATGGACAGATGGAGGGATGAATGAGTGAATGAAATGATGGACGTAAGGATGAATGAGTAGAAGAATAGATGGATTAGTGATAGGGAGGGTGGATAGATTAATTAAAGAGTGGGTGGATAAATGTAAGAACTAATGGATGAATGAAAGGGAGGGTGAATGGATGGATGAAAGGGTGAATCGATTGATTAGTGAAAAGGTGGGTGGATAATGAGAAAGGATGAATGGCCAAAAGGGTGGCTGGATGTATGGGTGGATGAAAGTGTAGATGGATGGACAGAATGAAAGGGTGGGTAGATGGATGAGCAAAAGGATGGCTGGATTGATGAGTGTAAGAATGGATGGATGTGTGGGTGGGTGGATGGATGGATGGATGAGTGAAAGGATGGAGTTGTGGCATACTGAACCCCAATTTTAGTAGCTGAAGCAAGGGTGTAGTTCTTGATGGGCTTCTTCTGTCTATGACTTGGCAGACAAAGGTGAATGAATGAGTGAAAGAATGGATGGATGTGTGAGTAAAAGGGTGGATGGATGGGTGAGTGAAAGGATGGATGGATGAGTACATGGATGGATGAATGAATGAAAGGGGGATGTAGAATGGATGGATAGATGGTTGGATAAATGTGTGAAAGAATGCAGCACACATAGAAAGAGGAAAAAGCTACAGAGGCTTGTTTTTGTGCAGGAAGGTGTCGCGTCCTGCACAAAAACAATCCTACCATGATAGGCGCTAGGCAGCATCTATTGCACCATTGCAAGGAGAGGACATGATTACTCCATATAATATGGAGCATTCCTGCCTTAGCGTCTATGATTGTAAATACAGAGTCACAATTGTCAGATCAAACAAAGCATCTTTCAAATAGGCAGCCTCTAAATGACATTGAAACTCAACATGTTCATGAGAATTAAGGAAATGTGACACTCTGCTTCACTTATAAGTTGAGCTTTTTGTTAGGAAATTTAGGACATATAATGAAATTCTTGGTCATCCTCCAAGGTTTGTGCATTGGATTTCCATTCTAGCTTGTGCAATCATGATTATCCCTGTATTTGTAATCAGGGTTTAGGTTTCAATGAATTGATTGTAGCCCTGCATCAATTAATTCTTACAAAACGTACTTCCCATAGGATCAAAGGGCAACTTAATTTACCAGGAGACACCCCTAAAATTGAGAGCTGCTTGTATGTGGCAGTGAGTTCACAAGAACAATAGAAAGTTAGGTTTGTTGTTGTCTGTTCCCTTTGCTCTCTTTAAGGCTGGCATGGTTTTCATCTCTTTGTTTTTTTGATCTGAATATCACTGTAAAATAATTATTGGCTGTTGCTGCCTTGAGTCACTAGTAGGCATTGCAATTCAGCCCACTGAATCAAATCACTTACTGTAAATGGAAACTGGTCCAGAATTAGAACATTCCAGGATGGAGAACAAGATAACCAGTATGTAAAAGAGTATGTTGAATTCCATGGTGCTTGCTGGGACTGATCAGCTATCTTTACCTTCTTCCTGTGGTGAGGGAAAGAGACACATCATTTTACAGAAGATACAGACGTGTGTAGGAGAATGAAGTAAAGAACCATGTGGGATGACTTCTACTGCTGTTTACTCCTCACATGGTGGTGGTACTCCTGGTGCACCCTCATCAGTGCTAATTAATTTTAAACAAAGTTTAAGGATTATCTATCTATCTATCTATCTATCTATCTATCTATCTATCTATCTATCTATCTATCTATCTATCTATCTATCTATCTATCTATCTATCTAACTATCTGTCTGTATGTCTATCTGTCTGTCTATCTATCTATCTATCTATCTATCTATCTATCTATCACTTAGAGTACTGTGTGTACCACCTACTAACCTATGTGCATGTGATTGTTTTGCTTTAGAAGATGGGTATCTGTCACCACAGCATGAAGGGTGCAGGTAATTCCATAGTGACTGCTTGGACTGATCAGCTATCTGTACTTTCTTACTGTTGTAGGGGAAAAAACATCAATATACGGATTGTGTAGGGGAATTAATTAAAGGAGCATGCGGCATGACTTCTAGATGTTCACATCATACATCCCTCATTAGGGATCACTGTTGGATTGTCACATCTAAACAGATTGCAAGTGTCAAATATGTATCTATCTATCTATCTATCTATCTTTCTAAAAATCTCAAATAAATAAATATCTTTTTTTAAATGCAGATACATATTCCAGTGGTCTGCACATAATTTGCCAACTTTCCGGTACAATTTAACAGACTTATTGGTTTGATGGTATCACACATGACTTTTCTTCTTATGAGCTTACACTTTGCATTAAAAGACTCACGAGAACCCTGGAAAAGAGAATTTCTTCATGGATAAGTCTCCCATGAGTGAAACTAATGCCAAATTGAAAAAGGACCTATTTTGCCAATTTCATGTGACACAAAATTCAAGAATTCAAAGGTTTTCACTGGGAAAATGAAAACCTCATTCAGGCCTGCCTCATACATTCACACTGTAAGGGTGACTCTGATTGTTACATCCTCAAACAGTGTGTTTAAATAAATACAAAATAATCATGGGTTCTGCTGTGGTTGAAAGGTGCAACCTTACTGTACAAGGTAAAGTATATGTAACTGAGGCATTGGCAAGACTAGAATACATGAATGTATTTGTACTCTATGTAATAATGGAATTACAGCTTTTAATCATGTTAATTGTGTTTATCATCCATTAAGACGTTTATGTGTGCTTGTTTTTAAAACAAATTCTCAGAAATGCAAATGCAGCTGCAAATGTATTTATTGAGAAAAATATAGCTCTCTATAGCTGTATATATCTAGATAGTTATAGTTAGGATTGCTTTTCCATAGACAAGATGTTTTTTCAATTGCTAACAACTTTGGTGCCATTTGACTAAATTTCATGAACCTTTCTAAAATAAAAAAGCATATTTACTTTAGCTGCTTTCTGGGAAGTTTTGGGATGATCCGTCAGGTACCGGGGGCTGGAGCTTCAAGATGCCTGAAGATCCCTTGGAAAAGATGCCAACAAGCCTCGGCAACTGCAAGTGATGTGTGCATGAGGGTACTGTCCTGCGTGGCCAGGCAAGGGCTCACCTCTACCCAAGTTGGAAAGCTAGAAGAGAGGACCATCGGGACCACTTCAGTCTACCACCTGTGATGCAGGATCCATGCAGCTCAGCAGGAGAGGGGACCCACACAGCTGGTCGTCATTGCAGTTGGTGCCTGCAGATGCAGGAGAGTGAGTCCTTCACCCCAAGGGAGATTCCTTCTTCTTTCTGGTGGAGGCTGAAGATGTACTGTCCTCAGAGGATGCACGACCAGGGAAATATTGCAGTTGCTGGAAGGAGCCATGGATACAATGTTGCAGAGTGTGTCTTTCTTGTATGTTGCAGCTTGCCAGGTCCTGGGGCATCCAGATGCAGTTTCCTTGGTCAGAAGTCAAAGTGGAGGTTGCAGAAGAATTCTGATGGAGTCTTGCAGAATCTGAGGAACCACCCAAGCGAGAGACCCTAAATAGCCCTGAAAGGGGGATTGGTCACCTAGCTGGATGACCACCTATCAGGAGGGGGCTCTAACGTCACCTGCTGGCACTGGCCATTCAGATGCTCACAGAGTTCCCTGCCAACCTTGAATCCAAGATGGCAAAACCCAGGGACCCTCTGGAGGAGCTCTGAGCACCACCCCTGCGGTGGTAATGGACAGGGGAGTGGTCACTCCCCTTTCTTTTGTCCAGTTTTGCACCAGAACAGGGACGGGTGGTCCCTGAATTGTTGTAGACTGGTTTATGCAAGGAGAGCACCAAATGTGCCCTTCAAACTATTACCAGTGGCTTGGGGAGGCTACCCTTCCCTAGCCTGTGACACCTTTTTCCAAAGGGAGGGGGTGTAACACCCCTCTCCCAAACACAATCTTTTGTTATGCCTTCCTGGACTTGAGCTGCTCAAGCAACTGGAGGGCAGAAACCTGTCTGTGAGATGGCAGCAGCTTGGGCTGCCTGGAGAACCTCAGAAGGCTGTAATGGTAATACTGGGGTTCTCTAAGGAGCCCCCAGAGTGCATGGAATCATGCAGCCAATGCTAGCAAAAGCATTGGGGTATGATTCCAACACATTTGATACCAAACATGCCTATGTCCTGAGTTACCATTATGTAGCAGGACATAGGTATTGACCTATGTCCAGTACACGCGTAAAAATGGCGTCCCCTCATTCACAAAGTCCGCGAAAATGGGCCTGGAGTTCGTGGGGGCACCTCTGCTAGTGCAGGGGTGCCCCCACGCTGCACTCTGGGCTAGGAGGCCTACCATAGGGGGGACTTATAACTGACTTGGTGCAGTGAAACGTGGCATTGAAACGGTGCTTGCACCTTTTCACGCAGGCTGCAATGGCAGTCCTGCCAAAACCTTTGCTTGGGCACCCTATGGGTGGCAAAATATATGATGCAACCCATAGGGATCCTCTGGAACCCCAATGCCCTGGGTACCTAGGTACCATATACCAGGAGCACCAGTGTGCCAATTGTGGGACGAAATACAGAGTTTTGGGAGAGGGCATAATCACTGGGTCCTGGTTAGCAGGATCCCAGTGAACACAATCAAACACACTGACATCAGCCAGAAAAAGGGGGTAACCATACCAAGAAAGAGGGTACTTTCCCCTTAATTATGCACTTTGGCCCTGGGAGATGGGGTCCCTGGTGCCTAATAAGTCTAGGGGAGTTGGGGGCTGCACAACCCCTCTCCCCTTTTTAATTGGTTTTGGTCCCAGGGGATGGGATCCTACTAAGACTCTGGAAGGGTGGCTATGTGGTTCCCCCTCCCCTTTTTTATTGTATTCAAACCTGGAGGACGGGGTCCGGGCCCATGGAAGAGTCAGGGAGGGGGACTCACACCCCTTCCCCTTAATTATGTACTTTGGTCCTAGGAAATGGGGTCCCTAATGCCTAATAAGGCTTAGGGTGTTTGGGGCTGCACAAACCCCTTACCCTTTTCAATTGGTTTTGGCACCGGGCGATAGAGTTCCCGGGGCCTTATAAGGCTTGTGGGGGGGTACACAGCCTCCCTCCCCTTTTAATGAATTTGGCCCAGAGAGGGGAGTTACTCCCACCTCCACTTAATTTGGCTCAGGAAGATGGGGTCCATGGAGCCGAATAAGGGTTGGGCAGCAAGGCTGAGGGGCCCTGCTCCCCTTTTTAATCACCTTTGGCCCTGGGGGATAGGTTCCCTGGGACCTAATAAGGCTTGGGGAGGGAGGCTGCATGGACCTCTCCCCTATTTTATGAAATTCTGCCCTGGGAGATGGAGTTCCCAGTGCATAATAAGGCTCAGCAGTGTGGCCCACCTTCTCCTTTTTTATCTAATTTGGTCCCAATGCATGGGGTTCCTGGGGCATAATAAGGAGGACCATGCAGCCCCCTCTCTTGTTTATTGGAAATTGGCCCCAGTCAAGAAGGCTTAGGGGGTGCACTCCAACCAACCCTTAATTATTGAATTTGGCCCTGGGGTATGGTGTCCCTGAGGCCTAATAAGGCTTAGGGAACAGTGCTGTGCCCCCTTCCTTTAAAAAAAAAAAAAGCCCATCGGAATGGGCTTTCAATGGCCCGAAGGCCAACTGCATGTCGCCCCAGGTGGGGGAATGGGAACAGGTCCTGGCCATAGGCCAGGCTCTATAGCCAACTCCCTGCTGCACACGGCCAAAGGCCATGTGCAGCATGTGGTTGGCTGCCTTGGGCACAACCCCCCCGCTGCCCATGGCCAAAGGCTTTTCACACCTTGGGGTTGGCTGCCTGCAGGGTGTTGGACACAGAGCCTTGCTGGAAGCTGTCAATGATGTCATTTGAAATGTCATCAGTGATATCATATATGATGTTATTGAACACGTAATACATGACATAATATGTGAGGTCATAAGCAGTGCATGGCGGGGGCGCAAGTTACAGTTACCTCTGAGAACTATAGCTATTAATTTTCTATGGTTTTTGTTGTTCAAAACGCTATGTTGGCACTAACATATTGACTTAACTATACTGTTACTTTAACCTTTTCGTTTTTTCAGTGAAAAAATAAATAAATAATAAAGGTGTATTTTAATTTGCTCTGTGGATGGATTTACACAAAATTGGGTAAATAACTAGCTTAGTCAGCTTAGGTCCAGCAATTTTCCGGCAGAAATGTAGATACTCACAGGTGAAAAACAGTTTAGAGGTAAAAAAAGAAGTAATTTCTCATTCATGCTTCTGTAGGTAATTTGATATGAATGCAGCCTGCACCACTGTTTACACCAAACATGGTAAGAAAATAGAACTTTACTCAGAAAGCTGTTCAGTGTGAAAAAGTTCAGAAGTTTTTTATTACCATTTTTTTTTAAATGTATTTTTAATATTTTTAAAAAGCAAGCTTTTTTAAGTTTAGTGTAAATTTGTTCACTAATTATTTGCTATTTGCATTTTTAAAAGTTGCAGAGAAGGTTTTAAAGGGTTAACACTTTTGGATATCTGTGCCATTTTAAATCAAGATTCAAGACTCACAATTCTGGACAATCACATCTTGAATTCTTTAAGAAATGTGATTAGCGGAATAAGGGCTCTTAAAAGTGTTTTCACCATCTTGAACTTTTTGCATTGATTGTGTTCTAGCGTTTTGCTCTGTGGAAAAGAAATTGAACAGGTATGGGGCACAAAGCTTTGCATTACTCTCTTGTCAACTTTCCAGCACAAAACAAGTGTTGGGCCTTGTTGGGAATGGCCCTTTCTGCAGGGTCATCCCTAAACTTTTTGCCTCCTTCCTCCTTTTTCTTTTGACCAGTTTATGTTGGCTTTAGGATTCTGGGCACTGTATCACTGCTAACCAGTGCTAAAGTGCATATGCTCTCTGTGTAAATTGTATTGGTGATTGGCTTTCCCATGATTGGCATATTTGATTAACTAGTAAGTCCCTAGTAAAGTGCACTAGGGGTGCCCAGGGCCTGTAAATCAAATACTACTAGTGGGCCTGAAGCACTGGTCGTGCCACCCACATTAGTAGCCCTGTAAACATGGCTCAGGCCTGCCACTGTAGTGTCTGTGTTTGCAGTTTTAAACTGCCTATTCGACTTGGCAAGTGTACCCACTTGCCAGGCCTAAACCTTCCCTTTTTTTACATTTAAGGCACCCCTAAGGCAGGCCCTAGGTGGCCCCATGGGTAGGGTGCAGTGTATGTTAAAGGTAGAACATGTACTGATGTGTGTTACATGCCCTAACAGGGAAATACTGCTAAATTCAGTCTTCACTGTTGCAAGTCTTATTCCTCTAATAGGTTAGAATGGGGGCTGCCTTTAAATATCATTAAAGTGCAGATTCCCTTTGAGAGCAGATAGAAATATGGAGTGTGAGGTCTCTGAACTCACAATTTAAAAATACATCTGTTAGTGAAGTTGTTTTTTTTTATTGTAAGTTTGAAAATGCCACCTTTATAAAGTAGGCACTTTCTTGCTTCAACTATTCTGCGACTCTGTCTGTTTGTGGATTCCCTGTCTGGGTCACTTTGACAGTTGGACTGTTTGTGAATCCCCTCTATATAGTGAGACAAAGGGAGCTGAGGTGTAGCCTACATATCCTGATGAGCCATCTGTGCTAGAGTGGAGGGAGGAGTGGTCACTTGCACCTGAATGCTCTGTTCCTGCCCTCTCACAATGCAGTCTCCAACCCCCTGGTGTGTGTCTGGGGCCTCGCGTGGGCAAGGCAGGATCCTATAAGCAAAATAGGCTTCCCTTTGAAGTTTACCAAATTCAAAGGCAGAAATGGCTATAAGTAGTGGACCCAAAACCCCAGACTTTAGATGTCTTCAAGATTGCTTCCGGAACCAAGAGGAAACTCTCAAGGAGAAGAACTGAAGAGCTGAGGAGAAGTGCTGCCCCTGCCTGTGTCTATGCTTTGTTGGGCTATCCAGCAGTTGCTGTTTCTGCCTGTGAAAGGGGACAAAGGCTGGACTTTGTGGGATATTCCTGCTTGTGAAGAATCTCCAAGGGCTTGAAACGAGCTTGCCTCCTGTTTTGAAGTCTCAGGGCCATCAAAGGCTTCCTCTGCCAGCACCTGGACTCTCTGCTGAGACTCCTGCCCTGCTAAGTGGTGCCCTATCCAGTCACTGTGCCCTTGAAAGGTGGAGTTGGCAGAACAAGAGCTGAAAATCCACGCACAGAACACCGTGCGGGGACATTTTCAATGCACCATCTGCAACGTGGCTGATAAATGATGTGCTGCTGGCTTTGCATCTAATATTGATGCTCCACCTGCATCACGGCTGGGAGATCGCTGCATCGCAGCTGGAGAAATGACACACAATACCTGCTTGCGACTGCTGCTAATGACGCAAAACACACACAGCGCGATTTTGTAACACAGTGCGACCGGATTTTCCATGCATCATCCCTGGGCGTCAAAGTTATCCTGACTCTGCGTGGATTCGAGATGCCCCATCTGGAAATCGACACATCGCCCTATTGCGAGGAAGAAAAACAACGCATCGCTGACCCGACCAGAGAAGAAACGACACATGTCCTCCCTTACTAGGAATGAAGCGATGCATCGCTGCCTTTTCTGATGCATGCTTGCCCATGCGGCTTTATTTTTGATGCTGACCAGGTACTTTGTGCTAAATCATCGTTTCCATTGTTTTCTATGGAGTAAGGCTCTTATTCTTTTGAAAATTCATATCTTGATTTGTGTATGTTGAATTTTTGTCGTTTTGATCTTTTTTGATTTAAATCCAAACTGGTGTGGTGTTCATTTTATAGGGCTTTCACTGTATAGCTTGTGTATTTGTACAAATACTTTACACATTGCTTCTAATTTAAGCCTACCTGCTTGTGCCAAGCGACCAAGGGGGTAAGTGGGGGTTAACCAGTTGTGTTTCTCCTTTGCCCCGACTAGAATGAGGGTCCTTGCTTGGACAGGAATAACCTGACTGCCTTCCAAAGACGCCATTTCTAACAGGTGTGAAAGTAAATTATATGTAAACATTTGCACTGGTATGCATCACTTCTGTGACACAAGCCTGATGCAAAATGTCAGTAAATCTGCCCCTGCATTCATAAATATGACGTTAGACATGGTCATAAGCCTAGGTCAACATTGTAAACAAATAAGTCGATTGATTTGGGCAGAATCCAGCACGTCGATTCTACAAATACCAGGGAAGGCAAATTCCAAGACTGTGCTGCCTTGTATCCACCTCATGCCTCTTTTATCTGCTACCAGACACCTCTTAGAAGACCTTGTATCTGCAGTTCACATGGTGTACAGGATTACTGTCTGGAGAGGGGAGGGAAGGACTTACTTCCTCCAAATTTGGACAGTTGGACCACTGGACAGTCTGGGTCACTTGGGTCTACCATCTGTGTTCCAGGGGCCATGCTTGTCAGGATGAGAGGGGTCCCAGAGTACAGGTGACGCTGAAGTTTGGTGCCTGCTGGAGCAGGGGGAATATTCCGTCAACCCACGGAAGATTTCTTCATGGCTTCCAGTGCAGGATGAAGGCTGGCAGCCCCCAAAGCATGCACCACCAGGAAACAGTCGAGAAAGCCGGCAGGATTAGGCGCTACAATGTCGCTGGTAGTCTTCTTGCTACTTTGTTGCAGTTTTGCAGGCGTCCTGGAGCAGTCAGAGGTCAATCCTTGGCAGAAGTCAAAGAGAGAGGTGCAGAGGAACTCTGGTGAATTCTTGCAAGTCGTTATCTGAGGAAAAGCCCACAGGAGAGACCCTAAATAGCCCTCAGAGGAGGATTGGCCACCTAGTGAGGTAAGCACCTATCAGGAGGGGTCTCTGATGTCACTTACTGGCACTGGCCACTCAGTGGTATCCAGCGTGCCCTCACACCTTTGGATCCAAGATGGCAGAGGTCTGGAACACACTGGAGGAGCTCAGGGCACCACCCCTGGGGTGGTGATGGACAGGGGATTGGTCACTCCCCTTTCCATTGTCCAGTTTCGCGCCAGAGCAGGAACTGGGGGTTCCCTGAACCAGAGTAGACTGGCTTATGCAAGGAGGGCACCATCTGTGCCCTTCAAAGCATTTCCAGATGCTAGGAGAGGCTACCCCTCCCAGCCTTTAAAACCTATTTCCAAAGGGAGAATACATTCTTTGTTCTGCCTTCCTTGGACTGGGCTGCCCAGAGAGCTGGTTTGCAGTACCCGGGGTCCATAGTGGAGCCCCAGGGAAGCATGGATTTGGCATTCCAATACCAAATTTGGCATGGGGGGGACAATTCCATGATCTTAGACATGTTACATGGCCATATTCGGAGTTACCATTGTGAAGCTACATATAGGTATTGACCTATATGTAGTGCACGCATGTAATGGTGTCCCCACACTTACAAAGTCGGGGAAATTACCCTTAACTATGTGGGGGCACCTTTGCTAGTGCAAGGGTGCCCTCACACTTAGTAGCATTGCACCTAACCTTCAGTGAAGGTTAGACATATAGGTGACTTATAAGTTACTTAAGTGCAGTGAAAATGGCTGTGAAATAACGTGTGCTTTATTTCACTCAGTCTGCAATGGCAGTCCTGTGTAAAGGTTTGTCTGAGCTCCCTATGGGTGGCAAAAGAAATGCTGAAGCCCATAGGGATCTCCTGGAACCCCAATACCCTGGGTACCTAGATACCATATACTAGGGAATTATAAGGGTGTTCCAGTGTGCCAATTGAAATTGATAAAAGTGGTCACTAGCCTATAGTGACAAATTTAAAGGCAGAGAGAGCATAAGCACTGAGGTTCTGGTTAGCAGAGCCTTAGTGACACAGTTAGTCACTATGCAGGTATACACATTCAGGCCACAAACTATGAGCACTGTGGTCCTGGCTAGCATGATCCCAGTGAGACATGCAAAAACACACTTACATACATGTAAAAATGGGGGTAACATGCCAGGCAAGATGGTACTTTCCTATACCACAGCAGTGCGTTTGATCGCCAGCAGTGCGATTTTGTCAAGAAAAACCATACTTTGTAAACAACCATGTATTGACATGTTTGGCTGATAGTCAATAAAAGCCAGAAGTTTCAAGTTATTGTAGAAGATGGGGTACTTGCCCCTCGAGTATGGAATTCTTTGGACCTGGACAATAGAAAATATCTTGTTTCACACCATTTGAGCAAATGATGTTTGCTAAATAACATTTTTCATTGTCACTTACTAAACCATAGCGCCAAGAAACCCATGAACGTCTGGAGAGCTTTAGAAATCTACTTTAATATAGGATGACGTGACCTGCATCCGGATTATCTTTCGTGATCGCAGAGTGATGTGGACTGGGCAGCAGTGAAATGAGGGCTAACCTCATCATTGCTTCAAAAACACATGGAAATAAACGGTAAACAAAGCTCTGTCAATTAACATGCAAAATTCACAATCATTGCTAATCACGGCAGTCTTAGTTTTGTTCTTCACAAAAGCGTATTTCCTGCCGAGAAGTAACTTGTGGACCATGCACTGCAGCAGAGACAGACCTGGCACCTTGAGATGGGCACAACCCCACAGGGAGAGGTGCAGACGTCACTTCCACGCTCCATCATTTCTCATCAGGTTAGCCGCGTGACGTCACTAGCGGGCAGTGTCACACCTCACTGGAAGTGCAGCGAAGCGCTCGAGCGCCTAAAGGGGAATCTGGGTCTGGCTTCAGGATGGCGCCGGGACCTTCTCACAGCAGATGTACCAGTGATATCGGTGCAGTGTCAGGGGGGATACTAAGGGGAGGGGGGATACAGCACATAGACCTTAACAGTGCTCCACAGAAGACGACAGCAGCCACCCTGACACAGTGACTCCTGCACCCTCCGCTCCCCCCAACACTCATTCAGAGCACTGATGTGCGTGGGATCCTGGGACCAGGACATTTGGCAAGGGAGGGGGCTCAGTCTGAGCATCTCACAGGCAGCGCGGAGGGCGCATGGTAGGCGTCTGCCTGGGAAGAGCGGCCTAAACCTCTTCACTCAACTTTCGTGCATGAGTTTTCCACTCAGAAGTATGTTCTGTAATACACGTTTCTCATAACACAATTTTTCTGCAAAAGAGAATGTTCACTGTTATTGAGACATTCAAAATGCTATTTACATAATGAACGTTCATGAAGTTACAGAGATCAAGAACCTTCTGACCATGGCCATCCCTTCGGCTTACCTTGAGTTTAGTGACTCTGGGTCTCACCGATGCCTGCTGCTGCCCTCTGTCCTCAGCTCCAGTGAGATCTCCCACACTGGGTGAGTGATGGTGTCAGGTCTCACCGCTGCCTGCTGCTGCCCTCTGCCTCAGCTCCAGTGAGATCTCCCACACCGGGTGAGTGATGGTGTCAGGTCTCACCACCACCTGCTGCTGCCATCAGTCAGCTCAGGTGGAATCTCCCACCCTCAGTGAGTGATGGTGCCAGGGTCCTCTCATCCCTCTTCCCTAACCTCCAGTAGAATCTCCCACACTCAGTGAGTGATGGTGCCAGGGCCCTCTCATCCCTCTTCCCTAACCTCCAGTAGAATCTCCCACACTCAGTGAGTGATGGTGTCAGGTCTCACCACTGCCTGCTGATGCCATCAGTCAGCTCGAGTCGAATCTCCAACGCTCAGTGAGCAATGGTGCCAGGTCTCTCTCCTGCCTCCTCCTGACAGCTCCGGTGGGATCTCCCAGACTCAGTGAGTGATGCTGTGAGGTCTCACCACCACCTGCTGCTGCCATCAGTCAGCTCAGGTTGGATCTCCCAGACTCAGTGAGTGATGGTGTCAGGACTCACCTGTGAATGCTTCTCTCTTCTGTCACCTCAGGTGGGATCTCCCACACTCAGTGAGTGATGTTAAAGTAGAGATTTCTCTAGATATAGAACCTGCAATGCAAATTAGCAGGAAGGTCTTAAAGAAAAAATGGTTTCCACAGAACCAAAGAAATCAATCACCAGCAGGAAATTCTTGTCCTGCAACCACTCACCAGAGGGCGAAGAATCTCGGCAAGCAGCTGTGAGCAAATATTTCTTACTTTTAGTTGTGTGCTGTGAAGCCCTAGGGTGTGGTTCGTGCTTCTCAGATCCTATCACGTCGGCACACCTTGTTAAACACAATAAACACTACCAAGCCAGCTCTAGCCCTAAGTACATATGTAAACTGACTGATATCCATCGCATTACTCATGCATGCACTCCAAGAACGAGTCCCATAATGCAGGAATCTCACGTCCCTCGCACAAGGGAGGTTCACATTGTAGACTCAAGCCCTGGACATGGACAGCTCTGATGAATACCAAAGTGGAACCCAAGCACTATCTGCCATGCACCCACAGATGAAACTTACCATCTACATCATCTACAAAACAAAGCTACTTAATATGTCCACCCCTTTAAATCTTTATTTATTTGTTTGTTTGCTTGTTTATTTTGTTTGCTTGTTTATTCAGTTATATATTTATGCAATAATGTATTTCATTATTACTTTTGGCTATTTTTTAAGGAGGCTAGCATCAAGCCTTAAGAATAACTAGGTAGTTATAGTTTGGTCTGCTTTGACATGGGAAGAACATTTTTTGGTTTACTAATAACTTTGGCCCCGTTTGATGACTCTTCATGAAACTTAAAAAAAAAAAGTTTGTCCACCTTAGCGCCATCCCCATGCATTTTCTATAGACTTTTTTTCAAGTTTGACACATATTTTAGAAAAATACTGCTCAATGGAATTACACCATACTCAGCGGAAAGTATAGATTTTGGACTGCGGATTGTGCTTTTTGTTGTTTGGTGTTAATCTGTTCAGTAAGTTTGAGAAATTAAGGGTGAAGAATAGATCTACACTCTGGCGGTTGGGCTTGCAAGAGTCCTGTGAGCCTCCAGTGAGAGGGCAAAATCAAAAATGGAGCCCTCTGATTGGTCAAGAGGCACATTTTTACTGTGAACTTTCACACTCTCACTGGAGCGCAAGGCTCCCACGAGTCCACAAGTGTGAGTGCTCTGATTGGCTGGCTGTTTCGAATGTTAGAAATGGAATGGGTGTCATTTTTGTTTACTGTGAAAAATTGGAGTTGTTGTGGAAATGAAGTAAAAAATCTACATGAGGGCACAGCAAAAAGGCATGCTGTCCCCCTAGATTTAGAGAGGAGGTGTCAAAGGAATGACTACTGCAAAGAAAATACATTTATATTGTTTTTAACTACTTTTTATGATCTACTGGGACTTTCACAGAATCATGAATAGTAAAAATAAGTAGATGAATTCTCAATACACTTTAGTAGAAGGAATGGATTTTGTAGTGCTTGTTTTGGAAGAAAGTGTGTAAGAGATAAGTACTGTGATGGGTAGATGGTTAATTCATGTTTTAGAAAAATGTGGCAGCCCACGAGAAGTTTGCTGGACCATGAAAAGTAGAAAAGAGTAGGTTATCTTTGAATATACTGTACTATGCACATTTGCTTCTGTGGGAAGGAGTCTTACTGGAGATGGTGTTTATCATAGTGTAATACTTATGCCCATTGGTATGGTAAGAGTTGTGAGTAGAGTAAAGTCTGTTCCCACACCCTGCTATTCCCACCCCATATGAGAGCCCCTGGACAGAGCATACTATGCACACCCATCATCTGAGAGAATGGTCTCAGTGGAGAAGCCAGTCTCTCCTTACACAGCCGACTACACACAATTATCATTTGAGAGGGAGATCTGAAAGGAGAGGCCTGTCCATGCAAGCAGCTTATTATGCACATCCCTCATCTGAGACAGAGGTCTGACAGGAGAGGACAGTCTATGTACATACCTATATCTGTCATCTCTGAGAGGAAACGGCAGCCCCTCTCCACTCACTACTGTGCACACCCATCATCTGAGAGGAATGTCTCAGCAGAGAGGCCAGTATTTGTTCCCCCACCATACTACAAACATCCGTCATTTGAGAAAGAGGTCTGACAGGAGAGGCTAGTCCATGTATACACCTCAATATGCATACCTGTCATCTCAGCGAGAGTTCTGAGAGGAAAGGGTAGTCCCTCTTCAATCACAACTGTGATCTGAGAGAGGAATTAGTGGAGGGGCCAACCTCTCTCCACACACGCTACTATGTACATTTGTCGTCTGAGAGCTAGGCATCCAAAGAAAGGTTAGCCCATGTACTTACCATACTATGCACCCAAATTACCAGAGAGAGAGGTCTGAGAGAAAATGTCAATGCCTTTCCACTCACTACTACATAAGCCCATGATCTGCGAGTGCTCTTTCAGCACAGAGTGTAGTCTCTCTTCACAAACCCTGCTACACATACCCTCCATCTGAGATAGAGGTCTCAGTGCAGAGTCCAGTCTCTCCCCACACATCCTACTATGCACACTCATCATATGAGAGAGAGGTCTGATAAGAGTGGGCAGTCCATGTGTATACCCAACCACGCATGATAAAGAGTTCTGAGAGGAAAGGGCAGTTTCTCTCCACTCATAAATACATACACCCATCATCTGTGACAGAGGTCTCAGTAGAGAGGACATTCTCTTTCCTCATACCCTACTACGTACACCTATCATCTGAGACAGGGGTCTCTGTGGAGAGGATAGTCTCTTCCCACGCATCCTGCTGTGCACACCCATCATCTGAGAGAAAGGTCTATCAGGAGAGGATAGTCCATCTCTGCTCTCTACTATGCACACCGATCATCTGAGAGAGAGATCTGATAGGAGATGTCAGTCCATGTTCACACCCTACTATGCATATCTGTCATCTGAAAGGGAGCTTTAAAAGGAGAGTGTCGTCCCTGCTCATATCCTAGTGTTCACAACTATTATCTAAGCAATGATTGTCAGTGGAGAGGCTCCCATGTAGGGGTGGGTGGAAATCGCGGAGTTCTATTACACTGAATTCCGCAGAGTGGTTAAAAAACTCCACAAACTCAGTGGAATTGTGCCAGCCAGAGGGATTGCTCGACGTGCCCATTTGCACTACATTTTTCACATTCAGGAATGCTATGCATGTTCTTCTGCTCAAATATTGCATGAACGGCGCCACGTTGTTCGCATGGGCTTTGCCATTTTGTTTTCTCTGTCTCTTTGTGCATGGTGCTCGGCCTAAATTTAATCCACCCTCAATCTTTTCAATCCCTTGTTTTCTAAATTATCCACCCCTTATTTTCCTTTATTTCATCAGAGTGTATCTTTTTTTAAATCTCTATTTTGTATGCTTTTTCTGTCAATTTATTTGGGTGTTTTTTGTGAGGTTTTTGAATACTTTATTTTTTATGCTTTTCCCTTTACTTCTTTATTTTTCCTCCTTCTTTCCTTCCATTTCGTCCCCTTTGTTTTTTCCACCCAGTGCCATGGCAGAGCAGAGCAGGACGGCAGAGGAAGTGCAGCACCGGTGAGGCTGCTAGCTGCTTATCTTTCACACTCTAGCACCAAGGGGTGAGGAGGTGGCAGCACTAGTCTTTTTTTGTGCAGCGCCACCGCCCTTCCTGTTGGACCTGGCCCTTTTTGCAGGGTCATCCTCAAACTTTTTGCCTCCTTCCTTCTATTTTTCTGACCAGTTATTGTTGGCTTTGGGACTCTGGGCACTTTACTACTGCTAACCAGTGCTAAAGTGCATAAGCTGTCTGTGTAAATTGTATTGGCAGTTGGTTTTTCCATGATTGACATATTTTGGTTTACTAGTAAGTCCCTAGTAAAGTGCCCATGAGGTGTCCAGAGCCTGAAAATCAAATGCCACTAGTGGGCCTGCATCCCTGGTTGTGTCACCCACATTAGTAGCCCTGTAAACATGGCTCAGACCTGCGCAGTGTCTGTGTGGGCAGTTTTAAACTCCCAATTCGACCAGGCAAGTGTACCCACTTGCCAGGCCAAAACCTTCCCTTTTTGTACATTTAAGGTACCCCTAAGGTAGGCCCTATGTAGCCTCATGGACAGGTTGCAGTGTATCTTTAAGGTAGGACATGTATTGATGTGTTTTACATGTCCTGGCAATGAAATACTGCCAAATTCTGTTTTCACGGTTGTAAGGCCTATCTCTCTCACAGATTAACATGGGGACTACCTTTAAATATCTTTTAAGTGCAGTTTCCCATTGGGAGCAGATAGAGACCTGGTATTTGGGGTCTCTGAACTCACAATTTAAGAATACATCTTTTGGTAAAGTTGGTTTTTAGATTGCCTGTTTGAAAATGCCACTTTTATAAAGTTGGCATTTTCTTGCTTAACCATTCTGTCCCTCTACGTGCCCGCTGAATCTACATCTGGGTCAGACTGACAGTTGGGCTGTTTGTGAATTGATTCTAAACAGAGACATAAAGGGAGCTGAGGTTTGTCCGGCATACCATGATGAGTCTTTCTGGGCTAGAGTGGGAGGGAGGAGCTGACACTTGCTCTTGAAAGGGCTGTGCCTGACCTCTCACAATACAGTCTTCAACTCGTTTGAGTGTGTAGGAAAGTAGCCTCTTTCTAGCTTGGTTACCTCCACTTTGGCCTGTTTGTCCGTGTGTTTGACTGTGTCTACTGGGATCCTGCTAATCAGGAGCCCAGTAGTTATGCTCTCTCACTTAAATTATGGTTACTGGTAACCCAGCATTTCACCCACAATTGGCATACTAGTGCCCCTTTATAAGTCGCTAGTACATGGTACTTAGGTACCCAGGCCATTGGGTTTCCAGGGGATCTCTCTGGGGTGCAGCATATCTTTTGCCACCCATAGGGGGCCCATGCAAAGGCTTCTACAGGACTGCCATTGCAGTCTGTGTGAAAAGGTGCATGCAGATTTTCACTGCCATTTACACTGCACCAGGTCACTTATAAGCCACCTCTATAGCAGGCCCTCCAGCCCTGAGGGCAGGGTGCAGAGTACCTGTGGGTGAGGGCCCCCCTGCACTAGCAGAGGTGCCCCCACCACCTCCAGGACCATTTTCCCAGACTTCATGAGTGCGGGGACGCCATTTTACTCGTGTACTGGACATAGGTCACTACCTATGTCCAGCAACATAATGGTAACTCCAAACATAGGCATGTTTGGTCTCAAACATGTTGGAATCCTACTCTAATGCTTTTGCAAGCATTGGTTGTATGATTCCATGCACTCTGGGGGCTCCTTAGAGGACCCCCTGTACTGCCATCACAGTCTTCTGAGATTTTCCACGCCGCCCCCAGCTGCTGCCACCTCTCAGACAGATTTGTGCCCTACTGTTGCTCAAACAGCTCCAGCCCAGAATATCAGAACAAAGCATTTTCTTTGGGAGAGGGGTATTACACCCTCTCCCTTTGGAAATAGGTGTTACAGGCTTGAGAGGGGTTGCCTCCGAAAGCCACTGGACATGCTTTGAAGGGCAGATTTGGTGCCCTCCTTGCATAATCCTATCTACATCGGTACAGGGACCCCCCCAGTCCCTGCTCTGGCACGAAACTGGACAAAGGAAAGGGGAATGAACACTCCACCTGTCCATCACCACCCCAGGGGTGGTGCTCAGACTTCCTCCAGAGGGTCCCTGGGTTTTGCCATTTTGGATTACAAGTTGGCAGGGAACTCTGGGTGCATCGGAGTGGCCAGAGCCAGCAGGTGATGTCAGAGCCCTCCCTGATAGGTGCTGACCTGTTTAGCTGACCAATCCCCCTCTCAGAGCTCCTTAGGGTCTCTACTCTGGGTGTTTCCTCAGATTCGGATTGCACGACTCCAACAGGAATCCTCTGCATCCTTTACTTCACCTTCTCACTGAAGAAACTGCATCTGGACCCTCCAGAAACTCTACAAACTGCAACAAAGAAGCAAAGGTGACTTCTACAACATTGTATCTTCAGCTCCTGCCAGTAACTGCAACTGTTTCCTGGTTGTGCATCCTGAGAGGACAGCCTGTCTTCAGCCTGCACAAGAAGAACGAAGGAATCTCCCTTGGAGTGAAGGAGTCACTCCCCTTCTTCAGCAGGCACCTCTCTGCAAAGACAAAAGGGTGCATGGGTCCCCTCTCCTGACGAGTTGCGTGGATCCTGCATCACGGGTGGTAGACTGAAGTGGTCCGGACGGTCCTGAAATCCTACTGTCCAACTTTGGTGGAGGTAATAGCTTGCCTCCCCATGCAAGACAGTTCCCCTATGCACCACATGTTTTGCAGATGCCAAGGCTTGTTGGTATCCTTCTAAGAAGTTCTTCATGCACTATGCAGCTCCGGCCCCCAGCACTCTTTCCTGGGATGCACTGCTTCCTGTGTGGTTCTCCGGCGGCCTGGGATCCTTTGTTGTAGTGCTGAGTGGGACTTCTTTTGCACCTCCTTTGTCCCCATTCTGTGGGACTCCAGTGCATGCTGCCTGGCCTTCTGTGGACTCTCTAAATTGCTGAGAGCCCCCTCAGACTTCCCCTCCTGGGTAGAGTCCACCAGGTCCCTCCTGGTTGCAGGCAGCGCCATTTTCCACTAACTGCAAGCTTTGCGTGTGCCAAGGCTTGTTGGCGGAATCCAGCGACGCAAACCAGACTGCAATCTTCCATCCGGCTTGGGACATCATCTGTCCCAACCAGGAACCCGCATCCATCTTCTTGGTTGTAGAACTGACTGTTGTTCTTCACCGGTGGTTCCTCTTTTTCACCTTCATCCGGGTTAGCAGGGGCTCCTGTTCTCCCCGGACTCTTCTGTGCTTCACAGACTTGGTCCCCTTCTTCCACAGGTCTTCAGGTCCAGGAAGCCACTGTTGGTGGCACAAGAAAGAAGATTATGCAAGAACCAGAAGACACTGCAAGACACCAACTATGGATTCCTGGACCTGAAGACCTGTGGAAGAAGGGGACCAAATCCAAGAAGCACTGAAGAGTCCAGGGAGAACAGGAGCCCCTGCTTCTCCGGATAGAGGTGCAAAAGAAGAACCAAAATGAGGCCCATGTAGCAATAGGACAAAGGACCCCATGCCGCCAGAGAACCACTCAGGAAGATGTGCGTTGCAGGATAGAGTGCTGTGGGCCGGAGCTGCATGGTGCATGAAGAACTTCGTGAAAGGATGCCAACAAGCCTTGGCAACTGCAAAACACGCATTGCAGGCGGGTACTGTCTTGCATGGAGAGGCAAGCTCTTACCTCCACCGAAGCTGGACAGCAGGACGTCAGGACCGTCGGGACCACTTCAGTCCACGACCTGTGATGCAGGATCCAAGCAGCTCAGCAGGAGAGGGGATCCATGCAGCCGGTGGTCATCGCAGTTGGTGCCTGCAGAAACAGGGGAGTGACTCCATCACACCAAGGGAGATTCCTTCGCTCTTCTGATGCAGGCTGAAGATGGGCTGTCTTCAGAGGATGCATGACTGGGAAACAGTTGCAGTTGCTGGCAGGAGCCACAGATACACAGTTGCAGAAGGCATCTTGCTACTTTGTTGCAGCTTGTAGAGGGTCCAGATGCAGTTTCTTCTGTAAGAAGCCAAAATGGAGGATGCAGAGGATTCCTGCTGGAGTCTGGGAAAATGGTCCTGGAGGTCGATGGGGCACCTCTGCTAGTGCAGGGGTGCCCTCACACACGGGTGAGGGCCTGCTATAGGGGTGAGTTATAAGCGACCTGGTGCAGTGAAAATGACAGTTAAAGGGTGCTTGCACCTTTTCGCGTAGGATGCAATGGCAGTCCTGCAGAAGCCTTTGCATGGGTGGCTAAATATATGCTGCAGCCCCTCGGGATCCCCTGGAACCTCAATGCCCTGGCTACCTAGGTAACATATACTTGGAACTTTTAAGGGGACACCAGTATGCCAATTGTAGATGAGATACAGAGTTTTGGGAGGGAGAGACATAATCACTGGGGTCCTGGTTAGCAGGATCCCAGTGAACACAGTCAAGCACACTGACATCAGGCAGAAAATGGGGGTAACTGTGCCAAGGAAAAGGGTACTTTTCTATACAACTACCCCCACCAAATGAGGGGCAAGAAGGCTAACCCTGCCCAGATGAGTCTTCCTTGTTTTTGTGGAAATATCTGGAGAGTCCATCTGCATTGGAGTGGTTACTCCCAGGTCTATGTTCCACTGTAAAGTCCATACCCTGTATGGAAATGGACCACCTCAACAATTGTGGGTTTTCTCCTTTCATTTGCTTAAGCCATAAGAGGTGATTGTGGTCTGTATGAACAATGAAGTGAGTCCCAAAGATGTATGGTCTCAACTTCTTCAAGGGCCTTACCACAGCAAAGGCCTCCCTCTCTATGACTGACCAAACCTTTTCTCTTGGGGTCACGATCTGCTGATAAAATCTGCTGATTTATCCTGGCCCTCAGTATTAAGCTGTGAAAGAACTGCCCCCAACCCTACCTCTGAAGCATCAGTCTGAACTATGAACTTCTTAGAGTAGTTTGGGCTTTTAAAACAGGTGCCCAGTATGTGGCCTGTTTAACTATCTCAAAAGCTTTTTTGACAGCTGGCTGTCCATAATACTTTATTGGGCATTTGCTAAGAGGGGCAAAAATGGAGCTATAGTTCTTAAATAACCTCCTGTAATAACCAGCGAGACCTAGAAAGGCTCTGACCTGGGTTTGTCTGGTAGGGGGAGTCCAATCCAAAATGGTTTGAATCTTCCCCTGTAGTGGCTGAATCTGTTCCACACCTACTAGGTGTCCCAGATAAACCACTTTCCCCTGCCCTCTCTGGCACTTTGAAGCCTTGATAGTAAGGCCTGCTTTTTGCAGAGCCTCCAAAACTTTCCCTAGGTGGACCAGGTGGTCATCCCAGGTGGAGCTAAAGACAGCTATTTAATCTAGATATCCAGCACTGAAGGCTTCCAGACCTTGGAGGACTGTATTCACCAACCTCTGAAAAGTGGCAGCTGCATTCTTCAGACCAAAGGGCATTACTGTGAAATGGTAGTACCCTCCAATGGCTCAAAATGCGATTTTAGGTTTAACATCTTCTGACAACTTAATCTGCCAATAGCCTGCAGTAAGGTCAAAAGTGCTGAGATACTTGGCAGATGCCAGTGTATCTATGAGCTCATCTCCCCTGGGGATTTGATGAGCATCAGTCTTGGTTACTGTATTGAGCCCCCTATAGTCAACACAAAACCTCATCTCTATTTACCCATTCTGAGAGTGTGGTTTTGGGACCAGCAGCACTGGACCAGCCCAGGGGCTATCTGAGTGCTCAATCACTCCTAGGTCGAGCATCTTCTGCACCTTTGCTTTGATGCAATCCCTTACATGGTCAGGCTGCCTGTAGACTTTTCTCTTCATGGGTAGGATGTCCCCTGTGTCAATGGTGTGTTCACACCTTGCGGTTTGACCAGGTGTATGTGAAAACAGTTCAGAGAACTGTCCTAGGAAATTTCTGCAGGCTTCTTTTTGAGATTTAGAGAGGCAATCTGCTAAGTCTGCCCCCTCCATTCAGCCATCAGCTGAAGAGTTTGAAAAGAGATCAGGGAGAAGGGCACTCTCTTCTTCCTGTCCCTCTTCAGTGGCCATGAGCAGGGTTAAATCAGACCTGTCATAGTAGGGCTTTAGGCGGTTCACATGAAGTACCCTCAGGGGACTTCTTGGAGTGCCAAGCTCTACTAAATAAGTGACCTCACCCTTTTTTCCACTATGGTATGTGGTCTACTCCATTTGTCTTGGAGTTCACTGGGAGCCACAGACTCCAGAACCCAACACTTTCTGTCCTGTTTGGTACACAGTTAGGATAGCTTCTGGTCATGCTATTGCTTTTGCAATTCTTAGCTGGCCTAAAGGTTTTTACTGACCTTTTTCATGTATTCAGCCATACTTGATCTAAGGCTAAGTACATAATCCACTATGTCTTGTTTAGGGGGCTTAACAGGTTGCTCCCATCCCTCCTTCACAAGAGCAAGTGGACCCCTAACAGGGTGACCAAAAAGAAGTTCAAAGGGACTGTAGCCCACTCTCTTCTGGGGTATCTCCCTGTAGGCAAAGAGAAGGCATGGCAATAAGGCATCCCATCTCCTCCTGAGTTTTCCAGAGAGTCCCATAATCATGCCTTTGGGTGATTTGTTAAAGCACTCAACCAACCCATTTGTTTGGGGATGGTAAGTGGTGGTGAATTTCTAAGTTCCACCACACTCTTTCCACATAGCTTTTAAGTATGCAGACATAAAGTTGCTATCTCTGCCTGATACCACCTCTTTTGGAAAACCCACCCTGGAAAAGATTGTCAGGAGGGCTTTAGCCACTGTAGGAGCTGTAGTGGTTCTAAGAGGTATGGCATCTGGATACCTGGTGGTATGGCCCACCACCATCAGAATGAATCTGTTTCCAGAAGCTGAGGAAGGGTCTAGGGGCCAACAATGTCAACCCCTACCCTTTCTGAGGGTATGCCAACCACTGGGAGTAGAATTAAGGCGGCCTTTGGGGTGTCACCTGTCTTGTCAATGGCTTGACAGGTGACACAGGAGCAACAAAACCCCTTTGAGTCTTCAGACATATGGGGCCAGTTAAAGTGAGGGACCAATCTGTGCCAGGTTTTGCTTTGCCCCAGGTGACCAGCTAGGGGAATGTCATGTGCCAAGGTTAACAAAAACCCTCTGTATTGCAGAGGTATTACTAATCTCCTGGTGGCACCAGGTTTGGGTTCCCTAGGTTCTGAATATAGGAGGTTGTCCTCCCAGTACACCTTGTGGGTTTCACTGATATCCCCTGACTCCTGTTTGACAGCTTACTGTGTCAAACCCTCAAGTGTGGGACAAGTGTTTTGAGCCACACTTAACTCCTCCCTGCAGCCCACCCGCACCTAAGAGCTCAGCTGTGTCACCTTGGAGTTCTTCAGGTGTAGGTTCTGTCCAAGGAGTAGATTCCTCCTCCTCAAAGGGGAAATCTTCAGTGGAGGGAGGGATAGGGGATACTTTCTTACCCCTTCCACCCCTGCTTTTGGGAAGCTCTTGGTCCATACTTTCAGGATCCAAGTTTCACTGATCTCTTTGCTTTTTGGCCCGAGCCCTGGTCAAAGCAATGATATGCCCAGGAATGCCCAGCATTGCTGCATGGGCTTCCAACTCTACTTCAGCCCAAGTTGAAGTCTCCAAGTCATCCCTAGTAGATACTCCACAGGCAGGTCTGTGGAAACTACAACTTTATTAGGACCAGTAACCCCCCCCCCAGCTGAGATCAACAACTGCCATGGGGGGGCTCACAGTATTGTTGTGGGTGTCAATCACTTGGTACTGGTGACAAAGTGGGTGTTGCTCAGGGGACACCAGTTTTTCACTCACCATGGTGACACTGGCACCTCTGTCCTTGTAGGCCTCAGCCTGAACACCATTGATTAGACACAAGAATCCGCCACCTTTTCCGGGGCGGTACCAACGCCATCAAAAGCCTGGCGGAAACAGAGCACAAAAGTCACAGGACTCACCATTGGAGACACTGGGAAGAACTACGCCGCCATGCAAGTCTTCCTGATGATCTTCTACATTATGCTCCACCTGGAACACCAACATCGGCGAAGACGATGATGGTGAGTACAGCCGCCTAGCCCACAAGGGAGGGTGGGAGGAAAAAGAGAGTGACACATACTCACAACATGCCCTGTGCTTTCTCCTGGGGAGTGCAAGGCCACAGTCTCTGGAGTGGGTGACTTCCCCACTGGTTCTGGAGGGGGCAACATGCACTGTGCTTTGTCCTGGGGAGTGCAAGGCCACAGGTTCTCGAGTGAGTGTCTTCCCCACTGGTTCTGGAGGGGGCAGGCCGTACAGTAGCCCCTGGAGGCTGGACTACATGGCAACCGCCAGCAGTGATGGCTGCATGGTAGTGGTGTTTGAGGGAGGCTCCTGGTCAGCCCCTGCCCTCTCTGTATGCTGCACTGTGGTGGTGGTTGGGGGAGGCTCCTGGTCAGCCCCTGCACTCTCTGTAGGCTGCACAACCACGGCTGGCGGTGAGGGCCTTGTGACAGCTGATGGTGGTGGCGGTGTTTGGCTGACAGCTTCCGCTGGCGTAGATTGCCTCCTCTCCTCCTGGTCATGGGTTGGGGTTCCTTTAACCTTCCTGGCAGGGGTGGATGGGCTCTTCCCCCCTCTGCCTGGTGGTGCAGGCTCCTTCCGCTTCTTCACAGCTGGTGCAGGCTCCTTCCCCTTCTTTCCAGCTGGTGCAGGCTACTTCCCCTACTCGCAGCTTGTGCAGGCTCCTTCCCCTTCTTCGCAGCTGGTGCCAGACTCTTCTCTTTCATCATAGGTTGTGCTGCCTCCTTCCCCTTCAGTACTGTTGGTCTACCACTGACCCGTGGACTATTTGGCTGAGGTGCTGGGCTGGGTCCTTGCTACCCTGCCAATACATGCAGGATGGGGGGAGGGGTAGGGAAGAGGTCAAGTTGGGCAAGGAAAAGCTTTTTAGGTACATTGGGGTGGGAAGAGGGAGGAGTAATTGGAGTGGAGGATGAGGGAGTGGTCGTCGGAGGTGTGTGTCTGCTGGATTTGGGTGCAGATGCATGGGCTGTATGCTGTTGTGAGGCGGATGGCTATTGGGTGTCTGAGTGCTTGCATTTGTGTCCTTTAGGAGGGGAGGGACAGACACGGTGAGAGAGGACACAGGGGACGTGTACATGGATGTTGTAGAGGTGTCTGCCAGTGAGGTGTTTGTTCTGCTTGGTGTGATGATGATGGTGGTAGTGGATATTGATGTAGTGCATGCAGGTGTGAGTGTGGACATAACTGGGTGGGAGGTGGAGGAGAAGGAGGAGGGGGAGACAGTGGAGACAGGGAATGTTGTTGTGTCTGCAAATGAATGGTGTTTGTGTGAGCGCCTGTGGGACGAAGTGTGGTGCTTGTGTTTGCCTGTGCCACTCTTGGGTGTTATCTTATGAGCATGCATGTCTGTCTGTGTGCTTGGAATGGGTTGGGGTTGAGGAGAATGGGTCTGGGAAGTGGAAGTTGGAGGGGGACCGCTGAAACAGGGACAATGGCTGGCATCAGAGAGGAGGCCAGAGCGTGAATCGATCTCTGTTGGGCCGCCAGTCAACTGTGAATGCCCTCCAGGAATGCATTGCATTGCTGCATCTGGGATGCCAGCCCCTTTATGGCGTTCACTATGGTTGATTGCCCTACAGAGATGGATCTCAGGAGCTCAATAGCCTCCTCACTCAGGGCAGCAGGGCAGACTGGGGCAAGGCCTGAGGTGCCTGGGGCGAAGGAGATGCCCACCCTCCTGGGTGAGCGGGCATGGGCAATTCGCTGAGGGGCTACTGGGAGGGCGGTGCTGGTACGGAGGGTGGTGGTTGTACCTGCAGCTGGGGTGGTCACAGAGGTGTCCGCCACCACCAGGGAGCTCCCATCGGAGGAGGTATCAGTGTCTGTGTTGTCCCCTCCCGTCTCCGTCGTGGTGCTCCCCTCACCCTTCGTCTCATTGGTACCCTCAGCATTGGTGGACTATGCCTCCAGGGTCCTGTGGGATGCAGCTCCCTCTGTCGCCGGTGCCTCTGTTCCTCCACCAGATGATGCTAATGCAAAAAAGGACAGGATGACAAAACAAGAAAGGGGGTAAGAGAGACAAAGGATACACAGGGTCAGTGACTGCACCAACACCACTGTTGCTGTATATAGCACCCTCACACACAGGGAACAGGCCTACGCACTATGCCTGGCACTACCAGTGAAATGGCTAGTCACCAAGGAATAAGGAGGGGCACACACCGCCAACTGCAGCACACCTGGAACCCACGCAGCCCTGACCAGAAGTGAATACGAACAAGCTAGGTAAGCACTATTTTACATTCAAACCCTTAGCCACCAGAGGACCTGCGCTGCTATGTCTGCCCTGGCCTAGGGGCACCCATGGACACACAACCACCACCCGAATACCACCCCACAAGCTGTAGGTTGTCAAGATAGAAACTGTACTCATTCCCTTGTGGCAGTTGTGATTCCCTCAAGCGTCCATCCAGCTCTAGTTAGGCCACCACTAGTATGCGGGCCAAAAGGGGGGGTCAGCATCCGATGGGCACCCCTTCCTCATTGGGAGAACATCCCCAGCTGGGCCTCCGCGGTCTTCCGTGCCCAGCGTCCCAGGTCCTCCCACCGTTTCAGACAGTGGGTGCTCCGCCTGCCATAGACTCCCAGGGTCCGCACCTCCTTGGCGATGGCATGCCATATTCCCTTCATTTGATGGCCGCTGACTTGCAGAGGCAATACAGACAGGTGAACACCATTAGACAAACAGTCCAGCCTGTCACACAAATTGCCACCATACCCCGTTTGCATCACCATTGTCACACACATAGCCCAGCCCACAACATGTACACCGCCAAGAGCACATCCACCCCGCCAAGAGGACATCCACCCACCATCCTTACACGATGCCTTCACACACATTGCCATGCATTCATGCCACATGCATCATGCCCACAGTGTACTCACCTGTTGGTCTGGAGGCCCGTACAGCAGTCCGTACTGGGGTAGGACCCCATCTACCAGTTGCTCCAACTCCTCTGAAGTGAAGGCTGGGGCCCTTTCCCCAGTCAAACGGGCCATGGTAGGTTCCAGACACAGGTCACAGCAGCACGTGCAGTGTAGGTCCTCTTCTATGGAAAGTTACGAAACAGGTGAGGAATCAGATAGAAAATAGCCATCACGTTCGCGGCGGTGCATACCGTCACCGTCTCCATAGATCCCCATTGCCCACTGTACCCCATAGGGTCCAATATTAATCAATGATGAATTGCACTGCGATTCACGACCGCCACATCGCACAATGTCGGAGGCATTACCTCACTTCCATCTGTCCCTCCACACAGGACAGGCGGTCACCATTTCAGGGGGGGTGAACAGGCCTATTGATTATTCCTGCATCACAGGATCTATAGGCACATACTTCATGAATTACACTGTCCCATAACATGTTTGCACATTGTGGACTGCTGTTGTGGCTCCATTGTTCAGTTTGTGAAAGCCTGCTCACTCTTGTATCCCTTGGATACCTACCGCTGCGGATGAATAGAAGAAAGAGACATACCCCCATGTACAGACCCCTTGTGGATCTAGCTACACTGGAGGACAGGCACATTATCCTCACCTGTAGACTGGAAAGGGCCACAATTACAGAGCTGTGTTCCCAATTGGAGCCTGGCCAGATATCTGCTATCCGTCATTCGACTGAGATCCCCCCTCTTGTGCAAGTACTATCAGTGCTCCATTTCTTGGCAACTGGTTCTTTCCAAGTGACAGTGGGCTTGGCAGTAGGAATGTCACAGCTGATGTTCTCAATTGTGCTAACAAGAGTCTTGTCTGCCCTGATAAAACATGCATGCAGCTACATTGCTTTTGAGGATTTGTCCACTGTGAAAGCTGGGTTTTATTGAATTGGACATATCCCCAATATAATTGGGGCAATTGACGGAACACATATTGCATTTTTACCCCCCGCCAGAATGAACAGATGTTCAGGAATCGTAAGAGTTTCCACTCCATGATTGTGCAGGTGGTGTGCTTGGTGGACCAGTACATCTCCCACGTCAATGCTATATATCCTGGGTCGGTGCATGATGCCTTTGTCCTGAGGAATAGCAGCATCCCCAATGTGATGGTGCAACTACAGAGGAACGGGGTGTTGCTAATAAGTGAGCAATGGTTCCCACCCAGTATATGTTGGTGTATGCCTATGGTGTTGGCCATATAGGATAGTGTGTGGCTAAATGTTTTCCCTCAATATTTGCAGGTGACTCTGGTTACCCGAACCTATCATGGCTGCTGACCCCTGTGAGGAATGCCAGGACAATGGCAGAAGAATGTTATAATGAGGCACATGGGTGTCCCAGAAGGATCATTGAAAGGACCTTTGGCCTACTGAAGGCCAGGTTTAGGTGCCTCCATCTGACAGGTAGATCCCTGTGCTACTCACCCAAGAAGGTCTGCCAGATAGTAGTGGCATGCTGCATGTTGCACAACCTGCACAACCTGGCCCTCAGACGACATGTACCTTTTCTGCAGGAGGAGACCGAAGATGCCCCTTTGGCAGCAGTGGCCCCTGAGGACAGTGAGGATCAGGAGGTAGAGGATGAGGATGTTGACAGCAGAACATCAGTGATACATCAGTACTTCCAATGACACACAGGTGAGATGGTGCAACTTCACATTTCTATGAGTATTGGTGTTTTCTGTGTGGCACTGGAATGCTGGCATTACACACTTCTTTGCCCTACTTATTGTTATGTTCATTTTGCAGATGTTGGTGATATGGCAACATTCTCCTGGTGTGATCACAACTGCCAGCTACAGGTCAATAATTCTATGCTCATACTACATACAGTTCATTTGCAATGGTTGTAGCTGTTTCAATCCATACAAATTTGCAATTCATTAAATAATAGTAGTCAAATTTTATCCAAGGGTTTTTATTGTTGTGCTAATATATTGAGGGGAAAGTGCAATGTAATGGGGTGATGATGGAGGAAATTCCAGAGTATTGTTCCAGTCTGTTTGAGGCACAGGTGCATTGACAATGGGGACATAGGAAGGGGAGCAATGGCAGTTCAAGGTGGACAAGGTGATAGTGTGGGACACAAGGGTACAATCTGGAGACTTTCATTTCCTGACGGTGGTCTTGGCAAGTGTCTATGACTTCTGTCTGGTTCACAGGAAATGTTTGTGAGGTGGTTCACCTTCTGCAGTGGGAGGGGTGTTGGTGGGCTATAGGTCCTGTGGCGGGGCCTCCTGGCCACTAGCGGAAGTGGAGGGCTGTTCAGATGACTGGCTAGTGGTAGGGGCCCGCTGGTGTGCTGTTGCTTCCCTCATGATGTTGGCCATGTCTGCCTGCACCCCTGCTTTGGAGATCAGTGTGTTGTTGATGGTCTGCAAGTCCTTCCTGATCCCCTGGTACTGTCCCTCCTACAGCCGCATGTTCTCCTGCACATTGTCCAGGATCTGGCCCATAGTGTCCTGGGAATGTTGATATGCTCCCAGGATCTCTGCAATTGCCTCCTGGAGAGTCGGTTCCCTGGGCCTGTCCTCCCCCTGGTGCACAGCAGTCCTCCCAGTGTCTCTGGTGGCCTGTGCCTCTGTCCCCTGAACCATGGGCCAACTGCCACTGACCTCAGGTCCCTGATTGTCATGGGTATGAGGTGTGGCCTGGGGTCCCTGTAGAGGTGGGCACATTGCTGATAGACGTGTGCTGGGGACAGAGGTATGGGTATGCTGGGTGGGTGCTATGGTGGTGTTTCCTGATGGGGGAGGCTCTGTTGTTGTGTGTGACTGGGCCTGGGTAACCAGCTGTCCAGAGGTCCCTGATGGGAAAGGTTGGTCATCCAGATCCTGAAGATCAGAGTTGCTGTCATCACTGTGGGCCTCTTCAGTTGGGGGACTGGATATTGCTGGCACCTCCTCTCCGCTGACATTGGATGGGGTACCTGTGGGGATGTAAATGATGTGTTATGGTTTCTGTGTCTGACATATTGTGCATCCGTGGCTTGGCCTCTTTGGTTGTATTTGCCCTGGCAGCTTTCACTTGTGTATGTTGGTGTATGGTGGGATTGTTAGTTCTCTATGGTGTGCATGCTTTAGTGATCGGTGTCCATGCAGGGCTGTGAGTGGTGTCCATGCATTGTTAGAGCATGCAGGGCTTGGCATTGGGAGGAGTAAGATGTGATGTTGGGGTGTGTGGGATGTAGTGGAGTTATGGGATTGAGGGTGGGGGTATGTGATGGCATGCAGGTAGGGGGTAGTAGTAGTAGAGAGTTTACTTACCAGAGTGCAGTCCTCCTACTCCGGCCAGGCCCTCAGGATGCAGGGTTGCCAAGATTTGCTCCTCCCATGCTGTTAGTTGTGGGGGAGGAAGGGGGGGTCCACCTCCAGTAGTCTGTACAGCGATGGAACATACCTTCCCCCATCAGTCGTTCCACCTCTTTCTGATGTCATCCCTAGTTCTTGGGTGCTGTCCCTCTGTGTTGACCCTGTCCACCATTCTCCGCCATAGCTCCATCTTCCTAGCTGTCGATATCTGCTGCACCAGTGCTCCAAATAACTGTGGCTCTACCCTGATGATTTCCTCCACCATGACCTGTAGCTCCTCCTCTGTGAAGCAGGGGTGTCTTTGTGGTACCATGGGCATTGTGTGAGGTGTGTAGGTGACGGTGTGTTGGGTAATGTGTTGGGGGGTGTAATGTGGGGTGCTTGAGTGGTGTATGGGTGTGAGTAGTGTGTGGCCCTGGTTGTGTCTGTGGTCTTGATGTCTCTCTGTTGGCAGTGGTTTGTATTTATGAAGGGATGTGGGAAATGTGTGTGTGTGTTTTATAGTGGTGTGGGTGAGGGGTATGGTTTGTGTATGGGTGTCAAGTGTGTGTTGTTTGAATTGTCCAGTGTGGTGTTGTTTTGTTTGTGTGTGCCCATTTTGAGCGCAGCGGTATGTATCGCCAATAGTTTACCGCCGTTGAATGTCCTCCATGGTGATTTGTGGATCATAATGTGATGGGCATTTTTCTGTTGCCGTAACGGTGTGGGTTTTGATACCGCCACTTCATCACTGATCTTTGGTGTGGCGGATATGTATATGTGGCTGAATACTAAGAGATTGGTGTATGTGTGTCATAATATGGTGAACGGATATCAGCCACGGCGACGGTAAGTTGGCAGCAGTCAGTGTGGTGGTAAGTGGGATTTAATACCTGTTAGACTTTGCATCCTTGGCGTGGTCTCCCTTAACTTTTTGCCTCTGTTTCCCAGGTTGTTGATGTATGCAAGACTTTGCTGTTTTTGCTACTCTGCTACCCAGTCCTAAAGTGCAAGTGCTCCTATACAAAATGTGTATGTAATTGGTTCATCCATGATTAGCATATTTGATTTACTGGTAAGTCCCTAGTACAGTGCACTAGAGACGCCCAGGGCCTGTAAATCAAATGCTACTACTGGGCCTGCAGCACTGGTTGTGTCACCCACATTAGTAGCTCTGTAAACATGGCTCACACCTGCCACTGCAGTGTCTGTGTGTACAGTTGTGTGCAGTTTTATACTGCCAATTCGACTTGGCAAGTGTACCCACTTGCCAGGCCTAAACCTTCCCTTTTTTTACATGTCAGACACCCCTAAGGTAGGCCCTAGGTACACCATGGGCAGGGTGTAGTGTATGTTTAAGGTGGGACATATTCTAATGTATTTTATATGTCCTAACAGTGAAATACTGCTAAATTTGGTTTTCACTGTTGCAAGGCCTATCCCTCTCATAGGTTAACATGGGGGCTACCTTTAAATATGATTAAAGTGTAGTTGTCAGAGTCACCAGATCCTCAGGGTCTGTGCACATTCCCAACACTTCCACCACAAGACAGCTCCAATACTCTGATTAGAATTATCACAGAGTCTAAGAGGGTGCAAGTGGGGAAAAGGGGATTAGGAAGGGAACGCCTGGGAAGGAGACCTGTAGGAAGCAGAAAAGGTTAAAACACACAATATCGAAACTATACCACATTAATCAGTGCTAGATTATAACTCTAAGCATTGTTGTTCTGAAATGACTAGGCTTCAAGATTACTAGATTACTGGATACCTGAAAAGGAATCAAGGAAGATTAAATACAATGTTCAGATTCAAACATTATCTTTTGCATGAGGACCGGGAAAAAACATTTGCATAATTTCTAGAACATCATATGAATCGGTTTTGAGGAACTTATTATATACACACTACATCACATCTAGAACTCTAGCATTTTGTTTTCTCAAAATTGTAGGAAACATGAATTGTGCACATTGTATACTTTCACAAAGGTTGTAAATACCATAGAATGATTGTGCACCCTGAATAACATAAGTTAGACTCGAGAAATAAATCATGCGTCTTGCTGACTAGAAAGCCACCTCGTAAATGCCTTGAGGAGGGAGCTCATTATGAACGCCGTGATATTAAAACACGAGGAAAGAATTGCGCTTCTTGCCGATTCAAAGATCACCATGAAAATGCCAGAAAAAGTTAGTGCACAATGAATAACATGATTTACATACGAGAAATGAATTGCGCGTTTTGCCGATTTGAATGCCACCATGTAAATGCCAAGAAATGGTAGCGCACAATGAATAACATGAATTACACACGAGAAATGAATCGCACGTTTTGTCGATTCGAATGCCACCATGTAAATACCAAGAAATTGTAGCATGCAATGAACAGCAAGGGTTAAATCACTATAAAACGAATTGTGCGTTTTGCCGATTCGTAGGCCACCATGTAAATGCCAAGAAATGGTAGCGCACAATGAATAACATGAATTAAACACGATGAAAGAATCGCGCGTCTTGCCGATTCGAGGGCCACCATGTAAATGCCAAGAAAAGGTAGCATGCAATGAATACCAAGGGTTAAATCACTAGGAAACGAATCGCGCGTCTTGCCGATTCGTAGGCCAGCATGTAAATGCCAAGAAATGGTAGCGCACAATGAATAACATGAATTTAACACGATGAAAGAATCGCGCGTCCTGCCGATTCGAGGGCTACCATGTACATGCCAAGAAATGGTAGCGTGCAATGAATAACATGAATTAAACACGATGAAAGAATCGCGCGTCTTGACGATTCGAGGGCTACCATGTAAATGCCAAGAAATGGTAGCGTGCAATGAATAACATGAATTAAACACGATGAAAGAATCACGTGTCTTGCCGATTCGAATATCAGCATGCAAATGCCACAAAAAAGTTGAAGCGCACATTCACACGCACAAGAGTAATTTGTTTATCATGCAAGAGTTAAGCCCAAGAATTCGAGAGTTCTCGATAACGGGGTCGGGGTCCAGCCCAACCTCCATCTTACCGCCCTGGTGAAGGATCACCAATGTAGAATGAAGGGCAGAGGCCTGGAAGATCAAGATAGGCCACCGGAACAGGAGCTCAGGAAGTTGCTGCTGATCTGCACCGGGACCTCTGAATAGTGAGCACGTGGAGCTGGGCTGGCTCCCTTTTATAGAGTCGTAGCCCAGCCCACCAACCATACAAAGGCATGCTGCAGGCACGCTTCTAGAAGGCCCTGGAAAGGGGGCCACACCCTGACACAGTCTGAATGCCTGCAACAATACATTACATGTAAACAGTATTTATATGCATGCTGAACATAAGTCTTTAGGATGAAACTCTGCAATGCAAAAAGTTAAACAACATTACATCAGCACAATGCATAAATTATGTTAGCTTGAAATTATTAGGTTTTTGCATTCTGGTCGCCCGTAGAGCACGTACTGCCCTGATGTTGACAGTAGTTCCCTTTGGGAGCGGATAGACATGTGGAGTTTGGGGTCTCTGAGCTCACAATTTAAAAATACATCTTTTAGTAAAGATGTTTTTAAGATTGCGTGCTTGAAAATGCCACTTTCAGAAAGTGAGCATTTTCTTGCTTAAACCATTCTGTGACTCTGCATGTTTGTGGATTCCCTGTCTGGGTCAGTTTGATAGTGTAGAAGGTTGGGCCTGGCTTATAGTGGGTACCTGATGGTATCACTTATTAGTAGATTAGTAGTGTTCTAGCAGCTTAGGCTGATAGAGGTAGCTATAGCAGAGCAGCTTAGGCTGAACTAGGAGACATGCAAAGTTCCTACCATACCACTTATATCATATAGCAATATATCATAAGAAACACAATACTCACAGCTACTAAAAATAAAGGTACTTTATTTTAGTGACTGTAGGAAAGTGCCATCTTGCCTGGCATATTACCCCCATTTTCACAGTGTGTATGTTTGTTTTTGCCCTTGTGTCACTGGGATCCTGATAGGCAGGACCCCAGTGTTCATAATGTATGCCCTGTATGTGTTCCCTGTGTGGTGCCTAACTGTATCACTGAGGCTCTGCTAACCAGAACCTCAGTGTTTATGCTCTCTCTGCTTTCTAAAATTGTCACTGCAGGCTAGTGACTAATTTTACCAATTCACATTGGCACACTGGTACACCCATATAATTCCCCTGTATATGGTACTTAGGTACCCAGGGTATTGGGGTTCCAGGAGATCCTTATGGGCTGCAGCATTTCTTTTGCCACCCATAGGGAGCTCAGGCAATTCTTACACAGGCGTGCCACTGCAGCCTGTGTGAAATAACGTCCACGTTATTTCACAGCCATTATTACTGCACTTATGTAACTTATAAGTCACCTATATGTCTTACCTTCACTTAGTGAAGGTTAGGTGCAAAGTTACTTAGTGTGAGGGCACCCTGGAACTAGCCAAGGTGCGCCCACATCATTCAGGGCAAATTCCCCGAACTTTGTGAGAGCATAGAGCCCGGGTACTGCCAAGCTAGCTCTCTGGGGTTTTCCGGGCAGCTACAGCTGCTACCAACCCTCAGACAGGTTTCTGCCCTCCTAAGGCCTGGGCAGCCCAGTCCCAGGAAGGCAGAACAAAGGATTTCCTCTGAGAGAGGGTGTTACACCCTCTCCCTTTGGAAATAGGTGTGAAGGGCTGGGGAGGAGTAGCCTCCCCAGCCTCTGGAAATGCTTTGAAGGGCACAGATGGTGCCCTCCTTGCATAAGCCAGTCTACACCGGTTCAGGGATCCCCCCAGCCCTGCTCTGGCGCGAAACTGGAAAAAGGAAAGGGGAGTGACCACTCCCCTGACCTGAATCTCCCCAGGGAAGGTGCCCAGAGCTCCTCCAGTGTTTCCCAGACCTCTGTCATCTTGGAGGGCACAATGGACAGCTCTGAGTGGCCAGTGCCAGCAGGTGACGTCAGAGACCCCTCCTGATAGGTGCTTATCTCTCTCTGTAGCCAATCCTCCTCAGAGGGCTATTTAGGGTCTCTCGTGTTGGTTTCTCACCAGATAACGAATGCAAGAGCTCACCAGAGTTCCTCTGCACTTCCCTCTTCGACTTCTGCCAAGGATCGACCTCTGACTGCTCCAGGACGCCTGCATAACCGCAAAAAAGTAGCAAGAAGACTACCAGCAACATTGTAGCACCTCATCCTGCCTGACTGTTTCCTGGTGGTGCATGCTCTGAGGGCTGTCTGCCTTCACCCTGCACTGGAAGCCAAGAAGAAAGGTCCCGTGGGTCGACGGAATCTTCCCCCTGCTAACGCAGGCACCAAACATCTGCATCACCGGTCCTCTGGGTCCCCTATCATCTTGACAAGCGTGGTCCCTGGAACACAGGAGCTGTATTCAACTGTCTCTGACAGTCCAGTGGCCCTTTTGTCCAAATTTGGTGGAGGTAAGTCCTTGCCTCCCCATGTCAGACAGTAATCCTGTGTACTGCGTGAACTGCAGCTGCTAGGGCTTCTGTGCACTTTTGCAAGACTTCCTTTGTGCACAGCCTAGCCCAGGTCCCCAGCGCTCTGTCCAGCATTGCCCAACTCACTGAGTTGTACTCCGACTTCATGGGACCCTGTTTTGTTGTGCTGAGATGACTGTCATGATAATATCTTCTGAACACCTGTTCAGGTGCTTCTGCGGGTGCTGCCTGCTTCTGCATGGGCTCTCTTTGTTGCTACACACCCCCTCTGTCTCCTCCTCCAAGGGGCGACCTCCTGGTCCTTCCTGGGCCCTGGCAGCACCCAAAAGCCTCAACTGTGACTCTTGCAGCTAGCAAGGCTTGTTTGCAGTCTTTCTGCGTGGAAACAACTCTGCATCCTCCAGCACACCGTGGGACATCTTCTGACCACAGGAGAAGTTCCTGGCACCTTCCGTTGTTGCAGAATCTTTAGCTTCTTCCACCCTGAGGCAGCCCTTTCGCACCTTCATCCGGGGTTTAGTGGGCTCCTGCCCCCCCGGACACTTGCGTGACTCTTGGACTTGGTCCGCTTCCTTTTCAGGTCCAGGAATCTGTCTTCAGTGCTTTGCAGTCAGTTGTTGTCTTTGCAGAATCCCCTATCTCGACTTTACTGTCTTTCTGGGGTAGTAGGGTAACTTTACTCCTACTTTTCAGGGTCTTGGGGTGGCGTATCTTGGACACCCTTAGTGTTTTCTTACACTCCCAGCGACCCTCTACACACTACACTAGGCCTGGGGTCCATTCGTGGTTCGCATTCGACTTTTGGAGTATATGGTTTATTTTGCCCCTAGGCCTATTGTCTCCTATTGCATTCTATTGTGTTCTACAGTTTTTGCACTACTTTTCTAACTGTTTGCTTACCTGATTTCGGTTTGTGTGTATATTTTGTGTATATTACGTACCTCCTAAGGGAGTATATCCTCTGAGATACTTTTGACATATTGTCACTAAAATAAAGTACCTTTATTTTTAGTAACTCTGAGTATTGTGTTTTCTTATGATATAGTGCTAAGTGATATAAGTGGTATAGTAGGAGCTTTGCATGTCTCCTAGTTCAGCCTAAGCTGCTCTGCTATAGCTACGTCTATCAGCCTAAGCTGCTAGAACATCTCTAATCGACTAATAAGGGATAACTGGACCTGGCAGAAGGTGTAAGTACCACTAGGTACCCACTATATGCCAGGCCAGCCTCCTACAGGGAGTTGGAGTCCTAACCCCCCAAGGAGCAACTCAGAGCTCCTAGAACCTTGAGGGCTTTGAACATCTAAAGAACCTTAAAAGTGCTTCTGGAAGAAGATCCAGAAGTTTGGAGAGGTTTTGAGCAACTTTGGAAAAAAGCTCCATAAGTGAACCGAACCATCATCGTGAGTCAAGCCGGCCAACGTCAACCGTGACCCGGCCTGACTTGCAGGTTCCTCCTGCTGAAAAGCTCCAGAGCCCCAGACTTGCAGGATTTCACCAGAGACTTGTGGAAAGGCAATCTGATGACTTTGCATGGAAATCAGCTTGCTGAGGAGGGTCATCCGAAGTTGGGGAAGAAAATCTCCCAAAAAGTTTTTAAGTCCGAAAGTAAAAGTTTGACTGAGGCTTCCCACGCAGTGTATGTGGGGAGGAGATCCATTGAGGTCAGTTTCAACTTTCGACTTAATCCCAGATGAAGATTTCCATCCCAAAAAAGTTTTTAAGTCCGAATGTAGAAACCTGGACTGAGGCCTCCCACACAGCATATCAGAAGAGGGCTCCAGCGAGGTAGGCCTCAACTTGTGACTTTGTCCCGGTTGCGAAAAAATCTTCAAGAAAACGTCTAAGTGTGAAGGTACAACTTTAACTGAGGCCTTCCGCTCAGTGTAGCTGGGCAGGGCTCCATAGCTGTCACCCTCAACTTTTGATTTTGCCCTGATCAAGTGAGACCAGTTGTTCTGAGTGGTGCTTTTGGTTTCTAAGTGATAGAAAACATTTTAGGTCCTCATCATGACATTGGCGGTAAATCCCGCTTACTGCCACAGTGACTGCCACCACCATATTGCTGCGGTGGCGAATATCCGTTTGCCATTTTATGACACACACACCAACCTGACAGAATACTGCCACATACACAAATCCGCCAGACCAGAGGTCAGTCTTAAACTGTTGGTACCAACACCCATACCGTTATGACAACAAAACAACACCCTCTACATCATGACCCACAAATCACGAGGGCGGACATTCAATGGCGGTAAACCATTGGCGGTACACACCGGCGCGCTCACAATGGACACTCAAATACTAAACCACGCAACATTGACAAATACCAAAAACACACACCTGACACTCATACACACACCACACCCATCCACCCACAGCAATATAAAACACACACCCACATCACCCACAAACCTTTCCAAATACAAATTATTGCCACCAGACTGAAACCAAGACCACTGTGACAACTAGACACACACACCACATACACCCATACATCCCTCACGCACTCGACTTCGCCCACCTAACCACAGTACCCAACACCCACACACTTACACACACACACTACACAACACCCATGTCCCCACAAAGCCATCCCGTTTCACAGATGAGGAGTTGCAGGTCATGGTGAAGGAAATAGGGTAGAGCCACAGCTGTTTGGAGCACAAGTGCAGCAAATATCCATTGCCAGGAAGATGGAACAATGGCGAAGAATCGTGGACAGGATGAATTCAGTGAGACAGCATCCAAGAACAAGGGACGGCATCAGGAAGAGGTGGAACGACCTAGGGGGGAAGGTACATTCCATAGCAGTAAGGCATCAGCTCCCCATACAGAGGACTGGCTGTGGTACCCCACCTCCTCCCCCACAGTTCACAGCATGGGAGGAGCAAGTGTTGGCATTACTGCATTCTGAGGGACTCACTGGAGTTGCTGGAGGACTGGACACTGATGAGTCAACATTTATTACTTATCAACCCCCATACCTGCATGCCATCTAACATCCTCACCCTCACTCCGATCATTCCACTCCATCACACACAATGCACCTACATATATGACTAACCCCAATGCCAAGCCCTGCATGCTATAAAAAATGCATCGACAGCCCTCCCAGCCCTGCATGGACACCCGTCACCAAAGCATGCACAGCATAGGGGAACTAACAATCCCACAATACATCAACATACACAAACAAAGGTGTCAGAGCAACATCAACAAGAGAGGGGAAGATAGGGATGTGCAATTTGTCACAGGCATGAAGCATAATACATTACTTACATTCCCGCAGGTGCCCCAGCCAATGTCAGCGGAGAGGAGGTGCCATGACTATCCAGTCCCCCAAAAGAAGATGCCCTCAGTGATGACAGTAACTCTGGACTTCAGGATCTGGATCAACAACCTGGCCCATCAGGGACCACTGGACAGTCGGTCACCCCAGACCACTCACAGTCCACCACAGAGCCTCCCCCATCAGTATCCAACACCACAGCACCAACCCAGCATCCCCACATCTCTGTCCCCAGGACACGTCAATCAGCAGTGTACTCACCTGTACAGGGACCCCAGTCCACACCTCACCCCCAAGACAATCAGGGACCTGAGGTCAGTGGCAGTGGTCACCCTGTTCAGGGGACAGGGGCACATTGGAACAGGGACACTGGGAGGACCGCTATGCACCAGAGGGAGGACAGGCCCAGGGAACTGACTATCCAGGAGGCACTCACAAAGATCCTGGGGGCCTACCAACAATCCCAGGACACAATGGGCCATATAGTTGACAACATGCAGCAGAACAAGTGGATGCAGGAAGGACACCATCAGGCGTCAGGGAAGACTTGCAGGCCCTCAACACCACCATGATCTCCATAGCAGGGATGCTGGCAGACATGGTCAACATCATGAGGGAATCGACAGCACAGCAGCGGGTCCCTACCACTAGCCAGTCTATTGACCAGCCCCCCACTTCCACTGCAGCTAGTGGGCAGGAGGCCCCGGCACAGGACCCACAGGCCACCAGCACCCCTCCCCCTTCAGAAGGTAAATCACCCCTTAAACGTTCCCTGCGACCCAGACAGAAGCCAGAGACACTTGCCAACCAAAACCACCGCCAGGAAATGAGACTCTCATGATTGACCCCCTTGTGTCCCACCCTGTCACGTTGTCCACTTTGAACTGCCTTCGCTCCCCTTCCTATGGCCACTTGGACACTGGACCTGTGCTACCAACAGACTGGAATAATACCCTGGACATTCCTCTACCATCACCCCATTCCATTGCACTTTTCCCTCAATTTTATAGCACTACAATAAACACCCTTGAACACAACGTGAATTATAGTATTTTATGTGTTGAGAATGTTGTAGGAAAGTACCATCTTGCCTGGCATGTTACCCCCATTTTTCACTGTATATATGTTGTTTTAGTTGTATGTGTCACTGGGACCCTGCCAGCCAGGGCCCCAGTGCTCATAAGTGTGCCTGAAAGTGTTACCTGTGTTATGACTAACTGTCTCACTGAGGCTCTGCTATCCAGAACCTCAGTGGTTATGCTCTCTCATTTCTTTCCAAATTGTCACTAACAGGCTAGTGACCAATTTCACCAATTTACATTGGCATACTGGAACACCCTTATAATTCCCTAGTATATGGTACTGAGGTACCCAGGGTATTGGGGTTCCAGGAGATCCCTATGGGCTGCAGAATTTCTTTTGCCACCCATAGGGAGCTCTGACAATTCTTACACAGGCCTGCCACTGCAGCCTGAGTGAAATAATGCACACATTATTTCACAGCCATTTTCACTGCACTTAAGTAACTTATAAGTCACCTATATGTCTTACCTTTACCTGGTAAAGGTTAGGTGCAAAGTTACTTAGTGTGTGGGCACCCTGGCACCAGCAAGGTGCCCCCACATTGTTCAGGGCAAATTCCCCGGACTTTGTGAGTGCGGGGACACCATTACACGCGTGCACTACACATAGGTCACTACCTATGTGTAGCTTCACAATGGTAACTCCGAATATGGCCATGTAACATGTCTATGATCGTGGAATTGCCCCCTCTATGCCATCCTGGCATAGTTGGCACAATCCCATGATCCCACGGGTCTGTAGCACAGACCCTGGTACTGCCAAACTGCCTTTTCAGGGGTTTCACTTCAGCTGCTGCTGCTGCCAACCCCTCAGACAGGTTTCTGCCCTCCTGGGGTCCAGCCAGGCTTGGCCCAGGTTGGCAGAACAAAGGACTTCCTCAGAGAGAGGGTGTTACACCCTCTCCCTTTGGAAAAAGGTGTTAAGGCAGGGGAGGAGTAGCCTCCCCCAGCCTCTGGAAATGCTTTCATGGGCACAGATGGTGCCCATTTCTGCATACGCCGGTCTACACCGGTTCAGGGACCCCTCAGCCCTGCTCTGGCGCGAAACTGGACAAAGGAAAGGGGAGTGACCACTCCCCTGACCTGCACCTCCCCTGGGAGGTGCCCAGAGCTCCTCCAGTGTGCTCCAGACCTCTGCCATCTTGGAAACAGAGGTGCTGCTGGCACACTGGACTGCTCTGAGTGGCCAGGGCCAGCAGGTGACGTCAGAGACTCCTTCTGATAGGCTCCTTCAGGTGTTGCTAGCCTATCCTCTCTCCTAAGTAGCCAAACCCTCTTTTCTGGCTATTTAGGGTCTCTGCTTTGGGGAATTCCTTAGATAACAAATGCAAGAGCTCATCTCTCTCTTCACCTTCTGCCAAGGAATCGACTGCTGACCGCGCTGGAACCTGCAAAACTGCAACAAAGTAGCAAAGACGACTACTGCAACTCTGTAACGCTGATCCTGCCGCCTTCTCGACTGTTTTCCTGGTGGTGCATGCTGTGGGGGTAGTCTGCCTCCTCTCTGCACTAGAAGCTCCGAAGAAATCTACCGTGGGCCGACGGAATCGTCCCCCTGCAACCGCAGGCACCAAAGAACTGCATTACCGGTACCCTGGGTCTCCTCTCAGCACAACGAGCGAGGTCCCTTGATTCCAGTAACTCTGTCCAAGTGACTCCTACAGTCCAGTGACTCTTCAGTCCAAGTTTGGTGGAGGTAAGTGCTTGCCTCCCCACGCCAGACTACATTGCTGGGAACCGCGTCTTTTGCAGCTACTCCAGCCTCTGTGCACTTCCGGCGGAAATCCTTTGTGCACAGCCAAGCCTGGGTCCACGGCACTCTAACCTGCATTGCACGACTTTCTAAGTTGTCCTCCGGCGACGTGGGACTCCTTTGCGCAACTTTGTGTGAGCACCCTTTCACTCTTCTTTGTAGTGCCTGTTCTGGCACTTCTGCGGGAGCTGCCTGCTTCTGAGAGTGCTCCTTGTCTTGCAGGGCACCCCTTCTGTCCCCTGACGCAATTGGCGACATCCTGGTCCCTCCTGGGCCACAGCAGCATCCAAAAACCCTAACCGCACGATTTGCAGCTAGCAAGGCTTGTTGGCAGTCTTTTGGCGGGAAAATACTTCTGCACGACTCTCCACGGCGTCGGACATCCATCCTCCAAAAGGGAAAGTTTCTAGCCCTTGTCGTTCCTGCAGAATCCTCAGCTTCTACTGTACAGTAGCAGCTTCTTTGCACCCACAGCTGGCATTTCCTGGGCATCTGCCCATCTCCGACTTGCTTGTGACTTTTGGACTAGGTCCCCTTGTTCCACAGGTACCCTCGTTTGGAAATCCATCATTGTTGCATTGCTGGTTTGTGTCTTTCCTGCAGAATTCCCCTCACACGACTTCTATGTCCTTTGGGGAACTTTAGTGCACTTTGCACTCACTTTTCAGGGTCTTGGGGTGGGCTATTTTTCTAACCTTGACTGTTTTCTTACAGTCCCAGCGACCCTCTACAAGGTCACATAGGTTTGGGGTCCATTCGTGGTTCGCATTCCACTTTTGGAGTATATGGTTTGTGTTGCCCCTATCCCTATGTGCTCCCATTGCATCCTATTATAACTATACATTGTTTGCACTGTTTTATAAGACTATACTGCATATTTTTGGTATTGTGTACATATATCTTGTGTATATTTGCTATCCTCATACTGAGGGTACTCACTGAGATACTTTGGCATATTGTCAAAAAAATAAAGTACCTTTATTTTTAGTATATCTGTGTATTGTGTTTTCTTATGATATTGTGCAAGTGACACTAGTGGTACTGTAGGAGCTTCACTCGTCTCCTAGTTCAGCCTAAACTGCTCTGCTAAGCTACCATTATCTATCAGCCTAAGCTGCTAGACACCCTATACACTAATAAGGGATACGTGGGCCTGGTGCAAGGTGTAAGTACCCCTTGGTACTCACTACAAGCCAGTCCAGCCTCCTACATTGGTTGTGCAGCGGTGGGATAAGTGCTTTGTAACTACTTACCACTTTTGTCGTTGTACTTTTCATAAGAGAAAAATATACAAAACAAGTTCAGTGTATGTACACCTAACCAAAAAGTTTTGCATTTCCTCTTTTCACTCTTTTCTAAGTGCTGAAAAGTACCTCTAAACTTTCTAAAAGTTCTTAAAAAGTTTAAAAAGTTTTTTTTTTGTCTTTCCAAAAGTTCTGAAAAACTTTTTTCTCACTTTTTCTGTCACTTAAACACTTTCTAAAAATGTCTGGCACAGGCCAAACTGTTGATCTGTCCAAACTTGCTTATGATCACCTTAGCTGGAAAGGAGCAAGGAGTCTCTGCATAGAAAGAGGTTTAAGTGTAGGGAAGAATCCCCCCAGAGAACTGTTGGTTAACATGCTTATAGAACAGGATAAGGCCAGAGGTGCCCCATCTGTTGAAAAAGTAGCTAATGGTTCACAATCTGATCCAGGGACACCCCTAGAAAAAGATTCAGGAAAGAAACTTCCTAGCCTGCCCATTACCAGACAGCCTAGCATAGTTGGCACTGATGTAGAGTCACACCATACTGATAGTGTTTTCTCACATCATAGCAAGAGTATTCCTTCTCATCACAGTAGAAGTGATGTTTCTGTTAACCAAGCTGTTAGGATGCCTTCTCTTAGGGCCAGGTCTCCTTCTGTCCATTCTCACCATACTTCTGTTTCTAGGCATATCCCTCCCACCCACCCTGATGACAGAGTGTTAGAAAGGGAGCTTAATAGATTTAGAGTGGAGGAATCCAGGCTGAAGCTCAAGAAGCAACAGCTGGAGTTAGATAGGCAGTCCTTAGAAATTGACAGAAAATTGGGTTTGAAACCTATGGTGGCAACAGCAGTATTCTCATAGTCATCCTGCAAGAGAGCATGATTCCAGGAATCTGCACAAGATAGTTCCCCCTTACAAGGAGGGCAATTACATTAACAAGTGCTTTGCTGCACTTGAGAGGGCCTGTGTTGTACAGGATGTCCCTCAAAGGCAGTGGGCTGCTATCCTATGGCTATCATTTAGTGGAAAGGGTAGGGATAGGCTCCTTACTGTGAAAGAAAGTGATGCCAATAATTTTACAGTTCTTAAGAATGCACTCCTGGATGGTTATGGCTTAACCACTGAACAGTACAGGATGAAGTTCAGAGAGACCAAAAAGGAGTCTTCACAAGACTGGGTTGATTTTGTTGACCATTCAGTGAAGGCCTTGGAGGGGTGGTTACATGGCAGTAAAGTTACTGATTATGAAAGCCTGTATAACTTGATTCTGAGAGAGCATATTCTTAATAATTGTGTGTCTGATTTGTTGCACCAGTACTTGGTGGACTCTGATCTGACCTCTCCCCAATAATTGGGAAAGAAGGCAGACAAATGGGTCAGAACAAGGGTGAACAGAAAAGTTCATACAGGGGGTGACAAAGATGGCAATAAGAAGAAGGATGGTAAGTCTTCTGAGAAGGGTGGGGACAAATCTAAAAATGAGTCTTCATCAGGCCCACAAAAACACTCTGGTGGGGGTGGTGGGTCCAAATCCTCTTCAAATCAAAACAAAGAAAAGAAACCATGGTGCTATTTATGTAAAATAAAAGGCCATTGGACAACAGATCCCAGTTGTCCAAAGAAAAGCACCGAGCTTCCTACCACTACAACCCCTACTGCTACACCTAGTGTCCCTACTAATAGCAGTGGTGGTAGGAGCAAACCTACTAATAGCCAATCCAAGGGAGTAGCTGGGCTCACTATTGGTAACTTAGTTGGGGTTGGTCTGATTAGGGAGACCACAGAGGCTGTGTTAGTCTCTGAGGGGGCTATTGATTTAGCCACCTTGGTTGCTTGTCCCCTTAACATGGATAAGTACAAGCAACTACCGCTAATAAATGGTGTTGGGGTTCAGGCCTACAGGGACACAGGTGCCAGTGTTACAATGGTAATAGAGAAACTGGTCCACCCTGAACAACACCTACTTGGTCACCAGTACCAAGTAACCGATGCTCATAACAACACCCTTAGCCACCCCATGGCTGTTGTGAATTTCAACTGGGGGGGGGGTTACTGGCCCAAAGAAAGTTGTGGTTGCCTCAGATTTACTTGTAGTCTGTCTATTAGGGAATGATTTAGAGACATCAGCTTGGGCAGAAGTGGTGTTGGAGGCTCATGCAGCAATGCTGGGCATTCCAGGGCATACTTTTGCTTTGACCAGGGCTCAGGCCAAAAAGCAAAAAGGACAGGGTGACTTGGATCCTGGAAGAATGGACCAAGTGCTCCATAAAGCTAGGGCTAGTAGAAGTAAATCACTACCTACTATTCCTCCCTCCACAGTGGATTCTTCTTCTGAGGAAGAAGAATTTCCACCCTGTGCAGAACCTACACCAGAGGAGCTGGAAGCAGACACTGCTGAGCTTTTTGGTGAAGGGGGGCCTGCCAGGGAGGAGCTGAGTGTGGCACAGTAGACCTGTCCCACACTAGAGGGTCTAAGGCAGCAAGCTGTCAAACAAGCAAATGGGGATATCAGTGACTCTCACAGAGTTTACTGGGAGGACAATCTTCTGTACACTGAAGCAAGGGATCCAAAACCTGGAGCTGCCAGGAGATTGGTGATTCCTCAGGAGTACAGAAAGTTCCTCCTAACTCTTGCTCATGACATTCCCTTAGCTGGACATTTGGGGCAAATGAAAACTTGGGACAGGCTTGTTCCCTTGTTTCATTGGCCTAGAATGTCAGAGGACACAAAAGTATTTTGTAAGTCCTGTGAAACCTGTCAAGCCAGTGGCAAGACAGGTGGCACTCCAAAGGCACCCCTTATTCCACTGCCTGTGGTTGGGGTTCCCTTTGAAAGGGTAGGGGTTGACATAGTTGGCCCCCTCGACCCTCCTACTGCTTCAGGCAATAGGTTTATCTTGGTGGTAGTGGACCATGCCACCAGATATCCTGAAGCAATTCCTCTAAGGACCACTACAGCTCCTGCAGTGGCAAAGGCCCTCCTGGGAATCTTTTCCAGGGTGGGCTTCCCAAAAGAGGTGGTATCAGACAGGGGAAGCAATTTCATGTCTGCTTACTTAAAGGCCATGTGGAAGGAGTGTGGTGTGACATACAAGTTCACTACACCCTATCATCCACAAACAAATGGACTGGTGGAGAGATTTAACAAAACTCTCAAAGGCATGATTATGGGACTCCCTGAAAAACTCCGCAGGAGATGGGATATCCTTTTACCATGCCTCCTTTTTGCTTACAGGGAGGTACCCCAGAAAGGAGTGGGCTTCAGCCCCTTTGAACTTCTTTTTGGTCACCCTGTGAGAGGTCCCCTAACCCTTGTTAAGGAGGGTTGGGAACAACCTTTAAAAGCTCCAAAGCAAGACATAGTGGACTATGTACTTGGCCTCAGATCAAGGATGGCTGAGTACATGAAAAAGGCCAGTAAAAACCTTCAGGCCAGCCAAGAGCTCCAAAAGCAATGGCATGACCAGAAGGCTGTTTTGGTTCAGTACCAACCAGGGCAGAAAGTGTGGGTCTTGGAGCCTGTGGCCCTAAGAGCACTCCAAGACAAATGGAGTTGACCCCACACAATTGTTGAGAAAAAGGGTGAAGTCACCTACTTAGTTGACTTAGGCACTGCCAGGAGTCCCCTTAGGGTGCTCCATGTCAATCGCCTGAAACCCTACTATGACAGGGCTGATCTCACCCTGCTCATGGCAACTGATGAGGGACAGGAAGAAGACAGTGATCCTCTTCCTGATCTCCTCTCTTCCACAGAACAAGATGCTCTAGTGGAAGGTGTTGTACTGGCAGACTGTCTTACTGCTGAGCAGAAAGACCACTGCATAAATCTCCTGGGTCAGTTTTCTGAACTCTTCTCTACTGTGCCAGGTACCACTTCTTGGTGTGAGCACACTATAGATACTGGAGACAGCTTGCCTGTCAAAAGTAAGATCTATAGGCAGCCTGACCTATCAGAGACTGCATAAAGCAAGAGTTGCAAAAAATGTTAGAACTGGGAGTGGTTGAGCACTCTGAAAGTCCATGGGCTTCTCCTGTGGTACTTGTACCAAATCCTCATTCCAGAGATGGAAAGAAGGACATGCAGTTTTGTGTAGACTACAGAGGTCTAAACCAAGTAACCAAAACTGATGCTCACCCTATACCCAGGGCAGATGAGCTCATAGATACACTGGCATCTGCCAAGTATCTAAGCACTTTTGATTTGACTGCAGGGTATTGGCAGATCAAATTATCAGAAGATACAAAAGCTAAAACTGCATTTTCAACCATTGGAGGCCATTACCAATTCACAGTAATGCCTTTTGGATTGAAAAATGCACCTGCCACTTTTCAGAGGTTGGTGAACACAGTCCTGCAAGGGCTGGAAGCTTTTAGTGCAGCATATTTGGACGATATAGCTGTCTTTAGCTCCAGCTGGGATGATCACCTGGTCCACCTATGGAAAGTTTTAGAGGCCCTGCAAAAGGCAGGCCTCACTGTCAAGGCTTCAAAGTGCCAGATAGGGCAGGGGAAGGTGGTTTATCTGGGACACCTGGTTGGTAGAGAACAGATTGCACCACTACAGGGGAAAATCCAAACTATTATAGATTGGGTTCTCCCTACTACTCAGACTCAGGTGAGAGCCTTCCTAGGCCTCACTGGGTATTACAGGAGGTTCATAAAGAACTATGGCTCCATTGCAGCCCCTCTTAATGACCTCACTTCAAAGAAAATGCCTAAGAAGGTATTATGGACAGCAAACTGTCAGAAAGCTTTTGAGGAGTTGAAGCAGGCCATGTGCTCTGCACCTGTCCTAAAAAGCCCTTGTTACTCTAAAAAATTCTATGTCCAAACTGATGCATCTGAATTGGGAGTAGGGGCAGTCCTATCGCAACTTAATTCTGAGGGCCAGGATCAACCTGTTGCTTTTATTAGTAGAAGGTTGACCCCTAGAGAAAAGCGTTGGTCGGCCATAGAGAGGGAGGCCTTTGCTGTGGTCTGGGCACTGAAGAAGTTGAGGCCATACCTGTTTGGCACTCACTTCATTGTTCAGACAGACCACAAACCTCTACTTTGGCTAAAACAAATGAAATGTGAAAATCCTAAATTGTTGAGGTGGTCCATATCCCTACAGGGAATGGACTATACAGTGGAACATAGACCTGGGATTACCCACTCCAATGCAGATGGACTCTCCAGATATTTCCACTTAGACAATGAAGACCCATCAGGTAATGACTAGTCTTATTGTCCTTCTTGCCTGGCATGTTACCCCCATTTTTCACTCTATATATATTGGCTTTAGTTGTATGTGTCACTGGGACCCTGCCAGCCAGGGCCCCAGTGCTCATAAGTGTGCCTGAAAGTGTTACCTGTGTTATGACTAACTGTCTCACTGAGGCTCTGCTATCCAGAACCTCAGTGGTTATGCTCTCTCATTTCTTTCCAAATTGTCACTAACAGGCTAGTGACCAATTTCACCAATTTACATTGGCATACTGGAACACCCTTATAATTCCCTAGTATATGGTACTGAGGTACCCAGGGTATTGGGGTTCCAGGAGATCCCTATGGGCTGCAGCATTTCTTTTGCCACCCATAGGGAGCTCTGACAATTCTTACACAGGCCTGCCACTGCAGCCTGAGTGAAATAATGCACACATTATTTCACAGCCGTTTTCACTGCACTTAAGTAACTTATAAGTCACCTATATGTCTAACCTTTACCTGGTAAAGGTTAGGTGCAAAGTTACTTAGTGTGTGGGCACCCTGGCACTAGCCAAGATGCCCCCACATTGTTCAGGGCAAATTCCCCGGACTTTGTGAGTGCGGGGACACCATTACACGCGTGCACTACACATAGGTCACTACCTATGTGTAGCTTCACAATGGTAACTCCGAATATGGCCATGTAACATGTCTATGATCGTGGAATTGCCCCCTCTATGCCATCATGGCATAGTTGGCACAATCCCATGATCCCACGGGTCTGTAGCACAGACCCTGGTACTGCCAAACTGCCTTTTCAGGGGTTTCACTGCAGCTGCTGCTGCTGCCAACCCCTCAGACAGGTTTCTGCCCTCCTAGGGTCCAGCCAGGCTTGGCCCAGGATGGCAGAACAAAGGACTTCCTCAGAGAGAAGGTGTTACACCCTCTCCCTTTGGAAAAAGGTGTTAAGGCAGGGGAGGAGTAGCCTCCCCCAGCCTCTGGAAATGCTTTCATGGGCACAGATGGTGCCCATTTCTGCATAAGCCAGTCTACACCGGTTCAGGGACCCCTCAGCCCTGCTCTGGCGCGAAACTGGACAAGGGAAAGGGGAGTGACCACTCCCCTGACCTGCACCTCCACTGGGAGGTGCCCAGAGTTCCTCCAGTGTGCTCCAGACCTCTGCCATCTTGGAAACAGAGGTGCTGCTGGCACACTGGACTGCTCTGAGTGGCCAGGGCCAGCAGGTGACGTCAGAGACTCCTTCTGATAGGCTCCTTCAGGTGTTGCTAGCCTATCCTCTCTCCTAAGTAGCCAAACCCTCTTTTCTGGCTATTTAGGGTCTCTGCTTTGGGGAATTCCTTAGATAACGAATGCAAGAGCTCATCAGAGTTCCTCTGCATCTCTCTCTTCACCTTCTGCCAAGGAATTAAACTGCTGACTGCGCTGGAAGCCTGCAAAACTGCAACAAAGTAGCAAAGACGACTACTGCAACTCTGTAATGCTGATCCTGCCGCCTTCTTGACTGTTTTCCTTTTGGTGCATGCTGTGGGGGTAGTCTGCCTCCTCTCTGCACTAGAAGCTCTGAAGAAATCTCCCGTGGGGCGACGGAATCGTCCCCCTGCAACCGCAGGCACCAAAGAACTGCATTACCGGTACCCTGGGTCTCCTCTCAGCACGACGAGCGAGGTCCCTTGATTCCAGCAACTCTGTCCAAGTGACTCCCACAATCCAGTGACTCTTCAGTCCAAGTTTGGTGGAGGTAAGTCCTTGCCTCCCCACGCCAGACTGCATTGCTGGAAATCGCGTCTTTTGCAGCTACTCCGGCCTCTGTGCACTTCCGGCGGAAATCCTTTGTGCACAGCCAAGCCTGGGTCCACGACACTCCAACCTGCATTGCACGACTTTCTAAGTTGTCCTCCGGCGGCGTGCGACTCCTTTGTGCAACTTTCAGGTGAGCACCATTTCACTCCTCTTCGTAGTGCCTGTTCCGGCACTTCTGCGGGTGCTTCCTGCTTCTGAGGGGGCTCCTTGTCTTGCTGGGCGCCCCCTCTGTCCCCTGACGCAATTGGCGACATCCTGGTCCCTCCTGGGCCACAGCAGCATCCAAAAACTCTAACCGTACGATTTGCAGCTAGCAAGGCTTGTTGGCGGTCTTTCAGCGGGAAAACACTTCAGCACGACTCTCCACAGCGTGTGACATCCATCCTCCAAAGGGGAAGTTTCTAGCCCTTGTCGTTCCTGCAGAATCCTCAGCTTCTACTGTCCAGTAGCAGCTTCTTTGCACCTACAGCTGGCATTTCCTGGGTATCTGCCCATCTCTGACTTGCTTGTGACTTTTGGACTTGGTCCCCTTGTTCCACAGGTACCCTCGTTTGGAAATCCATTGTTGTAGCATTGCTGGTTTGTGTCTTTCCTGCAGAATTCCCCTATCACGACTTCAATGTCCTTTGGGGAACTTTAGTGCACTTTGCTCTCACTTTTCAGGGTCTGGGGTGGGCTATTTTTCTAACCCTCACTGTTTTCTTACAGTCCCAGCTACCTTGTACAAGGTCACAAAGGTTTGGGGTCCATTCGTGGTTCGCATTCCACTTTTGGAGTATATGGTTTGTGTTGCCCCTATCCCTATGTGCTCCCATTGCATCCTATTGTAACTATACATTGTTTGCACTGTTTTCTAAGACTATACTGCATATTTTTGGTATTGTGTACATATATCTTGTGTATATTTGCTATCCTCATACTGAGGGTACTCACTGAGATACTTTGGCATATTGTCATAAAAATAAAGTACCTTTATTTTTAGTATATCTGTGTATTGTGTTTTCTTATGATATTGTGCAAGTGACACTAGTGGTACTGTAGGAGCTTCACTCGTCTCCTAGTTCAGCCTAAGCTGCTCTGCTAAGCTACCATTATCTATCAGCCTAAGCTGCTAGTCACCCTATACACTAATAAGGGATACCTGGGCCTGGTGCAAGGTGTAAGTACCCCTTGGTACTCACTACAAGCCAGTCCAGCCTCCTACAAATGTGCATTTAGGGGAACAGTCACATCTAGTGCAAATGATCTGAATTCTGTGATAGCATCCAATTAATGACCTGTAACAATCTGCAGTAATCACATCAGGACACTGTTGTCATATCACCAACATCTTTAAAATGACAAGCCATAGGTGACAGTAAGTTGAGATGCAAAGGAAGTGAATGCCATCATGCTACAGTCTCACAGATGAAATCAATAGTCAGAGCAATGATCAGTTCTACTGTCTCACCTGTGTGTCATTGGAAGTATTGATATATAACTGATGTTCTGTTGTCCACATCCTCATCCTCTGCCTCCTCATCCTCACTGTCCTCAGGGTAAACTGCTGCCACAGGGGCATATCCAATCTCCTCCTCCTGCAGAAAAGGCACATGTTGTCTGAGGGCCAAGTTGTGCAACATGCAGCATGCCACTACTATCTGGCAGACCTTCCTGGGTGAGTAGCACTCTCAGAGGAGTTGAAATGACTGGTGGATGGGGTCCTACCCCAGTATGGATTGCTGTATGGGCCTTCAGACCAACAGGTGGGTACACCTTGGGCACGATGCATGTGGGAAGGATGCATGCAGATGTGTGTGCAAGCATCGTGTCATCAGGGGGAATGTCTGGTGGTAGTGTACATGGTTGGCGCCAGGCAATATATGTGCCAATGGAGATGGGAATGGGTTTGGTGGGCCATATGTGTGACATGCTGGATTGTATGTTTAATGGTGTCCTCCCATCTGTATCGCCTCTCCAGGTCAGCGGCCATTAAAAGAAGGGATTGTGGCGTGCCATCACCAAGGACGTGCAGACCCTGGGGGGGTCTACAGTACGCGGAGCACCCACTGTCGGAAAAGGTGAAAGGACCTGAAGACCTCGGAGACCCAGCTGGGGATGGCCTCCCAACGTGCAAGGGGTGTCTGTCGGAACCTGACCACCCTGATGGCCTGCATACTGGCGATGGCCTACCCAGAGCTGGATGGGCACTTGAGGGCATCACGGCAGGCACAAGGGAGTGAATGCAGTGGGCTTTACTACAATAACTGGTAGGTGGCATGGGATCCGGGTGGTGGGTGTGAGTTAGTGGGTGTCCCTTAATGCCAGGTCAGACAGTGCAGCTCAAGGGTAATGGGTGTATAGCAAATCTAGGTAACATAGCAAGGTTGCATTCCATGTCAGACAGGGCTTAGTGGGTCCCAGGAGGGCTGCAGTTGGCGGTGGTTGGCCCTCATCTTGCTGTGGCATCTAGGCAATTGAATGCCAGTGCAATGCCTAGTGCTCAATCATGATCCCTGTGTGTGAATGTACTGTGTATGTCAACTGTGGTGTTGGTGCTGTAATTGACCCAGTGCTCCCTTTCTCTCCCCATCCCCTTTCTCCTTCTGTCATTCTGTCCATGTGTGCATTAGCATCATTGGGAGCAGGAGCTGGGGATCAGCAACGGAGGGAGCTGCATCCCACAGGACCCAGGAGGCAGAGTCCACTGATGCCGAGGGAACCAGTGTGACAGAGGGCGAGGGGAGCACCACGGCAGAGACAGGAGGTGACAACACTGACTCAGATACCTCCTCTGATGGAAGCTCTATGGTGGTGGTGGACACCTCTGTGACCAACCCAGCTGCAGATACAGCCGCCACCCCCCATACCAGCACTGCTCTCCCAGTAGCCCCTCAGGGAGTTGCCCGTGCCCACTCACCCAGCAGGTGGGCATCTCCTTTCCCCCAGGCGCCTCAGGCCCTGCCCCAGTGAGCCATGCTGCCCTGAGTGAGGAGGCTATTGACCTCCTGAGATCCATTTCTGTAGGGCAGTCAACCATTGTGAATGCCAACTAGGGGCTGGCATCCCAGATGCAGCAATGCAATGCATTCCTGGAGGGCATCCACAGTGGATTGGCGGCCCAACAGAGATTGATTCAGGCTCCTCTCTGATGGCAGCCATTGTCCCTGTTCCTACCATTCTCTCTACAACTACTACTTCCCAGTCCCAGTCTCCTCAACCCCAGCCCATCCCATGGACACATACAGATGAGCATGCACACAAGACATCACACAAGAGTGGCACAGTCAAACACAGACACTACACTTCAGTCCACAAGCACTCACGCAAACACCAGACAGATGCACACACAACCACAACCACTGCCTCCGCTGTCTCCCCCTCCTCCTCCACCTCCCTCACAGTCACATCCACACTCACACCTGCATGAACTGCATCAATATCCACCACCAACATCACCACACCAAGCAGCACACACACCTCACTTGCAGACACCTCCATGACATCCATTCACACGTTCCCTGTGGCCTCACCCACCCTGTCAGTCCCCCATCCTAAAGGACACAAACACAGGCACTCAGACACCCAACAGCTATCCACCTCACATCAGCACACTGCCCATGCACCTGCACCCAAGTCCAGCAAACGTACTCCTCCAACAACCACTCCCTCTACCTCCACTCCCATCCCTCCTCCCTCATCCCACCCCACCGTACCTAAGAAGTTTTTCCTTGCCCAACTTGACCTCTTGCCTCACCTCTCCCTCCCCTCTTCCTGCCCGTAAGAGCAGGGTCCCAACGACCCAGCCCAGCACCCCAGACAAACAGTCCACGGGGACAGTGGAGGTACCTCCTAGTTGTGGAGGCAAGGCAGTGAAGGATCTCACTCCACCAGCCAGGAAGGGGATGGACCCACTTCACCAGCCAGGAAGGGGATGGATCCCACTCCACCAGCCAAGAAGGAGATGGACCCACTCCACCCGCCAGCAAGGGGATGGATCCCACTCCACCAGTCAGGAAGGGGAAGGATCCCACTCTACCAGCCAGGAAGGGGATGGATCCCACTCCACCAGCCAGGAAGGGGAAGAAGCCCTCACCTCCAGCTGAGACACAGCAGCCCTAGACTCCAACAGAGGCTGCTCAGGAGGCCCCTTCCCTTGCTGAGACACAGCAGACCTCACCTCCAGCCGAGGCTGGCAGCATACCACCACCGTCAGTGGGCACAGGGCCCTCATCCCCTGCTGTGATACATTAGCCCTTGCCTCCAGCAGAGGCTACCCAGGAAGCACCTTCCCCAGCTGAGACACAGCAGCCCTCACCTCCTGCATAGGCTGCCCAGGAGGCACCTTCCCCAGCTGAGACACTGCAGCCCTCACCTCCAGCAGAGGCTGGCAGGGTACCAACACCACCACCACCACCAACACCAGTGGTCACAGAGCCCTCACCTCCAGCTGAGACAATGCAGCCCTCACCTCCAGCAGAGGGCATGTAGGCCAACCTCCAGGGACTGCTGTACAAGGAGCCCCATCCAAAACCAGTGGCCAAGTACCCCACCTGGGAGACTGTGACCTTGCACTCCCAAACAAAGAATAATGGGAATGGAGCCCCCTCCAGAACCAATGGGCCAGTACCCCACCTGACAGACTGTGACCTTGCACTCTCCAACATAGGATAATGGGCACAGAGCCCCCTCCAGAACCAGTGGGAAAGTGCCCCACCTGAGAGACTATGACCTTGCACTCCCCAGCAAAGGATAATTGGCACAGAGCCCCCTCCAGAACCAGTGGGTAAGTACCCCACCTGAGAGACTGTGACCTTGCACTCCCCAGCAAATGATAATGGGCATGGACCCCCCCCCCCCAGAACCAATGGGCAAGTACCTCACCTGTGAGACTGTTACCTTGCACTCCCCACCTAAAGATAATGGGCATGCAGCCCCCTCCAGAACCAGTGCGCAAGTTCCCAACTTCAGCTTAGGTGCCCCCAGCCCCCTTCCCCTGAGGTGCCTGTCCACTTCCAAAATGATGCCCCTGCACAGTTCTGTGCGGATGTTGCCAGGAAACAAGTTGGGCGTTGGGCTGTGCCCTGTGGCCATGTGCACCCTTTGTACTTTGGACTGGGCATTGGCCCTTTGTGGAGGTGACAATTTTAAATATCTCTTTGTTATCCAATTGGTTCATTTTGTGGCTGTTCCCATTCAATACATTCTCAGTACTGCCTTACTGTAGTCCTTGCATTATTATGACGTGTGTCGTGTACCATTGTTTTTCCTCTGCAACTGGTTGTGTGTATGGTGTGTGTGTAAATGTTGTGTGTTGTGCGTGTGTTTATCACTCTTCTTTTCCTCCCTCCCTTGTGTGCTAGGTGGCTGTACTCACTTTTCTTGACTTATTTGACCCAATTGTGCTTAGATGTGCTTCCTCTGCTAATTTTTTGATTGTTCATTAGTTTTAAACAGAACCCAATCTGTCATCCAACCATAAGTGTTTGGTTTGTCTTCGTACTTTCACAGAGGTTATCACTTGAGTCTTGTCTCTGTTTATTCTGCATGTTTTCTCAATATGTCTCAGGTACTGCCACTATAACATTGTAATTGAATACCCCAATTTTTGGTTGAAACCTTGTTTTATTCACCTTCTAGGCAGAAACCCTAGTTATTTTGTGTGCATTGTCCTCATGATAACCTCAAGTCAATGAAGGTCGAAACGCCATGGACAAATATCAGCAAGTAATCAGACTTGTTCTGTTCAATGATTTTGAAGAAATTATGTAACTATTTTAACTCCGGCATTATGTCTAATGCTGCCTTTTGCTACCTTTGTTTACATTTTGCGAAATATATGCATTCCCCTTGTACCTTTGTTGCTATATTGTTCGTTTGCATGAAATTAAGTTTCCTATAGTCATGTTATTATTATTTCTGTTTGTTCATGGTTTACACCCCTGATGGTCAGATCAGCAATTTATGTGGCTGATCTGCCCCGAGAGGGATGGAACCTGCTGACACAATACCAAGGTTTACTAAGAACACCATGGGTGCCTCCCCCTGATAGATAGTCACTCTCTGTGTACTTTATCTAGAATTTTGCCTATTGTGGCCAATGGGTTCAGCCCCTCCTAGGGGCAGCTAGGCCTTTTTGTGGCTAATCTGACCCCAGGAAGGGACTGAACCTGGCACTAGGCCACAGGGAAGTATTAAATGCAGTTTCTCTGCAATCCCCTGGCATGTGGTCAATCCCTCTGTAGTTATTTTGAATTATATATATATATCTAGGCCGTAGTTTGAATGCAGATTGGGCATTTGGAGGTAGACCAATAGGGATGTTTGAAGATAAATCATAAATGCAATGCCTTGTTACAGTTATCTATATGCATTTATATATATCACCTTCTCATATTTATATTTTGCCAATTACTTAACAATAAGAGAATAACCAAACAAATCATATTCCTACAAATGTCAGAGAACCGGGGGGGTGGGCTTGGGGGGGGCAGCTTTTTTGTTAAATCAGTTCATGTATGTTAATGTTATATGTTGATCCACAGGCTTGCTGATGTTATATGTTGACCCATGGATGGGACCCTGAGAAGCATACTTTGCATTGCCGCTCAGTATCCTCTTGAGCTGCAGTATAACTAGCACTTTGAGTTGTCACTATTGAGGACTGATACATAAGTGTGGATGGTAATATTGTAGTCTCTATTAGCTATTTTAGTGTCAGTAGAGTCTTCTTCGAATTTGTTTGGCATTCAGTCCCTGATACCTTAAAATGCACAAGAGCTCAATGAGTACACTATAATGTAATAAATTAGGGCCTGATTTAGATCTTGGCAGTACAGGTCCCATGGTAGGTTTTTTGTTGGATATCACATCAACGGATTTGGCGGTCAGCTCACCCTGTTTTTAACAAAAATATTTTTAGCTGCATTTTATAAGACAGTACAACTGGAGCACCAATCTGTGCCCAACATAATGAAAAAACATTGAGTGGGAGTGCATCGTTGATCAAGCAAATTGTCATACTTTAGAAAATCCTACAGAGAGGAGGAATGGAAGCCATACATTAAATCAACATGCACGCTGAATGAAACACTCTGCATCATTAGTCCTGTGACTAAGACAACTCTTCAGCATTATATTGCATCTCCAGACCATAATAGTCAATCCAGCAACCCCACACTTTATGACCTTTAGAGGGACAGCCTTTAATTTTATAAGTTACTCTCTGTGCCACCATATAAAGGCCCATGCCGGCTTTCCATTCACACATTCTAGGTGTATTGGGGGCTCCCCAGTGGTTGGCCAGGTCCTGCTTTGTGACTACCAACTGCAGGCAACAGAATATGAGTTTCATACTCGGAAGGTCTATATCATTAGGGATTCCTAAGAGCACAAACTTAGGCTCCTCTGCTAGTGTTGTCCCTACCACTCTGCTCATTTCTAGGAGTATGGTATGCCAGTAGGTGCAGACATTTGGATATGTCCATCGTCTGTGGAAAAAGTCTCCGAACGGCTCTTCGCATCCCAGGCATCCAGGAGAGGTCGCCCTGCCCATTATGTGTAGCCAGGACCTATCATAGTAGATAAGGTGTAAAGTTTTAAACTGGATGAGCTTTAGTCTGGATTTTATTGCTACTTCCTGTGGAAACATGAATGCAGCCTCCCAATCTAAATTGTCTAACTCACCTACGTCAGTCTCCCAATTACCCCTGAGTTTCAGGAGTGTGTCAGGAATGTTATTAATAATGGTTTTGTATAGATTGAGAAGGCTTTTTTCTGTTATTTGCTCCATCAAAAGTCTACTTTCCATCAGCGAAATTGGCAGGAGGGGCCAGGTAAACTTTCTCTGCTTTCCGGGCATGAGCAAGTTGGAGGTACTTAAAGTATTGTGTTTAAGTCAAACTCATTCTGAAAGGTTGCAAAAGATATCAGAGTTCCTTTTTCTACTATGTCTCCTGTCATGGAGTTGTCCAAAGGTTTCCAGACCTCAAAGCCTGTCAGTTTCCCAAGTTCTTTAGGAATCCCTCCTGTTCAGAGTGGGGTCAACTGGATGATGCAGCTTGCCCATACCAAGCACTTATTAGTCCTATGCCATGCCTCTATGGCTAGCTGGGTAGCTGGTAATAAACATCTCGTACCCTTCCCTCCTTAAAGATAATGTGGGTAGGAGCACATTTGGAATTGCGTGCACTCCAAGACATAGGTGGGGTGTTCTCCATTCTGGTGGCCACACACATTATTAGCAATTAAATGAGAGGCCCAGTAATTGTCCCTGAGGTCAGGGAGGGCTATTCCATCATTGTAAGAGTGTTGTTATAGAGGGCTGTTCTATGATAGGCATTATTCCATAATAGGTTCCACAGTATATCATTTATGTTGATGAATATGTCCTCTGAGATCCTGAAGTAGGTGTTTTGCAAAGCGTATGTGAATTTAGGGAGAGTGATCATTTTAAATAATGCCACCCTTCCTAATAAGGTGAGGGGGAGTTGTGCGCATCGATCTGCATCTGCTTGGAATTCCAGGAGTACCTTCCTTACATTAAGGTCGATAGATTTCCCCTGATCTGGTGTAAAATAAAGATCCCAGATATTGGAATCCCTCACTTGTTACCCTCAGCTGCCCAGGGAGGCCTATCTGATCTTGAGTACCGCTATCTGGGAACAGGATATCATCTGCATACAAGATATTTTTTCTTCTGGAATCGGGGATTCTTGCACACGGAACCCTCTGATGTTTTGGTGCATGCATACAAGACAGGCCAGCGGGTCTAGGGTCAAGGCAAACAGGAGGGGTGACAGGGATGAACTTTATATAGTCCTGCTGACTGAATAACATTGACTTTCACTGTCAGCACTGGTTTTTAGTATAAAGTAGAGTGAGCCGTGACACAAACTGAAATCCAAACCACATTCTCTGCAATGTTAGTGTCATGAAGTGCCAATGTACGGCATCAAATGCATTGCAGGCATTTAAAGATATCACCACATGGGAGTCCGGTCTAGACTGCACTTCCACCATCCAGTTATACAGTCTACAGAGGTTACCTCTATTGGATCGCTTAGGCATGAAACCGGATTGGTCCTCATGGACTGGTAGAGCAACAACAATCACGAGTCGTGAGACAGTGACCAGTACCTTTGTTTCCATATTTAGCAAACATATCAGGTGGTACGAACCACACTGTGCTGAGGGCCTACCGGAATTATGTATCACCACTATTACATCCTGCAAAAAACAGGAATAATTTTAACAGGTGTGGGGCCAGTACGTCATTTTGTTTTTTGAAGAATTCTGCCGGCAAGCCATTCAGTCCTTGGGTTTTCCCTGAATTCAGTTTGAAAATTGCTGCCCGTATTTCCGTGAAATTGAGATCCATTTCCAATGTGTCATAGTCTTCACTAGAAAGAGTGAGCAGATCAATCTTTGCCAGATAGTCTGCTAACTGTGTGGGATTAGCTAATGGACATTTTCTATAGAGGTCTTCATAAAGTTTTGCGAAGATCTCTGCTATCCCTTGGTCTGTATCACATAGGGTACCAATGTCATCCTTGATTTGGTGTACCCATCTAGCTGCCACTTCCCCTCGGCTAAACCACACCAATAGTTTCCCCCACTTTATCACCTACGTCATATAGGTAATGTTGTGGGGCAAGCATTAGCTTGCATGCATCTTTTGATGCCAGAGCCACATATTCTGCTCTAAGGGCCTCCGCCCTTCTTTATGACAGGGGAGATGGTGAGGTGATAATAATGGATCAGACACCAGAAGTTTCTTTTCTAATTCTCCCAGGTCCCTGGTTGCGTTTTCTTCTTATGGGCCATCATATGTTGGGTTCTATCTCTATTAACGGGCTTATACGCCTCCCATAGTGTTACACCTGATGCCACTGACCCCTCGTTCTCAGTGAAATAAAGCATGGATTTGGTTAGGATCTCTTGTAGGGTTTGCTCATCTCGAAGTTCCCATGCATTCAATCTCCACTCTTTATTAGTCTCAGAGGGTTTCTGTCCCATCGATACCCATTGTGGGGAGTGGTCAGATAGTCACCTTGCAAGATTTCATCTCGATATGTCATTTGACTCACCTCAGCCAGTATGAAGAAATAATAGAGTCTGGAGAATACACGTGTGCTTGAGTAATAGGAGTAGCCTCTGTCATGTTGGTGTAGATGTTGCCATAGATCAGAAAGTCCCAGCAATGTTGCAAAGTCAGCCAATGGTGTGTTGCCAGATGGGACCGGGTTCTTCTGAGATCTATCCATAGCCAGGGCCATTACATTATTAAAATCACCCCCAATGACATGTAAAGAGGGCTCAGTGTCCAGCAAGATCTCCATCAATTTGTTAAGTGTGGGTTGTTGAAGTCTTGGAGGGGCATATACGCTCCCTATAGTAACAGTATGATATGCTCATAGGTCCTGGACTGATGGTCTATGTATGTGAAATGGGGGAGACTTCAGGTTAAGAATTGCTACTCCCCAGGATCCTGTTGTGAACCCTGCGTGTGCTAGCATGGTGTACACTCCAAGAGCCAAGAAATGACTCTGGGTACCCTTTATGTGGGTCTCCTGTAGGAGTACCACATATGGCTTCAACCACCAAATATATGTTGTCAGCAGTCCCCGTTTTACTATCCTTCCCAATCTGTTCACATTCCATGTGAGTATAGACGGGTTTGCTTACCCTATTTAGATGTCGGCAGGACTATAGCTGAAAAATTGTTACAGTCCTGCTGCCTCCACCAGGAATTCAGCCACTGTTACCTCCAAGCAGATTTGGATCTGCCTCCCCGGCAACTGTGGTGGGAATACCTCCACACCAAGGCTGGCAGTTGGGGGGAAAGGGGGTGAAAAACAACCTTTTCTCCCCTTTCGTTCACCTTTTCTACTTCAACCCAACTGAAGGAGTCCTGCCATTGCTTTTGCCACTTGACCACGAAGGACACCAACCCTGTTGTCACCGGACAAGAAGGTGAGCAGTACATGGGACATATACAGGGAGGGGTGTCACTACACAATCGCTCAGGACCCAGCCGTCAATATACATGTAAGTGTATCTTTTTTTTGGAATATGTGTTGACATAAGTTTTTCCATGCATTGTGTGAAACAAACCTATATCAACACATATATACAATGGGAGACCCCTCCTCCATTGCTAACCCGCTTCCGCCACACTGCCACTACAACGGGGAAATCTAAATCTGGTCGGTGGTACACCGCCAGCCCGACAGCGGCGCAGGACTATCAGCCAGCGACGGAAACCACCATTGTGACAGTTTGTTTCCCAAACGATAACGGAGGGCAGCTTTCTGTCAGCTCGACAGAGTACTTGGGTATGGCAGGACAACGGTAAGATCGTCATGACATAAACAGTCCCATAGACATTATCCTTTGGTTTGTTTTATTTTTAAAACTAAGAAAACCTCCCGTCAAAAGAAATAGAACTGAAACAGAAATAAAATCATATACAGAAAACGTTATTGTGCTAGATTACAATAGCTAAAAATAGATGTACTGACATGATTCAGGATAAAATACAAAGGAAGTTGGAGTACATGTTTTAGCTAAATCACTGAACACTTATAGCATTGTTGTCAGTAAATAGCCTGTGAATGCCTATGTCCAGTTTAGCATACACACAAAGTGCATTTTTTATTGTTTATTTTATCATGATTCCAAAACATTACAGTGTAATCACATACAATTCTAAGAGTATAAAATGCAATTATAGGTTACATACAGAAACAAAGAAAGGAAACATCACATTGTACTTCCTGTTTAATTGTTCACCACCCACACATGTTGGTCTTGCTACAACAACTCTGAACACTAGCTGTACATCCCCCATAGCCCACATCCAGATTCATGTGACTATGGCCCAGATTTGTAGAGGGCCAAGCGCCTCCTTGCACCACATTAGTGTTATTTTTTATTAAGCTAATGTGGCCCAAGGAGGCCAAATTTGCAGCACCATATTTATAAAATGGTGCAATGCATGCATTGCGCCACTTTGTAACCCTTTGCTCCACATTATGCCTGCGCCAGGCATAATGTGTCCAAAGGAACGTTCCCCAGTTAGGGGGACCGCAAAAATTGTGCAATGGAATCTAAGAGATTCCCCTATGTACTCTGCAGGATTAGCGCCAAAATATTGGTGCTACTCCTGCACAGTCGATCAATAGCATCACATATGTTTATGCTAATGCCCCTACACTGCACCATGGTGCGCCAAATGGCGGTAGGGGGAAGCTAAGGGGCGCAAGAAAACTGGCCCTGCATTGGATGGAGAACCACTTTTCTTAGATTCTGGCATATATTTGCTGTCCTGCATCTCCTGCTGTCTGCATTCTGCAGCACACATAGAAAGATGAATAAGTCTCATGGGATTGTTTTTGTGCGGGGAGGCATCCTTCCTGTGCAAAAACAATCCTACATGCAATGGAGGCACCCTGGCGCCATAATGCAAGAGTGCCTATGTTGGTGCTAGGCAGCCCATTGTGCGCCAGCCCAGGGGAAAGAAGAGGAGAGTGTCATATTACAATAAATATAGAGCATTCCTGCCCTTTCCCTGTGGTGCAGCACAGCAAGGTGACTTGCTGTACCACTTGGCCATAAATAACCCCTAAGTTTTTTTCCAGTTGGAGTAGTTAAGAGCATTGTTAGGGATTTCAATGTGCCCATCTTTAGGATGAACATTAGAAATTTATCGCAAAGTGCAATATTCAATAGTTTAACATCCACCTAAAATGGTCCGTACAGGGGCTGACCTGGAAACCCTGTACTAAGTCGGCGGTGTGGGTGCCTTAAATACAGAATTCCTCGTCAAAGTGAGGTACCTGGCAGTTCTTTGATTTCACCTGGATATTTGAGACTCCCTTGAGTTCAAAGACACACCTACAAGTTTGAGGATAGATGTATCTTGTGGATTTTGAGATCAAGAGTAGAGATGTTTGACACACCCTTAAGGTCAAGGACAGATATACATAACATTGCTTAGATTTCAAGGCAGAAGTATCAGGCAAGACTATGGCCCTCATTCTGACCCTGGCGGATTGTATCCGCCAGGGCCAACGGGGGCGGGAGCACCGCCGACAGGCCGGCGGTGCTCCTAAGGGCATTCTGACCGCGGCGGTAACGCCGCGGTCAGACAGGGAAAACTGGCGGTCTCCCGCCAGTTTCCCGCTGTCCTGAGGAATCCCCCATGGCGGCGCAGCTTGCTGCGCCGCCATTGGGGATTCCGACCCCCTCACCGCCATCCTGTTCCTGGCGGTTTCGACCGCCAGGAACAGGATGGCGGTGAGGGGTGTCATGGGGCCCCTGGGGGCCCCTGCAGTGCCAATGGCATGGGCACTGCAGGGGCCCCCGTAAGAGGGCCCCACTTAGAATTTCAGTGTCCGCTTAGCAGACACTGAAATTCGCGACGGGTGCTACTGCACCCGTCGCACCCCTTCCACTCCGCCGGCTCCATTCGGAGCCGGCATCCTCATGGAAGGGTGTTTCCCGCTGGGCTGGCGGGCGGCCTTAAGGCGGTCGCCCGCCAGCCCAGCGGGAAACCCAGAATACACGCGGCGGTCTTTTGACCGCGCAGCGGTATTCTGGCGGCCCCAGCCAGGCCGGCGGATACCGCCGCCGGCTGGGGTCAGAATGAGGCCCAATGACTTCATGCATGAGGCAGCTAACATACCAGTAAAAATAAGAGGGCCATCATTGCTTGATATCTACCTGGCATTCAGTTTCGAAGGAATTACACCAAATGTAATATGTCTGCCACCCACTAAAATAGAAACAACTTCCACCCACAAACTCCAATTCATTATTATCTTAGCAAGGCTTAAGGAATTAAACATGACTTAAAGAGAATATAGTTTCCCCCCCTCTTAGACAAAGCTAGATATGTCTAAATTTGTATCACCCGAGTCTCCCACGGCACTTGTCCCTGCCTTTACAGCCTCACTAATGCTCTTCTTTTCTGCTGTTGACATGGGTGGGATGGCTGCCCCCAGCTGGCAATTGATTGCATCAACTCTTGCCTCTATATTCATGTCAAAATCTTGTTTTTTTGAAATGACTAAATCTTGGATTGATTTCTGTGCCTCTGCGCAACCACTTTGTAACTTCTCACGCTCGATTTGGAATGCAGGATTGGAGGGATTCATGGTGAGCAGTCTTCCTAATGCGCTGACGCGGTCCATCAGGTAGCGTTGGGACACCTCACAGTAGGTAGATGAGATCATGTTGACTAAGTTAGCAACATTGCTGGCTTTGAATGCTTGGTTGTACAGCATGTCCTTCACAAAGGCATCAGAAGAATAGTTGGGAATGCTCTGGACTGATTTCACGGACTGCACTAATTCATTGACATTTTTTCCTAGGCAGGAATTAATGAGGTTGGAGATCATCTGAAAGAAGCGGATCATCTTCTCCCACTGCTCCTTCACCCTCCCCAGGGCATCTAGGCCTTTAATGAGCATATTTTTGGCTGTGTCAAAATCAATCTGCTCCAGTTTATGGCTCCTCATTTCAACCAGGATCAATGTTAGTTTTTCATTTTCTTTTTGGAGGTTCTCGAAGGATTCCTTGTACATTTTCTGAGTTTTGTCTAATTGAAGTGTGGCTTGTTCCACTCGTGCCTGTGCCATTTGTGCAGACTGGGTGCCCATACCGCCTCCACCTTGAGCTCTGGCTGCATTTGGTGGCTTTTGCTGCAAAGGCTGAGAATATGTAACTGATTTACAATAGGAATCAACTTTTAATGAGCTGCTAAATAATGAATTTATCCTTTCAGCAATTGATTTCAATTGCTTGTTATCTGTATTCTTGGATAATGCAGCTCTTTCCAAGTCTTCACAAATAGCAATGCCAGATTGTAAAACACCATCCATTATTGTTTGTGCTTTACATTCAACTTCATCCGCTATATCCTTCTTCAAAGACAATATCAGTCTTTGTACGTAGTTTGTTGAAACTGTCTGCTCTCTTTCATCATAAACAATCTTCATATTAATAGTTTCCCCATTGCTGTCTATGACTTTTCGAAGTCCTTCTGTGATAGCTGTCATCTGATTGGACTTGGAGCAGATATTGTTAGTCGCCTGGGTGGACCTCACGTCACCTGTGCCAGCATCACTAACAGTACCCACAGCCCCACTGGCAGGAATATCTGTGCCAAGTTCCTTGCTTATAACTCTGTTTACGGTGAAAGACAGTGTGTCAAGAAGACCACCCACAAAATTAGCAGCCATGGTTTCCCACACAGAGGGCACTTTCTTCAAAGCGTCCTTATAAACATCTGATGCATCCTTTAGTTGTGTCTCAGTAGACTTTCTGAACTCCTCTGCCATTTGCACAGATTTGTTTGCAGATGCTTCTCTTATGGTGAGCTGCTCCAGGGCAATCTTCACATCGGTCAGCTTCTTCTCGTAGCCCTTCTTGGAGTTCAGGCAAGCTTCAAGCACCTCCTGGATTAGATGAATGGTCTCACTAAAACTTATCTCCACAGACTGAGCTAATGATATGCATTCATTGGACACTGTGAGAAACCTGCTTAGGCGCTGTGGGAGCAGGGCATTAACAGTTTCCGTATTCTGGAACAGAATTGTGACTATTTCTTTAGTGGCACTTGGCATGGAACCTGTGAGGAGCCTGATTTGATCCATGTTTTTGTTTGCAGTGCTGAAGGAACCCCAGGCCTTATTGCAAACCTGCATTAGGGAGGCAGAAAATGACTCTGGGTATTTCATATACTTGAATCCATCTTTTGGTGGATTCAGGTTGATAGAGAAGTCCCCCTGGGCTGATGAAATGGCTGCCAGCTCTCCCAGAATGGCGATGGAGATGGGAGCGGGCATCAGGAACTCTTCCCAATTGGCGTAGGGTTTCATCATCAGCTCGGTTTCCAACCTCACGTCTTCGGCTTTAGTGACACTCATGATTGCATCTTTGAGATTAGCAGCTGATGATTTACAGTTAACTTCCCTATTGAATCCTGGAAAAAAAGTTTTAAAAAAGTTGATTTATTTATGTTACTGACCATTAAACATGAAAAAATACAATATCTAACCACAAAAATCTGGAGAAAAATATATTCAGTTGGAGAAGTTAACACATTCATTCTTTAAACCAAACATATGTAATCTTTAGCTCCTGTGGCTGAGCTAATCTCTCTCACCGAACCAGACATCACATGTTAAGCAGCAAGCACAAGGCTCACCCTTTGATTTCAAAAGATCCTTATTTGGGACAAATGTAACCTTTTCTCTAAATTATGTAGTAACAAGAAACCATGTGTGAATGAGTGCTGTGCACATGCCATTAACTAACTTTTCATCTTATATGTAATAATGGTGCCTACCCCAGGCCCCAGGAACACCCCCACCCCCACCAGAGGGACACCAGAGGATGGGGGACAACATCCCAGGCAAGTAGGGTGAGTATAGGTAAGTATTGTTTTAAATATGTTTTAAGTGCCATTGGGGGCCCTGAAAATGGGCCTCCCTGCATAGCACTGGGTGCAATGGCCATGCCCAAGGCTGTTCCCCTGTGCTGGCCATTGGGGTGGTGGGCATGACTCCTGTCTCTCATAAGACAGAAGTCATGTGGTATGCATGGTTTTGCGTCAGGAAATGACGCTAGGCTGGTTAACACCATTTTATTGCCTTTAACCAGCCTAGCATCATTTTATGAGAAAAAAACCCTTCCCCTGTACCGCTACCCCACCCGACTAATGTCATTTTTCTAGACGCTAGCCCACCCTTAGCGCCGGCTTGTGGGATTCCATAATTCGGTACCCCACTGGCTCTTTGGAATGACGCAAGCTGGCGCTATACTTTTTGTTGGAAAACTGTGTTTGCGCAGTTTTGCGGCAAAAAGTATAAAAATGGCCCTGAATTCACAAAAGTTGACCTTGCTGCATAAAACTTGCCACTCTCCCATAATATCACCCAATGCCAGTGCAGTATGTTGCAGGAGTGAATCTCACACTAGTGGTGGGGATTGGGCATTTCAAGGCATGGTCAGCCTTGAAAGTTTATTAATGCCCACATACCCATAAGGCTCTGGCAGTCACAAGCTCTCCTCGACCTTTTTCCATTCTGACCTTTTTGGATATTTTCGCCTATCAGGGCAAGAATCATTTATTTTCCAGGATGAGAAGGGGAGAGGGCCATCCCCAAAATTCATGGGTGTCAGTTTAGAGATTCCTTAATGGTAATACTATTTTTCCTGTAGAGAAAAAAAAACATGAAGAAAAACGTGCATTTGCAGAAATGAGCCAACTTTTTCCCCCAGACTAAATTGTATACTGTGTTCAAATACTTTATTGGAAATGACAATCCAAAGGAGCAAATAGGAATGTACTAATCTATTTATCAAGCAAGCCTGGAAAACTGGAAGGTTGCTCAGGTCATCAAGTTTAACTTTTTTCTGGATAAAGTGGGAAAACTGCCCCTGTGCAAAGGAGTTATTCTCTGAGTGCAGATTTGCAACTGTTTTCATTAATCAAATATCAGGAGATATGGTCATACCAGAAATATACCTAATGATGCCAGACTTGGACTAGAATTATTGCAGAATACTCTTCAGGCAATGGATAATACTGGATCTGACACACAGTAATACAGATTGTCTGAAAGATATCAGTTTTGGCAGCATCTCAAATTGAGTGATTGAAACTTGGGGGCTTATTTACAAGCCTCCTGAGCATCACATTTAGCGGTACTCTGGTGGTGCTGCCCCATTTTCCATACTTACAAGGCGACGTTAAGCCACTTTCCATGGCTTAACGCCCCCTTGAAAATATGGGCCACGACGCAGTTTCCTGCATCAGAGGGGCGTGCAATGGGTGTTGCTCTGGGCGTTCCACTGCAACACCACTGCATTTTGAAGCTGCTCCAGATTTACGAGGATTCCTCAGGGGTGGTGTTAGCATGGCGTTACAAGGGGAAATACTTTTATTTCTTTTCGTTTTTGCTTTTCCTGTGTGCTGCAATCTGCAGCACACATACGAAGACTTAAACGCCTTTAATGACTGTTTATGTGCAGGAAGGGACACCTTCCTGCACATAAACAACCATCATGTGCAATGCAGGGAACCTTGCACTATGGTGCAAGAGTGCCTGCGCTGACGTTAGGCAGCTCCTTTTAGCGCCGGAGCTAGGGAAAACATAGGGGTGTGCCGGATTCTTTTAAGATTCTGAAGTGGCGCTGCACGACGTAGCCAGATTTGGCGCAGATTTTAAGTAAATGAGGCGCTTAATGTGGTATCGAATTCAATCCATTGTAGGCTCTTATTAAGAAAAATGGGCCGGTATTTCCCAGGAGTTACTGATGCCGGGAGTAATTGTTACTCATGTGGTGACACAAATCGCACCAATCATGAGTTGAAACCTCAGCATTCACTACGAAATGAAGAATTTCCACGATCTTCCAGCGGGTTCCAGCAGCAGTGGAATTAGGTGGGGATTTGTTTCTTGGACGCCTTCCACGAAGTACAAGCAATATTGTACTGTTGTAAAATGAGAAGCATCTGTGGGAAGATTACAATAATGGAAGAAGCCAGGAATATTAATTGAGGTTGTGTTTATGGACAATGCAGTGGTTTCAGCCACAGGTCCATAACTGTGACTCTTTGGACTTTTATGGTCACTTCTCTTTTCGAGGAGTGGTTCTTACCTTTTTACTTCTGTTGACCATCATTTACTCATTCCTGGACTACAGGGTCTCCCGTTGATGCATTATTGGAACCAGATCCCCCAATGAGTCATTACTAGAAACCGAGTACTCTGGCTTAAGCAAGTTGGATGATTTGAGCAGCAAAACAAAACAAAACAGAAAAGAACAGACACAGGCTTGCATTGAACACAAATATTAAAATATGTTATTTAATTAACAAACAAATACCAACAAATTAAATTTTAATTTCAATGGGTAGGGTGGACCTTCCCTAAATACAACTGAGGCCACCCATCGTCCTCCTTATATTTTGAGTGAAGCACCTGCACTGCCCTTAGGAATTAATCTGAGGACACCAAATTAACTTTTATCCTCCAACTTCAAATTCCCTCACGTTTCCACAAGTTTTTAGAAATTTCAATTTCAAATTTCAATTTCACGTTTTGCTTCTTTATTTATGTGCACCTTATTTATCTGCTAATATCATTTAATTTTGCACGCAGACGTGGATCCTCTTATTAGCCTTCGCAGAGCCTGAGTGGTGCCGCGACCACAGGTTAAAAAACGCGGCTTTAGGGACTGATGCACCACTTTTTCTGTGCCCCTCTACCAGCACCTAACAACAGCATGCTATAATATAATAACGACAACATTTTTTACGATATTATGGCACTTTGCTACACTAGCATCAAAAATGTTGACGCTAGTGTAGCAAAGTACAAGGAGGCCCATAGGTCTCTATGGAAGCGTCATTTTAACGCCTGTTCTGAGCAGGCGTCAGAAATGATGCCAAAAATGGCACAGTGAAATCTGTTACATTTCACTGCACCATTATTGCAGGCCTCCTAGCGCCGGAACGCCCACCCCCGCGTGCATTATGTCTGGTGCAGGCATAATGTGATGCGGGGTTTACAAGTGGCGCAATGCATGCACTGCACTACTTTGTAAATACGGTACATGGAAAAAATCCACTGTAGCGCCGCCTTAGCATAAAAAAAATTACACTTTGGTGCGTGAAGGTGGCGCTAGGGGCTCTTAAATATGCTCCTGTGAGTGATGCTGTTGTGTAGATTCTAGGCCTACTTTGGGGGATAGCAGTGCATAGTGCAGACCCATATCCACGAGGCCATGCAAAGTCACGTTGCTTGGCTTTTTATAGCCTCATAGATATACAGTAAGTTAAAAGAGCGCAAGTCGCTGGGTTGCCTTCCACTGCGTCAGAGGGGAGATCCATAGGCATTGCAGTGGGGTTTCCCTAGCAACATCCATGGGTTTTGACGCATTTCCAGATTTACAAGGAGGTGTAAACCTGGGAATGCATCAAAACTGTACTCCTCCCAAGGGGAGGAATATCTTTGTTTATCCTCGTTTTTTCCCCTTTCTATGTGTGCTGAATTGTGCAGCACACATAGAAAGAGAGAAAGAGGAAAAAGTCTTGATGGATTTTTTTTTGCAGGGAGGTGCCTGTTCCTGCACAAAAACAAATCCTGGATGGTGCAATGGTGCCTGCTTTGGTGCTAGGTACCAAATTTGGAGCCGGCGCTAGGTGAAATGACAGGGAAGCACTGTATCTCATAAATACGGTGCATTCTTGTTCTTTAAAATTAGCTTAGGGCAGTGCAAAAAAAACATTTGTGGCGCTGCCCTACACCAATTTCTTATAAATATGCCCCTTTGTGTGTACAGCCTCTAAAGCCAAAGGTTGCCTTCTTGTATATAGTGAGCTATACTGGCTCACTAGTTTACGTGTGTTGACATGTTTTAGTGTTAAAGTATAATAAACAATGGGCTTCATTTACAAGAATCTGATGCATCGGCCCTAATGTGTCAGATTTCTTGCTCTACCCTACAATCCCCTAACAATGCAATGAATGCGCTGCATTTACAATACAGAGCTCTATGGTGCACGTTTTCACAAATTCTGATACGTTTGTTGGCTCAAAACTCATGCATTGCTGGACTAGCGTACACAAATGACAATACTCCAGCAATGCTAGGAGGCTCTCTTGGAGAAAAGCCCTGCGCCAGGCTAAAGCAGTGAAAGTGCAGAATGATGCAGTGAAATGTACATTTCACTGCGTCAGATCTGTGTGGCTTTTCCCATCGGAACGCCTGCCCTGGCGCGGGTATAATGTGAAGCAAGGGTTTACAAACTGACACATTGAGCCCAATGCTTCAGTTTGTAAATCTGGAGCAGTGTAAAGCGCTGAAAGGGCCACTGCTGCATCAAAAAAAAATGACGCAATGGTGGTGCAAACGACTTGTAAATGAAGTCCACTGTTTTTTATGTTGCTATTTATTGATTACTTTCCAAAGTTGAACATTTGAACTGGCCTTCAACTGAAGTGTTTTTAAGAGCATTTGTTTATTTGCTTGCCATCTGTCCTCTGGTTTACTGTTCTACTTTGATGCTGCCCCCTAGTTAAGGGTGGGGCAGTAGGTACAAGAGCCAACGCTCCCCCTACAGGGTTCAACACCCATCTTAGCACCAAGAGACCAAGGCCCAGATTTATTGGGGCCTAGTGCCATTCTATCGCCACATTCACGTCCTTTTTTAACCTAATGTGGCATTAGAAGGCCAAAAACGCTGCACCATATTTACAAAGTGGTCAAAGAAATCTATGAGAATTCTTTGCGTCATTTTCATCAGCATTTTCTAATGCCTGCTGAGAGCAGGCGTTCCTAAAAGTCTTCCATTGTGTTCAATAGGTCTCTGGGTGCTTTCCAGGATTAGCGTCATCATTTTTTATGCTAATCCTGCAAAGCACCGGACTAGCATAAAAAATGATGACTCTAGTTCCCCTGACTACCGCCATAATGCGCCGTATTTTAAATACGACACACACATGGTGACGTTAGGGGGGCACTAAAGGGTGCAAGAAAAGTGGCGATGCACTAGATGCTGTGCCACTTTTCATAAATATGCCCCCAGGTTGTATGGTGTGCCCTGGTACTGTATGAATGTGTTCAGTCTGTCAGTCACGTATCCTTGTGTTCCTAGTATTGTCAGAAAAGCAAGTAAATAGTGCAATTCAATTTACTTTTTGTAGCAAAAATAGAACTATTATCCAGTGAAATTTTCATATTTAAATTGTCCAGTGAATCCAGCATTACTTGAAAATTACATCAATCTAGCAGGATAGTCCTGAACTTTGGGAGACAATTTTGACAGGATAAAACATTAGGAGGTGGTTTAACTGCAGGAGACGAATGGTGCTTGTAAGAGGAAAGTGGCTGGTGAGTTTCATAAAGATCATTATAGACTGTTCTACCTTTCTCAAAGTTTTTTCCAGCGAGGTTGCTTATAATTATTTAACCCAGCTTTGCTGCTTTTCTACACAGTTTTTTGTTTTCTTAGTGGGTTATGTTTTAGTGTTTTTAATGATTAACTTTGCAGAAAGAAAACAAAAATTGTTAAAGATATTTTTTTTAATTTCACACAACCATAATGTGTGTTTCAAAGTGTGTATTTATACTTAACTAGCAGTCATTCTGCTGCCATTCCATTTTTTTATCCTCAGGACCTGATTCACAAAGGGCCTCTGCACTCATGGAGGAGGCCCCAGAGTCGTGGGGGGGTCTCAGCACCCAGGCTGGAATCTCCGCAATGGGACTCAGGCCCTCAGTTTTTAAATCTGCTGACATTGTTGAAATTATGTTAGTTGTGTGACATAAGTGTAGGAAAGTACCATCTTGCCTGGCATGTTACCCCCATATTTCACTGTATATATGTTGTTTTAGTGTATGTGTCACTGGGACCCTGCCAGCCAGGGCCCCAGTGCTCATACGTGTGCCCTGTATGTGTTCCCTGTGTGATGACTAACTGTCTCACTGAGGCTCTGCTAACCAGAACCTCAGTGGTTATGCTCTCTCTTTACTTTCTAAATTGTCACTAACAGGCTAGTGACCAATTTCACCAATTTACATTGGCATACTGGAACACCCTTATAATTCCCTAGCATATGGTACTGAGGTACCCACGGTATTGGGGTTCCAGGAGATCCCTATGGGCTGCAGCATTTCTTTTGCCACCCATAGGGAGCTCTGACAATTCTTACACAGGCCTGCCACTGCAGCCTGAGTGAAATAACGTCCACGTTATTTCACAGCCATTTACCACTGCACTTAAGTAACTTATAAGTCACCTATATATCTAACCTTTACCTGGTAAAGGTTGGGTGCTAAGTTACTTAGTGTATGGGCACCCTGGCACTAGCCAAGGTGCCCCCACATCGTTCAGGGCAAATTCCCTGGACTTTGTGAGTGCGGGGACACCATTTCACTACCTATGTATAGCGTCAAAATGGTGACTCCGAACATAGCCATGTAACATGTCTAAGATCATGGAATTGTCTCCCCAATGCCATTCTGGCATTGGGGAGACAATTCCATGATTCCCCAAGTCTCTAGCACAGACCCGGGTACTGCCAAACTTCCTTTCCCGGGGTTTCACTGCAGCTGCTGATGCTGCCAACCCCTCAGACAGGTTTCTGCCCTCCTGGGGTCCAGCCAGGCTTGGCCCAGGAAGGCAGAACAAAGGATTTCCTCAGAGAGTGGGTGTTACACCCTCTCCCTTTGGAAAAAGGTGTCAGGGCTGGGGAGGAGTAGCCTCCCCCAGCCTCTGGAAATGCTTTGATGGGCACAGATGGTGCCCATCTCTGCATAAGCCAGTCTACACCGGTTCAGGGATCCCCCAGCCCTGCTCTGGGGCGAAACTGGACAAAGGAAAGGGGAGTGACAACTCCCCTGACCTGCACCTCCCAGGGGAGGTGCCCAGAGCTCCTCCAGTGTACTCCAGACCTCTGCCATCTTGGAAACAGAGGTGCTGCTGGCACACTGGACTGCTCTGAGTGGCCAGTGCCAGCAGGTGACTTCAGAGACTCCTTCTGATAGCCTCTTACGTGTGTTGCTAGCCTATCCTCCTTCCTAGGTAGCCAAACCTCCTTTTCTGGCTATTTAGGGTCTCTGCTTTGGGGAATTCTTTAGATAACGAATGCAAGAGCTCATCAGAGTTCCTCTGCATCTCTCTCTTCACCTTCTGGCAAAGGATCGACCGCTGACTGCTCTGCACGCCTGCAAAACCGCAACCAAGTAGCAAAGACGACTACTGCAACCTTGTATCGCTGATCCTGCTGCTTTCTCGCCTGTTTCCTGGTGGTGCATGCTCTGGGGGTAGCCTGCCTCCTTCTTGCACCAGGAGCTCTGAAGAAATCTCCCGTGGGACAACGGAATCCTCCCCCTGCAACCGCAGGCAACAAAAGACTGCATCACCGGTCCTCTGGGTCCCCTCTCAGCATAACGAGCGTGGTCCCTGGAACTCAGCAACTCTGTCCAAGTGACTCCCACAGTCCAGTGACTCTTCAGTCCAAGTTTGGTGAAGGTAAGTCCTTGCCTCCCCACGCTAGACTGCATTGCTGGGTACCGCGTGATTTGCAGCGGCTCCGGCTCCTGTGCACTCTTCCTTTCCTTTGTGCACAGCCAAGCCTGGGTCCCCGACACTCTAACCTGCAGTGCACAGCCTCCTGAGTTGTCCTCCTGCGTCGTGGGACTCCCTTTTGTGACTTCGGGTGGACTCCGGTTCACTCCTCTTCTAAGTGCCTGATCTGGTACTTCTGTGGGTGCTGCCTGCTTCTGTGAGGGCTCCCTGACTTGCTGGGCGCCCTCTCTGTCTCCTCATCCAAGTGGCGACATCCTGGTCCCTCCTGAGCAACAGCAGCATTCAAAAACCCTAAGGCGTGTTTGTGGTCTTTCTGCGTGGGAACACCTCTGCAAGCTTCTTCACAACATGGGACATCCATCCTCCAAAGGGGAAGTTTCTAGCCCTCTTCGTTCTTGCAGAATCCACAGCTTCTACCATCCGGTGGCAGCTTCTTTGCACCCTCAGCTGGCATTTCCTGGGCATCTCCCCAATCTCGACTTTGTTGCGACTCTTGGACTTCGTCCCCTTGTTCCACAGGTACTCTCGTCCGGAAATCCACTTTGGTTGCATTGCTGGTGTTGGTCTTCCTTGCAGAATTCCCCTATCACGACTTCTGTGCTCTCTGGGGAATATAGGTGCACTTTACATCTACTTTTCAGGGTCTTGGGGTGGGCTATTTTTCTAACCCTCACTGTTTTCTTACAGTCCCAGCGACCCTCTACAAGCTCACATAGGTTTGGGGTCCATTTGTGGTTCGCATTCCACTTTTGGAGTATATGGTTTGTGTTGCCCCTATACCTATGTGCTCCTATTGCAATCTACTGTAATTCTACATTGCTTGCATTACTTCATTTTGCTATTACTGCATATTTTTGGTATTGTGTACATATATCTTGTGTATATTTGCTATCCTCATACTGAGGGTACTCACTGAGATACTGTTGGAATATTGTCATAAAAATAAAGTACCTTATTTTTTCTAGTATATCTGAGTATTGTGTTTTATTATGATATTGTGCATATGACACCAGTGGTATAGTAGGAGCTTTGCATGTCTCCTAGTTCAGCCTAAGCTGCTCTCCATAGCTACCTTCTATCAGCCTAAGCTGCTAGAAACATCTCTTCTCCACTAATAAGGGATAACTGGACCTGGTACAGAGTGTAAGTACCCTTGGTACCCACTACAAGCCAGGCCAGCCTCCTACATTATGACCTTTATTGTTCTTCAATGATAAGCAGAATGTATTGTGCCTTTTTTGAAAAACATATTTTATGATCCATGCACAATTTGGTGTTAACATACATAATACACTATGCAGCATACTGTTTCTAAACTCAAATACCATGAAAAAAGAATTAGTTGTGTTAGAACTAATTAGTTGTGTTTTATGTTTTTCACCTTAGGGTTCTGAGTGACATCATAGACCACTCAATCTTTGCTCTCATTGTCTATTTGACATCACTCCAAACCCCTCGGAGGATGAAGAAGAGGAAGAAGATCAAAATGAAGAAGAAGAGGAGGGAGAAGTGGAGGAGAAGGAAGAAGTAGAAGAAGAAGAAGTAGGAGGAGGAAGAGGAGGAGAAGGAGGAAGAGGGGGCATAGGAGGAGGAAGGAAGGAGGTGGACGAGAAGAAAAAAAAGCAGGGACACATGGCTTTGGTTCTTTATGTTATCTGCCATTAACCTAGCTGTGAGAATTGGTATCAGGCCACAAGTCTACTGTGCCCTTCTGATCAGACAATCAATTTCTACTAGTGATGGTGAACCTCATAAGAGCTGTACATGGTCAAAGACAAGCCTAAAGTCAATGATTAGTAGGGAAGGAAGTTGGGCTGCCGACCGGTAATGCATCGTGGTGTAGTGTTCTTAACATAGGAGCTTTAGCAAATGTGGTTTTGCAGTTGTACAATCAATTTCGGTGTGAAAAATGCTTACACATTGTGCCTTTATTGTGGTCAACATTGTTGAATATAGGTTTTGACTGATGTTGAGCAATGCACTATTATTGCATCACAGATCCAGCAATAGGATGATTCAGAATCCTGATACAAATTGTGCAGGGTTCAGTGACATACCTAAAATTGTGGTGTTATCACAGATTGATCAGGCCGTTCTAAATGAGGGTCTGGGAATCTGCTGATGGAGCATAAAAGTCTGTATACTGTTGTAGTCTAGAGGATGAAGTGAGGACATGAGTGTCGATAAGTTATAACGCACTATCTGGACTGCAACATCTCTAGACATGGTACTATCTTCAGCCTAGAAAAGTGATGGGTTCAAGGGGAACTTAGCGCTGCGTCAAGGTCAAGTTTATCATCAATTAAATCATTCTTTAATGCAGCTCATACCTTCCAGACAGAGCCATATGTGGCTTTTGTCCTTTTCTCTTAACTGCCCAAACCATGACTTTACACACATGGATGAGTTCTCTGCACCATGAGGGACTCATATGGCTTTTGTCCCTTTCAATTAACTGGCTAATCTAGGAATTTACACACATTGATGTGCTCTACTGTGTGCCCCTCGACAAAGGCATATGTAACTTTAGTCCCTTTGTGTTAACTGCCCAAACCATGACTTCACACAGATGGATGAGCTCGGCTTTCTGCCCTTAGAGACACATGTGACTTTTGTACCATTTTATTAACTGCTCAATCCATGACTTTGCACAGATGGATGAGCCCTGCTCAGAGCCCCCAGACAAAGACACACGTGGCTTTGGTTCCTTTCTATTTACTGACCAATCTGTGACTTTTCACACATAGATGAGCCATGTCCTGTGCCTTTACAGGCACATATGGTTTTAGTTGCTTTCTATTACCTACCGAAGACATGCCTTTACACACATGGACACACTCTCATCTTCATCCTAAGGGACACATATGACTTTCCTTCTTTTCTGCCCAAACCATGACTTTACACATGAATTACTTTCTTCCCTGCCTACTATCTGCCAAGCCATGACTTTACACATGAATTACTTTCTTCCCTGCCTACTATCTGCCAAGCCATGACGTTACACACATGGATGAACTCTGCTCAGTGCTCTAAGACAGGGACACTTTGGGCTTTACTCCATTATGGAAACTGCCCAAGCCATGACTTTACACACATATGATCTCTGCTATGTGCCACTGGGGCTCCATTTAACAGATGCTAACGGGCACAACTTTCTGCTGTGTCAATTTATTAAAAAGTGCTAATATCACAACTCTATTCCAAGCAATTAAGGGACAGATGTAGCAAGTTCCGATTTTGCGAATCAGAAATTACGAGTCGGTGCGACTCGCAATTTCCGATTCGCAAAATCGGATGCAGAACGGTGTCTCAGACACCGTCTGCGATTCGCTATGGGGTCGCAAAGACCCACCTCATTAATATTAATGAGGTGGGTAGCTTTTTGCGACCCCATAGCGAGTCCCTGCACTCACAGGGATGGTGGCCTGCTGAAGTCAGCAGACCTCCATGTCTGTGACTGCTTTTTAAATAAAGCAGTTTTTTTATTTTATTTTGCAGCCCGTTTTCCTTAAAGTAAAACGAGTTGCAAAATAAAAAAAATAACGAAACCATTTGGTTTTATTTTTTCAGAGTAGGCAGTGGTCCATTGGACCACTGCCTGCTCTGAAAAACCCTTTTTGGCAACATTCACAAAGGGGAAGGGGTCCCATGGGGACCCCTTCCCTTTTGTGAATGGGTTACCACCAGTGTGACACTGCTGGTAACTGCGAATTGCTTTGCGACCACATTCGCGGTCACGAAACAATTTAGCATAGCGATGCAAGTCGCAAATAGGAAGGGGACACCCCTTCCTATTTGCGAGTTGCATTCACAATTTGCGAGTCGGTACCGACTCGCAAATTGTGAATGAGCATCGCAATCAGCATTTTGCATGGCGCAAACTGCGATTTTCGCAGTTTGCACCATGCAAAATGCTTGCTACATCTGGCCCTAAATTTTGAGCATGGAAAAAACTCTGCAGGGAAGTGCTAGGCCTGAATCAGGTGGAGACTCCTGTTTGTGCTCGAATCATAAGTAAAGCAGCTCAGAGAATAAAGTCCCCTCTGATCATTTCTAAATAAGGCCTAAGCACCGACTAAGAGCCTGTGTACAATGGAGACATTCTTAAAGCTGAAAGCTGCACATTATGTGGAGTGTGGCATTGACTTCAGGAAATCTAGGGTACTTCCCAGGAATGAATCGACCACTGAACCTGTGATCTTTGTTTTTATTACTCTTTGGAAGGTTGAGATGGCCTTTCACCCTCTTGCTGTGGGGGGAGATGTTTAATAGACTCATGATCACCACTGTCACTGTATGAAGTCACTGTTTATCATGACTTAAGTCATACTTCTGTCTCAGACAACTTACTGTAAATGGCAACTGGGCCAGAATAGGAACTTTCCAGGATGGACAGCGTGATGGCCAGTGAGTAAATTAGTATCCGGGGTCCCATGGTGCTTGGTCTGAGTGATCTGCTAGTCGAGTCTTCTTCCTGCATAGGAAGGCAGAGATACATCATTTATCACATGTAAAAAACTAAGACAAGTAAATATCTCAAGCTACGACAATCAAAAACAGCATTGTGGCTGAAAAAATATTCATAGAAAGGCAATGAGGTCTGCAGGAGTTTGCCTGTAACTCGACCCATCCGTTTTCCCGTCCCTTCTCCTTCAAACAGCTCAAATGTCTGAATTAGAGTTGAAACCAGTGCTTAATTTGAGCCGGTGGTTTCCGGTGGGGGGCACCAGCACTTATTGGTCCGGGCCGGCACTTTTTTTTTTTGCATCAGGCATTTACTGTGAGCAAAAGACAATAAAGGGAAATATGGAGGAAGAGAAAGATGGAAAAGTGTCACAATGGAGAAAGCAGAAAGCTGCAAGAGTGAGCTAAAGTGGCAGGGAGTGGATGTAAATGGATTAAAGAGGCCCGAGATGGCCTCATAATTACACTGCCTCAATATTCTGTGCTTGCACATTTAACGGCAGCAGCAGCAAGTTTCAGAGGAAAGCTACAACTGTTTATTACTTTTTACTGTGGATAAATCATAAAACTGTGCGACCATAGTATTTTCAGCTGTCAGCTCCAATTCTTGTGCCAGTCCCCCCTGTGACAGTTCTCTTGTTCAGCTCATCCGCAGTCCGCAACCCTCTGCTGCCTTCTGTTTGTGTCCCCTATGCGCATTAACTATACGTTTTCTGCTTGTTTTTTCTTCCTATTCTACCCCTTTTCTTTTCATTTTTCTGTTCTGCCGTTTTTCTGCCTTTACTGCTACTTTTCAGCTCGTTTTTTCTGCCTTTTCTGCACTCCATTTTGCCTTTTTCTGCTCTTTCCTTCCTTCTTCCCGCTGTTTCCCTCTTCCAGCTATTTCCTTCCTCCCATCACCCAGTGCCCCGCCTTCCCCAAGTACCTACTTAATGGAGGCCACCGCAAGACCCCATTGACCAGGTCCTCGTGCCAGCTCCCCCTGCAACAGTTCTCCTGTCCAGCAGACTGCGGGCAAGCTCTTCAACAGAGACGTTGCACCCACAGTGCCCAGGTACCCCTAGGGGTGACAGTGTTGCGACAGAGTACCTGCACTTCTATTTTTCCATTTCAAGCACTGCTACACACCATAAGAAACTGGTATTTAGAATGGATGCCCCTTCTAAATACTAGTTCTGTGTGGTTTTCTAAATCTGGCTAATGATCCAGAAAAGCGTTTCCAAATGTTATATGGACTCAGTACATTTGAAAACCCCTTGTTAATCTGGCCTTAAGGTGACCTGGAAGGAAGACCAATCTTAAACCTGGTAGTTTCCCATTGTGGAGATATCAGTGTAGAGGTGTTATGCTTAGTTGATGGAAGCACTTGTGATGGAGAAATTAGAGTTACAGGTCTGCAAGTTCCATAAACTTTTCTGGCAGAATTTGTTTTTTGCACAAAAAAGAAGGGTTTAAATTTTAAGGGCCTGATTTATGAAAAAGTTAGCACCGCCTTTATGTCATTTTTTGACGCAAAAGCGGCGCAAGCCTATATATAATTATATTTTGTAAGTTTGCGTCAAAAAATGACGTCAAAGCTGCGCTATCTTTTCATAAATCAGGCCCTAGGTTTCTCTCAAAACATGTGTTGGCATTACAATTCCTTCTGTTGCTGACGATTTCTCACGCAAACTAACATTTGGAAGAAATATCCTTCTGAGACATCTGGTTTTCATCTATTCATCTTTACAAAGCTGCAAAGAGAATCCTTTGTGCTTACCTTCTGACTGACCACCGGGTGTCTGGTCTCGCCACTGCCTGCTGCTGGCGTCCCTCAGCTCAGGAGGGTGAGTGGTGGTGCCAGGTCTCACCTGTGACTGCTTCTCTCTCCTGTCACCTCAGGAGGGTGAGTGGTGGTGCCTGGTCTCACCTGTGACTGCTTCTCTCTTCTGTCACCTCAGGAGGGTGAGTGGTGGTGCCTGGTCTCACCTGTGACTGCTTCTCTCTCCTGTCACCTCAGGAGGGTGAGTGGTGGTGCCTGGTCTCACCTGTGACTGCTTCTCTCTCCTGTCACCTCAAGAGGGTGAGTGGTGGTGCCTGGTCTCACCTGTGACTGCTTCTCTCTCCTGTCACCTCAGGAGGGTGAGTGGTGGTGCAAGGTCTCACCTGTGACTGCTTCTCTCTCCTGTCACCTCAGGAGGGTGAGTGGTGGTGCCTGGTCTCACCTGTGACTGCTTCTCTCTCCTGTCACCTCAGGAGGGTGAGTGGTGGTGCCTGGTCTCACCTGTGACTGCTTCTCTCTCCTGTCACCTCAAGAGGGTGAGTGGTGGTGCCTGGTCTCACCTGTGACTGCTTCTCTCTCCTGTCACCTCAGGAGGGTGAGTGGTGGTGCCAGGTCTCACCTGTGACTGCTTCTCTCTCCTGTCACCTCAGGAGGGTGAGTGGTGGTGCAAGGTCTCACCTGTGACTGCTTCTCTCTCCTGTCACCTCAGGAGGGTGAGTGGTGGTGTCAGGTCTCACCTGTGACTGCTTCTCTCTCCTGTCACCTCAGGAGGGTGAGTGGTGGTGCCTGGTCTCACCTGTGACTGCTTCTCTCTCCTGTCACCTCAGGAGGGTGAGTGGTGGTGCCTGGTCTCACCTGTGACTGCTTCTCTCTCCTGTCACCTCAGGAGGGTGAGTGGTGGTGCCTGGTCTCACCTGTGACTGCTTCTCTCTCCTGTCACCTCAGGAGGGTGAGTGGTGGTGCAAGGTCTCACCTGTGACTGCTTCTCTCTCCTGTCACCTCAGGAGGGTGAGTGGTGGTGCCTGGTCTCACCTGTGACTGCTTCTCTCTTCTGTCACCTCAGGAGGGTGAGTGGTGGTGCCAGGTCTCACCTGTGACTGCTTCTCTCTCCTGTCACCTCAGGAGGGTGAGTGGTGGTGCAAGGTCTCACCTGTGACTGCTTCTCTCTCCTGTCACCTCAGGAGGGTGAGTGGTGGTGCCTGGTCTCACCTGTGACTGCTTCTCTCTCCTGTCACCTCAGGAGGGTGAGTGGTGGTGCAAGGTCTCACCTGTGACTGCTTCTCTCTCCTGTCACCTCAGGTGGGACCCCCCTTAGTGAGTGAAGTGGAGACATCTCTAGATATAGAACCTGCAATGCAAATTAGGAGGAAGGCCTGAAAGAAAAAAACGGTTTCCACAGAACCAAAGAAATCAATCACCAGCAGGAAATTCCTGTCCTGCAACCACTCACCAGAGGGTGAAGAATCTCGACAAGCAGCTGTGAGAAAATATTGTTGTTTTATCACTTTTAGTTGTGTGCTGTGAAGTCCTGAATGTGGTTCGTGCTTCCCAGATCCTATCACGTCGTTACCAAGCCAGCCCTAGCCCTAAGTACATATGTAAACTGACTGATACCTATCGCATTACTCATGCATGAACTCTAAGAACGAGTCCCATAATGTAGGAATCTCACATCCCACTTACAACGGATGTACACTTTTGTAAACTCAAGCCCTGGACATGGACAGCCCTGATGAACGTATACACTGGGAGATATCTGCCATGCACCTACAAATATAACTTGACAATTTGGTATTGATTTTATTGTATTTAAATATATGGCACATACTATTTCCAAACTTCCTTAAATTGTTACATATTATTTGTACATGAGAATTAACAGAAGTGTCGCCCTTTACAAAGGAGAGACAAAACAGAGTTTAAAATGTTTTACTATCATAGATCAATCACTAACACCTAGCTTCTTTACAGATGATTGGGATGTTGGCAACTCACGCCTTATTGGGAAATCTGGAGATTGCATTGTAGCACAATGTGTTGTATGCCACTGTATGACACCCTACTCTAGGATATTGTAGTCCACTGTACAACGCTGTACAAAACTCTGTGAGTGCCACTGCACTCTGACACAGTACTTCATTCTACTCCACTACACCACTGTACACGACTCTAGTTTACACCACTCAATGTCATTCTAATCTATATCACTGTATGCCAATCCACTGTACCACACTCTATAACTCTGTGCTGAACTGTACACCACTGTACTCTACAAAAATCAAGTAGACGGCACGCCACTTGATTCTACTGTGGTTTACACCACTTTCTAATACCATACAACACCCCACTACACTCTACTGTACACCATGGTACTTAACTGTGTGCTACACCACTCCATTCTACTGCACTCCACGCCACTATAGTCTAGGATATGCCACTCCACTCTGACACTTACACACTCCAGTATACTCCACTCTACTACGCTCCAGTCTCCTACACTTTATCTCATTCTACTCCACTGTAGTATATTATGCTCTACACCACTCCACTGTGTGGAAGTCTACTCCACTGTATGCAACTCCACTCTACAACAATGTACTACACTCTATGCTACTCTATGACAATCTGCTCCACTCTATGCCCATCCACTTTACAGCATTGTACTATACTGTATGATACTCAACAGCACGCCACTCATCTTCTCTCTATGACAAGCCACTCTACTATATGACACAGCACTTCAATCTATAACTCTGTCCTCCACTATACTCTATGACATTCCACTTGATGATACTCCACTTCACTTCATTCTACTTCACCCTACTCTACTCTAAAATACTCTACTTCACTCTGACAGTCTACAACACCCCACTTTACTGTTCAACACATTCCACTGTACAACTCGCTGCTCCACTCTGCGATACTTGACTCTACCATATGAAACATCATGTCACTAAACTACGTAGCACCCGGGAAGGTAGTGGTCCCCAGGGCCTGGGGGGGGGGGTTGGCACCCCATGCTTCAATAAGCAGAGCCCCTTGGACTTGGCCCACCCAGGGGCTTAAAAAAGACGAAGCTCTGTAGCCCGAGCTTCCTTTTTTTTTCCTTTCCAGATCCGCTGTGAATCACAGCATAAAATTCAAAAAGAAATAATGCTTTTTTGCTCTGGGGGTCCTTGTGGGACTTCAGCACCAGAGCTAAGGGGTCAGGTTGTCTGTACCCTGACTCCTTTTCTTTTTTTTTTTTACATTTTTGTCTGGGACTCTGGTCAAGATGGCTGCCAACACTTCCTGGTTGAAGTGTTGGCAGACAATCAGATCTCAGCATGAGATCGGAAGGGGACATGACTCCTTTGTGGCCCTATATATACAAATTTGGATTTTATTCAATTTGTCAAAAACAAAATAACAAAAAGGGCTCTTTCTAGACCAAGAGCTATCTCTTTGACAAATTTGGTATAATTCCGTCCAGTGGTTTTGGCGCTATCGCAGTTAAATTCTTCCTATGGGAATTAACATTGGAAAGGCTCTAAATTTCACCCCCCGTTTATCTGGGAACCTGCTTCTCGGTTCAGCCAGAAACTTTTGAGACAGCAGCTCAGGTGACTATCTAATTTCTTGGGAAATTTTCGTTAAGACTCGTCAAGCGGCACCAAAGATATAGGCAAACAAAAAACAGCTTTTTCTATAGAAACTAGGTACCAACTATAACTACCTAGTGGTAACCCCGCGACTAGGTAATATGAATGCAGATATACATATATATATATATATATATATATATATATATATATATCTGTTTCCATAGAAAAAGCATTTTATGACTTGCCTGTATATTTTGCGTCGTTTGATGAATCTTCATTCCAAAAAAAGTGTGCCGGTGATTCTTGTTGTGCATAGGAACTGTTGGGGTGATCCGTCAACCAGGGGCCGAGAAAAGGCTGAGTCAAAAAATGTGCATTTCTCATGCTTATTCCCATGGACTCTTTAGACTCCGCAGCCTGAACCGCTGGACGGAATTACACCAAATTGGTCAGAAAGGTAGCTTTAGTTATTTGGTGTAAATCCGTTCAGAAGTTTATCCTTCACATCGATTTTAAGACAATTGCAGCGTATTCACAAATGCACTCACCACAAGGAATGCTGTGACTGGCTGGCCACAACCTGACCAGAAAGTGGCGGCTGCCATTTTAAGGTCCCAGGACATGGTCCCAGGGGCTAAAAAATAAAATCAGAAGAGCCATAAGAGGTCAGGGTGGAGGTATCCAGACTTCAGGGCTGTGATACGGGGATCTTTGAGGGTAAAATTATGACTTTCATTTTTTTTTCACGATGCACAATATTCATGAATACAATGCAACCTTCAGCGTGGTCTCACCCTCCAGGAAACGTCAGAACAAATTTCTCAATATCGGTCACAACGAATTTGCGAAAGATCACTAAAAAAAAGAAAAAAAAACCTTCACAGACATCATTCCTACACTAATTCCAGGCCAGGCCCTATGGGTAACCCCTTCTGCGCATAGCCAAAGGGCGGGCCCATCACAAGTTTGCATTGTTATGGGGATTGGCCTCACCCCAGCCTTACGCTGTATGTGGCATGGGGTTGGGTGTGTATAGTGATTGGCTGTAGGGCCTGGCAACAGGCCAAGCCCTGCGGCCAACACCAGGCGCACAGCAGCTGTTGGGTTAGCATATAGTAAGTAAAATTACTTTACTTTACTTATGTTAAAAGAACCTTAGAAATTACCTGAAAAAAAACAAAGGTTACAGGGATGTTATAGTTAGGTTCTGAATTTACTCGTACAAAACCATAGAAATTCAGCAGTTATAGTTAGAGTTATTTCAAGTAACTATAACTCACGCCCTAAGGTAAATATAACTTGCGCCTTCACCTTTGGTTTTTTGAGAGTCATGGTATTTGTTCACTTCAGCAGACTCTCACTTAGGACTCATTTAGGCTATTTGTTTAGCCTTTATCAACTGTAAAGAGCACAGCGTTAAAATCAGTTTGAATGCTTGACATGTGTCAATTAAACCAAATTGGTAAAAATAATATCGTCTTTCTGTTCCTCCTAAAATAGGCTAATATTCCAAACCACTGTGCACTTCATGCATTCAATAATCCAAACCAGCATGTATTGATAACTTTTGCAGTCCTTCAAAATGAATAAATAATACCCGTCACCTCCCGTTCCAAATAATTCCTAAGTAGAATCAAGTTTTCTTTAGGTGCCACACTTATCTTCCTCCAGGAACTACAATCATATAAATCAAGCGCTGTTGTAATAAAAACTTCCTCACGCACCACCACTATAGCAGATTCCCTGTGTACTGGAAAGTTCCAAATGTCCAACACAGTCTCCGGAGGGCACTCCAGCCTTAATGCAAACACTGCAGATTGCAGTTGCCGGTGTGCTCCAAATCGCAAATCGCTGGTGGTGCACAGTGAGGCGACCAAATAATTCCCAAGTGAGAGGAAAGTTTTCTTTAGGTGCTGTATATTTATATATATATATATATATATATATATATATATATCCAAACAATTACTCCAGCCAGGCGAGTCATCTATCTCGCTACAAGCGTGAATAATGAGTCTCCGTCACAGGGTGTAATTGAAGTGAAGATTTAATTGGCAACACATACCCAAAGCATTTCGGAATATGGCAGTAGGTAGTCATAGTTAGGACCTATTTTTAATACAAAAAACTTTTTTTGACTTGGCTATGTCTTTGGAGCCGTTTGATGAATCTTCACAAACCTTTCCCAAAAAAAAGTGTGCCAATGAATCTTGTTTTGCATGGGAAGTTTCGAGGGGGTGAGAAAAATTAGGGGAACAAAAAAGTGTATTTCCTATGTTAATTTCCATAGGGTCTTTAGACAAGCCTACACCTCAAACCGCTAAACGGAATTACACCAAATTTGACAGGAAACTGTGGCCCTCATTCTGACCTTGGCGGGCGGCGGAGGCCGCCCGCCAAAGTCCCGCCGTCAGGTTACCGTTCCGCGGTCGAAAGACCGCGGCGGTAATTCTGACTTTCCCGCTGGGCTGGCGGGCGGTCTCCTTCAGACCGCCAGCCAGCCCAGCGGGAAAGAGGCTTCCACGATGAAGCCGGCTCGGAATCGAGCCGGCGGAGTGGAAGCTGTGCGACGGGTGCAGTTGCACCCGTCGCGTATTTCACTGTCTGCGCAGCAGACAGTGAAATACATTTAGGGGCCCTCTTACGGGGGCCCCTGCAATGCCCATGCCAGTGGCATGGGCACTGCAGGGGCCCCCAGGGGCCCCGCGACCCCCCCTACCGCCATCCGGATCTCGGCGGTCCGACCGCCGGGATCTGGATGGCGGTAGGGGGGGTCAGAATCCCCGCGGCGGTGCAGCAAGCTGCGCCGCCGCGGAGGATTCAATGGGGCCGCGGTACACTGGCGGGACCCCGCCAGTGGTGCCGGTCCGACCGCGGCTTTACCGCCGCGGTCGGAATCCCCATTGAAGCACCGCCGGCTTGTCGGCGGTGCTCCCGCGGTCCTCCGCCCTGGCGGTCAAAGACCGCCAGGGTCAGAATGAGGGCCTATGTCTTGGTGCACAGATTGTGCTTCTTGTGACTTGGTGTAAATCTGTTCAGTAGTTTCTCAGATATTACAGGGTCAAAAACGATAGATATCTAGGGAGGTATAGGATCCGCAGATCCCAGAGATATCATGGTGAGATGTGATTGGCTGCCAACACATTAGCAGGAAGTGCTGGCAGCCATCTTGGGACTCAGACTCAGCAATGGCTCAGAAGAGGCCGCGGAGAAGACCTGTTTCTTGTCTAGAAAGGGCTCTTGATGTTATGGGGGGGCTGATTTATTTGCCTGAAAAACAACAGTAGAATAGTCAGCTCAGCACACTTGCCATGAGAATGAAAACAGAGCTTTGAAGCCCTTAATACTCAGCACACATGCTGCGCTTTCACCACCCTTTTTGTGCTTCAAAGAGAGTGGTGTTGTGTCTTCACAGGTACAACCTCGGCCTTGACCACTTTCATGTGCGATTCAGGAATGTAAATATACATATTTTAATCAGAGATTTTAACCTGTGAGCCTTTGTGCTGCAATGTGGACCAATGCCCCCAGGGCTCTGTTCTTTACAAATGCACCTCATGAGACCAGCACTTCCGGATGGGAACGGTCATGGTAGTTTCTGGGGTTAGCCTTGAACACTTTAAACTGTGCTCACAATTTGTGGTTGCAACAATGTGCCTGGAGAACATGCATTTTAAGACTGGCAATGCTATCTTGGGTGTTGCTCGCTGTGCCAACTGGCTCTGAGACTGGGCTGATGGTTTAACCGGATGAAGGTCTGCCACACTCTACACATGAAGGAGATTTTGGTACATGTTAAAAAGTGGCGTGTACAGGGGAAGGTCACTACTGGTCACCTTTAGGAGTATGGGAACCAGCTGTGCCCAACTACTCCAAATGGGTCCTTCTGCCAGTGAGGGTGTTCCCTATCAATTGCAGGGAAGGTACTTCTGTTGAAGGTGTCAGGGTGAGTACTTTAGATGCTAGATGACCAGGCAGAGTCTAACGCCGCATTTAGGGCCAGATGTACCAAAGGATTTTACCCATTCTGTGTCTAAGTGAAAAAGCTTTCATACATATGGCCCTTAGGCGCTAGAACTATGGTACCTGTGTGGCCTCTGCCTAAATACCCCAAAACAGGGGGTAGGAAGGGCAAGAAGCAGAACAGCAAGGGCTGGAAGCATTGAACATCATCCTTATAGAGCTGGTGCAGGAGCTGCCTCCCTTGTGTTTTGGTGATATTATGAATGGAGAGACTGATATCCATCCAGGAAGACTCCTTCCACATCGGGGAGACAGAGGCTCCACAGGGTCAGCGGCCATCATCAGAAGCATGAAATAAATCAATACATTATTTGTAAAGCATGGCAAATCACCCATGAGGGTCTTGAGGTGCTGAATTGTAGGCACAAAGGGATTTGCCCAGAAACACAGTATATTAAGGAAACTTTGAGACTTGAACCTGTGTACCTCAGCTCTAAAGTCAGAAGCACAGACTGTAACGCCAGTGTGATGGTTATTAATTCAAATGAATGACGTTTCAAGTTATCATCTGAAATGCCTGGGGGGGCTGGGGGTGCCCCTGACAGGCAGGCCCACCTCTGTAGGGGGCCCAAGTCTTCGGAGACATTCTGCCTTCAGTCCTTGCTGCAGGTGTCTCTGTGAGCGGGTAACTCAGACCTTCAGCCTTACAGAAGCGATAAAAACAGTAACAAATACATGTTTAATTCCAAAATCTGTTATACGTTTGCAAAGACTTAGCTCAGTTTATAATGTGTGCCACATCATTTGCATTTTACTGTCCCTATAAGGTTAGGTATTATACCTCACGCACTCGCTAAGACAACCACAAAGGCGCTTTGAAGCCGTTGATACTCAGCACACATGCTGTGCTTTCACCACGCTTTTTGTGGGGCAGTGTGACATTGTTGGCCTTACACAGTGGTGTTAATGCCATTAAGTAGTGTTAATTTCAAGGTACACTCATGCAAAACACCTTGAGAAAATTGTTCGTTGAAATCAGGTCCGGTCTATTCACACCCTACATGATCAGGGAATGAAGCACTTAGGGGGTCATTACAACCCTGGCGGACGGTGTTAAAGGTGCGGCAATACCGCAAACAGGCCGGCGGACAAAAAAAGGGAATTATGACACTGGCGGAAACCGCCAACAAAGACAGCCACTTTAACACACCGCCCGCCATGGCGGTACAGACAAGCAGCGCGGCGATCACCGCCAACAGACAGGCGGAAGACAATGTACCGGCCACAGTATTACAACCCGCCAATCGGCCACCTTTTCCGGGGCGGATTCACCGTGGATAAAAACACGGCGGAAACAGTTACTGCAATGGGAAAACGCTCACCTGAACACATCCCACGAGGAACGAGGACTCCATGGAGCCCGAATTACACATTCTACATGCCCTTGTATTCCTACTCATCTACGAAGACCAACAGCGGCGCGGCCGAAGACAACGCTGAGTACAGCACCTACGACATGGGGAAGGGGGGAGGCAAAAGTTAGGGGGAAACCCACGAAACACCCCCACCCCCACCCTCGAATAGTACAACATACACACCAATGCATCCACAAAAATCACAGTAACAACCCACAACCCCCCCGGAAGAATGCAAAGACAAAGCGTAATCAGTTCAAGCATTGTAATGTATCAATATACATGTGTCGAATATATACAGATATGTAAGAAAATCAGGCAGAAATATATACATTAAGAGAAATAGTGCAGATATGCACATATCAATGGCCGTGCACCACTAGTCCAAAAATGCATGGGCGAGGCCCACAAAAGATACCTGGCCACAATCGGAGAGAACACTGCCGGGGCATCAGATAGAAATACTACAGGCACCTCAGGGGGAAGGGAAGGGGGGGGGGCACCTCAGCCGGATGACTGCAAGCCAGATCCACGACAGGGCTCCATACCCATTGATGTATCCTGGGGAGTGCAAAGCCACAGTCTCTCAAGTCTCTACAGTGGCTGGCTTGCCCACTGTGCCATCCTGGGGAGTGCAAAGCCACAATTTTGCTAGTAGATAACATCCGCCAGTGGCTCTGGAGGGGGACTGGTGCCCAGACTGGATTAGTCTCCCCGTGACAGTTCCTGTCCTGTCACTGTCCCAGCTGCACATGGGATAACGATGCTTGATGTGGCGGTCTTTTCATTCTTACCCGGTGCATGCCCTGTTCAGCGGTGCTTTGCCATGGCGGTCTCTGGACTGTTCAGTGGTGCTTTGCCATGGCGGTCTCTGGACTGTTCAGCGGTGCTTTGCCATGGCGGTCTCTGGACTGTTCAGCAGTGCTTTGCCATGGCAGTCTCTGGACTGTTCAGCTGTGCTTTGCCATGGCGGTTCTGGACTGTTCAGCGGTGCTTTGCCATGGCGGTCTCTGGACTGTTCAGCGGTGCTTTGCCATGGCGGTCTCTGGACTGTTCAGCGGTGCTTTACCATGGCGGTTCTGGACTGTTCAGCGGTGCTTTGCCATGGCGGTCTCTGGACTGTTCAGCAGTGCTTTGCCATGGCGGTTCTGGACTGTTCAGCGGTGCTTTGCCATGGCGGTCTCTGGACTGTTCAGCGGTGCTTTGCCATGGCGGTTCTGGACTGTTCAGCGGTGCTTTGCCATGGCGGTCTCTGGACTGTTCAGCGGTGCTTTGCCATGGCGGTTCTGGACTGTTCAGCGGTGCTTTGCCATGGCGGTTCTGGACTGTTCAGCGGTGCTTTGCCATGGCGGTCTCTGGACTGTTCAGCGGTGCTTTGCCATGGCGGTTCTGGTCTGTTCAGTGGTGCTTTGCCATGGCGGTCTCTGGACTGTTCAGCGGTGCTTTGCCATGGCGGTTCTGGACTGTTCAGCGGTGCTTTGCCATGGCGGTCTCTGGAACGGGCATTGGTGTGTGGCATGACGTTCCCTCATAGCCCACCTGGGCTGTGGCAGCCGGGGCCCTCCTGGGCACTGACTCCAGCGGTGGCGGTGGTCTCCTGACCAGTGACGATACCTGGGCCCTCCTGGGCTATGACTTTGGCAGTGGTCTCCTGACCAGTGACGATACCTGGGCCCTCCTGGGCTATGACTCTGGCGGTGGTCTCCTGACCAGTGACGACACTTGGGCCCTCCTGGGCTATGACTCCGGCGGTGGTCTCCTGACCAGTGACGATACTTGGGCCCTCCTGGGCTATGACTCCGGCGGTGGTGGTGGTCTCCTGACCAGTGACGATACTTGGGCCCTCCTGGGCTACGACTCCGGCGGTGGTCTCCTGACCAGTGACGATACTTGGGCCCTCCTGGGCTATGACTCTGGCGGTGGCGGTGGTCTCCTGACCAGTGACGATACTTGGGCCCTCCTGGGCTATGACTCCGGCGGTGGTCTCCTGACCAGTGACGATACTTGGGCCCTCCTGGGCTATGATTCCGGCGGTGGCCTCCTGACCAGTGACGATACTTGGGCCCTCCTGGGCTATGACTCCGGCAGTGGCGGTGGTCTCCTGACCAGTGACGATACTTGGGCCCTCCTGGGCTATGACTCCGGCGGAGGTCTCCTGACCAGTGACGATACTTGGGCCCTCCTGGGCTATGACTCTGGCGGTGGCGGTGGTCTCCTGACCAGTGACGATACTTGGGTCCTCCTGGGCTATGACTCCGGCGGTGGTCTCCTGACCAGTGACGATACTTGGACCCTCCTGGGCTATGATTCCGGCAGTGGCGGTGGTCTCCTGACCAGTGATGATACTTGGGCCCTCCTGGGCTATGACTCCGGCGGTGGCTGTGGTCTCCTGACCAGTGACGATACTTGGGCCCTCCTGGGCTATGACTCCGGCGGTGGTCTCCTGACCAGTGACGATACCTGGGCCCTCCTGGGCTATGACTCTGGCTGTGGTCTCCTGACCAGTGACGATACTTGGGTCCTCCTGGGCTATGACTCTGGCGGTGGTCTCCAGACCAGTGATGACGGTGCTGGCGGTGGCGTCTCGACTGCTGGGAATGATGCCACCCTTCTCCGCCGTGATACTCATAACAGGCTGGGCAGACTTCCTCTGGCCCTTCCCCACCTTTGGTGGAGTCACAGCTGACTCTCCAATCCCCTTGGGACCCCTGTGAGTTGTTTTCCCACCAGGAGTCTTCACACGGTCCCGTCGTCCACTTTCCAATTTCAGAGCCTTTACAGGGGGTGGGCTGCCAGTGCCTTGGCTCCGGGTCATACTGCCTGCCCTGGTGGCCGGTGCACTGCACATACCTTGAACAGGCACCACTGGTATTGGAGGCTTTTTGGCTGAGGCGCTACGATGGGACTGATGAATTGGAGGGGGGTGGGGGCAAAAAGGTCAACTTTACAGAGGGACAGTTTCTGACGAACACTGGGATCGGTAGTTGGAGGGGGTCTGGGAGTGGAGGAAGAGGAGGTGGTTGTAGGAGGTGTCACTTTAGGTGTTTTGGGTGCAGGTGCAGGTACTGGAGGCTGTCGTGAGGTGGATGAATGTTGGGTGTGTGGTTGCCGGTGTTTGTGTACTTTGGGAGGGGGCATCACAGACACACTGGGGGAGGACACAGGGGATGTGTAAATGGGAGTGGAGATGGTGAGTGCAGGTGAGCGGCTTGTGGTGCTGGGTGTCCTGGTGCGATTGCTGGTACCTGTAGATGTGGTGCATGCAGGTGTGTGTGTAGATGAGACTGGGAGGGAGGAGGGAGAAGAGGAGGAGGGGGACACAGTGGAGGCAGTGGATGTTGCTGTGTCTGTATGTGGGTGAGGCTTGCGTGAGTGCCTGTGGGTTGTGTGGTGCCTATGTTTGCTTGAGCTACTTGGGTGTGTTGACTTGTGTGCATGCTGGTCTGTAGGTGTGCTTGGGATGGGCTGGGGTACAGCGGATTGGGTCTGGGTGGAGGAGGTTGGAGGGGGGAGGCTAGACACAGGGACAATGGCTGCCATCAGTGCTGAGGCCAGAGATTGCAGGGTTCGCTGAAGGACAGCCTGACCAGAATGAATGCCCTCCAGGAATGCATTACTGTGTTGAAACTCTTGTTCTACACCCTGGATGGCATTCACAATGGTAGACTGCCCAATAGTGAGTGACCTGAGGAGGTCAATGGCCTCCTCACTGAGGGCAGCAGGGGTGACAGGGGCAGGGCCTGAGGTGCCTGGGGCGAAGGTGATGCCCACCCTCCTGGGTGAGCGGGCACGGGGTGAACGCTGAGGGGCTGCTGGGAGGGCGGTGCTGGTAGGGGAGGTGGCGGCTGTACCTGTAGAAGTGGGGCGCACAGATGGTGCCGCCACCAGAAGGGAGCCCCCATCGGCGGACGAGTCCGTGTCGCTGGTTGATGATCCGGTGGCCGACGTGAAGCTCCCCTCGCCCTCCGTCCCACTGGTGCATTCAGAGTCCGTGGTGTGGCCCTCCATGGCCATGTGGGATAGATCTCCCTCGTGCTCCAGTGCCACTGTACCTCCGCCTGATGATGCTGATGCACAAAAGAACAGGGAGAGCACAAAAGGGGGGGGGGGAGACAGAAGAAGAACAGGTTGAGTGCATGGCATACCGCTATCGTTGGCGGACAAGACAGACACAGCAGTCCCCTGCATTACGCCGTGCTCCTGGCCTCTGCATATGCAATTCCTGGGATATGGGCTACATGGCTATGGTGGACATCTGCACACATGGATGCCACAGGGGCAACTATACCTGTACTTGGCACTCTACTGAGGTGGTGTAGAGTGCCACATGGGCTGCATGACAGAGGGGCCAAGTCTATGTATTTCTGGCTGGCCTAGGTACACCCACAGGCCTCCTCCCCCACCCAGACCCCTCTACTGCACGCAAAGTTCGCAGAATGAGGTTGTACTCACCCCCTTGTGTCCGCTGTGATGCCCTCAAGCGCCCATCCAACTCAGGGTAGGCCACCGCCAGGATCCGGAACATCAGGGGGGTCATGGTGCGACAGGCACCCCTCCCACGTTGGGAGGCCATCCCCAGCTGAGCCTCCGCCGTCTTCTTGCTGCAGCGGCAAATGTCCTCCCATCTTTTCCGGCAGTGGGTGCCCAGTCTCTGGTGGGCCCCCAGGGTCCGGACCTCCTTGGCGATGGTACACCAAATGTCCCTCTTCTGGTGGGCGCTGACCTACATGACATGCACAAGGGAAGACGAAAAGTAATTACCAACTGCACCGTCGATGTGAGTGGCCCCCTCCCTACTCTAGCCATGTGGCCCATTCATTCACATGCATTAATGTTCCCTGAACTCTTCCCCCTTCCCTCTTCCAACCAGCCTTCTACACCCAGGCCTAGCCCGAACAACGTGCTCCCTGTGTACTAACCTGTTGGTCAGGATGACCGTAGAGTAGCGTGTACTGGGGGAGGACCCCGTCTACCAGTTTCTCCAACTCCTGAGCAGTGAAGGCAGGGGCCCTTTCCCCAGACGCAGCAGCCACCGTCGCTTCCAGACCGAGGTCACAGCAGCACTTGCAGTGTAGGTCCTCTCCTGTCGAAGGTCAGGTATCTAGTGATTGAACAGATAGAAAATGGCGGTGACGTCCGCGGCGGTGCGTATCATCACCGCCGGGGCATCTGTTCATTGGCTCCTGGGACCCATAGGGTCCTATATTAACCAATGCAGCATTGCGCCGCTGTCTACGACCGCCTACCGCGACGGTGTGCAACTAGGAGGGTGATCGAACGCACCTTCGGCCTCCTTAAGGCCAGGTTTAGGTGCCTCCATATGACAGGTGGTTCCCTATTCTGCTCACCGAAGAAGGTGTGCCAGATCATCATCGCCTGCTCGATGCTTCATAATTTGACTTTGCGACGGCAGGTGCCTTTTCTGCAGGAGGATGGTCCAGATGACGGTGTTGTGGCAGCTGTGGAGCCTGTGGACAGTGATGAGGAGGAAGGTGAGGAAGAGGACAACGACAACAGGGAGTCAGTCACAGCAATATTTCCAGTGACACACAGGTGAGAACATTTTCAGTTTTAACATTACATTCACTGTCACACGTCTTCCTCTATCCTGTGCGTAATTTTTTGGGATTATTTGGTAATTGAGTTGTTTGTTTCCATTACGGTTTCACAGGTGTGGTTACCAACGTGTGTCATCTACTTGCATCCTTCATGGACTTTTGATGTGTGACATTGGTATGTTGCCTTTACATCTCACAACGCATTTTGACACTGTCATAGATATTACATTTTAACAAATCCTAGACTGACTCCAGATTGTTTTGTGGTTCAAGGGTGTTTATTGAAGTGCTCAGAAATGGGAGGGGGTTGTAAAAGGGTGATGGGTGATGGTGGAGGAATGTCCATGGCAGAGTCCATTTTATTAGTCTCACAGGTGCACTGCCCATCTGGGCATAGGAAGTGGAGCTGGGGCAGTTTATGTATGGACAGGGTAACAAAGTGGGACAGTGGAGGACAATCAGGGTGGTCTCATTTCCTGGCGGGGGTCTTGCCATCTTGCTCTGTCCTGTTCCTGGATCTCAGGGCCCGCTTGCATGGTGGTTGTCCGTCTGCAGGGGGTGGGGTGCTGGTGTGGTGGTCCTGTGGTGGGGCGTCCTGTCCACTAGCGCCGGCATAGGTGGTGGGCAGTTCATCGTCCTGGCTAGTGTCAGGGGCCCCTTGGAGTGCCACGGTGTCCCTCAAGGTCTGCTGTATGTCCTTCAGCACCCCTACGATGGTGCCCAAGGCGGAGCTGATGGTCCTGAGCTCCTCCCTGAACCCCAAATACTGGTCCTCGTGCAGGCGCTGGGTCTCCTGAAACTTGACAAGGACCGTCCCCATCGTCTCCTGGGAGTGGTGGTATGCTCCCATGATGGAGGATAGGGCCTCGTGGAGAGTGGGTTCCCTTGGCCTGTCCGCCCCCTGTCGCACAGCAGCCCTCCCAGTTCCCCTGTGTTCCTGTGCCTCCGTCCCCGGGACCGTGTGCCCACTACCACTGCCCCCAGGTCCCTGTTGTTGTTGGGGTGGTGGGTTTTCCTGGGTTCCCTGTAGTGGTGGACACACCACTGATTGACCTGTCCTGGGTGCGGAGGTTTGGGCCCGCTGGGTGGGTGCTGTGCTGGTGTTACCAGAGGGTGGAAGGTCAGTGTTGGGCTGTGCCTGTGCAAGGGGAACCGACTGTCCCGAGGCCCACGATGGTCCGGGCTGGTCATCAGGATCCAGTAGGGCAGAGCTGCTATCGTCACTGTGGGCCTCTTCTGAGGGTGGAGTGGAGTTGTCTGGACCCTCCGGGGTGGTGACGGTCCTTCGTGTTCCTGCAGGGGCATAAGGGCATGATTATTGCATGTGTGTGTGTCATGGTGTGAAAGTGGTGGCTCACCGTGTACCCCAGTGCAAGCATTCCTGTGTGGGGGCTTGTGTGCTGATGGTTGGGGGGGTGTTCTGGGTATGTGCAGTGAGCATGCTTTAGTGATGGGTGTCCATGCTTAGTTGTGTCATGCAGGGCTTGGTGTTGGTATGGGTGGTTTGTGTTATGCGTACATTAGTGGAGATTTGGAGTGATAGGGGATGGGGTGAGGGTGGGGGTGTGTGATTGCATGCAGGTAGGGTGGGGGATATGAAAGTTAAGAATTGACTTACCAGTGTCCATTCCTCCACCAACTCCTCCGAGGCCCTCTGGATGCATGATGGTCAAGACTTGCTCCTCTCATGTTGTTAGTTGTGGGGGAGGAGGTGGGGGTCCGCCGCCAGTCCGCTGAACCGCAATGTTGTGCCTGGAGACCACTGAACGCACCTTCCCCCGTAGGTCATTCCACCTCTTCCTGATGTCCTCCCGATTTCTTGGATGCTGTCCCACAGCGTTGACCCTGTCCACTATTCTGCGCCATAGCTCCATCTTCCTGGCTATGGATGTGTGCTGCACCTGTGAGCCAAATAGCTGTGGCTCTACCCGTAGGATTTCCTCCACCATGACTCGGAGCTCATCCTCGGAAAAGCGGGGGTGTCTTTGGCATGTCATGGGGTGGTGTGGGTGATGTGTGGGGTGGTGTATGTGTTGATGAGTGTGGTGATGTGTGGTGGTGTGTGGTGTTTTGTGCGTGGAAGTCGTGTGGTTGATGGTGTTGTGTGGCTCTGTGTGGTGGGATTGTCTGATCTGTGCTATCTCTCTGGCCTTCGTCTCAGATTTTTGGTCGTAGGGGTTTTTGGGTGATGTGGGTGTGTGTTTTATATTGTAATGGGTGTGTGGGTGTGGTGTTTGTATGTGTATCAGGTGTGTGTATTTTGAATTGTCCAATGTGGCGGTGTTTTGGAGATTTGTGTGTATTTTGAATGTGGCAGTGTGTACCGCCAATGGAATACCGCGGTTGAAAGACCGCCGCGTGGATTCGTGTGTCGTAATAGCATGGGCGTGTTTCTGTTGCCGTGGAGGTGGAGGTTTTGTTATCGCCAGTTTTACACTGACCTTTGGTGTGGCGGACTTGTGTGGGTGTCTGAATTTCGGCGGATTCCAAGATGTGGGTCATAATAGCTGTGGCGGAATTCCGCCGCGGTGTAATGGCGGTCTTCTGCACGGCAGTAAGCGGCTTTTACCGCCAATGTTGTAATGACCACCTTAATGTTCAAATCAAGTCTGAGTTCACCCAGCCTCCCATCGTTCTGAGGTCGATAGACTGGGTGACATTTACAGAACAACAGCAGCGCTATATGCTTATTATAGTGCTACAAACCAGCAGTTGATGGCTCAGTGAACTAAACACTCACCACTGACGTCACGTGGTGTTCCGGACAGCAAGAGCTGAAATCCTCGATAGGAAGATTCGGCATTTAGGCCCATATTTATGGATGGTTAGTGTTGCATTAGCGCCATTTATTTTGGTGCTAAAACGGCTCTACCCTAACTCCATATTTATATTTTGACGCTAGACCCGCCTAGCGTCAAAATATTGGAGTTAGTGCCATGTTTAGGATGCGGGAACCCACCTTGCGTCAATGAGAAACAAGGTAGGCATTCCAGTCCTAAACACGACGCTAACCCTCAAGCGCCATATTTACCTCCAGGCACAGAAACAACGCACAAGGAGGAGGCGGACCCGAATAATGGCACTAAGCTTGGTTAGCACCATTATTTAACGCCTGGGTCAGACCAGGTGTTAGGGTGCAGGTAGCCCCATTTCCATGGAGGAACACCATAGAATGGGCACAAAGATGCCCACCCCAAGCACAAACAACACCGCCACCCACACCACAGGGACACTGTAGAAGGAGGGAGCCCATCCCAGGTAAGTTGCAGGTAAGTGTGTGTGTATGTGTGAGGTGTGCCATTGGGGGTCCCCTTCATAGGGTCCCCTGCCTGGCACTGGGTATGTAGGGCTTGCCCAGTGGATACTGGTACACTGTGGTGGCCATTGGGGTGGTGAACATGACTCCTGTCTAGAAATAGACAGGAGTCATTTTTTGGCTGCTTGTGCCTCAGAAAATGACGCTAGGTTGATTAGCAGTAGCATTTATCCCGCTAACCAGCCTATCGTTATTTCTGACCCACTAGCGCCATCCCCCCGGCTAGAGTCTTTTTTTATTGGGCTAGCCATTCCTTAGCTCCATCATGTGCCATTACTTAAATATGGCGCACGGCGGACGCTATGGAATGGCGTTAAGAAAAATGACGCACAACTGAGCTAGCGCAGTTGTGCATAATTTTTCATAAATATGCCCCTTAATGCTTTAGATGAAGCAAATTGACTACCATAAATTGAGTATTATGACTTTGTTTCTTTTAGAAATAGGGTCTTACCCTTGTCCAAGTAGGAATCACAATCCTAATCACGGTAAGTCACAACACAATCCAAATTATCCTGTGCTCACCCTCCGGTAGTTTGGCACAGAGCAGGCAGGATTAACTTAGAAGGCAATGTTTAAAGCATTTGTGCAATAACGTATACAGTTACACAGTGAAAACACCACAAAAAGTACTTCACACCAGTTTAGGAAAATAGATAATATGTATTTGAATAAAAAAAGACCAACATGACAAAAATCTAATATGCATAACTCAAGATATAATTTTTTTAAAAGGTTAAATGAGTCTCAATCCTTAAGAATCAGTGGTTGTATCCTTGTGGCACACAGTACCCAGGATGACTGGGTCACAGAGGAGGAGATGCATTGAAAAATAGGGTGCTGCATCGGATTATCCGGTGCGGCATAGATGATGCATATTTTTTTTCCAAGCTGCACGGTGATGCATTGATTTACAAGAGCGCAGCCTTGGTTCTGAGTAGGCTCGTTGAAAAATGAGGCGATGCGTCAAAATTTCTAGTGCGGCACAGACCATGCATCGTTTCTTTCCACACTGCAAGGAGATGAATCACTTTCCAGAAGCACAGCCTTGGGTCCTCACTGTAATGTGGGATATTTTGACGCCCTGATGATGCTATGAAAATCCTTGACACACAGATAAGAAGGAGCTGGCTCTGCATCAATCTGGTAGGTGATGCAGTGATTTTTCAACCACGAGGCAGGTGCTGCATCAGTTTCTGCAGGCGTTGCATTGATTTTCCAGTGCACCAGGATTTTCTTCTCTTTGGTGAAGTCTTTGTGGCCTTTAGACTTCAGAACTCAAGGCAAGCTCAATCCAAGCCCTTGGAGAGCACTTGTGGGGAAGGCAGAGTCATTCAGGCAGAGTCAGGGGTTAGCAGGGAAACAAGCAGGGCAGCAGTCCTTTTCAGTACAGCAGTCTAGATGAGTCATTTGGGCAGCCAGGCAGTCCCTCTGACAGAGTTCAGGTGTAGATCCAGAACTGTCTGATTTGGTGGGATCAGAGTCCAAATATATATATCCGAAAATGCCTTTGAATCAGGGGAAACTTCAAAAAGTGGATTTCAGTCTAGTCCTTGCTGCCAGACCCTTGTGTAAGAGAGAGCCCCTCCATTCTTCTTGCCCAAGGAGAGCTATTCAGTATGCAGAGGTGACTGAGGGTCCTGTGTTTATAGTTGTCTGGATGAAATGCACGAGGGGAGCCGTCAACCAGCACAGACCAGACGTGGATTGGAGGCAGGCTGTAAGGCACAGATGGCAGCAAGTGCAGAGAAATGCCCACTTTATAAAAGTGGCATTTCTAAAATAGTAATATTAAATTCAACTTCACCCAGCTGATCATCTCCCTCACGGAGGACCCCACAACAGAAAGAAACAACCTCCACAAGGGACTTCATGCTATCGCCGACTGGATGGATTCAAGCCGCCTCAAGCTAAACGCAGTCAAAACAGAGGTCTTTATCCTCGGCAGCAACCTCTCTGCCTGGAACGACTCCTGGTGGCCCCCCTCCCTTGGAACCACCCCCACCTCCTCCATCCAAGTACGGAACCTGCGCATCATCCTTGACTCAGCACTCAGCATGACTCAGCAGGTCAACGCAGTCTCCCCTTCCTGCTACAACACCCTCTGCATGCTCCGCAAGATCTTCAAATGGATTCTCGTCGAAACCAGAAAAACAGTCACCCACGCCCTAGTCAGCAGCCGACTGGACTTCAGCAACATGCTCTATGCAGGAACCACGGCCATACTTCAAAAGAAAATGCAACGTATCCAAAACCCCTCCGCCCGACTCATCCTTGACGTCCCACGCAGCAATCACATCTCTGCCCACCTCAGAGAGCTACACTGGCTACCCGTATCGAAGAGGATTACCTTCAAACTACTCACCCACGCACACAAAGCCCTCCACAACACAGGTCCAGCCTACCTCAACGACAGACTCACCTTCCACACCCCCACCCACTAGCTCTGCTCCGCCAGCCTCGCCCTTGTCTCCGTCCCCCGCATTCACCGAACCACCACCGGAGGAAGATCCTTCTCTTACCTCGTCACCAAGACTGGAACTCCCTACCGCTCCAGCTACGCCAGACCCAAGACCTCCTGGCCTTCAGAAAACACCTCAAAACTTGGCTTTTCGACCAATAGCTCCCCCCCTCCAGCGCCTGAGACCCTGACGGGTGAGTAGCGCGCTTTATAAATAAATTGATTGATTGATTGACCAGTAAGCAGGATTTTCTATTACCATTCTAGCCACAGTAAACATGACGGAGCTACTCCTTTCAGATCATGAGAGCAGCAGTCCTCACAGTAATGAGAAACAAATTAGTGAGTTTTTCACTACTAGGCCATGTAAAACACACAAGTTCATGTCCTGCCTTTTTCTTAAATAGCACCCTGCCTTATGGGTCACCTAGGGCCTTCCTTAGTGGTGACTTATATGTAGAAAAAGGGGAGGTTAAGGCTTCGCAAGTACTTGTAAATGCCAGGTCAAAGTGGCAGTGAAACTGCACACACAGGCCTTGCAATGGCAGGCCTGAGACATGGTTAAGGGGCTACTGATGTGAGTGGCACAATCATTGCTGCAGGCCCACTAGTAGTAATCAGTGTACAGGCCCTGGGCACCGTTAGTGCAATTTACTAGGGACTTACAGGTAATTTAAATATGCCAGTTGGGTAGGATCCAATGTTACCATGTTTTTAGGGAAAGAGCACATGTAGTTTAGCACTGGTTACCAGTGGTAAAGTGTCCAGATTCCTAAAACCAAAAAAATGAGGTCAGAAAATGAGGAGGAGGAAGGGAAAAAGTTTGGGGTGACCCTTCAGAGATGGCCATTTTTCAACAGTTTTGCTACAATATTTAGAAACGCAGAAGTGCGGTATATATCGTCATTTATTAAAAATGATTAATATTACACCTGTGTTTATAGAGCTGATGACACTTAGGACACAGAAAAGTGTCTGTGTGGCTGATGGTGACAACAGGACACAGAAGCAATAAAGGCATGTTGTTCATACCATACCCCCTCTCACACACTCCCTCTCAGACCTATACAGCCACTCAAACACCCACTACTGACCCATACATCTACTCACACACCCACTACTGACCCATACAGCTACTCACACCACCACTCACAGACCCATACAGCCACTCATACGTCTACTCTTCAACTCATTAAGACACTCATACACCCACTCAGTCACTAACACACCCATTTACTGACCCACAAAACCACACACGCACCCACTCAGTGACCCAAAGTGCCACTCACACACCCACCCTCAGACCCATACATCTACTCACACACCCACTACTGACCCATATGGCTACTCACACACCCACTCACAGACCCATACATCCACTCATACACCTACTCACAGACCCATTAAGACACTCACACACCCACTCACAGATCCATACAGCCACTCACACACACACTCACAGATCCATACAGCCACTCAGACACCCACTCATTGACACATACAGCTACTCACATACCCATGCATAGACCCATACAGTCACTCACACACCCACTCACAGACTCATTACAACACTCACACACCCACTCATTGACCCATATAGCCACTCACACACCAACTTACACTCTGATACATCCACTCGCACACACAGGCACACACTGATACAGACCCAGCTGCACATGGAAATAGCACTCACACACCCACGTGCCCACTTATATGCCCACTGACACACCCAACCACACACCGATATGGTAACTTACACACCCACTCACATACTGAAACAGACATGGATACACACCCATAGAGACACTCAGACACCCACTCACACACTGATACAGACACTCACATACCCCGGCACACACTGATGCATACACTGACATAACCAGACACAGTCCAATGCATAAACTGACAGAGCCAGGCACACACTGGTGCACACACTAACATACCAAGACGCATATTGCTGCAAACACCAACATACCCAGACACACACTAGTGCACATACGCAGGCACACACTCATGCATACACTGACATAACCAGGGACACACTAATTCATACACTGATACACCCAGGCACACACTGATGTTTACGCTGACACACACAGGCAGACACTGAAGCATACACTGACACACCCAGGCACACATTAATGCATACACTGACACACCCAGGCCCTCACTGATGCATACACTAACACACCCAGGCACACACTGATACATACACTAATACACCCAGGGACACACTGCTGCATACACTAATATCCCCAGACACACACTGATGCATGCACTCACATACCCAGGCACACACTGATGCATACACTAACACACCAAGGCATACACTCATGCATAAACTGACATACCCAGGCACACACCATTGCATACACTGAGACACCCAAGCATACACTAACATATATATGCTGACACACCCATGCACACACTGATACATACACTAACACACCCAGGCACACGCTGATGCATGCATTGATATGCCCAGGCACACACTGATGTATACTCTGACACATCCATGCACACAATGATGCATACACTGTCACACCCAGGCACACACTGATATGTACACTAACTCTAAAAAAAACCTTTTTTTAACTTTAGATTTTTCTTGTTTTTTTTTCTCCAAAAACTAGTGTACTCCAGAAAGCAGGTACATAACTGTTGTCAAAGAACAAATATAAACACGAACATGTTTTCTAACTGAAAACAGCAGTACAAAACTTTGGGTGCTGCAACCAAAAAAAACCAATTAGCATGGATGATTCTTCACTGCATCTAAACATTCAGCCACAGAGGTGGTATTTAAGCCAACTGGCATGTCGCAAGGCAAACAATGGGTAGTCATGTGCCCCAGATTAGGACCACAGCTGGCACTGTTTCTGTTGCTCGAAGGTGCTGCAACACTGATACAGAAGGATGATCTCTTGTTTTTCTCTCATACACCATTCATTCGGTGTGATCTTTGATGTATAGTCTTCAGATGTTTTAACAGCGAACCTGTATTGTGGCTGTATTTCTTACTAGTTCCTCAAGGGTGTTCCTTTCCACAGATGGCGCATTTTACTATTTTGGCTGTTACCTTTTTTTCCCCCAAAGAAATGTCAAATAATTTCCAAACATTGCTTTCTTTTTCAGGAGGTGGTGCATCATCTTCTTCCTCCTCCTCCACAACAGTAGGATCTTCCTGCTACATAGGTAATTGTGCTGCAGCCATTTGGAACAATCATCACTTCTCAGCAGGTGGAAACCACAAAAACACCAGCTACTGCTGACTGTGTTCTTCTCAGTCAGTACCCTACAACTTGGGTGGGGTTTCATCCACAAAAAGGTGTTGTCCCTATGTGGCCAATGAAATGAGCAGGTTTCATTGTGTCATCACTCAAATCAGTGGATCCTTTTTTTTTAAAAAAAAAACTTCTATTTTTCAATTTTGTGGAACAATATGAAGAAAAAGCAGCAGACAGTAGTGCATACATAAAACAGTAGGGCACACAGAGCCCAGTTATCTCTATACAGTATACATTTCCAGTATTTCTGAGTACATCAGATTCCACAGTGTTCAATCAGACTAGTACCCCAGGGACTCCCCACACCCTGGCTGCAAACTGACTGAGATATGGTGCTGCCTCAAGTGTTTCATCACCCACTTTCATCATTACTTTCATCTTCCATTGAGGTGGGTTCTAAATCTGGGTCAAGGAGTGTGATACTCACGTCTCTCCATTCAAATAGATCGTCAGTCAGTTTACCGTCTCATCTGTAGAGTTTCATGTGGGTTTCGTCTGTGAGAGACCATTCCAATATATCTTTGTGCCATTGCAGTATTGTAGGTACCCACTGACCCAGCCATGTAATTGTGACCATACGCCTAGCCAATACCAGCATTAGGTGTAAAAATGTATAATGCATCTTCCTGCCTTTTGGTCGTTTGACATTACCCAAAAGACAACATTGAAGGGAAAGGATCATGTGTAGGTGCCTGGTGCATGTTATGTCATCAACTACCTGCCTCCAGAAGTCATGAACCTGAGGTCAGTGCCATGCTAGGTGCATAAAATCAGTGCTACTGTCTCCACAATGGGGGCACTCATCCTAGCGATTTGGGGCCATGCGCTTCATGCTTTTGGGAGTGTGGTAGTTTCTATGGAGGAAGTTGTAATGTATTAGCTTAAAGCAGGAATTACACAAGACAGAGTTCATCAGTACATTGACTTGCGTCCAATCGCCGCCTTCTAGTGGAACATGTAAGTCTAAGTTTCATGCCATGCGTGCCCGAGGAGGTAGTCTGGATGCATTAGCGCACATTGCTCTGTAGAGCAGAATTATTAAATGTCACCCAGAGCCGCAAGTTAGTAAAATTCCAAGTGTCTGTGAGGGGGTGAGCGCTGCAGGGTATGTTAGCTAGGTAGCTTTGACATTTCAGCCAATGCAGCATAATGCGGGAAATTACCAGGACTGAGAGTGAATTCTTACAAACCTCCTCAAAGGAGATGAAAGTCTCCCCTGGGTACAAGTCCCTGAGTTGGGCGCATCCACCCTCCTCCCAGGCCTGAAATGATAAATTATACAGGAATTGCCTGACCGGTTTCAGCACCCATACCCCAAGTTTTCTGTGAAATTGGGCTCGCCTCAGCACTGATTGCACAAATATTTGCCAATTGTGGGCCGTTTTTCAAACTATATAAGGCAGGTTCCCCAAGATCCCTGCGCCCTCCATCAGTAATTCTGGTAGATTTTCCACCTTCATGTCTGTATTTATCATTGTAAGGGACCGATATGCTGCAGGATTACCGTCACCCCCAGATTAAGGAGCATACATATTTCACCTTCCCATAGTCAGAGGTAAGATACCTGTTTCTGATGCCTCTAGGAGGACTTTGAGGAGTCTGTGTGTTATTGTGCCTGAAAAAATGTGGTAAAATTCAGGTGGGAAGCCGTTGCTACAGGGTGATTTGCCTTGCGGAAGCTTCTGCAATTCCGTTCTAAGGGGCATATTTTAACTTTTTGGTTCAAAACTGTGCTAACTCAGTTTTGCACCAAAATGTTTACCGCCGGCATGCACCATAATTATGGAATGGCGCAAGGCGGCGCTAAGCTTGGGCTAGCATTAACAAAAATGACGCTAGCCGGGTGGGGGTGGAGGTAGGGGAATAGGAGGTTGTGCATCAAAAAATGACAGTAGGCTGCTTAGCGGCAAAAAAAATGCCTCTAACCAGCCTTGTGTCATTTCCAGCTGCACAACCATCCTAAAACATGACTACTGTCTTAGAAAAAACAGAAATCATGCCAACCACCCCTATGGCCAGCACAGAGGACCAGTGTCCCTTGGGCATAACATTTGCACCCAGTGCCTTGTTAGGGCCCCCTGGCACTTTAAAAAAAAAAGAGACAAAAATACCTACCTATACTTATGCTACTTACCTGGGATGGGGTACCCCATCCTCTGGAGTCCCTCTGGTGTGGGTGTGGGTGGGGGTGTTCCTGGGACTTGGGATGGGCACCTGTGGACACATTTCATGGTGTTTGAGCATAGAAATGGATCCAGAGGTCCCTTAACGCCTGGTCTGACCCAGGCATTAAATAATGGTGCTAAGCAAGCTTAACGCCATTATTTGGGTCCTCCTCCCACCTGTGCGCCATTTTCGGTACGGGGGGATAAATATGGCGCTATGGGGGTAGAGTCATTTTTTGAATGGAAATCCCTACCTTGCATCTCATTGACGCATGGTGGGTTCATGCATTCACAAAATGGTGCAAACTCCAATATTATGATACTAGATGGGTCTAGTGTCAAAATATAAATATGGTTTGTGCCAAATTTGCGTAAAAAAAATTAAGCAAATTTGACGCAATTATGTCCCTAAGTTCCTCCAACCCTTTCTGGCCATCTAGTGCCTTTGAAGTGGTAAGCGCTAGTTTCGGGATGTCAAAGTTCTCCAAGAAGGGAGAATAAGTGGATATACTTATGTTTGGATCTGCTGTGTATACACGCTTCAAGTGTATGCGGAATATATCTATGATGTCGGTCCTAAAAGTGACTCTAATACTGTCTAGGGCCGTCAGGTATGTCACAATAGGTGGGGTATGCTCCCTGTGCAAAATCCAAGGTACAAGGCACCCCTATTTGTCACCCTCTTGATAAAGCAGCTGCCTATATTTTGTCATAGTGTATTTATCTAGGCAATCCCACATATCCCTAATGCACTCACTTATGGTGTGCTCTCTCCTGAGTGAAGCTACACTAGCCGCATTTGTTGTTTTGGGCATTTGTGAGTGACTGCTTCTCCCTTTTTAGTTTGTCCTGTAGTTGTCTACGAACCCCATATTTTAGTCCTAAGCAGGTGCGGTAGGGATGGGGGCCACTCACTTCGACGGTGCAGTTGGTAATGACTTCTCTTCTTCCCCTGTACATGTCATGTAGGTCAGCGCCCACCAGAAGAAGGACATTTGGCGTGCCATCGCCAAGGACGTACGGACCCTGGGTGTCCACCAGAGATGGGGCACCCACTGCCGTAAAAGATGGGAGGACATTCGCCGCTGGAGCAAGAAGACGGCGGAGGCTCAGCTGGGGATGGCCTCCCAACGTGGGAGGGGTGCCAGTCGCACCATGACCCCCCTGATGTTCAGGATCCTGTCGGTGGCCTACCCGGAGTTGGATGGGCGCTTGAGGGCATCACAGCAGACACAAAGGGATGAGTACACCCTCATTCTGCGGACTTTGTGCGCAGTGGAGGGGTCTGGGTGGGGGAGGAGGGCTGTGGGTTTCCCTAGGCCAGGGCGAGTTACGTAGACTCGGCCCCTTCGTAAGGCATGGCCCTGTGGCCCTCCACCCCACCTCTGTAGCGTGCCAAGTACAGGTATACATGCCCCTGTGTCATCTATGTGGACAGATGACACTCATAGCCATGTAGGCCATATCCCAGGAATTGCATCTGTAGAGGCCAAGAGCACGGCGTAGTGCAGGGGGCTGCTGTGTCTGTATTGTCCGCCAACAGTAGCGGTAAGCCATGCACTCAACCTGTGTTTCTTCTGTCGTCCCCCCCCCCCCTTTTTCTGCTCTCCCTGTTCTTTTGTGCATCAGCGTCATCAGGCAGAGGTACAGTGGTACCGGAGCACGAGGGAGCTGCATCCCACATGGCCATGGAGGGCCACACCACAGAATCTGAATACACCAGTGGGACGGAGGGCGAGGGGAGCTTCACGTCGGTCACCGGATCAGCAAACAGCGACACAGACTTGTCCGCCGATGGGAGCTCCCTTGTGGTGGCGGCACCATCTGTGCCCCCCACTTCTACACGTACAGCCGCCACCCCCCCTACCAGCACCGCCCTCCCAGCAGCCCCTCAGCCTTCGCTCCGTGCCTGCTCACCCAGGAGGGTGGGCATCACCTTTGCCCCAGGCACCTCTGCCCCTGCCCCTGTCACCCCTGCTGCCCTCAGTGAGGAGGCCATTGACCTCCTCAGGTCACTCACTGTTGGGCAGTCTACCATTGTGAATGCCATCCAGGGTGTAGAAAGGGAGTTGCAACACACTAATGAATTCCTGGAGGGCATTCATTCTGGTCAGGCTGCCCATCATCGAACCCTGCAATCTCTGGCCTCAGCACTGATGGCAGCCATTGTCCCTGTGTCTAGCCTCCCCCCTCCAACTTCCTCCACCCAGACCCAATCCCCTGTACCCCAGCCTATCCCAAGCACACCATTAGACAAGCATGCACACACCTCAACACACAATAGTAGCTCAGGCAAACATAGGCACCACACAACCCACAGGCACTCACACAAGCATCACCCACATACAGACACACCAACATCCACTGCCTCCACTGTGTCCCCCTCCTCGTCGTCTGCCTCCTCCCTCCCAGTGTTGTCTACACTCTCACCTGCATGCACTACATCTACAGGCACTGGGACTCGCACCAGAACACTCAGCACCACACCCGCTCACCTGCACTCACCACCCCCACTACCATTTACACGTCCCCTGTGTCCACTCCCAGTGTGTCTGTGACGCCCCCTCCCAAAGTACACAAACGCGGGCACCCACACACCCAACATCCATCCACCTCACGACAGCCTCCAGTACCTGCACCTGCACCCAAATCATCTAAAGTTACACCTCCTACAACCACCTCCTCTTCCTCCACTCCCAGACCCCCTCCAGCTACCCATCCCAGTGTTCGTCAGAAACTCTTCCTCAGCAACATTGACCTCTTTCCCACCACCCCCACCCCTCCAATTCATAGGTCCCGTAGTAGCACCTCAGCCAAAAAAAGTCCGGTACCAGTGGTGCGTGGTAAAGCTATGTGGAGTGCACCGGCCACCAGGGCAGCCAGTGTGACATGGAGCCAAACCACTGCCAGTACACCCCCTGTAAAGCACCTTAAGTTGGAAAGTGGCCGACGGGAGAGGGTGAAGACTCCTGCCGGCAAAACAGCTCACAAGGGTCCCGGGGGGAGTGCTGAGTCAGCTGTCACTCCTCCCAAGGTGGTGAAAGGGCAGAAGAAGTCTCCAAAGTCTGGTAAGAGCAGCAGGGCGGAGAAGGCCGCCATCCTCCCCGCTGGCCGGGACGCCACCGCCAGCACTGTCGTCACTGGTCCGGAGACCACCGCCAGAGTCAGTGCCCTGGAGGGCAGCAGTATCGTCACTGGTCCGGAGATCACCGCTAGGGTCAGTGCCCTGGAGGGCAGCAGTATCGTCACTGGTCCGGAGACCACCGCCAGAGTCAGTGCCCTGGAGGCCACCAGTTTCGTCACTGGTCCGGAGACCACCGCCAGAGTCAGTGCCCTGGAGGGCACCAGTTTCGTCACTGGTCCGGAGACCACCGCCAGAGTCAGTGCCCTGGAGGGCAGCAGTATCGTCACTGGTCCGGAGACCACCGCCAGAGTCAGTGCCCTGGAGAGCACCAGTTTCGTCACTGGTCCGGAGACCACCGCCAGAGTCAGTGCCCTGGAGGGCAGCAGTATCGTCACTGGTCCGGAGACCACCGCCAGCGTGAGTGACCTGGAGGGCCCCGGCAGCCACAGCCCCGCTGGGCACTGAAGGATCATCATGCCACACACCACTGCACAGGTCAGAGACAGCAAAGGCAAGCACCGCTGAACAGGGAAAAGACAGCAAAGGCAAGCACCGCTGAACAGGGCAAAGACTGCCATGGTGAAGAACCGCTGAACAGGGCAAAGACCGCCATGGTGAAGACCGCTGAACAGGGCAAAGCACAGCTGAACAGGGCAAAGACCGCCATGGTGAAGACCGCTGAACAGGGCAAAGCACCGCTGAACAGGGCAAAGACCGCCATGGTGAAGACCGCTGAACAGGGCAAAGACCGCCATGGTGAAGAACCGCTGAACAGGGCAAAGCACCGCTGAACAGGGCAAAGACAGCAAAGGCAAGCACTGCTGAACAGGGCAAAGACCGCCATGGTGAAGAACCGCTGAACAGGGCAAAGACTGCCATGGTGAAGACTGCTGAACAGGGCAAAGCACCGCTGAACAGGACAAAGACCGCCATGGTGAAGACCGCTGAACAGGGCAAAGCAGCGCTGAACAGGGCAAAGACAGCAAAGGCAAAGCACCGCTGAAAAGGACAAAGACCGCCATGGTGAAGACCGCTGAACAGGGCAAAGACCGCCAAATCAAGCATCGTTACCCCATGTGCAGCTGGGACAGTGACGGAACTGGGACCGTCACGGGGATCGTGATGCACTCTGGGCACCATTCCCCCTCCAGAACCAGTGGAGACATGCATCCACTACCTCTGTCCTTCACAGGATAAAGCACTCTGGGCACCAGTCCCCCTCCAGAACCAGTGGAGACCTGCATCCACTTGAGAGACTGTGGCTTTGGCACCCACTGTATAGACTTGAGAGACTGTGGCTTTGCACTCCCCAGGATGGTACAATGGGCAAACCACCCACTGTTTAAACTTGAGAGACTGTGGCTTTGCACTCCTCAGGATGGTACAGTGGGCAAACCACCCACTGTAGGGACTTGAGAGACTGTGGCTTTGCACTCCCCAGGATGGTACAGTGGGCAAACCACCCACTGTAGAGACTTGAGAGACTGTGGCTTTGCACTCACTAGGATGGTACAGTGGGCAAACCACCCACTGGAGAGACTTGAGAGACTGTGGCTTTGCACTCACCAGGTTACATCAATGGGCATGGAGCCCCGTCGTGGATCTGGCGTGGTGCTGTAATCCGGCTGAGGTGCCCCCCCTTCCCTTCCCCCTGAGGTGCCTGTTGCATTTTTTATCTGATGCCCCAGCAGTGTTCTCTCCGTTTGTGGACAGGAATCTAGTGTGGGCCTCGCCCATGCATTTTGGGCCCAGTGGTCCACGGACATTGATATGTGCATACCTGCAGTACTAATCGTGATGTATGATTTTCAAATGTTTATATATATCTGTATATATTTGGTTACTGTATTTTGATACATTACAATGTTTGAACTGATTTCCTTTTGTCTTTGCATTCTTCCGGGGGGGTTGTGGGTTGTTACTGTGCTGTTTGGAAATGCATTGGTGCTTGTGTTGTAGTGGGTGAGGGTCGGGTTGGGGCTGGGGTTGTTGCGTATGTGTGTACCTGACTTTTGCCTCCCCTATGTTGTAGGAGCAGTACTCACCGTTGTCTTCAGCGCCTACGTTGCTGGTGTTCGTAGAGGAGCAGGAAGACAAGCTCAGAGAGTATTTGTAGTTCGGGCTCCATGGTGGCCTCCTTCCTCGTGGAGTGTGTTGAGGTGAGCGTTTTCCCATTGCAAAAGCTGTTTCCGCCGTGTTTTTATCCACGGTGAATCCGCCCCGGAAAAGGTGGCGGATTGGCGAGTTGTGATACTGTGGGCGGTACATTGTCTTCCGCCTGTCTGTTGGTGGTGACCGCCTGTGAGAAAGTAGCCTCTTTCTAGCCTTGTTACCCCCACTTTTGGCCCGTTTGTGAGTATATGTCAGGGTGTTTTCACTGTCTCACTGGGATCCTGCTAGCCAGGGCCCAGTGCTCATAGAGAAAACCCTATGTTTTCAGTATGTTTGTTAGGTTTCACTGGGACCCTGCTAGCCAGGACCCCAGTGCTCATAAGTTTGTGACCTATATGTATGTGTTCCCTGTGTGATGCCTAACTGTCTCACTGAGGCTCTGCTAACCAGAACCTCAGTGGTTATGCTCTCGCTTTACTTTCTAAATTGTCATTAACAGGCTAGTGACCAATTTCACCAATTCACATTGGCATACTGGGACACGCTTATAATTCCCTAGTATATGGTACTGAGGTGCCCAGGGTATTGGGGTTCCAGGAGATCCCTATGGGCTGCAGCATTTCTTTTGCCACCCATAGGGAGCTCTGACAATTCTTACACAGGCCTGCCACTGCAGCCTGAGTGAAATAACGTCCACGTTATTTCACAGCCATTTACCACTGCACTTAAGTAACTTATAAGTCACCTATATGTCTAACCTTTACCTGGTGAAGGTTGGGTGCTAAGTTACTTAGTGTGTGGGAACCCTGGCACTAGCCAAGGTGCCCCCACATTGTTCAGGGCAAATTCCCCGGACTTTGTGAGTGCGGAGACACCATTACACGCGTGCACTATACATAGGTCACTACCTATGTATAGCGTCACAATGGTAACTCCGAACATGGCCATGTAACATGTCTAAGATCATGGAATTGTCACCCCAATGCCATTCTGTCATTGGGGAGACAATTCCATGATCCCCCGAGTCTCTAGCACAGACCTGGGTACTGCCAAACTGCCTTTCCCGGGGTTTCAGTTCAGCTGCTGCTGCTGCCAACCCCTCAGACAGGTATCTGCCCTCCTGGGGTCCAGCCAGGCTTGGCCAAGGAAGGCAGAACAAAGGACTTTCTCAGAGAGATGGTGTTACACCCTCTCCCTTTGGAAAAAGGTGTCAGGGCTGGGGAGGAGTAGCCTCCCCCAGCCTCTGGAAATGCTTTGATGGACACAGATGGTGCCCATCTCTGCATAAGCCAGTCTACAGCGGTTCAGGGATCCCCCAGCCCTGCTCTGGCATGAAACTCGACAAAGGAAAGGGGAGTGACCACTCCCCTGACCTGCACCTCCCAGGGAAGGTGCCCAGAGCTCCTCCAGTGTGCTCCAGACCTCTGCCATCTTGGAAACAGAGGTGCTGCTGGCACACTGGACTGCTATTAGTGGCCAGTGCCAGCAGGTGACGTCAGAGACTCCTTCTGATAGGCTCTTACCTGTGTTGCTAGCCTATCCTCCTTCCTAGGTAGCCAAACCTCCTTTTCTGGCTATTTAGGGTCTCTGCTTTGGGGAATTCTTTAGATAACGAATGCAAGAGCTCATCAGAGTTCCTCTGCATCTCTCTCTTCACCTTCTGCCAAGGAATCGACTGCTGACTGCTCAGGAAGCCTGCAAAACCGCAACAAAGTAGCAAAGACGACTACTGCAACCTTGTATCGCTGATCCTGCCGCCTTCTCAACTATTTTCCTGGTGGTGCATGCTGTGGGGGTAGTCTGCCTCCTCTCTGCACTAGAAGCTCAGAAGAAATCTCCTGTGGGATGACGGAATCCTCTCCCTGCAACCGCAGGCACCAAAAGAACTGCATCACTGGTCCTCTGGGTCCCCTCTCAGCACAACGAGCGTGGTCCCTGGAACTCAGCAACTCTGTCCAAGTGACTCCCACAGTCCAGTGACTCTTCAGTCCAAGTTTGGTGGAGGTAAGTCCTTGCCTCCCCACGCTAGACTGCATTGCTGGGAACCGCGTGATTTGCAGCTACTCCGGCTCCTGTGCACTCTTCCAGGATTTCCTTTGTGCACAGCCAAGCCTGGGTCCCCGACACTCTAACCTGCAGTGCACAACCTCCTGAGTTGTCCTCCGGCGTCGTGGGATCCCCTTTTGTGACTTCGGGTTCACTCCGGTTCACTCCTCTTCGTAGTGCCTTTTTCGGCTCTTCTGCGGGTGCTGCCTGCTTCTCCGAGGGCTCCCTATCTTGATGGGCGCCCCCTCTGTCTCCTCACGCAAGTGGCGACAGCCTGGTCCCTCCTGGGCCACAACAGCATCCAAAAACCCTAACCGTGACCCTTGCAGCTAGCAAGGTTTGTTTGCGGTCTTTCTGCATGGGAACACCTCTGCAAGCTTCTTCACGGCGTGGGACATCCATCCTCCAAAGGGGAAGTTCCTAGTCCTCTTCGTTCTTGCAGAATCCACAGCTTCTACCATCCGGTGGCAGCTTCTTTGCACCCTCAGCTGGCATTTCCTGGGCATCTGCCCAATCTCGACTTTGTCGCGACTCTTGGATTTGGTCCCCTTGTTTCACAGGTACTCTCGTCCGGAAATCCATCGTGGTTGCATTGCTGGTGTTGGTCTTCCTTGCAGACTCCCCCTATCACGATTTCTGTGTTCTTTGGGGAATATAGGTGCACTTTACACATACTTTTCAGGGTCTTGGGGTGGGCTATTTTTCTAACCCTGACTGTTTTCTTACAGTCCCAGCGACCCTCTACAAGCTCACATAGGTTTGGGGTCCATTCGTGGTTCGCATTTCACTTCTAGAGTATATGGTTTGTGTTGCTCCTATACCTATGTGCTCTCATTGCAATCTATTGTGACTATACATTGCTTGCATTACTTCCTTTTGCTATTACTGCATATTTTTGGTATTGTGTACATATATCTTGTGTATATTTGCTATCCTCATACTGAGGGTACTCACTGAGATACTGTTGGCATATTGTCATAAAAATAAAGTACCTTATTTTTTCTAGTATATCTGAGTATTGTGTTTTATTATGATATTGTGCATATGACACCAGTGGTATAGTAGGAGCTTTGCATGTCTCCTAGTTCAGCCTAAGCTGCTCTCCATAGCTACCTTCTATCAGCCTAAGCTGCTAGAAACATCTCTTCTCCACTAATAAGGGATAACTGGTCCTGGTACAGAGTGTAAGTACCCCTTGGTACCCACTACAAGGCAGGCCAGCCTCCTACACCGCCGCGCTGCTTGTCTGTACCGCCGTGGCGGTCGGAGTGTTAAAGTGGCTGTCTATGTTGGCGGTTTCCGCCACAGTCATAATTCCCTTTTTTTGTCCGTCGGCCTGTTTGCGGTATTACCGCAGCTTTAACACTGTCCGCCAGGGTTGTAATGACCACCTACGTTTGTTGTTTGTCATGATAAGCTGCTGCACATAGTCCCTAGAATCAGGGGCCTCTATTGTGGGCAGCAGACCCCTAGTAGATAGAATCAGCGGGTCATGGTCGCTTTCTTCATGTTCTTTTACCACCATGTCGACCATATGCCCCCACAGACGGATGTCTAATAAGACTCCTATAAGCTCCATGCCTAAAAGTGGGACAAGGTTTAGCATCTGAGCAGGAGTGACCATTACAAGCGCGGAGACCATATGCAAGTGTAATATCAACAATTTGATAGACTGTTCTACTCATTCTGAGACTTTTGTTCGATGCTAATTGCAGAATGCCCCAATGGATGTCCTCTTCTTGATAAAGCTCTTGGGACAGAGAATAAGGCTCAAAAGTGGCAGTAAAGTCCCCTCCGATTAAAATATAGTGGGTAGTGGATCTGCTGGATAAAATATTATCAAGAGCAATCAGAACATCAGACTCACAATTACTGTCCACACTCCTGCTGTATGTATTTACCTATAGTAGGGGTTTTTCTCTTTGGATAGATAATGTTAAGCCTTGCAAGTCAGCACAACCCATGTCCACTTCCTCAACCTGACACTTGAGGGAGCTACTAACCCATATAAGTAAACCACCCGAGGGTCTTCCGGAGGTCACCTTACAGGCTGTGTCCCAGTAACTCTTAAAACCAAATCTGTGCTTGGGCTCCGAGGCCCATGTCTCTTGGAACAGGCATATCTTGTGCTCATCTATAAAATGGCCCCAATCTGAAATTCACATTTTGGACTCAAGCCTGGCTATATTCCAACAAAGGACTGTGACCGACGCGTCATCCTGGGCTTGTAGTGCATCAACCAGACACATTGGCCTGTGTATCATTCTGGGCTGGCAGTGCAATTTGTGTATAGCCCATAAAATCTGCATTTGCAATCCGCTCTTCTTTCAGGCTGCTTACTCTACATCCCCCAAGTTCCTTTGACTGTGTGTCAATCCACTTCTTAGAGGAGAGATGGAGGTTGCCTACGTTCAGACTGAAATGCATAATGCACGTGGAAACAGGGGGGACCTCTAGGATCGAATGCTGGGTGGTAAAAGGTTGAGGGTCATATTTATACTCCGTTTGCGCCGAATTTGCGTCGACGCAAAACTAACTCCATATTTATACTTTGGCGTTAGACGCGTCTAGCGCCAAAGTTCATGGAGTTAGCGTCATTTTTTTGCGTGAACACCTTCCTTGCGTTAATGAGATGCAAGGTAGGCGTTCCCGTCTAAAAAAATGACTCCGATCCATATGCGTCGTATTTATACTCCCGGGCAAAAATGACGCCCGGGAGTGGGCGGGTCAAAAAAACCTGCATTAGCGCCGGATTTTAACGCCTGGGTCAGGGCAGGCGTTAAGGGACCTGTGGGCTCTGAAGGAGCCCAGAGGTGCCCTCCCATGCCCCCAGGGACACCCCCTGTCACCCTTGCCCACCCCAGGAGGACACCCAAGGCTGGAGGGACCCATCCCAGGAACTTTAAGGTAAGTTCAGGTAAGTCATTTTTTTTTTTTTTTTTTTTGTGGCATAGGGGGGCCTGATTTGTGCCCCCCTACATGCCACTATGCCCAATGACCATGCCCAGGGGACATAAGTCCCCTGTGCATGGCCATTGGGCAAGGGGGCATGACTCCTGTCTTTGCTAAGACAGGAGTCATTTCAATGGGGGTTGGGAGTGAAAAAAAATGGCGCAAATCGGGTTGAGGCGAAAAAATTGCCTCAGCCTGACTTGCACCATTTTTTCACGTCCAAACTCCATTTTCCCCTACGCCGGCGCTGCCTGGTGTACATCGTTTTTTTTCCACGCACACCAGGCAGCGCCGGCGGCTAACGCCGGCTAACGTCATTGATTAAATACGGCGCCCGCATGGTGCTTCAGAATGGCGTTAGCCGGCGCTAATTTTTTTGACGCAAAACTGCGTTGGCGCAGTTTTGCGTCAAAATTTATAAATATGGGCCTGAGTGTCTACACAGAGAAACACCACCAGCTGTGGGGCTAGCTCTACATGAATTTAGAAAAATCTATTGGACCAGGGCAGGTGAATCTAAGTTAATAACAATACAATCTCCCGCTCCAGACTTATTCAACGGGCCCATCCATCCCACCCTCCTCACCATTAATATTGAAGGTACCATAAAGAATGCAAATTTAGCATTAACATGCAACCAATGGATGACCTTATTTTTCAACTCTATGTAAGTCTCCACTCTGTTTGTATTCAAGGTCATATTGTTGACATTTTTGAGTTTGTAATTTTTGGTCAAAAACATAGACAACATCAGTAGCCATCAGAGATGTTGCCCTTTGAATCCAATGTGGATGTAGTGCTTCAGCGTTAGGAATGCTGTCTTTGGTAACAGCCTCGAGAGCTGGGATCGCAGATACAACAATAATGTGTTTCTCCTGGGCCAGAGGTCTCTCTTTAATGACTACCATCTGAACAGCAGTCAGACTTTTTTCTGTGGGAGCAAAGCATTGTTCAGCTGTGGAGTACAAATGTGATTTGTATCCAATAACGATGGTATCACCCTCATTGAAAGTTACATAGGTGAAATCAATGGCACCAGCAATTACTCTGCTTACCAAATGTGTTTTGTAGTTTCTTGTGTGTAAATGTGTAACTAGAGCATATCTTGTAATGGACTGAGAATGAATGAGTGTTCAACTGTCCAATATTTGCTTGAGAAATCAGTATGTATGATGTCATATAATGGTTTGATGCATTGTGCATAATCTGGAATGTATGTTCTGCCAAAGTTTAAAAAGCCCAACAATGATTGGAGCTTTTTGATAGTATTTGGTGGTTGTAATTGTGTGCATTTTGCTAAAAATTGGGGTGCTAGGTTCTTTTCCGCATCTGATTGTTTATATCCCAAAAATGGGACACTAAGAAAGGCTGTTTTTGTTTTTCTTAAATTAAATTTATAGCCTAATTAAGCAAATCCCACAACAATGCTTCTTACCCGTCTTTTATGTTGAATGAGATCATCATCCGTAAGGTAGATGTCATCTACGTATGGCAATGCATCAGGGTCAATCTTGTGTAAAATGTAGGTATTACAAGCTGAAAACAATCCTGGACGGTTTTAATACCCTTGTGGGAACTAGCAAAAAAAAAAATCTGTGAGCCTAAAGTACTGAAACTTGTTAAGTCCTTACTTTCTGGTGGTATATTTTGGCAGAAAAAAAACGTTGGAAATATCCAAGGTTGTTTTGTATTTGTCTGCACTATATTGTTTAGAAGTGCTGTACTATGTGCATTTTGAATGGCAAATGTGTGTGTGTGACTTTTTAAATGTCTGTAGTCTATGACTATTCTATATGAATGGTGCTGTTCAGTTATGGAGAGCAACGGGTTGTTCATTGGTGAGACACAGGGCTCAATTACACCCTGGTGCTGTGTGAGATTTCCCTCACAGGTGCTCTAGCTTCATGCTTTATTGAATATTGGGTTTGGCATTGGGATGTAATTGGTATTAATAATTGGTATTATATGGTAGGTGGCATCTTTATCCCACCCCACATGGTTGCGATATGACGGGATGCCTGCGTCTTCGCCCAGTTAATGGCACAAGCCTCCCTGAGCTTTCTGGGAATAACGGTCGAGAAATAGGCTTCAATTACCTCTTCCCCATATGAGAGATTATAGACAAATAATGGTGGCCAATCTTTTTCGGCCAACAAAATATCATAAATGGTAACAACGTGATCTCAAAAGATAGAGGTGGTCATTATGACCCCGGCAGTCAGTGATAATGTGGCGGTAGTACTGCCAACAGGCTGGTGGTACATACCGCCACATTATGACATTGGCAGGTTGGCTGCGGCCAGCCTGCCAATTTACCTTTCCTTCCGCCATGGCGGTAGCAGCCGCCAGGCCAGAGATAACAATCTCCGGCCTGGCGGCCGCTATTTCCCCAACAACAATATTTTGACCCTGTCTACCGCCATGGTTTTCGTGGCGTTCCCAATTCCTTCCCTGTCACTGGTAGGAGGCTCACCCACCCACCCAACACTCCCCAGATGCCCCCATCCCCCCTCCATCCACACTCCCTCCCCTTCCAAACACCCCATACATGCACACCCACAGACATGCACCACACATATACATACTCACTCAGACAGCAATACACGCATACATATGCACATGCTTCCATTCATTCTCGCACACATCCGTACACACATTCACACTGGCACGCAGGCATGCATTCACATTTACATTCATACACGCATTCTAACACATGCATACACCCACTCAAACACCATTACACACACACTTGCATTCATGCACACACTTACACATTCATGCACACATCCACACACACACACAACACTCCCCTCCAACTTACATGCATCCAGGGTGTCTTCCGGCAAAGAACGTGACGGGGTGCTGCTATGGTCTACTGGCGTGGTGCTGCTGGTGGTAGCAGCGCCACCTTAACACCATTTGCCACCTTAACACCATCTGCCAGCATGGCCACAGCTGGATTTACGCCCTTCTGGTAGCGAAAATCCCGCTGGGGTCAAAATTTGGCAGACTGATGTTAGCCGCAGCGACAGTCTTTTGGCGGCCGTCGCCGCGACGGTAGGCGGCATTTACCGGCAATCTCAAAATGTGGGCCAGAGTCTTTTGTGTGATCATTGCCTTCTTCTAATTGTATTTTCACTTTATACACCCTATCGGTGAGGAGACGCGCACGTCCACAGTCTCGACTTGTAAAAAGACATCAGTTGCTTTCACCTTCAGAGGCTCTTGAAGATTCTGGCAAACTATTGTGACCTCTGCCACGCTGTCTAGCAGGGCCAGTGCCCACGTCTTGTTCTTCAGTAAAGCTCTCATCCTGAGTGACATTAAATATGGAAATCAATGCCACTTTTTTTTTTTGAATTGTGGTTTTTGTTGGGGAAGTTTCTCTTCTTTATTAACTGAAACCTCTGTAAAGCATTGTGACTCCTTTCTCGGGTTCATGTACTCAGTTTGCTGTTCTGACCGTCCACCTCTCTCACTGTGTTTATCCGGTGAGTCCTGAAAGCAGCGAGATTGGCGTGTACCAATATATTGATATCTATCAGGCATTTTTTATATTATCTCTATTTCTAAGATTATAGCGGTTCTGAGGGGTCTCCGAATGTGGAGATTCTCCCCTTTCTTTTTTAGGTGTTTTTAGAACCCTCAGGTGCTTGCTTGGTAGAATCATTATTGGATTTGCCCTGTAATTGAGGTTTGCTAGGTCTGGCTCCGAGATTATCCCGACCACTACTAGAGTAGGTCTTGGCAAAGATCTGGGCCTATATATCTCTGTAAGTTCAATGTATAAGTGGCGAACCTCAGCTACCGTCAAGGTGGCGGCATCAAGATGCTGTGTATATGTGGCCAATAAAGGCCGGTAGGGTCATCATTGCTCAGAGGACCTAACTTCACGTGTAGTATTTTGAGAGGTAGGGCACTAACAACCCATTTAATATGGTCTTGAAAGGATAGAGGTGTCCCTTAGTATCCATAAGCTTTGTATTATGCAGGTATGTTAGCAGGTGTGTCATAATCAAATGTATTAGTGTTCCCATTGACTGCTGGATAGGTGACCCAAGAGTTGAACATTTCTGTTCTATAGGCTAGATGAGCCTCAACAACACATTTTTTAGGACTCCCCTGGGCTGTGAGGCCATGAGCTAGCAAATGAGTGGTAAGGGGAGTTTGCATGTTGACTGGAACTGATATCCGTTGTGGGTTCACCGTGGTAAATATTCCTGTTCAGAGATAAGGACACTAAAAATGGGAATTGATCCTTTTAAGTGTCAAGCATGAACAACCTACATCATTGGATACGTACTACCTACCTAACTGAGGAGTAAAATCCTCAATACCATGGATGTCTCCATATATAGTATTGAGGTGCCTTTAGCACGTAGTGAGACAGAGATACTCATAAGGATCTGAAAATCAGTGCCTGACCAAATAATGGCAGCGCCATGTCGCGTGGGCTCTCATTATCCTAAAGAGGTTGCTGGATTTGGGTGGCATCATCATCTAAATTGTCGATACTGAGTCCAATCCCACACCATGTGACTACTGTCAGCCTAATCTGTTTCCGGGCAACCAGCAGCGTCTCATTTCTGCCCAAGAACAGGGATGATTTGTGACAACTGGGTGCATGACAAGATGACTTCTCGGGGAAATTGTGGTAGATGAGATCGCATCCTTTGCTCTCACTTACATTAATCTCACACATGGTAAGGCAAACAGAGGCAGAAAATGGTTCACTAAGAATTATTGAATCAGCAGAGTCTTAGATAAAATGGCATGTAATGCAATATTTAGAATGATGAAACACGCTAGAAGCAAAATGGTGACAAGGAAATTGAAACGCAGGAAAGGTCCCACCATAAGGTCACTATGCACAATATATATGCGGTTCCTACCTAAGCTATGTTAGAGCACAGCATGATAAACCCTAATCCGCCCTTCAGGATTCCGCATGGGAAAACATCATCCCACATAGCTGAGTAGGACAGTAGCAAGGAAGCCTATTGCCTGTAGAGACATCATTCCAATGTAGACCAGGGAACCGGTGGTTGCCGCAAGCAGCTGTAACAAAGTCAATCAGCATGCGGTTGTAGTCATCTGGCTGGATTCTCCGTCTAATGTGCATGGAACAGGGAAATGTTGTTATAATAAAACGGCTGATGTTCTGAGAAATGTCCCTACGTAAGGATATGTGTGTTTCAGTGAACGTTAGAGATGCTGCAACCTTGAGGAAAGCATAGAGTGAAAGAATGTCATGCTATGAAACACAATGCTTTCCTAGGCGAAATGAAAACTAGATAAAGAAAATAAAACATCACTACGAATGTGGCTGATTCTAAAATAATAAAAATGCAGCAGAATAAAATGGTATTAGGCTAAAGGGCACAAGCAGCAGGTCTAGTTACTTAAATAACATGCCCAGAGACATTAAAAAAATAGCTAAACAACAAAGGCCTGCTTTGACTGTCAGCAGACAGGCCACTTCAGAGGAGATGCACCCTGTCCCAAGAAGGTGGTTATCACTGGGCTGTCCAGTGTAGCCATAGAGGAGAACTCCTCAGATAATAAGGTCCTCATAACATTGGGCTGAGAGACAGGTCCAGATGGTAAGCTGGTGATCCCTGAGGGTGGGAGTAGGCACTTCACCCTATTGAGGTGAATGGGATCCCTACCACTGGACTGAGAGACACATGTGCCAGTTACACCATGGTGGTTGACCGCTTGGTGTCCACAGAAATGTATGTCCGAGGGGAAACAAGAAGAGTCAGGGTAGCCAAAGGTGAGGTCACCACTAAACCTGTAGCCATAGTGCCTCTAGAGAGGGATAGTATCCTCAACTGGTATAGGGTGGTGGTCAGTGCTGATCTCCCCATACATTGTATCCTGCGCAATGACTCACTGCCCACAGGGATTAACCATGACAGGCGGATGTAATGCAGAGGAGGCCCTGAAAAAAGGACAGCCAGTTTTTCTCTCTGTCATTCTTGCCTGACAAGCCAGGAAGACTGTAGGAGGCTGGCCTGGCTTATAGTGGGTACTGATGGTACTTACACCTTGTGCCAGGTCCAGTTATACCTTATTAGTAGATTAGTAGTATTCTAGCAGCTTAGGCTGATAGAGGTAGCTATAGCAGAGCAGCTTAGGCTGAACTAGGAGACATGCAAAGCTCCTACTATACCACTTATCTCATATAGCACAAATCATAAGAATCACAATACTCAGGGTTACTAAAAATAAAGGTACTTTATTTTAGTGACAATGTCCCAAAAATATCTCAGAGGATATACTCCCTTAGGAGGTAAGTAAAATACACAAAATATATACACAAATCAAAAATCAGGTAAGTAAACAGTTAGAAAAGTAGTACAAATACTGTAGAATACAATAGGATGCAATAGGCCTAGGGGCAACACAAACCATCTACTAAGAAAGTGGAATGCGAACGAATTAGGGACCCCTGGCCTCGTGTAGTGTGTAGAGGGTCGCTAGGAGTGTAAGAAAACACTAAGGGTGTCCAAGACACCCCACCCCAGGACCCTGAAAGTAGAAGTAAAGTGACCCTACTTCCCCAGAAACACACTAAAGTTGTGATGGGAGATTCTACAAAGACCACAACAGACTGCAAAGCACTGAAGATGGATTCCTGGACCTGAGGACCTGTGAAGGAAGGGGACCAAGTCCAAGAGTCACGAAAGTGTCCAGGTGGGGCAGGAGCCCACTAAACCCCGGATGAAGGTGCAAAAATGGCTGCCTCTGGCCCAGGATGGCAGAACAAAGGACTTCCTCAGAGAGAGGGTGTTACACCCTCTCCCTTTGGAAAAAGGTGTTAAGGCAGGGGAGGAGTAGCCTCCCCCAGCCTCTGGAAATGCTTTCATGGGCACAGATGGTGCCCATTTCTGCATAAGCCAGTCTACACCGGTTCAGGGACCCCTCAGCCCTGCTCTGGCGCGAAACTGGACAAAGGAAAGGGGAGTGACCACTCCCCTGACCTGCACCTCCCCTGGGAGGTGCCCAGAGCTCCTCCAGTGTGCTCCAGACCTCTGCCATCTTGGAAACAGAGGTGCTGCTGGCACACTGGACTGCTCTGAGTGGCCAGGGCCAGCAGGTGACGTCAGAGACTCCTTCTGATAGGCTCCTTCAGGTGTTGCTAGCCTATCCTCTCTCCTAAGTAGCCAAACCCTCTTTTCTGGCTATTTAGGGTCTCTGCTTTGGGGAATTCCTTAGATAATGAATGCAAGAGCTCATCAGAGTTCCTCTGCATCTCTCTCTTCACCTTCTGCCAAGGAATCGACTGCTGACCGCGCTGGAAGCCTGCAAAACTGCAACAAAGTAGCAAAGACGACTACTGCGACCTTGTAACGCTGATCCTGCCGCCTTCTCGACTGTTTTCCTGGTGGTGCATGCTGTGGGGGTAGTCTGCCTCCTCTCTGCACCAGAAGCTGCGAAGAAATCTCCCGTGGGTCGACGGAATCATCCCCCTGCAACCGCAGGCACCAAAGAACTGCATCACCCGTCCCTTGGGTCTCCTCTCAGCATAACGAGCGAGGTCCCTCGAATCCAGCAACTCTGTCCAAGTGACCCCCACAGTCCAGTGACTCTTCAGTCCAAGTTTGGTGGAGGTAAGTCCTTGCCTCCCCACGCCAGACTGCATTGCTGGCAACCGCGACTTTTGCAGCTACTCCGGCTTCTGTGCACTTCCGGCAGAAATCCTTTGTGCACAGCCAAGCCTGGGTCCACGGCACTCTAACCTGCATTGCACGACTTTCTAAGTTGGTCTCCGGCGACGTGGGACTCCTTTGTGCAACTTCGGGTGAGCACCATTTCACTCTTCTTTGTAGTCCCTGTTCTGGCACTTCTGCGGGTGCTGCCTGCTTCTGAGAGGGCTCCTTGACTTGCTCGACACCCCCTCTGTCCCCATACGCAATTGGCGACATCCTGGTCCCTCCTGGGCCACAGCAGCATCCAAAAACGCTAACCGCATGACTTGTAGCTAGCAAGGCTTGTTGGCAGTCTGTCGGCGGGAAAACACTTCGGCACGACTCTCCACGGCGTGTGGGATCCATCCCCCAAAGGGGAAGTCTCTAGCCCTTGTCATTCCTGCAGAATCCTCAGCTTCTTCTGTCCAGTAGAAGCTTCTTTGCACCCACAGCTGGCATTTCCTGGGCATCTGCCCATCTCCGACTTGCTTGTGACTTTTGGACTTGGTCCCCTTGTTCCACAGGTACCCTCAACTGGAAATCCATTGTTGTTGCATTGCTGGTTTGTGTCTTTCCTGCAGAATTCCCCTATCACGACTTCTATGTCCTTTGGGGAACTTTAGTGCACTTTGCACTCACTTTTCAGGGTCTTGGGGTGGGGTATTTTTCTAACCCTTACTATTTTCTAATAGCCCCAGCGACCCTCTACAAGGTCACATAGGTTTGGGGTCCATTCGTGATTCGCATTCCACTTTTGGAGTATATGGTTTGTGTTGCCCCTATCCCTATGTGCTCCCATTGCATCCTATTGTAACTATACATTGTTTGCACTGTTTTCTAAGACTATACTGCATATTTTTGGTATTGTGTACATATATCTTGTGTATATTTGCTATCCTCATACTGAGGGTACTCACTGAGATACTTTTGGCATATTGTCATAAAAATAAAGTACCTTTATTTTTTATATATCTGTGTATTGTGTTTTCTTATGATACTGTGCATATGACACTAGTGGTACTGTAGGAACTTCACATGTCTCCTAGTTCAGCCTGAGCTTCTCTGCTAAGCTACCATTATCTATCAGCCTAAGCTGCTAGACACCCTATTCACTAATAAGGGATAACTGGGCCTGGTGCAAGGTGTAAGTACCCCTTGGTACTCACTACAAGCCAGTCCAGCCTCCTACACCCTGGAAAACAAGATGGCTAACACCAGGGACACACCGGAGGAATTCTGGGCACCGCCCCTGGGGTGGTGATGGACAGGGGAGTGGTCACTCCCCTTTCCTTCGTCTAGTTTCGCGCTAGAGCAGGGACTGGGGGTCCCTGAACCGGTGTAGACTGGTTTATGCAAGGAGGGCACAGTTTGTGCCCTTCAAAGCATTTCCAGAGGCTCTGGGAAGCTACCTCTCCCAAGCCTGTAACACCAATTTCCAAAGGGAGAGGGTGTAACACCCTCCGCCCAAAGGAAATGCATTGTTCTGCCTTCCTGGGACTGAGCTGCTCAGACCCCAGGAGGGCAGAAACCTGTCTGTGATGTGGCAACATCTGTAGCTGCAGTGCAAGCCTCAGAGAGCTGGATTGGCAGTACTGGGGGCCCATGGTGGAGCCCCCAGGATGCATGGGATTGCCCCCCCCCCCAATACCAGATTTGGAATGGGGGGACAATTCCATGATCTTAGCCACCTCACATGGCCATATTAGGGGTTATCATTGTGAAGCTACATATATGTATTGACATATATGTAGTTCACAAGTGTAATGGTGTACCTGCACTCACGAAGTCCTCGGAAATGGCCCTGGACAGCGTGGGGACACCTTTGCTAGTGCAAGGGTGCCCTCACACTTAGTAACTTTGCACCTAGCCATCAGTAAATAAAGGTTAGACATATAGGCGACTATAGTGTGTGCAATGGCAGTCCTGAAGAAAGGTTTGTCTGAGCTCCTTATGTGTGGCAAAAGAAATGCTGCAGCCCATGAGGATCTCTTGGAACCCCAGTGCCCTGGGTACCTAGGTACCATATTCTAGGGACTTATAAGGGGGATGCAGTGTGCCAATTGGAATTGGAACATAAAGTCACCAACCTATAGTGACTAATTTGATAAGTAGAGAGAGCATAAGCCCTGGAGTTCTAGTTATCAGAACTTCAGTGACACAGTTAAGCACTACTGACAACACACACATTAGGCCACAGACTATGAGCACTGGGTCCTGGCTAGCGGGATCCCAGTGAGACAGTAAAAACACACTGACACACACTCACAAACAGGCCAAAAGTGGGGTTAACCATGCTAGAAAGAGTTTACATTCTCACAATGTGCAATTTGTTTTCCCTGACTGACACATTTCATTTACTAGTAGGTCCCTAGTAAAGTGCACTAGAGATGCCCATGGCTTGTACGTAAAATGCTACTAGTGGGCCTGCAGCACTGATTGTGCCACCCACATGAGTAGCCCTGTAACCATGGCTCAGCCCTGCCACTGCAGTGTCTGTGTGTGCAGTTTTAAACTGCCAATTTGACCTGGCAAGTGTACCCACTTGCCAGGCCCAAACCTTCCCTTTTTTGTACATGTAAGGCACCCTTAAGGTAGGCCCTTGGTAGCCCCATGGGCAGGGTGCAGTGTATGTTGAAGGTAGGGCATGTACAGATGTGTTTTACATGTCCTGATAGTGAAATACTGCAAAATTGGATTTTCACTGTTGCAAGACCTATCTCTCTCATAGGTTAGCATGGTGACTGATTTTAAATATCTTTCAAGTGCTGTTTTCCTTTGGGAGCAGATTGAAATAAGGAGTTTGGGGTCTCTGAACTCACAATTCGAAAATACATCTTTTGGTAAAGTTGGTTTTTAGATCATCAGTTTGAAAATGCCACTTTTAGAAAGTTAGCATTTTCTTGCTTAAACCATTCTGTGACTCTGCCTGCTTGTGCAGTCCCTGTCTCGGTCAGACTGACAGTTGGGTTGTTTTTTTAATGAACACTAGAGAGTGACACAAAGGGAGCTGAAGTGTAGCCTGCATATCCTGATGGATCATCTGGGCTAGAGTAAACAGTGAAAGCAGTGAGGGTTAGAAAAATAGCCCACCCCAAGACCCAGAAAAGTAGGTGTAAAGTGCACCTATATTCCCCAGAGAGCACAGAAGTCGTGATAGGGGAATTCTGCAAGGAAGACCAACACCAGCAAAGCAACCAAAGTGGATTTCCGGACGAGAGTACCTGTGGAACAAGGGGACCAAGTCCAAGAGTCGCGACAAAGTCGAGATTGGGCAGATGCCCAGGAAATGCCAGCTGCGGGTGCAACGAAGCTGCCACCGGATGGTAGAAGCTGTGGATTCTGCAAGAACGAAGAGGTCTAGAAACTTCCCCTTTGGAGGATGGATGTCCCACGTCGTGTAGAAGATGGCAGAGGTGTTCCCACGCAGAAAGACCGCAAACAAGTCTTGCTAGCTGAAAGGGTCGCGGTTAGGGTTTTTGGATGCTGTTGTGGCCCAGGAGGGACCAGGATGTCGCCACTCGGGTGAGGAGACAGAGGGGGCGCTCAGCAAGTCAGGGAGCCCTCACAGAAGCAGGCAGCACCAGCAGAAGTACCGGAACAGGCACTTGGAAGAGGAGTGAACCGAGCTCACCCGAAGACACAAAAGGAAGTCCCACGATGCGGGAGGATAACGCAGGAGGTTGTGCACTGCAGGTTAGAGTGTCCGGGACCCAGGCTTGGCTCTGCACGAAGCAAATCCTGGAAGAGTGCACAGGAGCCGGAGCAGCTGCAAATCACGTGGTACCCAGCAATGCAGTCTAGCGTGGGGAGGCAAGGACTTACCTCCACCAAACTTGGACTGAAGAGTCACTGGACTGTGGGAGTCACTTGGACAGAGTTGCTGAGTTCCAGGGACCACGCTCGTCGTGCTGAGAGGGGACCCAGAGGACCGGTGATGCAGTCTTTTGTTGCCTGCGGTTGCAGGGGGAAGATTCCGTCGACCCACGGGAGATTTCTTCAGAGCTCCTAGTGCAGAGAGGAGGTAGGCTACCCCCAGAGCATGCACCACCAGGACACAGTCGAGAAGGCGGCAGGATCAGCGATAGAAGGTTGCAGTAGTCGTCTTTGCTACTTTGTTGCGGTTTTGCAGGCGTCCTGAGCAGTCAGCGGTCGATCCTTTAGGTGAAGAGAGAGATGCAGAGGAACTCTGATGAGCTCTTGCATTCGTTATCTAAAGAATTCCCCTAGGCAGAGACACTAAATGGCCAGAAAAGGAGGTTTGGCTACCTAGGAAGGAGGATAGGCTAGCAACACAGGTAAGAGCCTATCAGAAGGAGTCTCTGACGTCACCTGCTGGCACCGGCCACTCAGAGTGGTCCAGTGTGCCAGCAGCACCTCTGTTTCCAAGATGGCAGAGGTCTGGAGCACACTGGAGGAGCTCTGGGCACCTCCCCTGGGAGGTGCAGGTCAGGGGAGTGGTCACTCCCCTTTCCTTTGTCCAGTTTCACGCCAGAGCAGGGCTGGGGGATCCCTGAACTGGTGTAGACTGGCCTATGCAGAGATGGGCACCATCTGTGCCCATCAAAGCATTTCTAGAGGCTGGGGGAGGCTACTCCTCCCCAACCCTGACACCTTTTTCCAAAGGGAGAGGGTGTAACACCCTCTCTCTGGGAAGTCCTTTGTTCTGCCTTCCTGGGCCAGGCCTGGCTGGACCCCAGGAGGGCAGAAACCTGTCTGAGGGGTTGGCAGCAGCAGCAGCTGCAATGAAACCCCGGGAAAGGTAGTTTGGCAGTACCCGGGTCTGTGCTAGAGACTCAGGGGATCATGGAATTGTCTCCCCAATGCCAGAATAGCATTGGGGTGACAATTCCATGATCTTAGACATGTTACATGGCCATGTTCGGAGTTACCATTGTGACGCTGTACATAGGTAGTGACCTATGTACAGTGCAGGTGTGAAATGCTGTCCCCACACTCACAAAGTCCGGGGAATTTGCCCTGAACGATGTGGGGGCACCTTGGCTAGTGCCAGGGTGCCAACACACTAAGTAACTTAGCACCCAACCTTTACCAGGTAAAGGTTAGACATATAGGTGACTTATAAGTTATTTAAGTGCAGTGGTAAATGGCTGTGAAATAACGTGGACGTTATTTCACTCAGGCTGCAGTGGCAGGCCTGTGTAAGAATTGTCAGAGCTCCCTATGGGTGGCAAAAGAAATGCTGCAGCCCATAGGGATCTCCTGGAACCCCAATACCCTGGGTACCTCAGTACCATATACTAGGGAATTATAAGGGTGTTCCAGTATGCCAATGTGAATTGGTGAAATTGGTCACTAGCCTGTTAGTGACAATTTGGAAAGCAGAGAGAGCATAACCACTGATGTTCTGGTTAGCAGAGCCTCAGTGAGACAGTTAGTCTTCACACAGGGAACACATACAGGGCACACTTATGAGCACTGGGGCCCTGGCTGGCAGGGTCCCAGTGACACATAGACTAAAACAACATATATACAGTGAAATATGGGGGTAACGTGCCAGGCAAGATGGTACTTTCCCACACCATGCAGCCATGCTAGGTATCCCTGAGGAATTGCTTCCTCTCATTTCAGCTGGAATGAAAAAGCAAAGGAGAGAAAAAGGCCTGAAAACTCAGGATCCTTCTCCAACAACAGGTGAAAAGGGCATCAAAGTATCCCCTTCCCACCCTTCCATTCAGGATACCATTCCTGTGGTGGGAGAAACCTCTCCTGGGGTGGCACCTGTAACAAGGGAACCATCAACTGGCAAAGCTATACTCCCTGAGGTGGAAGTACCCCTCTGTGGGATAACTAATATTGATGAGAAAAAGTGCACCATTTTAGTTAACATGGAGCATCCCTCCAACCCTCCCAGAGAAACGTTAGTGCAGCAACCCTGCACTGCCTCACAACAATTAGGACAGCAGCCCTGCCCTAGTGTGGAGCTCATAGGACAGCATCCCTGCCCTGCTGCAACTCAAGAGAAACAGCAACCCTGTTCTCTCTTGCAGCCATATGGACAAAGGTTTTGCCCAGCTATGGCTTTACTGAGACAGCATCCCTGTCTGGCATTCTCATCATTTGATATAGGTCCAGTGAACAGGGTGGTTCACATCCCCACGGGGAATTAACCATATAGTGGATGATAAAGGGAGTAACCAATCTATTACAGAGCTACTCTCCACTTATCACCACTTAGACAATAAAGACTCAACTGGCCAAGGTTAGCCTTATTGTCCTTTGTTTGGGGGGGGGTTGTGTAGGAAGGTAGCCTCTTTCTAGCCTTGTTACCCCCACTTTTGACCTGTTTGTGAGTATATGTCAGGGTGGTTTTACTGTCTCATTGGGATCCTACTAGCCAGGACCCCAGTGCGCATACGTTTGTGGTCTATATGTGTTCCCTGTGTGGTGCCTAACTGTATCACTGAGGCTCTGCTAACCAGAACCTCAGTGTTTATGCTCTCTCTGCTTTTAAAATTGTCACTAAAGGCTAGTGACTAATTTTACCGAGATATCCTGAGATGTCTCACCATCTTTCTTCTTGCCATCCTTGTCACCTCCTGTATGAACTTTTCTGTTCACTCTTGTTCTGACCCATTTGTCTGCCTTCTTTCCCAATTCTTGGGGAGAAATCAGATCTAAGTCTACCAAGTACTGTTGCTACAAATCAGACACACAATTGTTAAGAATATGCTCTGACAGAATCAGATTATACAGGCTTTCATAATCAGTCACCTTACTGCCATGCAACCAACCCTCCAAGGCCTTCACTGAACAGTCTGCAAAGTTTGTCCAGTCTTGAGAGGAATCTTTTCTGGTGTCTCTGAACTTAAACCTGTATTGTTCAGTGGTTAAGCCAAATCCATCCAACAGTGCATCCTTCAAAATGTTGTCGTTATTAGCATCACTTTCTCTGACAGTAAGGAGCCTATCCCTACCCTTACCAGTGAAAGATAGCCACAAGATAGCAGCCCGCTGCCTTTGAGGGACCAACTGTACCAAACAGGCATTCTCAAGTGCAGCAAACCACTTGTTAATGTCATCCACCTCCTTGTAAGGGGGGACTATCTTATGCAGGTTTCTGGAATCTTGCTTTCTAGCAGGATTGCTATAAAAAACACTGCTGCTGCCACCATGGGGAACTAAACCCAATCTCTGCCTTCCCCTCTCTATATCCAGGGATTGCCTGTCTAAGGCCAGCTGCTCCTGTTTAAGCTTCAGCCTGGCCTCTTCCAACCTCAGCTTTCTGAGTTCCCTTTCAATTAAGTTATCCTCCGGGTGGGAGGCTTGGGAATGATGAGATACAGTGGAAATCTGGGAATTGGCAGAGAGAGACCTGTCCCTAACTGGCTGGACCCTAGTAACCTGGCTTTTAGAAGTGAAAGATGCCCTACTAATGTGTGACCCTCTTACACTACCAGTGTCACTTGGTGGCCTGCTAGATGGCAGGTCTTTGTAAGAACCCTCCCCAATCTCTTCAGGGAACTCCTCTGAGTATGACTGGGTACCCTCCCCTCCTACCTCCTGTTCCTGAGATGGGCCAGACTGTTTCTGGTCACGTTCTAGGAGAAGGTTAAAGAGAAAATCTTTAGTAGCATTCTTACCAATGCTTAATACTCTTTTTAAGCAGAGACCCCTCAAACTTTTAAAGCTTAAACTCTCATAGGTTGCCTGGACAATTCTGGGAGTGAGCTCTACTGAAGACATGATAGCAAATGTTTAAGACAGAGAGAAAAAATGTTTTAGAACTTTTGAAAGTACAGAGAAAAAAAACTTTTCAGAACTTTTCAGAAACTTAGTAGAAAGTTTTAGAACAGAACAGTAAACTGTTTTGGTTCAATGCACATTGTAGGAGGCTGGCCTGGCTTGTAGTGGGTACCAAAGTGTAGGAAAGTACCATCTTGCCTGGCATGTTACCCCCATTTTTCACTGTATATATGTTGTTTTAGTTGTATGTGTCACTGGGACCCTGCCAGCCAGGGCCCCAGTGCTCATAAGTGTGCCTGAATGTGTTACCTGTGTTATGACTAACTGTCTCACTGAGGCTCTGCTATCCAGAACCTCAGTGGTTATGCTCTCTCATTTCTTTCCAAATTGTCACTAACAGGCTAGTGACCAATTTTACCAATTCACATTGGCATACTGGAACACCCTTATAATTCCCTAGTATATGGTACTGAGATACCCAGGGTATTGGGGTTCCAGGAGATCCCTATGGGCTGCAGCATTTCTTTTGCCACCCATAGGGAGCTCTGACAATTCTTACACAGGCCTGCCACTGCAGCCTGAGTGAAATAACGTCCACGTTATTTCACAGCCATTTACCACTGCACTTAAGTAACTTATAAGTCACCTATGTGTCTATCCTTTACCTGGTAAAGGTTAGGTGCAAAGTTACTTAGTGTGTGGGCACCCTGGCACTAGCCAAGGTGCCCCCACATTGTTCAGGGCAAATTCCCCGGACTTTGTGAGTGCGGGGACACCATTACACGCGTGCACTAAACATAGGTCACTACCTATGTGTAGCTTCACAATGGTAACTCCGAATATGGCCATGTAACATGTCTATGATCATGGAATTGCCCCCTCTATGCCATCCTAGCATAGTTGGCACAATCCCATGAACCCACTGGTCTGTAGCACAGACCCTGGTACTGCCAAACTGCCTTTTCAGGGGTTTCACTGCAGCTGCTGCTGCTGCCAACCCCTCAGACAGGTTTCTGCCCTCCTGGGGTCCAGCCAGGCCTGGCCCAGGCCCAGGATGGCAGAACAAAGGACTTCCTCAGAGAGAGGGTGTTACACCCTCTCCCTTTGGAAAAAGGTGTTAAGGCAGGGGAGGAGTAGCCTCCCCCAGCCTCTGGAAATGCTTTCATGGGCACAGATGGTGCCCATTTCTGCATAAGCCAGTCTACACCGGTTCAGGGACCCCTCAGCCCTGCTCTGGTGCGAAACTGGACAAAGGAAAGGGGAGTGACCACTCCCCTGACCTGCACCTCCCCTGGGAGGTGCCCAGAGCTCTTCCAGTGTGCTCCAGACCTCTGCCATCTTGGAAACAGAGGTGCTGCTGGCACACTGGACTGCTCTGAGTGGCCAGGGCCAGCAGGTGACGTCAGAGACTCCTTCTGATAGGCTCCTTCAGGTGTTGCTAGCCTATCCTCTCTCCTAAGTAGCCAAGCCCTCTTTTCTGGCTATTTAGGGTCTCTGCTTTGTCGAATTCCTTAGATAACGAATGCAAGAGCTCATCAGAGTTCCTCTGCATCTCTCTCTTCACCTTCTGCCAAGGAATCGACTGCTGACCGCGCTGGAAGCCTGCAAAACTGCAACAAAGTAGCAAAGACGACTACTGCAACTCTGTAACGCTGATCCTGCTGCCTTCTCGACTGTTTTCCTGGTGGTGCATGCTGTGGGGGTAGTCTGCCTCCTCTCTGCACTAGAAGCTCCGAAGAAATCTCCTGTGGGTCGACGGAATCATCCCCCTGCAACCGCAGGCACCAAAGAACTGCATTACCGTTCCCCTGGGTCTCCTCTTAGCATGACGAGCGAGGTCCCTTGAATCCAGCAACTCTGTCCAAGTGACTCCCACAGTCCAGTGACTCTTCAGTCCAAGTTTGGTGGAGGTAAGTCTTTGCCTCCCCACGCCAGACTGCATTGCTGGGAACCGCGTCTTTTGCAGCTACTCCGGCCTCTGTGCAGTTCCGGTGGAAATCCTTTGTGCACAGCCAAGCCTGGGTCCACGGCACTCTAACTTGCATTGCACGACCTCCTAAGTTGTCCTCTGGCGGCGTGGGACTCCTTTGTGCAACTTCGGGTGAGCACCGTTTTACTGCTCTTTGTAGTGCCTGTTCCAGCACTTCTCGGGGTGCTGCTTGCTTTTGAGAGGACTCCTTCTCTTGCTGGGTGCCCCCTCTGTCCCCTGATGCAATTGGCGACATCCTGGTCCCTCCTGGGCCACAGCAGCATTCAAAAACCCTAACCGCATGATTTGCAGCTAGCAAGGCTTGTTGACGGTCTTTAGGCGGGAAAATACTTCTGCACAAATCTTCACGACGTAGGACATCCATCCTCCAAAGGGGAAGTTTCTAGCCCTTGTTGTTCCTGCAGAATCCTCAGCTTCTACTGTCCAGTAGCAGCTTCTTTGCACCCACAGCTGGCATTTCCTGGGCATCTGCCCATCTCCGACTTGCTTGTGACTTTTGGACTTTGTCCCCTTGTTCCACAGGTACCCTCGTTTGGAAATCCATCGTTGTTGCATTGCTGGTTTGTGTCTTTCCTGCAGAATTCCCCTATCACGACTTCGGTGCTCTTTGGGGAACTTTAGTGCAATTTGCACTCACTTTTCAGGGTCTTGGGGTGGGCTATTTTTCTAACCCTCACTGTTTTCTTACAGTCCCAGCGACCCTCTACAAGGTCACATAGGTTTGGGGTCCATTCGTGGTTCGCATTCCACTTTTGGAGTATATGGTTTGTGTTGCCCCTATCCCTATGTGTCCCCATTGCATCCTATTGTAACTATACATTATTTGCACTGTTTTTTAATACTATACTGCATTTTTTTGGTATTGTGTACATATATCTTGTGTATATTTGCTATCCTCATACTGAGGGTACTCACTGAGATACTTTGGCATATTGTCATACAAATAAAGTACCTTTATTTTTAGTATATCTGTGTATTGTGTTTTCTTATGATATTGTGCAAGTGACACTAGTGGTACTGTAGGAGCTTCACTCGTCTCCTAGTTCAGCCTAAGCTGCTCTGCTAAGCTACCATTATCTATCAGCCTAAGCTGCTAGACACCCTATACACTAATAAGGGATACCTGGGCCTGGTGCAAGGTGTAAGTACCCCTTGGTACTCACTACAAGCCAGTCCAGCCTCTTACACAAAGGTACTTACACCTTGTGCCAAGTCCAGTTATCCCTTATTAGTAGAGAAGAGGTGTTTGTAGCAGCTTAGGCTGATAGAAGGTAGCTATGGCAAAGCAGCTTAGGCTGAACTAGGAGACATGCAAAGCTCCTACTATACCACTTATATCATATGCGCAATATCATAAGAAAACACAATACACAGAGTTACTAAAAATAAAGGTACTTTATTTTTATGACAATATGCCACAGGTATCTCAGTGAGTACCCTCAGTAAGAAGGTAAGTAATATACACAAGTTATATGTACATAAACCCAAATCAGGTAAGTAAGAGCAAGAAAAGTAATGCAAACAGTGTAGAATTACAATAGGTTGCAGTAGGAGAACATAGGTATAGGGGCAACACAAACCATATACTCCAAAAGTGGAATGCGAACCACAAATGGACCCCAAACCTATGTGAGCTTGTAGAGGGTCACTGGGACTGTAAGAAAACAGTGAGGGTTACCAAAATACCCCACCCCAACACCCTGAAGAGTAGGAGTAAAGTGCACCTACTACCCCAAAAGAGCACAACAGTCGTAATAGAGGATTCTGCAAGAAGAACAAACACCAGCAGTGCACTGACAACGGATTTCCGGACCTGAGGACTTGGAAGGCAAGGGGACCAAGTCCAATAGTCGCGACAGTGTCCGGGGGGGCAGGAGCCCAGGAAACCCCGGATGAAAGTGCAAGGAAGCTGCCTCTGGTTGGAAGAAGCTTGGAGTTCTGCAAGAAAGAAAAGGACTAGGGACTTCTACTTTGGAAGACGGATGTCCCACATCGCAATGAAGCTTGCAGAGGTGATCCCACGCAGAAATACTGCAAACAAGCCTTGCTAGCTGCAAGGTTTGCAGAAGAGGTTTTTGGGTGCTGCTGAGGACCAGGAAGGACCAGGATGTCGCTTTTTGGAGGAGAAGACAGAGAGGGTGCTCAGCAACTCAGAGATCCCTCACAGAAGCAGGCAGCACCCGCAGAAGTACCCCAACAGGCACTTGGAAGAAGAGTGAACCAACTCCATGTGAAGTTACAAAGGGGGTCCCATGACGTCGGAGGACAACCCAGAAGGTTGTGCACTGCAGGACGGAGTGCTGGGGACCCAGGCTAGGCTGTGCATGAAGGAAATCCTGAAAGAGTGCACAGGAGCCGGAGCAGCTGCAAATCACGTGGTACACAGCTTTGCAATCTAGCATGGGGAGGCAAGGACTTACCTCCACCAATCTTGGACTGAAGAGTCACTGGACTGTGGGAGTCACTTGAACAGAGTTGCTGTGTTCCAGGAACCACGCTTGTCAGGATGAGAGGGGACCCAGAGGACCAATGATGCAGTCTTTTAGTGCCTGCGTTAGCAGGGGGAACATTCCGTCAACCCATGGGAGATTTCTTCGGAGCTTCTGGTGCAGGGTGAAGGCAGGCTACCCCCAGAGCATGCACCACCAGGAAACAGTCGAGAAAGCCAGCAGGATTAGGCGCTACAATGTTGCTGGTAGTCGTCTTGCTACTTTGTTGCGGTTTTGCAGGCGTCCTGGAGCAGTCAGCCGTCGATCCTTGGGAGAAGGTGAAGAGGGAGATGCAGAGGAACTCTGGTGAGCTCCTGCATTCGTTATCCGAAGAATTCCCCAAAGCAGAGACCCTAAATAGCCAGAAAAGGAGGTTTGGCTACCAAGGAAGGAGGATTGGCTACCAAGAGAGGTAAGAGCCTATCAGAAGGAGCCTCTGACGTCACCTGCTGGCACTGGCCACTCAGAGCAGTCCAGTGTGCCCCCAACACCTCTGCATCCAAGATGGCAGAGGTCTGGGGCACACTGGAGGAGCTCTGGGCACCTCCTCTGGGAGGTGCTGGTCAGGGGAGTGGTCACTCCCCTTTCCTTTGTCCAGTTTCGCACCAGAGCAGGGCTGGGGGATCCCTGAACCGGTGTAGACTGGCTTATGCAGAGAGGGCACCATCTGTGCCCATAAAATCATTTCCAGAGGCTTTGGGAGGCTACTCCTCCCCAACCCTTCACACCTATTTCCAAAGGGAGAGGGTGTAACACCCTCTCTCAGAGGAAATCCTTTGTTCTGCCTTCCTGGGACCAGGCTGCCCAGGCCCAGGGGAGCAGAAACCTGTCTGTGGGGTTGGCAGCAGCAGTAGCTGCAGTGGAGACGCCGGAAAGCAAGTTTGGAAGTACCCGGGCTCTGTGCTGGAGACCCCGGGATGCATGGAATTGTCCCCCCAATACCAGAATGGTATTGGGGTGACAATTCCATGATCCTAGACATGTTACATGGCCATGTTCGGAGTTTCCATTGTGACGCTACATATAGGTATTGACCTATATGTAGTGCACATGTGTAATGGTGTCCCCGCACTCACAAAGTCCTGGGAATTTGCCCTGAACAATGTGGGGGCACCTTGGCTAGTGCCAGGGTGCCCACACACTAAGTAACTTTGCACCTAACCTTCATCAAGTGAGGGTTAGACATATAGGTGACTTATGAGTTACTTATGTGCAGAATAAAATGGCTTTGAAATAACGTGGACGTTATCTCACTCAGGCTGCAGTGGAAGTCCTGTGTAAGAATTGTCTGAGCTCCCTATGGGTGGCAAAAGAAATGCTGCAGCCCATAGGGATCTCCTGGAACCCCAGTACCCTGGGTACCTAGGTACCATATAATAGGGAATTATAAGGGTGTTCCAGTGTGCCAATCAGAATTTGTAAAATTAGTCACTAGCCTGCAGTCCCAATTTTAAAAGCAGAGAGAGCATAAACACTGAGGTTCTGGTTAGCAGAACCTCAGTGATACAGTTAGGCACCACACAGGGAACACATATAGGCCACAAACTTATGAGCACTGGGGTCCTGGTAGCAGGATCCCAGTGACACATATCAAACAAATTGACAACATAGGGTTTTCACTATGAGCACTGGGCCCTGGCTAGCAGGATCGCAGTGAGACAATAATAACACCCTGACATATACTTACAAACAGGCCAAAAGTGGGGGTAACAAGGCTAGAAAGAGGCTACCTTCCTACAGTAGGCAACTATGCCAATCCCACAACAAGTCCCAACTGTTGCCCCAACCCTTCCGGCTCACAAGCAGAACCTCACCAAAAACCCAAACAGTAAAAGGTGATTTGAGGCACCCCCTTATGCATGGATTTAAGAGACCAACATCTCATGGAGTGTCTAGATTAAACAGAGATGACCCCTTTCGCACGAGAACAACATGTCTCAGTAACACACAGGTAATGATAGAGATGCAGTGAGGTTTTTAATAGGTTTTATTAACAAGACTGCAGTCTATAATAAATTGCATGAGATGCATGATTAGGATAAGAAACAGTGCACTAAACAGAACTGTGAAGGCGAGAATCATTAGTACAAAGACCCCCACCATCTTGCAATAACATGAAATGACATTATAAAAGATAGATGTCCTAATTCCCTAGCTAGATGAATCTAACCCCTAACCTAATGAGAGCTAGGTGTGATAAACCTAATCTGCCAATGCTGTATCCATGAGAAGAGCCCCCCAACCCTCGTTACCCTGGAATGAGGACACGAAGACTGGGTCAGTGTCAAGGCGGCGTGCAGCATCGATAGCAGCGATGGCATCTGGTAGGAATCCCTCTGACTATCTGTCTATGTGAGGTGCATTTATACAGATCTGCTCAGACCCCTGACGTAGGTCTGTTCTCAAACAATAGGATTGGAACGGCAATTTATGTAAACAATTCCCTCAAAGGCGTGAAGAGGGAAAGTACCTAATGTGAATACCTACAGTTTGTTTATCTTTGTGGCTTGATAGTGATGCCTTAGCGCAGTGGCACTGATAACGTGAAATTAAAACATTGGCCTAACTAGAAACAATGCAGCCATCTTGGAAAGATATAATTAAATAATTGTGCTAAAACAGAGCAAACTAAGTAGGGTAAAAGTCACTGGGTGACGGGAGCACGAGTCTGCAAGCCAAAGGCTAAGATAACTCCTGCTTCCCATTAGAACAAGATAGGATTCACTACACCTGCGCAGATTTGTTCTCCCTGGACCAACGCATGCATTTTTGCACATGATGAAGGGGTGCCTGCATTGAGGGGATAGATTGTTTATGTGCAGGGAGGTGTCCCTGCCTTTCGGTTCCTGGGCAGTTTCTCCTTAGACCTGTGCTTGCGATCATGCTAGAGCTTCTTGCAATCAGTGACCATCCTCCTCATCTCTACCACGCTGTTGACTTTGTCTACTATGGCGGGCTATATGGCCTCTCTCCTACCTATTGGCAATTTGGAGGTGATGAAGAGCTGGTGTTGGTGCTCTGTCGCCTCTCTGACCAAGATGTCATGCTCCTCCTCACTAAAGCAACACTTCTGCTTCCTCTTCTCCTTCTACTGGGACTTTGCCGGACCCTCCTGACTGGTGCTTGGCTGATTGGGGTCTCCCTGGGGTCTCTCCTAACCTGCATTCTCCATGTTGTCTTCCCAAATGTTTATTTCTTGCTTGCACATTTTTTTAAAATGCTAATGCGGTTAAATATGGCTCTAACCTGTTTTGTGTCAAAAAAGTGCTGCAAAATGGTCTTGTACCAATTTTGCGGCATTAGCGTGATTTGTTTCTTACTAAATGTCGCAATGGGAAGCGTCATTTTTTTTATGGCGCTAACAATTCCTTAGCACCATTGTGTGTCATTTTTTATATATGCCGCACTGATGGCGCTAGGGAATGACGGTAGCTCGGGTTAACATTTTTGACGCTCAACTGCGTTAGCGCAGTTGTGCTTCATTTATCATAAATCTGGGCCTTAGTCCGAAGGTATACTTTTGACCGAGGCCTCCTGCTTGCTGTAGCCAAGCAGGACTCCATTGCGGTCGACCTTAAACTGAACTTTGCCCAGATTGAGGTGCGATCATATGCTTTTAGTTTCTGTGCGCTAAAAACATTAGGTCCCAGATTTATGTTAAAGTGGAGCAGTGCAGTGCTGTGCCAAAAATAGCAGAGCTGCGCTGCGCCACTTTAGAAACACAGAGGTGTGCCGTATCTAGAGGAATATGGCATACCCCTGCATTTCCCCCTGCACTGGCGCTGAATTAAGCTGGCTAGCACCAACGCAGGAGTGCACAGAATGCAGCACAAATAGAAAAAGAAGAGGAATAAAAGCATTCCTCTTTGTTTTGCCATGCTAATGTCACCCCTGGGGTGGCATTAGTTTTTGGAGCTTCCTCAGGTTTACAACAACTCATAAATATGAGACAGCGTCAAAGGCAATAGGCGTTGCAGTGGAACGCCCATTGCAAAACCCATTGCATGCCCCTCTGACGCAAATAACTGCATCGGAGAAAAGTGGCTATGCACCTCCTTTTAAATATGGAGCAGTGCTTAGCGCCATCGGAGCGTCACAAAAAGTGACGCTCCAGTGGCACTCGGGGCTCTTAAATATGCCATAATTCTTTAAAAATTCATGTCTAGGGTCCCCTTATTCGATTTTATTCGTTTTTGGTGACAAATTAAAGATACAAATATTTCCTATTTTTATACAATGGTTTTGGATTTTTAAACGGTTACCTGTGTTTTATTTTATTACTTGTTAGAAATGGCGTCTTTGATTGGCAGTCAGGTTACCCCCTGTCCATGAAAGGACCCTCGCTCTAGTCAGGGTAAGTCACACACAATCCAAATTATCAAGTGCTCACCCTCTGGTAGCTTGGCACTGAGCAGTCAGGCTGAACTTAGAAGGCAATGTGTAAAGTATTTGTGCAATAAATCATGCAATAATACAGTATAACACCACAAAAATACACCACACAGTGTTTAGAAAAATATATAATATTTATCTGGTAAGATGCTGGTTCAAAACGATCAAGATTCAATAAGTATTCATTGAAATATCACTGTAAAAGTAATATAAAGTTTCTTTAGTCTCTTAAAAACAACAAGTGTCTCTTGCAACACGAAGTACCAGGTTTGCGTTAAAAAAATCCTCGCAAGGGACCTCAGAGGAGGAGATGCGTGGAAAACAGGGAGGTGGGCGTTGATTTCGCCCCTTTGCACACAGACTTGCGTCGTTATTTTTGACGCAGGGAAGACTTGGATCCTCTTTGGGTTGCGGTGTTTTCGGATGCCCCTTGAATGATGCGTGGAATCATGGGCTTGCGGAGAAAAATCACAAGTGCTGCGTCGACCCGGTGAGTGTTGTGTGGAAATTTGTACTGCACGTCAGGTGCTGCGTCGATTCCTCTCAGGAAGTCGACCTGCGTTGTTCTGGCTCGGCGTGCATCAATCCAGTAGGGCTGTGCGTCGAAGTTCCGGTCACAACGCTGATGCTGTGTCGATCTTCCGTCGCGAAGTCGAACTGCGTTGTTCCGGTTCAGCGTGCAGTGAATTTTTCACAGCGATGTAGGCTGTGCGTCCTTTTTCGCAGGATGTGCGTCGATTTTCGGCACACAAGGAGTTCTATTGCAGGAGTGAAATCTTTTTGGTCCTGAGACTTCAGGGAACAGGAGGCAAGCTCAATCCAAGCCCATGGAGAGCACTTCAGAGCACAGCCAGAGAGCAGCAAGGCAACAGGACAACAGCAAGGCAGCAGTCCCTCTCAGAAAAGCAGTCCAGGTGAGTCCTTTGGGCAGCTGTAGGAGGCTGGCCTGGCTTATAGTGGGAAACTTATGGTACTTACACCCTCTGCCAGGTTCAGTTATCCCTTATTAGTAGAATAGAGGTGTTTCTAGCAGTTTAGGCTGATAGAAGGCAGCTATGCCAAAGCAGCTTAGGCTGAACTAGGAGACATGCAAAGCTCCTACTATACCACTTATATCATATAGCACAATATCATTAGAAAACACAATACTCAGAATTACTAAAAATAAAGGTAATTTATTTTAGTGACAATATGCCAAAAGTAGCTCAGAGAATACCCTCACTTAGTAGGTAAGTAATATACACAGGTTATATGTACACAGACCCAAAACAGGTAAGTAACAGTAAGAAAAGTAGTGCAAACAATGTAGAATCACAATAGGATGCAATAGGCAAACATAGGTCTAGGGGCAAAACAAACCATATACTCCAAAAGTGGAATGCGAATCACGAATGGACCACAGACCTATGGGAGATTGTAGAGGGTCGCTGACACTGTGAGAAAACAGTAAGGGTGTCCAAAATACCCCACCACAAGACCCTGAAAAGTGGGAGTAAAGTTACCCTACTGTAGGAAAGTACCATCTTGCCTGGCATGTTACCCCCATATTTCACTGTATCTATGTTGTTTTAGTTGTATGTGTCACTGGGACCCTGCGAGCCAGGGCCCCACTGCTCATAAGTATGCCCTGTATGTGTTCCCTGTGTGATGACTAACTGTCTCACTGAGGCTCTGCTAACCAGAACCTCAGTGGTTATGCTCTCTCATTTCTTTCCAAATTGTCACTAACAGGCTAGTGACCAATTTCACCAATTCATATTGGCATACTGGAACACCCGTATAATTCCCTAGTATATGGTACTGAGGTACCCAGGGTATTGGGGTTCCAGGAGATCCCTATGGGCTGCAGCATTTCTTTTGCCACCCATAGGGAGCTCTGACAATTCTTACACAGGCCTGCTATTACAGCCTGAGTGAAATAACGTCCACGTTATTTCACAGCCATTTACCACTGCAATTAAGTAACTTATAAGTCACCTATATGTCTAACCTTTACCTGGTAAAGATTGGGTGCTAAGTTACTTAGTGTGTGGGCACCCTGGCACAAGCCAAGGTGCCCCCACATTGTTCAAATGCAAATTCCCCGGACTTTGTGAGTCCGGGGACACCATTACACGCGTGCACTATACATAGGTCACTACCTATGTGTAGCTTCACAATAGTAACTCCGAACATGGCCATGTAACATGTCTAAGATCATGGAATTGCCACCCCAATGCCACCCTGGCATTGGGGAGACAATTCCATGATCCCCCGGGTCGCTAGCACAGACCCGGGTACTGCCAAACTGCCTTTCCCGGGGTTTCACTGCAGCTGCTGCTGCTGCCAAACCCTCAGACAGGTTTCTGCCCTCCTGGGGTCCAGCCAGGCTTGGCCCAGGAAGGCAGAACAAAGGACTTCCTCAGAGAAAGGGTGTTACACCCTCTCCCTTTGGAAAAAGGTGTCAGGGCTGGGGAGGAGTAGCCTCCCCCAGCCTCTGGAAATGCTTTGATGGGCACAGATGGTGCCCATCTCTGCATAAGCCAGTCTACACCGGTTCAGGGATCCCCCAGCCCTGCTCTGGCGTGAAACTGGACAAAGGAAAGGGGAGTGACGACTCCCCTGACCTGCACCTCCCCTGGGAGGTGCCCAGAGCTCCTCCAATGTGCTCCAGACCTCTGCCATCTTGGAAACAGAGGTGCTGCTGCCACACTGGACTACTCTGAGTGGCCAGTGCCAGCAGGTGACGTCAGAGACTCCTTCTGATAGGCTCTTACCTCTGTTGCTAGCCTATCCTCCTTCCTAAGTAGCCAAACCTCCTTTTCTGGCTATTTAGGGTCTCTGCTTTGGGGAATTCTTTAGATAACGAATGCAAGAGCTCATCAGAGTTCCTCTGCATCTCTCTCTTCACCTTCTGCCAAGGAATCGACCGCTGACTGCTCTGGACGCCTGCAAAACCACAAACAAAGTAGCAAAGATGACAACTGCAACCTTGTATCGCTGATCCGGGTGCCTTCTCAACTGTTTTCCTGGTGGTCCATGCTGTGGGGGTAGTCTGCCTCCTCGCTGCACTAGAAGCTCCGAAGAAATCTCCTGTGGGTCGACAGAATCTCCCCCTGCAACCGCAGGCACCAAAAGACTGCATCACCGGTCCTCTGGGTCCCCTCTCAGCACGACGAGCGTGGTCCCTGGAAGTCAGCAACTCTGTCCAAGTGACTCCCACAGTCCAGTGACTCTTCAGTCCAAGTTTGGTGGAGGTAAGTCCTTGCCTCCCCACGCTAGACTGCATTGCTGGGTACCGCGTGATTTGCAGCTGCTCTGGCTCCTGTGCACTCTTCCAGGATTTCCTTTGTGCACAGCCAAGCCTGGGTCCCCGACACTCTAACCTGCAGTTCACGACCTCCTGAGTTGTCCTCCGGCGTCGTGGGACCTTCTTTTGTGACTTCGGGTGAGCTCCGGTTCACTCTTCTTCCTAGTGCCTGTTCCAGCACTTCTGCGGGTGCTGCTTGCTTCTGAGTGGCTCTTTGTCTTGCTAGACGCCTCCTCTGTCTCCTCACGCAATTGGCGACATCCTGGTCCCTCCTGGGCCACAGCAGCATCTAAAAACCCTAACCACGACCCTTGCAGCTAGCAAGGCTTGTTTGTGGTCTTTCTGCGTGGGAACACCTCTGCAAGCTTCTTCACGACATGGGATATCCATCCTCCAAAGGGGAAGTTCCTAGTCATCTTCGTTCTTGCAAAATCCACAGCTTCTACCATCCAGTGGCAGCTTCTTTGCAACCTCAGCTGGCATTTCTTGGGCATCTGGCCACTCCCGACTTGAGTGTGACTCTTGGACTTGGTCCCCTTGTTCCACAGGTTCTCTCGTCTGGAAATCCATCATTGTTGCATTGCTGGTGTTGGTCTTCCTTGCCGAATTCCCCTATCATGACTTCTGTGCTCTCTGGGGAACTTAGGTGCACTTTACACCTACTTTTCAGGGTCTTGGGGTGGGCTATTTTTGTAACCCTCACTGTTTTCATACAGCCCCAGCGACCCTCTACAAGCTCACATAGGTTTGGGGTCCATTCGTGGTTCGCATTCCACTTCTAGAGAATATGGTTTGTGTTGCCCCTATACCTATGTGCTCTCATTGCAATCTATTGTGACTGTACATAGCTTGCATTGCTTTTTATTGCTATTACTGCATATTTTTGGTATTGTGTACATATATCTTGTGTATATTTGCTATCCTCATACTGAGGGTACTCACTGAGATACTTTTGGCATATTGTCATAAAAATAAAGTACCTTTATTTTTAGTATATATGTGTATTGTGTTTTCTTATGATATTGTGCGTATAGTGGGAGCTTTGCATGTCTCCTAGTTCAGCCTAAGCTGCTCTGCTAAGCTACCCTTTTCTATCAGCCAAAGCTGCTGGACACCTCTTCTACACTAATAAGGGATACCTGGACCTGGTGCAGAGTGTAAGTAGCCCTTGGTACTCACTACAAACCAGGCCAGCCTCATACATTGGTTGTGCAGCGGTGGGATAAGTACTTGCAACTACTTACCACTTTGTCATTTTGTACTTTTCATAAGAGAATAATATACAAAACAAGTTCAGTGTATGTACACATAACCAAAACGTTTTGCTTTTCTTCTCTTACTCTATTGCTAAGTGCTGAAAAGTACCTCTAAACTTTCAAAAAGTTTCTTAAAAGTTGAAAAAGTTTTTTTTCTGTTCTTTAAAAAGTTCTAAAACTTTTTCTTTCTTTTTCTGTCCCTTAAACCTTTTCCTATCATGTCTGGTACAGGTCAAACTCTGGATCTGGCCAGCACAGCTTATGACCACCTTAACTGGAAAGGTGTAAGGAGTCTCTGCATTGATAGAGGTTTAGGGGTAGGGAAGAATCCCTCTAGAGAATTGTTGGTTAATATGCTCATTGAAAATGATAAGGCCATAGCTGGCACATCAGGTGACAGATTAGCTGATGGTTCACACTCTGATTCTGGGGTAGCCCCAGCAAAAGTGTTAGATGGGAACCTTCCCAACCTGCCCCTTAGCAGGCCACCTAGCAACCCTGGTACTAATGTGAGCTCTCATCACAGTAGAAGTTTTACTCCTACAGGACAGGTTGTTAGAGTGCCATCTGTTAGGGACAGGTCTCCCTCTGTTCATTCACACCATTCTTCTGAGTCTAAGCATGTCCAACCCACCCACCCTGATGACAGAGTGTTAGAAAGGGAGCTCATTAGATTGAGAGTGGAAGAGTCCAGGCTGAAGCTTAAAAAGCAACAGCTGGATCTAGACAGGGAAGCATTAGACTTAGAAAAAGAAAGACAGAGGTTGGGGTTTGGACCCCATGGTGGCAGCAGCAGTATTACAGATAGTAATCCTGTAAAAGAGCATGATTCTAGGAATCTGCACAAGATGGTTCCCCCTTACAAGGAGGGGGATGACATTAACAAGTGGTTTGCTGCACTTGAGAGGGCCTGTGTTGTACAGGGGGTCCCTCAAAGGCAGTGGGCTGCTATCCTATGGCTATCTTTCAGTGGAAAGGGTAGGGATAGGCTCCTTACTGTGAAGGAAAGTGATGGCAATAATTTTAGTTTTAAAGAATGCACTCCTAGATGGTTATGGCTTAACCACTGAACAGTACAGGATCAAGTTCAGAGAAACCAAAAAGGAGTCTTCACAAGACTGAGTAGACTTTGTTGACCATTCAGTGAAGGCCTTGGAGGGGTGGTTACATGGCAGTAAAGTTTCTGACTATGAAAGCCTGTATAACTTAATCCTGAGAGAGCATATTCTTAATAACTGTGTGTCTGATTTGTCGAACCAATATCTAGTGGACTCAGATCTGACTTCTCCCCAAGAATTGGGAAAGAAGGCAGACAAATGGGTCAGAACAAGAGTGAACAGAAAAGTTCATACAGGGGGTGACAAGGATGGCAAGAAGAAGGATGGTAAGTCTTCAGACAAGGGTGGGGACAAATCTAAAAATGAGTCTTCATCTGGCCCACAAAAACACTCTGGTGGGGGTGGTGGGTCCAAATCCTCTTCAAATCAAGTAAAGAAACCATGGTGCTATTTATGTACAGTAAAAGGCCATTGGACAACTGATGCCAGTTGTCCAAAGAAAAGCACCAAGACTCCCACTACCACAACCCCTAGTGCTACACCTAGTGCCCCTAGTAATAGCAGTAGTGGTGGGAACAAACCTACTAATAGCCAATCCAAGGGAGTATCTGGGCTCACTTTTGGTAATTTAGTTGGGGTTGGTCTTGTTAGGGAGACCACAGAGGCTGTGTTAGTCTCTGAAGGTGCCATTGATTTGGCCACCTTGGTTGCTTGTCCCCGTAATATGGATAAGTACAAGCAACCTCCCCTAATAAATGGTGTTGAGGTTCAGGCCTACAGGGACACAGGTGCCATTGTTACCATAGTAATAGAGAAACTGGTCCACCCTGAACAACACCTACTTTGTCATCAGTACCAAGTGACTGATGCTCATAACAACACTCTTAGCCACCCCATGGCTGTTGTGAATCTCAACTGGGGGGGTGTTACTGGTCCAAAGAAAGTTGTGGTTGCCTCAGATTTACCTGTAGACTGTCTACTAGGGAACGATTTAGAGACATCAGCTTGGGCAGAAGTGGAGTTGGAGGCTCATGCAGCAATGCTGGGCATTCCAGGGCATATTTTTGCTTTGACAAGGGCTCAGGCCAAAAAGCAAAAAGGATAGGGTGACTTGGATCCTGGAACAATGGACCAAGTGCTCCCTAAAGCTAGGGTTAGTAAAGGTAAATCCCTACCTACTATCCCTCCCTCTACAGTGGATTCAACTTCTGAGGAAGACGAATTTCCACCCTGTGCAGAACCTTCATCAGAGGAGCTGGAAGCAGACACTGCTGAGCTTTTGGGTGGAGGGGGGCCTGCCAAGGAGGAGCTGAGTGTGGCACAGCAAACCTGTCCCACACTAGAGGGTCTAAGACAGCAAGCTGTCAAACAGCAAAATGGGGATGTCAGTGACTCTCACAGAGTTTACTGGGAGGACAACCTCTTGTATACAGAGGTAAGGGACCCACAACCTGGAGCTGCCAGGAGATTGGTTATTCCCCTGCAATACAGAGAGTTCCTCCTAACTCTAGCCCACGACATTCCCTTGGCTGGACATTTGGGACAAATGAAAACTTGGGACAGGCTTGTTCCCTTGTTTCATTGGCCTAGAATGTCAGAGGACACAAAGGAATTTTGTAAGTCCTGTGTCACCTGTCAAGCCAGTGGCAAAACAGGTGGCACCCCAAAGGCACCCCTTATTCCACTGCCTGTGGTTGGGGTTCCCTTTGAAAGGGTAAGGGTTGACATAGTTGGCCCCCTTGACCCTCCTACTGCTTCAGGCAATAGGTTTATTTTGGTGGTAGTGGATCATGCCACCAGATATCCTGAAGCAATTCCTCTAAGGACCGCTATAGCTCCTGCAGTGGCAAAGGCCCTCCTGGGAATCTTTTCCAGGGTGGGCTTCCCAAAAGAGGTGGTATCAGACAGGGGTAGCAACTTCATGTCTGCTTACTTAAAGGACATGTGGAAGGAATGTGGTGTAACATACAAATTCACCACACCCTATCATCCACAAACAAATGGACTGGTTGAGAGATTTAACAAAACTCTCAAAGGAATGATAATGGGACTCCCTGAAAAACTCCGGAGGAGATGGGATGTCCTGTTACCTTGCCTCCTTTTTGCTTACAGGGAGGTACCCCAAAAGGGAGTGGGCTTCAGCCCCTTTGAACTCCTATTTGGACACCCTGTAAGAGGTCCTCTAACACTTGTAAAAGAGGGTTGGGAACAACCTTTAAAATCTCCTAAGCAAGACATAGTGGACTATGTACTTGGCCTAAGATCCAGAATGGCTGAGAACATGAAAAAGTCCAGCAAAAACCTTCAGGCCAGCCAGGAGCTCCAAAAGCAATGGCATGACCAGAAGGCTGTTCTGATTCAGTACCAACCAGGACAGAAGGTGTGGGTCTTGGAGCCTGTGGCCCCAAGAGCACTCCAAGACAAATGGAGTGGTCCCCACATTATTGTTGAGAAAAAGGGAGAAGTCACCTACTTGGTTGACTTGGGCACTGCCAGGAGTCCCCTTAGGGTGCTCCATGTCAATCGCTTAAAACCCTACTATGAAAGGGCTGATCTCACCCTGCTCATGGCAACAGATGAAGGACAGGAAGAAGAGAGTGACCCTCTCCCTGATATCTTCTCTTCCACAGAACAAGATGCTCTAGTGGAAGGTGTATTTCTGGCAGAGTGTCTTACTGCTGAGCAGAAAGACCACTGCATAAATCTCCTGGGTCAATTTTCTGAACTCTTTTCTACTGTGCTAGGCACCACTTCTTGGTGTGAGCACACTATAGATACTGGAGACAGCATGCCTGTCAAAAGTAAGATCTATAGGCAGCCTGACCATGTCCGAGACTGCATAAAACAAGAGGTTCAGAAAATGCTTGAACTGGGAGTGGTTGAGCACTCTGAAAGTCCTTGGGCCTCTCCTGTGGTACTTGTACCAAAGCCTCATTCCAAAGATGGGAAAAAGGAAATTAGATTTTGTGTAGACTACAGAGGTCTCAACCAGGTAACTAAAACTGATGCTCACCCTATAACCAGGGCAGATGAGCTATTAGATACACTGGCATCTGCCAAGTATCTAAGCACCTTTGATTTGACTGCAGGTATTGGCAGATCAAGTTATCAGAGGATGCTAAAGCAAAAACTGCATTTTCCACCATTGGAGGGCACTACCAATTCACAGTAATTCCCTTTGGTTTGAAAAATGCACCTGCCACTTTTCAAAGGTTGGTGAATACAGTCCTGCAAGGGTTGGAGGCTTTTAGTGCAGCATATCTAGATGATATAGCTGTCTTTAGCTCCACCTGGGATGATCACCTGGTCCGCCTGTGGAAAGTTTTGGAGGCCCTTGTAGGAGGCTGGACTGGCTTGTAGTGAGTACCAAGGGGTACTTGCACCTTGCACCAGGCCCAGTTATCCCTTATTAGTGTATAGGGTGTCTAGCAGCTTAGGCTGATAGATAATGGTAGCTTAGCAAAGCAGCTCAGGCTGAACTAGGAGACGTGTGAAGCTACTACAGTACCACTTAGTGTCATATGCACAATATCATAAGAAAACACAATACACAGTTATACTAAAAATAAAGGTACTTTATTTTTATGACAATATGCCAAAGTATCTTAGAGTGTACCCTCAGTAAGAGGATAGGAAATATACACAAGATATATATACACCATAGCAAAAATATGCAGTATAGTCTTAGAAAACAGTGCAAACAATGTATAGTTACAATAGGATGCAATGGGGAAACATAGGGATAGGGGCAACACAAACCATATACTCCAGAAGTGGAATGCGAACCACGAATGGACCCCAAACCTATGTGACCTTGTAGAGGGTCGCTGGGACTATTAGAAAATAGTGAGAGTTAGAAAAATAACCCTCCCCAAGACCCTGGAAAGTGAGTGCAAAGTGCACTAAAGTTCCCCTAAGGACAAAATAGTCGTGTTAGAGGGAAAATGCAAGGAAAACACAAATCAGCAATGCAACAACGATGGATTCCTGTCTGAGGGTACCTGTGGAACAAGGGGACCAAGTCCAAAAGTCACAAGCAGCTCGGAGATGGGCAGATGCCCAAGAAATGCCAGCGGTTGGTGCAAAGAAGCTCTTACTAGGCTGAAGAACTGTGAATACTGCAGGAACGACAAGGGCTAGAGACTTCCCCTTTGGAGGATGGATCCCCCACGCCTTGGAGAGTCGTGCAGAAGTGTTTTCCCGCCGGATGGACGCCAACAAGCCTTGCTACTTGCAAATCGTGCGTTTGGCGTTTTTGGACGCTGCTGGGGCCCAGGAGGGACCAGAAGGTCGCAAATTGGACCTGCAGAGAGAGGGGACGTCGAGCAAGACAAAGAGCCCTCACTGAAGCAGGTAGCACCCGGAGAAGTGCCAGAAACAGGCACTACGAGGATGCGTGAAACGGTGCTCGCCGAAGTTGCACAAAGGAGTCCCACGTCGCCGGAGACCAACTTAGAAAGTCGTGCAATGCAGGTTAGAGTGCCGTGGACCCAGGCTTGGCTGTGCACGAAGGATTTCCGCCGGAAGTGCACAGGGGCCGGAGAAGCTTGCAAAGTCGCGGTTCCCAGCAATGCAGCCCAGCGAGGTGAGGCAAGGACTTACCTCCACCAAACTTGGGCTGAAGAGTCACTGGACTGTGGGGGTCACTTGGACGGTGTCGCTGGATTCGAGGGACCTCGCTCGTCGTGCTGAGAGGAGACCCAAGGGACCGGTAATGCAGCTTTTTGGTGCCTGCGGTTGCAGGGGGAAGATTCCGTCGACCCACGGGAGATTTCTTCGGAGCTTCTGGTGCAGAGAGGAGGCAGACTACCCCCACAGCATGCACAAGCAGGAAAACAGTTGAGAAGGCGGCAGGATCAGCGTTACAGAGTTGCAGTAGTCGTCTTTGCTACTATGTTGCAGGTTTGCAGGCTTCCAGCGCGGTCAGCGGTCGATTCCTTATCAGAAGGTGAAGAGGGAGATGCAGAGGAACTCGGCTGAGCTCATGCATTCGTTATCTGAAGTTTCCCCAGAGACAGAGACCCTAAATAGCCAGAAAAGAGGGTTTGGCTACCTAGGAGAGAGGAAAGGCTACTAACACCTGAAGGAGCCTATCAGCAGGAGTCTCTGACGTCACCTGGTGGCACTGGCCACTCAGAGCAGTCCAGTGTGCCAGCAGCACCTCTGTTTCCAAGATGGCAGAGGTCTGGAGCACACTGGAGGAGCTCTGGACACCTCCCAGGGGAGGTGCAGGTCAGGGGAGTGGTCACTCCCCTTTCCTTTGTCCAGTTTCGCGCCAGAGCAGGGGCTAAGGGGTCCCTGAACCGGTGTAGACTGGCTTATGCAGAATTGGGCACCTCTGTGCCCAACAAAGCATTTCCAGAGGCTGGGGGAGGCTACTCCTCCCCTGCCTTCACACCATTTTCCAAAGGGAGAGGGTGTCACACCCTCTCTCAGAGGAAGTTCTTTGTTCTGCCATCCTGGGCCAGGCCTGGCTGGACCCCAGGAGGGCAGATGCCTGTCTGAGGGGTTGGCAGCAGCAGCAGCTGCAGAGAAACCCCAGGAAGGGCAGTCTGGCAGTACCAGGGTCTGTGCTACAGACCACTGGGATTATGGAATTGTACCAACAATGCCAGGATGGCATAGAGGGGGCAATTCCATGATCATAGACATGTTACATGGCCATATTCGGAGTTACCATGGTGAAGCTACATATAGGTAGTGACCTATATGTAGTGCACGCGTGTAATGGTGTCCCCGCACTCACAAAGTTCAGTGAATTGGCTCTGAACAATGTGGGGGCACCTTGGCTAGTGCCAGGGTGCCCTCACACTAAGTAACTTTGCACCTAACCTTTACCAGGTAAAGGTTAGACATATAGGTGACTTATAAGTTACTTAAGTGCAGTGTAAAATGGCTGTGAAATAACGTGGACGTTGTTTCACTCAGGCTGCAGTGGCAGGTCTGTGTAAGTATTGTCAGAGCTCCCTATGGGTGGCAAAAGAAATGCTGCAGCCCATAGGGATCTCCTGGAACCCCAATACCCTGGGTACCTTAGTACCATATACTAGGGAATTATAAGGGTGTTCCAGTAAGCCAATGTAAATTGGTAAAATTGTTCACTAGCCCGTTAGTGACAATTTAAAAGTAATGAGAGAGCATAACCACTGAGGTTCTGGTTAGCAGAGCCTCAGTGAGACAGTTAGGCACCACACAGGGAACATATACATGCACACCTATGAGCACTGGGGCCCTGTGTGACAGGGTCCCAGTGACACATACATATAGGCCACAAACCTATGAGCACTGGGGTCCTGACCAGCAGGATCCCAGTGACACATAACAACCATACTGAAAACATAGTGTTTTCACTATGAGCACTGAGGCCTGGCTATCAGGATCCCAGTGAGACAGTGAAAACAGTGACAAAACCCTGACATACACTCACAAACAGGCCAAAAGTGGGGGTAACAAGGCTAGAAAGAGGCTACCTTCTCACAGCCCTGCAATAGGCAGGCCTCACTATCAAGTCTTCAAAGTTCCAGATAGGGCAGGGGAAAGTGGTTTATCTCGGACACCTTGTAGGTGGAGAACAGATTGCACCACTTCAGGGGAAAATCCAAACTATTATAGATTGGGTTCCCCCTACAACTCAGACCCAGAAGAGAGCCTTCTTAGGCCTCACTGGGTATTACAGGAGGTTCATAAAGAACTATGGCTCCATTGCAGACCCTCTTGATGACCTCACTTCAAAGAAAATGCCTAAAAAGGTATTGTGGACAGCCAGCTGTCAAAAAGCTTTTGAGGAGCTGAAACAGGCCATGTGCTCTGCACCTGTCCTAAAAAGCCCCTGTTACTCCAAAAAATTAATTGTCCAAACTGATGCATTTGAATTAGGGGTATGGGCAGTCTTATCACAACTCAATTCTGAGGGCCAGGATCAACCTGTTGCTTTTATCAGCAGGAGGTTGACCCCTAGAGAAAAGCGTTGGTCTGCCATAGAGAGGGAGGCCTTTGCTGTGGTCTGGGCACTGAAGAAGTTGAGGCCATACCTGTTTGGCACTCACTTCATTGTTCAGACAGACCACAAACCTCTACTTTGGCTAAAACAAATGAAAGGTGAAAACCCTAAATTGTTGAGGTGGTCAATAGCTCTACAGGGAATGGACTATACAGTGGAACATAGACCTGGGAGTACCCACTCCAATGCAGATGGACTCTCCAGATATTTCCACTTAGACAATGAAGACTCATCAGGTCATGGCTAGTCTTATTGTCCTTCGTTTGGGTGGGGGGTGGGGGGTGTGTAGGAAAGTACCATCTTGCCTGGCATGTTACCCCCATATTTCACTGTATATATGTTGTTTTAGTTGTATGTGTCACTGGGACCCTGCCAGCCAGGGCCCCAGTGCTCATACGTGTGCCCTGTATGTGTTCCCTGTGTGATGACTAACTGTCTCACTGAGGCTCTGCTAAACAGAACCTCAGTGGTTATGCTCTCTCATTTCTTTCCAAATTGTCACTAACAGGCTAGTGACCAATTTCACCAATTCATATTGGCATACTGGAACACCCTTATAATTCCCTAGTATATGGTACTGAGGTTCCCAGGGTATTGGGGTTCCAGGAGATCCCTATGGGCTGCAGCATTTCTTTTGCCACCCATAGGGAGCTCTGACAATTCTTACACAGGCCTGCCATTACAGCCTGAGTGAAATAATGTCGACGTTATTTCACAGCCATTTACCACTGCACTTAAGTAACATAAAAGTCACCTATATGTCTAACCTTTACCTGGTAAAGGTTGGGTGCTAAGTTACTTAGTGTGTGGGCACCCTGGCACTAGCCAAGGTGCCCCCAAATTGTTGAGGGCAAATGTCCCGGACTTTGTGAGTGCGGGGACACCATTACACGCATACACTATACTTAAGTCACTACCTATGTATAGCTTCACAATGGTAACTCCGAACATGGCCATGTAACATGTCTTAGATCATGGAATTGCCACCCCAAGGCCATCCTGGCATTGGGGAGACAATTCCATGATCCCCCGGGTCTCTAGCACAGACCCGGGTACTGCCAAACTGCCTTTCCAGGGGTTTCACTGCAGCTGCTGCTGCTGCCAACCCCTCAGACAGGTTTCTGCCCTCCTGGGGTCCAGCCAGGCTTGGCCCAGGAAGGCAGAACAAAGGACTGCGTACTGCGTGATTTGCAGCTGCTACAAGGATTGCTTCTATGCACTTCTCCAAGGAATCCTTTGTGCACAGCGTAGCCTGGGTCTCCAGCACTCCGTCCTGCAGTACTCAACCCGCTGAGTTGGACTCCGACGTCGTGGGACCCTCCTTTTGTGACTCCGAGTTCACAGAACTTCAAAGTGCCTGCTCCGGTACTTCTGCGGGTGCTGCCTTCTTCTGCTGTGGCTCTCTGAGTTGCTAAGTGCCCCCTCTGTCTCCTCCTCCAAGGGGCGACATCCTGGTCCTTCCTGGTCCCCAGCAGCACCCAAAAACCTCAACCACAACTCTTGCAGCTAGCAAGGCTTGTTTGTGGTATTTCTGTGAGGAAACACTTCTACAACATTCAGAACGCCATGAGACATCTTCCATCCAATGGAGACGTTCCTAGCCCTTTTTGTTGTTTCAGAATCTTCAGCTTCTTCCACCTGGAGGCAGCCCTCTTGCACCTTCATCCGGGGTTTCCTGGGCTCCTTGCCCCCCTGGACACTATTGCGACTCTTGGATTTGGTCCCCTTGTGTAGGAGGCTGGACTGGCTTGTAGTGAGTACCAAGGGGTACTTACAACTTGCACCAGGCCCAGGTATCCCTTATTAGTGTATAGGGTGTCTAGCAGCTTAGGCTGATAGATAATGGTAGCTTAGCAGAGCAGCTTAGGCTGAACTAGGAGACGAGTGAAGCTCCTACAGTACCACTAGTGTCACTTGCACAATATCATAAGAAAACACAATACACAGATGTGAGAAGGTAGCCTCTTTCTAGCCTTGTTACCCCCACTTTTGGCCTGTTTGTGAGTGTATGTCAGGGTGTTTGTCACTGTTTTCACTGTCTCACTGGGATCCTGATAGCCAGGCCTCAGTGCTCATAGTGAAAACACTATGTTTTCAGTATGTTTGTTATGTGTCACTGGGATCCTGCTGGTCAGGACCCCAGTGCTCATAGGTTTGTGGCCTATATGTATGTGCCACTGGGACCCTGTCACACAGGGCCCCAGTGCTCATAGGTGTGCATGTATATGTTCCCTGTGTGGTGCCTAACTGTCTCACTGAGGCTCTGCTAACCAGAACCTCAGTGGTTATGCTCTCTCATTACTTTCAAATTGTCACTAACAGGCTAGTGACCAATTTTACCAATTTACATTGGCTTACTGGAACACCCTTATAATTCCCTAGTATATGGTACTGAGGTACCCAGGGTATTGGGGTTCCAGGAGATCCCTATGGGCTGCAGCATTTCTTTTGCCACCCATAGGGAGCTCTGACAATTCTTACACAGGCCTGCCAATGCAGCCTGAGTGAAATAATGCACACATTATTTCACAGCCATTTTCACTGCACTTTAGTAACTTATAAGTCACCTATATGTCTATCCTTTACCTGGTAAAGGTTAGGTGCAAAGTTACTTAGTGTGTGGGCACCCTGGCACTAGCCAAGGTGCCCCCACATTGTTCAGGGCAAATTCCCCGACTTTGTGAGTGCGGGGACACCATTACATGCGTGCACTACACATAGGTCACTACCTATGTGTAGCTTCACAATGGTAACTCCGAATATAGCCATGTAACATGTCTAAGATCATGGAATTGCCCCCTCTATACCATCCTGGTATAGTTGGCACAATTCCATGCTCCCAGTGGTCTGTAGCACAGACCCTGGTACTGCCAAACTGCCTTTTCTGGGGTTACACTGCAGCTGCTGCTGCTGCCAACCCCACAGAAAGGCTTCTGCCCTCCTGGGGTCCAACCAGGCCTGGCCCAGGATGGCAGAACAAAGGACTTCCTCAGAGAGGGGGTGTTACACCCTCTCCCTTTGGAAAATGGTGTGAAGGTAGGGGAGGAGTAGCCTCCCCCAGCCTCTGGAAATGCTTTGTTGGGCACAGAGGTGCCCAATTCTGCATAAGCCAGTTTACACCGGTTCAGGGACCCCTCAGCCTTGCCTGGGCACGAAACTGGACAAAGGAAAGGGGAGTGACCACTCCCCTGACCTGCACCTCCCCTGACCTGCACCTCCCCTGGGAGGTGCCCAGAGCTCCTCCAGTGTGCTCCAGACCTCTGCCATCTTGGAAACAGAGGTGCTGCTGGCACACTGGACTGCTCTGAGTGGCCAGTGCCCTCTGCTGACGTCAGAGACTCCTTCTGATAGGCTCCTTCAGGTGTTGCTAGCCTATCCTTTGTCCTAAGTAGCCAAACCCTCTTTTCTGGCTATTTAGGGTCTCTTTCTTTGGGGATTCCTCAGATAACGAATGCAAGAGCTCATCAGAGTTCCTCTGCATCTCCCTCTTCACCTTCTGCCAAGAAATCGACTGCTGACTGCGCTGGAAGCCTGCAAAACTGCAACAAAGTAGCTAAGACGACTACTGCAACATTGTAACGCCGCTCCTGCTGCCTTCTCGACTGTTTTTCTTGGCGTGCATCCTGTGGGGGTAGTCTGCCTCCTCTCTGCATCAGAAGCTCCGAAGAAATCTCCTGTGGGTCGACGGAATCTTCCCCCTGCTAAAGCAGGCACCAAAAAGCTGCATCACGGTCCCTTGGGTCTCCTCTCACCACGACGAGCGAGGTCCCACGAATCCAGCAAGACTGTCCAAGTGACCCCCACGGTCCAGTGACTCTTCAGTCTAAGTTTGGTGGAGGTAAGTCCTTGCCTCCCCACGCCAGACTGCATTGTTGGTTTTCGCAACTTTTGCAACTTCTCCAGCTCCCGTGCACTTCCGGCGGAAATCCTTTGTGCACCCGGAAGCTGGGGTCCCTGGCACTCTAACCTGCATTGCACGACTTCCTAAGTTGTTCTCCGGCGACGTGGGACTCCTTTGTGTGACTTCAGGCGAGCACTGTTTCACGCATCCTCGTAGTGCCTGTTTCTGGCACTTCTCCGGGAGCTACCTGCTGCTGTGAGGGCTCCTTGTCTTGCTCGACGTCCCCTCTACCTCCTGGTCCAATTTGCACCGCCCTGGTCCATCCTGGCCCACAGCAGCGTCCAAAAACGCCAACCGCACGATTTGCAGCTAGCAAGGCTTGTTGGCGTCCATCCGGCGGGAAAACACTTCTGCACGACTCTACAAGGCGTGTTGGATCCATCCTCTAAAGGGGAAGTCTCTAGCCCTTGTCGTTCTTGCAGTATTCACAGTTCTTCAGCCTAGTAAGAGCTTATTTGCACCAACAGCTGGCATTTCTTGGGCATCTGCCCATCTCCGACTTGCTTGTGACTTTTGGACTTGGTCCCCTTGTTCCACAGTTACCCTCAGTCAGGAATCCATTGTTGTTGCACTGCTGATTTGTGTTTTCCTTGCATTTTCCCACTATCACGACTTCTGTGTCTTTAGGGGAACTTCAGTGCACTTTGCACTCACTTTTCAGGGTCTTGGGGTGGGGTATTTTTCTAACCCTTGCTATTTTCTAATAGTCCCAGCGACCCTCTACAAGGTCACATAGGTTTGGGGTCCATTCGTGATTCACATTCCACTTTTGGAGTATATGGTTTGTGTTGCCCCTATCCCTATGTGCTCCCATTGCATCCTATTGTAATTTTACACTGTATGCACTGTTTTCTAAGACTATACTGCATATTTTTGGTATTGTGTACATATATCTTGTGTATATTTCTTATCCTCATACTGAGGGTACTCACTGAGATACTTTTGGCATATTGTCATAAAAATAAAGTACCTTTATTTTTAGTATAACTGTGTATTGTGTTTTCTTATGATATTGTGCATATGACACTAGGTGGTACTGTAGTAGCTTCACACGTCTCCTAGTTCAGCCTAAGCTGCTCTGCTAAGCTACCATTATCTATCAGCCTAAGCTGCTAGACACCCTCTACACTAATAAGGGATACCTGGGCCTGGTGCAAGGTGTAAGTACCCCTTGGTACTCACTACAAGCCAGTCCAGCCTCTTACATTGGTTGTGCAGCGGTGGGATAAGTGCTTTGAGACTACTTACCACTCTTGACATTGTACTTTTCATAAGAGAAAAATATACAAAACAAGTTCAGTATATGTACACATAACTAAAAAGTTTAGCATTTCCTCTTTTCACTGTTTTCTAAGTGTTGAAAAGTACTTCTAAACTTTCTAAAAAGTTAAAAAAGTTTTTTTTTGTCTTTCTAAAAGTTCTGAAAAACTTTTTCTTCACTTTTTCTATCACTTAACTCTTTCTAAAAATGTCTGGCACAGGCCAAAATGTTGATCTGTCCAAACTTGCATATGATCACCTTAGCTGGAAAGGAGCAAGGAGTCTCTGCATACAAAGAGGTTTAAGTGTAGGGAAGAATCCTTCTTTAGAACTGTTATTGAACATGCTTAGAGAACAGGATAAGGCCACAATGGCCACATCTGTTGAAAAAGTAGTTGATGGTTCTCAATCTGATCCAGGGACTCCCCTGCAGATAGATTCAGTAAGGAAACTTCCAAGCCTGCCCAGTATCAGACATCCTAGCAGGGTTGAAGTAGATGTAGAGTCACACCATACAGATAGTGTGGTCTCTCATCACAGTAGGAGGTCTCATCATACAGATGATGGACTCTCACATTATACTGTTAGTAAACTTGTTAAGGTTCCCTCTGTTAGGGACAGGTCTCCTTCTGTTCATTCCCATCACACTTCTGTTTCTAGAAATGTCCCTCCCACCCACCCTGATGACAGAATGTTGGAAAGGGAGCTCAATAAGTTGAGAGTGGAGACTTCCAGACTGAAGCTTAAGAAGCAACAGCTGGATTTAGATAGACAATCTCTAGAGATTGAAAAGGAAAGACAGAAGCTGGGTTTAACTACCCATGGTGGCAGCAGCAGTATTCCCCATAGTCATCCTGTAAAAGAGCATGATTCCAGGAATCTGCACAAGATAGTTCCCCCTTACAAAGAGGGGGATGACATTAACAAGTGGTTTGCTGCACTTGAGAGGGCTTGTGTTGTTCAAGATGTCCCTCAAAAGCAGTGGGCTGCTATCCTATGGCTATCATTTAGTGGTAAGGGTAGAGACAGACTCCTTACTGTGAAAGAAAGTGATGCCAACAATTTCACTATTCTTAAGAGTGCACTCCTTGATGGTTATGGCTTAACCACTGAACAATACAGGATAAAGTTCAGAGAGACCAAAAAGGAGTATTCACAAGATTGGGTTGATTTCATTGACCATTCAGTGAAGTCCTTGGAAGGGTGGTTACATGGCAGTAAAGTGACTGACTATGAAGGCCTGTATAACTTGATCCTGAGAGAGCACATTCTTAATAATTGTGTGTCAGATTTGTTGCACCAGTACTTGGTAGACTCTGATCTGACCTCTCCCCAAGAATTGGGAAAGAAGGCAGACAAATGGGTCAGAACAAGAGTGAACAGAAAAGTTCATACAGGGGGTGACAAGGATGGCAAGAAGAAGGATGGTAAGCCTTCAGAGAAAGATGGTGAAAAATCTCAAGATAAGCATGGGGATAAGGGTAAAACCAAAGATTCCACTTCAAATCTTAAACACTCTTCAGGGGGTGGAGATAAAACTAATTCTTCCTCTTCTTCTCAACCTACACAATTTAAAAAGCCTTGGTGCTTTGTGTGTAAAAATAGAGGCCATAGGCCAGGGGATAAGTCCTGTCCAGGTAAACCCCCTGAGCCTACCACCACTAATACATCAAGCTCTAGTGCCCCTAGCAGTAGTGGTACTAGTGGTGGGACTGCTGGCAACAGTCAAGCAAAGGGTGTAGTTGGGTTCACTTATGGGTCCATAGTAGAAACTGGGGTAGTCAGTCCCAAGACAGTTTCTGTCACACCTAGTGGCATTGGCCTTGCCACACTGGCTGCTTGTCCCCTTACAATGGATAAGTACAGGCAGACAGTTTCAATAAATGGTGTTGAGGCCTTGGCCTACAGGGACACAGGTGCCAGTTTCACTTTGGTGACTGAAAACCTTGTGGCTCCTGAACAACACATCATTGGACAACAGTATAAGATTATTGATGTCCATAACTCCACTAAGTTTCTTCCCTTAGCTATAATTCAGTTTAGTTGGGGTGGAGTTACTGGCCCTAAGCAGGTGGTGGTATCACCTAGCCTACCTGTAGACTGTCTCTTAGGTAATGACCTAGAGGCCTCAGGTTGGGCTGATGTAGAGTTTTATGCCCATGCAGCCATGCTAGGCATCCCTGAGGAATTGTTCCCTCTCATTTCAAGTGAAATGAAAAAGCAAAGGAGAGAAGGCCTGAAAACTCAGGATCCCTCTCCATCAACAGGTAAAAAGGGAATCACAGTATCCCCTAACCACCCTACCATTCAGGATACCATTCCTGTGGTGGGAGAAACCTCTCCTGGGGTGGCACCTGTTCCAAGGGAATCATCAGCTGGCAAAGCTGTACTCCCTGAGGTGGAAGTACCTCTCTGTGGGATAACTAACATTGGTGAGAAAAAGAGCACCATTTTAGTTAACATGGAGCATCCCTCCAACCCTCCCAGAGAAACTTTAGTGCAGAAACCCTGCACTGCCTCACAACACTTAGGACAGCATCCCTGCCCTAGTGTGGAGCTCATAGGACAGCATCCCTGCCCTGCTCCAACTCAAGAGAAACAGCATCCCTGTTCTCTCTTCCAGCCACATGGACAACGTTTTTGCCCAGCTATGGCTTTTCTGAGACAGCATCCCTGTCTGGCATTTCCATCACTACAAATAGGTTCAGTGGACAATTCCCACTGCTCTAAACTAAAACTTACTGATAGAAACTCTGAAAATACATCTTCACATTGTTGCTTAGCTAAAAAACTTCAAACAGGGTGGTTTACATCCCCACAGGGAAGTAACCATATAGTGGATGATAAAGGGAGTAACCAGTCTATTGCAGAGCTACTCTCTACTTATCACCACTTAGACAATAAAGTCTCAACTGGCCAAGGTTAGCCTTATTGTCCTTCGTTTGGGGGGGGGTTGTGTGAGAAGGTAGCCTCTTTCTAGCCTTGTTACCCCCACTTTTGGCCTGTTTGTGAGTGTATGTCAGGGTGTTTGTCACTGTTTTCACTGTCTCACTGGGATCCTGATAGCCAGGCCTCAGTGCTCATAGTGAAAACACTATGTTTTCAGTATGTTTGTTATGTGTCACTGGGATCCTGCTGGTCAGGACCCCAGTGCTCATAGGTTTGTGGCCTATATGTATGTGTCACTGGGACCCTGTCACACAGGGCCCCAGTGCTCATAGGTGTGCATGTATATGTTCCCTGTGTGGTGCCTAACTGTCTCACTGAGGCTCTGCTAACCAGAACCTCAGTGGTTATGCTCTCTCATTACTTTCAAATTGTCACTAACAGGCTAGTGACCAATTTTACCAATTTACATTGGCTTACTGGAACACCCTTATAATTCCCTAGTATATGGTACTGAGGTACCCAGGGTATTGGGGTTCCAGGAGATCCCTATGGGCTGCAGCATTTCTTTTGCCACCCATAGGGAGCTCTGACAATTCTTACACAGGCCTGCCAATGCAGCCTGAGTGAAATAATGCACACATTATTTCACAGCCATTTTCACTGCACTTTAGTAACTTATAAGTCACCTATATGTCTATGCTTTACCTGGTAAAGGTTAGGTGCAAAGTTACTTAGTGTGTGGGCACCCTGGCACTAGCCAAGGTGCCCCCACATTGTTCAGGGCAAATTCCCCGACTTTGTGAGTGCGGGGACACCATTACATGCGTGCACTACACATAGGTCACTACCTATGTGTAGCTTCACAATGGTAACTCCGAATATGGCCATGTAACATGTCTAAGATCATGGAATTGCCCCCTTTATACCATCCTGGTATAGTTGGCACAATTCCATGCTCCCAGTGGTCTGTAGCACAGACCCTGGTACTGCCAAACTGCCTTTTCTGGGGTTACACTGCAGCTGCTGCTGCTGCCAACCCCACAGACAGGCTTCTGCCCTCCTGGGGTCCAGCCAGGCCTGGCCCAGGATGGCAGAACAAAGGACTTCCTCAGAGAGGGGGTGTTACACCCTCTCCCTTAGGAAAATGGTGTGAAGGCAGGGGAGGAGTAGCCTCCCCCAGCCTCTGGAAATGCTTTGTTGGGCACAGAGGTGCCCAATTCTGCATAAGCCAGTTTACACTGGTTCAGGGACCCCTCAGCCTTGCCTGGGCACGAAACTGGACAAAGGAAAGGGGAGTGACCACTCCCCTGACCTGCACCTCCCCTGGGAGGTGCCCAGAGCTCCTCCAGTGTGCTCCAGACCTCTGCCATCTTGGAATCAGAGGTGCTGCTGGCACACTGGACTGCTCTGAGTGGCCAGTGCCCTCTGCTGACGTCAGAGACTCCTTCTGATAGGCTCCTTCAAGTGTTGCTAGCCTATCCTTTGTCCTAAGTAGCCAAACCCTCTTTTCTGGCTATTTAGGGTCTCTTTCTTTGGGGATTCCTCAGATAACGAATGCAAGAGCTCATCAGAGTTCCTCTGCATCTCCCTCTTCACCTTCTGCCAAGAAATCGACTGCTGACTGCGCTGGAAGCCTGCAAAACTGCAACAAAGTAGCTAAGACGACTACTGCAACATTGTAACGCCGCTCCTGCTGCCTTCTCGACTGTTTTTCTTGGCGTGCATCCTGTGGGGGTAGTCTGCCTCCTCTCTGCATCAGAAGCTCCGAAGAAATCTCCCGTGGGTCGACGGAATCTTCCCCCTGCTAAAGCAGGCACCAAAAAGCTGCATCACGGTCCCTTGGGTCTCCTCTCACCACGACGAGCGAGGTCCCATGAATCCAGCAAGACTGTCCAAGTGACCCCCACGGTCCAGTGACTCTTCAGTCCAAGTTTGGTGGAGGTAAGTCCTTGCCTCCCCACGCCAGACTGCATTGTTGGTTTTTGCAACTTTTGCAACTTCTCCAGCTCCCGTGCACTTCCGGCGGAAATCCTTTGTGCACCCGGAAGCTGGGGTCCCCGGCACTCTAACCTGCATTGCACGACTTCCTAAGTTGTTCTCCGGCGACGTGGGACTCCTTTGTGTGACTTCAGGCGAGCACTGTTTCACGCATCCTCGTAGTGCCTGTTTCTGGCACTTCTCCGGGAGCTACCTGCTGCTGTTAGGGCTCCTTGTCTTGCTTGACGTCCCCTCTACCTCCTGGTCCAATTTGCACCGCCCTGGTCCATCCTGGCCCACAGCAGCGTCCAAAAACGCCAACCGCATGATTTGCAGCTAGCAAGGCTTGTTGGCGTCCATCCGGCGGGAAAACACTTCTGCACGACTCTACAAGGCGTGTGGGATCCATCCTCTAAAGGGAAAGTCTCTAGCCCTTGTCGTTCCTGCAGTATTCACAGTTCTTCAGCCTAGTAAGAGCTTATTTGCACCAACAGCTGGCATTTCTTGGGCATCTGCCCATCTCCGACTTGCTTGTGACTTTTGGACTTGGTCCCCTTGTTCCACAGTTACCCTCAGTCAGGAATCCATTGTTGTTGCACTGCTGATTTGTGTTTTCCTTGCATTTTCCCACTATCACGACTTCTGTGTCTTTAGGAGAACTTCAGTGCACTTTGCACTCACTTTTCAGGGTCTTGGGGTGGGGTATTTTTCTAACCCTTGCTATTTTCTAATAGTCCCAGCGACCCTCTACAAGGTCACATAGGTTTGGGGTCCATTCGTGATTCACATTCCACTTTTGGAGTATATGGTTTGTGTTGCCCCTATCCCTATGTGCTCCCATTGCATCCTATTGTAATTTTACACTGTATGCACTGTTTTCTAAGACTATACTGCATATTTTTGGTATTGTGTACATATATCTTGTGTATATTTCTTATCCTCATACTGAGGGTACTCACTGAGATACTTTTGGCATATTGTCATAAAAATAAAGTACCTTTATTTTTAGTATAACTGTGTATTGTGTTTTCTTATGATATTGTGCATAATCATTTGTGGTACTGTAGTAGCTTCACACGTCTCCTAGTTCAGCCTAAGCTGCTCTGCTAAGCTACCATTATCTATCAGCCTAAGCTGCTAGACACCCTCTACACTAATAAGGGATACCTGGGCCTGGTGCAAGGTGTAAGTACCCCTTGGTACTCACTACAAGCCAGTCCAGCCTCTTACAACAGATATACTAAAAATAAAGGTACTTAATTTTTATGACAATATGCCAAAGTATCTCAGTGAGTACCCTCAGTATGAAGATAGCAAATATACACAAGATATATGTACACAATACCAAAAATATGCAGTATAGTCTTAGAAAACAGTGCAAACAATGTATAGTTACAATAGGATGCAATGGGGACACATAGGGATGGGGGCAACACAAACCATATACTCCAAAAGTGGAATGCGAACCACGAAAGGACCCCAAACCTATGTGACCTTGTAGAGGGTCGCTGGGACTGTAAGAAAACAGTGAGGGTTAGAAAAATAGCCCACCCCAAGACCCTGAAAAGTGAGTGCAAAGTGCACTAAAGTTCCCCAAAGGACATAGAAGTCGTGATAGGGGAATTCTGCAGGAAAGACACAAACCAGCAATGCAACAATGATGGATTTCCAAACGAGGGTAGCTGTGGAACAAGGGGACCAAGTCCAAAAGGCACAAGCAAGTCGGAGATGGGCAGATGCCCAGGAAATGCCAGCTGTGGACGCAAAGAAGCTGCTACTGGACAGTAGAAGCTGAGGATTCTGCAGGAACGACAAGGGCTAGAGACTTACCTTTTGGAGGATGAATCCACCACGCCGTGGAGAGTCGTGCAGAAGTGTTTTCCCGCCGAAAGACCACCAACAAGCCTTGCTAACTGCAAATCGTGCAGTTAGAGTTTTTGGATGCTGCTGTGGCCCACGAGGGACCAGGATATCGCCAATTGCGTCAGGGGACAGAGGGGGCGCCCAGCAAGACAAGGGGCCCTCTCAGAAGCAGGCAGCCCCGCAGAAGTGCTGGAACAGGCACTACAAAGAGGAGTGAAATGGTGCTCACCCAAAGTTGCACAAAGGAGTCCCACGCCGCCGGAAGACAACTTAGAAAGTCATGCAATGCAGGTTAGAGTGCCGTGGACCCAGGCTTGGCTGTGCACAAAGGATTTCTGCCGGTAGTGCACAGGGGCCGGAGTAGCTGCAAAAGACGCAGTTCCCAGCAATGCAGTCTGGCGTGGGGAGGCAAGGACTTACCTCCACCAAATTTGGACTGAAGAGTCACTGGACTGTGGGAGTTACTTGGACAGAGTTGCTGGATTCAAGGGACCTCGCTCGTAGTGCTGAGAGGAGACCCAGAGGACCGGTAATGCAGTTCTTTGGTGCCTGCGGTTGCAGGGGGAAGATTCCGTCGACCCACTGGAGATTTCTTCGTAGCTTCTAGTGCAGAGAGGAGGCAGACTACCCCCACAGCATGCACCACCAGGAAAACAGTTGAGAAGGCGGCAGCATCAGCGTTACAGAGTTGCATTAGTCGTGTATGCTACTTCCAGCGCGGTCAGCAGTCGATTCCTTGGCAGAAGGTGAAGAGAGAGATGCAGAGGAACTCTGATGAGCTCTTGCATTCGTTATCTAAGGAATTCCCCAAAGCAGAGACCCTAAATAGCCAGAAAAGAGGGTTTGGCTACCTAGGAGAGAGGATAGGCTAGCAACACCTGAAGGAGTCTATCAGAAGGAGTCTCTGACGTCACCTGCTGGCCCTGGCCACTCAGAGCAGTCCAGTGTGCCAGCAGCACCTCTGTTTCCAAGATGGCAGAGGTCTGGAGCACACTGGAGGAGCTCTGGGTACCTCCCAGGGGAGGTGCAGGTCAGGGGATTGGTCACTCCCCTTTCCTTTGTCCAGTTTCGCGCCAGAGCAGAGCAGGGCTGAGGGGTCCCTGAACCGGTGTAGACTGGCTTATGCTGAAATGGGCACCATCTGTGCCCATGAAAGCATTTCCAGAGGCTGGGGGAGGCTACTCCTCCCATGCCTTAACACCTTTTTCCAAAGGGAGAGGGTGTAACACCCTCTCTCTGAGGAAGTCCTTTGTTCTGCCTTCCTGGGCCAAGCCTGGCTGAACCCCAGGAGGGCAGAAACCTGTCTGAGGGGTTGGCAGCAGCAGCAGCTGCAGTGAAACCCCTGAAAAGGCAGTTTGGCAGTACCAGCGTCTGTGCTAGAGACCCGTGGGATCATAGGATTGTGCCAACAATGCCAGGATGGCATAGAGGGGGTAATTCCATGATCTTAGATTGTTACATGGCCATATTCGGAGTTACCATTGTGAAGCTACACATAGGTAGTGACCTATGTGTAGTGCACGCGTGTAATGGTGTCCCCGCACTCACAAAGTCCGGGGAATTTGCCATGAACCATGTGGGGGCACCTTGGCTAGTGCCAGGGTGCCCACACACTAAGTAACTTAGCACCTAACCTTTACCAGGTAAAGGTTAGACATATAGGTGACTTATAAGTTACTTAAGTGCAGTGGTAAATGGCTGTGAAATAACGTGGACGTTATTTCACACAGGCTGCAGTGGCAGGCTTGTGAAAGAATTGTCAGAGCTCCCTATGGGTGGCAAAAGAAATGCTGCAGCCCATAGGGATCTCCTGGAACCCCAATACCCTTGGTACCTCAGTACCATATACTAGGGAATTATAAGGGTGTTCCAGTATGCCAATGTGAATTGGTAAAATTGGTCACTAGCCTGTTAGTGACAATTTGGAAAGAAATGAGAGAGCATAACCACTGAGGTTCTGGATAGCAGAGCCTCAGTGAGACAGTTAGTCATAAAACAGGTAACACATTCAGGCACACTTATGAGCACTGGGGCCCTGCCTGGCAGGGTTCCAGTGACACATACAACTAAAACAACATATATACAGTGACAAATGGGGGTAACATGCCAGGCAAGATGGTACTTTCCTACACAACCCCCCCCCCCCCAAACGAAGGACAATAAGACTAGTCATTACCTGATGGGTCTTCATTGTCTAAGTGGAAATATCTGGAGAGTCCATCTGCATTGGAGTGGGTACTCCCAGGTCTATGTTCCACTGTATAGTCCATTCCCTGTAGGGATATGGACCACCTCAACAATTTAGGATTTTCACCTTTCATTTGTTTTAGCCAAAGTAGAGGTTTGTGGTCGGTCTGAACAATGAAGTGCGTGCCAAACAGGTATGGCCTCAACTTCTTCAGTGCCCAGACCACAGCAAAGGCCTCCCTCTCTATGGCAGACCAACGCTTTTCTCTAGGGTTCAACCTCCTACTAATAAAAGCAACAGGTTGATCCTGGCCCTCAGAATTAAGTTGTGATAGGACTGCCCCTACTCCTAATTCAGATGCATCAGTTTGGACATAGAATTGTTTAGAGTAACAAGGGCTTTTCAGGACAGGTGCAGAGCACATGGCCTGCTTCAGCTCCTCAAAAGGTTTCTGACAGTTTGCTGTCCATAATAACTTTTTAGGCATTTTCTTTGAAGTGAGGTCATTAAGAGGGGCTGCAATGGAGCCATAGTTCTTTATGAACCTCCTATTGTACCCAGTGAGGCCTAAAAAGGCTCTCACCTGAGTCTGAGTAGTAGGGGGAACCCAATCTATAATAGTTTGGATTTTCCTCTGAAGTGGTGCAATCTGTTCTCCACCAACCAGGTGTCCCAGATAAACCACCTTCCCCTGCCCTATGTGGCACATTGAAGCCTTGATAGTGAGGCCTGGCTTTTGCAGGGACTCCAAAACTTTCCATAGGTGGACCAGGTGATCATCCCAGCTGGAGCTAAAGACAGCTATATCATCCAGATATGCTGCACTGAAAGCTTCCAGCCCTTGCAGGACTGTGTTCACCATCCTCTGAAAAGTGGCAGGTGCATTTTTCAATCCAAAAGGCATTACTGTGAATTGGTAATGGCCTCCAATGGTTGAAAATGCAGTTTTAGCTTTTGCTTCTTCTGATAATTTGATCTGCCAATACCCTGCAGTCAAATCAAAAGTGCTTAGATACTTGGCAGATGCCAGTGTATCTATGAGATCATCTGCCCTGGGTATAGGGTGCGCATCAGTTTTGGTTACCTGGTTGAGACCTCTGTAGTCAACACAAAACCGCATTTCCTTCTTTCCATCCTTGGAATGAGGTTTTGGTAGAAGTACCACAGGAGAGGCCCATGGACTTTCAGAGTGCTCCACCACTTCCACTTCTAACATTTTCCGCACCTCTTGCTTTATGCAGTCTCTGACATGGTCAGGATGCCTATAGATCTTACTTTTGACAGGCAAGCTGTCTCCAATATCTATAGTGTGCTCACACCAAGAAGTGGTACCTGGCACAGTAGAGAAGAGTTCAGCAAACTGACCCAGGAGATTTATGCAGTGGTCTTTCTGCTCAGCAGTAAGACACTCTGCTAATACAACCCCTTCCACTAGAGCATCTTGTTCTGTGGAAGAGAAGAGATCAGGGAGAGGATCACTGTCTTCTTCCTGTCCCTCGTCAGTTGCCATGAGCAGGGTGAGATCAGCCCTGTCATAGTAGTGTTTCAGGCGATTGACATGGAGCACCCTAAGGGGACTCCTGGCAATGCCTAAGTCAACTAAGTAGGTGACTTCACCCTTCTTTTCAACAATAGTGTGTGGTCCACTCCATTTATCTTGGAGTGCTTTTGGGGCCACAGGCTCCAAGACCCACACTATCTACCCTGGTTGGTACTGAACCAAAACAGCCTTCTGATCATGCCATTGCTTCTGGAGCTCTTGGCTGGCCTGAAGGTTTTTACTGGCCTTTTTCATGTACTCAGCCATCCTTGATCTGAGACCAAGTACATAGTCCACTATGTCTTGCTTTGGAGCTTTTAAAGGTTGTTCCCAACCCTCCTTAACAAGTGTTAGAGGACCTCTCACAGGGTGTCCAAAGAGGAGTTCAAAGGGGCTGAAGCCCACTCCTTTCTGGGGTACCTCCCTGTAAGCAAAAAGGAGGCATGGTAAAAGGATATCCCATCTCCTGCGGAGTTTTTCAGGGAGTCCCATAATCATGCCTTTGAGAGTTTTGTTAAATCTCTCCACCAGTCCATTTGTTTGTGGATGATAGGGTGTGGTGAACTTGTATGTCACACCACACTCCTTCCACATGGCCTTTAAGTAAGCTGACATGAAATTGCTTCCCCTGTCTGATACCACCTCTTTTGGGAAGCCCACACTGGAAAAGATTCCCAGGAGGGCCTTTGCCACTGCAGGAGCTGTAGTGGTCCTTAAAGGGATAGCTTCAGGATATCTTGTGGCATGGTCCACTACCACCAAGATAAACCTATTGCCTGGAGCAGTAGGAGGGTCAAGGGGGCCAACTATGTCAACCCCTACCCTTTCAAAGGGAACCCCAACCACAGGCAGTGGAATAAGGGGTGCCTTTGGAGTGCCACCTGTCTTGCCACTGGCTTGACAGGTTTCACTGGACTTACAAAATTCCTTTGTGTCCTCTGACATTCTAGGCCAATGAAACAAGGGAACAAGCCTGTCCCAAGTTTTCATTTGCCCCAAATGTCCAGCTAGGGGAATGTCGTGAGCGAGAGTTAGGAGGAACTTTCTGTACTCCTGAGGAATCACCAATCTCCTGGCAGCTCCAGGTTTTGGATCCCTTGCTTCAGTGTACAAGAGGTTGTCCTCCCAGTAAACTCTGTGAGAGTCACTGACATCCCCATTTGCTTGTTTGACAGCTTGCTGCCTTAGACCCTCTAGTGTGGGACAGACCTGCTGTGCCACACTCAGCTCCTCCCTGGCAGGCCCCCCTTCACCCAAAAGCTCAGCAGTGTCTCCTTCCAGCTCCTCTGGTGTAGGTTCTGCACAGGGTGGAAATTCTTCTTCCTCAGAAGTATAAACCACTGTAGAGGGAGGGATAGTAGGTAGTGCTTTACTTCTACTAGCCCTAGCTTTAGGGAGTACTTGGTCCATTCTTCCAGGATCCAAGTCACCCTGTCCTTTTTGCTTTTTGGCCTGAGCCCTGGTTAAAGCAAAAATATGCCCTGGAATGCCCAGCATTGCTGCATGAGCCTCCAACTCCACTTCTGCCCAAGCTGATGTCTCTAAATAATTCCCTAATAGACAGTCTACAGGTAAATCTGAGGCAACCACAACTTTCTTTGGGCCAGTAACCCCCCCCAGTTGAGATTCACAACAGCCATGGGGTGGCTAAGGGTGTTGTTATGAGCATCGGTTACTTGGTACTGGTGACCAAGTAGGTGTTGTTCAGGGTGGACCAGTTTCTCTATTACCATTGTAACACTGGCACCAGTGTCCCTGTAGGCCTGAACCTCAACACCATTTATTAGGGGTAGTTGCTTGTACTTATCCATGTTAAGGGGACAAGCAACCAAGGTGGCTAAATCAATAGCCCCCTCAGAGACTAACACAGCCTCTGTGGTCTCCCTAATCAGACCAACCCCAACTAAGTTACCAATAGTGAGCCCAGCTACTCCCTTGGAATGGCTATTAGTAGGTTTGCTCCCACCACCACTGCTATTAGTAGGGACACTAGGTGTAGCAGTAGGGGTTGTAGTGGTAGGAGGCTCTGTGCTTTTCTTTGGACAACTGGGATCTGTTGTCCAATGGCCTTTTATTTTACATAAATAGCACCATGGTTTCTTTTCTTTGTTTTGATTAGAAGAGGATTTGGGCCCACCACCCCCACCAGAGTGTTTTTGTGGGCCTGATGAAGACTCATTTTTAGATTTGTCCCCACCCTTGTCAGAAGACTTACCATCCTTCTTCTTGCCATCTTTGTCACCCCCTGTATGAACTTTTCTGTTCACCCTTGTTCTGACCCATTTGTCTGCCTTCTTTCCCAATTCTTGGGGAGAGGTCAGATCAGAGTCCACCAAGTACTGGTGCAACAAATCAGACACACAATTATTAAGAATATGCTCTCTCAGGATCAAGTTATACAGGCTTTCATAATCAGTAACTTTACTGCCATGTAACCACCCCTCCAAGGCCTTCACTGAATGGTCAACAAAATCAACCCAGTCTTGTGAAGACTCCTTTTTGGTCTCTCTGAACTTCATCCTGTACTGTTCAGTGGTTAAGCCATACCCATCCAGGAGTGCATTCTTAAGAACTGTAAAATTATTGGCATCACTTTCTTTCACAGTAAGGAGCCTATCCCTACCCTTTCCACTAAATGATAGCCATAGGATAGCAGCCCACTGCCTTTGTGTGACATCCTGTACAACACAGGCCCTCTCAAGTGCAGCAAACCACTTGTTAATGTCATCCCCCTCCTTATAAGGGGGAACTATCTTGTACAGATTCCTGGAATCATGCTCTTTTTGCAGGATGACTATGGGGAATACTGCTGCTGCCACCAAGGGTTTCTAAACCCAATTTCTGTCTTTCTCTCTCCACTTCTAAGGACTATCTATCCAAATCCAGCTGTTGCTTCTTGAGCTTCAGTCTGGTTTGTTCCACTCTCAATCTATTGAGCTCCCTTTCTAACAATCTGTCATCAGGGTGGGTGGGAGGGACATGCCTTGAAACAGAAGTATGGTGAGAATGAACAGAAGGAGACCCGTCCCTTACAGAAGGCATCCTAACAGCTTGGTTAACAGAAACATCACTTCTACTATGATGAGAAGGAATACTCTTGCTATGATGTGAGACAACATTATCAGTATGGTGTGACTCTACATCAGTACCAACTATGCTAGACTGTCTGGTAATGGGCAGGCTAGGAAGTTTCTTTCCTGAATCTTTTTCTAGGGGAGTCCCTGGATCAGATTGTGAACCATTAGTTACTTTTTTAACAGATGGGGCACCTCTGGCCATATCCTGTTCTATAAGCATGTTAACCAACAGTTCTCTGTGGGGATTCTTCCCTACACTTAAACCTCTATCTATGCAGAGACTCCTTGCTCCTTTCCAGCTAAGGTGATCATAAGCAAGTTTGGACAGATCAACAGTTTGGCCTGTGCCAGACATTTTAGAAACTGTTTAAGTGATAGAAAAAGTGAGAAAAAAGGTTTTTCAGAACTTTTGGAAAGACAGAAAAAAACTTTTTAAACGTTTTAAGAACTTTTAGAAAGTTTAGAGGTACTTTTCAGCACTTAGAAAAGAGTGAAAAGAGGAAATGCAAAACTTTTTGGTTAGGTGTACATACACTGAACTTGTTTTGTATATTTTTCTCTTATGAAAAGTACAATGACAAAAGTGGTAAGTAGTTACAAAGTACTTATCCCACCGCTGCACGACCAACGTAGGAGGCTGGACTGGCTTGTAGTGAGTACCAAGGGGTACTTACACCTTGCACCAGGCCCAGGTATCCCTTATTAGTGTATAGGGTGTCTAGCAGCTTAGGCTGATAGATAATGGGAGCTTAACAGAGCATCTTAGGCTGAACTAGGAGACGAGTGAAGCTCCTACAGTACCACTAGTGTCACTTGCACAATATCATAAGAAAACACAATACACAGATATACTAAAAATAAAGGTACTTTATTTTTATGACAATATGCCAAAGTATCTCAGTGAGTACCCTCAGTATGAGGATAGCAAATATACACAAGATATATGTACACAATACCAAAAATATGCAGTATAGTCTTAGAAAACAGTGCAAACAATGTATAGTTACAATAGTATCATTGGGGACACATAGGGATAGGGGCAACACAAACCATATACTCCAAAAGTGGAATGCGAACCACGAATGGACCCCAAACTTATGTGACCTTGTAGAGGGTCGCTGGTACTGTAAGAAAACAGGGAGGATTAGAAAAATAGCCCACCCCAAGACCCTGAAAAGTGAGTGCAAAGTGCACTAAAGTTCCCCAAAGGACATAGAAGTCGTGATAGGGGAATTCTGCAGGAAAGACACAAACCAGCAATGCAACAACGATGGATTTCCAAACGAGGGTACCTGTGGAACAAGGGGACCAAGTCCAAAAGTCACAAGCAAGTCGGAGATGGGCAGATGCCCAGGAAATGCCAGCTGTGGATGCAATGAAGCTGCTACTGGACAGTAGAAGCTGAGGATTCTGCAGGAACGACAAGGGCTAGAGACTTCCCTTTTGGAGGATGGATCCCACACGCTGTGGAGAGTCGTGCAGAAGTGTTTTTTTACCGCCGAAAGACCGCCAACAAGCCTTGCTAACTGCAAATCATGCGGTTAGTGTTTTTGGATGCTGCTGTGGCCCAGGAGGGACCAGGATGTTGCCAATTGCGTCAGGGGACAGAGGGGGCGCCCAGCAAGACAAGGAGCCCTCTCAGAAGCAGGCAGCATCCGCAGAAGTGCCAGAACAGGCACTACGAAGAGGAGTTAAACAGTGCTCACCCGATGTTGCACAAAGGAGTCCCACGCCGCCGGAGGACAACTTAGAAAGTCGTGCAATGCAGGTTAGAGTGCCGTGGACCCAGGCTTGGCTGTGCACAAAGGATTTCCACCGGAAGTGCACAGGGGACGGAGTAGCTGCAAAAGACGCAGTTCCCAGCAATGCAGTCTGGCGTGGGGAGGCAAGGACTTACCTCCACCAAACTTGGACTGAAGAGTCACTGGACTGTGTGAGTCACTTGGACAGAGTTGCTGGATTCAAGGGACCTCGCTCATCATGCTGAGAGGAGACCCAGAGGACCGGTAATGCAGTTCTTTGGTGCCTGCAGTTGCAGGGGAAAGATTCCGTCGACCCACGGGAGATTTCTTCGGAGCTTCTAGTGCAGAGAAGAGGCAGACTACGCCCACAGCATGCATCACCAGGAAAACAGTTGAGAAGGCGGCAGGATCAGCGTTACAGAGTTGCAGTAGTCGTCTTTGCTACTTTGTTGCAGTTTTGCAGGCTTCCAGTGCCGTCAGCAGTCGATTACTTGGCAGAAGGTGAAGAGAGAGATGCAGAGGAACTCTGATGAGCTCTTGCATTCGTTATCTATGGAATTCCTCAAAGCAGAGACCCTAAATAGCCAGAAAAGAGGGTTTGGCTACCTAGGAGAGAGGATAGGCTAGCAACACCTGAAGGAGCCTATCAGAAGGAGTCTCTGACGTCACCTGCTGGCCCTGGCCACTCAGAGCAGTCCAGTGTGCCAGCAGCACCTCTGTTTCCAAGATGGCAGAGGTCTGGAGCACACTGGAGGAGCTCTGGGCACCTCCCAGGGGAGGTCAGGGGAGTGGTCACTTCCCTTTCCTTTGTCCAGTTTCGCGCCAGAGCAGGGCTGAGGGGTCCCTGAACCGGTGTAGACTGGCTTATGCAGAAATGGGCACCATCTGTGCCCATGAAAGCATTTCCAGAGGCTGGGGGAGGCTACTCCTCCCCTGCCTTAACACCTTTTTCCAAAGGGAGAGGGTGTAACACCCTCTCTCTGAGGAAGTCCTTTGTTCTGCCTTCCTGGGCCAAGCCTGGCTGGGCCCCAGGAGGGCAGAAACCTGTCTGAGGGGTTGGCAGCAGCAGCAGCTGCAGTGAAACCCCTGAAAAGGCAGTTTGGCAGTACCCGGGTCTGTGCTAGAGACCCGTGGGATCATGGGATTGTGCCAACAATGCCAGGATGGCATAGAGGGGGCAATTCCATGATCTTAGACATGTTACATGGCCATATTCGGAGTTACCATTGTGAAGCTATACATAGGTAGTGACCTATGTATAGTGCACGTGTGTAATGGTGTCCCCGCACTCACAAAGTCCGGGGAATTTGCCCTGAACAATGTGGGAGCACCTTGGCTAGTGCCAGGGTGCCCACACACTAAGTAACTTAGCGCCCAACCTTTACTAGGTAAAGGTTAGACAGATAGGTGACTTCTAAGTTCCTTAAGTGCAGTGAAAATGGCTGTGAAATAATGTGTGCATTATTTCACTCAGGCTGCAGTGGCAGTCCTGTGTAAGAATTGTCAGAGCTCCCTATGGGCGGCATAAGAAATGCTGCAGCCCATAGGGATCTCCTGGAACCCAATACCCTGGGTACCTCAGTACCATGTACTAGGGAATTATAAGGGTGTTCCAGTATGCCAATGTGAATTGGTAAAATTGGTCACTAGCCTGTTAGTGACAATTTGGAAAGAAATGAGAGAGCATAACCACTGAGGTTCTGGATAGCAGAGCCTCAGTGAGACAGTTAGTCATAACACAGGTAACACATTCAGGCACACTTATGAGCACTGGGGCCCTGGCTGTCAGGGTCCCAGTGACACATACAACTAAAACAACATATATACAGTGAAAAATGGGGGTAACATGCCAGGCAAGATGGTACTTTCCTACACCTTGCCTTGCAGGTCCTCAGGTCCAGGAATCTGTTTTCAGTGCTTTGCTGGTGTTTGTGGTTCTTGCAGAATCCCCCTATCACGACTATTGTGTACTTTTGGGGTAGTAGGGGAACTTTACTCCTACTTTTCAGGGTCTTGGGGCGGGGTATTTTGGACACCCTGACTGTTTTCTTACAGTCCCAGTGACCCTCTACAAGCTCTCATAGGTCTGGGGTCCATTCGTGATTCACATTCCACTTTTGGAGTATATGGTTTGTGTTGCCCCTAGACCTATGTTCACCTATTGCATCCTATTGTGATTCTATATTGTTTGCATAACTTTTCTTACTGTTACTTACCTGTTTTGGGTTTGTGTACATATAACTTGTGTATATTACTTACCTTCTAACTGAGGGTACTCACTGAGATACTTTTGGCATATTGTCATAAAAATAAAGTTCCTTTATTTTTAGTAACTCTGAGTATTGTGTTCTCTGATGATATTGTGCTATATGATATAAGTGGTATAGTGGAAGCTTTGCATGTCTCCTAGTTCAGCCTAAGCTGCTTTGCCATAGCTACCTTCTATCAGCCTAAGCTGCTAGAAATACCTCTATTCTACTAAAAAGGGATACCTGGACCTGGCACAGGGTGTAAGTACCAAAAGGTGCCCACTATAAGCCAGGACGGCCTCCTACACTCCCCAGCCCTGCACACCTATTTCCTATTTCCAAAGGGAGAGGGTGTAACACCCTCTCTCAGAGGAAATCCTTTGTTCTGCCTTCCTGGGACTGGGCTGCCCAGACCCCAGGAGGGTAGAAACCTGTCTGAGGGGTGGGCAGCAGCAGCAGCTGCAATGGAAACCCCGGAAAGGCAGTTTGGCAGTACCCTGGTTCTGTGCTAGAGACCTGGGGGATCATGGAATTGTCCCCCCAATACCAGAATGGTATTGGGGTGACAATTCCATGATCTTAGACATGTTACATGGCCATGTTCGGAGTTACCATTGTGACGCTACACATAGGTGGTGACCTATGTGTAGTGCACGCATGCAATGGTGTCCCCGCACTCACAAAGTTCGGTGAATTTGCCCTGAACAATGTGGTGGCACCTTGGCTACTGCCAGGGTGCCCACACACTAAGTAACTTGGCACCTAACCTTCACAAAGTGAGGGTTAGACATTTAGGTGACTTATAAGTTATTTATGTGCAGTGAAAATGGCTATGAAATAATGTGGACGTTATTTCACTCAGTCTGCAGTGGCAGTCCTGTGTAAGAATTGTCTGAGCTCCCTATGGGTGGCAAAAGAATTGCTGCAGCCCATAGGGATCTCCTGGAACCCCAATAAACTGGGTACCAAGGTACCATATACAAGGGAATTATAAGGGTGTACCAGTGTGCCAAAGAGAATTGGTAAAATTAGTCACTATCCTGCAGTGACAATTTTAGAAAGCAGAGATAAAGCATAAACACTGAGGTTCTGGTTAGCAGAGCCTCAGTGATACAGTTAGGCACCACACAGGGAACACATATAGGCCACAAACTTATGAGCACTGGTGTCCTGGCTAGCAGGATCCCAGTGACACATATCAAACACACTGACAACATAGGGTTTTCACTATGAGCACTGGGCCTGGCTAGCAGGATCCCAGTGAGACAGTAAAAACACCCTGACATATACTAACAAACAGGCCAAAAGTGGGGGTAACAAGGCTAGAAAGAGGCTACCTTCCTACACAACCCCCCCAAACGAAGGACAATAAGGCTAACCTTGGCCAGTTGAGACTTTATTGTCTAAGTGGTGATAAGTGGACAGTAGCTCTGTAATAGATTGGTTTCTCCCTTTATCATCCACTATATGGTTACTTCCCTATGTGGATGTAAACCACCCTGTTTGACGTTTTTTAGCTAGCCAACAATGTGAAGTCATATTCTCAGAGTTCCTATTAGTATGTTTAAGTTTAGAGCAGTGGGAATTGCCACTGGACCTATATCAAGTGATGAGAATGCCAGACAGGGATGCTGTCTCAGTAAAGCCATAGCTGGGCAAAACCTTTGTCCATATGGCTGTAAGAGAGAACAGGGATGCTGTTTCTCTTGAGTTGGAGCAGGGCAGGGATGCTGTCCTATGAGCTTCACACTAGGGCAGGGCTGCTGTCCTAAGTTTTGTGAGGCAGTGCAGGGTTGCTGCACTAAAGTTTCTCTGGGAGGGTTGGAAGGATGCTCCATGTTAACTAAAATGGTGCACTTTTTCTCACCAATATTAGTTATCCCACTGAGAGGTACTTCCACCTCAGGGAGAAGCTGTGTCAGCTGATGGTTCCCATGGTACAGGTGCCACCCCAGGAGAGGTTTCTCCCACCACAGAAATGGTATCCTGAAGGGCAGGGTGGGTAGGGGATACTTTGATGCCCTTTTTACCTGTTGTTGGAGAAGGATCCTGAGTTTTCAGGCCTTTTTCTCTCCTTTGCTTTTTCATTTCAGCTGAAATGCGAGGAAGCAATTCCTCAGGGATACCCAGCATGGCTGCATGGGTATTAAGCTCTACCTCAGCCCAACCTGAGGCCTATAGGTCATTACCTAAGAGACAGTCTACAGGTAAGCTAGGTGATACTACCACCTGCTTAGGGCCAGTAACTCCATCCCAACTAAACTGAATTATAGCTAAGGGAAGAAACTTAGTGGAGTTATGGACATCAATAATCTTGTACTGTTGTCCAATGATGTGTTGTTCAGGAGACACTAGGTTTTCAGTCACCAACGTGATACCGGCACTTGTGTCCCTGTAGGGCTGAGCCTTAACACCATTTATTGAAACTGTCTGCCTGTACTTATCCATTGCAAGGGGACAAGCAGCCAGTGTGGCAAGGCCAATGCCACTAGGTGTGACAGAAACTGTCTTGGGACTGACTACCCCAGTTTCTATGATGGACCCATAAGTGAACCCAACTACACCCTTATTTTGACTGTTGCCAGCAGTCCCACCACTATTACCACTACTGCTAGGGGCACTAGAGTTTGATGTATTAGTGGTGGTAGGCTCAGGGGGTTTACCTGGGCAGGACTTATCCCTTAGACTATGGCCTTTAGTTTTACACAGATAGCACCAAGGCTTTGTAATGTGTGTATGTTGTGAAGAAGAGGAAGAAGATGATTTATCCCCACCCCCTGAAGAGTGTTTAGGATTTGAAGAATGATCCCTAGTTTTACCTTTATCCCCATGCTTATCCTGAGATTTCTCTCCATCTTTCTTCTTGCCATCATTGTCACCTCTTATTATGTATGAACTTTTCTGTTCACTCTTGTTCTGACTCATTTGTCTGCCTTCTTTCCCAATTCTTGGGGAGAGGTCAGATCAGAGTCTACTAGGTATTGGTGCAACAAGTCAGACACACGATTGTTAAGAATATGCTCTCTCAGAATTAGATTATACAGGCTTTCATAGTCAGAACCTTTACTGCCATGCAACCAACCTTCCAAGGCCTTCACTGAACAGTCCACAAAATCTGTCCAATCTTGAGAGGACTCTTTTCTGGTGTCTCTGAACTTAATCCTGCATTGTTCAGTGGTTATGCCAAATCCATCCAAGAGTGCATCCTTCAAAACTTTGTAATTATTGGCATCACTTTCTCTGACAGTAAGGAGCCTATCTCTACCCTTTCCAGTGAAAGATAGCTACAAAATAGCTGTCCACTACTTTGAGGGTTCAACTGTACCATACAAGCCCTCTCAAGTGCAGAAAACCACTTATTAATGGCATCCCCCTCCTCGTAAGGGGGGGACTATCTTGAGCAGATTCCTGGAATCTTGCTCTCTAACAGGATTGCTATCAGAAATACTGCTGCTGCCACCATGGGGAACTAACCCCAATCTCTGTCTTTCCCTCTCTATGTCTAGGGATTCCCTATCTAAGGCCAGCTGCTGCTGTTTAAGCTTCAGTCTGGTCTCTTCTACCCTCAGCTTTCTGAGTTCCCTTTCCATTAAGTTATTCTCAGGGTGGGTGGGTTGGGAATGTTTGGACACAGAGGAAATGTGGGAATTTTCAGAGAGAGACCTGTCCCTAACTGGCTGGACCCTAGTGAAAGATGTCCTACTGGCCTCTAGGAGTGAAAGATTTCCTACTGATGTGTGACACTCTAACACTACCAGTGTCACTAGGTGCCCTGCTAGGGGGCAGGACTTTGTAAGAACCCTCCCCAGCATCTTCAGGGAACTCTTCTGAGTCTGAGTTGGAAACATCCCCTTTTTCTACCCTCTCCTGAGGTGGGCCAGACTGGTTCTGGTCATCTTCAGGGAGCAGGTTAAAGAGAAACTCTTTTGTTGGATTCTTATCTATTCTTAAACCTCTATCCAGGCAGAGACCCCTCAAACTCTTGTTGTTTAAACTCTCATATGTTGCATTAACAGTTTTGGGAGTGGGCTCTACTGAAGACATGATAGAAAAAGGTTTAAGGATAGTGAGAGAAAAAGTTTTAGAACTTTAGAAAGCACAGAGAAAAAACTTTTTCAAACTTTTAGAAGACTTTTAGAAGTTTTCAAAACTTTTCAGAAACTTTGTTACAAATCTTAGAGTAGAAAAGTAAACTGTTTTGGTTAAGTGTACATATAGTGAACTATTTGGTATATGATTTTCTAATGAAATGCACCAAATGACAAAGTGGTAAAGCAGTTACAAGTATTTATCCCACTGCTGCACCACCAATGTAGGAAGCTGGCCTGGCTTATAGTGGGTACCTCATGGTACTTACACCCTGTGCCAGGTCCAGTTATCCCTTATTAGTAGAATAGAGGTGTTTCTAGCAGCTTAGGCTGATAGAAGGTACCTATGGCAAAGCAGCTTAGGCTGAACTAGGAGACATGCAAAGCTCCCACTATACCACTTATATCATATAGCACAATATCATAAGAAAACACAATACTCAGAGTTACTAAAAATACTTTATTTTAGTGACAATATGCCAAAAGTATCACAGAGAATACCCTCACTTAGGAGGTAAGTAATATACACAAGTTATATGTACACAAACCCAAAACAGGTAAGTAACAGTAAGAAAAGTAGTGCAAACAATGTAGAATCACAATAGGATGCAATAGGCAAACATAGATCTAGGGGCAATACAAACCATACTGTATACTCCAAAAGTGGAATGAAAATCACGAATGGACCCCAGACCTATGGGAGATTGTAGAGGGTCGCTGGAACTGTGAGAAAAGAGTAAGGGTGTCCAAAATACCCCACTCCAAGACCCTGAAAAGTAGGAGTAAAGTTACCCTACTACCCCAGAAAGACACAATAGTCGTGATAGGGGAATTCTGCAAGAACCAACAAACACCAACAAGCACCAGCAAAACACTAAGGCCCGTATTTATACTTTTAGACGCAAAACTGCGCTAACGCAGTTTTGCGTCAAAAAAATTAGCGCCGGCTAACGCCATTCTGAAGCGCCATGCGGGCGCCGTATTTATTGAATGGCGTTAGCCGGCGCTAGCAGACCGGCGCTGCCTGGTGTGCGTGGAAAAAAACCACGTACACCAGGCAGCGCCGGCGTAGGGGGAAAATGGCGTATGGGCGTCTTAAAATGGGGCAAGTCAGGTTGCGTCGAAAAAATCGTCTTAACCTGATTTGCGCCATTTTTTTTCGACGCCCATCCCCCATCAACATGACTCCTGTCTTAGTAAAGATAGGAGTCATGCCCCCTTGCCCAATGGCCATGCCCAGGGGACTTATGACCCCTGGGCATGGTCATTGGGCATAGTGGCATGTAGGGGGGCACAAATCAGGCCCCCCTATGCCACAAAAAATAAAAAAATATATACTTACCTGAACTTACCTTAATGTCTCTGGGGTGGGTCCCTCCATCCTTGGGTGTCCTCCTGGGGTGGGCAAGGGTGGCAGGGGGGGTCCCTGGGGCAGGGGAGGGCACCTCTGGGCTCATTTTGAGCCCACCTGTCCCTTAACGCCTGCCCCGACCCAGGCGTTAAAAAGCGGCGCAAATACGCCGTTTTTTGCCCCGCCCACTCCCGGGCGTCATTTTTGCCCGGGAGTATAAATACCACGTACAGGCCTGGGAGTCATTTTTTAAGACGGGAACGCCTCCCTTGCATATCATTAACGCAAGGAAGGGGTTCACGCCAAAAAATGACGCAAACTCCGTGCACTTTGGCGCTCGGAGCGTCTAACGCCAAGGTATAAATATGGCGTTAGTTTTGCGTCGAATTTGCGTCTAAAAAAACGACGCAAATTCGGCGCAACCGGAGTATAAATATGCCCCCAGAGACGGATTCCTGTATGTGAGGACCTGCAAAGCAAGGGGACCAAGTCCAAGAGTCGCGATAGTGTCCGGGGGGCGGGGTGGGCAGAGCCCAGGAAACCCCATATTAAGGTGCAAAAGGGCTTCCTCAGGGTGAAAGAAGCCAAAGATTCTGCCACAACAAAATGGGGTAGGAAGATGTCCAACGGCATGCTGGATGTTGCAGAAGTGTTTCCACGCAGAAATACCACAAACAAGCCTTGCTAGCTGCAAGGGTCACAGTAGAGGTTTTTGGGTGCTGCTGGGGACCAGGAAGGACCAGGATGTCTCCCCTTGGAGGAGGAGACAGAGGTGGCACTCAGCAACTCAGAGAGCCCCTGCAGAAGCAGGCAGCACCCGCAGAAGTACTGGAGCAGACACTTGGAAGTTCTGTGAACTCGGAGTCACAAAAGGAGGGTCCCACGATGTAGGAGTCCAACTCAGCGGGTTGAGCACTGCGGGACGGAGTGCTGGGGACCCAGGCTAGGCTGTGCACAAAGGAATCCTTGGAGAAGTGCACAGAAGCCAGAACAGCTACAAATCACGCAGTACATAGGTTTGCTGTCCGGCGTGTGGAGGCAAGGACTTACCTCCACCAAATTTGGACAGAAGGGCCACTGGACTGTGGGAGACACTTAGACCCAGCTCCTGGTAATGCTTTGATGGGCACAGATGCTGCCCATCTCTGCATAGGCTAGTCTACACCGGTTCAGGGATCCCAAAGCCCTGCTCTGGCGCGAAACTGGACAAAGGAAAGGGGAGTGACCACTTCCCTGACCTGCACCTCCCAGGGGACGTGCCCAGAGCTCCTCCAGTGTGCCCCAGACCTCTGCCATCTTGGATTCAGAGGTGCTGCTGGCACACTGGACTGCTCTGAGTGGCCAGTGCCAGCAGGTGACGTCAGAGGCTCCTTCTGATAGGCTCTTACCTCTCTTGGTAGCCAATCCTCCTTCCTAGGTAGCCAAACCTTTTCTGGCTATTTTGGGTCTCTGCTTTGGGGATCTCACCAGATAACAAATGCAAGAGCTCATCAGAGTTCCTCTGCATCTCCCTCTTCACCTTCTGCCAAAGGATCGACCGCTGACTGCTCAGGACGCCTGCAAAACCGCAACAAAGTAGCAAGACGACTACTAGCAACCTTGTATCGCTTCATCCTGCCGGCTTTCTCGACTGTTTCCAGGTGGTGCATGCTCTGGGTTTAGCCTGCCTCCTCCCTGCACCAGGAGCTCTGAAGAAATCTCCCGTGGGTCGACGGAATCTTTCCCCTGCAACCGCAGACACCAAAAGACTGCATCACCGGTCCTCTGGGTCCCCTCTCAGCACGACGAGCGTGGTCCCTGGAACTCAGCAACTCTGTCCAAGTGACTCCCACAGTCCAGTGACTCTTCAGTCCAAGTCTGGTGGAGGTAAGTCATTGCCTCCCCACGCTAGACTGCATTGCTGGGTACCGCGTGATTTGCAGCTGATCCGGCTCCTGTGCACTCTTCCAGGATTTCCTTTGTGCACAGCCAACCCTGCGTCCCCGACACTACTTCCTGCAGTGCACAACCTTCTGAGTTGTCCTCCGGCATCATGGGACTCCCTTTTGTGACTTCGGGTGGACTCCAGTTCACTCCTCTCCCAAGTGCCTGTTCAGGTACTTCTGCGGGTGCTGCCTGCTTCTGTGGGGGCTCCCTTACTTACTTACCCCTCTGTCTCCTTATCCAAGTGGCGACATCCTGGTCCCTCCTGGGCCACAGCAGTACCCAAAAACCTCTACATCGACCCTTGCAGCTAGTAGGCTTGTTTACGGTTTTTCTGCGTGGAAACACCTCTGCAAGCTTCTTCACGACGTGGGACATCCATCCTCCAAAGAGGAAGTTCCTAGTCCTCTTTGTTCTTGCAGAACTCAAAGCTTCTTCCAACAGGTGGCAGCCTCCTTGCACCCTCAGCTGGCAATTCCTGGGCTCCTGCCCACTCTCGACTATTGGACTTCGTCCCCTTCTCTTACAGGTACTCAGGTCCGGAAATCCACTGTTGTTGTATTGCTGGTGTTGTTCCTCCTGCAGAAACCCCCTATCACGACTTCTGTGCTCTCTGCGGGTAGTAGGTGCACTTTACACCTACCTTTCAGGGTCTTGGGGTGGGCTATTTTTCTAACCCTCACTGTTTTCTTACAGTCCCAGCGACCCTCTACAAGCTCACATAGGTTTGGGGTCCATTCGTGGTTCGCATTCCACTTTTGGAGTATATAGTTTGTGTTGCCCCTATACCTATGTGCTCCTATTGCAATCTACTGTAACTTTACATTGCTTGCATTAATTCCTTTTGCTATTATCTGCATAATTTTGGTTTGTGTACATATATATTGTGTATATAACTTATCCTCATACTGAGGGTACTCACTGAGATACTTTTGGCATATTGTCATAAAAATAAAGTACCTTTATTTTTAGTACTTCTGTGTATTGTGTTTTCTTATGATATTTTGCATATGACACCAGTGGTATAGTAGGAGCTTTACATGTCTCCTAGTTCAGCCTAAGCTGCTTTGCCAAAGCTACCTTCTATCAGGCTAAGCTACTTGAAACACCTCTTCTACACTAATAAGGGATAACTGGACCTGGCACAGAGTGTAAGTACCCTTGGTACCCACTATAAGCCAGGCCTGCCTCCTACATTGGTTGTGCAGCGGTGGGATAAGTACTTGTAACTACTTACCACTTTGTCATTTTGTACTTTTCATAACAGAATAATATACAAAACAAGTTCAGTGTATGTACACCTGTAGGAGGCTGGACTGGCTTGTAGTGAGTACCAAGGGGTACTTACACCTTGCACCAGGCCCAGTTATCCCTTATTAGTGTATAGGGTGTCTAGCAGCTTAGGCTGATAGATAATGTTAGCTTAGCAGAGCAGCTTAGGCTGAACTAGGAGACATGTGAAGCCACTACAGTACCACTAGTGTCATATGCACAATATCATAAGAAAACACAATACACAGATATACGAAAAATAAAGGTACTTTATTTTTATGACAATATGCCAAAAGTATCTCAGTGAGTACCCTCAGTATGAGGATAGCAAATATACACAAGATATATGTACACAATACCAAAAATATGCAGTATAGTCTTAGAAAACAGTGCAAACAATGTGTAGTTACAATAGGATGCAATGGGAGCACATAGGGATAGGGGCAACACAAACCATATACTCCAAAAGTGGAATGCGAACCACGAATGGACCCCAAACCTATGTGACCTTGTAGAGGGTCGCTCGGACTATTAGAAAATAGTAAGGGTTAGAAAAATACCCCACCCCAAGACCCTGAAAAGTGAGTGCAAAGTGCACTAAAGTTCCCCAAAGGACATAGAAGTCGTGATAGGGGAATTCTGCAGGAAAGACACAAACCAGCAATGCAACAACAATGGATTTCCAGTCGAGGGTACCTGTGGAACAAGGGGACCAAGTCCAAAAGTCACAAGCAAGTCGGAGATGGGCAGATGCCCAGGAAATGCCAGCTGTGGGTGCAAAGAAGCTTCTACTGGACAGAAGAAGCTGAGGATTCTGCAATAACGACAAGGGCTAGAGACTTCTCCTTTGGAGGATGGATCACCAACGCCGTGGAGAGTCGTGCAGAAGTATTTTCCCGCCGAAAGGACGCCAACAAGCCTTGCTAGCTGCAATTAATGCGGTTAGCGTTTTTGGATGCTGCTGTGGCCCAGGATGGACCAGGATGTCGCCAATTGCGTCTGGAGACAGAGGGGATGTCGAGCAAGACAAGAAGCCCTCTCAAAAGCAGGCAGCACCTGCAGAAGTGTCAGAAAAGACACTACGAAGAAGAGTGAAATGGTGCTCACCCAAAGTTGCACAAAGGAGTCCCACGTCGCCGGAGACCAACTTAGAAAGTCGTGCAATTCAGGTTAGAGTGCCGTGGACCCAGGCTTGGCTGTGCACAAAGGATTTCCGCCGGAAGTGCACAGAGGCCGGAGTAGCTGCAAAAGTCGCGGTTCCCAGCAATGCAGTCTGGCGTGGGGAGGCAAGGACTTACCTCCACCAAACTTGGACTGAAGAGTCACTGGACTGTGGGGGTCACTTGGACACAGTTGCTGGATTAGAGGGACCTCGCTCGTCGTGCTGAGAGGAGACCCAAGGGACCAGTGATGCAGTTCTTTGGTGCCTGCGGTTGCAGGGGGAAGATTCCGTCGACCCACTGGTGATTTCTTCGCAGCTTCTGATGCAGAGAGGAGGCAGACTACCCCCACAGCATGCACCACCAGAAAAACAGTCGAGAAGGCGGCAGGATCAGCGTTACAAGGTCGCAGTAGTCGTCTTAGCTACTTTGTTGCAGTTTTGCAGGCTTCCAGCGCAGTCAGCAGTCGATTCCTTGGCAGAAGGTGAAGAGAGAGATGCAGAGGAACTCTGATGAGCTCTTGCATTCGTTATCTAAGGAATTCCACAAAGCAGAGACCCTAAATAGACAGAAAATAGGGTTTGGCTACTTAGGAGAGAGGATAGGCTAGCAACACCTGAAGGAGCCTATCAGAAGGAGTCTCTGACGTCACCTGCTGGCCCTGGCCACTCAGAGCAGTCCAGTGTGCCAGCAGCACCTCTGTTTCCAAGATGGCAGAGGTCTGGAGCACACTGAGCTCTGGGCACCTCCCAGGGGAGGTGCAGGTCAGGGTAGTGGTCACTCCCCTTTCCTTTGTCCAGTTTCGCGCCAGAGCAGGGCTGAGGGGTCCCTGAACCGGTGTAGACTGGCTTTTGCAGAAATGGGCATCATCTGTGCCCATGAAAGCATTTCCAGAGGCTGGGGGAGGCTACTCCTCCCCTGCCTTAACACCTTTTTCCAAAGGGAGAGGGTGTAACACCCTCTCTCTGAGGAAGTCCTTTGTTCTGCCATCCTGGGCCAAGCCTGGCTGGACCCCAGGAGGGCAGAAACCTGTCTAAGGGGTTGGCAGCAGCATCAGCTGCAGTGAAACCCCTGAAAAGGCAGTTTGGTAGTACCAGGGTCTGTGCTACAGACCCGTGGGATCATGGGATTGTGCCAAGAATGCCAGGAAGGCATAAAGGGGGCAATTCCATGATCTTAGACATGTTACATGGCCATATTCGGAGTTACCATTGTGAAGCTACACATAGGTAGTGACCTATGTGTAGTGCACGCGTGTAATGGTGTCCCCACACTCACAAAGTCCGGGGAATTTTCCCTGAACAATGTGGGAGCACCTTGGCTAGTGCCAGGGTGCACACACACTAAGTAACTTAGCACCCAACCTTTACCAGGTAAAGGTTAGACATATTGGTGACTTATAAGTTACTTAAGTGCAGTGAAAATGGCTGTGAAATAATGTGTGCATTATTTCACTCAGGCTGCAGTGGCAGGCCTGTATAATAATTGTCAGAGCTCTCTATGGGTGGCAAAAGAAATGCTGCAGCCCATAGGGATCTCCTGCAACCCCAATACCCTGGGTACCTTAGTACCATATACTAGGGAATTATAAGGGTGTTCCAGTATGCCAATGTAAATTGGTGAAATTGGTCACTAGCCTGTTAGTGACAATTTGTACAGAGAGAGCATAACCACTGAGGTTCTGGTTAGCAGGGCCTCAGTGAGACAGTTAGGCATCACACAGGGAACACATACATATAGGCCACAAACTTATGAGCACTGGGGTTCTGGCTAGCAGGGTCCCAGTGACACATAACAAACATACTGAAAACATAGGGTTTTCACTATGAGCACTGGGCCCTGGCTAGCAGGATCCCAGTGAGACAGTGAAAATACCCTGACATACACTCACAAACAGGCCAAAAGTGGGGGTAATAAGGCTAGAAAGAGGCTACTTTCTCACAACACCTAACCAACAAATTTTGCTTTTCTCCTCTAAAACGTTTTACAAAGTACTGAAAAGTATTCTAAAACTTCTAAAAGTTTCTAAAAATGTTGAAAAAGTGTTTTCTCGGTTCTTTAAAAAGTTCTGAAACTTTTTCTCTCTTTCTCACTATCTCTAAACGTTTTGCTATCATTTCTGTGGTAGATTCTGCTCCCAAAACCTTCAGTGCTACTTATGACAGTTTAAATTACAAGAGCTTAAGGAGTCTCTGCTTAGAAAGAGGTTTAGTTATAGGAAAGAACCCTACAAAAGAGTTTATGTTCAATATGCTTGTTGTAGATGATGAAAACCAGGCTGGTCCATCAAATGAGAGGCAGGAACATATAGAAACTTCAGAGTCTGATTCAGAAGAATTCCCTGAGAAGAATAGGGAGGGTTCAGATAAGGGCCTGCCCCCTAGCAGGACACCCAGTAATGTTGGTAGTAATATAGGTTCCCACCACAGTAGGGCATCCTTTATTCCTAAAGGCCAAGTTACAAGGGTCCAGACAGTTAGGGACAGGTCCCCCTCTGTTGTTTCAAATTTGTCTTCTGTGTCAAAGCATTCCCAACCCACCCACCCTGAAGACAACATGTTAGAAGGGGAACTCAAAAAGATGAGAGTGGAAGAGACCAGACTGAAGCTTAAACAGCAACAGCTGGCCTTAGATAGGGAATCCTTAGACCTGGAGAAGGAGAGACAGAGGTTGGGGTTAGGACCCCATGGTGGCAGCAGCAGTATTCCTGATAGTAATCCTGTTGGAGTGCATGATTCCAAGAATCTGCACAAGATAGTCCTCCCTTACAAGGAGGGGGATGACATCAACAAGTGGTTTGCTGCACTTGAGAGGGCCTGTATGGTACAGGGGGTCCCTCAAAGTCAGTGGGCTGCTATTTTATGGATATCTTTCAATGGAAAGGGTAGGGACAGGCTCCTTACTGTTAGAGAAAGCGAAGCTAACAATTTTACAGTTATGAAGGATGAACTCTTGGATGGATTTGGCTTAACCACTGAACAATACAGGATTAAGTTCAGAGACACCAGAAAAGAGTCCTCTCAAGACTGTACAGATTTTGTAGACTGTTCAGTGAAGGCCTTGGAAGGGTGGTTACATGGCAGTAAAGTTTCTGACTATGAAAGCCTGTATAATCTTATTCTGAGAGAGCATATTCTGAATAACTGTGTGTCTGACTTGTTACACCAATATCTAGTGGACTCAGATCTGACCTCTCCCCAAGAATTGGGAAAGAAGGCAGACAAATGGGACAGAACAAGAGTGAACAGAAAAGTTCATACAGGGGGTGACAAGGATGGCAAGAAGAGGGATGGTAAGTCTTCTCACAAGGGTGGGTACAAACGTAAACATACTGAGTCATCATCAGGCCCTCAAAAATCCTCTGGTGGGGGTGGTGGGTCCAAATCCTTTTCAAATCAAGTTAAAAAGCCTTGGTGTTATTTGTGTAAAGTCAAAGGCCATTGGACAACTGATGCAACAAACTGATGCAACAAACAGTTGTCCAAAGAAAAACAACAAACCTCCCACTACCACAACCCCTGCTGCAACCCCTAGTGCCCCTAGTAATAGCAGTGGTAGTGGGAGCAAACCTACTAATAGCCAATCCAAGGGAGTAGCTGGGCTCACTTTTGGTAATTTAGTTGGGGTTGGTCTTGTTAGGGAGACCACAGAGGCTGTGCTAGTCTCTGAAGGTGCCATTGATTTGGCTACCTTGGTTTCTTGTCCCCTTAATATGGATAAGTACAAGCAACTTCCCCTAATAAATGGTGTTGAGGTTCAGGCCTACAGGGACACAGGTGCCAGTGTTACCATGGTAATAGAGAAACTGGTATACCCCGAACAACACCTACTTGGTCACCAGTACCAAGTGACAGACGATCATAACAATACTCTTAGCCACCCCATGCCTGTTGTTAATCTCAACTGGGGGGGGGGTTACTGGTCCAAAGAAAGTTGTGGTAGCCTCAGATTTACCTGTAGACTGTCTATTAGGGAATGATTTAGAGACATCAGCTTGGGTAGAAGTGGAATTAGAGGCTCATGCAGCAATGCTGGGCATTCCTGGGCATATTTTTGCTTTAACAAGGGCGCAGGCCAAAAAGCAAAAAGGACAGGGTAACTTGGATCCTGGAACAATGGACCAGGTGCTCCCTAAAGCTAGGGGTAGAAAGGGTAAATCCCTACCCACTATCCCTCCCTCTACAGATGATTCTCCTTCTGGGGAAGAAGAATTTCCTCCCTGTGCAGAACCTTCACCAGATGAGCTGGCAGCAGACACTGCTGAGCTTTTGGGTGGAGGGGGGCCTGCCAGGGAAGAGCTGAGTGTGGCACAGCATACCTGTCCCACATTAGAGGGTCTCAGACAGCAAGCTGTCAAACAGCAAAATGGGGATGTCAGTGACTCACATAGTGTTTACTGGGAGGACAACCTCTTGTACACCGAGGCAAGGGACCCAAAACCTGGAGCAGCCAGGAGATTGGTCATTCCCCTGCAGTATAGAGAGTTCCTCCTAACTCTTGCACATGAGATTCCTTTGCCTGGGCATTTGGGCCAGATCAAAACATGGGAAAGGCTTGTCCCCCTGTTTCACTGCCCTAGGATGTCAGAGGACACTAAAGATTTTTGCAAGTCTTGTGTGACCTGCCAAGCCAGTGGCAAGACTGGTGGCACACCAAAGGCTCCCCTTATTCCACTACCTGTGGTTGGGGTCCCCTTTGAAAGGGTAGGTGTTGACATAGTTGCCCCCCTTGACACTCCTACTGCTCCAGGCAATAGGTTTATCTTGGTGGTTGTGGACCATGCCACAAGATATCCTGAAGCAATTCCTCTAAGAACCACTACAGCACCTGCAGTGGCAAAAGCCCTCCTGGGAATCTTTTCCAGGGTGGGTTTTCCAAAAGAGGTTGTATCAGACAGGGGTAGCAACTTTATGTCTGTATACTTGAAAGCTATGTGGAAGGAATGTGGTGTAACCCACAAATTCACCACGCCTTATCATCCACTAACTAATGGACTGGTAGAGATGGTTTAATAAAACTCTCAAAGGTATGATAATGGGACTCCCTGAAAAACTCAGGAGGAGATGGGATGTCCTGTTACCTTGCCTCCTTTTTGCTTACAGGGAGGTATCCCAGAAAGGAGTGGGCTTCAGCCCCTTTGAACTCCTCTTTGGACACCCTGTAAGAGGTCCACTAACACTTGTGAAGGAGGGTTGGGAACAACCTTTAAAAGCTCCCAAACAGGACATATTGGACTATGTACTTGGCCTAAGATCTAGAATGGCTGAGTACATGAAAAAGGCCAGTAAAAACCTTCAGGCCAGCCAAGAGCTCCAAAAGCAATGGCATTACCAGAAGGCTGTTCTGATCCAGTACCAACCAGGACAGAAGGTGTGGGTATTGGAGCCTGTGGCCCCAAGAGCACTTCAAGACAAATGGAGTGGATCCCATCTAATTGTTGAGAAAAAGGGTGAGGTTAAATATTTGGTAGACCTGGGCACTGCCAGGAGTCCCCTTAGGGTGATTCATATTAACCGCCTAAAACCCTTCTATGACAGGGCTGACCTCAACCTGCTCATGGCAACAGATGAAGGACAGGAAGAAGAGAGTGACCCTCTCCCTGATCTCTTCTCCTCCACTGAAGAGGATGCTTTAGTGGAGGGATTAGTTTTGGCAGACTGTCTTACTGCAGAACAGAAAGACAACTGCATAAATCTCCTTGGACAATTTTCTGAACTCTTTTCAACTGTGCCAGGCACCACATCTTGGTGTGAACACACAATTGATACTGGAGACAGCATGCCTGTCAAAAGTAAAATCTATAGGCAGCCTGACCATGTCAGAGACTGCATAAAACAAGAGGTTCAGAAAATGCTTGATCTGGGAGTTGTTGAACCTTCTGAAAGCCCATGGGCGAGTCCTGTGGTGCTTATACTAAAGCCTCACTCAAAAGATGGAAAAAGGGAGATGAGGTTTTGTGTAGACTACAGAGGTCGCAATCTGGTAACAAAAACTGATGTTCACCCTATACCCAGGGCAGATGAGCTCATAGGTACACTGGCATCTGCCAAGTATCTAAGCACCTTTGATTTGACTGCAGGTTATTGGCAGATCAAATTGGCTGAGGATGCTAAACCTAAAACTGCATTTTCAACTATAGGAGGGCACTACCAATTTACAGTGATGCCCTTTGGTTTGAAAAATGCACCTGCCACTTTTCAGAGGTTGGTGAACACAGCACCGCAAGGGTTGGAGGCTTTTAGTGCAGCATATCTGGATGATATAGTTGTCTTTAGCTCCACCTGGGATGAGCACCTGGTCCACCTTTGGAACGTTTTGGAGTCCCTGCAAAAGGCAGGCCTCACTATCAAGGCCTCAAAGTGCCAGATAGGGCAGGGAAAGGTGGTTTATCTGGAACACCTGGTAGGTGGAGAACAGATTGCACCACTACAGGGGAAAATCCAAACAATCATGGATTGGGTCCCCCTTACAACACAGACCCAGGTGAGAGCCTTCTTAGGCCTCACTGGGTATTACAGGAGATTCATTAAAAACTACGGCTCCATAGCAGCCCCTCTTAATGATCTCTCTAGTAAGAAGATGCCTAAAAAGGTAGTGTGGACAGCTAGCTGCCAGAAAGCTTTTGAGGAGCTCTGCACCTGTCCTAAAAAGCCCCTGTTACTCCAAGAAATGCATTGTTCAAACTGATGCATCTGAATTAGGGGTAGGGGCAGTCTTATCACAACTGAATTCTGAGGGCCAGGATCAACCAGTTGCTTTTATCAGCAGAAGGTTGACCCCAAGAGAAAAGCGTTGGTCTGCCATAGAGAGGGAGGCCTTTGCTGTGGTCTGGGCACTGAAAAAGTTGAGGCCATACCTGTTTGGCACTCACTTTATTGTTCAGACAGACCACAAACCTCTACTTTGGCTAAAACAAATGAAAGGTGAAAACCCTAAATTGTTGAGGTGGTCCATATCTCTACAGGGAATGGACTATACAGTGGAACATAGACCTGGGAGTACCCACTCCAATGCAGATGGACTCTCCAGATATTTCCACTTAGACAATGAAGACTCATCAGGTCATGGCTAGTCTTATTGTCCTTCGTTTGGGGGGGGTGGGTTGTGTAGGAAAGTACCATCTTGCCTGGCATGTTACCCCCATATTTCACTGTATGTATGTTGTTTTAGTCCATGTGTCACTGGGACCCTGCCAGGCAGGGCCCCAGTGCTCATAAGTATGTGCCCTGTATGTGTTCCCTGTGTGATGCCTAACTGTCTCACTGAGGCTCTGCTAACCAGAACCTCAGTGGTTATGCTCTCTCTTTACTTCCAAATTTGTCACTAACAGGCTAGTGACTAAATTTACCAATTCACATTGGCATACTGGTACACCCATATAATTCCCTGGTATATGGTACTGAGGTACCCAGGGTATTGGGGTTCCAGGAGATCCCTATGGGCTGCAGCATTTCTTTTGCCACCCATAGGGAGCTCAGACAATTCTTACACAGGACTGCCACTGCAGCCTGAGTGAAATAACATCCACGTTATTTCACAGCCAATTTTCACTGCACATAAGTAACTTATACGTCACCTATATGTCTAACCCTCACTTGGTGAACATTAGGTGACAAGTTACTTAGGGGATCATTCTAACTTTGGCAGGCGGCGGAGGCCGCCCGCCAAAGTAACCCCGTCGAAAGACCGCACTGCGGTCAAAAGACCGCGGGGGTCATTTCGACTTTCCCGCTGGGCCGGCGGGCGACCGCGGGCCCAGCGGGAAAGACCCTGCAACAATGAAGCTGGCTCCGAACGGAGCCGGCGGAGTTGCAGGGGTGCGACGGATGCAGTAGCACCCGTTGCGATTTTCACTGTCTGCAAAGCAGACAGTGAAAATCTTAATGGGGCCCTGTTAGGGGGCCCCACGACACCCGTTCCCGCCATCCTGGTTCTGGCGGTGTAAACACCAGAAACAGGCTGGCGGGAAGGGGGTCGGAATCCCCATGGAGGATTCTCCGGGCCAGGGGAAATCCGGCGGGAAACCGCCGGATCCCCTTTTCTAACTGCGGCGGTAGAATGGCCCTGGAAGCACCGCCAGCCTGTTGGCGGTGCTTCCGTTGCCCTCCACCCTGGCGGTCATAGACCGCCAGGGTTGGAATGAGGGCCTTAGTGCGTGAGCAGCCTGGCACTAGCCAAGGTGCCCCCACATTGTTCAGGGCAAATTCCCCGAACTTTGTGAGTGCGGGGACACCATTACACACGTGCACTACATATAGGTCACTACCTATATGTAGCATCACAATGGTAACTCCGAACATGGCCATATAACATGTCTGGGGTCATGGAATTGTCACCCCAATACCATTCTGGTATTGGGGGGACAATTCCATGCATCCCCGGGTCTCTGGCACAGAACCCGGGTACTGCCAAACTGCCTTTCCGGGGTTTCCACTGCAGCTACTGCTGCTGCCAACCCCTCAGACAGGTTTCTGCCCCCTTGTGGCCTGGGCAGCCTGGTCCCAGGAAGGCAGAACAAAGGATTTTCTCTGAGAGAGGGTGTTACACCCTCTCCCTTCGGAAATAGGTGTGAAGGGCTGAGGAGGAGTAACCCCCCCGGGCTCTGGAAATGCTTTGATGGGCATAGATGGTGCCCTCTCTGCATAAGCCAGTCTACACCGGTTCAGGGATTCCCCAGCCCTGCTCTGGCGCGAAACTGGACAAAGGAAAGGGGAGTGACCACTCCCCTGACCAGCACCTCACAGGGGAGGTGCCCAGAGCTCCTCCAGTGTGTCCCAGACCTCTGCCATCTTGGATTCAGAGGTGTTGGGGCACAATTGACAGCTCTGAGTGGCCAGTGCCAGCAGGTGACGTCAGAGACCCCTCCTGATAGGTGCTTGCCTCTCTCAGTAGCCAATCCTCCTTTCTGGGCTATTTAGGGTCTCTCCTCTGGGCTATTTCTCAGAAAATAAATGCAAGAGCTCACCAGAGTTCCTCTGCACGCCCCTCTTCGACTTCTGCCAAGGATCGACCGCTGACTGTTCCAGGACGCCTGCAAAACGCAACAAAGTAGCAAGAAGACTACCAGCAACATTGTAGCGCCTCATCCTACCGGCTTTCTCGACTGGTTCCAGGTGGTGCATGCTCTGGGGGTAGCCTGCCTCCTCTCTGCACCAGGAGCTCTGAAGAAATCTCCTGTGGGTTGACGCAATCTTCCCCCTGCAACCGCAGGTACCAAAAGACTGAATCACCGGTCCTCTGGGTCCCCTCTCAGCACGACGAACGTGGTCCCTGGAACTCAGCAACTCTGTCCAAGTGACTCCCACAGTCCAGTGACTCTTCAGTCCAAGTTTGGTGGAGGTAAGTCCTTGCCTCCCCATGCTAGACTGCATTGCTGGGTACCACATGATTTGCAGCTGCTCCGGCTCCTGTGCACTCTTCCAGGATTTCCTTGGTGCACAGCCAAGCATGGGTCCCGACACTCCTTCCTGCAGTGCACAACCTTCTGAGTTGTCCTCCGGTGTCGTGGGACTCCCTTTTGTAACTTCGGGTGGACTCTGGTTCACTTTTCTTCCAAGTGCCTGTTCAGGTACTTCTGCAGGTGCTGTCTGCTTCTGTGAGGGCTCCCTACGTTGCTGGGGGCCCCCTCGGTCGCCTCCTCCAAGTGGCAACATCCTGGTCCCTCCTGGGCTACAGCAGTACCCAAAAACCTCTACTGCGACCATTGCAGCTAGCAAGGCTTTTTTGCGGTCTTTCTGCGTGGGAACACCTCTGCAAGCTTCATCGCGACGTGGGATATCCATCCTCCAAAGGGGAAGTTCCTAGTCCTCTTCTTTCTTGCAGAACTCCAAGCTTATTCCAACAGGTGGCAGCTTCCTTGCACCCTCAGCTGGCATTTCCTGGGCTCCTGCCCACTCTCGACACTGTCGCGACTATTGGACTTTTTCCCCTTCTCTTACAGGTACTCAGGTCTGGATATCCACTGTTGTTGCATTGCTGGTGTTTGTTCTTCCTGCAGAAACCCCCTATCACGACTTCTCTGCTCTCTGGGGGTAGTAGTTGCACTTTACACCTACTTTTCAGGGTTTTGGGGTGGGCTATTTTTCTAACCCTCACTGTTTTCTTACAGTCCCAGCGACCCTCTACAAGCTCACATAGGTCTGGGGTCCATTTGTGGTTTGCATTCCACTACTGGAGTATATGGTTTGTGTTGCCCCTATACCTATGTGCTCCTATTGCAATCTATTGTAATTCTACACTGTTTGCATTACTTTTATTGCTATAACTTACCTAATTTTGGTTTGTGTACATATATCTTGTGTATATAACTTATCCTCATACTGAGGGTACTCACTGAGATACTTTTGGCATATTGTCATAAAAATAAAGTACCTTTATTTTTAGTACTTCTGTGTATTGTGTTTTCTTATGATATTGTGCAAGTGACACCAGTGGTATAGTAGCAGCTTTGCATGTCTCCTAGTTCAGCCTAAGCTGTTTTGCCATAGCTACCTTCTAGCAGCCTTAGCTGCTTTGGCAGAAGGTGAAGAGGGAGATGCAGAGGAACTCTGATGAGCTCTTGCATTCGTTATCTGAAAATTCCCCAAAGAAGAGACCCTAAATAGCCAGAAAAGGAGGTTTGGCTACCTAGGAAGGAGGACTGGCTACTAAAAGAGGTAAGAGCCTATCAGAAGGAGTCTCTGACGTCACCTGCTGGCACTGGCCACTCAGAGCAGTCCAGTATGCCAGCAACACCTCTGAATCCAAGATGGCAGAGGTCTGGGGCACACTGGAGGAGCTCTGGGCACCTCCCCTGGGAGGTGCAGGTCAGGGGAGTGGTCACTCCCCTTTCCTTTGTCCAGTTTCGCACCAGAGCAGGGCTGGGGGATCCCTGAACCGGTGTAGACTGGCTTATGCAGAGATGGGCAGCATCTGTGCCCATCAAAGCATTTCCAGAGGCTGGGGGAGGCTACTCCTCCCCAGTCTTTCTCACCTTTTCCAAAGGGAGAGGGTGTAACACCCTCTCTCTGAGGAAGTCCTTTGTTCTGCCTTCCTGGGCTAAGGCTGCCTGGGCCCCAGGGGGGCAGAAACCTGTCTGAGGGGTTGGCAGCAGCAGCAGCTGCAGTGAAACCCCGGAAAGGCAGTTTTGCGGTACCCGGGTTCTGTGCCAGAATGGTATTGGGGTGACAATTCCATGATCTTAGACATGTTACATGGCCATGTTCCAAGTTACCATTGTGACGCTACACATAGGTGGTGCCCTATGTGTAGGGCATGCGTGTAATGGTGTCCCCGCACTCACAAAGTCCGGGGAAATTGCCCTGAACAATGTGGGGGCACCTTGGCTAGTGCCAGGGTGCCCACACACTAAGTAACTTGGCACCCAACCTTCACCAGGTGAAGGTTAGACATATAGGTGACTTATAAGTTACTTATGTGCAGTGTAAAATGGCTGTGAAATAATGTGGGCATTATTTCACTCAGGCTGCATGGCAGGCCTGTGTAAGAATTGTCAGAGCTCCCTATGGGTGGCAAAAGAAATGCTGCACCCCATAGGGATCTCCTGAAACCCCAATACCCTGGGTACCTCAGTACCATATACTAGGGAATTATATGGGTGTACCAGAATGCCGATGTGAATTAGTAAATTTAGTCACTAGCCTGTTAGTGACAAATTTGGAAGTAAAGAGAGAGCATAACCACTGAGGTTCTGGTTAGCAGAGCCTCAGTGAGACAGTTAGGCATCACACAGGGAACACATACAGGGCACATACGTATGAGCACTGGGGCCCTGCCTGGCAGGGTCCCAGTGACACATGGACTAAAACAACATACATACAGTGAAATATGGGGGTAACATGCCAGACAAGATGGTGCTTTCCTACAGTAACTTCATGTCTGCATATCTAAAAGCAATATGGAAGGAGTGTGGTGTAACTTTCAAGTTCACAACTCCTTACCATCCACAAACAAATGATCTGGTTGAGAGGTTTAATAAAACTCTCAAAGGTATGATAATGGGACTCCCTGAAAAACTCAGAAGGAGATAGGATGTCCTGTTACCTTGCCTCCTTTTTGCTTACAGGGAGGTACCCCAAAAAGGAGTGGGCTTCAGCCCCTTTGAACTCTGCACCCTGTGAGAGGTCCCTTTGCTCTTGTAAAGGAGGGTTGGGAACAACCTTTAAAAGCTTGTAAACAGGACATAGTGAACTATGTACTTGGCCTAAGATCCAGAATGGCTGAGTATATGAAAAAGGCCAGTAAAAACCTTCAGGCCAGCCAGGAGCTGCAAAAGCAATGGCATGACCAGAAGGCTGTCCTGAGCCAGTACCACCCAGGACAGAAGGTGTGGGGTGTTGTGTAGGAAAGTACCATCTTGCCTGGCATGTTACCCCCATTTTTCACTGTATGTATGTTTGTTTTTTCCTATGTGTCACTGGGATCCTGCTAGGCAGGACCCCAGTTCTCATAATGTATGCCCTGTATGTGTTCCCTATGTGGTGCCTAACTGTATCACTGAGGCTCTGCTAACCAGAACCTCAGTGTTTATGCTCTCTCTGCTTTTAAAATTGTCACTGCAGGCTAGTGACTAATTTTACCAATTCACATTGGCACACTGGAACACCCTTATAATTCCCTTGTATATGGCACCTCAGTACCCAGGGTATTGGGGTTCCAGGAGATCCCTATGGGCAGCAGCATTACTTTTGCCACCCATAGGGAGCTCAGACAATTCTTACACAGGACTGTCACTGCAGCCTGAGTGAAATAACGTCCACGTTATTTCACAGCCATTTTACACTGCTCTTAAGTAACTTATAAGTCACCTATATGTCTAACCCTCACTAAGTGAAGGTTAGGCAAAGTTACTTAGTGTGAGGGCACCCTGGCACTAGCCAAGGTGCCCCCACATTGTTCAGGGCAAATTCCCCGGACTTTGTGAGTGTGGGGACACCATTACACGCGTGAACTACATATAGGTCAATACCTATATGTAGCGTCACAATGGTAACTGCGTACATGGCCATGTAACATGTCTAGGATCATGGAATTGTCACCCAAATACCATTCTGGTATTGGGGGTCAATTTCATGCATCCTCGGGGCTCCAGCATAGAGCCCGGGTACTACCAAACTAACTCTCCAGGGTTTTCTCTGCAGCTACCGCTGCTGCCAACCCTCAGACAGGTTTCTGCCTGCAGCCCAGTCCCAGGAAGGCAGAACAAAGGATTTCTAGTAAAGTGCACTAGAGGTGCCCAGGGCCTGTAAATCAAATGCTACTAATGGGCCTGCAGCACTGATTGTGCACCCACCTGAGTAGTCCTGTAAATATAGCTCAGACCTGCCACTGCAGTGTCTGTGTGCGCAGTTTATGAACTGCCAATTCAACCTGGCAAGTGTAACCACTTGCCAGGCACAAACCTTCCCTTTTTGTACATGTAAGGCACTCCTAAGGTGGGCCCTAGGTAGCTCCATGGGCAGGGTGCAGTGTATGTTAAAGGTAGGACATGTCCTGGTGTGTTTTTACATGTCCTGACATTGAAATACTGCCAAATTTGATTTTCACTGTTGCAAGGCCTATTCCTCTCATAGGGTAACAAGGGGGATGCCTTTAAATGACTTTTAAGTGCAGTTTCCCTTTGGGAGCAGATAGAGATGGCAGTTTGGGGTCTCTGAACTCATAATTTAAAAATACATCTTTTGGTAAGGTTGGTTTTTAAATTGTCAGTTTGAAAATGCCACTTTTAGAAAGTGGGCATGTTCTTTCTTAAACCATTCTGTGACTTGCTTGTGTATGCCACGTCTGGGCCAGACTGACAGTTGGGCTATTTTCGAATCTCCACTAGACAATGACACAAAGGGAGCTGGGGTGCATCCTGCATATCCTGATGGGTCATCTGGGCCAGATTGGAGGGAGAAGCTGACACTTACACCTGAATGGGCTGTGCCTACCCTCACACAATGCAGTCCCCATCCCCCTGGTGTGTGTCTGGGGCCAGGCCTGGGCAAGGCAGGATCTTGTGAACAACAGAGACTCTCCTTTGAAGTGTGTCTGTTTCAAAGGCAGAAAGGGGTATACGTAGTGGACCCAAAACCCCAGATTCTTAGATTACCTCTAGAAGTGTCTCCAAGGACTTGGACTGAGCTTGCCTCCTGTTTTGAAGTCTCAGGGCAGTCAAGGACCTCCTCTTTCAGCACCTGGACTCCTACTCTGCCAAGTGGTGCCCTATCCAGTTCCTGGGCCCTTGAAAGGTGAAGCTGGTGGAACCAAGATGGCAATCCACGCACAGGAGCCATGCAGCGAAAATTTAGATGCACAACCTGTAACGCAGCAGTAAAAATGATGCGCCACCTGCATCGCGGCTGGGAAATTAACGCACCACCTGCATCGCAGCTGAGAAATTGAGGTATCACCTGCATCGCGGCTGGAGAAATGACGCAACACCCGTTTGTAGCTACTGAAATCAACGCAAGCCCCATGTAGCGCAGTTGCTCATCATAGTGCAGCCAGATTCCGCACGCAACATCACCGGGCATCAAAATTGACATGAACCTGCCCGGATCCGAGGTGCCCGTCTGGAAATCGGTGCATCTCTCTTTTTCGGGAGAGAAAAACAATGCATCGCCTAACCGACTGGAGAAGAAACAACACACGGCCTCAGTTGCGAATAAGGAATCCACGCATCGCTGACTTTTCCAATGCACGCTCGCTCTTGCGGCTTTATTTTTTCATGCAAATCAGGTACATTTGTAACATCAATGCATCCATTGTTTTCTATGGAGTAAGACTCTTTATTTTTTTAAATCATAAATCTACTTGTGTATGTTGGATTTTTGTCATTTTGTTCTTGTTTGATTTAGATAAATATTGGCTATTTTTCAAAACTGGTGTGGTGTCCATTTTGTAGTGTTTTCACTGTATTACTGTGTTTTGGTACAAATACATTACACATTGCCTTTGAGATAAGCCTGACTGCTTGTGCCAAGCTACCAAGAGGGTGAGCAGGGATTATCTTAAGTGTGTATCTCCCTTGTTCTGACTAGACTGAGGGTCCCTGCATGGACAGAATGCAAACTGACTGCCAACCAGAGACCCCATTTCTAACACTGGGACAGAACTTAAGATTAAAGGAGTGAAGTAAATGTGCTGGTGCCCAAAGCGCTCCTCTTAAACATGCGGCTGCTGCAATTCAATGAATTAAATGTGAAAACACGGAATACTGAGGCAGCGTAATCCTGAAGCCATCTAAGGCATCTTCAATCCATTTACAGCCACTATCTGCCCCTTCAGCTCACGCTTGCAGCTTTCTGCTTTCTCTCATTGTGACGCTTTTTCATTTTTCTCTTCCTCCGTCTTGCGTCTTTTCCATATATGTCTTTTGCTCGCAGTACATGCTTGAGGCAGAAAAATAAAAGCCGGCCCTCAAAAATAAGTGCTGGTGCTCCACATTGGAACCAACAAACCCAAATTAAGCACTGGAAGTACTTCGAAGTGACTGACACAGTGGGCACTGGGAGGAAAGGGAAACACACCTTGTTTTTGCATTGCCATACATTGAAAAGTGTTTGACACATTAACTTAAGCTTGCAGACACACATTTCACAGCCAACATTGCAGTGCAGATTCTGCCAAATTGAACCATGCAGCTGTTACATCATCATGGGTGGCACTGATGAAAGGCCATAGTGAGGGAGAGATTTGATGGCAATTGGATGCTGGGATACATATTACCTGCCTCGCTTGAAAAATACTGAGTCAAAGGAATATTCTCAAATACCATCCAAACCTTTGCATCAAACCTTTGATAAAAAACATTCCAAGCAAGTAAAGAAGGTGAGAAGAACACCCCTCCCTTGTTTCTTCATTCCAAGCATTTATCTATTCATCATTGCAAATGTGTTCTTCTAGTACTCCAAACCTTGGCTTTGATACACACCATTTAAGCTAAGCTTTGCATTCTCTCATCACAACTTTCACCATTTAAAACCATCCAAATTCCAAATATGGCTCTCTACTCACCTTTTATCAACATCCATTTACCTAATAATCACCCATGCATCCTTTCACCCATTCACCCATCCAAGAGATCTAACCCACTCGAGGAGTCTGTTCACCCATCCAGGCTTGGAGTCCTTCCACCCATATCCTTTCACCCGTATACCCTTTTATCCATCCTTCACCCACCCATGAATCCTATCATCCTCCTCATCACTCACCTATATGATTATTATGCACCCTTTCATCCACACACACAACCTTTCACCCATCCATTCTACTTCCATCCTTCAGTCAATTTTCCAAAACCCATCATAGTTCAAGTTCATTTTATAAATCTTGGCCTGCTGAGTTGCAGATGGAAAAGGCCATAAATACTTACTTAACTCCTGCTGCATCTGCTAAAGCAGGGTGTTGATGAGTGAGTTAACAACACTAGTACACCTTGTAGTGATTATATTACTAATTGTCAATAAGCAAGCAATAGGACTTTCCACCACCTGCCACTGCTGCCGCAGAGAATCCGCCCTCATTCAGGTGCAGCTAGAATTTTTTTTACACAATTTAGACTCCACATACTCGTCCCCCTATTGTTTATTTGTAATCGAAAAATACAACCGCAAAACATCACTATATTTCGGTTACAGAATATCGGATGGGCATTTTGTTGGTTGACAATTTTTTAAAAGCCAGGTAGTCAAGTAAAAAAAAATAATTTTAGTAATGGAGGGACAGAACTAGCTATTGATGAATCTTAGTTTTCAAGAGAAATTAAACAGTGCAGGAATTGGTCAACTGAGGACAATATGGGGTTGGTTGGCTAATGCAATGGGGCCATCCTCCTCATATTTCCAATTATTTTGCAAAGTTATCAACTGCTAATATACTAATAATACATACACAACATTGGAGGGTACAATTACATGACCATGTTCAAAAACACATTTTTTTCCTTTTTTTAATGATTGAGCTGTAGCCTGGAGCAAGAAAAAGAAAGCCTTCTCACGAAACATGTGTAGAATACCCTACATGTGCATGCAATCTTCAGTATATGTGTTTTCTGGACCATACCACAACTCCACAAGATAAGATACATAAGGGGAAAGGGAAAGCTCACTGACAAAGCAGAAGCAAGGAAGTTAAAGACAGACTAGTACAGACTGACAGTTTGAAGTAAAGAAACTTGAAATATAGAAAATAAGTAAATACGATAATGCAGGGATAAGACAAATTTACGAAACTGATAAATAAAAGTGGAGTTGGAAAAAAATTAGGACACCAGCATCGTAAAAAGAGTGTGGAGCGGTAAAAGTTAGGAAAATATTAATATTAACAACAACAGGAGGACTTACTGAGGCCAACAGCGCCATCTGCCCCGGCACTTGGGAGGAGCCACCTTCAGCAGTCTCGCCCCCCCTCACCACCATCCCTCTTCCAGCCCTTGGATGCTGGATTATGTAAGAAAATTTTTTAGAAAAGATTAGTGGTTCTGTTAATAAATATTCTCTCCAAGAATATTATTATTTTTTTACGTAAAAGGCAAACGCAGTAACATTTCAACATCAGAGTCAGAGGTTCAGAGTGCATGTATAATAATAATAATACTAGTATCATGGACCATCCTGTTCCAAATTTCCTAACCCTATTCCAAATTTCCTAAACTACATTTTGGAATTACTAATAAATTGCAATTAATGATTTCTACAGTTCTCATCTTATCCTCAATCTCTCAGTGCATAGATTGGATGCAACTACTGCACATCACTGGGAAATTGCTTGGCAGTTGGCACTGTACGAGCTACAAAAAATAAAGGCACAAAAAACTGAGAGAACATGCAAGCTCACTAATACTAATATTAACGATGCCTGTCTTAGACAGGGCATAAGAGGAGTCTCTGCTTTACTTTTTAATCAGCCCAAGCAAGCTCCAAAAACAAGTACAATTAGGTAGCACAAAGCACCTCTCTAGATGAGAATCAAATATTATTTTATTTGTAACATAAAGTTAACTTACCTGCGTGCGAGCTATTTGGGAAGAAACTTTTAGCGTAGAACACAATTAAGGTCCATCTCCTAATCTTGTATGTTGGCCCACCGGTGTGTCAGCTGTTGCTGGGTGCGCCAGACCCCAGAGCTGCAGTGCTCACCCTGGTATACCCTTTCCCAGCATTGCTGGAGCTCCTGGACCCGGGCCTGCTGCTAAAGTGGAGAGGAGGTGGCACTGCACATAGAACACCAAGGCAGCCTCCTTCATCTATGAAAATATGGCGAGGGGCTGCACCCCTTTACGTCACCGCCGCCCGCAAGGAAGGCGGATGACACTTGTGTTTGGGGGCCTGGCGCTGCCACTCCTCTTCTTTGCCATGGCGCTGGGGACTGGGGGGGGGGGAGATAAGGAAGGATTAGGAAAAAGAAAGGGGAAGAAAAAAAAGTAAAGCAAAAAATGAAACAGTACAAAAATTAGGAGAAAAGTTCAAATATAAAAAGAGAAAGAGAAAATGTAATATAATAAAAAGAAACTAGGAGAATATACGTTTTAAAAGAGAGGGATGGGCGAGATATAGAGGGATAGAACAGTAGGCCCCAACACCATAACAAGCAAAAAAAACCAAGATGGCATGCCCATGCGAACCGCGTGGTGCCGGTTGCACAAGAATTCCAACATAAGAATGTACTTAGCGTTGCCAGTGATTTTAAACATCACGCGAACGGGTGCAACAAGAAACTCCTCCCACTTGCATAACTCCGCGTATCATGACAGAGTTTTTTTTTCGATTTTACGGAATTCCGCGAAGCGCGGCTACGCGAACTCCACCCAGGCCTATATTTGGGCACCTTTTGTGAAGGTGGGAATGACATTGTTTGTCCCTGGACCCTTCAACTGCTTCAGGGAATGGGTTAATTTTAGTGGCAGTGGACCATGCCAAAAGGTATCCTGAAGCAATACTTCAGTGGACATTGACTGCAGTTGCCATGACCCTGCTTGGTATCTTCACCAGTGTAGGGATCCCCAAAGAGATAACATCCAATGATGAGTTAAGGGTGACCTACAAGTTCATGACCCCTTATCACCCCCTAACCGATAGTGCTTTGGAGAGATTAAACAAGTTCTTAAAAGGCATTCTTCACTCATGAGGGACACTTTCATTTTAAAGTAATGCTTTAAGATCCAATGAATGTCTCTGTCATCTTCCAGAGGCTGGTGAACAGAGTACTGTCTGGGTTGAAGACCTTCAGTGCAGCATCTTGATGATATAGCTGTCTTTAGACCCACTTGGCAAGAACACTTTTACCACTACAAAGCTATGATTCAGGCCCTGCAAAGGGTAGGCCTGACTGTAAAAGCCAGCAAGTAGGTCAGGGATCTGTGGTGTACCTGAGCCACCTTGTTGGTGCAGGACATGGGGCCAAGAAAGTAATTTGGACTGAAGAATGTCAGAAGGTTTCAATACCATTAAACAGGTGCAGTGCATAGCAAATATACTCCAAGTACACCACTTTAGCGGAGATTTTGTGGTCGAAGCATACTTTAACTCATAAAATAAAACATAAAATCATAATGCAAAATTAACAGTCATTAAATTAAAAAAAATATATAAAACCAATTTTTAAATTAAAAAAACAAAAGTATATGTTTAAAATGAAATTACAATAGAAAATGTGTATTATGATTTTTTGACAAAAATGATAAAATTAAAAGCTTTGATCAAAAAGAATATTACATTATTTTACTTTTTAAATTTAAATTTATATAGTTCTAAATTTTAGTTTGTTTTATTAATAAAAAAAGTGTGATTATGGAGTGCTGAGTGTGTGTATAAATCTTTAGTTTGTAACACCTTGTATCAAATGCTTTAGATTGCAGTGGAAATAGTAAATTCACCCCCTTTAGTGTTCAACGCCTTCTCAAAATTGGCTTAAGTTGGAGTGGGAATAGTAAAGGTCACCACTTTAGAGTCTAACACCTTTCCCTTATAGGGCTTACAATGGACCGGGTATAGTAAATATCATTGATATCATTGATTTAGCGTTCAAAACCTTCCCTAAACTGGTATAGTTTGTCTTAGTTGGACTGTCATGCTAGGCGACACTGCTGGTTTAGGGATGACAGCACTTTTGTTTGTAGGCGACTAAGGCAATCCTACAACAAGTTGCAACTGTCGCCCCAACCCTCCTGGCTCACAAGCAGTACCTCACTAAAAACCCAAACAGTAAAAGGTGATTTTTGGCAGCCTTTATGCATGGACTCTAGAATGCGACATCTCAGGGGAGTCGTGGTTAAACGAAGAGTACCCTTTTGTCACATGAGCAACAAGTATGAAAGAGATGCAGTACAGTTTTAAATAGGCTTATTAAAAAGACTCCAATCAGCGATGAAATGCATGAGCTGCAATGAGTAGGATAATGCACAGTGCAAGAAGCATAATTGTGAAAATGAGTTGTGAAAACAAAGACCATCTTGCAATAAACATAAGATGTAAAATAGGCCCTAATGCCCTATCACAGAGAATCTAATATCTAACCTAAAGACAGCTAGGGGCCAGATTTATTAGGATAATGAGTATTGCAAGAAACAGAATGGTAAAGACAAGAGTCATAAATAGGATTCACTGCACCCTCCCCATTGCCGGAACAAGTATGACGCCATAATGAAGACGCCAGAGAAGATGCATGAACCGAAGCTAAAATGCTCTGAACTGAAACAAGCTAAAATATTATTTAAATGTTATTAAAACCTAATTAAAACTAGTTAAAAATGGCTAAAACATACGAAGAGATAATTAGTCGACCATGACAAGCATAGCAGGTCAAAATTAAAAATGAAATGTTGGCATAACTTTGAAACTTTAGAATAAGCCAATGGTCACATTTATTTAACAGTAATCGTGTTCTTGGAGAATGTCCCCAAAGTCATCAAAGGGAAGAGCATCCAGGAATGAATCCAGATTGTCAGATCGATGACAGGATTGGCAGATGGATCCACGGAGCAGTAGTGCGCAGCAGCCCTGGCGAGAGCAACATCAACCACAGAGCCAAGGGTGGCTCATAAGTGGCCTCGCGAATCAGACTCAGTCTCATGGGGCACGACTGTGACTGAACCCTCATCAGGAACATTAGCAGCTCTTGGTCCACAGGAGGTGGTACAGCAAGAAACAGCAAAGGTAGATGCTCCAATAGGCACCAGGTGCAATGAAAGACTGGTTGCACACATCATAAGATTGGTCGGAATGACAGAGACCAATCATGCTCCAGCAATGGAGCACCAAAGAACTGCACCATGCGATCATAGCACAGCTGGGTTGATGGTAGTAGCTCCATCACTCCACTTAGCTGGGAAGGCTCAACCACTGCATGTTAGGAACAGCAGCAACAGTATTCCGTCAATCAGTGCCAAAGTCACAGGAAAGCCACCAAACACACTTGAAAAGAGTGAATGGATGGCTGAAGCAATGACTCTGAAGACAGTCTGGAAGAGGGACACGAATCCAGACCCGACAGCTTTAAAGAAGTGTACAATCCCCGTAGTGCTTAAAGTATTGAATATTATGGATACAAGCTCTTTACAGCACTTTGGGAAGTTGGTATTTAATAGGGATTGTACCTCGGCTGATGATCTTGCTATCCGGAGAGCATACGTCCCTCTAGCCGATGTCCACGCAACTTGTTTCGGAAACTTTTACACCGAAATGAAAGCCATCTCCGCCTGGATGAGGGAGAGCTGCCTCAAGCTCAACTCAGAGAAGCCCGAGCTCATCATCTTCTGAAATGCCACATCAGCCTGGGACGTCTCCTGGTGGCCCACATCGCTCAGCGTACCGCCTACTCCGACTGACCATGCCCGCAACCTAGGAATCATCCTCAACTCTTCCCTATCAATGACCCGACAAATAAACGCAGTCACCATTCCTGCTGGCACACCCTCCACCAACTCTGCAAAATCTTCAAATGGATCCTGGTCAACTGCTGCAAGATAATCAACCACGCCCTAGTCACAAGCAAGCCCGACTACGGCAACACACTTTATGCCAGCACCACAACGAAGAATATCAGGAAACTACAACTCATCCATAACTCCGCCGCCGGACTCGTCCTGAAACTTCCCTGCCAAGAACATATCCCCCCTAAACATGACGATCTGCTATTGGCTTCCAGTGGAGAAGCGAACCAACTTCAAACTACTCACCTACAAGGCCCTTCACAACATCAGACCGGTCTACCTGAACCATCGCATCTCATTTCATAACCCCACCAGATCACTCCGCTCAGCCCAGCGGGTGCTAGCCACCATCCCACGCATCTGGAAAACCACTGCCGGATGAAGATCTTTCACCTACCTTGCAGCTAAGAGCTGGAAGAACCTCCCCACGCACCTCAGACAAAGCCCATCACTCTCCATCTTCAGGAAGAACCTCAAGACATGGCTTTTCGAATGAGGCCCAGACCCACCACTAGTGCCTTGAGACCCTCAAGGTTGAGTAGTTGCACTTTATAAAAACCGGTTGATTGATTGATAGATTGGAACAGTAGCACCTTTAGTCTGCTCAGGTTGTCATAATTTACATTAGTAGAATCAATGTGAGGCCACATTTCTGTTACTGTTATCTCTTGTGTGTGGGGCAATAGAACATGTCTACAACAAGTTACAATCTTAAAGACTGAAATTACGTAGGCAATTCCTGGTCTCATACCACAACAGCTCTGTTCGTTCGGGACCACATAACTTCCATTCGAAAGTATATGAAATGTTGGACAAATCAAAGGAATGAAAGTACCCTTTAGGAAACAGGCTAAGTTCACAGCCCCTGCATTGCAAAGGCCATGAAGGAACACCTATTTGTAAATCATTGAATGACTAACACTAGTCTAGCATTCACTTCCACTGCAAAAGACCTGTGTTTCTTCTTTCAGACATTTAAACTCAAAAGGCAACAGCCACTCTTCTTTAATATAGCTATCTCCTAACTGCTCGAATCTGCCCACAGCAAAATGCTTCAAACATGTCGTGAAACAAAAGGTTGACATTGACAGATTTATAATGCCATGATCTAGCCATACTGTTGAAGGACTTTCTGCAACTGTGAAAGGCAGCTTTTCTAATTTTTCTATATTAAGCATGGTGTACGTTGTTTCCTTTTCAGCCATTATCTGTTGTTCCCTAGATAAATTAAAAGCAGCAAACAAGTCACTACTGATAATATATATCCATGGAACATGGCCGTTTTTCAGAATTTGTAGTGTCCAACCTAACTGCATGATGGAACTCAGTTGACTTTGTCCATGGTGTAAAATTATCGACAACAGCTAAAGCCTATTCTAAATTTTCTTTATCTATCTGCCTTAAACATGCACCCGTTTCCATCTGAGAAAGCTTCTAGATCTCATTGTATATGACATACAGGAATCATTTAGAGCATGGCTTTCTTAGACCTAACAAGAAATCTTGTAAGTCTATTTCCTCAGATAGCATATTAAGATTTTCTTTAACTGCTACTAAGGTGTTAGTTTGTAACCATTCTTGGCACAATTTACCCAAACTGTATGTGGTAACTATACCCGAGTGTTGACCCAAGACAAAACAAGGGTCCAACCGGCTAATCTTGAAACCCCCCGAGGAATTTACAAAAAGCATCTGACACCCATTTGTGTCTATTGGCCACAATACCCACCCGCTGGGACTGGAAAGTGAAGAATTATAGGTACCATCCCGAACGTTAGCTTCAAAGTTTTCCTCTGTGACATTTAGGAAGGATTGCCAATCGCTGAATTTGGCTGGTGTGGGGATACTGAGCGCATTGAGGGGCATATTTATACTCCGTTTGCGCCGAATGTGCGTCAAAAATTTTGACGCACAATCAGCGCAAACGTTGCCCCATATTTAAACCCTGACGCCCGAGGCCGCGCACAATCAAAATCCGCAGTGTGCGCCGTTTTCTGGAAGCGGCACCCCGCCCTGCGTTAAAGATATGCAGGGTAGGCGTTCCCGTCCAAAAAACGACGCACACTGCCGCGCGTCGTATTTATGCTTCCGGGCAAAAATGACTCCCGGCCGGTAGGCGGAGCAAAAAAATGACGCAAAACCCGATGTGCGTCAAAATTTAACGCCTGGGTCAGGGCAGGCGTTAAAATGGGGCAAACACACCTGTATTTAATTCAGAACACACAGAACAAACAATAGAGCAGCAGAGCAGCAGAGCAGCAACAGGGAGACATGGAGGTGATTTTTATTCAGCGTGCACGTAGACGCAGAGCCCTGCAGCAACAACAGCAGCCACAACAACAACAGCAGGGACCCCAAAGACAGCGCAGAAGGCAGGAGAGGATATTCCGCCCAAGAACAACCCTGCATGGCCTCAGGGAACACAACATCATCCAGAGGTACCGGTTGAACTGGCAGGCCATTCAGCAGCTGCTCAGAAATATCGAACAGCAGTTGGCCCCCACTTTGGTGACACCCACACCATACCTACAGAAACAAAGCTGCTTGCCGTACTTCACCTGCTGGCAAGTGGCTCCTTTCAGACAACTGGTGCCCTGGTTGGTGGAATATCCCAACCATCATTCTCCGCATTCCTGCCAAAAGTACTGGATGCCATCATTCGCCTGACACCCCACCACATCTGCTTCCCTAACACACTGCAGAAGCAGCAGGAAACTAAACAGGGGTTCTACACCATCAGTGGCTTCCCACACGTCCTTGGTGCAATCGACTGCACACACGTACGCCTTGTGCCACCTGCTGCTACAGAACACCTCTATCGCAACAGGAAGCACACACATTCAATCAACGTGCAGGCCATAGTCGATCACCAGGGATTGATCAGCAACATCGTGGCTAAATATCCTGGGAGTGTACATGACGCATTCATCTTCCGTCACAGGACCATCAACCAACACTTCCGGGATGGACGCTATGGCAATGGCCTACTTGTTGGTAAGGACAAAAATCAAACTCATATACACACTGCACAGCAACCCTCTCGGACAAACAACACATACACCACAATTGCAACACCTAGCCTGGAACACACTGAGGCACTCACATCATTAGCCATGTGTCAGAAGTCACCATTGAACCTGTTGCACATTGGAATGTACTCCACAGCTTAATGTGAAGACATTAATGAGTGTGGTTGCCTAGATGTCACCTTGCAAATTGGAAGTGTCACAATAACCTGTACATCAACACATTGCATAAGTCTTAAGGTATGGGGTGTCCAGGGTACTTTCATATGAACGTTTCAACTACACTTTCATGTTTTAACTCTGCATGGAACTATCATCTCACCCCCAGTGAAGACACACGGACACCTGTATCACAAGTCACAATGCAAGGGAGGGTACACTGTTATTAAAAAAAAATACAGACTGCTGACAAAAGGCTAGCTAACAAACACTTGCTCAGCCAAGGAAAAAACCCAATGCTAAACTTTTCCCCTACAAGTATAGGTTGTCACATTAGTACACAAAAGAGTCACAGACAACACAAGACAACTACTGCAATCAAAGGTCTGTACAAGAGTGCTTACTACATCTAATTGATCCCATTCTGTGTTTCTATTTCAGCTGATCAGGGGTATGGCATCCAGCCTTGGCTAATGACACCATTTGGGAACCCCACTACTGCTGCAGAGCGGGCATACAACGACGCCCATAAGAGGACACGCAGCATTGTCGAGCGCACCTTTGGGATCCTAAAGTCAAGGTTCCGCTGCCTTGACATCACTGGTGGTAGCCTAATCTATTCCCCAGAGATGGTCTGTAAGATCATACTCACCTGTGCCATATTGCACAACATTTGTGTAACCAGGAACATTCCCCTCCTTGAAGCAAACCCAGACATGCCTGAAGATGACGAAGAGGAGGATGATGGCCTGCAACAGGAGGGGGAACAACAAAACACAGCAGCAGGAGTGCGTAGGCGCCAACAGCTTGTCAATAATTTTTTTTCTTAATTTCTAATATCAACACTTATTGCACAATTGTAAATAAACACCAATAACAAACACCACATCATGCTTTGGCCTATTCATTTCTGACCACCTTTAGTTCAAAATTGCTGAAAAAGGATGTCATTTCATTGAGCAATAATGATAAAATACTCATCACACAAAAACAAAAAAATCACAAATGTCTGCACAGAGGGTAGGATGTTACATGATACATTACCATCCACCCAGGACAACAGCAGTACCAAAGTGCCAATTACACATGCCTGATCCAGACACCTGAGAAAGTCTCTCACTCAGACCAAAAATGTAGATCATTTGAAAGTCTCATTACATGTGTTCAGTGACAGGGTGGGACCATCCATGTGTACGTGACCATGTCCTCAATGGCTTCTCTCAAGTTTTTGAAATCAACAATACCCAATTGGAACAACATTAGCTGCCACTAACTCATGTGGAGACCTTGAAGTTACAGTGACAACATACACCCAGACAGGTGATAGTGGATCCACATTCCCACACACATATAAACATATGTCATCCAATCAACCACATATTTGCAAGCTGCCCATCACAGTAGTGTCCCAGTTCAAACCTAGCAGGCAAAATTTAAAAGGCCACTAAACCAGGCAATGCATAAAGGGCCACATACATCAACAACCTATTTGTCATCAGCACATGAGGAACGCTGAGAGTTTGCAAACATAGTCATTGCAAAATGGTATGTCAGATTGCTCCAAATCAACAATAGTGCAAGCGTCAAATGGGCAAATGAGATGAATGAATGTCCAACAGTGATTCATACCCTATGGCCTTACATTAGCCTGCTACTGCAGGTTTTGCATAACCAAATAAATGAAAGCCACGGATACACCAGCAAATCTGGAAGGGCAATGCGTAGGGTGCTGGGGGCCTAAGTCCAACTCTACCACCCCCCAAATATACAAGAATCATGTACTTGTGAACTAAACACATGCATAAGGCGCATGTGTGGCCTACATGTCAAAAGTCAAACACAAATCAGATACACAAAATCATAATAGGACATGGTTAGCCCCATAAAAAATGTAAGTGACTATTGCACTCCCTGTTTGGAACATAGATACATGCATTACCATGATAATTGTGGGCACATTTTAGAGAAGGAATACATCATGGTATACCATTCATCATTTCAAAATAGCCATCAGTAATTATCCCAAATATGTGTACAAATATGGTTAATACATTTTCTGAAGGTATCATTATTATTACAGTGTGAATGCCATCTATACATCCAATAAGGGACATGTGTCATAGCTAACCACAAATGTGTATCACATAGCGCCGTTTGGCCATGACAAATTTCCTTCCCCAACTGTAAAAAATGAAGACATCATTTAATAATGCGGCAAAGTTCCACGCAGACAGCATGGGCGTCATAATTTTTCCACGTACAGGAGTGCACAGAATGCAGAGTCAAAAAATTGGAGATGAAAATTAACAAATTAATAAACTACAGTACATGTCCATCCATATTGTGTATGAAGCGTCAAATTTCCACGCAGACAGCATGGGCGTCATCATTTTTCCACGTACAGGAGTGCACAGAATGCAGAGTCAAAAAATTGGAGATGAAAATTAACAAATTAATAAACTACAGTACATGTCCATCCATATTGTGTATGAAGCGTCAAATTTCCACGCAGACAGCATGGGCGTCATCATTTTTCCTCGTACAGGAGTGCACAGAATGCAGAGTCAAAAAATTGGAGATGAAAATTAATACATTAATAAACTACAGTACATGTCCATCCATATTGTGTATGAAGCGTCAAATTTCCACGCAGACAGCATGGGCGTCATCATTTTTCCACGTACAGGAGTGCACAGAATGCAGAGTCAAAAAATTGGAGATGAAAATTAATACATTAATAAACTACAGTACATGTCCATCCATATTGTGTATGAAGCGTCAAATTTCCACGCAGACAGCATGGGCGTCATAATTTTTCCACGTACAGGAGTGCACAGAATGCAGAGTCAAAAAATTGGAGATGAAAATTAATACATTAATAAACTACAGTACATGTCCATCCATATTGTGTATGAAGCGTCAAATTTCCACGCAGACAGCATGGGCGTCATAATTTTTCCACGTACAGGAGTGCACAGAATGCAGAGTCAAAAAATTGGAGATGAAAATTAATACATTAATAAACTACTGTACATGTCCATCCATATTGTGGATGAAGCGTCAAATTTCCACTCAGACAGCATGGGCTTCATAATTTTTCCACGTACAGGAGTGCACAGAATGCAGAGTCAAATATAAATGGTCATATATGTTTCACATATTTGCCAGAAAATTATAATTCGACTCTAGAACTGTAAACTCAGCCTCACACCGAAATGTAAGAGGACAATGAATAAATAACTTTTGACTCTGCATTATGTGCAATGTTATGCGTCAAAAAATATGACGCACAATGTGTATGCGTGAAAATATGACGTATAACGGAAAAATAAAAACGGCGGCCATTTTATGCAGGAAGTGATGTAATAGGATATCCTGTTTACAAAATCTGTACTGTGAGTTAACTTTCACTTTCACTTTGCAGTCTCAGATCTTTTCTAGACTGTGTGGTTGTGTAAAAAGTGTTGTCCTGTGTTTAACTGCTTTTGTATCCTGTGTACCTTGTATTTTGTCTTTTTGTGTTCCTAGTCTTGTTGTGTAATATTGTCTTTGTCTGTTTAGTGTACTTTTGTCCAAACCTGTTTTTGTTTGTATTGTCTGTGGGAGTCTGTTCTGGGTAGTTAAACTTTGGGGTTAGTTGGGCTATTTTTATTAAGTTTCATTTTTCCTTCACTACTCTACCTTTCCCCATTTCCCACTTTTACTTGTTTCTCTCATTTTTATACTTTCAATAACTAAAGATGTCAGGTAGGCCTCGGCTTGCCAGAATGGGTGAGGAGGAATTGGGGGGATTTATTTGGCTCGTTTGCCATTTCCTCCCACTCATGCTGGAGGCTGGGGGCCGTGTGATACAGGGGTATCACACTGAGGCACGGAAAGTCCGGTGGGGGAAGGTGCGCCATCACCTGGTCCGGGTCTACGGGAGCATGCGGAATGAGCATCAACTCAAGCTCCGCTGGGCTGATCTGATATCCAGGGAGCAGGACCTGCTGGACCACCTGGGAATCAGGATTGGTGGCCATGTTGGTGAGTACAAATCAATTACATGTGAATAAATGTAATCTGTGTGGGGACATGTGATGATTGTTACCCAATCTGCTAGATAAGTATCTGACTTTGTATAATGCTAGGGAAACCTAATGTGTATTTGTTGCACAATGTGTCGGAAGACCAATGCTAGCAGTCAGATGGCTCATGTTTTCAACACATACTGGATGCCTGTAGCTGTATGTAATGTAGTGTTGCCTTTGTGTCAGACAAGCAACAAGTTAATGCCTCTATCTTAAACCTAAAGGTCATATTGGCCCGTGAGAAAGTCATGTAGAAACAACATACCTACATATGTTGATGCCATAGCTAGACCGAAAATTGTATACCCATGATGATGCTACAACTGTGTGCTGGCTTCACGTCACATGAAGTCAGCTATTTTGTCCACACATATGTCACATGTGTGTCTGGATGCTGTGTGTTGAAAATGTCCACCTAGCCTGTTTGATTGTGAGGGGTCATGCAGTCCTCAAGTAACCAGCTTTTGAATGTCTCTCTGGGATGCACATGATGAGATGTATGCAAGCCATTATTGTTGGGGCATACTAATGGAGGGGTATCTTTGACAACACCTGACTGTCCTGGCCACTGCATGTGTGTAGTAGGGTCTGTAACTGTAGCAGGAGACTCATCCAATGTTAATGTTGTTTAAAAATCATCCATGCAGTATGAGCATGTGGGAAAGTGTATTATTAACATGTCATATTCACACAGTGTCATAGTAACTGCAATCATTTGTCAGAGCACCGAGTCTGAGTATATTCTTCCTTTCATGCTTTACAGGTGGACCAGCACCGTACACCGTGGGAGAGGTGGCACATTTTGAGGACCCCGATACCTACAGTGAGTGTGGCCTGAGTGCCATGTTTATTTTTTGCTAGTGATGCATGATGGACTACTGTGTGTTCCACAAAAATCATGATTTGATGCACTGCCCGTTCATTGGCATTGTTGCTTTAGTGGGATTTCATATATCACTTCTGTTTCTGTAGACCAATACTTAGCCATCTCTCAGATTTAGGGGCTGTAGGTCATTCCAGTTGGGCCGCAATGGGGAATGGGATGAGTCATGTGGAATACACTGGTTAATGTAAGACTTGCTCTGGGACTTGCCTTGAACTGAGTCTGCATATCAGACTGACATTCTCCCAGATAGGTTTGGCAAATGGCTTTGATGAAATGTGCATCTTCCTAGTTGAGGATGCACTGTGTACACTGTAGGTTGGATCTTCCAGGGGCATCTACTTCCACTAGTTGAACTAGAAGTGTGTGTGACTAGAGTGCAATGGCCTAGGTGTTCTGTCGACTCATGATCATGGGTGTTCTAGCTCCTCTGTGTGTGTTGTAAAACATGCCTCCCTGATAGTATGTGATGTTGCCATGAGTCAGAGCATTTTGACATGTGTGGTCCTTGGATATGACAATGTTTGGCTGACTCCAACGTGTTGCTAGCCCTTCATAGGTGTTGTGTGTGAAGGCACATACTTGTTGACCTTACTATACACTCCTGGGTGTGCATTGAACATGGGATTGTTGGTTGTTATTCCCACCCCACCCTCAAAGACTGCCATGTTAATGGGAAACAGGGTACCTAGGACTGTAGCAACCAGTATGTTACACGTAATTGTGACCTTTAGCAACTTTGTTTCGAACCTAGGGCCAGATGTAGCAAACAGTTTTCAAGTTGCAAATGGCATAAATTGCCCTTTGTGAGTCGCAAACGTCTGTTTGCTATGCAGAAATGTATTTTGTGATTCTGAACATACTCGCAAAATGCATATCCGACTCGCAAATAGGAAGGGGTGTTCCCGTCCTATTTGCGACTCCCAGTGGTATGCAATTCCATTTGCGACCGAGTACGTGGTCGCAAAGGGAGTCGCAGTTACCATCCACTTGAAGTGGATGGTAACCCACTCGCTAACTGGAAGGGGTCCCCATAGGAACCCTTCCCCCTTGTGAGTGGATCCCAAAATTTTGTTCGAAACAGGCAGTGGTCGAAGGGACAACTACCTGCCCTAAAATAATCAAAAACGAAAGATTTTTTTTTTTTTTCTAAGTGCAGCTCGTTTTTCCTTTAAGGTAAACGGGCTACACTTGGGAAACAAAAACCTGCTTTATTTAAAAGCAGTCACGGCCATGGAGGTCTGCTGTTCCCAGCAGGCCTCCATCCCCGTGAGTGCCCATAGTCGCTAAGGGGGTGCAACTTGGAACCCACCTCATTGATGTTAATGAGGTGGGTCTTAGCGACCCCATAGCGACTCGCAGACGGTGTCGGAGACACCGTTCTGCATAGCAAATTGCAAGTCGCAATTTTCCATCTTCCTACATCTGGCCCCTAGTGTACACATTCGGTTAGGGCCCATGGGTTCAATATTAGCACACAAAAAATTACAAATGGCATTGAGTAACGATTGTGATAGTTGGCACATAGAGTGACATATGTAGTGGAGTCAGTATGCGGAAGAGGTGCACCCATAATGTCAGATGCCTTAGGCATAATTTGGATGAGTAGTTTAGGGTGATGTCATCCATCATGTAGAGACATGGATATGCTAGGTGTGAGATGGCCTTATGTATGCAGGCTTCACATGTACTTCCTCTGAGCCTTTAAGTGAACTATGTTGTGACAATTGCTGCAACAAATACATGACTACTAATGTACATATAACCCATTGTGCTATTCCACCCAATGCAATTCCAAAGGAAAATATTTGCCTTTTCTCTTCACAGCTGTAAACATGAGTGTGGCAGATAGACACCAATTTGAGCGGCGTGCTATGCGATACAGGCACATTCTGCAGGTGCAGTGTGGGTATCGGAGGATGGCCCGCAAATATCATTCGGATCGGGCCTCCGGGGCATGGTGGGCCTCACCACAGGGTCAGCCTACATTGCCCACTACAGCCACCAACACCACATCCACCAGGTCTCCCCAAGTGGCCCCAGCAACGTCAGCAAGAGTAGACCCTGGCTCATCGTCAAGACCTGGACCCAGCCATGGTCTCCAACCAGGACACGCCAGTGGGCACTCAACTGCTGGCACAAGCTTAACCTCGGCCGGCACACAAACGACATCAGCCCCTCCTGTAGACCCAGCCGCCTTCCTGGCTTTGAGTCGAAAATTTGACTAGCTGTGCAATAAGGTGGACAACCTGAGCCAGGATGTGGCCTATATAAAAAAAAGGGTCAGCTCCATCAGGCGGACCCTACGGAGGGCGAACCTCTAGGACTTTTGCCCAGTTGAACTTTTACCCCTCCCCTCTCTCCTCTTTCATATTTTCCACTGATAGTTGGGTTTTGGGGATTAGTATTAGGTTAGCATAGGTAATTAGCTTAGTTAGTGTTAGGGAAGAGGGTGGGGGGGTCCTTATTCTTTCTATCTTTATTTGTTGTGTGGGTGGGTGGGTGGGGGGCAATGTTGGGATTCCGGTTATTAAAAAAAAAAAAAAAAAAAAAAAAATTACACAAAAAAAATGTTTGTTTAGGATAGTATAGTATGTGTGTAGGTTAGTATGTGTTGTCCTGCATGTGTCCTGTCTCATAATGGTGGGTGGGTGGTTGATGTTTAGATCGATTCGTTACATGTGTAGAGTAAGTTTAGCTTAGGTTAGTTAGGGACAGTTGTGGGTTAGTAGTAGTCAGGTTAGATTAGTGTAGGTATTACCTTTCCCTTAGTTGCCTCTTGTGTTAATAATTAGTAATAAATATATAGTTAACCCTTTACATGATGCGTTAGGTGCTACTTTATCATGGCCTTGACATCAGTGTATCTGAATGTTTATGTATGACATTAGTGTCCTATGCTCCCCATCCCCAGGAAATTGAGGTTTAACATGCCAGCTACCCGTGTGATAACTTGGTAAGTATCCCCCATTTGGGAGACCCACCATTGGTAGTTTGCATTGATCACCAAGGTTTTGTGTTGGTGAGTATGTATTCTACTTCACAAAGTGTTCTTCCAGACTTGTTATTGTGGGTAATTTAATAGGTCGGACTGCAGTGTGAAGTTCAGGTAGATCTTTGTAGATGAGGAGTTGTTAACACTCTTGTCTTGTTGCCTTCATTACTGACCTACATCATGTGTGTACTAATTCAGCATGACTTTCCTTCATGGAAGTACACTCAGAAAGGGTGATTGATGCATTGTAATTTGTTAATGTTTCCTTACATTTTGCAGCATAATTTCATGTTTTAGTATTGCATGGTGCCTGCATTTCTCAGCCACCATTAGTTGACTAGAATAGCTATAGATGGTGCATCATTCTGTCCAACACAGCATGATTGTGTGTGGTTAGTCCCTTCATCAGTTATTCTCCTCAGTATGGTAAGGCTATGATGCAATCCTGGCCACTGCACAGATGTATCAGACTACATGATATCAGGACAGTTGTATTGACAATCTACATGGTTGCCACACAGGCACTTTGGAGTTATGTACTGCACAGTTGAAGTGTGAAATAACACAGAGACATGATAGGTGTGCAAGTGCTATTTATTTATAGGTGCTGTAGTGCAAAATGACCATTGTCTATGTTTGCTGGGTCCGTTCTGGTGCATTCTTACATGGTGATCCTACAGAAGGGGTGTGGATGATGCTCCTGACATGCTGGGGTGATGTCACAGACAGTGCAGAGGGACAGGAATTGCCAAATAGTAGGAGAGAGACATTCACTGGCAATGCTGACAAGTCATACAGTGGATTGCAGAACAGTCTTTGAGTGTAGTTGTAGTGAGACTGGCATTTGACAAAACGTAGGACCTTGGTAAAAGTAGGCCATGGTGCAGGGACTAGTGCTTCCGGGTACTCTTCCGTGAGAATGTTATCTGTTCCATGGCTTCTTCTTCTGATGTGTGTGTTGCCTGGTTTCTCCTTGTTGTTGTTGTTTGTGAAGGGGCAACACACACCTCAGTGTTAGAAGACGTGGAGGCAGACATCCCGGGGGCTGCTCCCTGTGGAGTTATTAAGGGCAGTACTGCAGCAAGGAGGGCCTGCTGGTTTTTGAGAACGGCAGCCACATCACGATGGTAGGCAGCCAGGTCGGCCCTGAGGGGTTCAATGTTGCATTCGTGCACACGTTGAGTGGATTGCAGTTGTAGATGTTGTGTCAACTGGATGACAGCTGTGCTGATTTCCTTCTGTGTTTTGGCAAGTTCCTGCAAGAGAGATGTTAGGGCTTGCATAGCAGCTGCCTGATCAGCAGAAGACATCATGCACGAACGCACCCCCTCAAGGCTGGCTGCCATATTTTGCATCCCCACCCGCACCTCCTTGGCCTGCTCCTGCTGGACCCCAACGACGGTTCTTTCGAAGCTGGTGCCAGTGTCGTCAGAGTCCTCAGCTGTGTTGGAGCTGGCAGGTATTGCAATTGGGGTGGTGGGTGGTTCTACTGTGGTGGCTGCTTCTTCTGTGCTCCTCCTTGTGACTGAAGGTGGGGTTTGGAGGCTTTCAAGGACCATTTGGATGGTCTCCTGGGAAATATTTATGGGCTCGTCATCCATGTCATCAGGGAAATCAGGGACAGGCATATCGGCAGGAGATCCATGTTCCTCTGCAATGAAACAGGGTACAATTAGTGTGTCTCTGTTGTAACAATTTTGCAATAAGATTCAAGCCTTTGGATGCCTTAACTTTGTGCTCTGTTTTGGTCTTGGTATCTGCTGTCCTTCATATGGGCATTGTTGTAGGCCTATGGCCCACCTGTGTGTCACATGTATGATATAGAGCTATCAGACTTGTCTGCCTAATTGCCTCTAGGTGTTGCTTTGTAACAATTTAGGAATAGCCATCTTTTTGTCCTACTTGTCCCTACGTGTTTAACTATTCTTATGGAGAGACATTTTGTTGGGTGGGCTCTCATTATCCTACATGAGATGACTTGCTTTCTAGGCAGCAGGATAGCCAATGGTGTGGGGGACTGAGTCTGACCCACTAGTAAATAACTCTGTCACCCTGATTCTTTCATTTTGCTCTGGCTAACTAGCAGTGCCTCATGTCTCCCACGGCAAAGGAATGATTAGACATCCGAGCGCATGACATCTTTGGAACTTCTCAGGGAAGTCGTGGTCACTCAGATCCAAACAACTTCACTCTTTTCCAGTATGAACTCATACACAAATGACAAAGACAGTATTTGTTTTATATGATGATTTCATTGAATAACTGACTTGTAGATATTTAGGTGTGAGCCACAATAACCCAAAGAATACAACATGGTAAAATTGAAATAGTCAGCAGGAGAGTAAGACATTGGTACAAAGCTATCATGGTGCCTAACTGTTTCTACTCTCCCTCTGCTTGTTCTATTTAGAGCACAGCGTGTTAAGCTTCTAGCTTGCCTGTCTGAATCACTGGGGAGACATCAGCCCTCATATCTGAGCAATGGCCTGTGATCTGGTTTTGCATCTGCAGCAAGGCAGGCAGCGTCTAGTTGTGGTTCTCTGTTTGGAAACTCCCTCTTGCGTGTCTTGGGACAAGGAAGTGATTTTATAAGTAATATGTCATCGTGATGACAAAGTGTCCCTACGCAGGAATGCCAAATCTTAACCCCTACCACGTCTATCGGCAATGTACCAGACTGTATCCTTGACTGGGGCACAGAGTGAATATGTTCTGGCGAACTCCAGTGCTGAAGTAGGCAAAACAGTGTGATTTGACTAATAAACAACACCGTAGGACTGGCTATTTGCAAAATCAACTGATAGGAGGCCTAATAAAAAGCATTTAGTGCAAAGTGCTCAGAGGCTCTTAGATGTGAGCAAATGCGTAAAAGTACATTCAGGGCAAGGTGCACAAAGGCCTAAAGCCTGAAGCTAATGCGCAAAGTATACATAACACTTACCACACTACACTTTGACTGGCTGTGGGTGTTGTGAATGCCCTGGCAGCACACTTGCCTCTCAGGACCTGCCCCACACACTTTTTATTCACATTGACCTAAATGTACATGTTATGTGGCATATCCTATGCATGGCAATATTAGGATGTGGTATGGATGTAGACATTGTTGATGTTTCCAGCTGATGTTGGGTAATGTGTGTTTAATTGGATTGCCCTGTTTATAGTATCAAAGTCCTATTTGGTTGTCAGACTGTGCAGGTGTGTTTCAGTGACCAGTTGCCTGTGTCCCCTCCTCAATGTTGTTGTCTGAGCAGTATGACATTAGTGATGTTGCCTTGTTAGCCAGGCACGTGAGAGACCCTGACGTATGCAGCATGTGTGTGTCCTTAGTGCTGTGTGGCTCCTATTGCTGTTTACTTTGGCTTATGTATGTGTCAAGTATGTGCATTGGCATTTGAGTGTACTGGTGCCTTTGTCTTATTTCTATAAATAGTTGCAGATGTCATCCTCACCCCCTAATTTAGGTATGTATGTTCCATGGGGAGGTTCCTGCCATTTGCTACTATAGCTGCACAGAGATGAGAGGTGTTATTGTCAACTGTTGTCGCAGTTACATTGCAGTTGTTGTTTTGACTACTGGATTACTGATAGGGAGCTAGTTGATGTAGGATAGATTTTGACAGACGAGTGCCTGGATGTGAGTTTGACGTAGTGGCCTTCCCACCTGTCGCTGCTTTCCCTTGGCTCTATTGTTGTAATTACAGGATGGCCCCATGGGACTGTTTTTGGTGCTGTATTTTGTCGTGCCCCAGCTTCAGTCTGTGCTGGCCATGCCCCCCTGCCGTGCCCCTTTACCCATGCCACTTCATATATGTGCTGACTTACATGCATTGTGTAGTAGGTATTCCCCCCCGTTTGCAGTTATCATTATTGTATTATGATTCCCCATGCGACTTACCCTGCATGTGCGTTGTGTCGTGATAGTTTGCGCTGTCCTGTCCTTGAATCCCTGTGACGATCTCCTCAGGGATGACGGCTGCGACCATCTCCTTCATGTGGTCCAGGGCCTCCTGTTGTGCTGGACTCCCCCCTCCAGTCTGCAGTGCTGCCTTCCTGTTCCTAGCCATTTTTTCTTTGGTCCTACGTTTGCAGTCATGCCAGCGTTTCTTACACTCGGTGACTGTCTTGCGTTCTTCAGCCACACTGTTGATCTTGTCCACAATTTTTTGCCATATGGCCTCTCTCCTACTGATTGGCAATTTAGAGGTGATGAACAATTGGTGCTGGTGTTCCGTCACCTCTTTAACTAGGATTTCCTGCTCCTCTGCACTGAAGCGACACTTTCTTTTTTTTTTTAATATGTCCTGGTTCCAGGTATGGGTCCTCCTGACTGGTTCCTGGTCTGCTGTCATCTTCCTGGGGTCTGTTGTGGCATCTGGGATCCATTTTGGCTCTCCTCTGCTGAAAGGGCAGTGTTCGCGGGTGAATATGACGCTATTGCGTAAAAAAAAAACAGCGCTTTCCGGGTTGCGCTGTCGTAAATCGACCCACAGTGATGTGCGTCACATAAACGTTGGTTTTCTTTACGACTTGACGCCGCTGTGTGCGTCACGAAATAATGACTCCCACCTGTTGGTTGCGCCGCCGTGCGTCAAAGTATAAATTTGACGCCCGCACGGCGCATCGAAATGGCGTTAGCCGGCGTTAATATTTTTTACGCAAAGCTGCGCCGGCGCAGCTTTGCGTCAAAAAGTATAAATATGGCCCTGAGTTCCTTTATTTTTTGTTAACCGTAGGCAGGATGTCTGTTGAATTGTATCACTTAAAAAGATAATTTGGACAAGAATAATGCATGCTCTAAACAAAGATTTCCTACCCTTAATTTGCCAATCTTGAGTTCCCCAAACACTTTTTACATCAATAGTGTTCTTCCAGTATTCGTATCCATCAACTGCAAGTCAGGAAAGAAAGGAATCTGAAGCGCGTCTTGTGGAGTGAGGGGTGGCAGCAGGTCAACACAGGGCAGGAGCCCTTTAATCTAAGAAGTCTCGCGCTCCCGCTTCGCGGGAAGCGCATCTTGCTGAAAGAGGGCACACCGGCAGCATCAATTAAGGGCAGGAGCCCTTTAAATTCGAGCCCGCGCTCCCGCGGGGAAGCGCGTCTTGTGGAGTGAGGGGCGGCAGCAGGTCAACACAAGGCAGGAGCCCTTTAATCTAAGAAGTCTTGCGCTCCCGCTTCGCGGGAAGAGCGCCTTGCTGAAAGAGGGCACACCGGCAGCATCAATTAAGGGCAGGAGCCCTTTAAATTCGAGCCCACGCTCCCGCTCCCGCGGGGAAGCGCGCCTTGTGGAGTGAGGGGCGGCAGCAGGTCAACCCAGGGCAGGAGCCCTTTAATCTAATAAGTCTTGCGCTCCCGCTTCGTGGGAAGCGCGCCTTGCTGAAAGAGGGCACACCGGCAGCAACAATTAAGGGCAGGAGCCCTTTAAATTCGAGCCCGCGCTCCCGCTCCACGGGACGCGTGAGGGCAGCGCCCAGGCCAAGACCGGGCCAAGACGGGCCCGTCTTCGACCGACTGAGACTGGGCTGGGCCCCGTCCCTTTACTTTTTGTACCCAGTGACTGAGTAAGTGTTCTAGTTCTTTTTTACAATTTGGGCAGCTATTATGGGGAAAAGGAAGGCTGTTGATTTGCCGGAATCCCGGCTCGAATGTAAAAAACAGAAAAAACGTTCCATTAAGCCAGCTAGCAAGCCCAAAGGTCATAGCCTTAAACCATTTGAGGAGATAGACCATCTGTTCGAGGAGGTGGAGGCAATTTTAAATTGCACTGCAGGTACCAAGAAGGTCCTGCCACAATCCAGGAGGATACAAGAATTCTTTCATAAGACGAACAAGGGCATAGCCCAAGATCTAAATTTCTCAATTAATGGAGTAGGGCCTTCATCTAATGTGTCTACCACAACTCCTTCCCCATTTAGTGAAGAAAAGGACACAATCAAAGATTGCACTTCTAACCAAAGAGAAGAGGAAACTAGTCTGCTCATTGCTCCTATTCCGCTAAGTCCTGTGATTAATGTGATCCCAAATATTCCTTGCAATAATCGGTTCCAGCCATTATCCGAGGAAGTGGCTGCATATAGGTCGCATGTCTCTTCAATAGAAGTTCTAGATCCCGGAATCCTTAGTCCTTTAACTATTCCAACTACCTATTCCCCACCGGCCAAATCCTCCTCCGAACCCAACGTTTTTTATTATGAAGAGAATAAATTAACTCAAGGGTATGGTGCAGCTATTAACCCAACTTGTCCAGGAAAGATCACCAAACTCATTTGGATGTAAATGTTGTTTAAGTGCGGACAAGTGGGAAGGTGAACCAATAAAGACCGTTAGGAGCTCGCATCCAAAGATGAATGTTTGAATTACAAGTTAATCCTCATTTAAAGAAAGGGGTACCTAGAACCGATATTGATGTGCAGTTGACATGCCCTGTAGATAAATCCAATTACGCTGAGCTGGGCAATATACACCTCCCTTCCGAAAGGATTACTGTGATTAATTGCGCTGCCCCTACTGGTTGCCCCTTTCCTTCTCTAAACCTACAGGGACTTGGAAGGCGTAAAAAATCTGATAACCTCAGACATGCAGGGGGGTGTCCCCCTTTGAATATACAAGGGCCACCTGTATCCATCCTCGAATGTACTTGTTCTATTTCCTCCCAGGGAGTCCCCACTGGTTTTAGTATGTCGAGGAAAAATCAAAAATATATACTTGGGCCTAACTCCTTTTTTATGACTATGGTCCCAGGTTGCCGCAAGGAGCAAAAGAGGACCATGAGTCCAGGATAAACAAAGCAATTTATTAGCTTCGGAATCAACGGGGCTGTTTATCGGTTATACGCTCGGATATTTCAAATGCCAAACGGCTGAGCCCCCCAGGGTTCTTTCTATTGAGTTCTATGATAAGTCCCGGAATGATCATCTCATTACTTTTGATATTCGTACTCGCCTATTCTGGCTTAAAGGGAAAGAGGAGGGTACTGATTTAGATTTTGGGGTAGCTGATGCATCACAGGTCCAAACAAATGTTCAAACGATCAACAATATCACAAGCAATCTATGTGGGCACATTGATACCATCCTGCCAAAGCCTGCATGACTGTCTACGTCCCAAGAAGCCCCTGGTGAGGACAAAATCAATGAGTTGCCTCTGAGCCCCACTATTAAATTAACTCTAGCCAATTAGAGCTACACCTGATGCTACTGGTGGTCTATCAATACTGTCTTGGAACTTAGCTGGTATTGGGAGGAAACTGGAAGACAAGGACTGGTGTTCATATGTACAAACCCAAGATATTTGCCTCTTCCAAGAAACTTGGGCCGAGGTTAGGACTACCATCGATGGGTTTCTTTCTTTTTATGTTCCCGCCCAGCCTTCAGAAAAAGGGTCAGGTCGTGCAAAAGGGGGGTTGTTAATTCTCCTGAACAAAAGATTACATTGTGACTACAAGATCTTACAGTTTGATTGTGTTGACTTGATGGGGTTGCAAATCACATTTCATCAGAATCTGACCATAACTCTTATCAATGTCTATGCTCGATCAGTATCACGGGGAGTAGAATCTCAGACCCTAATCCAGCTCCTCAAGTTTTTAGACACTATTCAATCTTCATCTTATTTAATTATAGCTGGGTACGTAAATTGTACTTTTGAACCATCGACATTATTAAGTGGCCTAACTATGGAGGAGGATCAAATATGGGGGATTATGCAACTGAACTCTGACTGCTACTGTCCTCGTTCTCGTGTAGCAGTCCAATTGGCCTCACTTTGTTTGAAACATGGTCTCAGGGCCTGTAATGGTCGCATGCCCTCTGACCCGGATATTGCTCCCACTTTCAAACGAGGCATCTGTACTATCTAAAATGTGGAGCTCTGGTTCCATGGCGTCCTGGTTCCTCGTGGGGTGTGCAGAGGTGAGCGTTTTCCCTTCGTAGTCCTGTTTCCGCCGTGTTTTTGTTTGCGGTGAATCCGCCCCGGAAAAGGTGGCAGATTGGTAGGTTGTGATACTGTGGGCGGTACATTGTATCCCGCCTGTCTGTTGGCAATGACCGCCGCGCTGTTTGTTTGTTCCGCCGTGGCGGTCGGAGTGTTAAAGTGGTTGTCTTTGTTGCCGGTTTCCGCCACGTTCGTAATTCAATTTTTTTTTCCGCCCGCCTATTGGCGGTCTTACCTCCGCTTTAACACCGACCGCCAGGGTTGTAATGACCACCTATGTATGGTGCAACATAGTCAGATCTTCACATATATCATTCTTGTTCACAAAGGGGCATACCCGCCTTAGGGGGCACTGGCAATGGGGCATTTGGGGGGTTATTCCAACTTTGGAGGAGGTGGTAATCCGTCCCAAAAGTGACGGTAAAGTGACGGTTATACCACCAGCGTATTACAAGTTCCATAGGATATAATGGACTCGTAATACGGCTGGTGGTAAATCCGTCACTTTACCATCACTTTTGGGACGGATTACCACCTCCTCCAAAGTTGGAATAACCCCCTTGATGCCATCACCCAACTGTGACACATCAGTCATGGATTACTCACTGCATGAAGATTGCAGACTAACATTTTTGCTGCTTGTCCTCTTCAAAGTGCCTCTGTGTGCCTTGCAGGACAAGCCAGTATACCTGAGTCAGTTCTCTTGCAGAGCACAAGGGTAGTATCATTTCTCTGTCACCCAACTCCCCCTCATTCCATGGAGTTACATCTACTACAGATTTCCCACAAATGGTTGTTGCAGGGTTTAGCACCACATGAGTCTTAGGCGCAGTGTAAGCCTGCAGAAGTATGGCTCTCTCTCACCTGAGTGTCAGTCTCATTGTGAGTTTGCAGTGGTGTGATGTTATCCACAATCTGCTGCCAGATTGTCTCTTTCCTTTCAGTTGGTAATTTAGAGGTGACGAAGAGTTGATTTTGATGCTCAGTCACCTCTCTCACTGGTATTTCATGCTCCTCTGTGCTGAAATGACTCATTTTCTTTTCCCTCGCCTGGGTCTTGTCTGTGTCCTCGTGGCTGGTTCCTGGTTGAATAGGGTCACCCTGGGGTCTCTCCTGGCTTCCAACATCCAACTTGTGGATCCTTTGCACTGTTCTCTCCGTTAGCGTCTCTTTTTGACACTATTGCAGGCAAAAATGGTGCATTTCCGTTTTACGACGTGTTTACATGTCGTAAATCGGATTAATGTCATTTGTCTCCGTTAACGTCATTTTGCCTTACGACAAGGCACAATGGCTAACGTCAGAAAAAATTACTCTAAACAATTTTTAGCGCTACTCAGAGTCAAAGTATAAATTTGACGCCCGAGTGGCATTAAAAAATGGCGCTAGTCAGCATTAATCTTTTTTGATGCTAAATTGCGTTAGCACAGTTTTTATCGTCAAAAAGTATAAATATGGCCCCATGTGTGGTAGTATATATTTCAGCGAAGACTGTACCCCATGTGGTGCAGTCATCCACCGAGGGAACCATCCTGAAGGGAAAGCACATTGTGAGAATTCTATATTTTTCCTGTGGTCCCATATGGGGAATAACAGCTTCCAGCTGATTTGTTTTCTGGGCTATCCAGAACTGGATTTTCGCTCGTTCTGTGGGCACGTTACCAATGATAGAATGTACTGTTTGTGGATTGATCCCAGTAGTAGCCAATTGGTAACCAGCAGGTGCTGGCGGTGCTGGGCACGCTAAAGTGGTGTTCAGAGTTCGCATTACGTACTGAACGAGTCGTCTATACAGTATAGTGTTACTAGCTAAAGGTATAGATCGCGTAGATCTGCTGCCTGCATGCTTTGTATACCCGGGTGAGGTGTGCATGTGGCAAACATAGGACACGTCGGTCCATCTTTACCTAAGGGACCTAATCTCACAGGTTGTATTACGTGTAGTAGGGTGCCATTAAAACAGTTCTGATGTTCTTGATAAGTAATCGGTATTTCAAGATTCTGCTGTACTTGGTACAGTTGAGGTATGTTTGCTATTTTGTATGTGTGGAATGTGAATGATATTTGGTTTTCCTCAGGAAAGATGACCCAAGAGTAGAATGTTTCTGTTTGGTAAGCTTCAGTAGCTTCTACTATGAATGTGACATCCCCGCCCTCATCTGTTAAGCCATGCGCTACTACATGTAATGGTAATGCTTGTCTAGCATTCTCAGGAATGTATATGGCATTAGGCATATTGTGTAATTGGTAACAGAGATGGAACACCAAGTGGAGAGAAAAAGTCCTTTTAATAGTTTGAGCTTGAACAACCTACAGCCTATTTAGGTGCTCCCTGCTCAGTTGAGGAATATCTTACCCAAGACCACAGACGTGTCCGTATAATGGTACTTAGGATACCTCTTGTATGTTAGACAGTGATATTCAGGGTATCCGTAAATTAGTGCCTAAACACCATCGTTGGTGGCGCCATGTCTAGGTAAGACTGCTGGTTTAAGGATGACAGTACTTATGTTTGTAGGTGACTAAGCCAATCCTACAACAAGTCGCAACTGTCGTCCCTACCCTCCCGGCTCACAAGCAGCACCTCACCCAAACAGTAAAAGGTGATTTGTGGCAGCCTTTACACATGGACTCGAGAGTGCAACATCTCAGGGAGTGTCATGGTTAAACGGAAATGACCCGTTTCTCACATGAACAACATGTCTCAATCAAACACACAGGCAATGAAGGAGTTGCAATAACGGCCTAATAGGTTTTTATTATCAATAATGCAATCTACGATAAATTGCGTGGGCTGCAATGATAAGGATAATGAACAATGCAAGAAATAAAATTGTGAACACAAGAGTCAATAATACAAGGCCCGCACCATCTTGTAATAACACAAAATGACATGAGATATGATATGTGTCCTAATACTCTAACGTGATAAACCTAACCCCTAACCTAAAGAATGCTAGGTGTGATAAACCTAATCTGCCAATACCGTGTCCATGAGAAGAGTGCCCCAACCCTTGTTATCTTGGAATGAGTTCTGTAGATCAGACTCAGTGGGGACACGAAGACTGGGTCAGCGTCAAGGCGACGTGCAGCATCGATAGCTTCGATGGCATCTGGTAGGAATCCCTCTGAATATCTGTCTGTGTAGGGTGCATTTATTCAGCTCTGATTGGACCCCTAACGTAGGTCTGCTCCCAAACAATAGATAACAAGACATGTTTGGGGCAGCAATTACATAAACAATTCCCTCAAAAGCGCAGAGAGGGAAAGTACCTAATATGAATACCTACAGTTCGTTTATCTTTGTCGCTAATAGTGATGCCTTAGCACAGTGGCACTGATAACATGAAACTAAAACAGTGCAGCCATCTTGGAAAGATATAATTAAATAATTGCGCTAAAACAGAACACTGGGTGACGGGTTCATAAGTCTACATGACAGAAGGCTAAGCTAACTCCTGCTTCCGATTAAAACAAGATAGGATTCACTACAGGGGTTGAAGACTGCATTGTGTGAGGGCAGGCACAGCCCATTCAGGGGTAAGTGTCAGCTCCTCCGCCACTCTAGCCCAGATGACCCATCAGGATATGTAGGCTACACCCCAGCTCCCTTTGTGTCACTGTCTAGTGGAGATTAAAAAAAAAAGCCCAACTGTCAGTCTGACCCAGACAAGGAATACACAAGCAGGCAGAGTCACAGAATGGTTTAAGCCCACTTTCAAACTGACAATCTAAAAACCAACTTTACCAAAAGATGTATTTTTAAATTGTGAGTTCAGAGACCCCAAACTCCAAATCTCTATCTGCTCCCAAAGGGAAACTACACTTAAAAGATTTTTAAAGGCAGCCCCCATGTTAACCTATAAGACAAATAGGCCTTGAACAGTGAAAACCAAATTTGGCAGTATCTCACTGTCAGGACCTGTAAAACACATAAGTACATGTCCTACATTTAACATACACTACACCCTGCCCACAAGGCTACCTAAGGCCTACCTTAGGGGTGCCTTACATGTACAAAAAGAGAAGGTTTGGGCCTGCCAAGTGGGTACACTTGACAGGTTGAATTAGCAGTGTAAAACTGCACACACAGACACTGCAGTGGCAGGTCTGAGCTATGTTTACTGGGCTACTCATGTGGGTGGCGCAATCAGTGATGCAGGCCCACTTATAGCATTTGATTTAAAGGCTTTGGGCACCTCTAGTGCACTTTACCAGGAATCTACTAGTAATTCCAATGTGCCAATCAGGGAAAAGCCAATTACAAATGCAATTTACACAGGGGGCGCTTGCACTTTAGCACTGGTCAGCAGTGGTAAAGTGCCCAAAGTACCAAAACCAGCAAAACCAAAATCCAGCACACAGTCAAAACATGGAAAGCAGAGACAAAAAGATGACACCAAGGATGCCAAGTCTAACAGTTACTTATCAAACTTATAAATATATTGAATAAAATACATAAATAGCGAGCAGGGCTTTATAAAATGCAACAATTACACAACACCACAAGACAATAAAATTATCAACAATTTAGAGTTGCTAATAGACAATGTAGTCCACCAATAAAGTGCAATAGTGCCAGCATCCTACAACAATCTGATTAGCTCAAGTACTTATCAGAGAGTCCCAAATAGGATTGACAGTTAACTGGCTAGTCGAGGTTAAACCTGTCAATATTCTTTTCACCATCCGATCCATGGCAATTGGCATTAGGACTCATTCTGATTTAAATTCTACTGCTTTCTTGTGTATTAACAAACATTTCATCAGCTTGCAATTCAATGGGATGTCACCAGAATCAAGACTTTTTATTATGGCAGCTCTACATGTTTGTATGCCTTCAGTGCCATTTATAAGAAGAGTCAAATGCAAAACAGATGTATAAAATCCTCCTTTTCATTTCCACAAGTTCTGCATGATGTAGAGCCACTATATTCGGTTGATCTGCCAGCAATGGTAATTGGCCAAATGGAATCAGCACCAACCTTCTCTTTATGTTCACCGACAATGTGAGTCGACCCGTTAAATCCCCCCGCACCATGGATGGCAGTGAAGGCGCTTCTGCTGCCACCCCCACTGCAACCTATGATGTAAGCGCGCCCAGAGTGCAGACGTCATTAGGAGTTGCCAGAGACAAGCTGGAAGCCAATTGCTTCCAGCACATTGAAGGGGAAAGAGCTGAGTCTCTCCTCTGGGAGAGGATTCAGGGACAACAAAGAGGCATCAGGGGAAAGGAAAGAGTTTTCCTTTCCCTCAATGCCTCTTTGTAGTGCATTCCTGCTGTACAATCGTGCATGGGGCCACGTTCATGTAGCAATAAATCCCCACTAGGCACCTGGGAATTTTGTGGAGGAATATGTTTTTGTTGTGGAGAACGGCTCCTTGGGCAAGGGTTGCTCCCTTTTAGGGGGTGATTATTTGGCCATTTCTGCCCTATGTTTTAGACCCATCTGCCCCCAAGGGGACAGAAGCCACTAGATACCAGAGATTCTATTTTGGCTAATGTTGTTGTTGTGAGGAGCGGCCCCTTATGCAAGGGTCTCTCCCCTTTTAGGGGTGATTATTTTGGCTGTTTCTGCCCCCCGTCCTTGGGGGCAGATCAGCCATTTGCTTTTAGGCCCATTTGCACACAAGGGAGGCAGAAGCCACTATACATCAGGGATTCACATTTAGCTGATATTGTTGTTGTGGAGAGTGGCCCCTTGTGAAAGGATCACTTCCCATTTGGGGGTGCATGTCATGTCTGTTTCCGCTCCTCTTGGGGGAAGATCAGCCATATATTACTATGTCCGTCTGCCCTAAGGGGGTCAGAAGGCATTAAACAACAGAGATTTTATTTTTGGGCAACCTTGTCCTTGTGGGGAGAGGCCCATTGGGCAAGGGTTGCGTCCCTTTGGGGGTGAATATTTTGGCGATTTCTGTCCCCCTTGGGGTCAGATTAGTATACAATATTAGGCCCATCTGCCTCCAAGGGGGGGCTGAAGCCACTAGACACCAGGCATTTATTTATATAGCGATTTTGTAGTTTTGGGGAGTGGCCCATTGGCCATGGGTCGCTTCCCTTTTTGCGGGTGAATGTTTTGGCCATATTTGTAGGCCCATCTGCTCACTTGGCCATATTTGTAGGCCCATCTGCCCACTTGGCTGGCGGTGTGTGAGGATTGGCACAATATTTGCATTTGTAGTCATAGGAGGTTATTCCAACTTTGGAGGAGGTGGTAATCCGTCCCAAAAGTGACGGTAAAGTGACGGGTATACCACCAGCGTATTACAAGTTCCATAGGATATAATGGACTCGTAATACGGCTGGTGGTAAATCCGTCACTTTACCGTCACTTTTGGAACGGATTACCACCTCCTCCAAAGTTGGAATAACCCCCATAATGTTTTATGGTCTCAATGATCATAATGTTGTATGTGTGCTGGTCACTATACATACTGCTAGCCAAACACTAGTCCACACACTCCTTCACCTGCCAGCGGGTGTGATAGCTGTGTCGGTCATGTGGGCACATGAAAGTGATTGGCCCTTGCATGGTGCTCTCTGTTGATGTGAATGTTGTAATATGCTGGGCCCGCAGCTGGCAGCATGAATGGTCTTGTGTGTGTCACGTGTCAAAGGTGTGTGAATGGACAATAAATCGGTTGGTGCCTTGATGAGGCTTTACAGCTCACAAGCTGTGAGTCATTTGTTCAGTTTGTTTAATGTTTTAATTATTAACAGTGTATTTTATTTTTGTGAAATCTCTTGTTAATAAAAGTTGATTCCTTTGCTGTAACTCTTGCTTGTGGCACTGGTAGATCTACAGCTTGCGTAGTTGCATGTGTTTGGTAAGAAAAACATTTTTGTACTGTTTACTCCAAATAAGTATCATTCCCAAGCATGAAGGAGTTTTTTGTAGGTGGTGTAATAATAGCAGCATATTTAGCTCATGTTTTATTGTGTGTGAAATGTTCCTTGGATTTGTGTATGATGTGTATTGTGTTGTCTTATGTGTAATTTTATTTTGTTTTTCCTCTTAAGCACGATTTCATTGGTGCTTGCTGGGTCTGTACAAAGTAGGGGCTGGTGAGTTTAGCTGTCTCTGGCAAGTGAGTGGTATTGTTTTTGAGTATATAGGTCTTTGTGATAAAGCCACACTTTGTTTATAAATTATGTTACAGTATTGGTTGTTGTTAATTATTTGTCAAATTACATTTATTATTAAGGATTATAGCAAGCTACAGGATTACTGCTCAGCAGGATGTTGGTATGATTTTCGATTCTTCTTCTGACCATTATTGTGAGACCATCTCTACATCCGAGGCAGAGGAGGAAATGCAATATTCTGGCAGTGAATTTTCTGTCCCAGAGGAATGATCTGATGATGTAGCCACTCTCAGTGTGGAGTAGGTGTCTGTTTTAGAGGAGGACACTTATGTGCCAGTAGTGCAGCAACAGACATCTGGATTGCAGTCTGGGGCTGAAAGACTTCCCATTGGAAGTGCTGAACTCTGGCAAGCCCCAATCATGGTGTAGCTGGTATTGCCTCCCTTTACTGGTACAGCAGGGTGTAGAGTGAATATTGAAAACTTTTTGCCTACAAATTTCTTTCAGTTGTTTATGGACAATGTAATTTTGGATGAGATTATTAAACAGACTAATTTGTATGCTGAACAGTATTTGAGGGTCAAAAGTGCCAAACTTAAGCCCCGCTTTAGAGCTACCTTTTGGATTCATACAAATCTGATTGAGTTGAAGAAACTCTTGGGTCTAACCTTTTTGATGGGCTTGATAAGGAAGCTGTTGCTGTCTTCATGTAGGTCTACGAGTCCCATGATGGCAACAGCCTTATTTCCTGCAGTCCTGATCAATATTTTGTTCTTCTTCGTATGCTGCATTGTTTAAAAATGCTTATGCGTTGCCTCAAGATCACCTTGATTGTGACCGTCTTTTTCAGATTCGGCCTGTCCTTGATCACTTTGTAGATCAATTGTCAGAGATCTATGTTCCAGGAAAAGAAATAACCGTGGATGAGTCTTTGGTCCTGTTCAAGGGCTGTTTGGTTTTTAGACAGTACATTCCTAGCAGGAGGGCATATTATGGAATAAAGAATGCATATGCTGTCTGAGATTAGTACAAAATATGTATATAATTTCAGGATGTACACTGGTAGGAATTTCACTTTTGACACCCTGGTTGTTCATCCACTTTTGGAGTTAGTGAGATAATTGTGTGGGAACTTGGTAGACAACTTGACTGTGTACCCCATGTGGTCAGTTATCCACTGAGGGAATCATTCTGAATGAAAAGTACATCGTGAGAATTCTGTGTTTTTCCTGTGGCCCCGTATGTGGAAACACAGCTTCCAGCTGATTATTTTTTTGGGTTATCCAGAACGGGAATGTTCAATCATTCCATGAGCACTTTGCCCATGGTAGAATGTACTGTTTGTGGGTTATTCCCAGTAACAGCCAATTGTCCAGTGGGTGCTGGTGGTGCTGGACACACTGGTGTTGTATTCAAAGTTCTCATTACGAACTGAACAAGTCATCTGTATAATGTTACTAGCTCATTCTAAATACTGCACAGATCAGCTGCCTGCATGTTGTATATACCTGGGTGTGGTGTATATGTGGCAAACATTAGCCACGTTGGTCCGTCATTACTTTAGGGCCCTAATCTCATGGGTTGTATTACATGTGGTAGGGTGCCATTAAATATTTTCTGATATTCTTGGTAATTAATCTGTATTTCAAGATACTGGTATGCTTGGTACCACTGTGGTACTTTTGCAATTCTGTATGTGTGAATTGTGTATGTTGTAGTGCCTTCCCCAGGAAAGTTAACCCAGGAATAGAATGTTTCTGTTTGGTAAGCTTCATTGGCTTCTACAATGAATGTGACATCCCCACCCTCATCTCCTAAGCCATGCCCTGTTAAATGTAGTGTTAATGCATGCCTCACATTCCCGGAAATGTCCATGGCGTTAGCTATGTTGAAGAATGGGTAAAGAGACGGAACACTAAATGGGGAGGAAGTTAATTTAAGAGTTCGAGCTCGAACAATCTACATCCTAGTTAGGTGCTCCCTTTTCAGCCGAGGAGGATTATCCCAAAGACCACGGACATCTCCATATAATGGTACTTAGGGCTCCTGTTGTGTGTGAGACAGAGATACTCAGGGCATCCATAAATTAGTGCCAAAACACCATAGTTGGTGGTGCCATGCCGTAGTTGGACTCTAGGCGAGACTGCTGGGTTAGGGGTGACAGCACTTTTGTTTGTAGGCGACTAAGCCAATCATACAACAAGTCACAACTGTCGGCCCAACCCTCCAGGCTCACAAACAGTACCTCACCAAAAATCCAAACAGTGAAAGGTGATATCTGGCAGCCTTTACGCATGGACTCTAGAATGAAACATATCAGGGGAGTTGTGGTTAAAAGGAGAGTGCCCATTTCTCACATGATCAACAAGTCTCAGTTAATGCACTATGTTCAGTTGGACACTCATTTCACTTTGTGCTTTCTTCAAGGCTACAGTCAAATATGATTGCTGGCAAACGTGGTGTGCTGTGCCTCCAACATTCACAGAAACACACACACGCATACGTGGGGACCGTTTCTTAGAATGTCAACTTTTCTATTATAAAAACACTGTTTGTCCCATACACGTTAGAAGGAGATTCCAGCCAGATGACCACAAATGCATGCTGATTGCCTTGCAACAGCTGCTTGCTTAGACTGCCAAACCCCTGGGGATGGTGTCTTTCTAGACTACAGGCTTCCTTACTCAGGTATGAGGGATGATGTTTTCTCAGGGGGAAACCTGAAAGGTGGATTAGACGTATTATGCTGTGCTCAACCATAGCTTAGGTAGGAGAACTACATATCACTTCTAGTGACAGTATGGTGGGACTGTTTTTGTGTTTCACTCTCCTCGTCACATGCTTGCTTTTATTGTGTTTTATCATCCTAGTTATTGCAATAAATGTCATTTTATCCTTATTGAACTTTATTCTGCCTCTTTTTGTCCTTGCCTGTTTGAGACCAGTGTAACTGAGAGAAAGGGACAAGATCTAACCGACCACGATTCCCCTGAGGAGTCTTTCTTGTCATGCGCCCGATTGCCACAATCATTCCTGCTCTTGGGTGGAGATGAGGCACTGCTAGTTAGCCGGAAAACCCAGATTAGGCTGACAGGTGTCACATGGAGTGGAATTGTGCTAAGTATACCCACAATCTATGCGATTCTGCTGCCCGAATCCATAGCCTCATTAGGATAATGAGAACCTACGCAACACCTCGTAACCTTGGAATGAGGCCTCTAGGTCAGACTCTGTGGAGACACGAAGGCTGGGTCTGCATCAAGGCGACGTGTAGCATAGATAGCGTTAATGACATCTGGTAGGAATCCATCTGATAACCTTGTCTGCATGAGAAGTATTTATACAGATCTTGTAGGTCCCCTGACGCAGGCATGTTCTCACACAATAGATAAGAAGGCATGCTTGGGGCCGCAATTATATAAACAATTTCCTCCAAAGATACATTATGTTCCTGTCACACATAAGTGAGAAAGGGACATGATGTGAATACCTATGTATATCACTTGTCTTTGACACTTATAGTGACGCCTTCACAGAATAGCACTGACAACAGGAAATCAACACATTTTCCTAACTACAAACATAGCAGTCATCTTAGAAGAAATAATTAAATAAATGCGCTATAAAAGAGCAGGCTAAGTATAGTAAAAGTCACTAGGTGACGGGTGAACAGGCCCAGCAAGCCAAAAGGCTAAGAGAACTCCTGATTCCCAATAAAACTAAATAGGATCCACTACAAGTAAATGTCACTCCTTCACTGTCCAACACCTTCCTCAAATTGCTGTAGATTGAGTCGGAATAGTAAATGTCATACTTTTAGTGTCCAGGGCCTTCTCCAAATTGGTTTATATTGGAGTTGGAATAGGAAATGTCACCCCTTTTGTGTCCAACACCTTCCCCCAATTGGGTTAGATTGTTGTCAGAATAGTGAGTGCCACCACTTTAGTGTCCAATACTGTTAGAAATGGGGTCTCTAGTTGGCAGAGGTGTACACCCTTGTCCAAGTAGGGACCATAATCCTCACACACAATCCCAATTATCCTGTGCCCACCCTCCGGTATCTTGGCACTGATCAGTCAGGCGTGACTTAGAAGGCAATGTGTAAACTATTTGTGCAATAAATCATGCAATAACACAGTGAAAACACCACAAAGATACACCACACAGGCTTAAAAAAATATAAGATATTTATCTGAGTAAATTAATGTCAAAACGATCAAGATATGATAAGTACAAGCTGAAATATCAGTTTTGCAATGATAAGAAGCGTCTTAAGTCTTTAAAAATCAACAAATGTCTCTTGTGTGCACAAAGTAACTGGTATGCGTCAAAATTACATGCACGGAGACCACAGAGGAGGAGATGTGTGGAGAAAGGAGGCATGCGTCGGATTTCTGGATGTGCACAGACATTGCATTGATTCTTTTCCACGCAGCAAGGGCTTTGCGTCGAATTCCGGTGCACAGTCTTGAATCCTCACTGCGATGCGGGGTCTTTTGACACTCTGGGACAATGCGTGGAAATCCTGGGTGTGTAGGACGAAGTCACAGGTGCTGCGTCGATCCAGTGGGAGATGCGTCAGAGTTTCTGTTGCACGGCAGGCGCTGTGTCGATTCCTCACACAGGAAGTCAGCCTGCATCGTTCCGGCTCGGCGATGCGTCTTCTAGTGGGCGGTTCGTTGAAGTTCCAGTCGCAATGCTGGTGCTACGTCGATCTCCAGTCAGGGAGCCGGGCTGCATCGTTCTGGGTTGGGGATGTGGTGATTCTTTCACCGCTAGACAGGCTGTGCGTTGACTCCGGCAGGCTGTGCGTCAATCTTAGCCACACAAGGAGTTCCTTTGAAGAGAAGAAGTCTTTTTGGCCCTGAGACTATAGGAACAGAAGGCAAGCTCAATCCAAACCTTTGGAGAGCACTTCTCAGCAGAGCCAGAGGCCAGCAAGGCAGCAGGGCAACAGCAAGGCAGCAGTCTTTCACAGCAAAGCAGTCTAGGTGTGTCCTTTGGGCAGCCAGGCAGCTCCTCTTGGTTGGTTGCAGGATCTGGTTCAGAGTGTCTGTCCCAGGAAGTGTCTAAGTAGTAGTGTCAGGGACCCTGTTTATGTTCCCAAAAGTGCCTTTGAAGTGGGGGAGAATTCAAAGAGTGGTTTTGAAGTGCACAAGGTCCCCTTTCAGCACAGGTACGTCTGCCAGGGTCCCAGTAGGGGGTGTGGCAGTCCTTTGTGTGAGGGCAGGCCACTAGCCTTTGAAATGTAAGTGTCAAGCCCCTTCATCCTTCCAGCCCAGAAAGACCCATTCAGTATGCAGATGTGTGCAAGTGTGACTGAGCTTCCTGTGTTTGTGGTTGTCTGGGTGAAATACACAAGGGAGCTGTCAACCAGCCCAGCCCAGACGTGGATTGGAGACAGGCTGTAAGGCACAGATGGATTTTAAGTGCAGAGAAATGCTCACTTTCTATAAGTGGCATTTCTAAAATAGTAATATAAAATCCAACCCTTACCAGTCAGCAGAATTTTGTATTACCATTCTGGCCATACTAATTATGACCTTTCTACCCTTTCAAATTAGAATCTACCACTCAAACAGTATATGAGGGTAGCCCTAATGTTAGCCTTTGAAAGGAGCAGGCCTCACAGCAGTGGAAAATGAATTTAAGAGTTGTCCACTACCAGGACATATACAACTCACGGGTATTTGTCCTGCCTTTTACCTACACAGCACCCTGCCCTATGGGTTACTTAGGGCCTACCTTAGGGGTGACTTATATGTAGAAAAGGGGGAGTTTAAGGCTTGGCAAGTACTTTTAAATGGCAAGTCAAAATGGCAGTGAAACTGCACTCACAGGCCTTGCAATGGCAAGCCTGAGACATGGTTAAGGGGCTACTTATGTGGGTGGCACAACCAGTGCTGCAGGCCCACTAGTAGCATTCAATCTAAAGGCCACTTTACTAGGGACGTACAAGTAGATCAAATGTGCCAATTGGGTATGAACCAATGTCACCATGTTTTAAGGGAGAGAGCATATGTACTTTAGCACTGGTTACCAGTGGTAAAGGGTGCAGAGTCCTTCAACCAGCAAAAACAGTGTCAAAAAAGTAGAGGGAGGCAGGCAAAAAGTTGGGAGTGACCACCCTAAGGCTGTGAGGTCTAACAAACACATTCCCTAAATTGGTATAGATTGGAGTAGTAATAGTATTTGCCATCCCTTTAGTGACCAACATCTTCTTCAAATTGTTATAGGTTATAGTGGGAATAGTAAATGTTACACTTTTAGTGTCAAACACCTTCCCCAAATTAGTATAAGTTTGAGTGAGAATAGTAATTGACACCCTTTTAGTGTCCAACACCCTCTACCAAATTGGTTTAGATTGCAGTGGGAATAGTAAATGTCACCCTCTAAGGGGCCGATTGTGAGTTTGGTGGATGAGAGTACCCATCTGCAAAGCTCCCAATGGGGTGGCCACAGCTGCCACCCCGGTGACCTCCCCACCAGCCCTTTGACAACTTTCCCACTGGGCTGACGGCGGGAACAAGTGTTCCCGCCCACCAGCCCAGTGGGAACGGGGGCGGCAGCATTGATGTCAGCTCATAATAGAGCTGCTGGCAATACTGCTGCACACAGGGAGCACCAGCACCCTTGAAATGCTCACTGTCTGCACAGCAGCAGGGAGTGCTGAGCAGGTAGACTCCTGCACTCCCCATGCACAGGCCTGGGCAATGCAGGCCCCCCCCCTGCGGCATCCTGCACTTGTTCTCTGCCAGCCTTTTCATGGCAGAAGAACCACCATGAAAAGCGTGGTGGAGAACAGGTTGTAATCAGCAGGGGGTGCTAAGTACAATGCCACCCTGGTGGGATGTGAGATCCTGGATGGGACAGCGGTAGGTTGCAGGTCTGCCTGCCAACCTTGCAATGTGGCGGTTGGACCACCACAGTCGTGGCGGTCTGACAGCCACTGCGAGTCTGGCAGTCCTAGGACCACCAGACTTGTAATCAGGCCCTTAGTGTCCAATACCTTCCTCAAATTCATTTTGACTGCAGTAGGAATAGTAAATGTCACGCTTTTAGTGTCCAACACAATCCCCAAATTGGTTTAGATTGGATTGAGAATAATAATTGTCACCCCTTTACTGCCCAAAATCTCCCCCAGATTGGTTAAGATTGGAATGGGAATAGTACATATCACCACTTTTTTATGTTAAGTGTGATTATTTAATTGTATCATGGTAGTCTGAAATTTTCTGTTTACATTTTATTTGTATGTAGTAGAAAGAGTGTATGTGTTACCTAATCAGCATTGCTGATGTTTAAAAATATAATAGAAATAGTTGTATGTTTATTATAAATAAAAGTATGAATATTTTATAGATTAAAAAAATGTTAATCATTTTAATTATGTTTTCAAAGTTCACTTATTAGATATTTTTACATTTTGAAGCATATATATATCACTTAAAAAACAAACATTTGTGTATAGATAGATAAATCAAAATTATTGACTTTTTATCATTAAATGAATACGGTATAATTTACTTAAATAGTACAGTATGTGGTGCATTTTCCATTTTTTTCTATTGTTGAACACTTTTTTAACATGTTTTAAATTGTTTTGTATACACAATTTTAAAATCATTTTAGCATATGTTTTTTTCACTACATCTTAAATAAGTGTATGTATTTCACTCTATTTAATTTATACTTTACAATTTTTTACAATTTTGATATAACATTTTTGACATGTTTTACATGTTTAATATTTGTATGCATTTATTCAAAATGTTTAAAATGATTGCCGTTGATTTCTATGGGGAGACAATCTTTTTCTTAGTTTCATTTAGCTGATTTTTACCAGTTCTGTCTATTTTGTAATCGATTTGTGTCAATATTAGTCTATATTTCTCAGATCCAGGTAGTCGTGGTAAGGTGCTGCTGTTCGACAGGCAGGGAAGTTCTCTTTTTAGGTTTTCTTTAAATGTTTTGAGGGTGGAGGTTATAGGGTGGAAGGTCTAAAGGTTAGTTATAGTGTTTGTAGATTTACTATAGAATTAGGGCCTCATTATGAGGCTGGCAGGCCGACCGTTGGCCCACCCAGCCCGTGGAGAGAAAACTGCCCCAGAGCTGGTGGCCGACCCCCGGCCCATTATGAGGTTTCCACTGAGCTGACCGGCGAAAACCTCTGAAATCAGAGGTTTCCGCAGGTCAGCATAGTGGAAAAGTTGCAGCAGCATTGGCCTCGGCTCCTGATGGAGCTGAGGCCAATGTAGTTGCCATTGCAGACAGCGTGCATTCCAAGGGTGCTGGGCAGGGGAGCCCCTGCACTGCCCACAACATGGTTGTGGACAGTGCAGGGCCCATCTGTGGCCCCCTGCACTATGTTTCCATCGGTGTGGTGCCCGCCATGAAACGGCTGGTGGAAACTGGGTTTGTAATCAGCACTGCGGCGCTGAACTCAGCGCCGCTGAGGCTGACCATGACTCTGAACGCCATCAGCAACCATGTTCCTGGCCGGGACACCTTCCTCTGGTGGCTTGATCACCAGGATTGTAATGTGGCAGTTGGGCCATCTGGACCACAGCATTGGTGGTCTTTGCACTGCAAATGTCGTAATTAGGCCCTTAGTTGTATTAATAGTACAACTAAGTTGTATTAATAGTGGTGTTGTTAGTGGTTTCTAGTTTGGTTTTTTTTGTACATTAATTTACTAATTTATTGTTATGGTATATTAACTTGTATTATGCTACTTATATTTTGATAATTACCTGTCATGTAAACATATTTTTGGGCATATAGGCCCTCATTTTAACATTGATGGTAAATCCCGTTTACCGCCACGGTGGCGGATATCCGTTTACCATATTATGACACACACACACCAATCCGACAGAATACTGCCACACACACAAATCCGACAGACCGAAGGTAAGTGTTAAAGTGGCAAGTGTTAAAGTGACGGTACGAACACCCATACTGTTACGGCAACAATACAATGCCCACCACATCATGACCCACGAATCACCACTGCAGACATTCAATGGCGCTAAACCATTGGCGGTACATACTGCTGCGCTCAGAATAGCCACCCAAATACTAAACCACACAACATTGGCCAATACCAATAACACACACCTGACACCCATACACACACCACACACACCCACCCACAGCACTATAAAAGACACACCTACATTATCCACAACCCCTTACGAAAACAAATTGCTACCAGGAGACTGAGAAGTAGAGCACAGAGGCAACTAGACACACACACCACATACACCCATACATCCCTCATGCACCCCATACCACACAGCCAACACATCACTCAACACCCTCACACCAACACACACCACACAACACCCATGTCCCCACTAAGGCACCCCCTTTTCACAGATGAGGAGTTTAAGGTTCATGGTGGAGGAAATTGTCCGGGTAGAGCCACAGCTGTTTGGAGCACAGGTCCAGCAGATTTCCATTGCCAGGACGATGGAGCTATGGCTGAGAATCATGGACAAGGTGAACGCCGTGGGACAGCACCCATGAACAAGGGACGACATAAGGAAGAGGTAGAAGGACCTACAGGGGAAGGTGCTTTCTGTGGCAGCAAGACACCAGCTCACCATGCAGAGGACTGGTGGTGGACCCCCACATTCTCACCTACAGCTCACAGCATGAGGAGCAAGTCTTGACTCTACTGCATCCTGAGGGACTCACAGGAGCAGCCGGAGGACTGGACACTGGTGAGTCAATATTCACTACTTATCACCCCCCATACCTGCATGCCATCTCACACTCTCACCCTCACTCCCATCACTCCACCCCATCCCATGCACTGCACCTACACATCTGACTAACCCCAATGCCAAGCCCTGCATGCCATACCAATGCTTGGACAGCCCTCCCAGCCCTGCATGGACACCCATCACTAAAGCATGCACAGCATAGAGGAACTAACAATCACACAACACATCACCATACACATACTAAGATGGCAGGGCAACAGCAACGATCGGGGGAAAGCTAGGGATGTGCAATATGTAGCGGACATGAAGCATGATACATCACTTACATCCCCACAGGTGCCCCAGCCAATGTCAGCGGAGAGGAGGTGCCAGGCATATCTAGTCCACAACAGAAGATGTCCCCAGTAATGACAGTAACTCTGGACTTCAAGATCTGGATGAACTACCTGGCCCATCAGGGACCACTGCACAGTCGGTCACCCCAGCCCACTCACAGTCCACCACAGAGCCTCCCCATCAGTATCCAGTGCCACAGCACCCACCCAGCATTCCTAAACCTCTGTCCCCAGGACACATAAATAAGCAGGGTGCCCACCTGTTCAGGGACCCCAGTCCACACCTCGCCTCCAAGACAATCAGGGACTTGGGGTCAGTGGCAGTGGGCACACGGTTGAGGGGACAGAGGCCCAGGGAAGCAGGGACACTGGGAGGATCGCTGTGCACCAGAGGGAGGATAGTCTCAGGGAACCAACTCTCGACGAGGCAATCACTGAGATCCTGAGAGCCTACCAACATTCCCAGGACACGATGCCCCAGATCCTAGACAACATGCAGGAGAACGGGTGGCTGCAGAGTATCAGGGGATCAGGGAGGACTTGCAGGTCATCAACACCACGCTGATCTCCATAGCAGGGGTGCTGGCAGACATTGCCAACATCATGAGGGAAGCAACAGCACAGCAGCAGGCCCCTACTACTAGCCAGTCCAATGACCAGCCCTCCACTGCCACAGGTGGGCAGGAGACCCCGCCAAAAGTCCATCTAGCCACCAGCACCCCTGCCCCTGCAGAAGGAGAGCCACCCCGTAAACATTCCCTGCAACCCAGACAGAAGCCAGAGACACTTGCCAAGACCACTGCTTGGAAAGGAGACTCTCCTGAATGTCCCCCTTGTGTCCCACCTTGTCACCTTGTCCACTTTGAACTGTATTTTCTTCCCTTCCTATGGCCCCTTGGACACTGGGCCTGTGCTACAAACAGACTGGAACAATACCCTTACCTCTACCATCACCCCATTCCATTGCACTTTTATTTGCACTACAATAAACACCCTTGGACACAACTTGACTACTAGTATTTTATGTGTTGAAAATGTGCATTAATGGAAACAGTCACACCTAGTGCAAATGAACTGAACACTGTGAGAGCATACAAATAATGACCTGTAGCTGTCTGTAGTAATCACAACAGGGCACTGCTGTCATATCACCAACATCTTTAAAATGACAAGCCATAGGTGACAGTAAGTTGAGATGCAAAGGAAGTTAATGCCATCATGCTACAGCCACACAGAAAACAACAATAGTCAGATAAATGATCAGATCCACTGTCTCACCTGTGTGTCATTGGAAGTATTGACGTATGACTGATGTCCTGTTGTCCACATCCTCATCCTCTGCCTCCTCATACTCACTGTCCTCAGGGTCCACTGCTGCCACAGGGGCATCTCCAGTCTCCTCCTCCAGCTGAAAAGGCACATGTCGTCTGAGGGCCAGATTGTGCAACATGCAGCATGCCACTACTATCTGGCACACCTTCCCGGCTAAGTAGCACAGGGATCCACCTGTCAGATGGAGGCACCGGAACCTGGCCTTCAGGAGGCCGAAGGTACGTTTGATGATTCTTCTGGTTCGCCCATGGGCCTCATTATAACGATTCTCAGCCCATGTCCTGGCATTCCTCACAGGGGTCAGGAGCCACAATAGGTTTGGGTAGCCAGGGTCACCTGCAAGTATTGAGGGAGAAAAATTAGCCTTATACAATACTATGGGGATGACACCTGAAGGCATACACTGACATACAGTGGGTGGGGACCCTGGCTCACCTATTAGCCACACCCTGTGCCTCAGTAGTTGGGCCATCACATTTGGGATGCTGCTATTCCTCAGGACAAAGGCATCATGCACCGAACCAGGATACTTGGCAGTGATGTGGGAGATGTACTGGTCCGCCAGGCACACCATTTGCACATTCATTGGATGGAAACTCCTACGATTCCTGAACACCTGTTCATTCTGGCGGGGGGGACAAACGCAATATGTGTACCGTCAGTCACACCTATAATATTGGGGATATGTCCCATTGCATAGAATCTGGCCTTTACAGTGGCCAAATCTTCCACCTGGGGGAAAACAATGTAGCTGTACTTGTGTTTCACCAGGGCAGACAAAACCCTTGCCACCATGATTGAAAACACTGGCTGTGACATTCCTGCTGCCAAACCCACTGTCACTGGGAAAGAACCAGTTGCCAGGAAATGGAGCACTGATAGCACTTGCACAAGAGGGGGGATCCAAGTCGGATGACGGATAGCTGAAATCAGGTCAGCCTCCAACTGGGCAAACAGCTCTGTGATTGTGGCCCTGTGAAGTCTATAGGTGAGTATAATGTGCCTGTCCTCCAGTGTAGTACAAGGGGTCTGTACACGGGGGTCTGTCTCCTCCTTCTATTCATCCGCAGCAGTAGGTATCTAAGGGACACAAGAGTGAGTAGGCTGTCACAATTTGAACAATGGAACCACCACCTCAGCGTACATACAGCATGAATGTGATGGGACAGTAGGAATGGCAATGTATGTGCAATTATAGGCACTGACGCAGTTAGGGATGATCAGATTGTTGTCCACCACCATGAAATGGTGACCGCCTGTCCTGTATGTAGGACAGGTGGAAGTGAGGTAACTCCGTCGACGCTGGCCGTTGTGGCGGAAGGCGGTCTTCCCCCCGTGCAATTCCTCATTGGATAATATGGGGCTCTATGGAGTACAGTGGCCAATGGGGATCAGCATTGGTGGTGATGGTGTACACTGCCTCGGACGTAACTGCCATTTTCTATCTATAACCTCACTTGTTTCCTGACCTTCAACAGGAGAACACCTACACTGTGTGTGCTGCTGTGACCTGTGTCTGGAACCTATTATGGCCCGTGTGACCGGGGAAAGGGCCCAAGCCTTCACGTCGATGGCTGATGTATGGGGTCCTATCCCAGTACCGACTGCTGTATGGGCCTCTAGACCAACAGGTGAGTACACCTTGTGCACGATGCATGTGGGAAGGATGCATGGAGATGTGTGTGTAAGCATCGTGTAAGGGGGGTATGTCTGGTGGCAGTGTGGATGGTGATGGTAACAGGAATTGGTTGGCCATATGTGTGACAGGCTGTATTGTATGTGTAATGGTGTATTCCTGTCTGTATTTCCTCTGCAGGTCAGCACCCATCAAAAGAAGGTATTATGGCGTGCCATCACCAAGGACGTGCGGACCCTGGAGGTCTATAGCAGGCGGAGCACCCACTGTCGGAGACGGTGGGAGGCCCTGAGACGGTGGGCACGGAAGACCGCGGAGGCCCAGCTGAGGATGGCCTCCCAATGAGGAAGTGGTGCCCGTCGGAACCTGACCCCCCTGATGGCCCGCATACTGGCGGTGGCCTACCCAGAGCTGGATGGGCTCTTGGGGGCATCACAGCAGCCACAAAGGGGGGAAACAGTGGGCGTTACTACAATAAGTGGTAGGTGGCATGGGATCTGGGTGGTGGGTGTGAGTCAGTGGGTGCCAGTTGATGCCAGGTCAGACATTACAGCGTGATCCAGCTCAAGGGTAATGGGTGCATGGCAAATTCAGGTAACCTAGCTTGCTAGCATTCCATTTCAATCAGGGCTTTGTGGGTCCCAGGAGGGGTACAGGTGGCGATGTTTTGACCCCATTTTGCTGTGGCATCTAGGCAAATCAATGGCAGTGCAATGCATAGTGCTCAATCCTGATCCCTGTGTGTGACGGTGCTGTGAACTCCAACGGTGGTGTTGATGCAGTAATTGACCCAGTTTTCCCTTTCTCTCTTTTCCCCCCCCTTTTCTTCTGTCATCCTGGCAGAGGAGCAGGGGCACCGGCGACAGAGGGAGCTGCATCCCACGGGACCCAGGAGGCAGAGTCCACCGACGCTGAGGGTACCAGTGGGACGGAGGGCGAGGAGAGCATCACGGCAGAGACAGGAGGTCACAACACAGACTCTGATACCTCCTCCAATGGAAGCTCCCTGGTGGTGGCGGACACCTCTGTGACCACCCCAGCTGCAGGTACAGCCGCCACCCCCTGTACCAGCACCGCCCTTCCAGTAGCCCCTCAGGGAGTTGCCCGTGCCCACTCACCCAGGAGGGTGGGCATCTCCTTTGACCCATACACCTCAGGCCCTGCCCCAGTAATCCCTGCTGTCCTGAGTGAGGAGGCTATTGACCTCCTGTGATCCATCTCTGTAGGGCAGTCAACCATTGTGAATGCCATCCAGGGGCGGGCATCCACTGTGGATTGGCGGCCCAACAGAGATCGATTCAGGCTCTGGCTCTGGCTCCTGGCCTTCTCTCTGATGGCAGCTATTGTCCCTGTTTCTACTGCCCCCCCTCCAACTACTACTTCCCAGTTCCAGTCTCCTCGACCCCAACTCATCCCAGGCACACATACAGACCAGCATGCACCCAAGACAACACACATGAGTGGCTCAGTCAAAGACAGGCACCACACTTCTTTCCACAGGCACTCACACAAACACCAGACAGTTGCAGATACAACCACATCCACTACCTCCACTGTCTCTCCCTCCTCCGCCTCCTCCAACTCACATCCACACTCACACCTGCATGCACTGCCTCAACATTCACCATCAGCATCACCACAGCGAGCAGCCTACACACCTCCCTAGCAGACACCTCCACAACATCCATCCACTTGTCCCCTGTGTCCTCTTCCACCGTTCACTATGTCTGTCCCCCCTCCTAAAGGACACAAACACAAGCAATCAGACACCCAACAGCAATCCACCTCACTCACGCACTCTGCCCATGCACCTGCACCCAAGTCCAGCAGACGTACACCTCCAACAACCAACCCCTCAACCTCCACTCCCATTGCTCCTCTCCTCCCGCCCCACTGTCCCTAAGAAGCTTTTCCTTGCCCAACTTGACCCTTCCCTCCTCCCCCCGTCCTGCCCGTAGTACCAGGGTACCAGCCAGCCAGCCAAGCACCTCAGCCAAACAGTCCACAGGGACAGTAGAGGCACCTCCTAGTCGTGGAGGCAAGACTTTGGAGGATTCCACTCAAACAGCCAGGAAGGGGAAGGAGCCCACAACACCAACAACCAGGAAGAGGAAGGAGCCCAAAACACAAACAGCTAGGAAGGGGAAGGAGCCCATAACACAAACAGCCAGGAAGGGGAAGGAGCCCACAGCACAAACAGCCAGGAAGTGGAATAAGCCCACAACACAAACAGCCAGGAAGGGGAAGGAGCCCACAACACAAACAGCCAGGAAGGGGAAGGAGCCCACAACACAGACAGCCAGGAAGGGGAAGGTGCCCTCACCTCCTGCCATGGAGGGAGTGACACCACCACCAGCACCGCCACCACCTGTGGTCACAGAGTCCTCACCTCCAGCAGAGGCAGGCCAGGAGGCACCATCACCTGTTGACACAGTGCAGCCCTCACCACCAGCTGAGGCAGTGCAGCCATCACCACCAGCTGAGGCAGTGCAGCCCTCACCACCAGCAGAGGCTGCCCAGGAGGCACCATCACCTGTTGCCACAGTGCAGCCCTTAGCTCCAGATGAGACAGTGCAGCCATCACCACCAGCTGAGGACATGTAGGCCACCCTCCAGGGACTGCTGCATAAGGGGCCCCCTCCAGTACCAATGGGCATGTTCCCCAGCTCAGAGTCTGTGACCTTGCACTCCCCAGCAATGGGACATGGGCATGGAGCCCCCTCCATGACCAGTGGGCATGTTCCCCAGCTCAGAGACTGTGACCTTGCACTCCCCAGCAATGTGACATGGGCATGGAGCCCCCGCCAGGACCAGTGGGCACGTTCCCCAGCTCAGAGACTGTGACCTTGCCCTCCCCATCAATGGGACATGGGCATGGTGCCCCCTCCAGAACCAGTGGGGAAGTTCCCATTTTTGGCTGAGGTGCCCCCACCCCCCCATCCCCCTTAGGTGCCTGCCCACTTGCAAAATGATGCCTCTGCAGTGTTCTATCCGGATGATGTTGGATACAAGTTGGGCCTTGGACTGTGCCCTGTGGCCATATGAGCCTTTGTTACTTTGGACTGGGCATTGGCCCTTTGTAAACATTTGTATATATTTGGTTTGTGTGGTGGGTTTTGCTCTGCTAATACATTTTCTGTGCATACGTACTCTGGTCCTTGTGTTATTCTGCAGTGTGTTGTGTGCAATTGTTTTTTGCCTGCAGCTGGTTGTGTGTATGGTGTGTATGTGAATGGTGTGTGTTGTGCGTGTGTGTGTCACTCTCCTTTTTCTCCCTCCCTCCCTTGTGTGCTAGGCGGCTGTACTCACTGTCGTTGTCTTCATCGGCGTTGGTGTTCCAGGTGGAGCATGATGTAGATGAGCATGGGGAAGACTTGCAGTTCCCGTTCCACAGCGGCGTTGTTCTTCTCTGTGTCCCTGAAGGTGAGTCTTTGCTCTTCTGTGCAGTGTTTCCGCCAGGCTTTTGATGGCGTTGGTACCACCCCGGAAATCGTGGGGGTTTGCATGGTCATGATATGGTGGGTGTTAACTTTGCTCACGCCTGGTTGTTGATGGCTACCACCGTGGTGAGTGTTTTTAACGCCCTGGCGGTTGGTGTGGTACATTGGCTGTCTATGGGAGCTATCACCGCCATGGTCTTAATTTGGTGGTAATTACCGCCAGCCTGTTGGCGGTATTACCAGCACTTTAACACTCACCGCCAATGTCAAAATGACCACCATAGCCCCTTAATATAACAGGGCCCCTGTGGCGGTTTCAACGCCACAGGCACCGCCACGAAAACCCTGGCAGAAAGACTACTGGTGACAAGGAATTTATTCCTTGTCACCGGCAGACGACTCCCCCACCACCCTCCCCAGCAAGCCCAATACCCCCTTTTCACCCTCATACCAGGTACAGAGCCCCCCACCGGCTACAGCACCTACCTCCCCCCCACCAGGTACAGGAACTCCCTCCTCCACCCCCCACCAGGTACAGCACCTACACCCCTTCCTCCTCCCCGAATACATGCACATGCACACAGACACCCACACGTACACCCGCATGCACTCATACACCAACACTCACATACACGCATTCACTCACTTGCATTCATACATGCATTCACTTAAGCACTCAAACTTGCATACACACACTCATACACACACGCATACACACACTCGTACACACATGCATACAAACACTCATACACACACTCATACATACTGTACATGCACACACAACACATCCCTCCCAACTCTTCCCCTCCCCTGTCGATGTCCGACATACCTTATCCGGTAAGGAGGTCATCAGGCAGGGAACAGAAACACGCACTGTAGGAAAGTACCCTCTTTTTGCCATGGTCCCCCCCATTTTCTGCCTGATGTCAGTGTGCTTGACTGTTTTCACTGGGATCCTGCTAACCAGGAACCCAGTGATTATGCTCTCTCTCCTCTAAATTTTGTTGTTGCATACTGGTAACCCAGTATTTCACCCAAAATTATAAGTCCCTTATAAGTCCCTAGCATATGGTACCTAGGTACCCAGGGCATTGGGGTTCCAGGGGATCCCCATGGGCTGCAGCATTTCTTTTGCCACCCATAGGGAGCCCATGCAAAGGCTTCTACAGGACTGCCATTGCAGCCTGTGTGAAAAGATGTATGCACCCATTCACTGCCATTTACACTGCACCAGGTCACTTGTATGTCACCCTTATAGCAGGCCTTCCAGCCCTGAGGGCAGGGTGCAAAGTACCTGTGTGTGAGGGCACCCCTGCTCTAGTACATGTGCCCCCACGACCTCCAGGACCATTTTCTCAGACTTCGTGAGTGCGGGGACGGCATTTTACACAAGTACTGGACATAGGTCACTACCCATGTCCAGCTACATAATGGTAACTCCGAACATAAGCATGTTTGGTATCAAACATGTTGGAATCATACCCCAATGCTTTTGCAAGTATTGGTTGTATGATTCCATGCACTGTGAAGGCTCCTTAGAGGACCCTCAGTATTGCCATTCCAGCCTTCTGAGGGTTTCCAGGCAGCCCCAGCTGCTGACACCTCTCAGACAGGTTTCTGCCCTCCTGTTTCTTGAGCAGCTGAAGCCCAGGAAGGCAGAACAAAGGATTTCGTTTGGGAGAGGGGTGTTACACCCTCTCCCTTTGGAAATAGGTGTTAGGGCTTGGGAGGAGTAGCCTCCCCAAGTCACTGGAAATGCTTTGAAGGGCACATTTGGTGCCCTCCTTGCATTATCCAGTATGCACTGGTTCAGCCCAGTCCCTGCTCTGTTGCGTAACTGGACAAAGGAAAGGGGAGTGACCACTCCGCTGTCCATCACCACCCCAGGGGTGGTGCTCAGAGCTCCTCCAGAGGGTCCCTGGGTTTTGCCATCTTGGATTCCAAGTCTGGGACATCTGAGTGGCCAGTGCCAGCAGGTGTCATCAAAGCCCTCCCCTGATAGATGCTTACCTGTTTAGCTGACCAATCCTTCTTTGAGGCCTATTTAGGGTCTCTCTCTTGGGTGATTCTTCAGATTCGGAATGCAAGACTCCAGCAGGAATCCTCTGCATCCTTTACTTCACCTTCTCATCGACAAAATTGCATCTGTACCCTCCAGGAACTCTACAAACTGCAACAAAAAGAAGCAAAGACGACTTCTGCAACATTGTATCTTCAGCTCCTGCCAGCAACTGCAACTGTTTCTGGGTCGTGCATCCTCAGAGGACACCCTGTCTTCAGCCTGCACCAGATGAATGAAGGCATCTCCCTTGGAGTGTGGATACTTGCCTTGTGGGGACTAACCTTTCCTAATGTTTTCAAAATATACAAATAACAGATAAATGTTAAGAAAAAATTCATGATAAAGGATCCTTCTTCAAATTTTCAAATATATTGTTATTTAATTGCGTGCACAGAACCATCATTGTGGGGACTTCAACAGGTGCTACCATCCTTATGAGGACCTACTCCACATTTTTACATTTGTGATTGAATACAGTCAAAGGAGCTTGACTAAATATGTATTTTATCACCAATATATGCAAATAACATCATAATCTATTCATATAGGAATTTCTGCATATATCTTAAATGCACTCAAAAGGTGGATTATGCTAATAATGTATCAGAAAATATCATAGATCATGATTACAGAAAGGTACATAAAACTGTATTTAACTCACTGCTTTGTGTTCAAAATGTTACAAAGAAGGGACCAGGGGCCAGATGTAATAAAAATCTGGATTGCGAGTCGCAAATTGCGAGTCAGACCGACTCGCAAATTGTGAGTCGCAATCCAGAATGTAGGATGGTGTCCCTGACACCATCTGCGACTCGCAAGGGGGTCGCAAAGGCCCACCTCATTAATATTAATGAGGTGGGTCGCAATTTGCGACCCCCTTGCGAGTGGCGGCACTCACAGGGATGGTGGCCTGCTGGAGACAGCAGACCACCATGTCTGTGACTGCTTTTAAATTAACCAGTTTTTTTTTGTAATGCAGCCCGTTTTCCTTAAAGGAAAACGAGATGCATTACAAAACTAAAAAATGAAACGTTTTTGTTTCATTTTTTCAGAGCAGGCAGTGGTTCACAGGACCACTGCCTGCTCTCAAAAAACATTTTTCATGCCATTCACAAAGGGGAAGGGGTCCCATGAGGACCCCTTCCCTTTTGCGCATGGGTTACCACCAGTGTGACACTGGTGATAACTGCGATTGCTTTGCGACCGCGTTCGCGGTCACAAAACAATACAGCATAGCGCTGCGACTCGCAATTAGGAAGGGGAACACCTCTTCCTAATTGCTCCTCGCAGTCCCGTTTTGCGAGTCGGTAACCAGGTTACCGACTCGTAAAACGGGGACTGGGCATCGCGATGTGATTTTTGCACGTCACAAACAGTGTTTGCGAGATCAAAAAGCTTTGAACATTTGGCCCCAGATGTACAAAGCATTTTTCCGGTCACAAACAACCCATCAGGCCATTTGCGACTGGGAAAATACCTTTTGCCATGTACCAAAGGCAAAATAGGACTCTGTAACTTGGTACCAAAACACATTTTGCTTTTGCAAATCAGTATTAGGAAGGGGAGTGTTTAGGGGGTCCCTTTCTAATACTGAATGCCACTGGCATGTATGAATGTTTTGCCACCAGAATGTGGTTACAAAACATTCATATTTTACTGACCGTAAAGAAGGTGGTAGCCCCTTCGCAAACAGGAAGAGGTCCACAGGGGACCCCTTCCCCTTTGTGAATGTGGGCATCAACATTTTGTTAACAGCAGCAAGTGGTCCCAAGGAGCACTGCATACTCCTAAAAAATGAAAAAACTTTTGCTTTTGTAATGCATCCTGTTTTCCTTTAAGGAAAATGGGCTGCATTACAAAAAGAAATGTGCTTTATTAAAAAGGCAATCACAAGAATAGAGGTCTACTGACCCCAGCAGGCCACCATCCCTGCGAGTTTAGCCATTCCCAAATTGGAACCTGTCTCATGAATATTGATGAGGCAGGTCCCTTGCGACCCATTTTAGAATCACAAACAATGTTAAACACACTGTAGTACATTACAGTTTGCGATTTCCTAATAGTGAATTGAAAAATTTGCTATTAGGAAATTCTGAACTGCTTTTCTCATACATCTGGCCCCAAGGAAACTAATACAAAAACGAACAAACAGATACAATCAAGCAATGTGGTCAAGTGAAACCCAGAGTTTGATTAATTACTTACATTTTGGTCAAAGTAGTTATTAGATCAGATCTCCTTAGGAATATCTTGAATGGAATGTCAAAGTCTGCATATGGATGGTAAGTGATGATGCCCATAGAGTTTGTATGAGATCACAACAAAGGGATGTTATGTGATGATGCCTACAGAGGTGGTATGTGATCACAGTGGAACCATAGCCCTCACAGAGATGGTGTCTACAGCTATGTCAAAAGTATCTACAGATGTAGAGTGTAAAGCCCCTACAGAGGCAGTGAATGATTATAAGAATGTTCAAGTCCTCACAGAAATGGTGTGTGAAGTTAATTATGTCCAAGTCCCCCCAAAAATATTGTGCTATTATGGCGATATTCATGTCTCTGTAGAAACAGGGTGTGGGTATTGGGATGTTGAAGTTCAGACGGAGATAGTATGTTACAATGATTATGTTCACGTCCCCACTGAAATAGTATGCAGAGGCAGTAGTCGAGACTCAACATAGCTAGTAAGAAGATAATGATGTTTATTATGTTATAGTCTGTGATTATAGTGGTGTTCAAGTCCAGACAGAGATTGTGTGTGATTGTAGCGGTTTCAAGTCCCCACATAGATAGTCTCTAATAATAGCGGTGTTCTAGTCCCTGCAGAGATAGTGTGTAATGATAATGGTGTCACAAGTCCCCACAGAGATAGTGCATGATTATAATGATATTCAAGTCCCCACAGAGATAGTTTGTGATTATTGTGGTGTTCAAGTCCCCACAGAGATAGTGTGTGATTATAGTCATGTCTAGATCTCTGTAGAGATTATGGGGGTTATTCCAACTTTGGAGGAGGTGTTAATCCGTCCCAAAAGTGATGGAAAAGTGACGGATTTACCACCAGCCGTATTACGAGTCCATTATATCCTATGGAACTCGTAATACGGCTGGTGGTATATCCGTCACTTTTGGGACAGATTAACACCTCCTCCAAAGTTGGAATAACCCCCTATGTGTGATGTCCATCATGTCCATGTCCCACAGAGATAGCATGTGTGATGATAATGATACCCTGGTCACCAAAGGGAGTGTGTGCTGATAGAAATACTCAAGTCTCCACAGAGATAGTGTTTAGTAAGAATCACATTCAAGTCCCCACAGAGATAGTATGTGATGATAATCATGTTGAGGTCACTAGAGATTGTGTGTGACAATAGTCCCCACATTAATAGTGTGTGAGTATAGTGGGGTTCAAATCTCCACAGAGATAGCATGATTATAGGAATAATGTAACTTTACAGAGATAGTGTGCAAAGTTAATCTTGTTCAAGTCCCCACAGAGGCAGTGTTTAAGATAATCTCAACTGCCCACTGAAATAGTGTGAAAGACAATTTTCAAGTCTCCACACCGGTACAAAGTGAACATAAGAATGTTCATTTCTAAACAGATATTGTGTAAAGGTAATTATGCTCAAGTCCTCATAAGATAGCATATTATTATACCTGTAGTGATGTTCAGTTCTTCAAGAAATTCTGGGGAGGATAACTGTGTCCAACTGTGATAACATAATGTTCAAGTTCCCAGATAGGAACTGAGAGAAGATAACAAACTTCTAGTCCAAATAGAGATTGTGTATGATCATATAAATGTTTTAGTCCCTTGTATAGATAGTATGTGATTATCCTGGGGTTCAAGTCCCCACAGGGATAGCGTGTGATTATAATGGTGTTTAACTCCTCACAGAGATATTGTGTTATTATAATCGTGTTCAACTCCTCACAGAGATAGTGTGTGATTATAATGGTGTTCAAGTCCCCACAGAGATAGTGTGTGATTATACTGGTGTTCAAGTCCCCACAGAGATAGCGTCTGGTTATGATGGTGTTTAAGTTCCCACAGAGTTAGTGTGTGATTATAATGGTGTTCAAATCCCAACAGAGAAGAACAAGTTATATTCGGTAACACATTATCTGGTAGAGTCAGGATCTAGCCACAGATTCCTTACTTTAGAATCCTACCGTGGCGCTAGACTGGATCGGTAAGCATTTTTCCATAGCATGTCTGTGCGTCGGAAGAGGGTGGTGCACGACTCTGTGTCAACATCGTTCACTGCATGTGAAATCAACAGAGTCCATATAACCCCCTTGCCAATGTCAGTTTCTTTTGTGACTATTTTCCGCACTCAAAACGTGGAGCCACATATACAAACTGCCTATTAAAACAGTATAATAGAAAAAAAGACATCCTTGTCTCAAATAATCACCAAACTCTTAATTCAAGGTGTAGATTTCCATAAAAAAATCTTTGAGACCAAAGAGGACTCAGTGTGCAGAGCGGGGAGGATGGGAGGGTTGTTAAGGAATCTGCGGGTAGATCCTGTCTCTATCAAATAATGCATTACCGAAGGTAAGTAACTTGTTCATCAGATAGAGATATCTAGTCACAGATTCCTTACTTTAGAATACCAAAGACATACCATCCCTGGAGGAGGGTCTGTAAACTGATTCCATTGAGAATCTTTAACCAGAAGAAGACCAGTCTAGAACAAGAGAAATAGACTGTGCATTCATAAGAATACATATGAGTAACCACATACTCTTTACTAAAAGCACTGTGTAAAGGACCACGGTAAGAAATAGTCTTAAATACATTCAAATGGAAATAACATCACTCATTACTGAGACCACTGAAAGTCTCTCACTAGAACAAAACCAGTCTAGAACTAGATAAAAAGACCAAACATTTCTACAATATGAAACTTGCTGAAGGAGCCACAGGTAAATAAAGACTTAAGACATTAAAAAGCAATGGAAATAAAATGATCCATGTTAGTATGACCCATCTGTGTCAGCAGCCAACCAACATTATGAATACAAAACTATTTGCACCCTTAATGGGATCTGAACCCATGCATGATCATCTCATAAGAACTGTGGAAACGACGACAGTAATGAATAATAAAGACAATGAATGGATTTGGAAAACAATGCTACCCATTGCAGAAGGACAATTTTGCCTAATGACCTAATAAAGATAAACGCATTTGCTTTTGTATCCAGACCTGAACTGCATGTGTGACACTCCTAGAAAACACAGAGCAGCAGGCCCGCCATTGAGCAATACCTCTTTGTCATATAAAGGTAAATTCTAACCAGACCTTCTCCACAAACACAGACAATGTCCATATCCTATGGAGAAAGCATAAAAATGCTCACTTTAAAAAGAAGTTGAAGTCAATAATAGCACCTATTAGCATATAAGCAGTCTTTTCCCTAAGAAAATTAACTAGACATAATACAAATACCTTTAGGATATCCCTAATATATATACTGACATGGGAGTAAAATAAATAAATGCCTTTTGCACTTAACAAAAGATATAAATAAACCCCAGAGTAATTAGTCAGGCAATACTGACACAATAGAATGCTCCCTATAGTGGGTATCATACCGATAAGGAAACCAACAGCCCTCTAAACCATCAGAGTAGTGCAATTTGCTTGAGACACCATCCTCAAGCAATAGTAGTATAAGGTTGAAAAAGATAGTAGGTATGGAAAAGACTTGATAGTCCGGTGAAGACCACGATTAGTATGTGACCCTACTATATGAATAGAGACTCCTCTATAGAAGATCTTACAAAGGTCTCCAGACTTAAACCAGAAAATACAAAAGATTTTGTAAGAAAAATAATCCATCTGTTTTTATATATTCACTCTAAGGACAACACTTCACAAAGTGTGAACCCAAACTATAACAGCTAGGGTCACTCGAATGATGAAAACAGTTGTCACCTAGAAGAGCAATGATCCTTTATAAAGAAATGAAAGTCTTCTTGAGAAAGTAGATATAATGAGGTAAACCCATATTGCCCTCATGTACAATGAATATGAATATCCTCGAAGAGGAGAAAAATATCCAGTAAGATGGTTAATTCCTTCAGAAAGAAGGAATTCTTAAATTATAACGCAGAAACATTAGAACATCCTAAAGAGTGAGGAATATTAAATACTCTATACTCAAGAGTGAATGCACTCTACTGAGAGACTATGGGGCAGATTTAAGAAACGTGGCGCTGCACCCAGTGCAGTGCCACTTTGCTTGCGTCCCTTAGATCCCCACTACCACCATCATGTGTGTGCCGTATTTAAAATACGGCACACCATGGCGCAGGGTAGGGGCCAAAAGCGTCAGAATTTTGGACGCTATTGATGTATTGTTCAGGGTCCTGCACAGTACATAGGGGCCATTATAAACAATGGCATGCCCCTTTTAACACCTGCTCTGAGGAGGTGTTAAAAGTGCCGAAAACAATTATCTTTTAGATTTCTTTGCACCATTTTTTCAGCCCCCCCCTAATGGGGTAACACCCCCTTTGCATATATTATGCCTGGTGCAGGCATAATGTGGTGCAAGGGATTATAAAGTGGCACAATCCTTGCATTGCGCCATTTTGTAAATCTGGTGCAGCGTTTTTGTCATAGTATCGCCACATTAGTGTAAAACAAATTACTCTAATGTAGCAATATTATGGTGCAAATCTGACCCTATGTCTCAATGGAGACCCATGATAACATAACATAATGACAGGAAATTGAAAGAACAATGTTCATTGAACATGTTGAAACTATGCAAATGTCTACACAAAAGTGTAGGAGTTACAAAAAACTGGGATGGCTTAGAAAAGAAAACCTTTAAGACCAAAACAAATAAAACCTTAAAGTCCACAGAATGCTACCTTTTGGTTTATAATGAAACAAAGCTAGCATAATTAGAAAAACTTTTTACAAGTAAATATCAAAAGTATCAGGAGCAAAAGTAGAATTTACTTAAACAAACAGTATAGACAAAAGCTACCTTGTTTGAAAGTTCAAGAAGGACTTAATAGACATACCCCTTTAGTGATGTGTAATCCTATCATTATCTACTAATGAATTCTCATAAAAGAAGCATAAGGTCACCAATTACCACACAGAAGAACAATGAAATCTTTATCGTAAAAACCATGATCTATAAGAGGATTATCTGAAATACTGTTAACAGAAATTAAATAATATATTGATACTACCACAGAGCTGCCAATATCAGACATTCCCTATAAGGGATACTAAATCTCATAATTGTATGTATATAAATGCCCACCGGGCATGCAATAACCAATGCTCCACTTAGAGTAAGATACATACCATTAAGGTATCAACTCTTGAGCTCAAGCTCTTCTTCAGAGTAAAGAAAACAATATCACCTGTATATCAGGTATCGTTAAGAATCAAAAAGAAACAAACTGCTAAAAAGCTGTCATTCACAAACTTGAAGTGGGAAGGCAGCACGTCTACACCAATTAATAACAATATTGAAAGCAGCCTGGAAACATCGGGCATAAAAACCTCCATAGGGTCCCAGGGTAATATGCACCCCAGTAATCTATCCTTGACAATATAATGAAAAATAATACCTGCCGAAAGCAGGAACACCCCACTGGGTGCCACCATAAGGTAGAACAGGCATAGAACAAGAAAAGCCTTGCAGCGCTGCCAAAACATGGCTCATCAGTGTGGATAAGTAAAGACGAATATCCCCCTTACAAGCTGGTACCCAAGGAATTAACTGGGTAAAAGGTAGAGAGGAACCAATCTAATTTGTTGTTCCACTTCTACTGTCACAAAGACACCTTAAAGCAGTCAGCCTGTGCACCAAATAAATGGACACCATCAAAGGCATGTCAATCAGTGTAGCGTTAACGGGCTCCGAAAATCCAGAGGTGCATAACCACCCAGTAACGTAGTGCCACTGAAGAGGCCAAGGCCCAACTCACAGAGTCTGTAGTATCCATACAACAGAAAAGTATTAATTTAGCTGCCTGCTGGGCATCTTGGATCACAGGGGCAATATGGTTTCCGGATGTCATCTGGAAATTATGGCAAGATGAGTGCCAATGAATCCCATAAGGAATGGGAAAAACATCCAAGAATTCAAGACATATTAATACAGCACAGAGCAGAACTGGTGCAGGAAATATGTCTGTCACAAACATCAAGACTCCTGGAATCTTTGTCAGATGGGACATGTGGAAGAGATTCAATATCATGGGAGGCCAAAGCAGCCCTGTACCATCAAACTACGATGAGTAGGATGTCGGAGGAGACAGGCCGGATCACCAGGGGCAGGTCTCTGCCTGTGAGATATAGCGCAATCTACAGGAACCTCTGTATCAGGATTAGCCCAAGCCCCCAACAAAATGTCGTGGAGAGCTTCAATATGAGGAAGCGCTGGCTCAACCCCTGTTTACCCTTGATGTAGAATGTCAATAAGAGGATCAGTAGTCAATTCCACAGAGGGAAGTGTCAGATCCAAGACCACAGCAACCCATCTCAGCATGTTAGCTAAAGGGGAACTCTCCTCCGTAGCAAGGCAAGAGGGGGAAAGGAGGCCCATGGCTGAGGAAGAGTGCAGCCACTAGCCGCACCTAGGTCAGCCAGCCAGCTGTCCTCTGAAGGAGGCTGATTAACATGAGAAATGGAAGGAAGACATCCCAACTCTTTTACAGCATTTCCAAGACCATGTCCCTCAGAAGGACAAATGTAATGGGTCTCCCCAGAATGCAGAGGGAGGATGTCAGGGATAACTTTCATGATTGACCTCGTACCCCAATGTCGAACTGCATTGTGAAGGTGATTTCTCGACGTCGATTTCGACTTCAGATGGGGAGAGAAATGCAACGTCGATCGGCACTGCTAGTGGAGTTGCGGAGTCGGCTGATTGGATACATGTGTCGAAGGTGGAAACCCCAAAGGGCTGTGCACCGACGCTGTAATGGCTTCATCAACTGAAACAGAAGGCCTAACTGAAGTCGAGGGTGAACCCACTGGCAGAGACACAGCAAAGGCAACTTGCATTTCCTTGGGGCCCACAGGCGCTCCAAGGGTAGGTGATTTCCCAAAGATATCATGAAGGGTAACATAATACTCCCTCCCTCCCTCCCCAGTCACCCCGGCTCATTGGAAAGGAGAGAGACACGGGTTGGACTCAGACCTCAACTCTTCCACTGAGGAGTGGTGGGAGGCCGTGTGTGACGAAGTCAGGGGACGCCGCAATTTCGACCTCTTGCATCGTGACTTACCACGTGAAGTCGATGGTGAATGATGCCCACAAGAACAACTTCTAGAACGGGCCCGCAAAGGGACTTTACCACGAGAAGGAGACCGAGGTTGATGTGAAGCTTGGGATGGCTCTGATGTGCATGCTGCCAGAAGCTTAATATGACGCTACTGCAGCGCCTTCGGCCGAAGTTAAGAACAGGAGTCGCTCTCTATGGAGTCATGATGCTCACCCAGGCATCACATACAAATAGTGTGAGGGTCTGTGGCTGACATTTGTCATCCACAGGGAGCACAGAGTTTGAAACCTGAAGAAATACAGAAGAAAAAGCACACTGTTCCATCGACAAACAAATGTCAGAGTAGGCTGAAAACGGCTTGATAACTGTTACTGGATCTGCATTACAAGCATAGAAAAAAAGGCACTGATTTCGGCAGGGGGGTTATATGTACTCTGTTGATGTCACATCCGGTGGACAACATTGATACGGAGTCGCGCCATGCCCTCTTCTGACACACAGACGTGCTATTGAAAAAGTTTCCAGATCCAGTCTTGTATTTGGGGAGGATTCCCAATTGAGGAATCTGCGGCTAGATAACTCTCTCAGATAGTGTGTGATTATAGTCATGTTTAGATCTCTGTAGAGATCATGTGTGATGTTCATCATGTACATGTCCTATGGAGCTGTTGTGTGATGATAGTGATCCCCTGGTCCCCAAAGACAGTGTGTGATAATAGCAAAAACCAAGTCCCCACAGATAGTGTATAATAAAAATCATGTTGAGGTCTTTAGAGATTGTGTGTGATGATAGTGATGCCTAGATCCCCACAGCGATGATATGCTCAAGTTCCCACAGAGATAGTGTGTGATTATAGTCATGTTGATGTCTTTGTAGAGATAATGTGTGATGCCCATCATGTTCATGTTCCCAAAGATAGTGTGTGATGATAGCAGTACCAAAAGACCCCCGGAGGTGGTGTGTGATGATAAGCATGTTGAAGTCACTAGAGATTGTGTGGGATTATAGTGATGCCTAGATCCCCAGAGAGATCTGCGATAATAATCCTGCTCAAGTCCCCACAGAGATAGTGTTTGATGATAGCCATGTTTATGTCTCTTTTGAGATGTCAGTCATGTCCTACACAGATAGTATAATGCAAGTCATGTTCATGTCCTACACAGATAGCGTATGATGATAGTGATGCCCAGGTCCACACAGAGAATAGTGTGTGATTATAATCATGTCCAAGTCCCCACAGAGACGGTGTGTGATGATAATCATGTTTAAGTCTCTGTTGAGATGTCAGTCATGTCCTACACAGATAGTGTAATGTCAGTCATGTTCAGGTCCTACACAGATAGTGTATGATGATATTGATGCCCAAGTCCCTACAAAAAATAGTGTGTGATTCTAATCATGTCTAAGTCCCCACAGAGACAGTCTGTGAAGATAATTATGTTGAACTCACTAGTGATGAGAGTGATGCCCTGGTCCTCACAGAGATATTGTGTGGTTTTAGGCATCCTCAAGTCCCTGCAGTGATAATGTGTGATTATGATATCTGTGGGGAGATAATTATTAGTTTGACTGGATGTTAGCCCACCACAAGTAATAATGCCACTATTCTTGTTGGGTCAAGTGAAGGTTTTAGTACTTGAACCTTGAGCTCAACCTCTGGTAGCTATGCGCATAGCAGACATGCTTAACTGAAGAATATATCTGTGTCCCAAAGAGATGTCAGATTGGTGTGATGCCCTGGTCCCCACAGTGATAGTGTGTGATTAGAGTTATCCTCAGGTCCCCACAGAGATAGTTTGTGATTAGAGTAATGTGTGGGTCCCCACAGAAATAGAATGTGATGGTAGCAATATCCAGGTTCCCGTAGAGATACTATGGGGGTCATTCTGACCCTGGCGGCCGGTGGCCGCCAGGGCCACCGACCACGGGAGCACCGCCAACAGGCTGGCGGTGCTCCTACGAGCATTCTGACCGTGGCGGTTCAGCCGCGGTCAGACAGGGAAAGTCAGCGGTCTCCCGCTGACTTTCCGCCGCTCGTTGGAATCCTCCATGGCTGCGGAGCGCGCTCCGCAGCCATGAGGATTCCGACTCCCCCTCCCGCCATCCAGTTCCTGGCGGTTCTCCCGCCGGGAACCGGATGGCGGGAGGGGGAGTCGCGGGGCCCCTGGGGGCCCCGCAAAGTATTTCAGTGTCTGCTTTGCAGACACTGAAATACGCGACGGGTGCAACTGCACCCGTCGCACCTTCCCACTCCGCCGGCTCTATTACGAGCCGGCGTCATCGTGGGAAGGGAGTTTTCCCCTGGGCTGGCGGGCGGCCTGAAGGCGGCCGCCCGCCAGCCCAGGGGAAAACTCGGAATACCCTCCGCGGTCTCAGGACCGCGGAGCGGTATTTCGGAGGGGGGAAGTCTGGCGGGCGGCCTCCGCCGCCCGTCAGACTTGGAATCAGGGCCTATGTGTTGATGATCATGTTGAAGTCACTAGAGACAGTGTGAGATGAGTGATGCCGAGATCCCCATAGAGATGGTGTGTGATAATCATGTTTTTTTCCCCAGAGAAATAGTGTGTGATTATAGCGATGTTCAAGTCTCTGTAGAGTTTGGCAGCGATGTGAGTCATGCCCATTCCCCACAAAGATACTGTGTGATGATAGTGGTGCCCAGGTACAAAGAGAGATAGTGTGTGATTATTGTGATGCCTACCTTCCCACAGAGATAGCCCCCACAAAGATAGTGTGTGATTATAGTCATGTTCAAATCTCTCAGAAATTGTGTATGATGTGAGTCATGTCCATGTCCCACAGAGGCAGTGTCTGATGATAGTGATGTCCAGGTACCCACAGAGATTGTGTGTGATGATAGTGATGTCTACATACCTAGAGAGTTAGTGTGCGATTATAGTCATATCCATGCCTCACAGAGATAGTGTGTACTGATAAACATGTTAAGCTTACTCTAGATAGTGTGTAATTACAGTGATGCCCTGGTCCCCACAGAGATTGTGTGTGATGGTAGGAATCCTCAAGTCCCTGCAGTGATAATGTGTGATTATGATGATTGTTCGAGGTTTATCTTTGGTAGCGCCTTATCTGGTAGAGAGTCTATCTAGCCACAGATTCCTTACCTTAAAATATTCCCCAGACATCAGACTGGATCCAGACATATTTTGTACAAACACATTTAGCACCGATAGGCGTCATTATTTGGCTCCATGTGGCATTATCGGCCTCATTTGCACCACAAGTGACCAGCAGTGTGCCTACAAAGGCTTCCCCCTGGCATGCTGACCGCAGTTCTTGACTGTTTTCCTGCACTAGAAGACCAGAGCCAAACTGAGGTGGAATGACCAGTGTGCCAAGGTGAGATTCTGAAGAATCTCTTCAATGTGAGATATACAGGGCCTCATTTACAAGCCTGTTGCGCCATTGCTGTGTCATTGTTTTTTGATGCAGTGGGGTGGTGCTAGCAGTGTACTACACTGCTCCTGATTTACAAACTGACACATTGGGCCCAATGCATCAGTTTGTACAGCCCTGCATCAGATTATACACGCGCCAGGTATAATGTATGCAGGTTAGGCGTTCCCAGGCAAAAAGCCATGCAGACCTGACACAGGGCTTTTTCCAAAGGGAGCCTCGTCGCATTACTGGAGTAGCATCATTTTTACGATGTTACTCCAGCAATGTGTGTGTTTAGCGACAACAGATGCATCAGAATTTGACGCATCTGTGAAAATGTGCGCCATGTGTAGGAGGCTGGACTGGCTTGTAGTGGGTACCAAGGGGTACTTACACCTTGCACCAGGCCCAGGTATCCCTTTTTAGTGTAGAGGGGTGTCTAGCAGCTTAGGCTGATAGAAAAGGTAGCTTAGCAGAGCAGCTTAGGCTGAACTAGGAGACGAGTGAAGCTCCTACAGTACCACTAGTGTCACTTGCACAATATCATAAGAAAACACAATACACAGATATACTAAATATAAAGGTACTTTATTTTTATGACAATATGCCAAAGTATCTCAGTGAGTACCTTCAGTATGAGGATAGCAAATATACACAAGATATATGTACACAATACCAAAATATGCAGTAATAGCAATAGAAAACAGTGCAAGCAATGTATAGTCAATAGAATGCAATGGGGGCACATAGGGATAGGGGCAACACAAACCATATACTCTAGAAGTGGAATGCGAACCACGAATGGACCCTAAACCTATGTGACCTTGTAGAGGGTCGCTGGGACTGTAAGAAAACAATGAGGGGTAGAAAAATAGCCCACCCCAAGACCCTGAAAAGTGGGTGCAAAGTGCACCTAAGTTCCCCAAAGAGCACAGAAGTAGTGATAGGGGAATTCTGCAAGGAAGACCAACACCAGCAAGGCACCAACAATGGATTTCCTAACGAGAGTACCTGTGGAACAAGGGGACCAAGTCCAAGAGTCACGATCAAGTCGGGAGTGGGCAGATGCCCAGGAAATGCCAGCTTTGGGTGCAAAGAAGGTGCCACTGGATGGTAGAAGCTGTGGATTCTGCAAGAACGACAAAGGCTAGAAACTTCCCCTTTGGAGAATGGATGTCCCACGTCATAAAGAGTCGTGCAGAGGTGTTTTCGTGCAGAAAGACTGCAAACAAGCCTTGCTAGCTGCAATGGTTGCGGTTCGGGTTTTTGGATGCTGCTGTGGCCCAGGAGGGACCAGGATGTCGCCAATTGCGTGAGGAGACAGAGGGGGCGTCCAGCAAGACAAAGAGTCCACTCAGAAGCAAGCAGCACCCGGAGAAGTGCCAGAACAGGCACTACAAAGTGGAGGAGCTCTGGGCACCTCCCAGGAGAGGTGCAGGTCAGGGGAGTGGTCACTCCCCTTTCCTTTGTCCAGTTTCACGCCACAGCAGGGCTGGGGGATCCCTGAACCGGTGTAGACTGGCTTATGCAGAGATGGGCACCATCTGTGCCCATCAAAGCATTTCCAGAGGCTGGGGGAGGATACTCCTCCCAAGCCCTAACACCTTTTTCCAAAGGGAGAGGGTGTAACACCCTCTCTCTGAGGAAGTCCTTTGTTCTGCCTTCCTGGGCCAAGCCTGGCTGGACCGCAGGAGGGCAGAAAACTGTCTGAGGGGTTGGCAGCAGAAGCAGCTGCAGTGAAACCCCGGGAAAGGGAGTTTGGCAGTACCCGGGTCTGAGCTAGAGAATGGGGGATCATGGAATTGTCTCCCCAATGCCAGAATGGCATTGGGGTGACAAATCCATGATCTTAGACATGTTACATGGCCATGTTCGGAGTTACCATTGTGACGCTATACATATGTCGTGACATATGTATAGTGCACACGTGTAATGGTGTCCCCGCACTCACAAAGTCCGGGGAATTTGCCCTGAACAATGTGGGAGCACCTTGGCTAGTGCCAGGGTGCCCACACACTAAGGGGGTCATTCCAACCCTGGCGGTAAAAGCCGCTTACCGCTGTCAGAAGACCGCCAACAGACCGCAACCGGTCATTCTGACCCACAACAGGCAAACCGCCAAAATACAGACATCCACAAAAGTCCGCCACAACAAAGGCCAGCGAGAAACTGGCGGTGACCAAACCTCCACCGTCACGCCAACAGAAATACGCCCACCCTATCACGACACACGAATCCATGCGGCGGTCTTTCAACCACGGTATTCCATTGGCGGTACACACCGCCGCGCTCAAAGTACACACACACTTACAAAACACACCCACATTGGACAATTCAAAATACACACACCTGAGACACATACATACACCACTCCCAAAACACCCAACACAATATAAAACACACACCCACATCACCCACAAACCTCCACACCTACAGAATCTGGACCACGCACAGAGAAATAGAGATCCGAGCACACAGACGCGCATTTTACTCTCACCCAGCAATATTACCACGCACTTCACACAACACACCAATACACATCACCACACTTAGCACCACACAATCCCCCCCACACATCACCCACACCACCCCATGGCACCGCAAAGACACCCCAGGTTTTCGGAGGATGAACTCAGGGTCATGGTGGAGGAAATCGTACGGGTAGAGCCACAGCTCTTCGGGACACAGGTGCAGCACACCACCATTGCCAGGAAGATGGAGCTATGGAGCAGAATAGTCGATATGGTCAATGCTGTGGGACAGCACCCAAGAAATAGGGACGACATCAGGAAGAGGTGGAACGACCTACGGGGGAAGGTGTGTTCAATGGTATCCAGGCACAACATCGTGGTGCAGCGGACTGGCGGCGGACCACCACCTCCTCCCCCAGAATTTACAACATGGGAGGAGCAGGTCTTGGCGATCCTGCATCCTGAGGGCCTCGCTGGAGTGTCTGGAGGAATGGACTCTGGTAAGTCTCATCTCCACTACTTCATCCCCCCCACCCCACCAGCATGCCAACTCATTCCCCCACCCTCACCCTCACCCCCATCACACCTACTTCTTGCGAATGTCTCACCATCACAACCCACCCATCCCAACCCCAAGCCCTGCATGCGACCACAAAGCATGGACACCCATCACCAAAGCATGCCCACTGCAAATACCCATACACCCCCAAACCACCGTTACAAAAGCCCCCACACGGGAATGCCAGCACTGGGGTACACGGGCACCCACCCATTGCACGCTATGGCTCACAGATGCAATAACCATCCTTTTACACCCCTGCAGGACCCGAACGCCACGTCACCGCGCAGGAGGGTCCACAAATGTACACCCCACCCCCAGAAGAGGCCCACAGTGATGACAGCACCTCTGTCGACCTGGATCTAGATGACCAGCCCGGCCCATCGGGGACCTCAGGACAGTCGGTTCCCCTCACACAGCCACAGGCCACAGCAGACCTTCCCCCCTCTGGGAACACCAGCACAGCACCCACCCAGCGGGCCCATCCCTCTGTCCCCAGGACACGTCAATCAGCGGTGTGTCCACCACTACAGGGCACCCAGGTTAACCCACCACCCCAACAACAACAGGGACCTGGGGGCAGTGGTAGTGGGCACACGGTCCAGGGGACAGAGGCCCAGGGAAACAGGGGAACTGGGAGGGCTGCTGTGCGACAGGGGGGGGGACAGTCCCAGGGAACCCACTCTCCACGAGGCCCTCTCCTCCATCATGGGAGCCTACCATCATTCCCAGGAGACAATGGCGACTGTACTGGCCAGGTTTCAGGAGATCCAGCTCCTGCAGGAGGAACAGTATTTGGGGTTCAGGGAGGAACTACGAAACATCAGTTCCGCCCTGGGCACCATTGTAGGGGCTCTGAATCAGGTAGTCACCACATTGCGGGACACTGTGGCACCACAAAGGGCCCCTGACACTAGCATGGACCAAGAACTGCCTACCCCCTCTGCCGGCGCTAGTGGACAGGAGGCCCCGCCACAAGACCAACAGGCCACCAGCACCCCACCCCCTGCAGAAGGAGAACCACCCCGCAAGCGGGCCTTGAGATCCAGGAAGAAGACAAAGTAAGATGCCAAGACCACCGCCAGGAAAGGATACCTCCCTGATTGTCATCCCACTGTCCCACATTGTCACCCTGTCCATCCTTAAACTGCCCCTGCCCCACTTTCCACAGGCATTTGTACAATGCACCTGTGATACAAATAGTCTGGACTCTGCCATGGACAATCCTCCACCATCACCCCTCACCGATTTGCAACCACCCACCAATATAGAGCACTGTAATAAACACAGTTATTGCACAAAACAATCAGGAGTCTGGCTGTGATTTTTTATAAATGTATTAGACATTAACGTGCCAAAATGCTTATTTACATTGTCATGCCAACATACCACTGTCACACAGCTGTAGTCCATGGTGAAACAAAGCAGATGTCACGCAGTGGGGCCCACATCTCTGAAATCGGAAGGGAAAGTCACAACTCAGTTACCATACACTGGATGAAAAGGACAGACAGTAGAGATGTAGTAGTGTTGAAGGATATGTAATCTGCCGGTGTGGATTCTTGCCTGTGTGTTATTGAAAATACTGCTGTATTACTGTGTTCCTGTTATCTATGTCGTCCTCTTCGGCTTCCTCGTCTTCACTCTCCACAGGCTCCACAGCTGCTACAACACCACCATCTGGACCATCCTCCTGCAGAAAAGGCACCTGGCGTCGCAAAGCCAGGTTGTGAAGCATACAGCAGGCCACGATGATCTGGCACACCTTCTTTGGTGAGTACAATAGGGATCCACCTGTCATATGCAGGCACCTGAACCTGGCCTTCAGGAGGCCAAAGGTTCGCTCAATCACCCTCCTAGTTCTCCCATGGGCCTCATTGTACCGTTCCTCTGCCCTTGTCCTGGGATTCCTCACTGGGGTCAGTAGCCATGACAGGTTGGGGTAACCAGATTCACCAATTAGCCACACATGGTGGCTCTGGATTTGACCCATCACGTAAGGGATGCTGCTATTCCGCAGGATGTACGCGTCATGCACTGAGCCAGGGAACTTGGCATTAACATGGGAGATGTACTGGTCTGCCAAACACACCATCTGTACATTCATTGAATGATAACTCTTCCTGTTTCTGTACACCTGTTCACTCCTGCTGGGGGGTACCAAAGCCACATGTGTCCCATCAATGGCACCTATGATGTTGGGGATATGTCCAAAGGCATAGAAATCACCCTTCACTGTAGGCAAATCCCCCACCTCAGGGAAAACGATGTAGCTGCGCATGTGTTTCAGCAGGGCAGACAACACTCTGGACAACACCTTGGAAAACATAGGCTGGGACATCCCTGATGATATGGCCACTGTTGTTTGAAATGACCCACTTGCTAAGAAATGGAGCACTGACAGCACCTGCACTAGAGGGGGGATCCCTGTGGGTTGGCGGATTGGTGACATCAGGTCTGGCTCCAGCTGGGTACACAGTTCATGAATAGTGGCTCGGTCAAGCCTGTATGTCAGTATGACATGTCTTTCCTCCATTGTCGACAGGTCCACCAGCGGTCTGTACATGGGAAGATTCCTCCATCTCCTCGCATGTCCCAGCGGCGGTGCCTATGAGGGCCAACAGCGAGCACAGAGTCAATCAACCCACATGTACGTAACCACAGCTTGCACATAACACGATTCCCAATGCATTGAACGGCTTGTATGAGTGTTGATGCAAGGCCTAGGTATGTGTGACGCAGTTGAAAGTAAGCCATGTGGGCCCCTGAAATGGTGGATGCCTGACCTGTGAAGTGCGACAATGGGATGTGAGGTAAATGCGCTGGCGTGGCACACCGTGGCCGTAGGCGGTCGAAGACCGCGGCGCTAAGCAGCATTGGTTAACATTGAACCCTATGGGTCTCAGGAGCCAATGACGATGTGCGCCAGCGGTCGCGGTACGCACCGCCGCGGTACGCACCGCCGCGGACGTGACCGCCATTTTTTATCTGCTTAATCACTCGATACCTGATCTTTGACAGGAGAGGACCTACACTGCAAGTGCTGCTGTGACCTCGGTCTGGAAGAGAAAATGGCTCATGCGACTGGGGAAAGGGCCCCTGCCTTCACTGGTCAGGAATTGGAGAAACTTGTGGATGGGGTCCTCCCCCAGTACGTGCTACTCTACGGTCCTCCAGACCAACAAGTAAGTACACTGGGACCATGCTTTGTGGGCAATGCCTGTGTTGAGTGGGGTGGATGAAAGATGGTGGGGAGGGGAGCGATTGAGGCATGCATCAAACGACGGTGAGAGCATGTGCCACATGGCAAAGGTAGGGATGGGGGACCACACACATTGCGCATGCAGAAGGTGATGACTATTTTTCTCCCCCGTACATTTCACATAGGTCAGCGCCCACCAGAAGATCGATATTTGGCGTGCATCGCCAAGGACGTCCGGATCCTGGGGGTCCACCAGAGATGGGGCACCCACTGCCGGAAGAGATGGGAGGACATCCGACGCTGGAGCAGGAAGACGGCGGAGGCTCAACTAGGGATGGCCTCCCAACGTGGGAGGGGTGCCAGTCGGACTTTGACCCCCCTGATGTCCCGGATCCTGATGGTGGCCTACCCCGATTTGGATGGGCGCGTAAGGACATCACAGCAGACACAAGGGGGTGAGTACACTCTCATTCGGGTAACTTTGCGCGCAGTGGAGGTGTCTGGGTGGGGGAGGAGGGCTGTGGGTATCCCTACGCCAGGGCGATTTCTGTAGGCTAGGCCCCTCCGTAAGGCATGGCCCTGTGCCCCCGCCCCCCACCTCTGTAGGGTGCCAAGTACAGCTATTCATGGCCCTGTGTCATCTATGTGTGCAGATGTCGTCCATAGGCTTGTAGGCCATGTCCCACGGATTGAGTAGTCGACCCCAAGTGCGCGGCGTAGTGCAGGGGGCTTCTGTGTCTGTCCTGTCCGCCAACGGTGTCGCCAATGCATGCACTCAACATATCTTTATTTTCTCCCCCCCCCTTTTTTGTGGTCTTCCTGTTCATGTGTGCATTAGCATCATCAGGCGGAGGAGAAGTGGCATCGGAGCACGAGGGAGCTGCATCCCACATGGCCATGGAGGGCCATGCAACGGACTCCGAATTCACCAGTGGGACAGAGGGAGAGGGGAGCTCCACAGCGGGGACTCGGGCAGACATCAGTGACTCGTCCTCTGAAGGGAGCTTGTGGTAGCGGCAACATCTGTGCCCCCCGCAACAACAGGTACAGCCGCCGCCCAGCGCACCAGCACCGCCCTCCCAGCAGCCCCTCAGCGGTTGCCCCGTGCCCGCTCACCCAGGAAGGTGGGCATCTCCTTCGCCCCAGGCACCTCAGGCCCTGCCCCTGTCACCCCTGCTGCCCTCAGTGAGGAGGTCATTGACCTCCTGAGGACGCTCACTGTTGGGCAGTCTACCATTTTGAATGCCATCCAGGGTGTAGAAAGAGAGGTGCACCAGAGTAATGCATACCTGGAGGGCATTCATTCTGGACAGGCTGCCCTTCAGCGATCGTTCAACACTTTGGCCTCTGCACTGATGGCAGCCATTGTCCCTGTCTCTAGCCTCCCCCCTCCAACTTCTTCCACCCATACCCTATCACCTGTACCTCTGCCTATCCCAGACACACCATCAGACCAGCCTGCACACACCTCAACACCCAAAGGAAGCTCAGCCAGACATAAGCACCACACATCACACAGGCATTCACACACGCAACGTCCACATACAGACATACCAACACCCATTGCCTCCACTGTGTCCCCCTCCTCCTCGTCTCCCTCCTCCCTCCCTGTCACGTCTCCACTCACACCTGCATGCACAACATCTTCAGGCACTACGTCCATCACCAGCACACACACCAGAACCCCCGCACACGTGCAGCCACCACCCCCACTACCATTTACACGTCCCCTGTGTCCTCTCCCAGTGTGTCTGTGACCCCCTCTTCCAAGATACACAAACGCAGGCAGCCACCCACCCAACAACCATCCACCTCACGACAGCCTCCAGCCCAAGCACCTGCACCCAAAGACACCAGACCTAAAACTCCTACAACCACAACCTCTTCCTCCACTCCCATACCCACTACACCTACCCGTCCCAACGCTCCTAAAAAGCTTTTCCTGTCCAAACTTAACCTCTTTCCAACAACTCCCCCACCCCTTCCATGTCATAGGACTACAGTCAGCACCTCAGCCACGACAAAACCGGGCCCTGTCATGACAGTCTGCCATGGACTGTGGAGTCCCCCACCCTCCAGGGCAGCCAGTTCGGTACGGAGCCAAGGCACGGGCAGCCCACCCCCGGAGAAACATCCAAAGATAGGCAGTGGCCGGCGTGAGAGGGTGAAAACACCAGGGACTAAAACCCCTACCATGGCTCCGGCAGGAAGTGTGGAGACAGCTGGCACACCGGCCAAGGTGGGGAAGGGCCACAGGCGATCAGGGAAGGCTGGGAAGGGCAGAACGCCCGACAACACCGCCATCAGCACAACTGGCCAGGAGGGCCCCGCCAGCCCCATCCCAGGTGGGCAGGAGGCCACCAACAGGCCTGGCACTGCAGCCCAGGAGGGCCCCGCCAGCCACAGGACAGATGGGCAGGAGGGCCCCGCGAGCCACAGGACAGGTGGCAAATGACCTCCACGCCATGGACGGATCCGCTGAACTGGGCCCTTCATCTGAAGCACCGCTGAACTGGGCCCTTCATCTCAAGCACCGCTGAACTGGGCACTGCCGTCTCAAGCACCGCTGAACTGGGCCCTTCATCTCAAGCACCGCTGAACTGGGCACCACCGTCTCAAGCACCGCTGAACTGGGCCCTTCATCTCAAGTACCGCTGAACTGGGCACCGCCGTCTCAAGCACCGCTGAACTGGGCACCGCCGTCTCAAGCACCGCTGAACTGGGCCCTTCATCTCAAGCACCGCTGAACTGGGCACCGCCGTCTCAAGCACCGCTGAACTGGGCCCTTCATCTCAAGCACCACTGAACTAGGCACCGCCGTCTCAAGTACCGCTGAACTGGGCCCTTCATCTCAAGCACCGCTGAACTGGGCACCGCCGTCTCAAGCACTGCTGAACTGGGCCCTTCATCTCAAGCACCGCTGAACTGGGCACCGCCGTCTCAAGCACCGCTGAACTGGGCCCTTCATCTCAAGTACCGCTGAACTGGGCACCGCCGTCTCAAGCACCGCTGAACTGGGCACCGGCGTCTCAAGCACAGCTGAACTGGGCCCTTCATCTCAAGCACCGCTGAACTGGGCACCGCCGTCTCAAGCACCGCTGAACTGGGCCCTTCATCTCAAGTACTGCTGAACTGGGCACCGCCGTCTCAAGCACCGCTGAACTGGGCACCGCCGTCTCAAGCACCGCTGTACTGGGCCCTTCATCTGAAGCACCGCTGAACTGGGCCCTTCATCTCAAGCACCGCTGAACTGGGCACCACCGTATCAAGCACCGCTGAACTGGGCCCTTCATCTCAAGCACCGATGAACTGAGCACCGCCGTCTCAAGTACCGCTGAACTGGGCCCTTCATCTCAAGTACCGCTGAACTGGGCACCGCCGTCTCAATCACCGATGAACTGGGCACCGCCGTCTCAAGCACCGCTGAATTGGGCCCTTCATCTCAAGCACCGCTGAACTGGGCACCGCCGTCTCAAGCACCGCTGAACTGGGCCCTTCATCTCAAGCACCGCTGAACTGGGCACCGCCGTCTCAAGCACCGCTGAACTGGGCCCTTCATCTCAAGCACCGCTGAACTGGGCACCGCCGTCTCAAGCACCGCTGAACTGGGCCCTTCATCTCAAGTACCGCTGAACTGGGCACCGCCGTCTCAAGCACCGCTGAACTGGGCACCGGCGTCTCAAGCACAGCTGAACTGGGCCCTTCATCTCAAGCACCGCTGAACTGGGCACCGCCGTCTCAAGCACCGCTGAACTGGGCCCTTCATCTCAAGTACTGCTGAACTGGGCACCGCCGTCTCAAGCACCGCTGAACTGGGCACCGCCGTCTCAAGCACCGCTGTACTGGGCCCTTCATCTGAAGCACCGCTGAACTGGGCCCTTCATCTCAAGCACCGCTGAACTGGGCACCACCGTATCAAGCACCGCTGAACTGGGCCCTTCATCTCAAGCACCGATGAACTGAGCACCGCCGTCTCAAGTACCGCTGAACTGGGCCTTTCATCTCAAGTATCGCTGAACTGGGCACCGCCGTCTCAATCACCGATGAACTGGGCACCGCCGTCTCAAGCACCGCTGAATTGGGCCCTTCATCTCAAGCACCGCTGAACTGGGCACCGCCGTCTCAAGCACCGCTGAACTGGGCACCGCCGTCTCAAGCACTGCTGAACTGGGCCCTTCATCTCAAGCACCGCTGAACTGGGCCCTTCATCTCAAGCACCGCTGAACTGGGCACCGCCGTCTCGAGCACTGCTGAACTGGGCACCGCCGTCTCAAGCACTGCTGAACTGGGCACCGCCGTCTCAAGCACCGCTGAACTGGGCCCTTCATCTCAAGCACCGCTGAACTGGGCACCGCCGTCTCAAGCACCGCTGAACTGGGCCCTTCATCTCAAGTACCGCTGAACTGGGCACCGCCGTCTCAAGCACCGCTGAACTGGGCACCGCCGTCTCAAGCACCGCTGAACTGGGCCCTTCATCTCAAGCACCGCTGAACTGGGCACCGCCGTCTCAAGCACCGCTGAACTGGGCCCTTCATCTCAAGCACCGCTGAACTGGGCACCACCGTCTCAAGTACCGCTGAACTGGGCCCGTCATCTCAAGTACCGCTGAACTGGGCCCTTCATCTCAAGCACCGCCGAACTGGGCACCGCCGTCTCAAGCACCGCTGAATTGGGCCCTTCATCTCAAGTACCGCTGAACTGGGCACCGCCGTCTCAAGCACCGCTGAACTGGGCACCGCCGTCTCAAGCACCGCTGAACTGGGCCCTTCATCTCAAGCACCGCTGAACTGGGCACCGCCGTCTCAAGTACCGCTGAACTGGGCCCTTCATCTCAAGTACCGCTGAACTGGGCACCGCCGTCTCAAGCACCGCTGAACTGGGCCCTTCATCTCAAGCACCGCTGAACTGGGCACCGCCATCTCAAGCACCGCTGAACTGGGCCCTTCATCTCAAGTACTGCTGAACTAGGCACCGCCGTCTCAAGCACCGCTGAACTGGTCACCGCCGTCTCAAGCACCGCTGAACTGGTCCCTTCATCTCAAGCACTGCTGAACTGGGCACTGCCGTCTCAAGCACCGCTGAACTGGGCCCTTCATCTCAAGCACCGCTGAACTGGGCACCGGCGTCTCAAGCACCGCTGAACTGGGCACCACCGTCTCAAGCACCGCTGAACTGGGCACCGCCGTCTCAAGCACCGCTGAACTGGGCCCTTCATCTCAAGCACTGCTGGCCCATGAGCGGCAGGGGCTGGCCCGCATCTGTGTCGGGCAGGGCTGCACGAAGCACTCTGGGCACCATGCCCCCTCCAGGACCAGTGGAGACTGTTATCCACTTGTGAGACTGTGGCTTTGCACTCCCCAGGATTGAACAGTGGGCAACCCACCCACTGTAGAGACTTGTGAGACTGTGGCTTTGCACTCCCCAGGATGTCACAGTGGGCAGACCACCCACTGTAGAGACTTGTGAGACTGTGGCTTTGCACTCCCCAGGATGTCACAGTGGGCAACCCACCCACTGTAGAGACTTGTGAGACTGTGGCTTTGCACTCCCCAGGATTGAACAGTGGCCATGGAGGCCCCGTCGTGGATCTGGCTTCGCATTCATCTGGCTGAGGTGCCCCCCCTTCCCTTCCCCCTGAGGTGCCTGTAGTTTTGATATCTGATGCCCCTGCAGTGTTCTCTCCGTTGGAGTCAGGTATCCTGTGTGGGCTTTGCCCATGTGATTTGGGCCCAGTGGTCCACTGACAATGCCTGCTACAATGCTCGGACTTGTACATTTATGTATATAAGAGTTTTAGCAGTGTATATTTATTTTCTTGCCAGTAATACAATACATTCCAATGTTTAGAGTAATTTCCTTTTGTATTTGCATTCTTCTGGGTGGTTTGGGGGGGTGTCACTCTGATGTGTTGCTATGCATTGATGTGTGTGTTGTAGTGGATGAGGGTGGGTGTGTCGCGTATGTGTGTACCCGTAATATTTTCCCCTCCCCTGTGTCGTAGGTGCAGTACTCACTGTTGTCTTCTGCGCCGGCGTACGTGCTCCTGGTAGAGGAGTAGGAACACTATCGCTGGGAGTATGTGGAGTTCGGGTTCCATGCTGTCCTGATTCCTCGTGGGCTGTATGGAGGTGAGCGTTTTCCCTTCGAAATTTCTGTTTCCGCTGTGTTTTTATCGGCGGGGCTACCGCCCCGGAAAAGGTGGCGGATTGGTGTGTTGTGATAATGTGGGCGGTACATTGTCTCCCGCCTGTCTGTTGGCGGTGACCGCCGCGATGTTTGTTTGTGCCGCCGTGGCGGGCGGTGTGGTAATGTGGCGGTCTCTGTTGGCGGTTTCCGCCAGGGTCGGAATTCCATTTTTTTTCCCGCCAGCCTGTTTGCGGTTTGGCCGCAGCTTTTACACCGACCGCCAATGTTGGAATGACCCCCTAAGTAACTTAGCACCCAACCTTTACCAGGTAAAGGTTAGACATATAGGTGACTTATAAGTTACTTAAGTGCACTGGTAAATGGCTGTGAAATAACGTGGACGTTATTTCACTCAGGCTGCAAGGGCAGGCCTGTGTAAGAATTGTCAGAGCTCCCTATAGGTGGAAAAAGAAATGCTGCAGCCCATAGGGATCTCCTGGAACCCCAATACCCTGGGTACCTCAGCACCATATACTAGGGAATTATAAGGGTGTTCCAGTATGCCAATGTAAATTGGTGAAATTGGTCACTAGCCTGTTAGTGACAATTTGGAAAGAAATGAGAGAGCATAACCACTGAGGTTCTGGATAGCAGATCCTCAGTGAGACAGTTAGTCATAACACAGGTAACACATACAGGGCACACTTATGAGCACTGGGGCCCTGGCTGGCAGGGTCCCAGTGACACATACAACTAAAACAACACATATACAGTGAAATATGGGGGTAACATGCCAGGCAAGATGGTACTTTCCTACACCATGGAGCTCTGTATTGTAAATACAGTGCATCCATGGCATCGGTAGGGAACGTAAGGGAAGCACAAGAAATCTGATGTGTCGATGTTGATGCATCAGATTCTTGTTAATGAGAGCCACAGTGTGCCGAATGAGGAGGATGGGAGAGTTGGTAAGGAGTCTCTACCATATAAGGCATTTCTGAAGGTAAGTAACTTATCTATGTGATGGAGACCTCCAGCCACAGAGTCCATACCTTAGAATTCATACCAAAGCAACCTCTTCATGGGATTGGTCTTTGTACTATGCTACACTGAGATGTGGTGGTAGACCAGTTGAGCAAAATGCCCATCATGCCAGATATGACTGTCTAGGCTGTAAACATGTACAGCAATGCTCATGTAGCTGCCTGACAGATGTCTAGAACTGGGACTCCTCTAGCCAGGCATGTGGTCGCATCTAAGTTCTATTGTAATGAGCTTTTAAGCCCTCACAGGGCTGCTTTTCAGCCATTGGATATCAGATTTTAATCCCGAGGACAACTCATCTTGCCCTGGCTTGGGAACCCATAAAACCAACAAAGAGTTGATCATCCACCTGGAAGTCTTTGGTACGATTGATGTAAAATGACCAGAAGGTGGAGGCTCTCAAGGCAAGTAGGTAGTGTGATATTCTGCCTGATGTAAAGAGGTGTAACCATCTTTAGCAAGTAGGAAACACAGATCCTAAGGACCAGCTTGTCTTTGAAAAGTGTTGTGTATGATGGGTCAACAGAAAGTGCCTGCAATTTGTCAACTCTCCTGACAGATGTTATAGTTACAAGAAACACTGTTTTGATAGTCAGCAGTCTCCAACAGCAGCTGTGCAAAGGCTCAAATGGTGAAAACATGAGAAAGGTGAGAACTAAATTAAAATCCCATTGGGATATAATGAAGGGCGTAGTAGGGAATAGATGTTCCAAACCTTTTAAGAAGCAAGTCACAACAGGTGACTTAAATAGTAAGGGATGATCCGGCAACTACAAGAAAGATGTAATGGCAGAAAGGTACCCTCAAACTGTGTCCAAAGCAAGGTATTGCTGGGCAAAGGATAAGGCAAACAACTGAATGTCAGTCAAATATGCAGACAGAGGATCTGCAGATTTAGCAGTACACCAAGCCACAAATGTATCCCATTGGCAGATATATATATCATTTTGGTAGAGGGATGCTGGCTGCCAGAATGATATCACAGACTCAGGAGGGAGGTTAAATACCCTCGACTGTTTCCTCTCAATCTTCAAACATGTAGATAGAGAGTTTGCAGGCACATGCCCTATTGCAACAGGACATCCTCCTAAAAAGAGAGCCTGTGCGAGGACAGATATTCATGTTCAAGAGCTCAGAATACCACACTTGTCTTGCCCGATCTGGGGCCACTAAGATGACGTGGACCTGTCATTCTTGATCTTCCTAAGAACTCTAAACAGACGTGATATTGAAGGAAAAGCATAGAGAAGTCCAGAGCTCCACTTGAGACACAATGCGTCTCCGGGCGAGAGCAGTTTTGTAAATTCCAGCATGCAGAAGTGCTGACATTGTGCTTTCTTGGTGGTGGCAATTTGATATAACCAAGGTTTTTTCTCCCCAATCTCTGGACAGACCAGGCACTGCCTATGGATGGAGACGCCATTCATGGTCCGTGAGGCATTGACAACTGAGTTAGTCTGCTCTGGCATTTAGAGAGCCCTCCAGATGTAGAACCACCAGAAAAATATCCTGATTTTCCAGCCATGTCAAGAAGCACAGGAAATACTGACACAGAGTTCACAACCCCACACCACCCTGCTTGTTGCAATACCACATGGCGGTGGTGTTGTCCATAAACACCTGCACTAGCCTTTCCTTGATGGAAGGAAGAAAGTCTTTCATTGCCAGGTGAATCACTCTCAGTTCCAACATGTTGAGATGGAGCTGAGACCAGAGTCCTTTGAACTCCACCTCGCCCATCTGGCCACCCTAACCCAGAAGTGACACATCTGTCACTACTACAAACTCTGGATGAGGAAGAGAGAGGAGCCTTCTGCTGGTTTAATCGGTGTTTGTGAGCTGCCACTGCAGATCTTTTGCAACTCCCTCTAATATCTGAACCAGGTGGGAGAGATTTCCCTGATGCTGTGCCCACAAGGACTTCAGATTCCACTGCAGAGCCCGTATTTACCAACCAGCATGTTTTACCAGCAGGATGCAAGATGCTATGAGACACAGCAGCCTTAGTCAGTCTCACCGTAAATCCAGGATAAAGACTGACACATCAGAATCATAGCCCAAAATCCCAGACTCCCTGTTCCGGAGGACAAGCCTGAAATGGCAGTCTATCCAGATAGCTCTGATGAAAGGGGCCATCTGAGAGGGAGTCTGGTGTGACTTTAACACATTGATAGTGAACCCCAGCAAATGCAGATGGTGCGCCATAGTCTGGAGGTGGGAAACAAATGACTTTGGCGATCTCACCTTCAACAGCCAGGCATTGAGACAGGGGAATACTGGAACCCACGACCTTCACAGATGTGCTGCAACCACCACCATCCCTACCACTTTTGTGAATGCCCTAGGAGCTCTTGTAAGGCCAAAGGGGAGCACCGCAAATTGAAAATGCTCTTGGCCCACCATGATCTGCAGGTACCTCCTGTGGGCAGGCAAGACAGACTTGCAGAGCTCTGACTTCCATATGCCTAATGCTACCATCTAGTTTCCAGGATCAAGGGCAGCAGACACTACCTGAGCCAAAGTGAGCATTTTGATTTTTTCCTTTGTCAGGAAGTAGTTGAGAGCATGTAGATATAGGATAGGATAGTAATCTGAAAAGATCAGATCACCTTTTGCTTATTATTGGATGAGATGCTTTAGTCAGCAGGGGAGGAGGAAGGGAAAGACGGTGCACATTTTGGGGGGATGGGGGCATTGCCATGCCCATTCTGGGCAGCTCTCACCCCAATAGTCCCTGGTGCCGGGTAGGTTTTCTGCCCCCCAGGAGGCAGATCAGGGGCTATTGCCCCCATCTGCCCCCCACGGGGGGCTGAAAGACTGTGCCCATTTTTTTGGGGGGGTGGGCGCATTGTAATGCTCATACTGGGCAGCCCCCACCCCTACTCTAATAAAAAAATATAACCCCTGGTGCCTAGTGGGCTTTCTGATGCTCTGTGGGAGGCAGATCGGGGGTCATTGCCCCTATCTGCCTCCCCAAAAGGAATAGAAGGAATGTGCTCCTTTTTTTTAAGGTGGGTTGGGGGTATTGTCATGTCGATTCTGGGCAGCCCCCACCCCTACTCTAATAAAAAAAAATAACCCCTGGTGCCTAGTGGGCTTTCTGATGCTCTGTGGGAGGCAGATCGGGGGTCATTGCCCCTATCTGCCTCCCCAAAGGGAATAGAAGGAATGTGCTCCTTTTTTTTAAGGTTGGTTGGGGGTATTGTCATGTCGATTCTGGGCAGCCCCCACCCCTACTCTAATGAAAAAAAGAAAAATCCCTGGTGCCTAGTGGACGTTCTGACCCCCCCACAGGAAGGCAGATCAGGGGCTATTGCCTCCAATTTGCCCCCCAAGGAGGGGCAAAAAGATTGTGCCCATTGTTTTTGGGAAGAGGGCATTGATGGACCCATCATAGGCAGCCCTACCCCTACACTAATGACAAAAAATATTCCCAGGTTTGCTAGTGGGCTTCCCACCCCCCGCGGGGCAGATCAGGGGCTTTTGCCCCAACCTCCCCCCAGGGGGCAGAAACACTGAAAGGTACCCAAAACAAAACAGGAGGAGCCAAAGCCCTTGCCCAAGGGGCCCCACCCCCTCCCTGGTGTCTCTTGGGTGAGCCCCAAGCAGGGATCAACTTGGGAAAGGTACCACTGGAAAGGGGAGATTCTCCCCTCTCCAACAATACCTTTCCCGTATGGATCTGGGCTTGAGGGGTTCAATCAATCAATAATTTATAAAGCGCGCTATGTACCCGTTAGGGTTTCGAGGTGCTGGGGGGGGAGCTGCTATCGTTCAAAGAGCCATGTCTTGAGGAGTCTCCTGAAGGCGAGGAGGTCCTGGGTCTGGCGTAGTGAGGTCGGGAGTGAGTTCCAGGTTTTGGCGGCTAGGTAGGAGAAGGATCTGCCGCCAGAGGTCTTGCGCTGGATTCGGGGGACGATGGCGAGGGCAAGGTTGGCAGAGCGTAGTTGACGTGAGGGAACGTAGAAGTTGAGTTTGGTGTTCAGGTAGGCGGGTCCGGTGTTGTGTAGAGCCTTGTGTGCGTGGGTGAGGAGTTTAAAGGTGATCCTCTTGTCCACGGGGAGCCAGTGGAGGTCCTTCAGGTGAGGGGAGATGTGACATCGGCGGGGTATGTCGAGGATCAGGCGGGCGGAAGCATTCTGGATGCGTTGGAGTCGCTTGATGTCTTTTGTTGGGATGCCTGTGTAGAATGCGTTGCCGTAGTCGAGTCTGCTACTGACAGGGCTTGGGTCACTGTCTTTCTGGTTCCTGTTGGAATCCACTTGAAAATCCTGCGGAGCATTCGGAGGGTGTTAAAACAGGAGGATGAGACTGCGTTGACCTGTTTGGACATGGTGAGGGCGGAGTCGAGGATGAAGCCGAGATTTCGTGCATGGCTGGCTGGGGTGGGTGGGGGGCCCAGGGCGGTGGGCCACCATGAGTCGTTCCAGGCCGAGGGGGTGCGCCTGAGGATGAGGACTTCCGTCTTGTCGGAGTTGAGTTTCAGGCAGCTGTTGTTCATTCACTCGGCGATGGATTTCAGTCCCTCGTGGAGGTTGGCTTTGGCAGTGAGAGGATCTTTGGTCAGGGAGAGGATGAGTTGGGTGTCGTCGGCGTAGGTGAGGATGCTGAGGTTGTGCTGGCGGGCCAGTTGTGCGAGGGGGGCCATGTAGACGTTGAACAGCGTTGGGCTTAGTGAGGAGCCTTGGGGTACGCCGCAGATGAGGTTGGTGGCATTGGAGCGGAAAGGTGAGAGTCGGACCCTCTGGGCTCTGCCGGAGAGAAAGGAGGAGATCCAGTTGAGGGCCTTTTCTTGGATGCCGGCTTCGTGTAAGCGGGTTAGTAGGGTACGGTGGCAGACTGTATCGAAGGCGGCTGATAGGTCTAAGAGGATCAGGGCTGAGGTTTTGCCGTTGTCCATTTGTAGTCTGATGTCATCTGTGGCGGCGAGGAGTGCAGTCTCTGTGCTGTGGTTACGTCTGAAGCTAGATTGGGAGGGGTCAAGGATGGAGTTGTCTTCTAGGTAGTGGGTGAGCTGTGCGTTGACGATCTTCTCAATGACTTTCGCTGGGAAAGGGAGGAGGGAGATCGGTCGGAAGTTCTTGAGATCGTTGAGGTCAGCCTTAGGTTTCTTGAGGAGGGGTTGGATTTCTGCGAGCTTCCAGCTGTCCGGGAAGGTAGCGGTGTTGAAGGAAAGGTTGATGATCTTTCGGAGTGCGGGGGCGATGGTGATGTCGGCTTTGTTGAACACGTGATGTGGGCAGGGGTCAGAGGGAGATCCTGAGTGGATGGAGTTCATGGTCTTTAGGGTTTCGGCGTCCTCTACTTGGGTCCAGGTGGTGATGTGGTCGGCGTGGGAGGAGTTGATGGGGGTGGGGTTTGGCGGAGGTGAGGTGTTGAAGCTGTCGTGGATGGCTGCGATTTTCTGGTAGAAGAAGGTGGAGAGATCGTCGCAGAGTTTCTGGGATGGAGGGATGTCGTTGACGATGGTGTTGGGGTTGGCGAGTTCCTTCACGATGCCGAAGAGTTCCTTGCAGTCGTGAGCGTTGTTGTTGAGGCGTTCTGTGAAGTGTGAGCACTTCGCGAGTCGGATCCGTTGGTGGTGTTCACGGTTGGCTTCCTTGAGGGTAGCAAGGTTCTCGGGTGTGCGCTCGAGGATCCATTTTTTCTTGAGTTTCTGGCAGGTGCATTTGGAGGTGGTCAGTTCGTCTGTGAACCAGGCTGTTTTTTTCTTTTCTTGGTTGGCGGTGGGTCTCTTGAGTGGGGCTAGGATGTTTGCGCAGTAGAGGATCCATTGTTGGAGGTTGATGGCGGCGGAGTCTGGGTCGGTGGGGTCGGGTGGTGGGTTTATGGCGAGGGTGTTGGTAAGTTGATCTTCTGTGACTTTTCCCCAGCGGCGGTGAGGGGTAGAGGAGTGCAGTGGTGTTCGGTGTTTTTCTTGAAGGAGAAATGGACGCAGTGATGGTCGGTCCAGTGGAGTTCGGAGGTGTGGCTGAAGGCGATGTGATTGCTTAAAGTGAAGAGTAGGTCAAGGGTGTGGCCGGCGATGTGGGTGGGAGTGTTGACCAGCTGACGGAGTCTGAGGTTGGAGAGGTTGGTAGTCAGTGATGCGGTATTGACGTCATTGTTGTTCTCCAGGTGGAAGTTTAGGTCTCCCAGGAGGATGTAGTCTGAAGAGGCGAGGGCGTGGGTGCTTGCGAGGTCGGAGACCGCATCGCTGAAAAGGGCTCTAGGTCCTGGAGGGCGGTATATGAGGGTTCCTCTGAGGGTAGTGTTGGGGTCTGTGTGAATCTGGAAGTGGAGGTGTTCGGCTGTTTTGAGGGTGTCGTCCGTGTGGGTGTAGGGGTTGAGATAGCCCCACAAGCACAAATGCAGAGAAAGTGAAATAAGCAGAACAGCTCATTTGATTTACGTTTTCAATTAGAGGAGGTCAGTGTGACATCCGTGCTGATCATCATTTCCCTGAAAACCAAACAACAACTTTGGGAAATGAGGAGGCTGTTCCCCACCTATGAAGGCTGTTATTTTTACAGGAAGAAATCCCACTGAGGGATTTCGAGTTCCATGTGCAGGGACAGCAGTAAGCCGTCCGACGCACACGAGCACTGCGGCGTTAGTTGGATTCCTGGAGTCTGAGGCATGCGAGTGGTTAACCAATACAAGAATGTTCCCAGGGGTAATCTTACTTATGCAGCAGTTCCTGTGTCCTCTACTACAAACAATTTCATAGCGCCACTCTCTACTTTTGAATACTGTGAGAAGGTAGCCTCTTTCTAGCCTTGTTACCCCCACTTTTGGCCTGTTTGTGAGTGTATGTCAGGGTGTTTGTCACTGTTTTCACTGTCTCACTGGGATCCTGATAGCCAGGCCTCAGTGCTCATAGTGAAAACACCATGTTTTCAGTATGGTTGTTATGTGTCACTGGGATCCTGCTGGTCAGGACCCCAGTGCTCATAGGTTTGTGGCCTATATGTATGTGTCACTGGGACCCTGTCACACAGGGCCCCAGTGCTCATAGGTGTGCATGTGTATGTTCCCTGTGTGGTGCCTAACTGTCTCACTGAGGCTCTGCTAACCAGAACCTCAGTGGTTATGCTCTCTCATTTCTTTCCAAATTGTCACTGACAGGCTAGTGACCATTTTTACCAATTTACATTGGCTTACTGGAACACCCTTATAATTCCCTAGTATATGGTACTGAGGTACCCAGGGTATTGGGGTTCCAGGAGATCCCTATGGGCTGCAGCATTTCTTTTGCCACCCATAGGGAGCTCTGACAATTCTTACACAGGCCTGCCACTGCAGCCTGAGTGAAATAACGTCCACGTTATTTCACAGCCATTTTACACTGCACTTAAGTAACTTATAAGTCACCTATATGTCTAACCTTTACCTGGTAAAGGTTAGGTGCAAAGTTACTTAGTGTGAGGGCACCCTGGCACTAGCCAAGGTGCCCCCACATTGTTCAGAGCCAATTCACTGAACTTTGTGAGTGCGGGGACACCATTACACGCGTGCACTACATATAGGTCACTACCTATATGTAGCTTCACCATGGTAACTCCGAATATGGCCATGTAACATGTCTATGATCATGGAATTGCCCCCTCTATGCCATCCTGGCATTGTTGGTACAATTCCATGATCCCAGTGGTCTGTAGCACAGACCCTGGTACTGCCAGACTGCCCTTCCTAGGGTTTCTCTGCAGCTGCTGCTGCTGCCAACCCCTCAGACAGGCATCTGCCCTCCTGGGGTCCAGCCAGGCCTGGCCCAGGATGGCAGAACAAAGAACTTCCTCTGAGAGAGGGTGTGACACCCTCTCCCTTTGGAAAATGGTGTGAAGGCAGGGGAGGAGTAGCCTCCCCCAGCCTCTGGAAATGCTTTGTTGGGCACAGAGGTGCCCAATTCTGCATAAGCCAGTCTACACCGGTTCAGGGACCCCTTAGCCCCTGCTCTGGCGCGAAACTGGACAAAGGAAAGGGGAGTGACCACTCCCCTGACCTGCACCTCCCCTGGGAGGTGTCCAGAGCTCCTCCAGTGTGCTCCAGACCTCTGCCATCTTGGAAACAGAGGTGCTGCTGGCACACTGGACTGCTCTGAGTGGCCAGTGCCACCAGGTGACGTCAGAGACTCCTTGTGATAGGCTCCTTCAGGTGTTAGTAGCCTTTCCTCTCTCCTAGGTAGCCAAACCCTCTTTTCTGGCTATTTAGGGTCTCTGTCTCTGGGGAAACTTTAGATAACGAATGCATGAGCTCAGCCGAGTTCCTCTGCATCTCCCTCTTCACCTTCTGATAAGGAATCGACCGCTGACCGCGCTGGAAGCCTGCAAACCTGCAACATAGTAGCAAAGACGACTACTGCAACTCTGTAACGCTGATCCTGCCGCCTTCTCGACTGTTTTCCTGCTTGTGCATGCTGTGGGGGTAGTCTGCCTCCTCTCTGCACCAGAAGCTCCGAAGAAATCTCCCGTGGGTCGACGGAATCTTCCCCCTGCAACCGCAGGCACCAAAAAGCTGCATCTCCGGTCCCTTGGGTCTCCTCTCAGCACGACGAGCGAGGTCCCTCGAATCCAGCGACACGGTCCAAGTGACTCCCACAGTCCAGTGACTCTTCAGCCCGAGTTTGGTGGAGGTAAGTCCTTGCCTCACCTCGCTGGGCTGCATTGCTGGGAACCGCGACTTTGCAAGCTTCTCCGGCCCCTGTGCACTTCCGGCGGAAATCCTTCGTGCACAGCCAAGCCTGGGTCCACGGCACTCTAACCTGCATTGCACGACTTTCTAAGTTGGTCTCCGGCGACGTGGGACTCCTTTGTGCAACTTCGGCGAGCACCGTTTCACGCATCCTCGTAGTGCCTGTTTCTGGCACTTCTCCGGGTGCTACCTGCTTCAGTGAGGGCTCTTTGTCTTGCTCGACGTCCCCTCTCTCTGCAGGTCCAATTTGCGACCTCCTGGTCCCTCCTGGGCCCCAGCAGCGTCCAAAAACGCCAAACGCACGATTTGCGTGTAGCAAGGCTTGTTGGCGTCCATCCGGCGGGAAAACACTTCTGCACGACTCTCCAAGGCGTGGGGGATCCATCCTCCAAAGGGGAAGTCTCTAGCCCTTGTCGTTCCTGCAGTATTCACAGTTCTTCAGCCTAGTAAGAGCTTCTTTGCACCAACCGCTGGCATTTCTTGGGCATCTGCCCATCTCCGAGCTGCTTGTGACTTTTGGACTTGGTCCCCTTGTTCCACAGGTACCTTCAGACAGGAATCCATCGTTGTTGCATTGCTGATTTGTGTTTTCCTTGCATTCTCCCTCTAACACGACTATTTTGTCCTTAGGGGAACTTTGGTGCACTTTGCACTCACTTTTCAGGGTCTTGGGGAGGGTTATTTTTTCTAACTCTCACTATTTTCTGATAGTCCCAGCGACCCTCTACAAGGTCACATAGGTTTGGGGTCCATTCGTGGTTCACATTCCACTTTTGGAGTATATGGTTTGTGTTGCCCCTATCCCTATGTTTCCCCATTGCATCCTATTGTAACTATACATTGTTTGCACTGTTTTCTAAGACTATACTGCATATTTTTGCTATTGTGTATATATATCTTGTGTATATTTCCTATCCTCTCACTGAGGGTACACTCTAAGATACTTTGGCATATTGTCATAAAAATAAAGTACCTTTATTTTTAGTATAACTGTGTATTGTGTTTTCTTATGATATTGTGCATATGACACTAAGTGGTACTGTAGTAGCTTCACACGTCTCCTAGTTCAGCCTGAGCTGCTTTGCTAAGCTACCATTATCTATCAGCCTAAGCTGCTAGACACCCTATACACTAATAAGGGATAACTGGGCCTGGTGCAAGGTGCAAGTACCCCTTGGTACTCACTACAAGCCAGTCCAGCCTCCTACATTGGTTGTGCAGTGGTGGGATAAGTGCTTTGAGACTACTTACCACTCTTGTCATTGTACTTTTCATAAGAGAAAAATATACAAAACAAGGTCAGTGTATATACACATAGCCAAAAAGTTTTGCATTCCCTCTTTTCACTCTTTTCTAAGTGCTGAAAAGTACTTCTAAACTTTCAAAAAGTTCTTAAAAGTTTAAAAAGTTTTTTCTGTCTTTCCAAAAAGTTCTGAAAACTTTTTTCTCTTTGTCTATCACTTTAACTCTCTCTAAAAAATGTCTGGCACAGGCCAAAAAGTTGAACTGTCCAAACTTGCATATGATCACCTTAGCTGGAAAGGAGCAAGGAGTCTCTGCATAGAGAGAGGTTTGAGGGTAGGGAAGAATCCTTCCTTAGAACTATTAATTAATATGCTTAGAGTACAGGATAAGGCCATAAGTGCCCAATCTGTAGAAAAAGTAGCTAATGGTTCTCAATCTGATCCAGGGACTCCCCCAGGAAAAGGTTCAGGAAAGAAACTTCTCAGCCTGCCCATTACTAGACAGTCTAGCATAGTTGGTACAGAGGTTGAATCACATCATACTGATGATGTGCTCTCACATTATGCTGGTAGCCAAGCTGTTAGGGTGCCCTCTGTAAGGGACAGGTCTCCTTCTGTTCATTCCCATCATACCTCTGTATCTAGAAATGTCCCTCCCACCCACCCTGATGACAGATTGTTAGAAAGGGAGCTCAATAGATTGAGAGTGGAACAAACCAGACTGAAGCTCAAGAAGCAACAGCTGGATTTGGATAGACAATCTTTAGAAATAGAGAGGGAAAGACAGAAGTTGGGTTTAGATACCCATGGTGGCAGCAGCAGTATTCCCCATAGTCATCCTGCAAAAGAGCATGATTCCAGGAATCTGCACAAGATAGTACCCCCTTATAAGGAGGGGGATGACATTAACAAGTGGTTTGCTGCACTTGAGAGGGCCTGTGTTGTACAGGATGTCCCTCAAAGGCAGTGGGCTGCTATCCTATGGCTATCATTTAGTGGAAAAGGTAGGGATAGGCTCCTTACTGTGAAAGAAAATGATGCCAATAATTTTACAGTTCTTAAGAATGCACTCCTGGATGGTTATGGCTTAACCACTGAACAGTACAGGATAAAGTTCAGAGAGACCAAAAAGGAGTCTTCACAAGACTGGGTTGATTTCATTGACCATTCAGTGAAGGCCTTGGAGGGGTGGTTACATGGCAGTAAAGTTACTGATTATGAAAGCCTGTATAACACAATCCTGAGAGAGCATATACTTAATAATTGTGTGTCTGATTTGTTGCACCAGTACCTGGTAGACTCTGATCTGACCTCTCCCCAAGAATTGGGAAAGAAGGCAGACAAATGGGTCAGAACAAGGGTGAACAGAAAAGTTCATACAGGGGGTGACAAAGATGGCAATAAGAAGAAAGATGGTGAAAAATCTCAAGATAAGCATGGGGATAAGGGTAAAACCAAAGATCCCACTTCAAATCTTAAACACTCTTCAGAGGGTGGGGATAAAACAAATTCTTCCTCTTCTTCCCAACCTGCACACATTAAAAAGCCCTGGTGCTTTGTGTGTAAAAACAGAGGCCATAGGCCAGGGGATAAGTCCTGTCCAGGTAAACCCCCTGAGCCTACCACCACTAATACATCAAGCTCTAGTGCCCCTAGCAGTAGTGGTACTAGTGGTGGGACTGCTGGCAACAGTCAAGCAAAGGGTGTAGTTGGGTTCACTTATGGGTCCATAGTGGAAACTGATGTAATCAGTCCCAAGACAGTTTCTGTCACACCTAGTGGCATTGGCCTTGCCACACTGGCTGCTTGTCCCCTTACAATGGATAAGTACAGGCAGACAGTTTCAATAAATGGTGTTGAGGCCTTGGCCTACAGGGACACAGGTGCCAGTTTCACTTTGGTGACTGAAAACCTAGTGCCTCCTGAACAACACATCATTGGACAACAGTATAAGATTATTGATGTCCATAACTCCACTAAGTTTCTTCCCTTAGCTATAATTCAGTTTAGTTGGGGTGGAGTTACTGGCCCTAAGCAGGTGGTGGTATCACCTAGCTTACCTGTAGACTGTCTCTTAGGTAATGACCTAGAGGCCTCAGGTTGGGCTGATGTAGAGTTTTATGCCCATGCAGCCATGCTGGGCATCCCTGAGGAATTGTTCCCTCTCATTTCAAGTGAAATGAAAAAGCAAAGGAGAGAAGGCCTGAAAACTCAGGATCCCTCTCCATCAACAGGTAAAAAGGGTATCACAGTATCCCCTAACCACCCTACCATTCAGGATACTATTCCTGTGGTGGGAGAAACCTCTCCTGGGGTGGCACCTGTTCTAACGGAATCATCAGCTGGCAAAGCTGGACTCCCTGAGGTGGAAGTACCTCTCTGTGGGATAACTAACATTGGTGAGAAAAACAGCACCATTTTAGTTAACATGGAGCATCCCTCCAACCCTTCCAGAGAAACTTTAGTGCAGAAACCCTGCACTACCTCACAACACTTAGGACAGCATCCCTGCCCTAGTGTGGAGCTCATAGGACAGCATCCCTGCCCTGCTCCAACTCAAGAGAAACAGCATCCCTGTTCTCTCTTCCAGCCAGATGGACAAAGTTTTTGCCCAGCTATGGCTTTTCTGAGACAGCATCCCTGTCTGGCATTTCCATCACTACAAATAGGTTCAGTGGACAATTCCCACTGCTCTAAACTAAAACTTACTGATAGAAACTCTGAAAATACATCTTCACATTGTTGCTTAGCTAAAAAACTTCAAACAGGGTGGTTTACATCCCCACAGGGAAGTAACCATATAGTGGATGATAAAGGGAGTAACCAGTCTATTGCAGAGCTACTCTCTACTTATCACCACTTAGACAATAAAGTCTCAACTGGCCAAGGTTAGCCTTATTGTCCTTCGTTTGGGGGGGGGTTGTGTGAGAAGGTAGCCTCTTTCTAGCCTTGTTACCCCCACTTTTGGCCTGTTTGTGAGTGTATGTCAGGGTGTTTGTCACTGTTTTCACTGTCTCACTGGGATCCTGATAGCCAGGCCTCAGTGCTCATAGTGAAAACACCATGTTTTCAGTATGGTTGTTATGTGTCACTGGGATCCTGCTGGTCAGGACCCCAGTGCTCATAGGTTTGTGGCCTATATGTATGTGTCACTGGGACCCTGTCACACAGGGCCCCAGTGCTCATAGGTGTGCATGTGTATGTTCCCTGTGTGGTGCCTAACTGTCTCACTGAGGCTCTGCTAACCAGAACCTCAGTGGTTATGCTCTCTCATTTCTTTCCAAATTGTCACTGACAGGCTAGTGACCATTTTTACCAATTTACATTGGCTTACTGGAACACCCTTATAATTCCCTAGTATATGGTACTGAGGTACCCAGGGTATTGGGGTTCCAGGAGATCCCTATGGGCTGCAGCATTTCTTTTGCCACCCATAGGGAGCTCTGACAATTCTTACACAGGCCTGCCACTGCAGCCTGAGTGAAATAACGTCCACGTTATTTCACAGCCATTTTACACTGCACTTAAGTAACTTATAAGTCACCTATATGTCTAACCTTTACCTGGTAAAGGTTAGGTGCAAAGTTACTTAGTGTGAGGGCACCCTGGCACTAGCCAAGGTGCCCCCACATTGTTCAGAGCCAATTCACTGAACTTTGTGAGTGCGGGGACACCATTACACGCGTGCACTACATATAGGTCACTACCTATATGTAGCTTCACCATGGTAACTCCGAATATGGCCATGTAACATGTCTATGATCATGGAATTGCCCCCTCTATGCCATCCTGGCATTGTTGGTACAATTCCATGATCCCAGTGGTCTGTAGCACAGACCCTGGTACTGCCAGACTGCCCTTCCTAGGGTTTCTCTGCAGCTGCTGCTGCTGCCAACCCCTCAGACAGGCATCTGCCCTCCTGGGGTCCAGCCAGGCCTGGCCCAGGATGGCAGAACAAAGAACTTCCTCTGAGAGAGGGTGTGACACCCTCTCCCTTTGGAAAATGGTGTGAAGGCAGGGGAGGAGTAGCCTCCCCCAGCCTCTGGAAATGCTTTGTTGGGCACAGAGGTGCCCAATTCTGCATAAGCCAGTCTACACCGGTTCAGGGACCCCTTAGCCCCTGCTCTGGCGCGAAACTGGACAAAGGAAAGGGGAGTGACCACTCCCCTGACCTGCACCTCCCCTGGGAGGTGTCCAGAGCTCCTCCAGTGTGCTCCAGACCTCTGCCATCTTGGAAACAGAGGTGCTGCTGGCACACTGGACTGCTCTGAGTGGCCAGTGCCACCAGGTGACGTCAGAGACTCCTTGTGATAGGCTCCTTCAGGTGTTAGTAGCCTTTCCTCTCTCCTAGGTAGCCAAACCCTCTTTTCTGGCTATTTAGGGTCTCTGTCTCTGGGGAAACTTTAGATAACGAATGCATGAGCTCAGCCGAGTTCCTCTGCATCTCCCTCTTCACCTTCTGATAAGGAATCGACCGCTGACCGCGCTGGAAGCCTGCAAACCTGCAACATAGTAGCAAAGACGACTACTGCAACTCTGTAACGCTGATCCTGCCGCCTTCTCGACTGTTTTCCTGCTTGTGCATGCTGTGGGGGTAGTCTGCCTCCTCTCTGCACCAGAAGCTCCGAAGAAATCTCCCGTGGGTCGACGGAATCTTCCCCCTGCAACCGCAGGCACCAAAAAGCTGCATCTCCGGTCCCTTGGGTCTCCTCTCAGCACGACGAGCGAGGTCCCTCGAATCCAGCGACACGGTCCAAGTGACTCCCACAGTCCAGTGACTCTTCAGCCCGAGTTTGGTGGAGGTAAGTCCTTGCCTCACCTCGCTGGGCTGCATTGCTGGGAACCGCGACTTTGCAAGCTTCTCCGGCCCCTGTGCACTTCCGGCGGAAATCCTTCGTGCACAGCCAAGCCTGGGTCCACGGCACTCTAACCTGCATTGCACGACTTTCTAAGTTGGTCTCCGGCGACGTGGGACTCCTTTGTGCAACTTCGGCGAGCACCGTTTCACGCATCCTCGTAGTGCCTGTTTCTGGCACTTCTCCGGGTGCTACCTGCTTCAGTGAGGGCTCTTTGTCTTGCTCGACGTCCCCTCTCTCTGCAGGTCCAATTTGCGACCTCCTGGTCCCTCCTGGGCCCCAGCAGCGTCCAAAAACGCCAAACGCACGATTTGCGTGTAGCAAGGCTTGTTGGCGTCCATCCGGCGGGAAAACACTTCTGCACGACTCTCCAAGGCGTGGGGGATCCATCCTCCAAAGGGGAAGTCTCTAGCCCTTGTCGTTCCTGCAGTATTCACAGTTCTTCAGCCTAGTAAGAGCTTCTTTGCACCAACCGCTGGCATTTCTTGGGCATCTGCCCATCTCCGAGCTGCTTGTGACTTTTGGACTTGGTCCCCTTGTTCCACAGGTACCTTCAGACAGGAATCCATCGTTGTTGCATTGCTGATTTGTGTTTTCCTTGCATTCTCCCTCTAACACGACTATTTTGTCCTTAGGGGAACTTTGGTGCACTTTGCACTCACTTTTCAGGGTCTTGGGGAGGGTTATTTTTTCTAACTCTCACTATTTTCTGATAGTCCCAGCGACCCTCTACAAGGTCACATAGGTTTGGGGTCCATTCGTGGTTCACATTCCACTTTTGGAGTATATGGTTTGTGTTGCCCCTATCCCTATGTTTCCCCATTGCATCCTATTGTAACTATACATTGTTTGCACTGTTTTCTAAGACTATACTGCATATTTTTGCTATTGTGTATATATATCTTGTGTATATTTCCTATCCTCTCACTGAGGGTACACTCTAAGATACTTTGGCATATTGTCATAAAAATAAAGTACCTTTATTTTTAGTATAACTGTGTATTGTGTTTTCTTATGATATTGTGCATATGACACTAAGTGGTACTGTAGTAGCTTCACACGTCTCCTAGTTCAGCCTGAGCTGCTTTGCTAAGCTACCATTATCTATCAGCCTAAGCTGCTAGACACCCTATACACTAATAAGGGATAACTGGGCCTGGTGCAAGGTGCAAGTACCCCTTGGTACTCACTACAAGCCAGTCCAGCCTCCTACAAATACCATGCACTATGCCTTGTTGGACATTAAGGCTAACTAGGAGGTGACTTATTAATATATAAAAGAAGGGTTTAGGACTGCCAAAAGGGATGTATTTGCAGTTTAAACCTGCGCAGCCAGGTTACTGGTGGCAGGCTTCAGTCATTTTTTTCATATGTGCTATAGTCCATGAATGACATTTAACTTACAGCTCTTGGTATACTTTGTACCTTGTACTAGGGACTTATAAGTATGTTAAATATGCCAATGAAGTACACTGAGGCCCAGATTTACTAATGCTATGCACAGGGTTCATGTCACGTTTACGATGCAAATCAAGCTCAAATTGTTGGGGTGGGATTTGCTCTGCAACGCAAAGCAGATTTCCATTTGAAAGTATCCAAAACTAACTCAAAATTGTGCTATGTGCTACTTTGGGCTGCTCTGCAACAAGGAATAGTTCCATAGGTAGTACATGGGCATTCCCATGCAACCAACCACGGCTTTTAACACAAATCCCTATCTACTAACTTTCATAGAAAGAGATTTGTTCCAAAAAGGTATGACACCTTGAGGCAGTTCTAAAGAGGATAATTATTTACATTTGACCATATTTTTCCACTTTGCATGTGTGCTGCATTGTACAACACACATAAAAAGTAGGGAAAGTTTTAAAAGATAGTTAATGTACTGAAAGGGTTCCCTTCCGGTACAAAATGTATGGCAAAAAAGGTTGTGTGATTTGGTACATGGCTATCAAAAGTGGACAAGCTCTGGGGTAAGAAATAGATGTGCCATAGCTTACTACGTATCATGCATTTTTTCACACTCCTTTTGACACAACACAAAAAGCAACTTTGGTGGCTACTCCGTGTTGCATCAAATATTGGTAAATCTTGGCCTTAGTCTATTCACACAGTATTGTATTGGAATATTTATATAGTGCATACCACCTCTAAGTGGGTGCTGAAGCCCTTGCCTATATGGAAAGCATTCTACACCATGTAGGATATGTGGTCGAAAGGGTGTTGTCTTTGTATGGATCCTTAGTTGAAAGTGTCAGAGGTGTGAGACAGAGGGGCGTGTGGTTAATGGTTTTCAGTAAGCTGGCAACTTTGAGCATTTCTGCATAACCTTATATTGTATTTCTTATGGACATAGTCCACTTATAACATATGCCAAAAATATACAAACGGAAGAGTGTAGAAAGGAATAACAGTAAGAGTACAATAAAAATAAACTATGAGCAAGAGTTGAAGTAAAAGCATTGTTCGGGAGATGAGAACATGAGAAATATTTGTATGTGTGTATGTACTAGTCCTTGAACACAAACCTCTTAGCAGTATTCCATTTTCTTTGCACTATAAAAAGTTTCACAGGACAATACGGAGAAAGTTCTCAAGAGTCTTTTTTACCACATTGCAGTGCTAAAACGCAGGGTAAAAGGCACATCTTGTGGATGCATAAATTTACAAAATGAATTGGTCTTGCAGAAAACATAAGTCATGTGTGTACCTTGAGTTGTGGATACAAAACTGGCAAAACATGAGCATGACACTTGCCAAGCATCTCAGGTGTAAATTGAAACATATATCGTTCATAGTGGATTGGACTGATATCTATGACTTGTGCACCGCTCCTATAGCAGTGCTGAAGAAGTATAGGGCTGCCTCAGTGACAGACACAATGCAGACCAGGGATATAAAACTCCCATGTCTGAAATGCAGATCCTGTACTCCACCAAACAGGAAAAACATGAGCAGAGAGAAGGCCACATGTATATTGCCACCCATTAGTTAGTGGCAGAAAATGTACTGTATATGCCGTGAGATGTAGGGGCCCTCTAGGCCTGAACAGGCCAGGGTATTCATAGTGTTCCATAAGAATGGAAACAGGATGTAGTTATTTCAAGGCAGCATTTCATGTACTCACACCGTCTGCAGAGGATGGTTTGTTTGAGGGGGCAGACATCAGCATAAGAGCCCCATTGGAGGCCCTACCCTAGTGACTGAAGCCTGGGATTCAGGTGTTGCCCCTGGATGGCTCTCTGCTGTGTAGACAGGAATGGTCAAGAGCTCGGCCCTTTGTTATGTTGAACCTGGGATTGAACGCATTGACACCTGATCGTCAGCCGTTGTTATGACAACGTAGGTTAACAGAAGAAGCTCTCACACCCAAGTTAACAGAAGTATGGGGGAGGGCTGCAGCAGGGGATGGGACACTGAAGGTGTTCTGTTAAGAAGAGAAAATCCTGTGTTCATCTCATTCACAGTCGTTCAGTACAGTGGTTTACATTCAATGCATATTCAATTGTTTGCAGAGACAGGAAAAAGGGAACTTCTGTACTCAAGCCGGTAAAAAATATAAACGGGCACCGTAGCGAGGTCTTTGAAAATGTAAAAATCGTCTCCAACCATTAGACACATTTAGAAATTAAATTAAATTTGCATTATTACATGAAATGCACATCCCTGGTAAAAGTAAACATTGAACTTCAAGTGCCCAAAAGTGTCCAAATGATTATTTAAAAATAACCCTCTTTGCATTAAGGAATAGATAAGATTGAAATGCACTCAATGTGAACTAGTTTTTATGAGCTTGCAGTGCAGTGCTTGAGGTGCAGTGTTTCCTGGATATTCCATTAAGAGCTGTCCCATGACAGCTCCTCATTTGGTCCTAGGAACAGTACACAAATCTCTCAGTTGTCTGTCAAGTTATGAATTTATTTGTTGCATTCTGCAAACTGTAGTTTTGCTTTCCTGTTACAAATAAAGATCTAAAAACACTTGTGAGGGACGACTTTTGATAACTTTGGAAGTGTATATGGATGTTGGTATTTATATAGCACCCACCTAGCCAGTGGCAATGGAAGGAAGTACAAGGCCACCCGAAAGCAATATAACCAGTGCTTTAAATGGAAATATAGAAGTGCTGATACTCACTCTGTACGTGCCTGCTCCTGAGAAATGCTGGTACTCTCCCATTAAATGTATTGCAGCAGTACTGAGAAGTGTTGGTACTCTCCCAGTAAATGTATTGCAGCTGTACTGAGAAGTGCCAATACTCTCACATTAAATGTATTACAGCAGTACTGAGAAGTGCTGGTACTCTCCCAATAAATATATTGCAGCAGTACTGAGAAGTGCTGGTACGCTCCCATTAAATGTATTGCAACAGTGCTGAGGAGTGCCAGCATTATCCCATTAAAGGTATTGCGCAGCGCTGAGAAGTGCTGGTACTCTCCCTTTCAAATTAAGTAAGTGCAGATACTCAGTACCGGAGAGGAGCTGTCCATTTAAATCACTGAATATAATCAGAGGTTGCTTATAGGGTGATAGCATTGGAATCTGGGTTCAGAAAGAGGAAGGCGTATTTCTAAAGGTTGTGTGACACAGTGTCATCTATGTTCTGTCAAATCTGTGCTTTTATAGTAAAAAGACTGATGGTGTTGTACTTGCATACTGAGTGTGGGGCTAATTAGTCTGATAAGGGTTTGGTGCAATGTTGCATTGTTTTGAATAACATTCTACTTTTGTTGGGCTACCTTATTGACAGTATTGGTGTGGCATGCATGGGTTTTAGAAATATGAAATTGTCAGTAGATTGGCTGCTCTTCCAAGTCGTGCCTTATTGATGAAGGGAGCAAGTATTGTCTTCACCAAACTAGAGTGCCATTGGTTTGGGAATACATTACACATGGATTTTAGGGGGTAAGTTCTAACATGTCTCACACCCAGTCTCTCTATACAAGAGCTATTGGCTTTGGCAATGTGCTTTTGCCACAATGTACATCAGTGTGGCTGTGGTCAGCATAGCTAAACGTTAGTGGCATGAAGTGTCATTGGGTAGAGTGGGGGAGTACAGGTTTTGAAGACTGTATTTGTTGGAGCAGAGTGTTGTAAAGTGAAGTAGGGGGAGTAGAGTGTCATAGAGTTGGGTAGAGTTCGGTGGCAGAGAGCGTCATAGAGTGCAGTGTCATAGAGTGGAGTGACAGAGCGGAACGCCATAGAGTGGAGTTGGGTCGAACAGGGGGGAGACTGAGGTCTTGAGGTAGATTAGATTGGGGTAGATTGGGGTGGATCAGATTGGGGGAGCTTTAGTTGGATTGAGCGGATTGGGATGAAGTGGATTGGAGTTGTTGGGCTGGATGGGTTGGAGTGATTGGAGTGGGGTGGAATGGAGTGGTGTGAATTTGATTGGCATGGAATAGATTGAATTGCAGTGGGGTGGATTGCAGTGGATTGGATTGGAGTGAGGTGGAGTGGGGTGAATTGAATTTATCCAATCCACGCCATCCAAAATAGTCTGCCCCACTCCAATCCAAAAAATATGACCCACTTCACTGAATTGGGGTGGGGTGGGTTATATTGAGGTGGCTTGGTTTGGGGTGGGGTGGATTGGAGTGGGTTGAGGTGTGTTTTGGTATGGTGGATTGGAGTGGGGTAGATTGGATTTGGCTATATTGGGGTGGATTGGATTGGAGTGGGCTTGATTGGGGTGAAGTGGATTGGATTTGAGTGAGGTAGATTGGACTGGAGTTGGGTGGATTATTTTGGATTGGAGTGGGGCAGACTGGAGTGGTGTAGATTGGAGTGGGCAGATTATTTTGGATTGTAGTGGGGCAGATTGTTTTGGATTGAGTGGGGCAGGTTGTTGTGGGGCAGAATGTTTTGGATTGGAGTGGGGTAGATTGAGTGGGGTGGATTGGGGAGGGAGTAGGGTGGATTGGATTAGGGTGAGGTGGATTGGATTGGAGTGGGGTAGATTGAATTGGGCTGGTGTGGGGGTGTATTGGATTGGAGTGGGGTGGATTGTGGAGGATTGGCAGGGATGAATTGGGATGGAGTGGGTGATTTGGGGTGAGGTGGATTGGATTGGAATGGGGCCGACTGGAGCGGGGCAGAGTGGAGTGGGGGCAATTTGCTTTGGATTGGAACGGGACAAATTGTTTAGGATTGGAGTGGGGTAAATTGTACTGGGTCAGAATGTTTTGGATTGGAGTGAGGCAGATTGTTTTAGATTAGAGTGGGGTGGATTGTTTTGGATTGGAGTGGGGCAGATTGTTTTGAACTGAAGTGGAGCAGATTGTTTTGGAATGGAGTGGTGATGACTGGAGTGGAGAAGATTGTTTTGGAGTGGGGCAGATTGGAATGCGGAATATTGGAGTAGGATAGACTGTTTTGGATTGGAGTAGTGCAGATTGTTTTGGATTGGAGTGAGGCAGATTGAAGTGGGTGGGCAGGGAGGATTGGAGTGTGATGAATCGGAATGGTGTGGACTGGGGTGAGTGGTTTGGATTTGAGTTGGGTGGATTGGATTGAGTGGGGCGGATTGGTGTGGGGTGAGGTGGGGAGTAGGGAGGATTGAAGTGGGGTTGATTGGCGTGTTCTGTACGAATATGTGTTAAAGCATCTTATGGGAAATTACACATAATAAAGAAACAATGTGAAGGTTGGGTGCAAAGTTACTTAGTGTGTGGGCACCCTGGCACTAGCCAAGGTGCCCCCACATTGTTTCAGGGCAATTTCCCCTGACTTTGTGAGTGCGGGGACACCAATACACTCGTGCCCTACACATAGGGCACTACCTATGTGCAGCGTCACAATGGTAACTCCGAACATGGCCATGTAACATGTCTAAGATCATGGAATTGTCATAGACAATTCCATGATCCCCAGGGTCTCTAGCACAGAACCCGGGTACTGCCAAACTGCCTTTCTGGGGTTTCACTGCAGCTGCTCCTGCTGCCAACCCCTCAGACAGGTTTCTGCCCCCCCCCCTGGGGTCCAGGCAGCCCTGGCCCAGGAAGGCAGAACAAAGGACTTCCTCAGAGAGAGGGTGTTACACCCTCTCCCTTTGGAAAAGGTGAGAAAGGCTGGGGAGGGGTATCCTCCCCCAGCCTCTGGAAATGCTTTGATGGGCATAGATGCTGCCCATCTCTGCATAAGCCAGTCTACACCAGTTCAGGGATCCCCCAGCCCTGCTCTGGCGTGAAACTGGACAAAGGAAAGAGGAGTGACCACTCCCCTGACCAGCACCTCCCAGGGGAGGTGCCCAGAGCTCCTCCAGTGTCCCCCAAACCTCTGCCATCTTGGATTCAGAGGTGTTGCTGGCACACTGAACTGCTCTGAGTGGCCAGTGCCAGCAGGTGACGTCAGAGGCTCCTTCTGATAGGCTCTTACCTCTCTTGGTAGCCAATCCTCCTAACTTGGTAGCCAAACCTCCTTTTCTGGCTATTTAGGGTCTCTGCTTTGGGGAATTCTTCAGATAACGAATGCAAGAGCTCATCAGAGTTCCTCTGCATCTCCCTCTTCACCTTCTGCCAAAGGATCGACCGCTGACTGCTCAGGACGCCTGCAAAACTGCAACAAAGTAGCAAGACGACTACTAACAACCTTGTATCGCCTCATCCTGCCGGCTTTCTCAGCTGTTTCCAGGTGGTGCATGCTCTGGGAGTAGCCTGCCTCCTCCCTGCACCAGGAGCTCTGAAGAAATCTCCTGTGGGTCGACGGAATCTTCCCCCTGCAACTGCAGGCACCAAAAGACTGCATCACTGGTCCTCTGGGTCCCCTCTCAACACGATGAGCGTGATCCCTGGAAGTCAGCAACTCTGTCAAAGTGACTCCCACAGTCCAGCGACTCTTCAGTCCAAGTTTGGTGGAGATAAGTCCTTACCTCCCAATGCTAGACTGCATTTCTGGGTACCGCGTGATTTGCAGCTGCTCCGGCTCCTGTGCACTCTTCCAGGATTTCCTTCGTGCACAGCCAAGCCTTGGTCCCCGACACTCCTTCCTGCAGTGCACAACCTTCTGAGTTGTCCTCCGGCATCGTGGGACTCCCTTTTGTGACTTCGGGTGGACTCCGGTTCACTTTTCTTCTTAGTGCCTGTTCAGGTACTCCTACGGGTGCTGTCTGCTTCTGTGAGGGCTCCCTGAGTTGCTGGGCGTCCCCTCTGTCTCCTCCTCCAAGTGGCTACATCCTGGTCCCTCCTGGGCTACAGCAGCCCCCAAATCCTCTACCACAACCCTTGCAGCTAGCAAGACTTGTTTGCAGTCTTTCTACGTGGGAACACGTCTGCAAGCTTCATCGCGATGTGGGACATCCGTTTTCCAAAGGAGAAGTCCCTAGCTCTCTTCTTTCTTGCAGAACTCCAAGCTTCTTTCATCTGGTGGTAGCTCCCTTGAACCCTCAGCTGGCATTTCCTGGGCTCCTGCCCACTCTTGACACTGTCGCGACTATTGTACTTGGTCCCCTTGTCTTACAGGTACTCAGGTCTGGAAATCCACTGTTGTTGCATTGCTGGTGTTTGTTCTTCCTGCATAATCCCCCTATCACGACTCCTGTGCTCTCTGGGGGTATTAGGTGCACTTTACACTTACCTTTCAGGGTCTTGGGGTGGGCTATTTTTCTAACCCTCACTGTTTTCTTACAGTCCCAGCAATCCTCTACAAGCTAACATAGGTTTGGGGATCCATTCATGGTTCTCATTCCACTTTTGGAGTATATGGTTTGTGTTGCCCCTATACCTATGTGCTCCTATTGCAATCTATTGCAATTCTACACTGTTTGCATTACTTTTCTTGCTATTACTTACCTAAGTTTGGTTTGTGTATATATATCTTGTGTATATAACTTATCCTCATACTGAGGGTACTCACTGAGATACTTTTGGCATATTGTCATAAAAATAAAGTACCTTTATTTTTAGTACTTCTGTGTATTGTGTTTTCTTATGATATTGTGCATATGACACCAGTGGTATAGAAGGAGCTTTACATGTCTCCTAGTTCAGCCTAAGCTGCTTTGCCATAGCTACCTTCTATCAGCCTAAGCTGCTAGAAACACCTCTTCTACACTAAAAAGGGATAACTGGACCTGGCACAAGGTGTAAGTACCTCTGGTACCCACTACAAGCCAGGCCAGCCTCCTACACCCTGCATGACCTTTACTTGTCAGTCTTTACCATGCAGTAAGTAATATGCAGGTATATGATGCTAATGGGTTTGCTAACGGGGTTCTACTTTTACCCTGCAGTCTTTAGCATTATGTCAATGTTATTATTTTTAAAACATGGGGTAAAGGTGAAGTAGAAGTAAAGGGTTAAAGGTGGTTTTAAGGGAGTCAGTCTATGAGGATCCTGGTTTATGTTTAAGTGTTTTATTTTTTGCTCTTTTTACTGTCTCATTATCGGGGTTGGGGTCCCTGGGGCTGATTTTGGCCCCAGGGACCTCATCTCCAGGTCCCAGCCATAGATCCTGGGTGCCCTGTAGGGCACTCAGTGTGCAATGGTACCGTGGGGAGAGCCTGAAGGGCCCCACGGTCCCAGCCAGCTCCATGGCTCCTGTGGGAGCCAGCATTCCTTTTGCACACAGGGAACTGCTAAACATGCAGCTCCCTGCGTACAAAAGCTTTTGCTTCCTTTGTTTACCTCAACGCATCTCTGTGGGCAGGGAAACAGAGGAAACCTCTGCTTCTAGCGGGTGAGAGCTGTTTGAAAGCTCTCGTCCAAAGAAAGCAGAGTGTTTGCTTTGACTTTTCTGGAGCTGTCAAAGCTCCTGCCAAGTCAGAGCAAACAGCTATGTCCTTGGGGTGGGCATCCAGAGCCAGCCCTGGGTGAATGGAAGTCCCCAGAGTCATTATTGGCACCAAGAGGAGGGTGCATGCCCCCTAACATTTTAGATAGCCCCCGGGAGGTGGTGGTCGCCAGGTGTCCGCGATGGACCCCCTTCATTATTAATTTCAGCCCTGGGGAGGTGGCGGTACCTGGACTGCGGGGAGGCCATATGGCCCCTCCTTACTTATTTAAACTGCCCTGGGGAGGTGGAGGTCCCCGGGGCTGTGGGGGGTCATGCGCCCGTGTTAATTTAATCTTTAGCGGGGAGGTGGCAGTCCCCAGGGCTCTTGGGGAGGACATACGGGCCTCCCACATATCATATTATCTATTTTCTCCAGGGAGATGGTGGTCCTTGGGGCAAACACAAGCTTTAGGAGGGGGGCTCTGTAGGAGGCTGGCCTGGTTTGTAGTGGGTACCTTGGGTACTTACACCTTACACCAGGTCCAGTTATCTCCTATTAGTTAATGTAGTAGTATTCGAGCAGCTTAGGCTGATAAAGGTAGCTATAGCAGAGCAGCTTAGGCTGAACTAGGAGACATGCAAAGATCATGCAATACCACTTATAGTTACACAGTACTTATACTCAAGTAAAGACAATACTCAGTGTAACCAAAAATAAAGGTATTTATTTGGGTGACACAGTACCAAAAATATCTTAGAGACAATACTCCTTCTGGAGGTAAGTATTATACATAATATATACACTAGACACCAAAATTAGACAAAATAAATAGTCATAGAACAATGCAAACAGTAGGAAATCCTATAGAATGCAATGGGAGAAAATAGGTCTAGGGGCAACACAAACCATATACAATATACTAAAAAAGTGGAATGTGAATCACAAATTCCCCCCCTAAACAAGTGTAGTGTGTGCAGAACCGCTGGGAGAGTAAGAATACAGTAAAGGTAAGCCAATTATCTCACCCCAGAGCCCAGAAGAGCAGGACTGCAAGTTTCCTTGGGACACACTACACCTCGTTTTGGGGATTTTGCAGCAGCCAACCAAGTCTGCAAAGAACAACTGCTGTATTATTGGACCTGAAGACCTGCAAAGGATGGGGACTAAGTCCAGAAGTCGAAAGAAGTTCCAGGAAGGACAGGAGCCCCTGCCATCTCAGAAGAGGGTGCAAAAGAAGAGTCCCTGGTTAGTCGAATAGTGCAGAAATGCACCCTAGGAAGATGCCAGCGGGTTCCTGCATGATGCAAAAGATGTCCTTTGGGGTGAAGATCGTTGCAGATGAGATTTCGTGTTGGAAGGTGCCAACAAGCCTTGGCTGCGACAAAAGTTTGTTTTGTGTCAATCTGGCACTGGATGGACCCAGGAGGGGCCTCAACACTGTGTGAAGAGAAAGAGGGGGTTCTTAGCACTTTAGAGAGCCCTTAGGATGCCAGTCAGCACCCCCAGAAGCCACAGGATCCGGGTTCAAAAGAGGTGCAAAATGCAGTTGATGCAGCAAAACAAAAGAAGGTCCCATGCCGCTGGAAAACAACTCAGCAAGTGGAGCATCACAGGATGCAGTGCTGGGTACCTGGGCCAGGCTGTGCATGAAGGAATTTTGCAAAGGGTGCACAGAGGCATCAGGGGGCGAAGAAGACACAGTACACAGGGGTACCATCGTTCTCAGGGAAGGCAAGGTCTTACCTCCTCCAAATTGCGTTAGCAGGTCCTCAGGACAGTCTATGTTGATGATGTCTACCCTCTGTGTCCTTAGGAGCACACTTGTGAGAGGAGTCCCAGGGTACCATTCGTCGTCTTGGAAGGTGCCTGCTTGGAGCAGGGGAGTGACTGCTACATCCCACGGGAGATTTCTTTGGTCCTTCTGGTGCAGGATGAAGACAGGGAGTCCCCAGAGCGTGCACACCATGGAAACTGTTGTAGTTGCTGACTTGGAGCTGAGGTTGCTGAAGAAAAGTGTCTCTTGTAGACACTTTGTTGCAGTTACAGTGTTTCTTGGAGCAGGCTGCGGTTGATTCGAGGTCAGAAGAGTCCGAAATTGTTGCAGAGGATTCCTGAAGGAAACTTGCAAGAGGAACCTGAAGAGAATTCACAAGAGAGACCCTGAATAGCCCTGAGAGGGGGATTGGCTACCTTATCAGGTTTGGACCTATCAGGAGGGGTCGCTGACGTCACCTGCTGACACTGGCCACTCAGAGCCCTCCAGAGTGCCCCCACACCTTGCAAAGCAAGATGGCTGAAGTCTGGGACACACAGGAGGAGCTCTGGGCACCACCTCTGGGGTGGTGATGGACAGGGGAGTGGTCACTTCCCTTTCTTTTGTCAAGTTTCCCGCCAGAGCAGGGGAGAAGGGGTCCCTGAACCGGTGTACACTGGTTTATGCAAGGAGGGCACCATCTGTGCCCTTCAAAGCATTTCCAGAGTCTGGGGGAGGCTACCCCTTACCAGCCTGTAATACCTATTTGCAAAGGGAGAGGGTGTAACACCCTCTCTCAGAGGAAATGCTTTGTTTTGCCTTCTTGGGACTTGGCTGCCCAGACCCCAGGAGGGCAGAACCCTGACTGTGAGGTGGCAGCAGCTGTAGCTGCAGTGCAAGCCTCAGAGAGCTGGTTTGGTAGTACTAGGGGTCCATGGTGGAGCCCCCAGGATGCATGGAATTGGCTCCCCAATACCAGATTTGTTATAGGGGGACAATTCCATGATCTTAGACAGGTTACATGGCCATATTCGGAGTTACCATTGTGAAGGTATGTATAGGTTTTGGCCTATATGTAGTGCACACGTGTAATGGCATCCCTGCTCTCACAAAGTTCCCGGGAAATGGCCGTGAACTATGTGGGGGCACCTTTGGTAGTGCAAGGGTACCCTCCCACTTAGTAACTTTGCACCTAACCTTCAGCAAGTGAAGGTTAGACATATAGGTGACTTATAAGTTACATACGTGCAGTGTAAATGGCTGTGATGTAGTGTGTGTACTATTTCACGCAGGCTGCAATGGCAGTCCTGTGTAAGGGTTTCTCTGAGTTCCCTATGGGTGGCAAAAGGATTTCTGCAGCCCACATGGATCTCCTGGAACCCCAATGCCCTGTGTACCTAGGTACCATATACTAGGGACTTATAAGGGGGGTCCAGTGTGCCAATTGAAATTGGTAAATAAAGTCACTGGCCTACAGTGACAAATTTAAAAGCAGAGAGAGCATAAGCACTGAGATTCTGGTTAGCAGAGCCTCAGTGACACAGTTAGACACTACAAAGGCATATACATTAAGGCCACAAACTATGAGCACTGGGGTCCTGGCTAGCAGGATCCCAGTGAGACAGGCAAAACCACACTGACACATAGGTTTTAATCTATGGGCACTGGGGTCCTGGCTAGCAGGATCCCAGTGACACAGTAAAAGCACACTGGCACACACTCACAAACAGGCCAAAAGTGGGGGTAACCATGCTAGAAAGAGGCTACTTTACTACAGGCTCTGTGTGCCCCTCTCCTTTTTAAAGCCACCAATGCCCCTAGGACCTGGCCCACCTGGGGGCAAATAAAAAAAAAGGACGGGAGACCACCTTCTTTTTTTTATGTCAGAATATTCTGCAGATCTGAATCCACAGATTTTCCCAACCTTTAAAAAAAATGCTTTTTAGCCTTGGCGGTGTTTGTGAGGGACCCTATGTGTCAGTGTCTTCATGAAACTATGCAGACCTATTGCTTTTCTTCATTGGCTGGTGATTCGTTGTGATCAGTGAAAGGGGTGCAAAGCAAAAAGGGAAGCCTAAAACAAATTTTTGCACTAATGGAATTTCCATAGACTTTTTAAACAGAGGTAACAACAAAACAGCTGAACAGAGTTTCATGAAATTTGACTGGAATATAGATTATGGTATGGAAAGGATTTCTGTTGGTATTTCATGAAGATTGGTGCAGGAGGTTTGTGTTAATAATGGACAAAAACTTGATATATTGTGAGGAGGTATTTCACAGTATACCGCGGTACAAGCGATGACAAAACACAATATTATTGCCTAAATAAAACCCTTACAAAATGAAAAGGCAGCCAGATATAGCTTATTACTATGTTTTTATGCCACTGGAGTCTGCAACTGTACTCTACAGCTGTTCCATTCTACTGTACGCCACTGCACTCTATGCCACTCTACTCTATTGTGCACCACTGCATGTAACTGCACTCTAAGCCATTCTACTCTACTCTTCACCACGCTACTTTGTGCCACTGCACTCTATATCACTCTATTCTGTGCACCACTACACACCACTGCACCTCTCTAGTCTATGCCACTGCACTCTCTGCCACTGTACTCAACATCACAACAGTATTTACCCCTCTACTGTGCATAACTCTATTGTATACACCACTGTACTCGTCACCACTGCACTCTACACTATTGCACTCTTCTTTATGGCACTGCACTCCACACCACTCTATTTCACTTTGCTCCACTCTAGTATACGCTACTGCGATGTATGCTGCTGCACTATATGTCACCACACTGTTCACCACTCTACTCTATGCCATTGCATTCTAGGCCACACTACTCTATTCTGCACCACTCTACTTCACTGCACTGTACCCCAGTGCAATATATGCCACTCTACTGTAGTCTGCAGCACTTCAGTCTGCACCACTGCACTCTGCCACTCTACTCTAATATGCACCACTCCCCTGTATGCCACTGCACTCTACTTTGCACCACTCTTGTATGTGCCACTGCATTGTCACTGCACTCTACTCTACTGTATGTTACTTCAGTCTACCTAATGCCACTGTATGCCATGCCACATCACTCTATGCCACTCCACTCTATGCCTCTCCACTCTGTTGTACACCATGCTTCTCCACTCCACACACTGCCACTGTACTCATCTTTACCTCACTCTGCTCCACAGAATGCTACTTCTCTGTATGCAACTCTAACCCGCTTCACTCTACCCCACTTCACTCTACTTCACTGCACTCTACTCTGCACCCATCTATGCCACTGCACTCTATGCCAATGTACTCTACTCTGCATCACTGTACTGTACGCCACTGGCCTCTATACCACTGTACTCTACTCTGCACCACTCTAGTGTAAGCTATTGTACTCTACTTTGCACCACTGCACTCCACATCATTCTACTCTGCACCATTGCACTCTGTCACTGCAATCTACAACACTGCACTCTATGCCATTGCCCTCTATTCAACGCCACAGCACTGTACTTCTGTACTCTACTTTGCACCTCTGTACTCTCTGCCAACACACTGTACATCATTCTACGTTATGCCACTACACTCTATGTCACTCTATTGTACTCTGTATCACTGTACTCTACTCCACTCTACTCTGCACCACTGCATTGTATGCCACTGCACTATACGTCACTCTAATCTACTCTGCATCACTCTACTTTATGCCACTGCATTCTTTGCCACTCTGCTGTGCACCACTGTACTCTATGCAAGTGCACTCTATGCCTTTCTGCTCTTCTCTGCACCACTGTACTTTGTACCACTGCACTCTACACAATTCTAATATACACTCCTCCGGTCTACTCCATGCCACTGCACTGTAAGCTATTACACTCTATGCCATTGCACTCTATGCAACTGCACTCTAAGCCATTTCACTCTATGCCATTGCACCCTACCACGCACAGCTCTATGCCACTGCACTCTACACCACTGTATACTACACAGTGCCACTCTACCCCACTCCACTCAATGCCAAAATACTGTACGTCACTCTTCTTATGCCACTCTACTCTGTGCCAGTGTATTCTACCCCGCTTCACTGTGCCCTACTTAACTCTACCCATCTTCACTCTATGCCACTCTACTCCATTCCACTGCATTCTAAGCCACTCTTCACAACTATGCACCAGTTAACTCCACAACACTGTACACCACTCGAGTTCAGTCTATTATACTCAACTCTACACCACTGTATGCAAAGCCACTCCATCAGAAATTTCAGTGCTTAATTTCAGCTGGCGGTTGCAATGGGGGACACAGCGCTTATTTTCCCCTATCAGATATTTACCAAGAGCAAGAGAGGGGAAAAACCATCACAAACAGAAAGAAGGAACCTGCAAACGTGAGAGAAATGGCCAGGGAATGTCTGGTAGTGGATTAAAGAGTACCGGCCTAGGTATTGGGCATGACGACATTTAATTGCACCAGACACCGGCTTCTGAGCAGAGCTTCAGGCACTGACACTCTTTCTTTCACACATTAAGTACCAGTGTCATTCCCTCTCTAATTCATTTCTGCTTCTGGACAACATGTTTTTGCAAGTTTTGAGCTCTCAAATTTCTTTTGACTGCACCAAAAGGTTTATACCATTTCTTCACCAAATTAGTAGGATCAGAGAAAAGCAGGATTTGTCCTTCATTTTTTAAGAGGCCAATTGTGTGACATTGTCATGTGTTATATCTTTGTCACTAATAATTACACTATGACCTCAATGATTTGAGAGCTGGGTGTCTTGGGGACATGGACTAATGCATCATATGCTTTCTGCTTAGTGACAAAGTATGGAAAACCTAGGTTTGGTTTTGGAAATTTCTTCAAGGACATTTACATTGATGAACCCTCATCCGGCTCTGAAAAGCCAATAAATCTCAGTAATTGTGCCTGGACCTACCTTTAGCCTCTTCTACTTTCATTTCCAGCACCATCTGCCTTAACAAGTTGAGGCACTCTGAGTGGCCCCAACACTCTGAGTGAAAGATGCCACAGCAATCTCTACCTTCAAAGCCCTCTCCAAAAATGAGCATGCCAAGCTGATTTCCTAGTCTTTTGTGTAGAAATTGTTTCTGAGTGTTGCACTGGAATTTTGGGTGGCCTTAAACTAGTTGAACCAGGGCATTTGATGGCCTCATCTTGTTCATGGAGACTTGTTGTCTTCTTTACCACTCCCAGAATCAACAGTTTACCTTGTCCTTACCCATGTTGTTGCAAAGTTTGCAGTTCAGCGAATAGTCTGGCCACTGAGTACTGGGATGTGTGAGCTCCATGAGCTCAATATAACTTTCATGTTAATGTGGATTACCTTCTTAGGCATCTGGCTTATTTGTAGAGTGCAATGAATTTGGAAAGTCGCAGGTTTAAATGATGGGATTATTTTCTCAGCAGGGGATTGCATTTTATGGGTCCATCATTTTGTTGCCCAGGTCAGTGACAAGGGTCAGGAGTAATGAAACACTGGAGGATTCAGTGCCTTCCACAGTCTCAAAAGTAGAACATGGTCATATTTCCACCAGCAATTTTAGAGCAATTTCACTTCCCACCAAAAAAATCAACTATTTCAGATTGCATCAACCACTTTCACCAGGGCCATTGCCAAGCATGGTTTGAAATGTGGGGATAATGAGTAACATGCATCAACCAGCATCATGTTAATTACAATGGAAGGGTGATGCAGGTCAAGTTGCTCCTTTGCCTTACACGCTCTCTCATCCAGTCAGGTTGCAGGTGTTCACTGTCTCTTGGGTTCCATGGCAACAGGACCTCAGCTGGTCCACACTTTGAGAGTACATGAATGAAGACAATCACCAACCAGCGAACCTGAACCAAGCAAGGTCTACATACCCCTGCAATACTTTATTAAAAAGACTATGGTGGTCATTAGAAACCTGGCGGACGGTGTTAAAGCTGCTGAAATACCGTAAACAGGCCGGCGGACAAAAAAAGGGAATTATGACCCTGGCGGAAACCGCCAACAAAGACAGCCACTTTAACACTTCGCCCGCCACAGCGGTACAGACAAACAGCGTGGTGGCCACCGCCAACAGACAGGCGGAAGACAAGGTACCGCCCACAGTATCACAACACACCAATCCGCCACCTTTTCCGGGGTGGATTCTCCGTGGATAAAAACACGGCGGAAACAGCTTTTGCTATGGGAAAACACTCACCTGAACACACTCAAAGAGGAACGACGACTCCATGGAGCCGGAACTCCAAATCCTACCTGCCCTTGTCTTTCTGCTCCTCTACGAACAACAGCGACGTAGGCGCAGAAGATACCGGTGAGTACTGCATCTACGACACGGGGAAGGGGGGAGGCAAAAGTTAGAGGGACACCCACCAAACACCCCCACCCTCACATATCACAACATACACACCAATGCAGTCAAAAATATCACATTAACAACCCACAATCCCCCCGGAAGAATAAATACACAAAGCGAATTGCGGTCAAACATTGTAATGTGCCAATATACATGTCATACAAAAATATACTGATATGTATCTCGAAATCTGTCATAATTATATACACAATACAAGAAGTATACAGATATATACACAACAATGTCCGTGCACCAACAGTCCAAAAATGCATTGGCGAGGCCCACAATAGATACCTGACCAAAATCGGAGAGAACACTGCCGGGGCATCAGATAGAAACACTACAGGCACCTCAGTGGGAAGGGAAGGGTGGGCATCTCACCCAGATGAATGCGAAGTCAGATCCACGACGGGGCTACATGCCCATTGATGTATCCTGGGGAGTGCAAAGCCACAGTCTCACAAGTCTTTACAGTGGGTGGTTTGCCCACTGTGCCATCCTGGGAAGTGCAAAGCCACAGTCTCACAAGTCTTTACAGTGGGTGGTTTGCCCACTGTACCATCCTGGGGAGTGCAAAGCCACAGTCTCACAAGTCTTTACAGTGGGTGGTTTGCCCACTGTGCCATCCTGGGGAGTGCAAAGCCACAGTCTCACAAGTCTCTACAGTGGTGGTTTGCCCACTGTTCAATCCTTGGGAGGGCAAAGCCACAGTCTCACAAGTAGATGCAGTTCTCTACTGGTACTGGGTGGGACTGGTGCCCAGACAGGATGAGTCTCCCCGTGAAAGTTCCTGTCCTGTCACTGTCCCAGCTGCACATGGGATAAGGATGCCTGATGTGGTGGCCTATTCATACCCACACGGTGTTTGCCTTGTTCAGCGGTCTTCACCATGGCGGTCTTTGCCCTGTTCATCGGTCTTCACCATGGCAGTCTTTGCCTTGTTCAGCGGTGCTTTGCCATGGCAGTCTATGGGCTGTTCAGCGGTGCTCTGACATGGCGGTCTTTGCCCTGTTCAGCGGTCTTCACCATGGCAGTCTTTGCCTTGTTCAGCGGTGCTTTGCCATGGCGGTCTATGGAGTGTTCAGCGGTGCTCTGACATGGCGGTCTTTGCCCTGTTCAGCGATCTTCACCATGGCAGTCTTTGCCCTGTTCAGCGGTCTTCCCCATGGCAGTCTTTGTCTTCTTCAGCGGTGCTTTGCCATGGCGGTCTATGGACTGTTCAGCGGTGCTTTGCCATGGCGGTCTATGGACTGTTCAGCGGTGCTCTGACATGGCGGTCTTTGCCCTGTTCAGCGGTCTTCACCATGGCAGTCTTTGCCCTGTTCAGCGGACCTTTGCCATGGCGGTCTATGGACTGTTCAGCGGTGCTCTGACATGGCGGTCTTTGCCCTGTTCAGCGGTCTTTACCATGGCAGTCTTTGCCCTGTTCAGCGGTCTTCACCATGGCAGTCTTTGCCCTGTTCAGCGGTGCTTTACCATGGCGGTCTATGGACTGTTCAGCGGTGCTCTACCATGGGAGTCTTTGCCCTTTTCAGCAGTCTTCACCATGGCAGTCTTTGCCTTGTTCAGCGGTGCTTTGCCATGGCGGTCTATGGACTGTTCAGCGGTGCTCTGAGATGGCGGTCTTTGCCCAGTTCTGCGGTCTTCACCATGGCAGTCTTTGCCCTGTTCAGCGGTCTTCACCATGGCAGTCTTTGCCTTGTTCAGCGGTGCTTTGCCATGGCGGTCTATGGACTGTTCAGCGGTGCTCTGACATGGCGGTTCAGATACTGACATTGGTGTGTGGCATGACGAACTCAACACTGGACATTGGTTTGTGGCATGACGATCTCCATACTGGACATTGGTGTGTGGCATGACGAGCTCCACACTGGACATTGGTGTGTGGCTTGACGTTCCATCATCGCCCAGCGGGGCTGTGGTATCCTGGTCCCTCCTGGGCTGTGACTCTGGCGGTGGTCTACTGACCAGTGACGATATTTGGGCCCTCCTGGGCTGTGACTCTGGAGGTGGTCTCTGGACCAGTGACGATACTTGGGGCCTCCTGGGCTGTGACTATGGCGGTGGTCTCTGGACCAGTGACGATACTTGGGCCCTCCTGGGCTGTGACTCTGGTGGTGGTCTCCTGACCAGTAATGATACTTGGGCCCTCCTGAGCTGTGACTCTGGCGGTGGTCTCTGGACCAGTGACGATACTTGGGCCCTCCTGGGCTGTGACTATGGCGGTGGTCTTCTGACCAGTGACAGTACTTGGGCCCTCCTGGGCTGTGACTCTGGCGGTTGTCTCTGGACCAGTGACAATACTTGGGCCCTCCTGGGCTGTGACTATGGCGGTGGTCTCTGCACCAGTGACGATACTTGGGCCCTCCTGGGCTGTGACTATGGCGGTGGTCTCCGGACCAGTGACGATACATGGGCCCTCCTGGGCTGTGACTATGGCGGTGGTCTCCTGACCAGTAATGATACTTGGGCCCTCCTGGGCTGTGACTCTGGCGGTGGTCTCTGGACCAGTAACGACGGTGCTGGCGGTTGTGTCAGGACCGCCGGAAATGATGGCGCACTTCTCCGCCGTGACACTCACAACAGGCTGGGGAGACTTCCTCGGGACCTTCCCCGCCTTCTTTGGAGTTACAGCTGACTCACGAATCACTTTCGATCCCATTTCAGTTGTTGTCCCACCAGGAGTCTTGACACGGTCCCGTCGTCCACTCTCCAATTTCAGAGCCTTTACAGGGGGTGGGCTGACAGTGCCTTGGCTCCGGGTCCTACTGCCTGCCCTGGTGGACGGTGCACTCCAAAAACCTGGAACACGCACCACTGGCACTGGATCCTTTTTGGCTGAGGCGCTACGACGGGACTGATGAATTGGAGAGGGGGTGGGGGCAAAAAGGTCAATTTGACATAGGGACAGTTTCTGACGGACACTGGGATGGGTAGCTGGAGGGGGTCTGGGAGTGGAGGAAGAGGAGGTGGTTGTAGGAGGTGTCACTTTAGGTGTTTTGGGTGCAGGTGCAGGTACTGGAGGCTGTCGTGAGGTGGATGGATGTTGTGTGAGTGATTGCCGGCGTTTGTGTACTTTGGGAGGGGGTGTCACACACACACTGAGAGAGGACACAGGGGAGGTGTAAATGGCAGTGGAGGTGGTGAGTGCAGCTTGTGGTGCTGGGTGTCCTGGTGCGAGTCCTAGTGCCTATAGATGTGGTGCATGCAGGTGTGTGTGTAGACGACACTGGGAGGGAGGAGGGAGAAGAGGAGGAGGGGGACACAGTGGAGACAGTGGATGTTGCTGTGTCTGTATGGGTGTGATGCTTGTGTGAGTGCCTTTCGGTGTTTGTGGTGCCTATGTTTGCTTGAGCTACTTTTGGGTGTTGACTTGTGTGCATGCTGGTCTGTAGGTGTGCTTGGGATGGGCTGGGGTACAGGGGATTGGGTCTGGGTGGAGGAAGTTGGAGGGAGGAGGCTGGACACAGGGACAATGGCTGCCATCAGTGCTGAGGCCAGAGATTGCAGGGTTCGCTGAAGGGCAGCCTGACCCGAATGAATGCCCTCCAGGAATGCATTACCATGTTGCAACTCTCGTTCTACACTCTGGATGGCATTCACAATGGTAGACTGCCCAACAGTGAGTGACCTGAGGAGGTCAATGGCCTCCTCACTGAGGGCAGCAGGGGTGAATGGGGCGGGGCCTGGGGTGCCTGGGGCGAACGTGATGCCCACCCTCCTGGGTGAGCGTGCACGGGCGATCGCTGAGGGGCTGCTGGGAGGGCGGCGCTGGTAGGGGAGGTGGCGGCTGTACCTGTAGAAGTGGGGCGCACAGATGGTGCCGCGACCACAGGGGAGCTTACATCGGCGGACGAGTCAGTGTCACTGGTTGGTGATCCTGTGGCCGACGTGAAGCTCCCCTCGCCCTCCGTCCCACTGGTGCATTCAGAGTCTGTGGTATGGCCCTCCATGGCATGTGTGATGCAGCTCCCTCGTGCTCCGGTGCCACGGTACCTCCGCCTGATGATGCTGATGTACAAAAGGACAGGGAGAGCAGGAAAAGGGGGGGAGACAGAAGAAAGAGAGTTTTAGTGCATGGCATACCGCTACCATTGGCGGACAAGACAGTCGCAGCAGCCCCATGCATTACGCCGTGCTCCTGCCCTCTGCACATGCTATTTCTGGGATATGGCCTGTTAGACCTGACAGCCTTAGGGTAGTCACCCCTAACTTTTTGCCTGCCTCCCTCCACTTTTTGGACACTGTTTTTGCTGGTTTTTAGACTCTGCGCACTTTACCACTGCTAACCAGTGCTAAAGTGCATATGCCGTCTCCCTTAAATCATGGTAACCTTGAATCATACCTGATTGGACTATTAATTTACTTATAAGTCCTTAGTAAGGTGCACTTTATGTGCATAGGGCTGGTAAATTAAATGCTACTAGTGGGCCAGCAGCACTGGTTGTGCCACCCACTTAAGTAGCCCCTTTTCCTTGTCTCAGGCCTGCCATTGCAAGGCCTGTGTGTGCAGTTTCACTGCCACCTCGACTTGGCATTTAAAAGTACTTGCCAAGCCTAGAACTCACCTTTTTCTACATATAAGTCACCCTTAATGTGTGCCCTAGGTAACCCCTAGAGCAGGGTGCTGTGTAGGTAAAAAGCAGGACATGTACCTGTGTAGTTATATGTCCTGGTAGTGTAAAACTCCTAAATTCGTTTTTACACTACTGTGAGGCCTGCTCCCTTCATAGGCTAACATTGGGGCTGCCCTCATACACTGTTGAAGTGGCAGCTGCTGATCTGAAAGGAGCAGGAAGGTCATATTTAGTATGGCCAGAATGGTAATACAAAATCCTGCTGACTGGTGAAGTCGGAGTTAATATTACTATTCTAGAAATGCCACCTTTAGAAAGTGAGCATTTCTTTGCACTTAAATCCTTCTGTGCCTTACAATCCACGTCTGTCTGGGCTTAGTTGACAGCTCCTTGTACATTCACTCAGACACACCCCAAACACAGGGTACTCAGCCTCACTTGCATACATCTGCATTTTGAATGGGTCTTCCTGGGCTGGGAGGGTGGAGGGCCTGCTCTCACACAAAGGACTGCCACACCCCCTACTGGGACCCTGGCAGACAGGATTGAACTGAAAAGGGACCTGGTGCACTTCTTAGCCACTCTTCGAAGTCTCCCACAATTCAAAGGCACCTTTGGGTATAAAACAGGGCCTCTGCCCTACCTCATCAGACACTTTGCTGGAGAAGAAACCTGAACCAGAAACTACATCCTGCCAAGAAGAACTGCCAGGCTGCTCAAAGGACTCACCTGTCTGCTTTCTATAAAGGACTGCTGCCTTGTTGTTGGCCTGCTGCCTTGCTGAACTCTTGTCTGGCTGTGAAAGTTCTCTCCAAGGGCTTGGATACAGCTTCCCTCCTGTTCCCTGAAGTATCAGGACCAAAAAGACTTCTCTCTTTCACTTGGACGCTCCGTGCGCGAAAATTTCGACGCACAGCTTGTTCCGCGGCGAGAAAAACGCTGCACACCGACGCAACGCTCTTGGGACGACCGAGAATCCGACGCACGGCTTCGCAAGGACAACGCCGCCCGACCTCTAGAGGAGAAATCGACGCGATGCCTGACATGAGATCGTAATTTCAACCCGCAGCCCCGCAGAACGACGCGCAGCCGGAAAACAAGCAGGAAAATCCACGCACAGACCCGGGACATCTGGTAATCCCCGCGATCGACGAAAAGAGACTGTCCGCGCACGGAAAACAACGCACGACTTCCCTGCGTGGAAAATAACGACGCAAGTCCGTGTGTGCTGGGGAGAAATCGACGCACACGCCCTTTTTCCACGCACCTCTTCTTTTGTGGCCCTCTGCGTCAGAGCGCGGCGTCTCTTTCTGTCCTCACGGGTGGAACGCGCTACCGATATTCGGAGCGCCGTTCCCCGCGTTTTTTGACTAAGCTTTCTGGGAATCATATATTTCGCTCCCGGTACACTTACTTGTAGCCTTTTTTCTTCTTTTATTGTTGGTGGTGGGTTTTTTGTTGGGCCTTTTTCCTGTCTGTATCCCTGTTGTGTCCATCTTGTCTTCTTCGTGTTGTTGTCCCAGCATGCTCTGTTTTTCTTTTATACTACTTCCTTTTTCCTATTCTGGTCTATGGGCTTTTCCCAATCCAAGATGGTGTTACTTCCCTTTCCTGTGATGTCACTTCCCTTTTCTCAGTATATAAGTCAGTCAGTCAGTCTTGTTCCTCCTTGCGTTGCAAACACTTCCTTCTGGTTGTGCTGTTCGCTCCTGTTCTTTGTTCCTGCTTTTTTGCCTTGGGAGATTTTTGCCTGTTCTTTGTTCCTGCTTTTGCCTTGGGATATTTATGCCTGTTCCTTTTTTCCTGCCTTGTACCCTGGATATTGCCTATTTTTGTTTCCTGTTGTCAAGTCCTGTTTTTTCTTGTTTTTCTTCAGGAGTTCCTGTTAGAGGTTTTTTCCCCAGTGTTGGGGTTTTTTCCCTCTGGGACTCCTTCTGGAGGGTACGGTCTGCTTTGGCGTAGCCTGTCAAGCGGCACCGTGGCTACGAGAAGGGGTCGCCCTTATCTGGGAGCATCCAGGACCTGTAGAAGACTTGGTGTATTCGCCAATCCGAAGTCCAGAGGTGAGAAGTCCAGCGCAGTACGTGACAGAGTGCAACGCCAAAAGATTCTGCGTTGCGAGAGCGCCATGGAAGATCCACAGGGAGAGGTGTCAGAAAATGCTCAAGCTATGTTACAGACTGTCCAACAACAAGCCCAAGAGTTACAACAGTTACGGGCAGAGAACACTGCGCTACGACAGGTCTTGTCTTCCCGATCAATGGACATACCTCCTGTATCTGCTACTATTCCTTGATATTCTGGAGATCCTTTAAAAATGAAGGAATTTTTGGACGCCCTGACGGTTTTCTTTGCCTTTCGTCCACTCCAGTTTTCTTCGGATAAGACTAAGGTGGGCTATCTGATCAGCGCCTTGTCTGGTCCAGCGCTTGCTTGGGCAACTCCTCTGGTTTCTGCAGATGACCCAGTCCTGGCTAACTATTCCGCTTTCCTGACTGTTTTCAAACAAATGTTTGAGAGACCTGGGGTAGAAGCAGCAGCTGAAGAAGCCTTATGTGACATTCAGCAAGGTAATCAGGATGTACTGCAGTATATAACCCGCTTCAAACAGCTGGCAGCTGAAACCTCCTGGGTAGAACGCACCTTCGTAACCCTTTTCCGCCGAGGCCTGCGTGAAGAAATTAAAGATGAGCTTGTACACTCTTCCCCAGTTTGTTCTTTGAAAGAATTAATGGATCAATCTATGAACATCGAGTATAGACTTCGAGAGCGCAAGATGGAAAGACGTAGAACTAGAGCTCCACACCAGCCCGGTACCTTCCGTGCTAGCAGTCGGCGAACGGAAGATAGTCCATCAGAAGCCTCTCCACCTCCCCATGAAGAGCCCATGCAGATAGATCTGGTTCGTGGGCCATTGACGGAGTCAGAAAAGGAGGAACGACGACGAAGGGGACTTTGCCTATACTGTGGTAAGGCTGGCCACCTGATCCGTAGTTGTCCGGTACGTCCCTCAAGGCCTGCGGGAAACGCCAGCTCCCGTCCCCTGTAAGGAGGAAGGAGACGGGAGGAGCTGAAGTACCTTCAATATGTTCCTCCAAAGAAAGCATGTCCACCCTGTTTATCCTCTCGGTCAAGTTACAGAGTTCACAAGATCAAGTAGAACATCTTCTGGCTCTCCTTGATTGTGGAGCCAGTGGACTCTATCTGGATGAGACCTGGGCTACTAGTAAAGGAATTCCCCGCATTCCTAAAGAAACCCCTGAGCAGGTTCACACAGTGGATGGCTCTCCGTTAACCTCAGGACCTGTGGTGGCCTCAACTCCTACTCTTTGTTTGACATTTGGGGGGCATCAAGAACACGTTGCCTTTGATCTCATAGCCTCACCAAATCACATCATGATTTTGGGAATTCCCTGGTTAGCTCGACACAACCCCTATATCAATTGGGAAACACGAACTATATCCCTAACGTCTTCATTTTGTCAACAGAATTGTTATTCTACTACTTCTTATTGGACTCCAAAAAGGTCCTGTCAGTCAACTAAGGATAACACTAACTCTATCAATATTATCCAGAGGGTTCCAGATTGTTATCAGGACTATATCGGGATTTTTCAGAAACCTAGTAATCCTATTTTGCCACCTCATCGCAGTTATGACTGTGCTATTCCTTTAATTCCTGATGAAGTCGTTCCCTTCGGTCGAATGTATTCTCTGACAGACCAAGAAAAGAAGGTGTTAAAGGAATATTTAGACGACAACTTACACAATGGTTTGATTGCTCCTTCCACATCCCCCGCTGGGGCTCCTCTCTTCTTCGTCCCAAAGAAGACTAAGGATCTGCGTCCTTGTGTGGACTTTCGTGAACTCAACAGAATAACGATTAAGGATCGATATCCACTGCCTTTAATCAGAGATATACTGGATGCCATTCAAGGAGCCAAGATATTTACTAAATTAGACTTACGGGGTGCCTATCATCTCCTTCGGATCAAGGAAGGAGATGAATGGAAGACTGCTTTCCGTACCCCTTTTGGGCACTATGAGTATCGTGTTATGCCCTTTGGACTGACCAACGCCCCTTCTGTTTTTCAACGATTTATGGATTCAGTGTTTTCTGATGTACTCAATCAATATGTAGTCATTTATTTGGATGATATCTTGATATATTCCCGTGATCCTGAGCACCATGTAGATCATGTCCTGCAAGTCCTGGAAAGACTCAAGAAAAAACAATTGTTTTGTAAACCTGAGAAGTGTGAGTTCCATAAATCTGAAGTGAGGTATCTTGGGTTTTGTATTAATCAACACAGAATATCCATGGATCCTGACAAGGTCAGTGCCATATTAGGTTGGCCTTCTCCAACGTCCATTAAAGAAACACAATGTTTTCTTGGGTTATCAAACTTTTATTGTCAGTTTATTCAGAACTTTGCCCACCTACAAAGTTTCATAACACAAACAATGAAGAAAGAGAACCTGAAGAAGGGTTTCATTTGGACCAAGGAGGCTGAACACGTGTTTCAAGAATTAAAGACAGCCTTTACCCAAGCACCCGTGTTGCGTCATCCTGACAATACCAAGAAATTTATCGTCATGACTGATGCCTCAGACAGAGCTATTGGAGCAGTTTTGCTGCAGAAGCAAGACAATGATGGATTGGAGCATCCTATCTTTTATCTGTCGCATATTCTATCAGAGGCTGAACGAAATTATTCTGTACTGGAACGAGAACTACTCGCTCTCAAAGTAGCTTGTAAGGAATGGAGGCATTTCCTGATGGGTTCCAGAGAGCCCTTTGAAGCTAGGACTGATCACCGTAATCTCCAGTGTCTTCGGAGCTTTCAGTGTCGCAACAGTCGTCAGGCTCGATGGGCTTTCTTCTTTAGCCAGTACGATTTCGTGATCACGTACATACTTGGTTCCCAGAATTTAGTGGCAGATGCCTTATCCCGCAGATATCCTGACATAGCCCAGAACTCCTCCCCACATCTTATTGAGTCTAGCAGGATCATCGGAGCTACTCAGTCTTTTCAAGAACGTATTCAATCCGAGTACCAGTTTCTGTCTGCTTCAGAATGAGATAAAGTAACTCCTTTTTTGCAGAAGAAGGACAACTACTTCTATCATCAACATGCTCTCTTCCTACCTACCAAGAAAGTTCAGAAAGAAGCCCTGCAAATGTGCCATGATTCTCCTATAGCCGGTCATCGAGGTATCAGGAAGACCCAGGAACAGCTTCAGCGATCTTTTTGGTGGCCTTCGATAAAGACAGACACTGAAACCTATGTGTCAGCATTCCCAGTCTGTGCTCAGACTAAGACACCCCGAACTAAGGTGGCAGGTTTATTAAGACCTTTACCGGTTCCTTCCGCTCCTTGGTGTACTCTATCCACGGATTTCATATGCTCTCTACCTACTTCCTCTGGTAACCAAGTAATCATGGTAACCGTAGATTCATTCACCAAGATGGCCCATTTTTCAGCCTTAAAGAAACTACCAACGGCCCCAGAAATGAGTCGCATTTTTCTACGAGATATTTTTCGCCTCCATGGTCTTCCTCTAGAGGTCATTTCGGACAGAGGACCTCAATATGTATCCCGTTTCTGGAGAGCCTTTTGTGCCTTCTTTAACATTGAGATGTTACAGTAATGCCACACAAAGCAATTGGTCAGAATATCTTGCTCTTGCCGAGTTCTCCTATAACAACACAATACATAGTGCAACCAAGACCACACCCTTTTATTGTACTTATGGATTTCATCCGAGGACTTTCACTACTGTTTCTCGAACATCCTCTTCTGTGCCTGCAGTCACTTCTTTTTCACGACAGATCCGTTGAATCCAGGGCCTACTTCACACTACTCTCCTAGCTTCGAAACAAGCTATGAAGCGAAAGGCGGATCGTTATCGGCAAGCCGCACCTTTGTATCAAGTGGGCCACAAGGTATGGCTTTCTTCCAGATTTCTACCATCCCGGTTTTCCACCAATAAGTTCAAACCACGCTTTTATGGACCCTTTCGAATTTAGCAAATCCTGAATCCTGTAGTTGTGCGTCTCCGCTTACCTCATACCTGGAGAGTTCATCCTGTTTTCCATGTGTCCCAGTTAAAACCCTTTGTCCCTGATCCTTACCATCGCCAGTTCCAACGTCCACCTCCTCTTTCTATCAACGGACAGCCTGAGTATGAAGTCCAGGAGATCTGTGATTCCAGAATTTTTCGACGCAAACTACAGTTTTTGGTCCACTGGAAAGGATACCCCCTCAGTGACTGTTCGTGGGAAGATGCTTCCTCCGTCCATACTCCCCGTTTGGTTCGCCTGTTTTTTGACAATCCTGACAAACCTGGAGACTCGGGGAGGGGACCTACTGTAACACCGCGCTCTGACGCGGCGTCTCTTTCTGTCCTCACGGGTGGAACTCGCTACCGATATTCGGAGCGCCGTTCCCCGCGTTTTTTGACTAAGCTTTCTGGGAAGCATATATTTCGCTCCCGGTCGCGCTACACTTACTTGTAGCCTTTTTTCTTCTTTTATTGTTGGTGGTGGGTTTTTTTGTTGGGCCTTTTGCCTGTCTCTATCCCTGTTGTGTCCATCTTGTCTTCTTCGTGTTGTTGTCCCAGCATGCTCTGTTTTTCTTTTATACTACTTCCTTTTTCCTATTCTGGTCTATGGGCTTTTCCCAATCCAAGATGGTGTTACTTCCCTTTCCTGTGATGTCACTTCCCTTTTCTCAGTATATAAGTCAGTCAGTCTTGTTCCTCCTTGCGTTGCAAACACTTCCTTCTGGTTGTGCTGTTCGCTCCTGTTCTTTGTTCCTGCTTTTTTGCCTTGGGAGATTTTTGCCTGTTCTTTGTTCCTGCTTTTGCCTTGGGATATTTTTGCCTGTTCCTTTTTTCCTGCCTTGTACCCTGGATATTGCCTATTTTTGTTTCCTGTTGTCAAGTCCTGTTTTTTCTTGTTTTTCTTCAGGAGTTCCTGTTAGAGGTTTTTTCCCCAGTGTTGGGGTTTTTTCCCTCTGGGACTCCTCCTGGAGGGTACGGTCTGCTTTGGTGTAGCCTGTCAAGCGGCACCGTGGCTACGAGAAGGGGTCGCCCTTATCTGGGAGCATCCAGGACCTGTAGAAGACTTGGGGGGTCATTCTAACCCTGGCGGTCGTCGACCGCCAGGGCTAAAATGACGGGAGCACCGCCAACAGGCTGGCGGTGCTCCCATGGGCATTCTGACCACGGCGGTTTCCTGCGGTCAGAAATGGGAAACCAGTGGTGTCCCGCCGGTTTCCCGCTGCCCTGGGGAATCCTCCATGGCGGCGCTGCTTGCAGCGCCTGTAGGAGGCTGGACTGGCTTGTAGTGAGTACCAAGGGGTACTTGCACCTTGCACCAGGCCCAGGTATCCCTTATTAGTGTATAGGGTGTCTAGCAGCTTAGGCTGATAGATAATGGTAGCTTAGCAGAGCAGCTTAGGCTGAACTAGGAGACGTGTGAAGCTACTACAGTACCACAAGTGTCACTTGCACAATATCATAAGAAAACACAATACACAGTTATACTAAAAATAAAGGTACTTTATTTTTATGACAATATGCCAAAGTATCTCACAGTGTACCCTCAGAGTGAGGATAGCAAATATACACAAGTTATATGTACACAATACCAAAAATATGCAGTATAGTCTTAGAAAACAGTGCAAACAATGTATAGTTACAATAGGATGCAATGGGGACACATAGGGATGGGGCAACACAAACCATATACTCCAAAAGTGGAATGCGAACCACGAATGGACCCCAAACCTATGTGACCTTGTAGAGGGTCGCTGGGACTATTAGAAAATAGTGAGAGTTAGAAAATTAGCCCTCCCCAAGACACTGAAAAGTGAGTGCAAAGTGCACTAAAGTTCCCCAAGAGACAAAGAAGTCGTGATAGAGGAATAATGCAGGAAAGACACAAACCAACAATGCAACAACAATGGATTTCCAATCTAGGGTACCTGTGGAACAAGGGGACCAAGTCCAAAAGTCACAAGCAAGTCGGAGATGGGCAAATGCCCAGGAAATGCCAGCTGTGGGTGCAAAGGAACTTCTACTGGACAGAAGAAGCAGAGGTTTCTGCAGGAACAAAAAGGGCTAGAGACTTCCCCTTTGGTGGACGGATCCCTCTCGCCTTGGAGAGTTGTGCAGAAGTGTTTTCCCACCAAAAGAACGCCAACAAGCCTTGCTAGCTGCAAATTGTGCGGTTAGCGTTTTTGGACGCTGCTGTGGCCCAGGAGGGACCAGGAGGTCGCAATTTGGACCAGGAGGAAGAAGAGACGTCGCGCAAGACAAGGAGCCCTCTCAGCAGCAGGTAGCACCCGGAGAAGTGCCAGAAACAGACACTACGAGGATGCGTGAAACGGTGCTCGCCGAAGTTGCACAAAGGAGTCCCACGTCGCCGGAGACCAACTTAGAAAGTCGTGCAATGCAGGTTAGAGTGCCGTGGACCCAGGCGTGGCTGTGCACAAAGGATTTCCGCCGGAAGTGCACAGGGGCCGGAGAAGTTGCAAGAGTCGCGGTTCCCAGCAATACAGTCTAGCGAGGTGAGGCAAGGACTTACCTCCACCAAACTTGGACTGAAGAGTCACTGGACTGTGGGAGTCACTTGGACAGAGTTGCTGGATTCGAGGGACCTCGCTCATCGTGCTGAGAGGAGACCCAAGGGACCGGTAATGCAGCTTTTTTGTGCCTGCGGTTGCAGGGGGAAGATTCCATCGACCCACGGGAGATTTCTTCACAGCTTCTAGTGCAGAGAGGAGGCAGACTACCCCCGCAGCATGCACCACCAGGAAAACAGTCGAGAAGGCGGCAAGATCAGCGTTACAGAGTTGCAGTAGTCGTCTTAGCTACTTTGTTGCAGTTTTGCAGGCTTCCAGCGTGGTCAGCAGTCGATTCCTTGGCAGAAGGTGAAGAGAGAGATGCAGAGGAACTCTGATGAGCTCTTGCATTCGTTATCTAAAGTTTCCCCAGAGACAGAGACCCTAAATTGCCAGAAAAGAGGGTTTGGCTACCTAGGAGAGAGGATAGGCTACTAACACCTGAAGGAGCCTATCAGAAGGAGTCTCTGACGTCACCTGGTGGCACTGGCCACTCAGAGCAGTCCAGTGTGCCAGCAGCACCTCTGTTTCCAAGATGGCAGAGGTCTGGAGCACACTGGAGGAGCTCTGAACACCTCCCAGGGGAGGTGCAGGTCAGGGGAGTGGTCACTCCCCTTTCCTTTGTCCAGTTTCGCGCCAGAGCAGGGGCTAAGGGGTCCCTGAACTGGTGTAGACTGGCTTATGCAGAATTGGGCACATCTGTGCCCAAGAAAGCATTTCCAGAGGCTGGGGGAGGCTACTCCTCCCCTGCCTTCACACCATTTTCCAAAGGGAGAGGGTGTAACACCCTCTCTCAGAGGAAGTCCTTTGTTCTGCCATCCTGGGACAAGCCTGGCTTGACCCCAGGGGGGCCGAAACCTGTCTGAGGGGTTGGCAGCAGCAGCAGCTGCAGTGAAACCCCAGAAAAGGTACCAGGGTCTGTGCTACAGACCACTGGGGTCATGGAATTGTCCCAATAATGCCAGGATGGCATAGAGGGGGCAATTCCATGATCTTAGACATGTTACATGGCCATATTCGGAGTTACCATTGTGAAGCTACATATAGGTATTGACCTATATGTGGTGCACGCGTGTAATGGTGTCCCCGCACTCACAACGTTCAGGGAATTGGCCCTGAACAATGTGGGAGCACCTTGGCTAGTGCCAGGGTGTCCTCACACTAAGTAACTTTGCACCTAACCTTTACCAGGTAAAGGTTAGACATATAGGTGACTTATAAGTTACTTAAGTGCAGTGTAAAATGGCTGTGAAATAACGTGGACGTTATTTCACTCAGGCTGCAGTGGCAGGCCTGTGTAAGAATTGTCAGAGCTCCCTATGGGTGGCAAAAGAAATGCTGCAGCCCATAGGGATCTCCTGGGACCCCAATACCCTGGGTACCTCAGTACCATATACTAGGGAATTATAAGGGTGTTCCAGTAAGCCAATGTAAATTGGTAAAATTGGTTACTAGCCTGTTAGTGACAATTTGAAAGAAATGAGAGAGCATAACCAGTGAGGTTCTGGTTAGCAGAGCCTCAGTGAGACAGTTAGGCACTACACAGGGAACACATACATATAGGCCACAAACTTATGAGCACTGGGGTCCTGACTAGCAGGGTCCCAGTGACACATAACAAACATACTGAAAACATAGGGCTTTCACTATGAGCACTGGGCCCTGGTAGCAGGATCCCAGTGAGAAAGTGAAAACACCCTGACATACACTCACAAACAGGCCAAAAGTGGGGGTAACAAGGCTAGAAAGAGGCTACTTTCTCACAGCGCCGCCATGGGGATTCCGACCCCCTTACCGCCATCCTGTTCCTGGCGGTTTTCACCGCCAGGAACAGGATGGCGGTAACGGGTGTCATGGGGCCCCTGGGGGCCCCTGCAGTGCCCATGCCAATGGCATGGGCACTGCAGGGGCCCCCTAACAGGGCCCCACTAAGATTTTCAGTGTCTGCCAAGCAGACACTGGAAATCGCGACGGGTGCCACTGCACCCGTCGCACGCCTTCAACTCCGCCGGCTCCATTCGGAGCCGGCTTCCTCGTTGAAGGTGCTTTCCCGCTGGGCTGGCGGGCGGCCTTCTGGCGGTCGCCCGCCAGCGCAGCGGGAAAGCCAGAATACCCGCGGCGGTCTTTTGACCGAGCAGCGGTATTCTGGAGGTTCCAGCCAGGCCGGCGGCTTCCGCCACCGGCCGGGGTCAGAATGACCCCCTAGGTGTATTCGCCAATCCGAAGTCCAGAGGTGAGAAGTCCAGCGCAGTACGTGACACTCTGAGGAGATTTTTCCACTCCAAACCAGGTACTTGTGCTTGAAAGAGACTTTGTTTATATTCTAAAGACTTAAGACACTGTATATCACTTTTCAGTGACCTACAATTATCCAGATAAATATTATATATTTTTCTAAACACTGTGTGGTGTATTTTTGAGGTGCTATATGGTGGTATTGTATGATTTATTGCACAAATACTTTACACATTGCCTTCTAAGTTAAGCCTGACTGCTCGTGCCAAGCTAACAGAGGGTGGGCACAGGATAATCTTGGATTGTGTGTGACTTACCCTGACTAGAGTGAGGGCTTTTGCTTGGACAGGGGTTAACCTGACTGCCAACCAAAAACCCCATTTCTAACATTGGTGATCAGCGGTGAGGATAGGACTTGTATTTGTGCAGTGACATACAGTAGCTAAGTATTTCACTACCTACCCACAGTTGAAGGTCAACTTGGTTTTTATCTCTTTTTGCAAATCCGTTTTTTTCTCCTGACAATTTTCAAAAACTAAATCCTCACTCAACATGTCTTTGACTGGGTCTCAGACAGGGGACTTTGACCTAGTCCAGTTGGATACATATACGGTCAAACAACTAAGAGGATTCTGCAGGGCATTGAGGGTACCCACCCAAGGGGCCTCCAGAAAGGAGGACTTTCAAGTGGCACTGAGGGCCTGGGCAGAAGCCCATTTAGAGGATGATGAGGAAGAGGAGCCAGAAAATGGCCCCTCAGAGGAATTTTCACTATCTGTAGATAGTTACCACTGCAATTGTGCCCCCTTCCAGACCAGGGAGCAGTGTCTCTGTGCAAAGCCTGACCGCAGAGGAAAGGAGAGAAGAAAGGGAGTTCCAATTGCAAATGGCAAAACTGAAAAATGAGGCTCAACAGGAGGAGAGAAGGGCAGAAAGAGAAGCCAAGCAAGCTGAGGCTGAAAGAACAGCCAAACAAATTGAAGCCGAAAGAGAAACCAAACAGGTGGAGGCTGAGAGAGCTTTGGCTGAAAAGAAACTATTGTTGGCTCATGAACTGAGTCTCAAGGAGCTGGAGATCAAGGCAAGACAGTCTGAATCCAGCAATAATGGTGGCAGCATACTGACAGGACCTGCTGGAGAAAAGAAGGTTCGTATACCCAAAAATGCGGTGCCAAGTTTTGTGGTGGGAGATGACATAGATAAATGGTTAGCTGCTTATGAAGTTGCACTGAGGGCTCATGAGTTTCCTGAAGGGCAATGGGGGGTAGCTATGTGGGGTTATGTACCGCCATTGGGGAGGGATACACTCCTCACATTGGATCAACCTGATCAAAACACATACCCACTTCAGAAAGCCACTTTACTTGCCAAGTTTGGGCTGACCCCTGAGGGATACCGTCAGAGGTTCAGGGACAGCACCAAACAAACCACACAAACATGGGTAGATTTCTTTGACTTCTCCAGTAAGGCACTGAATGGATGGGTGCAGGGCAACAAAGTAGCTGATTATAAAGGTTTATATGACTTGATTCTAAGAGAGCATATGCTTAATACTACTTATACAGAGTTGCGCCAGCACTTAGTGGATAGCAAGCTGACTGATCCCAGGAAGCTTGCTGAGGAGGCGGACCTCTGGGTTAGCACCAGAGTGTCCAAGAAGGTACCTGGGGGGGACTCCCACAAAGGTGGTCAGGGTTCCCAACAGAAGAAAGAGGGGGGAGATAAACTTGCAGATAAGGAACTCTCCAAAGGCCCCCAAAAGAATTCCCAGGGAGGGGGTGGCAACCCTTCCTTTTCCAAATTTGGGAAAAAGCCAGGGACATATGACAGGTCAGGGAAATCTTACCCCAAATGCATGGAGTGTTACCAGTATGGTCACTATAAAGGCGATCCCCAGTGCCCCAAGAGGGCACCGTCCACTACCAGACAGGCACCTGGGTTGACTAGTGTAGCTCTCGGGGGGGAGAGGGACCCAGATAGCTTTGGGGAACAGGTAGAGATTTCCCTAGTGTCCCTGGGAGAAGGAGAAATGGTGCCCAAGGTCCACATGCCCAAAAATACTTCCAAGTACCGGCAGTGGGTCACCATTGATGGGCAGAAGGTGGAGGCTCAGCGTGACACAGGAGCCAGTATGACTACTATCAAGAGTCAGCTGGTGTCAGCAGAGCAGATAGTACCTAATACGTTCCACCAGGTCATAGTCGCTGACAATCGCGAGAGTCACCTACCGGTGGCTCTGGTTCCCTTTGAGTGGGGGGGGGTCTCTGGTACTCTGAAAGTAGCTGTGAGTCCTGCCATGCCTGTAGATTGTCTGTTAGGCAATGATCTTGAGCATACTGCTTGGAAAGAAGTGGAGCTCAAGTCTCACCTGGAGATGTTAGGGTTACCTGAGTGTGTCTGCATGACCACACGGTCCATGGCTGACCGAGAGGGAAGTCAAGGGCGTCTGGAGCCTGGAACGATGGCCCATAGAGCTGCCAAGAGGAGGGGCCCGGGGCCGCGGGAAACCCGCCCCAGGAGTTCCCGCAGTGGCTGACGGGGCTCCTGAGGAGGAGGCTCCCGAGCCAACTGGGGAAGACATTGCCACCCTAGGTGACTTACCTGAGCTTGCTGGCTGGCAAGTTGAGGGTGGACCCACCAGGGAGGAATTCTGCAAGGCGCAGAAAGAATGTCCCACTCTAGAAGGTCTGAGGAAACAAGCCTCAAACCAGGCGGCAGGTGACACCTCTGGCGATCACCACCTATATTGGGAGAATGATCTCCTCTACAGTGAGCTTAAGGTTCCGGCCTTTGGGGCAGCACATACGCTGGTGGTCCCCCAATGTTACCGAACCTTCCTACTGGGTCTGGCTCATGACATTCCCCTGGCAGGACATTTGGGGCAAGGCAAGACCTTTGACAGGCTTGTCACCCACTTTTATTGGCCCAAAATGAGGACACACTCAGATAAATTCTGCAGATCTTGTCCTACCTGCCAGGCCAGTGGTAAAGCAGGAAAAAGGGTTAAAAGCCCCCTGATTCCACTTCCTGTCGTTGGCACCCCCTTTGAAAGGGTGGGCATCGACATTGTTGGTCCCTTGGACCCCAAAACTGCCTTAGGCAACAGGTTCATCCTGGTTTTGGTGGACCATGCCACCCGTTACCCAGAGGCAATCCCTCTGAGGACCGTAACTGCACCGGTGGTGACCAGAACTCTGATGGGGATATTTACCCGTGTGGGATTCCCCAAGGAGATAGTGTCTGACAGAGGCACTAACTTCATGTCTGCATACATGAAGTCTCTGTGGGATGCGTGTGGTGTAACCTACAAGTTCACCACACCCTATCACCCCCAGTCTAATGGTCTTGTGGAGAGATTCAACAAGACCCTGAAAGGCATGATTGGTGGCCTTCCTGAGGCCATGAGGCGTAAGTGGGACGTCCTCTTACCATGCCTTCTCTTTGCTTACAGAGAGGTCCCCAGAGGGGGGTAGGAATCAGTCCCTTTGAGCTTCTCTATGGGTACCCTGTCAAGGGACCCTTAAGCATTGTCAAGGAGGGATTGGAGAAAGCTCCAAAGGCACCGCCTCAGGACTTGGTCAGCTACATGTTGGCCCTCCGCAACCAGATGACCCGCTTCTGAAAAGAGGCCCAAAGTAACCTTGAGGCCAGTCAAGAGGTAATGAAACACTGGTATGACCAGAAGGCCACCCTGGTAGAGTTTCAACCTGGAGACAAAGTGTGGGTAATGGAGTCAGTAGAGCCTAGAGCTCTCCAGGACCGCTGGTCTGGCCCATTTGAAATCAAGCATCGGAAAGGGGAGGCCACTTACCTAGTGGACCTCCAAACCCCTAGGAATCCCCTAAGGGTGCTCCATGTGAACCGACTAAAGGCTCATTTTGAGAGGTCGGAGATCAACATGCTTCTGGTCACAGATGAAGGAATGGAAGAGGAGAGTGAACCTCTCCCCGACCTCCTCTCTGCCCAAGAAGGTGATGGGTCAGTAAGCGGGGTCATTCTTTCTGACTCCCTGACTCTAAACCAGAAAGGAGACTGCTATGAGCTGTTGGAGCAGCCCTCCCCCCTGTTCTCCCTTACTCCTGGACTGACCCACCTCTGTGCTCATGATATTGACACCGGTGACAGTCTCCCTGTGAAGAACAAAATTTACAGGTTGTCGGATAAGGTGAAGGCCAGCATCAAGGAGGAGGTCTCCAAGATGTTGACTCTAGGGGTCATCGAGAAATCCAGTAGTCCCTGGGCCAGCCCAGTGGTGTTGGTGCCTAAGGCTACTGCCCAGGTGGAAAGCCAGAACTCCGGGTCTGTGCGGACTACCGGGGTCTCAACTCAGTCACACGGACTGATGCTCACCCCATCCCCCGAGCTGATGAGCTCGTTGACAGGCTAGGCGCTGCCAAGTTCCTGAGTACGTTTGATCTTACTTCAGGGTACTGGCAGATCGCCCTGACTGAGGGGGCTAAGGAAAGATCCGCATTTTCAACCCCTGATGGCCATTACCAGTTCCGGGTGATGCCGTTTGGATTGAAAAATGCCCCCGCTACCTTCCAACGGTTGGTTAACGGGGTCCTAGCTGGCAAGGATGCCTTCTGTGCAGCCTACCTAGATGACATAGCTGTCTACAGTTCTAGCTGGGAGGAACACCTGCTTCACCTCAAGGAGGTGCTTCAGGCCCTGCAACAGGCAGGCCTGACCATCAAGGCTAGTAAGTGCCAGATTGGGCAGGGTTCCGTGGTGTACTTGGGACACCTAGTGGGTGGTGGCAAGGTGCAGCCACTCCAGGCCAAGATTAAAACTATCAAGGCCTGGCAACCACCGCGAATGCAGACTGAGGTGAGAGCCTTTTTAGGCCTCACCGGATACTACCGCAGATTTGTCAAGGGCTATGGTACCATTGTATCACCCTTGACAGAACTCACTTCCAAGAAACAACCTAGGTTGGTGAATTGGACAGAGGCTTGTCAGAAAGCCTTTGACGCCCTGAAGGAAGCCATGTGCACGGCCCCGTGCTCAAGGCCCCTGACTACTGCCAGGAATTTATCGTGCAGACAGACGCTTCAGAGCATGGCATAGGGGCAGTCCTAGCACAGCTAAATGAGGAGGGCCGAGATCAACCAGTAGTCTTTATTAGCAGAAGGCTATTACCATGGGAACAGAGGTGGAGTGCTATTGAGAGAGAAGCTTTTGCTGTGGTCTGGGCACTGAAGAAGCTAAGACCCGACCTGTTTGGGACTCACTTCCGGGTTTAGACAGACCACAGGCCCCTCAGATGGCTCATGCAGATGAGGGGTGAGAATCCAAAACTCTTGAGGTGGTCCATTTCCCTACAGGGGATGGACTTTACGGTGGAACATCGACCAGGGGTTGACCACGCCAATGCTGATGGTCTCTCCAGGTACTTCCGCCTTAGCGATGAGAGCTCCCAGGAGGTCGGGTAGCTCTCCCCACTTTCAGCTGGGGGGGACACATGTTAGACCTGACAGCCTTAGGGTAGTCACCCCTAACTTTTTGCCTGCCTCCCTCCACTTTTTGGACACTGTTTTTGCTGGTTTTTAGACTCTGCGCACTTTACCACTGCTAACCAGTGCTAAAGTGCATATGCTCTCTCCCTTAAAACATGGTAACCTTGAATCATACCTGATTGGACTCTTAATTTACTTATAAGTCCCTAGTAAGGTGCACTTTATGTGCATAGGGCTGGTAAATTAAATGCTACTAGTGGGCCAGCAGCACTGGTTGTGCCACCCACTTAAGTAGCCCCTTTTCCTTGTCTAAGGCCTGCATTGCAAGGCCTCTGTGTGCAGTTTCACTGCCACCCCGACTTGGCATTTAAAAGTACTTGCCAAGCCTAGAACTCCCCTTTTTCTACATATAAGTCACCCTTAATGTGTGCCCTAGGTAACCCCTAGAGCAGGGTGCTGTGTAGGTAAAAGGCAGGACATGTACCTGTGTAGTTATATGTCCTGGTAGTGTAAAACTCCTAAATTCATTTTTACACTACTGTGAGGCCTGCTGCCTTCATAGGCTAACATTGGGGCTGCCCTCCTTCACTGTTGAAGTGGCAGCTGCTGATCTGAAAGGAGCAGGAAGGTCATATTTAGTATGGCCAGAATGGTAATACAAAATCCTGCTGACTGGTGAAGTCAGATTTAATATTACTATTCTAGAAATGCCACTTTTAGAAAGTGAGCATTTCTTTGCACTTAAATCCTTCTGTGCCTTACAATCCACGTCTGGCTGGGCTTGGTTGACAGCTCCTTGTGCATTCACTCAGACACACCCCAAACACAGGGTACTCAGCCTCACTTGCATACATCTGCATTTTGAATGGGTCTTCCTGGGCTGGGAGGGTGGAGGGCCTGCTCTCACACAAAGGACTGCCACACCCCCTACTGGGACCCTGGCAGACAGGATTGAACTGAAAGGAGACCTGGTGCACTTCTTAGCCACTCTTTGAAGTCTCCCCCACTTCAAAGGCACCTTTGGGTATAAAACAGGGCCTCTGCCCTACCTCATCAGACACTTGCTGGAGAAGAAACCTGAACCAGAAACTACATCCTGCCAAGAAGAACTGCCCGGCTGCTCAAAGGACTCACCTGTCTGCTTTCTACAAAGGACTGCTGCCTTGCTGTTGGCCTGCTGCCTTGCTGAACTCTTGTCTGGCTGTGAAAGTGCTCTCCATGGGCTTGGATAGAGCTTCCCTCCTGTTCCCTGAAGTATCAGGACCAAAAAGACTTCTCTCTTTCACTTGGACGCTCCGTGCGGCGAATATTTTGACGCACAGCTTGCTCCACGGTGAGAAAAACGCACACACCGACGCTGATCGACGCAACGCTCTTGGGACGACCGAAAATCCGACACACTGCTTCGCAAGGACAACGCCGCCCGACCTCTAGAGGAGAAATCGACGCGACTCCTGCCGTGAGATCGTAATTTCGACGCGCAGCCCCGCAGAACGACGCGCAGCCGGAAAACAAGCAGGAAAATCCACGCACAGACCCGGGACATCTGGTAATCCCCGCGATCCACGAAAAGAGACTGTCCGCGCGCCGGAAAACGACGCACGACTTCCCCGCGTGGAAAATAACGACGCAAGTCCGTGTGTGCTGGGGAGAATTCGACCACACGCCCTTTTTCCACGCACCTCTTCTTTTGTGGCCCTCTGAGGAGATTTTTCCGCTCCAAACCAGGTACTTGTGCTTGAAAGAGACTTTGTTTATATTCTAAAGACTTAAGACACTGTATATCACTTTTCAGTGATATCCCTACAATTTGCCATTGCATACTTTATTCTTTTTGACCTACAATTATACAGATAAATATTATATATTTTTCTAAACACTGTGTGGTGTATTTTTGTGGTGCTATATGGTGGTATTGTATGATTTATTGCACAAATACTTTACACATTGCTTTCTAAGTTAAGCCTGACTGCTCGTGCCAAACTACCAGAGGGTGGGCACAGGATAATCTTGGATTGTGTGTGACTTACCCTGACTAGAGTGAGGGCTTTTGCTTGGACAGGGGGTAACCTGACTGCCAACCAAAAACCCCATTTCTAACATGGCCTACATGGCAATGGTAGAAATCTGCACACATGGATGGCAAAGGGGCAACTATACCTCAACCTGCCACTGTTCTGAGCTGGAGTAGAGTCCCACATGGCCTACATTATGGAGAGGCCTTGCCTACCTAACTCGCCCTGGCCTAGAGACACCCACAGCCCACCTCCCCCACCCAGACCCCTCTACTGCGTGCAAAGTCCACAGAATGAGGTTGTACTCACCCCCTTCTGTCTGCTGTGATTTCCTTAAGCGCCCATCCAACTCCGGGTAGGCCGCCGCCAGGATCCGGAACATCAGGGGGGTCATGGTGCGACGGTCACCCCTCCGACGTTGGGAGGCCATCCCCAGCTGAGCCTCCGCTGTCTTCTTGCTGCAGCAGCGAATGTCCTCCAATCTCTTACGGCAGTGGGTGCCCCATCTCTAGTGGGCCCCCAGGGTCCGGACTTCCTTGGCGAAGGCACGGCAAATGTCCTTCTTCTGGTGGGCGCTGACCTACATGACATGCACAAGGAAAGAGGAACAGTCATTACCTACTGCACCGTCAATGTGAGTGGCCCCCTCCCAACTCTGCCCATGTGGCCCATTCATCCCAATGCATGTCAGTTCTTAGAACTCTACCCCCTTCCCTCTCCCACCCAGCCCTGTCCACCCAGGCCTAGCCCATCCAACGTGCTCCCAGTGTACTGACCTGTTGGTCTGGAGGACCGTAGAGTAGCATGTACTGGGGGAGGACCCCATCCACAAGTTTCTCCAACTCCTGTGCAGTGGAGGCAGGGGCCTTTTCCCCAGACACAGCAGCCATTGTCGCTTCCAGACCCAGGTCACAGCAGCACTAGCAGTGTAGGTCCTCTCCTGTCGAAGGTCAGGTATCTAGTGATTGAAGAGATAGAAAATGGCGGTGACGTCCGCGGCGGTGACATCCGCGACGGGGCGCATCATCACCGCCGGCGCACCTGTTCATTGGCTCCTGGGACCCATAGGGTCCAATGTTAACCAATGCAGCATTGCGCCGCGGTCTACAACCGTCTACCACCGCCTACCACGACGGTGTCCAACGCCAGCGCAGTTACCCCACAATTCCATTGTCCCAGTTTAGAGGTCAGGCAGCCGCCATTTCAGGGGCCCACATGGCTTCATTTACTACTGCGTCACACATACCGAGGCCTACACTCAAAACATATCCCGTAAGGGTTAATTGTCTGTTGTAGTCTTGTGTGTGACTGTGGGTACATACCTGGAGGAATGGTGACGGTTTCTTCGCTGTTGTCCTTCTTAGGCACCGTCAGTTGGGACATATGGGAAGATGGCGGAATCCTCCGGTGTACCGACCGCTGGTGGACCTGTTGACAATGGAAGAGAGACATTTGATCGTGACCTACCGGTTTGACCGTGCCAGAATCCAGGAACTATGTACCCAGTTGGAGCCAGACCTGATGTCACCAATCTGCCATCCGACTGGAATCCCCCCTGACGTTCAGGTGCTGTCAGTGCTCCATTTCCTTGCAAGTGGGTCATTTCAGACTACTGTGGCCATGGCATCAGGGATGTCCCAGCCTATGTTTTCCAACGTTTTGTCCAGAGTGTTGTTTGCCCTGCTGAAACACGTAAGGAGATACATCATTTTCCCTCAGGTGGAGGATTTGCCTACAGTCTATTTTTTTTTTTTTTTTAGTCCTCATTCACCCTAGGCAGTGTATAAAACTTCCTTTGCTTATCAGCCAGCACATGGGAAGTTATTTTCAGCCAGGGGTTACCCTCTCTTCTCGACCAATCCTTAGACTGTCTTAACTCCCTAAGGATTTCAGAGCAGGGTGTGTACCAATGACACAAAACCATATCAATTTCAACAAACAATAAAATAAAATTACATCCATCAGTGATCTATTTTCCAGTCCAACAATGGTGTCCAGAAATCCCCTTGCGCCTTATCCTTTCCCCCTATGGCTCGATCCAAATGTGCTGTGCTTAATACATCTCTAAGCCATTCTGCATACCCTGGCGGGGCCTTCGACATCCATTTCCTACAGATTTCTCGCCTCCCCAGCACTATTGCATAAAATGCTAACTTTTTATCTCTCGCTGTAACAGACCGCCCCAACCAGTCCTGGGCTTGACCAAAAATTATCAACTTTAAGGAGGCCTCTATTCTCTGCTTCAGAATACTCGAAATTGTTCCACATACTTCTTCCCAAAAATGTCGAACATCCAAGCATTCCCAAAACATATGGATATCCGTAGCTTGAGCCAAACCACATTTTGAACAGTTCACCCCCTGGCCTCCTTTCATTTTGAATAATTTCTCTGGGGAAATGTAAGCTCTATCTAGCGTATAATAGTGGCTTTTCTTTAACGCAGCGGGTTTCACAGTACCATGAAGCAGTGCTAATGACTCCTTCCACCACCTCTTAACCAACTCTTCCGGGCGGCAGTCTCCCCAAATTTTGCGGGAAGATCGAACTCACCATCTACACCTTCTAGGATCCCCCAATACCAAGGTGATACTTTGTGGAGACCTACCAAAGTGCTCGGGATAATTTCATCCAAAGGTTTATACTTCCCCACACCTTCCTTAATCCCTTTAGCCCATTCTCTTACTTGCAAAAATGTCCACCTAGACAAAGCGCCTCCCGTTATTAACACCAATTCTTCCCACGAAAGAAGGTCCCCTTCAGGAAACAACTCTCCCCAATGCTCTACTCCAGCCTGTTTTATCGGTAGCGCAAATATGTCTTGAAAACATTCTGGAGTACCCGGGGAATCCCATGTAGGTGCATTGAAGTTATAATAGGTAAGTTTTGCTAATCGTCTAATCTTATACCAACATTCTGCTAGTCCCCGCATAATTTTCAGCCTTATCTTTTTGTAGAATTTAGGGTCCCGGAAATTAAAAATAAAATTTGTTGACGAACCCTTAATATTAGAAGCCATTGTTTTAAACATTAGACCAGCGGTTGTAGAGTCCGATGTGGAAAAAACTCAGAAATTTTTCAAAAGAAAGGCCAAGCATAATATTGCAATTCAGGTAATGCCAAACCACCCTTTTGCTTACGTCGCCTCAACTAGAGTTCCAAATGAAATCGCTTATTAGGCACTGCATTTTTTCTATATATTTTTTCTGCATAGGGAGTGGAGACGTAGAAAACAAACAATTCCATTTTGGAAGGATAGACATTTTTACCAGATTAACCCTGCCAATAATTGATAGAGGGAGATGGGTCCAGCCTTTTAATAGGCCCTTACATTCCAGCAGTAATTTTACCTGATTCCTCTCTGCTAATTGATCAATGTTTTCAGGTATCAAAATTCCCAAATATCTAATTTCCTTCTTGCGGTAAACAGATCTGTAATCCATGTTCCAAGCCATTATCTCTGTTTTTTCCACATTCACCTGATACCCTGAAACCTTGCCAAACTCTTCAGCTAGCCTGAGAGCCTCAGGAAATGCCGTTGATAGATTGTCTGTAAAAAGCAGAAGATCGTCTGCGTACAAAGATAGTTTTTTCTCCCAACCCTGACAACGGAAGGGGGAAATCACCCTATTCCGCCGAATCTTCCTTGCAAAGGGCTCGATATATAAATTAAATAATACAGGAGATAGCGGGCAGCCCTGTCTAGTACCCCTAGCAATAACAATTTGGCCGGTAAGATTCCTGTTCACCAATATTCTAGCAGTGGGGGCCTTATAGATTTGATTTACTACCCCACACACATTAGTTCCCAAGTTAGCCTTCCTTAACAGAAATTTTAAATAATCCCAATTTATTTGATCGAAGGCTTTAGATGCATCGATTGTGATAATCCCCAAAGGGGAATCAAGTGATACCGCAAGGTCTATTGCCCCAATCAATTCATATGTCAACTCGTGGAGGTATCTGCCTTTTGAAAAGCCCTTCTGATCTGGATGTATTAAGTTGTTTACAACTCTATTTAATCTATCCGCTATAATTTTAGAAAATAGTTTATAATCACTATTCAAAAGTTAGATAGGTCTGTAAGATGCACGATTAGTCGGGTTTTTACCCGGTTTCAAAATCAACGTAATAACTGCCTCATTCCAAGAGGAAGGCATATCTATCTCGTTAAAAAAAAAATTGCCAAATAATTCCAACAAAATCGGGCTTATTAAGTCCCATAAAGCTTTATACACCTCCACCAGGATACCATTGGGCCCGGAGCTTTCCCTTCCTTGCCCCCCACTAGGGCCGCCCTTACCTCATCAGCCGTGATAGGGCCATTCAACAATTCCCGAGCTTGTTGCAAAATCTCTGGCAAGATATCTTGGGCTAGCCAGTCTTCCACCCACTTTTCTTGCCCATCCACATGTTCCCTATACAGAGATAAATAAAAATCTTGAAACCCACGTTCAATGTCCTCCCTGTATATCAGTTTTTAAACCTGTATCCTCGATCATTTTATTTCCTTAATCTGGTTCCTGACCTGGTCTGATTTGGCTTTCCAGGCTAGCAGCTTCCCTGAATTTTCCCCATATTCAAAATGTTTTAATTTGCTAACCTCCCATCTTTTCGCAATGCGAGCCTGCAAAATATCAGCCAGTTGTGTTCTTAACTCGGCCAATTCCACTCTTCCTGCCTCCTCCTCCTGAGACCCAACCCCTTTACCAACCAACATTTCTGTTTTTAACAGCATCTCCTGTTCTAAAGCCCTTATTTTGTCTCTGAACACTTTACGTTTGTAGCATGCTATACTTTTGAGCACCCCTCGTATTATCGCCTTAAAAGAGTCCCAAAACCACTGATAATGATGCCGACCCTATATTAATATTGAAAAAGGCCTCAGATTCCCTACGTAATTGCAGCAAGACATCTTCATCTAATAAGAGTGCACGCTCCAATGTCCACCTCTTAACCAACCTTCTCTGTGGGGCAGTCAAGTGCAGTATTACTGCCGCATGGTCAGATAAATGTGAAGGCAAATATTCAACTCCTTCAACATTTTCCAAAAACCTTTCATCCACTAGGAAATAATCGATACGTGACGCATGACTATATTTCTTATTAAAAAAGGAGAAGGCTCTGGTCTCCCCTTTCTTCTTACGCCAAATATCACACAAGCCATGATCCTTCATCATTCTCTTTAAAAAACATTGCGATTTGGGTGTACCCAGAGATCTGCAAGAGTCAGATCTATCCAATCTATTGTCCAAAACCACATTAAAGTCGCCCGCCATAATGACCGAATCTGAGAATTCAATAAGCTGAGAAAATACTTTCTTCAAAGGTTCACTATCGTCACAGTTTGGGCCGTAATAACCAGCCAAAACTAAGGATACTTCATTAACCTGTAATTTTACTATAATCCACCGACCAGCTTGGTCTGCCTTTATTTCGAAAATTTCTGGTCTGGCTTGAAATCCTTGTTTAATTAAAATGACTACCCCCCTTGTATGAAAATTATGGGAGGTGCAAAAACACATTTGCACCCACTTTTTAGTGTTAAATAACTCTTTACACTTGTCTGCAGCCAAATGAGTCTCCTGCAAAATTAAAATTTGCGCTGGAGAATCCTTTAAATATTGTAGAATTTTGTTTCGTCTCGACTTAGTCCTCAACCCATTAATATTTCAAGAGAGGAGCTATATCATATACCTACCCTCCCCCTGGCCCGTACCAATTTTAGTCATTTAAAACTAACCCACCACCCCACCGCCTAGGTGAATGAGGAACCATTTCTGTCCTTATCCCAAGGAACCAACCCCCTTGCACCCCCCCTCCCTAGCCCCTCCCATGGAGAACCCCCCCACTATATCAGCCACCATGAGCCTAATTTTAGAGTGCCCTGCCTACCTGGGGGGCTCAAAATTCAAAAACTTATTGCAAATATTACACATGATCAGCCTGTTCTTTCCTTATAGCATCTAACAATTCATCTGCCTTATCTATCTCCCTTATATTATACATTTTGTTATTATACATTATTCGTAAGAATGCTGGGAATTTCAATTGAGCCGTGGCTCCGAGTTTTTTGAATTCATCTAGCCTTTTTCCCCGCTCCCACTGTCTATCCATTGTAATTTTAGATAGGTCAGATCTGATCTCAAAAGTCACATTATCCGTTTTTAATGCTTTCTGTTTTAGCGCCTTGGTCAAAATTTTCTCCTTTAGATGATAAGTTAAGAAATTAACCAACATTTTTCTTGGTCTTGTACTATTAGGCCGCCTCGTAAAGGGATCCCGATGGACTCTCTGAATGTCTCTTTCAATCTCTTCATTACTTTCCTCCAATTCACAGACAGATTTGATTAGTGAGACAACATATGACTTAAGATTTGCTCCTTCTTCTCCTTCCGGAACTTTTAACAATTTTATATTGTTCCTACGTGAGTAGTTCTCCAGATGCTCAATCCTGACTTGCAAACCTTGTTCTTTTTCATTCAGGCCTTGGATTTCATCTTTGTGGAGTTTCAACTCCTCCTTCATCCCCCCCACTGTCTCCTCTAATGTCTGAATCCTCTCCATCAAGTTATTGATTTTTTTTTCCAGTACCTCGCAGGCTTCTCGAATTTCCCCTTGGTTACATTCCGAACTTGCAAACCCTTTCTTTATATCCTCCGAGATGGAGAGGATCACTTCCTCATAGAGGGGGTATGCCTCAAATCAGAGGCCCCAGTTCGATCTAGGGGGGGACTAACGACTTGTGCTGCTAGGCCTAATTCCTCTTGTTGTGGAGTGGACAAAATGCCACCTTGACACATCATATCAACGTCAGTTCCAACTTGTATATTCTCGTGCAAGGGTAAATTCGCTACTAAGGAGGAGAAACCTTCTTCAGCCCTCTTGCCTGAGTCTGTGCCACTTCCAATATCCTTGACCACAAAGGTATCCATTTTCCCTTGCCCCGGCACTAGCACAATATCCTCTGGCCTAGTCCTGAAATAGGATTTTAAAGAGGGTGCCAATCTATGCTTTTTTTTTGTTCTCCCTTCAATTCCTTCTTTTTTTTTTTTTTCTGTGAATAATTCGCCTGGTCCGAGGTTATTGCTAACCACCAGATCCCTTCTATCTCCCCTTATCCCCAACCCCTGCCCCCCTACCTGCCATAAGCTGATGGAGGACTGGGCTGGGGCGGGGCTCTTCTCCTCCTCTCGAGTCCTACTTGTAGCCCCAGCATCAGCTGCTACCTCGCTGGCTTTTTTTGAGTTTTCTGAGAAAGCGCGTGTAACCGCGCTTCCATGCTCCCGGGATACCTTCCCGGGGGCCTTGCTACTGCTGGCGTTACCCGGATTCCCCCGAAGGGGAATCCTAGCTGATCCTCTTCGCGCCCGGCGGAGCTCCAGTGCGGCACGTCCCCAGTGCCGGAGTCTCGCGCCGGGCGGCTCATCCAATTTCCGACGCGGGCGGCTCTCCGAGAATGGCGCGTCCGTCAAGCACATTCGCCCGATCTCTCCGTGCAAGTGCCACGCCCCCCTGGTGTGGCAGGCGTCACGTCTAACGAGCTGCGGCCGTAACGGCCGTAACGCAGCCCGCCATGTCCTCCCCTCCACTGGATTTGCCTACAGTCTATTCCCTTGGACATATCCCCAACGTCTTAGGTGCCATTGATGGGACCCATGTAGCTCTGGTCCCCCCCGCAGGAATGAACAGGTGTAAAGGAACAGGAAGAGTTATCATTCGATGAATGTCCAGATGGTCTGTTTGGCAGACCAGTACATCTCGCAGGTAAATGCAATGTTCCCTGGCTCTGTGCATGACGCTTACATCCTGCGGAATAGCAGCATCCCTGATATGATGGGTCAACTCCAGAGGCACCGTGTATGGCTATTGGGGGACTCTGGTTACCCCAACCTTTCCTGGCTATTGACCCCAGTGAGGAATCCCAGGACCAGGGCAGAGGAACGCTACAATGAGGCCCATGGGCGGACTAGAAGGGTGATCGAACGCACCTTCGGCCTCCTGAAGGCCAGGTTCAGGTGCCTACATATGACAGGTGGGTCCCTATTCTACTCACCGAAGAAGGTGTGCGACATCATCATCGCCTGCTCCATGCTCCATAATTTGGCATTGCGACACCAGGTGCCTTTTCTGCAGGAGGATGATCCAGATGACGGTGTTGTAGCAGCAGTGGAGCCTGTGGAGCCTGTGGACAGTGATGAGGATGAAGCTGAGGAAGAAGAAAACGACAACAGGGAGTCAGTCATACAGCAATATTTCCAGTGAGACACAGGTGAGTACATTTTCAGGTTTAACATAACATTACCTTTCACACGTTTAGCTCTATCCTGTACCTACATTTCACTCACTATTTGTTAACTGAGTTGTCCCCTTCCATTTCAGTTTCAAAAATGTGGTAACCTACGTGTCAACAGCTTGCACCCTTAAAGGGCTTGTGATGTGTGACATTGGTATGTTGGCCTTCCAATGGGTAACCCTTTTTGACACTGTAATTGACAATACAAAGTTCAAAATCATAGACTGACTCCAGGTTTATTAGTGTTTCAAGGGTGTTTATTTAAGTGCATAAAAATGAAGGGGGGTTGTGAAATGGGGATGGGTTATGGTGGAAGAATGTCCATTGCAGAGTCCAGTCTATTAATCTCACAGGTACATTGCACATCTGGGCATTGGAAGTAGAGCTGGGGCAGTTCCAATCTGGACAGGGTAACAAAGTGGGACAGTGGGGGGACAATCAGGGTAGTCTTATTTCCTGGCGGGGGTCTTGCCATCTTGCTCTGTCCTGTTCCTGGATCTCAGGGACCGCTTTCGTGGTGGTTGTCCGTCTGCAGGGGGTGGGGTGCTGGTGTGGTGGTCCTGTGGCGGGGTGTCCTGTCCACTAGCGCCGGCGGAGGTGGTGGGCATTTCATCGTCCTGGCTAGTGTCAGGGGCCCCTTGGAGTGCCAGGGTGTCCCTCAAGGTCTTTTGAATGTCCGTCAGCACCCCTACAATGGTGCCTAGGGCGGAGCCTCTGGTCCTGAGCTCCTCCCTGAACCCCAAATACTGCTCCTCCTGCAGACGCAGGGTCTCCTGCAACTTGTCCAGGACCGTTGCCATCGTCTCCTGGGAGTGGTGGTATGCTCCCATTATGGAGGAGAGGGCCTCGTTGAGAGTAGGTTCCCTTGGCCTGTCCTCCCTCTGTCACACAGCAGCCCTCCCAGTTCCCCTATGTTCCTGTGCCTCCATCCCCTGGACCGTGTGCCCACTACCGCTGCCCCCAGGTCCCTGTTGTTGTTGGGGTGGTGGGTTACCCTGGGTGCCCTGTAGTGGTGGACACACCGCTGATTGACCTGTCCTGGGTAGGGAGGTATGGGCCCGCTGGGTGGGTGCTGTGCTGGTGTTACCAGAGGGTGTAAGCTTGGTGTTGGGCTGTGGCTGGGCAAGGGGAACCGACTGTCCTGAGGCCCACGATGGTCCGGGCTGGTCATCAAGATCCAGTAGGGCGGGGCTGCTGTCGTCACTGTGGGCCTCTTCTGGGGGTGGAGTGGTGTTGTCTGGACCCTCTGGTGTGGTGACGTTCCTTCGGGTTCCTGCGGGGGTATAAGTACATGATTATTGCATGTGTGTGTTTCATGGTGTGCAATGGTTGGGTGTGCGTGTACACCAGTGCAGGCATTCCTGTGTGGGGGCTTGTGTGCTGATGGTTGGGGGGTGTTCTGGGTCTGTGCAGTGGGCATGCTTAAGTGCTGGGTATCCATGCTTAGTTGTGTCATGCATGTCTTGGGGTTGGGATGGGTGGTTGGTGTTATGGGTACATTAGTGAGGAGTTAGGGTGATAGGGGAGGGTGTGAGGGTGGGGGGGTGTGATAGCATGCAGGTAGGGTGGGGGATATGATAGTTAAGATTTGACTTACCAGTGTCCGTTCCTCCAACGACTCCTGTGAGGCCCTCAGGATGCAAGATGGACAAGACTTGCTCCTCCCATGTTGTTAGTTGTGGGGGAGGAGGTGGGGGTCCGCCGCCAGTCCGCTGTACCGCGATGTGGTACCTGGATACCGTGGAACGCACCTTCCCCCGTAGGTCGTTCCACCTCTTCCTGATGTCCTCCCTATTTCTTGGGTGCTGTCCCACGGCGTTGACCCTGTCCACTATTCTTTGCCATAGCTCCATCTTCCTGGCTATGGATGTGTGCTGTACCTGTGAGCCAAATAGCTGTGGCTCTACCCGTAGGATTTCCTCCACCATGACCCTGAGCTCCTCCTCAGAGAAGCTGGGGTGTCTTTGGCATGACATGGGGTGGTGTGTGTGAGGTGTGGGGTGGTGTATGTGGTGATGAGTGTGGTGAGTGTAGTGGTATGTGGTGTTTTGTGCGTGGGTGTTGTGTGGGTGATGGTGTAGTGTGCCTCTGTGTGATGGGGTTCTCTATTCTGTGCTGTCTCTCTATGGCCTTCTCTCTAATTTCTGGTCGTAGAGGTTTGTGGGTGATGTGGGTGTGTGTTTTATATTGTGTTGGATGTGTGGGAGTGTTGTTTGTATGTGTATCAGGTGTGTGTATTTGGAATTGTCCAATGTGGCGGTGTTTTGGAGCTATGTGTGTATTTTGAGCGCGGCGGTGTGTACCGCCAATGGAATACCGCGGTTGAAAGACCGCTGCGTGGATTCGTGGGTCGTAATGGCATGGGCGTGTTTCTGTTGGCGTGGAGGTGGAGGATTTGTTTCCGCATGTTTATCGCTGACCTTTGGTGTGGCGGTATTGTGTGGGTGTCTGAATTTCGGCGTATTCCGTGATGTGTGTCATAATAGCTGTGGCGGGCTCCCGCCGCGGCCGCGGTGTATTGGCGGTCTTCTGCTTGGCGGTAAGAGGCTTTTACCGCCAATGTTGTAATGACCCCCTATGGCCCTTATTATTACTATTGCGGTAAATCCTACTTACCACCACGCTGACAGCCACCAACATACCACCGCAGTGATAGTAATCCGTTCACCATATTATGACACACACACACACACCAATCCGATAGAACAGCATCACATACACAAATCTGCCAGACCAAAGGTCAGTGTTAAAGTGTCAGTACCAAAACCCATACTGTTACGCCAACAATACAACGTCCACCACATTATGACCCACAAATCACCACGGCGGACATTCAATGGCGCTAAACCATTTGTGGTACACACAGCCCTGCTCAAAAGAGCCACCCAAATACTAAACTATACAACATTGGGCAATTCAAAAGCCACACACCTTACACCCATATACACACCACACCCACATCACTATAAAACACCCATCCACATTACCCACAACCCTTTACGAACACCAAAAGACTGCAAGACTAAGCTACCAACATCACAGAGACAACTACAAACATAGCACTGACACCCATACATCCCTCACGCACACCACATCACACACCCCACCACATCACATAACAACCTCACCAACACACAGCACACAGCACACAACACCCATGGCACCACAAAGGCACCCCCGTTTCACTGAGGAGGAGTTAAGGGTCATGGTGGAGGAAATTGTCTGGGTAGAACCACAGCTGTTTGGAGCACAGGTTCAGCAAATATCCTTTGCCAGGAAGATCGAGCTATGGTGGAGAATCGTGGACAGGGTCAACACCATGGGACAGCACCCAAGAACAAGGGATGACGTCAGGAAGAGGTGGAACGACCTACGGGGGAAGGTGCATTCCGTGGCAGCAAGACACCAGCTCGCCATACACAGCATGGGAGGAGCAAATACTGGCAATACTGTATCCTGAGGGACTCACTGGAGTTGCCAGAGGACTGGACACTGGTAAGCAACATTTACTACCTATTACCCCCCCCAAATACCTGCAAGTCATCTCACATCCAGACCCTCACTCCCATCACTCCACTCAACCCCACAAACTCCACCTACATATGTGACTAACCCCAATGCCAAGCCCTGCATGCTATACCAATGCATGGACACCCCTCCCAGCCCTGCATCGACACCCATCACCAAAGCATGCACAGCATGGAGAAACTACAAGCACAGAATACAGCACCATACACAAGCAAAAGGTGGCAGGGCAAGACCATCCAAAAAGGGGAGGATAGGGACTTACAATATGTCATACACATGAAGCATAATACATCACTTTCATCCCTACAGGTACCCCAGCCAATGTCAGTGGAGAGGAGGTTGCACAACCATTCAGTCCCACAACAGAAGATGTTCCCTGTGATGACAGTAACTCTGGATTTCAAGATCTGGATGACATACCTTGCCTATCAGGGACCACTGGTCAGTCGGCTACCCCAGCCCACACTCAGTCCACCACAGAGCCTCCCCCATCAGGATCCAACACCATAGCACCCACCCGGCATCCCCACACCTCTGTCCCCAGGACATGTCATTTAGCAGTGTGCCCATCTGTCCAGGGACCCCAGTCCACACCTCGCCCCCAAGACAATCAGGGACGTGGGGTCAGTGGCAGTGGGCACACCATTCAGGGGACAGAGGCACAGGCCAACAGGGACCCTGGGAGGACTGCTGTGCACCAGGGGGAGGACAGGACCAGGGAACCGACTCTCCAGGAGGCACTCTCCGAGATCCTGGGAGCCTTCCAACATTCCCAGGACACGATGGGCCATATCCTAGACAACGTGGAGGAGAACAGGCGGCTGTAGGAGGAACAGTATCAGAGGATCAGGGAGGACTTGCAGGCCATCAACGCACCCTGATCTCCATAGCAGGGGTGCTGGCAGACATGGCCAACATCAAGAGGGAGGCAACAGCACACCAGCAGGCCCCTACCACTAGCCAGTCCATTGAAGAGCCCTCCACCTCCGCTGCAACTAGTGGGCAGGAGGCCCCACCACAGGGCCAACTGGTCACCAGCACCCCTCCCCCTGCAAAAGGTGAACCACCTTCTCAAACGTTCCCTGTGATCCAGACAGAAGCCAGAGACACTTGCCAAGACCATAGTCAGGAAATGAGACTGTCCTGATTGTCCCCCTTGTGTCCCACCCTGTCACCTTCTCCACTTTGAACTGCCATTGCTCCCCTTCCTATGGCCCCTTGGACACTGGACCTGTGCTACAAACAGACTGGGATATTCCATTTAACTCCCCCCTCAATTGCTTAGCACTACAATAAACACCCTCGGAATGAACTTGACTACTAGTATTTCATGTATTTGAAATTTGTATTGAAGGAAACAGCTACATTCTTTGCAAATGAACTGTACATAGTGAGAACATAGAAAGAATGACCTGTAGCTGGCTGTAGTGATCACATCAGGACATAGTAGTCACATATCACCAACATCTGTAAAATGACAATACATAGGTGACAGTAAGTAGGGGAAACAGGTGGGTAATGCCAGCATGCCAATGCCACACAGAATACAACAATAGTCATAGAAATGTGAAGTTGCATTGTCTCACCTGTGTGTCATTGGAAGTACTGACGGATCATCAATGTTCTGTTGTCCACATCCTCATCCTCTGCCTCTTCATCCTCACTGTCCTCAGAGTCCACTGCTGCTACAGGATCATCTCCAGTCTCCTCCTCCTGCAGAAAAGTTACCTGGCGTCTGAGGGTCAGGATGTGCAACATGCAGCATGCCACTACTATCTGGCAGACCTTCTCAGGTGAGTAGCACAGGGATCCACCTGTCTGATGGAAGCATCTGAACCTGGCCTTCAGGAGACCAAAGGTTCTCTTAATTATCCCTTCGGTACGCCCATGTGCCTCATTATAACGTTCTTCTGCCCTTGTCCTGGCATTCCTCACAGAGGTCATCAGCCTCGATTGGTTTGGGTAGCCAGAGTCACCTGCAAATATCGAGGGACAACATTTAGCCACACACTATCCTATTTGGCCAACAGCATAGGCATACACCAACATACACTGGGTGGGGACCAAGGCTCACCTATAAGCCACACCCTGTGCCTCGGTAGTTGGGCCATCATATTTGGGATGCTGCTATTCCTCAGGACAAAGGCATCATGCACCGACCCAGGATACTTAGCATTGACGCTGGCGATGTACTGGTCCGCCAGGCACACCATCTGCACATTCATGGAGTGGAAACTCTTACGATTCCTGTACACCTGTTCACTTTGTTGGGGGAGGACAAACGCAATATGTGTCCCGTCAATCGCCCCAATTATATTGGGGATATGTCCCATTGCATAAAACCCGGCCTTCACAGTGGCCAAATATACTACCTGGGGGAAAGCAATGTAGCTGCACATGTGCTTTATCAGGGTGGACAAGACTCTTGCCAGCGCTATTGAGAACATTGGCTGTGACATTCCTGCTGCCAAGCCCACTGTCACTTGGAAAGAACCAGTTGCCAAGAAATGGAGTGCTGATAGCACTTGCACAAGAGAGGGGATCCCAGTCGGATGACGGATAGCAGATATCAGGTCAGGCTCCAATTGGGCACACAGCTCTGTAATTGTGGCCCTGTCCAGTCTACAGGTGAGGGTAATGTGCCTGTCCTCTAGTGTAGTACAAGGGGTCTGTACACGGGGTCTGTCTCCTCCTCCCATTCATCTGCAGCGGTAGGTATCTAAGGGACACAAGGGTGAGTAGGCTGTCACAATTTGAACAATACCACAACAGCAGTCCACATCGTGCAATCATGTCTTGGGACAGTGGGATTTCAAAGTATGTGCTTTTTATCCTGTGAGGCAGCAATTATCGATAGGCCTGTTGCCCCCCTCTGAAATGGCGACCGCCTGTCCTGTGTGGAGGGACACGTGGAAGTGAGGCAATTCCACTGATGTTTTGCACCGTGGCGGTAGGCGGTCGTGAACCGCCGTGCAATTCTTAATGGATAACATTGGGCCCTATGGGGTACAGTGGCCAATGGGGATGTACGCCTGCGGTGACGGTATACACCGCCACAGACGTGACTGCCATTTTATTTCACAATCATCACTTGTTTCCTGACCTTCCACAGGAGAAGACTTACACTGCATGTGCTGCTGTGACCTGTGTCTGGAAACAACCATGGCCCGTGTGACCGGGGAAAGGGCCCCTGCCTTTACTTCGCAGGAGTTGGACCGACTGGTGGATGGGGTCCTACCCCAATACGGACTGCAGTATGGGCCTCCAGACCAACAGGTGAGTACACTGTGGGCACGATGCATGTGGCATGAATGCATGGAGTTGTGTGTGAAGGCATCATGTAATGGTTGGTGGGGGTGGGTGAATTTCCTCTTGGTGGTGTACATGTTGTGAGCTGGCCTATGTGTTCTGCAATGTTGATGGGATCGGGTATGGTGGGCCATGTGTGTGACAGGTTGGACTGTTCATTTAATGGTGTTCTCCTGTATGGTTTACCTCTGCAGGTCAGCGCCCATCAAAAGAAGGGATTATGTCGGTCCATAAGGATGCATACCATTGTTTTCAATGGGCCTCAATGTGCTTTGCAGGATTAGTGTCAACACTTTTGGTGCTAATCCTTCAAAGTGCCACACTAGCGTCAACAATGTTGAAGCTAGCTCCGTACCTACCGCTATGGAGCATTGTATGTCAAATACAGCGCACGCATGGTGGCGTTAGCTGGGCACTAAGGGGCGCAAGAAAAGTGGTGCTGCATGGGATGCAGCACCACTTTTCTTAAATCAGGCCCTTAATCTTTGTCAGAGGGAAGCATACAATGCTGTTACCTTTGATATACACTTCCTACAGGAGTTAGTAAGATTGATCCTGAATCAGTTACATGCATGAGAGAAGCATGCAGTGACACTGGCAACGCTGCACTTGTTCTGTTCTGAGGTCTATTTAAACTACTGCATTTTGTGTGGTTTTAGTGTCTGTAAGGAGAGCAGCATGGGAGGATTAATATTCCCCTGTGTCTACACTGGCTTTGAAGGAGCTTGCACAGTTTCAGCCTTTACTGTTCTCCACAGCTGCAACCTGTGTAGTACCTGTTTTAGCTAGAAGAGAAGGCTGCATTGCTAGTTAATCTGTTATATCTGTTCTGTATTTGTGTGACAGGTGTTTGTGCTGTTGCATGTGCTATACCTATTCTGTAGGTACAAAGGAAGCATGCACTATTACTGCGTATGGGCTAGCTATCTGCCTGCTCTGTGTAGGGGGAGCTTGCAGTGCTCAGCCCTGAGTTGTACCTGTTCTATGCAGGTGAGGGAGGTTTGTGCTCATCTGCCCATACTGCGCCTATTGTGTGCATGTCAGGGAATGTGAAAGGATGTGCTGATAGCTAAGTTGTACTTATACTGTGTGTATAAGTAGCTAGTACTGCTGCTGCTTGTTCTGTACCTCTTTTATGCAAAAGGGAGTCTTGCACTGCGGATGCCAAACTGTACTTCTATGTGTTTTTTCACCAATATTTTCTTTATCAATAATTATTTTATTTATTTTTGGTACAACCATTTGTGGAATATTAGAAGGGAACTAGAAGGAAAGGGTTTACATAAATCTTGCAACAGGTAATGAATAAGGGTGCTACTTCTGGTTTGTCGCAAGGTACATTTGTGATGTTTGTGCATCTTTTTGGTAGCTTAATTTGTACAAGAGGGTATTATTCTCCACTGTATACCAAACACAGACATGTTTTAAAACAATACGGCTGCATGTCATTTTTTAAGGTCCGCCCACTCCTGTGCGTCATTTTTGCACAGGAGTTTAAATAAGGCGCAAATGCCTTAGAGTCATTTTATGCGTGGAAACACCTACCCTGCATCTCATTAACGCAAGGTAGGTGTCCATGCTATAAAATGACGCAAACTCCATGACGGGTCTAGCGTCAAAGTATTAATATGGAGTTAGATTTGCGTCAGATTTGCGTTAAAAAAAATTACGCAAATCCGGCGCAAACAGAGTATAAATATGCCCCTAGGTCTTTTCCTGATATATCTTTTCCTTGCTTAAAATACTAGAAAAGTTGTAGGTTGCAAGCCTCTGACACAATGAACATTAAATTAATTAAGGACAGTTCATATATATATATTTTTTTTTTCTCTTTCACGGTTAAATTATTTAAACACTCCAATTGGCAAAACTGTGGCAAGACGTGCCATGTAAAATCAAGTTAATATTATGTCAGCAGAAGACGAGCTGGAAACACGTGCCCTGCGAAAAAGCTATTAACAAATAAAGAAAATAAACCTGCCACTCCTTCTGGGGAACCGAGGAATTAACAACACAATGCTTTCCTGGGGTCGGCAGTGACGGGCAGTGCAGGTGTTAATGTATGCAGACTGAGGGCTTCGTGTTTTACCTTCCCGGTCTAGCAACAGAAGTCAAAGTCAAAGAAGCTAATCGATTAAATCCGAGCCGATGATGCCATGAAATGTGGGCTCTCCCTCCCCCCAGGCACCCCAGCAGATTTTGGGTGCAGTGAAAAATACCATTTAAAAGCAGCATTGTGCACGAGAGAGAAATGTTGCTGCACGCTGCTTATTAAAGCTAGCAAGAAGTTACATTTCTAAAGAACATGAATGTTTTAACTTGCAATTACCGATTCATTTGGCATCCAGTAACCAGCAGTACCTATGATTTTGAACATTAACGAGCTACTTTAATTGAGATCTACTATGTTTCTTAGAAAGTCCTGAGTTCTTACCTCTGATGGGCCAAGCACTTTAATGTCTTTTACCGTTCAACCTAATTGTGTTTTTAGACATGCATTTTGGCAAAAAGGCGAAAATGCAGGCAGTACAATTTCCTGCTCTCTGCTAGAGTACCACGAGTCATGACTGGCCAGAGCGCACGGGTGACGTGTGTTGAGGGGCTGTACCTGCTTCTATTCCAGCGCTTGGAACTAGCTAGGTCTGTAACACGGCACTATATAAAAGCTATAATTTGGCGGCTAGTGCCATACTCATTGATCTGTTTATTTCACCAGTCCTTTCACCCGATGGCGACGTTTTTAATTTGAAGTGTGTTGTTTGGCACAAACATTGGAAGTGCAACAGGCTTCAGAGAGGAAGAAACTATTTCAAATATTAGATGATAATTTGTGTGTTTTTGACAAGATTTCTGAAACGTGAAATCCTTTTGCTTCCTATGTCTCCTTTTTGCAAACTTAAGGAGCACCTCAGGAGAGTTCTCAAGTACGGAGAAAAAGCATGTCCACTGCCTGTCAGCTGGGCGCACACACCTCACACACACAATGTATCATACATACCCTGATGTAATTAAGGTAAAAAACAGTTATGGGGATTGGACGGACATTAACAGCCCTTAGGTAGTCTTCCCAGAGGGAAACAAGTAAAAAAAAACTATGCCAATGGTAATGGACTAAAATCATGCTCTGACCATCATCACCCATACAATTGCATAGATAAAATCATTCCATGTTGCATGATAGCATTTAAAAAAAAGTTATGACAAAAGAAAGTGTCCAGCTTCATCATACTAACCTCTAAATGCAAAGATAGACGGTTAAAGTTTCTATTGAACTAAAAAATAAATAAATATCAATTGTGGAGTTAAGCACTGTGCACTTAAGTACTTTCAATGAGAACCTGTCACAGAAGCTAATGATTCAATTGGAGGGCAAAGCTGAAATGGGGAACCTATCACCTAATGACATGTAAGATGCATGATCAAATTGTTTACTGTATAGATCAGCTTTAAATATCTGCCTTCACGTAATTCAAAATGTGCCAAATTTGGTATAAATCCATTCAGCGGTCCAGGCTGTAGTCCTGTTCAAAAAATGAAAAATCCCTGTACACACTGTATGGGTAAAAAGCATTTTAGGACCCCTTCTTCCTTTTTTGTAGGCCCCTGGTTAACAAATGTCCCCTAAAGCTTCAAGACAACAGCTGAACTAACTAGCATACAAGTTTTGAAAATCTCATCAAGATTCATCAAAGGGCACCAAAGTTATTAGCGCAACAAAAAAAGTTTTGTGGGAAAAGTTGGTCCTAATTATAGCTACCTACTGGCTATCGAGAGTAGGTTATATACATATATATATATATATATATCTATATATATATATATATATATATATATATATATATATATATATATGCCCATATTTATGAAAAATGACACACAACTGTGCTAGCGCAGTTGTGCCTCAAAAGATTTAGCGCAAGCTACCATCATTCCCTAGCGCCACCTGTGCGCCATATTTAATACATGCCACATAATAGTGCTAAGGAATGGTTAGCGTCATAGAAAATTACGCTAGCCAGTGATGAGTGGTGTTAGGAAAAATGGTGCTAGTTGGCCAAAAATGACACTAGACTGACTAGTGGCAAAAAATCTGCTGCTAGTCAGCCTACTGTCATTTTTTGGTCGCACAAGCAGCCAAAAATGACACCTGTCTAAGAATAGACAGAAGACAGTACAACAACTACAATGTCCAACACAGGGGACCAGTGTCCCCAGGACAACCCCAGCAGAACCAGTGTAAGCCAGGGGGCCCCATGTAAGGGGCCCTCAGTGGCACACAACAGTTAAGCATGTCAACTCTCCTGGGATTGGCTCCCTCCACTTGTAGTGTCCCTGTGGCGTGAGTGGTGGTGATGCTGGGGGTTGGGTGGGCCTCTATGTGCCCAAAATAGTGACATCATGGTGGACTCCATGATGTTTCCCGATATAAATGTGCCTAACATCACTTTAACGTCTGTTTTGACCAGACATTAAAATTTTAAGCTAATCGGCCTTAGCATAATTTTTTGTGTTCCCCTCCTTACTGTGCGTTGTTTTTGCGTGGGGAAGTAAATATGGAGCTGTACGTCTAGCGTCATTTTTTGGAAGAGAATGCCTACCTTGCAAATCTTTGTCGCAATTCGATGCGAGGTAGGTTGCTGCTTCCAAAAAATGACACTCACTCTGATATTTTGACGCTAGACGGGTCAAGCGTCAAAATATAAATATGGAGTTAAGTTAGCACTGCTAAAATTACGCTGAGGCGCAAACGTTACATAAATATGGACCTTAATGTTTTAATTTACTCTTAACCTTCCTTCACTACTACCCCCTAAACACTAAAATTACCCCAAACACCATTTACCACCACCTACCCCTAAACCACAAAATACGCTTCCCACCCTTTACCACTACCCTCACCTAAACATACCCATACCACCCATCCCATAACCCTAAATTTACTCTTACCACCCTTTACCAATACTCACCTCTAAGCCCTAAAAGTGCACTTACAACCCCTAAACCCTAAAATGACCCTTCACACTTTTTACCACTCTATATATATATATATATATATATATATATATATATATATATATATATATATATATATATTCAAAACAAAGTTGTTCCCGGACAAAAGCGCACTCCCAACAGGTTGCAGTTTGCATTTTATTTCGGAAAGCAGCAAAAACAGTTACCTTCAAAGAATTCTTTACATTTCCCAGGCCTTATGTATTTCAGACATCACGACCTTGATCACAGGCCACATGCCTGGAGTGCGCAAATAATTGCAGGCACCTGATTACTTGATTAAATACTCTGGTGAGTTGCACACTGCATTTTGGTAAAGGTAGTCCTGCACGTTTATATTGTATCTTTAGTAGATATACATCTTTGCCTTAGTAGGTTGCTCTTGCCAAACACACATTATAATACATTTTGAAAACCTTACTAGGTGAATTCAAAGCACAGTTACCGAGTTTTGCTGAAATTGTTCCATACTGTTGATGTGTATGACAATATAGTAAAGTCACACAGACCTGCTTTCTATCTGCAGTGGTGCAGCGCTCACGGCTGGACAGGCCGTTAATCATGTTCAAAACAAAGTTGTTCCCGGACAAAAGCGCACTCCCAGCAGGTTGCAGTTTGCATTTTATTTCTGAAAGGTAGAGGATGCAGAGGATTCCTGCTGGAGTATTGCAATCTGAATCTGAAGAACCACCCAAAGGAGAGACCCTAATTGGCCCTGAAAGGGGGATTGGTCAGGTAAACAGGTAAGCACCTATCGGGGGAAGGTTCTGACGTCACCTGCTGGCACTGGCCACTCAGATGCTCCCAGAGTTCCCTGCCAACTTGGAATCCAAGATGGCAAAACGCAGGGACCTTCTGGAGGAGCTCTTAGCACCACTCCTGGGATGGTGATGGACAGGGAAGTGGTCACTCCCCTTTCCTTTGTCCAGTTTCATGCCAGGTTGATACCAAACATGCCTATGTTTAGAGTTACCATTCTGTAGCTAGACATAGGTAGTGACCTATGCCCAGTACAAGTGTAAAATGGTGTCCCGCACTCACGAAGTCTGGGAAAATGGTCCTGGAGGTCATGGGGGCACCTCTGCTAGTGCAGGGGTGCCCTCACACACAGGTAATTTGCACCCTGCCCTCAAGGCCAGAGGGCCTGCTATAGGGGTGACTTATAAGTGACCTGGTGCAGTGTAAATGGCAGTGAAAGGGTGCATGCACCTTTTCACTCAGGCTGCAATGGCAGTCCTGTAGAAGCCTTTGCATGGGCTGCCTATGGGTGGCAAACTATATGCTGCAGTCCATAGGGATCCCCTGGCACCCCAATGCCCTGGGTACCTAAGTACTGTATACTAGGGAATATAAGGGGACACCAGTATGCCAATTGTGGGTGAAATACTGGGTTACCAGTATGCAATAACCATAATTTAAGGGAGAGAGCATAACTACTGGGGTCCTGATTAGCAGGATCCCAGTAGACACAGTCAAACACACTGACAAACAGGAGAAAAGTGTGGGTAACCAAGCTAGACAGAGGCTACTTTCCTACATCCTTTCACCTGCTTAAGCCATTAGAGAGGTTTGTGGTCTGTCTGAATAATGAAGTGAGTACCAAAGAGGTATGGTCTCAACTTCTTCAAGGCCCAGACCACAGCAAAGGCCCCCCTCTCTATGGCTGACCAATGCGTTTCTCTGGGAGTCACCCTTCTGCTGATAAAAGCTCCTGGTTGATCCGGGCCATCTGTATTAAGCTGTGAAAGAACTGCCCCCACCCCTACCTCTGAAGCATAAGTCTGAACTATGAACTTCTTGGAGTAGTTTGGGCTTTTTAGAACAGGTGCAGAGCACATGCCCTGTTTAAATTCCTCCAAAGCTTTTTGATAACTGGCTGTCCATAATACCTTTTTAGGCATCTACTTTGAGATGAGGTAATTAAGAGGGACAACAATGGAGCCATAGTTCTTAATAAACCTCCAGCAATACCCAGTGAGACAAAGAAAGGCTCTGAGTTGGGTCTGTGTTGTAGGGGGAGTCCAATCTAAAATACTTTGGATTTTTCCCTGTAGTGGCTAAATCTGTTCCCCACCTACCAGGTGTCCCAGATAAACCATTTTCTCTTGCCCTATCTGACACTTAGAAGCCTCAATAGTAAGGCCTGTCTTTTGCAGAGACTCCAAAACTTTCCATAGGTGGACCAGGTGGTCATCCCAGGTGGAGCTAAAGACAGCTATATCATCTAGATATGCTGCACTGAAGGCTTCCATATCTTGGAGGACTGTATTCACCAACCTCTGAAAAGTGGCAAGTGCATTTTTCAAACCAATGGGCATGACTGTAAATTGATAATGCCCTCCAATGGTTGAGAATGCAGTTTTAGGTTTTGCATCCTGTGACAATTTGATCTGCCAATACCCTGCTGTCAAGTCAAAGGTGCTTAGATACTTGGCAGATGCCACTGTATCGAATAGCTCATCTGCCCTGGGTACAGGGTGAGCATCAGTCTTAGTGACTGTGTAGAGCCCTCTATAATCTACACATAACCTCATCTCCTTTTTCCCATTTTGTGAGTGAGGTTTTGGTACCAGCACCACTGGGCTAGCCCATTGTCTGTCAGTGTTCTCAATCACTACTAGGTCAAGCATATACTGCACCTCTGCTTTGATGCAATCCCATACATGATCAGGTTACCTCTAGATTTTACTCCTGGCAGGCAGGTTGTCTCCTGTATCAATGGTGTGTTCACACCATGTTTCTGTCCAGGGGTAAGGGAGAACATTTGTGAGATCTACCATAGGAGATTTCTGCAGTCTTCTCTTTGAGACTGAGTAATGCAATCTGCTAAGACTACCCCCTCAACTGAACCATCAGCTGCAGAATTAGAAAAGAGGTCAGGGAGAGGGTCACTCTCTTCCTCCTGTCCCTCATCAGTGGCCATGATCAGGGTTAAGTCAGCCCTGTCATAGTAGGGCTTGAGGCGGTTCACATGAAGTACTCTGAGAGGACTTCTAGAGTGCCAAGGTCAACTAAATAGGCGACCTCATCCTTTTTCTCCACTATGATGTCTGGTCCACTCCATTTGTCTTAGAGTGCTCTTGGTGCCACGGGCTCCAGGACCCACACTTTCTGCCCTGGTTGGTTCACTGTCAGGACAGCCTTCTGGTCATGCCATTGCTTCTGTAATTATTGGCTTGCCTGAAGGTTCTTAGTGGCCTTCTTCATGTACTCAGCCATTCTTAGACCAAGCACATAATCCACTATATCTTATTGAGGGAGCTTCAGGGGTTGCTCCCACCCCTCTTTCACAAGAGCTAATGGACCCCTAGAAGGGTGACCAAAGAAGAGTTCAAAGGGGCTGTAGCCCACTCTTTTTTGGGGTACCTCCCTGTAGGCAAAGAGGAGGTACGGTAACTGGACATCCCATCTGCTTTTGAGTTTTTCAGAGAGTGTCATAATCATGCCTTTGAGTGTTTTATTAAAACGCTCAACCAACCCATTTGTCTGGCGATAGTAAGGTGTAGTGAATTTAGAGGTTACACCACACTCTTTCCACATTGCTTTCAAGTATGCAGGCATGATGGTGCTACCCCTGTCTGATACAACATCTTTGGGAAACCCACCCTGGAAATTTTCCCAGTAGGGCTTTTGCCACTGCAGGAGCTGTTGTGGTCCTAAGAGGTATCGTTTCTGGAAACCTGGTGGCATGGTCCACCACCACCAGAATCAATCTGATTCCAGAAGATGTGGGATTGTCAAGTGGGCAACAATATCAACCCCTACCCTTTTAAAGGGTAACCCAACCACTGGCAATGGGATTAAGGGTGCCTTTAGGGTGCCATCTTACTTGCCATTGGCTTGACAAGTGAACAGGAGCGACAAAACTCCTTCATATCTTCAGACATGTGAGGCCAGTGAAAGTGAGGGTCCTGTCTGTCCCAGGTTTTGCTTTCCACCAGATGTCCAGCAAGGGGAATATCATGTGCCAAGGTTAACAGGCAATCTCTGTATTGCAGGGGAATGATCAGTCTCCTGGAGGCACTGGGTTTGGGTCCCTTGCTTCAGAATACATGAGATTGTTTTCCCAGTACACCTATGAATGCCACTGATATCCCCTGCTTCTTCTTTGACAACTTGCTGTCTCAAACCCTCAAGTGTGGGTCAAGTCTGCTGTGCCACACTTAACTCCCCCCTGGAAGGTCCCCCTGCACCTAAGAGTTCAGCTATGTCAGCTTGAAGTTCTTCAGCTGTAGGTTCTGTCCAGGGAGTTGACTCCTCCTCCTCAAAGGGGGAATCATCAGTGGAGGGAGGGATAGGGGATAACCTTTTATCCTTCCTAGCCCTGCTTTTGGGAAGCTCTTGGTCCATACTTTCAGGATCCAAGTTTCCCTGTTCTCTCTGTGCTTCTTGGCCTGAGCCCTGGTTAACTCAAAGATATGCCCAGAAAAGCCCAGCATGGCTGCATGGGCCTCCAACTCCACTTCATCCCAAGCTGAAGTCTCCAAGTTGTTTCCTAATAGACACTCTCCAGGTAGGTCTGTGGATACCACAACTTTTTTAGGACCACTCCCCCTCCACCCAGTTAAGATCAACAACTGCCATGGGATGGCTTACAGTGTTGGTATGGGTGTCCGTCAGCAAGTAGATGTTGCTTAGGGGCCACCAGTTTTTCAGTCACCATGGTGACACTGGCACCTGTGTCTCTGTAGGCCTCAACCTGAACACCATTTACTAGGGGTTGTTGCTTGTACTTATCCATATTAAGGGGACAAGCAACAAGGATGGCAAGGTCAATGCCACCATCAGATACTAAAATAGCCTGGTGGTTTCACTAACTAAACCAACCTCCACTACATTTCCCAGAGTGAGCCCTGCTACACCTTTAGACTGACTATTTGTGGTGTCAGTTTTCCCACCACCACTGCTATTGCTAGGGGCACTAATTGTAGCAATGGGGGTAGTGGTGGTGGGAGGTTTGGTGCTTTTTCTTAGGGCAAGAGCTGTCTCCTACCCTTTGGCCTTTATTTCTACAAATATAGCACCAAGGCTTTTTGTTCTGATTGGAAAGAGAAGAGGATTTAGACCCACACCCGAAGAGTTTTGTGGGCCTGATAAAGACTCTTTGTTTTTATCTTTGTCCCCACCGTTGTCATGTGACTTACCATCCTTGTTCTTGTCCTTGTCACCCCCTGTATAAGCTTTTCTGCTCACTCTTGTTCTGACCCATTTGTCTGCCTTCTTTCCCAATTCTTGGGGAGAGGTCAGATCTGAGTCTACCAAGTATTGGTGCAACACATCAGACACACAGTTATTTAAAATATGCTCTCTCTGTAATATATTGTACACGACCTCATAATCTGCCTTGTAACCAGCCTTCTAAAGCTTTAACAGAACCGTCCACAAAGTCAACCCAATCCTGTAAGGCCTCTTTTCTCGTTTCCCTGAAGTTGATCCTATACTGTTCAGTGGTGAGACCAAAACTTTCCAAAAGAGCTGTTTTCAGAATACTGTGGTTGTTTGCATCCTCCTCTCTGACAGTGAGAAGTCTATCCCTACCCTTGTCAGAGAAGGACAACCAGAGAAGCGCAGCCCACTGCCTTTGAGGGACCCTCTGAACTTTACAGGCCCTCTCGAGTGCAGTAAACCACTTGTAGATGTCATCCCCCACCTTGAATGAGGGAACAATTTTGTGCAAGTTTCTGAAATCTATGGAGTTCTCCCTGACTCTATAATCCCTGACATTAGTGCTGCTGCTAAACCCAATCCCTACCTTTCCTTCTCCACTGCCAAGGCATCCCTATCTTAGGGCTAGCTGTTGCTGCTGAAGCCTCAGCCTGGCCTCCTCCAGTCTCAGCTTTCTGAGCTCTCTATCTATAGAGTCATCCCCTGGAGTTGTGCAGTGTGAACCCTCAGACATGGAGGTGACATGGGAATGGGCAGGGGTGGATATTTCCCTAGTCTTTGTGACCCTAGCTACCTGTCCTCTGGGTGTAAAGGGAGCACTTCATGAGTGACTTCCCCTCCCACTACAAGCTACACTAGTTGTCCTACTAGATACAAGTTCCTTGGAAGAACCCTCCCCTGACCCGGGAAGATTATCTTCTAACTCAAGGGGGTTAGAGTCTCCCTCCTCCTCCTCCTCCTGGCTACCAGCATGTTTTTCGTCATCCTGGAGAAGGAGGCTCTGAAGAAAATTCTTATTTGGATTCTTCCCCATGTCCAGCTTCCCCTCTGAACACAGCCCCTTCAATTCCTTGAAGGTCATGCCCTCATAGGGAGAGTCAATGACCTCAGAGCTAGGTCCAGCTGCAGACATGGTGTGTGTGTTAGGGAAGTGTAGGGTGTACCTCACCTACCTAACCTCTAGTCTCTCAGAAAAGAAGGTAAGAAACTGGATTCCTGTACTAGGTATAATGTATTCTCTAGGTATAGAATACTATTTCCTATGGAAAGCACTAGGTGACAGAGTAATAGGGCAATTGCAAGTACGTATCCCACTGCTGCACCACCAATGTGGGAGGCTGGCCTGGTTTGTAGTGTCCAGTTATCCATTATTAGTGAAATATAGGCAGTGTCTAGAAGCCAGGCTCTCTAAAGGTAGCTGAGGATGAGCAGCCAAGGCTTATCTAGGACACATGCAAAGCTCATGCAATACCACTGTAGTCACACAGTACTCACACACATGAAAGAAAATACTTAGGGGGTCATTACAACATTGGCGGTAAAAGCCGCTTACCGCCATGCAGAAGAACGCCAACACACCGCCTCGGTCGCGGAATTCCGCCACAGCTATTATGACCCACATCTCGGAATACGACAAAATTCAGACACCTACACAAGTCCGCCACACCAAAGGTCAGTGATAAACTGGTGAAAACAAAACCTCCACCGTCACACCAACAGAAATACGCCCACACTATCATGACACACGAATCAACGTGGTGGTCTTTCAACCACGGTATTCCATTGGTGGTACACACCGCAGCGCTCAAAATACACACACTTCTACAAAACACCGCCACATTGGACAATTCAAAATACACACACCTGAGACACATACACACACCACTCTCACACACCCATTTCAATATAAAACACACACCCACATCACCCACAAACCCCTACGACCACTATTACAGAGAGAAGGCCAGAGAGAGACACCACCATCCAGAAACTAGCAGACACAGGCACACAACACCATCACCCACACAACTTCCACGCACGAAACACCACACACCACTACATATCACCACACTTATCACCACACACACCACCCCACACATCACCTACACCACCCCATGGGACGCCAAAGACACCCCAGGTTTTCGGAGGAGGAGCTCAGGGTCATGGTGGAGGAAATCGTCCGGGTAGAGCCACAGCTATTTGGAGCACAGGTGCAGCACACCTCAATTGCAAGGAAGATGGAGTTATGGCAAAGAATAGTCGACAGGGTCAATGCAGTGGGACAACACCCAAGAAATTGGGACGACATCAGGAAGAGGTGGAACGACCTACGGGGGAAGGTGCGTTCCGTGGTCTCAAGACACCACCAGGCGGTTCAGTGGACTGGCGGCGGACCCCCACCACCTCACCCACAACTAACAACATGGGAGGAGCAGGTCTTGGCGATTCTGAATCCTGAGGGCCTCCCAGGAGTAGCTGGAGGAATGCATTCCGGTAAGTCAAACCTTTAACTACCATATCCCCCACCCTACCTGCATGCTATCACATACCACCACCCTCGCCCCCACACCTCTCACTCCAACTCCTCACAAATGTACCAATATCACAAACCACCCATCCTAACACCAGGCCCTGCATGCAACAACAATGCATGGACACCCAGTACTAAAGCATGCCTGCTGCACATACCCCTACACCCCCCTAAACCATCATCACACAAGCCCCCACACAGGAATGCCAGCACTGGGGTACACGCTCAGCCACCCATTGCACACCATGACACACACAAATGCAATAATCATGCTTTTCCACCCCTGCAGGAACACTACTCAACGTCACCAGACAGGAGGGTCCAGACATCTCCATTCCACCCACAGAAGAGGCCCACAGTGATGACAGCACCTCTGTCCAGCTGGATCTAGATGACCAGCCCGGACCATCGTGGGCCTCGGGACAGTCGGTTCCCCTCACACAGCCACAGGCCACCACAGACCTTCCCCCCTCTGGTAACACCAACACATCACCCACCTAGCGGGCCCATACCTCCGTCCCCAGGACACGTCAATCAGCTGTGTATCCACCACTACAGGGAACCCAGGATAACCCAACACCCCAACAACAACAGGGACCTGGGGACAGTGGTAGTGGGCACACGGTCCAGGGGACTGAGGCCCAGGAACACAGGGGAACTCAGAGGGCTGCTGTGCGACAGGGGGCGGACAGGCCAAGAGAACCCACTCTCCACGAGGCCCTCTCCTCCATCATGGGAGCATACCACCACTCCCAGGAGACAATGGCAACAGTCCTGGCCAAGTTTCAGGAGACCCAGCGCATGCAGGAGGAACAGTATTTGGGGTTCAGGGAGGAACATAGAACCATCAGCTCCGCCCTGTGCACTATCGTAGGGATGCTGAAGGAAATACTCAACACCAGGAGGTACACTGTGGCACTACAAGGGGCCCCTGACAATAGCATGGACGATGAACTGCCCACCACCTCCGCCGGTGCTAGTGGACAGGAGGCACCGCACAGGACCACAACACCAGCACCCCACCCCCTGCAGACAGAGAACCACCCCGCAAACGGTCCCTGAGATCCAGGAACAAGACAGAGCACGATGCCAAGACCCCTGTCAAGCCACTGTCCCACTTTGTCACCCTGTCCATATTGAAACTGCCCAGCTACACTTCCTATGCCCATATGGGCAATGCGCCTGTGAGACAAATAGACTGGACTCTGCCATGGACACTCATCTGCCATCACCCCTCCCCATTTAACTTCCTCCTCCAATATTTTGTATGTAAATAAACACACCTAAAGCACCAAAAGATCTGGAGTCTGTCTGTGATTTCGAAATAGTGCATTTGCAATTACAGTGACAACATTTTCAGGAAATAGTCATGTCAACATACCTATGTCACACAGCTCTAGTCCATGAGGAATCTAAGCAGATGACACATGTTGGGACCCACACCTGTGAAACCGTAAGGGAAAGTGACAACTCAGTGACCATACACTGGGTGAAATCGACAGACAGGATAGAGGTAGAAGTGTAAAAGTACTTGTAGTAGGCAGGAATGTATTCTCACCTGTGTTTCACTGGAAATATTGCTGGATGACTGAGTCCCTGTTGTCAATGTCTTCTTCCTCTGCTTCCTCCTCATCACTGTCCACAGGCTCCACAGCTGCCACAACACCGCCATCTGGACCATCCCCCTGCAGAAAAGGCACTTGTCATCGCAAAGCCACGTTATGAAGCATACAGCAGGCCACGATGATCTGGCACACCTTCTTTGGTGAGTAGAATAGGGATCCACCTGTCATATGGAGGCATCTAAACCTGGCCTTCAGGAGGCCAAAGGTCCGCTCGATCACCCTCCTAGTACGCCCATGGGCCTCATTGTAGCGTTCCTCTGCCCTGGTCCTGGGATTCCTCACTGGGGTCAGTAGCCATGACAGGTTGGGGTAACCAGAGTCACCTAATAGCCACACACAGTGCCTCTGGAGTTGACCCATCACATAAGGGATGCTGCTATTCCGCATGATGTAGGCGTCATGCACTGAGCTAGAGAACATGGCATTCACATGGGAGATGTACTGGTCGGCCAAACATACCATCTGTACATTCATGGAATGATAACTCTTCCGGTTCCTGTACACCTGTTCACTCCTGGGGGGGGGGGCAAAGCCACATGGGTCCCATCAATGGCACCTATGATGATGGGGATATGTCCCAGGGCACAGAAGTCACCTTTCACTGTAGGCAAGTCCTCCACCTGAGGGAAAAAGATGTAGCTCTGCATGTGTTTCAGCAGGGCAGACAACCCTCTGGACAATACGTTGGAAAACATAGGCTGGGACATCCCTGATGCCATGGCCACAGTTGTTTGAAAAGACCCACTTGCAAGGAATTGGAGCACTGATAGCACCTGCATTTGAGGGGGGATTCCTGTGGGATGGCGGATTGCTGACATCAGGTCTGGCTCCAACTGGGTACACAGTTCCTGGATTGTGGCACGGTCAAACCTGTAGGTGATTATCAAATTTCTTTCCTCCATTGTCGACAGGTCCACCAGCGGTCGGTACACCGGAGGATTCCGCCATCTCCTCACATGTCCCAGCGGACGGTGCCTATGAAGGACAACAGCGAGCAAAGAGTCAAACAAGGTATGTACCCACAGTCTACACAGAACACGATTCATACACAAAATCTGGCCTGTATGTGTGTTGAGAGTAGGCCTAGGTATGTGTGACGCAGTTGGTAATTAGGCCATGTGGGTCCCTGAAATGGTGGCTGCCTGACCTCTAAAGTGGGACAATGCTGCATTGGTTAACATTGGTCCCAGGAGCCAATGACGATGTACGCTGGCGGTGATGGTACGCACTGCCGCGGACGTGACCGCCGCGGACGTGACCGCCATTTTCTAGCTGTTGAATCACTCGATACCTGATCTTCTACAGGAGAGGACCTACACTGCAAGTGCTGCTGTGACCTCGGTCTGGAAGAGACAATGGCTTGTGCGTCTGGGGATAGGGTCCCTGCCTTCACATCGGAGGAGTTGGAGAAGCTTGTCGACGGGGTCCTCCCCCAGTACACGCTACTCTACGGTCCTCCAGACCAACAGGTAAGTACACAGGGAGCATGTTGTATGGGCTATGCCTGTGTGGAGAGGGCTGGTTGTAAGAAGGAAGGGGGCAGAGTTCTGAGTGCATGAAAGATGGTGGGTGCATGTGCCACATGGCAAGGTTGGGGATGGGGGCCACTCACTTTGACGGCGAAGTTGGTAATGACTTCTCTTCTTCCCCTGTACATTTCATGTAGGTCAGCGCCCACCAGAAGAAGGATATTTTGTCAGCCTTAAAATAAAATTGGAGTTTTATTTAATGTTTAGACTGCCGTATTTCTAAGTAATCTACTCCTTTGTTGTTTCTGAAAAGTTTGACTTAGTATGTTCTTAGTATGTTGTTCATTATTTTGGTTTGTATGCTACATTTAAGTGCAGTTTGACTAATAGATTGGCCCATTCTAGTTGTTCCAATGCTTTGTTTTTTGACTTGCTGTGCCAAGGTGCTGTTATAGACATTCCTCCATGGCATTTGGAATTTTTGTAGGTGTTTGTGTCTGGATCAATGCAATCTGCCAACTCAAGTGTAGAAAGGACTTTCATCAAAGCAGATTTGATGTTTATAGAATATTCTACACTGAAGGCTTGATTTAGAACTCACCAGATGGTCCCATCTATCATCCAGGTTAAACAATGCCTTAGGCTTAACAAGCTATTTGGGCCATATGCACGCAGGCACTTTGCATTTCCTAAAAGTGTAAATCACAATTTCAGGTTGTTAGGAAATGTAAAATGCTACTTCTGAATGAATGAAAGGCATTTGTAAGGTACAAAATGCAGTTCCTACCTAGTAGAAATCGCATTTTAGAAATCACAAAATAGGAAATTAAAATTGGGATCTCCAAACTGCACATCGCTAACCGCATGTACATTGGGTTTCCTAATTGTGACTAGATGCACAATAGGCATTAAGGACATGCAATTACCATTGATTCAGATTGGTAACCAGGTTCAAAATATAAAAAGGCACCCAAAATGCAGTCTTTTTCACAATGGTGATTTTGTACGTTTTGGCGAGCAGGATAAAGATGTTGGCTAGGAGGCAGAGAAGGAAGAGGAGACAGGAGAGGATTTTTAGGGAGAGTGTTACGTTGTTTGAACAGATTGCGGATGAGATTTATGAGGCATACCGACTCAGTAGTCAAGTAATTCTTGATTTAATTGCGGAGTTACCTTAGCTACAGGCCCCAACATTTGGAAGCAACGCAATGTGCAGGAAGTGTGTTGCCTACACCTCTTAGCTTCTGCCAGTTACCACGGTGTCAGAGCAGTTACGGGGGGGGGGGGTGATCACAAAATGCCTTTTCTACGTTCTTTCACAGGCTTTTCCCAATAACCCCCAATTATTGCAACACGCCAAATTGATGTTCCCCCATGTCATTGGCTGTGTTGATGGCACCCATATTGCCATATTTCTACCTCAGCAAATGCATTTATAAACAGGAACAGGAAGAGCCACAATCACTCAATGTGCAGGTATTGTGTGATGCCTCATATATCATAACAGACCTTGTGGCCAGACGCCCAGGCAGTATCCACAGCTCCTTAATGTTCTGTCACTGTAGAATACAAAACCGAACATCACAGGGTGAATTTGGGGATGATTTCCTACTAGGTAAGAGGATCTGAGACTCAATGAACACAGTAGCCAGAACTGAGTGTGAAATATTATCTAATGGTTTCCCATCTCATGCTCTTAAGGTGACAGTGCATATGCCTTTCATCCCAGGATACTCACACCATACCTGAAGAAGCATTGAAAGGCAGTACGACAGGATACACAGATCAGCATATTCAATCATAGAGTGGTCCTTTGGGATCCTGAAGTTCCAGTTTTGCTGCCTACACAAGACCGGTGGCAGTACCCGGGGTCCATGGTCGAGCCCCGGGGATGCATGGAATTGGCATATATAAGTTACTTTTTAAGTGATTGATTGATCATAAAATATCACCAATGACACTAAGGTAACGTGCCCTATTAAGTTGGGGTTCACTTTTCTTCCTCTAGACAAAAGGCTCAGTTGTCTACTGATCACTGTACTGCACTGTAGATTAAGTGGCTTTTTCCAATGCTGCAGCTGTGTCCATACTCTTGTTTATGGGATAAGTCGTTTGTTCTAATTTGGTCTGTAATTTCTGACTTTTATTTAACTTCTTCAAGCTCTTTCTGTTCTTCTTTGGGGACATATTTGTAGACTGGTCACCGTTGTTCGAGCTTATAGATTAATTGACAGTAGAATTATTTTCATCTTCTTTAGATGGCAGCCCCTGGGGCCTAAATGTATGTAGGGGTAGGTATTCTTGTGCCTGAACTTATGAAGGCAGGCTGCTTATGCAGGGATCTCCCCTGCCAAAAATGTCCACAGTTTCATGAGTAAGTCTTGGCATGGGGTCTGGCTTGCTTGCCTTGCACTCTTTTACTAACTCTGACATTATCCCTGGCAGCACCACACTTTTTGTAGAAGAAATTATCAATAGCATGTAGTGCCTGACTTATCTACCAGTTGTTGAGCTCTCACAATGATGGCGTCTAAGTTTTCTAGTCCAGTGTCAGTGGTTTGGACCTAGTTAGCCAGTAATTGAAGGATTAATATCTGACTGTCCAATTTGCCAGTGTGCATAATGACTGCCTGATCCATGGATATCAGTGTGTTGCCTATGGCGGACCACATGCCCCGTACCTCAGCCCCTGAACCCTCATCCACCTTCATAAAGTTGCTTCTGATAAAATACTGGCCTGACTGTCCTGGATGGTGTTCATTATCTGGTGAACTGCTACCAGAAAATGTCAATAACTAGGGGGATGAAGTGCTAATAACTTGACTCCCGTCCATGGCCTGTTGGTAGTTGAAGCCTTCAGTTATATCAGACAGGGTTCAATTTTCATCTTGGGATGGTTGACACAGTGCTTGATTTGCAGATGGAAGAGCCAGTGAGTCCGATAGGTCCATTACGTCAAGAATCTCCTCATCCCTGACGTAAAGCTCTTCCAGCTTATCATGATGGTTACTAGTTACCTTCATCAGATTCACAGCCACCAAATCTATACCTGTGGGTTCCAGGCTTCTCTCTGTGGGGATTCCCTTTATTTGCTCATTGCTCAAACGTGAGGCTTTTTCCTTGGATCTCTTCTGTACTGAGGGGGGAAACAGGCTGCCTCCTCTGCCTCCCCTGTTTGAGATGTGAGGTTTCCACCAGCAGCGCCAAGAGTTTTATCATCATGGCTAGCTAACTGTATGTTAGATGGCACAGATTTTGGTTGACATTAAATTGATGTGGAATATCCTCTGTGTCTGATAAATCAAGGATTGACTCTTTAGTAATTTGTAGTACTTCTGTATCACTCGGGAAGGGGGGATGCTTGTTTCATCATAATCTGATTGGCTCCTGTAAAAGTGGATCTTGGAAAGAATGCCGCACTGTTAAGTTTGTGCACGATGGGTCCCCCTGTTTTTTACTGCCCAGAATTGCTTTGGCCCCGCTATACTTTGTTTTCTTGTTGCACAAGTTTTTGAAGGGATCGAGAGCCTTGTGAGCATTTCAGTTGCTAAGTTAATTGTGCACAGACTGGTAAGGATTGAGAAGAGTTCCCAAAAGATGCCAGGTGTCTAATAGCTTTGGGAGAATTCAGAATGTGACTTGCAAGTTGTTATATGCTGATGCTTGACCGACCGGTCTAAGTGGTGCTAGTTGTACACCCTGACCAAGAGTTGGGCACTGTCTAGCCACCAAACCCCCCTGAAGAATGTTGGTCGCAAAAGAGCCAGAAGGGGGATGGAGAGCACAAACATTCTGGGCTGACTGAGTTGGGCTGCTCCTTGTCTTGAATCCAGCAAGGGACAGAATTGAGAAGGCTCACTGCTGGTTAATTGAAGATGACTGTCTACTGACTGAATCCTTGTGCAAGGTAGAGAGGTCAGAAGGTTGTTGAGTGGGCCAAGGGTCACAGCGGGCAGCAAGCAACTCTGTGATGGACAGCGGGCATGGGTGTGGTGAAGCTCACCTGGGCGCAAGCTGCACCCAACTTAGCCAGGATGCCTCTGCATGCACTGGGACTCCACCTAAGCAGTGGGACTAAACCCACAATGCCAACACTAACCACCACTTCAGTTCATTGACCTTGTGTACTGTGTCCAGCACCCTGGGTCATCACCACCAATGCATCATTTAGCCGGGATGTCTGTGTGACAAGAAGTCCTATTTACTGTAACATAGAATGTTTTGAGGAAAGTTGTTTTGGATGAAAGAATGTTAGTCCATTCTTCGCAGATGTTCAAACCTCCTGAAGTTTCTGTTTGCAAATATAGTTACCAAAGCAGGGGATTTACTTTAGGCGGTGTCTCCTGCTGCCTCGTGCTGCCTCTCACAGCTGTGACAATGCCACACAGCTGACTACACAGCAGGCTCCATCAAGTATCAAGCGCACCAAGTGACTGTGGCATGCTGACTCAGGTGCCTATTTACAGAGCAGCTTGGAACCTGCTGGCCGGCATGATTACAAGAGGCGTCAATCCGGAGCAAGCTGGTTGGCGTATCTGTTTCTTCCCCCCCCCCCCCCTTTGCTGGCCTCCCCATACAAAAATGGACTGCTTATTTGTGTTTGAGTTCTGGGTGGATGTTTTTCACCCGATCAGACTCCCAGTCAAATCTGAAGATGAAGTCTCTGAAAAAGAAATTAATCATTGTTTTGATCTGCATTGATATTCTGGAAGAGCTCTCCAAGATTCAGGTTGGGTGTAAGAATTGTCTTTCCTATAGAGGAAAACAGTCTAAAAATTAAGTGATTTTTTTGTCTCTCTCGAACTTGGCATGTTTTTGATTGATAGTGAAATCTTTGAGCTCAGTAATTTCATTTTCTATTTTCTCAAAATTCTCTAAGAAGAGGATCTCTTTCAGCTGTTTATTTGATAGTCTTTGTGCTGTCTCTCTTATAAGGACCATTAGGTCATGGCTGCATTTTATGCCAATGTAGCTGTATCCTTTCTAGTATTGCATGTCTTCGATGAAAATAAGTGGTACGTTTTGTATTTGCAGACCCCATGGGATTGCACTTACTTTTACATGTTTAGGAAGGAAGAATCTATGTATTTTGGTTCTAATCTGTTTCTTTTTTATTCACAACAACTTGCCAGATTTGTTTTGTTGCTTGGCTGAGGCACTCAAATTTACCTAATAAAAAGGTAAGGGGGGTAGTGATCAGTCTTTGAATGTTTTCTTCTATATATGACAATGTGTCCTTTTCAGACATCTTCTGTGGGTCCTATCTTCTTTTTGTTAAACAGGGGCCCCAATGGTCATCTACATATTATTTTTAGAAAAAGGAAGGGGAACGGCCTATAGGTTTGGGGAGTGACTCCATGTTGGAACCCATCTCACAGAACGTAGACTTTTTTCTAAGACCTCTTATCCCACAAGTTCATTCCTACTTGACAGATACAACAGATTTGATTACCAAGATTGAAGGTCTTGAGTGCCACTCTGAAACACAATTGCTGGTAACCTTTGATGTGGTATAACTGTATACCGAAATTCCCCAAAAGGAAGGCCTTCAGGCCATACAACTATACTTCAAAATTAGGCCAAGATCACACCAGGTTCCCACTGCATTTATCATCAAATTGGCCAACTTTTCCCTCAGGAAGAACTATTTCAAATTTGATGAAGAATTGTTTTTTCAAATCAAAGGGACAGCAATGGGCTGCCCCTTTGCTCCAGAGCGGGCAATATTGTATAAGGCCCAATTTGAGGATCGGTTTGTATATCAAAATAATCCTTTTAAAAACCAAGTCAAAATTTGGTTGAGATACATAGATGACATCTTCTGTATCCAGATGGGGGAAGCAGAGACTCTGGATCAATTCCATGTCTGGTTGAACACTAGATCTCCAGAGTTTAGGTTTTGCATGAGCAAAAGTAAGATGGCAATCACATTTTTGCATATGGAAATTATGGACAGGGAAGGACAGTTAATTACAACACTGCACTATAAGCCAACAGTTTGTAATAGCCCCTTCGCTAGTCACGCTTCCATCCACAAACTGTAGGAAAGTACCTCTTTTTGGCATGTTACCCCCAATTTCTGCATGTTGTCAGTGTGGTGGACTGTGTCACTGGGATCCTGCTAACCAGGACCCCCAGTGCTTACGCTCTCTCTCCTCTCAGATTTGTCACTACATACTGGTAACCCAGTATTTCATTCCAAATTGGCATACTGGTGCCCCCTTATAAGTCCCTAGTTTAGGGTGCTTAGGTACCCAGGGCATTCGGGTTCTAGGGGATCCCTATGGGCTGCATCATTACTTTTGCCTCCCATATGGAGACCACGCAAAGGCTTCTACAGGACTGTCTTTGCAGCCTGTGTGAAATGGTGCATGCACCATTTTACAGCCATTTACTTTGCACCAGGTCATTTATGAGTCACATATATGTCAGGCCTTCCAACCCTGAAGGCTGGGTGCAAAGTACCTGTGTGTGAGGGCCCCCCTGCACTAGCAGAGGTGCCCCCACGTCGTCCAGCACCATTTTCCCAGACTTCGTGAGTGAGGAGATGCCATTTTACGTGTGCACTGGACATAGGTGTCTAACATCTGGGTATTGTAAGGTGTCTCACATCTGGAAATTGTACTCCAATACTGATTCAAGTAATGGTTTTACAATTCCATGCACTCTGCGGGCTCCACAGTAGACCACCAGTACTCCCACACCAGCCTTCTGAGGTTTTCCAGGCAGCCTCAGCTGCTGTCACCTCATAGACAGGTTTCTGCCCTACTGTTGCTTGAGCAGCTCAAGCCCAGGAAGGCAGAATAAATTATTTTCTTTGGGAGAGGGGTGTAACACCCTCTCCCTTTGGAAATAGGTGTTACAGGCATGGGGTGGGTAGCCTCCTAGGGCCTCTGGAAATGCTTTGAAGGGCACATATGGTGCCCTCCTTGCATAATCCAGTCTACACTGGCTCAGGGACCCCCAGTCCCTGCTCTGGTGCAAAACTGGAGAAAGGAAAGGGGAGTGACCACTCCCCTGTCCATCACCAACCCAGGGGTGGTGCCCAGAGCTCCTCCAGAGTGTCCCTGGGTTTTGCCATCTTGGATTCCAAGGTGGTGGGGCACTCTGGGAGCATCTAAGGGGCCAGTGCCAGCAGGTGATGTCAGAGCCCTCCCCTGATAGGTGCTTACCTGTGTAGCTGACCAATCCCCCTTCCACAGCTATTTAGGGTCTCACTCCTGGGTGTTTCTTCAGATTCGGATTGCAAGACTCCAGCAGGAATCCTCTGCATCCTTTACTTCATTTTCTACCAAGGGAACCACAGCTGAACCCTCCAGGAACTCTAAAAACTGCAACAAAGAAGCAAAGACTGTGAGAAAGTAGCCTCTTTCTAGCCTTGTTACCCCCACTTTTGGCCTGTTTGTGAGTGTATGTCAGGGTGTTTTCACTGTCTCACTGGGATCCTGCTAGCCAGGGCCCAGTGCTCATAGTGAAAACCCTATGTTTTCAGTATGTTTGTTATGTGTCACTGGGACCCTGCTAGTCAGGACCCCAGTGCTCATAAGTTTGTGGCCTATTTGTATGTGTTCCCTGTGTAGTGCCTAACTGTCTCACTGAGGCTCTGCTAACCAGAACCTCAGTGGTTATGCTCTCTCATTTCTTTCAAATTGTCACTAACAGGCTAGTGACCAATTTTACCAATTTACATTGGCTTACTGGAACACCCTTATAATTCCCTAGTATATGGTACTAAGGTACCCAGGGTATTGGGGTTCCAGGAGATCCCTATGGGCTGCAGCATTTCTTTTGCCACCCATAGGGAGCTCTGACAATTCTTACACAGGCCTGCCACTGCAGCCTGAGTGAAATAACGTCCACGTTATTTCACAGCCATTTTACACTGCACTTAGGTAACTTATAAGTCACCTATATGTCTAACCTTTACCTGGTAAAGGTTAGGTGCAAAGTTACTTAGTGTGAGGGCACCCTGGCACTAGCCAAGGTGCCCCCACATTGTTCAGGGCCAATTCCCTGAACTTTGTGAGTGCGGGGACACCATTACACGCGTGCACTACATATAGGTCACTACCTATATGTAGCTTCACAATGGTAACTCCGAATATGGCCATGTAACATGTCTAAGATCATGGAATTGCCCCCTCTATGCCATCCTGGCATTATTGGGACAATTCCATGATCCCAGTGGTCTGTAGCACAGACCCTGGTACTGCCAAACTGCCTTTCCTGGGGTTTCACTGCAGCTGCTGCTGCTGCCAACCCCTCAGACAGGTTTCTGCCCCCCTGGGGTCAAGCCAGGCTTGTCCCAGGATGGCAGAACAAAGGACTTCCTCTGAGAGAGGGTGTTACACCCTCTCCCTTTGGAAAATGGTGTGAAGGCAGGGGAGGAGTAGCCTCCCCCAGCCTCTGGAAATGCTTTCTTGGGCACAGATGTGCCCAATTCTGCATAAGCCAGTCTACACCGGTTCAGGGACCCCTTAGCCCCTGCTCTGGCGCGAAACTGGACAAAGGAAAGGGGAGTGACCACTCCCCTGACCTGCACCTCCCCTGGGAGGTGTCCAGAGCTCCTCCAGTGTGCTCCAGACCTCTGCCATCTTGGAAACAGAGGTGCTGCTGGCACACTGGACTGCTCTGAGTGGCCAGTGCCACCAGGTGACGTCAGAGACTCCTTCTGATAGGCTCCTTCAGGTGTTAGTAGCCTATCCTCTCTCCTAGGTAGCCAAACCCTCTTTTCTGGCTATTTAGGGTCTCTGTCTCTGGGGAAACTTTAGATAACGAATGCAAGAGCTCATCCGAGTTCCTCTGCATCTCTCTCTTCACCTTCTGATAAGGAATCGACTGCTGACCGCGCTGGAAGCCTGCAAACCTGCAACATAGTAGCAAAGACGACTACTGCAACTCTGTAACGCTGATCCTGCCGCCTTCTCAACTGTTTTCCTGCTTGTGCATGCTGTGGGGGTAGTCTGCCTCCTCTCTGCACCAGAAGCTCCGAAGAAATCTCCCGTGGGTCGACGGAATCTTCCCCCTGCAACCGCAGGCACCAAAAAGCTGCATTACCGGTCCCTTGGGTCTCCTCTCAGCACAACGAGCGAGGTCCCTTGAATCCAGCAACTCTGTCCAAGTGACTCCCACAGTCCAGTGACTCTTAAGTCCAAGTTTGGTGGAGGTAAGTCCTTGCCTCCCCACTCCAGACTGCATTGTTGGTAACCGCGACTTTTGCAACTTCTCTGGCCCCTGTGCACTTCCGGCGGAAATCCTTTGTGCACAGCCAAGCCTGGGTCCACGGCACTCTAACCTGCATTGCACGACTTTCAAAGTTGGTCTCCGGCGACGTGGGACTCCTTTGTGCAACTTTGGCGAGCACCGTTTCATGCATCTTTGTAGTGCCTGTTTCTGGCACTTCTCCGGGTGCTACCTGCTGCTGAGAGGGCTTCTTGTCTTGCTCGACGTCACCTCTTCCTCCTGGTCCAATTTGCGACCTCCTGGTCCCTCCTGGGCCACAGCAGCATCCAAAAACGCTAACCGCACAATTTGCAACTAGCAAGGCTTGTTGGCGTACTTTCGGCGGGAAAACACTTTTGTACAACTCTCCAAGGCGAGAGGGATCCGTCCACCAAAGGGAAAGTCTCTAGCCCTTTTCGTTCCTGCAGAAACCTTTGCTTCTTCTGTCCAGTAGAAGCTCCTTTGCACCCACAGCTGGCATTTCCTGGGCATTTGCCCATCTCCGACTTGCTTGTGACTTTTGGACTTGGTCCCCTTGTTCCACAGGTACCCTAGATTGGAAATCCATCGGTGTTGCATTGTTGGTTTGTGTCTTTCCTGCATTATTCCTCTATCACGACTTCCTTGTCTTCTGGGGAACTTTAGTGCACTTTGCACTCACTTTTCAGGGTCTTGGGGTGGGCTATTTTTCTAACCCTCACTATTTTCTAATAGTCCCAGCGACCCTCTACAAGGTCACATAGGTTTGGGGTCCATTCGTGGTTCGCATTCCACTTTTGGAGTATATGGTTTGTGTTGCCCCTATCCCTATGTGTCCCAATAGCATCCTATTGTAACTATACATTGTTTGCACTGTTTTCTAAGACTATACTGCATATTTTTAGTACTGTGTACATATAACTTGTGTATATTTGCTATCCTCACTCTGAGGGTACACTCTGAGATACTTTGGCATATTGTCATAAAAAATAAAGTACCTTTATTTTTAGTATAACTGTGTATTGTGTTTTCTTATGATATTGTGCAAGTGACACTTGTGGTACTGTAGTAGCTTCACACGTCTCCTAGTTCAGCCTAAGCTGCTCTGCTAAGCTACCATTATCTATCAGCCTAAGCTGCTAGACACCCTATACACTAATAAGGGATACCTGGGCCTGGTGCAAGGTGCAAGTACCCCTTGGTACTCACTACAAGCCAGTCCAGCCTCCTACATTGGTTGTGCAGCGGTGGGATAAGTGCTTTGAGACTACTTACCACTCTTGTCATTGTACTTTTCATAAGAGAAAAATATACAAAACAAGTTCAGTGTGTGTACACATAGCTAAAAGGTTTTGCATTTCCTCTTTTCACTGTTTTCTAAGTGCTGAAAAGTACTTCTAAACTTTCAAAAAGTTCTTAAAAGTTAAAAAAGTTTTTTTTCTGTCTTTCCAAAAAGTTCTGAAAACTTTTTTCTCTTTTTCTATCACTTTAACTCTCTCTAAAAATGTCTGGCACAGACCAAAATGCTGATCTGTCCAAACTTGCATATGATCACCTTAGCTGGAAAGGAGCAAGGAGTCTCTGCATAGAGAGAGGTTTGAGTGTAGGGAAGAATCCTTCCTTAGAATTGTTAGTTAACATGCTTAGAGAACAAGATAAGGCAATAAGTGCCACATCTGTTGAAAAGGTAGCTAGTGGTTCCCAATCTGATCCAGGGACTCTCCCAGGAAAAGATTCAAGGAAGAAACTTCCTAGCCTGCCCATTACTAGACAGTCTAGCATAGTTGGTTCTGAGGTGGAGTCACAGCATCCAGATGATGTGCTCTCACATTACACTGTCAGCCAAGCTGTTAGGGTGGCTTCTGTAAGGGACAGGTCTCCTTCTGTTCATTCCCATCATACCTCTGTATCTAGGAATGTCCCTCCCACCAACCCTGATGACAGAATGTTAGAGAGGGAACTCAATAAGTTGAGGGTGGAACAAACCAGACTGAAGCTTAAAAAGCAACAGCTGGATTTGGATAGACAGTCTTTTGAACTAGAGAAGGAAAGACAGAAGTTGGGTTTTGAAACCCATGGTGGCAGCAGCAGTATTCCCCATAGTCATCCTGTAAAAGAGCATGATTCCAGGAATCTGCACAAGATAGTTCCCCCTTATAAGGAGGGGGATGACATTAACAAGTGGTTTGCTGCACTTGAGAGGGCCTGTGTTGTACAGGATGTCCCTCAAAGGCAGTGGGCTGCTATCCTATGGCTATCATTTAGTGGAAAAGGTAGGGATAGGCTCCTTACTGTGAAAGAAAGTGATGGCAATAATTTTACAGTTCTTAAGAATGCACTCCTGGATGGTTATGGCTTAACCACTGAACAATACAGGATAAAGTTCAGAGAAACCAAAAAGGAGTCTTCACAAGACTGGGTTGATTTCATTGACCATTCAGTGAAGGCCTTGGAGGGGTGGTTACAAGGCAGTAAAGTTACTGATTTTGAAAGCCTGTATAACTTGATCCTGAGAGAGCATATTCTTAATAATTGTGTGTCTGATTTGTTGCACCAGTACCTGGTAGACTCTGATCTGACCTCTCCCCAAGAATTGGGAAAGAAGGCAGACAAATGGGTCAGAACAAGGGTGAACAGAAAAGTTCATACAGGGGGTGACAAAGAGAACACTAAGAAGAAAGATGGTGAAAAATCTCAAGATAAGCATGGGGATAAGGGTAAAACCAAAGATTCCACTTCAAATCTTAAACACTCTTCAGGGGGTGGAGATAAAACAAATTCTTCCTCTTCTTCTCAACCTACACAATTTAAAAAGCCTTGGTGCTTTGTGTGTAAAAATAGAGGCCATAGGCCAGGGGATAAGTCCTGTCCAGGTAAACCCCCTGAGCCTACCACCACTAATACATCAAGCTCTAGTGCCCCTAGCAGTAGTGGTACTAGTGGTGGGACTGCTGGCAACAGTCAAGTTAAGGGTGTAGTTGGGTTCACTTATGGGTCCATAGTAGAAACTGGGGTAGTCACTCCCAAGACAGTTTCTGTCACACCTAGTGGCACTGGCCTTGCCACACTGGCTGCTTGTCCCCTTACAATGGATAAGTACAGGCAGACAGTTTCAATAAATGGTGTTGAGGCCTTGGCCTACAGGGACACAGGTGCCAGTATCACTTTGGTGACTGAAAACCTAGTGCACCCTGATCAACACATCATTGGACAACAGTATAAGATTATTGATGTCCATAACTCCACTAAGTTTCTTCCCTTAGCTATAATTCAGTTTAGTTGGGGTGGAGTTACTGGCCCTAAGCAGGTGGTGGTATCACCTAGCTTACCTGTAGACTGTCTCTTAGGTAATGACCTAGAGGCCTCAGGTTGGGCTGATGTAGAGTTTTATGCCCATGCAGCCATGCTGGGCATCCCTGAGGAATTGTTCCCTCTCATTTCTACTGAAATGAAAAAGCAAAGGAGAGAAGGCCTGAAAACTCAGGATCCCCCTCCATCAACAGGTAAAAAGGGTATCACAGTATCCCCTAACCACCCTACCATTCAGGATACCATTCCTGTGGTGGGAGAAACCTCTCCTGGGGTGGCACCTGTTCCAAGGGAATCATCAGCTGGCATAGCTGTACTCCCTGAGGTGGAAGTACCTCTCTGTGGGATAACTAACATTGGTGACAAAAAGAGCACCATTTTAGTTAACATGGAGCATCCCTCCAACCCTCCCATAGAAACTTTAGTGCAGAAACTCTGCACTGCCTCACAACACTTAGGACAGCATCCCTGCCCTAGTGTGGAGCTCATAGGACAGCATCCCTGCCCTGCTCCAACTCAAGAGAAACAGCATCCCTGTTCTCTCTTCCAGCCATATGGACAAAGTTTTTGCCCAGCTATGGCTTTACTGAGACAGCATCCCTGTCTGGCATTTCCATCATTACAAACAGGTTCAGTGGATAATTCCCACTGCTCTAAACTAAAACTTACTGATAAAAACTCTGAAAATACATCTTCACATTGTGGCCTAGCTAAAAAACTTCAAACAGGGTGGTTTACATCCCCACAGGGAAGTAACCATATAGTGGATGATAAAGGGAGTAACCAGTCTATTGCAGAACTACTCTCTACTTATCACCACTTAGACAATAAAGTCTCAACTGGCCAAGGTTAGCCTTATTGTCCTTCGTTTGGGGGGGGGTTGTGTGAGAAAGTAGCCTCTTTCTAGCCTTGTTACCCCCACTTTTGGCCTGTTTGTGAGTGTATGTCAGGGTGTTTTCACTGTCTCACAGGGATCCTGCTAGCCAGGGCCCAGTGCTCATAGTGAAAACCCTATGTTTTCAGTATGTTTGTTATGTGTCACTGGGACCCTGCAAGTCAGGACCCCAGTGCTCATAAGTTTGTGGCCTATATGTATGTGTTCACTGTGTGGTGCCTAACTGTCTCACTGAGGCTCTGCTAACCAGAACCTCAGTGGTTATGCTCTCTCATTTCTTTCAAATTGTCACTAACAGGCTAGTGACCAATTTTACCAATTTACATTGGCTTACTGGAACACCCTTATAATTCCCTAGTATATGGTGCTAAGGTACCCAGGGTATTGGGGTTCCAGGAGATCCCTATGGGCTGCAGCATTTCTTTTGCCACCCATAGGGAGCTCTGACAATTCTTACACAGGCCTGCCACTGCAGCCTGAGTGAAATAACGTCCACGTTATTTCACAGCCATTTTACACTGCACTTAGGTAACTTATAAGTCACCTATATGTCTAACCTTTACCTGGTAAAGGTTAGGTGCAAAGTTACTTAGTGTGAGGGCACCCTGGCACTAGCCAAGGTGCCTCCACATTGTTCAGGGCCAATTCCCTGAACTTTGTGAGTGCGGGGACACCATTACACGCGTGCACTACATATAGGTCACTACCTATATGTAGCTTCACAATGGTAACTCCGAATATGGCCATGTAACATGTCTAAGATCATTGAATTGACCCCTCTATGCCATCCTGCCATTATTGGGACAATTCCATGATCCCAGTGGTCTGTAGCACAGACCCTGGTACTGCTAAACTGCCTTTCCTGGGGTTTCACTGCAGCTGCTGCTGCTGCCAACCCCTCAGACAGGTTTCTGCCCCCCTGGGGTCAAGCCAGGCTTGTCCCAGGATGGCAGAACAAAGGACTTCCTCTGAGAGAGGGTGTTACACCCTCTCCCTTTGGAAAATGGTGTGAAGGCAGGGGAGGATTAGCCTCCCCCAGCCTCTGGAAATGCTTTCTTGGGCACAGATGTGCCCAATTCTGCATAAGCCAGTCTACACCGGTTCAGGGACCCCTTAGCCCCTGCTCTGGCGCGAAACTGGACAAAGGAAAGGGGAGTGACCACTCCCCTGACCTGCACCTCCCCTGGGAGGTGTCCAGAGCTCCTCCAGTGTGCTCCAGACCTCTGCCATCTTTGAAACAGAGGTGCTGCTGGCACACTGGACTGCTCTGAGTGGCCAGTGCCACCAGGTGACGTCAGAGACTCCTTCTGATAGGCTCGTTCAGGTGTTAGTAGCCTATCCTCTCTCCTAGGTAGCCAAACCCTCTTTTCTGGCTATTTAGGGTCTCTGTCTCTGGGGAAACTTTAGATAACGAATGCAAGAGCTCATCCGAGTTCCTCTGCATCTCTCTCTTCACCTTCTGATAAGGAATCGACTGCTGACCGTGCTGGAAGCCTGCAAACCTGCAACATAGTAGCAAAGACGACTACTGCAACTCTGTAACGCTGATCCTGCCGCCTTCTCGATTGTTTTCCTGCTTGTGCATGCTGTGGGGGTAGTCTGCCTCCTCTCTGCACCAGAAGCTCCGAAGAAATCTCCTGTGGGTTGACGGAATCTTCCCCCTGCAACCGCAGGCACCAAAAAGCTGCATTACCAGTCCCTTGGGTCTCCTCTCAGCACAACAAGCGAGGTCCCTTGAATCCAGCAACTCTGTCCAAGTGACTCCCACAGTCCAGTGACTCTTCAGTCCAAGTTTGGTGGAGGTAAGTCCTTGCCTCCCCACTCCAGACTGCATTGTTGGTAACCGCGACTTTTGCAACTTGTCCGGCCCCTGTGCACTTCCGGCGGAAATCCTTTGTGCACAGCCAAGCCTGGGTCCACGGCACTCTAACCTGCATTGCACGACTTTCTAAGTTGGTCTCTGGCGACGTGGGACTCCTTTGTGCAACTTTGGCGAGCACCGTTTCACGCATCCTTGTAGTGCCTGTTTCTGGCACTTCTCCGGGTGCTACCTGCTGCTGAGAGGGCTTCTTGTCTTGCTCGACGTCACCTCTTCCTCCTGGTCCAATTTGCGACCTCCTGGTCCCTCCTGGGCCACACCAGCATCCAAAAACGCTAACCGCATAATTTGCAGCTAGCAAGGCTTGTTGGCGTTCTTTCGGCGGGAAAACACTTTTGCACGACTCTGCAAGGCAAGAGGGATCCGTCCACCAAAGGGGAAGTCTCTAGCCCTTTTCGTTCCTGCAGAAAGCTTTGCTTCTTCTGTCCAGTAGAAGCTCCTTTGCACCCACAGCTGGCATTTCCTGGGCATTTGCCCATCTCCGACTTGCTTGTGACTTTTGGACTTGGTCCCCTTGTTCCACAGGTACGCTAGATTGGAAATCCATCGGTGTTGCATTGTTGGTTTGTGTCTTTCCTGCATTATTCCTCTATCACGACTTCCTTGTCTTCTGGGGAACTTTAGTGCACTTTGCACTCACTTTTCAGGGTCTTGGGATGGGCTATTTTTCTAACCCTCACTATTTTCTAATAGTCCCAGCGACCCTCTACAAGGTCACATAGGTTTGGGGTCCATTCGTGGTTCGCATTCCACTTTTGGAGTAGATGGTTTGTGTTGCCCCTATCCCTATGTGTCCCCATAGCATCCTATTGTAACTATACATTGTTTGCACTGTTTTCTAAGACTATACTGCATATTTTTAGTACTGTGTACATATAACTTGTGTATATTTGCTATCCTCACTCTGAGGGTACACTCTGAGATACTTTGGCATATTGTCATAAAAAATAAAGTACCTTTATTTTTAGTATAACTGTGTATTGTGTTTTCTTATGATATTGTGCAAGTGACACTTGTGGTACTGTAGTAGCTTCACACGTCTCCTAGTTCAGCCTAAGCTGCTCTGCTAAGCTACCATTATCTATCAGCCTAAGCTGCTAGACACCCTATACACTAATAAGGGATACCTGGGCCTGGTGCAAGGTGCAAGTACCCCTTGGTACTCACTACAAGCCAGTCCAGCCTCCTACATTGGTTGTGAAGCGGTGGGATAAGTGCTTTGAGACTACTTACCACTATTGTCATTGTACTTTTCATAAGAGAAAAATATACAAAACAAGTTCAGTGTGTGTACACATAGCTAAAAAGTTTTGCATTTCCTCTTTTCACTGTTTTCTAAGTGCTGAAAAGTACTTCTAAACTTTCAAAAAGTTCTTAAAAGTTTAAAAAGTTTTTTTTCTGTCTTTCCAAAAAGTTCTGAAAACTTTTTTCTCTTTTTCTATCACTTTAACTCTCTCTAAAAATGTCTGGCACAGGCCAAAATGCTGATCTGTCCAAACTTGCATATGATCACCTTAGCTGGAAAGGAGCAAGGAGTCTCTGCATAGAGAGAGGTTTGAGTGTAGGGAAGAATCCTTCCTTGGAATTGTTAGTTAACATGCTTAGAGAACAAGATAAGGCAATAAGTGCCACATCTGTTGAAAAGGTAGCTAGTGGTTCCCAATCTAATCCAGGGACTCTCCCAGGGAAAGATTCAAGGAAGAAACTTCCTAGCCTGCCCATTACTAGACAGTCTAGCATAGTTGGTTCTGAGGTGGAGTCACAGCATCCAGATGATGTGCTCTCACATTACACTGTCAGCCAAGCTGTTAGGGTGGCTTCTGTAAGGGACAGGTCTCCTTCTGTTCATTCCCATCATACCTCTGTATCTAGGAATGTCCCTCCCACCAACCCTGATGACAGAATGTTAGAGAGGGAACTCAATAAGTTGAGGGTGGAACAAACCAGACTGAAGCTTAAAAAGCAACAGCTGGATTTGGATAGACAGTCTTTTGAACTAGAGAAGGAAAGACAGAAGTTGGGTTTTGAAACCCATGGTGGCAGCAGCAGTATTCCCCATAGTCATCCTGTAAAAGAGCATGATTCCAGGAATCTGCACAAGATAGTTCCCCCTTATAAGGAGGGGGATGACATTAACAAGTGGTTTGCTGCACTTGAGAGGGCCTGTGTTGTACAGGATGTCCCTCAAAGGCAGTGGGCTGCTATCCTATGGCTATCATTTAGTGGAAAAGGTAGGGATAGGCTCCTTACTGTGAAAGAAAGTGATGGCAATAATTTTACAGTTCTTAAGAATGCACTCCTGGATGGTTATGGCTTAACCACTGAACAATACAGGATAAAGTTCAGAGAAACCAAAAAGGAGTCTTCACAAGACTGGGTTGATTTCATTGACCATTCAGTGAAGGCCTTGGAGGGGTGGTTACAAGGCAGTAAAGTTACTGATTTTGAAAGCCTGTATAACTTGATCCTGAGAGAGCATATTCTTAATAATTGTGTGTCTGATTTGTTGCACCAGTACCTGGTAGACTCTGATCTGACCTCTCCCCAAGAATTGGGAAAGAAGGCAGACAAATGGGTCAGAACAAGGGTGAACAGAAAAGTTCATACAGGGGGTGACAAAGAGAACACTAAGAAGAAAGATGGTGAAAAATCTCAAGATAAGCATGGGGATAAGGGTAAAACCAAAGATTCCACTTCAAATCTTAAACACTCTTCAGGGGGTGGAGATAAAACAAATTCTTCCTCTTCTTCTCAATCTACACAATTTAAAAAGCCTTGGTGCTTTGTGTGTAAAAATAGAGGCCATAGGCCAGGGGATAAGTCATGTCCAGGTAAACCCCCTGAGCCTACCACCACTAATACATCAAGCTCTAGTGCCCCTAGCAGTAGTGGTACTAGTGGTGGGACTGCTGGCAACAGTCAAGTTAAGGGTGTAGTTGGATTCACTTATGGGTCCATAGTAGAAACTGGGGTAGTCACTCCCAAGACAGTTTCTGTCACACCTAGTGGCACTGGCCTTGCCACACTGGCTGCTTGTCCCCTTACAATGGATAAGTACAGGCAGACAGTTTCAATAAATGGTGTTGAGGCCTTGGCCTACAGGGACACAGGTGCCAGTATCACTTTGGTGACTGAAAACCTAGTGCACCCTGATCAACACATCATTGGACAACAGTATAAGATTATTGATGTCCATAACTCCACTAAGTTTCTTCCCTTAGCTATAATTCAGTTTAGTTGGGGTGGAGTTACTGGCCCTAAGCAGGTGGTGGTATCACCTAGCTTACCTGTAGACTGTCTCTTAGGTAATGACCTAGAGGCCTCAGGTTGGGCTGATGTAGAGTTTTATGCCCATGCAGCCATGCTGGGCATCCCTGAGGAATTGTTCCCTCTCATTTCTACTGAAATGAAAAAGCAAAGGAGAGAAGGCCTGAAAACTCAGGATCCCCCTCCATCAACAGGTAAAAAGGGTATCACAGTATCCCCTAACCACCCTACCATTCAGGATACCATTCCTGTGGTGGGAGAAACCTCTCCTGGGGTGGCACCTGTTCCAAGGGAATCATCAGCTGGCATAGCTGTACTTCCTGAGGTGGAAGTACCTCTCTGTGGGATAACTAACATTGGTGACAAAAAGAGCACCATTTTAGTTAACATGGAGCATCCCTCCAACCCTCCCATAGAAACTTTAGTGCAGAAACTCTGCACTGCCTCACAACACTTAGGACAGCATCCCTGCCCTAGTGTGGAGCTCATAGGACAGCATCCCTGCCCTGCTCCAACTCAAGAGAAACAGCATCCCTGTTCTCTCTTCCAGCCATATGGACAAAGTTTTTGCCCAGCTATGGCTTTACTGAGGCAGCATCCCTGTCTGCCATTTCCATCATTACAAATAGGTTCAGTGGATAATTCCCACTGCTCTAAACTAAAACTTACTGATAGAAACTCTGAAAATACATCTTCACATTGTGGCCTAGCTAAAAAACTTCACACAGGGTGGTTTACATCCCCACAGGGAAGTAACCATATAGTGGATGATAAAGGGAGTAACCAGTCTATTGCAGAACTACTCTCTACTTATCACCACTTAGACAATAAAGTCTCAACTGGCCAAGGTTAGCCTTATTGTCCTTCGTTTGGGGGGGGGTTGTGTGAGAAAGTAGCCTCTTTCTAGCCTTGTTACCCCCACTTTTGGCCTGTTTGTGAGTGTATGTCAGGGTGTTTTCACTGTCTCACTGGGATCCTGCTAGCCAGGGCCCAGTGCTCATAAGTTTGTGGCCTATATGTATGTGTTCCCTGTGTGGTGCCTAACTGTCTCACTGAGGCTCTGCTAACCAGAACCTCAGTGGTTATGCTCTCTCATTTCTTTAAAATTGTCACTAACAGGCTAGTGACCAATTTTACCAATTTACATTGGCTTACTGGAACACCCTTATAATTCCCTAGTATATGGGACTAAGGTACCCAGGGTATTGGGGTTCCAGGAGATCCCTATGGGCTGCAGCATTTCTTTTGCCACCCATAGGGAGCTCTGACAATTCTTACACAGGCCTGCCACTGCAGCCTGAGTGAAATAACGTCCACGTTATTTCACAGCCATTTTACACTGCACTTAGGTAACTTATAAGTCACCTATATGTCTAACCTTTACCTGGTAAAGGTTAGGTGCAAAGTTACTTAGTGTGAGGGCACCCTGGCACTAGCCAAGGTGCCCCCACATTGTTCAGGGCCAATTCCCTGAACTTTGTGAGTGCGGGGACACCATTACACGCGTGCACTATATATAGGTCACTACCTATATGTAGCTTCACAATGGTAACTCCGAATATGGCCATGTAACATGTCTAAGATCATGGAATTGCCCCCTCTATGCCATCCTGGCATTATTGGGACAATTCCATGATCCCAGTGGTCTGTAGCACAGACCCTGGTACTGCCAAACTGCCTTTCCTGGGGTTTCACTGCAGCTGCTGCTGCTGCCAACCCCTCAGACAGGTTTCTGCCCCCCTGGGGTCAAGCCAGGCTTGTCCCAGGATGGCAGAACAAAGGACTTCCTCTGAGAGAGGGTGTTACACCCTCTCCCTTTGGAAAATGGTGTGAAGGCAGGGGAGGAGTAGCCTCCCCCAGCCTCTGGAAATGCTTTCTTGGGCACAGATGTGCCCAATTCTGCATAAGCCAGTCTACATCGGCTCAGGGACCCCTTAGCCCCTGCTCTGGCGCGAAACTGGACAAAGGAAAGGGGAGTGACCACTCCCCTGACCTGCACCTCCCCTGGGAGGTGTCCAGAGCTCCTCCAGTGTGCTCCAGACCTCTGCCATCTTGGAAACAGAGGTGCTGCTGGCACATTGGACTGCTCTGAGTGGCCAGTGCCACCAGGTGACGTCAGAGACTCCTGCTGATAGGCTCCTTCAGGTGTTAGTAGCCTATCCTCTCTCCTAGGTAGCCAAACCCTCTTTTCTGGCTATTTAGGGTCTCTGTCTCTGGGGAAACTTTAGATAACGAATGCAAGAGCTCATCCGAGTTCCTCTGCATCTCTCTCTTCACCTTCTGATAAGGAATCGACTGCTGACCGCGCTGGAAGCCTGCAAACCTGCAACATAGTAGCAAAGACGACTACTGCAACTCTGTAACGCTGATCCTGCCGCCTTCTCGACTGTTTTCCTGCTTGTGCATGCTGTGGGGGTAGTCTGCCTCCTCTCTGCACCAGAAGCTCTGAAGAAATCTCCCGTGGGTCGACGGAATCTTCCCCCTGCAACCGCAGGCACCAAAAAGCTGCATTACCGGTCCCTTGGGTCTCCTCTCAGCACAACGAGCGAGGTCCCTCGAATCCAGCGACTCTGTCCAAGTGACCCCCACAGTCCAGTGACTCTTCAGCCCAAGTTTGGTGGAGGTAAGTTCTTGCCTCACCTCGCTGGGCTGCATTGCTGGGAACCGCGACTTTGCAGCTACTCCGGCCCCTGTGCACTTCCGGCGGAAATCCTTTGTGCACAGCCAAGCCTGGGTCCACGGCACTCTAACCTGCATTGCACGACTTTCTAAGTTTGTCTCCGGCGACGTGGGACTCCTTTGTGCAACTTCGGCAAGCACCGTTTCACGCATCCTCGTAGTGCCTGTTTCTGGCACTTCTCTAGGAGCTACCTGCTTTAGTGAGGGCTCTTTGTCTTGCTCGACATCTCCTCTCTCTTCAGGTCCAATTTGCGACCTCCTGGTCCCTCCTGGGCCCCAGCAGCGTCCAAAAACGCCAAATGCACGATTTGCAGCTAGCAAGGCTTGTTGGCGTTCTTTCGGCGGGAAAACACTTCTGCACGACTCTCCACGGCGAGTGGGATCCGTCCACCAAAGGGGAAGTCTCTAGCCCTTTTTGTTCCTGCAGGAACCTCAGCTTCTTCTGTCCAGTCGAAGCTTCTTTGCACCCGCAGCTGGCATTTCCTGGGCATCTGCCCATCTCCGACTTGCTTGTGACTTTTGGACTTGGTCCCCTTGTTCCACAGGTACCCTAGATTGGAAATCCACAGTTGTTGCATAACTGGTTTGTGTCTTTCCTGCATTATTCCTCTAACACGACTACTTTGTCTTTAGGGGAACTTTAGTGCACTTTGCACTCACTTTTTAGGGTCTTGGGGAGGGTTATTTTTCTAACTCTCACTATTTTCTAATAGTCCCAGCGACCCTCTACAAGGTCACATAGGTTTGGGGTCCATTCGTGGTTCGCATTCCACTTTTGGAGTATATGGTTTGTGTTGCCCCTATCCCTATGTTTCCCCATTGCATCCTATTGTAACTATACATTGTTTGCACTGTTTTCTAAGACTATACTGCATATTTTTGCTATTGTGTATATATATCTTGTGTATATTTCCTATCCTCTCACTGAGGGTACACTCTAAGATACTTTGGCATATTGTCATAAAAATAAAGTACCTTTATTTTTAGTATAACTGTGTATTGTGTTTTCTTATGATATTGTGCATATGACACTAAGTGGTACTGTAGTAGCTTCACACGTCTCCTAGTTCAGCCTAAGCTGCTCTGCTAAGCTACCATTATCTATCAGCCTAAGCTGCTAGACACCCTATACACTAATAAGGGATAACTGGGCCTGGTGCAAGGTGCAAGTACCCCTTGGTACTCACTACAAGCCAGTCCAGCCTCCTACATGAGGTCATTAAGAGGGGCTGCAATGGAGCCATAGTTCTTAATGAACCTCCTGTAATACCCAGTGAGGCCTAGGAAGGCTCTCACCTGAGTCTGAGTAGTAGGGGGAACCCAGTCTATGATAGTCTGGATTTTCCCCTGTAGTGGTGCAATCTGTTCCCCACCAACAAGGTGTCCCAGATAAACCACCTTACCCTGCCCTATCTGGCACTTTGAAGCCTTGATAGTGAGGCCTGCCTTTTGCAGGGCCTCCAAAACTTTCCATAGGTGGACCAGGTGATCATCCCAGCTGGAGCTAAAGACAGCTATATCGTCCAAATATGCTGCACTGAAAGCTTCCAGCCCTTGCAGGACTGTGTTCACCAACCTCTGAAAAGTGGCAGGTGCATTTTTCAATCCAAAAGGCATTACTGTGAACTGGTAATGGCCTCCAATAGTTGAAAATGCAGTTTTAGGTTTAGCATCTTCTGATAATGTGATCTGCCAATACCCTGCAGTCAAATCAAAAGTGCTTAGATACTTGGCAGATACCAGTGTATCTATGAGCTCATCTGCCCTGGGTATAGGGTGAGCACCAGTTTTGGTTACAAGGTTGAGACCTCTGTAGTCTACACAAAACCGCATTTCCCTCTTTCCATCTATGGAATGAGGTTTTGGTACAAGTACCACAGGAGAAGCCCATGGACTTTCAGAGTGCTCAACCACTCCCAGTTCAAGCATTTTCTGTACCTCTTGCTTTATGCAGTCTCTGACATGGTCAGGCTGCCTATAGATCTTACTTTTGACAGGCAAGCTGTCTCCAGTATCTATAGTGTGCTCACACCAAGAAGTGGTACCTGGCACAGTAGAGAAGAGTTCAGAGAATTGATCTAGGAGATTTATGCAATGGTCTTTCTGCTCAGCAGTAAGACAATCAGCCAAAACTACCCCTTCCACCAGAGCATCTTGTTCTGTGGAAGAGAAGAGATCAGGAAGAGGATCACTGTCTTCTTCCTGTCCCTCATCAGTTGCCATGAGCAGGGTGAGATCAGCCCTGTCATAGTAGTTTTTCAGGCGGTTGACATGGAGCACCCTAAGGGGACTCCTGGCAGTGCCTAAGTCAACCAAGTAGGTGACTTCACCCTTTTCCTCAACAATTGTGTGGGGCCCACTCCATTTATCTTGGAGTGCTCTTGGGGCCACAGGCTCCAAGACCCACACTTTCTGCCCTGGTTGGTACTGAACCAAAACAGCCTTCTGATCATGCCATTGCTTCTGGAGCTCTTGGCTGGCCTGAAGGTTTTTACTGGCCTTTTTCATATACTCAGCCATCCTTGATCTGAAGCCAAGTACATAATCCACAATATCTTGTTTTGGAGCTTTTAAAGGTTGTTCCCAACCCTCCTTAACAAGTGTGAGTGGACCCCTAACAGGGTGACCAAAAAGAAGTTCAAAGGGGCTAAACCCCACTCCTTTCTGGGGTACCTCCCTGTAGGCAAAAAGGAGGCATAGTAGAAGGATATCCCATCTCCTGTGGAGTTTTTCAGGGAGAATCATAATCATGCCTTTGAGAGTTTTGTTAAATCTCTCCACCAGTCCATTTGTTTGTGGATGATAGGGTGTATTGAACTTATAAGTCACACCACACTCCTTCCACATGGCCTTTAAGTATGCAGACATGAAATTGCTTCCCCTGTCTGATACTACTTCCTTTGGGAAGCCCACCCTGGAAAATATTCCCAGGAGGGCCTTTGCCACTGCAGGAGCTGTAGTGGTCCTTAAAGGAATTGCTTCAGCATATCTTGTGGCATGGTCCACTACCACCAAGATAAACCTATTGCCTGAAGCAGTAGGAGGGTCAAGGGGGCCAACTATGTCAACCCCTACCCATTCAAAGGGAACCCCAACCACAGGCAGTGGAATAAGGGGTGCCTTTGGAGTTCCACCTGTCTTGCCACTGGCTTGACAGGTTTCACAGGACTTACAAAATTATTTTGTGTCCTCAGACATTCTAGGCCAATGAAACAAGGGAACAAGCCTGTTCCAAGTTTTCATTTGTCCTAGATGCCCAGCTAGGAGAATGTCGTGGGCCAGTGTTAGGAGGAACTTTCTGTACTCCTGAGGAATCTCTAATCTCCTGGCAGCTCCAGGTTTAGGATCCCTTGCCTCAGTGTACAAGAGGTTGTCCTCCCAGTAAACTCTGTGAGAGTCACTGACATCCCCATTAGCCTGTTTGACAGCTTGCTGTCTTAGACCCTCTAGTGTGGGACAGGTCTGCTGTGCCACACTCAGCTCGTCCCTGGCAGGCCCCCCTTCACCCAAAAGCTCAGCAGTGTCTGCTTCCAGCTCCTCTGGTGAAGGTTCTACACAGGGTGGGAATTCTTCTTCCTCAGAAGTTGAATCCACTGTAGAGGGAGGGATAGTAGGTAGTGCTTTACTTCTACTAGCCCTAGCTTTAGGGAGCACTTGGTCCATTGTTCCAGGATCCAAGCTTCCCTGTCCTTTTTGCTTTTTGGCCTGAGCCCTTGTCAAAGCAGAAATATGCCCTGGAATGCCCAGCATTGCTGCATGAGCCTCCAACTCCACTTCTGCCCAAGCTAATGTCTCTAAATCATTCCCTAATAGACAGTCTACAGGTAAATCTGAGGCAACCACAACTTTCTTTGGGCCAGTAACCCCCCCCAGTTGAGAGTTACAACACCCATGGGGTGGCTAAGGGTGTTGTTGTGAGCATCGGTTACTTGGTACTGGTGACCAAGTAGGTGTTGTTCAGGGTGGACCAGTTTCTCTATCACCATTGTGACACTGGCACCAGTGTCCCTGTAGGCCTGAACCTCAACACCATTTATTAGGGGTGGTTGCTTGTACTTATCCATGTTAAGGGGACAAGCAACCAAGGTGGCTAAATCAATAGCCCCCTCAGAGACTAACACAGCCTCTGTGGTCTCCCTAATCAGACCAACCCCAACTAAGTTACCAAAGGCGAGCCCAGCTACTCCCTTAGATTGGCTATTAGTAGGTTTGCTCCCACCACCACTGCTATTAGTAGGGACACTAGGTGTAGCAGTAGGGGTTGTAGTGGTAGGAGGCTTGGTACTTTTCTTTGGACAACAGGGATCTGTTGTCCAATGGCCTTTTATTTTACATAAATAGCACCATGGTTTCTTTTCCTTGTTCTGATTTGAAGAGGATTTGGGCCCACCCCCCCCACCAGAGTGTTTTTGTGGGCCTGATGAAGACTAATTTTTAGATTTGTCCCCACCCTTGTCAGAAGACTTACCATCCTTCTTCTTAGTGCCATCTTTGTCACCCCCTGTATGAACTTTTCTGTTCACCCTTGTTCTGACCCATTTGTCTGCCTTCTTTCCCAATTCTTGGGGAGAGGTCAGATCAGAGTCCACCAAGTACTGGTGCAACACATCAGACACACAATTATTAAGAATATGCTCACTCAGGATCAAGTTGTACTGGCTGTCATAATCAGTAACTTTACTGCCATGTAACCACCCCTCCAAGGCCTTCACTGAATGGTCAATGAAATCAACCCAGTCTTGTGAAGACTCCTTTTTGGTCTCTCTGAACTTTATCCTGTATTGTTCAGTGGTTAAGCCATAACCATCCAGGAGTGCATTCTTAAGAACTTGGAAATTATTGGCATCACTTTCTTTCACAGTAAGGAGCCTATCCCTACCTTTTCCACTAAATGATAGCCATAGGATAGCAGCCCACTGCCTTTGAGGGACATCCTGTACAACACAGGCCCTCTCAAGTGCAGCAAACCACTTGTTAATGTCATCCCCCTCCTTATAAGGGGGAACTATCTTATGCAGATTCCTGGAATCATGCTCTTTTGCAGGATGACTATGGGGAATACTGCTGCTGCCACCATGGGTTTCAAAACCCAACTTCTGTCTTTCCTTCTCTAGTTCTAAAGACTGTCTATCCAAATCCAGCTGTTGCTTTTTAAGCTTCAGTCTGGTTTGTTCCACCCTCAACTTGTTGAGTTCCCTTTCTAACAATCTGTCATCAGGGTTGGTGGGAGGGACATTCCTAGATACAGACGTATGATGTGAATGGACAGAAGGAGACCTGTCCCTTACAGAGGGCACCCTAACAGCTTGGCTGACAGTGTAATGTGAGAGCACATCATCTGTATGATGTGACTCCACCTCAGTACCAACTATGCTAGACTGTCTAGTAGTGGGCAGGCTAAGAAGTTTATTTCCTGAACTTTTTCCTGGGGGAGTCCCTGGATCAGATTGGGAACCATTAGCTACTTTTTCAACAGATGGGGCACTTTTAGCCTTATCCTGTTCTCTAAGCATGTTACGTAACAATTCCAAGGAAGGATTCTTCCCTACACTCAAACCTCTCTCTATGCAGAGACTCCTTGCTCCTTTCCAGCTAAGGTGATCATATGCAATCTTGGACAGATCAACATTTTGGCCTGTGCCAGACATTTTTAGAGAGAGTTAAAGTGATAGAAAAAGAGAAAAAAGTTTTCAGAACTTTTTAGAAAGACAGAAAAAAAACTTTAAAAACTTTTTAGAACTTTTTAGAAAGTTTAGAAGTACTTTTCAGCACTTTAGAAAAGAGTGAAAAGAGGAAATGCGAAACTTTTTAGTTATGTGTACACACACTGAACTTGTTTTGTATATTTTTCTCTTATGAAAAGTACAATGACAAGAGTGGTAAGTAGTCTCAAAGCACTTATCCCACCGCTGCACAACCAATGTAGGAGGCTGGACTGGCTTGTAGTGAGTACCAAGGGGTACTTGCACCTTGCACCAGGCCCAGTTATCCCTTATTAGTGTATAGGGTGTCTAGCAGCATAGGCTGATAGATAATGGTAGCTTAGCAGAGCAGCTTAGGCTGAACTAGGAGACGAGTGAAGCTCCTACAGTACCACTAGTGTCACTTGCACAATATCATAAGAAAACACAATACACAGTTATACTAAAAATAAAGGTACTTTATTTTTATGACAATATGCCAAAGTATCTCAGAGTGTACCCTCAGTATGAGGATAGAAAATATACACAAGTTATATGTACACAATACCAAAAATATGCAGTATAGTCTTAGAAAACAGTGCAAACAATGTATAGTTACAATAGGATGCAATGGGGACACATAGGGATAGGGGCAACACAAACCATATACTCCAAAAGTGGAATGCGAACCACGAATGGACCCCAAACCTATGTGACCTTGTAGAGGGTCGCTGGGACTATTAGAAAATAGTGAGGGTTAGAAAAATAGCCCACCCCAAGACCCTGAAAAGTGAGTGCAAAGTGCACTGAAGTTCCCCAGAGGACAAAGAAGTCGTGATAGGGGAATAATGCAGGAAAGACACAAACCAGCAATGCAACAACAATGGATTTCGAGTCGAGGATACCTGTGGAACAAGGGGACCAACTCCAAAAGTCACAAGCAAGTCGGAGATGGGCAGATGCCCAGGAAATGCCAGCTGTGGGTGCAAAGAAGCTTCTACTAGACAGAAGAAGCTGAGGATTTTGCAGGAACGAAAAGGGCTAGAGACTTCCCCTTTGGAGGACGGATCCCTCTCGCCGTGGAAAGTCGAGCAAAATTGTTTTCCCGCCGAAAGACCACCAACAAGCCTTGCTAGCTGCAAATCATGCGGTAAGCATTTTTGGATGCTGCTGTGGCCCAGGAGGGACCAGGATGTCGCAAATTCCGTCAGGAGAGAGAGGGGATGTCGAGGAAGACAAGGAGCCCTCTCAGCAGCAGGTAGCACCCAGAGATGTGCCAGAAACAGGCACTACGAGGATGCGTGAAACGGTGCTCACCCAAAGTTACACAAAGGAGTCCCACGTCGCCGGAGACCAACTTAGAAAGTCGTGCAATGCAGGTTAGAGTGCCGTGGACCCAGGCTTGGCTGTGCACAAAGGATTTCCTCCGGAAGTGCACGGAAGCCAGAGTATTTGCAAAAGACGCGGTTTCCAACAATGCAGTCTGGCGTGGGGAGGCAATGACTTACCTCCACTAAACTTGGACTGACGAGTCACTGGACTGTGGGAGTCACTTGGACAGAGTTGCTGGATTCAAGGGACCTCGCTCGTCGTGCTGAGAGGAGACCCAAGGGACCGGTAATGCAGTTCTTTGGTGCCTGCGGTTGCAGGGGGAAGATTCCGTCGACCCACGGGAGATTTCTTCGGAGCTTCTAGTGCAGAGAGGAGGCAGACTACCCCCACAGCATTCACCACCAGGAAAACAGTCGAGAAGGCGGCAGCATCAGCGTTACAGAGTTGCAGTAGTCGTCTTAGCTACTTTGTTGCAGTTTTGCAGGCTTCCAGCGCGGTCAGCAGTCGATTCCTTGGCAGAAGGTGAAGAGAGAGATGCAGATGAACTCTGATGAGCTCTTGCATTCGTTATCTCAAGTTTCCCCAGAGACAGAGACCCTAATTAGCCAGAAAAGAGGGTTTGGCTACCTAGGAGAGAGGATAGGCTAGCAACACCTGAAGAAGCCTATCAGAAGGAGTCTTTGACGTCACCTGGTGGCACTGGCCACTCAGAGCAGTCCAGTGTGCTGGCAGCACCTCTGTTTCCAAGATGGCAGAGGTCTGGAGCACACTGGAGGAGCTCTGGACACCTCCCAGGGGAGGTGCAGGTCAGGGGAGTGGTCACTCCCCTTTCCTTTGTCCAGTTTCGCGCCAGAGCAGGGGCTAAGGGGTCCCTGAACCGGTGTAGACTGGCTTATGCAGAAATGGGCACATCTGTGCCCATGAAAGCATTTCCAGAGGCTGAGGGAGGCTACTCCTCCCCTGCCTTCACACCATTTTCCAAAGGGAGAGGGTGTAACACCCTCTCTCAGAGGAAGTCCTTTGTTCTGCCATCCTGGGACAAGCCTGGCTTGACCCCAGGGGGGCAGAAACCTGTCTGAGGGGTTGGCAGCAGCAGCAGCTGCAGTGAAACCCCTGAAAAGGCAGTTTGGCAGTACCAGGGTCTGTGCTACAGACCACTGGGATCATGGAATTGTGCCAACAATGCCAGGATGGCATAGAGGGGGCAATTCCATGATCTTAGACATGTTACATGGCCATATTCGGAGTTACCATTGTGAAGCTACAGACAGGTAGTGACCTATATGTAGTGCACGCGTATAATGGTGTCCCCGCACTCACAAAGTTCAGGGAATTGGCCCTGAACAATGTGGGGGCACCTTGGCTAGTGCCAGGGTGCCCTCACACTAAGTAACTTTGCACCTAACCTCTACCAGGTAAAGGTTAGACATATAGGTGACTTATAAGTTACTTAAGTGCAGTGTAAAATGGCTGTGAAATAATGTGTGCATTATTTCACTCAGGCTGCAGTTGCAGGCCTGTGTAAGAATTGTCAGAGCTCCCTATGGGTGGCAAAAGAAATGCTGCAGCCCATAGGGATCTCCTGGAACCCCAATACCCTGGGTACCATATACCCATATACTCAGTACCATATACTAGGGAATTATAAGGGTGTTCCAGTAAGCCAATGTAAATTGGTAAAATTGGTCACTAGCCTGTTAGTGACAATTTGAAAGAAATGAGAGAGCATAACCACTGAGGTTCTGATTAGCAGAGCCTCAGTGAGACAGTTAGTCACTACACAGGTAACACATTCAGGCACACTTATGAGCACTGGGGCCCTGGATGACAGGGTCCCAGTGACACGTACAACTAAAACAACATATATACAGTGAAAAAATGGGGGTAACATGCCAGGCAAGATGGTACTTTCCTACAGTGTGGTTCTTCTTTTGCACCTTCATCCGGGTTAGCAGGAGCTCCTGTTCACCCTGGACACTTCAGTGCTTCTTGGACTTGGTCCCCTTCTTCCACAGGTCTTCAGGTCCAGGAATCCATTGTTGGTGTCTTGCAGTCTCTTCTGGTTCTTGCATATTCTTCTATCACGACTTCTTGTGTGTTCTAAGAAACTTACTGTAATTTACTCCTGTTTTCCTGGGCTCTGGGGTGTGTTCTATTACTTACCTTTGGTGTTTTCTTACACTCCCAGCACTCCTCTACACACTACACTTGCCTAGGTGGGAGACCGACTTTCGCAATCCACTATTTTAGTATATGGTTTGTGTTCCCCCTAGGCCCATTGCAACCTATTGTAATTTTCACTATTTGCACTGTTTTCTAACTGTTTTTACAGCAGCTATTTCTATATTCTAGTGTACATACTGTGTATATTACTTACCTCCTAAGGGAGTATAGTCTCTAAGGTTTTTTTGGCATTGTGTCACTAAAAATAAATTACCTTTATTTTTGTAACATTGAGTATTTTCTTTCATGTGTGTGAGTACTCTGTGACTACAGTAGTATTGCAAGAGCTTTGTATGTCTCCTAGATAACCCTTGGCTGCTCAGCTACAGCTACCCCTAGACAGCCTGGCTTCTAGACACTGACTATATTTTACTAATAAGGGATAACTGGACCTGGTATAAGGTGTAAGTACCTTAGAGACTCACCACAAACTAGGCCAGCCACCAACACGAGGCTTGTGTACAACCTTCTATGAAGTTCTTCGTGCACAGCACAGGTCCTCCTTCCTGCAGCGCACAGCTTCATGAGTGGTTCTCCGGCGGCGTGGGATCCTTTTGTGTCGTGCTGCTTGGGCCTCCATTTGCACCTTCTTTGTCCCCATGCTGTGGGACTCCTGTGCACGCTGCCTGGTCTTCTGAAGACTCTCTGAGTTGCTGAGAGCCCCTTCTGTGTCCCCCTCCTGGGTAGAGGCCACCAGGTCCCTCCTGGTCCAGGGCAGCGACATTTTCCGCTATCCGCAAGCTTTGCGTGTACTAAGGCTTGTTGACAGAATCCAGTGATGTAAACCAGACTGCAATCTTCCATCTGGCGTGGGACATCATCTGCACCAACCAGGAACCCGCATCCATCTTCTTGGGTGCAGTACTGACTGTTCTTCTTCACCGGTGGTTCTTTTTTGCACCTTCATCCGGGTTAGCATGGGCTCCTGTTCTCCCTGGACTCTTCAGTGCTTCTTGGACTTGGTCCCCTTCTTCCACAGGTCTTCAGGTCCAGGAATCTATTGTTGATGTCTTACAGTCTCTTCTGGTTCTTGCATTATCTTCTATCATGGCTTCTTGTGTGTTCTAGGAAAATTACTATGATTTACTCCTGCTTTCCTGGGCTCTGGGGTGGGTTTTATTACTTACCTTTGGTGTTTTCTTACACTCCCAGCGCCTCTCTACACATTACACTTGTCTAGGTGGGAAACTAACTTTTGCATTCCACTATTTTAATATATAGTTTGTGTTCCCCCTAGGCCCATTGTAACCTATTGTGATTTTGACTATTTGCACTGTTTTCTAACTGATTTTACAGATATTTCTGCATTCTAGTGTATATACTGTGTATATTACTTACCTCCTAAGGGAGTATAGCCTCCAAGGTATGTTTGGCATTGTGTCACTAAAAATAAAGTACCTTTAATTTTGTAACACAGAGTATTTTCTTCCATGTGTGCGAGTACAGTGTGACTACAGTGGTATTGCATGAGCTTTGCATGTCTCCTAGATAAGCCTTGTCTGCTCAGCTACAGCTACCTCTAGACAGCCTGGCTTCTAGACACTGACTACATTTCACTAATAAAGGATAACTGGACCTGGTATAAGGTGTAAGTACCTTTGGTACCCACCACAAACCAGGTCAGCCTTCTACACAAAGTCTTAGAGATAGTTTGTCAAATGGGCAATTTTAACTAATAATACGCAGCTGCTCATGTAAAGATTATTTCCACCATGCTTGTAATTTAATTGGCAAACTTAAGGAATGAGGTCACCCTAAAAAGTTTTAAAAAAATTAAATGAAAAGAACTTGGGTTACTCCTTGTGAACCTCTTTTGGAGAAGAAAGAAAAAAGCAACATCAGAGCGCTCCATTTGTGCCTCAACATTCTGTCTGCAAAGAATTAGCAACTTCAGCATGAGCAAATAGATAATACTGGCATATTCTCCCCCTGTAACAATCGAGTGATCTGAGGAAATACTAGATCCTTTCTCCACTAGAAGACCATCAGAAATGTTGTAACAATCGAAGATTCCTACATAATATTATCAAGTGGAAACACACTTCCAACCATATGGAGTTGAGGTATGTGTTTTTTTCTTATACTTTTCCAATCTTGATACCGGTGTGTCTGCGTAGGTGCCACAGTTTTTCTCTTTGTTTGTTTTGCGGCTGCTAGGGTGCTGCGTTTCTGTTTTTCAGTATGTGGGGGGGTGCCCGGGCAGGCTGTGCCCTCAGGAGGTTTCCTCCCCACTGGGCCTGGTGGCGGTTCCTGGTAGCTCTCGGCAAGAGAATTACCGCTTGGCCTGGTGGCTGCCTCTCCCTGTACTGAGCTAAGAGGAGTGCCTTTGCTCATTTGTCTGCTGTGGTGCTAATTGATAATAATGTGCGAGGGGAGATGTCCAGGTGGGCTGTGCCCTCGGGCGGTTTTCTCCCCGCTGGGCTTGGTCATGGTTCCTTGTAGCCCTCGGCAAGAGGATTACCGCTTGGCTCAGTAGCTGCCTCTCCATGCGCTGGACTCAAAGGAGTGCTCTTGCTCATCTGTGCAGCTGCATTGGCATCTCCTCTATATGCTTCCCTAGGGTTGTTTTGGTTGCTGTGGCGCTGTTGTTGCTCCCCGTGAGGCCTTTCACTTTTTTTAGCCCCTGTGTATTGCGTGTCTTATACTGCTGTGTGGCAGGCATAGGTACTGGCTTCGGATGGTAGTCCCTGCCATGTCTGAGCCTCAGGTCCTTGCTCATGATGTGCTCCAAAACCACGCAGTGGGCACCACTAGGCACCATATTTCAGTTTGGTCAACTGTGTTGGGAGTGGCCTCCAATGGTTTCCTTTTTCTTACCCTGTGGGGTTGGGGGTTACAGTCTAGGCTTCTGCTTCTGCCCTGTGCTTCCCTGCATTATTGGTGAGTGCGCCGGTGCTGTTATTTCTTCTTGGCCACTTACCAAGAGGTTTGCTCTCTCTGCCCCTAGTGACTCCTTGTCTGGTGGCACGTTACAGGTTTCTCGCCTCTTGACAAACCTGTGGTCTTGCCAGGAGTCACATGTGGCCTGATGGTTAAGATTGCGGACCCACACACTGAAAGTTAAGAGTTCTACTCCAGGCGTGTCCATGGACAATCACCTTCTTCATATTTGAAGGAGCTTATGGCTTTTGGTAGACACTCCCTGGGTCCCTACCTCATGGGGACTGACACTCATAAGAGACACCATCTTTCACCTGCTGTACTCCCAGCAGGGTGAGTGATGGTGGGTTTTGATGTCGTCACCCCTCAGTTTCTGGTGCGCGTATCCAGGCCATGGTTCATCAGCTGTCTGTCGCTTGTGGTTCTGCCTGGTCTGTTTCTTCTCCTTCCTCTGTATTCACCTGGCAGTCTTGTGATTCTGTTGAGAATGATCTCGGGATCTTGACTTATGCTTTGGCTAAGGGAAAGTATATTCTTATGGAGGACTTCACTTCCAATCTGTCACTGTCTATGGATTTGAAGCAACCTTGCACTAGCGGGGTGGTTCCGTATATTCCAGCATCCTTCCGTGTCCAACCTTCCATTTATCACTGCTGTTCACTCCGTGTTGCAGAATGAATGGCGGGATCATGAGAGGGTCCCTGTTCCTAATGTGGAGGCTGCTCTCCAGGGCTCTAACTCTGGCCTCTGTCTCTCCTTGCGTTCGGTGATTTGTGGAGTTTGTACTTCTCAGTCTTTGGTCAAGGTTTTCCATCACTCTCTGCTGCCATTCAAGACGGTGTAGATTTTTCTGATTTGCTGTCCTGTATGGAGGTACAGGCTAAGTTTCTTTCTGACATTGCCTTTGATTCCCTTCGAGATTTGGCTATGGTCACTGCAAGTTCTATTTTGACATGGCGTCATCTTCATCTTCAGGGTTGGAAGGTTGTTTCCTCGCACATCCCTTTGAGGGTTGTAAGTGCTGTGGGGATGCACTGGTGGAGGTCTTCGGGAAGTCTTTCAACAGTCAGAAACATGTTTACCCTTTCTGTCAGAAGCCTAAGTCATGGGGTGGCGGTAGGAGGCATATGGCTCAGTTTAGGGCACGTCGGCCTGATTCCCAGGCCACTCGCTCCAGGTTTCAGCATAAGGGTCCTCAGTCAAGGGGTACCCCCATCAGTCTGGTGTCCCCCTCCTCTGCCCTGTAGGGGGATACCTGTGTCAGTTTCTTTATGTTTGGGAAGTTTTAGTCACTGTCCTTTGGGATCTTCAGTTGGTGTCCCAGGGTATTTTTCTGGACGTTCTCCAGAGTTCCGGTTCCTCACTTCCTTTGGACTGCCTGACCTGGAGATTCTGTGTGGTAGTTGACACTGCCAGATGGTGTCCTGCAACAAGCCTTTCTCACTGCTCCTCCTGTAGTGAGGAGTGTGGTTACTATTCTCGTGTCTTCATGGCCAGGAAGGTCACAGGGGATTTTTGGTTTATCATCGACCTGTGGTTTCTGGCTCGTTATGTCCCGTCAACCCTTCTCTTCCAGATGACCACTTTGCTTCTGGTGATTTTGCTGGTCTCTCCGGGGGCTTTCCTGCCCACAATCTTCAGGATGTCTGTCTCCAGGTCCTGGTGGTTCCTGCTTCCCAGAAGTTTCTGAGGTTTGCCGTCGTTCCCCTACACTGGCAGTCAGGGTACTTCCGTTTGACTTGCAGTCCTCCCTCCAGATTTTCACCAAGGTCCTAGTTCCGTGAATTTACTTCTTCTCAATGTTATTCTGATCCATGATCCCTCTCTGGAGCATTCTCTGGTGGCCGTGGCCTCCACGGTGTCACTGTTGCAAGACTCCAGTTTCCTGTTTCATCCTTCCAAGTCTCTCCTGGCTCCTTCTCTGCTACTGAAGTATGTTGGTGCCTTCTTCGATTCAGTTCTGAGAATGGTGTCCCTTCCTGCCTCCATGTGTGCCCGGCTGCTTCTGTCGCTTTGGCATCTGCTGATGGTACAGGATGCCTCCATGAGGGAGAAGCTACAGCTTAGGAGTCTAATGGTAAGGTGTGTTTTTTTGTGTGGGTTTTTCCTCACCTGTTTGTTGCTTATCCCTGTTGTTAGTTTCTGTTGTGCTACTTGTTGCCTGTATGTTTTTCTTTCAGGCGGAGACCTTAGGCATCCTGCATTGGGTGCGCCTTCACCTGCATCCCTGGACTCCTGTTAGTGGCATCTACAAGGCCCTTATTTCTGTTTCTGCTTCCATTAGCCTGGCACTCCACTGTGGAGGAAGGCTTAATGCCATTCCTTAACCTCCATGTCCGCCTCTTGTGTCTTGGGTGGGGTCCAGTCTTCTCAAGTTGCAGGCTGTTCACATTTGTGGGGTGCTCAGTAGTCTAGCGGTTCTTCTGAGTCAGGTGTCTCCATACTCCCTAGAGTTGGTTCTGGCTCCTTCAGTGTTCACACAGCGCGATCTCTAGGGTGTTCTGATGGTGGATCTCTTCCCTACTCCCCTGAATGCCTAGCTTCCCCTCTTTTTTTTCTGGTTCCTTACTCTGGGCGCTCAAGGGACTGATGCCCTGCAAGGTTCTCCTCCTCCGGGTCTTCTTTACGCATTTCCTCTGATTTCCCTGATCCAGCGGATCCTCACTCATCTGCTGCTGGAGGTGGTGAGGTGGGGGTGGTCCTTCCTTTCTGTCCTCCTCGCTGTGGAGCTGGAGTGGCTTCTTCCTCTGGAACTGTCCCCTCTGTCCATCCCTCTGTTTCCTCTGCGGCTTCTGGCCCGGTTGCATCTCTCAGTGTGGAGGTTGAAAGGACGGGTCTCGTCTTCCGGTTCTTTCTCTACGGGTGTCCTGCCCCTCCAGTCTTCTAGACAGGTCACCACTGACTAGGCATATGCACGCCTTTGGAGCTCTTTTGATACTTGGTGCCGGGTGAGGTCTTTGTCTCTTGTTTCTGCCCTTGCCTGCTAGTTTTCAGTTTGTTTGGGAGGATTTTGATAAGGCCTTTTCCGTTAGTGTTTTGGTGCTTCAGTGGTTCTCAATTGGGACTTTTCAGCCTCCCTTGGTTGAATTAACCTCTCCTGCGTATCTGGCTGCTCAGTTGTTTGGGGGTTTCCATCTTCTTCAACCTCCACTTTGGGGCCCTTTTCCCCCTTGGGACCTTCCCCTTGTGCTTCCCATTTGATGACCCCTCTGTATGAGCCCCTGGAGTCAGTGTTCCTTAAATTCCTGACCTTGGAGAGGTTTTTTTTGGGGGGGCATTACCACTGCCAGGCATTGAGGAAGCCTAATGATCTGGTTTGCCATCATCTGTACCTTCACGTTTTTGATGACCTGGTTGTCCTTTCTTTGGATCTTCAGTTCTTCCTGAAGGGGTATTCTTCCTTTCTCCGTGAGCAGGAGATTTTTCTCCCTGTTTGGCCTTGGGAGATTTGGTCTCTGATCCTTCTTTGTCTCTTTTGGATGTGGGCTGTGTTTTGAAGATTGTCTAGCTAGGTCTTCCAAGTTTCGCCACCATGACCTCCTGTTTGTCAACTTTGGTCCTGTCCGGAAGAGCAAGAAGTCCTATCCCTCTACTTTTTTCCGTTGGATTAGGTCACACTCAATGAGTAACTCCAGGCCAATTGTTTATATATAGCAAAAATATATTTTGTTACTTTATTACTAGAACCAAAAGAACTTTGTTGCAGGTAACTACAGTCAAAAGTAGGTATTAAGCCTGTGTATCAAATGTGCTTTGTATGGTTTTAGCAGATAAAACAGTTTACAAGTAGCAATTTTGTATTTTAAAAGTTGACTATGCAATTTTTCTTAGGAGTCAATAGAGTCCGGGGGAGTGTTAGCACAGAAAACAGGCAAATACACAACTTCAGTCTTCAGAGGTTAGGATGTCAATTGGATGAAGTTTAGGTTGACCCCAAAGGTGCATCACCAGCAACACAGGGTGCAGAGGTCAAAGTTGATGCAATGGAATCCTATGGGAACTGGCGTGCTTTGAAAAGATCTGCTTGCTGGTATGTACCCTCGTCTTCAGAGAGCCGACCTGGGGGGTTTATGTGAGCACTGGGGGGGAGCACAGGTAGGCCACAATCACACACCCTCAGTGGCGCAGGGACGGCTGGGTGCAGCATGCGAACACAAGGCTGGGTGCCCAAAGCTTTTCAATAGGGGGACCCAGGAGGCCACAAAAGATGCTGCAGGCTGGGTCCAGGGGGGCGGTTCCAGAAAACCACAGGCTGGACAAGGAGGAGGGCCACCTGCTGAACTTCGCTGGACCATCAGTTGGATTCCCCAAAGCCTGGGGGCTGCGAGTGCAGGGGTACGTTAAGGCGTCGGGAATCTTCGTCGGATCCAGTCTCGGTCAGGGGGGTCCTCTGGTTTCAGGCTGCAGGCATCGCTGTGTTGGCCAGGAGGGGTCAACCCAGGGTGGACAAAATATCAGAATTGGCTGGGGACCTGCTCTGGACTGGTGGGCCACCTGGACACGGGCCTTGGGCATCGAGTGCAGGGTGGGCAGGACTTGCGGATCTGGAGCAGTTCTGGAGTCCTTGTTGGAGTTTCTTGTGGACAGGGCCCGTGTCCTTGGTTATGCTTGGTCCTCTGCTGGACAGGCAGTCCTCTAGGTGTTTGTAGAGGTCACTGGTTTGCAGGATGCATCTCCTTTTTGGTGCAGGAGTCTTTGAAGCTGCAGACAGGTCGGTTAGGCTGGGGCCAAGTCATTTTGTTGTCTGGAGTCTTCTCTGCTGGAGTCGGCTTATCAGACCTTCTTCTTGCTTCTTTCTTCGTTTCTTCTTGAGGTCGCCAGGAATCTGGTGAGCTAGGTTCTGGGGTGCCCTTACATCCTAGATCTAAGGGCATTAGAGGGGTCATAGGGCAGTAGCCAATGGCTACTGTCCTTGAGGGTGGCTACAGCTTCATGTGCCCACTCCCTTTGGGTAAGGGGGCACATTCCTAACCCTATTAATCTGTGTTCTCCAAACTAAGATGGAGGATTCTGCAGGGAGCGGGGGGTCACTTCAGCTCTGGACACATTAGGGGTGGTCCTAGCTGGAGTGGTCACTTCTCTCTATTTTTCCTAATTTTCCTGCTGGACTTGCCGCCAAAAGTGGGGTTTCATCCGGGGGTGGGAATCTCCACTAGTTGGAGTGCCCTGGGGCACTGTAACACGAGGCCTGAGCTTTTGAGGCTCACTTCCAGGGGTTGCAGTTCCTGCAGGGGGAACATGTGAAACAACTCCACCCAGAGCAGTCTTTGTTTCTGACTACAGACAGCACAAAGGCTCTCACCCCATGGAGTCAGAAACTTGTCTTTTAGTGACAGAGTTGGTTAAAGTACAGGGGGCATAGAGATGCCCTCTGGGTGCATTGCACAATAAATCCAACACTGACATTAGTGTGGGTTTATTGTGCTGAGAGGTTTGATACTAAACTTCCCGGACTTCAGTGAAGCCATCATGGAGCTGTGGAGTTAGTAATGACAAACTCCCAGCCCATGTACTTAATATGGCCACACTGCACTTATAATGTCTAAGTATGGTCTTAAACACTATAGGGGCATATTGCTCTTGCAACTATGCCCTCACTTGTGGGATAGTGCACCCTGCCTAAGGGCTGTAAGGCCTGCTAGAGGGGTGCCTTACATATGCCACAGGCAGTGGTTTGTGGGAATGGCACCCTGAGAGAGATGCCATGTTGACTTTATCTTTTTCTCCCCACCAGCACACAAAATCTGCAATGGCAGTGTGCATGTGCTTGATGGGGGTCCCTTAGGGTGGCCCAATACATGCTGCAGCCCTTAGGGACACGTCCTGGTCACAGAGCACTGGGTATCACTAGTATCTTTTGCAAGGGAATTAGCTGTGTGCCAGGGGTGTGCCAATTGTGGGAGCAATGGTACAGTTTAGGGAAAGAACACTGGTGTTGGGGCCTGGTTAGCAGGATCCCAGCACACTCTCAGTCAAGTCAGCATCAATATCAGGCAAATAGTGGGGGGGAACCATGCCAAAAAACGTCAATTCAATTTCGTTAATCTATCTGTGAAGATTTGGAGTTGGAAAAACACTGTCACTATAGTTTATTTCTCTTTTGCATTTTAAGAAAGTCAGCCTTTTACTGTTCTTACCTTTGTGTGCCTGCAGCCTGTCTCTAAACATCTTCTGGGGTGGTTGACAGCCACACATAAAGGGAGCATAGGTGTGACAGGATGGGCCATCTGCGTTTTGTTGGGCCATCCTAGGTAGGATGGGAGGTAGGAGCTGGACACTTACACCTGAATACGCTGTGTCCTGTCCCCACACAAAGGGCTGCATACTTCCCTGCAGTGAGTCTGGATAAATGGCAGGAAAGGAGGACCTCTATGCACCTCGGAGACTCCTTTGAAGCTTCCCCCACTTTAAAGGCGCCATTTTTTTATAAGAACTAGACCTCAGACACTACCACTTCAATGCACTTCTGGACCTGTAGATAATCTGCCAGGAAGAAGGGTAAGAAGGACTGAACTGACGTCACTTGAACCCAGTATCCAGACTGACTCAAAAGGCCAGCTGAGTGGTCTCCTGTTTTCTGAGGTCTCAGGGACATTAACGACTTCCACCTCACCTGCTGTTGCACCTAGAATTTGCCAGTTGTGAGTCTTTCCTGCATCCTTGGAAGTGGGCCTAAAGTGCATTGCCAGCAGAATCACATCATTGCCGTTGATGCACAGCCTAGAACCAGGGCATCGCCTTCTATGTGGAGTCAAAAACCTGCAAATCTCAGGATCAACTCCTACGCATTGCTGCCATTGCGAGGATCAACACCAGAGCATCACCTTTGCTGCAAGCATTATCGCTGACACATCGCCGCCGTTGCAAGGCTCGGACCCATGCATCTGTCTGGACCATTGATGAAGCAGCACATCCCCTGCATCCCGCATCTCATCTTCGATGATGACGCAACCCAGATACTTTTCAGTGGACCAAGTTTTAGCCCTGCACCTGGACAGTGCTCCATCATGAACAGGCTGAACTTTTGATTTTGCCGTGGTCTATCGTGACCAGATACCCCCAACTGCCACTTTTTTCTTCTAAGCACTTTTTTTTTTACAGTTTATTCTTTAAAATAATTCAGGACTCGTGTTCTCCTTATTGGTTTCTTTCTGTTTTGGTCGTATATAATTTATTAAATTAAGCTCTATTTTTCTAACAAGGTGTGAGATCTTTTGCATGTTTTTTTTAACGATTTCACTGGTTGAAGTGTTCAACAAATACTTTACACATTGCCTCTATAGTTAAGCTTATCTGTCAGGTTCTTACCAGGCTATTTTCGCAGGACTGAAATGGATACAACGAGAATTCCCAACTTCACTACAGGTCAAGCAGACTAAGGGGGTCATTCTGACCCGGTCGGCGGGAGCACCGGCGACAGGCCGGCGGTGCCCCGCAGGGCATTCTGACCGCGGCGGTTCGGCCGCGGTCAGATGCGGAAAACCGGCGGTCTCCCGCCGGTTTTCCGCTGCCCATGTGAATCCTCCATGGCGGCGGAGCGCGCTCCGCCGCCATGGGGATTCTGACACACCATACCGCCATCCTGTTCCTGGCGGGTCTCCCGCCAGGAACAGGATGGCGGTATGGGGTGCCGCGGGGCCCCTGGGGGCCCCTGCAGTGCCCATGCCAATGGCCCCCACAGGGCCCCACTTTGTATTTCAGTGTTTGCTTTGCAGACACTGAAATACGCGACGGGTGCCACTGCACCCGTCGCACCTTCCCACTCCGCCGGCTCTATTCAGAGCCGGCGACCTCGTGGGAAGGATGATTTGCCCTGGGCTGGCGGGCGGCCTTTTGGCGGTCGCCCGCCAGCCCAGGGCAAATCCCAAAATACCCTCAGCGGTCTTTGGACCGCGGAGCGGTATTTTGGAGGGGGAAGTCTGGCGGGCGGCCTCCGCCGCCCGCCAGACTTAGAATCACCCCCTAAGTATTATGATACTGACTTAACCCACTGGGGCGAAGGGATGAAAAGAATGAGCTTCAGACTGTCACTTCAGGACTTCGAGGTAGTCTTGACTTTCACTACATCTATAAAATAAACAAGAATTGTTTAGATCTAAATAATTATAAATGGAAGCTGACTATGTTAAGGAAAAAACTAAAAAGGACAAGAAGTACACTTGTAAATTCCTAATAACCCAGCAATGTATACATATATAGGTGCTTAGATGCTGATCTGAACTCTCTAGCATATACCTATGCTTTGTAATAAACAGTGACTTCTTGATTTTTAGTAATTCACAAGATGCTTACATCAAGTAACAAACATTCATCTCCTTCTGGAGTAAATAAAGGCTCAACAAATAAATCCTTTGTAGAATCTCTAACTAAAGATCCAAACCAAATCCAAGAGTTTTTTGCAAAGTGAAAAGTTTTCATACAGCATATTCATATTCTTATTCATGAATTCTAAATACTTCCTATTTGTTGTTTTTTCTTGGACTTCTTGGACTTACTGCAGAAAGATTAATCAAACAAGTCCATTAGATAAATACCTCATATAGTATTTTACAAGTGCCAATAACGCGTTACCCAAGTTGAAGGGTTTGGAGCTTTACAAAGTTGATTTTGCTTTTGTCTTTAAGGATATAGTAGGTTTCCAATGAAATCCACTAAGCGAAATAAGCTAGATGGATCCGGTGCCAAAACCACAAGGAGCAGGGAATGCTAGGACAGCCTACTGAAGCAGCAGGACACCAGAGCTGCAGGTGAGTAATTACTCAAGCAGACTTCCGGAATGATGACTAGTCATTTGTGGTGCAGCGTGTAGCCTTAAGGGTTAAGCGCTCCATCCATTAAAGAGACTGAGTGGTCGGGACGCCGTGCCTACAACTCTCCTGATAGTACAACCCCCCCATGGTTCTCCTAACTGGTATGGGACTATCTGCATAACAATGATGAAAAATACATAAAAGACGGAAGGTGTGTACATGACATGCATGTTCCCAAGTGCGATCTTCCAGACCATACTCTTTCCAATGGAACAAATAGTACAGTGTGACGTATTCATTTAGGGTCCAATATTGCCTTAAATTCTACTTTACGTTTGTAGGAGGCTGGACTGGCTTGTAGTGAGTACCAAGGGGTACTTGCACCTTGCACCAGGCCCAGTTATCCCTTATTAGTGTATAGGGTGTCTAGCAGCTTAGGCTGATAGATAATGGTAGCTTAGCAGAGCAGCTTAGGCTGAACTAGGAGACGTGTGAAGCTACTACAGTACCACTTAGTGTCATATGCACAATATCATAAGAAAACACAATACACAGTTTACTAAAAATAAAGGTACTTTATTTTTATGACAATATGCCAAAGTATCTTAGAGTGTACCCTCAGTGAGAGGATAGGAAATATACACAAGATATATATACACAATAGCAAAAATATGCAGTATAGTCTTAGAAAACAGTGCAAACAATGTATAGTTACAATAGGATGCAATGGGGAAACATAGGGATAGGGGCAACACAAACCATATACTCCAAAAGTGGAATGCGAACCACGAATGGACCCCAAACCTATGTGACCTTGTAGAGGGTCGCTGGGACTATTAGAAAATAGCGAGAGTTAGAAAAATAACCCTCCCAAGACCCTGAAAAGTGAGTGCAAAGTGCACTAAAGTTCCCCTAAGGACAAAGAAGTCGTGTTAGAGGAATAATGCAGGAAATACACAAACCAGCAATGCAACAACTGTGGATTTCCAATCTAGGGTACCTGTGGAACAAGGGGACCAAGTCCAAAAGTCACAAGGAAGTCGGAGATGGGCAGATGCCCAGGAAATGCCAGCTGCGGGTGCAAAGAAGCTTCTACTGGACAGAAGAAGCTGAGGTTTCTGCAGGAACGAAAAGGGCTAGAGACTTCCCCTTTGGTGGACGGATCCCTCTCGCCGTGGAGAGTCGTGCAGAAGTGTTTTACCGCCAAAAGAACGCCTTGCTAGCTGCAAATCGTGCGGTTAGCGTTTTTGGACGCTGCTGCGGCCCAGGAGGGACCAGGAGATCGCAAATTGGACCAGCAGAGAGAGGGGACGTCGAGCAAGACAAGGAGCCCTCTCTGAAGCAGGTAGCATCTGGAGAAGTGCCAGAAATAGGCACTACGAAGATACGTGAAACGGTGCTCGCCGAAGTTGCACAAAGGAGTCCCACGTCGCCGGAGACCAACTTAGAAAGTCGTGCAATGCAGGTTAGAGTGCCGTGGACCCAGGCTTGGCTGTGCACAAAGGATTTCCGCCGGAAGTGCACAGGGGCCGGAGTAGCTGCAAAGTCGCGGTTCCCAGCAATGCAGCCCAGCGAGGTGAGGCAAGGACTTACCTCCACCAAACTTGGACTGAAGAGTCACTGGACTGTGGGGGTCACTTGGACAGAGACGCTGGATTCGAGGGACCTCGCGCGTCGTGCTGAGAGGAGACCCAAGGGACCGGTAATGCAGCTTTTTGGTGCCTGCGGTTGCAGGGGGAAGATTCCGTCGACCCACAGGAGATTTCTTCGGAGCTTCTGGTGCAGAGAGGAGGCAGACTACCCCCACAGCATACACAAGCAGGAAAACAGTCGAGAAGGAGGCAGGATCAGCGTTACAGAGTTGCAGTAGTCGTCTTTGCTACTATGTTGCAGGTTTGCAGGCTTCCAGCACGGTCAGCAGTCGATTCCTTATCAGAAGGTGAAGAGAGAGATGCAGGGGAACTCGGATGAGCTCTTGCATTCGTTATCTAAAGTTTCCCCAGAGACAGAGACCCTAAATAGCCAGAAAAGAGGGTTTGGCTACCTAGGAGAGAGGAGAGGCTACTAACACCTGAAGGAGCCTATCACAAGGAGTCTCTGACGTCACCTGGTGGCACTGGCCACTCAGAGCAGTCCAGTGTGCCAGCAGCACCTCTGTTTCCAAGATGGCAGAGGTCTGGAGCACACTGGAGGAGCTCTGGACACCTCCCAGGGGAGGTGCAGGTCAGGGGAGTGGTCACTCCCCTTTCCTTTGTCCAGTTTCGGGCCAGAGCAGGGGCTAAGGGGTCCCTGAACCGGTGTAGACTGGCTTATGCAGAATTGGGCACATCTGTGCCCAACAAAGCATTTCCAGAGGCTGGGGGAGGCTACTCCTCCCCTGCCTTCACACCATTTTCCAAAGGGAGAGGGTGTAACACCCTCTCTCAGAGGAAGTTCTTTGTTCTGCCATCCTGGGCCAGGCCTGGCTGGACCCCAGGAGGGCAGATGCCTGTCTGAGGGGTTGGCAGCAGCAGCAGCTGCAGTGAAACCCCAGGAAGGGCAGTTTGGCAGTACCAGGGTCTGTGCTACAGACCACTGGGATCATGGAATTGTACCAACAATGCCAGGATGGCATAGAGGGGGCAATTCCATGATCTTAGACATGTTACATGGCCATATTCGGAGTTACCATTGTGAAGCTACATATAGGTAGTGACCTATATGTAGTGCACGCGTGTAATGGTGTCCCCGCACTCACAAAGTTCAGGGAATTGGCTCTGAACAATGTGGGGGCACATTGGCTAGTGCCAGGGTGCCCTCACACTAAGTAACTTTGCACCTAACCTTTACCAGGTAAAGGTTAGACATATAGGTGACTTATAAGTTACTTAAGTGCAGTGTAAAATGGCTGTGAAATAACGTGGACGTTATTTCACTCAGGCTGCAGTGGCAGGCCTGTGTAAGAATTGCCAGAGCTCCCTATGGGTGGCAAAAGAAATGCTGCAGCCCATAGGGATCTCCTGGAACCCCAATACCCTGGGTACCTCAGTACCATATACTAGGGAATTATAAGGGTGTTCCAGTAAGCCAATGTAAATTGGTAAAAATGGTCACTAGCCTGTTAGTGACAATTTGGAAAGAAATGAGAGAGCATAACCACTGAGGTTCTGATTAGCAGAGCCTCAGTGAGACAGTTAGTCACTACACAGGTAACACATTCAGGCACACTTATGAGCACTGGGGCCCTGGGTTACCAGGGTCCCAGTGACACATACAACTAAAACAACATATATACAGTGAAAAATGGGGGTAACATGCCAGGCAAGATGGTACTTTCCTACACAACCCCCCCCCAAACGAAGGACAATAAGACTAGCCATGACCTGATGAGTCTTCATTGTCTAAGTGGAAATATCTGGAGAGTCCATCTGCATTGGAGTGGCTACTCCCAGGTCTATGTTCCACTGTATAGTCCATTCCCTGTAGGGATATGGACCACCTCAACAATTTAGGATTTTCACCTTTCATTTGTTTTAGCCAAAGTAGAGGTTTGTGGTCTGTCTGAACAATGAAGTGAGTGCCAAACAGGTATGGCCTCAACTTCTTCAGTGCCCAGACCACAGCAAAGGCCTCCCTCTCAATGGCAGACCAACGCTTTTCTCTAGGGGTCAACCTCCTACTAATAAAAGCAACAGGTTGATCCTGGCCCTCAGAATTAAGTTGTGATAGGACTGCCCCTACTCCTAATTCAGATGCATCAGTTTGGACATAGAATTTTTTAGAGTAACAAGGGCTTTTCAGGACAGGTGCAGAGCACATGGCCTGCTTCAGCTCCTCAAAAGCTTTCTGACAGTTTGCTGTCCATAATACCTTTTTAGGCATTTTCTTGGATGTGAGGTCATTAAGAGGGGCTGCAATGGAGCCATAGTTCTTAATGAACCTCCTGTAATACCCAGTGAGGCCTAGGAAGGCTCTCACCTGAGTCTGAGTGGTAGGGGGAACCCAATCAATAATTGTTTGGATTTTCCCCTGAAGTGGTGCAATCTGTTCCCCACCAACAAGGTGTCCCAGATAAACCACCTTACCCTGCCCTATCTGGCACTTTGAAGCCTTGATAGTGAGGCCTGCCTTTTGCAGGGCCTCCAAAACTTTCCATAGGTGGACCAGGTGATCATCCCAGCTGGAGCTAAAGACAGCTATATCGTCCAAATATGCTGCACTGAAAGCTTCCAGCCCTTGCAGGACTGTGTTCACCAACCTCTGAAAAGTGGCAGGTGCATTTTTCAATCCAAAAGGCATTACAGTAAACTGGTAATGTCCTCCAATGGTAGAAAATGCAGTCTTAGGTTTAGCATCTTCTGACAATTTGATCTGCCAATACCCTGCAGTCAAATCAAAAGTGCTTAGATACTTGGCAGATGCCAGTGTATCTATGAGCTCATCTGCCCTGGGTATAGGGTGAGCATCAGTTTTGGTTACCAAGTTGAGACCTCTATAGTCTACACAAAACCGCATTTCCTTCTTTCCATCTTTGGAAAGGGGTTTTGGTACCAGTACCACAGGAGAAGCCCATGGACTGTCAGAGTGCTCAACCACTCCTAGTTCTAACATTTTCTGGACCTCTTGCTTTATGCAGTCCCTGACATGGTCAGGCTGCCTATAGATCTTACTTTTGACAGGTAAACTGTCTCCAGTATCTATAGTGTGCTCACACCAAGAAGTGGTACCTGGCACAGTAGAGAAGAGTTCAGAGAATTGATCTAGGAGATTTATGCAATTGTCTTTCTGCTCAGCAGTAAGACAATCAGCCAAAACTACACCTTCCACAAGAGCATCTTGTTCTGTGGAAGAGAAGAGATCAGGTAGAGGATCACTGTCTTCTTCCTGTCCCTCATCAGTTGCCATGAGCAGGGTGAGATCAGCCCTGTCATAGTAGGGTTTCAGGCGGTTGACATGGAGCACCCTAAGGGGACTCCTGGCAGTGCCTAAGTCAACTAAATAGGTGACTTCTCCCTTCTTTTCAACAATTGTGTGGGGACCACTCCATTTATCTTGGAGTGCTCTTGGGGCCACAGGCTCCAAGACCCACACTTTCTGCCCTGGTTGGTACTGAACCAAAACAGCCTTCTGATCATGCCATTGCTTCTGGAGCTCTTGGCTGGCCTGAAGGTTTTTACTGGCCTTTTTCATGTACTCAGCCATCCTTGATCTGAGGCCAAGTACATAATCCACAATATCCTGCTTAGGAGCTTTTAAAGGTTGTTCCCAACCCTCCTTTACAAGTGTGAGTGGATCCCTAACAGGGTGTCCAAAAAGAAGTTCAAAGGGGCTGAAGCCCACTCCTTTCTGGGGTACCTCCCTGTAGGCAAAAAGGAGGCATGGTAGAAGGATATCCCATCTCCTGCGGAGTTTTTCAGGGAGACCCATAATCATGCCTTTGAGAGTTTTATTAAATCTCTCCACCAGTCCATTTGTTTGTGGATGATAGGGTGTTGTGAACTTGTACGTTACACCACACTCCTTCCACATGGCCTTTAAGTATGCAGACATGAAATTGCTTCCCCTGTCTGATACCACTTCCTTTGGGAAGCCCACCCTGGAAAATATTCCCAGGAGGGCCTTTGCCACTGCAGGAGCTGTAGTGGTCCTTAAAGGAATAGCTTCAGGATATCTTGTGGCATGGTCCACTACCACCAAGATAAATCTATTGCCTGAAGCAGTAGGAGGGTCAAGGGGGCCAACTATGTCAACCCCTACCCTTTCAAAGGGAACCCCAACCACAGGCAGTGGAATAAGGGGTGCCTTTGGGGTGCCACCTGTCTTGCCACTGGCTTGACAGGATTCACAGGACTTACAAAATTCCTTTGTGTCCTCAGACATCCTAGGCCAATGAAACAATGGAACCAATCTGTCCCAAGTTTTCATTTGACCCAGGTGTCCAGCTAGGGGAATGTCATGTGCCAGGGTTAGGAGGAACTTTCTGTACTCCTGAGGAATCACTAATCTCCTGGCAGCTCCAGGTTTAGGATCCCAATGCTCAGTGTACAAGAGGTTGTCCTCCCAGTAAACTCTGTGAGAGTCACTGACATCCCCATTAGCCTGTTTGACAGCTTGCTGTCTGAGACCCTCTAATGTGGGACAGGTTTGCTGTGCCACACTCAGCTCCTCTCTGGCAGGCCCCCCTTCACCCAAAAGCTCAGCAGTGTCTGCTTCCAGCTCCTCTGGTGTAGGTTCTGCACAGGGAGGGAATTCTTCTTCCTCAGAAGTAGAATCCACTGTAGAGGGAGGGATAGTAGGAAGTGGTTTGCTTCTACTAGCCCTAGCTTTAGGGAGCACTTGGTCCATTGTTCCAGGATCCAAGCTTCCCTGTCCTTTTTGCTTTTTGGCCTGAGCCCTTGTCAAAGCAAAAATATGCCCTGGGATGCCCAGCATTGCTGCATGGGCCTCCAACTCCACATCTGACCAAGCTGATGTCTCCAAATCATTCCCTAATAGACAGTCTACAGGTAAATATGAAGCTACCACAACTTTCTTTGGACCAGTAACCCCCCCCTAGTTGAGATTAACAACAGCCATGGGGTGGCTAAGTGTGTTGTTGTGAGCATCGGTTACTTGGTACTGGTGACCAAGTAGGTGTTGTTCAGGGTGGACCAGTTTCTCTATGACCATAGTCACACTGGCACCAGTGTCCCTGTAGGCCTGAACCTCAACACCATTTATTAGGGGTAGCTGCTTGTACTTATCCATATTAAGGGGACAAGCAGCTAAGGTGGCTAAATCAATAGCCCCCTCAGAGACTAACACAGCCTCTGTGGCCTCCCTAACAAGGCCAACCCCAACTAAATTACCAAAAGTGAGCCCAGCTACTCCCTTGGATTGGCTATTAGTAGGTTTGCTCCCACCACCACTGCTATTAGTAGGGACACTAGGTGTAGCAGTAGGGGTTGTAGTGGTAGGAGGCTTGGTGCCTTTCTTTGGACAACTGGGATCTGTTGTCCAATGGCCTTTTATTTTACATAAATAGCACCATGGTTTCTTTTCCTTGTTCTGATTAAAAGAGGATTTGGGCCCACCACCCCCACCAGAGTGTTTTTGTGGGCCTGATGAAGACTCATTTTTAGATTTGTCCCCACCCTTGTCAGAAGACTTACCATCCTTCTTTTTGTTGCCATCTTTGTCACCCCCTGTATGAACTTTTCTGTTCACTCTTGTTCTGACCCATTTGTCTGCCTTCTTTCCCAATTCTTGGGGAGAGGTCAGATCAGAGTCCACCAAGTACTGGTGCAACAAATCAGACACACAATTATTAAGAATATGCTCTCTCAGGATCAAGTTATACAGGCTTTCAAAGTCAGTAACCTTACTGCCATGTAACCACCCCTCCAAGGCCTTCACTGAATGGTCAATGAAATCAACCCAGTCTTGTGAAGACTCCTTTTTGGTCTCTCTGAACTTTATCCTGTACTGTTCAGTGGTTAAGCCATAACCATCCAGGAGTGCATTCTTAAGAACTTGGAAATTATTAGCATCATTTTCTTTCACAGTAAGGAGCCTATCCCTACCTTTTCCACTAAATGAGAGCCATAGGATAGCAGCCCACTGCCTTTGAGGGACATCCTGTACAACACAGGCCCTCTCAAGTGCAGCAAACTACTTGTTAATGTCATCCCCCTCCTTATAAGGGGGAACTATCTTGTGCAGATTCCTGGAATCATGCTCTTTTGCAGGATGACTATGGGGAATACTGCTGCTGCCACCATGGGTTTCTAAACCCAGTTTCTGTCTCTCCTTCTCTACTTCTAAAGTCTGTCTATCCAAATCCAGCTGTTGCTTCTTGAGCTTCAGTCTGGTTTGTTCCACTCTCAATCTATTGAGCTCCCTTTCTAACAATCTGTCATCAGGGTGGGTGGGAGGGACATGCCTTGAAACAGAAGTATGGTGAGAATGGACAGAAGGAGACCTGTCCCTTACAGAAGCCACCCTAACAGCTTGGTTAACAGAAACATCACTACCAGTATGGTGAGAATAAATGCTTTTGCTATGATGTGAGACAACACTATTTATATGGTGTGGCTCATCATCATTACCAACTATGCTAGACTGTCTAGTAATGGGCAGGCTAGGAAGTTTCTTTCCTGAATCTTTTCCTGGGGGAGTCCCTGGATCAGATTGAGAACCATTAGCTACTTTTTCATCAGATTGGGCACTTATGGCCTTATCCTGTACTCTAAGCATGTTAATTAACAGTTCTAAGGAAGGATTCTTCCCTACACTCAAACCTCTCTCTATGCAGAGACTCCTTGCTCCTTTCCAGCTAAGGTGATCATATGCAAGTTTGGACAGATCAACACTTTGGCCTGTGCCAGACATTTTTAGAGAGAGTTAAAGTGATAGAAAAAGATAAAAAGTTTGTCAGAGCTTTTAGAAAGACAGAGAAAAAAAACTTTTTAAACTTTTTAGAACTTTTTAGAAAGTTAGAAGTACTTTTCAGCACTTAGAAAAGAGTGAAAAGAGGAAATGCAAAACTTCTTGGCTATGTGTATATACACTGACCTTGTTTTGTATATTTTTCTCTTATGAAAAGTACAATGACAAGAGTGGTAAGTAGTCTCAAAGCACTTATCCCACCGCTGCACAACCAATGTAGGAGGCTGGACTGGCTTGTAGTGAGTACCAAGGGGTACTTGCACCTTGCACCAGGCCCAGTTATCCCTTATTAGTGAATAGGGTGTCTAGCAGCTTAGGCTGATAGATAATGGTAGCTTAGCAGAGCAGCTTAGGCTGAACTAGGAGACGTGTGAAGCTACTACAGTACCACTTAGTGTCATATGCACAATATCATAAGAAAACACAATACACAGTTTACTAAAAATAAAGGTACTTTATTTTTATGACAATATGCCAAAGTATCTTAGAGTGTACCCTCAGTGAGAGGATAGGAAATATACACAAGATATATATACACAATAGCAAAAATATGCAGTATAGTCTTAGAAAACAGTGCAAACAATGTATAGTTACAATAGGATGCAATGGGGAAACATAGGGATGGGGGCAACACAAACCATATACTCCAAAAGTGGAATGCGAACCACGAATGGACCCCAAACCTATGTGACCTTGTAGAGGGTCGCTGGGACTATTAGAAAATAGTGAGAGTTAGAAAAATAACCCTCCCCAAGACCCTGAAAAGTGAGTGCAAAGTGCACTAAAGTTCCCCTAAGGACAAAGAAGTTGTGTTAGAGGAATAAAGCAGGAAAGACACAAACCAGCAATGCAACAACTGTGGATTTCCAATATAGGGTACCTGTGGAACAAGGGGACCAAGTCCAAAAGTCACAAGCAAGTCGGAGATGGGCAGATGCCCAGGAAATGCCAGCTGCGGGTGCAAAGAAGCTTCTACTGGACAGAAGAAGCTGAGGTTTCTTCAAGAACAAAAAGGGCTAGAGACTTCCCCTTTGGTGGACTGATCCCTCTCGCCGTGGAGAGTCGTGCAGAAGTGTTTTCCTGCCGAAAGAACGCCAACAAGCCTTGCTAGCTGCAAATCGTGCAGTTAGCGTTTTTGGACGCTGCTGAGGCCCAGGAGGGACCAGGAGGTCGCAAATTGGACCAGCCAAGAGAGGGGACGTCAAGCAAGACAAGGAGCCCTCTCTGAAGCAGGGAGCTCCTGGAGAAGTGCCAGAAATAGGCACTACGAGGATGCGTGAAACGGTGCTCGCCGAAGTTGCACAAAGGAGTCCAACGTCGCCGGAGACCAACTTAGAAAGTCATGCAATGCAGGTTAGAGTGCCGTGGACCCAGGCTTGGCTGTGCACAAAGGATTTCCGCCGGAAGTGCACAGGGGCTGGAGTAGCTGCAAAGTCGCGGTTCCCAGCAATGCAGCCCAGCGAGGTGAGGCAAGGACTTACCTCCACCAAACTTGGACTGAAGAGTCACTGGACTGTGGGGGTCACTTGGACAGAGTCGCTGGATTCGAGGGACCTCGCTCGTCGTGCTGAGAGGAGACCCAAGGGACTGGTAATGCAGCTTTTTGGTGCCTGCGGTTGCAGGGGGAAGATTCCGTCGACCCACGGGAGATTTCTTCGGAGCTTCTGGTGCAGAGAGGAGGCAGACTACCCCCACAGCATGCACAAGCAGGAAAACAGTCGAGAAGGCGGCAGGATCAGCGTTACAGAGTTGCAGTTGTCGTCTTTGCTACTATGTTGCAGGTTTGCAGGCTTCCAGCGCGGTCAGCAGTCGATTCCTTATCAGAAGGTGAAGAGAGAGATGCAGAGGAACTCGGATGAGCTCTTGCATTTGTTATCTAAAGTTTTCCCAGAGACAGAGAGCCTAAATAGCCAGAAAAGAGGGTTTGGCTACCTAGGAGAGAGGAGAGGCTACTAACACCTGAAGGAGCCTATCACAAGGAGTCTCTGACGTCACCTGGTGGCACTGGCCACTCAGAGCAGTCCAGTGTGCCAGCAGCACCTCTGTTTCCAAGATGGCAGAGGTCTGGAGCACACTGGAGGAGCTCTGGACACCTCCCAGGGGAGGTGCAGGTCAGGGGAGTGGTCACTCCCCTTTCCTTTGTCCAGTTTCGCGCCAGAGCAGGGGCTAAGGAGTCCCTGAACCGGTGTAGACTGGCTTATGCAGAATTGGGCACATCTGTGCCCAACAAAGCATTTCCAGAGGCTGGGGGAGGCTACTCCTCCCCTGCCTTCACACCATTTTCCAAAGGGAGAGGGTGTAACACCCTCTCTCAGAGGAAGTTCTTTGTTCTGCCATCCTGGGCCAGGCCTGGACCCCAGGAGGGCAGATGCCTGTCTGAGGGGTTGGCAGCAGCAGCAGCAGCAGCTGCAGTGAAACCCCAGGAAGGGCAGTTTGGCAGTACCAGGGTCTGTGTTACAGACCACTGGGATCATGGAATTGTACCAACAATGCCAGGATGGCATAGAGGGGGCAATTCCATGATCTTAGACATGTTACATGGCCATATTCGGAGTTACCATTGTGAAGCTACATATAGGTAGTGATCTATATGTAGTGCGCGCGTGTAATGGTGTCCCCGCACTCACAAAGTTCAGGAAATTGGCTCTGAACAATGTGGGGGCACCTTGGCTAGTGCCAGGGTGCCCTCACACTAAGTAACTTTGCACCTAACCTTTACCAGGTAAAGGTTAGACATATAGGTGACTTATAAGTTACTTAAGTGCAGTGTAAAATGGCTGTGAAATAACGTGGACGTTATTTCACTCAGGCTGCAGTGGCAGGCCTGTGTAAGAATTGCCAGAGCTCCCTATGGGTGGCAAAAGAAATGCTGCAGCCCATAGGGATCTCCTGGAACCCCAATACCCTGGGTACCTCAGTACCATATACTAGGGAATTATAAGGGTGTTCCAGTAAGCCAATGTAAATTGGTAAAAATGGTCACTAGCCTGTTAGTGACAATTTGGAAAGAAATGAGAGAGCATAACCACTGAGGTTCTGATTAGCAGAGCCTCAGTGAGACAGTTAGTCACTACACAGGTAACACATTCAGGCACACTTATGAGCACTGGGGCCCTGGGTTACCAGGGTCCCAGTGACACATACAACTAAAACAACATATATACAGTGAAAAATGGGGGTAACATGCCAGGCAAGATGGTACTTTCCTACAACGTTCATTATCCATAACCATGGCTTGGGGCTTTGGGGGAAACACAGCTCCTGGATCAACAGGTTTTACTAAGGACACATGAAGAACTGGGCGTTCTCGTATTTGTGGAGGTAACTAGTTTCCTGGTGACTTCATTAATCTTCTTGACAACTGGATAAGGGCCTATGAACCGTGGTTGGAATATCTAAGGTCCTTTCCAATTAATGTGTTGTGTGGATAACCATACTTGATCTGCAACCTGATAGTCAGGACTGGGTCTACGATGCTTATCAGCATTTCGTTTATACACGAGTTTCGCTTGATCCAAATTACATTGTGCTGTTTGTTGAAACGCCTTGATCTGGTCTTAATAGTTCAGAACTGCAGGGACCTCTGTAGCAGAGCAACACACAGTCAAGAAATGAGGCACACACTCAATGACTAACTCCAGGCCAATTGTTTTTATATTTCAAAAATATATTTTGTTCCTTTATTACTAGAACCAAAAGGACTTTGTTGCAGGTAGCAGAGGTAGGTGAAAACAACAGAAAACTAGGGTGAAAACCATAATTACATTGAAAAGGTGTGATTTTTGTAGAACTATTTTGCACATTATTATAGGCAAACTCTGCAGCCCAAAGAAACTTGTCCCAATCTGCAATATTTCTCAACACTTGGCATCTTATATATTGTTCTAAGTACTGAGTTACTCTTTCTGTCTGACCATCTGTTTGTTAACCAGTGGATAGTTGAACCTCTATTTGTAAAACCCCACACAAGACCTTCCAAAACTTTTAAACAAACTGAGGACCAGAGGCCATGTAAGCTTACAATGGATTGCAAAAAGGTATCTACACAAGAAATAAGCCGAGGACTTAACTGTCAAGGTCACATAGTCCTATATGGTATCGTGTAGCCCTCAGGTTCGCGCCTGGTGGTACCTTCCAACAGTCAGGGGTGCACCGGCGGCAGGTGTGACGGTCATCATGGGTCGAGAGCGGGCAGAAGTAGGACTCTCAGTTGCAGCTGGTGTCCGGGTGTGGGTGGGGGTGACTCGCACCAACTGGGAATGCAGGTGTTGGTTACATCACTGCGGGAGGCCCCTTAGCCACACCCCACACACAGAAGCTTGTTCGGCAGGCTGGTTGCTGTACTTGAGGATGGCTACCTGTGCTCCAACATGGTGGCAGACCTGCAGGGGTGCTCGGCAGGGGCCTTGTTCCCCATCCAGGCCAGTACCCCCAAAAAGGGGGGTTCTGTGGACAGTGTAATATTGGCCCTGAGGGTGAGCACTGCCACGGGACCGGAACAAGGTGCTTGATTCAGGTGATGTCCCCTTCTCTCAGAAGGGGGGGCTCCATGGTAAATGAAAGCAACCCGGGTCAACCTTACGGAAATTAGTCATGACTTCCCTGCCGTGTTTGACCCTGCCGGGCCCAATATAGACTAGAGATGGTCCCCAGGTGTAGGTCAGGTTCTCCCCATGGTGTATTGTGCTGCCAGGGAAATAAGTAGCTAGGAAAAGTCTCTGGGGGAATAGCAGCCTCCCCCTGAATTGTTCTGTACTGATGGGTCCACAGGGGATGGGAGGCACAGCCCAATGCTGTGGTGGGCGACAGCAGAACTCTCCATAGGCTTCTGCTCCTCCCCCAACTGAGGCCGGAGTCCAAGCGCTGAGTCCTAGTCAGTGTAAATCCACCGGTATCGGTAGCTGGGGGACGGCCCCAGGAGTGATCTGTCGGATGTGTGGTCAGTCTCCCCCCATGATGAGACGGGCTGTCGGAAGTGCTGTCGGCAGGTTGGGGCCCTTAAACAGCCCTATGTGGTGCATTTTCAGGCTTCTCCCATGTCACTTCATTTGGCCATGCTGGTGGTGAATGGGGGAGTCGGACCCAGTTTCAGGCTCGCCCCACTTTGTGCGATATTGCTGGGCCCATAGGGAGGTTGGGGCGATGCTCTATGCCTCAGCGGGTGGCTGCTTAATTCGCTGCAGGCCGCAGCCCCTCCCTGCTCAAGTCTGATGCTGGTGTGTAGTCAGTGTAATCTCACCGATACCTGGCGAGCTGCTGCCTTCCCATTGGGCCAGTGATTCCAGGTGGCTTTGGGCTGGGCAGGACTCCACCGCTGGTCCACAGATGCCAGTGACAACCCGCTGCCTTCACTGCGGGCACGCCTGCATGCAGAGCTTGCAGATCAATCGGCCATCTGTGTTCGTGGCCAACTACGCCCTCACATCAGTAACAGTTCTATGGAATTCAACATTATTCATATAAGAGAAGGAAGCCAGAATCACACCTGTCAAAGGAGGTAATATATGTCACAATTAAAGTCCTTTGAATGACAGTGTTTTTCCACTGAAATATTTGTAAACATTTTTGCAAGTTACTAAGAACTTTCCTTCCACATTTATTTCAAATGTTTTGACACATGAACATGTCATTCAAATTAATCTTCAAAGGGTGTATCTTAAATGGCAGTCATGTCTATAAAACGTTTTACATTAGTTTGACCCTTGTACTAAATTATACAGAAAATAAAGTTATATGTGAATGTTAAGCAAGCATAGGGACCTATAAGAATGATTACCAATATGACAACCTCCCTTCATTTAATGCAAGGCGTGATTTCTGGTCATAAGTAGTACGATACCATATGTTGATTTGTTATTAAAAAGAATTCTAGAGTAGAAAGAACATACCAAAGTGAAAAAAAATCAATGGTATGCTTTTTCATCTTACGCAAGCACTCAGCTACTCTAAGGAGTGCCCCATTGATGAACAATGCCAAAACAAAGGTACCAAGAACCGAAAAAAGACTAACATGAAACAAATAAATGAGGTTCAAAGGCTCTTCTGAATGTGTGCTCATCATTGTTCATTCCAAGAGACAAGGTCGATGCTAAGATACACCGTATCACACTATGAACTTAGGTGTAAAGGCGAAAGGAGAGGACGTCGGCTTCTGCTTGAGTGATAATGGACCACCCAGTTACCAAGACAGGCAGGGCCATGTTTATAGAAAACCTTCTGTGACAGTACAACCCCAGCAGACCAGAAGCCAGTGGATATTTTCTCAGATCCTTTTTCAAAGAATCACATCTAATAATATCTATAAAATGAGAGGGGCAGCCTAATTCTGAACTCCTTACAATTTGTTAATCAAAGATCAGGAAGCCACAGCTACAGAATGTTGGCATAGCCCAGTATAGCTGTTGTCAGAGCACTGACTTTGGATTTGCAGAATGCCAATAGGAGAAAGTCCAGAAATCTTTTCAAGGATCAAAGTATAGCAATGCAACGTCACACTACCACGAGGACTTGGAAACAAAAAAGAAAGCATGCTATCAAATGTAGCTTCTAAGGGCCAGATGTATCAAAGGATTTTGCATTTGCAAACGGTGCGAATCGGTAAATTCCACCGTTTGCAAATGCAAACTCTCTTTCCACGATGTATGAAAGGCATTCGTAGTGAAAATATAAGGAATAGCTAAAATACAGATTCCTTGCAACTGCAACGCGTAAATGTGAATCGCATATTGCGATTCGCAAACATAGATGGGAATTTGCGAATCGCAGTGTGCGAATCACAAATAGCGATGTGAAGTTGCGAACGCAATCTGCGATTCGCAAATTCCGTATCACAATGCAATGTATCAAAAAGTCACAATTTGCGATTATTCGCAGAATGGCTTTTTGCACGTGCAAATTACCACAAAGTGAAATCAGGTGGTAAACAGGTGCAACCTATATTAAGAGACCCAGAATGACTCTTTTCCACAATAGCTGTACTCTACGTGATGGGGAGGAGAATGAGGATCCTGGCAGGTTTGAAGAGAGGGAGGAGGAGACAGGAGCGCATTTTTAGAGTACGTATTACCCTTTTTGACCAGACAGAGGAGGAGATATATGATAAGTACAGGTTAAGCTCAGCCATGATACTTGATCTGATAGCTGATCTACAACCCCTACTGCAGCGAAACACACACAGGTCTAATAGCATACCCACCCATGTGCAGGTATTATGCTCCCTGCACCTATTAGCCTCAAGGAGCTATCAAGGGGTCATAGCAGCAGCTGGAGTGGTCTCACAGAGTGCTCTCTCATGCTTCCTCAATGCATTTCTCAAAGGAGACAGTGCCTACGCTGTGCAGTACTTCATACTGACCTATCTGAATCCTGCAACGCCAGCCGAAATGAGGTATAATGCTGCTCACAGGACAACCCCGCAGCGTTGTAGAGACGACCTTCGGCCTGCTGAAGAGCCGTTTCAGATGCCTACACAAGGGTGGTGGTGCACTACAATACAGCCCTAAAAACACCTGCAAAATCGTGGCTACTTGTGCCATGTTGCACAACATTGAAACAACGAGGGGCATACCTGTGGAACCCACTAAGCCTGACTCAGATGAGGATGACGATCCCTTGCCACCCCTTCAGCCAGCAGACAGAAGCAGTGCAGCAGAGGGCAGATACAGACGTGCAGAGATCAAGCACAACTATTTCTGATGTAAGTAATGACAATACCACGTCTAATTTTATGTATTACTGTAGGTAGCATCTTTATTGCCTTGACTTCAGGTAATATATGTGTGATTAGGACATAGGTATGCACTATACACAAACAGGTGCGAGTAACATTCTCACACTATTAGCATCATAGTATCACTGCTTGCTACATGATATGTGTTAGAAATGGGGTCTTTGGTTGGCAGTCAGGTTACCCCTTGTCCAAGCAAGGACCCTCACTCTAGTCAGTGTAAAGGAGAATCACCCTCAGCTAACCCCCGCTCATCCCCTTGGTAGCTTGGCACGAGCAGACAGGCTTAACTCCAGAGTCTAGGTGTAAAGTATTTGTACCAACATACACAGTAACTCAGTCAAAACACTACAAAATGACACAACACAGGTTTAGACAAATAGGAAATATTTATCTAAACAAACCAAGACCAAAACGACAAAAATACAACATACACAAGTTACATTATGAATTAAAATGTTAAAAGAGTCTTTTTAATCCTTCAAACACAATTCTAACGCTGTTAGCGTGAAAAGTACCTGGGTAGCGTCAAAATAACACGCACGGGCAGGGTGCAGCGAAAAAGGTTAGCGATGCGTCGATTTCTCACTCACAAGCGAGACCGTGCATCGTTTCTCCTCCTCCGGTTGCATCGGCGTGCATCGTTTTTCTGTGTCCAGCGATGCTGCGTCAGAATCCGGCCGTACGGTATCCGCAAAACCGCGCTGTGTGGGTTGCGATGTTTCAGCCTCCGTTAGCAGTGCTGCGTGTCATTTCTCCAGCCACGTGCATCAATCTTCCAGCCGCGCTGCAGGCGGCGGCACATTGTTTTTCCGGAGGTTGCGTCGAAAATTTATCCTGCACGGCTGTCCGTGCATGGATTTTTAACCTTGGTCTGCCAGCTTCACCTTTCAAGGCCCCATGAACTGGATAGGGCACCCCTTGGCAGGGTAGGAGTCTCAGCAGAGAGTGCAGGCGCTGGCAGGGGAAGTCTTTGATGGCCCTGAGACTTCATCAACAGGGGGCAAGCTCAGTCCAAGCCCTTGGAGATTTCTTCACAAGCAGGAATGCACAACAAAGTCCAGTCTTTGTCCACTTGCATAGGCAGAGGCAGCAACTGCAGGATAGCTCCTCAAAGCACAGTCACAGGCAGGGCAGCACTTCTCCTCAGCTCTTCAGCTCTTCTCCAGACAGAGGTTCCTCTTGATTTCCAGAAGTGATCTAATTTTCCAGGGTTTCTGGGTGTCCTTCTTATACCCAGTTCTTCCTATGAAGTAGGCCTACTTCAAGGGAAAGTCTCTCTTGTTTTTGAAATCCTGCCTTGCCCAGGCAAGGCCACAGATACACACCAAGGGGTTGGAGACTGCATTGTGTGAGGGCAGGCACAGCCCCTTCAGGTGTGAGTGACCACTCCTCCCCCCTGCTAGCACAGATGGCTCATCAGAATATGCAGGCTACACCCCAGCTCCCTTTGTGTCACTGTCTAGAGAGAGGTGCAAACAGCCCAACTGTCAAACTAACCCAGACAGGAAATCCCAAAACAGGCAGAGTCACAGAATGGTTTAAGCAAAGAAATGCCTACTTTCTAAAAGTGGCATTTTCAAACACACAATCTCAAAACTATCTTTACTAAAATATGTATTTTTAAATTGTGATCTCAGAGACCCCAAACTCCACATGTCTATCTGCTCCCAAAGGGAATCTACGCTTTAATCATATTTAAAGGTAAGTTAACCTATGAGAGAGATAGGCCTTGCAACAGTGAAAAACGAATTTGGAAGTATTTCACTGTCAGGACATATAAAGAACACATTAGTATATGTCCTACCTTAACCATACACTGCACCCTGCCCATAGGGCTACCTAGGGCCTACCTTAGGGATGTCTTATATGTAAGAAAAGGGAAGGTTTTAGGCCTGGCAAGTGGGTACACTTGCAAGTCGAATTGTCAGTTGAAAACTGCACACACAGACACTGCAGTGGCAGGACTGAGACATGATTACAGGGCTACTTATGTGGGTGGCACAACCAGTGCTGCAGGTCCACTAATAGCATTTGATCTACAGGTCATGGGGACCTTTAATGCACTGTACTAGGGACTTACCATTAAATCAAATGTTTCAATCATGGAAAACCAATCAACAGTACAATTTATGCAGAGAGCATATGCACTTTAGCACTGGTTAGCAGTGGTAAAGTGCTCAGAGTTCAAAAGCCAACAAGATCAGGTCAGAAATAATAGGAGGAAGGAGGCAAAAAGTCAGGGGATGAACCTGCAAAAATGGCCAGGTCCAAAAAGATGCAAGTCCCCTGTACTTCCCAACATTACTTTCTACATCCACGCACCCTACTTGAGTGCTCAGTGGTCTCGGTGGCACCTCTTGTTGCGGGATCAGAGACATTACTGTGTCTGGTACTGCGACGCCTAGAATCCATCACTGGTGGCTGTGAGACTGCTGAGGCTAGAGAGTTCCTCACTATCACCACCACCCAGTTCACTGTTTGTAGCATTCTGGGCTGTCTGCATTGTCTCCATTACATTGGTGAGTTGCACCAATCCTCGTGCAACCTTCAAACTGCAATGTGCCAGCTCTACCTGCATGCCCACAGCACGTCGTGACAACAAAGCAATTGTGATTGTGAGCCGATTGACAGATCTGCTGAACCCATCCAACCTACCCATCAATTGGTGATGGCGCCTACGGTTGCTGACATGCTCCTGCTGCATCACAGTGCAGAGTTCCCTAATGACATTTGTCATCTCCCTTGTGTGTTTTGCTGCTGTCTGCATGTTGTCACTGAGAGACTCCAACTGCATGTGCATAGATCCCATGTTGTCATTGAGAGACTAAAACTGCCTGTGCATTGACTTCATGGGTTTACATTTCAGGCACTGCTCTTTCAGCATGGAAGCCTCAAGGCCACCAAACGGTGATGGGCCCTCACCTTCCTCTGTGCACTGTATGCCTGCTTCATGACGCCTCCTGAGGGGAGTGGACTGACGCTGGGGCAGGGACTGCTGTCTGTCAGTGGTTCTAGCCTTTGGGGTTGGTGTGGGTACTTCATCCGGCATTTCACCAGAGCCCAGGTGATACTCAGGGAGAGGTAGCACTCTTGCCCTGCGTCTAGTTGGTGCTTGTATGAAGGACTCACTGGTGTTTGAGCCAGACTGTGGCTGAGTTTCGCTATCCTCCACATTTCCACCTTGTGCTGCGTCAGGGCCCGGAACATCTGCAACAACAATGTGCAGCATGTCATTTTTGATTAGTACTCAAATAGTTGTGTAATAGTATTAAATTTACACTGGCATAGTATCACTGAGAATCTTTTGTGTTGTTTCTCTGTTTGGTTTTACACTATCTTGCTATTTATGTGGTAGTTGCACTTTAGGGGTGTGAACTACCACTCCCATAAGGCATTGTTGTGTTGTATATAAGATGTGACAAGGACTTCTTATCACACTGCATAGGGCCATTGCTAAGGGGCATTTGTACATGCACATATGGGGAAACACATCATTACTGCCCTTACCTTTGTTGGTGCTGGGTGTGCCTGAGGTGTCAATGTCAGTGACACCACTGACAGCTTCAGGAAGCAGTGTTGACTCCACCATGTCTTCCATTGGCGTAGACGGTGTCTGGGTGGGCGGTCCTCCTCCGGTGCCATTTGCCTCCTTCATCCTGCTGGCTACCCTCTCTTTATCACATGAATGCAAGTCGCACCATCACTTGCGTATCTCCTCGATGGAGCGCTGCGCAACACCCACTGTGCATATTTTGGTCTGGATGTCTGACCACCATTTCCTCTTCTCACTTTCAGGTACCTGTAGTGAGTTTTTTCCAAAAAGTTTGTTGTAGTTCTCCAAGGAGGACCACCTCCTTGGTGAGCACCTCCAATTCCTGCTCACTGAATTTTAGTTTGCGCTTCCTGTCTCCTTTCTCCTTCCCATTCCCATCAGTAGCCATAATCCTGTTTGGTCCTGGCTGGCTCTCAAGGCTGCCTCCCTGGTTCTTGGCTGGGTCTCTCTGCCTGCTCCTGTGGGTGTGGCTTCTGGAAACAGCATGGACTGACTCACTTCCTGGTTGTGATGTCATCAGGCTGTTCCAGGTCACCCTTTTCGCAATTTGCGATTACTGATTCGATTTTTTTTCGATTCGGTATTTGAAACTCGCAAATTGTGATTGCGAATTTTAAGAAATCGCTATTACCGTCTCGCAATTTTCATACATCCCATTTTGCATTTCCAAAATAGCGATTTCTTTCAAATCGCTATTTAAGAAATGCAAACTGGGAGCTTGATACATCTGGCCCTAAGTTCTTTGCCACTTTTGCCGGAGCTAGAAGGGGAGGTAAAACTCCCAGGCAGCAGTTTTTAACCCAGTTTTCCTTTTATTTTGCTATTGGCTGTGCGATGCATCTCAAGGTTGATTTAGCGGTGTAGCGGTATGGTCTAGAATCTGTTACACTTTCACTCCACTTTTATTTTATTTATGTATAAGTCACCTCTAAGACAGGCCGTAGGTAGCCCATAGGGCAGGTTGCAATGCAATTAAAAGATATGACATGTAGTTTTAAGCTTTACATGTCCTAGTAAGGAAAAACTCCCAAATTCCTTTTTCACCACTGTGAGGTCGACCCCTATCAGGTAATAACATTGGGGATTATTTATTCCATTTAATAAGCGGTAGTTCCTAATGTAGAGGAGTTAGATCTGTCATGTTTAGTACTTACGTATTTGTAATGATGGATCCTCTTTGATGGTAACGTCGGATTAATTTTTACAATTTTGAAAATGCCACATATAGAAAGTTGGCATCATCCTGCTCGTAGCCCTGAATGCCTATAGCCTGTCTTTGATCACTTGTCTAAGGGTGGGTGCCAGCTGGACTTTGTGTATTCCACCTAGACAGCTACATATAAAGGGAGATTAGGTGCGACTTGATGGGCCATCTGTTCCTTGATGGGCCATCTTGGGCAGGATGGGAGGGAGGAGCTTGGCACAGCCTCACACATACACCAGAAAAGGCTGTGTCCTGTGTAAGAAAAGATCCCCTTTTTTGCCTGATATTTATGCTGACGTGTCTGAGAGTATGCTAGGATCCTGCTAACCAGGCCCCAGCACCAGTGTTCTTTCCCTAAATGGTACCATTGTTCCGAGAATTGGCACACCCCTTGTAAAATGTACCTGTGGTACCTAGGGTTCTGTGTCCAGGGAGGGTCCCTAAGGGCTGCAGCATGTAGTGTGCCATCCTAAGGGACCCCACACCAAGCACATGCACACTGCCTTTGCACAGATTGTGTGTGCTGGTGAGGAGAAAAAGGTAAAGTCGTCATAGCATCCCTCTCAGGGTGCAATGCTCACAAACCAATGCCTATGAGGGCATAGCTGCATGAGCAAGATGCCCCTAAAGTGTCTTAGCCCATTCTTAGACATTGTAAGTGCAGTGTGCCCTATTAAGTACATGGGCTGGGAGTTTGTCATTACGAACTCAACAGCTCCATGATGGCTTCACTGAAGCCTGGGAAGTTTGGTATCAAACTTCTCAGCACAATAAACCTACACTAATGCCAGTGTTAGATTTATTGTACAATGCACCCAGAGGGTATTTTAGAGATGCCCCCAGTACTTTAACAAGCCAACCCTTTAGTGTAAGTCTGACCAGTAGATGCCAGCTTGCCACTATAAGACAAGTTTCTGACCTCATGGGGTGCGAACTTTTTTGCTTTCTGGTGTCAGAAACAACGCCTGCTCTGGGTGGAGTTTCTTCACACCTCCCCCCACAGGAACGACAACTCTTGGTGGTGAGCCTCAAAGGCTCAGACCTCATGTTACAGTGCCCCAGGGCACTCCAGCTAGTGAAGATGCCAGCCCCCCCAGAGGAAGCCCCACTTCTGACAGCAAGCCCAGCAGGAAAATTAGGAAAAACAGGGAGGAGCGACCACTCCAGCTAGGACTACCCCTAAAGTGACCCCTCACTGCAGAATCCACCATCTTGGATTGGAGGGCAGGGAACAATAGGCTAGGACTACCCCTAAAGTGACCCCTCACTGCAAAATCCACCATCTTGGATTGGAGGGCAGGGAACAATAGGGTTAGGAACGTGACCCCTTCACTAGGGGAGTGGGGCAAAGGAAGGGTGTAGCCACCCTCAGGGACAGCAGCCATTGATTTCTGACCACTGTAATGCCCCTAACTCTAGGATTTAAGGGGACCACTGAACCTGGCTTACTAGATTCCTGGTGACCTCAAGAAGCAACAAAGCAAATAGCAAGAAGAAGGACTGCTAAGCCGACCACAGCAGAGAAGACTACAGGCACCAAGTGACTTGACCCCACCCCTACTGGCCTGTCTATAGCTTCAAAGACTTCTGCACTAAAAAGGTGACACATCCTGCAGAACCAGCGACCACTACAAACTCCCAGAGGAATGACTGCCCAGCAGAGGACCAAGAACTCCTGAGGACAGCGGTCCTGTTCACAAGAATCTCCGGCAAGTACTCCAGAACTGCCCCGGATCTGCGTGTCCTACGCACTCTGTACCTGACACCCACGACCCATGTCCAGGTAGCCTACCAGTCCAGAGCAGAGCCTCAGACGATTCTGACTTTGTGCCCACCCTGGGTTGACCCCTCCTGGCCAATACAATGATCCCTGCAGCCTGAAACCAGAGGACCCCCCCCTGACCACGACCGGATCCGATGAAGATTCATGACACCCAAAGGTACCCCTGCACCTGCATCCCCGAAGCTTTGGAGAATCTGACCGACCATCCAGCGACGCTCAGCAGACACCCTTCCTCCTTGTCCAGCCTATGGTTTTCCGGAACCGACCCCCTGGACTCAGCCTGCAGCATCTTTTGTGCCCCTAGGGTCCCCCTTTTGAAAAGCATTTGGCGCCCAGCCTTGTGTTTGCACCCTGCATCCGCCCTCCCTTGTGCCACTGAGGGTGTGTGATTGGTGTCTACCTGTGCCCCCGGTGCTCACCTGAACCCCCCAGGTCTGCTCTCCAAAGACGCGGGTACTTACCTGCAAGCAGATTTTTTCCAAGCACCCCACTCCTCATAGGATTCTATTGCAAACCCAATGCCAACTTTGAATTCTGCACAGAGCCGTCCCCATGCTGCGGGAGGTGCACTTTTGAGGTCAACCTAAGCTTTGACCTATGGACATCCTAACTTCCGAATACGTTGTGTACTTACCTGTTTTCTGTGCTAACCCTCCCCCCCACCCCCAGGACTCTAATGTGAAAAATTGCACTGTGTCAACCTTTGGAATAGAACATTGCTACTTACTTGTAAACTGTTTTATCTGCTAGAACCAAACAAGGTACATTTGATACATATGTTTAATATCTACTTACACCTGTACTTACCTGCAACGAAATTCTTCTGGTTTCTAGTAATAAAGTAACATAATATATTTTTGCAATAAATATAACAATTGAACTGAAGTTAGTCATTGATTGTGTGCCTCATTTCTTCACTGTGCATGTACAACAAATGCTTTACACTACCCCAGATAATCCTAACTACTCGACCACACTACCACAAAAAAAATAATTAGTATTATCTACTGTAGTAACCATGCAGGAACAAGATGAGGCCAAGTATCTTTACCAGCTAGACTCATCAACCGCCATCTCTCATCCCACCAACATTCCAAATTGAACTCCACTACATTCCATTATCCAGTATTCTGAGGTTACTTCATTGGAACACACCATTCAGGGTACACATGTATATCTACACTATAACACCATAATACATTGATTAACTCTTAATGAATACAACTTTTGTTGAGTTTAATGATTATGAATACATTCTTAATTATAATGTGATTGAATACAGTTATATTTATAGATTACAACATCTACGTTAGCCTCTGTTAAGGCTATGGGGGACCCCTGGACTCTGTGCACACTATATCTCATTTTGATATAGTATATAAAGAACCAGATTCCTATATCCTGTCCCCACACAAAGGGCTGTATACTGCCCTGCAGTGAGTCTGGATCCAAGACAGGAAGGGAGAACTTCTGTGCACTTCAAAGATTCCTTTGAAGTCTCCCCCTTTTTAAAGGCACCACTGTGTATAAGAACTGGAACTCATACTCCACCATTTCAATACACTTTTGTACCTGTGGATAGTCTGCCAGCAAGAAGGACTACTGTATTGCTGATAGACTGCCATTCTGCTGGACTGCTGCTCTGGAAAATCTGATTTCTTGTGTGGGTGAGATGGACTGAAACCACATCACTTGAACCCAGTATCCAGAGTGACTCAAAAGGCCAACTAACTGACCTCCTGTTTTCTGAGGTCTTGGGACATAACCGTCATTGCATCTTACATCTCATCTTTGATTACCAGACAGGTCACTCCCCCCATCTGCCACACAGCCCCCCGTGGGTTGAACCTCCGTTGCCGCTTTTGCCGCCTGACTACTTGCTCCCTTTTATCTGTACCCCTACGCTTGGCTTCTGTGCCACTTTGTTTTTTCATTCTGTGCCCCTGTGTTTTGCTTTCTGTACCCCTGTGCTCTGTTGTCCCTCTCCCGCCGTCTTTTCCTGCCGTTTTTTCCCTGGGTTTTCCCCCGGGTTTTTCCCCGGGTTTTTCCCTTGTTGCTGAGCCCCTGCTGCCCCGGCCCCTTCACTCCCATTGGCCCCCCGCTCCCACCTCCCAGCTGCTCCTCCCTCCCTCTGCCCTCATATGGAGGCCGCGAAGCGGTGGTAGAGAGCGACCTTTGACCCTGTCACCAGGCAGGTCGCTCCCCCCATCTGCCACGCAGCCCCCTGTGGGTTGAACCTCCGTTGCCACTTTTGCCGCCTGACTACTCGCTCCCTTTTTTCTGTACCCCTGCGCTTGGCTTCTGTGCCACTTTGTTTTTTAATTCTGTGCCCCTGTGTTTTGCTTTCTGTACCCCTGTGCTCTGTTATCCCTCTCCCACCGTCTTTTCCCGCCGTTTTTCCCCCCAGGTTTTTCCCCGGGTTTTTCCCTTGCTGCTGAGCCCCTGCTGCCCCGCCCCCTTCACTCCCATTGGCCGCCCCGCTCCCACCTCCCAGCGGCTCCTCCCTCCCTCTGCCCTCATATGGAGGCCGCGAAGCGGTGGTAGAGAGCAACCTTTGACCCTGTCACCAGGCAGGTCGCTCCCCCCATCTGCCACGCAGCCCCCTGTGGGTTTAACCTCCGTTGACGCTTTTGCCGCCTGACTACTCGCTCCCTTTTTTCTGTACCCCTGCGCTTGGCTTCTGCGCCACTTCGTTTTTTCATTCTGTGCCCCTGTGTTTTGCTTTCTGTACCCCTGTGCTCTGTTGTCCCTCTCCCGCCATCTTTTCCCGCCGTTTTTTCCCCGGGTTTTCCCCCGGGTTTTTCCCGTGGTTTTTCCCTTGCTGCTGATCCCCTGCTGCCCCGCCCCCTTCACTCCCATTGGCCGCCCGCTCCCACCTCCCAGCTGCTCCTCCCTCCCTCTGCCCTCATATGGAGGCCGCGAAGCGGGCGCGCCGCTGGCGCGCCGAAGGTGTGCCTTAGGCAAGCCCGTCTGCGCCTCTCCGAGCCTGGACTGCACCCAGCACCAGAACCCATGGAACCCGCACCCCCACAACGCCAGACTGCACCACGACGCAAGCACCCTCCACGCACTCAACACCAGACGAGACCACCCCTGCTACCGGGCCACCCCGAAATACACCCAGGGGCCTTTCACCTGCCGGAACTGCAGATTCACCAGCATCCAACCCTCCACACCACCAGCCAGAGAACGCAACCACCTCCGCTGCATCCTCCTCAACACCCGCTCCGCTCGCAAGCACGCCATCGAACTTTGGGACCTCCTAGACTCCACCGCCCCGACGTTGCCTTCCTGACGGAGACCTGGCTTAATGCCACCTCAGCACCAGACATCGCCATAGCCATCCCACAGGGCTACAAGATCTCCCGCAGAGACCGCACCAACGGAGTGGGAGGAGGAATCGCCATCATCCACAAAGAGTCCATCAAAATCTTAACGAACACCGATGACACCCTCACCACCGCCGAGCACATGCACTTCCAGATCCACACCGACCCCAACACCACCCTCAGAGGAACTCTCATCTACAGACCTCCCGGACCCCGCCCACAGTTCAGTGACACCATCGCCGACCTCATCAGCACCCACGCCCTCGCTTCCATGGACTACATCCTCCTCGGGGACCTTAACTTCCACCTCGAGAACAACAACAACGCCAACTCCACCGCCCTGATCGCCAACCTCGCCAACCTCGGGCTCAAACAGCTCGTAACGACACCCACTCACGCCGCTGGACACATGCTCGACCCCATCTTCTCCGCAAGCCCCCACGTCTCCTTCAACCACACCACCGAACCACACTGGACCAACCACAGATGCGTCCACTTCACCTTCAGAAAACCCACCACACACCACCGCACCCAACAGCTACCACGCCGCTGCTGGGGCAAGGTCACTGAGGACCAACTGACTACCGCCCTCGCCCTTAGACCACCCACCGACCCCACCGACCCAGACACCGCCGCGACCAACCTCACACAGTGGATCAACGACTGCCCCAACACCCTCGCCCCTCTCAAGACCTTTACAACCAACCACACCAACAAGAAAGCCGCCTGGTTCACCGAGGACCTCCGGATCTCCAAACACACCTGTCGGAAGCTGGAGAAGAAATGGCTCCACGACCGAACACCAGACAACCACACAGCCCTCAAGAGCGCCACCCGCAGACATCACCAACTCATCAGGACCGCCAAGAAGACCGCCTTCGAGGACCGCCTAGACAACAACGCACACAACACCAAAGATCTCTTCTGCATCGTGAAAGAACTCTCTATCCCCAGCTCCATCACCAACGACATCCCGCCATCTCAAGACCTGTGCGACTCCCTGGCCACCTTCTTCCACCGCAAGATCACCGACATCCACGATAGCTTCAAGCCCGACCCCCCCGCACCCACCACCGAGTCCACCACCCCTGCGACTACCACTCGCACCAGTCGCCTGACTGTCTGGTCCAGCGTCAGCAACGAAGACACCATCAAAACCATGAACTGCAGCCACTCCGGATCCCCATCGGACCCCTGCCCTCACCACGTCTTCAACAAAGCCAGCGCAGCCATTGCGCCCCACCTCCGGAAAACAATCAACTGTTCCTTCGAGACAGCAACCTTCCCAGAAAGCTGGAAGCACGCCAAGATCAACGTCCCTCTGAAGAAGCCCAAGGCGGACCCCAAGGACCTTAAGAACTTCCGGCCCATCTCCCTGCTCCCTTTTCCGGCAAAAGTGACTGAGAAGATTGTCAACAAACAGCTGACCCGCTACCTCGAAGTCAACAACATCCTGGACCCTTCCCAATCGGGTTTTCGCAGTAACCACAGCACCGAGACCGCCCTCATCGCCGCCACTGACGACATCCGGACCCTGATGGACAAAGGAGAAACAGCCGCCCTCATCCTCCTGGATCTATCAGTAGCCTTTGACATGGTCTGCCACCGCACCCTATCAGCACGCCTCCATGACGCCGGTATCCAAGAGAAGGCCCTGGCCTGGACCACATCCTTCCTCTCCGGCAGAACCCAGAGCGTCCGCCTCCCACCCTTCCTCTCCAAAACCACTGAGATCATCTGCGGCATCCCACAGGGATCCTCCATCAGCCCGACACTGTTCAATATCCACATGGCCCCCCTCGCCCACGTCGCAAGACAACACAACCTCAACATCATCTCCTACGCCGACGACACCCAGCTGATCATATCCCTCACCGAAGATCCCCACACCGCCAAAGCTAACCTCCACCGAGGAATGAAGGCCATAGCCCACTGGATGAAGGACAGCAGACTGAAGCTGAACTCAGACAAGTCGGAGATCCTCATTCTCGGACCCACCCCATCAGCCTGGGACGACTCTTGGTGGCCCACGTCACTAGGCACAGCCCCGGAACCCACGGACCACGCACGCAACCTGGGGGTCATCCTCGACTCCACTCTCTCCATGACCAGGCAAGTCAACGCCGTCTCCGCGTCCTGCTTCAACACCCTCCGTGTGCTCCGCAGGATCTTCAAATGGATCCCCCTTGACACGAGAAAAACCGTTACCCAGGCCCTCATCACCAACAGACTCGACTACGGGAACGCCCTCTACTCAGGAATTACAAACAAGCTCCTGAGACGACTCCAACGCATCCAGAACGCCTCGGCCCGACTCATCCTCGATGACCCCCGCCGCAGCCACATCACACTCCACCTGAGAGGCCTGCACTGGCTCCCCGTCAACAAAAGGATCACCTTCGAGCTCCTGATCCACACACACAAAGCACTGCACAACACCGGACCCAACTACCTCAACAACCGACTCAGCTTCTACACCCCCACCCGAAACCTCCGCTCAGCCAACCTCGCCCTCGCCACAGTCCCCCGCATCTGAAAAACCACCGCCGGCGGCAGATCCTTCTCCTACCTAGCCGCCAAGACCTGGAACACTCTCCCCACCATCCTACGACAGACCCAGGACCTGCTGGCCTTCAGAAGACTCCTCAAGACCTGGCTCTTCGACCAGTAGCACTCCCTCTCCCCAGCGCCTTGAGACCCTCGCGGGTATGTAGCACGCTTTACAAATGCAGTGATTGATTGATTGATTGATTGATTACAACGCAACCCAGGTACTTTTCAGTGGACCAAGTTTAAGCCCTGTAGCCAGTCGTTGCTCCATCATGTTCAGCATGAAATTATGACATTGCCCTGGTCTAGCGTGACCTGATATCCCCAACTGGCGCTTTTTGTTTGTTTCTGAGCACTGCTTTACAGTTTATACCTTCCACATTGCCTCTTTAGTTAAGCTGGACTGCTCTGTGCCAAGCTACCAGGGTGTGAGCACAGGTTAATTTATGGTGTCTTTGTGATTTACCCTGACTAGGACTTTGGTTCCTGCTTGGACAGGGTACATACATCTGCCAGTCTGAAACCCCATTTCTAACACAGTGTGGTCTGGAAAGTGTTACAGCTCCAGGTAACCTTTAGGCATAATTCTTTTTAAATGATAAGTTGGAATAGAGGTGCTGTCTCCAGTTTAGAACTGTTATCAAAATGTAATTCCTAGGCTAACAAGGAGCAACAATCTGAAATAGAGTGTTAGTTCTTTGGAGCTCCTTTACCTGTCCTATATGATAGTGCTTTGAAGGACCGCTGAATATGCTTATTAAATCAATCACCCAATAACTGGGGTCACATTTGAACATAGTGTTCGAAAGGCCATTTGGACTTCCCTTAATGTTCTATTTCCCAGCTTTCACAAAAAATATATATGTCACGTCAGCCATGGTGTCATCATGTAGCTAGATACTGTCTTTAATCTTGATTTCACTGTTGACACAATTCATAATGTCCTTTAAACTAACACAATCACCATCCTGAATAATAAAACAGAATATCTTCAGATGTTTGGGTGTTCAAAGATGATGTATTTTCATCTATTGTTGATATTTTATGATGATTTAATCACTTGAAAAGTATCTTAAGATAACCAATTTTGCTCCTTTGATCATTATGATTTTTCTACCTCAGAAGAAAGCAGACAATCTGTCAATCAAAGCATGCTTGAATAAACACACTTTCCTAAGCCTATCTCCAACACAATTCTTAGTGTTCTCTTGGAGCACGATGGATTACTATAGTGTTGTCACCTTATTTTCAGATGCTAATGATCACAAATCATCTTCTTGTCATCTGGTCAAGACCATAATCCTGAGGCCTTCAATTCCTGCTTATGCTAGGTTGCCAGGAGGATGAACCACAACTCACTGAAACTTAATGTAGACAAGACTGAGGTACTGGTATCGGGAGAGAACCCGGCATTTTGAGACCCACATTATTTGCCAGAAACCTTGGGTGCTCCTCCGGCCCCAGCCTTCAATCTTATGAAGCTTAGCTTCCTGCTGAATGATAATTTGTCCATGAAACCCCAAACGGCGATCGTGGATGCCACCTGTTTTGCTGTTCTGAAATATATGTGGAAAATCTTTTGATTACTCCCCCTCCCAGCTCAAAGGACAGTTATTCAGACACTCATCATGTCAAGACTGGACTGCTGCAATATTCCTTATCTGGGGGTAGATAACACATCTATCAGATGGTTGTAAGTGGTCCAGAACTCTTCTGCAAGGGTGTTATGAGACTCCCCAAAACCACCCGGCCTCATCTCTCTTCAAAGAGCTCCATTGGTTTAGGGTTGGAAAGTGAATTCATTTCAAAGCCTTGTGTTATGTGCGCAGAGCTAGATCTGAGGCAGGCCCTCACTACCTTCAGGACCTAGTGAGAGCACATCAGCCAGCCAGTCTGCTTTGTTCTAGCAAACTATCCCCGCACACTGCCCCTAGAGTCAAACGTACACACATAAACTGGAGGGCGGGCCCCCTAGGTGGGGCCTCAAGTCGTCACAGGGGGGCACCAAGCTCTGGCCAAAAGAATCCTTATGCAGATAATAGTGTTTTGTTTTAAGCAGAAAATAATGCATTTCATGTTTAAAAGGTAACAGAACATAACTGCAATATGTTAATAAGTGTCAAGATATTTAAATATTGCCAACTTAATAGATTAATGGTGAAAAATTCAGAGGATGGACCGATTTTTTTTCCCCCCATTGGGGTGCAGCATTAAAAAGTTTGAAAACCACTGTCCTAAGGGGTTGAATCCCCTATTGGAACACTTGAGTAGGTGTGCCTCACTATCCACCTTTTGCAGACAGCTGAAGGCTTGGTTGTTCTGAGTCAGTAGGGTTGGATAGATCTGACCTGCAGCCAGAGCGCTGGGAAGCCCTGTGTGGGTTGCTGTGTGCTATATTAGACTCGTTCAGAATAATAATAATAATATGTTTCTTAATAGTGATACCTTTAAAAATCTGCAGCACATTTGCCATAGACTACTATCCTTTAATGAGCACATTCCCATATGTTTCAATTTGTTACTATATAAGCATCGGTACAGTATCAACCAACACTTTTGAAAGGAACATGCCTTAAACCAACTTCATATTTTATTATGGTCTTTTCAAGTGTGACAGACCCACACTTATGCAATGAACCTAAAATATTTCCTATTTAAATTAAATTAAGCAATTATTTGGTAATTATCTCGCCTTGTATCAATCAAAATCAACATAAGCAACCCTAAAATATCACTGGTGATAATGTTATACTTTGACAGCAAACCTCGGTTTGATGGCAGGGATGAACACAAATAACTGTATGACCAAATTCAACCAACAAATAAAAGCTTTCCTATTATGACAATTGTTAGACCTGACAGCCTTAAGCTGGTCACCCCCAACGTTTTGCCTGCCTCCCCCCACTTTTTGACACTGTTTTTGCTGGTTTTAGGATTCTGCTAACCAGTGCTAAAGTGCATATGCTCTCTACCTTATAACATGGTGATATTGGCTCATACCCAATTGGATTATTTAATTTACTTATAAGTCCGTAGTAAAGTGCACTACATGAGCCCAGGGCCTTTAGATTAAATGCTACTGATTGTACTGATTACTTATGTGGGTGGCACTGATTGTGCCACCCACATAAGTAGCCCTCTAACTATGTCTCAGGCCTGCCATTGCAGGGCCTGTGTGTGCAGTTTTACTGCCAATTCGACTTGGCATTTAAAAGTACTTGCCAAGCCTTAAACTCCCATTTTTCGACATATAAGTCACCCCTAAGGTAGGCCCTAGGTAACCTATAGGGCATGGTGCTGTGTAGGTAAAAGGCAGGACATGAACCTATGTGTTTTATATGTCCTGGTAGTGTAAAACTCCTAAATTTGTTTTACACTGCTGTGAGACCTGCTCCTTTCATAGGCTAACATTGGGGCTACCCTCATATACTGTTTGAGTGGTAGATTCTGATCTTAAAGGAGTAACAAGGTAATATTTAGTATGACCAGAATGGTAATACAAATCCTGCTGACTGGTGAAGTTGAATTTAATATTACTATTTTAGAAATGCGACTTTTAGAAAGTGGGCATTTCTCTGCACTTAAATCCTCCAGTGCCTTACAACCCACGTCTGGCTAGGGTTAGTTGGCAGCTCCCTTGTGCATTTCACTCAGACAACCCCAAACACAGGATGCTCAGTCACACCTGCACATATCTGCATATTGAATGGGTCGTCCTGGGCTGGGAGGGTGGAGGGCCTGACACTTACATGTCAAAGGACAGTGGCCTGCCCTCACACAATGGACTGCCAAACCCCCTACTGGGACCCTGGCAGACAGGATGGAACTGAAATGGGACCTTGTGCACTTCTAAACCACTCTTTAAAGTCTCCCCCACTTCAAAGGCACAATTGGGTATTTAAACCGGGTCTCTGACCCTACCAACTCAGACATTTCCTGGGGAAAAAAAAACTCTGCACCAGAACCTGCAACCTGCCAAGAGAAGCTGCCTGGCTGCCCAAAGGACTCACCTGACTGCTTTGCTGTGAAGGACTGCTGCCTTGCTGTTGCCCTGCTGCCTTGTTGGCCTCTGGCTCTGCTGAGAAGTGCTCTCCAAGGGCTTGGATTGAACTTGCCTCCTGTTCCTTGAAGTCTCAGGACCAAAAGGACTTCACCTCTGCAAAGAATTCCTTGTGCGGTGAAAATTTGACGCACAGCCTGCTGGAATCGATGCACAGCCTGCCCAGCGGTGAGAAAATCACTGCATCGCCGAGCTGGAACGATGCAGCCCGACTTCCTGCGAGAAGAATCGACAGAGCACCTGCCGTTCGACAGAAACTTCCCCGCATCACCCAACGGATTGACGCAGCTCCTGTGACTTCGCCCTGCACGCCCAGGATTTCTCCGGTTCATACCCAGGGCATGCAAATACCCCGCAACCCAAAGAGGACCCAAGCCTGTGCACCGGAAATCAATGCAAAGCCCTTGCTGTGTGGAAAAACATTGATGCGTTGTCTGTGTGCCCCCGGAGAAACCGACGCACACCTCCCCGTTTTTCACGCATCTCCTCCTCTGTGGTCTCATGCGGATAATTTAGACGCAAACTAGGTGCTTTGTGCTTGTAAGAGACACTTGTTGCTTTTCCAGAACTAAAGACTATGGCCCTCATTATGACCTTGGCGGGTGGCTGAAGCCGCCCACCAAGATCTGACCGCTAGGCGGCCGCCAATGCAGCCGCACTCCCGCCGCGGCCATCAGCAGATGCCCGCTGGGCCGGCGGGCGGAACCGGCCCAGCGGGGTTCTCGGCCGCAACACAGGAGCTGGCTCCAAATGGAGCTGGCGGTGTTGCGGCCGTGCGATGGGTGCAGTTGCACCCGTTGCGCTTTTCGAAAAGCTGCACGGGCCGTGTCAGGGGGTCCCTGCACTGCCCATGCCAGTGGCATGAGCAGTGCAGGGGCCCCCAGGGGCCCCACGACTCCCCGTACTGCCAGCCTTTTCCTGGCTGTTCAAACCACCAAGAAAAGGCTGGAGGTAGCAGGACTCGTAATCCCCTGGGCAGCGCTGCCCTGGCGGATTAAAACCGCTGGGACCAATGTGGCGGGAAACCACCGGGACCAATGTGGCGGGAAACTGCCGGTCCCGGCGGTGCGACCGCAGCGCTTTCGCCACGGTCGTAATACTGGGGATTTCACCGCCAGCCTGCTGGTGGTGAAATCTTCCACAACAACCCTGGCGGTCCAAGACCGCCAGGGTTGTAATGAGGGCCTATATATCCTTTTAACATTGATATTTCGACATATACTTATCAAATCTTGATTGTTTTGACCTACTTATTAACAGATAAAATATCTGATATTTTTCTAAACCTGTGTGGTGTCTTTTGTAGTGTTCCACTGTGTTATTGCATGATTTATTGCACAAATACTTTACACATCGCCTTCTAAGTTAAGCCTGACTGCTCAGTGCCAAGCTACCAGAGGGTGGACACAGGATAACTTGGATTGTGTGTGACTTACTCTGATTAGAGTGAGGGTCCTTGCTTGGACAGGGGGTAACCTGACTGCCAACCAAAGACCCCATTTCTAACAACCATACATACAATTATTCAAAACACCCTCCTGCCCCCTTTTAGTACTTACAACCAAGTGAGGTGACACACAGATAACAGCTTAAAAAGGCATTTGACCAGCAGAATATTTCAGTCAATTCCTCACAGTCTCCCTCACTTACTGTCACTCTGCGAATGCCTGTGATCCACAGGTTTTTGTGATATTGTCTTTGTGTCAGTTTTCAATCTTGCCAAATCCGCTGTCATTTTATCATAAATCTGTATACAGATGATTCTGATATACCATTTATTTTAGAATTAGAAACTATGACAGTGTCCACTAATTTAAACATTTCTACTTTTCACCATTTATTTTTGATTTAATATATGCCATGTTCATGAATACTTTACAATTTCCGTTGAATCACTAAGGTATTAACCTTTGGATCTCTTATCTTTCTCTAGTAGTATTCAACTACTAGTTACATTGTTTAAAAATGTGAAATCATTAAGTATCTTTCTTATAATCATTTGTTTTTGTATTTGTTTCATTTATGTGTTGGTCATTTTAAAATGTTGAAAGAAAGGTTTATAATTTTCTGCTTCCTAAATAGTTAATTCCTTCACCGGCAGTTACAATGATTTAATAATATTTTAAACACTGGTACAATTTTTTAAGTTTATATCCCACTATTCGATAGTAATATATTTAGACCACAGAAGACTTTTTCTAAGTCCTTTAGGGTGCTTGATGTTGGACCACAATTGTGTGATGTACCATGTCTTAACAGGAATCTGAAAAGCGTATAAATAGATGTGTATTGCAATATTCCACTCAATATATACATAACATATAAGATAACACAAAATAAAAAGATGCACTTTAATGCAATGTAACATAAGGTAAAGTAACGTGACAAACATACACCAGACATATTCAACTCACAACTTTCTCAGATTTCTAGGCAAATTACTAAGAAAATATCAGGGACATAGAGGATATATATTTGGTTTCTTGCATCACATCAGTAACATTACTGTGAAATTCAACATTATTCAAATAAGAGAAGGAAGCCAGAATCTCAGATGCCAAAGGAGATAATATGTCACCATTCAAGGCCTTTGAATAACATTGATTTTCCACAGAAGTATTTCTAAAATGTTGTGCAAGTTACTAAGAACTTTCGTTCGCATTTCATTTAAATGTTTTGACACATGAAGATACCATTAAAATTAATGTTCAAAGGGTGTATCTTAAAGGGCAGTCATTTCTCTAAACCTTTTTGCATTAGTGTGACCCTTTAATAAAGTGTACAGAAAATAAATGTATGTATGAATGTTAAGCAAGCATAGGGACCTATAAGAATCATTAACAATTCAACAACCTGCCTTTATTTATTGCAATGTGTGTATTCAGGTCGTAAGTAGTAGAATTATAATATAGAAAGATCATACCAATGTAAAGAAACAATGGTATGCTTTTTTATCTTACTTAATTTAGACTTAAAAAGCACGTGGCTACTTCGAGGAGTGCCCCAGTGATGAACAATGCCAAAACCAAGGAACCGTCAGCAGAAAAGACCAATGCAACACCAATAAATGAGCTTTAAGGGCTCACCTGAATGTGTAATCATCCTTGATTGTTCCAAGAGACAAGGTAAAACAGTTCATTAATTAGATGCTATGAGAGAGGAAAAAGTCCCAGTGTATCACACTATTAACTTAGGTGTCACGGCTAAAACAGAAGAAGCCAGCATTAGGCTTCTGGTTGAATTATAATGGACCACCATGTGTCAAGATAAGCAGGGGCACGTTTATATAAAACCTTCTGTGACAGTGTGACATCACCACTCTGAAAAATATCCTCATTTTGACTAGAAGCCAATGTAGATTTTTTCATCTCCCTCTTCAAGGCATAACATCTAAGAATATCTATAATGAGATGAGCAGCATAGTTGTGAACTGGTTATAATGTGTTAACGAAAGACAAGGAAGCCATACATAAAGAATGTTGGCATAGTCCAGTATAGCTGTTGGCAGAGCACAGTCTTTGGACTTGCAGGATGTCAATGGAAGAAAGTCCAAAAATCTTTTCAAAGATAGAGGTATAGCAATGCAACCTCACACTACCACAAGGACTTGGTGGCAAAAAAGAAAGCATACTATCAAATGAATATGCTAAGTTCTTTGCCTCTTCTACATTGCTAGAAGGGAAAGTAAGATTCCCGGACATATCTTAAAACAGTTTTACTTGGTCTGTCTAATCAGTGGAACTTCATTTTTTAAAAATAATTTCAGAATTGAACTACATATGGCTCTCCGGCATTCATGAACCTCAGATAGTCAGGTTTCAAGTGCTAAAAGGGAAGATGCAGGTTTGAGGGTGAGGATCAGCTTTGTGTTTCCAGCATAAGATAACATCTTGAATTGATGAGATTCTAAAAATGAGAGAATTGGGGCTATATACATTTTGAAGACAGCAAGAAGGTCTCAACGGTGAACCCCAAGGAACTCTGTAGTGAGGCCATATAATTGTGGAAGGAAATGGGATGAGCAAGACTGTCTTTTCTCCATTATTGAGGAAAGCTTTACTTCACTCCAATGAACAGCCTCCTACACCAAGCAATTCCTAAAATTATGGCTGTATTTATGAAGAGTTTCTATTGGCTGTGCCATTCATTTCAAGGTCGGTTTACCGTGTGGTCTAGTACATGGTGCACTCCTAGGTGTCCATTGGACATGATTCTGGAGTGGACAATTTAGGAGCTGCCTTATTAAAAACTTTAGAATCACTGTAAATCAATTCTTTCCAAACCCGTAAATTAATCTACATTGAAATTAAATTGGTGATTAATAGACAACTGAGCTTCTTGTCTAGAGAAAGAACAGTGTACTCCAAATTAGTGGGGCACATCTTACCTTGGGGTGAGAGCAGTCAAAGTGCTGTTAGTTATATTAGCATGGCAGAACATTCTCATGTAAAGGAAGCAACACATTTTCACCTAACCACTTATATTTTTAAAAAGATACGTTGGAATAGAGGTGCTTTCTGCAGTCTGGAATTGATGTTAGCCCATTATTCCTAGGCTAACAAAGAGCAACAGTCTGAAAGAGGGCGTGAGGCCTAGATCCCCTCCACCTGTTCTGTAAGATAGAGCTTTGAAGGACTGCTGAATATACTTTTTAAAACAATCACCCAATGACTGGGGTCACTTGTTAATATAGTAGGGCAATTTTATCAGCCCATTGTGCTGCTGATCCACCACTTTATGTGATGCAACAGTGGCACAAGCCTAGAACTCACATCTATGAGTCCAAGCAAAGCCACTTTGCATGTCTTTGAATGGACTCCTAGATATGAAGTACGGCAAGGCAGAGAAAATGTTTGCTTTGCCTTCATTTGCCCAAGGGAGGTGTTCCATGGGCATTGTGCTGGGTGTTACCATGCAACACCTATGAACTTTGACACATCCCCAGATTTATAGGAGCTTGCAAATCTGGGGATGCACCAAAACCTTATGCATCCCAGGGGAGTCCCACCAAGGAGAATTGTCTTTTCCTCTTCATTTTGTTGTCTTCCTAAGTGTGCTGCAGAATGCAGCACACATAGACAGAGGAAAATGCCTCCAATGATTGGTTTTCTGCAGGAAGGTACTCCTTCCTGCACAAAAATCATCCTACATGCAACACAGAGACCCTTGAGGTCTGAAGTCACTATTATTGTTGACTGATGGTGGAGAGGAAGAGGAAAATGAACCTCTCCCTGCCCTCCTACTCTCCAAAAGAGAAGAATGCATCAGTGGAAGGTGTAAACATTTACCCTACCGTAACTTTAGTGAAGCAGAGAGACTATCACCACCTACTAGGACAGTTCTTGTTGCAATGTTTCCACACTCCTGAGTTTACACATGTGTGTCCCAATGACATAGGCACAGGAGACTACCTCCATCTCTAAAACAAAATATATATGCTGCCTGACAAAGTGAAGATCAGAATCAAAGAGAAAGTCTCAAAAATTTTGGAATTAGGTGTGATTGAACCCGCCATTAGCCCCTGATCCAGCTATGTGATGCTGGTACCCACAATTGCCCCAACTAGAGCTACCCCAGAGCTCCAGTTCTGCATGGATTACAGAGGGCTCAACTAAGTCACAACACTGAATCTCATCCCATTCCCAGGGCTGATGAGCTCATTGAGAAGTTAGGGGCTGCCATATTCCTGAGTACCTTTGATCTTATTGCAGGGTACTGGCAGATTGCCCTAACTGAATGAGCCACAGATAGATCATCATTCCCAAAACCAGATGGCCACTACCATTTCAGAGTAATACCCTTTGGCTTAAGGAATAGCCCTGCCACATTCCAAAGACTGGTAAACCAGGTTTTGGATGGTATAGAGGCCTTTAATGCTAATTAATTGGATGATATAGCTGTCTTCAGTAGCAGCTGGAAGGACTACCTGTTTCACCTCCAGGAAGTGCTTCAGGTCTACGGAAGGGAGGCCTGACTATCAATGCCAGTAAGTGTCAGATAGGGAAATGTTTTGTGGTGTACTTGGGACATATGGTGGGCAGGGGTAAGCTACAGTCCCTCCAGGCCAAGATAGAGAAGATCATGGCCTATGAGCCCCCAAAGACTCTGAGGTTAGAGCCTTCCTGGGCCTCACTGGATACTATAGGAGATTTGTCAAGGGATATGGCACCCTTGGTGTCCCCTTGACTGAGCTTACTTCTGGAAAGCAGTCAGGAAATGTGATTAGGACAGAGGCTTGCCAAAAAGCCTTTGACTCCCTAAAACATGCCATGTGCACAGGCCCTGTGCTCAAGGCCCCTGAATTTTCCGGGGAATTCATTGTGCAAACTGATGCCTCAGAGCACAGCAAAGGGGTAATTCCTTCACAACTTAATGATGAGGGCCTAGCCCAACCTATAACTTTTATAACTAGGAGGTTACTTCCCAGGGAACAGTAGGGGAGTTCAAAGGTAATCCTTTGCATTGGTCTGGGCACTGAAGAAGCTGAGACTATCATAGTTTGGGACCCATATCAGAATTGATACTGACCAATGACTCCTCAGGTGGCAAGTAAGGGGTGAGAATCCAAAAATATTGTGGTTGTCCATCTCACTCCAGTCGACCTGGGGTAGACCACACCAGTACTGATGGTCTCTCCATATTCTTCCACCTTAGTGAGGAGAAATCACAGGAGGTTGGGTAGGTCATTCCACTTTCAAAGTTATGAAGCTTAGCTTCCTGCTGAACGATTGTCCATGAAGCCCCAGATGGCGACGGTGATTGCCACTTCTTTTGCTGTACCTGAAATGAGTGTGGAAAACATTTGATTAGTCCCCCTCCCAGTTCGAAGAGGGGTTAATCAGACACTTATTCTGTTAAGACTAGACTAGGGCAACATTCCATATCTGGGGGTACATAACCCATCTATCTAATGGTTGTAAGTAGTCCAAAACTCTGCTGCAAGGATGCTAATCAGACTCCCCGGAACCGCCTCAGCCTCATCTCTCTTCGAAGATTTCAATTGGCTCATGTTGGAGAAGTGAATTCATTTTAAAGCTTTGTGCCATGTGCTCAGAGCCTGATCAAGGGCAGGCCCTTGCTACCATCACCACCTGGTGAGATCACCTCAGCCAGTCTATCCCCTTCACCCTAGTGGACTGTCCCTGTACACTGTTCCCAGAGTCAAATGTACACACATAGAAGGTCATTTCTTTGCATACCAGGGTCCTTAATTGTAGATGCCCTCCTGGAACACTTGAGAAGGTGTACCTCACTGTCCACCTTTCACAGACAGCTGAAGACTCGGTTGTTCTGAGGCAGTGGGATTGGATAGACCTGACCTGCAGCTAGAGCACTGGGAATCCCTGTGTGGGTAGCTATGGGCTATACAAGACTTGCTTAGAATAATAGTGATATTTTTCTTGAAAGTGACACCTTTTAAAAATCTGCAACAGATTCACCATAGACTACCAGTTATTAATCAGCACATTCACATATGTGTCAATTTGTGAATATCTAAGCATTATTTCATTATCAACCAATACCTTTGAAAGGAAAATGCCTTAAACCAATTTCACATTGTATTATAGTTTAGTTGTTTCTAGTGTGATAGGCCCAAACTTCTGCAATGAACCCCAAATATTTCATAATTAAATTAAATCAAGCAATTATTTTTGACAGTGGTGAATATCTAACCTTGTATCAATCAAAATCTATACAAACAACCCTAAAATATCATTGGTTACAATATTATACTTTGACAGCAAACTTCAGTATTGATGGCAGGGATGGAAACACATAACTGTAGGACTGAATACAACCAACCAATAAAAGCTCTCTTTTTATGATCATGCATGAAATATTTCAAAACACCCTCCTGTCCCCTTACAGAACTTCAAATTGAATGAGGTGTCACACAGATAACATGTTTAAAAAGGTGTTTAACCTGGAATGCATTTCAGTCAATTCCTCACAGTCTCCCTCATTTACTCTCACTCTGCTAATGACTAGGGATTCATAGGTGTTTGTGATATTCTCTGTGTCACTTTTCAATCATGCCAATGGATTTTCAATCATACCAACTGCACTGTCATCTTAACATAAATCTGCATACAGATGATGCTGATATACCAATTAATGTAGAATTAGAAACTATGACAGTGTCTACTAATTTAAATATTTTTACTTTTTCACCATTTATTCTTGATCTCACATATGCCATGTTCATCAATAGTTTACAATTTCCTTTTAATCACTAAGTTTTACCATTGGATCCCTTATCTTTCTCTAGTGTTCAACTACCACTTACAGTGTTTAAAAATCTGAAATCATAAAGTATATTTCTTGTAATCCTTTTTACTTGTATTATTTAATTGACTTGTTAATCAGTTCAAAATGATGAAAGAAAGGTTTATAATTTTATGCTTCACAAATAGTTAATTCCATCACCGGCAGTAACAATGATTTAATATTTTAAACACTGGTAAATGTTTTTAATTTTGTATCCTACTTTTCTGTAGTAATATATTTAGACCCTTGAAGACTTTTTCTAAGTTCTTTAGGGTGCTTGATGCTGGACTACAAAGGTGTGAAGTACTATGTCTTAACGTGGAGCTGAAAAGCTTATAAATAGATGTGTATTACAATATTCCACTCAATATGTACATAATATAACATGACACAACATAAAATGAATCAATGTAATGAAATGTAACATAATGTAAAGTAATGTAACAAAATTACACCAGAGAGATTTAACTCACATCTTTCTCAGATTTCTATGCAAATTACTAAGACAATATCAGGAACATAGAGGCTACATATTAGGTTTCTTACATCACATCTGTAACAGTTCTGTAAAATTCAACATAATTCAAATAAGAAAAGGAAGCCAGAATCACATCTGTCAAGGAGGTAATATGTCACCATTCGAGGCCTTTGAATGACAGTGATTTTCCACAGAAGTATTTGTAAAATGTTGTCCAAGTTACTAAGAACCTTGTTTCCTCATTACTTGTAAATGTTTTGACACATGAACATACCATTCAAATTAATAATCAAAGGGTGTATCTTAAAGGGCAGTCTTTTCTCTAAACCTTTCTAAATTAGTGTGACCTTTCAATAAAGTGTACAGAAAATAAATGTATATATGAATGTTTAGGAAGCATAGGGAACTATACGAATAATTAACAGTTCAACAACCTCCCTTTAGTCAATGCAAGGTGTTTATTCAGGTCATAAGTAGTACGATAAAATATATTGATTTAGTAATAAAAAGAATTATAATATAGAACGATCATACCAATGCAAAGAAACAATCATATGCTTTTTTATCTTATTTAATTTAGACTTATAAACCACTTGGCTTCTCCGAGGAGTGCCCCAGTGATGAACAATGCCAAAACTAAGCAAGCATGAGCAGAAAAGACTAACACAAAATAAATAAATGGGTTTTAAGGGCTCGCCTGATTGTGTACTCATCCTTGATTGTTCCAATAGAAAAGGTAAGGCAGTTCATTCATTAGATGCTATGAGGGAAGAAAAAGTCCCAGTGTATCACACTATTAACTTAGGCGTCACGGCTAAAACAGAAGAAGGCAGCATTAGGGTTCTGGGTGAATGATAATGGACCACCCTGTGTCAAGATAAGCAGGGGCACGTTTATACAAAACCTTCTGTGACAGTGCAACATCACCACTCTGAAAAATATCCTCCTTTTGACCAGAAGCCAATGGAATTTTTTTCAGCTCCTTCTTTAAGGAATAACATCTAAGAATATCTATAATGAGGTGAGCAGCATAGTTGTGAACTGGTTATAATGTGTTAATGAAAGACCAGTAAGCCATACATAAAGAATGTTGGCATAGACCAGTATAGCTGTTAGCAGAGCCCAGTCTTTGGATTTACAGGATGTCATGAGAAGAAAATACAGAAATCTTTTCAAGGATAGAGGTATTGCACTGCAACCTCACACTACCACAAGTACTTGGCGACAAAAAAGAAGGCATGCTATTAATGTGAATTCTAAGTTCTTTGCCTCTTCTACCAGAGCTAGAAGGGAAGGTAAGATTCCCGGACAGATTTTAAAACAGTTTTCTGTGGTCAGTCCAATCAGTAGAATTTTTTTTTTTTTTAAATAATTTATTGCATACGGCTCTCTCACATCCATTCAAGAACCTCAGGTAGTCAGGTTTCAAATGCTAAAAGGGAAGAAGCTGGTTTGAGGGTGAGGATCAGCTTTGTGTTTGCAGCATAAGATAACATCTTGAATTCATGAGATTCTACAAATGAGAGAATTGGGGCTATATACATTTTGAAGACAGCAAGAAGGTCTCAACGGTGAACCCCAAGGAACTCTGTAGTGAGGCCATATAATTGTGGAAGAAAATGGGATGAGCAAGACTGTCTTTTCTCCATCATTGAGGAAAGCTTTACTTCAATCCAATGAACAGCCTCCTACACCAAGCAATTCCTAAATTTATGGCTGTATTTATGAAGAGTTTCTATTGGCTGTGCCATTCATTTCAAGGTCGGTTTAGCGTGTGGTCTAGTACGTGGTGCACTCCTAGGTGTCCATTGGACATGATTCTGGAGTGGACAATTTAGGAGCTGCCTTATTAAAAACTTTAGAATCACTGTAAATCAATTCTTTCCAAACCGGTAAATTAATCTACATTGAAATTAAATTGGTGATTAATAGACAACTGAGCTTCTTGTCTAGAGAAAGAATAGTGTACTCCAAATTAGTGGGGCACATCTTACCTTGGGGTGGTAGCAGTCAAAGTGCTGGTAGTTATATTAGCATGGCAGAACATTCTCATGTAAAGGAGGAAGCAAATTTTCACATAACCACTTACTATATTTTTAAAAACATAAGTTGGAATAGAGGTGCTTTCTGCAGTCTGGAATTGATGTTAGCCCATTATTCCTAGGCTAACAAAGAGCAACGGTCTGAAAGAGGGCGTGAGGCCTAGATCCCCTCCAACTGTTCTGTAAGATAGAGCTTTGAAGGACTGCTGAATATACTTGTTAAAACAATCACCCAATGACTGGGGTCACCTTTTCATATAGTAGGGCAATTTCATCAGCCCATTGTGCTGCCGATCCACCACTTTTTGTGATGCAACAGTGGCACAAGCCTAAAACTCACATCTATGAGTCCAAACAAAGCCACTTTGCATGTCTTTGAATGTACTCATAGATATGAAGTAAGGCAAGGCAGAGCAAATGTTTGCTTTGCCTTCATTTGCGCAAGGGAGGTGTTCCATGGGCATTGCGCTGGGTGTTACAATGCAACACCTATGAACTTTGACACATCCCCAGATTTATAGGAGCTTGCAAACCTGGGGATGCACCAAACCCTTATGCATCCCAGGGGCCTCCCACCAAGGAGAATTATCTTTTCCTCTTCATTTTGTTGTCTTCCTAAGTGTGCTGCAGAAAGAGGAAAATGCCTCCAATGTTTGGTTTTCTGCAGGAAGGTGCTCCTTCCTGCACAAAAATCATCCTACATGCAACACAGAGACCCTTGAGGTCTAAAGTCACTATTATTGGTGACTGATGGTGGAGAGAAAGAGGAAAATGAACCTCTCCCTGACCTCCTACTCTCCAAAAGAGAAGAATGGGTCCATGGAAGGTGTAAACCTTTACCCTACCTTGACATTAGTGCAGCAGAGTGACTATCACCACCTACTAGGACAGTTCTTGTTGAAAATTTTCCCACACTCCTGAGTTTACACAAGTGTGTACCAATGACATAGGCACAGGAGACAACCTCCATCTCTAAAACAAAATATATAGGCTACCTGACAAAGTGAAGACCAAAATCAAAGAGAAAGTCTCCAAAATGTTGAAATTAGGTGTGATTGAACCCTCCATTAGCCCCTGGTCCAGCTATGTGGTGCTGGTACCCACAATTGCCCCAACTAGAGCTACCCCAGAGCTCCAGTTCTGCATGGATTACCGAGGGCTCAACTAAGTCAACAACACTGAATCTCATCCCATTCCCAGGGCTGATGAGCTCATTGAGAGGTTAGGGGCTGCCTAGTTCCTGAGTACCTTTGATCTTATTGTATGTATCATCATTCCACAATCCAAACGGCCACTACCATTTCAGAGTAATGCCCCTTGGCTTAAGGAATACCCCTGCCATATTCCAGAGACTGGTGAAACAGGTTTTGGCTGGTATGGAGGCCTTTAATGCTAATTACTTGGATGATATAGCTGTCTTCAGTAGTAGCTGGAAGGACCACCTGTTTCACCTCCAGGAAGTGCTTCAGGCCCTATGGAAGGGAGGCCTGACTATCAATGCCAGTAAGTGTCAAATAGGGAAATGTTTTGTGGTGTACTTGGGACACTTGGTGGGCAGGGGTATGCTACAGTCCCTTCAGGCCAAGATAGAGAATGTCATGGCCCATGAGCCCCCAAAGACTCTGAGGTTAGAGCCTTCCTGGGCCTCACTGGATACTATAGGAGATTTGTCAAGGGATATGGCACCGTTGGTGTCCCCTTGACTGAGCTGACCTCTAGAAAGCAGTCAGTAAATGTGATTAAGACTGAGGCTTGCCGAAAAGGCTTTAACTCCCTAAAACAAGCCATGTGCACAGCCCCTGTGCTCAAGGTCCCTGAATTTTCCAGGGAATTCATTGTGCAAACTGATGCCTCAGTACATGGCAAAGGGGCAATTCCATCACAACTTAATGATGATGGCCTAGCCCAACCTGTAACTTTTATAACTAGGACATTACTTCCCAGGGAACAGTAGGGACGTGCTATTCAAAGGTAATCCTTTGCATTGGTCTGGGCACTGAAGAAGCTGAGAGCATCATAGTTTGGGACCCATATCAGGATTGAGACTGACCAATGACTCCTCAGGTGACAAATAAGGGATGAGAATCCAAAAATATTGTGGTTGTCAATCTCACTCCAGTCGACCTGGGGTAGACCACACCAATACTGATGGTCTCTCCAGATTCTTCCTACTTAGTGAGGAGAACTCCCAGGAGGTTGGGTAGGTCTCTTCAGTTTCAGCTGGGGAGACATGTGTTACAACTGTGAGCCTTAGCGTTTTCCTTCCCTAAACATTTTGCCTCCTTGCAAGTTGGAATAGAGGTACTTTCTACAGTCTAGAAACTTTGTCAACCTGTTATTCCTAGGCTAACAAGGAGGAACAATTTGAAAAGGACACAATCCGAAATAGAGAGTGGGTTATATGGATTCCCTCTACCTGTCTTGTATGATAGAGCTCTGAACGACTGCTGCACAAACTTGTTAAATCAATCACCCATTAACTGGGGTCACACTAGAGCATAGTGGGACTGGGATTCCTTTCAGCCAGAGTACCTTAATGGCCTCTTTCCCAGCTTTCATTAAAAATATATATCACTACAACCATGTTGGCAATATGCAAGGCTAATGGAGACAATGTTAGGTTTTCAGTGTCATCACAAAGCTAGATACTGTCTTTAATCTTGGTTTTATTGTTGACACTATTCATGATGGCCATTAAACTAACTCAGTCAACATCCTGAATATTAATCCAGAATATCTTCAGACATTTGAATGCTCATTAATGTATTTTCATCTATTGCTGACATTTTATGATGATTTAATCACCTAAAAAGTAACTTAAGATAACTCATTTTGTTTATTTTCTCTTCATCATAATTTCTCCAGCAGGGAAGATAGCAACCAATCTGTCAATCAGAGCATGCTTCAGCAAACAAACTTTCCTAAGAGAACCATAACACAAATCTTAAGTGTTCTGTTGGAGCACGGTGGATTAATATATTGCTATCCGCTTATTTTCAGATGCTGATGATATGCAAATCTTCTTCTATTTGTCATCTGGTCAAGACCACAATCTTGAGGACTTGAACTCCTACTTGTGTCAGGTTGTCAGCTGGATGAACAACAAGTCACTCAAACTTAATGTAGACAAGACCGAGGTACTGGTGTTGGGAAAGAACCCCGCACTTTGAAGCCCATAATATTGGCAGAAGCCTTGGGTGCTCCTCTGGTCCCAGCCTCCAATGTTATGAAGCTTAGCTTCCTGCTGGATGATAAATTGTCCATGAAGCCCCAGATGACAAATGTGGATGCCACCTGTGTTGCCGTTCAGAAATGGATGCAGACAATCATTTGCTTACTCCCAAACCCAGCTCAAAGGACGGTTATACAGGCACTCATTATGTTGAGACTAGACTACAGCAACATTCTTTATCTAGGGGCAGATAACACATCTATCAGACGGTTACAAGTAGTCTAGAACTCTGCTGCAAGAATTGCACACATATTCCATCAGTGTACATGGAATAGCGGACAATCTGGGGATGCTCGTCAAAGTGCTGGCAAAGTAACTAGAGAGTGCTCATGATGCCTACATCTTCAGTACTCCATCATCAGTGAGCACTTCCAGAATGGGAGATATGATAATGGCTGATTGGTTGGTAAGTACAACTGAAGTACATGACTGACCTAAGGACAGTGAAGGTTTTATGACAAAATAGCCATCCCTGTGTTTGGTGACTGAGAAAGTAAATATGTAGTAGGGGTGGGTCTCGCAGTAGCACCATACATCATAACACATGTACAATGCATCCCTGCAAGTCACACATGGTAATACCTGCAAAGCCACTGTATATGACTTGAATTGTGGTAAGATTAGAACAATGCAACACTTGGAAAAATGCAGTTGCAACACTGTGTGGAAGGAAGGGCTTCCATGTCTGTTGTCTGTGTCTCCACATTGAACTCCCATGGTCATGAGGCATGTCATGTATCTAACACCAGCTAATCTGTGAAATATTTCAAAGCATTTGCCATCCCCAGGTCATGTGTACCACGGAAGGTCAGCATAAACACTTGCCACCTATGTGTGGTGCATTCTATGGGACACAGACATACACTATAAGGCCTTCAAGGATTCAGGCTGTGCAGGAAGGTAGCCCTTCATTCACAAAGTGCATCTCACAGATAATGCAGCCACACATTCACCATGTTGCAATTGGCCAACATGGTGTCTTTGTGCTACACAGCTCATTGTGTGCCAGTGCAGCTTTAAAACTCAGGTATGTGCTATATAGCCTAAAATACGTCATACACTGCCCTTACTTAGTGAGGAAATACAGTGTTGATAATTTACTAGTTGCATTGTACAGTGCAAGATTCCTATATTTCTGTGCCCTTATGTACTGTCAACATAGCAGAGCCAATGCACTGCAATGAGACAATGATGTTCCACATTTACACTCACTCACTAATCTATCCATGGCAGTAGCTACTGAACAACAGTGACTACTTATGCCACATCCAAATCCAAATATGTGTGAAAGAATGGGACCACAACATCTGCACTGGAAAACTTTTTTAAATTAAGACATGTAGTAGACCAGAAATGTCTGGATTAGTTTTAACCTAACCCAATACAGGTCTCAATGGTCTACTCACTCCCCATATCATGAAAGACTCACCATATTCATGCAATGCACTTGGCAGTACCAGGGCTGTAGTAGAGCATAGTTTCGGAGTACTGTAGTCTTGTTTCCACTGCCTCGAAATGTCCAGGGGGAGATTGCTATAGAACACAGGTCCAATGGGAAACTGGCCAAGGGCCACAGACAAATGTTACTGGAAAATTATCCACCTGAAAGTGGGAAAATCCACTTCTTCCTCCTCTGATGTGTGTTGCGCCTCCCTTGAGTGAGGGTGGTGGTGATTGTGCATGAGGCATCTTAGACACACACACATCAGGGGCTGAAGATGTGGCTCCCTTGTCCCCAACAGCATTTGCCTGTGCCACCAAGGAAGGCAGCACAGAACTGAGAAGGGCCTGCTAGCTTGTCTACATAGCAACAAAGTCACAGGGGAAGGTTCCCATAGTTGTAATATAGGAGTCCTGCTTCTGATCCATGGATTGCAGGATGTTACGTATGGCCTCCAGCTGGGTGGCAACCTCACTGGTGTCACATTGGCAGGGCTGTTGTTGTTATCTCTGCCTCATAATATCAGCGTTGTCAGCCAGGGACTAGTCCAATCGCTGGAACAGAGTGTAGGTGCCTCTAATGCCATCAGAGGAGTCCTTATTGGGACTGAGGCATCTACAGACTCCCTCCAGGGTGCCTGCAATGGTCTACATCCCCACTCACACCTCAGCCAACATCTGCCATTGGACCTATGGGTCCTCAGAGTCCAGAACTGGGCTGGAAATTGCTGATGATGTAGTTTGGGTTGTAGGCGGTTCCTCTGGAGACCCAATTACATTTTCAGCCTCTCCCACTCTCAAAGAAAGTGGATCAATGTGATCAAGGATTTCTGGAAGGTGTCATTGTCCATGGAGGGGGGGGGGGGTAAGATGTCACTGGTCAGGAGGAGTTGTTTCTCCCTCTGCAAAAAAATGTTTATATGTCAATGTTAGTCAATGCCAGATGTTGATATTAGTTATCTGGTTGACATACAGGCATATATTTATAGGGATTATTCGCAGAATGGGATTTTGCATGTGCAATTTACCACAAATTTAAATCAGGTGGTAAACAGGTGCAACCTATATAAAGAGGCCCAGAATGACTCAGCTTCTTTTCCACAATGGCTGCACTCTACATCATGGTGAGGAGGATGAGGATCTTTTTGACCAGCCAGAGGAGGAGATATTTGATAAGTACAGGTTAAACTCAGCCATGATGATCTACAACCCCTACTTCAACGAAACACATACAGAACCAATAGCATACCCATCCATGTGCAGGTATTATGCTCCCTGCACCTCTTAGCCTCAGGGGGCTATCAAGGGGTCATAGCAGCAGCTGGAGGTGTCTCACAGAGCGCGCTTTCACACTTCTTTAATGCATTTCTCAATGCCATGCTTAGCAAAATCCATCTGCACATAAGATTCCCCAACACTCCACAGGATTTGCAACAAGCCAAATTAAATTTCTACGAGATAGCCCAATTCCCACGTCATTGGCTGCATTGATGGGACACATGTAGCTATCTGTCCAGCATCTGCCACAGAGTATGTTTATCGGAACAGAAAGAGTGCACATTCCATGAACATACAAGTCATAAGCAATGCCTCTAAATTTATACCGGATTTTGTGGCCAAATACCCAGGTAGCACACATGACTCCTACGTCTTCACAGTGGAATACACACAAGACTACTTGCTGGGGAGTTTGGCGAAGGATACCTACTTGGTAATGTAATAGTTGACAATGTCGCCTTAATGTCTATGTGATGTCACGATTAACAATTACTCATTTTACTCTAATGTCATTCTAGGAGACAGTGCATATGCGGTGCAGTCCTTCATCCTAACACCCTATCTGAATCCTGCCACGCCAGGTGAAAGGAAGTACAATGCAGCACAAAGGAGGACACGCATCGTTGTAGAGAGGACTAACAGCCTGCTGAAGAGCTGTTCCCGATGCCTGCACAAGAGTGGTGGTGCACTGCAATACAGCCCCAAAAACACCTGCAAAAACTTGGCCACATGTGGTATGTTGCACAACATCGCAACAACAAAGGGCATACCAGTGAAACCCACAGAGTCTGACTCCGATGAGGATGATGATCCCTTGCCACCCCTTCACACAGCAGACAGAAGCAGTGCAGTAGAGGGCAGACAAAGACGTGCTGAGATCACTCACAACTACTTCTGATGTAAGTAATAACAACACCACGTCAACTTTAATGTAGGTAGCATCTTTATTGCCTTGACTTCAGGTGGCATATGTGTGATTAGGACATAGGTAAGCAGTATACACAATCAGGTCCTAGTTACAGTGTCACACTATTAGCATCATAGTATCACTGCACTGCTGTGAGAAAGTAGCCTCTTTCTAGCCTTGTTACCCCCACTTTTGGCCTGTTTTTGAGTATGTCAGGGTGTTTTCACTGTCTCACTGGATCCTGCTAGCCAGGGCCCAGTGCTCATAGTGAAAACCCTATGCTTTCAGTATGTTTGTTATGTGTCACTGGGACCCTGCTAGCCAGGACCCCAGTGCTCATAAGGGTGTGGCCTATATGTATGTGTTCCCCGTGTGATGCCTAACTATCTCACTGAGGCTCTGCTAACCAGAACCTCAGTGGTTATGCTCTCTCTGCTTTCCAAATTTGTCACTAACAGACTAGTGACTAAATTTACCAAATCACATTGGCATACTGGTACACCCATATAATTCCCTAGTATATGGTACTGAGGTACCCAGGGTATTGGGGTTCCAGGAGATCCCTATGGGCTGCAGCATTTCTTTTGCCACTCATAGGGAGATCTGACAATTCTTACACAGGCCTGCCAGTGCAGCCTGAGTGAAATAACGCCCATGTTATTTCACAGCCATTTACCACTGCACTTAAGTAACTTATAAGTCACCTATATGTCTAACCTTCACCTGGTGAAGGTTGGGTGCAAAGTTACTTAGTGTGTGGTCACCTTGGCACTAGCCAAGGTGCCCCCACATTGTTCAGGGCAAATTCCCCAGACTTTGTGGGTGCGGGAACACCATTACACGCGTGCACTATACATAGGTCACTACCTATGTATAGCGTCACAATGGTAACTCCGAACATGGCCATGTAACATGTCTAAGATCATGGAATTGTCACCCCAATGCCATTCGGGCATTGGGGAGACAATTCCATGATCCCCCGGGTCTCTAGCACAGAACCCGGGTACTACCAAACTGCCTTTCCGGGGTCTCCACTGCAGCTGCTACTGCTGCCAACCCCTCAGACAGGTTTCTGCCCTCCTGGGGTCCAGGCAGCCCAGGCCCAGGAAGGCAGAACAAAGGATTTCCTCTGCGAGAGGGTGTAACACCCTCTCCCTTTGGAAATAGGTGTGATGGCTGGGGAGGAGTAGCCTCCCCCAGCCTCTGGAAATGCTTTGATGGGCATAGATGCTGCCCATCTCTGCACAAGCCAGTCTACACCGGTTTAGGGATCCCCCAGCCCTGCTCTTGCGCGAAACTGGACAAAGGAAAGGGGAGTGACCACTCCCCTGACCTGCACCTCCCAGGGGAGGTGCCCAGAGCTCCTCCAGTGTGCCCCAGACCTCTTGGAAACAGAGATGTTGCTGGCACACTGGACTGCTCTGAGTGGCCAGTGCCATCAGGTGACGTCAAAGACTCCCTCTGATAGGCTCTTACCTTTCTTACTAGCCTATCCTCCTTCCTAGGTAGCCAAACCTCCTTTTCTGGCTATTTAGGGTCTCTGCTTTGGGGAATTCTTCAGATACCGAATGGAAGAGCTCACCAGAGTTCCTCTGCATCTCCCTCTTCACCTTCTACCAAAGGATCGACCGCTGACTGCTCAGGACACCTGCAAAACCGCAACAAAGTAGCAAAGAAGACTACTGCAACCTTGTATCGCTTCATCCTGCCGGCTTTCTCGCCTGTTTCCTGGTGGTGCATGCTCTGGGGATAGCCTGCCTCCTTCTTGCACCAGGAGCTCTGAAGAAATCTCCCGTGGGTCGACGGAATCTTACCCCTGTAACCACAGGCAACAAAAGACTGCATCACCGGTCCTCTGGGTCCCCTCTAGGGACGACGAGCATGGTCCCTGGAACTCAGCAACTCTGTCCAAGTGACTTCCACAGTCCAATGACTCTTCAGTCCAAGTTTGGTGGAGGTAAGTCCTGGCCTCCCCACGCTAGACTGCATTGATGGGTACCGCGTGATTTTCAGCTGCTCCGGCTCCTGTGCATTTTTCCAGAATTTCCTTTGTGCACAGCCAAGCCTGGGTCCCCGACACTCTAACCTGCAGTGCACAATCTTCTGAGTTGTCCTCCGGCGTCGTGGGACTCCCTTTTGTGACTTTGGGTGGACTCCGGTTCACTACTCTTCTAAGTGCCTGTTCCGGTACTTCTGCGGGTGCTGTCTGCTTCTGTGAGAGCTCCCTGAATTGCTGGGCGCCCCCTCTGTCTCCTCATCCAAGTGGCGACATCGTGGTCCCTCCTGGGCCACAGCAGCATCCAAAAACCCTAACTGCGACCCTTGCAGCTAGCAAGGCTTGTTTGCAGTCTTTCTGCATGGGAACACCTTTGCAAGCTTCTTCATGACGTGGGACATCCATCCTCCAAAGGGGAAGTTCCTAGTCCTCTTCGTTCTTGTAAAACACCAAGCTTCTTCCATCAGGTGGCAGCTTCCTTGCACCCTCAGCTGGCATTTCCTGGGCTCCTGCCCACTCTCGATACTGTTGCGACTCTTTGACTTGGTCCCCATGTCTTACAGGTACTCAGGTCAGGAAATCCAGTGTTGTTGCATTGCTGGTGTTGGTTTTGCCTTGCAGAATCCCCCTATGACGACTTCTGTGCTCTCTGGGGGTTGTAGGTGCACTTTACACCTACCTTACAGGATCTTGGGGTGGGCTATTTTTCTAACCCTCACTGTTTTCTTACAGTCCCAGCGACCCTCTACAAGCTCACATAGTTTGGGGTCCATTCGTGGTTTGCATTCCACTTTTTGAGTATATGGTTTTTGTTGCCCCTATACCTATGTGCTCCTATTGCAATCTATTGTGACTTTACACTGCTTGCATTACTTCCTTTTGCTATTACTGCATATTTTTGGTATTGTGTACATATATCTTGTGTATATTTGGCATCCTCATACTGAGGGTACTCACTGAGATACTTTTGGCATATTGTCATAAAAATAAAGTACCTTTATTTTTAGTATATCTGTGTATTGTGTTTCTTATGATATTGTGCATGTGACACCAGTGGTATATAAGGAGCTTTGCATGTCTCCTAGTTCAGCCTAAGCTGCTCTGCTATAACTACCTTCTATCAGCCTAAGCTGCTAGAAACACCTCTTCTACACTAATAAGGGATAACTGGACCTGGTACAGAGTGTAAGTTCCCCTTGGTACCCACTACAAGCCAGGCCAGCCTCCTACATTGGTTGTGCAGCGGTGGGATAAGTACTTGTAACTACTTACCACTTTGTCATTTTGTACTTTTCATAAGAGAAAAATATACAAAACAAGTTCAGTGTATGTACACCTAACCAAAACGTTTTGCTTTTCTTCTCTTACACTTTCTGCTAAGTGCTGAAAAGTACTTCTAAACTTCTAAAAAGTTTCAAAAAGTTTCAAAAAGTTTTGTTCCTGTTCTTTAAAAAGTCCTGAAACTTTTTCTCTCTTCTCACTGTCTCTAAACCTCCTTCTATCATGTCTGATGTAGGTACTGCTCTTAAATTAGTCAATACAACTTATGACAATTTAAACTTCAAGAGCCTAAGGAGTCTCTGCATTGATAGAGGTTTAGTGGTAGGAAAGAACCCTTCTAGAGAATTTCTGTATAACATGCTCATTGAGAATGATAAGTCCCTATGTGGCACTTCATCTGAGAAGTTAGTAGATAGCTCACACTCTGACTCAGGGGAACCCCTTGAGTGAGGTGTACAGGGTTCTCTTACAAATCTGGCCCTTAGCAGACCACCTAGCAATGTTGGTAGTAATAGAAGCTCTCACCATAGTAGGGATGCTTTTGTTCCAGGAGGCCAGGTTGTTAGAGTGCAAGCTGTTAGGGATAGGTCTCCCTCTGTTGGTTCCAATATATCCTCAGTGTCTAAACATTCCCAACCCACCCACCCTGAAGACAACATGTTAGAAAGGGAACTCAAAAAGTTGAGAGTGGAAGAGACCAGGCTAAAGCTTAAACAGCAACAGCTGGCTCTAGACAGGGAATCCCTAGACCTGGAGAAGGAGAGACAGAGATTGGGGTTTGGACTCCATGGTGGCAGCAGCAGTATTCCTGATAGCAATCCTGTGAGAGAGCATTATTGAAGGAATCTGCACAAGATAGTTCCCACTTACAAGGAGGGGGATGACATGCACTTGAGAGGGCCTGTATGGTACAGGGGGTCCCTCAAAGGCAGTGGGCTGCTATTCTATGGCTATCTTTCAATGGAAAGGGTAGGGATAGGCTCCTTACTGTTAGAGAAAGTGATGCTAATAATTTTGCAGTTTTGAAGGATGCACTCTTGGATGGATTTGGCTTAAGCACTTAACAATACAGGATTAAGTTCAGAGACACCACAAAAGAGTCCTCACAAGACTGGATAGACTTTGTTGACTGTTCAGTGAAGGCCTTGGAGGGGTGGTTACATGGCAGTAACGTTTCTGACTATGAAAGCCTGTACAATCTTATTCTGAGAGAGCATATTCTGAATAACTGTGTGTCTGACTTGTTACACCAATATCTAGTGGACTCAGATCTGACTTCTCCCCAAGAATTGGGAAAGAAGGCAGACAAATGGGTCAGAACAAGAGTGAACAGAAAAGTTCATACACGGGGTGACAAGGATGGCAAGAAGAAAGATGATGAGAAATCTCAGGATAAGCATGGGGATAAGGGTAAAACAAAAAAGATCCTTCTTTAAATCCTAAACACTCTTCAGGGGGTGGGGATAAAACAAATTCTTCCTCTTCTTCACAACATACACACATTAAAAAGCCTTGGTGCTGTGTGTGTAAAAATAAAGGCCATAGGCCAGGGGATAAGTCCTGTCCAGGTAAACCCACTGAGCCAACCACCACTAATACATCAAGCTCTAGTGCCCCTAGCAGTAGTGGTAATAGTGGTGGGACTGCTGGCAACAGTCAAACTAAGGGTGTAGTTGGGTTCACTTATGGGTCCATCATAGAAACTGGAGTAGTCAGTCCCAAGACAGTTTCTGTCACACCTAGTGGCATTGGCCTTGCCACACTGGCTGCTTGACCCCTTACTATGGATACGTACAGGCAGACAGTTTCAATAAATGGTGTTGAGGCCCAGGCCTACAGGGACACAGGTGCCAGTATCACTTTGGTGACTGAAAACCTGGTGCTTGAACAACACATCATTGGACAACAGTACAAAATTATTGATGTCCATAACTCCACTAAGCCTCTTCCCTTAGCTATAGTTCAGCTTAGTTGGGGTGGAGTTACTGGCCCTAAGCAGGTGGTAGTATCACCTAGCTTACCTGTAGACTGTCTCTTAGGTAATGACCTAGATACCTCAGGTTGGGCTGAGGTAGAGTTTTATACCCATGCAGCCATGCTGGGTATCCCTGAGGAATTGCTTCCTCTTATTTCAGCTGAAATGAAAAAGCAAAGGAGAGATAAAGGCCTGAAAACTCAGGAACCTTCTCCAACAACAGGTAAAAAGGGTATCACAGTATCCCCTAACCACCCTGCCATTCAGGATTCCATTCCTGTGGTGGGAGAAACCTCTCCTGGGGTGGCACCTGTACCAAGGGAATCATCAGCTTGCACAGCTATACTCCCTGAGGTGGAAGTACCTCTCTGTGGGATAACTAATATTGGTGAGAAAAAGGGCACCATTTTAGTTAACATGGAGCATCTCTCCAACCCTCCCAGAGAAACTTTAGTGCAGAAACCCTGCACTGCCTCACAACACTTAGGACAGCAGCCCTGCCCTAGTGTGGAGCTCATAGGACAGCATCCCTGCCCTGCTCCAACTCAAGAGAAACAGCATCCCTGTTCTCTCTTACAGCCATATGGACAAAGGTTTTGCCCAGCTATGGCTTTACTGAGACAGTATCCCTGTCTGGCATTCTCATCACTACAAATAGGTCCAGTGGACAATTCCCACTGTTCTAAACCAAAACCTACTGATAGGAACTCTGAAAATATATCTTCACATTGTTGGTTAGCTAAAAAAACTTCAAACAGGGTGGTTTACATCCCCACAGGGAAGTAACCATATAGTGGATGATAAAGGGAGTAACCAGTCTATTGCAGAGCTACTCTCCACTTATCACCACTTAGACAATAAAGACTCAACTGGTCAAGGTTAGCCTTATTGTCCTTCGTTTGGGGGGGGGGATTGTGTGAGAAAGTAGCCTCTTTCTTAGCCTTGTTACCCCCACGTTTGGACTGTTTGTGAGTATATGTCAGGGTGTTTTCACTGTCTCACTGGGATCCTGCTAGCCAGGGCCCAGTGCTCAAAGTGAAAACCCTATGCTGTCAGTATGTTTGTTATGTGTCACTGGGACCCTGCTAGCCAGGACCCCAGTGCTCATAAGGTTGTGGCCTATATGTATGCGTTCCCTGTGTGATGCCTAACTATCTCACTGAGGCTCTGCTAACCAGAACCTCAGTGGTTATGCTCTCTCTGCTTTCCAAATTTGTCACTAACAGGCTAGTGACTAAATTTACCAAATCACATTGGCATACTGGTACACCCATATAATTCCCTAGTATATGGTACTGAGGTACCCAGGGTATTGGGGTTCCAGGAGATACCTATGGGCTGCAACATTTCTTTTGCCACTCATAGGGAGATCTGACAATTCTTACACAGGCCTGCCAGTGCAGCCTGAGTGAAATAACGTCCACGTTATTTCACAGCCATTTACCACTGCACTTAAGTAACTTATAAGTCACCTATATGTCTAACCTTCACCTGGTGAAGGTTGGGTGCAAAGTTACTTAGTGTGTGGGCACCCTGGCACTAGCCAAGGTGCCCCCACATTGTTCAGGGCAAATTCCCCGGACTTTGTGGGTGCGGGGACACCATTACACGCGTGCACTATACATAAGTCACTACCTATGTATAGCGTCACAATGGTAACTCCGAACATGGCCATGTAACATGTCTAAGATCATGGAATTGTCACCCCAATGCCATTCTGGCATTGAGGAGACAATTCCATGATCCCCCGGGTCTCTAGCACAGAACCCGGGTACTACCAAACTGCCTTTCCGGGGTCTCCACTGCAGCTGCTGCTGCTGCCAACCCCTCAGACAGGTTTCTGCCCTCCTGGGGTCCAGGCAGCCCTAGCCCAGGAAGGCAGAACAAAGGATTTCCTCTGTGAGAGGGTGTAACACCATCTCCCTTTGGAAACAGGTGTGATGGCTGGAGAGGAGTAGCCTCCCCCAGCCTCTGGAAATGCTTTGATGGGCACAGATGCTGCCCATCTCTGCATAAGCCAGTCTACACCGGTTTAGGGATACCCCAGCCCTGCTCTGGTGCGAAACTGGACAAAGGAAAGGGGAGTGACCACTCCCCTGCACCTCCCAGGGGAGGTGTCCAGAGCTCCTCCAGTGTGCCCCAGACCTCTTGGAAACAGAGGTGTTGCTGGCACACTGGACTGCTCTGAGTGGCCAGTGCCATCAGGTGACGTCAAAGTCTCCCTCTGATAGGCTCATACCTTTCTTACTAGCCTATCCTCCTTCATAGGTAGCCAAACCTCCTTTTCTGGCTATTTAGGGTCTCTGCTTTGGGGAATTCTTCAGATACCGAATGCAAGAGCTCACCAGAGTTCCTCTGCATCTCCCTCTTCACCTTCTGCCAAAGGATCGACCGCTGACTGCTCAGGAGGCCTGCAAAACCGCAACAAAGTAGCAAAGATGACTACTGCAACCTTGTATCGCTTCATCCTGCCGGCTTTCTCGCCTGTTTCCTGGTGGTGCATGCTCTGGGGATAGCCTGCCTCCTTCTTGAACAAGGAGCTCTGAAGAAATCTCCTGTGGGTCGATGGAATCTTCCCCCTGCAACCGCAGGCAACAAAAGACTTCATCACCGGTCCTCTGGGTCCCCTCTCAGCACGACGAGCGTGGTCCCTGGAACTCAGCAACTCTGTCCAAGTGATTCCCACAGTCCAGTGACTCTTCAGTCCAAGTTTGGTGGAGGTAAGTCCTGGCCTCCCCACGCTAGACTGCATTGCTGGGTACCGCGTGATTTGCAGCTGCTCCAGCTCCTGTGCATTCTTCCAGGATTTCCTTCGTGCACAGCCAAGCCTGGGTCCCCGACACTCTAACCTGCAGTGCACAACCTTTTGAGTTGTCCTCCGGCGTCGTGGGACTCCCTTTTGTGACTTCGGGTGGACTCCGGTTCACTACTCTTCTAAGTGCCTGTTCCGGTACTTCTGCGAGTGCTGTCTGATGTCAATCTCCACTGATTCTGGAGGGGGCATGGCGCCCAGAGTGCTTCATCCTGCCAAGGACTGAAGTAGTGGATGTAATACTCCACTGGTTCTGGAGGGGGCATGGTGCCCAGAGTGCTTCATCCTGCCAAGGACTGAGGTAGTGGATGTGATACTCCACTGGTTCTGGAGGGGTCATAGTGCCCAGAGTGCTTCATCCTGCCAAGGACTGAGGTAGTGGATGTTATACTCCACTGGTTCTGTAGGGGGCATGGTGCCCAGAGTGCTTCATCCTGCCAAGGACTGAGGTAGTGGATGTATCTCTCCACTGGTTCTGGAGGGGGCATGGTGCCCATGGTGCTCCATGTGCAGTGTGGCCCGTACAATTCCCCCACCTGGGTGTGCGTGCCACGAGATTTGCGAGGTTCAGGTAGCATGATACGCCATGGAGACAGCGACATACCCCACACTGCTGCGGCTGCGCCTTCCACCTGCAGGTGCAAACAGTGATGGAAGAAATGCCTCATGGAAGCTGCCCAGGGTCCGGGAACTCTCCTCCAACCTCAGACGACTGACCACTGGGGATGGTAGCCATGTCAGTGGTGGTGCCTGTGTCCAAGAATGTCGCAGGGCCGGTGGTGGTGCTTGCGGCGGTGTCTGTTGCAGCGGTGCTTGCGGCGGTGTCTGTTGCGGCGATGCTGGCGGCAGGGCATGGGTCAGCACCTGCTGAGGGACACAGCAGGACATCTCCTGCAGCCTCAGACGGCTGCCCACTGGGAAAGAGGCTGGGGACTGTCGCTGAGGCTGTAGACGTGCCGGGGGTGGTGCAGGTGGGGGTGCTTGCGGCGGTGTCTGTTGCAGTGGTGCTGGCGGCGGTGCATGGGTCAGCACCTGTTGATGGACACAGCAGGACGTCTCCTGCAGCCTCGGACAGCTACCCACTGGGGAAGAGGCTGGGGACTGTCGTTGAGGCTGTAGACGTGCCGGGGGTGGTGCAGGTGGGGGTGCTTGTGGCGGTGTCTGTTGCGGTGGTGCTGGCGGTGGTGCATGGGTCAGCACCTGCTGATGGACACAGCAGGACTTCTCCTGCAGCCTCTGATGGCTGCCCACTGGGGAAGAGGCTGGGGACTGTCGTTGAGGCTGTAGACGTGCCGGCGGCGGTGCAGGTGGCGGGGGAGGTAGCAGTGCAGGTGGCGGTGATGGTGGCGGTTGTGGTGGTGGGGCAGCTAGTGGTGTTCGCCGCCGTACAGGTTAGCGTGGTCGTGGACAGAAAGTGTGACACTGGTCCCTCAGTCGGTGCCACCATGCCCTCTCCTGACCTGCTCTTCAGGTTTTGGCCCTTCCCCAGCTTTGATGGTGCAGCAGTTGTCTTGCCACTATCTCCTTTGGTTTTTGATGAGCCCTTGGTGGCTGGTACTTTCGGCCTCTCCCTCTGGGATGTAGGCACCTTTTTCACCTTGGCAGGTGGCGAAATGTCCTTGCCCTCGCTACGTGGCACACTGGCAGCCCTGATGGGTGGCTGTGAGAAAGTAGCCTCTTTCTAGCCTTGTTACCCCCACTTTTGGCCTGTTTGTGAGTGTATGTCAGGGTGTTTTCACTGTCTCACTGGGATCCTGCTAGCCAGGGCCCAGTGCTCATAGTGAAAACCCTATGTTTTCAGTATGTTTGTTATGTGTCACTGGGACCCTGCTAGTCAGGACCCCAGTGCTCATAAGTTTGTGGCCTATATGTATGTGTTCCCTGTGTGGTGCCTAACTGTCTCACTGAGGCTCTGCTAACCAGAACCTCAGTGGTTATGCTCTCTCATTTCTTTCAAATTGTCACTAACAGGCTAGTGACCAATTTTACCAATTTACATTGGCTTACTGGAACACCCTTATAATTCCCTAGTATATGGTACTAAGGTACCCAGGGTATTGGGGTTCCAGGAGATCCCTATGGGCTGCAGCATTTCTTTTGCCACCCATAGGGAGCTCTGACAATTCTTACACAGGCCTGCCACTGCAGCCTGAGTGAAATAACGTCCACGTTATTTCACAGCCATTTTACACTGCACTTAGGTAACTTATAAGTCACCTATATGTCTAACCTTTACCCGGTAAAGGTTAGGTGCAAAGTTACTTAGTGTGAGGGCACCCTGGCACTAGCCAAGGTGCCCCCACATTGTTCAGGGCCAATTCCCTGAACTTTGTGAGTGCGGGGACACCATTACACGCGTGCACTACATATAGGTCACTACCTATATGTAGCTTCACAATGGTAACTCCGAATATGGCCATGTAACATGTCTAAGATCATGGAATTGCCCCCTCTATGCCATCCTGGCATTATTGGGACAATTCCATGATCCCAGTGGTCTGTAGCACAGACCCTGGTACTGCCAAACTGCCTTTTCTGGAGTTTCACTGCAGCTGCTTCATAGTAGCAAAGACGACTACTACAACTCTGTAACGCTGATCCTGCCGCCTTCTCGACTGTTTTCCTGCTTGTGCATGCTGTGGGGGTAGTCTGCCTCCTCTCTGCACCAGAAGCTCCGAAGAAATCTCCCGTGGGTCGACGGAATCTTCCCCCTGCAACCGCAGGCACCAAAAAGCTGCATTACCGGTCCCTTGGGTCTCCTCTCAGCACAACGAGCGAGGTCCCTTGAATCCAGCAACTCTGTCCAAGTGACTCCCACAGTCCAGTGACTCTTCAGTCCAAGTTTGGTGGAGGTAAGTCCTTGCCTCCCCACTCCAGACTGCATTGTTGGTAACCGCGACTTTTGCAACTTCTCCGGCCCCTGTGCACTTCCGGCGGAAATCCTTTGTGCACAGCCAAGCCTGGGTCCATGGCACTCTAACCTGCATTGCACAACTTTCTAAGTTGGTCTCCGGCGACGTGGGACTCCTTTGTGCAACTTCGGCGAGCACCGTTTCACGCATCCTTGTAGTGCCTGTTTCTGTCACTTCTTCGGGTGCTACCTGCTGCTGAGAGGACTTCTTGTCTTGCTCGACGTCCCCTCTTCCTCCTGGTTCAATTTGCGACCTCCTGATCCCTCCTGGGCCACAGCAGCATCCAAAAACGCTAACTGCACGATTTGCAGCTAGCAAGGCTTGTTGGCGTTCTTTCGGCGGGAAAACACTTCTGCACGACTCTCCAAGGTGAGAGGGATCCGTCCACCAAAGGGGAAGTCTCTAGCCCTTTTCGTTCCTGCAGAAACCTTTGCTTCTTCTGTCCAGTATAAGCTCCTTTGCACCCACAGCTGGCATTTCCTGGGCATTTGGCCATCTCCGACTTGCTTGTGACTTTTGGACTTGGTCCCCTTGTTCCACAGGTACCCTAGATTGGAAATCCATTGGTGTTGCATTGTTGGTTTGTGTCTTTCCTGCATTATTCCTCTAGCACAACTTCCTTGTCTTCTGGGGAACTTTAGTGCACTTTGCACTCACTTTTCAGGGTCTTGGGGTGGGCTATTTTTCTAACCCTCACTATTTTCTAATAGTCCCAGCGACCCTCTACAAGGTCACATAGGTTTGGGGTCCATTTGTGGTTCGCATTCAACTTTTGGAGTATATGGTTTGTGTTGCCCCTATCCCTATGTGTCCCCATTGCATCCTATTGTAACTATACATTGTTTGCACTGTTTTCTAAGACTATACTGCATATTTTTAGTACTGTGTACATATAACTTGTGTATATTTGTTATCCTCACTCTGAGGGTTCACTCTGAGATACTTTGGCATATTGTCATAAAAAATAAAGTACCTTTATTTTTAGTATAACTGTGTATTGTGTTTTCTTATGATATTTTGCAAGTGACACTTGTGGTACTGTAGTAGCTTCACACGTCTCCTAGTTCAGCCTAAGCTGCTCTGCTAAGCTACCATTATCTATCAGCCTAAGCTGCTAGACACCCTATACACTAATAAGGGATACCTGGGCCTGGTGCAAGGTGCAAGTACCCCTTGGTACTCACTACAAGCCAGTCCAGCCTCCTACATTGGTTGTGCAGCGGTGGGATAAGTGCTTTGAGACTACTTACCACTCTTGTCATTGTACTTTTCATAAGAGAAAAATATACAAAACAAGTTCAGTGTGTGTACACATAGCTAAAAAGTTTTGCATTTCCTCTTTTCACTGTTTTCTATGTGCTGAAAAGTACTTCTAAACTTTCAAAAAGTTCTTAAAAGTTTTAAAAGTTTTTTTTCTTTCTTTCCAAAAAGTTCTGAAAAGTTTTTTCTCTTTCTCTATCACTTTAACTCTCTCTAAAAATGTCTGGCACAGGCCAAAATGCTGATCTGTCCAAACTTGCATATGATCACCTTAGCTGGAAAGGAGCAAGGAGTCTCTGCATAGAGAGAGGTTTGAGTGTAGGGAAGAATCCTTCCTTGGAATTGTTAGTTAACATGCTTAGAGAACAAGATAAGGCGATAAGTGCCACATCTGTTGAAAAGGTAGCTAGTGGTTCCCAATCTGATCCAGGGACTCTCCCAGGAAAAGATTCAAGGAAGAAACTTCCTAGCCTGCCCATTACTAGACAGTCTAGCATAGTTGGTTCTGAGGTGGAGTCACAGCATCCAGATGATGTGCTCTCACATTACACTGTCAGCCAAGCTGTTAGGGTGGCTTCTGTAAGGGACAGGTCTCCTTCTGTTCATTCCCATCATACCTCTGTATCTAGGAATGTCCCTCCCACCAACCCTGATGACAGAATGTTAGAGAGGGAACTCAATAAGTTGAGGGTGGAACAAACCCGACTGAAGCTTAAAAAGCAACAGCTGGATTTGGATAGACAGTCTTTTGAACTAGAGAAGGAAAGACAGAAGTTGGGTTTTGAAACCCATGGTGGCAGCAGCAGTATTCCCCATAGTCATCCTGTAAAAGAGCATGATTCCAGGAATCTGCACAAGATAGTTCCCCCTTATAAGGAGGGAGATGACATTAACAAGTGGTTTGCTGCACTTGAGAGGGCCTGTGTTGTACAGGATGTCCCTCAAAGGCAGTGGGCTGCTATCCTATGGCTATCATTTAGTGGAAAAGGTAGGGATAGGCTCCTTACTGTGAAAGAAAGTGATGCCAATAATTTTTTTTTTAAGCATGGGGATAAGGGTAAAACCAAAGATTCCACTTCAAATCTTAAACACTCTTCAGGGGGTGGAGATAAAACAAATTCTTCCTCTTCTTCTCAACCTACACAATTTAAAAAGCCTTGGTGCTTTGTGTGTAAAAATAGAGGCCATAGGCCAGGGGATAAGTCCTGTCCAGGTAAACCCCCTGAGCCTACCACCACTAATACATCAAGCTCTAGTGCCCCTAGCAGTAGTGCTACTAGTGGTGGGACTGCTGGCAACAGTCAAGTTAAGGGTGTAGTTGGGTTCACTTATGGGTCCATAGTAGAAACTGGGGTAGTCTCTCCCAATACAGTTTCTGTCACACCTAGTGGCACTAGCCTTGCCACACTGGCTGCTTGTCCCCTTACAATGGATAAGTACAGGCAGACAGTTTCAATAAATGGTGTTGAGGCCTTGGCCTACAGGGACACAGGTGCCAGTATCACTTTGGTGACTGAAAACCTAGTGCACCCTGGACAACAGTATAAGATTATTGATGTCCATAACTCCACTAAGTTTCTTCCCTTAGCTATAATTCAGTTTAGTTGGGGTGGAGTTACTGGCCCTAAGCAGGTGGTGGTATCACCTAGCTTACCTGTAGACTGTCTCTTAGGTAATGACCTAGAGGCCTCAGGTTGGGCTGATGTAGAGTTTTATGCCCATGCAGCCATGCTGGGCATCCCTGAGGAATTGTTCCCTCTCATTTCTACTGAAATGAAAAAGCAAAGGAGAGAAGGCCTGAAAACTCAGGATCCCCCTCCATCAACCGGTAAAAAGGGTATCACAGTATCCCCTAACCACCCTACCATTCAGGATACCATTCCTGTGGTGGGAGAAACCTCTCCTGGGGTGGCACCTGTTCCAAGGGAATCATCAGCTGGCATAGCTGTACTCCCTGAGGTGGAAGTACCTCTCTGTGGGATAACTAACATTGGTGACAAAAAGAGCACCATTTTAGTTAACATGGAGCATCCCTCCAACCCTCCCAGAGAAACTTTAGTGCAGAAACTCTGCACTGCCTCACAACACTTAGGACAGCATCCCTGCCCTAGTGTGGAGCTCATAGGACAGCATCCCTGCCCTGCTCCAACTCAAGAGAAACAGCATCCCTGTTCTCTCTTCCAGCCATATGGACAAAGTTTTTGCCCAGCTATGGCTTTACTGAGACAGCATCCCTGTCTGGCATTTCCATCATTACAAATAGGTTCAGTGGATAATTCCCACTGCTCTAAACTAAAACTTACTGATAGAAACTCTGAACATACATCTTCACATTGTGGCCTAGCTAAAAAACTTCAAACAGGGTGGTTTACATCCCCACAGGGAAGTAACCATATAGTGGATGATAAAGGGAGTAACCAGTCTATTGCAGAACTACTCTCTACTTATCACCACTTAGACAATAAAGTCTCAACTGGCCAAGGTTAGCCTTATTGTCCTTCGTTTGGGGGGGGGGGTTGTGTGAGAAAGTAGCCTCTTTCTAGCCTTGTTACCCCCACTTTTGGCCTGTTTGTGAGTGTATGTCAGGGTGTTTTCACTGTCTCACTGGGATCCTGCTAGCCAGGGCCCAGTGCTCATAGTGAAAACCCTATGTTTTCAGTATGTTTGTTATGTGTCACTGGGACCCTGCTAGTCAGGACCCCAGTGCTCATAAGTTTGTGGCCTATATGCATGTGTTCCCTGTGTGGTGCCTAACTGTCTCACTGAGGCTCTGCTAACCAGAACCTCAGTGGTTATGCTCTCTCATTTCTTTCAAATTGTCACTAACAGGCTAGTGACCAATTTTACCAATTTACATTGGCTTACTTGAACACCCTTATAATTCCCTAGTATATGGTACTAAGGTACCCAGGGTATTGGGGTTCCAGGAGATCCCTATGGGCTGCAACATTTCTTTTGCCACCCATAGGGAGCTCTGACAATTCTTACACAGGCCTGCCACTGCAACCTGAGTGAAATAACGTCCACGTTATTTCACAGCCATTTTACACTGCACTTAGGTAACTTATAAGTCACCTATATGTCTAACCTTTACCTGGTAAAGGTTAGGTGCAAAGTTACTTAGTGTGAGGGCACCCTGGCACTAGCCAAGGTGCCCCCACATTGTTCAGGGCCAATTCCCTGAACTTTGTGAGTGCGGGGACACCATTACACGCGTGCACTACATATAGGTCACTACCTATATGTAGCTTCACAATGGTAACTCCGAATATGGCCATGTAACATGTCTAAGATCATGGAATTGCCTCCTCTATGCCATCCTGGCATTATTGGGACAATTCCATGATCCCAGTGGTCTGTAGCACAGACCCTGGTACTGCCAAACTGCCTTTTCTGGGGTTTCACTGCAGCTGCTGCCAACCCCTCAGACAGGTTTCTGCCCCCCTGGGGTCAAGCCAGGCTTGTCCCAGGATGGCAGAACAAAGGACTTCCTCTGAGAGAGGGTGTTACACCCTCTCCCTTTGGAAAATGGTGTGAAGGCAGGGGAGGAGTAGCCTCCCCCAGCCTCTGGAAATGCTTTCTTGGATGTGCCCAATTCTGCATAAGCCAGTCTACACCGGTTCAGGGACCCCTTAGCCCCTGCTCTGGCACGAAACTGGACAAAGGAAAGGGGAGTGACCACTCCCCTGACCTGCACCTCCCCTGGGAGGTGTCCAGAGCTCCTCCAGTGTGCTCCAGACCTCTGCCATCTTGGAAACAGAGGTGCTGCAGGCACACTGGACTGCTCTGAGTGGCCAGTGCCACCAGGTGACGTCAGAGACTCCTTATGATAGGCTCCTTCAGGTGTTGCTAGCCTATCCTCTCTCCTAGGTAGCCAAACCCTCTTTTCTGGCTATTTAGGGTCTCTGTCTCTGGGGAAACTTTAGATAACGAATGCAAGAGCTCATCAGAGTTCCTCTGCATCTCTCTCTTCACCTTCTGCCAAGGAATTGACTGCTGACCGCGCTGGAAGCCTGCAAAACTGCAACATAGTAGCAAAGACGACTACTGCAACTCTGTAACGCTGATCCTGCCGCCTTCTCGACTGTTTTCCTGGTGGTGCATGCTGTGGGGGTAGTCTGCCTCCTCTCTGCACTAGAAGCTCCGAAGAAATCTCCCGTGGGTCGACGGAATCTTCCCCCTGCAACCGCAGGCACCAAAAAAAGCTGCATTACCGGTCCCTTGGGTCTCCTCTCAGCACGACGAGCGAGGTCCCTTGAATCCAGCAACTCTGTACAAGTGACTCCCACAGTCCAGTGACTCTTCAGTCCAAGTTTGGTGGAGGTAAGTCCTTGCCTCCCCACGCCAGACTGCATTGTTGGTAACAGCAACTTTTGCAACTTCTCCGGCCCCTGTGCACCTCCGGCGGAAATCCTTTGTGCACAGCCAAGCCTGGGTCCACGGCACTCTAACCTGCATTGCACGACTTTCTAAGTTGGTCTCCGGCGACGTGTGACTCCTTTGTGTAACTTCGGGTGAGCACCGTTTCACGCATCCTCATAGTGCCTGTTTCTGGCACTTCTCCGGGTGCTACCTGCTGCTAAGAGGACTCCTTATCTTGCTCGACGTCCCCTCTACCTCCTGGTCCAATTTGCGACCTTCTGGTTCCTTCTGGGCCACAGCAGCGTCCAAAAACGCTAACTGCACGATTTGCAGCTAGCAAGGCTTGTTGGCGTTCTTTCGGCGGGAAAACATTTCTGCACAACTCTCCACGGCTAGAGGGATCCGTCCACCAAAGGGGAAGTCTCTAGCCCTTTTCGTTCCTGCAGAAACCTCAGCTTCTTCTGTCCAGTAGAAGCTTCTTTGCACCCACAGCTAGCATTTCCTGGGCATCTGCCCATCTCCGACTTGCTTGTGACTTTTGGACTTGGTCCCCTTGTTCCACAGGTACCCTAGATTGGAAATCCATTGTTGTTGCATTGTTGGTTTGTGTCTTTCCTGCATTATTCCTCTATCACGACTTCTTTGTCTTTGGGGGAACTTTAGTGCACTTTGCACTCACTTTTCAGGGTCTTGGGGTGGGCTATTTTTCTAACCCTCACTATTTTCTAACAGTCCCAGCGACCCTCTACAAGGTCACATAGGTTTGGGGTCCATTCGTGGTTCGCATTCCACTTTTGGAGTATATGGTTTGTGTTGCCCCTATCCCTATGTGTCTCCATTGCATCCTATTGTAACTATACATTCTTTGCACTGTTTTCTAAGACTATACTGCATATATTTAGTACTGTGTACATATAACTTGTGTATATTTGCTATCCTCACTCTGAGGGTACACTCTGAGATACTTTGGCATATTGTCATAAAAATAAAGTACCTTTATTTTTAGTATAATTGTGTATTGTGTTTTCTTATGATATTGTGCAAGTGACACTTGTGGTACTGTAGTAGCTTCACACGTCTCCTAGTTCAGCCTAAGCTGCTCTGCTAAGCTACCATTATCTATCAGCCTAAGCTGCTAGACACCCTATACACTAATAAGGGATACCTGGGCCTGGTGCAAGGTGTAAGTACCCCTTGGTACTCACTACAAGCCAGTCCAGCCTCCTACATTGGTTGTGCAGCGGTGGGATAAGTGCTTTGAGACTACTTACCACTCTTGTCATTGTACTTTTCATAAGAGAAAAATATACAAAACAAGTTCAGTGTATGTACACATAGCTAAAAAGTTTTGCATTTCCTCTTTTCACTGTTTTCTAAGTGCTGAAAGTTACTTCTAAACTTTCAAAAAGTTCTTAAAAGTTTAAAAAAGTTTTTTTCTGTCTTTCTAAAAAGTTCTGAAAACTTTTTTCTCTTTTTCTATCACTTTAACTCTCTCTAAAAATGTCTGGCACAGGCCAAAATGTTGATCTGTCCAAACTTGCATATGACCACCTTAGCTGGAAAGGAGCAAGGAGTCTCTGTGTAGAGAGAGGTTTGAGTGTAGAGAAGAATCCTTCCTTGGAATTGTTAATTAACATGCTTAGAGAACAAGATAAGGCTATAAGTGCCCCATCTGTTGAAAAAGTAGCTAATGGTTCCCAATCTGATTCAGGGTCTCCCCCAAGAAAAGATTCAGGAAAGAAACTTCCTAGCCTGCCCATTACTAGACAGTCTAGCATAGTTGGTAATGATGTTGAGCCACACCATACAAATAGTGTTGTCTCACATCATAGCAAAAGCATTTATTCTCACCATACTGGTAGTGATGTTTCTGTTAACCAAGCTGTTAGGGTGGCTTCTGTAAGGGACAGGTCTCCTTCTGTTCATTCCCATCATACCTCTGTATCTAGGAATGTCCCTCCCACCAACCCTGATGACAGAATGTTAGAGAGGGAACTCAATAAGTTGAGGGTGGAACAAACCAGACTGAAGCTTAAAAAGCAACAGCTGGATTTGGATAGACAGTCTTTTGAACTAGAGAAGGAAAGACAGAAGTTGGGTTTTGAAACCCATGGTGGCAGCAGCAGTATTCCCTATAGTCTTCCTGTAAAAGAGCATGATTCCAGGAATCTGCACAAGATAGTTCCCCCTTATAAGGAGGGGGATGACATTAACAAGTGGTTTGCTGCACTTGAGAGGGCCTGTGTTGTACAGGATGTCCCTCAAAGGCAGTGGGCTGCTATCCTATGGCTATCATTTAGTGGAAAAGGTAGGGATAGGCTCCTTACTGTGAAAGAAAGTGATGCCAATAAATTCCATGTTCTTAAGAATGCACTCCTGGATGGTTATGGCTTAACCACTGAACAATACAGGATAAAGTTCAGAGAGACCAAAAAGGAGTCTTCACAAGACTGGGTTGATTTCATTGACCATTCAGTGAAGGCCTTGGAGGGGTGGTTACATGGCAGTAAAGTTACTGATTATGACAGCCTGTATAACTTAATCCTGAGAGAGCATATTCTTAATAATTGTGTGTCTGATTTGTTGCACCAGTACTTGGTGGACTCTGATCTGACCTCTCCCCAAGAATTGGGAAAGAAGGCAGACAAATGGGTCAGAACAAGGGTGAACAGAAAAGTTCATACAGGGGGTGACAAAGATGGCAAGAAGAAGGATGGAAAGTCTTCTGACAAGGGTGGGGACAAATCTAAAAATGAGTCTTCATCAGGCCCACAAAAACACTCTGGTGGGGGTGGTGGGCCCAAATCCTCTTCAAATCAGAACAAGGAAAAAAAACCATGGTGCTATTTATGTAAGATAAAAGGCCATTGGACAACAGATCCCAGTTGTCCAAAGAAAAGCACCAACGCTCCTACCACTACAACCCCTACTGCTACCCCTAGTGTCCCTACTAATAGCAGTGGTGGTGGGAGCAAACCTACTAATAGCCAATCCAAGGGAGTAGCTGGGCTCACTATTGGTAACTCAGTTGGGGTTGGTCTTGTTAGGGAGACCACAGAGGCTGTGTTAGTCTCTGAGGGGTCTATTGATTTGGCCACCTTAGTTGCTTGTCCCCTTAATATGGATAAGTACAAGCAGCTACCCCTAATAAATGGTGTTGAGGTTCAGGCCTACAGGGACACTGGTGCTAGTGTGACTATGGTCATAGAGAAACTGGTCCACCCTGAACAACACCTACTTGGTCACCAGTACCAAGTAACCGATGCTCACAACAACACACTTAGCCACCACATGGCTGTTGTAAATCTCTACTGGGGGGGGGGGTTACTGGTCCAAAGAAAGTTGTGGTAGCCTCAGATTTACCTGTAGACTGTCTACTAGGAAATGATTTGGAGACATCAGCTTGGTCAGATGTGGAGTTGGAGGCCCATGCGGCATCCCAGGGCATATTTTTGCTTTGACAAGGGCTCAGGCCAAAAAGCAAAAAGGACAGGGAAGCTTGGATCCTGGAACAATGGACCAAGTGCTCCCTAAAGCTAGGGCTAGTAGAAGCAAACCACTTCCTACTATCCCTCCCTCTACAGTGGATTCTACTTCTGAGGAAGAAGAATTCCCTCCCTGTGCAGAACCTACACCAGAGGAGCTGGAAGCAGACACTGCTGAGCTTTTGGGTGAAGGGGGGCCTGCCAGAGAGGAGCTGAGTGTGGCACAGCAAACCTGTCCCACATTAGAGGGTCTGAGACAGCAAGCTGTCAACCAGGCTAATGGGGATGTCAGTGACTCTCACAGAGTTTACTGGGAGGACAACCTCTTGTACACTGAGCATAGGGATCCTAAACCTGGAGCTGCCAGGAGATTAGTGATTCCTCAGGAGTACAGAAAGTTCCTCCTAACCCTGGCACACGACATTCCCCTAGCTGGGCATCTAGGACAAATGAAAACTTGGGACAGGCTTGTTCCCCTGTTTCACTGGCCTCGAATGTCTGAGGACACAAAGGAATTTTGTAAGTCCTGTGAAACCTGTCAAGCCAGTGGCAAGACAGGTGGAACTCCAAAGGCACCCCTTATTCCACTGCCTGTGGTTGGGGTTCCCTTTGAAAGGGTAGGGGTTGACATAGTTGGCCCCCTTGACCCTCCTACTGCTTCAGGCAATAGATTCATCTTGGTGGTAGTGGACCATGCCACAAGATACCCTGAAGCTATTCCTTTAAGGACCACTACAGCTCCTGCAGTGGCAAAGGCCCTCCTGGGAATATTTTCCAGGGTGGGCTTCCCAAAGGAAGTAGTATCAGACAGGGGAAGCAATTTCATGTCTGTATACTTAAAGGCCATGTGGAAGGAGTGTGGGGTAACTTACAAGTTCACCACACCCTATCATCCACAAACAAATGGACTGGTTGAGAGATTTAACAAAACTCTCAAAGGCATGATTATGGGTCTCCCTGAAAAACTCCGCAGGAGATGGGATATCCTGTTACCATGCCTCCTTTTTGCCTACAGGGAGGTACCCCAGAAAGGAGTGGGCTTTAGCCCGTTTGAACTTCTTTTTGGACACCCTGTTAGGGCTCCACTAACACTTGTAAAGGAGGGTTGGGAACAACCTTTAAAAGCTCCTAAGCAGGATATTGTGGATTATGTACTTGGCCTCAGATCATGGATGGCTGAGTATATGAAAAAGGCCAGTAAGAACCTTCAGGCCAGCCAAGAGCTCCAGAAGCAATGGCATGATCAGAAGGCTGTTTTGGTTCAGTACCAACCAGGGCAGAAAGTGTGTGTCTTGGAGCCTGTGGCCTCAAGAGCACTCCAAGATAAATGGAGTGGACCCCACACAATTGTTGAGAAAAAGGGTGAAGTCACTTATTTAGTTGACTTAGGCACTGCCAGGAGTCCCCTTAGGGTGCTCCATGTCAACCGCCTGAAACCCTACTATGACAGGGCTGATCTCACCCTGCTCATGGCAACTGATGAGGGACAGGAAGAAGACAGTGATCCTCTACCTGATCTCATCTCTTCCACAGAACAAGATGCTCTTGTGGAAGGTGTAGTTTTGGCTGATTGTCTTACTGCTGAGCAGAAAGACCATTGCATAAATCTCCTAGATCAGTTCTCTGAACTCTTCTCTACTGTGCCAGGTACCACTTCTTGGTGTGAGCACACTATAGATACTGGAGACAGCTTGCCTGTCAAAAGTAAAATCTATAGGCAGCCTGACCATGTCAGGGACTGCATAAAGCAAGAGGTCCAGAAAATGTTAGAACTAGGAGTGGTTGAGCACTCTGAAAGTCCATGGGCTTCTCCTGTGGTACTTGTACCAAAACCCCATTCCAAAGATGGAAAGAAGGAAATGCGGTTTTGTGTAGACTATAGAGGTCTCAACTTAGTAACCAAAACTGATGCTCAACCTATACCCAGGGCAGATGAGCTCATAGATACACTGGCATCTGCCAAGTTTCTATGCACTTTTGATTTGACTGCAGGATATTGGCAGATCAAATTATCAGAAGATGCTAAACCTAAAACAGCATTTTCAACCATTGGAGGACATTACCAGTTCACTGTAATGCCTTTTGGCTTGAAAAATGCACCTGCCACTTTTCAGAGGCTGGTGAACACAGTCCTGCAAGGGCTGGAAGCTTTCAGTGCAGCATATTTGGACGATAAAGCTGTCTTTAGCTCCAGCTGGGATGATCACCTGGTCCACCTATGGAAAGTTTTGGAGGCCCTGCAAAAGGCAGGCCTCACTATCAAGGCTTCAAAGTGCCAGATAGGGCAGGGTAAGGTGGTTTATCTGGGACACCTTGTTGGTGGGGAACAGATTGCACCACTACAGGGGAAAATCCAAACAATTATTGATTGGGTTCCCCCTACTACACAGACTCAGGTGAGAGCCTTCCTAGGCCTCACTGGGTATTACAGGAGGTTCATTAAGAACTATGGCTCCATTGCAGCCCCTCTTAATGACCTCACTTCCAAGAAAATGCCTAAAAAGGTATTATGGACAGCAAACTGTCAGAAAGCTTTTCAGGAGCTGAAGCAGGCCATGTGCTCTGCACCTGTCCTGAAAAGCCCTTGTTACTCTAAAAAATTCTATGTCCAAACTGATGCATCTGAATTAGGAGTAGGGGCAGTCCTATCACAACTTAATTCTGAGGGCCAGGATCAACCTGTTGCTTTTATTAGTAGGAGGTTGACCCCTAGAGAAAAGCGTTGGTCTGCCATAGAGAGGGAGGCCTTTGCTGTGGTCTGGGCACTGAAGAAGTTGAGGCCATACCTGTTTGGCACTCACTTCATTGTTCAGACAGACCACAAACCTCTACTTTGGCTAAAACAAATGAAAGGTGAAAATCCTAAATTGTTGAGGTGGTCCATATCCCTACAGGGAATGGACTATACAGTGGAACATAGACCTGGGAGTAGCCACTCCAATGCAGATGGACTCTCCAGATATTTCCACTTAGACAATGAAGACTCATCAGGTCATGGCTAGTCTTATTGTCCTTCGTTTGGGAGGGGGGTTGTGTAGGAAAGTATCATCTTGCCTGGCATGTTACCCCTATTTTTCACTGTATATATGTTGTTTTAGTTGTATGTGTCACTGGGACCCTGTTCTCCAGGGCCCCAGTGCTCACAAATGTGCCTGAATGTGTTACCTGTGTAGTGACTAACTGTCTCACTGAGGCTCTGCTAATCAGAACCTCAGTGGTTATGCTCTCTCATTTCTTTCAAATTGTCACTAACAGGCTAGTGACCAATTTAACCAATTTACATTGGCTTACTGGAACACCCTTATAATTCCCTAGTATATGGTACTAAGGTACCCAGGGTATTGGGGTTCCAGGAGATCCCTATGGGCTGCAGCATTCCTTTTGCCACCCATAGGGAGCTCTGACAATTCTTACACAGGCCTGCCACTGCAGCCTGAGTGAAATAACGTCCACGTTATTTCACAGCCATTTTACACTGCACTTAAGTAACTTATAAGTCACCTATATGTCTAACCTTTACCTGGTAAAGGTTAGGTGCAAAGTTACTTAGTGTGAGGGCACCCTGGCACTAGCCAAGGTGCCCCCACATTGTTCAGGGCCAATTCCCTGAACTTTGTGAGTGCGGGGACACCATTACACGCGTGCACTACATATAGGTGACTACCTATATGTAGCTTCACAATGGTAACTCCGAATATGGCCATGTAACATGTCAAAGATCATGGAATTGCCCCCTCTATGCCATCCTGGCATTATTGGGACAATTCCATGATCCCAGTGGTCTGTAGCACAGACCCTGGTACTGCCAAACTGCCTTTTCTGGGGTTTCACTGCAGCTGCTGCTGCTGCCAACCCCTCAGACAGGTTTCTACCCCCCTGGGGTCAAGCCAGGCTTGTCCCAGGATGGCAGAACAAAGGACTTCCTCTGAGAGAGGGTGTTACACCCTCTCCCTTTGGAAAATGGTGTGAAGGCAGGGGAGGAGTAGCCTCCCCCAGCCTCTGGAAATGCTTTCTTGAGCACAGATGTGCCCAATTCTGCATAAGCCAGTCTACACCGGTTCAGGGACCCCTTAGCCCCTGCTCTGGCGCGAAACTGGACAAAGGAAAGGGGAGTGACCACTCCCCTGACCTGCACCTCCCCTGGGAGGTGTCCAGAGCTCCTCCAGTGTGCTCCAGACCTCTGCCATCTTGGAAACAGAGGTGCTGCTGGCACACTGGACTGCTCTGAGTGACCAGTGCCACCAGGTGACGTCAGAGACTCCTTCTAATAGGCTCCTTCAGGTGTTGCTAGCCTATCCTCTCTCCTAGGTAGCCAAACCCTCTTTTCTGGCTATTTAGGGTCTCTGTCTCTGGGGAAACTTTAGATAACGAATGCAAGAGCTCATCAGAGTTCCTCTGCATCTCTCTCTTCACCTTCTGCCAAGGAATCGACTGCTGACCGCGCTGGAAGCCTGCAAAACTGCAACATAGTAGCAAAGACTACTACTGCAACTCTGTAACGCTGATCCTGCCGCCTTCTCGACTGTTTTCCTGGTGGTGCATGCTGTGGGGGTAGTCTGCCTCCTCTCTGCACTAGAAGCTCCGAAGAAATCTCCCGTGGGTCGACGGAATCTTCCCCCTGCAACCGCAGGCACCAAAAAAAGCTGCATTACCGGTCCCTTGGGTCTCCTCTCAGCACGACAAGCGAGGTCCCTTGAATCCAGCAACTCTGTCCAAGTGACTCCCACAGTCCAGTGACTCTTCAGTCCAAGTTTGGTGGAGGTAAGTCCTTGCCTCCCCACGCCAGACTGCATTGTTGGTAATCGCAACTTTTGCAACTTTTCCGGCCCCTGTGCACCTCCGGCGGAAATCCTTTGTGCACAGCCAAGCCTGGGTCCACGGCACTCTAACCTGCATTGCACGACTTTCTAAGTTGGTCTCCGGCGACGTGTGACTCCTTTGTGTAACTTCAGGTGAGCACCGTTTCACGCATCCTCATAGTGCCTGTTTCTGGCACTTCTCCGGGTACTACCTGCTGCTAAGAGGACTCCTTGTCTTGCTCGACGTCCCCTCTACCTCCTGGTCCAATTTGCGACCTTCTGGTTCCTTCTGGGCCACAGCAGCGTCCAAAAACGCTAACTGCACGATTTGCAGCTAGCAAGGCTTGTTGGCGTTCTTTCGGCGGGAAAACATTTCTGCACAACTCTCCACGGCTAGAGGGATCCGTCCACCAAAGGGGAAGTCTCTAGCCCTTTTCGTTCCTGCAGAAACCTCAGCTTCTTCTGTCCAGTAGAAGCTTCTTTGCACCCACAGCTAGCATTTCCTGGGCATCTGCCCATCTCCGACTTGCTTGTGACTTTTGGACTTGGTCCCCTTGTTCCACAGGTACCCTAGATTGGAAATCCATTGTTGTTGCATTGTTGGTTTGTGTCTTTCCTGCATTATTCCTCTATCACGACTTCTTTGTCTTTGGGGGAACTTTAGTGCACTTTGCACTCACTTTTCAGGGTCTTGGGGTGGGCTATTTTTCTAACCCTCACTATTTTCTAACAGTCCCAGCGACCCTCTACAAGGTCACATAGGTTTGGGGTCCATTCGTGGTTCGCATTCCACTTTTGGAGTATATGGTTTGTGTTGCCCCTATCCCTATGTGTCTCCATTGCATCCTATTGTAACTATACATTCTTTGCACTGTTTTCTAAGACTATACTGCATATTTTTAGTACTGTGTACATATAACTTGTGTATATTTGCTATCCTCACTCTGAGGGTACACTCTGAGATACTTTGGCATATTGTCATAAAAATAAAGTACCTTTATTTTTAGTATAATTGTGTATTGTGTTTTCTTATGATATTGTGCAAGTGACACTTGTGGTACTGTAGTAGCTTCACACGTCTCCTAGTTCAGCCTAAGCTGCTCTGCTAAGCTACCATTATCTATCAGCCTAAGCTGCTAGACACCCTATACACTAATAAGGGATACCTGGGCCTGGTGCAAGGTGTAAGTACCCCTTGGTACTCACTACAAGCCAGTCCAGCCTCCTACATTGGTTGTGCAGCGGTGGGATAAGTGCTTTGAGACTACTTACCACTCTTGTCATTGTACTTTTCATAAGAGAAAAATATACAAAACAAGTTCAGTGTATGTACACATAGCTAAAAAGTTTTGCATTTCCTCTTTTCACTGTTTTCTAAGTGCTGAAAGTTACTTCTAAACTTTCAAAAAGTTCTTAAAAGTTTAAAAAAGTTTTTTTCTGTCTTTCTAAAAAGTTCTGAAAACTTTTTTCTCTTTTTCTATCACTTTAACTCTCTCTAAAAATGTCTGGCACAGGCCAAAATGTTGATCTGTCCAAACTTGCATATGACCACCTTAGCTGGAAAGGAGCAAGGAGTCTCTGTGTAGAGAGAGGTTTGAGTGTAGAGAAGAATCCTTCCTTGGAATTGTTAATTAACATGCTTAGAGAACAAGATAAGGCTATAAGTGCCCCATCTGTTGAAAAAGTAGCTAATGGTTCCCAATCTGATTCAGGGTCTCCCCCAAGAAAAGATTCAGGAAAGAAACTTCCTAGCCTGCCCATTACTAGACAGTCTAGCATAGTTGGTAATGATGTTGAGCCACACCATACAAATAGTGTTGTCTCACATCATAGCAAAAGCATTTATTCTCACCATACTGGTAGTGATGTTTCTGTTAACCAAGCTGTTAGGGTGGCTTCTGTAAGGGACAGGTCTCCTTCTGTTCATTCCCATCATACCTCTGTATCTAGGAATGTCCCTCCCACCAACCCTGATGACAGAATGTTAGAGAGGGAACTCAATAAGTTGAGGGTGGAACAAACCAGACTGAAGCTTAAAAAGCAACAGCTGGATTTGGATAGACAGTCTTTTGAACTAGAGAAGGAAAGACAGAAGTTGGGTTTTGAAACCCATGGTGGCAGCAGCAGTATTCCCTATAGTCTTCCTGTAAAAGAGCATGATTCCAGGAATCTGCACAAGATAGTTCCCCCTTATAAGGAGGGGGATGACATTAACAAGTGGTTTGCTGCACTTGAGAGGGCCTGTGTTGTACAGGATGTCCCTCAAAGGCAGTGGGCTGCTATCCTATGGCTATCATTTAGTGGAAAAGGTAGGGATAGGCTCCTTACTGTGAAAGAAAGTGATGCCAATAATTTCCATGTTCTTAAGAATGCACTCCTGGATGGTTATGGCTTAACCACTGAACAATACAGGATAAAGTTCAGAGAGACCAAAAAGGAGTCTTCACAAGACTGGGTTGATTTCATTGACCATTCAGTGAAGGCCTTGGAGGGGTGGTTACATGGCAGTAAAGTTACTGATTATGACAGCCTGTATAACTTAATCCTGAGAGAGCATATTCTTAATAATTGTGTGTCTGATTTGTTGCACCAGTACTTGGTGGACTCTGATCTGACCTCTCCCCAAGAATTGGGAAAGAAGGCAGACAAATGGGTCAGAACAAGGGTGAACAGAAAAGTTCATACAGGGGGTGACAAAGATGGCAAGAAGAAGGATGGAAAGTCTTCTGACAAGGGTGGGGACAAATCTAAAAATGAGTCTTCATCAGGCCCACAAAAACACTCTGGTGGGGGTGGTGGGCCCAAATCCTCTTCAAATCAGAACAAGGAAAAAAAACCATGGTGCTATTTATGTAAGATAAAAGGCCATTGGACAACAGATCCCAGTTGTCCAAAGAAAAGCACCAACGCTCCTACCACTACAACCCCTACTGCTACCCCTAGTGTCCCTACTAATAGCAGTGGTGGTGGGAGCAAACCTACTAATAGCCAATCCAAGGGAGTAGCTGGGCTCACTATTGGTAACTCAGTTGGGGTTGGTCTTGTTAGGGAGACCACAGAGGCTGTGTTAGTCTCTGAGGGGTCTAATGATTTGGCCACCTTATTTGCTTGTCCCCTTAATATGGATAAGTACAAGCAGCTACCCCTAATAAATGGTGTTGAGGTTCAGGCCTACAGGGACACTGGTGCTAGTGTGACTATGGTCATAGAGAAACTGGTCCACCCTGAACAACACCTACTTGGTCACCAGTACCAAGTAACCGATGCTCACAACAACACACTTAGCCACCACATGGCTGTTGTAAATCTCTACTGGGGGGGGGGTTACTGGTCCAAAGAAAGTTGTGGTAGCCTCAGATTTACCTGTAGACTGTCTACTAGGAAATGATTTGGAGACATCAGCTTGGTCAGATGTGGAGTTGGAGGCCCATGCGGCATCCCAGGGCATATTTTTGCTTTGACAAGGGCTCAGGCCAAAAAGCAAAAAGGACAGGGAAGCTTGGATCCTGGAACAATGGACCAAGTGCTCCCTAAAGCTAGGGCTAGTAGAAGCAAACCACTTCCTACTATCCCTCCCTCTACAGTGGATTCTACTTCTGAGGAAGAAGAATTCCCTCCCTGTGCAGAACCTACACCAGAGGAGCTGGAAGCAGACACTGCTGAGCTTTTGGGTGAAGGGGGGCCTGCCAGAGAGGAGCTGAGTGTGGCACAGCAAACCTGTCCCACATTAGAGGGTCTGAGACAGCAAGCTGTCAAACAGGCTAATGGGGATGTCAGTGACTCTCACAGAGTTTACTGGGAGGACAACCTCTTGTACACTGAGCATAGGGATCCTAAACCTGGAGCTGCCAGGAGATTAGTGATTCCTCAGGAGTACAGAAAGTTCCTCCTAACCCTGGCACACGACATTCCCCTAGCTGGGCATCTAGGACAAATGAAAACTTGGGACAGGCTTGTTCCCCTGTTTCACTGGCCTCGAATGTCTGAGGACACAAAGGAATTTTGTAAGTCCTGTGAAACCTGTCAAGCCAGTGGCAAGACAGGTGGAACTCCAAAGGCACCCCTTATTCCACTGCCTGTGGTTGGGGTTCCCTTTGAAAGGGTAGGGGTTGACATAGTTGGCCCCCTTGACCCTCCTACTGCTTCAGGCAATAGATTCATCTTGGTGGTAGTGGACCATGCCACAAGATACCCTGAAGCTATTCCTTTAAGGACCACTACAGCTCCTGCAGTGGCAAAGGCCCTCCTGGGAATATTTTCCAGGGTGGGCTTCCCAAAGGAAGTAGTATCAGACAGGGGAAGCAATTTCATGTCTGTATACTTAAAGGCCATGTGGAAGGAGTGTGGGGTAACTTACAAGTTCACCACACCCTATCATCCACAAACAAATGGACTGGTTGAGAGATTTAACAAAACTCTCAAAGGCATGATTATGGGTCTCCCTGAAATACTCCGCAGGAGATGGGATATCCTGTTACCATGCCTCCTTTTTGCCTACAGGGAGGTACCCCAGAAAGGAGTGGGCTTTAGCCCGTTTGAACTTCTTTTTGGACACCCTGTTAGGGCTCCACTAACACTTGTAAAGGAGGGTTGGGAACAACCTTTAAAAGCTCCTAAGCAGGATATTGTGGATTATGTACTTGGCCTCAGATCATGGATGGCTGAGTATATGAAAAAGGCCAGTAAGAACCTTCAGGCCAGCCAAGAGCTCCAGAAGCAATGGCATGATCAGAAGGCTGTTTTGGTTCAGTACCAACCAGGGCAGAAAGTGTGTGTCTTGGAGCCTGTGGCCTCAAGAGCACTCCAAGATAAATGGAGTGGACCCCACACAATTGTTGAGAAAAAGGGTGAAGTCACTTATTTAGTTGACTTAGGCACTGCCAGGAGTCCCCTTAGGGTGCTCCATGTCAACCGCCTGAAACCCTACTATGACAGGGCTGATCTCACCCTGCTCATGGCAACTGATGAGGGACAGGAAGAAGACAGTGATCCTCTACCTGATCTCATCTCTTCCACAGAACAAGATGCTCTTGTGGAAGGTGTAGTTTTGGCTGATTGTCTTACTGCTGAGCAGAAAGACCATTGCATAAATCTCCTAGATCAGTTCTCTGAACTCTTCTCTACTGTGCCAGGTACCACTTCTTGGTGTGAGCACACTATAGATACTGGAGACAGCTTGCCTGTCAAAAGTAAAATCTATAGGCAGCCTGACCATGTCAGGGACTGCATAAAGCAAGAGGTCCAGAAAATGTTAGAACTAGGAGTGGTTGAGCACTCTGAAAGTCCATGGGCTTCTCCTGTGGTACTTGTACCAAAACCCCATTCCAAAGATGGAAAGAAGGAAATGCGGTTTTGTGTAGACTATAGAGGTCTCAACTTAGTAACCAAAACTGATGCTCACCCTATACCCAGGGCAGATGAGCTCATAGATACACTGGCATCTGCCAAGTTTCTAAGCACTTTTGATTTGACTGCAGGATATTGGCAGATCAAATTATCAGAAGATGCTAAACCTAAAACAGCATTTTCAACCATTGGAGGACATTACCAGTTCACTGTAATGTCTTTTGGCTTGAAAAATGCACCTGCCACTTTTCAGAGGCTGGTGAACACAGTCCTGCAAGGGCTGGAAGCTTTCAGTGCAGCATATTTGGACGATAAAGCTGTCTTTAGCTCCAGCTGGGATGATCACCCGGTCCACCTATGGAAAGTTTTGGAGGCCCTGCAAAAGGCAGGCCTCACTATCAAGGCTTCAAAGTGCCAGATAGGGCAGGGTAAGGTGGTTTATCTGGGACACCTTGTTGGTGGGGAACAGATTGCACCACTACAGGGGAAAATCCAAACAATTATTGATTGGGTTCCCCCTACTACACAGACTCAGGTGAGAGCCTTCCTAGGCCTCACTGGGTATTACAGGAGGTTCATTAAGAACTATGGCTCCATTGCAGCCCCTCTTAATGACCTCACTTCCAAGAAAATGCCTAAAAAGGTATTATGGACAGCAAACTGTCAGAAAGCTTTTCAGGAGCTGAAGCAGGCCATGTGCTCTGCACCTGTCCTGAAAAGCCCTTGTTACTCTAAAAAATTCTATGTCCAAACTGATGCATCTGAATTAGGAGTAGGGGCAGTCCTATCACAACTTAATTCTGAGGGCCAGGATCAACCTGTTGCTTTTATTAGTAGGAGGTTGACCCCTAGAGAAAAGCGTTGGTCTGCCATAGAGAGGGAGGCCTTTGCTGTGGTCTGGGCACTGAAGAAGTTGAGGCCATACCTGTTTGGCACTCACTTCATTGTTCAGACAGACCACAAACCTCTACTTTGGCTAAAACAAATGAAAGGTGAAAATCCTAAATTGTTGAGGTGGTCCATATCCCTACAGGGAATGGACTATACAGTGGAACATAGACCTGGGAGTAGCCACTCCAATGCAGATGGACTCTCCAGATATTTCCACTTAGACAATGAAGACTCATCAGGTCATGGCTAGTCTTATTGTCCTTCGTTTGGGAGGGGGGTTGTGTAGGAAAGTATCATCTTGCCTGGCATGTTACCCCTATTTTTCACTGTATATATGTTGTTTTAGTTGTATGTGTCACTGGGACCCTGTTCTCCAGGGCCCCAGTGCTCATAAGTGTGCCTGAATGTGTTACCTGTGTAGTGACTAACTGTCTCACTGAGGCTCTGCTAATCAGAACCTCAGTGGTTATGCTCTCTCATTTCTTTCAAATTGTCACTAACAGGCTAGTGACCAATTTAACCAATTTACATTGGCTTACTGGAACACCCTTATAATTCCCTAGTATATGGTACTAAGGTACCCAGGGTATTGGGGTTCCAGGAGATCCCTATGGGCTGCAGCATTCCTTTTGCCACCCATAGGGAGCTCTGACAATTCTTACACAGGCCTGCCACTGCAGCCTGAGTGAAATAACGTCCACGTTATTTCACAGCCATTTTACACTGCACTTAAGTAACTTATAAGTCACCTATATGTCTAACCTTTACCTGGTAAAGGTTAGGTGCAAAGTTACTTAGTGTGAGGGCACCCTGGCACTAGCCAAGGTGCCCCCACATTGTTCAGGGCCAATTCCCTGAACTTTGTGAGTGCGGGGACACCATTACACGCGTGCACTACATATAGGTGACTACCTATATGTAGCTTCACAATGGTAACTCCGAATATGGCCATGTAACATGTCAAAGATCATGGAATTGCCCCCTCTATGCCATCCTGGCATTATTGGGACAATTCCATGATCCCAGTGGTCTGTAGCACAGACCCTGGTACTGCCAAACTGCCTTTTCTGGGGTTTCACTGCAGCTGCTGCTGCTGCCAACCCCTCAGACAGGTTTCTACCCCCCTGGGGTCAAGCCAGGCTTGTCCCAGGATGGCAGAACAAAGGACTTCCTCTGAGAGAGGGTGTTACACCCTCTCCCTTTGGAAAATGGTGTGAAGGCAGGGGAGGAGTAGCCTCCCCCAGCCTCTGGAAATGCTTTCTTGGGCACAGATGTGCCCAATTCTGCATAAGCCAGTCTACACCGGTTCAGGGACCCCTTAGCCCCTGCTCTGGTGCGAAACTGGACAAAGGAAAGGGGAGTGACCACTCCCCTGACCTGCACCTCCCCTGGGAGGTGTCCAGAGCTCCTCCAGTGTGCTCCAGACCTCTGCCATCTTGGAAACAGAGGTGCTGCTGGCACACTGGACTGCTCTGAGTGGCCAGTGCCACCAGGTGACGTCAGAGACTCCTTCTAATAGGCTCCTTCAGGTGTTGCTACCCTATCCTCTCTCCTAGGTAGCCAAACCCTCTTTTCTGGCTATTTAGGGTCTCTGTCTCTGGGGAAACTTTAGATAACGAATGCAAGAGCTCATCAGAGTTCCTCTGCATCTCTCTCTTCACCTTCTGCCAAGGAATCGACTGCTGACCGCGCTGGAAGCCTGCAAAACTGCAACATAGTAGCAAAGACTACTACTGCAACTCTGTAACGCTGATCCTGCCGCCTTCTCGACTGTTTTCCTGGTGGTGCATGCTGTGGGGGTAGTCTGCCTCCTCTCTGCACTAGAAGCTCCGAAGAAATCTCCCGTGGGACGACGGAATCTTCCCCCTGCAACCGCAGGCACCAAAAAAAGCTGCATTACCAGTCCCTTGGGTCTCCTCTCAGCACGACGAGCGAGGTCCCTTGAATCCAGCAACTCTCTCCAAGTGACTCCCACAGTCTAGTGACTCTTCAGTCCAAGTTTGGTGGAGGTAAGTCCTTGCCTCCCCACGCCAGACTGCATTGTTGGTAACTGCGACTTTTGCAACTTCTTCGGCCCCTGTGCACTTCCGGCGGAAATCCTTTGTGCTCAGCCAAGCTTGGGTCCACGGCACTCTAACCTGCATTGCACGACTTTCTAAATTGGTCTCCGGCGACGTGGGACTCCTTTGTGTAACATCGGGTCAGCACTGTTTCACGCATCCTCGTAGTGCCTGTTTCTGGCACTTCTCCGGGTGCTACCTGCTGCTAAGAGAGCTCCTTGTCTTGCTCGACGTCCCCTCTACCTCCTGGTCCAATTTGCGACCTCCTGGTCCCTCCTGGGCCACAGCAGCGTCCAAAAACGCTAACTGCACGATTTGCAGCTAGCAAGGCTTGTTGGCGTTCTTTCGGCGGGAAAACACTTCTGCACGACTCTCCACTGCGAGAGGCATCCGTCCACCAAAAGGGAAGTCTCTAGCCCTTCTCGTTCCTGCAGAAACCTCAGCTTCTTCTGTCCAGTAGAAGCTTCTTTGCACCCACAGCTGGCATTTCCTGGGCATCTGCCCATCTCCGACTTGCTTGTGACTTTTGGACTTGGTCCCCTTGTTCCACAGGTACCCTAGATTGGAAATCCATCGTTGTTGCATTGTTGGTTTGTGTCTTTCCTGCATTATTCCTCTATCATGACTTCTTTGTCTTTGGGGGAACTTTAGTGCACTTTGCACTCACTTTTCAGGGTCTTGGGGTGGGCTATTTTTCTAACCCTCACTATTTTCTAATAGTCCCAGCGACCCTCTACAAGGTCACATAGGTTTGGGGTCCATTCGTGGTTCGCATTCCACTTTTGGAGTATATGGTTTGTGTTGCCCCTATCCCTATGTGTCTCCATTGCATCCTAGTGTAACTATACATTGTTTGCACTGTTTTCTAAGACTATACTGCATATTTTTAGTACTGTGTACATATAACTTGTGTATATTTGCTATCCTCACTCTGAGGGTACACTCTGAGATACTTTGGCATATTGTCATAAAAATAAAGTACCTTTATTTTTAGTATAATTGTGTATTGTGTTTTCTTATGATATTGTGCAAGTGACACTTGTGGTACTGTAGTAGCTTCACACGTCTCCTAGTTCAGCCTAAGCTGCTCTGCTAAGCTACCATCATCTATCAGCCTAAGCTGCTAGACACCCTATACACTAATAAGGGATACCTGGGCCTGGTGCAAGGTGTAAGTACCCCTTGGTACTCACTACAAGCCAGTCCAGCCTCCTACAATTTCTTCTTGGCTTCCAGTGCAGGTTGAAGGCAGACAGCCCTCAGAGCATGCACCACCAGGAAACAGTCGAGAAAGCCGGCAGGATGAGGCGCTACAATGTTGCTGGTAGTCGTCTTGCTACTTTGTGGTGGTTTTGCAGGCGTCCTGGAGCAGTCAGCGGTCGATCCTTGGCAGAAGTCGAAGAGGTAAGTGCAGAGGAACTCTGGTGAGCTCTTGCATTCGTTATCTGAGGAATAGCCCAGAGGAGAGACCCTAAATAGCCAGAAAAGGAGGCTTGGCTACCAAGAAAGGAGGTTTGGCTACCAAGAGAGGTAAGAATCTATCAGGAGGGGTATTTGACGTCACCTGCTGGCACTGGCCACTCAGAGCAGTCCAGTGTGCCCCCAACACTTCAGAATCCAAGATGGCAGAGGTCTGGGACACACTGGAAGAGCTCTGGGCACCTCCCCTCAGAGGTACTGGTCAGGGGAGTGGTCACTTCCCTTGGTCCAGTTTCGCACCAGAGCAGGGCTGGGGGATCCCTGAACCGGTATAGACTGGCTTATGCAGAGATGGGCACCATATGTGCCCATCAAAGCATTTCCAGAGGCTGGAGGAGGCTACTCCTTCCCAGCCCCTCACACCTATTTCCAAAGGGAGAGGGTGTAACACCCTCTCTCAGAGGAAATCCTTTGTTCTGCTTTCCTGGGCCGGGGCTGCCCAGACCCCAGGAGGGCAGAATCCTGTCTGAGGGGTTGGCAGCAGCAGCAACTGCAGTGGAAACCCCAGAAAGGAAGTTTGGCAGTACCCGGGTTCTCGGCTAGAGACCCGGGGGATCATGGAATTGTCCCCCCAATACCAGAATGGTATTGGGGGGCCAATTCCATTATCTTAGACATGTTACATGGCCATGTTTGGAGTTATTATTGTGACTCTACACATAGGTAGTGACCTATGTGCAGTGCACGTGTGTAATGGTGTCCCCGCATTCACAAAGTTCCGGGAATTTGCCCTGCACACACTAAGTAACTTGGCACCTAACCTTCAACAAGTGAGGGTTAGACATATAGGTGACTTATAAGTTACTTATGTGCAGTGAAAAATGGCTGTGAAATAACGTGGACGTTATTTCACTCAGGCTGCCGGGGCAGTCCTGTGTAAGAATTGTCTGAGCTCCCTCAGGGTGGCAAAAGAAATGCTGCAGCCCATAGGGATCTCCTGGAACCCCAATACCCTGGGTAGCTAGGTACCATATACAAGGGAATTATAAGGGTGTTCCAGTGTGCCAATGAGAATTGGTAAAATTAGTCACTAGCCTGTAGTGACAATTTTAAAAGCAGAGAGACAATAAACACTGTTAGTTCTGGTTAGCAGAGCCTCAGTGATACAGTTAGGCACCAAACAGGGAACACATACAGCCCACAAACTTATGAGCACTGGGGTCATGGCTAGCAGGATCCCAGTGACACATATCAAACACACTGACATCATAGGGTTTTCACTATGAGCACTGGGCCCTGCCTAGCAGGACCCCAGTGAGACAGTAAAAACACCCTGACATATACTCACAAACAGGCTAAAAGTGGGGGTATCAAGGCTAGAAAGAGGCTACCTTCCTACACCTAGTCTTTTAGAAAGGAAGGTAAGAGACTAGATCCGGTACTAGGTAATTGTATGTATAGCTCTAGGTATAGAGTACACTTTTCTGTGGAAAGCACCAGTGACAGAGTAATAAGGCAATTGCAAGTACTTATCCCACCACTGTACCACCAATGTAGGAGGCTGGCCTGGTTTGTAGTGGGTAACTAAGATACTTAGACCTTATACCAGGTCCAGATATCCCTTATTAGTGTAGTGTAGTCAGTGTCTAGATAGCAGGCTTTCTAGAGGTAGCTGTGGATGAGCAGCCAAGGCTTATCTAGGAGACATGCAAAGCTCATGCAATGCCACTGTAGTCACACAGTACTTGCATGCATGAAAGAAAACACTCAGTGTTACAAAAATAAAGGTACTTTATTTTGGTGACACAAATACCACAAATACCATAGAGACTATACTCCCTTAGGAGGTAAGTAATACACAAATTATATATACTAGTATGCAGAAATAGGCATAGTAACATTTAGAAAACAGTGGAATTAGTGAAAATCACAATAGTTAGAAATAGCCTTATGGGGAGCACAAACCATATACTAAGAAAGTGGAATGCGAAAGTCGGTCCCCCTGCCATGGTAACTGTAATGTTTAGAGGGGAGCTGGGAGTACTAGGAAAGCCCAAAGTGGTAGTGAAAGGGTGCTTGCACCTTTTCACGCAGGCTGCAATAGCAGTCCTGCAGAACCCTTTGCTTGGGCTCCCTATGCTGGAAATATAAGCTGCAGCCCATAGGGATCCCCTGGAACCCCAGTGCCGTGGGTACCTAGGTACCATATATTAGGGACTTATAATGGTGCACCAGTGTGCCAATTGTGGGAGAAATACAGTGATAACAGTTACCAACAAATTAATTCAGGGGAGAGGGAATAGCTACTGGGGTCCTGGTTAACAGGATCCTAGTAGACACAGTCAAACACACTGACAAACAGGCCAAAAGTGAGGGTAATCTTGCTAGAAAGAGGCTACTTTCCTGCAACTAGTAAGTCTCTAGCAAAGGTCACTAGAGGTGCCCAGGACCTATAAATCAAATGCTACTAGTGAGCCTGCAGCACTGATTGCGCCACCCACGTTAATAGCCAGGTAAACAACTGCCAATTTGACCTTGCAAGTGCATGCACTTGCCAGGCCCAAACCTTCCCTTTTACTGCATGTAGTATCTCCATGTACAGGGTACAGTGTATTTAAAGGGTAGGATATGTACCAGTGTATTTTACATGTCCTGATAGTGAAATACTGCCAAATTCATTTTTCACTATTACAAGACCTATCTCTCCCATAGGTTAACACGGGGACTACCTTTAAATATCTTTTAAGTTCAGTTTACCATTGGGAGTAGATACAGATGTGGAGTTTGGGCTCTCTGAACTCATAATTTAAAAACACATCTTATGCTAGAGTTTGTTTTTAGATTGTCTGTTTGAAAATGTCACTTTTGGAAAGTGGCTATTGTCTTGCCTAAGCATTCTGTGCTTCTGCCTGCCTGTGGAATCCAAGTCAGGGTCAGACTGACAGTAGGACTGTTGTGAATTCCCTATAGACAGTGACACAAAGGAAGCTGAGGAGTGCCCTGCATATCCTGATGAGTGTCCTCCACTAGAGTGTGGAGGGAGGAGCTGACACTTACACCTGAAAGGGCTGTGCCGGTCCTCATGCAATGCAGTCTCTAACTCCCTGGTGTGTGTCTAGGTCCAGGCCTGGGCAAGTGTTCTGCTTTCCCTCTTACCTGATAACCGAGCTTACAGAACCTCTTTGGGATGCACTTCTAAGTTTAAAGAAGACATTTAGGGCCTGATTCTAACTTTGGAGGACGGTGTTAAACCGTCCCAAAAGTGGCGGATATACCACCTACCGTATTACGAGTTCCATAGGATATAATGGACTCGTAATACGGTAGGTGGTATATCCGCCACTTTTGGGACGGTTTAACACCGTCCTCCAAAGTTAGAATCAGGCCCTTATTGTTATTAATTCCCCACCCACAAGTTCCTGAGAGACGAAATTAGTAGATTGGAAGCACACGTTCAAAAGTAGTCGCAGCAATGAAAGCAAAATATATCAAAGTACTTCTTAGTTGCGATGTACACAGCAAATAGATGTGATGATAACTTCAAAGCAAAGCATGAAAGTCAAAATTAATCACCGTATGGGCAAGGCGGTAGGGCCTATATTCAGCTTCATCTTTCTGGGGTCTGCAAGTTGATGACTCCGGTCAACTGCGAGAAAGAGATTCTCTACCCAAACGGGGGGCAGGCAACTGACGTCTAGTTCCTGTCTGAAGTCAAGCAGATTTAATCTACCTCTCTGTAGCACAGAGTCATCCTTAAAAGCAAACTCAGTGTGAGAGCCCAAGAACCTTGGAGAGTGGCCAATTCTCCCGAGCCCCCGCTCTCAGACTGGATTGCGAGGTAAACACAAAATCTACGTGCTCTTATCAGCTAAGGTCTGGTGTGAAGAAAACAGCTTGGTCCATCTTGTGGAAAAACACAGCTTGGAAAAACACAGCAATGTCTCAACTGCAATGTCTAAACCTACGTTAAAGCCAATAGGCAGCTAACCTAAATATCAAAAGTAATGTCTAATGTCATGTCAAAGCCAATAGGCAGCTAACCTAAATACAGAATGTAATGGCTAATGCCATGTCAAAGCCAATAGGCAGCTAAACAGAATACAGAATGTAATGTCTAACGCCATGTCAAAGCCAATAGGCAGCTAAACTGAATACAAAATGTAATGGCTAACTCCATGTCAAAGCCAATAGGCAGCTAAACTGAACAAAACATATAGGGGGTCATTACAACATTGGCGGTAAAAGCCGCTTACCGCCGTGCAGAAGACCGCCAATACACTGCCGCGGCCGCAGAAGTCTGCCACAGCTATTATGACCCACATTTCGGAATCCGCTGAAATTCAGTCACCCACACAAGTCCGCCACACCAAAGGTCAGTGGTAAAATGGCTAAAACAAAACCTCCACCTCCACGCCAACAGAAACACACTCATGCTATTATGACCCACGAATCCACGCAGCGGTCTTTCAACCGCAGTATTCCATTGGCGGTACACACCGCCGCGCTCAAAATACACACACATCTCCAAAACACCGCCACATTGGAGAATTCAAAATACACACACCTCATACACATACAAATCCCACTCCCACACACCCAACACAATATAAAACACACACCCACATCAACCACAAACCCCTAAGACCAGAAATTCTGAAAGAAGGCCAGAGAGACAGCACTGATTAGACAATCCCACCACACAGAGGCGCACAACACCATCACCCACACAACATCCATGCACAAAACACCACACACCACTACACATCACTACACTCATCACCACATACACCACCTCACACATCACACACACCACCCCATGGCACGCCAAAGACAGCCCCGCTTTTCCGAAGAGGAGCTCAGGGTCATGGTGGAGGAAATCGTACGGGTAGAGCCACAGCTATTTGGCTCACAGGTGCAGCACACATCCATAGCCAGGAAGATGGAGCTATGGCGCAGAATCGTGGACAGGGTCAACGCTGTGGGACAACACCCAAGAAATCGGGAGGACATCAGGAAGAGGTGGAACGACCTACGGGGGAAGGTGCGTTCAGCGGTCTCCAGACACAACATCGCGGTACAGCGGACTGGCGGCGGACCCCCACCTCCTCCCCCACAACTAACAACATGGGAGGAGCAAGTCTTGACCATCATGCATCCAGAGGGCCTCGGAGGAGTCGGTGGAGGAATGGACACTGGTAAGTCTAATCTTAACTATCAGATCCCCCATGCTATCACACACCCCCACCCTCACACCCTCCCCTATCACTCCAACTCCTCACTAGTGTACTAATAATACAAACCACACATCCCAACACCAAGCCCTGCATGACACAACTAAGCATGGTCACCACTCACCAAAGCATGCTCACTGTACATACCCAGAACAACCCCCTAACCATCATTACACAAGCCTCCACACAGGAATGCTAGCACTGGGGTACACAAACACCCACCCATTGCACACCATGACACACACACATGCGATAATCATGCTCTTATGCCCCTCCCGGATCACGAAGGACCGTCACCACACCGGAGGGTCCAGACATCTCCACTCCACCCACAGAAGAGGCCCACAGTGACGATAGCAGCTCTGCCCTACTGGAGCCTGATGACCAGCCCGGACCATCGTGGGCCTCGGGACAGTCGGTTCCCCTTGCACAGGCACAGACCAACACTGACCTTCCACCCTCTGGTAACACCAGCACAGCACCCACCCAGCGGGCCCAAACCTCCGTACCCAGGACAGGTCAATCAGCTGTGTGTCTACCACTACAGGGAACCCAGGATAACCCACCACCCCAACAACAACAGGGACCTGGGGGCAGTAGTAGTGGGCACACGGTCCAGGGGACGGAGGCTCAGGAACACAGGGGAACTGGGAGGGTTGCTGTGCGACAGGGGGCGGACAGGCCAAGGGAACCCACTCTCCCCGAGGCCCTCTCCTCCATCATGGGAGCATACCGCCACTCCCAGGAGACTATGGCGACGGTCCTGGTCAAGTTTCAGGAAACCCAGCGCCTGCAGGAGGAACAGTATTTGGGGTTCAGGGAGGAGCTCAGGACCATCAGCTCCGCCTTGGGCACCATCGTAGGGGTGCTGAAGGACGTACAGCAGACCTTGAGGGACACTGTGGCACTCCAAGGGGCCCCTGACACTAGCCAGGACGATGAACTGCCCACAACCTCCGCCGGCACTAATGGACAGGATGCCACGCCACAGGACCACCACACTAGCACCCCACCCCCTGCAGACGGACAACCACCACGCAAGCGGGCCCTGAGATCCAAGAACAGAACAGAGCAAGATGGCAAGACCCCCACCAGGAAATGAGGCCAACCTGATTGTCCCCCCACCGTCCCACTTTGTTACCCTGGCCATACTTTAACTGCCCCAGCTCCACTTCCTATGCCCAGATGGGCAGGGCACCTGTGAGACTAATAGACTGGACTCTGCCATGGACATTCCTCCACCATCACCCATCACCATTTAACTACCCCTCTCCATTTTTGAGCACTTAAATAAACACCCTTGAACCACAAAACAATCTGGAGTCAGTCTATGATTTTGTACAAATGTATTATCAATGACAGTGTCAAAATGCTTTTTTTGTTGTTAAGGCAACATACCAATGACACACATCACAAGTCCTTGAAGGATGCATGCAGATGATACACGTTGGTAACCACACCTGTGAAACCGTAATGGAAAGGAAAAACTCAGTTACCAAATAATCCCAGTAATTTACACACAGGATAGAGTAAGACGTGTGACAGTGAATGTAATATTAAAAATGCAAATGTTCTCACCTGTGTGTCACTGGAAATATTGCTGTATGACTGACTCCCTGTTGTCGTTGCCTTCTTCCTCAGCTTCCCCCTCATCACTGTCCACAGGCTCCACAGCCAGCTGCCACAAGGCCGTCATCTGGACCATCCTCCTGCAGAAATGGCACCTGGCGTCGCAAAGCAAGATTGTGAAGCATCGAGCAGGCGATGATGATCTGGCACACCTTTTTCGGTGAGTAGAATAGGGAACCACCTGTCATATGGAGGCACCTGAACCTGGCCTTAAGGAGGCCGAAGGTGCGTTCGATCACCCTCCTAGTCCGCCCATGGGCCTCATTGTAGCGTTCCTCTGCCCTGGTCCTGGGATTCCTCACTTGGGTCAATAGCCAGGACAGTTTGGGGTAACCAGAGTCCCCTAATAGCCACACACGGTGCCTCTGGAGTTGACCCATCATATCAGGGATGCTGCTATTCCGCAGGATGTAGGCGTCATGCACTGAGACAGTGAACATAGCATTTACCTGCGAGATGTACTGGTCTGCCAAACAGACCATCTGTACATTCATGGAATGATAACTCTTCCGGTTCCTGTACACCTGTTCACTCCTGTGGGGGGGGGGACCAGAGCTAAATGGGTCTCATCAATAGCACCTATGACGTTGGGGATAAGTCCAAGGGCATAGAAGTCACCTTTAACTGTAGCCAAATCTTCAACCTTAGGGAAAATGATGTATCTCCTTACGTGTTTCAGCAGGGCAGCCAACACTCTGGACAACACATTGGAAAACATAGGCTGGGACATCCCTGATGCCATGGCCACTGTTGTCTGAAAAGACCCACTACCAAGGAAATGGAGCACTGACAGCACCTGAACGTGAGGGGGGGATTCCAGTGGGATGGCAGATTGGTCACATCAGGTCTGGCTCCAACTGGGTACATAGTTCCTGGATTGTGGCACGGTCAAACCGGTAGGTGACGATTACATGTCGCTCTTCCATTGTCAACAGGTCCACCAGCGGTCGGTACACCGGAGGATTCCGCCATCTTCTCAATTGTTCCAGCTGACGGCGCCTAGGAAGGACAACAGCGTAGATCGAGTCAACTAATTTCCAGGTATGTACCCACAGTTACACAGAACACGACACCAAACGCAAAACCCTTCCTGTATGTGTGCTGAGTGTAGGCCTAGCTATGTGTGACGCAGAAGTAAATAAAGCCATGTGGGCCCCTGAAATGGCGGCTGCCTGACCTCTAAACAGGGACAATGGGATTGTGGGGTAACTGCGTTGGCGTTGCACACCGTCGCGGTAGGCGGTCGTTGACCGCGGCGCAATGCTGCATTGGTTAACATTGGACCCTATGGGTCCCAGGAGCCAATGAGGAAGTGCGCCGGCGCTGATGATACGCACCGCTGCGGACGTCACCGCTGCAGACGTCACAGCCATTTTCTATCTGTTCAATCACTAGATACCTGATCTTCGACAGGAGAGGACCTACACTGCAAGTGCTGCTGTGACCTCGGTCTGGAAGAGACAATGGCTGCTGCGTCTGGGGAAAGGGCCCCTGCCTTCACTGCTCAGGAGTTGGAGAAACTGGTAGACGGGGTCCTCCCCCAGAACACGCTACTCTACGGTCCTCCAGACCAACAGGTTAGTACACAGGGAGCACGTTGTATGGGCTAGGCCTGGGTGGAGAGGGCTGGTTGGAAGAGGGAAGGGGGCAGAGTTCAGGCAACATTAATGCATGTGAATGTATGTGCCACATGGCTAGGGTAGGGAGGGGGGCCACGAACATTGACGGTGCGGTTGTTAATGACTTCTCTTCTTCTCTTGTGCATGTCATGTAGGTTAGCGCCCACCAGAAGAAGGACATTTGGCGTGCCATCGCCAAGGACGTCCGGACCCTGGGGGTCCACCAGAGACGGGGCACCAACTGCTGTAAACGATGGGAGGACATTCGCCGCTGGAGCAAGAAGACGGCGGAGGCTCAGCTGGGGATGGCCTCCCAACGTGGGAGAGGTGCCCGTCGCCCCATGACCCCCCTGATGTTCAGGATCCTGGTGGTGGCCTACCCGAAGTTGGATGGGTGCTTGAGGGCATCACAGCAGACACAAGGGGGTGAGTACACTCTCATTCTGCTGACTTTGCGCGCAGTGGAGGGGTCTGGGTGGGGGAGGAGGCCTGTGGGTGTACCTAGGCCAGGCAGAAATACGTAGGCTAGGCCCCTCCGTAATGCAGGCCATGTGGCACCCTACCCCACCTCAGTAGAGTGCCAAGTACAGGTATAGATGCCCCTGTGGCATCCATGTCCACCATAGCCATGTAGGCCAGATCCCAAGAATTGCATCTGTAGAGGCCAGGAGAACGGCGTAGTGCAGGGGGCTGCTGTGTCTGTATTGTCCGCCAACGGTCGCGGTATGCAATGCACTCAACCTCTCTTTCTTCTGTCTCCCCCCCCCTTTTTGTGCTCTCCCTGTTCTTTTGTTCATCAGCATCATCAGGCAGAGGTACAGTGGCACAGGAGCACGAGGGAGCTGCATCCCACATGGCCATGGAGGGCCACACCACGGACTCTGAATGCACCAGTGGGACGGAGGGCGAGGGGAGCTTCACGTCGGCCACCGGATCAGCAACCAGTGACACGGACTCGTCCGACGATGGGAGCTCCCTTGTGGTGGCGGCACCATCTGTGTGCCCCACTTCTACAGGTACAGCGCCACCTCCCCTACCAGCACCGCCCTCCCAGCAGCCCCTCAGCGTTCGCCCGTGGCCGCTCACCCAGGAGGGTGGGCATCACCTTCGCCCTAGGCACCTCAGGCCCTGCCCCTGTCACCCCTGCTGCCTTCAGTGAGGAGGCCATTGACCTCCTCAGGTCACTCACTGTTGGGCAGTCTACCATTGTGAATGCCATCCAGGGTGTAGAAAGGGAGTTGCAACACGGTAATGCATTCCTAGAGGGCATTCATTCTGGTCAGGCTGCCCTTCAGCGAACCCTGCAATCTCTGGCCTCAGCACTGATGGCAGCCATTGTCCCTGTTTTTAGCCTCCCCCCTCCAACCTCCTCCACCCAGACCCAATCCCCTGTACCCCAGCCTATCCCAAGCACACCTACAGACCAGCATGCACACACCTCAACACACAAAAGTAGCTCAGGCAAACATAGGCACCACACAACCCACAGGCACACATTCAAGCATCACCCACATGCATACACAGCAACATCCACTGCCTCCACTGTGTCCCCCTCCTCGTCGTCTCCCTCCTCCCTCCCAGTGTTGTCTACACTCTCACCTACATGCACTACATCTACAGGCACTAGGACTCGCAGCAGTACACCCAGCACCACACCCCGCTCACCTGCACTCACCACCTCCACTCCCATTTACACTTCCCCGTGTCCTCTCCCAGTGTGTCTGTGATGCCCCCTCCCAAAGTACACAAACGCGGGCACCCACACACCCAACATCCATCCACCTCACGACAGCCTCCAGTACCTGCACCTGCACCCAAAACACCTAAAGTGACACCTCCTACAACCACCTCCTCTTCCTCCACTCCCAGACCCGCTCCAACTACCCACCCCAGTGTTCGTCAGAAACTGTCCCTGTGTAAAGTTGACCTTTTTGCCCCCCCCTCCAATTCATCAGTCCCGTTGTAGCACCTCAGCCAAAAAGCCTCCAAAACCAGTGGTGCCTGTTCAAGGTGTGTGGAGTGCACCGGCCACCAGGGCAGGCAGTGTGACCCGGAGCCAAGGCACTGGCAGCCCACCCCCTGTAAAGCCTCTGAAATTGGAAAGTGGCCGACGGGACCATGTGAAGACTCCTGGGAGCAAAACAACTCACAAGGGTCCCAGGGGGATTGCAGAGTCACCTGTGACTCCTCCAAAGGTGGGGAAGGGCCAGAGGAAGTCTGCACAGCCTAGTGTGAGCAGCACGGCAGGGAAGGGTGGCATCATTCCCGGCGGTCACCGCCAGCACCGTCGTCACTGGTCAGGAGACCACCGCCGGAGTCAGTGCCCAGGAGGGCCCAAGTATCGTCACTGGTCAGGAGACCACCGCCGGAGTCAGTGCCCAGGAGGGCCCAAGTATCGTCACTGGTCAGGAGACCACCGCCGGAGTCAGTGCCCAGGAGGGCCCAAGTATCGTCACTAGTCAGGAGACCACCGCCGGAGTCAGTGCCCAGGAGGGCCCCGGATGCCACAGCCTCGCTGGGCAATGAGGGAACGTCATGCCACACACCAATGCTCAGTCCAGAGAACGTCATGCCACACACCAATGCACAGTCCAGAGAATGTCATGCCACACACCAATGCCCAGTCCAGAACCACCATGGCAAAGCACCGATGAACAGTCCAGAACCGCCATGGCAAAGCACCGCTGAACAGGGCATGCACCGCCATGGCAAAGCACCGCTGAACAGTACAGAACCGCCATGGCAAAGCACCGCTGAACAGGGCATGCACCGGGAAAGAATGAAAAGGCAGCCACATCAAGCATCGTTATCCCATGTGCAGGTGGGACAGTGACGGGACAGGAACTTCCACGGGGAAACTAATCCAGTCTGGGCACCAGTCCCCCTCCAGAACCAGTGGAGGCTGTTATCTACTTTGGAAACTGTGGCTTTGCACTCCCCAGGATTGAACAGTGGGCAACCCACCCACTGTAGAGACTTGAAAGACTGAGGCTTTGCACTCCCCAGGATGGAAAAGTGGGCAACCCACCCACTGTATAGACTTGAGAGACTGTGGCTTTGCACTCCCCAGGATGGAAAAGTGGGCAACCCACCCACTGTATAGACTTGAGAGACTGTGGCTTTGCACTCCCCAGGATACATCAATGGGCATGGAGCCCCATCGTGGATCTGGCTTTGCACTCCTCCGGCTGAGGTGCCCCCCTTCCCTCCCCCCTGAGGTGCCTGTAGTATTTCGATCTGATGCCCCGGCAGTGTTCTCTCCGTTTGTGGACAGGTATCTCTTGTGGGCCTCGCCCATGCATTTTTGGACTAGTGGTGCACGGACATTTCTATGTGCATATCTGAACTACTTCTCGGAATGTATATTCTTTTGTATGATTTTCTAATATATCTGTATATTTTTGAGACATGTATATTGCTACATTACAATGTTTGGACTGATTTTGTTTTGGCTTTGCATTCTTCCGGGGGGGTTGTGGGTTGTTACTGTGATTTTTGTGAATGCATTGGTGTGTGTGTTGTAATATGTGAGGGTGGGGTGGGGGTGGGGGTGTTGCGTGTGTGTCCCCCTATCTTTTGCCTCCCCTATGTCATAGGTGCAGTACTCACTGTTGTCGTCACCGGCGCAGGCGTTGGTCTTCGTAAATGAGTAGGAATACAAGGGCCGGTAGGATTTGGAGTTCCGGCTCCATGGTGTCCTCCTTCCTCGTGGGATGTGTTCAGGTGAGCGTTTTCCCATTGCAGTAACTGTTTCTGCCGTGTTTTTATCCACGGAGAATCCGCCCCGGAAAAGGTGGCGGATTGGTAGGTTGTGATACTATGGGCGGTACATTGTCCTCCGCCTGTCTGTTGACGGTTTCTGCCACGGTCATAATTCCCTTTTTTTGTCCGCCGGCCTGTTTGCAGTATTACCGCACCTTTAACACCGTCCGCCAGGGTTGTAATGACCCCCATAATGTGCTACTGGTGAACATTGAGCAACTAATATGCGCAGTGGTGAAACACAAAGTCATTGGTCAAACACAATTAATAGCATCACAGCAAGGCAGGATTTTGTGAACAACAGGGACTTTCCTCTGAAGTTTGCCTACTTCAAAGGCAGAAATGAGTATAAGTAGTGGACCCAAAACCCCAGACTTTTAGAATACTTCTGGATCAAGAGGAACCTCTGCCAAGGGGAAGAGCTGAAGAAGAGCTGGAGGAGGAGTACTGCCCCTTTGCTGTGTCCCCTTCGCTAGGGTGGCCTTCAGTTGCTGCTTCTGGCTTAAAGATGACAAAGACTAGACTTTGCTCTGTATCTTGCTTGTGAAGTTTCTCCACAGGCTTGGATTGAGCTTTCCCCCTGTTCTGAAGTCTCAGGGCCATCAAAGACTTCATCTGCTAGCACCTGGGATCTCTTGCTTAGGCCCCTACCCTGCCACGCTGTGCCACATCCAGTCCTTGGACCTTTGAAAGGAGAAGCTTGTGAACCCAAGTAGAAAATCCACGCACCACAGTGAGGCGTCAGAAAAATCAATGCAATGCCTGCACTGCGGCTGAAAAATTTACGCATCTCAGGTAAAATCACTGTATCGCCAGCTCAGCGTGATTTAATCGCTGCCATGCATCAGTATTTTTCACGTTACATCACTGGGCGTCAAAACCTGCAACATCCCTGCACTGACCCAAGGCTGCTTGTCCGGAAATCAATGCATTTCTCCCATGAGAGGAAAGAATTGACACATTGATTGTCCAGCGGAGAAACAATCGGCCCGCGGCCTCACTTGCTAGTAAGGAATAGATGCATTGCTCGCTTTTCCAGAGCACGCTCACCCGTGCTGCTTAATTTTTGATGCATACCAGTAACTTTGTGCTTCAATAACTCTTCAATTGATTTCTATGGATGAAGACTCTTTTTAATTTAAAATCTGTGCTTGTGTATGTTGGATTTTTGTTGTTTTGGTCTTGTCTGATTTAGATAAATATTGGCTATCTTTCTAAACTGGTGTAGTGTCCTTTTGTGGTGTTTTCATTGTGTTACTGTTTGTGTTGGTACAAATATTTTACACATGGCCTCTGAGATAAGCCTGACTGCGTGTGCCAAGCTGCCAAGGGGGTGAGCAGGGGTTATGCTAAGTGCCTATCTCCCTAGCCTGACTAGAGTGAGGGTCCCTGATTACACAAAGTACAAACCGACTACCAACCAGAGACCCCAATTTCTAACACCACCTTTAGTACACACTCGAATCACTTGATCAAGGTTGTCCTGAAACATTGGAGAATATCAAATTCAGGCCTGTTGAACTTTTAAAAACCTCGGTTTACATTCAAAAGAAGGATGTCATTAAGGGGTCTTTTGGTACACACAAGACCAAAAAAGAGGACTCCTCAGTTCCAACCCAATATACAGTGTGGAGACTCCCACCAGTTACAGGCTATTTCTCCTGTGGCCACTGTAACATTTGTCTCTTGACTAAGAATATTAAGGAATTGGAGTTAGGCCTTAGAACTCCATGGGTTCTAAAGAACCATACTAATTGTGAAACAACAAACTGTGCATTTAGCCTGATCTATCCCTGTGGCCTGAAATATATAGGGATGACTATGAGGAAAGTTAGGATATGGATCATCAAATATAGTAGCACTTTCAGATGTAAGAAGACAGTTACTAAACAAATGCAAAATGTTGACATAAGCAGTCACACTAAGGATGACTTACATGGTACCTAATTGAAAAACTACAAATGGCCACAGAACACCAACTTTTTATATACCAGCAACGTTGGATTTACAGACAGTCCAGTATGACACTAGGCCTTATTGATGATATCCCCTGGACTCAGCTATCTAATAAATAACCCAGGGATCATGAAAACAACTTTTCCCAAATGTTTGTACCATGGAAAAACGGTCATTAATAGACATCAAATTATTAAACTGAGCCTCCACTTCCACTAATTATCTGGTAGGGGAACTTGGACACATATCGGTTCGCCTTTAGAAAAATGGGGATGGTATGATTACATCTTGGGCATCATTTTATATGTTTAAGCTCTAAAAATATGTGGAAGAAAGATCCCTTGAAAAGTTGATGCAGGTGCACATTCAGTGATTAAGTCAATGTCGGGAGTACACTGGGGAAGGTAGCACTGGAGTGTGTATAGCAAAGACGGGGTAATAGCATACTGGGCAAAAGACATTAGAGGGTTGCTCAGCCTTGAGTAGGTTGGTTGCCATCTACAGACCACACAGTATGGCCAAAAGAACCAACAGTACTGACCTCCCCACACCAGGTTGATGATAGCTCATAGGATGGATTCCCCGGACTGTGGACTACTTTTCCCATGATCGCTTTGGCAGATTCGGGAACCCTGCATCAGCCACCGTGCCGCCGAAGCCTCCAGCATTAAAAGTGTTTCCGCATTGGCTGAGGTTGTACCACGGCAATCTGGAGCGGGCAGACCTAGGTGAAGAGGTGGTATTTGATCCTTGATGAAGTAAGGCTTTTTGTGCTCTATTTCGATGGTCCTTACGCGATCTTGAGAGAGACAGGTAGAGAATATTTCCATAGTGGGACTTCTTGGCGGATGCTGTCATTTTGTGAAAGAACAAATGATTTTGTGAGTCCTCGGGGTTCTAAGGCAAACAGCCTTTAATTATACCAGGTAGCTCTGAAGACCACAGGCTAGCCAGGGTTAACAAAGGGACTCCTTGGCGGGAGCTGCCCTCATGTTAAGAACTCCCAATATGTTTGATTGAATCCACCCTGATAGTAGTATCTTACTAGTGTATGGATTGTGATGTTGCCTTGAATTTAGGGTTAACCATTTCTCCTTTACTCCTGTTTCTTGTTGGTTTCCTTGACCTAGCCGCTTTAGTGTGTTTTATTGTCTTTATTGGGCAAATAGAGTTAGGTGTCATTCACTCACTCTTTAGTGTGTGGAGCATACACTAACATACCCAAGCACACACTAATCCATACACTAAGACACACAGGCACACACCGATGCATACACTAACATACCCAAACCGACACAGATACATACATTGATATGGCCTTGCACACACAGTTGCATGCACTAACATACCCAGACATACACTGATGCAGACATTGACCCACCCACCGAAACAATAAAGCATTCCAATAACACACTCAGGCACACACTGATAAATAAACTAACACATCCAGGCACACACTGATCGACACACACTGAGACACCCAGGCATACACCGATGCAACCAATAACACACCCAGGCACACACTGATGCTGATACTAACACACCCAGGCACACATGGATGTATACACTGAGAGACCCAGGCACTGATGCATATACTAGCAGACTTATCAAACACTAATGCAGCCACTCACACACCCAAGCACATACCCAGGCACACACTAATGCATAGACTAACACACCCAGCCCACACTGATGCATACACTAAAACACTTGGGATCACACTTTGATGCATACACAAATATACCTAGGCACACACTGATGCATTCAATAACAAACCCAGGCAAACACTGAACCATACACTTTGAAACCCAATCATGATGCACTGATGCATTCACAAATCCCTGCACACATTGATGCAGACACACACATAGACAGCCAAACACTGATGCATATTCTAACACACCAAGGAACACACTGATGCATACACTAACAAACCCAGGCAAACACTAATGCATTGAATTACATACCCAGGCACACAATCATGCATACATTGAGAAACCCAGGCACACACTGATGCAGACACTGACACACCCAGGCACATACTGATGCATCCACTAACAGACTAAGACACACACTGATGCATAAACTAACACACCCAAGTACACACTGATAGGGACACTAACACATCCAGACACTGATACACACAGCCAAGCTCTAAAGCATTTCAACAACACACTCAGGCACACAATGATGAATACACTAACACACCCTGGCACACACTGATCCGTACACTGAGACACCCAGGTGCACACCGATGCATCCACTGACACACCCAGACATACACTGATGCTGATACTAACACACCCTCGCACACAAGGACATTTACACTGAGACACCCAGGCACTCAATGATGCATACACTAACAGACTTACCAAACACTAATGTAGCCACTTACACACCCAAGCACACACTGACACATAAACTAAAATACCCAGGCACACACTGATTCATAGACTAACATAACAGACCCACAATGATGCATACATTGAGACACCCAGGCAAACACTGACACATACACTAAAACACTCAGGATTGTTGTGTAGCCATTTTAGTTATAGCTCCATGCACGTTGTTTTAACATACTAGGCCACTGTGCACTTTGACCTAGATATATTTTATTCGGCTTCGCATTGTTATTTTTACAATAACCAGTTTTACGGTCTTATTTTATTTTCATCTATCTAACTGTTTTTGCTTAGCCCAGCACTGTGTTCTCAAACATTCTTGATCACTTTGAGCTTCAGTCAAGGCTACAGTTTGGTACATTGCCGGTGAACGTGGTAGAAGTTTAGTCTCCAACATTCATAGAAAATACACATCCTTACGTAGGGACATTTTCTTAGAACATCAGCTCTGTTATTATAAAAACACTTCTTAGTCCCATTACACATTTAGAGGGAGATTCCAGCCAGGGAACCACGACTGTATGCTGATTGCTGAATGCTTCTCTGCAGATGCTAACGCAGACTACAGGCCTTTGCTCAGGTATGAGGGTTGATGTCCTCCCGGGGGAACCTGAAAGGCAGAATTAGAACTTAACATGCTGTGCTCAGATTATGACTTAGATAGGAAATAGTTCATATATTCTAGTGACAATATGTTAGCGCTATTCTTATGCTTCACTCTCCTCGTCACTATTTTAATATTGTCATGTTGTGTCGTCCTGGCTATTGCAGCTCACGCTTTGCTATCTAAAAGGCAGTTGTTGTGTTAAACCAGTCTTTAAAACTCATACTGCTTCTTATTGTCATTTATGTATGAGACCGAATTGTGAATGAGAGAACCGGATGCGACCTGAGTGACCATGACTTCCCTGAGAAGTATAATATGTCATGCGCGCGACTGCCCAATCATCTCTATCTCTTGGTAGAGATGAGGCACTGCTAATTAGCCAGAGCAAAACACAGATTTAGAGCGACAGGTGTCACCCACAGTGGGTCAGACTCAGTCTCCCACACCGTGGACGAACATGCTGCCCAAAATCCAGTAGTCTCATTAGAATAATGAGAGCCTACGCGACAGGATCACACGGTGATGCATACACAAATATACTGAGACACACACTGATGCATTCACTAACAAAACCAGCCAAACACTGAACCATACACTTAGACACCCAAGGATGATGCACTGATGCATTCACACATCCCTGCACACACTGATGCAGACACACATACAGCGAAACACAGATGCATACTCTAACACACCAAGGTACACACTGATGCACACACTAACATACTCAGGCACACGCCGATGCATACACTAACACACCCAGGCGCACACTCATGCATACATAAATACACCCAGGCATACACTGATGCATATATACTAACAAACCCAGGCATATACCGATGCATCCACTAACACACTAAGGCCCTCATTACAACCCTGGCGGACGGTGTAAAAGTGGCGGTAAGACTGCCAACAGGCCGGCGGAAAAAATGTTGGAATTACGACCGTGGCGGAAACCGCCAACTAAGACAGCCACTTTAACACTCCGACCGCCACGGCGGTACAAACAAACAGCTCGGCGGACACCGCCAACAGACAGGCGGAGGACAATGTACCGCCCACACTGTTATGACAGGCCAATCCGCCACCTTTTCCGGGGCGGATACACCGCAGATAAAAACACGGCAGAAACAGGAATTTCGAAGGGAAAACGCTCACCTCTACACACTCCACGAGGAAGGAGGACACCATGGACCCAGAACTCCAAATTCTCCCTGCGATAGTCTTCCTGCTCCTGTACCAGGAGCACCAACGCCGGTGGCGAAGACCACGGTGAGTACTGCACCTACGACACAGGGGAGGGGGGAGGGAAAAAACAGGGACACACACATGCAACATCCCCACCCCCACCCCCACCCTCACCCACTACAACACACACACTAATTGTAGGAGGCTGGCCTGGCTTGTAGTGGGTACCAAGGGGTACTTACACTCTGTGCCAGGTCAAGTTATCCCTTATTAGTGTTTCTAGCAGCTTAGGCTGATAGAAGGTAGCTATAGCAGAGCAGCTTAGGCTGAACTAGGAGACATGCAAAGCTCCTACTATACCACTGGTGTCATATGCACAATATCATAAGAAAACACAATACACAGATATACTAAAAATAAAGGTACTTTATTTTTATGACAATATGCCAAAAGTATCTCAGTGAGTACCCTCAGTATGAGGATGCCAAATATACACAAGATATATGTACGCAATACCAAAAATATGCAGTAATTGCAAAAGGAAGTAATGCAAGCAATCTAGAATTACAGTAGATTGCAATAGGAGCACATAGGTATAGGGGCAACACAAACCATATACTCCAAAAGTGGAATGCGAACCACGAATGGACCCCAAACCTATGTGAGCTTGTAGAGAGTCGATGGGGCAGTAAGAAAACAGTGAGGGTTAGAAAAATAGCCCACCCCATGACCTTGTAAAGTAGGTGTAAAGTGCACCTATATTCCCCAGAGAGCACAGAAGTCGTGATAGGGGAATTCTGCAAGGACGGCCAACACCAGCAATGCAACCAAAGTGGATTTCCGGACGAGAGTACCTGTGGAACAAGGGGACCAAGACCAAGAGTCGCGACAAAGTCGAGAGTGGGCAGATGCCCAGGAAATGCCAGCTGAGGGTGCAAAGAAGCTGCCACTGGATGGTAGAAGATGTGGATTCTGCAAGAACGAAGAGGGCTAGAAACTTCCCCTTTGGAGGATGGATGTCCCACGTCGTGAAGAAGCTTACAGAGGTGTTCCCATTCAGAAAGACCGCAAACAAGCGTTGCTAGCTGCAAGGGTCGCAGTTAGGGTTTTTGGATGCTGGTGTGGCCCGGGAGGGACCAGGATGTCGCCACTTGGATGAGGAGACAGAGTGGGTGCCCAGCAGGTCAGGGAGCCCTCACAGAAGCAGGCAGCACCCGCAGAAGTACCGGAACAGGCACTTAGAAGAGGAGTGAACCGGAGCTCACCCGAAGACACAAAAGGGAGTCCCACAACGCCGGAGGACAACTCAGGAGGTTGTGCACTGCAGGTTAGAGTGTCGGGACCCAGGCTTGGCTGTGCACAAAGGAAATCCTGGAAGAGTGCACAGGAGCCGGAGCAGCTGCAAATCACGCGGTACCCAGCAATGCAGTCTAGCGTTGGGAGGCAAGGACTTACCTCCACCAAACTTGGACTGAAGAGTCACTGGACTGTGGGAGTCACTTGGTCAGAGTTGCTGAGTTCCAGGGACCACGCTCGTCGTGCTGAGAGGGGACCAAGAGGACCGGTGATGCAGTCTTTTGTTGCCTGCGGTTGCAGGGGGAAGATTCCGTCAACCCACGGGAGATTTCTTCAGAGCTCCTAGTGCAGAGAGGAGGCAGGCTACCCCCAGAGCATGCACCACCAGGAAAACAGTCGAGAAGGCGGCAGGATCAGCGATACAAGGTTGCAGTAGTCGTCTTTGCTACTTTGTTACGGTTTTGCAGGCGTCCTAAGCAGTCAGCGGTCGATCCTTTGACAGAAGGTGAAGAGAGAGATGCAGAGGAACTCTGATGAGCTCTTGCATTCGTTATCTAAAGAATTCCCCAAAGCAGAGACCCTAAATAGTCAGAAAAGGAGGTTTGGCTACCTAGGAAGGAGGATAGGCTAGCAACACAGGTAAGAGCCTATCAGAAGGAGTCTCTGACGTTACCTGCTGGCACTGGCCACTCAGAGCAGTCCAGTGTGCCAGCAGCACCTCTGTTTCCAAGATGGCAGAGGTCTGGAGCACACTGGAGGATCTCTGGGCACCTCCCCTGGGAGGTGCAGGTCAGGGGAGTGGTCACTCCCCTTTCCTTTGTCCAGTTTCGTGCCAGTGCAGGGCTGGGGGATCCCTGAACTGGTGTAAACTGGCTTATTCAGAGATGGGCACCATCTGTGCCCATCAAAGCATTTCCAGAGGCTAGGGGAGGCTACTCCTCCCCAGCCCTGACACCTTTTTCCAAAGGGAGAGGGTGTAACACCCTCTCTCTGAGGAAGTACTTTGTTCTGCCTTCCTGGGACAGGCTTGGCTGGACCCCAGGAGGGCAGAAACCTGTCTGAGGGGTTGGCAGCAGCAGCAGCTGCAGTGAAACCCCGGGAAAGGCAGTTTGGCAGTACCCGGGTCTGTGCTAGAGACTCGGGGAATCATGGAATTGTCTCCCCAATGCCAGAATGGCATTGGGGTGACAATTCCATGATCTTAGACATGTTACATGGCCATGTTCGGAGTTACCATTGTGACGCTATACATAGGTAGTGACCTATGTATAGTGCACGCGTGTAATGGTGTCCCCGCACTCACAAAGTCCGGGGAATTTGCCCTGAACGATGTGGGGGCACCTTGGCTAGTGCCAGGGTGCCCACACACTAAGTAACTTAGCATCCAACCTTTACCAGGTAAAGGTTAGACATATAGGTGACTTATAAGTTACTTAAGTGCAGTGGTAAATGGCTGTGAAATAAGTTGGACGTTATTTCACTCAGGCTGCAGTGGCAAGCCTGTGTAACAATTGTCAGAGCTCCCTATGGGTGGCAAAAGAAATGCTGCAGCCCATAGGGATCTCCTGGAACCCCAATACCCTGGGTACCTCAGTACCATATACTAGGGAATTATAAGGGTGTTCCAGTATGCCAATGTGAATTGGTAAAATTAGTCACTAGCCTGTTAGTGACAATTTGGAAAGCAGAGAGAGCATAACCACTGAGGTTCTGGTTAGCAGAGCCTCAGTGAGACAGTTAGTCATCACACAGGGAACACATACAGGGCACACTTATGAGCACTGGGGCCCTGGCTGGCAGGGTCCCAATGGCACATACACTAAAACAACATATATACAGTGAAATATGGGGGTACATGCCAGGCAAGATGGTACTTTCCGACACTAATACACCTCCATTTTGTGTTCCTCTGTGCATCTCCCCTGTGTCTGATACAGCCCAGTGTTCAAGGATTGCAAAAAACCCTAGGTAAGGAGCCCAAAGATATTTCTGGTTAAATAGTATTAATTGTCCAAAAAGTGTTTGTTTTACTGTGGACTCTCTGTGTTTCAGGCAGCCTGGCCTCTTTTAAAGTGGTGTTTTTTTTTTAAATCGTTTTTGCTGTGACTGTATGAGATTCCTTGCTAGTTTGTGGCACCCCCCCCCCCTTGCCCCCCCTCTGCCCCCCCCCCTTTTTTCCCCCCTATTTTTAGTAAAAAGGCTACATACATCTTTCAGAGTGTGGTTTTAGGAGACTGTTTTAATCTGCTTGTGTGATTTAAATTGTGCTTAAAAACTGTCTGCCCCCCTGTATTTTTGCCTTAAAAAATGCCCGATTTTAGAGTATGCGCCCAGCACTATTGCAGTGTTTGTCTCTTAAACAATCTCCCCCTTACCTGGAAAGTAGACTCTGCTGGCTTGGAAGTGTGGATTCAGCCTGTCTGTATCCAAGGAGATACTGAATAGAGCAGCAGTTGCCTTCCCCCTGCCCACAGGGACTGGGGTTTAGTTAACTTGCTCCTTATATAAGTTCCTTGTGGTTGTTGCATATGCTGTTGTGATAGGTTGTTGGGAGATGGTGTTTCATTGGTTGCTAGCTCCAGGGATGCAGTTATGATTGGTGGATAGGGCTGAGATTCTGATTGGCTGTTGGTTCTAGGGCTGTGATTGGTGGATAGGGCTGAGATTCTGATTGGCTGTTGGTTCTAGGGCTGTGATTGGTGGATAGGGCTGAGATTCTGATTGGCTGTTGGTTCTAGGGCTGTGATTGGTGGATAGGGCTGAGATTCTGATTGGCTGTTGGTTCCAGGGCTGTGATTGGTGGATAGGGCTGGGATTCTGATTGGTTGTTGGTTCCAGGGCTGTGATTGGTGGATAGGGCTGGGATTCTGATTGGCTGTTGGTTTTAGGGCTGTGATTGGTGGATAGGGCTGGGATTCTGATTGGCTGTTGGTTTTAGGGCTGGGGCTGTGATTGGTGGTCAGGAATAGGGCTGTGACTGGTGATTAGGGCTGGGTCTCCCATTAGTTGGCTAAATCAGGGTTTAAAATTGGATTGGCTAGGGTTAGGACCAGCTTCTTATTGGCCAGTAGGGCTATAAAAGGCCAGGATTCAGGGCGTATGAGCCTGGGCGTCGAGGCAAAGGGCAGAGAGGACAAGGGCAGCTGTCTGTTTGGGCGGAGAGGACAAGGGCAGTTGTCTGTTTGGGCGGAGAGGACAAGGGCAGTTGTCTGTTTGGGCCTGTTCGGGACAGGTAGGGACTAGGGACTAGGGCCAGAAATGCTGCCCAATTCACATATGGCCAGGAATGGTTTCATCCCCTACACATCCCTCAACATGCAATCACTTATTCTACAAAGGCATCCAACTCATGCATCACAAACTGACCACAGACATATTGCATTGCCCCACCACCCAACACAATACCCTGCCTACAACACATATACACATACCCCCCACAACTACTACAGTCAAACAGCTTCATTCTCACAGCAACCACTACTCTGTCCCCTCCCACTAACACTACCTGCCACCACCCACACAATACAAAACTACAACATACATTTCTCTCAGTTTCAGTTTCCCAGATACACACTCTCTGCTGATACTAACCAACAACACTATCCGCTGTTCGCTCCCCACAGACCACCTGACATCATAACAATGCCCAAACCCAGCATTCAAACACATCATCTTCAAACACGCTTCCCCTCTCCTCACCAATTACACACAACCATACAATCCCCACATTTCACTCCACCACACATATTACCTCTTCCAGTCATCTCAACTAATACTTATTTCCCTGACACACACCCATCACCTCTTACACACCTCATACATTCATCTCCAAAACACATCAACACCCCATCTAACACTCAAATTCCACTTAGCAGCACTACCTCATATACAAATCCCTCACCAAAAACAACTACACCAATATCCCCTCTCATTATTCCACAAAAACAATACCGACCACAAACATCAGCACATCAAAGCAACACAAACTTACTTTACACTCAACGTCATACTCACTCCCACCCCCAGGACTACACAAAGGATACAAATTCCATCCTATCTCCACCCCTACCCCCCCACTCTTCACAAACACCTACCACAAGCACCCCATTCCAGCAACATTCATTCACTCGCCTCTCCTCCATTGCACAATTTAGAGCCTTACATCATGATCCACATGCTCCTCCACCACCCCTAACCCATACTCCATCCACACTAAACAAACGCAAACAAAATAAAAAACATGCCACTCATAGCAACCTCGCATCCCCTTGTTTGTTACATAATAAAACTACCCTACAAAAAACACTACACTCCTCATGGCTCTCTCAGCCACCAAGTGCACCACCCACACACACAGACCCAACCAACTGCCTCCTTAACCTGCTGGAAGAGGAACACTATATTGAAAAGCAAGACTATTGTGAGCCTCAAACAGTTATCACAACTAGCAACACTCCTGCTTCAAGCTCACATTACACTACTTACCCTTCTACTAAACAAAACAACACTACCACTAACACACCTTATCTAAACTGCAAGCTCATAAATGCTCGATCTCTCTAAAAAAACAAGGACCACATCTACGACCTGCTCACAGACACACAACCTGACTTACTATTCATTACGGAATCCTAGTTGGGAGATGACATGGCACCAGTGTTGCACGAAGCCCTTCCTCCGGGCTATCAAACCATCACACAAAACCGTATAGGCAAGAGAGGAGGTGGACTAGCTATTATATTCAAACAGGCAATAAACCTCAGTAAAACAGACAACATCTCCATACAAGGTTGTGAAGCCCTCCTTACCAGATGCCACCCTACTCCAATTTCCTCCTGTAACTTTCTCCTCCTTTACAGACCTCCACCTAACAACTCCACTTTCCCAGATGCTTTTCTTGACACAGTCTCAAACCTTATTACACTATACTCCAATCTATGCATTCTTGGGGATCTAAAAATTTGGTTTGACAAACCCAATATGCCCCATCCAAAAGCTATCACCACTGGCCTACTTGCAGTGAACCTACATCAGATTGTACACAATCCCACACACATCGCTGGTCACATCCTAGATGTCATTTTTGCTAAGCCTGAACTCGTTACTATTCATAGCATCACACCAACCACCTGGTCAGACCACCATCTGATAACTTTCCAACAGACAACTCCACAAATCTACACACCCCACAACCACTTACATACATACACCTATCGACCATGGAGCAAACTCAATTTGGATCACTTAGAAACACAACTAAAAGCAAACACAGATCTAGATACAATTAATTCTGTACCAAAACTTTAAGAGTGGCTACAGGAAGCTTTTGATATCCTAATACCACTCAGAAAAACTAAACACGACAAAAGAAAACCAACACCATGGAGAAACAAAGAACTTAAAAAGATAAAGCAACAAATCAGAAAGTTGCAGCGGACCTGGCTCAAAACAAACAACAGTCAAGACAAACTGCAGCTACACAAACTTAACAGGATATACAAATCATCAATCAAAAAAGCTAAAAAAAGATTCTACTCAGACAGAATTCATTCTAAATGCTCAATCTACAACCAAGGAATTTTATAAAATTATCAATGAATTTCGAAAACCTACATGCATGGAAGGAAGTCATCCCACCACTCAAGATTTCACAAACAAATTGGCAACTCACTTTATAACCAAGGCAGACACATTGGACTCCTATTTAAAACAGAAGAAAACCATCAGCACCAACCCCTTTACCAAAATACCCTTTAAGAATAAACCATCCCAACCTCTACAGTCCTTCAAACAAATATCCCAGGATGAATTTAAGGATTTGGTCAAAGCAAGCAGACCTTCTGGTTGCCCTTCTGACCCTTGCCCACCACAAATCTTCAAGAACATCCTGCTATCTACGTCTGCTGCCACACCTGTAAGAAGAATCATCAACAACTCTTTAACTTCAGGAACTTTTCCTGCAGACCTGAAAAAGGCATACATACGACCATTATTAAAGAAAACAAACCTAGACCCGCAAGACCCCAACAACTACAGACCTATCACAAATGGACCTTTCCTGGGCAAATTGATAGAAAGAGCAGCATTCGCCCAGATGTCACAATTCATTGAAGACAATTCTATACTTTCAGACTTCCAAACTGGATTCCGCCCAGGAAGAAGCACTGAATCGGCAGTCATGGCAATCTGGGACGATCTTAAAAACACAGTCGACTGAAATGAAGTTGCTGCACTACTTCTCTTGGACCTCTCAGCTGCCTTTGATACGGTTGACCATGACACCCTAACTCAAAGACTCCACGAAGCCGGCATACAAGGGATTGCTCTCGACTGGATTACTTCCTATCTCCAAAAAAGAGCGAATATCATCCACTCGCCCCACTTCTCGTCCGAACCCTACCTCACAAAAGCAGGGGTCCCCCAAGGGTCAATCATCTCACCTTTGCTTTTCAACATCTACATGATATCTTTACCAGAACTGATCAATGATTTCCATCTCACATGCTACAACTATGCAGATGACACACAAATACTACTTAAATTAGAAAACCCCAAAAACATTGAAAACTCACAAATCTTCAGTTGCCTCAGAGCCGTTGATCAGTGGATGACCTGGAGCCATCTCAAACTAAATACCTCCAAAACAGAAATACTCATATGTGGTGACTGGAAAAATTATGACCCTCTGTGCGTCTGGCCTGACGATCTCGGACCACCTCCTCAATTATCCAAGGAAGTGAAAAACCTAGGAATCACCATGGATTCCAAGCTAACTATGAATGCCCAAGCAGACAAATTAGCACGCACAAGCTTCATCACCTTAAAGACTTTACGATGCATCTTCCCCCACCTCGGATTTCCACACAAGGTGCAAGCAACTATCTCGCTTGTATTATCCAAACTGGATTATACCAATAGCCTCTACCATGGATCATCTCTATCTGTTATGATAAAAAACTACAACGTATCCAGAATTCCACAGCCAGGCTACTACTACATATAAAGCTGCAAGCCCACATCTCCCCTGCCTTGAGAGCACTACACTGGTTACCCGTTGCCAGAAGATGCACTTTCAAGCTGCTTTGTATCACCCACAAAGCTATACATGGAACAGGACCGCTTTTTATCAGAAAGAAAATTACCAAATACATCCAACAAAGAACCCTCCGCTCAAGACTGGCACCCCGCCTTAGAACACCACCATACAAGAAAAAGACTGTAGGTGGTACATCCTTCTCCGTCCAAGCAGCCAAACTATGGAATTCATTACCCCCAACTATAAGAGCCACAGATAACTTTCTTGTCTTCAGAAAACTACTCAAGAGTTGGCTCTTTCCTTCATAACCACCTTTTTCAAACAACTATGAACTGCATATGCCTATGTGGATAAATATTTTTTTCAGATTATATGTATATTTCTATTTATTTATAGTTTCTTTGGAAAATATGTATTGCTACTGTCATCACAATAAAATACACACACACTCTTTAAACCGGTCTGACTAAGTATTTTTTACCCATGATTCTAATTATGTATTGTATGTGCATATGTGTGTGTATTCATGTGTGTGTGTGTGTATATATATATATATATATATATATATATATATATATATATATATATGTGTATGTATGTGTATATGTTGTTTCTGTGCTTGGCATGTTCGTGGATCATTGCATGGCTCCTGGTTTTGGGTTGTTATACTAGATATCTATGAATTCCTGCTCTCATCTTATCACACTTATCTACTCATCACTCTTATGTCATGTCTCTATCAAACTATCCTCCATTCTCACTCTGACTCATCCCAAATCCCTTCTACCACTTTCATCTCCTAAATATCTCTGCCTAAGCTCTTCCCTCCACCTCCACATCTAACTCACCAAACCTCACTCTACCTCTGTGACCTCCCACACAACCCTACAAAATTATCCTGTATTCATCTCACCCTGCTACTATGCTCTCCCTAACCCTTCCACATACTCTTCCCCCTCCGCCCCCCTTTATTCATCCCAAGCCTTTGGGTTGAGTAAATGAAGGATATACTCCCAATTAACACTTCTGGATTTCTTTCCTCCTCCACCCCTCCATTACTCCAGTCAATCTAACTAACAAACTCTCATATCCGCGGCTCAAATTAACTCATAATAATACTAAAACTGTACTCATTATTAAATTGATACTAATCCATCACTAATTCTTGTTGGGTTGCGGAGTAGCGTGCTACTCATCGAAAAGCGCTTCGACGCCTCGTCAGGGGTAGTAAGCGCTATATAAATATGATTACAATACAATACATTATAGTTACACCCCGCAACCCCCCCGGAAGAAGGCAAAGACAAAAGGAAATGAGTGTAACCATTGTAATATATCAAAATTCAGTAAGCAAAAATATACATATATACACTATTAACAAAATATACACCAAGATTATTAGTCCAGGTATTGCACCATTCATAGTCTGTGGACCACTGGGCCCAAAATGCATGGGCGAGGCCCACACACGATACCAGATCAAAACAGCGAGAACACTGCAGGGGCATCAGATAGAAATACAACAAGCACCTCAGGGGGAAAGGAAGGGGGGCACCTCAGCCGGATGAGTGCACGACGCCAGATATACGAGGGGCCTCCATGCCCATTGATGTATCCTGGGGAGTGCAAAGCCACAGTCTCTCAAGTCTCTACAGTGGGTGGTTTGTCCATTGATCAATCCTGGGGAGTGCAAAGCCACAGTCTCTCAAGTCTCTACAGTGGGTGGTTTACCCACTGATTAATCCTGAGGAGTGCAAAGCCACAGTCTCTCAAGTCTCTACAGTGGGTGGTTTGCCCACTGATCAATCCTGGGGAGTGCAAAGCCACGGTCTCTCAAGTCTCTACAGTGGGTGGTTTGCCCACTGATCAAACCTGGGGAGTGCAAAGCCACGGTCTCTCAAATCTCTACAGTGGGTGGTTTGCCCACTGATCAATCCTGGGGAGTGCAAAGCCACAGTCTCTCAAGTCTCTACAGTGGGTGGTTTGCCCACTGATCAATCCTGGGGAGTGCAAAGGCACAGTCTCTCAAGTGGATAACATTCTCCACTGGTTCTGGAGGGGGCTTTGTGCCCAGAGTGCTTCATCCTGCCAAGGACTGAGGTAGTGGATTTCTTTCTCCACTGGTTCTGGATGGGGCTTTGTGCCCAGAGTGCCTCTTCCTGCCAAGGACTGAGGTAGTGGATGTCTTTCTCCACTGGTGCTGGAGAGGGCTTTGTGCCCAGAGTGCTTTATCCTGCCAAGGACTGAGGTAGTGGACGTCTTTCTCCACTGGTTCTGGAGGGGACTTTGTGCCCAGAGTGCTTCATCCTGCCAAGGACTGAGGTAGTGGATGTCTTTCTCCACTGGTTCTGGAGGGGGATTTGTGCTCACAGTGCTTCATCCTGCCAAGGACTGAGGTAGTGGATGTATCTCTCCACTGGTTCTGGAGGGGGACTGGTGCCCAGAGTGCATCACTCACCCTGTGACGGTCCCTGTTGCGTCAGTGCCCCTGCCGCTCGTGGGCTAGCGGTGCTTGAGTTGGCGGTCCTTGCCCTGTTCAGCGGTGCTTGAGTTGGCGGTCCTTGCCCTGTTCAGCAGTGCTTGAGTTGGCGGTCCATGCCCTGTTCAGCGGTGCTTGCCCTGTTCAGCGGTGCTTGAGTTGGCAGTCCATGCCCTGTTCAGCGGTGCTTGAGTTGGCGGTCCTTGCCCTGTTCAGCAGTGCTTGAGTTGGCGGTCCATGCCCTGTTCAGCGGTGCTTGCCCTGTTCAGCGGTGCTTGAGTTGGCAGTCCATGCCCTGTTCAGCGGTGCTTGAGTTGGCGGTCCATGCCCTGTTCAGCGGTGCTTGAGTTGGCGGACCATGCCCTCTTCAGCGGTGCTTGCCCTGTTCAGCGGTGCTTGAGTTGGCGGTCCTTGTCCTGTTCAGCGGTGCGGGCCCTGTTCAGCGGTGCTTGCCCTGTTCAGCGGTGCTTGAGTTGGCGGTCCTTGTCCTGTTCAGCGGTGCGGGCCCTGTTCAGCGGTGCTTGCCCTGTTCAGCGGTGCTTGAGTTGGCGGTCCTTCATTGCCCAGCTGGGCTGGGGCTGGCGGTCCTTCATTTGTCAGCTGGGCTGTGGCTGGCGGGGCCCTCCTGGGCAGCTGGGTTGTGGCTGGCGGGGCCCTCCTGGGCAGCTGGGCTGTGGCTGGCGGGGCCCTCCTGGGCATCTGGGCTGTGGCTGGCGGGGCCCTCCTGGGCAGCGACGATGGGACTGGCTGTGGCCTCCTGGGCAGCTGGGCTGTGGCTGGCGGGTCCCTCCTGGGCAGCTGGGCTGTTGCTGGTGGGGCCCTCCTGGGCAGCGACGATGGGGCTGGCGTGGCCTCCTGGGCAGCGATGATGGGGCTGGCGGGGTCCTCCTGGGCAGCGGGGATGATGGCGGGCTTCTCCGCCGTGCTGCTCCTCCCAGACTTGCGGGGTTTCTTGTGGCCCTTCCCCACCTTGGGAGGAGTCACAGCTGAGTCCACACTCCCACCGGGACCCCTGGGAGCGGCTTGGGTGGCTGGAGTCTTCCCCCTCTCCCGCCGGGCACTGGCCAACTTCTGGTGCTTCACAGGGGGGAGACTGGCTGTGCTGTGGCTCCGTGCCACACTGGCTGTCCTGGTGGCCGGTGCACTCCACATACCTGTGACAACAGGCACCACTGGTCCCAGAGATTTTGTGGCTGAGGTTCTAGTTCGGCACCTATGAGTTTGACAGGGGGTGGGAAATAGGTCAAGGCTGGACAGGAAAAGTTTGGACATACTGGGACGGGTAACTGGAGGGGGTTTGGGAGTGGAGGAAGAGGTGGTGGTTGTAGGAGGTGTACGTTTTGTGGCTTTGGGTGCAGGTGCAGGTGCATGCGCTGGAGGTTGTGGTGAGGTGAATGTATGTTGGGTGGGTGTGTGCCCACGTTTGTGTATCTTGGGAGGGGGCGTCACAGACACACTGGGAGAGGACACAGGGGACGTGTGAATGGTAGTGGGGGTGCTGATTGCACGTGAGCGGGGTGTGGTGGTGGGTGTGCTGGTGCGGGACATAGTGGCTGTAGAGGTAGTACATGCAGGTGTGAGTGTAGACGAGACTGGGATGGAGGAGGGAGACGACGAGGAGGGGGACACAGTGGAGGCATTGGATATTGGTGTGTCTATATTTATATGATGCTTGCGTGAGTGCCTGTGGGATGTGTGGTGCTTATGTTTGCCTGAGCTTCCCTTGTGTGTTGAGGTGTGTGCAGGCTGGTCTGATGGTGTGCTCAGGATAGGCAGAGGTACAGGGGATTGGGTCTGGGTGGAGGAAGTTGGAGGGGGGAGGCTAGACACAGGGACAATGGCTGCTATCAGTACTGAGGCCAGAGTTTGAATGGATCAGTGAAGGGCCGCCTGACCAGAATGAATGCCCTCCAGGAATGCATTTGTTTGTTGCAACTGCCTTTCTACACCCTGAATGGCATTCAAAATGGTGGACTGCCCAACAGTGAGTGACCTGAGGAGGTCAATGGCCTCCTCACTGAGGGCAGCAGGGGTGACTGGGGCAGGGCCTGAGGTGCCTGGGGCGAAGGTGATGCCCACCCTCCGGGGTGAGCAGGCACGGGGCAAAGAGTGAGGGGCTGCTGGGAGGGCAGTGCTGGTAGGGGGGGTGGCACAAGGGAACTCCCATCGGAGGACGAGTCTGTGTCGCTGGTTTCAGCTCCTGTCCCTGCTGTGGTGCTCCCCTCGCCCTCCGTCCCACTGGTGTATTCTGAGTCCGTAGTGTGGCCCTCCATGGCCATGTGGGATGCAGCTCCCTCGTGCTCCGGTGCCACTGCTCCTCCGCCTGATGATGCTAATGCACACAAGAACAGGGAGACAACAAACAAATTGGGGGGGGGACAGAAGAAAGACATGTTGAGTGCATGGATTACTGCTACCGTTGGCGGACAAGACAGACACAGAAGCCCCCTGCACTACGTCACGCTGTTGGGCTCTACAGTGCAATTCCTGGGAAGTGGCCTACAAGGCTATGGACGACATCTGCACACATAGATGACACAGGTGCATGAATAGCTGTGCTTGGCACTCTACAGAGGTGGAGAGGGAGGCCACAGGGCCATGCCTTACAGAGGGGCCTAGCCTACGGAACTCGCCCTGACCTAGGGAAACCCACAGCCCTCCTCCCCCACCCATATACCTCCACTGCACGCAAAGTCAGCTGAATGAGAGTGTACTCACCCCCTTGTGTCTGCTGTGATGCCCTCAAGCGCCCATCCAACTCCAGGTAGGCCACGGCCAGGATCCTGAACATCAGGGGGGTCATGGTTCGACGGGCACCCCTCCCACGTTGGGAGGCCATCCCCAGCTGACCCTCCGCCGTCTTCTTGCTCCAGCGGCGAATTACCTCCCATCTCTTCCGGCAGTGGGTGCTCCGTCTGTGGTGGACCCCCAGGGTCCGGACGTCCTTGGCGGTGGCACGCCAAATATCCTTCTTCTGGTGGGCTCTGACCTACATGAAATGTACAGGGTACGAACATAAGTAATTATCAACTGCGCCGTCAAAGTGAGTGGCCCCCATCCCTACCCTTGCATGTGGCACATGCACCCACCATCTTTCATGCATGCATAACTCTGCCCCCTTCCTTCTTACAACCAGCCCTCTCCACACAGGCATAGCCCCTACAACATGCTTCCTGTGAACTTACCTGTTGGTCTGGAGGACCGTAGAGTAGCGTGTACTGGGGGAGGACCCCATCGACGAGCTTCTCCAACTCCTCTGATGTGAAGGCAGGGGCCCTTTCCCTAGACGCACAAGCCATTGTCTCTTCCAGTCCAAGGTCACAGCAGCACTTGCAGTGTAGGTCCTCTCCTGTCGAAGATCAGGTATCGAGTGATTGAAGTGATAGAAAAAGGCGGTCACGTCCGTGGCGGTGCGTACCATCACCGCCGGCGTACAACGTCATTGGCTCCTGGGACCTATTGGGTTCAATGTTAACCAATGCAGCATTGCGCTGCGGTCTTCGACTGCCTACTGCAACGGTGTACAACGCCAGCACAGTTACCTCACATCCCATTGTCCCACTTTAGAGGTCATGAAGACGCCATTTCAGGGGCTCACATGGCCTAATTACCAACTGTGTCACACATACCTTGGCCTAGTCTCAACACACATACAGGCCACATTTTGTGTATGAATGGTGTTCTGTGTAGACTGTGGGTACATACCTCTGAGTTGTTTGACTCTGTGCTCGCTGTTGTCCTTCATAGGCACTGTCCGCTGGGACATGTGAGGAGATGGCGGAATCCTCCGGTGTACCGACCGCTGGAAAGAAATTTGATTATCACCTACAGGTTTGACCGTGCCACAATCCAGGAACTGTGTACCCAGTTGGAGCCAGACCTGATGTCAGCAATCCGCCATCCCACAGGAATCCCCCCTCAAGTGCAGGTGCTATCAGTGCTCCATTTCCTTGCTAGTGGTTCTTTTCAAACAACTGTGGCCATGGCATCAGAGATGTCCCAGCCTATGTTTTCCAATGTATTGTCCAGAGTGTTGTCTGCCCTTCTGAAACACTTGCGGAGCTACATCGTTTTCCCTCAGGTGGAGGATTTGCCTACAGTGAAAGGTGACTTCTATGCCCTTGAACATATCCCCAACATCATACGTGCCATGTGGCTTTGGTCCCCCCCCACAGGATTGAACAGGTGTACAGGAACCGGAAGAGTTATCTTTCCATGAATGTACAGATGGTTTGTTTGGCAGACCAGTACATCTCCCATGTGAATGCCATGTTCCCTGGCTCAGTGCATGACGCCTACATCCTGCGGAATAGCAGCATCCCTTATGTGATGGGTCAACTCCAGAGGCACCATGTGTGGCTATTAGGTGACTCTGGTTACCCCAACCTGTCATGGTTACTGACCACAGTGAGAAATCCCAGGACAAGGGCAGAGGAACGCTACAATGAGGCCCATGGGCGAACTAGGAGGGTGATCGAGCGGACCTTCGGCCTCCTGAAGGTCAGGTTCAGGTGTCTGCATATGACAGGTGGATCCCTATTCTACTCACCAAAGAAGGTGTGCCAGATCATCGTGGCCTGCTGTAAGCTTCACAACTTGGCTTTGCGACGACAGGTGTCCTATGGACACTGATGAGGATGAAGCAGAGGAAGAAGACATGCAGAACAGGGACTCAGTCATCCAGCAATATTTCCAGTGAATCACAGGTGATAATACATCCTGCCTACTACATGTACTTTTACACTTCTACCTCTCTCCTGTCAGTCGATTGAACCCAGTGTATGGTCAATGAGTTGTCACTTTCCCTTACGGTTTCACAGGTGTGGGTCCCAACGTGTATCATCTGCTTAGATTCCTCATGGACTAGAGCTGTGTGACATAGGTATGTTGACATTACTATTTCATTTACATTTTGTCACTGTAATTGCAAATACACTATTTCAAAATCACAGACAGACTCCAGATCTTTTGGTGCTTTAGGTGTGTTTATTTATATACAAAATATTGGAGGGGGAAGTTAAAGGGTGAAGGGTGATGACGGAGGAGTGTCCATGGCAGAGTCCAGTCTATTAGTCTCACAGGTCCATTGCCCATATGGGCATAGGAAGTGGAGCTGGGACAGTTTCAATATGGACAGGGTGACAAAGTGGGACAGTGGGATGACAATCAGGGTGGTCTCATTTCTTGGCGGGGGTCTTGTCATCGTGCTCTGTCTTGTTCCTGGATCTCAGGGACCGTTTGCGTGGTGGTTTTCCATCTGCAGGGGGTGGGGTGCTGGTGTGGTGGTCCTGTGGCAGGGCGTCCTGTCCACTAGCGCCGGCGGAGGTGGTGGGCAGTTCATCGTCAATGCTAGTGTCAGGGGCCCCTTGTAGTGCCACAGTGTCCCTCCTGGTGTTGAATACATCCTTCAGCACCCCTACGATGGTGCCCAGGGTGGAGCTGATGGTTCTGAGTTCCTCCCTGAAGCCCAAATACTGTTCCTCCTGCATGCGCTGGGTCTCCTAAAACTTGGCCAGTACCGTTGCCATCGTCTCCTGTGAGTGGTGGTATGCTCCCATGATGGAGGAGAGGGCCTCGTGGAGTGTGGGTTCCCTTGGCCTGTCCACCCCCTGTCGCACAGCAGCCCTCCCAGTTCCCCTGTGTTCCTGGGCCTCTGTCCCCTGGACCGTGTGCCCACTGCCACTGCCCCTAGGTCCCTGTTGTTGTTGGGGTGGTGGGTTATCCTGGGTTCCCTGTAGTGGTGAACACACAGCTGATTGACGTGTCCTGGCGACGGAGGTATGGGCCCGCTGGGTGGGTGCTGTGCTGGTGTTTCCAGAGGGGGGAAGCTCTGTGGTGGCCTGTGCCTGTGTGAGGGGAACCGACTGTCCCGAGGCACCCGATGGTCCAGGCTGGTCATCTAGATCCAGGTGGACAGAGGTGCTGTCATCACTGTGGGCCTCTTCTGTGGGTGAAGTGGACATGACTGGACCCTCCTGTCTGGTGACGTTGGGTAGTGGCCCTGCTGGGGTAGAAAGGCATGATTATTGCATCTGTGTGTGTCATGGTGTGCAATGGGTGGGTGACTGTGTACCCCAGTGCTGGCATTCCTGTTTGGGAGCTTGTATGTTGATGGTTTAGGGGGGTGTATGGGTATGTGCAGTGGGCATGCTTTAGTGATGGGTGTCCATGCGTTGTTGTTGCATGCAGGGCATGGTGTTGTGATGTGTGGTTTGTGATATTGGTACAGTAGTGAGGAGTTGGAGTGATAGGGGTGGGGGTATGTGATAGCATGCAGGTAGGGTGGGGGATGTAGTAGTTAAGATTTGACTTACCAGAGTCCATTCCTCCACCGACTCCTGCGAGGCCCTCAGGGTGCAAAATCGGCAAGACCTGCTCCTCCCATGTTGTTAGTTGTGGAGGAGGAGGTGGGGGTCCGCCGCCAGTCCGCTGAACCGCCAGGTGGTGTCATGAGACCACGGAACGCACCTTCCCCCGTAGGTCGTTCCACCTCTTCCTGATGTCCTCCTGATTTCTTGGGTGTTGTCCCACTGCGTTGACCCTGTCGACTATTCTTCATCATAGCTCCATCTTCCTTGCAATGGAGGTGTGCTGCACCTGTGATCCAAATAGCTGTGGCTCTACCCGGACGATTTCCTCCACCATGACCCTGAGCTCCTCCTCCGAGAACCTGGGGTGTCTTTGCCGTGCCACGGGATGGTGTAGGTGATGTGTGGGGTGGTGTATGTGGTGATAAGTGTGGTGATATGTAGTGGTGTGTAGTGTGAGATGTGTGGAAGTTATGTGGGTGATAGTGTTGTGTGCCTGTGGATGCTAGTTTGTTGATGGTGGTGTCTCTCTCTGGCCTTCTCTCTGTAATGGTGGTCATAAGGGTTTGTGGGTGATGTGGATGTGTGTTTTATATTGTATTGGGTGTGTGGGAGCGGTGTGTGTATGTGTATCAGGTGTGTGTATTTCGAATTGTCCAATGTGGCTGTGTTTTGGAGATGTGTGTGTATTTTGAGTGTGGCGGTGTGTACCGCCAATGGAATACCGCGGTTGAAAGACCGCCACGTGGATTCGTGGGTCGTGATAGTGTGGGCGTATTTCTGTTGGCGTGACGGTGGAGGTTTTGTTTTCGCCAGTTTATCACTGACCTTTGGTGTGGCGGACTTGTGTGGGTGTCTGAATTTTGTCGGATTCCAAGATGTGGGTCATAATAGCTGTGGCGGAATTCCGCGGCCGCGGCGGTGTGTTGGTGGTCTTCTGCACGGCGGTAAGCGGATTTTACCGTCAATGTTGTAATGACCGCCTAAGGCACAAACTGGTGAATACACTAACACACCCAGAAATACACATTAGGACAATGACACACCCAGATAATCACAAATGCATTCAAAAACACACCCAGGCACACACTGAAATATACACTAACATACACTGGCAGTCACTGATACATACAGTGAGACACCAAGGCACACACTGATGCATACATTAACATAACCAGGCACACAATGTTGCAAACAGTAATACACTGAGGCGTAAACTGATCCATACATTGAGACACCTAGGCACACATTGATGCATATACTAACACACCAAGGCACACAGTGATATATACACTAGCACACCCAGGCACACACTAATGTATACACTAACACAACCAGGCACACACTGATCCGTACAGTGAGATGCCCAGGCACACACTGATGCATACAATAGCACACCCAGAAACACACTGATTTGTACACTAAAACATCCAGGCACACACTGATCCATACACTGAGACACCCAGTCACACACTGATGCATACACTAAACCAACCGAGGCACACATGGATGAATACACTAGCACACCCAGGCACTCACTGATGCTCACACTAGCATACCTAGGCATACACTGATGCATACACTGACACACCTAGGCATACACTGATACAGACACTGACACACCCAGCCATACACTAATGAATACACTAACACACCTAGGCACACACTGATCCATACATTGAGACACCCTGACACACCCTGATGCATCCACTAACATACCCAGGCACACACTATTGCTGATACTAACACACCCAGGCACACATAGATGCATACACTGAGACACACAGGCATACACAGACTTATCAACCACTAATGCAGCCATTAACATTCCCAGGCACACAATGATGCATACACTAAGAAACCGATGCACCACTTATGCATACACTAGCCGACTCACAAAACACTAATAAAGCCACTAACACACCCAGACACACACTGATGCACACATTAATATACCCAGGCACACACTGATACATACACTAACTTAACCAGGTACATAGCCAGGTACACAGTGATACATGCACAAACTCCCCCAGGCACACACTGATGCCTCCACTAAGACACCCAGACACACACTGATCCAAACACTAACACACCCAGGCACACATTGATGTATACAGTAACACACCCAGGTACACATTGATACATACACTAACACACCCAGGCATGCCCTGATGATTCTCTAATACACCAATGAACTCTCTGATCCATGCACTGAGACACCCAGTCACTCTCTGATCCATACACTCGGGCACCCAGGTACACACTGATGCAGACACTAACACACCCAGAGAATCACCCAAGTGACACTGATGCATACACTAACACACCAAGGCACACACTGAAGCATAAACTGACTCAACCAGACATTCACTGATGCATACTCTAACACACCAAGGAAGGAACACTCTGATGCATATATGGAGATACCCAGACACACACTGATACACACACCAACACACTCTGGTACATACTGATCCATATACTAACAAACTCAGACACACATTGATGAATACACTAACACACTCAAACAAATGCTGATGCAAACACTGACACATCCAGCTAAACACTATTGCATTCCAGGCTCACGATGGTCCATACAGTGAGACACTCAGGCACACACTGATGCCAATACTAACACACCCAGGCACAAACTGATGCACACAGTGAGACACCTAGACACACACTGATTCATGGACTTACCAAACATTAATGCAGCCACTAACACACCTAGGAAGACACTGATGCATACACTGAGACACCCAGGCACATACAGATTCATACACTAATAGACATACCAAATAATAATGCAGCCACTAACAGAACCAAACACACACTGATGCATACTCTAACATACCCATGCACACACTGATACATACACTGAGACACCCAGACACACACTGAAACATACACTAACACACCCAGGCACACACTGATGCATACACACCCAGACAACCACTGATCCCTACACTAACAAACTCAGGCACACACTGATACATACATTAACACACACAGGCACGCACTGATATATACACTGAGACACAGAGTCACACACTGGTGCATCCACTAAAGCACCCAGGCACACACTGATGCAGATACTAATTTACCCAGGCACACACTGATATATATACTGACACACCTAGGCACACACAGATGCAAACACTGACACACTCATCCAAACAGTAATGCATTCCATTAGCACACCCTGGTACACATTGATGCATATGCCAACACTCCCAGGAACACACTGATGCAGACACAAACATACCCAGTCACACCCTGATGCATACTGTAACATACTCAGGCATGCACTGATCCATGCACTGAGACACCCAATCACACACAGATGTATATGCTAACACACCTAGGCACACACCGATGAATATCCCTATCGTACACAGGCACACACTGATGCATACACTAACATACGAAGGCACACTCTGATACATACACTGACACTCCTAGGCACACACTGATGCAGACACTAACACACCCTGACAAACAGTATTGCATTGCAATAAGACACACTGATTCATACACTAACCCACTCAGTAACACACAGATGATACAAAATCATATGAAGGCATGCACTAATGCATAAACTAACACTCCTAGGCACAATGCACAATACACTGATGCCAATAACACACCCAAGCACACACTAATACATTTAAATAAGACACCCATGCACAAACTGATGCATACACTAACAGACTTACCAAACACTAATGCAGCAACAACGAGTACAATGAAACACAAACTGATGCATACTCTGAGAAACCCAGACACACACTGATGCATACACAAAGACAACCAGCACACACTGATGCATAATTAACACAACCAGTTACACGCTGATGCATTTCCCAATACACCTAAGCAAACACATCCACACAGTTTGACACCCAGGCACATAGTGATGCATACATCAACATACCACCCAAACAAACACTGATGCATACACTAACACACCCAGGCACAGACTGATGCTGACACCAACACACCCAGGCATACACTGATGTGGACAACGACACACCCAGCCAAACACTAATACATCCAAAAACACACTCAGACACACAATGATGCCTACACTAACATGCCCAGGCATTCACTAATGTATACAGTGAGATACCCAGGCACACACAGATGCATACATCAACATACCTATGCACACACCGATTATTACATTAACACACCCAGGCCCATACTGATGCATGCACTAACACACCCAGGCTTGCACTGGTACATATACTGGAACACCTAGTCACACACTGATGCATACAATAAGCCAAGCCAGGCACATGTGGATGCATACACTAACACACCCAGGAACATACTGATGCATACACTAACATAAAAAAGCATACACCGAAGCACGCATCAATGCTCCCACTGACACACCTAAGCACACACTTACCAAACAGTTACACACCAAGGCACACACTAACACATTTACTGACAAACTTACCGCACACCCAGACAAACCTACACATACAGAAACAATCATTTAACCATGTACTCACTTACATACTCAGTAACAGACCCAGGTGTAAACTGATGCATATACTGACACACCCAGGCAAACAGTAATGCATTCCAAAAGCACACCCTGGCACACACTGATCCATAGACTCAGACACCCAGGCACACACTGATGAATACACTAGCACACTGTGTCATAAATTGATGCATACACTATCATACCCAGGTACACATTGATCTAAACACTAACACACCCAGGCACACACTGATGGATACGGTAACACATCCAGGCACACAGTGATGCATTCAGTAACACAACCAGGCATGCACTGATGAGCACACTAACACACCTAGGCACACACTGACAGATACACTAACATACCAAGGCTCACACTGAAACATACTTTGACACACCTAAGCACAAATTGATGCAGACACTGACACAACCAGGCACACACTCACACATATACTCAGACACCCAGGCACACACTGATGCATACACTAGCACACTGAGGCATACACTGATCCATACACTATTATATCCAGGCACACACCGATGCATACACCAAGACATCCAGCCACATACCTTTGCACACATTAACACACCCAGGCACACACTTATGTGGACACTAACACACCTATAATGCATTACAATAACATTCCCAGGCGCACACTGATACATACACTAACACACCCAGGCACACACTGGTCCATACACTGGACACCCAGGCAGTCACTCACGCATACACTGACATGCCCAGGTACACACTAATGCATACACTAACACACCCAGGCACACACAGATACATACCTCGACACACCCAAGCACACATTAATGCTCTCACTGACACACCTCAGCACACACCTACCAAACAGTAACACAGCAAGGCACACACTAACACATTTACTGACAAACTTGCCACAGACCCAGACGAACCTACACATACAGAAACAATCATACAACCATGTACCCACTGACATACTCAGTAACGGACACATATACTCACTTGCACATTGATTTCCATGTAAGTATTACACAAGCTAAATATTTACTACTGTCTTCTTTAATACTTTATTGGTTCATTACTCTTCATAGATAGTACAGTAGTCACATGTACTATTTTAATATCACTTTTATGGCATATATCACATGTGCAAACAGAAAAAGCAAGAAACACTAAAACAGACTACTGTAGATTAACATAACACAAGTAATTAGCTCTTTGTTTAATCAGATGGAATCGTTCTAACAAGAACCTTTTGTTTTTCAGAAGGGTTTTGTAAAATGTTTTTTAACTGTTTTTGTTGTTTTCCTTAAAAATAAATGGTGTAGTAAAATACATAAACGCAGGGAAATATAAAGAAGCAATTGGCTTAATTGTTAAAAAAATATTTACTATTTGTTGGAATAACAAAAACTAACAATAAGGATTTCACATAGCAACAAAGAATGCAGTGACAGAAGACACCTTCAGGGCTATCAGCATCTGGCATTTCCTGCAGTGGGTTTCCATTTTGCTCAATTCTGGGCAAACACCCAGAATAGAAGATGATGACACTTCTCCATACAGTGCTGAAAATGTGGATGGACTTATTGCACCCGCTTTTTCCTGCATTGCCTGATTACAAACCCTCTCATGTATCATTTTTAAGCGCTTCACATGGAGAGTGTTCCATGTGAATACTTCTTTGATGTGTCCCTTGAGAGTTTTTTGCCACAGATATTACACTGCACATAGTTTGATGTGACCTTCTTCTCCCCTGATTTAATCTGAAATTCTTCTACTCTTCACTCTCCTTTTTTGGGTGTGATGTCACCTGCTCTTCATTCTCAACTGAATCAGTATGTTGTTCTTGGGCAGATGAAGCTGCAGCCGTCTTTGATGAAAATGGAGAAAACCTAAGTGAACAGCACAGCAGCACTGGTCCTTTCTTCTGTCTCCACAGAAAAGAACATGAAATAACTGCTTTGGGGGGTGATTTCAAATACTGGTGTATGGGGTCCTAATGCACCCAATGACATCCCTAAGGCTAAACAATTGTGGCAACATCGTAGATGCAACTGCTCCTATACCCTCTAGGTCTTAGACATATCCTACACCCACTCCATCAAACCTTCCTACATCTTCCCCAACCACCCCTACTACTCCCAAACTCTTGAAGAAAAGGCCAACCCTCCCTTTTTCTGGCTTGTATTTACTTTCGGTGTACAAACAACACATTATTCAAATAGTTATGTTTTGTTGATAAGGTTACATAATCCTATTAGTCAATGTGTAATATGCCCTGGGAGATTTAGGACTTTAAACATTTTGGTATGTGCTGTATCCTGCATTATCTGATGACATACCTGTAGGAGGCTGGCCTGGTGTGTGGTGGGTACCTATGGTACTTACACCTTGTACCAGGTCCAGGTATCCCTTATTAGTGTAGTGTAGGCAGTGTCTAGAAGCCAGGCTCGCTAGAGGTAGCTGGGGGTGAGCAGCCAAGGCTTACCTAGAAGACATGCAAAGCTCATGCAATACCACTGTAGTCACACACAGTACTTACACACATGAAAGAAAAACACTCAGGGGGTCATTTTGACATCAGCGGTCTTTTTGAAAGTGAAATCACAATAGGGAATAATGGTCCTAGGGGGAGCAAAAACCATATACTAAAAAATGGAATGCGAGAGTTGGTCCCCCAACTAGGTAAGTGGAGTGTATAGAGGGGGGTTGGGAGAACTAGGAAAGCCCAAATGTAGGTACCACATTTCCCCACAGTGACAAGGGAACAGGAGTAAATCACTGTAAATTCCCCAGAACACACACAGAGAAGAGAAGAAAAATAATGCAAAAACCCAGAAGCGACTGCAAGACACCAACAGCGGATTCCTGGACAAGTGGACCTGTGGAAGAAGGGGACCAAGTCCAACAAGCACAGCAGAGTCTAGAAAGGGCAGGAGCCCCTACCCACCAGACTGAAGGTGCAAGAGATGAGTTGATGGTGATGAAGGAGAGTCAGCGCTGCACCCAAGAAGACAGAGTCAAGGAACCACCAAAAAGAGAGACCCTAAATAACCCTGAAAGGGGGATTGGTCACCTAGCTGGGTGAACACCTATCAGGAGGGGGCTCTGACATAACCTGCCTGCGCTGGCCACTCAGATGCTCCGAGAGTTCCCTGCTAACCTTGAATCCAAGATGACAAAAAATAGGGACCCACTGGAGGAGCACTGAGCACCACCCCTGGAGTGGTGATGGGCAGGGGAGTGGTCACTCCCTCTTCCTTTTCCCCAGCTGGTCCCTGAAACGGTGTAGACTGGTGTATGCAAGGAGGGCACCAAATGTGTCCTTCAAAGCATAGCCAGTGGCTTGGGGAGGCTACCCCTCCCAAGCCTGTAACATCTATTCCCAAAGGGAGAGGGTGTAACACCCCTTTCCCAAAGGAAATTCTTTGTTCTGCCTTTCTGGGCTTGAGCTGCTGTGAGGTGGCAGCATTTTGGGCTGCCTGGAAAACCTCAGACGGCTGTAATGGCAATACTGGGGGTCCTCTAAGGAGCCCCCAGAGTGCTTTGCACCCTGCCCTTTGGGCTAGAAGGCCTGCAATAGGGGTGACTTATAAGTGACCTGGTGCAGTGAAAAGTGGTAGTGAAATGGTGCTTGCACTTTTTCATGCAGGCTGCAATGGCAATCCTCCAGAACCCTTTGTTTGGGCTCCCTATGGGTGGCAAAACATAATCTGCAGCCCATAGGGATCCCCTGGAACCCGCATGCCCTGGGTACCTAGGTACCATATACTAGGGATGTACAGTGGTGCACCAGTGTGCCAATTGTGGGGTGAAAATGGTTACAGCAACGAAGTTTAAAGGAGAGAGCATAATCACTGGGGTCCTGGTTAGCAGGATCCCATTGAATCAGTCAAACACACTGACAAACAGGCCAAAAGTGGGGGAAACAATGCTAGAAAGAAGCTACCTTCCTACACAACCCCCCCACAAATGAAGGACAATAAGGCTAACCTTGGCCAGTTGAGTCTTTATTGTCTAAGTGGTGATGAGTGGAGAGTAGCTTTACAATAGATTGGTTACTCCCTTTATCGTCCACTGTATGGTTACTTCCCTGTGAGGATGTGAGCCACCCTGTTTGGAGTTTTTTAGCTTGCCAACAATGTGCAGTTATATTTTCAGAGTTCCTATTAGTATGATTTAGTTTAGAGAAGTGGGATTGATACACTGGGCCTATATCAAGTGATGAGAATGCCAGACAGGGATGGTGTCTGAATAAAGCCATAGCTGGGTAAAACCTTTGTCCATATGGCTGTAAGAGAGAACAGGGCTGCTGTTTCTCTTGAGTTGGAGCAGGGCAGGGCCGCTGTCCTATAAGCTCCACACTAGACAGGGCTGCTGTCCTAAGTGTTGTGAGGTAGTGCAGGGCTGCTGCACTAAGGTTTCTCTGGGAGGGTTGGAGGGATGCTCCATGTTAACTAAAATGGTGCAATTTTTCACATCAGGATTAGTTATCCCACAGAGAGGTACTTTCACCTCAAGGAGTACAGCTGCAGTAGCTGATTGTTCCCTTGATACAGGTTCAACCCTAGGAGAGGTTTCTCCCACCACTGGAATGGTATCCTTAATGGCAGGGTGGGTAGGGGATACTTTGATGCCCTTTTTATCTGTTGTTGTAGAAGGTTCCTGAGATTTCAGGCTTTTTCTCTCCTTTGCTTTTTCATTTCAGCTGAAATGAGAGGAAGAAATTCTGCAGGGATACCCAGCATGGATGCATGGGTATTAAACTACCTTAGCCCCACCTGAGTTCTCTAGGTCATTACCGAAGAGACAGTCTACAGGTAAGCCAGGTGATACTACCACTTGCTTAGGGCCAGTAACTCCACCCCAACTAAACTGAACTATAGCTAAGGGGAGGAACTGAGTGAAGTTATGGACATCAATAATCTTGTACTGTTGTCCAATGAGGTGTTGTGCAGGAGACACCAGGTTTTCAGTCACCAAAGTGATATTGGCACCTGTATCCCTGTAGGTCTGGGCCTCAACACCATTTATTGAAACTGACTGCCTGTACTTATCCATTGTAAGGGGACATGTAGCCAGTGTGGCAAAGCCAATGCCACCAGTTGTGACAGAAACTGTCTTGGGACTGACTACCCCAGTTTCTATGATGGACCCAAAAGTGAACCCAACTACACCCTTATTTTGACTGGTGCCAGCAGTCCCACCACTATTACCACTACTGCTAGGGGCACTAGAGTTTGATGTATTAGTGGTGGTAGGCTCAGGGGCTTTACCTGAGCAGGACGTATCCCCTGTCCAATTGCTTTTATTTTTACACACATAGCACCAAGGCTTTTTAGTGTGTGTGTGGGTTGTGAAGAAGAGAAAGAAGATGTTTTATCCCCACACTCTGAAGTGTGTTTAGGATGTGAAGAAGGATCTTTAGTTTTACCTTTATCCCAATGCTTATCCTGAGATTTCTCACCATCTTTCTTCTTGCCATCCTTGTCACCCCCTGTATGAGCTTTTCTGCTCACTCTTGTTACAACCCATTTGTCTGCTTTATTTCCCAATTCTTGGGGAGAGGTCAGATCTGAGTCTACCAAGTACTGGTGTAACAAGTCAGACAAACAATTATTCAAAATATGCTTTCTCAGGATTAGATTATATAGGCTTTCCTAGTCAGTTACCTTACTGCCATGTAACCACCCCTCCAAGGCATTCACTGAACAGTCTACAAAGTTTGTCCAGTTCTTTTCTGGTATCTCTGAACTTTATCCTGTATTGTTCAGTGGTTAAGCCAAATCCATCTAAGAGTGCGTCCTTCAAAACTTTGTAGTTATTGGCATAACTTTCTCTAACAGTAAGGAACCTATCCCAACCCTTTCCAGTGAATGATAACCAAAAGATAGCAGCCCACTGCCTTTGAGGGACCAACTATACCATGCATGCCCTCTCAAGTGCAGCATATCACTTGTTGATATCATCCTCCTCCTCGTAAGGGGGGACGATCTTGTGCAGGTTCCTAGAATCTTGTTCTCTTACAGGATTACTATCAAGAACACTGCTGCTGCCACCATGAGAAACTAACCCCAACCTCTGCCTCTCCCTCTCTACATCTAGAGATTCCCTGTCTAAGGCCAACTGCTGCTGTCTCAGCTTCAGTCTGGCCTCTTCCAACCTCAGCTTTCTGAATTCCCTGTCTAGGGTGTCATTCTCAGGGTGGGAGGCTTGGGAATTCTGAGACACAGAGGAAATGTGGGAATTGGCAGAAGTGGACCTGTCTCTAACTGGCTGGACTCTAGTTACCTGGCCTTTTGGAGTAAAAGGTGCCCTACTGATGTGTGACCCCCCTCCCACTACCAGCTTCACTAGATGGCCTGTTAGCTGACAGGCCTTTGGAGGAACCCTCCCCAGAGTCCTCAGGGCCCTCCCCTTATTCTTGCTGGGTACCCCCCTCCTCTTCCTCCTGTCCTGGGATGGGCCAGACTGGTTCTGGTCACTTTCCAGGAGAAGCTTAAGGAGAGGATCTTTGGTAGGGTTCTTACCAATGCTTAAACCTCTTTCTATGCAGAGACCCCTCAAACTTTTAAAGTTTAAACTACCATAGGTTGCCTGGACAACTGTGGTAGTAAGTTCTACTGCAGACATAGGTGGTCATTACAACCGTGGCGAACGGTGTTAAGGCGGTGGTAAGACCGCCAACAGTCCGGCGGAATTTTTTTGGGAATTACGACCGTGGCAGAAACCGCCAACAAAGACAGCCACTTTAACACTCCGACCGCCACGGCGGTACAAACAAACAGCTCGGCGGTCACCGCCAACAGACAGGCAGAGGACAATGTACCGTCCACAGTATTATGACAGGCCAATCCGCCACCTTTTCTGGGGCGGATTCACCGCATATAAAAACACGGCGGACACAGGAATTTCGAAGGGAAAACGCTCACCTCTACACACCCCAGGAGGAAGGAGGACACCATGGACCCAGAACTACAAATCCTACATGCGATAGTCTTCCTGCTCCTATACCAGGAGCACCAACGCCGGCGGCGAAGACAACGGTGAGTACTGCACCTACGACACAGGGGAGGGGGGAGGGAAAAAACAGGGACATACACACGCAGCACACCCCCACCCTCACCCACTACAACACCCACACTAATACACATCTAAACATTTTAGTTACACCCCCCAACCCCCCCGGAAGAATGCAAAGACAAAAGGAAATGAGTGTAACCATTGTAATATATCAAAATGCAGTAATCAAAAATATACATATATACACTATTAACAAAATATACACCAAGAATAGTAGTCCAGGTATTGCACCATTCATAGTCCGTGGACAACTGGGCCCAAAATGCATGGGTGAGGCCCACACACGATACCAGATCAAAACAGAGAGAACACTGCAGGGGCATCAGATAGAAATACAACAGGCACCTCAGGGGGAACGGAAGGGGGGGCACCTCAGCCGGATGAGTGCACGATGCCAGATCAACGAGGGGGCTCCATGCCCATTGATGTATCCTGGGGAGTGCAAAGCCACAGTCTCTCAAGTCTCTACAGTGGGTGGTTTGCCCACTGCTGCATCCTGGGGAGTGCAAAGCCACAGTCTCTCAAGTCTCTACAGTGGGTAGTTTACCCACTGCTGCATCCTGGGGAGTGCAAAGCCACAGTCTCTCAAGTCTTTCAAGTGGGTGGTTTGCCCACTGATTTTCCTGGGGAGTGCAAAGCCACAGTCTCTCAAGTCTCTACAGTGGGTGGTTTGCCCACTGCTTTATCCTGGGGAGTGCAAAGCCACTGTCTCTCAAGTCTCGCAAGTGGGTGGTTTGCCCACCTAAGCATCCTGGGGAGTGCAAAGCCACAGTCTCTCAAGTCTCTACAGTGGGTGGTTTGCCCACTGCTGCATCCTGGGGAGTACAAAGCCACAGTCTCTCAAGTGGATAACAGTCTCCACAGGTTCTGGAGGGGGACTGGTGCCCAGAGTGCTTCATCCTCTGAAGGACAGACGGAGTGGATGCATGTCTCCACTGGTTCTGGAGGGGGACTGGTGCCCAGAGTGCATCACTCACCCCGTGACGGTCCCTGTTGCGTCAGTGCCCCTGCCGCTCATGGGCTAGCAGTGCTTGAGTTGGCGGTGCTTGCCCTGTTCAGCAGTGCTTGCCCTGTTCAGCGGTGCTTGAGTTGGCGGTGCTTGCCCTGTTCAGCGGTGCTTGCCCTGTTCAGCGGTGCTTGAGTTGGCGGTGCTTGCCCTGTTCAGTGGTGCTTGAGCTGGCGGTCCTTCATTGCCCAGCTGGGCTGGGGCTGGCGGTCCTTCATTGGTCAGCTGGGCTGTGGCTGGTGGGGCCCTCCTGGGCAGCTGGGCTGTGGCTGGCGGGGCCCTCCTGGGCAGCTGGGCTGTGGCTGGTAGGGCCCTCCTGGGCAGTGACGATGGGGCTGGCGGGGCCCTCGTGGGCAGCGAGGATGGGGCTGGCGGTGGCCTCCTGGACAGCGAGGATGGGGATGATGGTGGCCTCCTGGGCAGCGAGGATGGGGCTGGAGGTTGCCTCCTGGGCAGCGACAATGGGGCTGGCGGTGACCTCCTGGGCATCGACGATGGGGCTGGCGGTGGCCTCCTGGGCAGCGAGGATGGGGCTGGTGGGGCCTTCCTGGGCAACGGGGATGATGGCGGTCTTCTCCGCCGTGCTGCTCCTCCCAGACTTGCCGGGTTTCTTGTGGCCCTTCCCCACCTTGGGAGGAGTTACAGCGGAGTCCACACTCCCACTGGGACCCCTGGGAGTGGCTTGGGTGGCTGGAGTCTTCACCTGCTCCCGCCGGGCACTGGCCAACTTCTGATGCTTCACGGGGGGGACTGGCTGTGCTGTGGCTCCGTGCCACACTGGCTGTCTTGGTGGCCGGTGCACTCCACATACCTGTGACAACAGGCACCACTGGTCCCGGAGATGTTGTGGCTGAGGTTCTAGTTCAGGACCTATGAGTTTAACGGGGTGGGGGGGTGGTGGGAAATAGGTCAAGGCTGGACAGGAAACGTTTTTTGGACGCACTGGGACAGGTAGCTGGAGGAGTTTTGGGAGTGGAGGAAGAGGTGGTGGTTGTAGGAGGTGTACGTTTTGTGGCTTTGGGTGCAGGTGCATGTGCTAGAGGCTGTCATGAGGTGGATGGCTGTTGGGTGGGTGTGTGCCTGCGTTTGTGTATCTTGGGAGGGGGCGTCACAGACACACTGGGAGAGGACACAGGGGACGTGTGTATGGTAGTGGGGGTGGTGACTGCACGTGAGCGGGGTGTGCTGGTGGGTGTGCTGGTGAGGGACGCAGTGGCTGTAGAGGTAGTGCATGCAGGTGTGAGTGTAGATGAGACTGGGAGGGAGGAGGGAGATGACGAGGAGGGGGACACAGTGAAGGCAGTGGATGTTGGTGTGTCTGTATGTGTGTGATGCTTGCGTGAGTGCCTGTGGGATGTGTGGTGGTTATGTTTGCCTGAGCTTCCCTTGTGTGGTGAGGTGTGTCAGGCTGGTCTGATGGTGTGCTTGGGATAGGCAGAGGTACAGGGGATTGGGTCTGGGTGGAGGAAGTTGGAGGGGGGAGGCCAGACACAGGGACAATGGCTGCCATCAGTGCTGAGGCCAGAGTTTGAAAGGCTCGGTGAAGGGCCGCCTGACCAGAATGAATGCCCTCCAGGAATGCATTAGTTTGTTGCAACTGCCTTTCTACACCCTGGATGGCATTCGAAATGGTAGACTGCCCAACAGTGAGTGACCTGAGGAGGTCAATGGCCTCCTCACTGAGGGCAGCAGGGGTAACTGGGGCAGGGGCTGAGGTGCCTGGGGCGAAGGTGATGCCCACCCTCCTGGGTGAGCGGGCACGGGGCAAAGGCTGAGGGGCTGCTGGGAGAGTGGTGCTGGTAGGAGGGTGGCGGCTGTACCTGTAGATGCGGGGGGCACAGATGTTGCCGCCACCACAAGGGAGCTCCCATCAGAGGATGAGACCGTGTCGCTGGTTTCAGCTCCTGTCCCCGCTGTGGTGCTCCCCTCGCCCTCCATCCCACTGGTGGATTCTGAGTCCGTAGTGTGGCCCTCCATGGCCATGTGGGATGCAGCTCCCTCGTGCTCCGGTGCGACTGCTCCTCCGCCTGATGATGCTAATGCACACAAGAACAGGGAGACCACAAAAAAAGCGGGGGGGGGACAGAAGAAAGACATGAGACATGTTGAGTGCATGGATTACCACTACCGTTGGTGGACAAGACAGACACAGAAGCCACCTGCACTACGTTGCGCTCTTGGGCTCTACAGTGCAATTCATGGGAAATGGCCTACAAGGCTATGGACGACATCTTCACACATAGATGACACAGGTGCATGAATAGCTGTACTCGGCACTCTACAGAGGTGGGGTGGGGGGCCACAGGGCCATGCCTTACGGAGGGGCCTAGCCTACGGAACTCGCCCTGGCCTAGGGAAACCCACAGCCCTCCTCCCCCACCCAGACACCTCCACTGCTCGCAAAGTCAGCTGAATGAGAGTGTACTCACCCCCTTGTGTCTGCTGTGATGCCCTCAAGCGCCCATCCAACTCCGGGTAGGCCACCGCCAGGATCCTGAACATCAGTGGGGTCATGATTCGACAGGCACCCCTCCCACATTGGGAGGCCATCCCCAGCTGAGCCTCCGCCGTTTTCTTGCTCCAGCGGCGAATGTCCTCCCATCTTTTCCGGCAGGGGGTGCTCCGTCTGTGGTGGACCCCCAGGGTTCGGACGTCCTTGGCGATGGCATGCCAAATACCCTTCTTCTGGTGGGCGCTGACCTACATGAAATGTACAGGGGAAGAAGAGAAGTCATTACCAACTGCGCTGTCAAAGTGAGTGGCTCCCATTCCTACCCTTGCCATGTGGCACGTGCACCCACCGTCTTTCATGCACGCAGAACTCTGCCCCCTTCCTTCTTACAACCAGCCCTCTCCACACAGGCATAGCCCATACAACATGCTCCCTGTGTACTTAACTGTTGGTCTGGAGGACCGAAGAGTAGCGTGTACTGGGGGAGGACCCCATTGACGAGCTTTTCCAACTCCTCCGATGTGAAGGCAGGGGCCCTTTCCCCAGACGCACGAGCCATTGTCTCTTCCACACAGAGGTCACAGCAGCACTTGTAGTGTAGGTCCTCTCCTGTCGAAGATCAGGTATCGAGTGATTATACAGATAGAAAATGGCGGTCACGTCCACGGCGGTCACGTCCGCGGCGGTGCGTACCATCACCGCCGGCGTGCATCGTCATTGGCTCCTGGGACCCATAGGGTCCAATGTTAACCAATGCAGCATTGCGCTGCAGTCTTCGACCGCCTACCGTGACGGTGTACAGTGCCAGCGCAGTTACCTCACATCCCATTGTCCCACTTTACAGGTCAGGCAGCCGCCATTTCAGGGGCCCACATGGCCTAATTTCCAAAAGCGTCACACATACCTAGGCCTAGTCTCAACACACATACAGGCCACATTTTGTGTATGATTGGTTTTCTGTGTAGACTGTGGGTACATACCTCTGAGTTGTTTGACTCTGTGCTCGCTGTTGTCCTTCAAAGGCACCGTCCGCTGGGACATGTGAGGAGATGGCGGAATCCTCCGGTGTACCTAACGCTGGTGGACCAGTCAACAATGGAAGAAAGAAATTTGATTATCACCTACAGGTTTGACCGTGCCACAATCCAGGAACTGTGTACACAGTTGGAGCCTGGCCTGATGTCAGCAATCCGCCATCCCACAGGATTCCCCCCTTAAGTGCAGGTGCTATCAGTGCTCCTTTTCCTTGCAAGTGGGTCTTTTCAAACAACTGTGGCCATGGCATCAGGGATGTCCCAGCCTATGTTTTCCAACTTATTGTCCAGAGTGTTGTCTGCCCTTCTGAAACACATGCAGAGCTACATCGTTTTCCCTCAGGTGGAGGATTTGGCTACAGTGAAAGGTGACTTCTATGCCCTTGGACATATCCCCAACATCATAGGTGCCATTGATGGGACCCATGTGGCTTTGCCCCCCCCCCACATGATTTAACAGGTGTACAGAAACCAGAAGATTTATCTTTCCATGAATGTACAGATGGTATGTTTGGCAGACCAGTACATCTCCTATGTGAATGTCATGTTCCCTGGCTCAGTGCATGACGCCTACATCCTGCGGAATAGCAGCATCCCTTATGTGATGGGTCAACTCCAGAGGCACAGTGTCTGGCTATTAGGTGACTCTGGTTACCCCAACCTGTCATGGCTACTGACCCCAGTGAGGAATCCCAGGACAAGGGCAGAGGAACGATACAACGAGGCCCATGGGCGAACTAGGAGGGTGATCGAGCGGACCTATGGCCTCCTGAAGGCCAGGTTCAGGTGTCTGCATATGACAGGTGGATCCCTATTCTATTCACCAAAGAAGGTGTGCCAGATCATCGTGGCCTGCTGTATGCTTCACAACTTGGCTTTGCGACGACAGGTGCCTTTTCTGCAGGAGTATGGTCCAGATGGCGGTGTTGTGGCAGATGTGGAGCCTGTGGACAGTGATGAGGATGAAGCAGAGGAAGAAGACATGCAGAACAGGGACTCAGTTATCCAGCAATATTTCCAGTTAAACACAGGTGAGAATACATTCCTGTCTACTACATGTACATTTACACTTCTACCTCTATCCTGTCTGTCGTTTTCACCCAGTGTATGGTCACTGAGTTGTCACTTTCCCTTACGGTTTCACAGGTGTGGGTCCAAACGTGTCTCATCTGCTTAGATTCCTCATGGACTAGAGCTGTGTGACATAGGTATGTTGACATTACTATTTCAAGAACATTTTGTCACTGTAATTGCAAATACACTCTTTCGAAATCACAGACATACTCCAGATCTTTTGGTGCTTTAGGTGTGTTTATTTAAATATAAAATATTGGAGGAGGAAGTTAAATTGTGAGGGGTGATGGTGGAGGAGTGTCCATGGCAGAGTCCAGTATATTAGTCTCACAGGTGCATTGCCCATATGGGCATAGGAAGTGGAGCTGGGGCAGTTTCAATATGGACAGGGTGACAAAGTGGGACAGTGGGATGACAATCAGGGTGGTCTCATTTCTTGGCAGGGGTCTTGGCATCGTGCTCTGTCTTGTTCCTGGATCTCAGGGACCATTTGCGGGGTGGTTCTCCATCTACAGGGGGTTGAGTGCTGGTGTGGTGGTCCTGTGGCGGCTTCCTGTCCACTAGCGCCAGCAGAGGTGGTGGGCAGTTCATTGTCCATGCTAGTGTCGTGGGACCCTTGTAGTGCCACAGTGTCCCTCCTGGTGTTGAGTACTTCCTTCAGCACCCCTACGATGGTGCCCAGGGTGGAGCTGATGGTTCTGAGTTCCTCCCTGAACCCCAAATACCGTTCCTCCTGCAGGCGCTGGGTCTCCTGAAACTTGCCCAGTACTGTTGCCATCGTCTCCTGGGAGTGGTGGTAGGCTCCTATGATGGAGGAGAGGGCCTCGTGGAGAGTGGGTTCCCTTGGTCTGTCCGCCCCCTGTCACAGAGCAGCCCTCCCAGTTCCCCTGTGTTCCTGGGCCTCCGTCCCCTGGACCGTGTGCCCACTGCCACTGCCCCCAGGTCCCTGTTGTTGTTGGGGTGGTGGGTTATCCTGGGTTCCCTGTAGTGGTGGACACACAGCTGATTGACGTGTCCTGGGGACGGAGGTATGGGCCCGCTGGGTGAGTGCTGTGCTGGTGTTTCCAGAGGGGGGGAAGGTCTGTGGTGGCCTGTGCCTGTGTGAGGGGTACCGACTGCCCCGAGGCCCACAATGGTCCGGGCTGGTCATCTAGATCCAGTTGGACAAAGGTGCTGTCATCACTGTGGGCCTCTTCTGTGGGTGGAGTGGACATGTGTGGACCCTCCTGTCTGGTGACGTTGGGTAGTGGTCCTGCAGGGGTGGAAAGGCATGATTATTGCATCTGTGTGTGTCATGGTGTGCAATGGATGGGTAATCGTGTACCCCAGTGCTGGCATTCCTGTGTGTGAGCTTGTGTGATGATGGTTTAGGGGGGTGTATGGGTATGTGCAGTGGGCATGCTTTAGTGATGGGTGTCCATGTGGTGTTGTTGCATGCAGGGCTTGGTGTTGGGATGGGTGGTTTGTGATATTGGGACATTTGTGAGGAGTTGGAGTGATAGGGGTGAGGGCGAGGGTGGGGGTATGTGATGGCATGCAGGTAGGGTGGGGGATGTAATAGGTAAGATTTGACTTACCAGAGTCCATTCCTCCACCGACTCCTGCGAGGCCCTCAGGATGCAGAATCGCCAAGACCTGCTCCTCCCATGTTGTTGGTTGTGGGTGGGGAGGTGGGGGTCCGCCACCAGTCCGCTGAACCGCCAGGTGGTGTCTTGAGACCACGGAACGCACCTTCCCTCATAGGTCGTTCCAGCTCTTCCTGATGTCCTCCAGATTTCTTGGGTGCTGTCCCACTGCGTTGACCCTGTCCACTATTCTTCACCATAGCTCCATCTTCCTAGCTATGGAGGTGTGCTGCACCTGTGATCCGAATAGCTGTGGCTCTACTCGGACGATTTCCTCCACCATGACCCTGAGCTCCTCCTCCGAGAACCTGGGCTGTCTTTGGGGTGGTGTAGGTGATGTGTGGGGTGGAGTGTGTGGTGATAAGTGTGGTGATATGTAGTGGTGTGTAGTGTGAGGTGCGTGGAATTTGTGTGGGTGATGGTGTTATGTGCCTGTGGATGCTGTTGTTCTTGCTGGTGGTGTCTCTCTCTGGCCTTCTTTTGGAATTTTTTGTCGTAGGGGTTTGTGGGTGATGTGGGTGTTTGTTTTATATTGTAATGGGTGTGTGGGAGTGGTGTGTGTATGTGTATCAGGTGTGTGTATTTCGAATTGTCCAATGTGGCTGTGTTTTGTAAGTGTGCGAATTTTGAGCGCAGCGGTGTGTACCGCCAATGGAATACCGCGGATGAAAGACTGCTGAGTGGATTCATATGTCGTGATAGTGTGGGCTTGTAGGAAGTTGGCTCTGTATGTGCTATTTCAAAGTAAGGAATAGCATGCACAGAGTCCAAGGGTTCCCCTTAGAGGTAAAATAGTGGTAAAAATAGATAATACTAATGCTCTATTTTGTGGTAGTGTGGTCGAGCAGTAGGCTTATCCAAGGAGTAGTGTTAAGCATTTGTTGTACATACACATAGACAATAAATGAGGTACACACACTCAGAGACAAACCCAGCCAATAGGTTTTTATATAGAAAAATATCTTTTCTTAGTTTATTTTAAGAACCACAGGTTCAAATTCTACATGTAATAACTCATTCGAAAGGTATTGCAGGTAAGTACTTTAGGAACTTCAAATCATCAAAATTGCATGTATACTTTTCAAGTTATTCACAAATAGCTGTTTTAAAAGTGGACACTTAGTGCAATTTTCACAGTTCCTAGGGGAGGTAAGTATTTGTTAGTTTTACCAGGTAAGTAAGACACTTACAGGGTTCAGTTCTTGGTCCAAGGTAGCCCACCGTTGGGGGTTCAGAGCAACCCCAAAGTCACCACACCAGCAGCTCAGGGCCGGTCAGGTGCAGAGTTCAAAGTGGTGCCCAAAACACATAGGCTAGAATGGAGATAAGGGGGTGCCCCGGTTCCGGTCTGCTTGCAGGTAAGTACCCGCGTCTTCGGAGGGCAGACCAGGGGGGTTTTGTAGGGCACCGGGGGGGACACAAGTCCACACAGAAATTTCACCCTCAGCGGCGCGGGGGCGGCCGGGTGCAGTGTAGAAACAAGCGTCGGGTTCGCAATGTTAGTCTATGAGAGATCTCGGGATCTCTTCAGCGCTGCAGGCAGGCAAGGGGGGGGTTCCTCGGGGAAACCTCCACTTGGGCAAGGGAGAGGGACTCCTGGGGGTCACTTCTCCAGTGAAAGTCCGGTCCTTCAGGTCCTGGGGGCTGCGGGTGCAGGGTCTCTCCCAGGCGTCGGGACTTTAGGTTCAAAGAGTCGCGGTCAGGGGAAGCCTCGGGATTCCCTCTGCAGGCGGCGCTGTGGGGGCTCAGGGGGGACAGGTTTTGGTACTCACAGTATCAGAGTAGTCCTGGGGTCCCTCCTGAGGTGTTGGATCGCCACCAGCCGAGTCGGGGTCGCCGGGTGCAGTGTTGCAAGTCTCACGCTTCTTGCGGGGAGCTTGCAGGGTTCTTTAAAGTTGCTGGAAACAAAGTTGCAGCTTTTCTTGGAGCAGGTCCGCTGTCCTCGGGAGTTTCTTGTCTTTTCGAAGCAGGGGCAGTCCTCAGAGGATGTCGAGGTCGCTGGTCCCTTTGGAAGGCGTCGCTGGAGCAGGATCTTTGGAAGGCAGGAGACAGGCCGGTGAGTTTCTGGAGCCAAGGCAGTTGTCGTCTTCTGGTCTTCCGCTGCAGGGGTTTTCAGCTGGGCAGTCCTTCTTCTTGTAGTTGCAGGAATCTAATTTTCTAGGGTTCAGGGTAGCCCTTAAATACTAAATTTAAGGGCGTGTTTAGGTCTGGGGGGTTAGTAGCCAATGGCTACTAGCCCTGAGGGTGGGTACACCCTCTTTGTGCCTCCTCCCAAGGGGAGGGGGTCACAATCCTAACCCTATTGGGGGAATCCTCCATCTGCAAGATGGAGGATTTCTAAAAGTTAGAGTCACTTCAGCTCAGGACACCTTAGGGGCTGTCCTGACTGGCCAGTGACTCCTCCTTGTTGCTTTCTTTGTTCCCTCCAGCCTTGCCGCCAAAAGTGGGGGCCGTGGCCGGAGGGGGCGGGCAACTCCACTAAGCTGGAGTGCCCTGCTGGGCTGTGACAAAGGGGTGAGCCTTTGAGGCTCACCGCCAGGTGTCACAGCTCCTGCCTGGGGGAGGTGTTAGCATCTCCACCCAGTGCAGGCTTTGTTACTGGCCTCAGAGTGACAAAGGCACTCTCCCCATGGGGCCAGCAACATGTCTCTAGTGTGGCAGGCTGCTGGAACCAGTCAGCCTACACAGATAGTTGGTTAAGTTTCAGGGGGCACCTCTAAGGTGCCCTCTGTGGTGTATTTTACAATAAAATGTACACTGGCATCAGTGTGCATTTATTGTGCTGAGAAGTTTGATACCAAACTTCCCAGTTTTCAGTGTAGCCATTATGGTGCTGTGGAGTTCGTGTAAAACAGACTCCCAGACCATATACTCTTATGGCTACCCTGCACTTACAATGTCTAAGGTTTTGTTTAGACACTGTAGGGGCACAGTGCTCATGCACTGGTACCCTCACCTATGGTATAGTGCACCCTGCCTTAGGGCTGTAAGGCCTGCTAGAGGGGTGTCTTACCTATACTGCATAGGCAGTGAGAGGCTGGCATGGCACCCTGAGGGGAGTGCCATGTCGACTTACTCATTTTGTTCTCACTAGCACACACAGGCTTGTAAGCAGTGTGTCTGTGCTGAGTGAGGGGTCTCTAGGGTGGCATAAGACATGCTGCAGCCCTTAGAGACCTTTCTTGGCATCAGGGCCCTTGGTACTAGAAGTACCAGTTACAAGGGACTTATCTGAATGCCAGGGTGTGCCAATTGTGGATACAATGGTACATTTTAGGTGAAGGAACACTGGTGCTGGGGCCTGGTTAGCAGGGTCCCAGCACACTTCTCAGTCAAGTCAGCATCAGTATCAGGCAAAAAGTGGGGGGTAACTGCAACAGGGAGCCATTTCTTTACACAAGCCCCCCCCAGCCTACAGGCCAGGAGACTCAGCCCAAGCTGGGAGAGTCTTCCTAGTCTGTCAGGCGAGGAAGAGTAGGAGAAATAGGCTGGTTAGTTGCAGGGCCTACTCTGCCTTACATCCTTCTGTTCAGGTCATTCCCTTTGGGGAACTGACCCACTTCCACAGTGATAGGACCTAGTCTGAATTGCCTCTTGTCTGCCTCTTCAATGTCTCCACCCATTCTTTCTATTTTGGTCTTAGAGGTGTCCACCTCTGCTAACCTTATCTTAGCCAGGGTCATCCCTAGCTTACCCAAAGAGGTTACCCAGAGCTGGAGTAACCCCACCATGACCAACAGGGTCAGGGGGCCTAACTTGCTATTTGGCATGGGGTCTGACCACCATGCCAAGGACAGTGCAGCCATAAAGGCTAACACCCAGCAGAGGCCACTGACAGCTGTCAGTGCCCAGAACCACACCTTTAGCTCTTCACCTAAAAGGGAAGGGGCTAAGTTACAGGCCTCTTTGGGTTCAGGTTGCCTGTCTGCTGTATTAGAGTGGGGGGTTACCACATCTTGTAGTAAACACCCTTCTTCCACTCTTTCTTCTGTTAGCTGAGGAGCCACCCACTCAGGTTTAACAGTTGCCTGACTAGCCAGGACTTCTTGTGGGTCAGGTTGGACTTTATCAGGGCCATTTTTGGAGTTCTCCCCTACTGGAGCAGAATCTCCTTGGCTTGCTGTAACCTTGGCTAAAGGTTGTCCACCCTTCCTACTCTGTTTTCTTTTCTTCTTCTTCTGGGGCCTGCTTGCATTTACTGCAGAGGCAGGACTTCCAGAATCCTTGGGAGAGGACTGGCACTGGACCAGTTCCTCTCTTGGGCTCTGACTAACCTCTGGGTAGTCATTTCCAAGGAGACAATCAAGGGGGAGGTCTGTACTGACTACTACCCTTCTCCAGCTAAGAGTGCCACCCACTTCTATGGGTACTAAAGCCACAGGCCTCTTAGTGACCCTGTCTAGGCTAACTCTTACCCTGGCAGTCTCACCTGGGATGTACTGGTTTGAGAGCACCAGCCTGTCATGCACAATAGTGTGACTGGCACAAGTGTCTCTCAGGGCAGTGGTTGGGATTCCATTCACCAGTAGGTGGTGGAAGTGTCTACTTCCCTCTGGAATCTCCAACTCACCTGTTGGGCCCTGTTTCCAGTTGAAGGCTATGAAGACCTCCTTATCTGAGGAGTCATCTCCCATGGCTACACTGGTTACCCCTGGAATTTTGTTCTGGGGTTTGTTTTTGGGACAAGAAGTGTCCTTGGTGTGGTGCCCAGACTGTTTACAGTTGTGGCACCATGCCTTAGTGGCATCCCAGTTCTTACCCTGGTACCCACCTTTGTTTTGGGTTGTGTCTTGGGGCCCACCCACCTGTTCTGGTTTTTGGGGGCCTACAGAGGACTCTTTTTCTTTGTTTCTAGTGTCACCCACTTTCTCCTGGGGAGTTTTTGTAACCCCTTTCTTTTGGTCACCCCCAGTGGAAGTTTTGGTTACCCTAGTCTTGACCCAGTGGTCTGCCTTCTTTCCCAATTCTTGGGGAGAAATTGGACCTAGGTCTACCAGATACTGATGCAACTTTTCATTGAAGCAGTTACTTAAAATGTGTTCTTTCATAAACAAATTATAAAGCCCAACATAGTCACACACTTCATTTCCAGTTAACCAACCATCTAGTGTTTTTACTGAGTAGTCTACAAAATCAACCCAGGTCTGGCTCGAGGATTTTTGAGCCCCCCTGAATCTAATTCTATACTCCTCAGTGGAGAATCCAAAGCCCTCAATCAGGGTACCCTTCATGAGGTCATAAGATTCTGCATCTTTTCCAGAGAGTGTGAGGAGTCTATCCCTACACTTTCCAGTGAACATTTCCCAAAGGAGAGCACCCCAGTGAGATCTGTTTACTTTTCTGGTTACACAAGCCCTCTCAAAAGCTGTGAACCATTTGGTGATGTCATCACCATCTTCATATTTTGTTACAATCCCTTTGGGGATTTTTAGGATATCAGGAGAATCTCTGACCCTATTTAAGTTGCTGCCACCATCGATGGGACCTAGGCCCATCTCTTTTCTTTCCCTTTCTATGGCTAGGAGCTGCTTTTCCAAAGCCAATCTTTTGACCATCCTGGCTAACAGGGGGTCATCTTCACTGGAGTTATCCTCAGTGATTTCAGAGGTGTTGGTCTCTCCTGTGAGGGAACCAGCATCTCTGACTATTATTTTTGGAGTCAGGGTTTGAGGGACCCTGTTCTCCCTAGATAGGACTGGTAGGGGGGAATTTTCCTCCAAGTCACTATCCTCTTCCTCGGAGTTGCCACCCTCAGAGGGGTTGGCCTTTTCAAACTCTGCCAAAAGCTCCTGGAGCTGTATTTTGGTAGGTTTGGGGCCCATTGTTATTTTCTTTATTTTACAGAGTGACCTTAGCTCCCTCATTTTAAGATGGAGGTAAGGTGTGGTGTCGAGTTCCACCACAGTCACATCTGTGCTAGACATTTTGCTTCTAAAAGTTGGAATACTTTTTAAGAATCTACAACTGGTTCTAGAATCTAATTCAAACTTTTACAAACTTTTAAACTCTAAAAGAAATGCTAAACAGGATCTAACACAAGGCCCTAGCAGGTCTTTTAAGAATTTAGAAAACTTTTCAAATTGCAAAAATCAATTTCTAATGACAATTTTGGAATTTGTCGTGTGATCAGGTATTGGCTGAGTAGTCCAGCAAATGCAAAGTCTTGTACCCCACCGCTGATCCACCAATGTAGGAAGTTGGCTCTGTATGTGCTATTTCAAAGTAAGGAATAGCATGCACAGAGTCCAAGGGTTCCCCTTAGAGGTAAAATAGTGGTAAAAATAGATAATACTAATGCTCTATTTTGTGGTAGTGTGGTCGAGCAGTAGGCTTATCCAAGGAGTAGTGTTAAGCATTTGTTGTACATACACATAGACAATAAATGAGGTACACACACTCAGAGACAAATCCAGCCAATAGGTTTTTATATAGAAAAATATCTTTTCTTAGTTTATTTTAAGAACCACAGGTTCAAATTCTACATGTAATAACTCATTCGAAAGGTATTGCAGGTAAGTACTTTAGGAACTTCAAATCATCAAAATTGCATGTATACTTTTCAAGTTATTCACAAATAGCTGTTTTAAAAGTGGACACTTAGTGCAATTTTCACAGTTCCTAGGGGAGGTAAGTATTTGTTAGTTTTACCAGGTAAGTAAGACACTTACAGGGTTCAGTTCTTGGTCCAAGGTAGCCCACCGTTGGGGGTTCAGAGCAACCCCAAAGTCACCACACCAGCAGCTCAGGGCCGGTCAGGTGCAGAGTTCAAAGTGGTGCCCAAAACACATAGGCTAGAATGGAGATAAGGGGGTGCCCCGGTTCCGGTCTGCTTGCAGGTAAGTACCCGCGTCTTCGGAGGGCAGACCAGGGGGGTTTTGTAGGGCACCGGGGGGGACACAAGTCCACACAGAAATTTCACCCTCAGCGGCGCGGGGCGGCCGGGTGCAGTGTAGAAACAAGCGTCGGGTTCGCAATGTTAGTCTATGAGAGATCTCGGGATCTCTTCAGCGCTGCAGGCAGGCAAGGGGGGGGTTCCTCGGGGAAACCTCCACTTGGGCAAGGGAGAGGGACTCCTGGGGGTCACTTCTCCAGTGAAAGTCCGGTCCTTCAGGTCCTGGGGGCTGCGGGTGCAGGGTCTCTCCCAGGCGTCGGGACTTTAGGTTCAAAGAGTCGCGGTCAGGGGAAGCCTCGGGATTCCCTCTGCAGGCGGCGCTGTGGGGGCTCAGGGGGGACAGGTTTTGGTACTCACAGTATCAGAGTAGTCCTGGGGTCCCTCCTGAGGTGTTGGATCGCCACCAGCCGAGTCGGGGTCGCCGGGTGCAGTGTTGCAAGTCTCACGCTTCTTGCGGGGAGCTTGCAGGGTTCTTTAAAGTTGCTGGAAACAAAGTTGCAGCTTTTCTTGGAGCAGGTCCGCTGTCCTCGGGAGTTTCTTGTCTTTTCGAAGCAGGGGCAGTCCTCAGAGGATGTCGAGGTCGCTGGTCCCTTTGGAAGGCGTCGCTGGAGCAGGATCTTTGGAAGGCAGGAGACAGGCCGGTGAGTTTCTGGAGCCAAGGCAGTTGTCGTCTTCTGGTCTTCCGCTGCAGGGGTTTTCAGCTGGGCAGTCCTTCTTCTTGTAGTTGCAGGAATCTAATTTTCTAGGGTTCAGGGTAGCCCTTAAATACTAAATTTAAGGGCGTGTTTAGGTCTGGGGGGTTAGTAGCCAATGGCTACTAGCCCTGAGGGTGGGTACACCCTCTTTGTGCCTCCTCCCAAGGGGAGGGGGTCACAATCCTAACCCTATTGGGGGAATCCTCCATCTGCAAGATGGAGGATTTCTAAAAGTTAGAGTCACTTCAGCTCAGGACACCTTAGGGGCTGTCCTGACTGGCCAGTGACTCCTCCTTGTTGCTTTCTTTGTTCCCTCCAGCCTTGCCGCCAAAAGTGGGGGCCGTGGCCGGAGGGGGCGGGCAACTCCACTAAGCTGGAGTGCCCTGCTGGGCTGTGACAAAGGGGTGAGCCTTTGAGGCTCACCGCCAGGTGTCACAGCTCCTGCCTGGGGGAGGTGTTAGCATCTCCACCCAGTGCAGGCTTTGTTACTGGCCTCAGAGTGACAAAGGCACTCTCCCCATGGGGCCAGCAACATGTCTCTAGTGTGGCAGGCTGCTGGAACCAGTCAGCCTACACAGATAGTTGGATAAGTTTCAGGGGGCACCTCTAAGGTGCCCTCTGTGGTGTATTTTACAATAAAATGTACACTGGCATCAGTGTGCATTTATTGTGCTGAGAAGTTTGATACCAAACTTCCCAGTTTTCAGTGTAGCCATTATGGTGCTGTGGAGTTCGTGTAAAACAGACTCCCAGACCATATACTCTTATGGCTACCCTGCACTTACAATGTCTAAGGTTTTGTTTAGACACTGTAGGGGCACAGTGCTCATGCACTGGTACCCTCACCTATGGTATAGTGCACCCTGCCTTAGGGCTGTAAGGCCTGCTAGAGGGGTGTCTTACCTATACTGCATAGGCAGTGAGAGGCTGGCATGGCACCCTGAGGGGAGTGCCATGTCGACTTACTCATTTTGTTCTCACTAGCACACACAGGCTTGTAAGCAGTGTGTCTGTGCTGAGTGAGGGGTCTCTAGGGTGGCATAAGACATGCTGCAGCCCTTAGAGACCTTTCTTGGCATCAGGGCCCTTGGTACTAGAAGTACCAGTTACAAGGGACTTATCTGAATGCCAGGGTGTGCCAATTGTGGATACAATGGTACATTTTAGGTGAAGGAACACTGGTGCTGGGGCCTGGTTAGCAGGGTCCCAGCACACTTCTCAGTCAAGTCAGCATCAGTATCAGGCAAAAAGTGGGGGGTAACTGCAACAGGGAGCCATTTCTTTACAGGGCTTATTTCTGTTGGCGTGATGGTGGAGGTTTTGTTTTCGCCAGTTTATCACTGACCTTTGGTGTGGCGGACTTGTGTGGGTGTCTGACTTTTGGCGGATTCTGAGATGTGGGTCATAATAGCTGTGGCGGATTTCCGCGGCCGAGGCTGTGTGTTGGCGGTCTTCTGCACGGCGGTAAGCGGCTTTTACCGCCAATGTTGTAATGACCGCCAATATGTTTTATCTTGACGAGCACAGCTCTTATTTCATACATGTATGTGAACCTACCTCCTATGATGTTGCTGATGTGGTGGGTATTCATTGTAATAGGTGAGCAGATATGCAGCACCTCGATACAGCAGGTTCATTGTGCCTCGACCAATGCAAAAGGTTTGTAGAGGTAACTTATTCCCTTTTATTTGATACTGCCAGCTCAGGTGTTGTGATTTGGCTGCCAAGGTAATGCAGATATAAAGCAATATAGAGATTGTGAGGGTGGAGTTGTGGCTCTTATCCTGCCATCTGCTGCTTTTTGGCTCTTTAATCTGTCAATGGAGCAGTCTGCATGTGACAATGACAGTGGGGTCCTGACGGACTTTGGTCCATCATACAGCCATCTTATAGATCAGGCAGTGGTACAGCTCTGACAGCGGCTGAACGGACTGTAGATATTCAAGGGTTTGTGCATATCTGCCAGGGCACAAGTTTACCCCTAAATTTCCAGGTCTTAGATTATGGCAAATCTCTTCTCTTGTGCCTTGTGGAGCTACATACACCTGATGAAAGACATATTTAACTACATCAATCAGGTTCTTGCAGCAATCAAAAGAATCTCATCAGTTGAGACTAATGCTGTGGAAGGGACATATGCAAGTCTCATAGCTCTCCCATATGTATTTCATGCAGCTTTAAACCTGTCTATTTGTCAGGAGTACTTCTCAAGTGCAACAAAATGGCAGGTAGAATATCAGGCCACCTCATCCCAATTGATGGACCACCAATTGATTCTTAAGAGTAGTATTCCAACAATTCCAAAAAACTGTGGTCTGCAGCTACAATTTCTGCTTAATATGAAAAGTCTCACAAATAACTTTCAAAATCTAATTCTTAAAATGAGAACCACAATCATTTTCAATAGAATTTGTTACACCATACCTTGGAATCAACTACCTCAACAACAGTTTGTCAATTGTAAGGCTATTTGACTTCCTTGTGGGTTATGCTTCCAACGATCCTGAAAACAAACAATCACCACGCCATACCCCAAACCATTCTTTTTGGTAATTTTAATAAAGGCTGCCTGGACCTTCATAAATTGGTCCTCTCATTTGTGAACGTGACTGATTACAACCTAGGTGGACCACCCTACATTATTCAAATGGCATACTAAACATCTGGCACAAATGTCAACTGCTATGCTTCGAAACTTCCCATTCTACAAATACTTCTCAAAAACCCTTATTAGAATATCTCTTCCTACATGACCTCTACTCTGCAAGTAACATGGAATACAGTATGTTATCTGGCAACCTATGTCTTGATAATTCTGATAATTCTCTCTTTTTCTTTATCTGAGGCATATTCCTGCAATTTTCTCGATTTGTTTAAAGAAGTCTGCAATTAATTCATGTAGAAACAATTCACTCTTTCTGTGTCAATTTCTAAATATTGTATTAAATCGACTTGATATTCTTAATCTGAATTATTTTTTGTTTGTCTTATTTTTCAAACTTTGTACAATATTTAGCCATGTGATCTGCATAATTATTTCATATGGAAATTAAATCATTCCCCGATCTGTGGGCTGGGCATTTCTCTAGAGTTATTTTCTTTAGCTTGAAAATTGCTGTCAATAAATCTAGGTTATATGCACTAGTTTTTATCAGGGCACCTGAAATTGTCATGAACCCTCTATGATTTGGCCACAGTTATGCACAACTCCAACTCCATATTCGCTGACTGTATACACTGTCACATGCAAATTTTCTGGCAGGCAAAAACTCTTGTCTTTCTACCATTTAATCTGAAATTAAATTTGGCAAAAATTATGCTTTCAACACATTGGAAAGAGTATAGACAGCATAGGCAGCTCTTAATGTTCCACATTGGTCTCTTAAATAAGAACTATCAATAAGCAATGTGAGATCAACCATTTTCAATTGAAATTATTTTATATCTGGTCATGGTTTTGTGCATAATTCTGTCAACAGTTATGATTAAATTCAATTTCAATTTCATCATTTTCCCTGCCTTCGCAAATCAGGTCTGCATTTGGATAAGTATTGCTGGATTCAATATATTGCATCTTCAAATAAAATATTTTCAGCAGCTTAATAACTTGCTCATAATGAGACAGGCTGTTGTTGGTAAATGTTGGTTTTGTATTCTTGTTAAAAGAATTTCAACTGAATGTGGAACATAGACAATTAAAGTATGTCCCATCGCAAATCCTTCGCTTTGTACAATAGGAACACTCAGCTGCAACTGATTTCAGACATCCTGGAAGACTTACAACTACTAGATCAAGGACTACTTAATGGTTCTGATCTCATGTGAGTTCCATGGTTTTGAGCAAGAATCACTAAAGCACACCACCCTCTTTCACGACAAACCTAACAGAAAATCATGCTGTATTCAAGGAACCTGTGTGCGGGACACCGACTCTCTTTCAAAGTTTTGAATGCTTCTCTGCATTAATTGCCAAATAATCACGGATCTTGTTCATCACTGCAAGTCAACCTTGTTAAAGATTTTGCAATCAGGGAAAAGTTTAGATTCCACTGATGACAGTAGCCAACCACCTCTTGGAAAATCCGAACCTCTCTCTGAGTAGTCGAGGGACTCAACTTTTGAATAGCAGAAATGCATTTTTTTACATTTTCCTCACACCTTTTTCAATATGGTGTACTAGATAAATTACCTCTTTCTTTTTGACAATACTGCATTTTTGTTGGTGAGCCTTTGTGTACATTTTCTGCCAGATTATTAAACAAGTCAATTATATTGTGTTTACAATCATCTTCTTTTTAGAAGCAACCAGTAGGTCATGCATGTGCTGGACCAATATTTAATGTCATGACATTTCCAACTTCTCAAGATCCTCCTACAAAATGTTTGTGAAAATTGAAGGACACTCGGTATATCCTTGTAGGATTATATACCAAATGAGAACTTTATTCAAAAATTGAAATGCAAAAAGGAGCTGTGAGTCCTAATGTAATGGAATTGAAAAGAATGCCTGGCACAGGTCAGTATACCAGTCTGAATCTGCTGGAATTTGGAACAAAATTACTGCAGGATTTGGTACCACTCAACAGCATGGATTTACTATCTGATTAATCTTTTGTGAATATTGAACAAAACTCCACTTGCCGTTAGGTTTCTAAGGGCCAGATGTAGCAAAAAAAAAATTTGCGAGTTGCAAATTGCGAGTCCATGCGACTCGCAATTTGCAACTCGCAAATTGGTATGCAGTACGGTATCTCAGACACCGTCTGCGACTCGCTATGGGGTCGCAATGACCCACCTCATTAATATTCATGAGGTGGGTCGCAAATTGCGGCCCCATAGCGAGTCTAGGCACTCGCAAACATGGAGGCCTGCTGTCGTCGGCAGACCTCCATGTTCGTGGCTGCTTTTAAATAAAGCAGTTTTTTTTTTTTTAAGTGTAGCCCGTTTTCCTTAAAGGAAAACGAGCTGCACTTAAAAAAAAATCCGAAACCTTTAGTTTCGGGGTTTTTTCAGGGCAGGTAGTGGTCCCTTGGACCACTACCTACCCTGAAAAAATATTTGTGGGTCCATTCACAAAGTGGAAGGGGTCCCATGGGGACCCCTTCCAATTTGCGAGTGGGTTACCATCCACTTGAAGTGGATGGTAACTGCGACACCATTTGCGACCGCATATGCGGTCGCAAATGGTATTGCATACCACTCAGAATCGCAAATAGGAAGGGAACACCCCTTCCTATTTGCGATTCTGAAATGCATATTGCGAGACGGTACCGACTCGCAATATGCATTTCTGCATTGGGAAACGCGAATAGCGAGTCGCAAACGGCAATTTTTGCCGTTTGCGACTCGCTATTTGTTTCCTGCATCTGGCCCTTAATCCCATTGTCATGATGCCTGTCTTGGACCGAGGACCCTGTTTTAGCTTTTGTTTTCATATTACACATTTTGCATGTTATACATTTTGCTGCACAGTGTTTATCAATCTCATTTTACACGTACCAGCTTGCATGATATTATCCTATGAAGGCAGAGTACATCATGGTAGTTCCTATTTAGGTTTTGCTACATACAATCAGCCACATTCTGTCCAATGATGAACATTACAAGGTATCCTTGTGCTGTATTTTGCCCTTTCAGCCAACAGCTTCTAAAATTCAGAGATATCATTGCATCAGAGCTGCATCTTCCAACAATATATATTAGAAATGCACTGATTAAATGGGTCGCCAATTGGTTGAATGGAACCAAATTCCTGCTATGGCCATCCTAGAACTATTGCTCTGCTCGACAATGCATCATTGATCCAATAGCCTTCTGACCAGTTTCAGGTATGAGGCTAAGGCTCATCCCTTGGATTGGGCAGGCAGAAGGGTGCACCAAAAAATGCCCCCTTTAGGGCATTAGGGCTAGGTAGGTATCTCTAGAGCCTCTAGAACTGATTAGCGATGGTGGGAATGTTAATTGTTTCCACTGTGTTCATAATGCTGATTACTTTGATTTGTTTCATCTGCTAATTATCGCAGCTCATTCTCTTTATATAAGATTACACTAGTTTCAATAAATATATTGCAAACTCCTTAGTTATCTTCCTTTTGTTTTGCTGTGGCATGCATGGGTAACAAGACAAAAGTATAGGATCTGTTTCAACCACTTTCCTGGGGAGTCGTAGTGTCATGTTTTATATTGCCACAAATCACCTACTCCCTGTAAAGGTAGGGGTTTAGGTGAGGCACAGGTACTGATAGTGTGTTAGGACTTAATCCACTTTAGCAACACAAAAGGATGATGGACGGAGTGCTGAAACTTTTCAACCACTCACCCCCAGTCACAGATCTGGGTTTTAATCCATCGCTCTTTTGCTCACTACGCCACCCCAGTTTGGAACCAGCCATATGCAAATCAGTCTTGACCCTGGTCCCCATGGGAACAGTCCAGGCCGAACTGCCAGACCACGTCCTCCCTGAACCAGAACGAAGCAACCTCAGAACGGTTTCAGGTTATCACCCATCATCAGCCAGGCTAGATTGAATCCAGTGGCACATAAACAAGGGACCCATGTCTGGGCATACCGTTCTCACTTAGGGCAACTTTAGCAACACAAAAGCATGATGAATGGAGTGGTGAAACTTTCCAACCACTCACCCCCAGTCACAGATCTAGGTTTAATCCATCGTTCTTTTGCTCATCATGCCACCCCAGTTTAGACCCAGCCATATGCAAATCAGTCTTGACCCTGTTCCCCATGGGAACAGTCCAGCCCAAACTGCCAAACCAGGTCCTCCCTGGACTAGAAACAAGCATCCTGGGACTGGTTTCAGGTTATCACCCTTCATCAGCCAAGCTGGCTTGAATCCAGTGGCAAAGTGAGCAAGGGACCCACGTCTGGGCATACCATTCCCACTTAGGGCACCTTTAGCAACACAAAAGGATGATGGGCAGAGTGCTGAAACTTTTCAACCACTCACCTCCAGTCAAGGATCTGGCTTAGTCCACCATATTCTGAAGTTCTGCTGTCTCTCACTTGCAGTCATGTTACCACAATAGGAAGCCCATAACATGGTGCCACCAATGTATATAGGTCAGGGACTTATTTAACAGGTCACCTGAGTAGTTTTCTCTTGTGTGTCAAAGGTGCCCTTTCCATTGCCTAATGGAGACATCCATGGTGTTCGGGATAAAATCCACCTCAACAGTATAGAAAACACCTATATTTGTCTATAGGTTGTTCAAGCTTTAACCTTTAAAAAAGGATATCCCACTATAATACTTACCATATAAAATGGCAAATGCAGTAAATATTCCTGCTAATTGCAAACATGCACTTACACAACATTTAATTCAACATGGGCTAGTAAATGGGGTGGTATTATTACTTCATGGTTGAGGCACACACAGCATGCAGAACTAAAGGTTTTTACTACAGGCTCACATTGTGTTGTAGTTGATGCCAAAACTTTGAATTTTCATACATTCACACCAACGAACATATTACAACAATGAAGAGTTTACCATCATTTAAAAATACCACTAACATATCAAGAACACCAAAGTTGGTTTAAAGGCACCCTACAACATGAGGTAGACCATGTTGGATTAGGTCCAGTCAGCAATGATGGGGCCACATGCCCTATGTTAGCTGGCAATACACCATGCTCAAATATACAAAACATGCCAGTTGCCAACATATGTCCTTTATATAATATCTGTCATTTTATACAGACGCTTAACATAATTTTTGATTAACACATTGACAGCAGCACCAGCGAGAGCTGCTCAAGCTGCACAACCACACTTGGATATGCCTGGGATAAATCCTATATCGCTATAATGGGTAAAGTACCCACCAAACAGGAGGAAATTCTGTTCTGGATTGCACAAAAAACAAATCAGCTTGAAGTAGCATTTCTCCTTATCGGACTCCAAGATAAATATATAGAATTCTCACAATGTACTTGTCACTTGGAATGGAACCATCAATAGATGACTGCGCCACATGTGATACAGTCTTTGCTGCAATATATGCCATAGCACATGGTACACCGTCACTTGCTGTCTTACCAAAAGTTCACAAACAAATTCAAAATGAATATCAGGCTGCCCTGGCCCTGGATTTGGGGATGAAATTTATTGGTAATTTGCCAACACATCGCACAAGTTCCATTAATAGACTAGGAACACGAGTTACCTAAAATTAATGCGGACACCTATAGCAGTGCAGGTCAAAATAATTTGAGTGCCAGACCAAATAAGCCAAAGCTGAGGGGTAGTTCCAAAAGGACAATACCAAGCAAGCACCAGAGTCTTCTCTAAAATGCTAGAAAAACAAAAACTAATAATAAAGAAAAAAAACATTGTGGGGAGATTCTCACCCTCAGAGAGCTTTGAAAGGTGCTACAACCTGCACAACCCCCTGACACACTAAAACAACCTAGTTATCAGTATAATTATGCACACCCTTCTTGTTCCTTTTCGGACTCATCTGACAAATGGGGTGGGAGAGGAGGCCGGCAATAACACTCAACAGGAAGAGTATGTGAAACCAAAGAAGGACTCACAGTGCTCAACTGATGAAGTAATAAAAAAAAAAAGAAAGAGAAACTTCCACAATAAAAACCCATTTAAAAAAAAAGGTTGAGGGAATTTCAGCAAAATATGCCAGACATACTGGGAACAATGCTTCTAAACAGGATGTGGGCAGTGACTCTGCTAGACAACTCAGCAGAGGTCATGATAGTTTGCCAGAATCTTCAAGGGTTTCTGGATGTGAAAGCACTTAGGGGCAGATTTAGGGAAAGTGGTGCTGCACTGAGTGCAGCGCCACTTTCCCTGCGCCCCTTAGCACCCACCTACCGCCATCATGTGTGCGGCGTATATAAAATACGGCACACCATGTCGCAGGGTAGGTGGCAATAGCGTCATTTCTCATGATGCTATTGATGTACTCTCCATGCATTGAGCCACTCTGGAACCTTTTGTGCTACATTATGCCTGCACCATACATAGATGAAAGACCCTACATTATAAACAAAACAATGTCTTCAGTATGAACAGGAATACCCCATACCCACAAACAGCTCAGCATAGACCATTGTGTCCCCCTAAACACTGAAGGTGTTTTCAAATATATACTACTTGCTGTAGATTCATGCTACAGATTTCTTTGGGCGTTGCCACAGCGATCATCTTACACTCACACTTGCAAGTCTTCATCAGGACACATGCAGTAGCTGCATTCCACTCAGGCTAGGGCCCTGCTTTTGCCTCTACAGCTCACAGGGACACCATGGGAACTTTGGGTGTGGCTGTGTATTATGCTTCTCCATGTCATCCTGAGGGAATTCCATTGTAGAGAGAAAGAACCATGACTTGAAGCAGTCCTTGACAACTAGAATATAATGTTCAGGTTGCAGGTTGGTCCATCACCTATTTGGGGCACCAAGAGCACTCAATAATCTGCCTAGAATATCCTTGAGTGGCTGAACGCCTTATGAGGTCCTGTTTGGCATCCAGATGTACATCCCCGATCTTGATGGTCCTGTCACAGTAGTGGCAGAAACACCTTTTAACAGAACTGAACGTCTAATTGTCTTACAGGAGCTACAAGCATTTCGCGAAGAGAGCTCAATGGCACAAGCTGCTGCTGATGGAGTGAAGGAGCAGCCAACATCTAAAAGGGGAATCCCAAATGTGGGGATTTGGTTCAAGAAAAAATACTGGCGAAGAAAGAATATGGTTCATCATGCTGTGCACTGGTACCAGTCCTTGGAATTCATGGTGCCAGATTCTATGACCACTTGCTGGCTGCAAAGACATCTGTTTTGTCTTCATTGATCAAGTGAACTTGCATCATGTGGTCATACAACACAGTAGGCTGAGAGGCTTCCTTCACTACCATTCAGGAAATACTTCTACTAGTATTAAACAACACTAACGCTATCTCCCCTAGGATGGGGAGGGCAGAGAATGAACTTTTCATTCATTCAAACAAGAAATACTGCAACAGACGGAAGCCTACAATCGTTTACTAATACTACTTAAAGCAACAGAGTAATTTATGATGAAACACTTTTGGAGGTGTCTACCAGTTCTCTTTTTCCTGCAAAGGCCCCAGTTTTCAATCAGACTGCTACTGGATATTTGTTGACTTTGATGATTTTATTCTGATTCATCTGGTGTTACATCTCAAGACATGTGTAAACTTTTTTTTTGGTTAAAACACACTAATCTGGTCAGCCTATGGTCCTACTTATGGATTATTCTTGCTTTATTTTCAATATCTTTATGGACTGGATTTGTGACAGGTTTTTTTCCTGCTAATAAATGGCCATTATCTTTCAGAGAGCTCAACTGTGGAATTGGTAACTGAGGTGTTGAAGCCTCACTCATTTACTTTCAAAGCGCAACAAGACCCTTGTGTAGGAGGCTGGACTGGCTTGTAGTGAGTACCAAGGGGTACTTACACCTTGCACCAGGCCCAGGTATCCCTTATTAGTGTATAGGGTGTCTAGCAGCTTAGGCTGATAGATAATGGTAGCTTACCAGAGCAGCTTAGGCTGAACTAGGAGACGTGTGAAGCTACTACAGTACCACAAGTGTCACTTGCACAATATCATAAGAAAACACAATACACAGTTATACTAAAAATAAAGGTACTTTATTTTTATGACAATATGCCAAAGTATCTCAGAGTGTACCCTCAGAGTGAGGATAGCAAATATACACAAGTTATATGTACACAGTACTAAAAATATGCAGTATAGTCTTAGAAAACAGTGCAAACAATGTATAGTTACAATAGGATGCAATGGAGACACATAGGGATAGGGGCAACACAAACCATATACTCCAAAAGTGGAATGCGAACCACGAATGGACCCCAAACCTATATGACCTTGTAGAGGGTCGCTGGGACTATTAGAAAATAGTGAGAGTTAGGAAAATAGCCCTCCCCAAGACCCTGAAAAGTGAGTGCAAAGTGCACTGAAGTTCCCCAAAAGACAAGGAAGTCGTGATAGAGGAATAATGCAGGAAAGACACAAACCAACAATGCAACACCGATGGATTTCCAATCTAGGGTACCTGTGGAACAAGGGGACCAAGTCCAAAAGTCACAAGCAAGTCGGAGATGGGCAAATGCCCAGGAAATGCCAGCTGTGGGTGCAAAGGAGCTTCTACTGGATAGAAGAAGCAAAGGTTTCTGCAGGAATAAAAAGGGCTAGAGACTTCCCCTTTGGTGGACGGATCCCCCTCGCCGTGGAGAGTCGTGCAAAAGTGTTTTCCCGCCGAAAGAACGCCAACAAGCCTTGCTAGCGGCAAATCATGCAGTTAGCGTTTTTGGACGCTGCTGTGGGCCAGGAGGGAGCAGGAGGTCGCAAATTGGACCAGGAGGAAGAGGGGACGTGGAGCAAGACAAGGAGCCCTCTCAACAGCAGGTAGCACCCGGAGAAGTGCCAGAAACAGGCACTACAAGGATGCGTGAAACGGTGCTCACCGAAGTTGCACAAAGGAGTCCCACGTCGCCGGAGACCAACTTAGAAAGTCGTGTAATGCAGGTTAGAGTGCCGTGGACCCAGGCTTGGCTGTGCACAAAGGATTTCCGCCGGAAGTGCACAGGGGCCAGAGAAGTTGCAAAAGTCGCGGTTACCAACAATGCAGTCTGGAGTGGGGAGGCAAGGACTTACCTCCACCAAACTTGGACTGAAGAGTCACTGGACTGTGGGAGGCACTTGGACAGAGTTGCTGGATTCAAGGGACCTCGCTCGTCGTGCTGAGAGGAGACCCAAGGGACCGGTAATGCAGCTTTTTGGTGCCTGCGGTTGCACGGGGAAGATTCCGTCGACCCACGGGAGATTTCTTCGGAGCTTCTGGTGCAGAGAGGAGGCAGATTACCCCCACAGCATGCACAAGCAGGAAAACAGTCGAGAAGGCGGCAGGATCAGCGTTACAGAGTTGCAGTAGTCGTCTTTGCTACTATGTTGCAGGTTTGCAGGCTTCCAGCGCGGTCAGCAGTCGATTCCTTGGCAGAAGGTGAAGAGAGAGATGCAGAGGAACTCTGATGAGCTCTTGCATTCGTTATCTAAAGTTTCCCCAGAGACAGAGACCCTAAATAGCCAGAAAAGAGGGTTTGGCTACCTAGGAGAGAGGATAGGCTACTAACACCTGAAGGAGCCTATCAGAAGGAGTCTCTGACATCACCTGGTGGCACTGGCCACTCAGAGCAGTCCAGTGTGCCAGCAGCACCTCTGTTTCCAAGATGGCAGAGGTCTGGAGCACACTGGAGGAGCTCTGGACACCTCCCAGGGGAGGTGCAGGTAAGGGGAGTGGTCACTCCCCTTTCTTTTGTCCAGTTTCGCGCCAGAGCAGGGGCTAAGGGGTCCCTGAACCGGTGTAGACTGGCTTATGCAGAATTGGGCACATCTGTGCCCAAGAAAGCATTTCCAGAGGCTGGGGAAGGATACTCCTCCTCTGCCTTCACACCATTTTCCAAAGGGAGAGGGTGTAACACCCTCTCTCAGAGGAAGTCCTTTATTCTGCCATCCTGGGACAAGCCTGGCTTGACCCCAGGGGGGGCAGAAACCTGTCTGAGGGGTTGGCAGCAGCAGCAGCTGCAGTGAAACCCCAGGAAAGGCAGTTTGGCAGTACCAGGGTCTGTGCTACAGACCACTGGGATCATGGAATTGTCCCAATAATGCCAGGATGGCATAGAGGGGGCAATTCCATGATCTTAGACATGTTACATGGCCATATTCGGAGTTACCATTGTGAAGCTACATATAGGTAGTGACCTATATGCAGTGCACGCGTGTAATGGTGTCCCGCACTCACAAGGTTCAGGGAATTGGCCCTGAACAATGTGGGGGCACCTTGGCTAGTGCCAGGGTGCCCTCACACTAAGTAACTTTGCACCTAACCTTTACCAGGTAAAGGTTAGACATATAGGTGACTTATAAGTTACTTAAGTGCAGTGTAAAATGGCTGTGAAATAACGTGGACGTAATTTCACTCAGGCTGCAGTGGCAGGCCTGTGTAAGAATTGTCAGAGCTCCCTATGGGTGGCAAAAGAAATGCTGCAGCCCATAGGGATCTCCTGGAACCCCAATACCCTGGGTACCTCAGTACCATATACTAGGGAATTATAAGGGTGTTCCAGAAAGCCAATGTAAATTGGTAAAATTGGTCACTAGCCTGTTAGTGACAATTTGAAAGAAATGAGAGAGCATAACCACTGAGGTTCTGATTAGCAGAGCCTCAGTGAGACAGTTAGGCACTACACAGGGAACACATACATATAGGCCACAACTTATGAGCACTGGGGTCCTGACTAGCAGGGTCCCAGTGACACATAACAAACATACTGAAAACATAGGGTTTTCACTATGAGCACTGGGCCCTGGCTAGCAGGATCCCAGTGAGACAGTGAAAACACCCTGACATACACTCACAAACAGTCCAAAAGTGGGGGTAACAAGGCTAGAAAGAGGAAACCTTCTCACACAACCCCCCCCCCCCAAAACGAAGGACAATAAGGCTAACCTTGGCCAGTTGAGACTTTATTGTCTAAGTGGTGATAAGTAGAGAGTAGCTCTGCAATAGACTGGTTACTCCCTTTATCATCCACTATATGGTTACTTCCCTGTGGGGATGTAAACCACCCTGTTTGAAGTTTTTTAGCTAAGCAACAATGTGAAGATGTATTTTCAGAGTTTCTATCAGTTAATTTAGTTTAGAGCAGTGGGAATTGTCCACTGAACCTATTTGTAGTGATGTAAATGCCAGACAGGGATGCTGTCTCAGAAAAGCCATAGCTGGGCAAACACTTTGTCCATATGGCTGGAAGAGAGAACAGGGATGCTGTTTCTCTTGAGTTGGAGCAGGGCAGGGATGCTGTCCTGTGAGCTCCACATTAGGGCAGGGATGCTGTCCTAAGTGTTGTGAGGCAGTGCAGGGTTTCTGCACTAAAGGTTCTCTGGGAGGGTTGGAGTGATGCTCCATGTTAACTAAAATGGTGCTCTTTTTCTCACCAATGTTAGTTATCCCACAGAGAGGTACTTCTACCTCAGGGAGTACAGCTTTGCCAGCTGATGATTCCCTTGGAACAGGTGCCACCCCAGGAGAGTTTTCTCCCACCACAGGAATGGTATCCTGAATGGTAGGGTGGTTAGGGGATACTGTGATACCCTTTTTACCTGTTGATGGAGCGGGATCCTGAGTTTTTAGGCCTTCTCTCCTTTGCTTTTTCATTTCAGTAGAAATGAGAGGGAACAATTCCTCAGGGATGCTTAGCATGGCTGCATGGGCATAAAACTCTACATCAGCACAACCTGAGGCCTCTAGGTCATTACCTAAGAGACAATCTACAGGTAAGCTAGGTGATACTACCACCTGCTTAGGGCCAGTAACTCCACCCCAACTAAACTGAATTATAGCTAAGGGAAGAAACTTAGTGGAGTTATGGACATCAATAATCTTATACTGTTGTCCAATGATGTGTGCTCAGGATGCACTAGGTTTTCAGTCACCAAATTGATACTGGCACCTGTGTCCCTGTAGGCCAAGGCCTCAACACCATTTATTGAAACTGTCTGCCTGTACTTATCCATTGTAAGGGGACAAGCAGCCAGTGTGGCAAGGCCAATGCCACTAGGTGTGACAGAAACTGTCTTGGGACTGACTACCCCAGTTTCTACTATGGACCCATAAGTGAACCCAACTACACCCTTAACTTGACTGTTGCCAGCAGTCCCACCACTAGTACCACTACTGCTAGGGGCACTAGAGCTTAATTTATTAGTGGTGGTAGGCTCACAGGGTTTACCTGGACAGGACTTATCCCGTGGCCTATGGCCTCTATTTTTACACACAGAGCACCAAGGCTTTTTAAATTGTGTAGGTTGAGAAGAAGAGGAAGAATTTGTTTTATCTCCACCCCCTGAAGAGTGTTTAAGATTTGAAGTGGAATCTTTGGTTTTACCCTTATCCCCATGCTTATCTTGAGATTTTTCACCATCTTTGTCTCTCAAAGTGTTCTCTTTGTCACCCCCTGCATGAACTTTTCTGTTCACCCTTGTTCTGACCCATTTGTCTGCCTTCTTTCCCAATTCTTGGGGAGAGGTCAGATCAGAGTCCACCAAGTACTGGTGCAACAAATCAGACACACACTTATTAAGAATATGCTCTCTCAGGATCAAGTTATACAGGCTGTCATAATCAGTAACTCTACTGCCATGTAACCACCCCTCCAAGGCCTTCACTGAATGGTCAATGAAATCAACCCAGTCTTGTGAGGACTCCTTTTTGGTTTCTCTGAACTTTATCCTGTATTGTTCAGTGGTTAAGCCATAACCATCCAGGAGTGCATTCTTAAGAACTGTAAGATTATTGGCATCACTTTCTTTCACAGTAAGGAGCCTATCCCTACCTTTTCCACTAAATGATAGCCATAGGATAGCAGCCCACTGCCTTTGAGGGACATCCTGTACAACACAGGCCCTCTCAAGTGCAGCAAACCACTTATTAATGTCATCCCCCTCCTTATAAGGGGGAACTATCTTGTGCAGATTCCTGGAATCATGCTCTTTTACAGGATGACTATGGGGAATACTGCTGCTGCCACCATGGGTTTCAAAACCCAACTTCTGTCTTTCCTTCTCTAATTCAAAAGACTGTCTATCCAAATCCAGCTGTTGCTTTTTAAGCTTCAGTCTGGTTTGTTCCACCCTCAACTTATTGAGTTCCCTCTCTAACATTCTGTCATCAGGGTTGGTGGGAGGGACATTCCTAGATACAGAGGTATGTGGGAATGAACAGAAGGAGACCTGTCCCTTACAGAAGCCACCCTAACAGCTTGGCTAACAGAAACATCACTACCAGTATGGTGAGAATAAATGCTTTTGCTATGATGTGAGACAACACTATTTGTATGGTGTGGCTCATCATCATTACCAACTATGCTAGACTGTCTAGTAATGGGCAGGCTAGGAAGTTTCTTCCTTGAATCTTTTCCTGGGAGAGTCCCTGGATCAGATTGGGAACCACTAGCTACTTTTCCAACAGATGTGGCACTTATTGCCTTATCTTGTTCTCTAAGCATGTTAATTAACAATTCCAAGGAAGGATTCTTCCCTACACTCAAACCTCTCTCTATGCAGAGACTCCTTGCTCCTTTCCAGCTAAGGTGATCATATGCAAGTTTGGACAGATCAGCATTTTGGCCTGTGCCAGACATTTTTAGAGAGAGTTAAAGTGATAGAAAAAGAGAAAAAAGTTTTCAGAACTTTTTAGAAAGACAGAAAAAAAAAACTTTTAAAACTTTTAAGAACTTTTTGAAAGTCTAGAAGTACTTTTCAGCACTTAGAAAACAGTGAAAAGAGGAAATGCAAAACTTTTTAGCTATGTGTACATACACTGAACTTGTTTTTTATATTTTTCTCTTATGAAAAGTACAATGACAAGAGTGGTAAGTAGTCTCAATGCAGTTATCCCACCGCTGCACAACCAATGTAGGAGGCTGGACTGGCTTGTAGTGAGTACCAAGGGGTACTTACACCTTGCACCAGGCCCAGGTATCCCTTATTAGTGTATAGGGTGTCTAGCAGCTTAGGCTGATAGATAATGGTAGCTTAGCAGAGCAGCTTAGGATGAACTAGGAGACGTGTGAAGCTACTACAGTACCACAAGTGTCACTTGCACAACATCATAAGAAAACACAATACACAGTTATACTAAAAATAAAGGTACTTTATTTTTATGACAATATGCCAAAGTATCTCAGAGTGTACCCTCAGAGTGAGGAAAGCAAATATACACAAGTTATATGTACACAGTACTAAAAATATGCAGTATAGTCTTAGAAAACAGTGCAAACAATGTATAGTTACAATAGGATGCAATGGAGACACATAGGGATAGGGGCAACACAAACCATATACTCCAAAAGTGGAATGCGAACCACGAATGGACCCCAAACCTATATGACCTTGTAGAGGGTCGCTGGGACTATTAGAAAATAGTGAGAGTTAGGAAAATAGCCCTCCCCAAGACCCTGAAAAGTGAGTGCAAAGTGCACTGAAGTTCCACAAAAGACAAGGAAGTCGTGATAGAGGAATAATGCAGGAAAGACACAAACCAACAATGCAACACCGATGGATTTCCAATCTAGGGTACCTGTGGAACAAGGGGACCAAGTCCAAAAGTCACAAGCAAGTCGGAGATGGGCAAATGCCCAGGAAATGCCAGCTGTGGGTGCAAAGGAGCTTCTACTGGATAGAAGAAGCAAAGGTTTCTGCAGGAACGAAAAGGGCTAGAGACTTCCCCTTTGGTGGACGGATCCCACTCGCCTTGGAGAGTCGTGCAGAAGTGTTTTCCCGCTGAAAGAACGCCAACAAGCCTTGCTAGCTGCAAATCGTGCGGTTAGCGTTTTTGGACGCTGCTGTGGGCCAGGAGGGACCAGGAGGTCGCAAATTGGACCAGGAGGAAGAGGGGACGTCGAGCAAGACAAGGAGACCTTGCTCGTCATGCTGAGAGGAGACCCAAGGGACCGGTAATGCAGCTTTTTGGTGCCTGCGGTTGCAGGGGGAAGATTCCGTCGACCCACGGGAGATTTCTTCGGAGCTTCTGGTGCAGAGAGGAGGCAGACTACCCCCACAGCATGCAGAAGCAGGAAAACAGTCGAGAAGGCGGCAGGATCAGCGTTACAGAGTTGCAGTAGTCGTCTTTGCTACTATGTTGCAGGTTTGCAGGCTTCCAGCGCGGTCAGCAGTCGATTCCTTGGCAGAAGGTGAAGAGAGAGATGCAGAGGAACTCTGATGAGCTCTTGCATTCGTTATCTAAAGTTTCCCCAGAGACAGAGACCCTAAATAGCCAGAAAAGAGGGTTTGGCTACCTAGGAGAGAGGATAGGCTACTAACACCTGAAGGAGCCTATCAGAAGGAGTCTCTGACGTCACCTGGTGGCACTGGCCACTCAGAGCAGTCCAGTGTGCCAGCAGCACCTCTGTTTCCAAGATGGCAGAGGTCTGGAGCACACTGGAGGAGCTCTGGACACCTCCCAGGGGAGGTGCAGGTCAGGGGAGTGGTCACTCCCCTTTCCTTTGTCCAGTTTCGCGCCAGAGCATGGGCTAAGGGGTCCCTGAACCGGTGTAGACTGGCTTATGCAGAATTGGGCACATCTGTGCCCAAGAAAGCATTTCCAGAGGCTGGGGGAGGCTACTCCTCCCCTGCCTTCACACCATTTTCCAAAGGGAGAGGGTGGAACACCTTCTCTCAGAGGAAGTCCTTTGTTCTGCCATCCTGGGACAAGCCTGGCTTGACCCCAGGGGGGCAGAAACCTGTCTGAGGGGTTGGCAGCAGCTGCAGTGAAACCCCAGGAAAGGCAGTTTGGCAGTACCAGGGTCTGTGCTACAGTCCACTGGGATCATGGAATTGTCCCAATAATGCCCGGATGGCATAGAGGGGGCAATGCCATGATCTTAGACATGTTACATGGCCATATTCGGAGTTACCATTGTGAAGCTACATATAGGTAGTGACCTATATGTAGTGCACGTGTGTAATGGTGTCCCCGCACTCACAAAGTTCAGGGAATTGGCCCTGAACAATGTGGGGGCACCTTGGCTAGTGCCAGGGTGCCCTCACACTAAGTAACTTTGCACCTAACCTTTGCCAGGTAAAGGTTAGACATATAGGTGACTTATAAGTTACTTAAGTGCAGTGTAAAATGGCTGTGAAATAACGTGGACGTTATTTCACTCAGGCTGCACTGGCAGGCCTGTGTAAGAATTGTCAGAGCTCCCTATGGGTGGCAAAAGAAATGCTGCAGCCCATAGGGATCTCCTGGAACCCCAATACCCTGGGTACCTCAGTACCATATACTAGGGAATTATAAGGGTGTTCCAGAAAGCCAATGTAAATTGGTAAAATTGGTCACTAGCCTGTTAGTGACAATTTGAAAGAAATGAGAGAGCATAACCACTGAGGTTCTGATTAGCAGAGCCTCAGTGAGACAGTTAGGCACTACACAGGGAACACATACATATAGGCCACAACTTATGAGCACTGGGGTCCTGACTAGCAGGGTCCCAGTGACACATAACAAACATACTGAAAACATAGGGTTTTCACTATGAGCACTGGGCACTGGCTAGCTGGATCCCAGTGAGACAGTGAAAACACCCTGACATACACTCACAAACAGGCCAAAAGTGGGGGTAACAAGGCTAGAAAGAGGCTACTTTCTCACACCTTGTGAACATTTCTGCTGTTCCAGTTGCAGGATAGAATTGTATGATATAAGGTATCCTATGATATTTTTGGTCCTACAAAGACAATACAAATTCCTTATGTATTTAAGATTTCTATAGATGATGGCATTACACCCAGAGTGGTGTCTGATCATTGGAGTGTAAGGATGCTTAATTTAATGTTATCTGAGCATGAATATCATACTGTATTTAAAAGTGAGGGTACACACATAAACTCAGTGAATTATGAAGAAATGCTCTATTACCACCATTATGCACATCATTACCTGCATAGAGTCAGTAGCCCACATATAGGGGGTTATTACAACTTTGGAGGAGGTGTTAATCCGTCCCAAATGTGACGGATATACCACCAGCCGCATTACGAGTTCCATAGGATATAATGGTCTCGTAATACGGCTGGTGGTATATCAGTCACTTTACCGTCACTTTTGGGACAGATTAACACCTCCTCCAAAGTTGTAATAACCCCCATAGTTTTTAATTACAGACAGTGGGAACATTGCCCATCTACACCAGTAAAACATATTTAGCTAAATATACATATTTTTCTGCCCATGACACCTCAGATCCTGCATCCCAATATTTCACATTGACACCCTCAAAAGGAAGAAACAATATGCTTACCAATACCAAATTAATTTATTCAAATTAATTTGTTTCCCAAATAGCTATTAAGGGCTATGACTATTGGAAAGATACAATTGATTTAAAATCAAAAGCTATTTTGTTTCAAAATACTGTGAAATCACATCTGCCCGGGAAACATTTGAATTGCAAATAGCGATGTGATCTTCTGAAAAATAGTCACTATTGAATACCAATTTTTCCAAAACATTTTTGCTGAGCTTGTGGGTCACATTTTTACTGCGTCAAACACCGCAAGAATAGTAATTTTTTTAAAATCAGTTGTGTCTAGCTTTGTCCGCACCTTTCAGACTGTTTTTGTAGTGATTCCTGCTGCTATAAACTCTTTGTTTTCAAGTGTTTCTGCAGGATTACCACTGATGTTAGCAATAATTGGTGGCATTTTAGTCTTGTTATTTTTGATCGGCATAGGATGTCCCATCTCTAAGCCAAATGGTGGTGAAGCTACCACACTGCAACTTATGTCGTAAACATATAATATAGCCCTATAGCACACCTTTATTGGAGGAACTGGATGACAACTGGTCTTTGTCTTTTCCAACAGTTTGGTTCTACTGTGTCCAGCCTGTGTTGTTCTGTCTCGGGTGCACTTATGAATGAGCATTGGAAATTTGCCTGTCTATGGGCATGATTCTGTTGATGTCCCTGTTAGGAGAACATTTTCAGAGGTGTTGTATGAGACTACAATTGCTTCAGGATGCTACTTATGAGCCACAACAGAGGGCGGTGCACAGGATGCTACTGTTTTGGCAGCACTTTAGGTCCTCAATCCCGTATGTTTCTTCAGTCTCCTCACCGGTGCTCTTGTGGTTATATCGTCTACAGAAGATCAATTCTTCATTACATTGAGACTGATAACTTGAGTGACAACTTGGAAGTCTCCATGAACAATTGAATTTGGCCCATGTTTTTATGAAAAATGTTAACTTTTTAATTGGCTTTATTCTTAAATTTGGTTTGCTTGCTTTGCTTGTTGCAGTGGACATTTTATAATTTTATGTGATTTTAGACTACAGGGTGTAAGAAAGTACCCTCTTTTTGACATGGTTGCCCCCATTTTCTGCCTGATGTCAGTGTGTTTGACTGTGTTCACTGGGATCCTGCTAACCAGGACCCCTGTGATTATGATCTCTCCTCAAAATGTTGTCACTGCATACTGGTAACCCAGTATTTCACACAAAATTGGCATACTGGTGCCCCCCTATAAGTCCCTAGTACCCAGGGCATTGGGGTTCCAGGGTATCCCTATGGGCTGCAGCATTTCTTTTGACACCCATAGGGAGACCATGCAAAGGCTTCTGCAGGACTGCCATTGGAGCCTGCGTGAAAAGGTGCATGCAGCCTTTCACTGCCATTTACACTGCACCAGGTCACTTATAAGTCACCCCTATAGCTCTTCAGCCCTGAGGACAGGGTGCAGAGTGCCTGTGTGCGAGGGCACCCCTCCTGTAGCAGAGGTGCCCCCACGACCTCCAGGACCATTTACCCAGACTTCGTCAGTGCGGGGATGCCATTTTACGCGTGTACTGACATAGGTCACTACCCCAATGCTTTTGCAAGCTTCGGTTATATGATTCCATGCACTCTGGAGGCTCCTTAGAGGACCCCCAGTATTGCCATTCCAGCCTTCTGAGACTTCCAGGCAGCCTCAGCTGCTGCCACCTCTCAGACAGGTTTCTGCCCTCCTGTTGCTTGAGTAGCTCAAGCCCAGGAAGACAGAACAAAGGATTTCCTTTGGGAGAGGGGTGTTAAACCCTCTCCCTTTGTAAATAGGTGTTACAGGCTTGGGAGGGGTAGCCTCCCCAAGCCTCTGGAAATGCTTTGAAGGGCACAGATGGTGCCCTCCTTGCATAATTCAGTCTACACTGGGTCAGGGACCCTCAGTCCCTGCTCTGGCAGGAAACTGGAAAAAGGAAAGGGGAGTGACCACTCCCATGTCCATCACCACCCCAGGGGTGGTGCTCAGAGCTCCTCCAGATGGTCCCTGAGTTTTGCCATCTTGGATTCCAAGTTGGCAGGGCACTCTGGGAGCATCTGAGTGGCCAGTGCCAGCAGGTGACGTCAGAGCCCTCCCCTGATAGGTGCTTGCCTGTTTAGCTGACCAAGCCCCCTTTCAGGGCTATTTAGGGTCTCTCTCTTGGGTAGTTCTTCGGATTCTGATTGCAAGACTCCAGCAGGAATCCTCTGCATCCTTTACTTCACCTTCTTACCCAAGAAACTACATCTGGACCATCGGCACCTGTTGTGTGGGAACCCTCTCCGTTGAGGTGCTTGGATCCTGCATGATGGGTGGTGGACCCAAGTGGTCCCAACAGTCCTGACATCCAACTGTACAAATTTGGTGGAGGTAAAAGCTTGCCTCCCCACGCAAGACAGTACCCCCGTGCACCGCCTGTTTTGCAGTTGTCAAGTCTTGTTGGCATCCTTCCACGAACTTCTTCATACACCGTGCAGCTCCGGCCCCCAACACTGCTTCCTGCGATGCACAGCTTCCTGCGTGGTTCTCCTGGGGCGCGGGATCCTTTGTTGTAGTGCTGCATGGGAGTCTTTTTGCACTTTCTTTGTCCCCATGCTGTGGAACTCCTGTGCGTGCTGCCTGGTCTTCTGAGGGCTCTCTGGGTTGCTGAGTGTAGGAAACTACCATCTTGCCTGGCCTGTTACCCCCATTTTTTAATTGTGTGTCAGTTGTTATTGCCTCTCTCACTGGGATCCTGCTAGCCAGGACCCCAGTGTTCATAGTTGGGGCCTGAATGTGTTCCCTGTGTGGTGCCTAACTGTGTCACTGAGGCTCTGCTAATCAGAACCTCAGTGCTTATGCTCTCTCTGCCTTTAAAATTGTCACTGCAGGCTAGTGACAATTTTTACCAATTCTGATTGGCACACTGAAACACCCTTATAATTCGCTAGTATATGTTACCTAGGTACCCAGGGTATTGGGGTTCCAGGAGATCCCTATGGACTGCAGCATTTATTTTGCCACCCATAGGGAGCTCAGACAATTCTTACACAGGACTGCCACTGCAACCTAACGTGGACGTTATTTCACAGCCATTTTACGCTGCACTTAAGTAACTTACAAGTCACCTATATGTCTAACCCTCACTTAGTTAAGGTTAGGTGCAAAGTTACTAAGTGTGAGGGCACCCTGGCACTAGCCAAGGTGCCCCCACATAGTTCAGGGCAATTTCCCCTGACTTTATGAGTGTGGGAACACCATTACACGCGTGCAGTACATATAGGTCAATACCTACATATGGCTTCACAATGGTAACTCCGAACATGGCCATGTAACATGTCTAAGATCATGGAACTGTCCCTCAATGCCAAATTTGGTATTGGGGGGCCAATCCCATGGATTCCCGGGGCTCCAGCATGGACCCCGGGTACTGCCAAACCAGCTCTCTGGGGTTTTCACTGCAGCTACCACTGCTGCCAACCCACAGACAGGCTTCTGCCCTCCTGGGGTCTGGGCAGCCCAGTCCCAGGAAGGCAGAACAAAGGAATTCCTCTGAGAGAGGGTGTTACACCCTCTCCCTTTGGAAATAGGTGTTAAGGGCCTGAGAGGAGTAGACTCTTCTGGCCTCTGGAAATGCTTTGAAGGGCACAGATGTTGCCCTCCTCGCATAAACCAGTCTACACCGGTTCAGGGATCCCCCAGCTCCTGCTCTGGCACGAAATTGGACAAAGGAAAGGGGAGTGACCACTCCCCTGTCCATCACCACCCCAGGGGTGGTGCCCAGAGCTCCTCCAGGGTGTCCCAGACCTCTGTCGTCTTGAATACAGAGGTGTGAGGGCACAGTGGAGGCCTCTGAGTGGCCAGTGCCAGCAGGTGATGTCAGAGACCCCTCCTGATAGGTGCTTACCTGACTAGGTGACCAATCCTCCTCTGAGGGCTATTTAGGGTCTCTCTAGTGAGCTTCTCTTCAGATAATGAATGCAAGAGCTCACCAGAGTTCCTCTGCATCTCCCTCTTTGACTTCTGCCAAGGATCGACCGCTGACTGCTCCAAGACGCCTGCAAAACTGCAACAAAGTAGCAAGAAGACTACCAGCGACATTGTAGTGCATAATCCTGCTGGCTTTCTCAACTGTTTCCTGGTGGTGCATGCTCTGGGGGCTGTCTGCATTCACCCTGCACTGGAAGCCAAAAGGAAATCCCCAGTGGGTCGACAGAATCTTCCTCCTGCTAACGCAGGCACCAAACCTCTGCTTTACTGGTCCTCTGGCTCCCCTCTCATCATGACGAGCTTGGTCCCTGGAACACAGGAGCTGGATCCAAGTGACCCCGACAGTCCAGTGGTCCAGCTGTCCAAATCTGGTGGAGGTAAGTCCTTGCCTTCCCACGACAAACAGTAATCTCAGGTCCCTAGCACTCTGTCCTGCATTGGTCAACTAGCTGAGTTGACCACCAACTTTGTGGAACCCTCCTTTGTAGTGTTGAGATGACCAATGTGCTCAGTTTTCTTGAACCCCTGTTCAAGTACTTTTGTGGGTGCTGCCTTCTTCTGCATGGGCTCTCTGTGTTGCTGAGCACCCCTTCCATCTCCTCCTCCACGGACAACCTCCTGGTCCTTCCTGAGCCCAGGCAGCACCGATTTTCTTCAACCGCAACCATTGCAGCTAGCAAGGCTTTTTTACGGTATTTCTGCGTGGAACCAACTCTGCATCCTCCAGCACGCTGTGGGACATCTTCTGTGCAAAGGAGAAGTTCCTGGCACCTTCCGTTGTTGCAGAATCTACAGCTTCTTCCACGTGGAGGCAACCATTTTGCACCTTCATCTGGGGTTTAGTCGGCTCCTGCCCCCCCTGGACACTTTTGTGACTCTTGGACTTGGTTCCCTTTCTTTACAGGTCCTCATGTCCAGGAATCCATCTTCAGTGATTTGCAGTCTGTCGTGGTCTTTGCAGAATCGCCTATCACAACATTAGTATGTTTCTGGGGGAGTAGGGTCAATTTACTCCTACTTTTCAGGGTCTTAGGGTGGGGAATCTTGGACACACTTAGGCCCTCATTCTGACAATTGCGGGCGGCGGGGGCCATTCTGACTTTCCCGCTGGGCCGGCGGGCGCCCGCCAAGGGAGCGCCCGCAGGCCCAGCGGGAAAGGGCCTGCAACACAGAAGCCGGCTCCGAATGGAGCCGGCGGTTTTGCAGGTGTGCGACGGGTGCAGTTGCACCCATCGCGCTTTTCACTGTCTGCCTGTTAGGGGGCCCCTGCACTGCCCACGCCAGTGGCATGGGCAGTGCAGGGGCCCCCAGGGGCCCCAGGACACCCGCTCCCGCCATCCTGTTTCTGGCGGTTTTAGGCTGGCGGGAAGAGGGTCGGAATCCCCATGCTTACAGCGCCGCCATGGAGGATTCGCCCAACCGGGGCTAATCCGACGGGAAACCGCCGGACCCGGTTTTCCGACCGCGGTCGGAATGGGCAACAGGCTGACGGTGCTTCAGTCGTTCGTGGCCCTGGCGGTCGAAGACGGCCAGGGTCAGAATGACCCCCTTAGTGTTTTCTTACACTCCCAGTGACCCTCTACACACTACACTAGGCCTGGGGTCCCCAAGTGGTTTGCATTCCACTTTCTTAGTATATGGTTTGTGTTGCCCCTAGGCCTATTGCATCCTATTGTATTGTACAGTGTTTGCACTACTTTTCTAACTGTTTACTTACCTGATTTTGGCTTGTGTGTGTATTTTGTGTATTTTACTTACTTCCTAAGGGAGTATGGCCCTCATTCTGACCCTGGCGGTCGGTGATAAAGCGGCGGCCAACCCGCCAACAGTCCAGTGGTCCAAAATATGCAATTCTGACCCTGGCGGGAACCGCCAACACAGCCCGCCGCATTAACACTCCGCCCGCCACGGCGGAACAAACAAACAGCGCGGCGGTCCCCGCCAACAGCCAGGCGGCAGACAATGTACCGCCCACCCTATCACGACCCACCAACCCGCCACCTTTTCCGGGGCGGGAGCACTGCCGATAAAAACACAGCGGAAACAGACTACGAACGGGAAAACGCTCACCTCCACATACTCCACGCGAGATTCCGGCAGTATGGAACCCGAGTTGCAGGTCATCCCCGCACTCCTATACCTGCTCCTGTACCAGGAGCACGCCCGGCTGCGCGGAAGACATCGGTGAGTACTGCACCTACGACACAGGGGAGGGAAAAGATTACCGGCACACACCCACCCACCCACACCCACTACAACACACACATCAATGCATTCCCACAGATCACTGTCACAACCCACAAACCCCCCCCTCCGAAATAATGCAAAGACCAAAAGAAGAGATCTTAAACGGGCAGATATATTGAAAAATGGACAGCAGTAATCCCAATAAATAAATAAACTATGTACAAAATATATACATCTACTAAATGTAGTCCAACCACTGTCCGTGGACCACAGGGGTCCTGAGCAAAGGGGCAAGGCCCAGTCCCACGACAAGAACTCCACGGAGAGAACACTGCAGGGGCATCAGAAAGAAAAAAGGACAGGCACCTCAGGGGGAAGGGAAGGGGGGGCACCTCAGCCACTTGGGTACACGACGCCAGATCCACGAGGGGACTCCATGACCACTGGCCCATCCTGGGGAGAGCAAAGCCACAGTCCATAAAGTCCATACAGTGGGTGGCCTGCCCACTGGGCCATCCTGGGGAGAGCAAAGCCACAGTCCAAACAGTCCATACAGTGGGTGGCCTGCCCACTGGGCCATCCTGGGGAGAGCAAAGCCACAGTCCATACAGTGGGTGGCCTGCCCACTGGGCCATCCTGGGGAGTAAATGTAAATTAGCACTTGTATAGCGCACTACTCACCCGTTAGGGTCTCAAGGCGCTGTACTCATACCGCTATGGAACCCCTCCTGGCTTTTCCCTGTGAGGCGCCCACTCCTGAGAACCCCAAGGGTGAAACCAGGCATCCAAGCGCTGTTGGGGCCGTTGTGGAGATTAAGCAAGCTATTGCCCAGAGTTGCAGAGTGGGACCCATGAATTAGATTAGGCACCGAGGCGAGAATTATCTGGTCAAGGGGAATTGATCCCAAGACCTGCCGAAGCGGGACTTGAACCCTGGTCTTGAGCCAGAGCTCTGCCTCAGGGTCTGCCGCTCTAACCATTGAGCCACACTTCTCCACGGGAGTGCAAAGCCACAGTCCATACAGTCCATACAGTGGGTGGCCTGCCCACTGGGCCATCCTGGGGAGAGCAAAGCCACAGTCCAAACAGTCCATACAGTGGGTGGCCTGCCCACTGGGCCATCCTGGGGAGAGCAAAGCCACAGTCCATACAGTCCATACAGTGGGGGGCCTGCCCACTGGGCCATCCTGGGGAGAGCAAAGCCACAGTCCATACAGTCCATACAGTGGGTGGCCTGCCCACTGGGCCATCCTGGGGAGAGCAAAGCCACAGTCCATACAGTCCATACAGTGGGTGGCCTGCCCACTGGGCCATCCTGGGGAGAGCAAAGCCACAGTCCAAACAGTCCATACAGTGGGTGGCCTGCCCACTGGGCCATCCTGGGGAGAGCAAAGCCACAGTCCATACAGTCCATACAGTGGGTGGCCTGCCCACTGGGCCATCCTGGGGAGAGCAAAGCCACAGTCCATACAGTCCATACAGTGGGTGGCCTGCCCACTGGGCCATCCTGGGGAGTGCAAAGCCACAGTCCAAACAGTCCATAACAGACTCCACTGCCACTGGAGGAGGCATGTTGGCCAGAGGACATCCTGCAGCCCTGCCCGAGACAGATCCTGCCCTGCCACGTCTGCCAAAGGGCCAGCGGTTCCTGCCTGGAAGGGCCCAGTTCAGCGGTTCTTGCCTTGAAGGGCCCAGTTCAGCGGTTCTTGCCTTGAAGGGCCCAGTTCAGCGGTCCTTGCCTTGAAGGGCCCAGTTCAGCGGTTCTTGCCTTGAAGGGCCCAGTTCAGCGGTCCTTGCCTTGAAGGGCCCAGTTCAGCGGTTCTTGCCTTGAAGGGCCCAGTTCTTGAGACGGCGGTCCCCAGCGGAGCGGTGCTGGAGACGGCGGGGCCCAGTTCAGCGGTTCTTGAGACGGCGGTCCCCAGCGGAGCGGTGCTGGAGACGGCGGGGCCCAGTTCAGCGGTTCTTGAGACGGCGGTCCCCAGCGGAGCGGTGCTGGAGACGGCGGGGCCCAGTTCAGCGGTTCTTGCCTTGAAGGGCCCAGTTCAGCGGTTCTTGAGACGGCGGTCCCCAGCGGAGCGGTGCTGGAGACGGCGGCCATTCTATGGCCAACTGCTCATTGCCTGGTGGTGCCCTCCTGGGCAGCGGGGATGGTGCTCCATCAATGCCCACCTGGGCTGTGGGTGGTGGGGCCCTCCTGGCCAGCTGGGCTGGGTCCTCCCTGGGCAGCGGCTATGGGGGTGGTGGGCTCTCCCGGGGCAGCTGTGCCGGTTCCTCCCTGGGCAGCGGCTATGGGGGTTGCGGGCTCCTCCTGGGCAGCTGTGACGGGTCCTCCATGGGCAGCAGGCCTGCTGCCTGACTTCTCCGCCTTGCTGCCCTTGCCCTCCTTAGTCGGGAGTCTGTGGCCCTTTCCTCCCTTTGGAGCTGTGGCTGTTGACGGTGTCCTGGGGGGATATAGAACCCGGGCTCCGGCGGCGGCCCTTCCGCCTTCTGCTCCTCTTCCCAGGGGGTGGGCTGGCTGTCCCCTTGCTGCTGGGCGAAGATCCATACCTGCGGGCTGGTGGGCTCCAATACCCCTGCACCCTTGTCAAGGGGGCTGCAGGGCTGGTGGTGGCTGAGGTGCTCTTCTTACCCCGACGAGAAGGAGGGGGGGGCTCAGGGTCAGGAAAGAAGGTAGCAGTAGAGAGATAGATTTTCCTGGGACAATGGATAGTGGTAGGTACAGTGGGAATGGGAGTGGAGGGAGAGGATGTGGTTGTAGGCGAGACAAGTTTGCTGTCTTTGGGTGCAGGTGCAGGAGCGGGAGGCTGTCGTGGGGTGGATGGCTGTTGGGTGGGTGGGTGGCTGCGTTTGTGTGGTGTGGAAGAGGGGGTGACAGACACAGTGGGAGAGGACACAGGGGACGTGTAAATGGCAGTGGGGGTGGTGACTGCACGTGTGCGGACTGGACTGGAGGGTGTGCTGGTGATGGAAACACTGGCTGATGGTGAGGTGAATGAAGGTGTGAGTGTAGACGTCACAGGGAGGGAGGAGGGAGACGAGGAGGTGGGGGTCACAGAGGTGGTAGTGACTGTTGGCATGTCTGCATCGGAATGTTGCTTGTGTGAATGTCTGCGTGATCTGTGGTGCTTATGTTTGGATGAGCTGCTCTTGGGTGTTGAGGTGTGTGCAGGCTGGTCTGATGGTGTGGGTGGGACAGGCAGAGGAACAGGAGACTGGGAGGAGGGAGTTAGTAGAGGGAGGCAGGAGACAGGGACAATGGCTGCCGTCAGTGCTGAGGCCAGAGCCTGGAACGATCGCTGATGGGCAGCCTGACCCGAATGAATGCCCTCCAGGTACGCATTGCTGCGATGAACCTCCCTCTCCACCCCCTGGATGGCATTCAAAAGGGTAGTCTGCCCAACAATGAGCGTTCGGAGGAGGTCAATGACCTCCTCACTGAGGGCAGCGGGGGTAACAGGGGCAGGGCCTGAGGTGCCTGGGGCGAAGGAGATGCCCGGCTTCCTGGCAGAGCGGGCACGGGGCGAACGCTGAGGGGCTGCTGGGAGGGCGGAGATCGCGCGCTGGGTGGCGGCTGTACCTGTAATGGCGGGGGGCACGGATGGTGCCACCCCCGCAAGGGAGCTCTCTTCCGAGGACGTGTCCGTGTCGCTGCAGGGTCCAGTCGTCCCCGTTGTGGAGCTCCCCTCGCCCTCCGTCTCACTGGTCCAGTCAGACTCTGTGGCATGGCCCTCCTGGGCCATGTGAGATGCAGCTCCCTCCTGCCCCGATGCAACTTCTCCTCCGCCTGATGATGCTGATGCACACAAGCACAGAAAGACAAACAAAAAGGGGGGGGGAGAGAGAAATAAAGAGATTTTGAGTACATGGATCACCGGTACAGTTAGCGGACATGACAGACACAGATGCCCCCTGCACTAAGTTGCGCACTTGGGGTCCCCTACGCATTCCGTGGAACATGCCCTACACGCCTAGAGTTGACAACTGCACCCATGGATGACACGGCCCAGGGATGGCTGTACTGGCACACTACTGAGGGTGGTGGCTGGGGACACAGGGGCTTACGGGGGTGCCCAGCCTACAGATATTGCCCTGGCCTAGGGGGACCCACAGCCCTCCTCCCCCACCCAGACACCTCCACTGCGCGACAACAGAGTAGATAATGCTTGTACTCACCCCCTTGTGTCTGCTGTGCTGCCCTCACGCGCCCATCCAAATCAGGGTAGGCCACCGCCAGGATCCGGAACATCAGGGGGGTCAGTTGACGGCAGGCACCCCGCCTACGTTGGGAGGCCATCCCCAGCAGAGACTCGGCGGTCTTCTTGGTCCCGCGGCGGATGTCCTCCCACCTCTTGCGGCAGTGGGTGCCCCGTCGATGGTGGACCCCCAGGGTCCGGACTTCCTTGGCGATGGCACGCCAAATCCCGATCTTCTCATGGGCGCGGACCTATGTGACACGTACAGGGAGGGAGAAATACCACGTTCAAGTTTGTCTGCATTTTCGTTGCCAGTGGCCCAACGCCCCCCATCCCCGCCAGGCCCCCCGCCAGGCCCCCCGCCAGGCCCAACATGCCCCTCATCCCCGCCAGGCCCCCCGCCATGCCCCCCGCCAGGCCCAACATGCCCCCCATCCCCGCCAGGCCCCCGCCATGCCCCCCGCCAGGCCCAACATGCCCCCCATCCCCGCCAGGCCCCCCGCCAGGCCCAACATGCCCCCCATCCCCGCCAGGCCCCCCGCCATGCCCCCCGCCAGGCCCAACATGCCCCCCATCCCCGCCAGGCCCCCCGCCATGCCCCCCGCCAGGCCCAACATGCCCCCCATCCCCGCCAGGCCCCCCGCCAGGCCCAACATGCCCCCCATCCCCGCCAGGCCCCCCGCCATGCCCCCCGCCAGGCCCAACATGCCCCCCATCCCCGCCAGGCCCCCCGCCAGGCCCCCAAGCCAGGCCCAACATGCCCCCTATCCCCGCCAGGCCCCCCGCCAGGCCCCCAAGCCAGCCAGTGGCCCCAAATCCATATTGAATTAGACTCACTTGTTGGTCTGGAGGACCGTAGAGTAGCGCATACTGGGGGAGGACCCCATCCACAAGTTTCTCCAACTCTTCTCCAGTGAAGGCAGGGGCCCTTTCCCCAGGCGCAGCAGCCATTGTCCCTTCCAGACCGAGGTCACAGCAACACTTGCAGTATAGGTCCTCTCCTGTGAAAGTTCAAGTCGCAAGTGAATAAGTAGATAGAAAATAGCGGTCACGTCCGCGGCGGTGCGTACCGCGGCGGTGCGTACCGCCACCGCCGGCGCCCTTCGCCATTGGCTCCTGAAACCCATAGGCTTCAATGTTAACCAATGCGGCTTCGCGCCGCGGTCTTCGACCGCCGACCGCCGCGGTGTGCCACGCCAGCGCATTGACCTCACATCCCATTGTCACACTTCACAGGTCAGGCAGCCGCCATTTCGAGGGTCCACATGGCTCAATTTCAACTGCGTCACACAGGCCTAGGCCTTGCATAGCCACTCAGACACGCCATTCACTGCATAGAGAATCGTTTACTGTGCAAGCTGTGAGTACGTACCTGTGGGTTGCTTGACTGTGTGCTCCATGTTGTCCTTCCTAGGCACCGTCCGCTGGGTTTGGCGAGGAGACGGATGAATCCTCCCGTGTACAGGCCGCTGGTGGACCTGTCGACAATGGAAGCACGCCACATTATCCTGACCTACCGGCTTGACCGTGCCACTATACATGAACTGTGTGCCCAGCTGGAGCCCGACCTGATGTCCCCCATCCGCCAACCCACAGGGATTCCCCCTCTGGTGCAGGTCCTGTCAGTACTCCACTTCTTGGCAAGTGGGTCAATTCAGACAACAGTGGGAATTGCTTCTGGGATGTCTCAGCCCATGTTTTCGAAGGTGTTATCCAGAGTGTTGTCAGCCCTGATGAAATACATGAGGAGCTACATCCTTTTCCCTGAGGTGGGCGAATTGGCTGCAGTGAAGGGTGATTTCTATGCCCTTGGACATATTCCCAACGTCATTGGTGCCATTCATGGGACCCATGTGGCTTTGGTTCCCCCAAGAGACAGGGAGCAGGTGTACAGGAACAGAAAAATTTACCATTCCATGAACATCCAGGTGGTGTGTTTGGCTGACCAGTACATCTCGCATGTAAATGCCAAATTCCCAGGGTCAGTGCATGACGCCTACATCCTAAGGAATAGCAGCATCCCTTACGTGATGGAACAGCTAGAGAGACACCGTGTATGGCTATTGGGGGACTCTGGGTACCCCAACCTGTCGTGGCTACTGACCCCAGTAAGGAATCCCCGGACCAGGGCAGAGGAACGGTACAATGAGGCCCATGGGCGTACTAGGAGGGTGATCGAACGCACCTTCGGCCTCCTAAAGGCCAGGTTTCGGTGCCTGCATATGACAGGTGGATCCCTAATGTACTCACCTAAGAAGGTGTGTCACATCATCGTGGCCTGCTGCATGCTTCACAACCTGGCTTTGCGCCGCCAGGTGCCTTTCCTGCAGGAGGATGGTCCAGATGGTGGTGCTGTGGCAGCTGTGGAACCTGTGGAGAGTGAAGAGGAGGAAGATGACGGGGCTGAAACAGACAACAGGGACAGAATCATTGCACAGTACTTCCAATAGGACACAGGTAACAATTCAAACATAATTTTGTTAATGTAAACTACTCTCCAGCATCTCTGCTGCCTGTCTATTTGCCCCAATGTATGATGACTGAGTTGTGGCTTTTCCCTCCCTATTACAGATCTGGGGTCCCCACTACGAGTCCTGTGCTTCGTTTCCCCATGGACTACAGCTTTGTGGCAGCTGTTTGTTGACTTCACTATGTACAAGGACATATTTGCACTGTCATGTCAATTACAATATTTTGAAATCACAGCCAGACTCCAGATAGTTTTGTGCAAAATAGGTGTTTATTTCAGTGCTCAAAATGGGATGGGTGGTTTCAAGTGGGTGGGGGCTATGGTGAAGGAATGTCCATGGCAGAGTCCAGAGTAACAGTCACACAGGTGCATTGTCCATAGGCCTGTGGAGAGATGGAGCATGGGCAGTTCAAGGATGGACAGGGTGACAATGTGGGACAGTGGGATGACATCAGGTGGTATCCTTTGCTGGCGGGGGTCTTGACATCCTACTCTGTCTTCTTGCGAGATCTCAGGGCCCTCTTGCGGGGTGGTTCTTCTCCTGCAGGAGGTGGGGGTCTGGTGGGCTGCTGTTGTGCGGGGGCCTCCTGTCCACTAGCGCCGGCGGAGGTGGTTGGCTGTTCTTGGTCCAGGCTAGTGGCAGGGGCCCTTTGTTGTTGTTGAGTGTCCGTCCTGGTGCTGATGAGTTCCTGCAGCAGCCCTACCATGGTAACCAGGGTGGAGGTGAGGGCTCTGATGTCCTCCCTGTACCCCCGATAGTGTTCCTCCTGCAGTACCTGGATCTCCTGGAACCGGGCCAGTACCGTCGCCATCGTCTCCTGGGAGCGGTTGTATGCTCCCATGATGGTGGTGAGGGCCTCGTGGAGAGTGGGTTCCCTGGGCCCGTACCCCCCCTGTCGCACAGCTGCCCTCCGAGTTGCCCTGTTTCCCTGGGCTTCTGCCCCCTGGCCGGTGTGCCCACTACCACTGCCCCCAGGTACCTGTTGTTGTTGGGGTGGTGGGTTATCCTGGGTGCCCTGTAGTGGTAGACACACCGCAGATTGACGCGCCCTGGAGACAGAGGCATGGGCCCGCTGGGTGGGAGCTGTGCTGGTGTTCCCAGAGGGGTTTGGGTCTGTAGTGGCCTGTGCCTGTGTGAGGAGAACCGACTGTCCAGAGGTCCCCGATGGTCCGGGCTGGTCATCAGTGTCCAGGTCGACAGAGCTGCTGTCATCGCTGACGGCCTCTTGGGTGGGGGGTGTGGAGAATTCTGGGCCCTCCGTGGCGGTGTGTTGACGGTCGGGTCCTGCAGGGGTATAGAGGTATGGTTATAGTTTCAATGTGTGGCATATGGGTGTATCTGTGGGTTCCCGTGTCCCCAAGTGCTGGCATTCGTGTGTGGGGGCTTTGGTGAGGGTGGCTTGTGGGGGGGATGTGTATATGCATTGGGCATGCTTTGGTGATGGGTGTCCATGCTTAGTGGACGCATGCAGGCCTAGGTTTTGGGATGTGTGGGTTGTGATGGTGAGACATTGGCAGGGAATAGGTGTGCTGGGGGTGGGGGTGAGGATGGTGGTGGGGGTGAGGATGGTGGTGGGGGTGAGGATGGTGGTGGGGGTGAGGGTGGGGGTGAGGATGGGGGTGGGGGTGAGGGTGGGGTTCGAGGATGGGGGTGAGGGTTGGGGTATGATTTGTCATGCAGGTGGGGGGGAAGCAGTATTGAAGCTTCAACTTACCAGAATCCATTCCTCCGCCGACTCCTGCGAGGCCGTCAGGATGCAGGATGTTCAAGACTTCCTCCTCCCATGTTGTAAATTGTGGGGGTTGAGGTGGGGGTCCTCCGCCAGTCTTCTGCACGGCGATGTTGTGCCTGGATACCATGGAACACACCTTCCCCCGTAGGTCGTTCCATCGCTTCCTGATGTCTTCCCGATTTCTGGTGTGATGTCCCACAGCGTTGACCCTGTCGACAATCCTCTGCCATAGCTCCGTCCTCCGGGCAATGCTGGTGTATTGGATCTGTGTGCCGAAGAGCTGGGGCTCTACCCGAACGATTTCCTCCACCATGACCCTGAGTTCTTCGTCTGAGAAGCGGGGGTGTCTTTGGGGTGCCATGGAGTGGTGTGTATGATGGGTGGGGTGGAGTATGTGTAGTTAAGTGTGTTGAGTGTGGTGGTGTGTGTTGTTTTGTGTGTGGATATTGTGTGGGTGATGGTGTAGTGTGCCTCTGTGTGATGGTATTCTGTGATCGCTGATGTGTCTCTCAGTGCTTCTTTTAGGATTTTGGTCGAAGGGGTTTGTGGGTGATGTGGGTGTGTGTTTTATATTGTATTGTGTGTGTGGGAGTGGTGTGTGTATGTGTATCAGGTGTGTGGAATTCAAATCGGCCAATGTGGCTGAGTTTTGTTCGTTTGTGTGTATTCTGACCGCGGCGGTGTGTACCGCCAATGGAAAACCGCGTTTGAAAGACCGCCGCGTGGATTCGTGGGTCGTAATGGCATGGGCGTATTTCTGTTGGCGTGACGGTGGAGGTTTGGTCACCTCCACTTTTCCGCCGACCGCTGGTCTGGCGGTCTGTTGTGGCTGTCGGATTTTCGGAGGTTTGGCTGCTGCGGGTCAGAATGACCGTGGCGGGTTACCGCGACTGCGGCGGAATTATGGAGGATTTCTGACCGGCGGTAGGCGCCTTTTACCGCCGAGGTCAGAATGACCACCTATATACTCTGAGATATTTTTGACACATTGTCACTAAATAAAGTACCTTTATTTTTACTAACTCTGACTATAGTGCTATATGATGTAAGTGGTATAGTAGGAGCTTTGCATGTCTCCTAGTTCAGCCTAAGCTGCTCTGCTATAGCTACCTCTACCACCCTAAGATGCTAGAACACTACTAATCTACTAATAAGGGATAACTGGGCCTGGCACCAGGTATAAGTACCATCAGGTACCTACTATAAGCCAGGCCAGTCTCCTACATTGGTGGAGCAGCAGTGGGATAAGTACTTGTAACTGCTTTACCACTTTGTCATTGGTGCTTTTCATAAGAAAAACATATTCCAAATACTTAAAAATATACACAGTTAACCTAAACAGTTTAACTTCCTTTCTGCAAACTTTCTAAAAAGTTTTTTAAAAGTTTTGAAAAGTTTTGAAAAGTTTGAAAATGTTTTCTCTTTCCTTTAAACATTTCTTAAAACTTTTTTTCCCTCTTTCCTAAACCCTTTCTAACAAGTATGTCTGCAGTAGTACTTACTCCCACAGTTGTCCAGGCAATCTATGGTAGTTTAAACTTTAAATGTTTGAGGGGTCTCTGCATAGAAAGAGGTTTAAGCATTTGTCAGACCCCTACCATAGATCTTCTTCTTAGCCTTCTCCTGGAAGGCTAAGTCTGGCCCATCCCAGGATCAGGAGGTAGAGGAGGGGGGTACCCAGCAATAATCAGGGGAGGGCCCTGAGGACTCTGGGGAGGGTTCATCCAAAGACCTGCCAGCTAACAGGCCACCTAGTGACACTGGTAGTGGGAGGGGGACACACACTAGTAGGGCACCTTTCATTCCAAAAGGTCAGGTAACAAGAGTCCAGCCAGTTAGAGACAGGTCCACTTCTGCCAATTCCCATATTTCCTTTGTGTCTCAGAATTCCCAGGCCTCCCACCCTGAGGATAACACCCTAGAGAGGGAACTCAGAAAGCTGAGGTTGGAAGAGGCCAGACTGAAGCTGAGACATCAGCAGTTGGCCATAGACAGGGAATCTCTAGATGTAGAGAGGGAAAGGCAGAGGTTGGGGTTAGTTACCCATGGTGGCAGCATCAGTGTCCTTGATAGTAATCCTATAAGAGAACATGATTCTAGGAACCTGCATAAGATAGTCCCCCCTTACAAGGAGGGGGATGAAATTAACAAGTGGTTTGCTGCACTTGAGAGGGTCTGTATGGTACAGTTGGTCCCTCAAAGGCAGTGGGCTGCTATCTTGTGGCTATCTTCCACTGCTAAGGGTAGGGATAGGCTCCTTACTGTCAGAGAAAGTGATGCTAATAATTACAAAGTTTTGAAGGATGCACTCTTAGATGGATTTGGCTTAACCACTGACCAATACAGGATTAATTTCAGAGATACCAGAAAAGAGTCCTCTCAAAACTGGACAGACTTTGTTGACTGTTCAGTGAAGGCCTTGGAGGGATGGTTACATGGCAGTTAGGTGATTGACTATGAAAACCTTTATAATCTAATACTGAGAGAGCATATTTTGAATAAGTGTGTGTCTGACTTGTTGCATCAGTACTTGGTAGACTCAGATCTGACCTCTCCCCAAGAATTGGGAAAGAAGGCAGACAAATGGGTCAGAACAAGAGTGAACAGAAAAGTTCATACAGGTAGTGACAAGGATGGCAAGAAGAAGGATGGTAAGTCTTCTGACAAGGGTGGAGACAAAGATAAAAAACATTCTGAGTCTTCATCAGGGCCACAAAAATCCTCTCGGGGTGGTGGGTCCAAATCCTCTTCCCACAATCAAAAGAAGCCATGGTGTTATTTATGTAAAAGTAAAAGCCATTGGGCAAGTGATTCCACCTGCCCAAAGAAAAACACCAAGGTTCCCACAACCACAACCTCAACCACAACCTCTAGTGCCCCTAGTTATTGCAGTGGTGGTTGGAAGTCTACTACAAATAGCCAATCAAAGGGTGTAGCGGCGCTCACCATTGGTAATGTAGTTGGGGTTGGTCTTGTTAGGGAGGCGACAGGCTTTTTTAGTCTATGATGGTGGAATTGACTTTGCCGCCGTGGTTGCTTGTCCCCTTAATATGGGTGAGTACATACAACTTCCCCTAATAAATGGTGTTGAGGTTGAGGCCTACAGGGATACAGGAGCAAAGTGTCATTATAGTGATTGAGAAACTGGTTCACCCTAATCAACACCTACTTAGTCAGCAGTACCAAGTGACTGATGCTCACAACAACACTCTTAGCCACCCCATGGCTGTTGTGAATCTCAACTGGGGGGTGGAGGGTGTTACTGTCCAAAGAAAGTTGTGGTAGCCTCTGATTTATCATTAGACTGCTTACTAGGCAACGATTTGGAGACATCAGCTTGGGCTGAATTGGAGTTGGAGGATCATGCAACAATGCTGGGCATTCCTGAGCATATGTTTGCTTTGACAAGGGCTCAGGCCAAGAAGCAAAGAGGACAGGGAAGCTTGTATCCTGGAAAAATGGACCAAGTGCTCCCAAAAGCTAGAGGTAGAAAGGGTGAATCCTTGCCCACTATCCCTCCCTCTCCCGAAGATTCCCCTTTTGAGGAAGAGGAATCCTCTCCCTGTGTGTAGCCTACACCAGATGAGCTGGCAGCAGATACTGCTGAGCTTTTAGGGTCAGGGGGGCTGCTAGGGAAGAGCTGAGTATGACGGAGCAGACCTGTCCCACACTAGAGGGTTCAAGACAGCAAGCTGTCAAACAGCAGAATGGGGATGTTACTGATATCCATAAGGACTATTGGGAACATAACCTCCTTTATACTGAGTAAAGGGAGCCTAAACCTGGAGCTGCCGGGAGATTGGTTATCCCTTTGCAGTATAGGGACTTTCTTCTGACCTTGGCACATGACATTCCTTTGGCTGGGCATTTTGGTCAGAGCAAAACTTGGGACAGACTTGTTCCATTGTTTCACCGGCCTCACATGTCAGAGGGCACTAAGCTATTTGTGAGTCGCAAAACCTTATCCACAACAGTGTCCATGGGGACCCCTTCCCTTTTGCGAATGGGTTAGCACCCATTTGAAATGGGTGCTAACTGCGATTGGCTTGTGGCCGTGTTTGCAGTTACAAAGCAATCATGCATTGCACTGCGACTCGCAATTAGGAACGGGACACCCCTTCCTAATTGCGACTTGCAAACCGTTTTACCAGGTTACCGAATCGCAAAACGGGTTTTGTGCATTGCAAACTGCTTCCTACATCTGGCCCATAGTGCTATATGATTTAAGTAGTATAGTAGGAGCTTTGCATGTCTCCTAGTTCAGCCTAAGCTGCTGTGCTATAGCTACCTCTATCACCCTAAGCTGCTAGAACACTACTAATCTACTAATAAGGGATAACTGGACCTGGCATCAGGTGAAAGTACCATCAGGTACCCACTATAAGCCAGGCCAGCCCCCTACACTGAGTGCCCCCTCTGGCACTCCCTCCTGGGTAGAGTCCACCAGGTCCCTCCTGGTCCCGGGCAGCGCCATTTTCTGCTACCCGCAAGCTTTGCATGTGCCAAGGCTTATTGGCAGAATCCATCTACGCAAACCAGACTGCAATCATCCATCCGGCGTGGGAAATCTTCTGCACCAACCAGGAACCCACTTCCATCTTCTTGGGTGCAGTACTGACTGTTGTTCATCATTGGTGGTTCTTCTTTTGCACCTTCATCCGGGTTAGCAGGGGTTCCTGTTCTCTCTGGACTTTTCAGTGAATCTTGGGCTTGGTTTCCTTCTTCCACAGGTCTTCAGGTCCAGGAATCCATCGTTGGTGTCTTGCAGTCTCTTCTTGTTCTTGCAATAGCTTCTTTCTCGTGTTTTTGTGTGTTCTAGGAAAGTTACTGTGATTTACTTCTGCTTTCTTGGGCTCTGGGGTGGGTTCTATTTCTTTCCTTTGGTGCTTTCTAATACTCCCAGGGCCCCTCTACACACTACACTTGCCTAGGTGGGAAACCGACACTCGCATTCCATTTTCTTAGTTTATGGTTTGTGTTCCCCCTAGGCCCATTTCTAACTATTGTGATTTTCACTACTTGCACTGTTTTCTAACTGTTTTTACAGCTACGACTGCATAGTGGTGTATATCATTTGTGTATTACTTACCTCCTAAGGGAGTGTTGTCTCCGTAGTATTTTTGGGATTTTTGTCACCAAAATAAAGTACCTTTATTTTTGTAACACTGAGTATTTTCTTTCATGTGTGTGAGTACTGTGTGACTACAGTGGTATTGTAGAGCTTTGCATGTCTCCTAGATAAGCCTTGGCTGCTCAGCTACTCTAGAGAGCCTGGCTTCTAGACATTGCCTACATTTCACTAATAAAGGATAACTGGACCTGGTATAAGGTGTAAGTACCTTAGGTACCCACTACAAACCAGGCCAGTCTCCTACCCAGGATTTCTAGTAATTTGTCTCTTTTCTAAGCAAGGGGAGGGTGTTCTGAAGTCCTTCTTAGACTTAGGTTGGAACCCCCTGTTTTTAGTTTTCTTTTCATATTGCAAATTTTTCATGGTGTACATTTTGCTGCACCACGTTTCACAGTCTCATTTTACACATACCAGTTTGCATGATATTATTCTAAGAAGGCAGAGTACATCAAACTAGTTCTTAGTTAGCTTTTGCTACATACAATCAGACACATTCTGTCCAGGGATGACCAGTACAAGATATCCTAGTACTGCATTTTGCCCATTGAGGCGGCAGCATTTATCCAGACATATCATTGCATCAGAGCTGCATGTTTCAACACAGTGCATTTTTATTATAAGAGCAATGCACTGGCCAAATGGCTCAGGGGGGCGTTCCAGCAATAACCATCCTACTGGCGCTGAACCAACAACCTTGTTAAAAGGATTGCCATTCACCATAGTGGCAGACTCCTGACACCAGTTTCAGGTGTGAGGCTAAGGCTAATGCCATGGCAGGCAGAAGGATACACTCAAAAATGCTCTCTTTGCGGTATTGTGGCTAGGTAGGAATATCTAGAACCTCTAGAACTGATTAGCATTGGTGGGAATGTTTTTTTTTTTTGTTTTCACTATGTTTATAGTCCTGATTTCTTTGCTTTGATTCTTCTGCCTAAGTATCGCAGCTCATTCTCTTTACATAAGATTACTTTAGTTTCAATACTTACGTATCTTCTTTGTGTTTCACCTTGGCATGCATGAGTAATGAGTCAAAAGGGTGAGATCAGTTTCCACTGCTTCCCTGGGGAGTCAGAGTGTCATGTTTCAGGTTGCCACACATCACCTTCTCCTTGTCAGTGTAGGGGTTATGGTGAGGCACTGTGAGATGTGTGATGAGATGACAGCTGCTGATGGTGTGTTAGGATTTGTCCACCACATCCTGAATTTCTACTGTCTCTTGCATGCAGACCTGTTACCATAATAAAAACCGCACAACACCATCACAGAAGATTTATAAGGACTACCAAAAACCTCCTGAAGAATTCCTTACTCAACCAGTTTTTCAATAACAGGTTTCATTCCATCTTCAGCTTCTTTTGGCAACTTGTACTGGCTTGTTTTTAGAAAACTGGCTTTTGGTTCTCTCTTTATTTTGACTCGGTCTGCAATTTTAATTAATCAATTTCTTTTCCTTAGAATTCCATACCTTCTCATTGACAGCAAGTCTTAAATCTTGAGGCAAATCTTCTCTTGTCAAGGCTGGGAACAACTGAACTTTTGAGGTTTCTAAATTTAATTTAGGAACGGAACCTTCATCATGTGTCCCAATTGCAACACCATCCTGTGTACAATATATTAATCAATTCATTTCGCAGAAGACAAAGGGCCTCATTATGACCCTGGCGGGCGGCGGAGGCCGCCCGCCAGGATGCCGCCCTCCATTATACCGCTCCGCGGTCAGAAGACCGCGGAGGGTATTATGAGTTTTTCCCTGGGCTGGCGGGCGGTCTCCAAAAGACCGCCCGCCAGCCCAGGGAAAAACTCCCTTCCCACGAGGATGCCGGCTCGTAATCGAGCCGGCGGAGTGGGAAGGTGCGACGGGTGCTACTGCACCCGTCGCGTATTTCACTGTCTGCTATGCAGACAGTGAAATACTAGCGGGGCCCTCTTACGGGGGCCCCTGCAGTGCCCATGCCATTGGTATGGGCACTGCAGGGGCCCCCAGGGGCCCCACGACAATCCCTACCGCCATCCTGTTCCTGGCGGGCGAGCCGCCAGGAACAGGATGGCGGTAGGGATTGTCAGAATCCCCTCGGCGGCGCAGCGAGCTGCGCCGCCTTTGAGGATTCTTACGGGCAGGGGAAAACCGGCGGGAGACCGCCGGTTTTCCCGTTCTGACCGCGGCCAAAGCGCCGCGGTCAGAATGCCCAAGGGAGCACCGCCGGCCTGTCGGCGGTGCTCCCGCCCCCGTTGGCCCTGGCGGTTCTCTACCGCCAGGGTCAGAATGAGGGCCAAAGTCCCTTCCCAACTAATTCACTGGACTTAAATTACACAAGATAAACTGTTGTTTCTCCATCTGTCCTGGAACCTCTGCTGTAATCTGATTTGCCAATGGTGTATTGCTGACTCCTACAGCTTGGATCTCTTTACCCGAGAGAGGTAGATTTGGGACTTCTACATAAGGAACTGCAGACCTCATATCAACTAAAAATTAAATGGGCTGGCCTTTAACTACTCTGTCACCTTATGAACCACTTTGGGCTACCTCAAGGACTGCTCCAAGTGCTCAATCCTCCTCCCCTCCCCGGCGCTGTCATTGTCAGGTACTTCTTGCCCACTCATCCTCCAGAATTAATGCATTTTGCTAGATAGCATCGTTAGACATTTTATTGCTCATGTTTTGCTACATTACTGAAGCATTATCATAAGAATTAATTTAAACTTTTGGGCCTGCAAATTTTGTTCAAATCTCTGTACATGCTGTACATTTCTCTACATCTGTGGAGCATTGTCCACATTAATGACATTCTGCCTAAATTCCTTTGTCCATTGTCCGATTTCACACTAATTATAAACTGTGTTTGTCTGCAACATTTTAACATTCATTCCACCATTCTGCTGCTGTAACCAAGACTCTCCCCATTTCTCCATTCATGTGAATCATCCTGTTCCCATTTGTCACAAAAATGACTATTCAAATTCACTGATTTCTGGAACCTTTTTCAAATTATTTGTTTGGGCAACATTCATATTTTCCCTACATTTTTTCTGCTTTGTCTCAAAATAGTCACTACTGTTCTCGGCCAACATCATGATTTCATCAGTGTTCCTTGTCTGCCAACATAACTCACTTTGCTGAATGTGATTATTAATTTCTGCTTTCAACCCTGAGACAAATACAAAGATGAAACCGCTATCACCATCTTTTATTGTTTTTTGTTGCACTATTGTTGTTTTGTTGTACACAATATACACAATCCCCGTTAGGGTGAACCCCAAAATTCAGTAAATTAACCTGTGCTTAACTTCTCTGGTAGCTTGCCACAAAAAAGCAAGCAGGCTTAACTTACAGGCAATATGTAAAGTATTTGTGCAGAACTCAAACAGTAATAAAGTGAAAACTCTCACACCAATTTAGAAAACTAGTGAAACATTTAATAAATTATTTGACACCAAAACAACAAAAATGAAATCAGTTTAAAGTGAAAAATCGCACCAAAATGAACAAAGCTCCAACTGGTATCTGGTCAAGCAAGACCAGAGGAAATCCAAAGTTAAGACCGACAGCGATGGATCACTTTTTGGATAAAAGGTGTGGATTGGGCCCAGTCTCAGCTTACCTTCAAACTTATAAGAAATTTAGAAGAAAATGTTCTGAGTTAAATTTTAGCTGGGCAAGGCAGCAGGCGGTGTCGAAGGTGGAAGCATTGTCGTCAAGGAGCCGTTGGACGGAGTTGTGGAGAATATTTCATTGTTCGACTCTGATCACTTTTTTGGAAGCTCTCCAGTGGGACGAGGCAGGAGGCTGTAGCTGGCAAGAGTTTCATGAGGCCAGATACCCCTTCACCGAGGGGCTGCAGAACAGGATTTGCTGACGCAGAGAAGAACTTATCAGAGAAGAAGCTCTCAGATCACTTCTTAGCTAAAATTTTCTAAGATCCAGGTTTTGAATTGCATCTATCTGGTCACCTTTATCATCAAGAGTCCTGGACTGGAGGGACACCACATGGTAGAGGGATCCTTTTATGTCCCTGAGGCTCTGATCAGGAGATCAGTAAACTCCACCTTTGGAGTCACTCTGGAGTTCCTGGTTAAAGGTGAAGATCCAGTTCTTTCATTCAGGCAATAGGGCAGCTGGGCAGCAATCCATCAGCACAGCGGTCCAGTAGTCCTTCATCTGAGTCTTTCACAGGTTCAGAATTGTCCTGAAGAGTTGGGGCTGAGGGTCCAGTATTTATATATGGTGCCTTTTTTGAAGTGGGAGACGTTTCTAAAGAATTCACTTTGAAATTGTCAGGTTTCGTGCCTCCCCTGAAAAGGCACCAGCCCAACTTTAGGAGGTATGCAGTTTTGTGTGAAGGCAGAATGCAGCCTAATCCGTTGCAGGTGGGGCTATGCCCAGCTCTGCCTCAACATCTTGCCAGTGATGGCCCATTCAGGCACCCCAAGCTCTCTATTGTGTGTTTGTCTGGGAGGAATGTACAAAGTCTAACTCTACGCAACACCCAATAATGTGACCCAGGAAAAGGCTATGGGCACAAAGGGACAGATGTATCAAAAAAACAAATTGCATTTCTTAAATAGCGAATTTTAAGAAATCGCTATTTAAGAAATGCAAAATGGTATGTATGATTTTTGCGATTAGGTAATAGCGATTTCTTAAAATTCGCAAATGCTATTACCGAATCGCAAATAGAGAATCCAACTCCATTTGCACCTATGGGCCTGCTGCAAATGGTTTTGCACTTCCTAAATTACGAATTCCAGTTAGGAATATTTTTGCGGACATGAGAAGCACACACATGCCTTAGGGGCATGTGTGCGCTACATGTCAATTTAAAAAATGCATTTAAAATGCATTTTTAAAATTTGCACATGGTTACCACCAAACTTTTGTTGGTGGTAATTACATTTCCTAAATGCCCAATTTGCATTTAGGAAATGCTTGATACTTGTGCTTAAGAAATCGCACATAAGGATTCCTTATTTGCGATTTCCTATTTAGAGAATCGCAATCTCTCTAAATGGGGTCGCAATTTTAAGGAATCGCTATTTTAGCGATTCCTTAAAATTGCACTGCAAATGCCTTTCATTCATTCTGAAAGGCATTTTTGCATTCGCAAACAGCCGGATTTTGTGATTCACACTGTTTGCGAATGCAAAATCACTTGATACATCTGGCCCAAAATAGCTAGTGCAGGAAAATACAACTTCCTAAAAGGGGCATTTTCGTTATTGTTAGTAAAAAATCTGATTTTACCTCTAAAGAAGGTTTTTCTTTACAATTTCAAGACACCAAACATGATTGTTCTAGCTGTTATCAATCAAACGTTAGCACTTATTAAATGTAAGAAGGTAACCCAATGGTACCCTGTGAAAGAGATAGGCTTCAAGGTATGCATAAACAAATATAGGAGTTTTCTCTACCTGTGCATGCAAGACTTACAAGTACATGCTCAACCTTTTACTTACAATACACTCTGCCCCATGGGCTTCCTAGGGCCTACCTTAGGGGTTACCCATATGTAATAAAAGGGAAGTTTAAGGCTTGACAAGGGGGTTATATTGCTAAATCAACATGGCAGCCCATGGAGGCCATCAGGCTGCAATGGCAGGCCTGAGACATGTTTTAAGGGGCTAGCACAAGAAGTTGTAGCTTGCACTACTTTGATACCATCTTCCCCCACACCAGTATCCCATATACCAGAATCAGGAACACTACCATCTACAGTTCTACAAGATGGAGGTTCACTTTTTTGGCAAGTTCACTTTGTACAGTAACTTTAAGGTGTTGGTGCAGTTCTGCTGAACTTGTACTCTCTGAGAAAAATATTGTACAGCTCATCATAATTATTCACATTACTGCCCTTTACCCAACCATCTAGTGCAGTGGTTCCCAACCTTGTGACTTCTGTAGACCCCCAGTTTATTATTACTGGAACCCAGGGAGCCTTACTGAAACATTATTGGAACCCAGGGACCCCCCAATAAGTTGATACTGAAAGCTAGGAATGCAATCTACTAATAATATTTAATTTTCTAAGCAGTCGTGGACCCCCTGAGGAGGCTTTGCAGACCCCCAGGGATCCCCGGACCACAGGTTGGGTACCATTGATATAGTGCCTTCTTGTAGTAATCTGTAAAATCCATCCAGCACTGCCTTGACAGCGTCAGGTTATATTTGGGTGACTCGCACTAAATGTGCTCTCATGGTCAGATTGTTTTCCCCCAAATAAGTCTTAATGACACTAGCCGGACTAATTGTATTATTAACAGTAATTCCACATGAACGAATACCATTAAATTACCAAAATTCCTCCAATTACTATGGCGAAATTGAAATTTCACCAAGGCTTACCATAAAGCACAAAGCCAGACTCACGATTATCAGATCACGCTAGACAGGGAAAACGTCTTGAGTTCAGGCCAAGCACGATGGAGCATGGGTGAGCATTGAGGACAGTAGCTGCTGTAGCAGCAAGAGTTGGTCATCACTGGAGATTTGAGATGCCTGTTGTAGAGGGCTGTTGTTGTTGGTGAGAAGAATAGGTCTTGGTGGAACTTTGGTTACTGATCATTGCATACGGACACTGTCCGCACAAAGTGATCTCTTCACTATCGGGAGGAACCAAAAACATTTATATCCTCACCTTTTCTTAAAGAGGAGTACACTCTAATGCTACTCAAGTTTCCAGGACCTGGGGGACACCTCTTAGGGATTAGGACTCACTCCAACAGAGGGAAGCAGTAGGTCTTAGGCAGGTCCAGGCAGGTCCAGGCATGTAAAGATGGTGCTGGTCAGCTGGGCAGTTGTCGGGAGGCCGCTGGATGCTTGTTGTCAAACAGGAGGTCACGTCTGGAATGTCATACATGTCCAATGTTCCTTCTTCAGACTCCAGGGCAGTCCTTCTTCTGAATTGTTCACAGATCTAGGAGGCTTCTGTTGAGATGTTAGGAAGGTGCCACTTTAATATCAAAATATCAAGTGCCAGCCTGCCTGTGGGGGAATGCCTTGACCTACCCCTAATACAGTTCTTCCCCTTTGCCTGATCCTGGCTCCAAACTATCTAAGATGACCAAGGCAATGGCAGGCCTGTTGCAAGATTGCTTTGTGTGTGCTGCAGATAGGGCCTTTTGATAGTCAGTCAGGGCAGGGTACAACTCCACCCCACAAAAAGCTGACTGTCCACTATATGATCTTTGGGTGACTGATGTAAAGGCTTGGACTCTTTTGGGGGCTAGCTAGTGGAGTCTCTTTTTTTCTCTTGGAGAGTTTGGGCAGAGCAAAGAACATTGGGAGGTAAATGGATTGGCCAACATGAAAACTAATCATGACTTCTGTCAAGAAGGCTGCCCCAGCCCTCAACACCATTTTGTCTAGAAAAAGGTAGTGTAAGGCAGTTGCACTGACAGAGAGCCTACAGCTGAAGTAATCAAGAAGGGGAAGACCTATTGGTTTTTTCACTTGCAGTAAATGTTCCATCCGTAAATTGGGGCTATCAAAAACCAAAACGATTGTAATTAATGACCATTTCCAGAACATCCATGATTTTATCAACTGTGAAAGCTCCTTTGGTGTTTATCTAATCAAGTGCCCATGCAACCAAGTTTATATAGGCAGCACTACTCGAGTACTGAAAACCAGGATCCAAGAACATTTCCGAAATATTCACAAACAAGACCTTAGGGCACCGCTTGTGGAACATTATAATGAATTTCATCCTGAAGAACATACTTTTACTTTCTGTGGCCACCTACGACTAAAAGCACTTCCTAGAGGTGGCAACTTAAAATTACGACTGCGCCAAGAAGAAAGTCGTCTGATTATTCTTTATATTACAGTACACCACGGCCTTAACAAAGACTCTGAATGGCATTATTGGTTGCTCTAATTCTTTTGAAAACATGTTTATTTGACCTTTCTACCTTGACTCAACAATTTCTAACTATGTTATCTTAATGGGTTTTCTGCTTCTTTTTTCTATGTTGATTATATTTAGCTTCTTATTCTATTTTTGATGACCATTGCTCATATATGTGACAGGACATTCCCTTTATCAAGTTCGTTCCACTATATCAAATCTTTAAATACCATTTATTACATATAATATCTTTACCTAAATAATTATCTTCTGTTCCTTTTTATTTATTTACTTATGTTATTATCTTGGTCCTTCTTCCAAGGAATATGGTGGCATGTTTACTTTTTATCACAACATCACACTTGACAAAATTACAAACAGGACGCTTTTTTCAAATATTGCGCCTTCTTTGTGTTTACCATGATCTTTTATGGTATTACAACATTCTAGTTGTTTCAGGGTTTCGTTAGGATCCCAAAATGGCGGCGTCCGATTCCTCTTTGGTGTAACAAACATAAAGAACGGACTCGCGTAACGAGACCGCTTAATAAAAGCAGGCTGTAGTTTCAGCGCGTCTCGTAGAATGGCGCTAGATGTGCCCATTTGAACTTCTCCGTTGTACTATTACATGACTTAACCAACAAGTAAGTTATACTCAGGTGGCCCTCTCTGTTCATGCTAACAGATTCTGTCTAATTAAATCTTTGAAAGGTGCTTTCGATATTGCTTTGATAGCAGTGTAGTGGCAGGAAATGAAGGATGCAAGGCAGCTGCGTTGTCTCAGTATTCTTTAATTCAGTGCTATAAATAATAAGGCCCACGAGGAGCCGGCAAGAGCGCAACAGCGTCGCGTGTAAGCGCTCCACTCCCTTTGTCCCTCGCGCCGCCCCCTGACGTCACGACCATCCTCGATCCGGATTGGCCGTGACGTCATGAGGCGGTCAAACACAAAGGAAGGACCAAACCCTGTCCCCCCGCGTCTCGTACGTTAACTCACGTACGACATCTCCCTTTTTAACAGAACAAGAAAACATGTGTAACTTCATCTCATAACGAAATCTTCGAACCTCTTGGGAGCTCGGATATGCCTCACTGGCCTGCTCGGAGTAATATACTGGGGTGAAACCACCCTGACGGCGCATGCATCCTCTCGGCCTGAACTCGTTACGTTGTGACTGCCGCTCTTCACGGGTTCGGGCCTGCTACCATGCTGCCCCTCGGCATCCACCAAGCTGCGCCATGCTTCCTCACACCGCTCTGCACTTCCATGCCCGATTCGCCCTCGCATGGAGGGCGTATTCACACACTCCTCATCACCAGCGACTACATTCCTGGCTTCGTGACTTTGCCACTCCTCTACATCGTCCGTGCTCTCAGCACCATACACACGACTACCTCTCATGATGATTTCCTCTTGACCAGCCTTGAGCCTGACGATGTCGTCCTTGCTTCGCCACCCCCCTCCTTCCAAACAGACTGCCCCTCTTGTCACTCCTTGCACACGTACAGGGGTTTGGAATACAGACTCCCCTTTCTTCACCTTGTTAGGTTTCTTCACCAATACCCAATCCCCCTGCACTATATTTTTAGTTTTGGCTCTGTTCATAGTGTCAGCATATCGCTTGTTTCTTTCCTGTTTAGCTATTATTCTTCCTTTGACTCTCAAACTCTCATCAGATACCACCTCTATTTCCTCCCTCATGTCATACCATTTATTGAATTTGGGGGTAAGCTCACTCATGCACCTTCTCCCTCTCATCAAGTAGAACGGAGTGTGTCCCGTAACTTCACTGGGCGTGTTATGAAAAGTGTGCACCTAGTCCGCCAGAAACGCTTTCACATCCATGTTGGAGGCGACTGCCTGTTGTACACCCTCTTTAAGGAACCTATTCATCCGCTCAACCTGTCCATTGCTCTTTGGGCTGTACAGCGGTGTCTTCTCCTGCTTAATCCCTAACCTGGACAGAAAATCCGTCATCTCCCTGGACACTAGCTGGGTGCCATTGTCGGACACCATGATCTTCGGCTGGCCCTCAATCGCGAAAATTTTCGTCAATGCCTTGATCACTCGTTCAGTGGTAACTTCCCTGACGAACTTGTAGTGAATCCATTTGGAGAAGTAATCCGTGAGGACGATGAGATGTCTACAATCGTCTGGTAGCAGAGTAAATGGGCCCGCGAAATCAATGGCAATCTTGTTCCATGGGCCAGCAGGAATGTCCACCAGCTGCAGCTCCCCTTTTGCCGTCTTCCAGTGCTTGTCGGCCCTTAAGCACGGTCCACACCGATCAATGAAGCTGCTGACGTCGCTGCACATCCCTGGCCACCAGTAGTACTGCTTGAGATGATTCTTTGTAGCGGTACTGCCCGGGTGGCCCTTATGGGCAATCCTGATTAGCTTGTCTCTCAAACTTTCCGGAGGTACAAACAGCTCGTGTCTCTTCACAAAGCCGCCCTCAATGGTGAGTTCAGAGCTAACTTGTTGGAAATTCCTGAGTGCTCCGTGCAAGTTCCGGACCGGGGGCCAATGAGCCTTCATGTGGTCCATCTCCCTCCGAATAGTCGTGTCCTTCTCCTGAGCCGTCGACCACTCTTCCTCCGATATGGATCCCTCGCACATGGCTGTTGCGTCAACCATTGCCACCACGCATTCCGTGTCGTCCAGGGAACCATCCTCCTCACCCGTGACAGGTAAGCGTGATAGGCAATCCGCCCTGCAGTTGAGACCACCCTTGATGTGTCTGATGGTAAAGTGATACTCTTGCAACTTGGACAGTAAACGTAGGAGCCTCGAGCTGGCTTTGCCATTTCCACGTCCTTCACCGTCCATCATGTATATCAAAGGTTTGTGGTCAGTGACCAGTTCGAACTCCCTGCCCCACAGATAGTTCCTCAGTTTCTCCACGGCCCGGACGCACGCGAGCGTCTCCCGCTCTATGGTGCTGTAGTGCTTCTCTGCTTCGTTCAGTGACCGGGATATGAATGCGACTGTGTTCTCCTTCTTCCCTTGGAATTGGCAAAACACTGCGCCGATACCCTTGGCACTAGCGTCAACCGTGACCACGTTCCGGAGGTCCTTGTTGTATGGCTGTAATACTGGAGCCGCGGCGATTGCCTGCTTGACGGATTCAAAAGCAGCGCTTTGTTCCTGCGTCCACGTGTATTTTTCGTTCTTCCGCAGCAGTTTCCTTAGAGGTTCCACGGTGGTCGCGTATCCTTGCATGAACTTGGAATAGTATTCGCTGAGTCCCAGGAATGATCGCAAGGCGTCTTTGTCTCCTGGGCAAGGAGCATCTCGTATGGCCCTCACTAAGTCATCTTTAGGCGCGATGCCATTTGGAGTAAGCACATGTCCTAAGTATTCTATCCTCGCTTCCATGAACTTGCACTTGTCCTTTGAGACCGTCATCCCCCTTTTCTTTAGCACCTCCAGCACTCTGCCTAGCAGTTCCAGGTGCCCCTTCTCATCTTCCGTGTGTATCAGAATGTCGTCCTGGAAGGCTTCAACTCCCTTCATATCGCAGAAGAGAAGGTCCATCAGCTTTTGGAAGATGCCCGAGGCCGATGCAAGGCCGAACGGAAGACGGACGTATCTGTATGCTCCAAACAGGGTAATAAAGGTGGTCAATTCCTTGGAATCCTCCGTGAGACATACCTGGTGGTATGCGGACTTCAGGTCTATCAGAGTGAAAAACCTCGATCCTGATGTGGAAGATAATATCTCCTGAATGTTGGGCAGGGGATGGCAGTTCACCAGGATATTTCTGTTCAAGGATCGCAGGTCTACACACAACCGAATGTCCCCTGTCCTCTTCTTCTTGGATACCACGATTGCGGACACCCACTCTGATGCACCTGCTTCCTCTATTACTCCTTCCATTTTCAGCCTATCCAGAACAGCCTTCAGCTCCCCCCTTACAGAAAGAGGGATCGTTCTGACCTTGTGCTTCATTGGTATGGCACCCTCTTTCAACCGTATGGCATGCACAAATCCTCTTACACACCCTACTTTGTTTTCAAAAACTGGAATCAAATTCTTCGAGAACCTCAGCTAATCCTTCATGCAAATCCTCGGGCTGTACGTAATTGACCCAGTCATCCCTCAGAACTATGGGATCTTCTGCTCCAGGGACTAGCATCACACCCAGCTTCGCCAGGTCCTTCCATCCCACAAGGCTCCTCCCTTTTTCAGCCACATATATCTTTGTTCTCACCGTGCGCCCTCGAAAGGTGAGAGAGTCCCAGAAGTACCCCCTCATCACTATGTCGTGTTCCCCGAAAGCCTTTGGATTCACATCCGTCTCATGCAGTCGTACATCCTGCCATTTCAAATCGAATGTCCTATCAGAGATCAGGGTAAGAGGGGAACCAGAATCAGCCGTAAATGGCAATTCTACCGCACCAATCATGACGGAGCCAATAGGCACTTTCACTCTTCCGTCCTCATCATCAATGGACAACACGATGTCCGCATCCGTATCACTCTCGCTCACCGAGCTCACTTTCATGCCCGTACTGCCTTTCTTGGCTTTGCACACTGCCGCAAAGTGGCCCATCTTTCTACATTTAGAACAGCTTTTGTACAAGGCAGGACAGGTCCTGCTGTCCGCTAAGTGGTCCCTTGACCCACATCTAAAACAAGCGAGAGGCCTCCTGCCTCCCCCTCTATCGCTCGCCGCCCTGTCTGGAGTCTTGGGCGCGTGTTTATGCCTGTCCTGCACATAGAACACATTTGAGGCCTGACTAGTGCTCGCCAGTTCCTTAGAAGACACCATGGAGCGTTCCACTGCCTTTGCAATGGCCATCACTTCCTTCAGTGAAGGGTTCCTGCATGCAAGCAAACGTTCCTGTACTTTCTTCGAATGGCAGTAGAACACCACCTGGTCTCTAATGTATGTATCAGTCATCTCCACAAATTCACAATCTTGGGCCAAAACTTGTAGGCACGCAATGTACTCTTCGATAGTCTCTCCTTCCTCCTGTTTCCGCAGTGCGAATTTATGGCGCCCCACCATGATGTTACACTCCTCAGCATACTGCAGCTCAAGTCGCTTAACGGCCTCCTGGTATTCATTCAGAGGAACTGTAGCCCCAGGAGGATTCACATAAACCGGCAAGCTATCGAAAACCTCCTGGCCAGCCTTCCCCAGCAGTCCGAATAACAGCGACTTTTTCCGCTCGGGGCTATACCCCTTACCATCAATGGAGACGATATAGTTCTCAAATGCGCGCAGCCATCCTTTCCATTTCATGCACGGCTTACCAGGAGAGTCCAGGAAGAGAGGAGGCACGCAGATATGTCCGGTCTGCGACATGGCCGGAAAGCGGGCACGACACCGGGAGAGACCACGTGATACAGGTGCAGCAGCAACTACGGAAGGCTCCTAGGCGGGGCGGAAGACTACCTCAGCACACCGGATAGCCGGGGACCATCAGTACACTGACCGCTTCCAATGAGGTGTACACACGTGGACAGGAACCCAGAACAGAGGCCTGCGGCCTGGTCCTCGCGTGGCAGGGGTCGTCAAAGATCTATGGTATGGAGCTCCCCCGCATCAGCTCACCCGAGGCAGTGCATGTGGTCACCGGCGAGGAAATATCAGCGCTCCCATTAGCATCAAGAAACATCAGGTATGGTGGGCTACTCTCGTGGGCCTTGTTATAAGCTGTGACCCTCGTCGCCATTTGTAGTGGCAGGAAATGAAGGATGCAAGGCAGCTGCGTTGTCTCAGTATTCTTTAATTCAGTGCTATAAATAATAAGGCCCACAAGGAGCCGGCAAGAGCGCAACAGCGTCGCGTGTAAGCGCTCCACTCCCTTTGTCCCTCGCGCCGCCCCCTGATGTCACGACCATCCTCGATCCGGATTGGCCGTGACGTCATGAGGCGGTCAAACACAAAGGAAGGACCAAACCCTGTCCCCCCGCGTCTCGTACGTTAACTCACGTACGACAAGCAGATAGCTCGTTGACAAAAAATTATTGATCCCGCTTTACAAAAGTCCCCATATGGCATATTTAGATCCTCTGAGGATTATATTATCTTTCTGGTAGGTTTTGAGCTACATACCTGCTACATATTGATTTTCCCATTTCCATTTACAGATTCTTTCATTTAACATTCTGAACAGTGTTATAAGGAATAATTGAATTATAATTATGGAGTGCTTTTATTTCATTGGCTATTTTCTGCAAATGGATCGTTGTACTTTTTCTAAGATGTATTATATTGCTATAGTAGTATGCCTTCTGTGTAGTTCACAGTTCCTTACAATCACATTATTTACTAATAGGTGCCGGCACCATAACTTGATCCATTCTTTGCTCTTTCTCTTCAATAACGCTATATTTACCTAATTGTTTCACTAATTCTTTCCTTAACCTTCACTTAAGACATTGTTGATCACTTATATGTCTTTGTTCGCTCTCTCAAAAAATTCCTTCTTTTATTGGGAATGGACTTGTGCAATTGCACTTCTATCACGCGGGTATCTGTCCTTACTACTATTTTGCTCATTGACATAACTCACAAAACATGGTAGCACTATTATGAGGTTTCTTTCCAAAACTTTGAGTTTTCACCATTTGGTGTCTTTCGATCTCTAGCTTCAAATGACTTATTAGTTTTATCTCTATCCTCTATTTTTAATTGACTTTTTTTTCACCTTTCACAGCCTTGAGAAAGCCCTGGTGAATGCACCTCATAGGGCAAAACACGTGTTGGCTGAGTACTCTCTATGCTCTACGTTTCACTTACTTGTTGACCGATATGAAGACAATCACAACTACTTAATAAACTTCACGTTTTGGAGAACCTTTCTATTTTTAAGGAATACTATTGTACATTGGGCAATTGGATGCCTCACGAATTATTGGATAACTAAGTGGGAACTTACCATTTACTATTAATGAAAACTAATCATGACTTCTGTCAAGAAGGCTGCCCCAGCCCTCAACACCATTTTGTCTAGAAAAAGGTAGTGTAAGGCAATTGCACTGACAGAGAGCCTACAGCTTTAGTAATCAAGAGGGGGAAGACCGTCTTCAGAATGGGAAGACACAGCTGCTGTGCACTGACTCGAAGTGAATAAACATGAAAAATGCCAGCACCAAATTAAGGTCTCATTGTGACATCACAAATAATTTGGGAGAGAACATATGTGTCAAAACCATAGGAAAACACATTACAGCAGGTGATCTAAACAAGGATTGTTGGTCTGGTAAATGTAGAAAGGATAAAAAAGGGTCAATAAATAACCATTTTATAGTGCCTAGTGCAAGACCTTTCTGGGCCAAAGAATAAACAAAGAACAAAACATCCAACGGTTTCACCTGCAAAGGATCTGTCCTTTGGTCTCCAAAACAGGCTAAAAAGCTGTTGTCATGCCCAGCGTTAATCGACTTTGTGGAAGGATGTCTGACAGCCAGGATGCTGTCAACTGCTGCTGCTCACTCTCAACATATGTGGGTGTAGATTGCACACATTTGGGTGGAAAACCACGCCCTGTTGCTGCAACAGAAAATCTTTCCAAAGTAGTAGCCTGATTAAGGGCAGACACTCTCCTGGACCATTATGGGACATTAGGATGAATTGGATGTGGTAGGTCATCATCTTCTTCAGACCTCGGGCAGGAGAGGCTGGTAGTCATACCAAATTCTTGTGTTCTACCCCAGTCAAAGTGCATCTTCTCCAGATGACAAACAGAAGACCTCCAACATGAAAAAGGTTGGACACTATACATTCTCGACTTGCAAAAAGATCTAGCCAGGGTTCTCCCTATTATATGTAAATGCTCTGTGATACCTTTGGGTACAGTTGCCATTCATGATCCATCAAGTACCATCAGCTGAGCTTGTCAGTCCTGGCAATCAATGATCCCACCAGGTGATTCACAATCAGGGAAATACCCTGTGATTCCAACCATTTACGCAGGTGCAGAGCCTCCTGCCACAGGACCCCACGCCACCCTGCTTACAGACAACACACCACATTGTGATGATTTTGTTTCCATTAGAATTTGAACCAGTCTCCTCTTGATGGAGGGCTAAAAGGATTTCAATGTCAAGGGAATTGCCTGCTAATCCAACAGATTGATATGTTAACAGTAGTCTGCAGGAGAGAAGAGTCCTCGGTTCTGCATCTCTCAGATGACTCCCCCAAACCAGCAATGAGGCATTCTTCTCCACCATCGGCTCTGAGTGTGGAAGGGAGATGAGTCTGCTGCTGCTCAGCATGTTGCTGAGCATCCATCACGGCAGAACCTGCACAGTCTCCTCTGATCCTGGATGATATCTGACAGGTTTCCTTGGTGCTGTGCCCACTGAGATTTCAGATATCATTGCAGAGCCCACATATGCCATCTGGTGAAGTGAGCAAGCAGGATATGTGAGGCCCACAAACCAAGAATCGTCAGAGCTGCTTTCGCCAAGATCCAGGACTGATGCTGAAACAGCTATATCATAGCCTGACAGTCCTGGACTTCTTGTAGCAGAGAAAGGGCCCTGAAATGCAACATGTCTAAGAAGGTTCCTTGTAAGAAAATAGGTGTTTTACAAGCGTCCCCCCACTTATTGCCTCTATTTGGACTACTTGCTGCTGTTATATGCCGCTGAAAGTGCACTGGGACCTGCTAACCAGGCCCCAGTGCCAGTGCTCTCTCACTAATCTTAATGCATGTGAATTGGTAGCCCCCAATTGGCAAGGACTTTACCCCCAATAAGTTCCTAGTAAGTGGTACCAGTGGTACCCAGAGCATGGGTGGTAAAGGGGTCACCATGGCCAGAAGCAGTGAGTGTGCCACCCTGAGTGACCCAAGTCCAGGAGGCAGGGTGCATCATATTAAAGGTGTGGGCATATATAAGTGTAAGCCCTATAGTAGTCTCTTCCCATTAAGGGCTATTCTAAATGTTCAGGGGGCCAAAAAATAACATCAGGTGGCAATGGGGCATACCAAGGGTGCCAGCTTCATTATGGTCCCACTGAAAAGAGTCATATTTCGTATCAAACAACTTGTCCCATTAAACCCGTCCTGTTCTTCGTGTCAGATTTAATGTGACATGCACCCAGGTGGCAACCTTAGAGGTTGCCCACTTGGTTGCCCCATCATTTCCTGTGCCCTGGCTAACAGCCAGCAGCTGCTGCCGCCAAGACGGGAATTTCAACCCCTTGTAGGAGGTCATAAAGAAAGTCCTGCCTGGGCACAAGGTGTCACCTCCCTCCCTGAGAGGATGGCTAGTGAAGTGGCAAATTAAGGAGGCAAGCTTCAAAGCTTTCCACCACTTCTGATACTCAAGTTGGCTTCCTTCCAGAGAAACAAGTCTCTTGTAGCTGCAGGTAAAATGCACCTACCGGAACCAATGAAGCACTGGCCGTCAAGCCCTCTGAGGGATCACCAAAAAGCAGATGTAGGAAAGTACACTCTTTCTTTGCATGGTTACCCACATTTTCTGCCTGATGTCAGTGTGTTTGACTGTGTTCACTGGGATCCTGCTAACCAGGACCCCAAGAATATGCTCTCTCTCACAAAACTCTGTATTTCACCCACAATTGGCATACTAGTGCTCTCTTATAAGTCCCTATTATATGGTACCTAGGTACCCAGGGTATTGGGGTTCCAGGGGATCCCTATGGGCTGCAGCATATATTTTGCCACCCATAGGAAGCCCATGCAAAGGATTCTGCAGGACTGCCATTGCAGCCTGTGTGAAAAGGTGCAAGCACCCTTTCACTGTGATTTTCACTGCACCAGGCCACTTATAAGTCACCCCCTATAGCAGGCCCTCCAGCCCTGAGGGCAGGGTGCGAAGTAACTGTGTGTGAGGGCACCCCTGCACTGGCAAAGGTGCCCCCATGAACTCCAGGACCATTTTCCCAGACTTTGTGAGAGTGGTAATGCCATTTTACCCGTGTACTGGACATTGGTCACTACCTATGTCCAGATAGATAATGGTTACTCCAAACATAGGCAGGTTTGGTATCAAACATGTTGTAATCATACCCGAGGCTTTTGCAAGCATTGGTTGTATGATTCCGTGCACTCTGGGGGCTCCTTAGGGGACCCCCAGTATTTCCATTTCATCCTTCTGAGGTTTCACAGGCAGCCACAGCTGCTGCCACCTCACAGACAGGTTTCTGCCCTCCTGTTGCTTGAAAAACTCGAGCCAGGAAGGCAGAACAAAGGATTTCCTTTGGGAGAGGGGTGTTACACCCTCTCCCTTTGGAAATAGGTGTTACAGGCTTTATGAGGGGAAGCCTCCTCAAGCCACAGGAAATGCTTTGAAGGGCACATTTGGTGCCCTCCTTGCATAAACCAGTCTACACTGGTTCAAAGACCCCCAGTCCCTGCTCTGGCGCAAAACTAGACAAAGGAAAGGGGAGTGACCACTCCCCTGTCCATCACCACCCCAGGGGTGGTGCTCAGAGCTTCTCCAGAGGGTCCCTGGGTTTTGCCATCTTGGATTCAAGGTTGGCAGGGAAGTCTGGGAGCATCTGAGTGGCCAGTGCCAGCAGGTGACGCCAGAGCCCACCCATAGTAGGTGCTTACCTGGTTAGGTGACCAATCCCCCTTTCAGGGCTATTAAAGGTGTCTCCTTTGGGTGGTTCTGCAGATTCGGATTGCAAGACTCCAGCAGGAATCCTCTGCAGTCTCCTTCTCCAGGATGACCAGGAGCATGCTGGTAGCCAGGAGGAGGAGGAGGAGGAGGAGGAGAACATTTCTACACCCATTGAATTAGAGAATAATCTCCCAAGTTCAGGGGAGGGTTCTTCCAAGGATCTGGCACCTAGTAGGCCAACTAGTGTAGCTGGTAGTGGGAGGGGAAGTCACTCAGGTAGGGCTCCCTTTACACTCAGTGGACAGGTAGCTAGGGTCACAAAGACAAGAGAAAGTTCCACCTCTGCCCATTCCCACATCACCTCAGTTTCCGAGGGGTCACACTGGACAACTCCAGGGGATGACTCTATAGATTAGGAGCTCAGAAAGCTGAGACTGGAAGAGGCCAGGCTGAGGCTGCAGCAGCAACAGCCAGCCCTAGATAGGGAGGCCTTGGCAATGGAAACGGAAAGGCAGGGGTTAGGGTTAGCACCCCATGGTAGCAGCAGCAATAGTTTCAGGGATTATAGAGTCAGGAATCCAGAAACTTGCACACAATTGCTCCCTCATACAAGTTGGGGGATGATATATGCAAGTGGTTTGCTGACCTTGAGAGGGCCTGTAAAGGTCAGAGGGTCCCTCAAAGGCAGTGGGCTGCTATTATTTGATTGGCCTTCTCTGACAAGGGGAGGGATAGACTTTTCACTGTCAGTGAAGAGGATGCTACAACTACAGTATTTTAAAAAAAGCACACTTGGAAGGTTTTGGTCTCAGCACTGAACAGTATAGGATCAAGTTCAGGGAGACCAGAAAAGAGGCCTCACTGGATTGGGTTGACTTTGTGGACTGTTCTGTTAAAGCTTTAGAAAGCTGGTAACATGGCAGCAAAGTGTCTGATTATGAGGGCTTGCACAATCTGTTACTGAGAGAGCATATTTTAAATAACTGTGTGTCTGACTTGTTGCATTAATAATTTGTAGGCTCAGATCTGACCGCTCCCCAAGAATTGGGAAAGAAGGCAGACAAATGGGTCGGAACAAGGGTGAGCAGAAAAGCTCATACAGGGGGTGACAAGGACAAGAAGAAGGATGGTAAGTCACATGACAAAGGTGGGGACAAAGATAAAAACAAAGAGTCTTCATCAGGCCCACAAAACTCTTCTGGGGTGGGTCTAAATCATCTTCTCACAACCATCAAAATAAAAACTCTTGGTGATATAGCTGTAGGAATAAAGGCCATTGGGCAGGTGTCGGATGCGGGCCTGGTTTGTAGTGGGCACCTAAGGTACTTACACCTTATACTAGGTCCAGGTATCCCTTATTAGTGAAATGTAGTCAGTGTCTAGAAGCCAGGCTCTCTGGGGTAGTGTGGATGAGCAGCCAAGACCTAACTAGGAGACATGCAAAGCTCATGCAATACCACTGTAGTCACACAGTACTTACACACATGAAAGAAAATACTCAGTGTTACAAAACAAAAGGTACTTTATTTTGGTGACAAAAACGCTAAAAACACCTTAGAGACTATACTCCCTTAGGAGGTAGGCAATATACGCAGAATATACACTAGAATGCAGAAATATCTTTCAAAACAGTTAGAAAACAGTGCAAATAGTGAAAATCACAATAGTTAGAAATGGGCCTAGGGGGAACACAAACCATATACTAAGAAAGTGGAATGTGAAAGTTGCCACCTAGGCAAGTGTATTGTGTAGAGGGGTGCTGGGAGTGTAAGAAAACACCAAAGGTAAGTAATAGAGCCCACCCCAGAGCCCAGGAAAGCAGGAGTAAATCACAGTAACTTTACTAGAGCACACAAGAACACTTGATAGAAGATTTTGCAAGAACCAGAAGAGACTGCAAGACACCAGTGATGGATTCCTGGACCTGAAGACCTGTGGAAGAAGGAGACTAAGTCCAAGAAGCACTGAAGAGTCCAGGGAGAACAGAACCACTCCTGCTAACCCGGATGAAGGTGTAAAAGAAGAACCACTGGTGAAGAAGAACAGTCAGTACTGCACCCAAGAAGACAGATGCGGGTTCCTGGTTGGTGCATATATGTCCCACACTGGATGGATGATTGCAGTCTGGTTTGCGTTCCTGGATTCCGCCAACAAGCCTTGACACACACAAAGCATGTGGTTAGCGGAAAATGGTGCTGCCTGGGACCAGGATCGACCCAGAGGCCTCTACCCAGGAGGGTGGACACAGTGCGCTCTTAGCAACTCTGAGAGCCCTCAGAAGACCAGGCAGCACGCACCAGGCAGCACGCACAGGAGTCCCACAGCATGGGGACAAAGAAGGTGCAAAAGGAGGCACATGCAGCACTACACAAAGGGATCCCATGCCTCCGGAGAACCACATAGGAGGCTGTGCATCATTGGAAGGAGTGCAGGGGGCCGGAGCTGCACTGTGCATGAAGAACTTCGTGGAAGGATGCCAACAAGCCTTGGCAGCTGCAAAACACATGGTGAACGGAGGTACTGGACAGCTGGACTTCAGGAACGTCTGGACCACTTCAGTCCACCACCCGTGTTGCTGGATCCAAGCACTTCTTCAGGAGAGGGGACTCAAGCCACCTGTCGTCGCTGCAGAGGGTTGGCTGCTGAAGCAGGGAAGTGACTCCTTCACTTGAAGGGAGATTCCTTCATCTTCTTGTGCAGCCTGAAGACTGTCTGTCCTCTGAGGATGCATGACCTGGAAACAGTTACAGTTGCTGGCAGGAGCTGAAGATACAATGTTGCAGAAGTCATCTTTGCTTCTTTGTTGCAGTTTGTGGAGTTCCTGGAGGGTCCAGATGCAGTTTTGTCGGTATAAGGTGAAGTAAAGGATGCAGAGGATTCCTTCTGGAGACTGGCAATCCAAATCTGAGGAAACACCCTGAGGAGAGACCCTAAATAGCCCTGAAAGGAGGATTGGTCAGCTAAACAGGTAAGCACCTATCAGGGGAAGGCTCTGACGTCACCTGATGGCACTGGCCACTCAGATGTTCCCAGGGTACCCTGCCAACTTGGAATCCAAGATGGCAAAACCCAGGGACACTCTGGAGCAACTCTGAGCACTACTCCTGGGGTGGTGATGGACAGGGGTGTGGTCATACCCCTTTCCTTTGTCCAGTTTCAAGCCAGAACAGGGACTGGGGGTCCCTGAACTGGTGTAGACTGGATTATGCAAGGAGGGCACCATCTGTGCCCTTCAAAGCATTTCCAGAAGCTCTGGGACGCGACCCCTCCCATGCCAGTAACACATCTCTCCCAAAGGAAATTCGTTGTTCTGCCTTCCTGGGCTCGAGCTGCTTGAGCAACAGGAGGGAAGAAACCTGTCTGTAAGGTAGCAACAGCTTGGGCTGCCTGGAAAACCTCAGATGGCTGGTATGGCAGTACTGGGGGTCCACTGTGGAGCCCCCAGAGTGCATGGAATTATACAACCAATGCTAGAATCAGCATTGGGGTATAATTCCGAGATGTTAGACAGCTTACATGGCCATATTCAGAGTTACCATTGTGAAGCTGGTCATAGGTATTGGCCTATGTCCAGTGCACACGTAAAATGGCATCCCCGCTCTCATGAAGTCTGGTAAAATGGTCCTGGACGATGTGGGGGCACCTCTGCCAGTGTAGGGGTGCCCTCACACACAGGTACTCTGCACCCAGCCTTCAGGGTTGGAAGGCCTGGTATATGGGTGACTTATAAGTGACCTGGTGCAGTGTAAACGGCTGTGAAAGGGTGCATGCACCATTTCACACAGGCTGCATTGGCAGTCCTGTGGAAGCCTTTGCATACGCTCCCTATGGGTGGCAAAAGTAATGCTGCAGCCCATAGAGATCCCCTGGAACCCCAATGCCCTGGATACCTAAGTACTATATACTAGGGACTTATAAGGGGGCACCAGTATGCCAATTATGAGTGGAATACTGTGTTAGCAGTATCCAACAACCAAATTTAAAGGGGAGAGAGCATAAGCACTGGGGTCCTGGTTAGCAGGATCCCAGTGACACAGTCAAACACACTGACAAACAGGCCGAAAATGGGGGTAACCATGCTACAATGAGGCTACTTTCTCACAGCAGGAAACAGCTCTTGTCCTAAGAAAAGCACAAAGCCTCCCACCACCATTACTCCCACTGATACAACTAGTGTCCCTAGCAATACCAGTGGTGGTGGGAAAACTAACACTACAAATAGTCCAAGGTTGTAGCAGGGCTCACCCTGGGGAATGTAGTGGGGGTTGGTTTAGTTAGGGAAACCACTGATGCAGTTTTAGTCTCTTATGTTGTCATTGACCTTGCCACTCTTGCTGCTTTTCCCCTTAATATGGATAAGTATGAGCAACAATCCCGACTATATGGTGTTCAGGTTGAGGCCTACAGGGACACAGGTGCCAGTGTCACAATGGTGACTGAAAAACTGGTGGCCCCTGAGCAAAACCTACTTGGTCATCAGTACTGTAGGAGGCTGGACTGGCTTGTAGTGAGTACCAAGGGGTACTTACACCTTGCACCAGGCCCAGGTATCCCTTATTAGTGTATAGGGTGTCTAGCAGCTTAGGCTGATAGATAATGGTAGCTTAGCAGAGCAGCTTAGGCTGAACTAGGAGACGTGTGAAGCTACTACAGTACCACAAGTGTCACTTGCACAATACCATAAGAAAACACAATACACAGTTATACTAAAAATAAAGGTACTTTATTTTTATGACAATATGTCACAGTATCTCAGAGTGTACCCTCAGAGTGAGGATAGCAAATATACACAAGTTATATGTACACAGTACTAAAAATATGCAGTATAGTCTTAGAAAACAGTGCAAACAATATATAGTTACAATAGGATGCAATGGGGACACATAGGGATAGGGGCAACACAAACCATATACTCCAAAAGTGGAATGTGAACCACGAATGGACCCCAAACCTATGTGACCTTGTAGAGGGTCCCTGGGACTATTAGAAATTAGTGAGAGTTAGAAAAATAGCCCTCCCCAAGACCCTGAAAAGTGAGTGCAAAGTGCACTGAAGTTCCCCAGAAGACAAAGAAGTTGTGATAGAGGAATAATGCAGGAAAGACACAAACCAACAATGCAACACCGATGGATTTCCAATCTAGGGTACCTGTGGAACAAGGGGACCAAGTCCAAAAGTCACAAGCAAGTCGGAGATGGGCAAATGCCCAGGAAATGCCAGCTGCGGATGCAAAGAAGCTTCGACTGGACAGAAGAAGCAAAGGTTTCTGCAGGAACGAAAAGGGCTAGAGACTTCCCCTTTGGTGGACGGATCCCACTCGCCTTGGAGAGTCGTGCAGAAGTGTTTTCCCGCCGAAAGGACGCCAACAAGCCTTGCTAGCTGCAAATCGTGCGGTTGGCGTTTTTGGACGCTGCTGAGGCCCAGGAGGGACCAGGAGGTCGCAAATTGGACCTGAAGAGAGAAGGGACGTCGAGCAAGACAATGAGCCCTCTCTGAAGCAGGTAGCACCCGGAAAAGTGCCATAAACAGGCACTACGAGGATGCATGAAACGGTGCTCGCTGAAGTTGCACAAAGGAGTCCCACATCGCCGGAGACCAACTTAGAAAGTTGTGCAATACAGGTTAGAGTGCCGTGGACCCAGGCTTGGCTGTGCACAAAGGATTTCCGCCGGAAGTGCACAGGGGCCGGAGAAGTTGCAAAAGTCGCGGTTACCAACAATGCAGTCTGGAGTGGGGAGGCAAGGACTTACCTCCACCAAACTCAGACTGAAGAGTCACTGGACTGTGGCAGTCTCTTGGACAGAGTTGCTGGATTCAAGGGACCTCGCTCGTTGTGCTGAGAGGAGACCCAAGTGACCGGTAATGCAGCTTTTTGGTGCCTGCGGTTGCAGAGGGAAGATTCCGTCGACCCACGGGAGATTTCTTCGGAGCTTCTGGTGCAGAGAGGAGGCAGACTACCCCCACAGCATGCACAAGCAGGAAAACAGTTGAGAAGGCGGCAGGATCAGCGTTACAGAGTTGCAGTAGTCGTCTTTGCTACTATGTTGCAGGTTTGCAGGCTTCCAGCGCGGTCAGCAGTCGTTTCCTTATCAGAAGGTGAAGAGAGAGATGCAGAGGAACTCGGATGAGCTCTTGCATTCGTTATCTAAAGTTTCCCCAGAAACAGAGACCCTAAATAGCCAGAAAAGAGGGTTTGGCTACCTAGGAGAGAGGAGAGGCTACTAACACCTGAAGGAGCCTATCACAAGGAGTCTCTGACGTCACCTGGTGGCACTGGCCACTCAGAGCAGTCCAGTGTGCCAGCAGCACCTCTGTTTCCAAGATGGCAGAGGTCTGGAGCACACTGGAGGAGCTCTGGACACCTCCCAGGGGAGGTGCAGGTCAGGGGAGTGGTCACTCCCCTTTCCTTTGTCCAGTTTCGCACCAGAGCAGGGGCTAAGGGGTCCCTGAACCGGTGTAGACTGGCTTATGCAGAATTGGGCACATCTGTGCCCAAGAAAGCATTTCCAAAGGCTGGGGGAGGCTACTCCTCCCCTGCCTTCACACCATTTTCCAAAGGGAGAGGGTGTAACACCCTCTCTCAGAGGAAGTCCTTTGTTCTGTCATCCTGGGACAAGCCTGGCTTGACCCCAGGAGGGCAGAAACCTGTCTGAGGGGTTGGCAGCAGCTGCAGTGAAACCCCAGGAAAGGCAGTTTGGCAGTACCAGGGTCTGTGCTACAGACCACTGGGATCATGGAATTGTCCCAATAATGCCAGGATGGCATAGAGGGGGCCATTCCATGATCTTAGACATGTTACATGGCCATATTCGGAGTTACCATTGTGAAGCTACATATAGGTAGTGACCTATATGTAGTGCACGAGTGTAATGGTGTCCCCGCACTCACAAAGTTCAGGGAATTGGCTCTGAACAATGTGGGGGCACCTTGGCTAGTGCCAGGGTGCCCTCACACTTAGTAACTTTGCACCTAACCTTTACCAGGTAAAGGTTAGACATATAGGTGACTTATAAGTTACTTAAGTGCAGTGTAAAATGGCTGTGAAATAACGTGGACGTTATTTCACTCAGGCTGCAGTGGCAGGCCTGTGTAAGAATTGTCAGAGCTCCCTATGGGTGTCAAAAGAAATGCTGCAGCCCATAGGGATCTCCTGGAACCCCAATACCCTGGGTACCTTAGTACCATATACTAGGGAATTATAAGGGTGTTCCAGAAAGCCAATGTAAATTGGTAAAATTGGTCACTAGCCTGTTAGTGACAATTTGAAAGAAATGAAAGAGCATAACCACTGAGGTTCTGATTAGCAGAGCCTCAGTGAGACAGTTAGTCACTACACAGGTAACACAGTCAGGCACACTTATGAGCACTGGGGCCCTGGAGAACAGGGTCCCAGTGACACATACAACTAAAACAACATATATACAGTGAAAAATGGGGGTAACATGCCAGGCAAGATGGTACTTTCCTACACAACCCCCTCCCAAACGAAGGACAATAAGACTAGCCATTACCTGATGAGTCTTCATTGTCTAAGTGGAAATATCTGGAGAGTCCATCTGCATTGGAGTGGCTACTCCCAGGTCTATGTTCCACTGTATAGTCCATTCCCTGTAGGGATATGGACCACCTCAACAATTTAGGATTTTCACCTTTCATTTGTTTTAGCCAAAGTAGAGGTTTGTGGTCTGTCTGAACAATGAAGTGAGTGCCAAACAGGTATGGCCTCAACTTCTTCAGTGCCCAGTCCACAGTAAAGGCCTCCCTCTCTATGGCAGACCAACGCTTTTCTCTAGGGGTCAACCTCCTACTAATAAAAGCAACAGGTTGATCCTGGCCCTCAGAATTGAGTTGTGATAGGACTGCCCCTACTCCTAATTCAGATGCATCAGTTTGGACATATAATTTTTTAGAGTAACAAGGGCTTTTCAGGACAGGTGCAGAGCACATGGCCAGCTTCAGCTCCTCAAAAGCTTTCTGACAGTTTGCTGTCCATAATACCTTTTTAGGCATCTTTTTTGAAGTGAGGTCATTAAGAGGGGCTGCAATGGAGCCATAGTTCTTAATGAACCTCCTGTAATACCCAGTGAGGCCTAGGAAGGCTCTCACCTGAGTCTGTGTGGTAGGGGGAACCCAATCAACAATTGTTTGGATTTTCCCCTGTAGTGGTGCAATCTGTTCCCCCCTAACAAGGTGTCCCAGATAAACCACCTTACCCTGCCCTATCTGGCACTTTGAAGCCTTGATAGTGAGGCCTGCCTTTTGCAGGGCCTCTAAAACTTTCCATAGGTGGACCAGGTGATCATCCCAGCTGGAGCTAAAGACAGCTATATCGTCCAGAGATGCTGCACTGAAAGCTTCCAGCCCTTGCAGGACTGTGTTCACCAACCTCTGAAAAGTGGCAGGTGCATTCTTCAAACCAAAAGGCATTACAGTAAACTGGTAATGTCCTCCAATGGTCGAAAATGCAGTTTTAGGTTTAGCATCTTCTGACAATTTGATCTGCCAATACCCTGCAGTCAAATCAAAAGTGCTTAGATACTTGGCAGATGCCAGTGTATCTATGAGCTCATCTGCCCTGGGTATAGGGTGAGCATCAGTTTTGGTTACAAGGTTGAGACCTCTATAGTCGACACAAAACCGCATTTCCTTCTTTCCATCTTTGGAATGGGGTTTTGGTAGAAGTACCACAGGAGAAGCCCATGGACTTTCAGAGTGCTCAACCACTCCCAGCTCTAACATTTTCTGGACTTCTTGCTTTATGCAGTCCCTGACATGGTCAGGCTGCCTATAGATCTTACTTTTGACAGGCAAGCTGTCTCCAGTATCTATAGTGTGCTCACACCAAGAAGTGGTACCTGGCACAGTAGAGAAGAGTTCATAAAACTGACCCAGGAGATTTATGCAATTGTCTTTCTGCTCAGCAGTAAGACAATCAGCCAAAACTACACCTTCCACAAGAGCATCTTGTTCTGTGGAAGAGAAGAGATCAGGTAGAGGATCACTGTCTTCTTCCTGTCCCTCATCAGTTGCCATGAGCAGGGTGAGATCAGCCCTGTCATAGTAGGGTTTCAGGCGGTTTACATGGAGCACCCTAAGGGGACTCCTTGCAGTGCCTAAGTCAACCAAATAGGTGACTTCACCCTTTTTCTCAACAATTGTGTGGGGACCACTCCATTTATCTTGGAGTGCTCTTGGGGCCACAGGCTCCAAGACCCACACTTTCTGTCCTGGTTGGTACTGCACCAAAACAGCCTTCTGATCATGCCATTGCTTCTGGAACTCTTGGCTGGCCTGAAGGTTCTTACTGGCCTTTTTCATGTACTCAGCCATCCTTGATCTGAGGCCAAGTACATAATCCACAATATCCTGCTTAGGAGCTTTTAAAGGTTGTTCCCAACCCTCCTTTACAAGTGTGAGTGGACCCCTAACAGGGTGTCCAAAAAGAAGTTCAAAGGGGCTAAAGCCCACTCCTTTCTGGGGTACCTCCCTGTAGGCAAAAAGGAGGCATGGTAGAAGGATATCCCATCTCCTGCGGAGTTTTTCAGGGAGACCCATAATCATGCCTTTGAGAGTTTTGTTAAATCTCTCAACCAGTCCATTTGTTTGTGGATGATAGGGTGTGGTGAACTTGTACGTTACCCCACACTCCTTCCACATGGCCTTTAAGTATGCAGACATGAAATTGCTTCCTCTGTCTCATACTACTTCCTTTGGGAAGCCCACCCTGGAAAATATTCCCAGGAGGGCCTTTGCCACTGCAGGAGCTGTAGTGGTCCTTAAAGGAATAGCTTCAGGGTATCTTGTGGCATGGTCCACTACCACCAAGATGAATCTATTGCCTGAAGCAGTAGGAGGGTCAAGGGGGCCAACTATGTCAACCCCTACCCTTTCAAAGGGAACTCCAACCACAGGTAGTGGAATAAGGGGTGCCTTTGGAGTGCCACCTGTCTTGCCATTGGCTTGACAGGTTTCACAGGACTTACAAAATCTTTTGTGTCCTCAGACATCCTAGGCCAATGAAACAAGGGAACAAGCCTGTCCCAAGTTTTCATTTGTCCTAGGTGCCCAGCTAGGGGAATGTCATGTGCCAGTGTTAGGAGGAACTTTCTGTACTCCTGAGGAATCACTAGTCTCCTGGCAGCTCCAGGTTTAGGATCCCTTTGCTCAGTGTACAAGAGGTTGTCCTCCCAGTAAACTCTGTGAGAGTCACTGACATCCCCATTAGCCTGTTTGACAGCTTGCTGTCTGAGACCCTCTAATGGGGGACAGGTTTGCTGTGCCACACTCAGCTCCTCTCTGGCAGGCCCCCCTTCACCCAAAAGTTCAGCAGTGTCTGCTTGAAGCTCCTCTGGTGTAGGTTCTGCACAGGGAGGGAATTCTTCTTTCTCAGAAGTTGAATCCACTGTAGAGGGAGGGATAGTAGGAAGTGGTTTGCTTCTACTAGCCCTAGCTTTAGGGAGCACTTGGTCCATTGTTCCAGGATCCAAGCTTCCCTGTCCTTTTTGCTTTTTGGCCTGAGCCCTTGTCAAAGCAAAAATATGCCCTGGAATGCCCAGCATTGCTGCATGGGCCTCCAACTCCACATCTGACCAAGCTGATGTCTCCAAATCATTCCCTAGTAGACAGTCTACAGGTAAATCTGAGGCTACCACAACTTTCTTTGGACCAGTAACCCCCCCCCCCAACAGCCATGGGGTGGCTAAGTGTGTTGTTGTGAGCATCGGTTACTTGGTACTGGTGACCAAGTAGGTGTTGATCAGGGTGGACCAGTTTCTCTATGACCATAGTCACACTGGCACCAGTGTCCCTGTAGGCCTGAACCTCAACACCATTTATTAGGGGTAGCTGCCTGTACTTATCCATATTAAGGGGACAAGCAGCTAAGGTGGCTAAATCAATAGCCCCCTCAGAGACTAACACAGCCTCTGTGGCCTCCCTAACAAGGCCAACCCCAACTAAATTACCAAAAGTGAGCCCAGCTACTCCCTTGGATTGGCTATTAGTAGGTTTGCTCCCACCACCACTGCTATTAGTAGGGACACTAGGTGTAGCAGTAGGGGTTGTAGTGGCAGGAGCAGTGGTGCCTTTCTTTGGACAACTGGGATCTGTTGTCCAATGGCCTTTTATTTTACATAAATAGCACCATGGTTTCTTTTCCTTGTTCTGATTAAAGGAGGATTTGGACCCACCACCCCCACCAGAGTGTTTTTGTGGGCCTGATGAAGACTCATTTTTAGATTTGTCCCCACCCTTGTCTGAAGACTTACCATCCTTCTTTTTGTTGCCATCTTTGTCACCCCCTGTATGAACTTTTCTGTTCACCCTTGTTCTGACCCATTTGTCTGCCTTCTTTCCCAATTCTTGGGGAGAGGTCAGATCAGAGTCCACCAAGTACTGGTGCAACAAATCAGACACACAATTATTAAGAATATGCTCTCTCAGGATCAAGTTATACAGGCTGTCATAATCAGTAACTTTACTGCCATGTAACCACCCCTCCAAGGCCTTCACTGAATGGTCAATGAAATCAACCCAGTCTTGTGAAGACTCCTTTTTGGTCTCTCTGAACTTTATCCTGTATTGTTCAGTGGTTAAGCCATAACCGTCCAGGAGTGCATTCTTAAGAACTTGGAAATTATTGGCATCACTTTCTTTCACAGTAAGGAGCCTATCCCTACCTTTTCCACTAAATGATAGCCATAGGATAGCAGCCCACTGCCTTTGAGGGACATCCTGTACAACACAGGCCCTCTCAAGTGCAGCAAACCACTTGTTAATGTCATCCCCCTCCTTGTAAGGGGGAACTATCTTGTGCAGATTCCTGGAATCATGCTCTTTTACAGGATGACTATGGGGAATACTGCTGCTGCCACCATGGGTATCTAAACCCAACTTCTGTCTTTCCTTCTCTAGTTCAAAAGACTGTCTATCCAAATCCAGCTGTTGCTTTTTAAGCTTCAGTCTGGTTTGTTCCACCCTCAACTTATTGAGTTCCCTCTCTAACATTCTGTCATCAGGGTTAGTGGGAGGGACATTCTTAGATACAGAGGTGTGATGGGAATGAACAGAAGGAGACCTGTCCCTTACAGACATCATCCTAACAGCTTGGCTTACAGAAACATCACTACCAGTATGGTGAGAATAAATGCTTTTGCTATGATGTGAGACAACACTATTTGTATGGTGTGGCTCATCATCATTACCAACTATGCTAGACTGTCTAGTAATGGGCAGGCTAGGAAGTTTCTTTCCTGAATCTTTTCCTGGGGGAGTCCCTGAATCAGATTGGGAACTATTAGGTACTTTTTCAACAGATGAGGCACCTATGGCCTTATCTTGTTCTCTAAGCATGATAATTAACAGTTCCAAGGAAGGATTCTTCCCTACACTCAAACCTCTCTCTACACAGAGACTCCTTGCTCTTTTCCAGCTAAGGTTGTCATATGCAAGTTTGGACAGATCAACATTTTGGCCTGTGCCACACATTTTTAGAGAGAGTTAAAGTGATAGAAAAAGAGAAAAAAGTTTTCAGAACTTTTTGGAAAGACAGAAAAAAAAACTTTTTAAACTTTTAAGAACTTTTTGAAAGTTTAGAAGTACTTTTCAGCACTTAGAAAACAGTGAAAAGAGGAAATGCAAAACTTTTTAGCTATGTGTACACAAACTGAACTTGTTTTGTATATCTTTCTCTTATGAAAAGTACAATGACAAGAGTGGTAAGTAGTCTCAAAGCACTTATCCCACCGCTGCACAACCAATGTAGGAGGCTGGACTGGCTTGTAGTGAGTACCAAGGGGTACTTACACCTTGCACCAGGCCCAGGTATCCCTTATTAGTGTATAGGGTGTCTAGCAGCTTAGGCTGATAGATAATGGTAGCTTAGCAGAGCAGCTTAGGCTGAACTAGGAGACGTGTGAAGCTACTACAGTACCACAAGTGTCACTTGCACAATACCATAAGAAAACACAATACACAGTTATACTAAAAATAAAGGTACTTTATTTTTATGACAATATGTCACAGTATCTCAGAGTGTACCCTCAGAGTGAGGATAGCAAATATACACAAGTTATATGTACACAGTACTAAAAATATGCAGTATAGTCTTAGAAAACAGTGCAAACAATGTATAGTTACAATAGGATGCAATGGGGACACATAGGGATAGGGGCAACACAAACCATATACTCCAAAAGTGGAATGTGAACCACGAATGGACCCCAAACCTATGTGACCTTGTAGAGGGTCGCTGGGACTATTAGAAATTAGTGAGAGTTAGAAAAATAGCCCTCCCCAAGACCCTGAAAAGTGAGTGCAAAGTTCACTGAAGTTCCCCAGAAGACAAAGAAGTCGTGATAGAGGAATAATGCAGGAAAGACACAAACCAACAATGCAACACCGATGGATTTCCAATCTAGGGTACCTGTGGAACAAGGGGACCAAGTCCAAAAGTCACAAGCAAGTCGGAGATGGGCAAATGCCCAGGAAATGCCAGCTGCGGGTGCGAAGAAGCTTCGACTTGACAGAAGAAGCAAAGGTTTCAGCAGGAACGAAAAGGGCTAGAGACTTCCCGTTTGATGGACGGATTTCTCTCGCCTTGAAGAGTTGTGCAGAAGTGTTTTCCCGCCGAAAGGACGCCAACAAGCCTTGCTAGCTGCAAATCGTGCAGTTGGCGTTTTTGGACGCTGCTGAGATCCAGGAGGGACCAGGAGGTCGCAAATTGGACCTGAAGAGAGAGGGGACATCGAGCAAGACAAGGAGCCCTCTCTGAAGCAGGTAGCATCTGGAAAAAAGCCAGAAACAGGCACTACGAGGATGCGTGAAACGGTGCTCGCCGAAGTTGCACAAAGGAGTCCCACGTCGCCGGAGACCAACTTAGAAAGTCGTGCAATGCAGGTTAGAGTGCCGTGGACCCAGGCTTGGCTGTGCACAAAGGATTTCCACCGGAAGTGCACAGGGGCCGGAGAAGTTGCAAAAGTCGCGGTTACCAACAATGCAGTCTGGAGTGGGGAGGCAAGGACTTACCTCCACCAAACTCGGACTGAAGAGTCACTGGACTGTGGCAGTCTCTTGGACAGAGTTGCTGGATTCAAGGGACCTCGCTCGTCATGCTGAGAGGAGACCCAAGGGACCGGTAATGCAGCTTTTTGGTGCCTGCAGTTGCAGGGGGAAGATTCCGTCGACCCACGGGAGATTTCTTCGGAGCTTCTGGTGCAGAGAGGAGGCAGACTACCCCCACAGCATGCACAAGCAGGAAAACAGTCGAGAAGGCGGCAGGATCAGCGTTACAGAGTTGCAGTAGTCGTCTTTGCTACTATGTTGCAGGTTTGCAGGCTTCCAGCGCGGTCAGCAGTCGTTTCCTTATCAGAAGGTGAAGAGAGAGATGCAGAGGAACTCGGATGAGCTCTTGCATTCGTTATCTAAAGTTTCCCCAGAGACAGAGACCCTAAATAGCCAGAAAAGAGGGTTTGGCTACCTAGGAGAGAGGAGAGGCTACTAACACCTGAAGGAGCCTATCACAAGGAGTCTCTGACGTCACCTGGTGGCACTGGCCACTCAGAGCAGTCCAGTGTGCCAGCAGCACCTCTGTTTCCAAGATGGCAGAGGTCTGGAGCACACTGGAGGAGCTCTGGACACCTCCCAGGGGAGGTGCAGGTCAGGGGAGTGGTCACTCCCCTTTCCTTTGTCCAGTTTCGCGCCAGAGCAGGGGCTAAGGGGTCCCTGAACCGGTGTAGACTGGCTTATGCAGAATTGGGCACATCTGTGCCCAAGAAAGCATTTCCAGAGGCTGGGGGAGGCTACTCCTCCCCTGCCTTCACACCATTTTCCAAAGGGAGAGGGTGTAACACCCTCTCTCAGAGGAAGTCCTTTGTTCTGTCATCCTGGGACAAGCCTGGCTTGACCCCAGGAGGGCAGAAACCTGTCTGAGGGGTTGGCAGCAGCAGCAGCAGCAGTGAAACCCCAGGAAAGGCAGTTTGGCAGTACCAGGGTCTGTGCTACAGACCACTGGGATCATGGAATTGTCCCAATAATGCCAGGATGGCATAGAGGGGGCCATTCCATGATCTTAGACATGTTACATGGCCATATTCGGAGTTACCATTGTGAAGCTACATATAGGTAGTGACCTATATGTAGTGCACGCGTGTAATGGTGTCCCCGCACTCACAAAGTTCAGGGAATTGGCTCTGAACAATGTGGGGGCACCTTGGCTAGTGCCAGGGTGCCCTCACACTTAGTAACTTTGCACCTAACCTTTACCAGGTAAAGGTTAGACATATAGGTGACTTATAAGTTACTTAAGTGCAGTGTAAAATGGCTGTGAAATAACGTGGACGTTATTTCACTCAGGCTGCAGTGGCAGGCCTGTGTAAGAATTGTCAGAGCTCCCTATGGGTGTCAAAAGAAATGCTGCAGCCCTTAGGGATCTCCTGGAACCCCAATACCCTGGGTACCTTAGTACCATATACTAGGGAATTATAAGGGTGTTCCAGAAAGCCAATGTAAATTGGTAAAATTGGTCACTAGCCTGTTAGTGACAATTTGAAAGAAATGAGAGAGCATAACCACTGAGGTTCTGATTAGCAGAGCCTCAGTGAGACAGTTAGTCACTACACAGGTAACACAGTCAGGCACACTTATGAGCACTGGGGCCCTGGAGAACAGGGTCCCAGTGACACATACAACTAAAACAACATATATACAGTGAAAAATGGGGGTAACATGCCAGGCAAGATGGTACTTTCCTACAAGTACCAAGTGACTGACGCCCATAACAGCACTGTAAGCTACCCCATGACAGTTGTTGATATCAGCTGAGAGGGGGGTTACTAGTCCTAAAAAAGTTGTGGTATCCACAGACTTACCTGTAGAATGTCTACTAGGGAACGACTTGGAGACTTCAGCTTGGGCTTAAGTGAGGTTGGAGGCCCATGCAGCCATGCTGGGCATTCCTGGCTGGGCATATCTTTGCTTTGACTAGGGCTCAGGCCAAGAAGCAAAGAGGACAGGGAAACTTGGATCCTTAAAATATGGACCAAGAGCTTTTCAAAAAGCAGGGGTAGAAAGGGTAAAAGTTATCCACTATCCATCCCTCCACTAATGATTCCCCTTTTGAGGCGGATGACTCAACTCCCTGGAAAGAACCTATACCTAAAGAACTTCAAGCTGACACAGCTGAACTCTTGGGTGCAGGGGGGCCTGCCAGGGAGGAGTTGTCCCACACTTGAGGGTTTGAGACAGCAAGCTGTCACAGAACAGGCGGGGGATATCAGTGGCACCCACAGGGTGTACTTGGCGAACAATCTCTTGTATTCTGAGGCAAGGGACCCCAAACCTGGTGCCATCGGGAGACTGGTCATTCCCTTGCAATACAGAGAATTGTTGTTGGCCTTGGCACATGATATTCCCCTTGCTGGACATCTGGGGCAAAGTAAGACCTGGGAGAGACTGGTTCCTCACTTTCACTGGCCTCACATGTCTGAAGATACCAAGGAGTTTTGTCCCTCCTGTGTCACTTGTCCTGCCAGTGGCAAGACAGGTGGCACCACAAAGAACCCCGTAATCCCACTGACAGTGGTTGGGGTACCGTTTGAAGGGGTTGGGGTTGATATTATTGCCCCCCTTGACCCTTCCACAGCTTCTGGAAACAGATGTATTCTGGTGTTGGTGGACCATGCCACCAGGTATCCAGAATCAATACTTCTTAGGACCACTACAGCTCCTACAGTGACCAAAGCCCTTCTGGGAATCTTTTCCAGGGTGGGTTTCCCAAATGAGGTTGTATCAGACAGGGGTAGCAACTTCATGTCTTCACACTTGAAAGCAATGTGGAAAGAGTGTGGTGTGACCTATACATTCACCACACCTTACCATCTCCAAAACAAATGGGTTGGTTGAGCATTTTAACAAAACACTCAAAGGCATGATTATGAAACTCTCTGAAAAACTCAGGAGGAGATGGGATATCCTATTACCATGCCTCCTTTTTGCCTACAGTGAGGTACCCCAAAAGGAGTGCGCTACAGCCCCTTTGAACTCCTCTTTGGTCCATTAGCTCTTGTAAAGGAGGGTTGGGAGCAACCCCTGAAGCCCCCTAAACAAGATATAGTGGATTATGTGCTTGGTCTAAGATCTAGAATGGCTGAGTACATGAAGACGGCCACTACGAACCTTCAGGCAAGCCAAGAATTGCAGAAGCAATAGCATGACCAGAAGACTGTCCTGAAAGTGTACCAATCAGGGCAGAAAGTATGGGGCTTGAAGCCTGTGGCACCAAGGACACTTCAAAACAAATGGAGTGGACCATATATTATAGTGGAGAAAAAGGGTGAGGTAACTTATTTAGTTGACTTTGGCACTCCTAGAAGCCTTATCACAGTACTTCATGTGAACCGCCTAAAGCCCTACTATGACAGGGCTGACTTAACCCTGCTCCTGGCCGCTGATGAGGGACAGGAGGAAGAGAGTGACCCTCTCCCTGATCTCTTCTCCAACACTGCGGCTGATGTCTCAGTGAATGGAGTAGTTCAAGCAGAATGCCTTACTGAATCTCAGAAGGAATACTGTAGGAACCTCCTAGGTCAGTTTTCTGAGCTGTTCTCTCTAACACCTGGTCAGACTACATGGTGTGAACACACCATTGACACAGGAGACAGTTTGCCTTTTAAAAGTCAAATTTATAGGCAACCTGATCATGTTAGGGATTGCATCAAGGCTGATGTGCAGGAGATGCTTGACCTTGGAGTGATTGAGCACTCTGACAGCCACTGGGCTAGCCCAGTGGTGCTGTTACCAAAACCTCACTCCCAAAATGGAAAAAGAGAGATGAGATTCTGTGTAGATTACAGAGGGCTAAACAAAGTCACTATGACTAATGCTCACCCAATACCCAGGGCAGATGAGCTAATAGATGCACTGGCATCTGCCACGTATCTAAGCACCTTTGACTTGACTGCAGGGTACTGGCAGATCAAATTGTCACAGGATGCAAAACCCAAAACTGCTTTCTCAAACATTGGAGGGCATTATCAGTTTACAGTTATGCCCTTTAATTTGAAGAATGCACCTGCCACTTTTCAGAGGTTGGTGAATACAGTCCTCCAAGGTGTGGAAGCTTTTAGTGCTGCATATCTAGATGATATATCTGTGTTTATCTCCACCCGGGGTGACCACCTGGTCCACCTATGGAAAGTTTTAGACCCTCTGCAAAAGGCAGGCCTTACTATCAAGGCTTCAAAGTGCCAGATAGGGCAAGGGAAGGTGGTTTATCTGGGACACCTAGTAAATGGGGAATAGATTCAACCACTCCAGGGGAAGACCCAGACTATTTTAGATCTATAACATAGACCCACATCATAGCCTTTCTTGGTCTCAGTGGGTATTACATGAGGTTCATTAAGAACTATGGCTCCATTGCTGCCCCTCTTAATGGCCTCACCTCAAAGAAAATGCCTAAACTGGTATTATGGACAGCCAGCTGTCAAAAAGCTTTTGAGGAGCTAAAACAGACCATGTGCTCTGCACCTGTCCTAAAAAGCCCAAACTACTCCAAGAAGTTCACAGTTCAGACTGATACTTCAGAGGTAGGGTTGGGGGCAGTTCTCTCACAGCTTAATACAGAGGGCCAGGACCAACCAGTTACTTTTATCAGCAGAAGTTTGACACTCAGGGAAAAGCATTGATCAGTCATAGAGAGGAAGGCCTTTGCTGTGGTCTGGGCCTTGAAGAAGTTGAGACCATATCTCTTTGGTACTCACTTCATGTAGGAGGCTGGCCTGGCTTGTAGTGGGTACCAAGGGGTACTTACACTCTGTACCAGGTCCAGTTATCCCTTATTAGTGTAGAAGATGTGTTTCTAGCAGCTTAGGCTGATAGAAGGTAGCTATAGCAGAGCAGCTTAGGCTGAACTAGGAGACATGCAAAGCTTCTACTATACCACTGGTGTCATATGCACAATATCATAAGAAAACACAATACACAGATATATTAAAAATAAAGGTACTTTATTTTTATGACAATATGCCAAAAGTATCTCAGTGAGTACCCTCAGTATGAGAATGCCAAATATACACAAGATATATGTACACAATACCAAAAATATGCAGTAATAGCAAAAGGAATTAATACAAGCAATGTAAAGTTACAGTAGATTGCAATAGGAGCACATAGGTATAGGGGCAACACAAACCATATACTCCAAAAGTGGAATGCGAACCACGAATGGGCCCCAAACCTATGTGAGCTTGTAGAGGGTCACTGGGGCTGTGAGAAAACAGTGAGGGTTAGAAAAATAGCCTACCCCAAGACCCTGAAAAGTAGATGTAAAGTGCACCTATATTCCCAGAGCACAGAAGTCGTGATAGAGGAATTCTGCAAGGAAGACCAACACCAGCAAAGCAACCAAAGTGGATTTCCATACGAGAGTACCTGTGGAACAAGGGGACCAAGTCCAAGAGTCGCGACAAAGTCGCAAGTAGGCAGATGCACAGGAAATGCCAGCTGAGGGTGCAAAGGAGCTGCCACCGGATGGTAGAAGCTGTAGATTCTGCAAGAACGAACAGGGCTAGAAACTTCCCCTTTGGAGGATGGATGTCCCACGTCGTGTAGAAGCTTGCAGAGGTGTTCCCACGCAGAAAGACCGCAAACAAGCCTTGCTAGCTGCAAGGGTTGCGGTTAGGGTTTTTGGATGCTGCTGTGGCCCAGGAGGGACCAAGATGTCGCCACTTGAATGAGAAGACAGAGGGGGCGCCCAGCAAGTCAGGGAGCCCTCACAGAAGTAGGCAGCCCCTGCAGAAGTACCGGAACAGGCACTTAGAAGAGGAGTGAACCAGAGCTCACCCGAAGAAACAAAAGGGAGTCCCACGACGCTGGAGGACAACTCAGAAGGTTGTGCAATGCAGGTTAGAGTGTCGGGGACCCAGGCTTGGCACTGCATGAAGAAAATCCTGGAAGAGTGCACAGGAGCCGGAGCAGCTGCAAATCACGCGGTACCCAGCAATGCAGTCTACGGTGGGGAGGCAAGGACTTACCTCCACCAAACTTGGACTCAAGAGTCACTGGACTGTGGGAGTCACTTGGACAGAGTTGCTGAGTTCCAGGGAATGCGCTCGTTGTGCTGAGAGGGGACCCAGAGGACCAGTGATGCAGTCTTTTGTTGCCTGCGGTTGCAGGGGGAGGATTCCGTCATCCCACGGGAGATTTCTTCAGAGCTCCTGGTGCAAGAAGGACGCAGACTACCCCCAGAGCATGCACCACCAGGAAACAGACGAGAAAGCGGCAGGATCAGCGATACAAGGTTGCAGTAGTCATCTTTGCTACTTTGTTGCAGTTTTGCAGGCGTCCTGGGCAGTCAGCGGTCGATCCTTTGGCAGAAGGTGAAGAGAGAGATTCAGAGGAACTCTGATGAGCTCTTGCATTCGTTATCTAAAGAATTCCCCAAAGCAGAGACCCTAAATAGCCGGAAAAGGAGGTTTGGCTACCTAGGAAGGAGGATAGGCTAGCAACACAGGTAAGAGCCTATCAGAAGGAGTCTCTGTCGTCACCTGCTGGCACTGGCCACTCAGAGCAGTCCAGTGTGCCAGCAGCACCTCTGTTTCCAAGATGGCAGAGGTCTGGAGCACACTGGAGGAGCTCTGGGCACCTCCCCTGGGAGGTGCAGGTCAGGGGAGTGGTCACTCCCCTTTCCTTTGTCCAGCTTCGCGCTAGAGCAGGGCTGGGGGATCCCTGAACCGGTGTAGACTGGCTTATGCAGAGATGGGCACCATCTGTGCCCATCAAAGCATTTCCAGAGGCTGGGGGAGGCTACTCCTCCCCAGCCCTGACACCTTTTTCCAAAGGGGGAGGGTGTAACACCCTCTCTCTGAGGAAGTCCTTTGTTCTGCCTTCCTGGGCCAGGCCTGGCTGGACCCCAGGAGGGCAGAAACCTGTCTGAGGGGTTGTCAGCAGCAGCAGCTGCAGTGAAACCCCAGGAAAGGCAGTTTGGCAGTACCCAGGTCTGTGCTAGAGACTCGGGGGATCATGGAATGGTCTCCCCAATGCCAGAATGGCATTGGGGTGACAATTCCATGATCTTAGACATGTTACATGGCCATGTTAGGAGTTACCATTGTGACGCTATACACAGTGAAATGGTGTCCCTGCACTTACAAAGTCCGGGGAATTTGCCCTGAACGATGTGGGGGCACATTGGCTAGTGCCAGGGTGCCCACACACTAAGTAACTTAGCACCCAACCTTCACCAGGTGAAGGTTAGACATATGGGTGACTTAAGTGCAGTTACTTAAGTGCAGTGTTAAATGGCTGTGAAATAACGTGGGCATTATTTCACTCAGGCTGCAGTGGCAGTCCTGTGTAAGAATTGTCAGAGCTCCCTATGGGTGGCAAAAGAAATGCTGCAGCCCATAGGGATCTCCTGGAACCCCAATACCCTGGGTACCTCAGTACCATATACTAGGGAATTATAAGGGTGTTCCAGTATGCCAATGTGAATTGGTAAAATTGGTCACTAGCCTGTTAGTGACAAGTTGTACAGCAGAGAGAGCATAACCACTGAGGTTCTGGTTAGCAGAGCCTCAGTGAGACAGTTAGGCATCACACAGGGAACACATACATATAGGCCACACACTTGTGAGCACTGGGGTCCTGGCTAGCAGGGTCCCAGTGACACATAACAAACATTCTGAAAACATAGGGTTTTCACTATGAGCACTGGGCCCTGGCTAGCAGGATCCCAGTGAGACAGTGAAAACACCCTGACATATACTCACAAACAGGCCAAAAGTGGGGGTAACAAGCCTAGAAAGAGGCTACTTTCTCACACTTCATTGTTCAGACCGACCACAAACCTCTCTTATGGCTTAAGGAGATGAAAGGAGAAAACCCCAAATTGTTGAGGTGGTCCATTTCTCTACAGGTGATGGACTTTACAGTGGAACATAGACCTGGGAGTAACCAATCCAATGCAGACGGACTCTCCAAATATTTCCACTTAGACAATGAAGACTCATCTGGGCAAGGTTAGCCTTATTGTCCCTCGTTTGGGGTGGGGGGTTGCAGGCTTCTGCAGGACTGCCATTGCAGCCTGTGTGGAAGGGTGTATGCACCCTTTCCCTGCTATTTACACTGCACCAGGTCAATTATAAGTCACCCCCAATAGCAGGCCTCCATCCCTGAGGGCAGGGTGCAAAGTACCTCTGTGTGAGGGCACCCCTGCACTAGCAGAGGTGCCCCCATGACCTCCAGGACCATTTTCCCGGACTTCGTGAGTGCTATAGGGGTGACTTATCAGTGACCTGGTGCAGTGTAAATGGCAGTCCTGTAGAAGCCTTTGCATGGGCTCCCTATGGGTGGCAAAATATATGCTGCAGCCCATAGGGATCCCCTGGAACCCCAATGGCCTGGGTACCTAAGTACCATATACTAGGGACTTATAAGCGGGCACCAGTATGCCAATTGTGGGTGAAATACTGAGTTAACAGTATCCTACAACCAATTTCAGAAGGAGAGAGCATAACTACTGGGGTCCTGATTAGAAAATGGGGGTAACCATATCATGGAGAGGGTGCTTTGCTAAACCATGATCATGCCTTTCAATGTGCTGTTGAACCTTTCAACCAGCCCATTGCTTTGGGGGTGGTAAGGAGTGGTGAACTTATACGTTACCCCACACTCCAGCCACAGATACTTCATATCGGTAGATATGAAGTTGCTACCCTTATTAGATACCGCTTCCTTTGGGAACCCCAAGCAGGTAAAGACCCCCATCAAAGCACGCCCAGCAAGTGATTGACTTCAGAGGAACGGCATGGTCCACCAAGACCAGGATAAACCTGTTGCCCATGGCTGTCTTGTGATCCAGAGGCCCCGCAATGTCAATACCAACCCTTTCAAAGGAGGTACTAACCACTGGAAAAGGTTTGAGGGGAGTCTTGCATTTGCCCCCACTCTTGCCACTTGCCTGATACGTTTGGCAAGACCTAAAGTGTGCATCTGAGTGCCTGTGCATTAGGGGCCAGTGAAAGTGGGTGACAAGCCATTCAAAGGTCTTGCCCCGCCCCAAATGTTCAGCTAAAGGCACATCATGAGAAAGACCTAGTAGGAAGGCTCTGAAGCACTGGGGTACCACTAGCACATGGGCCGACCCAGGCTCAGCAACTTTAGGATCACTATATAGGAGGCCATCCTCCCAATAGATTAGGTGTGATCCTGGCTCCTTGCCAGCCGTCTGGTCAGCAGCCTGCTGCTGCAAACCCTCCAGAGTAGGGCATGTGCTCTGTGCCTCACAGAATGCTTCCCTAGTGGGCTCCAATCATCAGACGGGGCATCTCAGATCCACGCAGAGTCGGGTTGACTTTGATGCCCAGGGACGATGCATGGAAAATCCGCCTGCACGCTGTTAGAAAACCGCTCTGCGTGGGTTTGCGTCATATTCAGTAGCTGCAAGCGGGTGTTGCACGTCATTTCTCCAGGTACGATGCATCGATCTCCCAGCCGCGATGCAGGAGGAACATTTATTTTAGCCAGCCAAGCCAGCGGCGTGTCATTTATCAGCAGAGTTGCAGATGGTGCATCAAAAATGTCCCCACACGGCGTTCTGTGTGTGCTTTTTCGGCTCATGTTCTGCCAACTTCACCTTTCAAGAGCCCAGGGGCTGGATAGGACACCACTTGGCAGGGCAAGAGTCTCAGCAGAGAGCCCAGGTGTTAGCATAGAAAGACTTTGATGGCCCTGAGACTTCAAAACAGGAGGCAAAGTCAGTTCAAGCCCTTGGAGATTCTTAACAAGCAGGAATATACAACAAGGACTGATCTTTGTTTCCTTTCACAGGCAGACGCAGTAACTGCAGGATAGCCCAACAGAGCACAGTCACAGGCAGGGACAGCACTTCTCCTTGGCAGAGGTTCCTCTTGGTTCCAGAAGGGATTAAGGGCCAGATGTAGGAAAAATCCAATTTGCGAGTTGCAAATTGCGAGTCATTCCGACTCGCAATTTGCAACTCGCAAATTGGTATGCAAAACGGGTTCTCAGACACCGTCTGCAATTTGCTATGGGGTCGCAATGACCCACCTCATTAATATTAATGAGGTGGGTCGCTAATTGCGGCCCCATAGCGAGTGTAGGCACTCGCAAACATGGAGGCCTGCTATCGTCAGCAGACCTCCATGTTCGTGACTGCTTTCAATAAAGCAGTTTTTTTTTTTTTAAGTGTAGCCCGTTATCCTTAAAGGAAAACGAGCTGCACTTAAAAAAAAAACTGAAACCTTTAGTTTCGTTTTTTTTTCAGGGCAGGCAGTGGTCCCTTGGACCACTACCTGCCCTGAAAAAAATGTTTTGTCTCTATTCACAAACTGGAAGGGGTCCCGTGGGGACCCCTTCCAATTTGCAAGTGGGTTACCATCCACTTGAAGTGGATGGTAACTGCAATACCCTTTGCGACCGCATATGCGGTCGCAAATGGTATTGCATTCCACTCCGAATCGCAAATAGGAAGGGAACACCCCTTCCTATTTGCGATTCTGAAATGCATATTGCGAGTCGGTACCGACTCGCAATATGCATTTCTGCATAGCAAAGAGGCATTTGCACCTCGCAAACATCGATTTTCGCCGTTTGCGACGTGCAAATCCTTTGCTACATCTGGCCCCTAATTTTCAGGGGTTTTGGGTCCAATACTTTTACTCATTTCTGCCTTTGAAGTAGGCATACTTCAAAGGAAAGTATTTGTTATTCAGAAGATCCTGCCTTGCCCAGGCCAGGCACCAGACACATACCAGGGGGTTGGAGACTAAACTGTGAGAGGGCAGGCATAACCAATTCAGGTGTAAGTGACCACTCCTCCCTCCACTCTAGCACAGATGGCTCATCAGGATATGTAGGCTATACCCCTTCGTCTCACTGTCTAGAGGGGATTCACAAACAGCCCAACTGTCAAACTGACCCAGATAGGGAATAAACAAACTGGCAGAGTCACAGAATGGTTTAAGCCAGAAAAAGCCTACTTTCTAAAAATGGCATTTTCAAACTAGCTATCTAAAAACCAGCTTCAGTAAAAGATGTATTTTTAAATTATGAGTTCAGAGACCTCAAACTCCACATCTTAATCTGCTCTCAAATGGGATCTACACTTTAAAACTATTTAAAGGCAGCCCTGTGTTAACCTTTGAGAGAAATAGGCCTTGTAATAGTGAAAACAGAATTTAACAGTATTTCACTGTTAGGACATGTAAAACACACCAGTACATGTCCCACCTTTAACATACATTGCACCCTGCCGTGGAGCTACCTAGGGCCTACCTTAGAGATGCCTTATATGTATAAAAAGGGAAGGTTTAGGCCTGGCAAGCAGGTACACTTGCCAAATCGAATTGGCAGTTCAAAACTGCACACACAGACCCTGCAGTGCTGCAGGCCCACTAGTAGCATTTGATTTACAGGCCCTGGGCACCTCTAGTGCACTCCACTAGGGACTTACTAGTAACTCAAATATGTCAATCATAGGGAGCCAATTATGCATACATTTTACACAGGAGCACCTGCACTTTAGCACTTGGGGAAAGTAGCCTCTTTCTAGCCTTGTTACCCCCACTTATAGCCTGTTTGTGAGTATATGTCAGGGTGTTTTAACTGTCTCACTGGGATCCTGCTAGCCAGGGCCCAGTGCTCATAGTGAAAACCCTATGTTTTCAGTATGTTTGTTATGTGTCACTGGGACCCTGCTAGCCAGGACCCCAGTGCTCATAAGTTAGTGGCCTATATGTATGTGTTCCCTGTGTGATGCCTAACTATCTCACTGAGGCTCTGCTAACCAGAACCTCAGTGGTTATGCTCTCTCAGCTTTCTAAATTGTCACTAACAGGCTAGTGACCAATTTCACCAATTCACATTGGCATACTGGAACACCCTTATAATTACCTAGTATATAGTACTGAGGTACCCAGGGTATTGGGGTTCCAGGAGATCCCAATGGGCTGCAGCATTTGTTTTGCCACCCATAGGGAGCTCTGACAATTCTTACACAAGCGTGCCACTGCAGCCTGAGTGAAATAACGTCCACGTTATTTCACAGCCATTTACCACTGCACCTAAGTAACTTATAAGTCACCTATATGTCTAACCTTCACCTGGTGAAGGTTGGGTGCTAAGTTACTTAGGGGTTTATTACAACTTTGGAGGAGGTGTTAATCCGTCCCAAAAGTGACGGTAAAGTGACGGATATACCACCAGCCGTATTACGAGTTTCATAGGATATAATGGACTCGTAATACGGCTGGTGGTATATCAGTCACTTTACCGTCACTTTTGGGACGGATTAAAAACCTCCACCAAAGTTGTAATAAGCCCCTTAGTGTGTGGGCACCCTGGCACTAGCCAAGGTGCCCCCACATTGTTCAGGGCAAATTCTCAGGACTTTGTGAGTGCGGGGACACCATTTCACGCGTGCACTATACATAGGTCACTACCTATGTATAGCGTCACAATGGTAACTCCGAACATGGCCATGTAACATGTCTAAGATCATGGAATTGTCACCCCAATGCCACCCGGGTACTGCTAAACTGCCTTTCCCGGGGTTTCACTGCAGCTGCTGCTGCTGCCAACCCCTCAAACAGGTTTGTGCCCTCCTGGGGTCCAGCCAGGCCTGGCCCAGGAAGGCAGAACAAAGGACTTCCTCAGAGAGAGGGTGTTACACCCTCTCCCTTTGGAAAAAGGTGCCAGGGCTAGGGAGGAGTAGCCTCCCCCAGCCTCTGGAAATGCTTTGATGGGCACAGATGGTGCCCATCTCTGCAGAAGCCAGTCTACACCGGTTCAGGGATCCCCCAGCCCTGCTCTGGCGCGAAACTGGACAAAGGAAAGGGGAGTGACCACTCCCCTTACCTGCACCTCCCAGGGGAGGTGCCCAGAGCTCCTCCAGCGTGCCCCAGACCTCTGCCATCTTGGATTCAGAGGTGTGCTGGCACACTGGACTGCTCTGAGTGGCCAGGGCCAGCAGGTGACGTCAGAGACTCCTTCTGATAGGCTCTTACCTGTGTTACTAGCCTATACTCCTTCCTAAGTAGCCAAACCTCCTTTTCTGGCTATTTAGGGTCTCTGCTTTGGGGAATTCTTCAGATACCGAATGCAAGAGCTCACCAGAGTTCCTCTGCATCTCTCTCTTCACCTTCTGCCAAAGGATCGACCACTGACTGCTCAGGACGCCTGCAAAACCGCAACAAAGTAACAAAGACGACTACTGCAACCTTGTATCGCTTATCCTGCCGCTTTCTCGCCTGTTTCCTGGTGGTGCATGCTCTGGGGGTAGCCTACCTCCTTTCTGCACCAGGAGCTCTGAAGAAATCTCCCATTGGACGACGGAATCTTCCCCCTGAAACCGCAGGCAACAAAAGACTGCATCACCGGTCCTCTGGGTCCCCTGTCAGCACGACGAGCGTGGTCCCTGGAACTCAGCAACTCTGTCCATGTGACTCCCACAGTCCAGTGACTCTTCAGTCCAAGTTTGGTGGAGGTAAGTCCTTGCCTTCCCACTCTAGACTGCATTTCTGGGTACCGCGTGATTTGCAGCTGCTCCGGCTCCTGTGCACTCTTCCAGGATTTCCTTCATGCACAGTCAAGCCTGGGTCCCCGGCACTCCAACCTGCTATGCACAACCTTCTGAGTTGTCCTCCGGTGTCGTGGGACTCCCTTTTGTGACTTCTGGTGGACTCCGTTGCAGTCCTCTTTCAAGTGCCTGTTCCGGTACTTCTGCTGGTGCTGCCTGCTTCTGTGAGGGCTCCCTGACTTGCTGGGCGCACCCTCTGTCTCCTCTTCCAAGTGGCGACATCCTGGTCCCTCCTGGGCCACCGCAGCATCCAAAAACACTAACCGCGACCCTTGCAGCTAGCAAGGCTTGTTTGCGGTCTTTCTGCATGGGAATACCTCTGCAAGCTTCTTCACGACAAGGGACATCCATCCTCTAAAGGGGAAGTTTCTAGCCCTCTTCGTTCTTGCAGAATCCACAGCTTCTACCATCCGGTGGCAGTTTCTTTGCACCCTCAGCTGGAATTTCCTGGGCATCTGCCCACTCTCGACATTGTTGCGACTCTTGGACTTGGTACTCTTGTTTCACAGGTACTCAGGACCAGAAATCCACTGTTGTTGCTATGCTGGTGTTGGTCTTCCTTGCAGAAACCCCCTATCACGACTTCTATGCTCTCTGGGGGTTATAGGTGCACTTTACACCTACTTTTCAGGGTCTTGGGGTGGGCTATTTTTCTAACCCTCACTGTTTTCTTACAGTCCCAGCGACCCTCCACAAGCTCACATAGGTTTGGGGTCCATTTGTGGTTCGCATTCCACTTTTGGAGTATATGGTTTGTGTTGCCCCTATACCTATGTGCTCCTATTGCAATCTACTGTAACTTTACATTGCTTGCATTACTTCCTTTTGCTATTACTGCATATTTTTGGTATTGTGTACATATATTGTGTGTATATTTGGCATCCTCATACAGAGGGTACTCACTGAGATACTTTTGGCATATTGTCATAAAAATAAAGTAACTTTATTTTTAGTATATCTGTGTATTGTGTTTTCTTCTGATATTGTGCATATGACACCAGTGGTATAATAGGAGCTTTGCATGTCTACACTAATAAGGGATAACTGGACCTGGTACAGAGTTTAAGTACCCCTTGGTACCCACTACAAGCCAGGCCAGCCTCCTACATTGGTTGTGCAGCGGTGGGATAAGTACTTGTAACTACTTACCACTTTGTCATATTGTACTTTTCATAAGAGAAAAATATACAAAACAAGTTCAGTGTATGTACACCTAACCAAAAAGTTTTGCTTTTCTTCTCTTACACTTTCTGCTAAGTGCAGAAAGTACTCCTAAACTTTCTAAAAGTTTCAAAAAGTTAGAAAAAGTTTTTTTTCCTGTTCTTTTAAAAAGTCCTGAAACTTTTTCTATCTTTTATCTGTCTCTAAACCTTTTTCTATCATGTCTGGTGTAGGAACTCCTCTTAATTTTATCAGTACAACATATGACAAACTTAACTTTAAGAGCCTAAGGAGTCTCTGCATTGATAGAGGTTTAGTGGTAGGAAAGAACCCTTCTAGAGAGTTACTGTCTAATATGCTTATTGAAAATGATAAGGCCCTGGGTGACACCTCATTGGAAAAGTTGATAGATAGCTTACACTCTGACTCAGGGGGGGGCCTTGAGGGAGTGTTACAAGGTTCCCTTCCTAATCTGCCCCTTAGCAGACCTCATAGCAATGCTGGTAGTAATAGAAGCTTCCATCACAGTAGGGATGTTTTTGTTCCTGGAGGCCAGGTTGTTAGGGTGCCAACTGTTGGGGACAGGTCTCCCTCTGCTCATTCAAATCTTTCTTCTGTGTCAAAACATTCCTAACTAACCCACCCTGATGACAAGATATTAGAAAGGGAACTCAATAAGTTGAGAGTGGAAGAGACCAGGCTGAAGCTTAAACAGCAATAGCTGGCTCTAGACAGGGAATCACTAGACTTAGAAAAAGAGAGGCAGAGGTTGGGGTTTGGACCCCATGGTGGCAGCAGCAGTATTCCTGATAGCAATCCTGTGAAAGAGCATGTTTCTAGGAATCTGCACAAGATAGTTCCCCCTTACAAGGAAGGGGGTGACATTAACAAGTGGTTTGCTGCACTTGAGAGGGCCTGTATGGTACAGGGGGTCCCTCAAAGGCAGTGGGCTGCTATCCTATGGCTATCTTTCAGTGGAAAGGGTAGGGATAGGCTCCTTACTGTGAAAGAAAGTGATGCCAATAATTTTACAGTTTTGAAGAATGCACTTTTGGATGGATTAAGTTTAGAGAAACTAGAAAAGAGTCCTCACAAGACTGGGTAGACTTTGTTGACCATTCAGTGAAGGCCTTGGAGTGGTGGTTACATGGCAGTAAAGTTTCTGACTATGAAAGCCTGTACAATCTAATCCTGAGAGAGCATATTCTGAATAACTGTGTGTCTGATTTGTTAGACCAATATCTAGTGGACTCAGATCTGACCTCTCCCCAAGAACTGGGAAAGAAGGCAGACAAATGGGTCAGAACAAGAGTGAACAGAAAAGTTCATACAGGGGGTGACAAGGATGGCAAGAAGAAAGATGGTGAGAAATCTCAGGATAAGCATGGGGATAAGGGTAAAACCAAAGATCCTTCTTCTAATCCTAAACACTCTACAGGGGGTGGGGATAAATCAAATTCTTCCTCTTCTTCACAAAATACACACATTAAAAAGCCTTGGTGCTTTGTGTGTAAAAATAAAGGCCATAGGCCAGGGGATACGTCCTGTCCAGGTAAACCCCCTGAGCCTACCACCACTAATACATAAAACTCTAGTGCCCCTAGCAGTAGTGGTAATAGTGGTGGGACTGCTGGCAACAGTCAAGCTAAGGGTGTAGTTGGGTTCACTTATGGGCCCATCATAGAAACTGGGGTAGTCAGTCCCAAGACAGTTTCTGTCACACCTAGTGGCATTGCCACACTGGCTGCTTGTCCCCTTACAATGGATAAGTACAGGCAGACAGTTTCAATAAATGGTGTTGAGGCCCAGTCCTACAGGGACACAGGTGCCAGTATCACTTTGGTGACTGAAAACCTAGTGGCTCCTGAACAACACGTCATTGGACAACAGTACAAGATTATTGATGTCCATAACTCCACTAAGTTTCTTCCCTTAGCTATAGTTCAGCTTAGTTGAGGTGGAGTTACTGGCCCTAAGCAGGTGGTAGTGTCAACTAGCTTACCTGTAAACTGTCTCTTAGGTAATGACCTAGAGACCTCACGTTGGGCTGAGGTAGAGTTTTATACCCATGCAGCCATGCTGGGTATCCCTGAGGAATTGTTCCCTCTCATTTCTATTGAAATGAAAAAGCAAAGGAGAGAAAAAGGCCTGAAAACTCAGGATCCCTCTCCAACAACAGGTAAAAGGGTATCACAGTATCCCCTAACCACCCTGCCATTCAGGATACTATTCCTGTGGTGGGAGAAACCTCTCCTGGGGTGGCACCTGTACCAAGGGAATCATCAGCTGGCATAGCTGTACTCCCTGAGGTAGAAGTACCTCTCTGTGGGATAACTAATATTGGTGGGGAAAAGAGCACCATTTTAGTTAACATGGAGCATCCCTCCAACCCTCCTAGAGAAACTTTAGTGCAGAAACCCTGCACTGCCTCACAACACTTAGGACAGCAGCCCTGCCCTAGTGTGGAGTTCAAAGGACAACATCCCTGCCCTGCTCCAACTCAAGAGAAACACCATACCTGGTCTCTCTTACAGACATATGGACAAAGTTTTTGCCCAGCTATGGCTTTACTGAGACAGCATCCCTGTCTGGCATTCACATCACTAGAAATAGGTCCAGTGGACAATTCCCACTGCTCTAAACTAAAACTTACTGATAGAAACTCTGAAAATATATCTTCACATTGTTGCTTAGCTAAAAAACTTCAAACAGGGTGGTTTACATCCCCACAGGGAAGTAACCATATAGTGGATGATAAAGGGAGTAACCAGTCTATTGCAGAGCTACTCTCTACTTATCACCACTTAGACAATAAAGTCTCAACTGGCCAAGGTTAGCCTTATTGTCCTTTGTTTGGGGGGGGGTTGTGTGAGAAAGTAGCCTCTTTCTAGCCTTGTTACCCCCACTTATAGCCTGTTTGTGAGTATATGTCAGGGTGTTTTCACTGTCTCACTGGGATCCTGCTAGCCAGGGCCCAGTGCTCATAGTGAAAACCCTATGTTTTCAGTATGTTTGTTATGTGTCACTGGGACCCTGCTGGCCAGGACCCCAGTGCTCATAAGTTAGTGGCCTATATGTATGTGTTCCCTGTGTGATGCCTAACTGTCTCACTGAGGCTCTGCTAACCAGAACCTCAGTGGTTATGCTCTCTCTGCTTTCTAAATTGTCACTAACAGGCTAGTGACCCATTTCACCAATTCACATTGGCATACTGGAACCCCCTTATAATTCCCTAGTATATGGTACTGAGGTACCCAGGGTATTGGGGTTCCAGGAGATTCTTATCGGCTGCAGCATTTGTTTTGCCACCCATAGGGAGCTCTGACAATTCTTACAGAGGCCTGCCACTGCAGCCTGAGTGAAATAACGTCCACTTTATTTCACAGCCATTTACCACTGCACTTAAGTAACTTATAAGTCACCTATATGTGTAACCTTCACCTGGTGAAGGTTGGGTGCTAAGTTACTTAGTGTGTGGGCACCCTGGCACTAACCAAGGTGCCCCCACATCGTTCAGGGCAAATTCCCCGGACTTTGTGAGTGCAGGGACACCATTTCACGCGTGCACTATACATAGGTCACTACCTTTGTATAGTGTCACAATGGTAAATCCGAACATGGCCATGTAACATGTCTAAGATCATGGAATTGTCACCCCAATGCCACCCGGGTACTGCCAAACTGCCTTTCCCGGGGTTTCACTACAGCTGCTGCTGCTGCCAACCCCTCAGACAGGTTTCTGCCCTCCTGGGGTCCAGCCAGGCCTGGCCCAGGAAGGCAGAATAAAGGACTTCCTCAGAGAGATGGTGTTACACCCTATCCCTTTGGAAAAAGATGTCAGGGCTGGGGAGGAGTAGCCTCCCCCAGCCTCTGGAAATGCTTTGATGGGCACAGATGGTGCCAATCTCTGCATAAGCCAGTCTACACCGGTTTAGGGATCCCCCAGCACCGCTCTGGCGCGAAACTGGACAAAGGAAAGGTGAGTGACCACTCCCCTGACCTGCACCTCCCAGGGGAGGTGCCCAGAGCTCCTCCAGCGTGCCCCAGACCTCTGCCATCTTGGATTCAGAGGTGTGCTGGCACACTGGACTGCTCTGAGTGGCCAGGGCCAGCAGGTGACATCAGAGACTCCTTCTGATAGGCTCTTACCTGTGTTACTAGCCTATCCTCCTTCCTTGGTAGCCAAACCTCCTTTTCTGGCTATTTAGGGTCTCTGCTTTGGGGAATTCTTCAGATACCGAATGCAAGAGCTCACCAGAGTTCCTCTGCATCTCTCTCTTCACCTTCTGCCAAAGGATCGACCGCTGACTGCTCAGGACGCCTTCAAAACCGCAACAAAGTAGCAAAGACAACTACTGCAACTTTGTATCGCTTATCCTGCCGCTTTCTCGCCTGTTTCCTGGTGGTGCATGCTCTGGGGGTAGCCTGCCTACTTTCTGCACCAGGAGCTCTGAAGAAATCTCCCGTGGGACGACTGAATCTTGCCCCTGCAACCGCAGGCAACAAAAGACTGCATCACCGGTCCTCTGGGTCCCCTGTCAGCACGACGAGCCTGGTCCCTGGAACTCAGCAACTCTGTCCATGTGACTCCCACAGTCCAGTGACTCTTCAGTCCAAGTTTGGTGGAGGTAAGTCCTTGCTTCCCCATTCTAGACTGCATTTCTGGGTACCGCATGATTTGCAGCTGCTCCGGCTCCTGTGCACTCTTCCAGGAGTTCCTTTGTGCACAGTCAAGCCTGGGTCCCCGACACTCTAACCTGCTATGCACAACCTTCTGAGTTGTCCTCCGGTGTCGTGGGATTCCCTTTTGTGACTTTGGGTGGACTCTGGTTCACTCCTCTTCCAAGTGCCTGTTCAGGTACTTCTGCGGGTGCTGCCTGCTTCTGTGAGGGCTCCCTGACTTGCTGGGCACCCCCTCTGTCTCCTCTTCCAAGTGGCGACATCCTGGTCCCTCCTGGGCCACAGCAGCATGCAAAAACCCTAACCGCGACCCTTGCTGCTAGCAAGGCTTATTTGCGGTCTTTCTGCCTGGGAACACCTCTGCAAGCTTCTTCACGACGTGGGACATCCATCCTCCAAAGGGGAAGTTTCTAGCCCTCTTCGTTCCTGCAGAATCCACAGCTTCTACCATCCGGTGGCAGCTTCTTTGCACCCTCAGCTGGCATTTCCTGGGCATCTGCCCACTTTCGATATTGTTGCAACTCTTGGACTTGGTCCCCTTGTTTCACAGGAACTCAGGTCCGGAAATCCACTGTTGTTGCTTTGCTGGTGTTGGTCTTCCTTGCAGAAACCCCCTATCACGACTTCTGTGCTCTCTGGGGGTTATAGGTGCACTTTACACCTACTTTTCAGGGTCTTGGGGTGGGCTATTTTTCTAACCCTCACTGTTTTCTTACAGTCCCAGCGACCCTGCTAGCCGGTGCCCAGTGCTCATAGTGAAAACCCTATGTTTTCAGTATGTTTGTTATGTGTCACTGGGACCCTGCTGGCCAGGACCCCAGTGCTCATAAGTTAGTGGCCTATATGTATGTGTTCCCTGTGTGATGCCTAACTGGCTCACTGAGGCTCTGCTAACCAGAACCTCAGTGGTTATGCTCTCTCTGCTTTCTAAATTGTCACTAACAGGCTAGTGACCAATTTCACCAATTCACATTGGCATACTGGAACCCCCTTATAATTCCCTAGTATATGGTACTGATGTAGCCAGGGTATTGGGGTTCCAGGAGATCCCTATCAGCTGCAGCATTTGTTTTGCCACCCATAGGGAGCTCTGACAATTCTTACACAGGCCTGCCACTGCAGCCTGAGTGAAATAACGTCCACTTTATTTCACAGCCATTTACCACTGCACTTAAGTAACTTATAAGTCACCTATATGTGTAACCTTCACCTGGTGAAGGTTGGGTGCTAAGTTACTTAGTGTGTGGGCACCCTGGCACTAGCCAAGGTGCCCCCACATCGTTCAGGGCAAATTCCCCGGACTTTGTGAGTGCAGGGACACCATTTCACGCGTGCACTATACATAGGTCACTACCTATGTATAGCGTCACAATGGTAAATCCGAACATGGCCATGTAACATGTCTAAGATCATGGAATTGTCACCCCAATGCCACCCGGGTACTGCCTAACTGCCTTTCCTGGGGTTTCACTGCAGCTGCTGCTGCTGCCAACCCCTCAGACAGGTTTCTGCCCTCCTGGGGTCCAGCCAGGCCTGTGCATCTCTCTCTTCACCTTCTGCCAAAGGATCGACCGCTGACTGCTCAGGACGCCTGCAAAACCGCAACAAAGTAGCAAAGACGACTACTGCAACTTTGTATCGCTTATCCTGCCGCTTTCTCGCCTGTTTCCTGGTGGTGCATGCTCTGGGGGTAGCCTGCCTCCTTTCTGCATGCTCTACAAGCTCACATAGGTTTGGGGTGATTCGCATTCCACTTTTGGAGTATATGGTGTGTTTTGCTCCTATACCAATATGCTCCTATTGCAATCTACTGTAACTTTACATTGCTTGCATTACTTCCTTTTGCTATTACTGCATATTTTTGGTATTGTGTACATATATCTTGTATATATTTGGCATCCTCATACTGAGGGTACTCACTGAGATACTTTTGGCATATTGGGGGTCATTACAAGCTGTAACCGCCGTGCAGCCGCCAATGCGGTCACACTCCCACGGTCCCAATTACAACATTCCCGCTGGTTCGGTGGGCGCAAACCTAGTTTACGCCCGCTGGCCCAGCCGGGATGCGGCCGCAACATAGGAGCCGGCTCCTAATGGAGCTGGCGGTGTTGTGGCCGTGCGACGGGTGCAGTAGCACACGTCGCGCTTTTCACTGTCTGCTATGCAGACAGTGAAAAGCTGCACCGGGCCCTGTTAGGGGGCCCCTGCATTCCTTTACCGCCAGCCTCTTTCTGGCGGTGCAAACCGCTGGTGCTAAAACGGCTGGAAACCGCTGGCCCTAGCGGTGCGACCGCAGCGCTACCGCCGCGGTCATAATATGGGTCTCCGTACCGCCAGCCTGTTGGCGGTACGGACGCCACTTTAGCCCTGTCCGTCATTGTCATAAAAATACAGTATCTTTATTTTTAGTATATCTGTGCATTGTGTTTTCTTATGATATTGTGCATATGACACCAGTGGTATAGTAGGAGCTTTGCATGTCTCCTAGTTCAGCCTAAGCTGCTCTGCTATAGCTACCTTCTATCAGCCTAAGCTGCTAGAAACACCTCTTCTACACTAATAAGGGATAACTGGACCTGGTACAGAGTGTAAGTACCCCTTAGTACCCACTACAAGCCAGGCCAGCCTCCTACAATGAGGAGTTGCGGGGTGGAGGAAATAGTCAGGGTAGAGCCAGAGCTGTTTGGAGAACAGGTACAGCAGATCTCCATTGCCAGGAAGATAGAGCTATGGCAGAGAGTCATGGACAGGGTGAACGCCATAGGACAACATCCACGCACAAGGGACAACATAAGGAAGAGGTGGAGCGACCTACAGGGGAAGGTATATTCCATTGCAGCAAGGCACCAGCACGCCTGCAGGAGGACTGGCGGTGGAACCCCACTATCTCCCCCACAGCTGACTGCATGGAAGGAGAAAGTCTTGGCAATACTGCATCCTGAGGAACTCAGTGGAGTAGACAAGGACTGGACTCTGGTGAGTCAACATTAACAACCTATCACCCCCCCATACCTACATGCCATCTCACCCCCTCACCCTGACTACCTTCACCCCACTCCATCCCACACAGTTTTCCACCCCAATTACCACACCTAAATTTCAACCCCTGCATGCCATTCAAGCATCCGTGGGTCCCTTGCTTGCTGCGCCACTGGATTCAAGCTAGCCTGGCTGATGAAGGGTGCTACCCTGAAACCGGTCCAAAGATGCTTGGATCCTATCCAGGGAGGACCTGGCTTTGCAGTTCGGGCTGGACTGCTCCAAGAGGGAGCACGGTCAAGACTGATTTGCATATAGCTGGGTCCAAACTGGGGTGACGTGGCAAGCAAAATAACAATGGATTAAACCCAGATCTGTGACTGGGGGTGAGTGTTTGAAAAGTTTCAACACTCCGTCCATCATTTTATTTTGTGATGTTGCCTTATGCGCCCTAAGTGGCTAGGGTATGTCCAGACGTGGGTCCCTTGCTTGCTGCGCCACTGGATTCAAGCTAGCCTGGCTGATGAAGGGTGTTATCCTGAAACCCGTCTCAGGATGCTTGAATCCTGTCCAGGGAGGACCTGGCATGGCAGTTTGGGCAGGACTGTTCCCTCAGAGGGAGCAGGGTCAAGACTGATTTGCAGATAGCTGGTTCCAAACTGGGGTGAAGTGGCAAGCAAAATAACGATGGATAAAACCCAGATCTGTGACTGGGTGTGAGTTTTTGAAAATTTTCAACACTCCGTCCATCATTTTATTTTGTGATATTCCATTAGACACTGGACCTGTGCTACAAATAGACTGGCCCACTACACTGGACTTTTCCCGACCATCACCCCACCCTATTGCACTTTGCGTTGTATACCTAATTTATAAGTAAACACCCTTGGACACAACTTGAGTAATAGTGCTTTATCTGAAAGAAATGTACAATGTATTGAACTGTATTGAACTACATGATCCTGTGCAAATGTCCTGTAATGTGTGAATCCATCCTGTATATGTGTCTCAGCAGTCTGTACACATCAAAGCATTACACCAACCTCTGCAATAAGGGAAGGCATAGGTGATAGTCAGTTGGGATGCAAAGGGAGTGACTGGCATTATACTACAGCTACACAGCACATCACTTAAATGGAGAAATGTAAAGTTCATCAGGAGTGACCTCTGACCTGTTTTCGGTCAAGAGCTCGGCCCCCCCACGTCCGCAGCACCACCTTGTTGTGTCCGTGACCCTGACCTCCACCCACGCTGCTGCTAGCGTGTTCGAGGCCCTCCTCCACCCGCAGGCATCAACCTGCGCCTCATCCCTGGTGTCTAGTGGGCTTCTGGTAAGCGTCGCTAGACTCGTGTGCATTGTGCTGTTTTCGCCGTATTTGTGACTGTATTCTGTGCCTTGCTTTATTGTGCCTTTTGCTCCATTTTGCTTCCATTTGTGCTTTTGCTTCCATTTGTGCCTTTTTAGACTGTTGTAACTGCTTTTTTGCCCCTTGTGCGCTCCCCCTTGCCGCTTTCCCCTGCCGCTGCCTCCCTGCGGCCCGCCCCCCTCGCGCCCCCATTCACCGCTCCCTCCCGCCTCCCAGCTGCTCCTCCCTCCCCCCTCCCTTCTTAATGGCTGGCGCTGCGCATCGAGGGTGAGCGACCTCTGACCTGTTTTCGGTCAAGAGCTCGCCCCCCCACGTCCGCAGCACCACCTTGCTGTGTCCGTGTCACTGACCCCCGCCCACGCTGCTGCTACAGTGTTCGAGGCCCTCCTCCACCCGCAGGCATCCACCTGCGCCTTATCCCTGGTGTCTAGTGGGCTTCTGGTAAGCGTCGCTAGACTCATGTGCATTGTGCCGTTTTCGCCGTATTTGTGACTGTATTCTGTGCCTTGCTTTATTGTGCCTTTTGCTCCATTTTGCTTCCATTTGTGCTTTTGCTTCCATTTGTGCCTTTTTAGACTGTTGTAACCGCTTTTTCGCCTTTGTGCACTACCCCTTCCCGCTTTCCCCTGCGCTGTGGCCCCGCCCCCCTCGCGCCCCCATTCACTGCTCCCTCCCGCCTCCCAGCTGCTCCTCTCTCCCCCCTCCCTTCTTAATGGGTGGCGTTGCGCGTCGAGGGTGAGCGACCTCTGACCTTTTTTCGGTCAAGAGCTCGCCCCCACGTCCGCAGCACCACCTTGCTGTGTCCGTGTCCCTGACCCCCGCTCACGCTGCTGCTAGCGTGTTCGAGGCCCTCCTCCACCCACAGGCACCCACCTGCACCTCATCCCTGGTGTCTAATGGGCTTCTGGTAAGCATCGCTCGACTCGTGTGCATTGTGCCGTTTTCGCCGTATTTGTGACTGTATTCTGTGCCTTGCTTTATTGTGCCTTTTGCTCCATTTTGCTTCCATTTGTGCTTTTGCTTCCATTTGTGCCTTCTTAAGACTGTTGTAACCGCTTTTTCGCCCCTTGTGCGCTCCCCCTTGCCGCTTTCCCCTGCCGCTGCCTCCCTGCGGCCCCGCCCCCCTCGCGCCCCCATTCGCCGCTCCCTCCCACCTCCCAGCTGCTCCTCCCCCCCCACCCTTCTTAATGGCTGGCGCTGCGCGTCGAGGGTGAGCGACCTCTGACCTGTTTTCGGTCAAGAGCTCGCCCCCCCACGTCCGCAGCACCACCTTGCTGTGTCCGTGTCCCTGACCCCCGCCCACGCTGCTGCTAGAGTGTTCGAGGCCCTCCTCCACCCGCAGGCATCCACCTACGCCTTATCCCTGGTGTCTAGTGGGCTTCTGGTAAGCGTCACTAGACTCATGTGCATTGTGCCGTTTTCGCCGTATTTGTGACTGTATTCTGTGCCTTGCTTTATTGTGCCTTTTGCTCCATTTTGCTTCCATTTGTGCTTTTGCTTCCATTTGTGCCTTTTTAGACTGTTGTAACCGCTTTTTCGCCCCTTGTGCACTACCCCTTCCAGCTTTCCCTTGCCGCTGTGGCCCCGCCCCCCTCGCTCCCCCATTCGCTGCTCCCTCCCAGCTGCTCCTCTCTCCCCCCTCCCTTCTTAATGGGTGGCGTTGCGCGTCGAGGGTGAGCGACCTCTGACCTGTTTTCGGTCAAGAGCTCGCCCCCCCACGTCCGCAGCACCACCTTGCTGTGTCCGTGTCCCTGACCCCCGCCCACGCTGCTGCTAGCATGTTCGAGGCCCTCCTCCACCCGTATGCATCCACCTGCGCCTCATCCGTGGTGTCTAGTGGGCTTCTGGTAAGCATCGCTCGACTCGTGTGCATTGCGCCGTTTTCAACGTATTTGTGACTGTATTCTGTGCCTTGCTTTATTGTGCTTTTTGCTCCATTTTGCTTCCATTTGTGCCTTTTTAGACTGTTGTAACTGCTTTTTCGCCCCTTGTGCGCTCCCCCTTGCCGCTTTCCCCTGCCGCTGCCTCCCTGCGGCCCGCCCCCCTCGCACCCCCATTCGCCGCTCCCTCCCGCCTCCCAGCTGTTCCTCCCTCCCCCCTCCCCCTCCCCCCTCCCTTCTTAATGGCTGGTGCTGCGCGTCCGCGGTGCTAGCGCGCCGGAGGCGTGCCAGAGGCAAGCCCGTCTGCGCCCGTCCTCGCCCAGCGCCACCCCCCCTGGTCCTCACGACACTTGCACCACCAGACGCCGCTACTCGGCCAACCAGCTCATCGCCCTCAACCCCGGCCGCTCCACAACATGTTTCCAGTCATCCCCAAAGAACACCAAGGGACCATTCTCCTGCCACGCCTGCAACTTCACCTGCGACAGAACAAGGAAACCTGCAACAACCGCAACAAACCACCTCCACTGCATACTCCTCAACACACACTCCGCACGCAAGCACGCCATCGAGCTCTGGGACCTGCTCAACACCACCGCCTTAGAGGTAGCCTTCCTGACCGAAACCTGGTGGAACGACTCCTCAGCACCTGACATCGCCATAGCCATCCCAGACAGCTACAAGATCACCAGGAGGGATCGCCCCAACGGAATCGGAGGAGGAATAGCCATCGCCCACAAATCCACCCTCAAAATCCACACCCACACGGGCGACACCCTCAAGACCGCTGAACACCTACACTTCTGGATCCACACTGACTCCAACACCACTCTCAGAGGAACGCTCATCTACCGACCCCCAGGACCACGCGCACCCTTCTGCGACTCCATCGCCGACCTCACGAGCACCCACGCGCTCACCTCCACGGACTACATCCTCCTTGGAGACCTCAATTTCCACATGGAGAACAACAACGACGCCAACACCACATCTTTGATCGACAACCTCTCCAACCTCGGCCTCAGATAACTGGTCAACACACCCACCCACATCGCCGGCCACACACTTGATCCGATCCACCTTTAACCACATCACCGAACTCCACTGGACCGACCACCACTGCATCCACTTCACATTCAAGAAGCACATCAAACACCTCCGCACCTAACTACCACCACACCGCCGCAGGAGCAAAGTCACCGAAGACCAGCTGACCAGCACCCTCGCCCAGAACCCACCCACCGACTCCACCCACCCAGACACCGCCGCACTCAACCTACGACAGTGGATCAACGACTGCGCCAACACCCTCGCACCACTCAAGAGGTCCACCGACAACCAAGGAAAGAAAAAAGCCGCCTGGTTCACTGACGAACTCCTCACCTCCAAACGTGCCTGCCAGAAACTAAAGAAGAAATGGCTCCTCGAACACACACCCGACAGCCTTGCAACCCACAAGGAGGCCACCCGCAAGCACCACCAGTTAATCAGACTCGCCAAACGATCCCACTTCACAGAACGCCTGAACAACAACACACACGACAGCAAAGAACTCTTCTGCATTGTGAAAGAGCTCTCCAACCACAGCGCCAACGTCAACGACATCCCACCATCCCAAGAACTCTGCGACGCCCTGTCCACCTTCTTCTATCAGAAGATCGCCGACATCCACGACAGCCTCAACACCACGCCTCCGTCAGACCCCACCCCCGACAACTCCACCTGCACCAACCGCCTGACCGCCTGGACCCACGTAGATGATGCTGAAACTTGCAAGATCATGAACTCCATCCACTCAGGATCCCCTTAAGACCCATGCCCCCACCACGTTTACAACAAAGCTGACTCTACCATCGCCCCCCAACTTCGAAAGGTCATCAATTTATCCTTCGAAACCGCAACTTTCCCGGAAAGCTGGAAGCACGCCGAAATCCACGCCATCCTCAAGAAACCCAAGGCAGACCCCAACGACCTCAAAAACTTCTGTCCGATCTCCCTCCTCCCCTTCCCGGCGAAGGTCACCAAGAAGATCGTCAACGCTCAGCTTACCCACCACCTCGAGGACAACTCCATCCTGGACCCCTCCCAGTCCGGTTTCAGACGTAACCACAGCACCAGGACTGCTCTCCTAGCTGCCACAGATGACATCAGACAGCAAATGGACAACAGCGAAACATAAGCCCTCATCCTCCTGGACCTATCCGCAGCCTTCGACACGGTTTGCCACCGCACCCTATTAACATGCCTCCATGAAGCCGGAATACAAGAAAAAGCCCTCAACTGGATCTCCTCTTTCCTCTCCGACAGAACCCAGAGAGTCCGACTCCCACCCTTCCGCTCCGAAGCCACCAACATCATCTGCGGCGTACCCCAAGGCTCCTCTCTAAGCCTGACGCTGTTCAACGTCTACATGGCCCCCCTCGCACAACTGGCCCGTCAGCACAACCTCAACATTCTCTCTTACGCCGACGACACCCAGCTCATCCTCTCCCTCACCAAAGACCCACACACCGCCAAAGCCAACCTCCACGAGGGAATGAAGTCCATCGCCGAGTGGATGAGAAATACCCGCCTGAAGTTCAACTCCGACAAGACGGAGGTCCTCATCCTCGGAAGCACACCCTCGGCCTGGGACGACTCCTGGTGGCCCACCGTGCTGGGACCCCCTCCAACACCAGCCAACCTTGCACGCAACCTGGGTTTCGTCCTCGACTCCGCATTCACCATGTCAAAGCAGGTCAACACAGTTTCCTCCTCCTGCTACAACACCCTCTGCATGCTCCGTAGAATCTACAAATGGATCCCAACAGAAACCAGAATAACGGTGACCCAGGCCCTCGTCAGCAGTAGACTAGACTACGGCAACGCACTCTACACAGGCATCCCAGCAAAAGACATCCGACGCCTCCAACGCATCCAAAACGCCTCCGCCCAACTGGTCCTCGACATACCTCGCCGATGCCACATCTCCCACCACCTAAAAGACCTCCACTGGCTCCCCGTAGACAGGAGGATCACCTTCAAGCTCCTCACCCACGCTCACAAGGCACTTCACAACGCCGGGCCAGCCTACCTGAACAACAGACTCAACTTCTACGTCCCCTCCCGCCAACTCCGCTCCGCCAACCTCGCCCTCGCCATCGTTCCCTGCATCCAATGCAAGACCTCCGGTGGCAGATCCTTCTCCTACCTTGCTGCCAAGACCTGGAACACCCTCCCGACCTCCCTGGACAGACCCAGGACCTTCTCACCTTCAGGAGACTCCTCAAGACCTGGCTCTTCGACCAGTAACAGCATCCCCCCCCCACCTTCTCAGCGCCTTGAAACCCTAACAGGTACGTAGTGCACTCTATAAATACTGTGATTGATTGATTGATTGATCAGTCTTACCTGAGTGTCACTGAAAGTACTGCTGAATGATATGTGTCCTGTTGTCCACATCCTCCTCCTCTTCATCCTCCTCACTGTCCTCAGTGTCCACCGCTGCCACAGGTGCATTGTCAACCCCCTCCTCTTGCAGATAGGGCACATAGTTTTTGAGGGACAAATTGTGCAGTATGCAGCACATCACAACAATCTTGCAGACCTTGTCAGGGGAGTAGCATAGGGATCCACCTGTCAGATGGAGGCACTTGAACATGGCCTTCAGGAGACCGAAGGTGCATTAAACAATCTTCCTGGTACACCCATGACCATCATTGTACCTATTCTCAGCCCCTGTTTTCGGATTCCTAACAGGGGTCTACAGCAAGGACAGGTTTGGGTAGCCAGAGTCACCTGGGAGAAGTGAGGGACACACATTAGCCTTGCACAATGGCGTGGGATATGACTACTGTAGGCGTTCACTGACATACATTGGGTGGGGACTCAAGCTCACCTATGAGCCACACTTTGTGCCTCTATAGTCATGCCATCAGCTGTGGGACACTGCTATTCCTCAGGACAAATGCATCATGCACAGATCCAGGATACTTGGCAGTGATGTGGGAGATGTACTAGTCAGCAAGGCACACCATTTGGACATTGAGAGAGTGGAAACTCTTCCTATTCCTGTACACCTTTTCATTGGCCCTAGTAGGGACTAAGGCAATATGGGTCCCATCAATGGCCACAATCACATGTGATATGTGTCCCATTGCGTAGAATCCAGCCTTCACAGTGGGCAAATCATCAACCTGGGGGAATGCGATGTAGCTGCACATGTGATTGAGCAAGGCAGCCAAAACCCTTCCAAGAACATTGGCTGTGACATTCCTGCAGCCAAGCCCACAGTCACCCGGAAAGAACCTGATGCCACGAAATGGAGCACTCATAGTACCTGCACAAGAGGGGGAATTACTGTGGTGCAACAGATAGCGGGTAGCAGATCAGGCTCCAATTGTGCACATAGCTTTGTGATTGTGGCCCTGTCCAGATGATAGGTGAGTATGATGTGCCTGTCCTCCAGTGTAGAGAAGGCCACAAGGGGTCATATTTTCAAACACCATGCACCGCCAGTGCGCCGTTTTTTATGATGCTCCAGTGGGGCATAGCACAGGGGGGCATACAATGGGTGTTGCGGTGGGTGTTCCCATGCAACTCCCATGAGTTTCAACACAATTCCAGGTTTACAAGGATCTGTAAACCTGGGAATGCATCAAAACTGTACTCCTCCCCAGAGGAGGTGCAATGAGGAGAAATATCTTTATTTCTCCTCATCATTCCCGCTTTCCATGTGTACTGCAATATGCAGCACACATAGAAAGATGAACATGCCTTTGGGGTTTGTTTTTGTGCAGAAAGGTGCCCCTTTCTGCACAAAAACAATCCAGCTAATAATGCAGACACCCTTACACCATGGTGCAAGGATGCTTGAGTTGGTGCTAGGCAGCAAATTGTGCCCAAGTGCAGGGGAAAGGACAGAAATGCACTGTATCTTGTAAAGATGGTGCATTTTTGCCCTTTCAAATTGGCATAGGACAGCACAGCACAAAGAGTTGTGGAGCTGCCCCATGGCAATTCATTGTAAGTATGCCCCCTTTACGCACCGTTGCTTCACTTTGGGTGACTTTGCACTATTACAAAATCGTGATAAATCTGCCCCTGAAAGAGGGGATGCTGGTAGAGTTGATGGTGCAAGCGGTGTGTAGGTGTGAATTAGGATAAACCACATGGTTAGTAAGTGAAGAAGGTGAGACTGTGGCAAGAGACTTGTTTAGTATCTATCACCCCCCCCAGTGTTTGTTTGATAAACTGTTTGATAAGCTGCATTTTTATGAATCAATGTCACATATTTATTTTGTTTACCTGTTCATTTGTATCTCTACCATGCCCTTGTTGATTTATTCCTCGTTCGGGGAGTGGTTATCGTGCAGTAGTACATCCCACCTTCTGCCTCCTCATACTTCTGCATTCCAGGCTCTTTAAAAGAAGAGTTTCTGCGCCCAGAGGCAGGCACTGTGCAGAGGGATCCTTCGTGCATAGAGAGAAGCATCTGTCCCTGCTGTGACCTCTGCAGACACCAGGTAAGGGACAAGAACTGTGCAGGGACCCAGGCCAGCGCCCCTGATGCAGGGACTGACCCAGGGCACTACCTGATGCAACGCACCGGCCCTGACTGAGGTAACAAAGCGAACCAGGGACAGGCGTGACTCTTATCCTAGGGTTTATGTACCAAGCTGTTAACACCTGGAAACAGGGCTGAAGCTGTACTCAGAACGCAGATTGTTCATGATAAACTGTTTTGTTTCAAAACAGTACAGCTTTCTCTGTTTTGAAACGACTGAGCTCATCGTGGATTCTGTCTATTCACAAACTAAAAATGAAATCAGCTGTGACATTGAGCAGTCATCGAAAATAATACATTTCCACCCGTACTCCCTTGTCCCCCTAATCCAGCGAGTCAACGGTGTGGAAATGTGCACTTCAATGGACTTATTTTTTCCTGTTTTTATCTCCATCAAGAACAATCATTTTCAACACTGAGATAACTCTACGAAACAGGGACATTTCAACTACTCACCTATTTAGGGATATTTTCGCATGTTCATTTATGTTGAGAAACTGAATTTGGTACAACTATGGATTGAGAGTGAATAAACTAGAGAGGTAGTGAGTGAACGAGTGAATATCAGGGAATGCTGTTGCAATTAACAGGGACCTAGCCAGAGGGCAGCAGAGAGCTGTTCATGGTGACTGACACGTAAAGATGCAAGAGTGATTAGTAGAGTGTACTGTTACTGCATCATGATGGGGTGACATGCAAAGACACAAAGAGTGATTGATAGAGTGTATGGTTACTGCATGATGATGTGTTGTCATGCAAAGATACAATGGGTGATTAATAGAGTGTACTGTTACTGCATCATGATGTGGTGACATGTAGAGATGCAAGAGTGATTACTAGAGTGTATTGTTACTGCATCATGATGTGGTGACATGCAAAGACACAAAGGCCCTCATTATGACCCTGGCGGTCGGTGGAGGAGTGGCAGTATTACCGCCAACAGGCTGGCAGAAAAAAAAATTGAATTATGACCATGGCGGTTACCGCCATGTTCATCCGCCACTTCTCCATACCAAACGCCAGGGCGGAGACGACCGCTGGGCTGGAGACTGCGGTCTCCACCCGCGGCCGTCACAAGACCGTGGCAGTATCGCGACCCTGCTGACCGTCATGAATTTCGTGGGGTTGGGAACCGCCATGTAATCCATGGCGGTAAGCACTATCAGTGCCAGGGAATTCCTTCCCTGGCACTGATAGGGGTCTCCCCCATCCCCCACCCCCACCCCAGAGTCCTCCCCCCACGCCCCTCACCCCCCTGCCACCCCCAAAAGGTGTCAGGATCCCCCTCCCCTACCCCCAACATTGAAACACACCCCCACCCTACATGCATACAGACACCACCAACACACATACCAACAAGCATGCCAACAGACACACACATAGTCACCCACGCACACATACATACAGACATACAAACAGACATACATGCACACATTTGCTAACACACAACACCCCCGTATGCATACACGCACTCACACACCCCCTCTACATATGCACACCCCCATGCACGCACACAACACCCCCACACCCCCCTCCCCTAACGGACGATCAACTTACCTGGTCCATTGACCCTCCGGGAAGGGACAGGATGAATGGGGGCTGCTCCGCCGCCAGCACGCCGTCTACACAACACCCCCACGGCGAATCATGGAATGTGATTCAGTGGGCGGTGTTCTGTTGACGGGGCGGTGGAGGTGGAGCAACCTCGACTTCCCCACCGACCGCCAGTATGGCTGCTCGCGGCTCTCCATCCGAAAAAGGACGGAGGGCTGCCAGCAATCATAATTCGCCGAGCGGAAAACCGCCTGCACTGGCGGTCTTCAGCACGGCGGTTCCTCGGCGGTCTTTGAAAAAGACCGACGGGGTCATAATGACCACCAAAGAGTGATTAATAGAGTGTACGGTTATTGCATGATGATGTGGTGACATGCAAAGACACAAAGAGTGATTACACAGAATGTACTGTCACTGCATAATGTTGTGGTGACATGAAAAAAAACAAAGAGTGATTAGTAGAGTGTACTGTTACTGCAGCATGATGTGGTGACATGCAAAGACACAAAGAGTGATTAGTAGAGTCTACTGTTAATGCATCATGATGTGGTGACATGCAAAGACACACAGAGTGATTTGTAGAGTCTACTATTACTGCATCATGATGTGGTGACATGCAAAAACACAAAGAGTGATTTGTAGAGTGTAGTGTTACTGCATCATGGTGTGGTGACATGCAAAGACAGAAATAGTTATTTGTAGAGTTTAGTGTTAATGCAGCATGATGTGGTGACATGTAAAGGATCACAAAGAGGGATTAATAGAGGGTATTGTTACTGTATCATGATGTGGTGACATGCAAAGCCACAAAGAGGGATTAATAGAGTGTACTGTTACTGCATCATGATGCAGTGACATCCAAAGACACAAAGATGGATTCATAGAGTGTACTGCTACTGCATCATGATGCGTGACATGCAAAGATACAAGAGTGATTAATAGTGTGTACTATTACTGCATCATGATGTGGTGACATGCAAAGAGCGATTAATAGAGGGTACTGTTACTGCTCATGATGTGGTGACATGCAAAGTCACAAGACTGATTAAGAAAGGGTAGTGTTACTGCATCATGATGTGCTGATATATAAGGATACAATAGTGATTAATAGAGGGTAGCATTTCTGCATCATGGTGTGGTGAAATGCAAAGATACAAAGAGGGATTAATAGAGGGTAGTGTTACTGCATCATGATGTGGTGACATGCAAAGACACAAAAAGTGATTAATAGAGGGTAGTATTGCTGCATCATGAAGTGATGATGTGTAAGGATACAATAATAATTAATAGAGGGTAGTATTGCTGCATCATGAAGTGATGATATGTAAGGATACAATAATGATTAATAGAGGGTAGTGTTACTGCATGATGGTGTGGTGGCATGCAACGATACAATGTGTGATTAATAGAGTGTACCTTTACATCATCATGGTGTGGTGACATGCAAAGATACAAGAGTGATTTATACAGTGTAGTGTTACTGCACCATGTTGTGGTGACATAAAACGATACAAGACTTATTTATAGAGTGTACTGTTACTGCATCACAATGTGATGACATTTAAAAATACAAAGATTGATTAATATAGTGTACTCTTACTGCATCATGATGTGGTGACATGCAAAGATACAAAGAGTGATTAACAGAGGGTAATGTTACTGCATCACGGTGTGGTGACATGTAAAGATACAATGAGTGATTAATAGAGTGTACTGTTACTGCATCATGATGTGGTGACATACAAACTTACAAGAGTGATGTATATGGTGTAGCGCTACTGCATCATGCTGTGGTGACATCCAAAGATATAAGAATGATTTATAGAGTGTATTGTTACTGCATCATGGTGTGATGACATTTAAAGATATAAAGAGGCATTAATTGAGTGTACTGTTACTGCACCATGATGTGATGTGGTGACATTCAAAGATACTAAGAGTGATTAGCAGAGGGTAGTATTACTGCATCATTTTGTGGTGACATGCAAAGATACAAGGGTGATTATTAGAGTGTACTGGTATTGCATAATGATGTGGTGACATGCATAAATACAAACAGTGATTAATAGAGCGTAGTGTTACTGCATCCTGAAGTGGTGACATGGAAAGTTACAAAGAGTGATTAAAAGAGGGTAATGTTACAGCATCATTATGTGGTGACATGCAATGATTCAAAGAGTGATTTATAGAGGGTAGTGTTACTGCATCATGATGTGATGACATTTAAAGATACAATAGTTATTAATAGAAGGTAGTGTTACTGCATCATGGTGTGGTGACATACAAAGATACAATGAGTGATTAATAGAGTATGGTGCTACTGCATTATGTTATGGCGACATGCAAAGATACAAATAGGGATTCATAGAGTATACCGTTAATGCATCCTGATGTGGTGACTTTCAAAGATGCAAAGAGTGATTTATAGAGGGTAGTGTTACTGCATCATGATGTGATGGCATGTAGAGATGGAAAATGTGATTAATAGAGGGTGTTGTTACTGCATCATGATGTGGTCACATGTAAAGATACAAAGAGTGATTAATAGGGTTTAGTAAAACTGCATCATGTTGTAGTGACATGCAAAGATGCAAAGAGTTATTATTAGAGGGTACTGTTACTGCGTCATAATGTGATGACAGTCAAAGATACAAAGAGTGTTGGAAAGTGGATTATTGATAGGGGCAGGAAGGTACCTGCACTTAGCAATAGGCCACAAACCTCCACTAGGTCCAGTCAAGGTCTAAATAAATTAATCCTGGAAGTCTGGGGCTCCTGAGCTTTTCAGCAGGACGAACCTGCAAGTCAGTCAAGGTCGCTGTTAACGTTGGTCGGCTTGACTCTCGACGGCGAGTCGGTCCACTTATGGAGATTTTTTATAAAGTGTCTCCAAAGTTCTCCAAACTTCTTCCAGGAGTACTTTTAAGGTACTTTAGGAGTCCACAACTCAAAAAGGTTTCAGAAGCTCTGAGTTGCTTCTTGAGGGTTAGGTCTCCAACTCCCAGAATGCACCTGGCCGAAATCCAAAAATGACCACTGGCCACTAGTCAGCTGGCCTATTTTTGCAAGAATTGTTGCAGGGAACTCTAGGTGGTTCCTTTCTACCTGTCGCTCACAGGGAGTTCCATCTTGAAATCTTAGAAGTCAGGCAAAGTCCTTTTTTTGGTGAAGCCCAAAGTGTGCAGCTGGTGCAGTCCTTCTTAGTGCAGTGTCCAGGTGCAGGCCAGGGGTCCAGCAGGGCAATCCTTATTCTTCTTGTCTTTTTTCAGTAGGGATCTGAAGTATGGGGCAGCTGTGCCAGCTTTATCCTTGTTACTGGGGTGGGGTGGAAAGCAGGGGGTTGCTCCTATCTAATCATGTGTAAGCCACCACCCTGTGAGGTTATAACTTCCTGGGAAGTGTGGCAGAAATCAATCCCAGTGAGCAACATTTTCCAAAAATCCAAGATGGCAAAAATTCAATCTTAGAGGTTAGGTCTGGCTGAGGCCACCCATTGGTGTGTCTAAATTTACCCTAACAAACCTCTTTCCAACCCTCTCTTATTCTAATCAGGGGGCACTTGGCTCTCTGGGTTTGCAGGAAATGGGGGAGGTCCAATTGCTGGTCCAAATGCCCTTCCCTCCTTTGAAGTACAGTTTGGCTGCTCTCCCCCATCCTGTTCTACCATCTGCTGGGGCAGTTCTCCTCCCACCAGATGCTTTCTTTGTTTCAACCCAGGCCACTTCACACTTCATCAAGGCAGCCTGGATCAGGCTGCCAGAGGCTGACCAATCAGAGAAGGGAACTACAAGGCTGAAGTTGGTATCTTTTAGCAAGAGTTCTAGAAGTAATTTCCGGGGTAAATTATATTAAATTCAACAGTGGCAAGTTGTTGGATTTATTATAACATTAAGGCCCTCATTTTAACCCTGGCGGTGACCGCCAAGGTTATTGTGGTGGTAGTACCGCCAACAGGCTGGCAGTACTGCCAGCCATATCATGACCGTGGTGCTTCCGCCACGGTCATACCGCCGGGACCGCCTGGCTACCGACATGACGGTCCCGGCAGTTGTAATCTACCAGGGCAGCGCTGCAAGCAGCGCTGCCCTGGGGATTACGACTCCCCTTACCACCAGCCTGTCGAAGGCTGGTGGTAATAGGACTCTGGGGTTAGGGGAATGTGCGACAGGTGCTGCTGCACCCCACGCACCACAACATTGGAGCCCGCTCGAAATCGAGCCGGCTTCAATGTTGTAGTGACATTCCCGCTGGGCCAGTGGGGCAATGCTGTGTCCGACCGCAACCCCAGCGGAAAGGTCAAGATAGGGAGGCAGACATACCGCCAGCACTGGCAGTATTCTGTCCCCCGCGGCTTCAGCGGTCTTGAGGAAAGACCGCCGAAGTCAAAATGAGGGCCTAAGTCTGATACCAAACTTTTGATATTTAGCTCCATCCTATGGACATTAAGGCCCTCATTACGACACTGGCGGTCGGTGATCAAGTGGCGGTAATACCGCCAACAGGCTGGTGGTAGCAACCAACAAATTATGACCATGGCGGAAAGACCCACGAAAGACAGCCAATGTACCAGACCGACTGCCATGGTGGTAACAACAGACACCACGGCGGTAGCCGCCCACAGCCAGGCAGAAGTCAAACTTCCTCCCACCATATTATGATAACAAAAATCCGCCACCTTTTCCGGGGTGGTATCAACAACAGCAAAAGCCTGGTGGAAGCTGAGCTCTGAAGTGAAAGGACTCACCTTTGGAGACACAGGGAAGAACCACACCACAATGGAGCCTGAACTGCATGTGTTCCCAATTATATTCTACGTCCTGTTCCACCATGAACACCAACGCCGGCGAAGACGACGACGGTGAGTACAGCCGCCTAGCACACAATGGGAGGGGGGAGGAAAAAGAGAGTGACACACACACCCACAACACACACCCCATACACACACACACACACCCAGATGCACATGAAAACAAGTTAACCCCCCAAAATCCGGTGAAAAATGCAAGGACAAAAAGAATTTACCAAAGTGAATGTATAAGAACAACACAGTAGAAATAATAAGTTAGGCAATGTAAAAGCTATATACAAATGTACAGAACAAGGGACACAGCCCAGTCCTCATGAAGCGTGGGTCACATGGCCACAGGCCAAAGTCCAAGGTCCCACTTGTCACCTGCATCCACATGGAGAGAACACTGCAGGGGCATCAGCTGGTAAATAGGCAGGTACCCCAGTGGGAGGGGAGGGGAGCACCTCAGCTAGGAGATGAAACAAGACCACTGGTTCTGGAGGGCGCTACATGCCCTGTGCTATGTCCTGGGGAGATGCAAGGCCACTGTCTCAGGAGTGGGTGACTTGCCCACTGTTTCTGGAGGGGGAACATGCCCTGTGCTTGGTCCTGGAGAGTGATGTACCACAGTCTCTGGAGTGGGTGACTTGCCCACTGGTTCTGGAGGGGGCAACATGCCCTGTGCTTTTTCCTGGGGAATGATAGGCCACACTCTCTGGAGTGGGTGGTGACTTGCCCACTGGTTCTGTTAGGGGGCAACATGCCCTGTGCTTTGTCCTGGGGAGTGATAGGCCACAGTCTCTGGATTGGGTGACTTGCCCACTGATTCTGTTAGGGGGCAACATGCCCTGTGCTTTGTCCTGGGGAGATGCAAGGCCACAGTCTCTAGAGTGGGTGACTTGCCAGCTGGTTCTGGAAGGGGCAACATGCCCAGTGCTTGGTCCTGGGGAGTGACGTACCACAGTCTCTGGAGTGGGTGTCTTGCCCACTGGTTCTGGAGGGGGCAAAATACCCTGTGCTTGGTCCTGGGGAGATGCAAGGCCACAGTCTCTAGAGTGGGTGACTTGCCAGCTGGTTCTGGAAGGGGCAACATGCCCAGTGCTTGGTCCTGGGGAGTGATGTACCACAGTCTCTGGAGTGGGTGACTTGCCCACTGGTTCTGGAGGGGGGAAAATATCCTGTGCTTGGTCCTGGGGAGATGCAAGGTAACAGTCTCTGAAGTGGGTAACTTGCCCACTGGTTCTGGAGGAGGCAACATGCCCTGTGTCTTGTCCTGGGGAGATGCAAGGCCACAGTCTCTGGAGTGGGTGACTTGCCCACTGGTGCTGGAGGGGGAATATGCCCTGTGCTTGGGACTGGGGAGTGATGTACCACAGTCTCTGGAGTGGGTGACTTGCCCACTGGTTTTGGAAGGGGCAACATGCCCTGTGCTTTGTCCTGGGAAGTGATATGCCACAGCCTCTGGAGTGGGTGACTTGCCCACTGGTTCTGGAGGGGGCTACATGCTCTGTGCTTGGTCTTGGGGAGTGATAGGCCACAGTCTCTGGAATGGGTGACTTGCCCACTGGTTCTGGAGGGGGCAACATGCCCTGTGCTTGGTCCTGGGGAGTGATCGGCCACAGTCTCTGGAATGGGTGACTTGCCCACTGGTTCTGGAGGGGGCAACATGCCCTGTGCTTGGTCCTGGGGAGTGATCGGCCACAGTCTCTCAAGTGGGTAAATAGCCCACTGGTGCTGGAGTGGACAGGCTGCACGGCAGGCCATGGGCACAGGATTGCTTGTCGTTCGCTGGCGGCTGCACTGTGTTGGTGGTGATGGGAGGCTCCTGCACATCGCGTGCACCATCAGATGAATGCACTGTGGTGATGCTGCTGGTGGGGGAGACTACTGCACACTCCCTGCACCCTCGGGTGGATGCACAACCATGCTCGGTGGTGGGGGCTCTGTTGCAGCTGCTGGCCCAGGCTCCTTGACCCTCTTGCCTGCAGGTACAGGCTCCTTGCCCCTCCTGCCTGCAGGTGCAGGCACCTTGGTCTTCCTGCCTGCAGGTGCAGGCTCCTTGGTCTTCCTGCCTGCTGGTGCAGGCTCCTTGGACATCCTGCCTGCTGGTGCAGGCTCATTGGTCTTCCTGTCTGCTGGTGCAGGCTCCTTCCCCTTCAGTACATGTGGCCTGGATTCCTTTCCACAACGCATGGTTGCAGATTGAACTGGGCCCGTGGACTGTGTGGCTGAGGTGCTTGGCTGGATTTGTGATACCCTAGCCATACTTGCAGGAATGGGGAGGGGTAGGAAAGAGGTCAATGGTGGATAGAAACAGTTTTTTAGGGACTTTGGGGCAGGAAGACGGAGAAGGAATGGGAGTGGAGGATGAGGGAGCTGTTGTTGGAGGTGTCTGTCTGCTGGATTTGGGTGCAGGTGCATGGGCTGGATGCTGTTGTGAGGTGGATGGCTGTTGTGTGTCTGAGTGCTTGCGTTTGTGTACTTTAGGATGGTGGGACAGACACAGTGGGAGAGGACACAGGGGACGTGTGCATGGATGTTGTGGAGGTATCTGCCATTGAGGTGTGTGTTCTGCTTGGTGTAGTGATGATGCTGGTAGTGGATGATGATGTAGTGCATGCAGGTGTGAGTGTGGACAGGACTAGGTGAGAGGAGGAGGAAGAGGGTAAGACAGTGGAAATAGTGGATGGTGTTGTGTCTGCAACTGGATGGTGTTTGTGTGAGTGCCTGTGGGATGAAGTGTGGCGCTTGTGTTTGCCTGTGACACTCTTGTGTGTTGTCTTGTGTGCATGCTCATCTGTATGTGTGCCTGGGATGGGTTGGGGTTGAGGAGAATGGGACTGGGAAGTGGAAGCTGGAGGGGGGACGGTAGAAACAGGGACAATGGCTGTCATCAGAGAGGAGGCCAGAGCCTGGATCGATCTCTGTTGGGCCGCCAATCCAGTGTGAATGCCCTCCAGGAATGCATTAGATTGTTGCATCTCAGCTCCCAGCCCCTGGATGGCATTCACAATGGTTGACTGCCCTACAGAGATGGATCTCAGGAGGTCAATAGCCTCCTCTCTCAGGGCAGCAGGGCTAACTGGGGCAGGGCCTTAGGTGCCTGGGGCGAAGGAAATGCCCACCCTCCTGGGTGAGCGGGCACGGACAACTCGCTGAGGGGCTGCTGGGAGTGCAGTGCTGGTACAGGGGTGGCGGCTGTACCTATAGCTGGGGTGGTCACCGAAGTGTCGGCCACCACCCGGGGGTTGCATCGGAGTAGGTATCAGAGTCCATATTGTTCCCTCCAGCCTCCGCCGTGGTGTTCCCCTCGCCCTCCGTCCCACTGGTGCCCTCAGCATTATTGGACTCTGCCTCCTGGGTCCTGTGGGATGCAGCTCCCTTCATCGCTGGTGCCTCTGCTCCTCCGCCAGATGATGCTAATGCACATAAGGACAGGATGACAAAACAAGAAAGGGGGAGAGAGACAAAGGATACACTGGGTCAATGGCTGCACTAACACCACAGTTGGCTTATACAGCACCCTCACACACAGGGAACAGGCCTACGCACTATGCATATTGCTAGCCCCCAAGGCATAAGGAGGGGCACACACCGCCAACTGCAGCACACCTGGGATCCACGCAGCCCTGGCCAGTAGTGGATGCCTACGAGCTAGGTAGCAGGATTATCACTTCAGAACCCTAGCCACCAGGCGACCTACACTGCAATGTCAGGCCTGGCCTAGGGGCACCCACTGACACACATCCACCACCCGGATACCACCTTACCATAAGTAAGTTGTAATGATGGGCACTGTACTCACCCCCTTGTGGCGGATGTGATGCCCTCAAGCGCCCATCCAGCTCTGGGTAGGCCACCACCAGTATGTGGGCTATCAGGGTGTCAAGGTTCGACGGGCACCCCTTCCTCGCTGGGAGGCCATCCCCAGCTGGTCCGTCTTCCGTGCCCAGCATCTCAGGTCCTCCCACTGTTTGCAACAGTGGGTGCTCTGCCTCCCCTAGACCCCCAGGGTCCGCACCTCCTTGGCAATGGCATGCCACATACCCTTCTTTTGATGGGGGCTGACCTGCAAAGGCAAAACACACAGGGAAATACCATTAGACAACAAGTCTAGCCTGTTACACATATGGCTCACCATACCCATTTCCATCAACATTGGCACACACATAGCACAGCACACATTCTGAACGCCGCAAAGAGGACATCCACCCACCCCCCTTACACGTGGCCTTCACACACGCCCCTCCATGCATTCATGCCACATGCATCGTGCCCACAGTGTACTCACCTGTTGGTCTGGTGGCCCATACAGCAGTCCGTCTTGGGGTAGGACCCCATCCACCAGTGTCTCCAGTACCTCCGAAGTGAAGGCTGGGGCCCTTTCCCCAGTCACACGGGCCATGGTCGGTTCCAGACACAGGTCACAGCAACACATGCAGTGTAGGTCCTCTCCTATGGAAGGTCATGTAGCAAGTGAGAATTCAGATAGAAAATGGCGTTCACGTCCGCGGCGGTGCATACCGTCAACACCGGCGTAGATCACCATTGGCTACTGTACCACATAGGGCCCAATGTTAACCAATGAGGAATTGTACGGCGTTTCCAGACCGCCTCCCGCAACAGCGCACAACGTCAGCGGAATTACCTCACTTCGACCTGTCCCTCCACACACGATAGGCGGACACCATTTCAGGGGAGGGGACAGGCCTCTGGAATAATGCTGCACATACTGGACAAATCACACTGACCCATAACATGTTCAAAGTATGCTAATTACTGTCTGTCTCCATTGTTCAGGTTGTGACCGGCTCCTCACTCTTGTGTACCCAAGTTTCCTACCGCTGCGGCTGAATAGGAGATGCCAACATACCCCCATGTACAGACCCCTGGTGGACTTGGCAACACTGGAGGACAGGCACATTATCCTCACCTATAGACTTGATAGGGCCACAATCGCAGAGCTGTGTGCCCAATAGGAGCCCGACCTGCTATCTGCTATCCGTCACCCCACAGGGATCCCCCCTCTTATGCAAGCTATCAGTTCTCCATTTCCTGGCAACTGGTTCCTTCCAAGTGACAGTGGGCTTGGCAGCTGGAATGTCACAGCCAATGGTCTCAAACATGCTGACAAGGGTTGTCTGCCCTGATTAAACACATGTGCAACTACATTGTTTTCCCCCAGGATGAGGATTTGGCCACAGTGAAGGCCACGTTTAATGCAATGGGACATATCCCCAACATAATTGGGGCGATTGATGGTACACAATGAACTGGTGTTCATGAATCATAAGAGTTTCCACTCCATGAATGTTCAGATGGTGTGCTTGGCAGACCAGTACATCTCCCACGTCAACCATGTCAATGCTAAGTATCCTGGGTCTGTGCATGATGCCTTTATCCTGAGGAATAGCAGCATCCCAAATGTGATGGCCCAACTACAGAGGCACAGGGTGTAGCTAATAGGTGAGCCTTGGTTCCCACCCAGTATATGTTGGTGTATGGGTGTGGTGTGGGCGATATAGGATGCTTGGTTGTCCCTCAATAATTGCAGGTGACTGTGGTTACCCAAACCTTTCATGGCTGCTGACCCCTGTGAGGAATGCCAGGACAAGGGCAGAAGAACATTATAATGAGGCACATGGTGAACCAGAAGGATCATAGAATGGACCTTTGGCCTCCTGAAGGCCAGGTTATAGTGCCTCCATCTAACAGGTGGGTCCCTATGCTACTCACCCAAGAAGGTCTTCCAGATAGTAGTGACATGCTGCATGTTGCACAACCTCGCCCTCAGACGCCATGTCCCTTTTCTGCAGGAGGAAGAGACTGGAGATGCCCCTGTGGCAGCGGTGCACCCTGTGGACAGTGAGGATGAGGAGGCAGAGGATAAGGATGAGGACAACAGATCATCTGTGATCAGACAATACTTCCAATGACACATAGGTAGGACAGTATAACTTTACATTTCAATGACTTTGGTTGTAATCTGTGTGGCAATGGCATGCTGATATTTTCCACTTCTATTCCCACTTGCTGTTCCCTCTGGCAATTCATTTTGCAGATGTTGGTGACCTGACATATACTCCTGGTGTGATCACTACAGCCAGCTACAGGTCATTATTCTGTGCTAATTCTATTTACAGTTGATTTGCAATAGTTGTACCTGTTAATATCAATACATATTTGAAATACATGACATACTCAACATCGATTTTGATCCAAGGGTGTTTATTGAAGTGCTAACATAAGGGGGTAAAGGCAATGGGATAGGGTGATGATGGAGGAAAGTCCAGGGTATTGTTCCAGTCTGTTTGTAGCACAGGTGCAGTGTCCGTGGGGACATAGGAAGGGGAGCAATGGCAGTTCAAGGTGGACAGGGGAGTGGGACACAAAGGTGACAATCAGGAGAGTCTCATTTCCTGGTGGGGTCTTGGCAAGTGTCTCTGGCTTCTGTCTGGATCACAGGGAACATTTGCACGGTGGTTCACCTTCTGCAGGGGGAGGGTTGCTGGTGGCCTGTGAGTCTTGTGGCGGGGCCTCCTGGCCACTAGTGGCAGCGGAGGTAGAAGACTTTTCAGATGTCTGGCTAGTGGCAGGGGCCCGCTGGTGTGCTGTTGCCTCCCTTATAATTTTGGCCATGTCTGCCAGCACCCCTGCTATGGAGATCAGGGTGTTGTTGATGGCCTGCAAGTCCTCCCTGATCCCCTGGTACTGTCCCTCCTGCAGCCCATTGTGTCCTGGGAATGTTGGTAGGCTCCCAGGATCTCAGTGAGTGCCTCCTGGAGAGTCAGTTCCCTGGGCCTGTCTTCCCCCTGGCACACAGCTGTCCTCCCAGTGTCCCTGTTGGCCTGTGCCTCTGTCCCCTGAACCGTGTGCCCACTCCCCAGCTCCCTGATTGTCTTGTGTGTGAGGTGTGGCCTGGGGTCCCTGTAGAGGTGGACACACTGCTAATTGACGTGTCCTGGGGACAGAGGTGTGGGTACGCTGGGTGGTTGCTGTGGTGGTGTTTCCTGATGGGGGAGGCTCTGTGGTGGTGTGTGAGTGGGCCTGGGTAACCGGCTGTCCAGTGGTCCCTGATGGACCAGGTAGGTCATCCAGATCCTGAAGACCAGAGTTGCTGTGATCACTGTGGGCCTCTTCAGTTGGGGACTGGATAGTGCTGGCACCTCCTCTCCAGTGACATTGGCTGGGGTACCTGTGGGGATGTAAATGATGTGTTTGGTTTATGTGTCTGACATATTGTACATCCGTGGCTTCCCCTCTATGGTTGGATTTGCCCTACTAGCTTTCACTTGTGTATGTTAGCATATGGTGGGATTGTTAGCTCTCTCTGCTATGCATGCTTTAGTGATGAGTGTCTATGCAGGGCTGTGAGGGGTGTCCATGCATTGGTAGTGCATGCAGGGCTTGGCATTGGGATGGGTGAGATGTGATGGTGGAGTGTGTGGGATGTAGTGGAGTGATGGGAGTGAGGGTGAGGGTATGTGATGGCATGCAGGAAGGGTGGTAAAAAAGTTGAAAGTTGACTTACCAGAGTCCAGTCCTCCTCCGACTCCGGCCAGGCCCTCAGGATGTAGAATTGCCAAGACTTGCTCCTCCCATGCTGTGAGTTGTGGGGGAGGAGGTAGGGGTCCACCGCCAGTCCTCTGTACAGCGAGCTGGTGTCTTGCTGCTATGGAATGTACCTTCCCCTGTAGGTCATGCCGCCTCTTCCTGAAATCATCCCTTTTTCTGGGGTGCGGTCCCACAGCTTTGACCCTGTCCACGATTCTCCACCATAGCTCCATCTTCCTAGCTATAGATATTTGCTGCACCTGTGCTCCAAATAGCTATGGCTTTACACTGACAATTTCCTCCACCATGACCCTTAGCTCCTTCTCTGTGAAACAGGGATGTCTTTGTGATGTGTGTTGGTGAGGGTGTGTTGGGTAATGTGTTGGGGTGTGTGATGTGGAGTGCGTGAGTGGTGTATTGGTGTGAGTAATGTGTGGCTCTAGTTGTGTCAGTGATCTTGGTGTCTGTCAATGAATTGTAGTTGTAAAGGGTTGTGGGTAATGTGTGTTATATAGTGGTCTGGGTGTGGTGTGTGTATGGGTGTCAGGTGTGTTGTTTGAATTGTCCAATGTGGTGTTGTTTTGTCTGTGGGTGTCCATAGTGAGCGCAGCGGTATGTACCGCCAATGGTTTACCGCCATTGAATGTCCGCCGTGGTGATTGGTGGGTCATAATGTGGTGGGCGTTGTTCTGTTGGCGTAATGGTGTGGGTTTTGATACCGCCACTTTATCACTGACCTTTGGTCTGGCGGATTTGTGTGTGTGGCTGAATTCTGTCGGATTGGTGTGTGTTTGTCATAATATGGTGAACGGATTTCCGCTGCGGTGGTAAGTTAGCCATGTTAGCCTATGGAGCCCTTTCACTACAATAGGGAAAAACACTTTAGCTATTTTTCGCTCCTCAGGGCTTATGGGCCAGATGTAGGTAGATATGATTTTGCGACTCGGAAATTGCGAGTCGGAGCAACTCGCAATTTACGAGTGGCAAAATCATATGCAGAATGGTGTCCATGACACCATCTGCGAATCGCAAGGGGGTCGCAAAGACCCACCTCATTAATATTAATGAGGTGGGTCGCAATTTGCGACCCCCTTGTGATTCCCTGCACTCACAGGGATGGTGGCCTGCTGGAGACAGCAGACCTCCATGTCTGTGACTGCTTTTTTAATAAAGCAGGGTTTTTTTGTTGTTGTATTGCAGCCCGTTTTCCTTAAAGGAAAACGAGTTGCAATACAAAAGAAAAAATTAAACCATTTGGTTTAATTTTTTCAGAGTAGGCAGTGGTCCATTGGACCACTGCCTGCTCTTAAAAAATATTTATGCGACATTCACAAAGGGGAAGGGGTCCCATTGGGACCCCTTCCCTTTTGCGAATGAGTTAGCACCCACTTGACATGGGTGCTAACTGCGAACTGCTTTGCGACAGCGTTCGCGGTCACAAAGCAATTCTGCATCGCGGTGCGAATCGCAAATAGGAAGGGAACACCCCTTCCTATTTGTGCGTTGCATTCCCATTTTGCAAGTCGGTACCGACTCGCAAAATGGGAATGTGCATCGCAATGCCTGTTTTGCATGGCGCAAACTGCGAATTTCGCAGTTTGCGCCATGCAAAACGGTTGCTACATCTGGCCCTGTATAACATATTGTATAAAGTCTCTGCTTATAGTTGCACTGCACCCAACCCTGGGGACAATTAGGGCATACCTTAGGGGTGACCCATATTAATAAATAAGGTATCATAAGACTTTGGAAGTACTTTTAATTCCAAAGTCGAATTTGGGGTTAACTTTAACCTAAAAGCAGCCAGCAAGGCAGGCCTGCTTTTAAAATGACACACACAATGACACACCACAGCAGTGCACCTAGGGGTGTACCATCTATGCTGTGTCCTTAAAACTACATGCCCTTCCATATACTGGAGACTTATCATTTGGTTTGTACAGACAATTAGCCTAATTTGCATGCAATTTGACACAGAACACTGGCCCTTGGACTGTTTAGCAGTGCCCAAGGCACTGTCTGAGTCAGAAAAAACACCAGTATCAGCTAAAAATGGGGGCAAAAACTGAGGAGCCTTCTCCAATCAGCCCAATTTAATAGAGTGTACCTTTACTGCATCAACATGGTGACATGGTGACATGCAAGGAATATATATGACCCCAAATTACCCTTTCCATTTGCACTGCTTGCATTTGAATAAATATATATGTGTGTATATATATATATATATATATATATATATTTGGGGTCAACGCGTTTCGGGTTTATGCCTTCGACTAGACCATATATATATAGTGCAATCCTCCTGTGCTCTGCTTATGGCCTCACATATTACATCATTCATGACTTGTTCTATGACATCATTGATAACATCACTGATGCCATCTGAAATGACATCATTTACAACAACACTGTGTATGGCGTGGGTGCTAGTTATAGTGACTTACGTTTACTATAATTGGTGAAATTGAGTTATTTTTATAGATTAAAATGTCACATTTAAGCTGACATCTTCAACTAACTATAACACCAATTTAAACTTTGTTTTTCAGTGTAAAAAAAAGAATATATATATATATATATATATATATATATATATATATATATATATATATATATATATATATATATATATATATATATAAATATAATCCGAAATAGATGCTAGGTCATGCCTTGCATTAAAGTATATATGCATGCACACATCATTTCATATATTTATATATAATAGTTCATTGTGTTTTTACATACATACACCATTTGACTTTTAAAGTAAAGTAAAATCTTCAGTGTGGTCTCTTATTACATCCCATCTCAGATGATCTGGTTACTCACTTTTGGCATGGTGAACTAAAATATAAAGCCCCTTACTCCAACATTGCGTCATTTTTTTTAATGCAGCGGTGGTGCATTGCATTGCCCCACAGTGTGCCACATTTACAAACTGGTGCAATGGGATCATTGTGCCAGTTTGTAAAGCCTTGTGTAACATTATACCTGTGCCAGGTATAATGTATGCAAGGTATGCATTCTCCCATTGAAAGCCATGCAGAACTGATGCAGTGAAACCTACAATATTTCACTGTGTCATTCTGCACCTTGAGAGCATCACTTTTTTAATGCCTGCTTAGAGCAGGTATTAAACTGACGCAGGGATTTTTTGAATGGGGGCCTCCTGACATTGCTGTAGGAGCATCATTTTTTATGCTATTCCAGCAATATGTCATTTTAGTGCCACAGATGCATCAGAATTTCTGACACATCTGTGGACACTGTGTGCCATGGAGCCCTGTATAGTTAATACAGCGCTGGCATGGCATAGTTTGAGGGACACAGGGCAGTGCAAGAAATCTGCTGCATCAATGGCGATGCATCAAATTCTTGTAAATAAGCTCTAAATATTCTTAGTGCTGTAGCACTCCAAACTTCCTCCTGAGATGCCACTGCTTGAATTGAAGACCACATGGAGAGCAATCATTTATTAATGTTTTTCAGGGGCCAGGATTCTTACAGCTGAGTGAAGCAAAGCAAATGCATGGATTCCACACAGCTCTGCTCCTTTCTTCTAACCATCATCACAGGTTAGTGACTTCACATTTCAGATGTCACAGAAATATGCATAAGTACACTATGAAGTTTCACCTATGGGTATTAAATTGCAGGTAATTCATCAAGTATGGCCAAGCCAGATGGATAGTCTAACTCTATGTAGCATGGACCCACCCAAGGCTCCACCCAACCACTCTTTCTACATATCTGCACTCTTGTGTATCCACCGTAACTCATGTTCTCGCATTTGTTTATCATAAAATGATTAATTTAATAATTGAAAAAAGACCTGAGCCCAGATTGAAACTTGTTTGCGAATAATTTGCGTCACTTTTTTTTAGGCAAATTAGGCGCAAAACTAACTCCAAATGTTTACTTTGGCACTAGACCCGTCTAGCGCCATAGTTTTGGAGGTAAAGTCATTTTTTGCTAGCGGGAATGTACCTTGTGTCAATGAAATGCAAGGTAGGTGTTCCCAGGCAAAAAATGACGATATGGCCATAACGCCATATTTATCCCTCCCATGCTAAAATCAAGCATGGGGGGGAAGGGGACCTTAAATAATGGTGCTAAGCTTGCTTAGCGCCATTATTTAACTCCTGGGTCAGGGCAGGAGTTAGGGGACCTATGGGCCTATTTTCATGGTAGAACACCATGAAAATAGAATAAGCCCACAGGTGCCCTCCCCAGGCCCCAGGGACACCCCACCCACACCAGAGGGACAGCGGAGGATGGGGGACCCCATCCCAGGTAAGTATAGGAAATTAGAGGTAAGTATTTTGTTGTTGTTTTTTTGAAGTGCCATTGGGTGCACTGAAATGGGCCCCCCTACATTGTTCAGGGTGCAATGGCCATGCCCAGGGGACCCTTGTCCCCTGTGCTGGCCATTGGGGTGGTGGGCATGAGTCCAGTCTTTTCTAAGACAGGAGTCATGTGGTATGGTAGGTTTAGCATCAAGAAATGACATAGGCTGGTTAGAGTCATTTTTTTTGTACTCTAACCAGCCTAACGTAATTTTTTGGTGAAAAAACCCCTTCCCCCATACCGCCACCCCCACCCGGCTAACGTAATTTGCTTGACGTTAGCCAACCCTTAGCGCCGGCTTGCGCAATTCCATAAATATGGCGCCCGGCTGGCACTCTAAAATGGCGCAAGCCGGCGCTATACTTTTTTTGAAAAAGTATAAATATGGGCCCTGATGTGTAGAATTTGGTCATATATAAGGGCCTGTAAAATGGTCAGTGTTAAATGCACTGGTTTGATTCACAAAAAAGTATGTTCAGAGGTTTATTATTTATCTTCAACATTCTTTAAAAAGTACATTTCACAAACATTCCTAGTAGTACACCTGTAGCGCTGTAGCTGTCAAGTATTTCCTGGCATTCTACTGTGTATTCTACACAACATATTCTCTGGGCTGGTATTTGCCCAGAGCATAATCATAGACAGTTTCGACTTATACACTAGACATAAGGAGCTGATCCTCAAATGTATATATTTTTTTTCTTTTTTTTTTTCTTCATGAGAAAATTATTTTTCCCCCACTGGGAAATCATTTTTTCCCAATCGACAAATCCCTTCCCCTCCCTCTCCTTTAAGTTTGGATGTCATCAGTTCTCCTTACCGCTCTGGAAGGTGAGTTTCACCACCTCTTTGTCGAGAATCTGGAACACCCACACCTAGCGCTCACAATCTCTTCACAGTTCCTTGAAGAACAGGACAAAAGAGTTCTTATTAGCTAGTCCATTCGGCATGAATGGGGATCAAGAGGTCTATGTAGCCTCACCTTTAAATACTGGGGGCATACTTACAATTTTTTGGCGCAGAGCAGTGCCACAAGCCTTTGTGCTGCGCTGCCCTGCATCTAAGGAAAAAGGCAGGAATGTGCCGTATCTACAAGATATCCTGCATTCTTGTCCACCCCCATGGCGCTGGTGCACAATTGGCTGTTATATGCCATTGCAGGCACCCTTCCACTATGGTGCAAGGGCATCTGTGTTTTTAGATATGATTGTTTTTGTGCAGGAAGGTCCACCTTCCTGCACAAAAATAATAAATGGAGGTGATTTCCTCTTACAAAGTGTGCTGCAGAATGCAGCGCACATAGAAAGTGGAAAAAAAGAGAAATATTGGTATTTTGCCTTGTCGTGCCTACCTTACACCACCCCTGGCGAGGAGTGGGCTTTGGACGCATTCCCAGGTTTATAGCATGTTGTAAATCTAGGGATGTGTCAAATGCCATGGGTGTTACGTGGGAATACCCACCATAACGCCCATGGCACACCTCCGTACCTCAGTGTGAGGCAACGTTGCCTCACTCTGTATCCACAAGCCCATGAAAAGCCATGCAGGTTGGCTTTACGTGGCCTTGCAGATATGACTCGGCAGTGTGTGCCACTGGCCCATCATTAAAGTGACGCTCCGGTGGTGGACAGGGCTTGCAAAAAGGCTCCTCAATTCTGGGTCCACTGTCATCTTCCACTGGAGCTGCTACATTGCAGTACATTACACTATGATTACACTAAGTTGCACTATTATTACACTAGCTTACAATAGGATGCTCCGCAGGTGGCATTCTGTTTTTCAGTACCTCATTCTTTTGTCTTTCAGGTACAGTTACTGATGCTCAATGCATATTTTTGTATGTGTTTTATTTCCGTCTATATGTCTCAGTGTTATATGAAGTGATGATCAATGTTTATATTTCTGTCTTTCATTTTGGCTACATTCTTATTTTTAATCTACCTGGAACCGCATGTGTTTTACTTTAGTGTGCCTCTCTATATGCAGTGCATCACATGAGGTACTCTGTTGTCGACAACAATGTGATTCATGCGGTATAAAAAGTTAAAATAAAAATAATAAAATGTTTATGAGTAGCCAGGTCAATAGAAAACTAAGGACATAATGCACTTGTAATGAGGTGGACAGGGTATCCCTCACATCCGCCAAACTCTAAATCAGTCCCTGGGCTGTACCACACCGCAGAACTGTCTCAAAGAAAGGAATTACACATCACATCGTTATCCTCATTATAGAAATGGATACCAAGCCCAAAGGGGCTCCCAACTTCCCAGAGTCATGCTACCCAAACAAACTCATCTGTTTCCCTATTAACAAGACACCCTCCCTTCTTCAGGGGCGGCCCTTCCGTTATGGCGGAAGAGCATCACCAGACTGCTGAAAGGCAGCAGAAATATAAAATGGTAATAAAACTATTGTATTATCATTTTTTTTTTGGCTTCCTCCTCTGCCAATCTGCCAAGTGGAGGGCGGGGCCATCCTCTTCACTGGGGGGGGAAAGAGTATTGTGCGCTCTAAGTGCACATGTCGTCCTTGGCCGGCCAAACCAAATGGGCACTTAGAACTCTCCATCTGGGCTGTGTTGCACAGCCCGAGTGAAGAACCAGTGCAGGCTCCCAGTCCCCAACTGAGCTGCATTTCAGCCCGCTCAGACCAATAATCCAAGCACTGATTACATGCTGGGTAGCATCATGAGAGACACATCTAAATTGGGTGGGAGAGATGGAGCAGAGAAGCACTGAGGAGGCGACGAACACTGAGGCGGCATGCGGCAGGTAAGTATTTTTTAAAAATGATTCCCACCCACTCGCACGAGCTCCCCCACGCGAGCCCTCCCATCCCACCAAGCATTATTGCAAATAGCCGCCGCTGCCCTCTTTATCAAAAATCTTAGATGATTCTGTCCATCAGTGCTGCATCACAGGCATCTGTTAGCAGATGCTGCAGGTGCAACCACTGCCCACAATCTTGACACCTGGATAACAAACAGAACCCACTCCACCATCCATTTACCCTCTTTGTCTGCTCCATTTAGAGGGCACTTTACAAGTGTATTGAATGTATTTTCTGTTATTTGGGATTAGGCTCACAATTAATTAAAGCAGGCTTTGGCTTAGAATATGAGAATACAGTGACACTGTGCCCAGGTTAACAAGAAGAGTAATATTCAGATTTCTGAGGATTTTACATGTAGATGCATGGGGCTGCACTGTTCATTTCCAACTTTCATTTCTAGGGTCATACCTGCAAACATTAATAATTTAGGAGGTAGGCTACAGTTGTTACAACATACTACAGCCTACCAATGAATGAATTGATCCTACTGCGTTTGTGGAATTCATATAGTTTTATGGTTAGGGGGGTCCAACAAGTCCATGGGCAAGAGAAAATGACCACTAAGCATGTAGAAATTACCATCTTTTGCATGGTGTACACCCAGGTGTTTTCCTTAACTGATTTTGCTGGCTGTCGACCTCTGTGCACTTTACCTCTGCTTACCAGAAAAGTGTCTCTGCTCCTCATTTCAACATGATTAAATTAGTATAATCCAACTAGTATATTTAACCTATTTGCAATTCCCTGCTTTGGAGGCTGATTTGCATTAGATTCCAGCTGCAGCTTAACACTGAATTTTGTGAGAAAACTGCTCCCGGAGCAGGAGACAAGGTTTGGGAGGGAGCTGCCCGAGAACTGATTCAAAGTGATCATAGAGAAGGGGTTACTTATTTCCCTGGTCACACTTTTGTGGTTGGCACACAGGCTCTGCAAAAGGGGACAAAGGCACTGTGGGATGGATTGGAAGTGCTCAAAAGTGGATAGGGTAACCCTGGGGAAATGTAACCCATTGTAAGGGATGGGAAGGGGCACCCACACTCACTAGCTGCTGCAGGCATAAATGTGGTAACCCCAGTACCCTCCTCAGAATACATGTGGTCGACATTCTGTTTAAGCTACAGGGACACAACAAGTTGCAAGAGGCCTTTTCTGCAACTAACTAGGTGACCAGTGATAACTGGCCCTGCCCTGCACACTGCTGGTGCTCTTTGCCGGAGTGAGTCTTCATCCCTTGGTGTCTGTATAAGAGAAATAGCAACCCTTTCACTGGGGCTGACTGGACCCGTCTGAGTAATAGCTGCCAGTTTCCTCATCCAGATGGACCCCCTGTATTTCCAGCACTGTTTTGAAGTCAGAACAGGTTTAGGTCCAGTTAGTTGTGAAATATGATAACATTGTAAAGTAGTACATAATATTCTGACATCCTCCCTATCTAGATATATTGCAAAACATTCCTGACTCCTTCTGAAGAGGTCTCTAACCTTTATTCTTGTCTACTCCCTCTTTAAGGTCCAGTTTTTCTGTTTCCTAGTCACACTTCGGCTCTTGTTCCTGTCACAGAAGAGAGTTATAAACAGGCTATTCTACCGCCCTTCCTCGATGGCTTGAATTCTTTGAAGTCTGTTGCTGAAGCCTTGCAATCCAGCACTGACCTCATGCAAGGCATTCCAAACAATGTTGGCCAGCTCCTGGAGTCATCCCTGAAGCATTTGTCAGAGGCAGAGATATCGTCCAAGACACAAGTGAGCACATTGAATGCAAATGTGGAAGAGAGCTTGAGCAAGATAAAGAAGATGAAGGATGACCAGAAGGTGCAAGAAGCTCAGCAACAAGGCCTTAGCTTGCAACTCTCTGGATTGCAAAAGCAGGAGTCCCTCACCAAACAACAAATAGAAGCAGCACAGCAAGCTGTCAACAATGCAAATGATGCTCTAAACAGAGCCTTTCAAGCAAAGCGAAATGCTGAGCACGAGCGAAATGTCGGCATTGGGCTATGCTTTATTCCAATAATTGGACCAATAATAGGTATACATTGCTCTTTGCTCGTATTGAACATCACCAAAGAAATAACACATGCACATGTATACTGACAGAGTCCCAAACAACACTCAGATGAACACCTGGGCTGCACTTAGAGGTCGGCAGATGGGTTACTCCGTCACATATGTGACAGAGAACCTATCAGACATAGGGCCTGACTTAGATCTCGGCTGACGGGTTACTCTGTCACGACAGTAACCGATATCCCATCTGCTGAAATCAGACAGGATATCCATCACCATTGCGATGGAGTAACCCTTCCCCTGAGATAGAAATCAGGTCCTAAATGACAAGTGCATTATATCCAATGGCACTTATAAAACAGCGGGCAGGATAGCTGTCACCCTCCTGCACAAAAACAGTCCATAGAGGCATAGTTCTCTTCCGCATGTGCTGCGGAATGGAGCACAAATGGAAAGTGGAAATAATGATGATAAATAAAGATATATATCCTTGTTATGCCTCCCTAGGGAAGGCATAGCATTTTGATGCATTCCCAGGTTTACTAGCTTTAGTAAAGCTGTGAATGCGTCATTATCGATAGGTGGATGCATGGGAACTCCACCCATGGAATTCCTCCTAGCTGCAAATCTAACGTAATGCAACATAAGCAGTTGCCTTTCGTTACTTCACTTTACAATGCCATGCAGGGCAGCACAAATCACCCCTTGCACGGCTTTGTAAATATTACTGAAGTCCTTGCATTGTCCTTGCATCACCTTGCATGACACAAGTACAATGCGAATCTGGGCCCTCATCTCTAACACTCACACATACACACATTAAAACTAGAGGACATTCACATAAGCACACCACTCTCACATATATGCTCACATAAAGAGGCACGGCTACAAAGACATAGAAATACTCACACAAACTCTCACACATGCACGCACACACACACACACACACATACACTGGACAAATACCAACACTCTTGGGCCAAGAGTCTGAAAGCTGTCAGACAACGTAGCTCAGAGCCAAAAATGCTGCGCTGTGTTGCCTGACAAGGAGAGAGCAGGAGAGCACCATATTCACATAGATATTGCTCTGTCCTCCCCCTTTCCAAGCGCCAGTGCTGTTTAGTGAAAAACCTTTTTCTATTTTGTGTGTGCGCTGTAAGTGCAGAACACATGCAAATTCAGAAAAACACAGAGACATGAAAACATTTCTCGGTTTAGCGCCTGCTTTTCAGCTGCATTGATTTTTGGTGCTGAACCCTGTGTGCTAACCCTAATGCTAGTGAATAGTGTTGAGCATCAAAAAACATAGGTGGTTGCATGGGAACGTCCATGTACCACCCATGTAACTCCCATTGATGCAAAGACATTCAAAGCGGCATTCCTTGCTGCTTTGCATTACTTTTCCATACAAACCAACGCAAATACCTATTTGCATTGGTTTGTTAATCCCCAAAGAGGTTAGCATCAGTTGAGCATTAAAAAAGTAATGCTAACCTGATGCAAAAACGTTGTGAATCTGGGCCTAGGTGTGACTACAGAAAGACACAGATGTTCCCACAAGTTATGTTTCACTCACTTAGACATAGACATATGTTAAAATATAATTCTGGCCATGTCAAGTTGAGACTAAAATTAATACCACATGGTACATCTGCATGTGCACACATGAAAACACGCTAGCTTATGTCATGAGCATGCTTTTACTGTGGCTTCAGGTTAATTGTAACATCTTTTGAATTGTTTTGAAAATATTGTGTTTTTTTTCTAAATAACAACTGATAGCATGTGAATCTAGTAGCCAAACATAACGTTCCTCTAAGAATATTTTTCAAAGCCAGATTGTCAATGTTTTCAATCATACGCTTTGTCCACCTTTAAGTGCATGATCTGAATAATCACATAATCTAATATTAATGTAGTCTTTTTTCTGTTTCTATTAGGTGCTATAGCGATCACTAAGGCGAATGAAGCTATGCGTAATGCTGAATATGCAATTGCAGAGGCTACGCGAAGTTTGAACACACAGAAGAATGCTGTGAACATGTACACATCACAGTGTCAGTCCTGCAGGCAGACAATCAGCTCTATTGAACATACCATTGCAGCTAACTGCGCACAAATCCAAGCCATCCAGGAGGGCATAGGCCGGGAAAGTGCACTGCAACAAAAGCTGTCAAACTTCCTCATCCCAGTTAGAAAATGCACCACTTTGCTGAGCACCTTGGCTGGCAGGACCCGTACGGCCAACATTTTGCTGGAGTTCAGTGAGATGGTTGATGCTCTGCTGCCAGTCCTGGAAGAAATCGTAGTGATTGTTCGCCCCCTGATTGGAAAAAGTAGCGAGTACCAGCTTCTGATCACTGCTAGATTGCCAACCATTATAGAAAAGTTGGAAGAGGCAAACTCTAGGGTGAAGGTGGCTACAGCTCCCAAAAACAGTGCAATTAATGCTTTTCTCTAAGTCCCACTCTTTTGTGTGTCAACCTATGTATCATGTTTCTTTTCTTACATTTCTCTAAGCCAGGGGTCTCCAACCTTTTCTGTAATGAGAGCCCGTTCCATTCAAACAAGCTCGTGGAGAGCTACTAGTAGTGCAATAGTGTCCACATTAGACAAGATTACATTAGTGGACATCATATGCATTGTTACTACCACAGTGCATCAGGCATGGTTGCTAGCAGTAACGTAATAAAGGCTCTCCCCATAGGGAATGCTTCTACATAGATAATACTCAACAGCCAGAGCTGCAATGCATCTGTTACCAAGGTAATAACATTTGTGAAAAGTCTCCCTAATTATCTATCACTCATGATTTGTCACTCAAACATCAACTCTACATATATTTTGAAAACGTATCCATTTTTCTTCAAATGTCTGGCTTATGAGTTCTGAAAATAAACACATTTTCATCTTGAATACACAACTACAACTGTGGTATATGCATATTAATTCAACTAAGCAAAAGCTTCTAATTTGCACACAGGAGAGCTACTCACAGGTGGCTGAAGAGCTACCAGTAGCTCACGAGCTCGTTAGAGAAGCCTGCACTAGGCTATATCCTTGGGTGGAGCCCTCACACCCCTCAGGCTACTCTCAATAATTGTTAATGTCCCATTCCCTGACCAGGTCCTCTGGCCTAGAGATGGAATAAAATGAAGCACTGCATCATCCCCCTCCTCGACGCACAGATTCCACACTACAAAGAAATGTGGCATTTCGTCAACCTCATCTTCATTGTAAGAATCCAGAGATCAAGCTGCACATCGACAACGCTATGGCCCTGATTTAGATGTTGGCGGACAGGATACTCTGTCACAACTGTGATGGATAACCTGTCTGCCGAAATATAAATCCCATAATACATAATGAGATTTAGATTTCGGCAGATGGGCTATACATCACCATTGTGATGGAGTAACATGTCGGCCGACTTCTAAATCAGGCCCTAAGTCTGCTTCACATCTTACAGATAGAATCCTGCAATGAACAGCCTTTAAAGCACTATCTCCCCCAAATCTCACCATCACACTCAAATGCCTCAAAGCTGCTTTTTATGAAGATGATATCTATACCTTGCCCTTCATCAAATATCTCTCTGTAAAAGCTCTCTCTCCCCTACTCACCATTGTCAACACCGCCATCACTCACAGCATCTTCCAACAAGCTCTCAAGACAGGCCAGATACTCCCACGCCTAAAGTATCCTACATGAGAGCCTGATGACCTTGCCAACTACCAGACCTTATGTTGCCTTGGACCCTATACAGCCCTCCACCATCTGTTGGCTAGGCTTGAGAGATAGCAATACCCTATACATACCCTATGCAGCCTTATATACATACATATTCTGTTGTCATATCAGTGTATTGCAAGAGTGTCACAGAGTCAGCTTTTTGCACCTGTCGCTTTTACCAACCCTGCAAGACTTGGTCAAGAGATGACTGATGATAGGCCATCGGAACCCTGCACCAAGGCAGGTTAACGAAGCACATAGCTAGTATTAGTGCAGCAGGTTCAGTGACACTGAGCTAAGGTGGTGTGAGGCCACTGCACACAAGTTATAGCATCATATATTACTCGGTAAGATGGCATAGGCACCCATGTCCTTATTAAATTGAGGACCAAGGAACCCCACCTGCACCGTTGGTTGAAAAAATACAATACAGCAGCCACAGAAAAGAAACAGAATTCCACATGAGATCGCCTTAAGTGAAAAAAGACAATTTCTGTTGCAAGTGGAGCTTATTAGCACTGTAGGCCTTATGTCAATAGTAAAAGATAAAGGCCCTCATTCTGACCGCGGCGGGCGGCGGTCGCCGCCCGCCATGCGGTCACCGCCAAATGGCCGCTCCGCGGTCAGGAGACTGCGGACGCCATTCTGGCTTTCCCGCTGGGCCGGCGGGCGACCGCCAAAAGATCGCCCACCGGCCCAGCGGGAAAGACCCTGCAACAATGAAGCCGGCCCCGAATGGAGCCGGCGGATTTGCAGGGGTGCGACGGGTGAAGTTGCACCCGTCGCGATTTTCACTGTCTGCTAAGCAGACAGTGAAAATCTTTATGGGGCCCCGTTAGGGGGCCCCTGCACTGCCCATCCCAGTGGCCAGTGGCATGGGCAGTGCAGGGGCCCCCAGGGGCCCCACGACACCCGTTCCCGCCATCCTGTTCCTGGCGGTAAAAAAGGCCAGAAACAGGATGGCAGGAAGGGGGTCGGAATCTCCATGGCGGCGCTGCTTGCAGCGCCGCCATGGAGATTCAGCCCATGCAGGGGAAATCCAGCAGGAAACCGCCGGATACCCTTTTCTGACCGCAGCTTTACCGCCGCGGTCAGAATGGGCGGGGAAGCACCGCCAGCCTGTTGGCGGTGCTTCCGTGGTCCCCTGCCCTGGCGGTCTTGGACCGCCAGGGTCGGAATGACCCCCATAATGACTTACTCCAAATGATGCGCTCATTTGTCTAAATGTAGATTTGCTGATGTTCATAAAAATGACATATATAAGTGGGATAGTTCAGCGGGTTGAGTGCTTACTGAAGAGATGTATGTTGTAATCTCTGTTTTGGGGGTTGGAATATCGGCGAAGGCAACTTGACCCTTCATTCTTTCAGTGTTGATAAACTGAAAATAATATGTGTTTGTACATGGCATTGGTAAAATTCTAGTTTAAATAGCAATGTTTGTGTAATTAACAATACCTTGTTCAAACATGCTGAGCACACGTGAAACAGACAAGGGTAAGCTTAGTACAGTTAAAAGTTAGGTTCATATGTTCTGTGGTCACAGACCCAGTGCTCTCCTCAAAAGCAATCATTGAATCTGCAGACTTCCATTGCACATACGCAAGGATCACAGCTAGAACACGGACCACTGTAATTCTGGCCTCAGCTTCCATAGCATTTGCCATTCTTGAGCCCCTCACTAACACAAAAAGGCATTCGAGTTGCAAGGGTCACAAAAATGGTCCTTGGACTCTAATCCTGGGAACATTGGGAAATTATGTCTTTTCATGTCAGCACCTGCTACTTTGGGCCTCATTTACGAGAGGCCTGCATCACGTTTTATGATGCTTCAGTGGCGCAGGCCTCTCAATCATATCTGTGAGGTGATGCTAAGCCACCCTGTGTGGCCTGGCATGGCCTCATAGATGTGGAGTAAGGCAGCACAAAGAGTTGCCTTTCCTTACTCTACGTCAAGCAGGCATTCCAGGGGTGTTGTGGTGGGTTTTTCCATGCAACACCCATTGGTTTTGACACATTTCCAGATTTACAAGGATCTGTAAACCTGAGAATGCCTCAAAGCTGTGCACCTCCCCAAGGGGAGAAATAAATAACGTTATTTTCCCTCCTTTTTACCTCTTTCTATATGTGCTGTATTCTGCAGCACAGATAGGAAGATGAAATCACCTCCATTGATTGTTTTTGTGCACGAAGAGGTGCCCCTTCCTACACAAAACAATCGTGCCAACAACGCAGACACCCATGCATCATGGTGCCTGCATTTGCACTTGGCACCAATTTGTGTGCCAGCACAGGCAGAAAAGACAGGAATGCTCCACCATTGATACAGCACATTCTTGCCCTTTCCTTTTGACGCCAGACAGCGCAGCAGGAAGCCTTGTGGCGCTGCCCTGCACCAACAAAATGTAAATGAGTCACTCTGTGTACAGGAAGTTTTCTACCCCGGTGGAAGGCTCTACCTTGTTTACAGACACTTCCCACGATGGCTGCTGAAGGCACAGAGCTTCAGAGAAATACTGCCCATTAGGGCAAATAGTTCACCTAGCCTTAGGGTAGAATTGCACCTGACACAACTGCATGCATAGGAGTGGGATGGCTTGCTGAACTGGAGACCTTGGAAGGATAAGGCCAGATGTAGCAAAGGTTTTTACCCATTCTGTGTCTATGGGAAAAAGTGTTCGTACATATGGCGCTAGGTTCGGGTCAACATCACGCGAATCTGGACAAATCCCTGCATCTCCCGATGGATGTTCACCTGGGTCTTTTGTAAAGCGCTCCAATGCTCTCAGGCCAGGTTAGCGCTATATGAAACTGTAATAAAAAATAATACTGCAATAATTCCGACCTTGAAAACATCCAATAGCCTTGACCGGGAACAGGCAAGACAAATATTCTGAAGGACTTCAGACTTTTTCACACACTAACTTGGAGTTTTCAAGGTGATACACTGCAAATGGCCACTATCTGAAAATAATCACATGGACATTTAAGTTACTTTTTCACCTAATGCAAGCAAATTAAAGGTGTGACCTGTTTTCTATTGCTACCTATTGTAGGATTCTTGGTGATATTACCTCTGAGTTTCTTCACATAATTTCTCCACTCAATGTGATTAGCACTTTTCTGTCATATGATTGACTGCATACTTAAGTGATGTTTCTTTCATAACAGATTTTCACTGTTTTACCTACGAATAAAAATGTATATTAACACACAGCGTGCCTTGACTCATAAGTCATAATTTACATGGGCCAGTATTAATGTAGCTCCTGCTCAGCCCTTTATTCTTCTCAGGTCGATGCACTGCGTAGCATTAATTTTGTCAGCAGTCCAAGGAATGAAGTTATTACATCGGTAGAACGAAAAAATACTACTATGTTTCTCTGAAACAGGAATAGGAGTTGCAAGCTGGAACGCAAACGGTTTTGAAAATATCAATATTCCATGAGCTTTTTACAGATGAAAATAACATTCTAACAGAAAAAATATTACATTTCTCGCACAGCCATTGAACTTCCGTTTAAGCTGAAAAAAATGCCTAAGAGGGGTGTTTAGGGCCTAAGAATTATGCAAAGAGAAGTATGTGAACTTCTCGGGATAAAATGAATATTTCCAGTAGTAGGCTGAAAAAAATATGAAGCAAAGCATTACAGAATTGAAGAGACAATCTAAAGAAATAACAAGCATTGGCAAAGCCAATAGGTGTGTTGTTGGTCACCAGCCTTTTAATGTTGACAGTGCCTATTTGTTTTATCAAGATGTTTGCAAAACTTTTAAGTTGAGGATGCTGCTAGGCTCTCAAATAAAAAAATAAAAAAATGAAATTTTATTTTGGTCTCAAAAAGAATACATTGCCATGGTATTTATTCCCTGGAATGTAGGGAACTACGTTGTGTGTGGCTGTGTTCCTTGTAACTATAGCCAATGGCTGAAGTGGGAACACCCACTGTCCTATGCGGTGTGCTGTAGAGGGGTAGAATATTATGAATTACACCATAACAGACCAATGGATAAAAAGAATCCCCTATAAGAATAATATGCATATAATTGTTGGTATCCTCAGTGAAGTCTTATCTAATGCCAGACCTAACTAGTCATCGTTCTTTGTCGGACTTTGAAGAAGTTTGCCAGAGTATTAGGCAATAATAGTAAACAGTCTTGGACACTATTACTAAACCTTGATATTGCACATGGCTGGCAATAGGAACACAGTGAAGTCCTTGCAGAGTAAGGAAACAAAATTACCGCAGATCACTTGAGTCTGATTCTGGTGCAAATCAAATTCTTTCATCACAAAAAAATCGTATCTTAGCTTTCTCTCAATTAAAGCAGGTGTGGAATGCTACAGCGTACTCTTGATAGAAAACGCAAGAGCCCCACACATTAAAAGATAGGTATATTGGGGGTCATTCCAAGTTTGCCAGTGGCATGGGCAGTGCAGGGGCCCCCAGGGGCCCCACGACACCCGTTCCCACCATCCTGTTCCTGGCGGTAAAAACCGTCAGAAACAGACTGGCGGGAAGGGGGTCGGAATCCCCATGGCGGCGCTGCTTGCAGCGCCGCCATGGAGGATTCTCCCAGCTGGGGGAAATCCGGCGGGAAACCGCCGGACTCGGCTGGGCGACCGCGGCTGTACCGCCGCGGTCGGAATGCCACATGAAGCACCGCCAGCCTGTTAGCGGTGCTTCTGTGGACATCCAACCTGGCGGTCTATGACCGCCAGGGTTGGAATGAGGGCCATTGTATCTTTTATGTGTTGAGCTCTTCACTCCGACTGCAGAGCTTCCGCAGTCATAAACTGACTGTTAAATGGGAGTTTGCACCAAAGTGTAAGTCTACCTTTGTGAACTGGGCTCACTGTGTCTCATTTACAACAAACTGGAGCATCATTCACAATGCGCCACTTTGCTTGTCCAACCCTTCACCCCCTAATAACACCATGGTAGGGCTATATTTACAATACAGCACATCAAGGAGCTCGTTAGCACACCTGTATGAGAATTTCTGACACAGTTGCAGCACTTTGCTGGGCTAGCCTCAAACATTTTGACGCTAGTCCAGCAATGCTAATGGGGCCCCATTGAAAACACCACAGCTTCATTTTAACGCCTGCCCTGAGAAGGAGTTAAAAATGCCACTCCAATGAAGCAGTGCAATCTTATAGATTTCACTGTGCCATTCCTGTGGGCCTCCTAGCGGGGGAACTCCTCCCTTTCATAAATTATACAAGGCACAGGTATAATGTGGCACAAGAGTTTAGAAACTGCTGCAAATGTCCCATTGCGCCAGTTTGTAAATATGGCATGGTGGACTGCTCTGCACCGCTGTAGCGTCCAAAAAATGACGCTACGGCGGTGCTTGTAAATGAGCCCCATTGTGTTTTGCAAGTGGAGCTATTGTTATTTACTGGTATCACTTAAGTCTATTAGTTCCAGATGAGGAGGGGGCCACAAAGATGAACAAAATGACTCTTCAATGATAGAGGCAAGTGTATACATGGCCCCTCTTGCTGCCATTGTCAGAAGCCATGGTATGAACATTGTGTCATATGTCGATGACACACAACTCATCCTTTCCCTCACCGAAGGCCCGAACACGGCCAGAAGGAACTTCCACTCAGGAATGGAAGCCGTCACCACCTGGATGAGAGAAAGCTGCCTCAAACTTAACTCTGACAAGACTGAGCTCATCATCTTCAGAAACGTCAACTCAGCTTGGGATGACTCCTGGTGGCCCACATCCCTCAGCCCCCCCGCACCAACTTTAACATGCCCGCAACTTAGGAATCATCCTCAACTCCTCCCTATCCATGACCCACCAGGTAAACTCTGTTGCCTCCTCCTGCTGGCACACACTCCGCAAACCTCAGAAGATCTTCAGATGGATCCCAGCAGACTGTCGTAGGGCAGCCACCCATGCCTTAGTCACTAGCATGCTTGACTACGGCAATGCCCTCTACGTTGGCAACTCAACCAAGAACATCAAAAGACTACAACTCATTCAGAACGCCACCGCCAGACTCATTCTGGACCTCTCTCACCGAGAACACATCTCCCAACACATGAGGACCCTCCACTGGCTACCGGTCGAGAAGCGAATCACCTTCAAGCTTCTCACCCACACGTACAAGGCCATACACAACTGAGGACCAGCCTACCTAAACCACCGCATCTCCTTCCACACCCCCGCCAGATCCCTCCGCTCTGTCCAGATGGCCCTGGCCACCATCCCTCGCATCCACAAAACCACAGCTGGAGGACAATCCTTCACCTACACTGCAACAAAGAGCTGGAACAACCTCCCCCTGCAAACTCAGACAAAGCCCGTCGCTCACCGTCTTCAGGAAGAACCTCAAGAGACGGCTGTTTAGATGAGGCCCCCTCGTCACCCCAGTGCCTTGAGACCCTCACGGGTCTACAAATACTGATTGATTGATTGATTGACAGGGGTTAGGCATTTCTCTAAACATGAGCTCCGTATTGTAGTTTGTCTCTTTTGTAAGCATGTTAAAGCACAGGTGTTTTGTATTGCCTCCTTTAGGGGTACTCCATACCACACACATGGAAGGCTATTTTTGGTTTGCCTGGAATCGATTCTTCAGGATCCTGTGTGAGCACAGATGACAGAGCAGAAGGGATCCTGGAGTTTATCCCACAGTCACTTTTAGCCTGTCCACCCCACAGCCTCTGTTTGTAAAAGCTGGCCATTGCTTGGCTACAACACTGTCATGGTTATAGTGCAAGAGGCATGAGGTATCAAGCGATGATGAGCTGAATGGGTTGTGGAATGGAGGAAGGAAGATGGGTGGGGACGGGATTGGAAGGAAGTGAAGGGCAGGGGAAGGTGGGAATAAGAAAGCAACAACTAGTAGAATTTTCTGGGCAGCTGAGGGAGAATTGTAGCTAGTTGGAATTGAAGAAAGCACAAAAGATAGAGGAAAGACCAGGACAGGGAGAGGAGGAGGAAGGAAGCGATGATTAGTATGCAAGAGCAGAAAACAATAGACCAGAACTATTATAGGTTTTGCATCACGCTTGCGCCACGCAAAGGGATTCAGGGTGGCACAAAACCTAGAATGAGATTTACCAAGCCATGCAACGCCACCTTGCAAGCACCTGCGTGGTGTGGTAAATTTGGAATAATGCAAGGCAGCACAAGTTGCTGCCTTGCATTTCTGTGCACTAGGGAGGTGTTCTATAGGTGGAGTGAGGGTGTTCCCTCGCATCCATCCATGGATTTCAGTCCATTCCAAGATTTACCATGAGTGGTAGACCCGGGAATGCATCAAAATGTTACACTTCACAGGGGAGCCAAAACAAGGAGAAATAGCTTTATTTCTCCTTGTTTTTTCCTCTTTCTACATGTGCTGCATTCCCCATCACACATAGAAAGAGGAAATTGCATCACAGGATTGTTTTGTGCAGGAATGTATCCCTTCCTGCACAAAAACAGTCCTGCCTGCATTAGCGCCAGGCAGCATAGTGCACCAGCACAAGGAGAGGACAGGAGTGCGCTATTTAATGGTAAATATTGCACATTCCTACCCTCTCCCTGTCAAGCAATTCAGTGCAGCAAGGTGTCTTGCTGTGCCGCGTAGCATGACATTTTGAGAAATATGGCACTCCATGTTTTGTTTCACTTTTATGAGACTGGGCATGCATGCATGCACAATGGTAATGTAGGTATACGCTTGTAAATGTATATACTTACCCAGCAATGAGGTCTAGCGAAGAATCGGAGGGATAGATTACACATACTGCTTTGGAGTAATAAAATTTGCAAGCAGCCATATTCGAGAGGGAAGGGGAAAATAAAGCAAACTTCTTAATCTGCTAACTCAGGCGAGTTAAATAGAAAAATGCTGTCTCTCAAAGTGCAGTTACACGGTGGTGCAAGTGGGCTGTGTCATTGCCCACGCTGCATGTTGAAGTGAGTGGAAGAAAAATGTGAATGACGCAGCAACACACCAATGGATGAAGAGGGCCGGAGGAAACATCCTTTACAACAAGTTTTTACCACGCAGTGCTTTTGCCATGTAGCATTTACCAGGCATGCATTTACCACTCAGGTAAGTTTTTGTGACATATATAAATATAACCTATTGGTGGTTGCCGGCAGGTAGGTATATTTAGGACTTAGGGCCTAATTTAGGGGTTGGCGGAGGAGGTTACTCCATCACAAACGTGACGAATATATTCCGTCCACCGTATTAGTATCCCATTATAGCCTATGGAGATAGTAATACGGCGGATGTGATATCTGTCACGCTACGACGGAGTAACCCATCCGCCAAACTCTAAATCAGGCCCTTAGTTTCCATTGGAAAAGCATGTTTTGTTTTGCTAATAACTTTGGCATCATTTTATACCAGAGACAAGCCTGAGACACTTTGAGGAAAGATTCAACCCTGGTGATTAAGCCATCTGATAAGGGGGGCAACATTGTTCTGTGGGATCCCACAAAAAAGTACACACAGGAAGCACACAGACAGTTGCATGAAACAGATAGTTTTGAGGTGAGAACAACAGAGAATTTGGACAGAGGAGAATGAAATTTGGACACATCACACATCAATCTGGACCCACTACTTAGACAATCTGTTTATTGTTTGGGCTGGGCAGAGACAGAGGCTAGAGGCATTTCTGAGAGACATCAACAGTAATGAATTGAATTTGAGATTCACTCACAACATACAACCCACTCAAATGGATTTTTTTTCATGTTCCTGTTGAAATAGTGGAGGGTAAGATTGAGACTAGTCTGTTTCAGAAGAGTACTGCCAGAAACAGCACATGCCATGCTTATTGCAGTCATCCACAAAACCAATGGCACATAGTGAGGGCGGACCCCACAATAGGCAAAGTAGTATCCTCACATGCATTGGTGACATATAGGAAGTCCAGATCAATCAGGGATATTTTGGTGCACAGCTATATGGGCACACGGAAGAGAAAGGTTTACCTACAAAAAAAACAAGAGTTTTTCAAATGTGGGTGGTGCAAGGCATGTATGGGGCAGCAAGAACTGCAAATCTTACACACTATCACAGGAAAAACAATGAAGATAGTTACATTTATTACCTGCAATAGGGACGTATGTGTCTATGTGCTGACCTGTCCAGGTGGACTGCAGTATGTAGGTAGTACAGTTTTCCCTGTTAAAAGACAAGTTCTGAAACATTTGAACGGGGATCAGAATTATCCTATAGTAAGGCATTGGAATCTTTTTCACAAAGGGAATCTTGACTCTTTGTCATTTTTGGTATTGACCGGACAACCCGGAACCCCAGAGGTGGTGACAGGGAGAAGGCACTCAGAACATTAGAATCAGAGTACATCATTCATTTTAAGAGCAAAGCTCCTGGAGGCCTGAACTTCGATGAAGAGTTGTACAATCTCTAAGGGTAATTTGGCATATATAGTGGTGGGCTACTGGGTGGTCTTATTCTTCTTTTAAAATACGATGTGTGAAGAGCATGTCACTTCTTGCTTTTTTCTTTATGAGGATATATTAGCACCTTGATTTTAATGCATTCTCTCGGGTTATTCTTCATGTTGCCAATAGGATAGGCCACTTGGTATTTGATTTGTTAAAATATATTAAAGAATTCTTTGGAAATGTTTGGATGCTAAAATGTTTATGCTGGATGAAGTTTCCATATATTTTTTCAAGAAAGGATTCCTTGTGACATATGAGATTATACAAAATGAGTGATGAGTTGGGCCACTGGGTCATTAATTATGAGCACAGGAGGGAGTAAACTTTCAACATGTATAATTAATAGATTGGATATCCTGGTTTTGGATTGCCCACAGGAATTGGTGATATGTGATTAGAATGTATTCCTCATATTTCTTTACAAGGAATGTCGCAGGTGAAGGATTTGTCCTATTTTCTTAAGTTTCAAAGTGTTTCTTTTATGTTTATTGTTTTTTTTTCACATATTTCTTTTGGTGATGGTGCTTGCAAGTATATTGGCTGTGAAGAAGACAGCAAGGTTGAAATAAGTTGCCTTGAATTTGAATAACATTTTCTGGAGAGCAAGCCTTTCGAGTGTGAGGGATCTGTGGAGCCTAATTGATTTTGCTGCATATATATATATATATATATATATATATATATATATATATATATATATATATATATATATATGTTGCAAGGACCACAACAGACTGCAAAGCACTGAAGACGGATTCCTGGACCTGCAAAGGAAGGGGACCAAGTCCAAGAATCGCTAAAGTGTCCGGGGGGGCAGGAACCCACTAAACCCCGGATGAAGGTGCAACATAGCTGCCTCCGGTTGGAAGAAGCTGCAGGTTTTGCAACAACAAAAGGAGGTAGGAAGTTCTTCTTCATGCAGAAGATGCCCCATGGCGTGCTGGAGGATGCAGAGTTGTTTCCTTGGCAAAATACCACAAACAAGCCTTGCTAGCAGCAAGAGTTGCACTTGGAGAAAAAGGGTGCTGCCCGGGCCTAGGAAGGACCAGGATGTCTCCACTTGGGAGAGGAGACAGAGGGGGCCCTCAGCAACATAGAGAGCCCTTGGACAGGAAGGAAGCACCCACAGAAGTCCTTGAACACGGGTTCAAGAAGTCTGAACACAGCAGTTGTCTCAACACTGCAAAGGGAGGTCCCACAACACCAGAGATCAACTCAGGGAGCTGCACATCGCAGGACGGAGTGCTGGGGAACTAGGCTCGGCTGTGCACGCAGGATTTTTTGGAAATGTGCACAGAAGCCCTTGTAGCTGCAGATCATGTGGTACACAGGATTACTGTCTGGGGAGGGGAGGCAAGGACTTACCTCCTTCAAATTCGGACAGTTGGACCACTGGACAGTCTGGGTTACCTTTACATCTATTTCCAAAGAGAGAGGGTGTAACACCCTGCTCTCAGAGGAAATGCTTTGTTCTGCCTTCCTGGGACTGGGATGCCCAGCCCCCAGGAGGGCAGAACCCTGTCTGTGGGGTGGCAGCAACTGTAGCTGCAGAGTAAACCCCAGAGAGCTGGTTTGGCAGTACTAGGGGTCCATAGCGGAGCCCCCAGGGTGCATGGAATTGGCTCCCTAATACCAGATTTGGAATGGGGGACAATTCCATGATCTTGGACATGTTACATGGCCATATTCGGAGTTACCATTGTGAAGCTACATATAGGTATTGACCTATATGTAGTGCACGAATGCAATGGTGTCCCTGCACTCACAAAGTCCGGAGAAATGGCCCTGAACTATGTGGGGGCACCTTTGCTAGTGCAAGGGTGCCCTCACACTTAGTAACTTTGCACCTAACCTTCAGCAAGTGAAGGTTAGACATATAGGTGACTTATAAGTTACTTAAGTGCAGTGAAAATGGCTGTGAAATAACATGTGCGTTATTTCTCTCAGGCTGCAATGGCAGTCCTGTGTAAAGGTTTGTCTGAGCTCCCTATGGGTGGCAAAAGAAATGCTGCAGCCCATAGGGATCTCCTGGAACCCCAATACCCTGGGTACCTAGGTAACATATACTAGGGAATTATAAGGGTGTTCCAGTGTGCCAATTGAAATTGGTAAAAGGGGTCACTAGCCTATAGTTACAAATTTAAAGGCAGAGAGAGCATGAGCGCTGAGGTTCTGAGTAGCAGAGCCTCAGTGACACAGTTAGGCACTACACAGGTATACACATTCTGGCCACAAACTATGAGCACTGGGGTCCTGGCTAGCAGGATCCCAGTGAGACAGGCAAAAACATACTGACATACATGTAAAATTGAGGGTAACATGCCAAGAAAGATGGTACTTTCCTACACCCGGACCACCATCCCCAGGGGCGCAGCCTTCTAAAAACATTTTTTAGGGGTGAGAGAGGGTCCACGTGGCCCCCCCTCCTCTGGCCGATTTAAGCCCTGGGAACCCCAGGGCCCAGCATTATTATTTTTTTTGGGGGGGAGAGGGGCCGCATGGCCCCCCCTCCCTGGGCTGACCACAGCCCCAGGGACCCCCCCATCCCCAAGGGCCTGGCCTAAACATTTTATTTATTTTGGGAGGTTACCACACGGACTCGCTCACTGGGCTGATCTCATGTCACCTGGGTGCAGCCCAGGGCACCCTGTCACCACCATTGGGGACCACAGATGGTAGCCTCAAGGCCCCCACCGTCCTACCCTACTCCCTGCATCCTGGGGAAGCCAGCATTGCTGTCACAGACAGGGATCTGCTAAACATGCAGCTCCCTCTCTGTGAGAACAATAGTTTCCTCTGTTTCCCTGCCTGAATCTCTGCAGACAGGGTAACAGAGGAGACATTCACTTCGAGCAAGTGAGAGCTGTTGGAAAAGCAGAAACAAATGAGTGGATTACCCATATGGAGGCAACATTTTTGGAAACTCACCATCCCTGTACCCTTTATTTTTATTGTCTTCCCAAAATCCATAAAGGGGTTAATCTCCCCACCAGGATGACCCATTGTCTCTGGAACTGCTTCTATTTTAGAACCCTTGACCAAATTTTGTTATTTCTTCATCCAACCAATTGTACAGGCTACACCAACTTTTTTGATAGGTACTAAGGATGTTTTGGATTTTATTGATAACATCAACAGGGAAGGTCCAGTGGATGCCCTGATTTGTTTTGATGTTGAGACACTCTACACCCACATACCTGAAGAGGCCACACTGAGGGGCGGCCGTCCCTCCGTGGGCTGTATTACGAGGTTCCTGTTGGCCCGATGGGTGGAAATAGCACACCACAATATTGCCATTTATAAGCGGCAATGTTGCGGTGCGTTTGGTGCGACAGCACCCGTTGCACTTTTCACTGCCCGTAATTCGGGCAGCGAAAAGCGCAAGGGGGCCGGTCCATGGGAGCCTCTGCATTGTCCATGCAAAGTGAATGGGCAGTGCAGTGGCCCCCATGGTGCCCCCTTTCCACCAGCCTTTTTAGGGCAGTCCGACTGCCATGCAATAGCCTGTAATGAGGCCCTGAGTGCTGTGTTGGAAATGCTAACAGTCGCAGACTGTTCTTCGGCTACATCTATCCATTTCATTATGGAATGTGCTACACTAGCACTCACAGAGAACTTCTACCAGTTTGACGATCAGCTCTACCATCAGATATGCGGTACATCAATGGGCAGCACTTTAGCTTCAAGCCTGGCCTGTCTTTATATGATTAAAATTGAAAAACAGTTCATCCTGGATCAAGCTAACACTTTTCAAGGAATATTAGACTATGGTGGCACTACATTGACAACAATTTGATTGTCAGGAATGGTGACGTACAGAACTCACCACAGTGTGTCTTCTGGATTATTGGCTTGAACAAGTTTCACTGCCTCTGTTTCTGATAAAGAGATTTTATTCTTTAACCTTTGATTACCATTAATCAGGGTAAATTAATAACTAAGACCTTCCACAAGAAAATAGACCATAACAATTTACTTGTGTTTGACAGTCTTCATCCACGAGTGCTTAGGAATAATTTGCCGTATGGACAGTTCCTCAGGCCAAGACATATTTGAAGTGAAGTATCAACATTTGACGATCAGGCTGATGACCTGACGTATAAATGGTCACTATTCCAGAAGGATTGTTAACAGTGCAAGGAAGAGAGCCCACAATAATCACAGAGAGGCTCTGAGACCCTTTTGGCCACCTAATCAACTGACATGTGTCACCACCTTCATATCCCTAACCAAATGATGTTAAGGAAATCATCTACAAACGGTGGCCTATTTTAACGAGTGGGGGGATGACATTACAAAACCCCTATTTGCCTTTAAAAGAACAAGGAACATTAAAGATATTAAAGATATACTGGTGCATACTTAGCCTAGGCAAATATCTCCTACACCAGACTTATTGCAGACTAGACAGTGGCACTTCCCTCCTATACAGAGACGCTGCAATGTATATCCCCCCACAAGGAGAGTGGACTCTGTGGATTTGGGACAAGCAGGGCATGGCACCTAAAGAGACACACCAATGTAACACTTGCAACTGTATCTATTTGATCACATGCCCATGTGGCATGCGCTATGTGGGGAAGACCACAAGACCAGTAAAAATCCGGATCAATGAGCACCATAGCAATGTCCGGTGCAAACGCACCACTACCAAACTGAGTGCATATTACATTGAAAAACAACATACCCCTGATGATTTATGGTGGATTGTTCTTGAATCACTCACTAGTCCTAGCACAACCACACAGCATCTATTTGAAAGGGAACAGAAATGGTTGTTTAAACTTAACACAAAGCACAGGTATGAATGATGAGAGCCCATTGCCAATTTTTTCAATTAATAAGGGACAGTATTGGGAGATTCTTCTCTCTCTTTGGAGGGGTACTCCAACTGCCAATTGCACTTTTATAAAGTTTGTAAGTCTTTTTCCCTAGATATACTATGCCATAGATTATTGAATGTATTGTGTACCCTCATTTATCTAACAAGGCTTCTTCCACTAACATTGCCACAGACCATCTTCTAGCTTTATTTATTGACAGATGAAGTCATTTTCATTTTTTTCCAATCCACAATTGTACCAGTTTTCTTATTTCTGGTCTCTCACCTTCAATAGGCCGATGATAAAATAACCAGACCCTCTTTTTCTATATATTCCTTGATTATCTTTTACCTGGAAGGATAATGCTATACCACTTCTATTAAGCTACTATTGGCTCCAACTGACCACTGGGGCCAAAGACTACAACAATGTACTTCCTTAATTTGTGATCGTGTGTGCATGCAATTCTTTTACATGCCTTAACAAATACTAGCTTTTCTTCACAGTGTGTCTTTATCATTCATGTGTCTTTTTCAAGGTGCAGTATCTCACAGTTTTAAAAATGTGGGTATGCTGTTCACAGATGTTTCTATATTTTCTAAATATCTAAGGGTTGAACAATCAGGCATGGGGGGGGCCAAGAGGGGGTGAGACACTTGTTGGTTGTGATCTTCTGATATGGAATAAGCAGGATTAAACAAATTCAACCATCAGATCTACAGTCTATTTGCTACTTATTTTTATTGCATATATTGTTTGATGTTGTTATTACTGACTCAAACTGGATTTCCCCCCTAAATGTAACTCTTGTGGTGCAAAGATCTCCAGACTGTGTGGAGGTCTCCCCTATTGGTGATTAGTTGATCTTCAGGCGTTGGTGGCACCAGCCCTAACCAAGAGAAGCCTTTTGTTTGTTTGCAGTGAAAAAAGGAGAGTGATTGCCTCTGTAACGGGCCATCAATAACATCTGTTGTCACTTAAGTCCCATCAAAAGGATAGGGGCTACAATAATCCTTAAATCTCCCCCTACAATTCCCCCACAAATCAGATAAGGAATTACATTTGTGGATATTTTTAACCTTTTGAAAGACACGGCTGCTTGTGGCCTCTTGGCAATCAAATATTTCAATTTCAGTTGTAAAGTTACTAACTGAAAACAACTGTATTGATTGAATTGATACATATGTTAGAGCTGGCAACTTTATTGACTGTTAAAAAATATGTTTTCATTCAGGGAGGCCCAATTACATTTATTAACACCGGGGGAGTAGCATTAACATTTTTGAAGACCACTGATCTCAGGCGAGAAGTTGGGGTTGCCATGCAGCATCTCTCTGTGGCCCCTTTCAATACCCATTGATTTTTCACAGCAGGACCCTAATCCCTTTCTTCTGTGACATGTGAAGGGTCAGGTTTCTTTCCTGCTTCCCTTGTTTAGTTTTGTTGTTTTATTGATTTTTAAAAGTATAAATATGCTGCATCAGGCTGACCTTGAAATCTGACAAGAATGATGGAGATACAGAGGTTGAAATGGAACATGATATGCACATGGGAAGCTGCCATCCTTGAGGCCGTCTGCAATACATTGGACTTCTTGTTAGTTAGCTTGCAATTTAGACACAGGGGCCCCTGAAGATAACAGTGATCAAGGGCTAAATGTTTTACAGGTTTTTTTTACTGTTTCCCAATATTTGCCAGTGCCTAGAGTTGTTTGCATGCATTCTGGGTATTTCAATGTTTTGTAATTGCTGATTTGTAGTCTAATTCTTCTCTTGTCACTAGGAATCGGTGTGATGAGGAAATCTGAGCTGAGCCCTGCTCTCTTGCTGACACTCTTGCAGTTCAGCAGTGTTTTTCAAGCCTCTGTATTCTACATATCCTTGATGAATTTGTTGGTTCCTGCTATTAGAATCAGGGGACCTCATTTTCTATTTATCTTTCAGGACTTGCTTTTACTTTGGACATTGCCACACTGGACACTGATGCTGATGATTGATTGTACTAGATTCCTTTCTAACAAGGGAGTGGATTCTATTTACAGTAGCTTGTTATTTACCTTGTGCTCCCACTGCTTTGAAGTCTATTGTTAGTTAATTTTCTTCTTTTTACTTTGCTCTGTTAGTTTAGAATTCACTGATTGCCGTGTTCTGTGTTTAACTTTGGGTAGTCTCTCAGGCATTTATCTTTAACGTCTCCTTCCCTTGGCTCCTATTGTGGGCTGTCATTATTCTGACCGCTCTTAGGAGTCCTGGACTGTGCTCATGTCTCTCTCTGAGATCACATCTATCACATGTCAACTCCTTGAAGAATAACCTGTTGCACTAGTACACATCACTCATCATCTTTCAATGGAAATCAGCAAGTCTCGCTGTTGGAGTTCTGAAGAAGGATATTTGACATAGTTAACATGTTGTTAAACCTATTTCAAACACTTCCTTATGACTTTCCATAGAAGAGAGTGCCTTTTATAAACCCTTAGTGGAAAAAAGGTAGGTCTAGTCTAAATAAGCCATTAGTCCATATTTGTCATTATTATAAAAGAAAGGTACACATTGGTGCCTATTTACGAAGTTCAATATGCAAGCATAGATATACTCATACATATTTTTAGTGCTACACTAAGGTGTAAATCTTCACTTTTTTCCATTCACAATTTTTGTGTGCATATATCTACATTGTTGCAAACTTACATGTCTCCAGCAGTGGTTGGAAGCTCCTACAAAATAATTTACAAGTTTGAAGTTACTACTAGCATATGGTGGGAGGGGGGGACACATCTCTCAGTGCTGACTAGAGTTATAGTACAGGGCAATGCTGAGGAAGTGCCACCAATGGGACAAGCAGTGATTAATGAAAGGATTCCATCTAGCACTTTTTTGTGATGAGCTCAAACAAGAGAAAAAACATTCCTCGGTTGTTTGTCTAATGGTTCAGGGAGTATCTTGCCCGGCAATTCAGGCTGGTCTGTTCCCAATGTAGCAGGGCCAATACAGATTTGCAGATGGCAGAGTAAAAATTGAGTTGGCATTGTGTCCAGAGTATCAATATATTGGGAATGTTAGAAATTGGGTCTTTGGTTGGCAGTCAGGTTACCCCCTGTCCAAGCAAGGACTCTCACTCTAATCAGGGTAAGTCACAAACAATCCAAATTATCCTGTGCCCACCCTCTGGTAGCTTGGCACTAAGCAGTCAGGCTTAACTTAGAAGGCAATGTGTAAAGTATTTGTGCAATAAATCATGCAATAACACAGTGAGAACACTACAAAAGGACACCATACAGGTTTAGAAAAATAAAATTAAATGCAGGTCAAAACGATCAAGATTTGATAAGTACACGTTGAAATATCACTTTAGAAAATTATGAAAAAGAGTCTTAAGTTCTTAAAGCAATAATTGTCTCTTGCAAGCACAAATTATCTGGTTTGCGTTCAAATTGCACGCACGAAGACCGCAGAGGAGGAGATGCGTGGAAAAAGGGCAGGTGTGCGGTGGTTTCTTCGGGCGCACACAGACGATGCATTGATTCCTTTCCATGAGGCAAGGGCTTTGAGTTGGTTTCCAGAGCGCAGGCTCAAATCCTTCTTTGCAATGCGGGGTCTTTGGTCAACCAGGGATGAGGCGGGGAAATCCTGGGCGTGCAGGACAAAGTCACAGGAGTTGCATCGATCTGGTCTGGCAATGCGTCAAATTTTCTGTCGCATGGCAGGCGCTGCGTTGGTTTCCTCTGGGGGAATCGTGCTGTGTCGTTCCAGTTCGGCTGTGCATCGATCCGGTAGGGCTGTGCAGCAAATGTTCTGTCGCAAGGCAGGTGCAGTGTCAAATCTTCACTGTGGAAGTCAGGCTGCGTCATTCCAGTTCGGCTGTGCGAAAATTTCTCAGTCGCAAAATGGGCTGTGCCGTGTTTCTGGCAGGCCATGCATTGATTTCCGGCGCAGCATGAGTTCTTTGCAGAGATGAAGTCTTTTTTGGCCCTGAGACTTCAGAAAACAGGAAGCATACTCAATCCAAGCCCTTGGAGAGCACTTCTCAGCAGAGTCAGAGAGCAGCAGGGCAGCAGGACAACAGCAGGGCAGTAGTCCTTCACATCAAAGCTGTCCAGATGAGTCCTTTAGGCAGCCAGGCAGTTCCTCTTGACAGGTTGCAGGTTCAGGTCCAGAAGTGTCTGAGTTGGTAGGGTCAGGGACCCAGTTTACATACTCAAATGTGCCTTTAAAGTGGGGGAGACTTCAAAGAGTGGCTTAGAAGTGCACAAGGTCTCCTTTCAGTACAATCCTGTCTGCCAAGGTCCCAGTAGGGGGTTTGGCAATCCATTGTGTGAGGGCAGGCCACTGTCCTTTGAGATGTAAGTGTCAGGCCCTCCACCCTTCCAGCCCAGGAAGACCCATTCAGTATGCAGATGTGTGCAGGTGTGACTAAGCATCCAGTGTTTGTGGTTGTCTGGATGAAATGCACAAGGGAGCTGTCAACCAGCCCAGCCAGATGTGGATTGGAAACAGGCTGTAAGGCACAGAACGATTTTAAGTGCAGAGAAATTCTCACTTTCTAAAAGTGGCATTTCTAGAATAGTAATATTAAATCCAACTTTACCAATAAGCAGGATTTTATATTACCATTCTGGCCATACTAAATATGACCTGGTTCCTACTTTCAGATCATAATCTACCACTCAAACAGTATAGGAGGGTAGCCCTAATGTTAGCCTATGAAAGGAGAAGGCCTCACAGAGGTGGAAAACGGATTTAGGAGTGTTACACTACCAGGACATATAAACCACACAGGTACATGTCCTGCCTTTTACCTACATAGCACCCTGCCCTGTGGATTACCTAGGGCCTACCTTAGGGGTGACTTATATAAGAAAAAGGGGAGTTTAAGGTTTGGCAAGTATTTTTAAATGTCAAGTTGAAGTGGCAGTGAAACTGCACACACATGCCTTGCAGTGGCAGGCCTGAGACATGGTTATGGGGCTACGTATGTGGGTGGCATAATCAATGCTGCAAGCCCACTAGTAGCATTTAATTTACAGGCTGTGAGCAGAGTAGAAAAAGCAGATCTCTCTTTTGCCTCTTCAGTCAAGGCGATCTGCCAGTACCCTGACGTGAGGTCAAAAGTACTAAGGAACTTGGCAGCGCCTAGCCCGTCTATGAGCTCATCAGCTCAGGGGATGGGTTGAGCATCAGTCCGTGTGACTGAGTTGAGACCCCAGTAGTCCACGCAGAACCTTAGTTCTGGCTTGGCACCGGGTGCAGCAGCCTTTGGTAGCAGCACCACAGGGCTGGACCAGGGACTACTGGACTTCTCAATCACCCCCATAGCCAGCATCTTGGCAGCTTCCTCCTTGATGCTGACCTTCATCTGGTCTGACAACCTGTCAATGTTGTTCTTTACAGGGGGACTGTCTCCCGTGTCAATATTGTGGACACACAGGTGTGTGAGTCCAGGGGTGAGGGAAAACAGAGAGAAGTACTGGTCACAGTCCCCTCGCTGGTCCAGGGTCAGGGAGTCAGAGAGATTAACACTCTCCACTGACCCATCACCTTCTTTGGCAGAGAGAAGGTCGGGGAGAGGTTCAATCTCCTCCTCCACACTCTCATCTTTCACCAGAAGCATGTTGACCTCCGTCCTCTCAAAATGAGGCTTCAGCCAGTTGACATAGAGCACCATTATGGGGGTTCCTAGGAGATTGGAGGTCCACTAAGTAAGTGGCCTCCCCTTTTCGCTCCTTGACTTCAAATGGGCCAGACCAGCGGTCCTGAAGAGCTCTAGGCTCTACTGGCTCCATTACCCACATTTTGTCTCCAGGTAGAAACTCCACCAGGGTGGTCTTCTGGTCATACCACTGTTTCATTAACTCTTGACTGGCCTCAAGGTTACTTTTGGCCGTCTTCCAGAAGTGGTGCATCTGGTTGCGGAGGGCCAGCATGTAGCTGATCACATCATGAGGGAGTGCCTTGGGAGATTTATCCCACCCCTCCTTGACAATGCTTAAGGGTCCCCTTACAGGGTACCCCTAAAGAAGCTCAATGGGAATAAACCCCATCCCCTTCTGGGGTACCTCTCTGTAAGCAAAGAGAAGGCAGGGTAAGAGGATGTCCCACTTATGCCTCAGTGCCTCAGGGAGGCTTGTGATCATGCCTTTTAAGGTATTGTTGAATCTCTCCACAAGACCATTGGATTGGGGTGATAGGTTGTGGTGAACTTGTAGGTTACCCTACACTCATCCCACATGGACTTCATGTAGACAGACATGAAGTTAGTGGCTCTGTCAGACACAATCTCCTTTGGGAATCCCACACGGGTAAATATCCCCATCATTCTGGTCACCACCGGTGCAGTCACCGTTCCTCAGAGGGATTGCCTCTGAGTAGCGGGTGGCATGGCCCACCAAATCAAGGATACACCTGTTGCCTAGGGATGTTTTGGGGTCCAATGGGCCAACAATGTCAATGCCCACCCTTTTAAAGGGGGTGCTAATGACAGAGAGTGGGATCAGGGGGGCACTTAGCCTTTTCCCTGTATCCCCACTGGCCTGGCAGGTAGGACAGGACCTACAGAAAACATCTTAGTTTGTCCTCATCCGGGGCCAATAGTAGTGGTTGACAAGCCTGACAAAGGTCTTGTCTTGCCCCAAATGTCCTGCCAGGGGAATGTCGTGAGCCAGACCCAGTAACACTGGGGGACCACCAGCACACGTGCTTCCCCAGCTTCAGAAACCTTAGCTCACTGCAAAGGAGATCATTCTCCCAGTGGATCAGGTGATCACCAGAGGCTTCACCTGCTGCTTGGGCTGAGGCCTGTTGCCTCAAGCCCACAAGAGTGGGACACTTTCTGCGTCTTGCAGAATTCCTCCCTGGTGGGCCCACCCTCAACTTGCCAGCCAGCAAGTTCTCGTAGGTCACTCAGGGCAACAATGTCTTCCCTAGCTGGCTCAGGGGCCTCCTCCTCGAGAACCCCATCATCCACCATGGGAATTTCTGAGACTGGTTTCCTGTGCCCCCTGCCACTCTCCTTGGCAGCTGTCTGGCCCATTCTTCCAGACGCCCGTGGCTTCCCTCCCTGGCAGCCATGAACTGTGTGGTCATGCAGACCCACTCAGACAATCCCAACATTTACAAATGAGACCTTAGCTCTACCGCCTTCCAGGTAGTGTGCTCAAGGTCTACAGGCATGGCAGGACTCACAGCTACTTTTAGAGTACCAGAGACACCCTCCACTCAAAAGGAACCAGAGCTACCGGTATGTGGCTCTCACGATTGTCGGCGACTATGACTTGGTGGAATGTATTAGGGAGGACTGCTCTGCTGACAGTGGTCAGGCTGGATCCTGTGTCACGCAAAGCCTCCACCCATTGCCCATTGATGGTGACCCACTGTGTATATTTGGCAGGCATGTGGGCTTTTGGCACCATCACTGCATCCCCCAGGGACAATAGGGTTACCTATATCTGTTCCCCAAATCGAACTGGGACTACCTCCTCCCCAAGCGCTACACTAGCGAACCCAGGTGTCTGCCCTCCAGTGGGAGGCTGTGCCATTTTGGGACACTTGGCATCTCCCTTAGAGTGACCATACCTAGTGCACTCTATGCATTGGGGTACAAATCTACCTGTCTAATGGTCAGTGAACTCTTTCCTTTTGGAATCCGACTGGGACTGGTTACCACTATTCCCTTGGGAACTATTTTGGGGGCCTTTTGAGAACTCCTGTTTTTAAGTTTTTCTCCCCCCTCTTTCTTTTGGTGGGAACCCGTACCATCTTTGTGGGTGTCCCCCCCAGATACCTTCCTGGACACTCTGGTGCTAGCCCAGAGGTCCACCTCCTCAGCAAGCTTCCTAAGATCAGTCAGCTTATTGTCTACCAAGTGCTGGCACAACTCTGTAAAACAAATACTGAGCATATGCTCTCTCAGAATCAAATTAGATAACCCTGTGTGATCATTTACTGCCCCGCACACATCCATTCAGTGCCTTACTGGAAAATTCAAACAAGTATATCCAAGTTTGTGGCCTGGCAGAGCGGTCTAAACTGTTGCCATTGGAGCAGTATCAAAACTGATTTGCACGTGGCTGGGTCCAAACTGAGGTGGCATGATGTGCCAAACAGGAATTGTGTGGGATAAGGCTACAAATAACTTTCAGTAGCTGTTATCAATTCAAATATTCTATCAATCACTTTTTTATACTTTACTATGTGGTCTTAAGTGAGATGGGTATGCCCAGACGTGCGTCCTGTGCACATTGTGCCACGTGAAAAAACTCTAACTGGCTGATGAGCTCTAACAAGAGCAAAACCAGTCCTGGGTTGCTTGTGTTCCAGTTCATGGAGAATTTGCTCTGACAATTTGGGCTGGACTATTACCATTGGAGCAGGGTCAAAACTGATTTGCGAACTGCTGGGTCCAAACTGAGGTGGCATGGTGTGCAAAATAACAATGGAATGGGACGTAAGTACAAGTGGACGAAATTAATTCTACCATTACATCCATCACTTTTTCAATACTTCAGTGTGACACCTTAAGTGGGAAGGGTATGCCCTAGGTGTGAGCCTCATGCACACAGTTCCATTGGACCCGAGGTATACCTGGCTGGTAATCTCAAACGAGCACAAAACTAGTTCTGGCTTGTATGTGTTTCAGTTCATTGAGGACCTGCTCTGGCAGTACAAGATGGACTGTTCCCATTTGAGGATGGTCAAGACTGATTTGCATACAGCTGTAAAAAAAATGAGGTGGCATGGTGTACAGAATAACATTAGGATGCAGCCCAAGGTATTACCAGTAGTGAAGCACCCGATCCATCACTTTTTGTATTCTTCCGTGTATCACCGTAAATGTGATGGGTATGCCCGACGTGGGCCTAGTGCACATTGTTTCACTGGTACCAAGCTATACTTGGTTGATGAGCTTTTGCAAGATCAAAACCTGTCCTGGGTTGTTTCCCTTCAGGTTCAGTGAGGGCCTGTCCTGGCAGTTCTGGTGGACTGTTCCCACTAGACCAGGGTGAAGACTGAGTCCACCATGACGTGGAATGGTGTGCAAAATAATAAAGTATTGGGATGCGACCCTGAAAAATTACAAATGGCTGAAATGAATTCAACCATTCAATCCATCATTCTTTGTATACTCTGATGTGATGTCATAAGTGGATTAGGTAAGCCCGTACATGGGTCCCGTGCACACTGTGCCACTGGAACCAAACTATACCTGGAAATGAGCTGTAACAAGAGACAAGCCGGTCCTGGTTTGCTTGTGTTCTGGTTCAGGGAAGACCTTGCTTGCTAGTTCAAGTTGGACTGTTTCCATTGTAACAGGGTCAAAACTGAATTGCATATAGCTGGGTAAAAACTGAGGTTCCCTGGTGCACAAAATAACAGTGGATGGGGATGCAGCACTGAGTAATTACCAGTGGGTGAGATTAATTTGAGCATTCCTTCCATCACTTTTTGTATGCTTCACTGTGTTGCACTAAGTGAGATGGGTATGCCCAGATGTGGGTCCTGTGCACACTGTGCCACTGGAACTATGCTATGCTTGGATGAAGAGCTCTAAAAAGAGTGAAACCAGTCTTTGGTTTCTTGTGTTACAGTTCAGGGAGGGCCTGGCCTTGTAGTTTGTGTTATACTGTTTCCATTGGAGCAGTGTCACTGATTTGCATTTAGCTGGGTCCAAACTGAGATGGCATAGTGTGCAAAATAAATGATACATTGAAAAGTGGCTGAAAACCTGCGACTGAGATTAATTCAAGAACATCATCCATCACTATTTTTTTTATACTTTAGTTTGTCACCCTAAATGGGATGGGTATGCCTAGAAGTAGGTCCCAAGCTCACTATTACACTGGGACCTAGCTATAACTCACTGATCAGCTCTAACAAGAGTGAAACCGGTCCTTGGTTGCTTATGTTCTGCTTCAGGAAGGACCTGGCCTGGCAGTTATTGTTGGACTGTTTCATTGGAACTAGGTAGAAACTGACTTGCATGTGCCTGTGTTCAAACTGAGGTGGCATGGTGTGTAAAATGTCAATGGTTTGGATTGGGGCCTGATGTAGGAAAGTACCATCTTGCCTGGCATGTTACCCCCATTTTTCACTGTATATATGTTGTTTTAGTTGTATGTGTCACTGGGACCCTGTTCTCCAGGGCCCCAGTGCTCATAAGTGTGCCTGAATGTGTTACCTGTACAGTGACTAACTGTCTCACTGAGGCTCTGCTAATCAGAACCTCAGTGGTTATGCTCTCTCATTTCTTTCAAATTGTCACTAACAGGCTAGTGACCAATTTTACCAATTTACATTGGCTTTCTGGAACACCCTTATAATTCCCTAGTATATGGTACTGAGGTACCCAGGGTATTGGGGTTCCAGGAGATCCCTATGGGCTGCAGCATTTCTTTTGCCACCCATAGGGAGCTCTGACAATTCTTACACAGGCCTGCCACTGCAGCCTGAGTGAAATAACATCCACGTTATTTCACAGCCATTTTACACTGCACTTAAGTAACTTATAAGTCACCTATATGTCTAACCTTTACCTGGTAAAGGTTAGGTGCAAAGTTACTAAGTGTGAGGGCACCCTGGCACTAGCCAAGGTGCCCCCACATTGTTCAGAGGCAATTCCCTGAACTTTGTGAGTGCGTGTATACCATTACATGCGTGCACTACATATAGGTCACTACCTATATGTAGCTTCACAATGGTAACTCCGAATATGGCCATGTAACATGTCTAAGATCATGGAATTGCCCCCTCTATGCCATACTGGCATTATTGGGACAATTCCATGATCCCAGTGGTCTGTAGCACAGACCCTGGTACTGCCAAACTGCCTTTCCTGGGGTTTCACTGCAGCTGCTGCTGCTGCCAACCCCTCAGACAGGTTTCTGCCCCCCTGGGGTCAAGCCAGGCTTGTCCCAGGATGGCAGAACAAAGGACTTCCTCTGAGAGAGGGTGTTACACCCTCTCCCTTTGGAAAATGGTGTGAAGGCAGGGGAGGAGTAGCCTCCCCCAGCCTCTGGAAATGCTTTCTTGGGCACAGATGTGCCCAATTCTGCATAAGCCAGTCTACACCGGTTCAGGGACCCCTTAGCCCCTGCTCTGGCGCGAAACTGGACAAAGGAAAGGGGAGTGACCACTCCCCTGACCTGCACCTCCCCTGGGAGGTGTCCAGAGCTCCTCCAGTGTGCTCCAGACCTCTGCCATCTTGGAAACAGAGGTGCTGCTGGCACACTGGACTGCTCTGAGTGGCCAGTGCCACCAGGTGACGTCCGGGGCTCCTTCTGATATGCTCCTTCAGGTGTTAGTAGCCTATCCTCTCTCCTAGGTAGCCAAACCCTCTTTTCTGGCTATTTAGGGTCTCTGTCTCTGGGGAAACTTTAGATAACGAATGCAAGAGCTCATCCGAGTTCCTCTGCATCTCTCTCTTCACCTTCTGATAAGGAACCGACTGCTGACCGCGCTGGAAGCCTGCAAACCTGCAACATAGTAGCAAAGACGACTACTGCAACTCTGTAACGCTGATCCTGCCGCCTTCTCGACTGTTTTCCTGCTTGTGCATGCTGTGGGGGTAGTCTGCCTCCTCTCTGCACCAGAAGCTCCGAAGAAATCTCCCGTGGGTCGACGGAATCTTCCCCCTGCAACCGCAGGCACCAAAAAGCTGCATTACCGGTCCCTTGGGTCTCCTCTCAGCACGACGAGCGACGTCCCTTGAATCCAGCAACTCTGTCCAAGTGACTCCCACAGTCCAGTGACTCTTCAGTCCAAGTTTGGTGGAGGTAAGTCCTTGCCTCCCCACTCCAGACTGCATTGTTGGTAACCGCGACTTTTGCAACTTCTCCAGCTCCTGTGCACTTCCGGCGGAAATCCTTTGTGCACAGCCAAGCCTGGGTCCACGGCACTCTAACCTGCATTGCACGACTTTCTAAGTTGGTCTCCGGCGACGTGGGACTCCTTTGTGCAACTTCGGCGAGCACCGTTTCACGCATCCTCGGAGTGCCTGTTTCTGGCACTTCTCCGGGTGCTACCTGCTGCTGAGAGGGCTCCTTGTCTTGCTTGACGTCCCCTCTTCCTCCTGGTCCAATGTGCGACCTCCTGGTCCCTCCTGGGCCACAGCAGCGTCCAAAAACGCTAACCGCACGATTTGCAGCTAGCAAGGTTTGTTGGCGTTCTTTTGGCGGGAAAACAATTTTGCACGACTCTCCAAGGCGAGAGGGATCCTTCTACCAAAGGGGAAGTCTCTAGCCCTTTTTGTTCCTGCAGAAACCTTTGCTTCTTCTGTCCAGTAGAAGCTCCTTTGCACCCACAGCTGGCATTTCGTGCGTTTTTTCCCATCTCCGACTTGCTTGTGACTTTTGGACTTGGTCCCCTTGTTCCACAGGTACCCTAGATTGGAAATCCATCGTTGTTGCATTGTTGGTTTGTGTCTTTCCTGCATTATTCCTCTATCACGACTTCTTTGTCCTCTGGGGAACTTTAGTGCACTTTGCACTCACTTTTCAGGGTCTTGGGGAGGGCTAATTTTCTAACTCTCACTATTTTCTAATAGTCCCAGCGACCCTCTACAAGGTCACATAGGTTTGGGGTCCATTCGTGGTTCGCATTCCACTTTTGGAGTATATGGTTTGTGTTGCCCCTATCCCTATGTGTCTCCATTGCATCCTATTGTAACTATACATTGTTTGCACTGTTTTCTAAGACTATACTGCATATTTTTAGTACTGTGTACATATAACTTGTGTATATTTCCTATCCTCACTCTGAGGGTACACTCTGAGATACTGTGACATATTGTCATAAAAATAAAGTACCTTTATTTTTAGTATAACTGTGTATTGTGTTTTCTTATGGTATTGTGCAAGTGACACTTGTGGTACTGTAGTAGCTTCACACGTCTCCTAGTTCAGCCTAAGCTGCTCTGCTAAGCTACCATTATCTATCAGCCTAAGCTGCTAGACACCCTATACACTAATAAGGGATACCTGGGCCTGGTGCAAGGTGTAAGTACCCCTTGGTACTCACTACAAGCCAGTCCAGCCTCCTACATTGGTTGTGCAGCGGTGGGATAAGTGCTTTGAGACTACTTACCACTCTTGTCATTGTACTTTTCATAAGAGAAAAATATACAAAACAAGTTCACTTTGTGTACACATAGGTAAAAAGTTTTGCATTTCCTCTTTTCACTGTTTTCTAAAGTGCTGAAAAGTACTTCTAAACTTTCAAAAAGTTCTTAAAAGTTTAAAAAGTTTTTTTCTGTCTTTCCAAAAAGTTCTGAAAACTTTTTTCTCTTTTTCTATCACTTTAACTCTCTCTAAAAAATGTCTGGCACAGGCCAAAATGTTGATCTGTCCAAACTTGCATATGACAACCTTAGCTGGAAAAGAGCAAGGAGTCTCTGTGTAGAGAGAGGTTTGAGTGTAGGGAAGAATCCTTCCTTGGAATTGTTAGTTAACATGCTTAGAGAACAAGATAAGGCTATAAGTGCCTCATCTGTTGAAAAAGTTCCTAATACTTCCCAATCTGATTCAGGGACTCCCCCAGGAAAAGATTCAGGAAAGAAACTTCCTAGCCTGCCCATTACTAGACAGTCTAGCATAGTTGGTTATGAGGTGGAGTCACATCATCCAGATGATGTGCTCTCACATTACACTGTCAGCCAAGCTGTTAGGGTGGCTTCTGTAAGGGACAGGTCTCCTTCTGTTCATTCCCATCATACCTCTGTTTCTAGGAATGTCCCTCCCACCAACCCTGATGACAGAATGTTAGAGGGAACTCAATAAGTTGAGGGTGGAACAAACCAGACTGAAGCTTAAAAAGCAACAGCTGGATTTGGATAGACAGTCTTTTGAATTAGAGAAGGAAAGACAGAAGTTGGGTTTTGAAACCCATGGTGGCAGCAGCAGTATTCCCCATAGTCATCCTGTAAAAGAGCATGATTCCAGGAATCTGCACAAGATAGTTCCCCCTTATAAGGAGGGGGATGACATTAACAAGTGGTTTGCTGCACTTGAGAGGGCCTGTGTTGTACAGGATGTCCCTCAAAGGCAGTGGGCTGCTATCCTATGGCTATCATTTAGTGGAAAAGGTAGGGATGGGCTCCTTACTGTGAAAGAAAGTGATGCCAATAATTTCCAAGTTCTTAAGAATGCACTCCTGGACGGTTATGGCTTAACCACTGAACAATACTGTACAGGATAAAGTTCAGAGAGACCAAAAAGGAGTCTTCACGAGACTGGGTTGATTTCATTGACCATTCAGTGAAGGCCTTGGAGGGGTGGTTACATGGCAGTAAAGTTACTGATTATGACAGCCTGTATAACTTAATCCTGAGAGAGCATATTCTTAATAATTGTGTGTCTGATTTGTTGCACCAGTACTTGGTGGACTCTGATCTGACCTCTCCCCAAGAATTGGGAAAGAAGGCAGACAAATGGGTCAGAACAAGGGTGAACAGAAAAGTTCATACAGGGGGTGACAAAGATGGCAACAAAAAGAATGATGGTAAGTCTTCAGACAAGGGTGGGGACAAATCTAAAAATGAGTCTTCATCAGGCCCACAAAAACACTCTGGTGGGGGTTGTGGGTCCAAATCCTCCTTTAATCACTACAAGGAAAAGAAACCATGGTGCTATTTATGTAAGATAAAAGGCCATTGGACAACAGATCCCAGTTGTCCAAAGAAAGGCACCACTGCTCCTACCACTACAACCCCTACTGCTACACCTAGTGTCCCTACTAATAGCAGTGGTGGTGGGAGCAAACCTACTAATAGCCAATCCAAGGGAGTAGCTGGGCTCACTATTGGTAACTTAGTTGGGGTTGGTCTTGTTAGGGAGACCACAGAGGCTGTGTTAGTCTCTGAGGGGGCTATTGATTTAGCCACCTTAGCTGCTTGTCCCCTTAATATGGATAAGTACAAGCAGCTACCCCTAATAAATGGTGTTGAGGTTCAGGCCTACAGGGTCACTGGTGCCAGTGTGACTATGGTCATCGAGAAACTGGTCCACCCTGAACAACACCTACTTGGTCACCAGTACCAAGTAACCGATGCTCACAACAACACACTTAGCCACCCCATGGCTGTTGTTAATCTCAACTGGGGGGGGGGTTACTGGTCCAAAGAAAGTTGTGGTAGCCACAGATTTACCTGTAGACTGTCTACTAGGAAATGATTTGGAGACATCAGCTTGGTCAGATGTGGAGTTGGAGGCCCATGCAGCAATGCTGGGCATCCCAGGGCATATTTTTGCTTTGACAAGGGCTCAGGCCAAAAAGCAAAAAGGACAAGGAAGCTTGGATCCTGGAACAATGGACCAAGTGCTCCCTAAAGCTAGGGCTAGTAGAAGCAAACCACTTCCTACTATCCCTCCCTCTACAGTGGATTCTACTTCTGAGGAAGAAGAATTCCCTCCCTGTGCAGAACCTACACCAGAGGAGCTTGAAGCAGACACTGCTGAGCTTTTGGGTGAAGGGGGGCCTGCCGTAGAGGAGCTGAGTGTGGCACAGCAAACCTGTCCCACATTAGAGGGTCTGAGACAGCAAGCTGTCAAACAGGCTAATGGGGATGTCAGTGACTCTCACAGAGTTTACTGGGAGGACAACCTCTTGTACACTGAGCATAGGGATCCTAAACCTGGAGCAGCCAGGAGATTAGTGATTCCTCAGGAGTACAGAAAGTTCCTCCTAACACTGGCACATGACATTCCCCTAGCTGGACATCTAGGACAAATGAAAACTTGGGACAGGCTTGTTCCCCTGTTTCATTGGCCTAGGATGTCTGAGGACACAAAAGAGTTTTGTAAGTCCTGTGAAACCTGTCAAGCCAGTGGCAAGACAGGTGGCACCCCAAAGGCACCCCTTATTCCACTGCCTGTGGTTGGGGTTCCCTTTGAAAGGGTAGGGGTTGACATAGTTGGCCCCCTTTACCCTCCTACTGCTTCAGGCAATAGATTCATCTTGGTGGTAGTGGACCATGACACAAGATACCCTGAAGCTATTCCTTTAAGGACCACTACAGCTCCTGCAGTGGCAAAGGCCCTCCTGGGAATATTTTCCAGGGTGGGCTTCCCAAAGGAAGTAGTATCAGACAGAGGAAGCAATTTCATGTCTGCATACTTAAAGGCCATGTGGAAGGAGTGTGGGGTAACTTACAAGTTCACCACACCCTATCATCCACAAACAAATGGACTGGTTGAGAGATTTAACAAAACTCTCAAAGGCATGATTATGGGTCTCCCTGAAAAACTCTGCAGGAGATGGGATATCCTTCTACCATGCCTCCTTTTTGCCTACAGGGAGATACCCCAGAAAGGAGTGGGCTTTAGCCCCTTTGAACTTCTTTTTGGACACCCTGTTAGGGGTCCACTAACACTTGTAAAGGAGGGTTGGGAACAACCTTTAAAAGCTCCTAAGCAGGATATTGTGGATTATGTACTTGGCCTCAGATCAAGGATGGCTGAGTATATGAAAAAGGCCAGTAAGAACCTTCAGGCCAGCCAAGAGCTCCAGAAGCAATGGCATGATCAGAAGGCTGTTTTGGTGCAGTACCAACCAGGACAGAAAGTGTGGGTCTTGGAGCCTGTGGCCCCAAGAGCACTTCAAGATAAATGGAGTGGTCCCCACACAATTGTTGAGAAAAAGGGTGAAGTCACTTATTTAGTTGACTTAGGCACTGCCAGGAGTCCCCTTAGGGTGCTCCATGTCAACTGCCTGAAACCCTACTATGACAGGGCTGATCTCACCCTGCTCATGGCAACTGATGAGGGACAGGAAGAAGACAGTGATCCTCTACCTGATCTCTTCTCTTCCACAGAACAAGATGCTCTTGTGGAAGGTGTAGTTTTGGCTGATTGTCTTACTGCTGAGCAGAAAGACCATTGCATAAATCTCCTGGGTCAGTTTTCTGAACTCTTCTCTACTGTGCCAGGTACCACTTCTTGGTGTGAGCACACTATAGATACTGGAGACAGCTTGCCTGTCAACAGTAAGATCTATAGGCAGCCTGACAATGTCAGGGACTGCATAAAGCAAGAAGTCCAGAAAATGTTAGAGCTAGGAGTGGTTGAGCACTCTGAAAGTCCATGGGCTTCTCCTGTGGTACTTGTACCAAAACCCCATTCCAAAGATGGAAAGAAGGAAATGCGGTTTTGTGTAGACTATAGAGGTCTCAACTTTGTAACCAAAACTGATGCTCACCCTATACCCAGGGCAGATGAGCTCATAGATACACTGGCATCTGCCAAGTATCTAAGCACTTTTGATTTGACTGCAGGGTATTGGCAGATCAAATTGTCAGAAGATGCTAAACCTAAAACAGCATTTTCAACCATTGGAGGACATTACCAGTTCACTGTAATGCCTTTTGGTTTGAAGAACGCACCTGCCACTTTTCAGAGGTTGGTGAACACAGTCCTGCAAGGGCTGGAAGCTTTCAGTGCAGCATATCTGGACGATATAGCTGTCTTTAGCTCCAGCTGGGATGATCACCTGGTCCACCTATGGAAAGTTTTGGAGGCCCTGCAAAAGGCAGGCCTCACTATCAAGGCTTCAAAGTGCCAGATAGGGCAGGGTAAGGTGGTTTATCTGGGACACCTTGTTGGTGGGGAACAGATTGCACCACTACAGGGGAAAATCCAAACAATTATTGATTGGGTTCCCCCTACCACACAGACTCAGGTGAGAGCCTTCCTAGGCCTCACTGGGTATTACAGGAGGTTCATTAAGAACTATGGCTCCATTGCAGCCCCTCTTAATGACCTCACTTCCAAGAAGATGCCTAAAAAGGTATTATGGACAGCAAACTGTCAGAAAGCTTTTGAGGAGCTGAAGCAGGCCATGTGCTCTGCACCTGTCCTGAAAAGCCCTTGTTACTCTAAAAAATTCTATGTCCAGACTGATGCATCTGAATTAGGAGTAGGGGCAGTCCTATCACAACTTAATTCTGAGGGCCAGGATCAACCTGTTGCTTTTATTAGTAGGAGGTTGACCCCTAGAGAAAAGCGTTGGTCTGCCATTGAGAGGGAGGCCTTTGCTGTGGTCTGGGCACTGAAGAAGTTGAGGCCATACCTGTTTGGCACTCACTTCATTGTTCAGACAGACCACAAACCTCTACTTTGGCTAAAACAAATGAAAGGTGAAAATCCTAAATTGTTGAGGTGGTCCATATACCTACAGGGAATGGACTATACAGTGGAACAAAGACCTGGGAGTAGCCACTCCAATGCAGATGGACTCTCCAGATATTTCCACTTAGACAATGAAGACTCATCAGGTCATGGCTAGTCTTATTGTCCTTCGTTTGGGGGGGGGGTTGTGCAGGAAAGTACCATCTTGCCTGGCATGTTACCCCCATTTTTCACTGTATATATGTTGTTTTAGTTGTATGTGTCACTGGGACCCTGTTCTCCAGGGCCCCAGTGCTCATAAGTGTGCCTGAATGTGTTACCTGTGTAGAGACTAACTGTCTCACTGAGGCTCTGCTAATCAGAACCTCAGTGGTTATGCTCTCTCATTTCTTTCAAATTGTCACTAACAGGCTAGTGACCAATTTTACCAATTTACATTGGCTTTCTGGAACACCCTTATAATTCCCTAGTATATGGTACTGAGGTACCCAGGGTATTGGGGTTCCAGGAGATCCCTATGGGCTGCAGCATTTCTTTTGCCACCCATAGGGAGCTCTGACAATTCTTACACAGGCCTGCCACTGCAGCCTGAGTGAAATAATGTCCACGTTATTTCACAGCCATTTTACACTGCACTTAAGTAACTTATAAGTCACCTATATGTCTAACCTTTACCTGGTAAAGGTTAGGTGCAAAGTTACTAAGTGTGAGGGCACCCTGGCACTAGCCAAGGTGCCCCCACATTGTTCAGAGCCAATTCCCTGAACTTTGTGAGTGCGGGGACACCATTACACGCGTGCACTACATATAGGTCACTACCTATATGTAGCTTCACAATGGTAACTCCGAATATGGCCATGTAACATGTCTAAGATCATGGAATTGCCCCCTCTATGCCATCCTGGCATTATTGGGACAATTCCATGATCCCAGTGGTCTGTAGCACAGACCCTGGTACTGCCAAACTGCCTTTCCTGGTGTTTCACTGCAGCTGCTGCTGCTGCAAACCCCTCAGACAGGTTTCTGCCCCCCTGGGGTCAAGCCAGGCTTGTCCCAGGATGGCAGAACAAAGGACTTCCTCTGAGAGAGGGTGTTACACCCTCTCCCTTTGGAAAATGGTGTGAAGGCAGGGGAGGAGTAGCCTCCCCCAGCCTCTGGAAATGCTTTCTTGGGCACAGATGTGCCCAATTCTGCATAAGCCAGTCTACACCGGTTCAGGGACCCCTTAGCCCCTGCTCTGGCGCGAAACTGGACAAAGGAAAGGGGAGTGACCACTCCCCTGACCTGCACCTCCCCTGGGAGGTGTCCAGAGCTCCTCCAGTGTGCTCCAGACCTCTGCCATCTTGGAAACAGAGGTGCTGCTGGCACACTGGACTGCTCTGAGTGGCCAGTGCCACCAGGTGACGTCAGAGACTCCTTCTGATAGGCTCCTTCAGGTGTTAGTAGCCTATCCTCTCTCCTAGGTAGCCAAACCCTCTTTTCTGGCTATTTAGGGCCTCTGTCTCTGGGGAAACTTTAGATAACGAATGCAAGAGCTCATCCGAGTTCCTCTGCATCTCTCTCTTCACCTTCTGATAAGGAACCGACTGCTGACTGCGCTGGAAGCCTGCAAACCTGCAACATAGTAGCAAAGGCGACTACTGCAACTCTGTAACGCTGATCCTGCCGCCTTCTCGACTGTTTTCCTGCTTGTGCATGCTGTGGGGGTAGTCTGCCTCCTCTCTGCACCAGAAGCTCCGAAGAAATCTCCCGTGGGTCGACGGAATCTTCCCCCTGCAACCGCAGGCACCAAAAAGCTGCATTACCGGTCCCTTGGGTCTCCTCTCAGCACGACGAGCGACGTCCCTTGAATCCAGCAACTCTGTCCAAGTGACTCTCACAGTCCAGTGACTCTTCAGTCCAAGTTTGGTGGAGGTAAGTCCTTGCCTCCCCACTCCAGACTGCATTGTTGGTAACCGCGACTTTTGCAACTTCTTCGGCCCCTGTGCACTTCCGGCGGAAATCCTTTGTGCACAACCAAGCCTGGGTCCACGGCACTCTAACCTGTATTGCACGACTTTCTAAGTTGGTCTCCGGCGACGTGGGACTCCTTTGTGCAACTTCGGCGAGCACCGTTTCACGCATCCTCGTAGTGCCTGTTTCTGGCACTTCTCCGGGTGCTACCTGCTACTGAGAGGGCTCCTTGTCTTGCTTGACGTCCCCTCTTCCTCCTGTTCCAATGTGCGACCTCCTGGTCCCTCCTGGACCACAGCAGCGTCCAAAAACGCTAACCGCACGATTTGCAGCTAGCAAGGCTTGTTGGCGTTCTTTCGGCGGGAAAACACTTCTGCACGACTCTCCAAGGCAAGAGGGATCCTTCCACCAAAGGGGAAGTCTCTAGCCCTTTTCGTTCCTGCAGAAACCTTTGCTTCTTCTGTCCAGTAGAAGCTCCTTTGCACCCACAGCTGGCATTTCCTGGACATTTGCCCATCTCCGACTTGCTTGTGACTTTTGGACTTGGTCCCCTTGTTCCACAGGTACCCTAGATTGGAAATCCATCGTTGTTGCATTGTTGGTTTGTGTCTTTCCTGCATTATTCCTCTATCACGACTTCTTTGTCCTCTGGGGAACTTTAGTGCACTTTGCACTCACTTTTCAGGGTCTTGGGGAGGGCTAATTTTCTAACTCTCACTATTTTCTAATAGTCCCAGCGACCCTCTACAAGGTCACATAGGTTTGGGGTCCATTCGTGGTTCGCATTCCACTTTTGGAGTATATGGTTTGTGTTGCCCCTATCCCTATGTGTCTCCATTGCATCCTATTGTAACTATACATTGTTTGCACTGTTTTCTAAGACTATACTGAATATTTGTAGTACTGTGTACATATAACTTGTGTATATTTGCTATCCTCACTCTGAGGGTACACTCTGAGATACTGTGACATATTGTCATAAAAATAAAGTACCTTTATTTTTAGTATAACTGTGTATTGTGTTTTCTTATGGTTTTGTGCAAGTGACACTTGTGGTACTGTAGTAGCTTCACACGTCTCCTAGTTCAGCCTAAGCTGCTCTGCTAAGCTACCATTTTCTATCAACCTAAGCTGCTAGACACCCTATACACTAATAAGGGATGCCTGGTGCAAGGTGTAAGTACCCCTTGGTACTCACTACAAGCCAGTCCAGCCTCCTACACCTGATTAATTACAAGTGAATACAATTAATTCAAGCATTCTATTCATACCTTTTTGTATACTTTAGTGTCTTGGCATAAGTGGGACGAGTATGCCCAGACATGGGTCCTGTGCACACTGTTTCCCTAGAACCAAGCTATACCTGGCTGATGAGTTCAAACATGTTCAAAGCCTATGCTTCATTGCTTGTCCTCTGGTTCAGGGAGGACCTGCCCTTGTTGTTCAGGTTGGCCTCTTCCCATTGGAACAGAGTCAAGACTGATTTTCTTGTGACTCTTGTCCATACTAAGGTGGCATGGTATACACAATAAGGAAGGATTGTGATGTAGCCCAAGTAATTGAAAGTGGCTGAAATTAATTCAAACTTTTCATCCATCACTTTTTGAAAACTTGGTAATGTCTACCTAAAAGGGATGAGTATGACTGGTCATGTGTCCTGGGCACACTGTGCTCCTAGAACCAAATTATGCCTGGCTGATATGTTTTAACAAGAGCAAAACAGGTCCTGGATTGCTTGTGTTTCAATTCAGAGACGACTTGGCATCATAGTTCTGGCTGTACTGTTTTGCATATGGATGCATCCAAACTGAGGTGGCATAATGTTAAAAATAACCTATGGATTGGGATGTGGCTCTATTGATTTCCACTGGCTGAGATTGATTCAAGCATCCCACCCATCACTTTTTTATAGTTTAGTGCGTAGGCTTAAGTGGGGCGGATTTGCCCAGATGTGGTTCATATGCACACTGCTCCACTGGAACCAAGCTATACCTGGTTGATGAGTGAAACCAGTCCTGGAGTTCTTGTGTTCTGGCTCAGGGAGAAGCTGGCCTGGCAGTTCTGGTTAGACTATTTTCATTGGAGCAGGCTGAAGACTGATTTGCTTGTGGATGGGGCTAATTTGAGGTGACATGTTGTACAAAATAAGAATGGATTGATATGTGGCTCGGAGCATTAACCAGTAGCTAAGATTGATTCCAGAATTCCATCCTTCACTTTTCATATTGTTCATTGATTTACCCTGAGTGAGCAATTGCATATGGCATGGTGCAAACTGAAGTGGCATGAAATGGACCGGGATATGCCCCGAATAATTACAATTGGCTAAGAATGATTCAAGCATTCCATTCATCACTTTTTGGATACCTCAGTTTGTCGCCCTAAGTGGGACAGGTGCTCCCAGTTGGGTCCTGCGTACACTGTGCCACTGGAACAAAGTTATACCTGTCAGATGAGCTCTAACAAGAGTGAAACAGGGCCTGGGTTGCTTGTGTTCCAATTCAGGGAGGATCTTGTCTGGCAGTTTGAGCTAGTCTGTTCCCACTTGAGCAGGGTCAAAAATTATTTGCATCTGGCTGGGTCCAAACTGAGGTAGCATGGTGTGCAAAATGCCGATGGATTAGGATGCATGTCAAGTAATACCCAGTGGCTGAAATTAATTGAAACATTCTATCCTACACTTTTTGAATGCTTCCATGTGCTGACCCAAGTAGGAAGGGTAATCCCAGATGTAGGTCCCGTACACATTGTGCCATTGGAAACATGCTATATCTGGCTGATGAGCTCTAGCAAGAACTCTGTGCAGGATTGCTTGTGTTCCAGTTTAGGGAGTACCTAGCTTGGAAGTTTTGATTGAGTTGCTCCCATTGGAACAGGGTCAAGACTGATTCGCATGTTGCTGGAGCCTGTACCTGGATTGTCACCATGTAGGTGTTCTGCTGGTGATGCTCCGAGGATACCTTGGCAACAGAGTGGAAGGATGGGGAGTTGGAAGACAACTGTAGGAACTGAAGGAAACAGTTGTACTCTGTCGCGATTGGTGGAGTAAAGATCTTAACACATCACCCTGTCTGGCACGTAATCTTAACACCTGTGGCAGGGTCCAAAGTGAGATAGTATGGTGTGCAAAAGAGCAATGGTTTTGGATGCGACCCGGGTAAATACCTCTGTCTACTATTAATTCAAGAATCACATCCATCACTTTTTGTATACTTCAATGTGGGATGGGTTTTCCCTTCAGTGGGTCCCATGCACACTATTGTACTGGAACATAGCTATACCTGGCTGATGACATCTAACAAGAGTGAAACTAGTCCTGCATTGGCTGTGTTTAGGTTTAGGAAGAGCCTGGCATGGCAGTTGTGGATGGACTGTTTCCACTGATGATGGGTGAAGACTGATTTGCATGTTTCTCGGTCCAAACTGAGGTAGCAAGGTGTGCAAAATAACAATGGATATGGATTTGATCTGGGGCTGAGATTAATTCAAGCATTCCATACATCACTTTTTGTATACTTCAGTGTGCTGCCCTAAGTGGTATGGGTATGTCCATAAATGGTCCTATGCACACTGTACCACTGAAACCAAATTATACCTTGGTGATAAGCACTAACAAGAATGAAAAGGGTCTGGTTTGATTGTGTTCCCATTTGGGGGAATACTTGGCCTTTCAGTTTGGGCTAAACTGTTCCCACTGGAGGCAGATTGATATATAGCTGGTTTTAAACTAAGGTGGCATGGTGTACAGAGTAGTGATGTTTTGGACTATAGTCTGAGTAATTAGTGGATAAGATTAAAACAAGCACTCCATCCATCACTTTTTGTGCATTTTAGTGTGACATCCTAAAAGGGATTGGTATACCCAGACATGCTTCCTGTGCACACAGTGCCACTGGAACCAAGCTATAGGTGGCTGATGAGCTCTAACAAGAGTGAATCCGGTACCGCATTGCTTGTGTTTTGGTTTGAGGAGGACCTGACCTGGTAGTTAACGTTGGGCTGTTTCCATTGGAGTGGCGTCAAGCCTGATTCCCATATGGCTGGGTCCAAACTGAGGTAGGACGGTGTGCAAAATAACAATGGATTAGCATGCAGACACTGGAACCAAGCTATAGTTGACAGATGAGCTTTAACAAGAGTGAAAATGGTACTGCGTTGCTTGTGTTCGAGGAGGACCTGACCCCGCAGTTAACATTTGGCTGTTCCCATTGGAGTGGGGTCCAGTCTGATTTACATATGGCTGGGTAAAAGCTGAGGTAGGGTGTTGTGGAAAATAACAATGGCTTGGCATGCATCCCTGAGTAATTAATAATGGTTGAGATTAATTCAAGCATTCAATCCATCATTTTTTGTATACTTAATTGTGTCGCCCTAAGTGGGATGGCTATGGCCAGATATGGCTCCCGAGCACACAGTGCTACTAGAACCAAGTTATAATGGGCTGATAAGGACTATCCTGGCCTGGTAGTTCTGGCTGGACTGTTCACACTTGAGCAGAGTGAAAACTGATTTGTATTTGGCTACGTTAAATCCGATGTGGAATGGTGTGAAAAATAATGATGCCCATTTAATTACCTGTGACTGAGATTAATTCAATCCATAACTTTTGGATTCATTTAGTGTGTTGGCCTAAGGGGGACAAGTATACCCAGATGCGGGTCCCATGTACACTATGAAACTGGAAACAAGCTGTACTTGGCTGATGAGCTCTAACACAAGCAAACTAACCCTTGATTGCATATATTCCTGTTCAGGGAGGACTTCACCTGCCAGTTCGAGCTGACTATTCCCACTGGAGGAGGGGCAAAGCAGATTTGCATATTGTTGGGTTCAAACAGAGGTAGCATAGTGTGTAGAAAAATTAGATTTTTGATGCTTCCCCGTGTAATTACCAGTGGCTGAGATTAGTTCAAGCATTTCATCCATCACTTTCTGTATAATTCAGTATGTCTCCCAAAGTGGGATGGGTATGCCCAATCTTGTGTCTCATGCACACTGTGCCACTGCAAACAAGTTATACTTGGATGTTGAGCTGTAGCAATAATGAAACCGGTCTTGTGTGGTTGAGTTTAATGTTCAGGGATGAACTGGCCCAGCAGTTTGTCTTAACTTTCCCATTGAAACAGGGTGAAAAAAGGCTGGATCCAAAGTGAGGTGGAATATTGTGCAAAATAACAATACATTTCCGAGTGGTTACCAGTTTCTGAGAATAATTAAATCATTCCATCATCACTTTTTGTAAACTTCGGTGTGTCCACTTAGGTGGAATGAGTATGACAAGTTGTGGGTCCTGGGAACATTGTTCCACTGGAACAAAGCTATACCTGGCTGATGACATCCAGCAAGAGTAAAGCCAGTCCTGGGTTGCTTGTATTTTGGTTCAGGGAGGATCTGGCATGCCAATTTCAGGATAGACTGTTCCAATATGAGCAGGGTCAAGACTGATTTGCATATGGCTGTGTTCTATACTTAGGTGGCATGATGTGCAACATAAAGATGGATTGGAATGTAGCCCCAAGTCATAACAAGTGGCTGAGATTAATTCAATCATTACATCCATTATTTTATGTATACTTTAGTGTGTTGCACTAAGTGGGATGGGGATGCCCAGTCTTGATCAGAGTGTCATCCTAAATGGGATGGGTATGCCCAGACATGGGTCTTGTGCACACTGTGTAACCGGAACCAAGCTATACCTGAGCTATTGCTCTAATAAGAGGAAACCGGTCCTGAGTTACTTGTGTTCCGGTTCACAGAGGACCTGGCCAGGCAGTTAGAGCTTGACTGTTTCCACTGGAGCAGGGGGACCTCTGAGCTGCATATGGCCGGGTCCAAACTGAGGTGGCATTGTGCTCAAAATAATGATGGATTTGGATGTGACCCAAGTATAAGAGGCTGGCCCTCTATGTAGTGTGCAAAACTTGTCACACTGTGCAGAGGGTCCAGACAACCACACGTTAGTTTCCAGAGGCAAAAATCAAATCATCTAATGCTCCATTTTTTGAGGTAGCTTGGTCGAGCAGTTAGGCCAATCTAGGAGCAGTGCTAAGCATTTGTTGTACTTACAGTACCAATTATGCACCACACACGCTCAAAGGAATAACTCAAGACCAATTTTATAAAAATACTTCAGATTTTGTTATATAATTTTTCAGACCAAGGTGGTGAAGATATGTTAAGAACTTTTTGAGTTATGATTTTTAAAAGTTTGAATATAGTTAGTCTTTCTGTGCATAATTACGCACCATAGGAATCAATAGGCGGTCACTTTTAAAAATGAATTAAAAATCATGCAGTTGTGTTACCACTTTCTTCTTTTGTAGGACTGTCGAAACAGTCAGTGGGCACCTTGTGCCAGCTAGAGAGCCTAGGGCGGCTCCCGGTGGGAGCAGAGCTGGAATGTCTCCTGGCACAGGCACAGGGCCACTTGGAGGTGCCATCTGGAAAAAGTGATGGTTTGCAAACTGAAAGGTGGTGACTTGGGGTCCCCTTGGGCTGTCGAGGTCACAAGGGGTTAGGGACCCATGGAGCACAGCTGGTTCCTCCTTGGAAGGTACAGGGTAGCCAGATGCAGGGCGAGTTGGTGATCCAGGAGCTGTGTGCAATGGAGCCCATTGGTGCGGGAGGTAAGGTTCTTTGAGGGTGTCTCACATGACAACGGTGGCACTCTGGTGGGAGGTCCAGGGTGTTCCTGAAGTCCCTTTACTGGGGCTTCCTCCTGGTCCAGGTACAGCTCTGGGGGAGGTGGTTTTCATGGGGTCCAATGTGCACTGGCCAGTGCCACCAACATTGGCAAACTTATAGGTCTCATCTGGGCTGTTCGTGGGGTGTCATCGGGTCCAGATGCGACTCTCGGTTGTTGAGATATCGGCCAGTCAGTGTAGTGACCCTCACTGGCTTGTTGGTACTTGTTGCTTTGTTGAGTGGTGCCTCCACTCAGGAGGGAGTTCTGGGGTGATTTGTGAAGCCTGGAGGTTCCCTAGGTTTCTTATGGTCAGTCCAGTGTCCAGCTTCTCCGCAGCAGTTAATTATTGGGTCCTGGGTGCAGCAGGCATGGTTTGGCGCCTTTTCTTGATGCAGAAGGTCCACAGTTCTCTTCCTTTGGATCTTCTTTGGTGCTGGTCTGTCTTTGTCCTTTCAACTCTGATTTCCTTGTGTAGGGGTGCCCACTAAATACTGAATTTAGTGGATGTTTTAGGGGGAACCTGGTAGTGTCCAATGGGACACTTACCTTTGGGGTGGCTACAACCACAATAGTGACCACTTCCTCTGGGAAGGGTCACTTCCCTAAACCTAATTGCCTATTTTCCTCCATTCCAAGATGGAGTAAACTGAATTTGATGGTCGACCTTGCAGACAACACCTTAGGGGTGGTGCATGCCAGGTGAGGCCACTCCTCCTACCGTTTGTTAGGTTTCCTGCCTTTGCTCCCACCAAACAGAGGTGGCATGGTGTGCAAAATAGTGCTGAATTGGGATGTGAATCCAAATAATTACTAGTGGCTCCAATTAATTCAAAAATTTTCCTCCATCACTTTTCTGCATTCTTCATCATACCGCTCTAAGTGGGACAGGTGCTGTCCAACATGGGTCCCGCAAACATTGTGCCACTGAAACCAAAGAGTACCTGGCTGATGAGCTCAAACAAGAGTTAACACAGTCCTGGGGTGTCTGTGTTCTGATTCATCGAGGGCCTGGCCTTGCAGGTAGGCCTGGATTGTTCCCATTGGAGCAGCATTAAGACTGATTTGCATAAGGCTGGGTCCAAACTGAGGTGGCATGGTGTATAAAATATCAATGGATTTGGATGTGGGCCCAAGTAATTACCAGTGGTTGAGAATAATTCAAGCATTACATCCATCACTTTTTGTAAACTTTCTAAAATCCAACTTTACTATTAAAGAAAATGTTAAATTATATTTCATTTGAGTCCACGCCTACTATCATTACGTGCTCCCAATCAAAAATTAACATGTATTAAATATAATAAGGTAACCCAAAGTTAACCTATAGGAGTGATAGGCCTCACAGTAATTTTTAACTACTAGGGCATGCAAGACCTAATAACACATGCCCCACTTTTTAAATACAGTGCACCCTGCCTTATAAGCCTTTAGTGCCTTGCTCAAGGGTGACTTTTATGTCTTAAAAATTGAGGTTTTGCGAGGTCGAAGTGGAAGTTTAAAATTGTACTACAGGATGCAATTGCAGGCCTGAGACATGTTTTCAACTACTACATTAGTAAGTGGCACAATGCATGCTGCAGGCCCATTAGTAGCATTTAATTTACAGGCCCTGGGCACCTTTAGTACTATAGACTAGGGGTTTGAACGTAAATGAAATGTGCCAATCAGGTGTATGCAATTTTACCATGCTTTAGAGAGAGAGCACAAGCACTTTTGCTCCGGTTAGCAAGGGTAATGTGCAGAGTGCTAATGCCAACAAAAAGAAATTCAAAAAGCAGGAGGACTGAAGGGAAATGGTTTGGCAGTGACCCTGTAGAGAGGGTTAGGTCAAAAAAATTGCTCTTAGCTGTATGTCTCTGTCCTAACAAAGGAACAATAATTCTTACCAACTATGAAGTACGCTACTCATCTGCATACTGTACATGATGCTATCAAGGCCTAGGCTTACTCTAATTTTCTGGTGGGGTTGCATCACTTTTGTGGCACAGCCAGGGGCAAAGCCCTTTTTGGTATATATGAAGCCATGCACTGCCACTTCGTGGGCTTTGCAAGCTTTAGTAAATATAAAGTAACGCAACACATTGCACAGTGCTGCCTTATGTCACTTTGCATCGTGTAGTTTTTACATAGGCAGAGCATGAGCTCCTTCATGGTTCCACTAATGTATTTTGGCACAAACCCAGATTTTCTAGGACCTGTAAACATGGGTTTGTGCCAAAAGGGTGCACCTATCCAACAAACGCCTAAGTTAGTGAAATATCTTTAGTTCTCCTAGTTACTTCCCCCTTCCCTGAGTGCAGCATTCTGCAGCACATATATGAGGAGAAACATGCCTCTAAGGATTCTTTTTGTGTAGGATGATTTTCCTATCTGCACAATAACAATTCTGCTCATAAAGCCTTCACCCTTGCATTTGGGTGCAAAGGTGCCCGCTTTCACGCTAGGCAACACACAGAGCAAGGAGAAAGCACAAATACTCCATATTTTTCAAATATGGAGCATATTTGTTTCTTCTTACGTGCAACGCATTGCAGCAAGTTCCATTGTAAAGCTGTGTTGCAAAAAATAATAGTAAATGTGCCCAAAAGCGTTATCTATCCTGGAGCTACACAGGTTGATCTACATCAAACATGGTGGGGACACCCTCTCCAATGCATTATGTGCAATCCGACTGGCTATTCAAGATACTCATGTCTTGATTGTCCTCCCATTTTCTAAACAATATGCCCTGACTCTACAAAAGAACAATAATATGTACCAACTGCCATGTATGCTACATATGTGCACTATATACATCATTGTTGGACTCGATCCTCTCTGCAGGTCACCCCAACCTTTTTTATCTTCACCCCTCCTGTTTTTTGATCCAGTTTTTGTTGGTTTTTAGGACTCTGTGTACTTTACCACTACTAACCAGTGCCAAAGTATGTGTGCCTGTGTATAAAATTGTCTTACACCGAACTGGTACATTTTATCTACTTATAAGTACAGAGTAAAATGGTACTACATGTACTCAGACCCGGTACATTAAATGCTACTAGTTGGCCTGCAGCACTTATTGTGCCATCCACCTAATTAGCCTTTCAAAAATGTTCCTGGTCTAGCATTTACAGCCTGTAGTGCTGTTTTAAACTGCCAATTTAACTTTGTAAAAAATACCTCGTTGCCAAGCCTAAAACACAATTTTTAATAAATATAAGTCATCCCCAGATTAGACTCTGAACAGGCCGTAGGGCAGGACACATTGTACATAGGAAGTTAGACATGTACATTCAAGTTTTACATGTCCTGGTAGTGAAAAACTCTTAAATGTGCTTTTCACTACTGTGACTCCTTCCTCTCCCATAGGATAACATTGGTCTACCTTAATCAATCAATCAATCGCTTGTAAAGTGCAACTTACGAGACCATGGGGTCTCAAGGCGCTGTTGCAGGCATGCTGCTCACTCAAAAAGTCAGGTCTTGAGATCCTTCCTGAACTGCTTGAGCAAGGTGGCTTGTCTCTGGTTGAGTGGGAGCGTTTCCATATCTGGGCTGTGAGATAAGAGAAGGATCTGCCTTCAGTTGTGCTCTTCCCAATTTTGGGAATGGTGGCGAGGGCGAGTTGGGAGGATAGGTGCTGCCTGAGGAGGGGTAGAAAGGCAGGCGGTGGTTGAGGTAGGCCAGTCCTATGTTGTGCAGTGCCTTGTAGGTTTGTGTCAGTAGCTTGTAAGTGATGCGTTTGTCGACCGGGAGCCAGTGTTGGTCTCTGAGGTGGGCAGCGATGTGACTGTGGCGGGGAATGTCCAGGATGAGTCTGGCTGCTGTGTTCAGGATTCTCTGTAGTCTTGTTTGGAGCTTCTTTGTGATGCCATCATAGAGTGCGTTGCCGTAGACTACTTTGCTGCTGAGAAGCGCGTGGGTGACCGTCCTTCTTGTCTCGGTAGGGATTAACTTGAAAATCTTACGAAGTAGGCGCAGTGTGTGGAAGCAAGATGATGGGATGGCATTGACTTAGTGGATCATGGAGAGCATGGAATCCAGGATGATGCCCAGGTTGGCTGCGTGGTTGGTGATGGGGGGCATTTCCTAGGGTGGTAGGCTACCAGGAGTCATCCCAGACAGAGGGGGTGGAGCAGATTATGACTATCTTTGTCTTGTCCGAGTTGAGTTTGAGGCAGCTGGTTTCCATCCAGGTGGCATTATCCTTAATACATTTAGTAAGTGATAACTTCTGATCTGGAGTAGTTAGAAAGCTCATGTTTGGTGTCTAAAGAATTGATAGTTAAAATCCTCATCCTCTGTAATGACACAGTCGGATTTTAAGTCACTATTCTGAAAATGCTACTTTTAGAATGTTGGCCTTTTCATGTCCTAACCATTTGGTGGCTGCCGACTGTTCCAGGGTCAATTTATTGGATGTAATTGGCAGTTGGCATTTGTGTATTCCTCCTACGCAGCCACACAACAGGGAGACTGGGTGGTGTCAGGATGGGCAACTCAGGCTGGTTGGGGGAAAGCTGTGAACAGGACTATTATACTTCAAAAACACTGTCTCAGGCACGCATAAAGAAATTTAAAATAGCGTGCATAAGCCCAGAAATCATAGAGGCAGGAAATTCCAAACACTTCTGCTTGAGCAAAATTCCAAAAGTTTCTTCCACTTCAAACATGGAACCAACTATGAAAATATGACCCTCAGACCCACTCTACAGTTCACTTCTGGACCTTCAGAAGGACTCTCTGAAGACTGCTGTGCTGCCTGTGGATTGCTATGTACTTCAGAGGACTGCTTCCTGCTGCTCCATGAGGACTGCCCTCCTGCCTGAAACATGTCCTGTGCCCTCAGAAGACTGTCTTACTGTCTGAGACCTACTTCTGCCTGACGCCAGGACTTCCAGATTGACTCCAAGGGCTAGCTGGCTGGCCTCCTGATCAGATCTTCAGGGACAGAAAAAGCTACAACCAATTTGAGCCAACCCCTGGACCAAGTCTGAGTGAGTCATTACCCACAAAGTGGTGCCCCTCCAGTCCTGGACCATTGGAAATGGTGCTGAATGTGCTCTGATTTCTCCAATATACACATTCCTGCCATAAAGCATCCAGAGAACTCATAGGACACCAGGACCTAGATGCTAGCTGATCCGCCTAAGGTGCATCGCTGGTCAGCCTGACTTTGTGGTATCTCCTACAGCATTCTTTTCAGCAGCAACAAACCCTATTCAACAGCTCTTCTCTGGAAGGCTATCTGGCCTCATGGATCCCTAATTGCATTTAGCCTGCAGCTTCACCCTGCTAAAGATTTTCGACTTCCAAAAAAGAAACTAAGTGAGAATGGTAAAGTCTTCATCCCATCCTCATTCAGCGGTTCCAGACAACTAAGCCTCTTCCTCAGAACTTTACCTTCTCAGACATTTTTCTTTAAGAATTCTTCTAAGTCTGAAGGTAAGCCGAAACCGGGGCCAATCCACTCTGGTTACCTGAACCGTGCTTCATCCCAATCGGCCTTAAACTTCAACGTTGATCCGGTCTTGCACTTCCAGATAGCTGCATTTGGTGCTTTGATCTTTCAGGGTTTAAAAATTCATAATTGTGGTTCTACTGATTAGAATTTTGTTGTCTTTGTATCAAATGATTTATTAAATTGTACTTATTTTTTTCAAAATTGATGTGGGATTCTTTCTTGTGTTGTGTTTTCACTTTATTACTGTTTAAGTGCTGCATAAACATTTTACACATTGCCTATAAGTTAAGCCTGACTGCTTTTGTGCCAAAGCAATCAGAGGCCCAAGCAATGTTTAAGTTAGTGATTTTTATGATGCACTCTTAGAAGGATTATGACTGCTGCTTGAGGAGGACTCACACCTCTCTCTACCAAGAGCCCAATTTCACAAAATCGTGACTCAAAATGCTATCTATACTAAAGCTACACAGGTTGAGCTACATGAAACATGGTGGACACATGCTCTCCAATCCACCAACATGTGACATAATCACACATAACCACAGCTTCATTGCCATCTAACCACATTTTAACTTCCATGAAGGACTGCTGTGACACATTTACCCCTCCTGGGCAAATACATTCAAATACTTTCTTCCTTTCCTTACTTAACTTTATTAGGACTCCAATAATAATGCCTCACTCCAACATGTCAGCCGAAAATCCATCCACTTGGTCAGCTAAACCAACATGGCTGATGTATGTTGTCCAGTCCTCCCACATGTGGGCAACTCACATGGATTGTCAGTTTAATTTCTAACCTACCGCATCTCACCAATCAAGATGGCCTTGTGTGGTACTCATGCAAGATTATTCAATAATTTTACATTCCTGTACATTTCTGATTCATGCTAGGCTCCCAATCACACTACCAAAATGCAATGGCTACCAACTTAACATCCACTTGAACAGTCCACTGTAACTTCACTTCCTCCGGGTAATCAGGCCCAACATGGAAAAAAAGGTGCATTCATCCACTTCTCCCAGAACAGCTAAATAGACCACATAGAACACTTGTAGAAAACAATGTGAGGCCCTCAACAAGTTTACAATCAAGGTATATGTCAACACAATTTGCACAAGCACATTTGTTTGAGCAGGTGTAGGATTTAAGGTTTCATATGTGTGTTGGTCAGGTTTCAATTCTGGTTTACTCTCTTTCTATTTACATTTTTTTTAAAAAATTCAAAATACATTATTTTTCACTTTCCTCTCACTTGCTTTGGGTGTCTTGGTCTTTGGTTTGAATTTAGGATTTTTGCACAACACTCAATCATTGTATTTGAGCATTTTGGTTTCTAACTTAAATAATTTGCTTATAATTTCCAGCCCTGAAGAAGTCGTTTGGGGAAATTTTCCCATGACGAAACACGTGTTGGCTTGAAATGTGTTATGATTTCCAATGGATGGAATGTTGAGATTCAAGCTGCGGGAAGATATGATTCAATAAATCACTTTGATTGGACTAGACGTTACAGAACTATTTCAAACTTCGACTGAAAAGTTTTTTTATAGTATTATCAAATTGTGTTGACATACACATTGATTGTAAAATTGTTGGGGGCCTCACATTGTTTTCTATAATTTGTTGGGTTTGTTTGTGTAAACCTTTAAGGGATGGGTGTTTTTCCCTTGTGAGGGCACCTCATAAGTTAATTAATTTTGGCTGACTTTTGTCCAGAGCGCCTTTTTCTTCCCTAATCATTACACCCCATTAGTAAATTTCACATAGAACATTTGGGCTACTGACAGCATTAAGACAATACTGGCTAACTCGTTATGGTACAATCTTCCCTACAGCTCTGGATCTCCATATCTGATCTATCGGATACACTCAGCATGATCATGGATATTCCTTAAACTTATATGTTTTTCTGTAGCTTTAACTCTGTGTCATATTCTTCCAAAGAACTACGGGACAGATATATCAAGCGATTTTGCATTCAGCAACTATGCGAATCGCAAAATTCGCCATTTGCGAATGCAAAAATGCCTTTCGGAATGTATGAAAGGCATTTGCTGTGCAATTTTAAGGAATCGCAAAAATAGCAATTCCTTAAAATTGCGACCCCATTTAGAGAATCGCAAATTGCGATTCTCTATAAAGGAAATCGCAAATAGGGAATCCCTATTTGCGATTTCTAAAGCACATGTATCAAGCATTTCCTAATGGAAATTGGGCATTTAGGAAATGCAATTATCATCAAATTCAATTTGGTGGTAAGCATGTGCAATTTTTAAAAATGCATTAAAAATGCACTTTTAAAAATGACGTAGCGCACACATGCTTTAGGGCATGTGTGCGCCCCACATGTCAACAAACATTTTTGCCCCCAGCACCCTGGGGTTTACATTACCTAATTTGCGAATTCCTAACCGGAATTCTTAAATTGGGAAATGCAAAACCATTCACACCTATGGGCCCATAGGTATAAATGTAGTCCCATTCTCTAATTGTGATTCGGTAATAGCGTTTGCAAATTTTAAGAAATTGCTATTACCGAATCGCAATTTTAATACATCCCATACTATGTGCATTTCTTAAATAGCGATTTCTTAAAATTCGCTATTTAAGAAATGCAAACCGGAATCTTGATACATCTGGCCCTACATGCTTTATTTTGCCTTTTGTATGCCTTGTATGTCAGGGTACACTTCTCAACGTTAATAATCTTAGAGCTGAACCTTGCAGGACTAGAGCAATGTGTCTCAACACTCCAATCACATGGCAATCGCTGATCGGCCTCTACTGGATTTTTGCAACTGACATTTCCAATACAGTCAATTAAAGAAAACCTGGATCATCATCATGGGGGTCCCTAGATACCATGCCACTCCATTGACTCTGCTATTGTGCTAGTTAGACTTTCCTCTCTCATCCTAACCAGCTTTTTCCAGTACGCCCACTGGAGAGAGTCCCCACACACATGCCAAGGGCCATGTATTTGAGCTGCTCACTGTAACCCAGCCTTTTTCCATACAGACGATCTAATGAACCATAGGCAACACTCATTTGGACACAACCAAACTACCTTGCCAACCTGTTTACCATGCTTTCCTGCCAGCCAGCTTGACGGCAGAAATAGCTTACTATAGAATACTTACCATAGGGTGTTTTCCTATTTTTGTTCTATCAACTCCCACAGATCGACGATAAGTCAACCAGACCCTCGTTCCTTATACATATCTTGATTATCTTTTTCCTGAAAGGGTAATGGTTCATTATGTGCATGATCCTTATAACTTTATTAGCATATTTGTGCCATAAAATACTAAAAATAACATTAAAACAGTAAATGTTTCAGTTTTGCAAAAGGCAATATCACAAAATAAAAAAATAAAAATAAAATTATGGACGCTCCCAGGTGCTCCCTGGACAGGATTCAAGCATCCTAGGACTGGTTTCAGGGTATCACCCTTCTTCAGCCAGGCTAGCTTGAATCCACTGGTGCAGAAAGCAAGGGACCCACGTCTGGGCACACCCTAGCCACTCAGTTTTGTAAAATACATCAAATAGAACATGTTAAAAGCAATCCCAATTGAGTACGGCTGAAGTTAATTGATAGACATAGTAGGGTATGTTTATGCTCGTCTTGTGATAAGCCATTATCCTATAATATAACTAGAAACAGGCTTGTAAATAGTAGGTAGTCCTGATCTGGTGCAAAGTGCTAGTGTTTCTGTGCAAGATGAGAATGAGGATTGTTTGAACAGTGGGATGAGCCATTTAGTGCCATATTTATGGCCAACTCATGCAATGCAGAGCAACAAGTCACCTTGCTGAGCTGCTCTGCGTGACAGGGAAAGGGCAGGAATGCACTGTATTTAAGGCATACAGCGCATTACTGACTTTTCCCCCCTGTACTGGCACACAGTGGTCTGCCTAGCACTGTCGCACCATGGTTCAAGGGTGCCTGCATTGCATGCAGGATATTTTTGTGCTGTCTATGTTCACTGCACGGTGCAGCACACATAGAAAATGGAAGTAACAAGGAGAAATACATATATTTCTCCTCTTTAGCCTTTTCTGGGGAGGCACATCTTGTTGGTGCATTCCCAGGTTGACTAGGTTTGGTAAACCTGGGCACGCCCATGGAAATGCAGCTCTTGCACAGAGTAATGCAAGGCAGCAATTTGCGCTACTTAGCATTACCCAAGATTTATGAAGCCATGCAGGGCAAGGCAATGTGGCCTTGAGTGACTTCATTAATCTCATTTACCCTTTGTGTCACTCGTGCACCACATTGTGTGGTGCAAGAGTGGTGCAAAGGGGCTCATAAATATGCCCCTTAGTCCGTAGGTGTTTAATTTTGGTACAACATAGCATAAAGTGCGTTATGGACTCCATTCTGCAGATTATGCAATCACAGAGTTCAGGGATGGAGCAGCCGTTAGAGAAATTGGCAATATATGCATGCATCAGGGCTAATATTATTTAGGTTTTGTTCCATGCCCAGAGTGTGCAGGTAATTGCAAGATCGGACAAGCATGCATGCAATGTCAATGCCTTGAGTTTGATGTACAGCGATGGCACGATTAATGTGGGCTGGCGCTGGCCATAGGTGCTCAAGATTTTCGAGACCCACAGGTTATCCTGGATTTTCCCTACAGGGGACACTTCGAGCACTTGTGGTGATTGCATTATCTTGTATTTCCTCGTGGGGACATGGAACAGTGTGACATCACTTTCATGAGGTCATGGTGTTCTATGTTCCTATGAAGAGGGTTGTTTTCCTCTGTGCTCCCGCTGTTAGAAGACTCCTTTTCTTTACCTCGTACATCAATAAATTAAGAAATATACTAATTGAAGTTTCACATGTGCCTCACTTCAGTGGCGACGAGGATGAAACTCGCAAGAACTAAACCAAGGCACGGAGGTTTAGTTCAGTGAAGGTGTTGAACCGAGCCTCAGCTTCAGCGAAGCTCTTCGTGTCTACGCAGACCTGTTGATGTTTGTTTGGACAATTTGGATGCTCCTCTATCCGGATGTTTACAGACTTTCTATTTTCATAAGTTTTGTGGAGCCTTTCATTGGATCGCGGGGGCACAGAGATCATTATTTTTATAAGCACTGCGCATACAGCGTGACTTGTTAGTGCGAGCGCTCGTTACTCACTTACTAAGAGTGCTCGCTGCAGGTTTTTTTTTAGGGCAACTTGTGTTTATTTATTTTTTGGTGCCGGCGCGTGGAACTGGCAAAGCCGTTATTAATGGTTTTTGGGCTACAGCATGCACGGCATACACAGCTGTTGCCATGACTCCGGCACAACACGTGTGAGTACTCGAGCGCAGCTTCTTGCACGCGGCTCAGCGCGTGTCATTACATCCACATGGCTGTTTGGACGCGTAGATATATATATATTTTTTTCCATTAAACCATTTTTCTTACCGGTTGTCGGATTCACTTTTCCTGTTCTGCTCTCCAGAGGGATCTTCAATTTCTCACACTCAGCTCAAGGAATAGAAATAGAAGATGGACTTCAGTAAAAAAAAAGAAGATGGACTTCTTTGAAAAAAAAGAAGATGGACTTGGTGTTTTGGTACTCAGTTCGGCCATTTTCTTTTGGGGACATTAACAATTGAGTACTTGAGATTTTAACATAGGGTGCTTGGGATTTAACTGCTCCTTTGGTGCTCAGTTCTATCATTTTCTATTGGGGGCATTAACACTAAGTGCAACAACGTTAGATACGCTCAGTATTTAGTACAACAGTGAAAGTATTTGAACATTATTAAACAAGCATAAGTATATAAACAGATTTACAATATATACTGTATGATTTATATGTTCTAAAACATGCAGAATGTTATACCTCCAGCGCCCCTTCTACAAGACCCTGGGGATCCGCCTCTTGAATGGAAACTTTGGTTACGGTCGTTTAAAGCATATCTGGGTGCCATTGATGGTCATATGTTCAGACCAGAAAGAAAAAAAAGCTTATTGTATTATCATTTGGGAATTGAGGGCCAGAACATGTTTGACCATCTTCCAGCCTATGAACTTGCTGAAGAGGAAGAATTAGATGAGTTTGAAATGGCCATTGCTCAATTGGATAAGTATTTCATTAAAACAAAGAATATTGTCGTTCATCGCTTCAAATTCTTCACAAGGTCCCAAGGCCCCAGTGAGAGTATTGATACTTTTATTACTGCATTAAAGGTGTAAGCAGCTACATGCGAATTTGAGAATTTCACTTCTCAACTCATCAGGGATCAACTTGTTGCCAGGTGTTCTTCGAAAAGAATCCAAGAGAAGTTAGTGACACGTAAGGATCCTTCGTTAGATAAAGCTATCGACATTGCCAAAAGCATTGAATGTTCCATGGAAGATGCCAAACTATTAGAAGCTTTCATGGCCAACACAACCATCTCTGGAGCAGTTGTAAATATGCAAAATGATAACCACAACAAGCGTTTTGAGAAAAAACTGGATAATTCATTCTTCAGAAGCAAGGCCAATCAGAAACTAATATGCCACAGATGTGGCTCTTCGGCGCATGTATCTTCGTTTAAGAACTGTCCAGCTATACACCAACAATGCATAAACTGTATCAAAATGGGACACTTTGCAAGAGTGTGTAGAAGTGCAAAAAAGAACAGTGTCGTTGTGTAATAAGTGGCAACACTGAGAATGTTGTGGAAGAACAAATGAACGAATATGTGTTAGTGGTTAAAGATCCTTCCAATTCTAACAGAGTTGTTGTTGATCCAGACATTGATGTAAAAATTGATGAATTTTTTTTTAGATTATTAGTAGACACAGGGGCTCGCCTAACCATAGTGGCTCAGGAACAATACATGGAAAACTGGATCTCTAAAATGCTTTACCCCCCAGATGTTTCCACTGTTGCATTTGAGGGTAGCAAAATTGATCTGATGGGTTACTTTTGGGCCTCGATGACCATTTTTGATAGAACACTACGTGGTAAAATCTATGTTGCCAAAAAAGGTATCAATGTTCTAGGTTTGCTTCATCAGGCAGAATTCAATCTGACTATCAAGCCGGGTCGAGACAAACCTGTAGTCATAGAGGAAGAGAGTTTAAGTCCAGTTAACATTGTTTCCAACTCAGCGGAGGTATGGCAACAAAAATGTATCAAATTATTTCAGGAACGGCTGGGTAGGATTACTAATTACTCTCACACAATAAAACTCAAACATAATGCTGTCCCAGTCAAGCATAAGCTAAGGAATGTACCTCTGAGTGTGAGGTCTGAATTGTCAAAGTTGCTAAGAGATATGTGCGAACAGGGTGTAATTGAAAAGTTTGAAGCAACATTATGGTTATCACCCATAGTTCTTGCCAAGAAAAAGTCAGGTGATTTGAGGATGTGTGTGGACTTGAGAATTTTAATCGAGGCGATTTGGGTGGACAGTTTTCCTCTCCCGAGAATAGATGATTTGATTGCAAAGATTGGCTCTTCCCAGTGGTTTACCAAATTAGACTTAAAATCAGCGTATCATCAGGTAGATTTGGATGTAGATTCAAGACATCTAACTGCATTCATTACTCCTGATGGTACTTATCAATTTTGTAGATTACCTTTTGGCTAAGCCTCAGCGGCTGCAGCTTTCCAAAGACTAATATCAGACATGTTTCCAGACAATCCTAATGTAGTAATCTTTCAAGATGACATTCTTTTTTTTGCCAATGATGAGTCAGAGCATGACAAAGCCTTAGAGCAAGTGTTGTACACACTGGAAAATAGAGACGCTACATTGAGAAAAGACAAATGTATTTTTAAGGTCGATGAAATTGAATATCTTGGTCATGTTTTCTCAAAGGACGGCATTAAACCCAAACCTAGTTTAGTTAAAAGCATATTGGAAGCACCCCCTCCCAAAACCAGAGACCAGCTGTTGTTGTTTCTTGGGTTATGTGAATTCTATGCCAAATTCTTCAGGAACTTTGCAAAAAATACTGAATGTTTTAGAGCTATATTGAAAAATCCTATGTTCCTGTGGTCTAATGAGTGTAATAATATGTTTGAACAAATCAAACAAGAGATCGTTAATGTTCCGGCTTTACAGCCTTTTTCAGAAAACAAAAACACCATAGTTACTGTAGATGCTTGTGAGTATGGTCTTGGTGTTGTCATCTCTCAAATGTCCAATGATGGGAAGGAAAGTACAGTAGGATTTGCCTCAAGAACTCTAAGGCAGGTGGAATGCAAGTACTCAGTAATTGAAAAAGAACTCTTAGCTAGTGTGGAGCATACTATATACGGGGTTAGGCAATTTGTTTTGAAGACTGATCATAGACCTCTTGTGGAAATTCTGTCAGGTAAGAAAGTGAAAAGCTCAACGGCACGGATTGCAAGACTATCTGCTAAGCTGCTGATGTTTACTTTCACTACAGAGTATATACCTGATGGGAAAAATAGGAGGGCAGATTGTTTATCTAGGCTGCCCATTGACGACAATGATGAACACGAATGGGAAACAGAAATCGAAGAATGCTTTATTGCTTGTGTAACTGATAGTAATGTGCCCTTAGATGAAAGCGAATGGGTGAAGGCTGTACTTGATGACAAAACACTCTGGGGGTTATTCTAACTTTGGAGGGGTGTTAATCCGTCCCAAAAGTGACGGTAAAGTGACGGATATACCACCAGCCGTATTACGAGTTCCATAGGATATAATGGACTCGTAATACGGCTGGTGGTAAATCCGTCACTTTTCCGTCACTTTTGGGACGGATTAACACCTCCTCCAAAGTTAGAATAACCCCCTCTGTGAGGTAATGCACATGGTCAGATCAGGTTGGCCCAAGGAGAAATGTCTACCACCCGACTTACAATCATTTTGGAAAGTATCTGATGAACTGTCCATTGAGGGAGACAAATTGGTTAGAGGCAAAAGGTTGGTTCCGCCAGAATGTGCGAGGAGGAAGTTGATTGCTGCGTCTCATATGGGTCATTTGGGGGTTACAATTGCTAAAAGAAAATTGAGATCTGAATTTCGGGGGCCCAGAATGGATACCGAAATTGAGGACTATGTAAAAAATTGCAGAAGGTGTTGTACTAGTGACAACGTGTTGATCACTGAAGGAAAATCGGAAACATTCGTTCCTTCTCCAGCGAGGGCTTGACAAAATCTGGGTCTTGATTTTCTGGGTCCCTACCACATCCTACCTCCCAATATGAGATATAATAGTGGTAATAATTGATCATTTATCCAGGTGGGTAGATGTTGAGCCAGTCAGGTTTCCAACTTCTCGCTTGGTGATAGATTGCCTAAAAAAGATCTTTAGCCGTGAAGGTTTTCCGGAACAGATCTTGACTGACAATGGTGTTCAGTTTGTATCGGTGGAGATGCTTCAATTTTTGGAGAAATGTGGTGTGAAACATATCAGAACACCTCTTTATCATCCACAAAGTAATGGCATGGTCGAACGATTTAATCGAGTACTGGTAGACTGTATTCAAGCCTCGTATAGAAATCACTTGTCTATAGACCAGGCTATTAAGGAATTAGTATGGTCTTAATGCACCACTCCCCATACTGCCACTGGGAAAACCCCATTTGAACACATGAGAGGGAGATTGGCATCAACTGAATTGTGCCCTTATTGGATGGTAAAGTTGTTCCATGGAGGTAGTGATTTAAAAGAACTCTGGAGGGTTGCAGAACATAACTCCAATGCTAGTGGACTGAAAAGAGTAACCAATGTAGGTAACAAGAATAGTAAGTTGAAAGTTGGTGATTGGGTGAGGGTGAAAAATCCTGTGCTAGTCAAAAAAGGATTATCTAAGTTCAAGGACTCGAAAACAAATATGTAAAGTGCGAAGGAATGCTGTGACGTCAGATGGGAGCTGGTGGAACAATTCACGCATAGCGTTGTATCCAGCTGCACGAGTTCAATCTGATGTTGGTGTTTCTGGCAGTGAAAATAAGTCGGTCATTAATGATAAATACAAATGTAGAAGAAGCACCAGAATTTGTCAAAAACCAAAGATGTTTCAAGATTTTGTTATGTCATGAATTTGTTTATTTGTTTCAATTTCTCCCCCAAAAAAGGGGCAAAATATAATGTGGTGATTGCATTATCTTGTATTTCCTCGTGGGGACATGGAACAGCGTGACATCACTTTCATGAGGTCATGGTGTTCTATGTTCCTATGAAGACGGTTGTTTTCCTCTGTGCTCCCGCTGTTAGAAGACTCATTTTCTTTACCTCGTACATCAATAAATGAAGAAATATACTAACTGAAGTTTCACATGTGCCTCACTTCAGCACTGCCCTCAGAAAGGACTCTCTGTTGTGATTGGGAATTAAGCATAGCCAATGCAGAACAGGAGCAAGAGCTGTAAGCTCAGAGAGAGCAATCATGCCTGTTTCCAGGTACAAGGGAGAAGTGGTGTGCCTTGGCTCAGGTGTAAAAATGATCTCAGAAATGCGTTTCCATCATTGTGAGCTGTTTACTGAGCTGCACCCCCATAGTTTTGCACCATAACTTGCTGCTTTTTTGCTTGTGAATTTGGAGTGCATGCTCAGTGAGCAGCAGCCAATTTTGTTCTTGAGCCTCAGAATTGTGTTGGTGGACCACTGTAATATTGCAGTTGATGTATTAACATGAGCATGCAAAGACAGATTGTTGTTGCAATTAACCCCCAAATAGTCATAGACCTTGGCAATTTGAAGTACCTTACCAATGATTCCTGGGCATTTTGTTAGTGGTGGTAATAATCCCAGCGGCCATACTTTTGTCCTTTGTATATTGATGACATGGTATTTTTGACTACAGCAGCTTTTGAACCTGTCCAGCCTCCTGTGCAGCACATTTTATGTACAGGATAGTATTACTGCCTTATCCGCAAACAAGAGAATAGCTATTTTTCTGTTGCCTAGCTTTGGTGCATCTGTGACCCCATTGAGTAGGAATTCCTCAGAGTTGTTCAAAAAAAGAGAGAGAATAGCATCGGCCAAGGACTCATTCTTGGTGTACCCCTGAGCAGTTGTGAAAATAAGTAGTGCATTCTTTTCCACTTTCAGAGCGAACGCAAGCATGTGTGTGTTTGTTCAATATTTTGATTGCTTGCAGAAGGTTTTTATTCAATTCCTTGCTTCTTGAGCATTTCCCATATTGCTTCTTTAGCATTTCCCATAGTTTAATAGGTTTAATTTACCAGGTCAAAGGTCAATTTATGATCAATAGAGTATAAATAGTATGGGTGCTTGATCATCTCTGTGTATTTATTTAACACGTCATAAATAGTTTTGTGGCTTGATCGATGGTACTAATGCCCTTGTGAAACCCCGTCTGGGTGTGTATGAGGACTATGTTGTTGTCTGTTCAGTCCTGCAGTCTACACCTGTAGATTTTCCTGGTACTACCCAGAAGTGATATGGACCTGTAGTTACATGGTGGCAGCTCGCTTTCTTTCTTGTGGCAGATCACCAGGAGCATGGGATATTATTTGATCTCAGGATACGTTGAATATCTTAGACGGGGCTACAGAGCAAACCTGCAGTCTAAACAAAACAGGTCGACTGGTACATAGTCTGGACCAGGTGATTTCTTGGCGTTCTATGCCAGAATTGCTCTTTCTACATCTGGGCTCAGAATGATAAGTTGTGTTGATGGTGAGGAGGCGCGCCTAAGGCAAGGCTGTCTGTGCCATCCGTGACCTAACCACGATCAGCACCAGGTCCCCCGGACATTTCACCCACCACCGCTACACACCAACAGCACTCATCGCACTCAAACCAGGACGTGACAACAACTGTAAACTGGAATCACGAAATGACACCAAGGGACCATTCACCTGTCGCCACTGCAAATTCACCAGCCTCATCACTCAAGCCCACCCCCTGAGGACCCAGAAAGCAGAACCCAGCCTCAGATGTATCCTGATCAACACTCGCTCCATCCACAGGCACGCCATCGAACTCTGGAACCTCATCAACACAAAATCCCCAGACATCACCTTCCTCACAGAAACATGGCTTAACCCCTCTTCGGCTCCAGACATCGCCATCCCAGACGGCTACAATATCATCCCCAAAGACCGCACGAACCGCCCCGGGGGAGGTATTGCCATCGTCCATAAAGAGTCCCTAAGCCTCTCCACCAGCACCAAAGACTCCACAACCAACATGGAACTCCTCCATTTCTAGATTGGAACCAACCCTAACACCACTCTGCGGGGCACCCTCATCTACAGGCCGCCGGGCCCCCGCCCCCCATTCTGTGACACCATCACTGGCCTCGCCACCACCCACGCTCTTGCATCCAAGGACTACATCCTACCGGGGGACCTCAATTTCCACCTGGAAAACCCAAATGACAACAACTCCACCACCCTGATCAAAAACCTCGCCAACCTCGGACTCAAACAATTTGTCACCACACCCACTCACTCTGCTGGTCACACACCGGACCCCATCTTCTCTGCCAGCAACCACATCTCCGTCAACCACACCACTGAACTCCAATGGTCCGACCACCACTGCAGTCACTTCACCTTCAACAAACCCATCGGTCGCCACCACGCTCCCCAACTTCTCCGCAGAAATTGGAACAAGGTCACTGAAACCCAGCTCACCGTCAGCTTCAGTGCAACATCTCCCCCATCCGACGACGGAGTCAAAACTGCAACACACAACCTCCACAAATGGATCACCGAATGCGCCAACACCCTCGCCCCGATCAAGACACCCCACTACAGAGGCTCAGCCAAGAAAGCAAACTGTTTCATACCTGCACTCAAAGAAGCAAAGCAGGTCTGCAGACGTCTAGAGATGAACTGGCACACCAACAAGACCCCCGCAAATCACGAAACCTTCAAAAAATGCCGTCAAACATCACCACCAGCTCATTAGGACCACCTAAAAACTCTTTCTGCAACCACACAGCAATAAAAATGCCCGCAACAGCAAAGAACTTTTCACCATCATCAAAGAGTTCACCAACCCCAACTCCAAGGACATCCCCCATTGCAAAATCTCTGCGAAAACCTCGCCAACTACTTCCACCGCAAGATCACAGACATTTACGACCACCAGCCCATCGACCGAATCGTTACCACGCCCCGCCCTCCTCCGCTGGAACAACATCACCGACAATGAGACCCACAACAGCATGGCAACCATCCACTCAGGAGCACCCACCGACCCCTGCCATCACCACATCTTCAACAAAGCCAGCGACATCATCGCACCCAAACTCTGGCATACCATCAATTGCTCCTTCAAAACTGCCACCTTCCCAGAGAGTTGGAAACACACGAAGATCAACCCTCTACTGAAGAAACCCACCACTGACCCGACAGACCTCAAGAACAACCGGCCCATCTCCCTGTTCCCCTTTCCGGCCAAAGTCATCAAGAAGGCAATCAACAAACAACTCACCCCCTTCCTGGAAGCCAACAACACCCTGGACCCCTCTCAGTTAGGATTCAGAAGCAACCATAGTGCCAAGACCGCCCTCCTCGCTGCCACAGATGACATCTGTACCCTCCTCAACTGAGGCAAGACTGTTGCCCTCATCCTCCTGGACCTTTCTGCCACCTTCGATACAGTCTCACACGACACGCTATGCATCTGACTCCACGCCGCCGGCATCTAAGACTCAGCACTGCAATGGCTCTCCTCGTTCCTCAACTGGCAGAACACAGAAGGTCCGACTCCCCCCTTTCTCTCAGAAGCCACCAAGATCAACTGTGGCATCCCCCAAGTATCCTCACTGAGTCCCACGTTCTTCAACCTCTAAATGACCCCACTGGCCGCAAACGTCAGAAGCCACTCACTCAACATCGTCTCCTATGCTGACGACACCCAACTGATAGTCTCCTTCACCAACAACCCGACCACCACCAGGAACAATTTCTACAAAGAAATGAAAACAGTCGCCGCCTGGATGAAAGACAGTTGCCTCAAACTGAACTCGGACAAAACAGAAGTCCTCATCCTCGGCTCCACACCCTCCGCCTGGAACGATTCCTGGTGGCCCACCACCCTCGGAAACACCCACAGACCACGCCTGCAGCCTGAGCGTCATCTTGGACTCATCGCTCTCAATGGACCAACAGGTCAGCGCTATCTCATCGGGTTGCTTCCACAACCTGCGCATGCTTCGAAAAATCTACAAGTGGATCACTACCGAAGCCAGAAGGACAGTCACCTAGGCCCTCGTCAGCAGCCGCCTTGACTACGGCAATGCACTCAACGCCAAGACCTGGTAAAGACTACAACGCATCTAGAATGTCTCCGCACGTCTCACCAAGAACGCCCCATGACACAGCCACACCTCCACCCTTCTGAGAGACCTACACTGGCTGCCTATCGACAAGAGAATCATCTTCAAGCTCCTGACCCACGCCTACAAGGCCCTAAACGACGCCGGACCAGCCTACCTCAACCACAGACTCTCCTTCTACACTCCCGCCAGACAACTCCGCTCCGCTGACCAGGCCCTCGCCCACATCCCCTGGATCCGGAAAACCACAGCCGGAGGAAGATCCTTCTCCCACATCGTTGCCAAAACCTGGAACACAACCTCCTCATCCACCTCAGGCAGTCCCCCACCCTGTCACAGTTCAGGAAGGACCTCAAGACCTGGCTCTTCGACTGATCCTCAACACCCCTCCTACTCTCCCCCAGCACCTTGAGACCCTCACGGGGGAGTAGCCGTGCTTTACAAATCACTGATTGATTGATTGATCAATCAGTGTTGGTGAATAGTTGCTGTTGGATTATATTGTCTTATAATGGTCTATCCAGGGCTGCACTGTGATGTGGTTTCCTGTGATCCAAGACCATCTCTAAATATTTCAGTAATTTTCTTCCATTCCAGAAGGATTTGCTGTCATAATCGGCTACCTTGTTCAGATCTTGCTACACTTCTTGTTGCTAGGTCAGCTTCTTACACCTGAGTAGGGCTTTGTGTTCTATTCTTGCAGCCCTAAAAAATAGCTCTTCTCCTTGGGCTTCATGCCACTTTCAGCCTGTTCTTATGTCCTCTGCTCTCGTTATCATACCAACTTTTTTCTGGTTTCCTGTTTTTGCTCCTTGTTATCCTTGGTGCAGATAAGTAGCATGTGAGTTCCTTTGAAAGTCTGGTATAATTTGTTAGTATTGCGTCGTGCTTGACACTTTCCATGGTGCAGGTCAAGAGGTGTCCAAGGAAAGACTTTGATGGGTTCTCGGTGCTCAAGTTGTTCTCTCTATTACATATTTTTATTTTACTGCTCGTCTGTTGTTGTTTGGGGCGATACTGGAGGCAAAGCATTTGACCATTTTCTGCTCAGTCGGAATGGCAGACTTCAAGCATGAAGGGCTGTGGTCACTATCCGGTCTTTAGATCACTTCCATGTCCCACATCAAACGGCAGCAATCGTTTGGAAAGAGAATGTAGCTGTCAAATCAAGATCTTCTACTGTTCGAAAGTGTGGAGATCTGCAGGGCTATTTGTTATCGACCAACCATTTAGGTAGGTTAGCTGTGATTCATTGAGAAAGTCACTGAATAATCTTCCTTTCTTGCACATGCTGAGGGGAAGGGATAGGATGCTGCAACTGTTCTCCATGCATTTCACTGTCTCCCATATATCTTCTGGTGGATAGGTGTTAAAATCTCCACAGACAAGGAGGTAATACTTGCCGTTGTGAGGGGCTTGGAGTACACGTTTAGAACATCCAGCATAGTACAATATTTCCTCTGCTCTTTCAGCAATCTGACTTGCAAAGTGTATAAAGGAGATACGCTCAAGGAAGGTTTTGTTGCTGTGCAGGCTACTTTTATTGAAATCTAGGAAACCATAGATCTCCCTCTACTTAGTTTAGTGCCTTTTGTGATGAACCCCCGTAAAGGTTGCAGGTGTTTGTTGGGCGCTAAAAATTGTTGCTGCCCACGCCTCCTTAAAGGAGCATATCTCCTTTGTACTCACAAATTCTATCTAGTTGATAACCTCCAGTTTTGGTTGTAGCCCAGATATGTTCCATGACAGGAAATTAATCCATCTTACCCCACCTTAGGTACCATCATTTTCAGGTGTGTTCAGGGGACAGGGCCTTCTTTCCATTAAAAATGTGTAGACAAATTTGTACCAGTTCCTGGCCAGATTTTTACAGGGCTACTAACAGTTGTTGGCAACCATTGCCAATTGGCTTACTCTGTTCGAGGAGTGGGCCGTGTGTCCTGTCTGATGGAGACTGTCCTAACAGTAGTAGATCTCCACTTCTTGCCTGTCGGGAGTCTGTGGTTGCCTTCAGGCTTTCTTAGAGGGCCCTGTGGTTCTTGCGGCTCTCTCGGCTCACTGGGCATCCCACATGATTCCCTTTCATGGTCGTGAACTGTGTCAGCTATCCTTGCTCTTCTCCTTTGCTGGAGCATGTGGAGGCCTATCACAAGTGGCCATATTATCGATAATGAACTTGGGGCTGACTGGTATGAAGAACTCTGTTTCACTGTATGTGCCATCTCCCATTAGCTCTGATGCTGAAAGGTCCTGATATCAGAGAAAGTGCAGAAACAGCCCGGAACACCTCCAACAGATGAGCGCGGTTCTATAGAAATGGAGGCTCATGGTCTGGAAAAAGGATGATGCGGGTGAATTGCGTTGCTACGGAGGCAGTGTTTCTAACAATGGGAATAAAGGAGTCTTGGAGTAAAAGTTTGTGCTCTCCCCGATGTGTATCTTGGGCATTTACGCTGCCAGCTCAGGCACTCACGATGAATATCCTGGCCACTCCTCATTACTTGTATAAAGTTAGTACTGGCTCCAACTGACCACTGGGGTTGAATACCATGACGACATACTCCCTTAACGTGTGATATTGGCAGCATGCAATTCTTTCCCCAATGCTAGTTTTTCTTCAAAGTTTGCCTTTGCCTTAGCCAACGTGCAGTGCCTCATAGTTTACTGGGCATCTAAACGTTGCAGTCAGTCTGATTGGGACCATGCCGTGGCATGGAGCCCTAGGAAGAGCATGACCTTCCACATCACTGGTAAAATATGTGTATATTGTCTACAGAACCTTTTATATTTTCTAAATATCTAAAAGTTGAACAAAAATCTTTTCAGCCTTTAAAAAGCCTGAGGGCCATGAGGGGGCAAACGAACTGACTGTGATCTTGAGATATGAAAAGAACGGCATTAAATAAATTAACAAATCAATCTTACAGTTTATTTGCTACGTCTTTTTCTTGTATATATTGTTTATTGTTTTTTTTTTTTTTACTTTATAATACTTTCACAAACTGGGCATGAGTCCGAAATGTAAATCTTACAGTGCAAGCATTCTATTTCTTGTTCATGGCCATGTGGAGGGGCCCCTATGGGGGCCTAACTAGATCTGCAAGGCTTTGGGGACCCCAGCACTAGGCAACAATGCTTTGTTTGTATGACAAAAGGAGATTGATTAAATCTGTAATGGGCTATCAGTAATATATGGTGTCACTCAAGTCCTGTCAAGAGGATGGGGGATACAATAATTCTTAAATCTACCCCCACACCTCCCTACAGTTCAGAGAAGCAATTACATTGTAGAAATTCTTACATTTTAGGAAGACAAGGCTGTTCATGGCATCTTAACAATAGTGCATTTGATTGCAGTTTTAAAAGCAATAACTGAACATAACTGTAGTGTTTGAACTGATACATAAGTAAGAGCAGTCTATTGTAGAGAGTAATTGTGAAACATATCTTTCCATTAGGGAGACTGTGAAATTCTTTTACACAAGAGGTGTAGCATTCAATATTTGAAGACCACTGATCTCCGGAGAGAGGTTGGGTTGTCATGTGCTGGCTCTCTGTGGCCCTTTGATTTTTCAAAGCAGGATCCTAATCACCTTCTTCTGTGACATGTGAGGGGGTCAAATCTTTTCTGCTTCAATTTTTTTTAGTTTGGTCATTTTATTGATTTTCAAAAAACAAAACATACAACATCAGTCTGATAATGTAAGCTGGCAAGAATGATGGTGATACAGTGGCTGAAAAGGAACATAATAGGGTACATGGAAGCTGGCATCCTTGAGGCCACCCGCAATGCATTGCACCTCTTGTCAGTTAGCATGCTTGACCCACTTGTGCAGCACCTGTTTGTGCTTTTCAATTTGTTAATTACCTCGGGGTGTCTCTAGTACTGGCACTTCTTCATCCCTAGACAATAATCTTTGTCACTTGTACCACTGAACATGACAAAGATCAAGCACTGCATGTGGGAGGCTGGCCTGGTTTGTAGTGGGTACCTAATGTACTTACATCTTATACAAGGTCCAGTTATCTCTTATTAGTGACATGTACTCAGTGTCTAGAAGCCAGGCTGTCTAGGGGTAGCTGTAGCTGAGCAGCCAAGGCTGAACTAGGAGACATGCAAAGTTCTTTCAATACCACTGTGGTCACACAGTACTCACACACATGAAAGACAATACTCAGTGTTACAAAAATAAAGGTACTTTATTTTTAGTGACACAATGCCAAAAATACCTCAGAGACAATGTTCCCTTAGGAGGTAAGTCATATACACAGTATATACACTAGAATGCAGAAATAGCTGTAAAAACAGTCAGAAGACAGTGCAAATAGTGAAAATCACAATAGGTTGCAATGGGCCTAGGGGGAACACAAACCATGTACTACAATAGTGGTATGCGAAAGTCGGTTTCCCACCTAGGCAAATGTAGTGTGTAGAGGGGCACTGGGAGTGTAAGAGAACACCAAAGGTAAGTAATAGAACCCACTCCAGAGCCCAGGAAAACAGGAACAAATCACAGTAAGATTCCTGAAACACACAGGAAGTCATGATAGAAGACTAAGCAAGAACCAGAAGAGACTGCAAGACACCAACAATGGATTCCTGGACCTGAAGACCTGTGGAAGAAGGGGACCAGGTCCAAGAAGCACTGAAGAGTCCAGGCAGAACAGGAGCCCCTGCTAACCCAGATGAAGGTGCAAAAAAAGAAACTCTGTGAGAAGGCATAGTCAGTACTGCACCCGAAAAGACGGATGCGGGTTCCTGGTTGGTGCAGATGATGTCCCACGCCGGATGGATGATTGCAGTCTGGTTTGCATCGCTGGAGTCCGCCAACAAGCCTTGGCACGCAAAGCGCGCGCTTGGAGGAAAATGACGTTGCCTGGGCCCAAGAAGGACCAGGTCGACTCTACCCAGGAGTGAGAGTTAGAGGGACCCCTCAGCAACTCAGAGAGCCCACGGAAGACTAGGCAGCACGCACAGGAGTCCCACAGCATGGGGACAAAGGAGGTGCAAAAGGAGGCCTACGCAGCATGACACAAAGGGATCCCATGCTTCTGGAGAACCACTCAGCTGTGCGGCGCAGGAAGGAGTGCTGGGGGCCGGAGTTGTGCTGTGCACGAAGAACTTCGTGGAAGGTCACACACCAGCCTTCGCAACTGCAAATCACACACTGCATGGGGGTACTGTCTTGCGTGGGGAGGCAAGCTCTTACCTCAACCAAAGTTGGACAGCTGGACCATGGGACTGTCAGGCCCGATTTAGTCCACCACCCGTTTTGCAGGATCCACACTCGTGATCTGGAGAGGGGACCTGCGCCACTGGTCGTCACTGCAGAGAGGTGCCTGCTGAAGCAGGGAAATGACTCTGTCGCTCCAGATGAGATTCCTTCGGCTCCTCTGATGCAGGCTGAAGACAGGCAGTCCTCGGAGGATGCATGACCTGGAAACTGTTGCAGTTGATGGCAGGAGCTGAAGTTACAAGGTTTCAGAGGTCGTCTTGGCTTCTTTATTGCAGTTTGTAGAATTCCTGGAGGGTTCAGCTGCAGTTCTGTCGGTGGAAGATGAAGTCAAGGATGCAGAGGAGTCCTGCTGGAGTCTTGCAATCTGAATCTGAGTAAACACCCAGAGGAGAGACCTTAAATAGCCCTGAAAGGGGTATTGGTCAGCTACACAGGTAAGCACCTACCATCGGGGGGCTCTGACGTCACCTGTTGGCACTGGCCACTCAGATGCTCCCAAAGTTCTCTGCCAACCTTGAATTCAAGATGGCAAAACCTAGGGACCCTCTGGAGGAGCTCTGAGCACCACCCCTGGGGTGGTGATGGACAGGGGAGTGGCCACTCCCCTTTCCTTTGTCCAGTTCCCTGCCAGAGCAGTGACTAGGGGTCCCTGAACCAGTGCAGACTGGATTATGCAAGGAGGGCACCATCTGTGCCCTTCAAGGCATTTCCAGAGGCTCTGGGAGGCTACCCCCCCCCATGCCTGTAACACCTATTTCCAAAGGGAGAGGGTGTAACACCTCTCTCCCAAAGGAAATGCTTTGTTCTGCCTTCCTGAGCTCGAGCTGCTTGAGCAACAGGAGGGCAGAAACCTGTCTCTGAGGTGGCAGCAGCTGGGGCTGCCTGAAAAACCTCAGATGGCTGGTATGGCAGTACTGGAGGTCCACTGAGGAGCCCCCAGAGTGCATGGAATTGTAAAAACCAATACTGGAATCAGTATTGGGGTCCAATTACCAGATGTTAGACACCTTACATGGCCATATTCGGAGTTACCATTGTGAAGCTGGACATAGGTATTGACCTGTATCCAGTGCACGCGTAAAATGGCATCACTGCACTCACGAAGTCCGGGAAAATGGTCCTGGACGATGTGGGGGCACTTCTGCTAGTGCCCTCACACACAGGTACTTTGCACCCAGCCTTCAGGGTTGGAAGGCCTGACATATAGATGACTTATAAATGACCTGGTGCAGTGTAAATGGCTGTGAAAGAGTGCATGCACCATTTCACGCAGGCTGCAATGGCAGCCCTGCAGAAGCCTCCGCATGATCTCCCTATGGGTGGCAAAAGTAGTGCTGCAGCCCATAGGGATCCCCTGGAACCCTAATGCCCTGGGTACCTAAGTATCATATACTAGGGAATTAAAAGGGGGCACCAGTATGCCAATTTGGGATTAAATACTGGGTTACCAGTATGTAGTGACAAATTTGGGAAAAGAGAGAGCATAATCACTGGAGTCCTGGTTAAGACTCCCAGTTACACAGTCAAGCATACTGACCAACAATCAAACATACTGACAAACAGGCCACAAAACCATAAGCACTGGGGCCTTGGCTAGCAAGATCCCAGTGACACAGTCAAACTCACTGACAAACAGGCCAAAAATGGAGGTAAGCATGCTAGAAAGAGGCTACTTTCTCACACTGCACGTTTGACAGTATCTTTCCTGTTTCCGAATATTTGTCTGTGCCAGGAGTCATTGGCATACAATCTGGGTATTTCAATGTTTCGATGTTGTTTATGTGTAGTCTAAGCATTCTTTTTGTTGCTAGGAACACAATTATCTTGCTGTCACTTATGCAGTCCTGCAGTCTTTTTCAGGTTCTGTGTTCTACACATCTTTGATGAGTTTCTTAGTTCCTGCTGCTAGAGTGGGGACCTCCTTTACTATTTCTCTTTGAGGAGCAACTTTTACTTTGACATTGCCATATTGGTCATTGATGCCGATGGTTGAATTTACTAGAATCCTTTCTAGCAAGAGATTTTCCAGGCGTCCCGCCCAGGTGAATGGCTTTTATCTACATTAGTCTGTTATTGGCCTTTTGCTCTCACCTGTTTGACAGTCACTAATTGTCATGTTCTGCATCTGTCTTTGGCTAGTACTTTGGGAATTTCTCTTTCATGTCCCTACCCTTAGCTCTTGTTATGGGCTGTAATGATTCTGAACCCTTTTTAGAGTGATCACCTCTCTCCATTCCTCACATCTCAGAACCTTGAAGTATAACTGGTTTCACTAGTAATCATCACTCATCATCGTTCCAAGGAAATGAGCAGATCTTACTGCAGGCGGTTCTGAAGAAGTTAATTTGCCATAATTGAGATGATGCTGTTGAACCTGTTTCAATCACTTTCTCAAGTTTTTCAACTGAAGAGATTTCCTTTTATACTCCCTTAGAAGAATAGGTGGACCTAGCCTAAAAAACATCATTCACCGTTTGTCATTTGTATTAAAGAAAGGCGCATTGGTCCATATTCATGAAGACTTTAAAAAAAGAAATTAAGAACATGACTGTAAAGTACAGGGCAGGGGTGTGAAATGTAATAAAATATGTACTTGTCCATGGGACAGGTTGCTTCTTAAATCTACTTGTCCTGTAAATAAATGCACTTGCCCCTCTGGTGCCATGTAGTGCGGCAACAAATTATGGCAGCAATCTCATTATGTAAGAGCTCTGATGAAAACCTCTCTGATTATGCCAGGGCTACTATTATAGTAGGGCTTGAATACTTGCAATTTCAAACCCTACTATAGCAATTTCCTTATTTTGCCACCTTCCCACAGATCTACATACTGGGGCTGGAGGAAGCAGTATGCGAACGTTACAGGCTGGAATGCCTTTGAGTATGAAAACCTAGGGGCACATTTATACTTTTTGGTGCAAAATTGCACTAACGCAGATTTGCACCAAAATGTTTAGCACCGGCTAGCGCCATTCCTGAGCACCGGCCTGGCACCATATTTATGGAATGGCATAAGCCGGTGCAAAGGGTCGGCTAGTGTAAAAAAAAAAAATTGTTAGCCGGGTGGAGCTGGCGATATGCGAGAAGGGGATTTTGCTCCCAAAAATGGCATTAGCCTGGTTAGAGTCACAAAAGAAGACTCTAACCAGCCTAGCGTCATTTTTTGATGCAAAACCATCCATACCACATGACTTCTGTCTTAAAAAAGGCAAGAGTCATGCCCCCCACCTCAGTGGCCAGCACAGGGGACCAGTGTCCCCTGGGCATGGCCATTGCACCCTGTGTCATGCAGGGGGCCCCAAGTTTGGCCCCCGATGGCACTTTAATTTTTTTAAAAAAATGACTTATCTATACTTACCCTACTTACCTGGGATGGGGTCCCTCATCCTCCGGTGTCTCTCTGGTCTTCCTGGGGCTTGAGGAGGGCACCTGTGGACCCATTCCATGGTGTTCAACCATGGAAATGTGTCCACAGGTCCCCTAACACCTGGTCTGATCCAGGCATTAAATAAAGGTGCAAAGAAAGCTTTGCACCATTATTTAGCCTCTCTTCCTACCCGTGCATCATTTTAGCACAGGGGATAAATATAGGGCTATGGGGTTAGCACCATTTTTTACATGGGAACCCCTACCTTGCATCTCATTGACGCAAGGTAGGTTCACACATCTAAAAAATGGTGCAAACTTCAATATTTTGATGTTAGTTATGTCTAACGTCAAACTATAAATATGGAGTTAGTTTTGTGCCGAATTTACGTAAAAAACAATGACGCAAATGCGGCGCAAATGGGATATAAAAATGCCCCCTAATAACTTGTCTGTTTTAAGGATTTTCATCAGCTCTTCTCTAAACTTTTCCCATGAGAAAGGTTGGAAATTTACTCCTGAAAATGGCAGAGTTGGGAAGAAAGTGGTTTGAGGGAAAGTGAACTTGTAAATACTCAATCTACACAGTCATATTTGCTCGTGCTAAAATTTGTGCTAAGTTCACAATTATTTTCTAAGAGTATGATTTCCTGGTCTACTTCTGTAAGGTCTTGTGAATTCATGAAAGCCACAAATTTAAAGACATATACCATGGGTGCATTTTTGTAACTTTCTTTAAGAATTGGGTCTGACGTTAACAAAGAGATTTTGTTTTATTAAACTTCTATTTCTCTCGCTATCTATCAGCTGGCTTTACTGTGAGTGATTGCATTCTGCTCTTCCACAAGCAGCATATTGGCACACAAAGTAGTTTTGTGCAGTGTGGTGTAACAAAACTGGAGGAGGGGCCCATGCAAAGAACATGGAGGGGCCGCCTTCTCCAGAATCTCTCAGGGCAGGTGCTGTGCTGAGGGGGCCACCTGGAGGCGGGCTGCGGGGCCTTTGTTATGCCACTGGTAGCAATGTGTGCTTTTTGAGACTTTTTTTCCTTTTTGACAGTGTTTGTTACAATGGTGAGGGCCTGGCAGGTTCCACAACAATAAAGTGTTACAAAAGCGATGTCAAAACAAGATACGCATTGGCGACACCAAAAGTCTCACAAAAAATGTTGAATCGATTGGCTTTGCCAGTGCTTGTTTATTTTCATGCTTCCCATAATATTGTTTAAAATGGTTACACTGATTTTCCATTAGGAATATTTTTGGAAATACCAACATGCATCAACACATTTTACTAAATGATGCATCAAAGAAATACCACCTAAAATTTCATAGTAAAGAAACATTTTTTTTCCTACTTGCATTTTTTTCTGAACATTTTGTTTTGAAAGCAAAGAATCATCACTCTTGCTTACAGGCTTCTGCAAATATTTTCATCTAATCAGAGAGCATTCTGGGACCATTATACTTAGTCTGATATTGTTAGATGTTTCAAACATGTGTTCACTTTTTCTTTTTTTACTGGAACCACTGTCACTAGTACAGTGTGACCTTGAAACGTTTATTTACAGTGCTCACTCTAATATTGAAGGCTTTTCATTAATGAACCATAAATACAAGTTCTAACAGCATTAGCTTATGGTCACACAGATTACCTCAACTGTAGACAGGTCCCTTCTCTGTAAACTGGCAGCCACAGGGTCTGGCTGCAGAAAGTTGAACAAGAACAAAATTAACATGAAGATTTGTGAACCTTGACCTCAAACAATATGTCCTGGGGATCGGGTGATAGGAATCCCACATCCCTGACCGGACCTTAAAATCTCATTGATTGATTAAGTCATTTGAGATTACATCACTAATGACATCTCCCACAACATCATTGTTGATGTCACTGATGGCATCAACCAATGAGTGTGCTAGTTTCTTTTATAGCTTACATATTGGTGAATAATTTCCATATTACTTTTCTACCTAATTTTGTACAGCCTGTGGTTAGCTAATTATTGCAGCTGTTAACAAAAAGCATGCGCTTTTAATGCATCATAGGTGTGTAGAGGTACTGAACATGTTATAAATCTTTGTATTATGCAGACGACAGTTGAAGATTTCCGTCCACTATGTGCCACACAAGTTTTTTCTTCTGCAGAACAAAGTTTCCAACAGGGCACGGATTCTGCGTAGTATATACAAAGTATTGTAAGCAGCCTTGAATTATTAGACAGAATCGTCTCAACATTGCAATTTCTACACAACATATAATACTGTGTGCACCAGACACTAAACTATGTGCTTCAGAAGATGGGCTACGGCATGAAGGCTGCGAGTAGTATAATCTTTCGCACCTTCAGACCTTGGTTATTTTGCGTGAATAGTGTATTTTTTTGGAAAGTGTTGCAAAGACTCTATACTGTTCTTAGTAGATACTTTATAATACTCTGTGTTGTATTTCTCATGAGAATTTCACTGTCTGCAAACAGTGTGGTACTGAGTAAACTCTCTCCATAAAGTGAACACTGTTTATAGTATCCACTTCTTACTCACATCAACTTAATTTCTCAATGTAGGTTCGATGACTGTGAGGGGTTTCATACAGGTCAAGGCTTTCTGTAGCAGGGCATTCATTTTGGAACAGTAGTTGAGTTGTTAATATTAAAATAATCAATGTCAATGTACACCATAATACATTTGCACATAGTAAGGAAATCACATTGTTGATGTCGAGTTCCCCCATCATGAACTCTCTGTCAAGCCCGATGTCAAAGTATATGGTCTGGCAGGCTCTGAGACCTAGGTCTGAGGCTGGCTTATTGGCAGGTCACAGATGGGGCAGCACATAGCAGGCAGACAAATAACAAACAGGAAACTCAGGTCCGACCCACAGCAACACCACAATGGTTTCAGGAGAATAGCCCCAATAAAAAACATATGGGCAGAGGGGTACGTGCATTCCCAAACACCATATAAGTCAGATGCAACCAGCAGTTAGGAACACATAGCCAATCAGAAAACAGTATGCAGAGTAACATGTAGTGATCGCGCATACCTCATGCCAGACATCTGGACACATTATCCACTGGCCCACATTGTGTCCACGCAAGGTTGAGGCCCACCTGAATTTGTTATCAGGACCTTATTTATGACTCCATGGCAACCGCTTAAACCGCTTTAATTATTTTATGGTACTCAGAGAAATGTATAAAACACCACGCCACACTAATGCATTTTGAGACAATCCGCAGAACCCGGTTCTGTAACTGTTCTGCCGGCCGTTGTTTAATTAAACAAACTATTCCTGCTTTGCCAAACACCTCTCGTCTTCTGTTTTTTTCAAGGCAAATTCACATTTGAGCAACAGAATATCTTGAGGAACTTGGCTTTCTCTGAACAGTTTTATAGCTATGGAACACTGCGCGTAATGAGGGTTTCCGATGTATCTGTGCTTGATTGTTAATGTGAACTTGTCTACTTTCAGGCCTCTAATGTCATGCCAGTTTGTAGAGTAGTGTGCACCAATAAAGCTTGGATCATGTAATCAGTGTAATCAGTGATGTCATTAGAGGTCATCAATTATGTCATTTCAGATGTCATCAGTGATGTCATAAACAATGTCATATAACATGTTATGACTGATGTAATATGTGAGGTCATAAGCTGTGCATAGCAAGGGTGCAAGTTACAGCTATCTCTGCTAAATATAACTGGTGAATTTCTTTGTTTTTTTTGTTCAAAATGCTAATGTTGTCACTGATATATTCACCTAACTATAACGTTACTTTAACATGGGGGGCGTGGCCAACTGCCGAAGATGGCGGACATCTGATCGCAGAGTTCCTGATCCAGGCCCGCCAACTGTGAATTATCCGTGTAAAAATAGGGCCATCTGCCACTGAGAGGGGCGCCATGTGTGTAGGACCGAGACGGACGGCAGACGGGGTGAAAACCAGACTCAGTGACAATGGGAACGAGAGGAGAGGTGAGCCAGGCCTAGGAGCGGGCCGGGGTTTGCCTGGAGGCAGCGGCTTCCTTCAGCTGGGGGCAGACTGAGGCACCATGGTTGGTCGGCGCTGACCTGGGAAGACATGGAACAGTGTGACATCACTTTCATGAGGTCATGGTGTTCTATGTTCCTATGAAGACGGTTGTTTTCCTCTGTGCTCCCGCTGTTAGAAGACTCCTTTTCTTTACCTCGTACATCAATAAATTAAGAAATATACTAATTGAAGTTTCACATGTGCCTCACTTCAGTGGCGACGAGGATGAAACTCGCAAGAACTAAACCAAGGCACGGAGGTTTAGTTCAGTGAAGGTGTTGAACCGAGCCTCAGCTTCAGCGAAGCTCTTTGTGTCTACGCAGACCTGTTGCTGTTGATGTTTGTTTGGACAGTTTGGATGCTCCTCTATCCAGAGGTTTACAGACTTTCTATTTTCATAAGTTTTGTGGAGCCTTTTATTGGATTGCGGGGGCACAGAGATGATGATTAATTTTATGAGCACTGCGCAAACAGCGTGACTTGATAGTGCGAGCGCTCGTTACTCACTTACTAAGAGTGCTCGCTGCAGGTTTTTTTTTAGGGCAACTTGTGTTTATTTTTTTTTTGGTGCCGGCGCGTGGAACTGGCAAAGCGTAGATATATATATATATTTTTCCATTAAACCGTTTTTCTTACCGGTTGTCGGAGACACTTTTCCTGTTCTGCTCTCCAGAGGGATTTTCAATTTCTCACACTCAGCTCAAGGAATAGAAATAGAAGATGGACTTCGGTAAAAAAAAGAGAAGATGGACTTCTGTAAAAAAAAAGAAGATTGACTTGGTGTTTTGGTACTCAGTTCGGCCATTTTCTATTGGGGACATTAACAATTGAGTACTTGAGATTTTAATATAGGGTGCTTGAGATTTAACTGCTCCTTTGGTGCTCAGTTCGATCATTTTCTATTGGGGGCATTAACATTAAGTGCAACAATGTTAGATACGCTCACTATTTAGTACAACAGTGAAAGTATTTGAACATTATTAAACAAGCATAAGTATATAAACAGAATTACAATATATACTGTATGATTTATATGTTCTAAAACATGCAGAATGTTATACCTCCAGCGCCCTTTCTACAAGACCCTGGGGATCCGCCTCTTGAATGGAAACTTTGGTTACGGTCGTTTAAAGCATATCTGTGTGCCATTGATGGTCATATGTTCAGACCAGAAAGAAAAAAAAGCTTATTGTATTATTATTTGGGAATTGAGGGCCAGAACATATTTGACCATCTTCCAGCCTATGAACTTGCTGAAGAGGAAGAATTAAATGAGTTTGAAATTGCCATTTCTCAATTGGATAAGTATTTCATTAAAACAAAGAATATTGTCGTTCATCACTACAAATTCTTCACAAGGTCCCAAGGCCCCAGTGAGAGTATTGATACTTTTATTACTGCATTAAGGTGTTAGCAGCTAAATGCGAATTTGAGAATTTCACTTCTCAACTCATCAGGGATCAACTTGTTGCCAGGTGTTCTTTGAAAAGAATCCAAGAGAAGTTACTGACATGTAAGGATCCTTCGTTAGATAAAGCTATCGACATTGCCAAAAGCATTGAATGTTCCATGGAAGATGCCAATCTATTAGAAGCTTCCATGGCCAACACCACCATCTCTGGAGCAGTTGTAAATATGCAAAATGATAACCACAACAAGCGTTTTGAGAAAAAACTGGATAATTCATTCTTCAGAAGCAAGGCCAATCAGAAACTAATATGCCACAGATGTGGCTCTTCGGCACATGTATCCTCGTTTAAGAACTGTCCAGCTATACACCAACAATGCATAAACTGTATCAAAATGGGACACTTTGCGAGAGTGTGTAAAAGTGCAAAAACGAACAATGTTCGTTGTGTAATAAGTGGCAACACTGAGAATGTTGTGGAAGAACAAATTAACGAATATGTGTTAGTGGTTAAAGATTCTTCCAATTCTAACAGAGTTGTCGTTGATCCAGACTTTGATGTAAAAATTGGTGATTTTTTTTTTAGATTATTAGTAGACACAGGGGCTCACATAACCATAGTGGCTCAGGAAAAATACATGGAAAATTGGATCTCTAAAATGCTTTAACCCCCAGATGTTTCCACTGTTGCATTTGAGGGTAGCAAAATTGATCTGATGGGTTACTTTTGGGCCTCGATTACCATTTTTGATAGAACACTACTTGGTAAAATCTAAGTTGCCAAAAAAGGTATCAATGTTCTAGGTTTGCTTCATCAGGCAGAATTAAATCTGACTATCAAGCCGGGTCGAGACAAACCTGTAGTCATAGATGAAGACAGTTTAAGTCCAGTTAACATTGTTTCCAACTCAGCGGAGGTATGGCAACAAAAATTTATCAAATTATTTCAGGAACGGCTGGGTAGGATTACTAATTACTCTCACACAATAAAACTCAAACATAATGCTGTCCCAGTCAAGCATAAGCTAAGGAATGTACCTCTGAGTGTGAGGTCTGAATTGTCTATGTTGCTAAGAGATATGTGCAAACAGGGTGTAATTGAAAAGCTTGAAGCAACATTATGGTTATCACCCATAGTTCTAGCCAAGAAAAAGTCAGGTGATTTGAGGATGTGTGTGGACTTGAGAAGTTTAAACGAGGCGATTTGGGTGGACAGTTTTCCTCTCCCGAGAATTGATGATTTGATTGCAAAGATTGGCTCTTCCCAGTGGTTTACCAAATTAGACTTAAAATCAGGGTATCATCAGGTAGATTTGGATGTAGATTCAAGACATCTAACTGCATTCATTACTCCTGATGGTACTTATCAATTTTGTAGATTACCTTTTGGCTAAGCCTCAGCGGCTGCAGCTTTCCAAAGACTAATATCAGACATGTTTCCAGACAATCCTAATGTAGTAATCTTTCAAGATGACATTCTGTTTTTTGCCAATGATGAGTCAGAGCATGACAAAGCCTTAGAGCAAGTGTTGTACACACTGGAAAATAGAGACGCTACATTGAGAAAAGACAAATGTATTTTTACCGTCGATTAAATTGAATATCTTGGTCATGTTTTCTCAAAGGATGGCATTAAACCCAAACCTAGTTTAGTTAAAAGCATATTGGAAGCACCCCCTCCCAAAACCAGAGACCAGCTGTTGTCGTTTCTTGGGTTATGTGAATTCTATGCCAAATTCTTCAGGAACTTTGCAAAAAATACTGAATGTTTTAGAGCTATATTGAAAAATCCTACGTTCCTGTGGTCTAATGAATGCAATAATATGTTTGAACAAATCAAACAAGAGATCGCTAATGTTCCGGCTTTACAGCCTTTTTCAGAAAACAAAAACACCATAGTTACTGTAGATGCTTGTGAGTATGGTCTTGGTGCTGTCATCTCTCAAATATCCAAAGATGGGAAGGAAAGTAGGGTAGGATTTGCCTCAAGAACTCTAAGGCAGGTGGAACGCAAGTACTCAGTGATTGAAAAAGAACTCTTAGCTAGTGTGGAGCATAATACTTATGGGGTAGGCAATTTGTTTTGAAGACTGATCATAGACCTCTTGTGGAAATTCTGTCAGGTAAGAAAGTGAAAAGCTCAACGGCACGGATTGCAAGACTATCTGCTAAGCTGCTGGAGTTTACTTTCACTACAGAGTATATAGCTGATGGGAAAAATAGGAGGGCAGATTGTTTATCTAGGCTGCCCATTGATGACAATGATGAACAAGAATGGGAAACAGAAATCGAAGAATGCTTTATTGCTTGTGTAACTGAAAGTAATGTGCCCTTAGATGAAAGCGAATGGGTGAAGGCTGTACTTGATGACAAAACACTCTGTGAGGTAATGCACATGGTCAGATCAGGTTGGCCCAAGGAGAAATGTCTACCACCCAACTTACAATCATTTTGGAAAGTATCTGATAAACTGTCCATTGAGGGAGACAAATTGGTTAGAGGCTAAAGGTTGGTTCCGCCAGAATGTGTCATGAGGAAGTTGATTGCTGCGTCTCATATGGGTCATTTGGGGGCTACAATTGCTAAAAGAAAATTGAGATCTGAATTTTGGTGGCCCAGAATGGATACCGAAATTGAGGACTATGTAAAAAATTGCACAAGGTGTTGTACTAGTGACAAAGGGGGTCATTCCAATGTTGGCGGGCGGCGGAGGCCGCCCGCCAGAATTCCCCCCTCCGAAATACCGCGCCGCGGTCAAAAGACCGCGGCGGGTATTACAAGTTTTCCCCTGGGCTGGCGGGCGGTTGCTGAAAAACCGCCCGCCAGCCCAGGGGAAAACGACCTTCCCACGAGGATGCCGGCTCGTAATCGAGCCGGCGGAGTGGGAAGGTGCGACGGGTGCAGTGGCAGACACTGAAATACTTTGCGGGGCCCTCTTACGGGGGCTTTCCCGCCATGAACAGGATGGCGGTAGGGGGGGTCGGAATCCTCATGGCTGCGGAGCGCGCTCCGCAGCCATGGAGGATTCACACGAGCAGCGGAAAGTCGGCGGGAGGCCGCTGACTTTCCGCTTCTGACCGCGGCTGAACCGCCGCGGTCAGAATGCTCGTTGGAGCACCGCCAGCCTGTTGGCGGTGCTCCCGTGGTCGGTGGCCCTGGCGGCCACCGGCCGCCAGGGTCAGAATGACCCTCAAAGTGTTGATCACTGAAGGAAAATCGTAAGCATTCGTCACTTCTCCAGCGAGGGCTTGGCAAAAACTGGGTCTTGATTTTCGGGGTCCTTACCACATCTTACCTCCCAATATGAGATATAATAGTGGTAATAATTGATCATTTATCCAGGTGGGTAGAGCCAGTCAGGTTTCCAACTTCTCGCTTGGTGATAGATTGCCTAAAAAAGATCTTTAGCCGTGAAGGTTTTCCGGAACAGATCTTGACTGACAATGGTGTTCAGTTTGTATCGGTGGAGATGCTTCAATTTTTGGAGAAATGTGGTGTGCAACATATCAGAACACCTCTTTATCATCCACAAAGTAATGGCATGGTCGAACGATTTAATCGAGTACTGGTAGACTGTATTTGAGCCTCGTATAGAAATCACTTGTCTATAGACCAGGCTATTAAGGAATTAGTATGGTCTTAATGCACCACTCCCCATACTGCCACTGGGAAAACCCCATTTGAACATATGAGAGGGAGATTGGCATCAACTAAATTGTGCCCTTATTGGATGGTAAAGTTGTTCCATGGAGGTAGTGATTTAAAAGAACTCTGGCGGGTTGCAGAACATAACTCCAATGCTAGTGGACTGAAAAGAGTAACTGATGTAGGTAACGAGAATAGTAAGTTGAAAGTTGGTGATTGGGTGAGGGTGAAAAATCGTGTGCTAGTCAAAAAAGGATTATCTAAGTTCAAGGACTCGAAAACAAATATGTGAAGTGCGAAGGAATGCTGTGAAGTCAGATGGGAGCTGGTGGAACAATTCACGTATAGCGTTGGATCCAGCTGCACGAGTTCAATCTGATGTTGCTGTTTCTGGCAGTGAAAATAAGTCGGTCATTAATGATAAATACAAATGTAGAAGAAGCACCAGGATTTGTCAAAAACCAAAGATGTTTCAAGATTTTGTTATGTCATGAATTTGTTTATTTGTTTCAATTTCTCCCCCAAAAAAGGGGCAAAATATAATGTGGTGATTGCATTATCTTGTATTTCCTCGTGGGGACATGGAACAGCGTGACATCACTTTCATGAGGTCATGGTGTTCTATGTTCCTATGAAGACGGTTGTTTTCCTCTGTGCTCCCGCTGTTAGAAGACTCCTTTTCTTTACCTCGTACATCAATAAATGAAGAAATATACTAATTGAAGTTTCACGTGTGCCTCACTTCAGCACTGCCCTCAGAAAGGACTCTTTGTTGTGATTGGAAATTAAGCATAGCCAATACAGAACAGGAGCAAGAGCTGTAAGCTCAGAGAGAGGAATCATGCCTGTTTCCAGGTACAAGGGAGAAGTGGTGTGCCTTGGCCCAGGTGTAAAAGTGATCTCAGAAATGCGTTTCCATCATTGTGAGCTGTTTACTGATGCTGCACCCCCATAGTTTTGCACCATAACTTGCTGCTTTTTTGCTTGCGAATTTGGAGTGCAATGCTCAGTGGGCGGCAGCCAATTTTGTTCTTGAGCCTCAGAATTGTGTTGGTGGACCACTGTAATGTTGCAGTTGATGTATTAACATGAGCATGCAAAGACAGATTGTTGTTGCAATTAACCCCCAAATAGTCATAGACCTTGGCAATTTGAACCTTACCAATGATTCTTGGGGATTTTGTTAGTGGTGGTAATAATCCCAGCGGCCATACTTTTGTCCTTTGTATATTGATGACATGGTCTTTTTGACTACAGCAGCTTTTGAACCTGTCCAGCCTCTTGTGCAGCACATTTTATGTACAGGATAGCATTACTGCCCTATCCGCAAACAAGAGAATAGCTATTTTTCTGTTGCCTGGCTTTGGTGCATCTGTGACCCCATTGAGTAGGAATTCCTCAGAGTTGTTCAAAAAAAGATAGAGAATAGCAGCGGCCAAGGACTCATTCTTGGTGTACCGCTGAGCAGTTGTGAAAATAAGTAGTACATTCTCTTCCACTTTCAGAGCGAACGCAAGCATGTGTGTGTTTGTTCAATATTTTGATTGCTTGCAGAAGGTTTTATTCAATTCCTTGCTTCTTGAGCATTTCCCATATTGCTTCTTTAGCATTTCCCATAGATTAGTTCTATTTACCATGTCAAAGGTCAATTTATGATCAATAGAGTATAAATAGTATGGGTGGTTGATCATCTCTGTGTATTTATTTAACACATGTCATAAATAGTTTTGTGGCTTGATCGATGGTACTAATGCCCTTGTGAAACCCCGTCTGGGTGTGAGGACTATGTTGTTGTCTGTTCAGTCCTGCAGTCTACACCTGTAGATTTTCCTGGTACTACCCAGAAGTGATATGGACCTGTAGTTACATGGTGGCAGCTCGCTTTCTTTCTTGTAGCAGATCACCAGGAGCATGGGATATTATTTGATCTCAGGATACGTTGAATATCTTAGGCAGGGATACAGAGCAAACCTGCAGTCTAAACAAAACAGGTCGACTGGTACATAGTTTGGACCAGGTGATTTCTTGGCGTTCTATGCCAGAATTGCTCTTTCTACATCTGGGCTCAGAATGATAAGTTGTGTTGTTGGTGAGGAGGCGCGCCTAAGGCAAGGCCGTCTGTGCCATCCGTGACCCGACCGCGACCAGCACCAGGACCCCCGGACATTTCACCCACCACCACTACACACCAGCAGCACTAATCGCACTCAACCCAGGACGCGACAACAACTGTAAACTGGAATCACGAAATAACACCAAGGGACCATTCACCTGTCGCCACTGCAAATTCACCAGCCTCCATCACTCAAGCCCACCCCCTGAGGACCCAGAAAGCAGAACCCAGCCTCAGATGTATCCTGATCAACACTCACTCCATCCACAGGCACGCCATCGAACTCTGGAACCTCATCAACACAACATCCCCGGACATCACCGTTCTTACAGAAACATGACTTAACCCCTCCTTGGCTCCAGACATCGCCATCCCAGACGGCTACAATATCATCCCCAAAGACCGCACGAACCGCCCCGGGGGAAGTATTGCCATTGTCCACAAAGAGTCGCTAAGCCTCTCCACACGCACCGAAGACTCCACAACCAACATGGAACTCCTCCATTTCTAGATTGGAACCAACCCTAACACCACTCTGCAGGGCACCCTCATCTACAGGCTGCTGCCCCGCCCCCCATTCTGTGACACCATCACTGACCTCGCCACCACCCACGCTCTTGCATCCAAGGACTACATCCTACTGGGGGACCTCAATTTCCATCTGGAAAACCCAAATGACAACAACTCCACCACCCTGATCAAAAACCTCGCCAACCTCGCACTCAAACAATTTGTAACCACACCCACTTACTCGGCAGTTCACACACCGGACCCCATCTTCTCTGCCAGCAACCACATCTCCATCAACCACACCACTGAACTCCAATGGTCCGACCACCACTGCAGTCACTTCACCTTCAACAAACCCATCGGTCGCCACCACGCTTCCCAACTATTCCGCAGAAATTGGAACAAGGTCACTGAAGCCCAGCTCACCGTCAGCTTCAGCGCAACATCCCCCCCATCGGACGACGGAGTCAACACTGCAACACACAACCTCCACAAATGGATCACCGAATGCGCCAACACCCTCGCCCCCATCAAGACACCCCACTACAGAGGCTCAGCCAAGAAAGCAAACTGTTTCATCCCCGCACTCAAAGAAGCGAAGCAGGTCTGCAGACGTCTAGAGAGGAACTGGCACACCAACAAGACCCCCGCAAATCACGAAACCTTCAAAAAACGCTGTCAAACATCACCACCAGCTCATTAGGACCACCTAAACACTCTTTCTGCAACAACACAGCAATAAAAATGCCCACAACAGCAAGGAACTTTTCACCGTCATCAAAGAGTTCACCAACCCCAACTCCACCGACATCCCCCATCGCAAAATCTCTGCGAAAACCTCGCCAACTACTTCCACCGCAAGATCACAGACATTTACGACCACCAGCCCATCGACCGTAGCATTACCACGCCCCGCCCTCCTCCGCTGGAACAACATCACCGACAATGAGACTCACAACATCATGGCAACCATCCACTCAGGAGCACCCACCGACCCCTGCCATCACCACATCTTCAACAAAGCCAGCGACATCATCGCACCCAAACTCTGGCATACCATCAACTGCTCCTTCAAAACTGCCACCTTCCCAGAGAGTTGGAAACACACCAAGATCAACCCTCTCCTGAAGAAACCCACCACCGACCCGACAGACCTCAAGAACAACCAGCCCATCTCCCTGCTCCCCTTTCCGGCCAAAGTCATCAATAAGGCAATCAACAAACAACTCACCCCCTTCCTGGAAGCCAACAACACCCTGGACCCCTCTCAGTCAGGATTCAGAAGCAACCATAGCGCCAAGACCGCCCTCCTCGCTGCCACAGACGACATCTGTACCCTCAACTGAGGCGAGACCGTCGCCCTCATCCTCCTGGACCTTTCTGCCACCTTCGATACAGTCTCACAGGACACGCTATGCATCTGACTCCACGACGCTGGCATCTAAGACTCAGCACTGCAATGGCTCTCCTAGTTCCTCACTGGCAGAACATAGAAGGTCCGACTCCCCCCTTTCTCTCGGAAGCCACCAACATCAACTGCGGCATCCCCCAAGTATCCTCACTGAGTCCCACGCTCTTCAACCTCTAAATGACCCCACTGGCCGCCATCATCCGAAGCCACGCACTCAACATCGTCTCCTATGCCGACGACACCCAACTGATAGTCTCCTTCACCAACAACCCGACCACCACCAGGAACAATTTCTACAAAGAAATGAAAACAGTCGCCGCCTGGATGAAAGACAGTTGCCTCAAACTGAACTCGGACAAAACAGAAGTCCTCATCCTCGGCTCCACACCCTCCGCCTGGAACGATTCCTGGTGGCCCACCACCCTCGGAAACACCCACAGACCACGCCTGCAGCCTGAGCGTCATCTTGGACTCATCGTTCTCAATGGACCGACAGGTCAGCGCTATCTCATCGGGTTGCTTCCACAACCTGCGCATGCTTCGAAAAATCTACAAGTGGATCACTACCGAAGCCAGAAGGACAGTCACCCAGGCCCTCGTCAGCAGCCGCCTTGACTACGGCAATGCACTCAACGCCAAGACCTGGTAAAGACTACAACGCATCCAGAATGTCTCCGCCCGTCTCACCAAGAACGCCCCATGACACAGCCACACCTCCACCCTTCTGAGAGACCTACACTGGCTGCCTATTGACAAGAGAATCATCTTCAAGCTCCTGACCCACGCCTAGAAGGCCCTAAATGACGCTGGACCAGCCTACCTCAACCACAGACTCTCCTTCTACACTCCAGCCAGACAACTCCGCTCCGCTGACCAGGCCCTCGCCCACATCTGCTGGATCCGGAAAACCACAGCCGGAGGAAGATCCTTCTCCCACATCACTGCCAAGACCTGGAACACAACCTCCTCATCCACCTCAGGCAGTCCCCCACCCTGTCACAGTTCAGGAAGGACCTGAAGACCTGGCTCTTCGACTGATCCTCAACACCCCTCCTACTCTCCCCCAGCGCCTTGAGACCCTCACGGGTGAGTAGCTGCGCTTTACAAATCACTGATTGATTGATTGATCAATCAGTGTTGGTGAATAGTTGCTGTTGGATTATATTGTCTAATAATGGTCTATCCAGGGCTGCACTGTGATGTGGTTTCCTGTGATCCAAGACCATCTCTAAATATTTCACTAATTTTCTTCCATTCAAGAAGGATTTGCTGTCGTAATCGGCTACCTTGGTCAGCTCTTGCCACACTTCTTGTTGTTAGGTCAGCTTCTTACACCTGAGTAGGGCTTTGTGTTCTATTCTTGCATCCCTAAAAAATAGCTCTTCTCCTTGGGATTCATGCCACTTTCAGCCTGTTCTTATCTCCTCTGCTCTCGTTATCATACCAACTTTTTTCTGGTTTCCTGTTTTTGCTCCTTGTTATCCTTGGTGCAGATAAGTAGCATGTGAGTTCCTTTGAAAGTCTGGTATAATTTGTTAGTATTGCCGTGCTTGACACTTTCCATGGTGCAGGTCAAGAGGTGTCCAAGGAAAGACTTTGATGGGTTCTCGGTGCTCAAGTTGTTCTCTCTATTACATATTTTTATTTTACTGCTCGTCTGTTGTTGTTTGGGGCGATACTGGAGGCAAAGCATTTGACCATTTTCTGCTCAGTCGGAACGGCACACTTCAAGCATGAAGGGCTGTGGTCACTATATGGTCTTTAGATCACTTCCATGTCCCACATCAAACGGCAGCAATCGTTTGGAAAGAGAATGTAGCTGTCAAATCAAGATCTTCTACTGTTCGAAAGTGTGGAGAGCTGCAGGGCTATTTGTTATCGACCGACCATTTAGGTAGGTTAGCTGTGATTCATTGACAAAGTCACTGAATAATCTTCCTTTCTTGCACATGCTGAGGGGAAGGGATAGGATGCTGCAACTGTTCTCCATGCATTTCACTGTCTCCCATATATCTTCTGGTGGATAGGTGTTAAAATCTCCACAGACAAGGAGGTAATACTTGCCGTTGTGAGGGGCTTGGAGTACACGTTTAGAACATCCAGCATAGTACAATATTTCCTCTGCTCTTTCAGCAATCTGACTTGCAAAGTGTATAAAGGAGATACGCTCAAGGAAGGTTTTGTTGCTGTGCAGGCTACTTTTATTGAAATCTAGGAAACCATAGATCTCCCTCTACTTAGTTTAGTGCCTTCTGTGATGAACCCCGTAAAGGTTGCAGGTGTTTGTTGGGCGCTAAAAATTATTGCTGCCCACGCCTCCTTAAAGGAGCATATCTCCTTTGTACTCACAAATTCTATCTAGTTGATAACCTCCAGTTTTGGTTGTAGCCCAGATATGTTCCATGACAGGAAATTAATCCATCTTACCCCACCTTAGGTACCATCATTTTCAGGTGTGTTCAGGGGACAGGGCCTTCTTTCCATTAAAAATGTGTAGCCGAATTTGTACCAGTTCTTGGCCAGATTTTCACAGGGCTACTAACAGTTGTTGGCAACCATTGCCAATTGGCTTACTCTGTTCGAGGAGTGGGACGTGTGTCCTGTCTGATGGAGACTGTCCTAACAGTGGTAGATCTCCACTTGTTGCCTGTGGGGAGTCTGTGGTTGCCTTCAGGCTTTCTTAGAGGGCCCTGTGGTTCTTGCGGCTCTCTCGGCTCACTGGGCATCCCACATGATTCCCTTTCATGGTCGTGAACTGTGTCAGCTATCCTTGCTCTTCTCCTTTGCTGGAGCATGTGGAGGCCTATCACAAGTGGCCATATTATCGATAATGAACTTGGGGCTGACTGGTATGAAGAACTCTGTTTCACTGTATGTGCCATCTCCCATTAGCTCTGATGCTGAAAGGTCCTGATATCAGAGAAAGTGCAGAAACAGCCCGGAACACCTCCAACAGATGAGCGCGGTTCTATAGAAATGGAGGCTCATGGTCTGGAAAAAGGATGATGCGGGTGAATTGCGTTGCTACGGAGGCAGTGTTTCTAACAATGGGAATAAAGGAGTCTTGGAGTAAAAGTTTGTGCTCTCCCCGATGTGTATCTTGGGCACTTACGCTGCCAGCTCAGGCACTCACGATGAATATCCTGGCCACTCCTCATTACTTGTATAAAGTTAGTACTGGCTCCAACTGACCACTGGGGTTGAATACCATGACGACATACTCCCTTAACGTGTGATCTTGGCAGCATGCAATTCTTTCCCCAAAGCTAGTTTTTCTTCAAAGTTTGCCTTTGCCTTAGACCAACGTGCAGTGCCTCATAGTTTACTGTGCATCTAAACGTTGCAGTCAGTCTGATTGGGACCACGCCGTGGCATGGAGCCCTAGGAAGAGCATCACCTTCCACATCACTGGTAAAATATGTGTATATTGTCTACAGAACCTTTTATATTATCTAAATATCTAAAAGTTGAACAAAAATCTTTTCAGCCTTTAAAAAGCCTGAGGGCCATGAGGGGGGCAAACGTACTGACTCTGATCTTGAGAAATGAAAAGAACAGCATTAAATAAATTTACTAATCAAAGTGACAGTTTATTTGCTACGTCTTTTTCTTGTATATATTGTTTATTGTATTTTTTTTTACTATATAATACTTTCACAAACTGAGCATGAGTCCCAAATGTAAATCTTATAGTGCAAGCATTCTATTTCTTGTTCGTGGCCATGTGGAGGGCCCCCCTATGGGGGCCTAACTAGATCTGCAAGGCTTTGGGGACCCCAGCACTAGGCAACAATGCTTTGTTTGTATGGCAAAAGGAGATTGATTAAATCTGTAATGGGCTATCAGTAATATATGGTGTCACTCAAGTCCTGTCAAAGGGATGGGGGCTACAATAATTCTTCCCTACAGTTCAGAGAAGCAATTACATTGTAGAAATTCTTACATTTTAGGAAGACAAGGCTGTTCATGGCATCTTAACAATAGTGCATTCGATTGCAGTTTTAAAAGCAATAACTGAACATAACTGTAGTGTTTGAACTGATACATAAGTAAGAGCAGTCTATTGTAGAGAGTAATTGTGAAACATATCTTTCCATTAGGGAGACTGTGAATTTCTTTTACTCAAGGGGTGTATCATTCAATATTTGAAGACCACTGATCTCTGGAGAGAGGTTGGGTTGTCATGTGCTGGCTCTCTGTGGCCCTTTGATTTTTCAAAGCAGGATCCTAATCACCTTCTTCTGTGACATGTGAGGGGGTCAATTCTTTTCTGCTTCAATTTTTTTTAGTTTGGTCATTTTATTGATTTTCATAAAACAAAACATACAGCATCAGTCTGACAATGTAAGCTGGCAAGAATGATGGTGATACAGTGGCTGAAAAGGAACATAATAGGGTATGGAAGCTGGCATCCTTGAGGCCACCCGCAATGCATTGCACCTCTTGTCAGTTAGCATGCTTGACCCACTTGTGCAGCACCTGTTTGTGCTTTTCAATTTGTTAATTACCTCGGGGTGTCTCTAGTACTGGCACTTCTTCATCCCTAGACAATAATCTTTGTCACTTGTACCACTGAACATTACAAAGATCAAGCACTGCATGTGGGAGGCTGGCCTGGTTTGTAGTGGGTACCTAAGGTACTTACATCTTATACCAGGTTCAGTTATCTCTTATTAGTGACATGTAGTCAGTGTCTAGAAGCCAGGTTGTCTAGGGGTAGCTGTAGCTGAGCAGCCAAGGCTGAACTAGGAGACATGCAAAGTTCTTTCAATACCACTGTGGTCACACAGTACTCACACACATGAAAGACAATACTCAGTGTTACAAAAATAAAGGTACTTTATTTTTTGTGACACAATGTCAGAAATACCTTAGAGACAATGTTCCCTTAGGAGGTAAGTCATATACACAGTATATACACTAGAATGCAGAAATAGCTGTAAAAACAGTCAGAAGACAGTGCAAATAGTGAAAATCACAATAGGTTGCAATGGGCCTAGGTGGAACACAAACCATGTACTACAATAGTGGTATGCGAAAGTCGGTTTCCCACCTAGGCAAATGTAGTGTGTAGAGGGGCACTGGGAGTGTAAGAGAACACCAAAGGTAAGTAATAGAACCCAGTCCAGAGCCCAGGAAAACAGGAATAAATCACAGTAAGATTCCTGAAACACACAGAAAGTCATGATAGAAGACTGTGCAAGAACCAGAAGAGACTGCAAGACACCAACGATGGATTCCTGGACCTGAAGACCTGTGGAAGAAGGGGACCAGGTCCAAGAAGCACTGAGTCCAGGCAGAACAGGAGCCCCTGCTAACCCAGATGAAGGTGCAAAAAAAGAAACTCTGTGAGAAGACATAGTCAGTACTGCACCCGAAAAGACGGATGCGGGTTCCTGGTTGGTGCAGATGATGTCCCACGCCGGATGGATGATTGCAGTCTGGTTTGCATCACTGGAGTCCGCCAACAAGCCTTGGCACGCAAAGCGCGCGCTTGGAGGAAAATGACGCTGCCTGGGCCCAGGAAGGACCAGGTCGACTCTACCCAGGAGTGAGAGTTAGAGGGACCCCTCAGCAACTCAGAGAGCCCACGGAAGACCAGGCAGTGCGCACAGGAGTCCCACAGCATGGGGACAAAGGAGGTGCAAAAGGAGGCCCACGCAGCATGACACAAAGGGATCCCATGCTTCTGGAGAACCACTCAGCTGTGCGGCGCAGGAAGGAGTGCTGGGGGCCGGAGTTGTGCTGTGCACGAAGAACTTCGTGGAAGGTCACACACAAGCCTTCACAACTGCAAATCACACAGTGCATGGGGGTACTGTCTTGCGTGAGGAGGCAAGCTCTTACCTCTACCAAAGTTGGACAGCTGGACCATGGGACTGTTGGGCCCAATTTAGTCCACCACCCGTTTTGCAGGATCCACGCTCGTCATCTGGAGAGGGGACCTGCGCCACTGGTCGTCGCTGCAGAGAGGTGCCTTCTGAAGCAGGGAAATGACTATGTCGATCCACATGAGATTCCTTCGGCTCCTCTGATGCAGGCTGAAGACAGGCAGTCCTCGGAGGATGCATGACCTGGAAACTGTTGCAGTTGATGGCAGGAGCTGAAGTTACAAGGTTTCAGAAGTCGTCTTGGCTTCTTTATTGCAGTTTGTAGAATTCCTGGAGGGTTCAGCTGCAGTTCTGTTGGTCGAAGATGAAGTCAAGGATGCAGAGGAGTCCTGCTGGAGTCTTGCAATCTGAATCTGAGTAAACACCCAGAGGAGAGACCTTAAATAGCCCTGAAAGGGGTATTGGTAAGCTACACAGGTAAGCACATATCATCGGGGGCTCTGACGTCACCTGTTGGCACTGGCCACTCAGATGCTCCCAAAGTTCTCTGCCAACCTTGAATTCAAGATGGCAAAACCAAGGGACCCTCTGGAGGAGCTCTGAGCACCACCCCTGGGGTGGTGATGGACAGGGGAGTGGCCACTCCCCTTTCCTTTGTCCAGTTCCCTGCCAGAGCAGTGACTAGGAGTCCCTGAACCAGTGCAGACTGGATTATGCAAGGAGGACAGCATCTGTGCCCTTCAAGGCATTTCCAGAGGTTCTGGGAGGCTACCCCCCCATGCATGTAACACCTATTTCCAAAGGGAGCGGGTGTAACACCTCTCTCCCAAAGGAAATGCTTTGTTCTGCCTTCCTGAGCTCGAGCTGCTTGAGCAACAGGAGGGCAGAAACCTGTCTCTGAGGTGGCAGCAGCTGGGGCTGCCTGGAAAACCTCAGAAGGCTGGTATGGCAGTACTGGAGGTCCACTGAGGAGCCCCCAGAGTGCATGGAATTGTAAAAAACAATACTGGAATCAGTATTGGGGTACAATTACCAGATGTTAGACACCTTACATGGCCATATTCGGAGTTACCATTGTGAAGCTGGACATAGGTATTGACCTATATCCAGTGCACGTGTAAAATGGCATCACTGCACTCACGAAGTCCGGGAAAATGGTCCTGGACGATGTGGGGGCACTTCTGCTAGTGCCCTCACACACAGGTACTTTGCACCCAGCCTTCAGGGTTGGAAGGCCTGACATATAGATGACTTATAAGTGACCTGGTGCAGTGTAAATGGCTGTGAAAGAGTGCATGCACCATTTCACGCAGGCTGCAATGGCAGCCCTGCAGAAGCCTCCGCATGATCTCCCTATGGGTGGCAAAAGTAGTGCTGCAGCCCATAGGGATCCCCTGGAGCCCTAATGCCATGGATATCTAAGTATCATATACTAGGGACTTATAAGGGGGCACCAGTATGCCAATTTGGGATTAAATACTGGGTTACCAGTATGTAGTGACAAATTTGGGAAAAGACAGAGCATAATCACTGGAGTCCTGGTTAAGACTCCCAGTTACACAGTCAAGCATACTGACCAACAATCAAACATACTGACAAAAAGGCCACAAAACCATAAGCACTGGGGCCTTGGCTAGCAGAATCTCAGTGACACAGTCAAACTCACTGACAAACAGGCCAAAAATGGAGGTAAGCATGCTAGAAAGAGGCTACTTTCTCACACTGCACGTTTGACAGTATCTTTCCTGTTTCCGAATATTTGTCTGTGCCAGGAGTCATTGGCATACAATCTGGGTATTTCAATGTTTTGATGTTGTTTATGTGTAGTCTAAGCATTCTTTTTGTTGCTAGGAACACAATTATCTTGCTGTCACTTATGCAGTCCTGCAGTCTTTTTCAGGTTCTGTGTTCTACACATCTTTGATGAGTTTCTTAGTTCCTGCTGCTAGACTGGGGACCTCCTTTACTATTTCTCTTTGAGGAGCAACTTTTACTTTTAACATTGCCATATTGGTCATTGATGCCGATGGTGGAATTTACTAGAATCCTTTCTAGCAAGAGATTTTCCAGGCGTCCCGCCCAGGTGAATGGCTTTTATCTACATTAGTCTGTTATTGGCCTTTTGCTCTCACCTGTTTGACAGTCACTAATTGTCATGTTCTGCATCTGTCTTTGGCTAGTACTTTGGGAATTTCTCTTTCATGCCCCTACCCTTAGCTCTTGTTGTGGGCTGTAATGATTCTGAACCATTTTTAGATTGATCACCTCTCTCCATTCCTCACATCTCAGAACCTTGAAGTATAACTGGTTTCACTAGTAATCATCACTCATCATCGTTCCAAGGAAATGAGCAGATCTTACTGCAGGCGGTTCTGAAGAAGTTCATTTGCCATAATTGAGATGATGCTGTTGAACCTGTTTCAATCACTTTCTCAAGTTTTTCAACTGAAGAGATTTCCTTTTATACTCCCTTAGAAGAATAGGTGGGCCTAGCCTAAAAAAACATCATTCACCGTTTGTCATTTGTATTAAAGAAAGGCACATTGGTCCATATTCATGAAGACTTTAAAAAAATAAATTAAGAACATGACTGTAAAGTACAGGGCAGGGGTGTGAAATGTAATAAAATATGTACTTGTCCATGGGACAGGTTGCTTCTTAAATCTACTTGTCCTGTAAAAAAATGTACTTGCCCCTCTGGTGCCATGTAGTGCGGCAACAAATGATGGCAGCAATCTCATTATGTAAGAGCTCTGATGAAAACCTCTCTGATTATGCCAGGGCTACTATTATAGTAGGGCTTGAATACTTGCAATTTCATTATTTTGCCACCTTTCCACAGATCTACATACTGCGGCTGGAGGAAGCAGTATGCAAACGTTACAGGCTGGAATGCCTTTGAGTATGAAAACCTAGGGGCACATTTATACTTTTTGGTGCAAAATTGCACTAACGCAGATTTGCACCAAAATGTTTAGCACCGGCTATCGCCATTCCTGAGCACCGGCCTGGCACCATATTTATGGAATGGCGTAAGCCGGTGCAAAGGGTCGGCTAGTGTAAAAAAAAAATTGTTAGCCGGGTGGAGCTGGCGATATGGGAGAAGGGGATTTTGCTCCCAAAAATGGCATTAGCCTGGTTAGAGTCACAAAAGAAGACTCTAACCAGCCTAGCGTCATTTTCTGATGCAAAACCATCCATACCACATGACTTCTGTCTTAAAAAAGGCAAGAGTCATGCCCCCCACCTCAGTGGCCAGCACAGGGGACCAGTGTCCCCTGGGTATGGCCATTGCACCCTGTGCCATGCAGGGGCCCCAAGTTTGGCCCCCGATGGCACTTTAATTTTTTTTTTTAAATGACTTATCTATTCTTACCCTACTTACCTGGGATGGGGTCCCTCATCCTCCGGTGTCTCTCTGGTGTGGCTGGGGGTGTTCCTGGGGCTTGAGCAGGGCACCTGTGGACCCATTCCATGGTGTTCAACCATGGAAATGTGTCCACAGGTCCCCTAACACCTGGTCTGATCCAGGCATTAAATAAAGGTGCAAAGAAAGCTTTGCACCATTATTTAGCCTCTCTTCCCACCCGTGCGTCATTTTAGCACAGGGGATAAATATAGGGCTATGGGGTTAGCACCATTTTTTAGATGGGAACCCCTACCTTGCATCTCATTGACGCAAGGTAGGTTCATACATCTAAAAAATGGTGCAAACTCCAATATTTTGATGTAAGTCGTGTCTAACGTCAAACTATAAATATGGAGTTAGTTTTGTGCTGAATTTACGTAAACAACAATGACGCAAATGCGGCGCAAATGGGATATAAAAATGCCCCCTAATAACTTGTCTGTTTTAAGGATTTTCATCAGCTCTTCTCTAAACTTTTCCCATGAGAAAGGTTGGAAATTTACTCCTGAAAATGGCAGGGTTGGGAAGAAAGTGGTTCGAGGGAAAGTGAACTTGTAAATACTCAATCTACACAGTCATATTTGCTCATGCTAAAATTTCTGCTAAGTTCACAAATATTTTCTAAGAGTATGATTTCCTGGTCTACTTCTGTAAGGTCTTGTGAATTCATGAAAGCCACAAATTTAAAGACATATACCATGGGTGCATTTGTGTGACTTTCTTTAAGAATTGGGTCTGACGTTAACAAAGAGATTTTGTTTTATTAAACTTCTATTTCTCTCGCTATCTATCAGCTGGCTTTACTGTGAGTGATTGCATTCTGCTCTTCCACAAGCAGCATATTGGCACACAAAGTAGTTTTGTGCAGTGTGTCGTAACAAAACTGGAGGAGGGGCCCATGCAAAGAACATGGAGGGGCCGCCTTCTCCAGAATCTCTCAGGGCAGGTGCTGTGCTGAGGGGGCCACCTGGAGGCGGGCTGCGGGGCCTTTGTTATGCCACTGGTAGCAATGTGTGCTTTTTGAGACTTTATTTCCTTTTTGACAGTGTTTGTTACAATGGTGAGGGCCTGGCAGGTTCCACAACAATAAAGTGTTACAAAAGCGATGTCAAAACAAGATACGCATTGGCGACACCAAAAGACTCACAAAAAATGTTGAATCGATTGGCTTTGCCAGTGCTTGTTTATTTTCATGCTTCCCATAATATTGTTTAAAATGGTTACACTGATTTTCCATTAGGAATATGTTTGGAAATACTAACATGCATCAACACATTTTACTAAATGATGCATCAAAGAAATACCACCTAAAATTTCATAGTAGAGAAACATTTTTTTTCCTACTTGCATTTTTTTCTGAACATTTTGTTTTGGAAGCAGAGAATAATCACTCTCGCTTACAGGCTTCTGCAAATATTTTCATCTAATCAGATAGCATTCTGGGACCATTATACTTAGTCTGATTTTTTTAGATGTTTCAAACATGTGTTCACTTTTTTTTTTTTTACTGGAACCACTGTCACTAGTACAGTGTGACCTTGAAACGTTTATTTACAGTGCTCACTCTAATATTGAAGGCTTTTCATTAATGAACCATAAATACAAGTTCTAACAGCATTAGCTTATGGTCACACAGATTACCTCAACTGTAGACAGGTCCCTTCTCTGTAAACTGGCAGCCACAGGGTCTGGCTGCAGAAAGTTGAACAAGAACAAAATTAACATGAAGATTTGTGAACCTTGACCTCAAACAATATGTCCTGGGGATCGGGTGATAGGAATCCCACATCCCTGACCGGACCTTAAAATCTCATTGATTGATTAAGTCATTTGAGATTACATCACTAATGACATCTCCCACAACATCATTGTTGATATCACTGATGGCATCAACCAATGAGTGTGCTAGTTTCTTTTATAGCTTACATATTGGTGAATAATTTCCATATTACTTTTCTACCTAATTTTGTACAGCCTGTGGTTAGCTAATTATTGCAGCTGTTAACAAAAAGCATGCGCTTTTAATGCATCATAGGTCTGTAGAGGTACTGAACATGTTATAAATCTTTGTATTATGCAGACGACAGTTGAAGATTTCCGTCCACTATGTGCCACACAAGTTTTTTCTTCTGCAGAACAAAGTTTCCAACAGGGCACGGATTCTGCGTAGTATATACAAAGTATTGTAAGCAGCCTTGAATTATTAGACAGAATCGTCTCAACATTGCAATTTCTACACAACATATAATACTGTGTGCACCAGACACTAAACTATGTGCTTCAGAAGATGGGCTACGGCATGAAGGCTGCGAGTAGTATAATCTTTCGCACCTTCAGACCTTGGTTATTTTGCGTGAATAGTGTATTTTTTGGGAAAGTGTTGCAAAGACTCTATACTGTTCTTAGTAGATACTTTATAATACTCTGTGTTGTATTTCTCATGAGAATTTCACTGTCTGCAAACAGTGTGGTACTGAGTAAACTCTCTCCATAGAGTGAACACTGTTTATAGTATCCACTTCTTACTCACATCAACTTAATTTCTCAATGTAGGTTCGATGACTGTGAGGGGTTTCATACAGGTCAAGGCTTTCTGTAGCAGGGCATTCATTTTGGAACAGTTGTTGAGTTGTTAATATTAAAATAATCAATGTCAATGTACACCATAATACATTTGCACATAGTAAGGAAATCACATTGTTGATGTCGAGTTCCCCCATCATGAACTCTCTGTCAACCCCGATGTCAAAGTATATGGTCTGGCAGGGTCTGAGACCTAGGTCTGAGGCTGGCTTATTGACAGGTCACAGATGGGGCAGCACATAGCAGGCAGACAAATAACAAACAGGAAACTCAGGTCCGACCCACAGCAACACCACAATGGTTTCAGGAGAATAGCCCCAATAAAAAACATATGGGCAGAGGGGTACGTGCATTCCCAAACACCATATAAGTCAGATGCAACCAGCAGTTAGGAACACATAGCCAATCAGAAAACAGTATGCAGAGTAACATGTAGTGATCACGCATACCTCATGCCAGACATCTGGACACATTATCCACTGGCCCACATTGTGTCCACGCAAGGTTGAGGCCCACCTGAATTTGTTATCAGGACCTTATTTATGACTCCATGGCAACCGCTTAAACCGCTTTAATTATTTTATGGTACTCAGAGAAATGTATAAAACACCACGCCACACTAATGCATTTTGAGACAATCCGCAGAACCCGGTTCTGTAACTGTTCTGCCGGCCGTTGTTTAACAAAACAAACTATTCCTGCTTTGCCAAACACCTCTCGTCTTCTGTTTTTTTCAAGGCAAATTCACATTTGAGCAACAGAATATCTTGAGGAACTTGGCTTTCTCTGAACAGTTTTATAGCTATGGAACACTGCGCGTAATGAGGGTTTCCGATGTATCTGTGCTTGATTGTTAATGTGAACTTGTCTACTTTCAGGCCTCTAATGTCATGCCAGTTTGTAGAGTAGTGTGCACCAATAAAGCTTGGATCATGTAATCAGTGTAATCAGTGATGTCATTAGAGGTCATCAATTATGTCATTTCAGATGTCATCAGTGATGTCATAAACAATGTCATATAACATGTTATGACTGATGTAATATGTGAGGTCATAAGCTGTGCATAGCAAGGGTGCAAGTTACAGCTATCTCTGCTAAATATAACTGGTAAATTTCTTTGGTTTTTTTGTTCAAAATGCTAATGTTGTCACTGATATATTCACCTAACTATAACGTTACTTTAACATGGGGGGGCGTGGCCAACTGCCGAAGATGGCGGACATCTGATCGCAGAGTTCCTGATCCAGGCCCGCCAACTGTGAATTATCTGTGTAAAAATAGGGCCATCTGCCACTGAGAGGGGCGCCATGTGTGTAGGACCGAGACGGACGGCAGACGGGGTGAAAACCAGACTCAGTGACAATGGGAACGAGAGGAGAGGTGAGCCAGGCCTAGGAGCGGGCCGGGGTTTGCCTGGAGGCAGCGGCTTCCTTCACCTGGGGGCAGACTGAGGCACCATGGTGGGTCGGCGCTGACCTGGGAAGACATGGAACAGTGTGACATCACTTTCATGAGGTCATGGTGTTCTATGTTCCTATGAAGACGGTTGTTTTCCTCTGTGCTCCCGCTGTTAGAAGACTCCTTTTCTTTACCTCGTACATCAATAAATTAAGAAATATACTAATTGAAGTTTCACATGTGCCTCACTTCAGTGGCGACGAGGATGAAACTCGCAAGAACTAAACCAAGGCACGGAGGTTTAGTTCAGTGAAGGTGTTGAACCGAGCCTCAGCTTCAGCGAAGCTCTTCGTGTCTACGCAGACCTGTTGCTGTTGATGTTTGTTTGGACAGTTTGGATGCTCCTCTATCCGGAGGTTTACAGACTTTCTATTTTCATAAGTTTTGTGGAGCCTTTTATTGGATTGCGGGGGCACAGAGATCATTAATTTTATGAGCACTGCGCAAACAGCGTGACTTGATAGTGCGAGCGCTCGTTACTCACTTACTAAGAGTGCTCGCTGCAGGTTTTTTTTTAGGGCAACTTGTGTTTATTTTTATTTTGGTGCCGGCGCGTGGAACTGGCAAAGCGTAGATATATATATATATTTTTCCATTAAACCGTTTTTCTTACCGGTTATCGGAGACACTTTTCCTGTTCTGCTCTCCAGAGGGATTTTCAATTTCTCACACTCAGCTCAAGGAATAGAAATAGAAGATGGACTTCGGTAAAAAAAAAAGAAGATGGACTTCTGTAAAAAAAAAGAAGATGGACTTGGTGTTTTGGTACTCAGTTCGGCCATTTTCTATTGGGGACATTAACAATTGAGTACTTGAGATTTTAACATAGGGTGCTTGAGATTTAACTGCTCCTTTGGTGCTCAGTTCGATCATTTTCTATTGGGGGCATTAACATTAAGTGCAACAATGTTAGATACGCTCACTATTTAGTACAACAGTGAAAGTATTTGAACATTATTAAACAAGCATAAGTATATAAACAGATTTACAATATATACTGTATGATTTATATGTTCTAAAACATGCAGAATGTTATACCTCCAGCGCCCTTTCTACAAGACCCTGGGGATCCGCCTCTTGAATGGAAACTTTGGTTACGGTCGTTTAAAGCATATCTGTGTGCCATTGATGGTCATATGTTCAGACCAGAAAGAAAAAAAAGCTTATTGTATTATTATTTGGGAATTGAGGGCCAGAACATATTTGACCATCTTCCAGCCTATGAACTTGCTGAAGAGGAAGAATTAAATGAGTTTGAAATGGCCATTTCTCAATTGGATAAGTATTTCATTAAAACAAAGAATATTGTCGTTCATCACTACAAATTCTTCACAAGGTCCCAAGGCCCCAGTGAGAGTATTGATACTTTTATTACTGCATTAAGGTGTTAGCAGCTAAATGCGAATTTGAGAATTTCACTTCTCAACTCATCAGGGATCAACTTGTTGCCAGGTGTTCTTCGAAAAGAATCCAAGAGAAGTTACTGACATGTAAGGATCCTTCGTTAGATAAAGCTATCGACATTGCCAAAAGCATTGAATGTTCCATGGAAGATGCCAATCTATTAGAAGCTTCCATGGCCAACACAACCATCTCTGGAGCAGTTGTAAATATGCAAAATGATAACCACAACAAGCGTTTTGAGAAAAAACTGGATAATTCATTCTTCAGAAGCAAGGCCAATCAGAAACTAATATGCCACAGATGTGGCTCTTCGGCACATGTATCCTCGTTTAAGAACTGTCCAGCTATACACCAACAATGCATAAACTGTATCAAAATGGGACACTTTGCGAGAGTGTGTAAAAGTGCAAAAAAGAACAATGTTCGTTGTGTAATAAGTGGCAACACTGAGAATGTTGTGGAAGAACAAATTAACAAATATGTGTTAGTGGTTAAAGATTCTTCCAATTCTAACAGAGTTGTCGTTGATCCAGACTTTGATGTAAAAATTGATGAATTTATTTTTAGATTATTAGTAGACACAGGGGCTCACATAACCATAGTGGCTCAGGAAAAATACATGGAAAATTGGATCTCTAAAATGCTTTACCCCCCAGATGTTTCCACTGTTGCATTTGAGGGTAGCAAAATTGATCTGATGGGTTACTTTTGGGCCTCGATGACCATTTTTGATAGAACACTACGTGGTAAAATCTATGTTGCCAAAAAAGGTATCAATGTTCTAGGTTTGCTTCATCAGGCAGAATTAAATCTGACTATCAAGCCGGGTAGAGACAAACCTGTAGTCATAGATGAAGAGAGTTTAAGTCCAGTTAACATTGTTTCCAACTCAGCGGAGGTATGGCAACAAAAATGTATCAAATTATTTCAGGAACGGCTGGGTAGGATTACTAATTACTCTCACACAATAAAACTCAAACATAATGCTGTCCCAGTCAAGCATAAGCTAAGGAATGTACCTCTGAGTGTGAGGTCTGAATTGTCTATGTTGCTAAGAGATATGTGCAAACAGGGTGTAATTGAAAAGCTTGAAGCAACATTATGGTTATCACCCATAGTTCTAGCCAAGAAAAAGTCAGGTGATTTGAGGATGTGTGTGGACTTGAGAAGTTTAAACGAGGCGATTTGGGTGGACAGTTTTCCTCTCCCGAGAATTGATGATTTGATTGCAAAGATTGGCTCTTCCCAGTGGTTTACCAAATTAGACTTAAAATCAGCGTATCATCAGGTAGATTTGGATGTAGATTCAAGACATCTAACTGCATTCATTACTCCTGATGGTACTTATCAATTTTGTAGATTACCTTTTGGCTAAGCCTCAGCGGCTGCAGCTTTCCAAAGACTAATATCAGACATGTTTCCAGACAATCCTAATGTAGTAATCTTTCAAGATGACATTCTGTTTTTTGCCAATGATGAGTCAGAGCATGACAAAGCCTTAGAGCAAGTGTTGTACACACTGGAAAATAGAGACGCTACATTGAGAAAAGACAAATGTATTTTTACGGTCGATTAAATTGAATATCTTGGTCATGTTTTCTCAAAGGACGGCATTAAACCCAAACCTAGTTTAGTTAAAAGCATATTGAAAGCACCCCCTCCCAAAACCAGAGACCAGCTGTTGTCGTTTCTTGGGTTATGTGAATTCTATGCCAAATTCTTCAGGAACTTTGCAAAAAATACTGAATGTTTTAGAGCTATATTGAAAAATCCTACGTTCCTGTGGTCTAATGAATGCAATAATATGTTTGAACAAATCAAACAAGAGATCGCTAATGTTCCGGCTTTACAGCCTTTTTCAGAAAACAAAAACACCATAGTTACTGTAGATGCTTGTGAGTATGGTCTTGGTGCTGTCATCTCTCAAATATCCAAAGATGGGAAGGAAAGTAGGGTAGGATTTGCCTCAAGAACTCTAAGGCAGGTGGAACGCAAGTACTCAGTGATTGAAAAAGAACTCTTAGCTAGTGTGGAGCATAATACTTATGGGGTAGGCAATTTGTTTTGAAGACTGATCATAGACCTCTTGTGGAAATTCTGTCAGGTAAGAAAGTGAAAAGCTCAACGGCACGGATTGCAAGACTATCTGCTAAGCTGCTGGAGTTTACTTTCACTACAGAGTATATAGCTGATGGGAAAAATAGGAGGGCAGATTGTTTATCTAGGCTGCCCATTGACGACAATGATGAACAAGAATGGGAAACAGAAATCGAAGAATGCTTTATTGCTTGTGTAACTGAAAGTAATGTGCCCTTAGATGAAAGCGAATGGGTGAAGGCTGTACTTGATGACAAAACACTCTGTGAGGTAATGCACATGGTCAGATCAGGTTGGCCCAAGGAGAAATGTCTACCACCCAACTTACAATCATTTTGGAAAGTATCTGATAAACTGTCCATTGAGGGAGACAAATTGGTTAGAGGCTAAAGGTTGGTTCCACCAGAATGTGTCATGAGGAAGTTGATTGCTGCGTCTCATATGGGTCATTTGGGGGCTACAATTGCTAAAAGAAAATTGAGATCTGAATTTTGGTGGCCCAGAATGGATACCGAAATTGAGGACTATGTAAAAAATTGCACAAGGTGTTGTACTAGTGACAAAGGGGGTCATTCCAATGTTGGCGGGCGGCGGAGGCCGCCCGCCAGAATTCCCCCCTCCGAAATACCGCGCCGCGGTCAAAAGACCGCAGCGGGTATTACAAGTTTTCCCCTGGGCTGGCGGGCGGTTGCTGAAAAACCGCCCGCCAGCCCAGGGGAAAACGACCTTCCCACGAGGATGCCGGCTCGTAATCGAGCCGGCGGAGTGGGAAGGTGCGACGGGTGCAGTGGCACCCGTCGCGTATTTCAGTGTCTGCAAGGCAGACACTGAAATACTTTGCGGGGCCCTCTTACGGGGGCCCCTGCCGTGCCCATGCCATTGGCATGGGCACGGCAGGGGCCCCCAGGGGCCCCGCGACCCCCTCTACCGCCATCCTGTTCATGGCGGATTTCCCGCCATGAACAGGATGGCGGTAGGGGGGGTCGGAATCCTCATGGCTGCGGAGCGCGCTCCGCAGCCATGGAGGATTCACACGAGCAGCGGAAAGTCGGCGGGAGGCCGCTGACTTTCTGCTTCTGACCGCGGCTGAACCGCCGCGGTCAGAATGCTCGTTGGAGCACCGCCAGCCTGTTGGCGGTGCTCCCGTGGTCGGTGGCCCTGGCGGCCACCGGCCGCCAGGGTCAGAATGACCCTCAAAGTGTTGATCACTGAAGGAAAATCGTAAGCATTCGTCACTTCTCCAGCGAGGGCTTGGCAAAAACTGGGTCTTGATTTTCTGGGTCCTTACCACATCTTACCTCCCAATATGAGATATAATAGTGGTAATAATTGATCATTTATCCAGGTGGGTAGACATTGAGCCAGTCAGGTTTCCAACTTCTCGCTTGGTGATAGATTGCCTAAAAAAGATCTTTAGCCGTGAAGGTTTTCCGGAACAGATCTTGACTGACAATGGTGTTCAGTTTGTATCGGTGGAGATGCTTCAATTTTTGGAGAAATGTGGTGTGAAACATATCAGAACACCTCTTTATCATCCACAAAGTAATGGCATGGTCGAACGATTTAATCGAGTACTGGTAGACTGTATTTGAGCCTCGTATAGAAATCACTTGTCTATAGACCAGGCTATTAAGGAATTAGTATGGTCTTAATGCACCACTCCCCATACTGCCACTGGGAAAACCCCATTTGAACATATGAGAGGGAGATTGGCATCAACTAAATTGTGCCCTTATTGGATGGTAAAGTTGTTCCATGGAGGTAGTGATTTAAAAGAACTCTGGCGGGTTGCAGAACATAACTCCAATGCTAGTGGACTGAAAAGAGTAACTGATGTAGGTAACGAGAATAGTAAGTTGAAAGTTGGTGATTGGGTGAGGGTGAAAAATCGTGTGCTAGTCAAAAAAGGATTATCTAAGTTCAAGGACTCGAAAACAAATATGTGAAGTGCGAAGGAATGCTGTGAAGTCAGATGGGAGCTGGTGGAACAATTCACGTATAGCGTTGGATCCAGCTGCACGAGTTCAATCTGATGTTGCTGTTTCTGGCAGTGAAAATAAGTCGGTCATTAATGATAAATACAAATGTAGAAGAAGCACCAGGATTTGTCAAAAACCAAAGATGTTTCAAGATTTTGTTATGTCATGAATTTGTTTATTTGTTTCAATTTCTCCCCCAAAAAAGGGGCAAAATATAATGTGGTGATTGCATTATCTTGTATTTCCTCGTGGGGACATGGAACAGCGTGACATCACTTTCATGAGGTCATGGTGTTCTATGTTCCTATGAAGACGGTTGTTTTCCTCTGTGCTCCCGCTGTTAGAAGACTCCTTTTCTTTACCTCGTACATCAATAAATGAAGAAATATACTAATTGAAGTTTCACGTGTGCCTCACTTCAGCACTGCCCTCAGAAAGGACTCTTTGTTGTGATTGGAAATTAAGCATAGCCAATACAGAACAGGAGCAAGAGCTGTAAGCTCAGAGAGAGGAATCATGCCTGTTTCCAGGTACAAGGGAGAAGTGGTGTGCCTTGGCCCAGGTGTAAAAGTGATCTCAGAAATGCGTTTCCATCATTGTGAGCTGTTTACTGATGCTGCACCCCCATAGTTTTGCACCATAACTTGCTGCTTTTTTGCTTGCGAATTTGGAGTGCAATGCTCAGTGGGCGGCAGCCAATTTTGTTCTTGAGCCTCAGAATTGTGTTGGTGGACCACTGTAATGTTGCAGTTGATGTATTAACATGAGCATGCAAAGACAGATTGTTGTTGCAATTAATCCCCAAATAGTCATAGACCTTGGCAATTTGAACCTTACCAATGATTCTTGGGGATTTTGTTAGTGGTGGTAATAATCCCAGCTGCCATACTTTTGTCCTTTGTATATTGATGACATGGTCTTTTTGACTACAGCAGCTTTTGAACCTGTCCAGCCTCTTGTGCAGCACATTTTATGTACAGGATAGCATTACTGCCCTATCCGCAAACAAGAGAATAGCTATTTTTCTGTTGCCTGGCTTTGGTGCATCTGTGACCCCATTGAGTAGGAATTCCTCAGAGTTGTTCAAAAAAAGATAGAGAATAGCAGCGGCCAAGGACTCATTCTTGGTGTACCCCTGAGCAGTTGTGAAAATAAGTAGTACATTCTCTTCCACTTTCAGAGCGAACGCAAGCATGTGTGTGTTTGTTCAATATTTTGATTGCTTGCAGAAAGTTTTATTCAATTCCTTGCTTCTTGAGCATTTCCCATATTGCTTCTTTAGCATTTCCCATAGATTAGTTCTATTTACTAGGTCAAAGGTCAATTTATGATCAATAGAGTATAAATAGTATGGGTGCTTGATCAACTCTGTGTATTTATTTAACACATGTCATAAATAGTTTTGTGGCTTGATCGATGGTACTAATGCCCTTGTGAAACCCCGTCTGGGTGTGAGGACTATGTTGTTGTCTGTTCAGTCCTGCAGTCTACACCTGTAGATTTTCCTGGTACTACCCAGAAGTGATATGGACCTGTAGTTACATGGTGGCAGCTCGCTTTCTTTCTTGTAGCAGATCACCAGGAGCATGGGATATTATTTGATCTCAGGATACGTTGAATATCTTAGGCAGGGATACAGAGCAAACCTGCAGTCTAAACAAAACAGGTCGACTGGTACATAGTTTGGACCAGGTGATTTCTTGGCGTTCTATGCCAGAATTGCTCTTTCTACATCTGGGCTCAGAATGATAAGTTGTGTTGTTGGTGAGGAGGCGCGCCTAAGGCAAGGCCGTCTGTGCCATCCGTGACCCGACCGCGACCAGCACCAGGACCCCCGGACATTTCACCCACCACCACTACACACCAGCAGCACTAATCGCACTCAACCCAGGACGCGACAACAACTGTAAACTGGAATCACGAAATAACACCAAGGGACCATTCACCTGTCGCCACTGCAAATTCACCAGCCTCCATCACTCAAGCCCACCCCCTGAGGACCCAGAAAGCAGAACCCAGCCTCAGATGTATCCTGATCAACACTCACTCCATCCACAGGCACGCCATCGAACTCTGGAACCTCATCAACACAACATCCCCGGACATCACCTTTCTTACAGAAACATGGCTTAACCCCTCCTCGGCTCCAGACATCGCCATCCCAGACGGCTACAATATCATCCCCAAAGACTGCACGAACCGCCCCGGGGGAAGTATTGCCATCGTCCACAAAGAGTCGCTAAGCCTCTCCACCCGCACCGAAGACTCCACAACCAACATGGAACTCCTCCATTTCTAGATTGGAACCAACCCTAACACCACTCTGCAGGGCACCCTCATCTACAGGCTGCTGCCCCGCCCCCCATTTTGTGACACCATCACTGACCTCGCCACCACCCACGCTCTTGCATCCAAGGACTACATCCTACTGGGGGACCTCAATTTCCATCTGGAAAACCCAAATGACAACAACTCCACCACCCTGATCAAAAACCTCGCCAACCTCGCACTCAAACAATTTGTAACCACACCCACTTACTCGGCCGTTCACACACCGGACCCCATCTTCTCTGCCAGCAACCACATCTCCATCAACCACACCACTGAACTCCAATGGTCCGACCACCACTGCAGTCACTTCACCTTCAACAAACCCATCGGTCGCCACCACGCTTCCCAACTATTCCGCAGAAATTGGAACAAGGTCACTGAAGCCCAGCTCACCGTCAGCTTCAGCGCAACATCCCCCCCATCGGACGACGGAGTCAACACTGCAACACACAACCTCCACAAATGGATCACCGAATGCGCCAACACCCTCGCCCCCATCAAGACACCCCACTACAGAGGCTCAGCCAAGAAAGCAAACTGTTTCATCCCCGCACTCAAAGAAGCGAAGCAGGTCTGCAGACGTCTAGAGAGGAACTGGCACACCAACAAGACCCCCGCAAATCACGAAACCTTCAAAAAACGCTGTCAAACATCACCACCAGCTCATTAGGACCACCTAAACACTCTTTCTGCAACAACACAGCAATAAAAATGCCCACAACAGCAAGGAACTTTTCACCGTCATCAAAGAGTTCACCAACCCCAACTCCACCGACATCCCCCATCGCAAAATCTCTGCGAAAACCTCGCCAACTACTTCCACCGCAAGATCACAGACATTTACGACCACCAGCCCATCGACCGTAGCATTACCACGCCCCCGCCCTCCTCCGCTGGAACAACATCACCGACAATGAGACTCACAACATCATGGCAACCATCCACTCAGGAGCACCCACCGACCCCTGCCATCACCACATCTTCAACAAAGCCAGCGACATCATCGCACCCAAACTCTGGCATACCATCAACTGCTCCTTCAAAACTGCCACCTTCCCAGAGAGTTGGAAACACACCAAGATCAACCCTCTCCTGAAGAAACCCACCACCGACCCGACAGACCTCAAGAACAACCAGCCCATCTCCCTGCTCCCCTTTCCGGCCAAAGTCATCAATAAGGCAATCAACAAACAACTCACCCCTTTCCTGGAAGCCAACAACACCCTGGACCCCTCTCAGTCAGGATTCAGAAGCAACCATAGCGCCAAGACCGCCCTCCTCGCTGCCACAGACGACATCTGTACCCTCAACTGAGGCGAGACCGTCGCCCTCATCCTCCTGGACCTTTCTGCCACCTTCGATACAGTCTCACACGACACGCTACGCATCTGACTCCACGACGCTGGCATCTAAGACTCAGCACTGCAATGGCTCTCCTCGTTCCTCACTGGCAGAACATAGAAGGTCCGACTCCCCCCTTTCTCTCGGAAGCCACCAAGATCAACTGCGGCATCCCCCAAGTATCCTCACTGAGTCCCACGCTCTTCAACCTCTAAATGACCCCACTGGCCGCCATCGTCCGAAGCCACGCACTCAACATCGTCTCCTATGCCGACGACACCCAACTGATAGTCTCCTTCACCAACAACCCGACCACCACCAGGAACAATTTCTACAAAGAAATGAAAACAGTCGCCGCCTGGATGAAAGACAGTTGCCTCAAACTGAACTCGGACAAAACAGAAGTCCTCATCCTCGGCTCCACACCCTCCGCCTGGAACGATTCCTGGTGGCCCACCACCCTCGGAAACACCCACAGACCACGCCTGCAGCCTGAGCGTCATCTTGGACTCATCGTTCTCAATGGACCGACAGGTCAGCGCTATCTCATCGGGTTGCTTCCACAACCTGCGCATGCTTCGAAAAATCTACAAGTGGATCACTACCGAAGCCAGAAGGACAGTCACCCAGGCCCTCGTCAGCAGCCGCCTTGACTACGGCAATGTACTCAACGCCAAGACCTGGTAAAGACTACAACGCATCCAGAATGTCTCCGCCCGTCTCACCAAGAACGCCCCATGACACAGCCACACCTCCACCCTTCTGAGAGACCTACACTGGCTGCCTATTGACAAGAGAATCATCTTCAAGCTCCTGACCCACGCCTAGAAGGCCCTAAATGACGCTGGACCAGCCTACCTCAACCACAGACTCTCCTTCTACACTCCCGCCAGACAACTCCGCTCCGCTGACCAGGCCCTCGCCCACATCTGCTGGATCCGGAAAACCACAGCCGGAGGAAGATCCTTCTCCCACATCACTGCCAAGACCTGGAACACAACCTCCTCATCCACCTCAGGCAGTCCCCCACCCTGTCACAGTTCAGGAAGGACCTGAAGACCTGGCTCTTCGACTGATCCTCAACACCCCTCCTACTCTCCCCCAGCGCCTTGAGACCCTCATGGGTGAGTAGCTGCGCTTTACAAATCACTGATTGATTGATTGATCAATCAGTGTTGGTGAATAGTTGCTGTTGGATTATATTGTCTAATAATGGTCTATCCAGGGCTGCACTGTGATGTGGTTTCCTGTGATCCAAGACCATCTCTAAATATTTCAGTAATTTTCTTCCATTCAAGAAGGATTTGCTGTCATAATCGGCTACCTTGTTCAGCTCTTGCCACACTTCTTGTTGTTAGGTCAGCTTCTTACACCTGAGTAGGGCTTTGTGTTCTATTCTTGCATCCCTAAAAAATAGCTCTTCTCCTTGGGATTCATGCCACTTTCAGCCTGTTCTTATCTCCTCTGCTCTCGTTATCATACCAACTTTTTTCTGGTTTCCTGTTTTTGCTCCTTGTTATCCTTGGTGCAGATAAGTAGCATGTGAGTTCCTTTGAAAGTCTGGTATAATTTGTTAGTATTGCCGTGCTTGACACTTTCCATGGTGCAGGTCAAGAGGTGTCCAAGGAAAGACTTTGATGGGTTCTCGGTGCTCAAGTTGTTCTCTCTATTACATATTTTTATTTTACTGCTCGTCTGTTGTTGTTTGGGGCGATACTGGAGGCAAAGCATTTGACCATTTTCTGCTCAGTCGGAACGGCACACTTCAAGCATGAAGGGCTGTGGTCACTATATGGTCTTTAGATCACTTCCATGTCCCACATCAAACTGCAGCAATCGTTTGGAAAGAGAATGTAGCTGTCAAATCAAGATCTTCTACTGTTCGAAAGTGTGGAGATCTGCAGGGCTATTTGTTATCGACCGACCATTTAGGTAGGTTAGCTGTGATTCATTGAGAAAGTTACTGAATAATCTTCCTTTCTTGCACGTGCTGAGGGTCAAGGGATAGGATGCTGCAACTGTTCTCCATGCATTTCACTGTCTCCCATATATCTTCTGGTGGATAGGTGTTAAAATCTCCACAGACAAGGAGGTAATACTTGCCGTTGTGAGGGGCTTGGAGTACACGTTTAGAACATCCAGCATAGTACAATATTTCCTCTGCTCTTTCAGCAATCTGACTTGCAAAGTGTATAAAGGAGATACGCTCAAGGAAGGTTTTGTTGCTGTGCAGGCTACTTTTATTGAAATCTAGGAAACCATAGATCTCCCTCTACTTAGTTTAGTGCCTTCTGTGATGAACCCCGTAAAGGTTGCAGGTGTTTGTTGGGCGCTAAAAATTATTGCTGCCCACGCCTCCTTAAAGGAGCATATCTCCTTTGTACTCACAAATTCTATCTAGTTGATAACCTCCAGTTGTGGTTGTAGCCCAGATATGTTCCATGACAGGAAATTAATCCATCTTACCCCACCTTAGGTACCATCATTTTCAGGTGTGTTCAGGGGACAGGGCCTTCTTTCCATTAAAAATGTGTAGCCGAATTTGTACCAGTTCTTGGCCAGATTTTCACAGGGCTACTAACAGTTGTTGGCAACCATTGCCAATTGGCTTACTCTGTTCGAGGAGTGGGACGTGTGTCCTGTCTGATGGAGACTGTCCTAACAGTGGTAGATCTCCACTTGTTGCCTGTGGGGAGTCTGTGGTTGCCTTCAGGCTTTCTTAGAGGGCCCTGTGGTTCTTGCGGCTCTCTCGGCTCACTGGGCATCCCACATGATTCCCTTTCATGGTCGTGAACTGTGTCAGCTATCCTTGCTCTTCTCCTTTGCTGGAGCATGTGGAGGCCTATCACAAGTGGCCATATTATCGATAATGAACTTGGGGCTGACTGGTGTGAAGAACTCTGTTTCACTGTATGTGCCATCTCCCATTAGCTCTGATGCTGAAAGGTCCTGATATCAGAGAAAGTGCAGAAACAGCCCGGAACACCTCCAACAGATGAGCGCGGTTCTATAGAAATGGAGGCTCATGGTCTGGAAAAAGGATGATGCGGGTGAATTGCGTTGCTACGGAGGCAGTGTTTCTAACAATGGGAATAAAGAAGTCTTGGAGTAAAAGTTTGTGCTCTCCCCGATGTGTATCTTGGGCACTTACGCTGCCAGCTCAGGCACTCACGATGAATATCCTGGCCACTCCTCATTACTTGTATAAAGTTAGTACTGGCTCCAACTGACCACTGGGGTTGAATACCATGACGACATACTCCCTTAACGTGTGATCTTGGCAGCATGCAATTCTTTCCCCAATGCTAGTTTTTCTTCAAAGTTTGCCTTTGCCTTAGACCAACGTGCAGTGCCTCATAGTTTACTGTGCATCTAAACGTTGCAGTCAGTCTGATTGGGACCACGCCGTGGCATGGAGCCCTAGGAAGAGCATCACCTTCCACATCACTGGTAAAATATGTGTATATTGTCTACAGAACCTTTTATATTATCTAAATATCTAAAAGTTGAACAAAAATCTTTTCAGCCTTTAAAAAGCCTGAGGGCCATGAGGGGGGCAAACGTACTGACTCTGATCTTGAGAAATGAAAAGAACAGCATTAAATAAATTTACTAATCAAACTGACAGTTTATTTGCTACGTCTTTTTCTTGTATATATTGTTTATTGTTTTTTTTTTTACTATATAATACTTTCACAAACTGAGCATGAGTCCCAAATGTAAATCTTATAGTGCAAGCATTCTATTTCTTGTTCGTGGCCATGTGGAGGGCCCCCCTATGGGGGCCTAACTAGATCTGCAAGGCTTTGGGGACCCCAGCACTAGGCAACAATGCTTTGTTTGTATGGAAAAAGGAGATTGATTAAATCTGTAATGGGCTATCAGTAATATATGGTGTCACTCAAGTCCTGTCAAAGGGATGGGGGCTACAATAATTCTTCCCTACAGTTCAGAGAAGCAATTACATTGTAGAAATTCTTACATTTTAGGAAGACAAGGCTGTTCATGACACAATGTCAGAAATACCTTAGCGACAATGTTCCCTTAGGAGGTAAGTCATATACACAGTATATACACTAGAATGCAGAAATAGCTGTAAAAACAGTCAGAAGACAGTGCAAATAGTGAAAATCACAATAGGTTGCAATGGGCCTAGGGGGAACACAAACCATGTACTACAATAGTGGTATGCGAAAGTCGGTTTCCCACCTAGGCAAATGTAGTGTGTAGAGGGGCACTGGGAGTGTAAGAGAACACCAAAGGTAAGTAATAGAACCCAGTCCAGAGCCCAGGAAAACAGGAATAAATCACAGTAAGATTCCTGAAACACACAGGAAGTCATGATAGAAGACTATGCAAGAACCAGAAGAGACTGCAAGACACCAACGATGGATTCCTGGACCTGAAGACCTGTGGAAGAAGGGGACCAGGTCCAAGAAGCACTGAGTCCAGGCAGAACAGGAGCCCCTGCTAACCCAGATGAAGGTGCAAAAAAAGAAACTCTGTGAGAAGACATAGTCAGTACTGCACCCGAAAAGACGGATGCGGGTTCCTGGTTGGTGCAGATGATGTCCCACGCCGGATGGATGATTGCAGTCTGGTTTGCATCACTGGAGTCCGCCAACAAGCCTTGGCACGCAAAGCGCGCGCTTGGAGGAAAATGACGCTGCCTGGGCCCAGGAAGGACCAGGTCGACTCTACCCAGGAGTGAGAGTTAGAGGGACCCCTCAGCAACTCAGAGAGCCCACGGAAGACCAGGCAGCACGCACAGGAGTCCCACAGCATGGGGACAAAGGAGGTGCAAAAGGAGGCCCACGCAGCATGACACAAAGGGATCCCATGCTTCTGGAGAACCACTCAGCTGTGCGGCGCAGGAAGGAGTGCTGGGGGCCGGAGTTGTGCTGTGCACGAAGAACTTCGTGGAAGGTCACACACAAGCCTTCACAACTGCAAATCACACAGTGCATGGGGGTACTGTCTTGCGTGAGGAGGCAAGCTCTTACCTCTACCAAAGTTGGACAGCTGGACCATGGGACTGTTGGGCCCAATTTAGTCCACCACCCGTTTTGCAGGATCCACGCTCGTCATCTGGAGAGGGGACCTGCGCCACTGGTCGTCGCTGCAGAGAGGTGCCTGCTGAAGCAGGGAAATGACTATGTCGATCCACATGAGATTCCTTCGGCTCCTCTGATGCAGGCTGAAGACAGGCAGTCCTCGGAGGATGCATGACCTGGAAACTGTTGCAGTTGATGGCAGGAGCTGAAGTTACAAGGTTTCAGAAGTCGTCTTGGCTTCTTTATTGCAGTTTGTAGAATTCCTGGAGGGTTCAGCTGCAGTTCTGTTGGTGGAAGATGAAGTCAAGGATGCAGAGGAGTCCTGCTGGAGTCTTGCAATCTGAATCTGAGTAAACACCCAGAGGAGAGACCTTAAATAGCCCTGAAAGTGGTATTGGTAAGCTGCACAGGTAAGCACCTATGATCGGGGGGCTCTGACGTCACCTGTTGGCACTGGCCACTCAGATGCTCCCAAAGTTCTCTGCCAACCTTGAATTCAAGATGGCAAAACCAAGGGACCCTCTGGAGGAGCTCTGAGCACCACCCCTGGGGTGGTGATGGACAGGGGAGTGGCCACTCCCCTTTCCTTTGTCCAGTTCCCTGCCAGAGCAGTGACTAGGAGTCCCTGAACCAGTGCAGACTGGATTATGCAAGGAGGACACCATCTGTGCCCTTCAAGGCATTTCCAGAGGTTCTGGGAGGCTACCCCCCCCCCATGCCTGTAACACCTATTTCCAAAGGGAGCGGGTGTAACACCTCTCTCCCAAAGGAAATGCTTTGTTCTGCCTTCCTGAGCTCGAGCTGCTTGAGCAACAGGAGGGCAGAAACCTGTCTCTGAGGTGGCAGCAGCTGGGGCTGCCTGGAAAACCTCAGAAGGCTGGTATGGCAGTACTGGAGGTCCACTGAGGAGCCCCCAGAGTGCATGGAATTGTAAAAACCAATACTGGAATCAGTATTGGGGTACAATTACCAGATGTTAGACACCTTACATGGCCATATTCGGAGTTACCATTGTGAAGCTGGACATAGGTATTGACCTATATCCAGTGCACGTGTAAAATGGCATCACTGCACTCACGAAGTCCGGGAAAATGGTCCTGGACGATGTGGGGGCACTTCTGCTAGTGCCCTCACACACAGGTACTTTGCACCCAGCCTTCAGGGTTGGAAGGCCTGACATATAGATGACTTATAAGTGACCTGGTGCAGTGTAAATGGCTGTGAAAGAGTGCATGCACCATTTCACGCAGGCTGCAATGGCAGCCCTGCAGAAGCCTCCGCATGATCTCCCTATGGGTGGCAAAAGTAGTGCTGCAGCCCATAGGGATCCCCTGGAGCCCTAATGCCATGGATATCTAAGTATCATATACTAGGGACTTATAAGGGGGCACCAGTATGCCAATTTGGGATTAAATACTGGGTTACCAGTATGTAGTGACAAATTTGGGAAAAGACAGAGCATAATCACTGGAGTCCTGGTTAAGACTCCCAGTTACACAGTCAAGCATACTGACCAACAATCAAACATACTGACAAACAGGCCACAAAACCATAAGCACTGGGGCCTTGGCTAGCAGGATCCCAGTGACACAGTCAAACTCACTGACAAACAGGCCAAAAATGGAGGTAAGCATGCTAGAAAGAGGCTACTTTCTCACACTGCACGTTTGACAGTATCTTTCCTGTTTCCGAATATTTGTCTGTGCCAGGAGTCATTGGCATACAATCTGGGTATTTCAATGTTTTGATGTTGTTTATGTGTAGTCTAAGCATTCTTTTTGTTGCTAGGAACACAATTATCTTGCTGTCACTTATGCAGTCCTGCAGTCTTTTTCAGGTTCTGTGTTCTACACATCTTTGATGAGTTTCTTAGTTCCTGCTGCTAGACTGGGGACCTCCTTTACTATTTCTCTTTGAGGAGCAACTTTTACTTTTGACATTGCCATATTGGTCATTGATGCCGATGGTGGAATTTACTAGAATCCTTTCTAGCAAGAGATTTTCCAGGCGTCCCGCCCAGGTGAATGGCTTTTATCTACATTAGTCTGTTATTGGCCTTTTGCTCTCACCTGTTTGACAGTCACTAATTGTCATGTTCTGCATCTGTCTTTGGCTAGTACTTTGGGAATTTCTCTTTCATGCCCCTACCCTTAGCTCTTGTTGTGGGCTGTAATGATTCTGAACCATTTTTAGATTGATCACCTCTCTCCATTCCTCACATCTCAGAACCTTGAAGTATAACTGGTTTCACTAGTAATCATCACTCATCATCGTTCCAAGGAAATGAGCAGATCTTACTGCAGGCGGTTCTGAAGAAGTTAATTTGCCATAATTGAGATGATGCTGTTGAACCTGTTTCAATCTCTTTCTCAAGTTTTTCAACTGAAGAGATTTCCTTTTATACTCCCTTAGAAGAATAGGTGGGCCTAGCCTAAAAAAACATCATTCACCGTTTGTCATTTGTATTAAAGAAAGGCACATTGGTCCATATTCATGAAGACTTTAAAAAAATAAATTAAGAACATGACTGTAAAGTACAGGGCAGGGGTGTGAAATGTAATAAAATATGTACTTGTCCATGGGACAGGTTGCTTCTTAAATCTACTTGTCCTGTAAAAAAATGTACTTGCCCCTCTGGTGCCATGTAGTGCGGCAACAAATGATGGCAGCAATCTCATTATGTAAGAGCTCTGATGAAAACCTCTCTGATTATGCCAGGGCTACTATTATAGTAGGGCTTGAATACTTGCAATTTCATTATTTTGCCACCTTTCCACAGATCTACATACTGCGGCTGGAGGAAGCAGTATGCGAACGTTACAGGCTGGAATGCCTTTGAGTATGAAAACCTAGGGGCACATTTATACTTTTTGGTGCAAAATTGCACTAACGCAGATTTGCACCAAAATGTTTAGCACCGGCTATCGCCATTCCTGAGCACCGGCCTGGCACCATATTTATGGAATGGCGTAAGCCGGTGCAAAGGGTCGGCTAGTGTAAAAAAAAAATTGTTAGCCGGGTGGAGCTGGCGATATGGGAGAAGGGGATTTTGCTCCCAAAAATGGCATTAGCCTGGTTAGAGTCACAAAAGAAGACTCTAACCAGCCTAGCGTCATTTTCTGATGCAAAACCATCCATACCACACGACTTCTGTCTTAAAAAAGGCAAGAGTCATGCCCCCCACCTCAGTGGCCAGCACAGGGGACCAGTGTCCCCTGGGCATGGCCATTGCACCCTGTGCCATGCAGGGGGCCCCAAGTTTGGCCCCCGATGGCACTTTATTATTTTTTTTTAAATGACTTATCTATTCTTACCCTACTTACCTGGGATGGGGTCCCTCATCCTCCGGTGTCTCTCTGGTGTGGCTGGGGGTGTTCCTGGGGCTTGAGCAGGGCACCTGTGGACCCATTCCATGGTGTTCAACCATGGAAATGTGTCCACAGGTCCCCTAACACCTGGTCTGATCCAGGCATTAAATAAAGGTGCAAAGAAAGCTTTGCACCATTATTTAGCCTCTCTTCCCACCTGTGCGTCATTTTAGCACAGGGGATAAATATAGGGCTATGGGGTTAGCACCATTTTTTAGATGGGAACCCCTACCTTGCATCTCATTGACGCAAGGTAGGTTCATACATCTAAAAAATGGTGCAAACTCCAATATTTTGATGTAAGTCGTGTCTAATGTCAAACTATAAATATGGAGTTAGTTTTGTGCTGAATTTACGTAAACAACAATGACGCAAATGCGGCGCAAATGGGATATAAAAATGCCCCCTAATAACTTGTCTGTTTTAAGGATTTTCATCAGCTCTTCTCTAAACTTTTCCCATGAGAAAGGTTGGAAATTTACTCCTGAAAATGGCAGGGTTGGGAAGAAAGTGGTTCGAGGGAAAGTGAACTTGTAAATACTCAATCTACACAGTCATATTTGCTCATGCTAAAATTTCTGCTAAGTTCACCAATATTTTCTAAGAGTATGATTTCCTGGTCTACTTCTGTAAGGTCTTGTGAATTCATGAAAGCCACAAATTTAAAGACATATACCATGGGTGCATTTGTGTGACTTTCTTTAAGAATTGGGTCTGACGTTAACAAAGAGATTTTGTTTTATTAAACTTCTATTTCTCTCGCTATCTATCAGCTGGCTTTACTGTGAGTGATTGCATTCTGCTCTTCCACAAGCAGCATATTGGCACACAAAGTAGTTTTGTGCAGTGTGTCGTAACAAAACTGGAGGAGGGGCCCATGCAAAGAACATGGAGGGGCCGCCTTCTCCAGAATCTCTCAGGGCAGGTGCTGTGCTGAGGGGGCCACCTGGAGGCGGGCTGCGGGGCCTTTGTTATGCCACTGGTAGCAATGTGTGCTTTTTGAGACTTTATTTCCTTTTTGACAGTGTTTGTTACAATGGTGAGGGCCTGGCAGGTTCCACAACAATAAAGTGTTACAAAAGCGATGTCAAAACAAGATACGCATTGGCGACACCAAAAGTCTCACAAAAAATGTTGAATCGATTGGCTTTGCCAGTGCTTGTTTATTTTCATGCTTCCCATAATATTGTTTAAAATGGTTACACTGATTTTCCATTAGGAATATGTTTGGAAATACTAACATGCATCAACACATTTTACTAAATGATGCATCAAAGAAATACCACCTAAAATTTCATAGTAGAGAAACATTTTTTTTCCTACTTGCATTTTTTTCTGAACATTTTGTTTTGGAAGCAGAGAATAATCACTCTTGCTTACAGGCTTCTGCAAATATTTTCATCTAATCAGAGAGCATTCTGGGACCATTATACTTAGTCTGATATTTTTAGATGTTTCAAACATGTGTTCACTTTTTTTTTTTTTACTGGAACCACTGTCATTAGTACATTGTGACCTTGAAACGTTTATTTACAGTGCTCACTCTAATATTGAAGGCTTTTCATTAATGAACCATAAATACAAGTTCTAACAGCATTAGCTTATGGTCACACAGATTACCTCAACTGTAGACAGGTCCCTTCTCTGTAAACTGGCAGCCACAGGGTCTGGCTGCAGAAAATTGAACAAGAACAAAATTAACATGAAGATTTGTGAACCTTGACCTCAAACAATATGTCCTGGGGATCGGGTGATAGGAATCCCACATCCCTGACCGGACCTTAAAATCTCATTGATTGATTAAGTCATTTGAGATTACATCACTAATGACATCTCCCACAACATCATTGTTGATATCACTGATGGCATCAACCAATGAGTGTGCTAGTTTCTTTTATAGCTTACATATTGGTGAATAACTACCATATTACTTTTCTACCTAATTTTGTACAGCCTGTGGTTAGCTAATTATTGCAGCTGTTAACAAAAAGCATGCGCTTTTAATGCATCATAGGTGTGTAGAGGTACTGAACATGTTATAAATCTTTGTATTATGCAGACGACAGTTGAAGATTTCCGTCCACTATGTGCCACACAAGTTTTTTCTTCTGCAGAACAAAGTTTCCAACAGGGCACGGATTCTGCGTAGTATATACAAAGTATTGTAAGCAGCCTTGAATTATTAGACAGAATCGTCTCAACATTGCAATTTCTACACAACATAGAATACTGTGTGCACCATACACTAAACTATGTGCTTCAGAAGATGGGCTATGGCATGAAGGCTGCGGGTAGTATAATCTTTCGCACCTTCAGACCTTGGTTATTTTGCGTGAATAGTGTATTTTTTTGGAAAGTGTTGCAAAGACTCTATACTGTTCTTAGTAGATACTTTATAATACTCTGTGTTGTATTTCTCATGAGAATTTCACTGTCTGCAAACAGTGTGGTACTGAGTAAACTCTCTCCATAGAGTGAACACTGTTTATAGTTCCCACTTCTTACTCACATCAACTTAATTTCTCAATGTAGGTTTGATGACTGTGAGGGGTTTCATACAGGTCAAGGCTTTCTGTAGCAGGGCATTCATTTTAGAACAGTAGTTGAGTTGTTAATATTAAAATAATCAATGTCAATGTACACCATAATACATTTGCACATAGTAAGGAAATCACATTGCTGATGTCGAGTTCCCCCATCATGAACTCTCTGTCAACCCCGATGTCAAAGTATATGGTCTGGCAGGCTCTGAGACCGAGGTCTGAGGCTGGCTTATTGACAGGTCACAGATGGGGCAGCACATAGCAGGCAGACAAATGACAAACAGGAAACTCAGGTCCGACCCACAGCAACACCACAATGGTTTCAGGAGAATAGCCCCAATAAAAAACATATGGGCAGAGGGGTACGTGCATTCCCAAACACCATACTGTATAAGTCAGATGCAACCAGCAGTTAGGAACACATAGCCAATCAGAAAACAGTATGCAGAGTAACATGTAGTGATCGCGCGTACCTCATGCCAGACATCTGGACACATTATCCACTGGCCCACATTGTGTCCACGCAAGGTTGAGGCCCACCTGAATTTGTTATCAGGACCTTATTTATGACTCCATGGCAACCGCTTAAACCGCTTTAATTATTTTATGGTACTCAGAGAAATGTATAAAACACCACGCCATTCTAATGCATTTTGAGACAATCCGCAGAACCCGGTTCTGTAACTGTTCTGCCAGCCATTGTTTAATTAAACAAACTATTCCTGCTTTGCCAAACACCTCTCGTCTTCTGTTTTTTTCAAGGCAAATTCACATTTGAGCGACAGAATATCTTGAGGATCTTGGCTTTCTCTGAACAGTTTTATAGCTATTGAACACTGTGCGTAATGAGGGTTTCCGATGTATCTGTGCTTGATTGTTAATGTGAACTTGTCTACTTTCAGGCCTCTAATGTCATGCCAGTTTGTAGAGTAGTGTGCACCAATAAAGCTTGGATCATGTAATCAATGTAATAAGTGATGTCATTAGCGGTCATCAATTATGTCATTTCAGATGTCATCAGTGATGTCATAAACAATGTCATATAACATGTTATGACTGATGTAATATGTGAGGTCATAAGCTGTGCATGGCAAGGGTGCAAGTTACAGCTATCTCTGCTAAATATAACTGGTGAATTTCTTTGTTTTTTTTGTTCAAAATGCTAATGTTGTCACTGACATATTCACCCAACTATAACGTTACTTTAACATGGGGGGCGTGGCCAACTGCCGAAGATGGCGGACATCTGATCACAGAGTTCCTGATCCAGGCCCGCCAACTGTGAATTATCCGCGTAAAAATAGGGCCATCTGCCACTGAGAGGGGCGCCATGTGTGTGGGACCGAGACGGACAGCAGACGGGGTGAAAACCAGACTCAGTGACAGTGGGAACGAGAGGAGAGGTGAGCCAGGCCTCGGAGCGGGCCGGGGTTTGCCTGGAGGCAGCGGCTTCCTTCACCTGGGGGCAGACTGAGGCACCATGGTGGGTCGGCGCTGACCGGGGGAGACATGGAACAGTGTGACATCACTTTCATGAGGTCATGGTGTTCTATGTTCCTATGAAGACGGTTGTTTTCCTCTGTGCTCCCGCTGTTAGAAGACTCCTTTTCTTTACCTCGTACATCAATAAATTAAGAAATATACTAATTGAAGTTTCACATGTGCCTCACTTCAGTGGCGACGAGGATGAAACTCGCAAGAACTAAACCAAGGCACGGAGGTTTAGTTCAGTGAAGGTGTTGAACCGAGCCTCAGCTTCAGCGAAGCTCTTCGTGTCTACGCAGACCTGTTGCTGTTGATGTTTGTTTAGACAATTTGGATGCTCCTCTATCCGGATGTTTACAGACTTTCTATTTTCATACATTTTGTGGAGCCTTTTATTGGATCGCGGGGCACAGAGATCATTAATTTTATGAGCACTGCGCAAACAGCGTGACTTCTTAGTGCGAGCGCTCGTTACTCACTTACTAAGAGTGCTCGCTGCAGGTTTTTTTTTAGGGCAACTTGTGTTTATTTATTTTTTTGGTGCCGGCGTGTGGAACTGGCAAAGCGTAGATATATATATATATTTTTCCATTAAACCGTTTTTCTTACCGGTTGTCGGAGACACTTTTCCTGTTCTGCTCTCCAGAGGGATCTACAATTTCTCACAATCAGCTCAAGGAATAGAAATAGAAGATGGACTTCTGTAAAAAAAAAGAAGATGGACTTCTGTAAAAAAAAAGAAGATGGACTTGGTGTTTTGGTACTCAGTTCGGCCATTTTCTATTGGGGACATTAACAATTGAGTACTTGAGATTTTAACATAGGGTGCTTGAGATTTAACTGCTCCTTTGGTGCTCAATTCGATCATTTTCTTTTGGGGGCATTAACATTAAGTGCAACAATGTTAGATACGCTCAGTATTTAGTACAACAGTGAAAGTATTTGAACATTATTAAACGAGCATAAGTATATAAACAGATTTACAATATATACTGTATGATTTATATGTTCTAAAACATGCAGAATGTTATAACTCCAGCGCCCTTTCTACAAGACCCTGGGGATCCGCCTCTTGAATGGAAACTTTGGTTACGGTCGTTTAAAGCATATCTGTGTGCCATTGATGGTCATATCTTCAGACCAGAAAGAAAAAAAAGCTTATTGTATTATCATTTGTGAATTGAGTGCCAGAACATATTTGACCATCTTCCAGCCTATGAACTTGCTGAAGAGGAAGAATTAGATGAGTTTGAAATGGCCATTGCTCAATTGGATAAGTATTTCATTAAAACAAAGAATTTTGTCGTTCATCACTACAAATTCTTCACAAGGTCCCAAGGCCCCAGTGAGAGTATTGATACTTTTATTACTGCATTAAAGGTGTTAGCAGCTAAATGCAAATTTGAGAATTTCACTTCTCAACTCATCAGGGATCAACTTGTTGCCAGGTGTTCTTCGAAAAGAATCCAAGAGAAGTTACTGACACGTAAGGATCCTTCGTTAGATAAAGCTATCGACATTGCCAAAAGCATTGAATGTTCCATGGAAGATGCCAAACTATTAGAATCTTCCATGGCCAACACAACCATCTCTGGAGCAGTTGTAAATATGCAAAATGATAACCACAACAAGCGTTTTGAGAAAAAACTGGATAATTCATTCTTCAGAAGCAAGGCCAATCAGAAACTAATATGCCCAAGATGTGGCTCTTCGGCGCATGTATCTTCGTTTAAGAACTGTCCAGCTATACACCAACAATGCATAAACTGTATCAAAATGGGACACTTTGCGAGAGTGTGTAGAAGTGCAAAAAAGAACAATGTTCGTTGTGTAATAAGTGGCAACACTGAGAATGTTGTGGAAGAACAAATGAACGAATATGTGTTAGTGGTTAAAGATTCTTCCAATTCTAACAGAGTTGTTGTTGATCCAGACATTGATGTAAAAATTGATGATTTTTTTTTTAGATTATTAGTAGACACAGGGGCTCACATAACCATAGTGGCTCAGGAAAAATACATGGAAAATTGGATCTCTAAAATGCTTTACCCCCCAGATGTTTCCACTGTTGCATTTGAGGGTAGCAAAATTGATCTGATGGGTTACTTTTGGGCCTCGATGACCATTTTTGATAGAACACTACGTGGTAAAATCTATGTTGCCAAAAAAGGTATCAATGTTCTAGGTTTGCTTCATCAGGCAGAATTCAATCTGACTATCAAGCCGGGTCGAGACAAACCTGTATTCATAGATGAAGAGAGTTTAAGTCCAGTTAACATTGTTTCCAACTCAGCGGAGGTATGGCAACAAAAATGTATCAAATTATTTCAGGAACGGCTGGGTAGGATTACTAATTACTCTCACACAATAAAACTCAAACATAATGCTGTCCGAGTCAAGCATAAGCTAAGGAATGTACCTCTGAGTGTGAGGTCTGAATTGTCTAAGTTGCTAAGAGATATGTGCAAACAGGGTGTCATTGAAAAGCTTGAAGCAACATTATGGTTATCACCCATAGTTCTAGCCAAGAAAAAGTCAGGTGATTTGAGGATGTGTGTGGACTTGAGAAGTTTAAACGAGGCGATTTGGGTGGACAGTTTTCCTCTCCCGAGAATTGATGATTTGATTGCAAAGATTGGCTCTTCCCAGTGGTTTACCAAATTAGACTTAAAATCAGCGTATCATCAGGTAGATTTGGATGTAGATTCAAGACATCTAACTGCATTAATTACTCCTGATGGTACTTATAAATTTTGTAGATTACCTTTTGGCTAAGCCTCAGCGCCTGCAGCTTTCCAAAGACTAATATCAGACATGTTTCCAGACAATCCTAATGTAGTAATCTTTCAAGACGACATTCTGTTTTTTGCCAATGATGAGTCAGAGCATGACAAAGCCTTAGAGCAAGTGTTGTACACACTGGAAAATAGAGACGCTACATTGAGAAAAGACAAATGTATTTTTAAGGTCGATGAAATTGAATATCTTGGTCATCTTTTCTCAAAGGACGGCATTAAACCCAAACCTAGTTTAGTTAAAAGCATATTGGAAGCACCCCCTCCCAAAACCAGAGACCAGCTGTTGTCGTTTCTTGGGTTATGTGAATTCTATGCCAAATTCTTCAGGAACTTTGCAAAAAATACTGAATGTTTTAGAGCTATATTGAAAAATCCTACGTTCCTGTGGTCTAATGAGTGTAATAATATGTTTGAACAAATCAAACAAGAGATCGCTAATGTTCCGGCTTTACAGCCTTTTTCAGAAAACAAAAACACCATAGTTACTGTAGATGCTTGTGAGTATGGTCTTGGTGCTGTCATCACTCAAATATCCAATGATGGGAAGGAAAGTATGGTAGGATTTGCCTCAAGAACTCTAAGGCAGGTGGAACGCAAGTACTTAGTGATTGAAAAAGAACTCTTAGCTAGTGTGGAGCATAATACTTATGGGGTAGGTAATTTGTTTTGAAGACTGATCATAGACCTCTTGTGGAAATTCTGTCAAGTAAGAAAGTGAAAAGCTCAACGGCACGGATTGCAAGACTATCTGCTAAGCTGCTGGAGTTTACTTTCACTACAGAGTATGTACCTGATGGGAAAAATAGGAGGGCAGATTGTTTATCTAGGCTGCCCATTGACGACAATGATGAACAAGAATGGGAAACAGAAATCGAAGAATGCTTTATTGCTTGTGTAACTGAAAGTAATGTGCCCTTAGATGAAAGCGAATGGGTGAAGGCTGTACTTGATGACAAAACACTCTGTGAGGTAATGCACATAGTCAGATCAGGTTGGCCCAAGGAGAAATGTCTACCACCCGACTTACAATCATTTTGGAAAGTATCTGATGAACTGTCCATTGAGGGAGACAAATTGGTTAGAGGCAAAATGTTGGTTCCGCCAGAATGTGTGAGGAGGAAGTTGATTGCTGCGTCTCATATGGGTCATTTGGGGGCTACAACTGCTAAAAGAAAATTGAGATCTGAATTTTGGTGGCCCAGAATGGATACCGAAATTGAGGACTATGTAAAAAATTGCACAAGGTGTTGTACTAGTGACAAAGTGTTGATCACTGAAGGAAAATCAGAAACATTCGTTCCTTCTCCAGCGAGGGCTTGGCAAAAACTGGTTCTTGATTTTCTGGGTCTTTACCACATCTTACCTCCCAATATGAGATATAATAGTGGTAATAATTGATCATTTATCCAGGTGGGTAGATGTTGAGCCAGTCAGGTTTCCAACTTCTCGCTTGGTGATAGATTGCCTAAAAAAGATCTTTAGCCGTGAAGGTTTTCCGGAACAGATCTTGACTGACAATGGTGTTCAGTTTGTATCGGTGGAGATGCTTCAATTTTTGGAGAAATGTGGTGTGAAACATATCAGAACACCTCTTTATCATCCACAAAGTAATGGCATGGTCGAACACTTTAATTGAGTACTGGTAGACTGTATTCAAGCCTCGTATAGATATCACTTGTCTATAGACCAGGCTATTAAGGAATTAGTATGGTCTTATTGCACCACTCCCCATACTGCCACTGGGAAAACCCCATTTGAACATATGAGAGGGAGATTGGCATCAACTGAATTGTGCCCTTATTGGATGGTAAAGTTGTTCCATGGAGGTAGTGATTTAAAAGAACTCTGGCAGGTTGCAGAACATAACTCCAATGCTAGTGGACTGAAAAGAGTAACCGATGTAGGTAACGAGAATAGTAAGTTGAAAGTTGGTGATTGGGTGAGGGTGAAAAATCGTGTGGTAGTCAAAAAAGGATTATCTAAGTTCAAGGACTTGAAAACAAATATGTGAAGTGCGAAGGAATGCTGTGAAGTCAGATGGGAGCTGGTGGAACAATTCACGTATAGCGTTGGATCCAGCTGCACGAGTTCAATCTGATGTTGCTGTTTCTGGCAGTGAAAATAAGTCGGTCATTAATGATAAATACAAATGTAGAAGAAGCACCAGAATTTGTCAAAAACCAAAGATGTTTCAAGATTTTGTTATGTCATGAATTTGTTTATTTTTTTCAATTTCTCCCCCAAAAAAGGGGCGAAATATAATGTGGTGATTGCATTATCTTGTATTTCCTCGTGGGGACATGGAACAGCGTGACATCACTTTCATGAGGTCATGGTGTTCTATGTTCCTATGAAGACGGTTGTTTTCCTCTGTGCTCCCGCTGTTAGAAGACTCCTTTTCTTTACCTCGTACATCAATAAATGAAGAAATATACTAATTGAAGTTTCACGTGTGCCTCACTTCAGCACTGCCCTCAGAAAGGACTCTCTGTTGTGATTGGGAATTAAGCATAGCCAATACAGAACAGGAGCAAGAGCTGTAAGCTCAGAGAGAGGAATCATGCCTGTTTCCAGGTACAAGGGAGAAGTGGAGTGCCTTGGCTCAGGTGTAAAAGTGATCTCAGAAATGCGTTTCCATCATTGTGAGCTGTTTACTGATGCTGCACCCCCATAGTTTTGCACCATAACTTGCTGCTTTTTTGCTTGTGAATTTGGAGTGCAATGCTCAGTGGGCGGCAGCCAATTTTGTTCTTGAGCCTCAGAATTGTGTTGGTGGACCACTGTAATGTTGCAGTTGATGTATTAACATGAGCATGCAAAGACAGATTGTTGTTGCAATTAACCCCCAAATAGTCATAGACCTTGGCAATTTGAACCTTACCAATGATTCTTGGGGATTTTGTTAGTGGTGGTAATAATCCCAGCGGCCATACTTTTGTCCTTTGTATATTGATGACATGGTCTTTTTGACTACAGCAGCGTTTGAACCTGTCCAGCTTCCTGTGCAGCACATTTTATGTACAGGATAGCATTACTGCCTTATCCGCAAACAAGAGAATAGCTATTTTTCTGTTGCCTAGCTTTGGTGCATCTGTGACCCCATTGAGTAGGAATTCCTCAGAGTTGTTCAAAAAAAGAGAGAGAATAGCAGCGGCCAAGGACTCATTCTTGGTGTACCCCTGAGCAGTTGTGAAAATAAGTAGTGCATTCTCTTCCACTTTCAGAGCGAACGCAAGCATGTGTGTGTTTGTTCAATATTTTGATTGCTTGCAGAAGGTTTTATTCAATTCCTTGCTTCTTGAGCATTTGCCATATTGCTTCTTTAGCATTTCCCATAGTTTAGTTCTATTTACCAGGTCAAAGGTCAATTTATGATCAATAGAGTATAAATAGTATGGGTGCTTGATCGTCTCTGTGTATTTATTTAACACATGTCATAAATAGTTTTGTGGCTTGATCGATGGTACTAATGCCCTTGTGAAACCCCGTCTGGGTGTGTATGAGGACTATGTTGTTGTCTGTTCAGTCCTGCAGTCTACACCTGTAGATTTTCCTGGTACTACCCAGAAGTGATATGGACCTGTAGTTACATGGTGGCAGCTCGCTTTCTTTCTTGTGGCAGATCACCAGGAGCATGGGATATTATTTGATCTCAGGATACGTTGAATATCTTAGGCGGGGCTACAGAGCAAACCTGAAGTTTAAACAAAACAGGTCGACTGGTACATAGTCTGGACCAGGTGATTTCTTGGCGTTCTATGCCAGAATTGCTCTTTCTACATCTGGGCTCAGAATGATAAGTTGTGTTGTTGGTGAGGAGGCGCGCCTAAGGCAAGGCCGTCTGTGCCATCCGTGACCCGACCGCAACCAGCACCAGGACCCCCGGACATTTCACCCACCACCACTACACACCAGCAGCACTCATCGCACTCAACCCAGGACGCGACAACAACTGTAAACTGGAATCACGAAATAACACCAAGGGACCATTCACCTGTCGCCACTGCAAATTCACCAGCCTCCATCACTCAAGCCCACCCCCTGAGGACCCAGAAAGCAGAACCCAGCCTCAGATGTATCCTGATCAACACTCGCTCCATCCACAGGCACGTCATTGAACTCTGGAACCTCATCAACACAACATCCCCGGACATCACCTTCCTCACAGAAACATGGCTTAACCCCTCCTCGGCTCCAGACATCGCCATCCCAGACGGCTACAATATCATCCCCAAAGACCGCACGAACCGCCCGGGGGAGGTATTGCCATCGTCCACAAGGAGTCCCTAAGCCTCTCCACCAGCACCGAAGACTCCACAACCAACATGGAACTCCTCCATTTCTAGATTGGAACCAACCCTAACACCACTCTGCAGGGCACCCTCATCTACAGGCCTCCGGGCCCCGCCCCCCATTCTGTGACACCATCACTGACCTCGCCACCACCCACGCTCTTGCATCCAAGGACTATATCCTACTGGGGGACTTCAATTTCCACCTGGAAAACCCAAATGACAACAACTCCACCACCCTGATCAAAAACCTCGCCAACCTCGGGCTCAAACAATTTGTCACCACACCCACTCACTCGGCCGGTCACACACCGGACCCCATCTTCTCTGCCCGCAACCACATCTCCGTCAACCACACCACTGAACTCCAATGGTCCGACGACCACTGCAGTCACTTCACCTTCAACAAACCCATCGGTCGCCACCACGCTTCCCAACTTCTCCGCAGAAATTGGAACAAGGTCACTGAAGCCCAGCTCACCGTCAGCTTCAGCGCAACATCCCCCCCATCTGACGACGGAGTCAACACTGCAACACACAACCTCCACAAATGGATCACCGAATGCGCCAACACCCTCGCCCCCATCAAGACACCCCACTACAGAGGCTCAGCCAAGAAAGCAAACTGCTTCATCCCCGCACTCAAAGAAGTGAAGCAGGTTTGCAGACGTCTAGAGAGGAACTGGCACACCAACAAGACCCCCGCAAATCACAAAACCTTCAAAAAACGCCGTCAAACATCACCACCAGCTCATTAGGACCACCTAAAAACTCTTTCTGCAACAACACAGCAATAAAAATGCCCACAACAGCAAGGAACTTTTCACCGTCATGAAAGAGTTCACCAACCCCAACTCCACCGACATCCCCCATCGCAAAATCTCTACAAAAACCTTGCCAACTACTTCCACCGCAAGATCACAGACATTTACGACCACCAGCCTATCGACCGAAGCGTTACCACGCTCCCGCCCTCCTCCGCTGGAACAACATCACCGACAATGAGACCCACAACATCATGGCAACCATCCACTCAGGAGCACCCACCGACCCCTGCCATCACCACATCTTTAACAAAGCCAGCGACATCATCGCACCCAAACTCTGGCATACCATCAACTGCTCCTTCAAAACTGCCACCTTCCCAGAGAGTTGGAAACACACCAAGATCAACCCTCTATTGAAGAAACCCACCACCGGCCCGACAGACCTCAAGAACAACCGGCCCATCTCCCTGCTCCCGTTTCCAGCCAAAGTCATCGAGAAGGCAATCAACAAATAACTCACCCCCTTCCTGGAAGCCAACAACACCCTGGACCCCACTCAGTCAGGATTCAGAAGCAACCATAGCGCCAAGACCGCCCTCCTTGCTGCCACAGACGACATCTGTACCCTCCTCAGCTGAGGCGAGACCGTCGCCCTCATCCTCCTGGAACTTTCTGCAACCTTCGATACAGTCTCACACGACACGCTACGCATCTGACTCCACGACGCCGGCATCTAAGACTCAGCACTGTAATGGCTCTCCTCGTTCCTCACTGGCAGAACACAGAAGGTCCGACTCCCCCCTTTCTCTCGGAAGCCACCAAGATCAACTGCGGCATCCCCCAAGTATCCTCACTGAGTCCCACGCTCTTCAACCTCTAAATGACCACACTGGCCGCCATCGTCAGAAGCCACGCACTCAACATCGTCTCCTATGCCGACGACACCCAACTGATAGTCTCCTTCACCAACAACCCGACCACCTTCTACAAAGGAATGAAAACAGTCGCCGCCTGGATAAAAGACAGTTGCCTCAAACTGAACTCGGACAAAACAGAAGTCCTCATCCTCGGCTCCACACCCTCCGCCTGGAACGATTCTTGGTGGCCCACCACCCTCGGAAATGCCCACAGACCACGCCTGCAGCCTGAGCGTCATCTTGGACTCATCGTTCTCAATGGACCGACAGGTCAGCGCTATCTCATCGGGTTGCTTCCACAACGTGTGCATGCTTCGAAAAATCTACAAGTGCATCACTACCGAAGCCAGAAGGACAGTCACCCAGGCCCTCGTCAGCAGCCACCTTGACTACGGCAAAGCACTCAACGCCAAGACCCAGGAAAGACTACAACGCATCCAGAATGTCTCCGCCCGTCTCACCAAGAACGCCCCATGACACAGCCACACCTCCACCCTTCTGAGAGACCTACACTGGCTGCCTATTGACAAGAGAATCATCTTCAAGCTCATGGCCCACGCCTAGAAGGCTCTAAACGACGCTGGACCAGCCTACCTCAACCACAGACTCTCCTTCTGCACTCCCGCCAAACAACTCCGCTCCGCTGACCAGGCCCTCGCCCACATCCCCTGGATCTGAAAAACCACAGCCGGAGGAAGATCCTTCTCCCACATCACTGCCAAGACCTGGAACACAACCTCCTCATCCACCTCAGGCAGTCCCCCACCCTGTCACAGTTCAGGAAGGACCTCAAGACCTGGCTCTTTGACTGATCCTCAACACCCCTCCTACTCTCCCCCAGCGCCATGAGACCCTCACGGGTGAGTAGCCGCGCTTTACAAATCACTGATTGATTGATTGATCAATCAGTGTTGGTGAATAGTTGCTGTTGGATTATATTGTCCTATAATGGTCTATCCAGGGCTGCACTGTGATGTGGTTTCCTGTGATCCAAGACCATCTCTAAATATTTCAGTAATTTTCTTCCATTCCAGAAGGATTTGCTGTCATAATCGGCTACCTTGTTCAGATCTTGCCACACTTCTTGTTGTTGGGTCAGCTTCTTACACCTGAGTAGGGCTTTGTGTTCTATTCTTGCAGCCCTAAAAAATAGCTCTTCTCCTTGGGATTCATGCCACTTTCAGCCTGTTCTTATCTCCTCTGCTCTCGTTATCATACCAACTTTTTTCTGGTTTCCTGTTTTTGCTCCTTGTGATCCTTGGTGCAGATAAGTAGCATGTGAGTTCCTTTGAAAGTCTGGTATAATTTGTTAGTATTGCTGTGCTTGACACTTTCCATGGTGCAGGTCAAGAAGTGTCCAAGGAACGACTTTGATGGGTTCTCGGTGCTCAAGTTGTTCTCTCTATTACATATTTTTATTTTACTGCTCGTCTGTTGTTGTTTGGGGCGATACTGGAGGCAAAGCATTTGACCATTTTCTGCTCAGTCGGAACGGCACACTTCAAGCATGAAGGGCTGTGGTCACTATCCGGTCTTTAGATCACTTCCATGTCCCACATCAAATGGCAGCAATCGTTTGGAAAGAGAATGTAGCTGTCAGATCAAGATCTTCTACTGTTCGAAAGTGTGGAGAGCTGCAGGGCTATTTGTTATCGACCGACCATTTAGGTAGGTTAGCTGTGATTCATTGAGAAAGTCACTGAATAATCTTCCTTTCTTGCACGTGCTGAGGGGAAGGGATAGGATGCTGCAACTGTTCTCCATGCATTTCACTGTCTCCCATATATCTTCTGGTGGATAGGTGTTAAAATCTCCACAGACAAGGAGGTAATACTTGCCGTTGTGAGGGGCTTGGAGTACACGTTTAGAACATCCAGCATAGTACAATATTTCCTCTGCTCTTTCAGCAATCTGACTTGCAAAGTGTATAAAGGAGATACGCTCAAGGAAGGTTTTGTTGCTGTGCAGGCTACTTTTATTGAAATCTAGGAAACCATAGATCTCCCTCTACTTAGTTTAGTGCCTTCTGTGATGAACCCCGTAAAGGTTGCAGGTGTTTGTTGGGCGCTAAAAATGATTGCTGCCCACGCCTCCTTAAAGGAGCATATCTCCTTTGTACTCACAAATTCTATCTAGTTGATAACCTCCAGTTTTGGTTGTAGCCCAGATATGTTCCATGACAGGAAATTAATCCATCTTACCCCACCTTAGGTACCATCATTTTCAGGTGTGTTCAGGGGACAGGGCCTTCTTTCCATTAAAAATGTGTAGACAAATTTGTACCAGTTCCTGGCCAGATTTTTACAGGGCTACTAACAGTTGTTGGCAAACATTGCCAATTGGCTTACTCTGTTCGAGGAGTGGGACGTGTGTCCTGTCTGATGGAGACTGTCCTAACAGTAGTAGATCTCCACTTGTTGCCTGTGGGGAGTCTGTGGTTGCCTCCAGGCTTTCTTAGAGGGCCCTGTGGTTCTTGCGGCTCTCTCGGCTCACTGGGCATCCCACATGATTCCTTTTCATGGTCGTGAACTGTGTCAGCTATCCTTGCTCTTCTCCTTTGCTGGAGCATGGGGAGGCCCATCACGAGTGGCCATATTATCGATAATGAACTTGGGGCTGACTGGTGTGAAGAACTCTGTTTCACTGTATGTGCCATCTCCCATTAGCTCTGATGCTGAAAGGTCCTGATATCAGAGAAAGTGCAGAAATAGCCCAGAACACCTCCAACAGATGAGCGCGGTTCTATAGAAATGGAGGCTCATGGTCTGGAAAAAGGATGATGCGGGTGAATTGCGTTGCTACGGAGGCAGCGTTTCTAACAATGAGAATAAAGGAGCCTTGGAGTAAAAGTTTGTGCTCTCCCCGATGTGTATCTTGGGCACTTACGCTGCTAGCTCAGGCACTCACGATGAATATCCTGGCCACTCCTCATTACTTGTATAAAGTTAGTACTGGCTCCAACTGACCACTGGGGTTGAATACCATGACGACATACTCCCTTAACGTGTGATATTGGCAGCATGCAATTCTTTCCCCAATGCTAGTTTTTCTTCAAAGTTTGCCTTTGCCAACGTGCAGTGCCTCATAGTTTACTGGGCATCTAAACGTTGCAGTCAGTCTGATTGGGACCATGCCGTGGCATGGAGCCCTAGGAAGAGCATGACCTTCCACATCACTGGTAAAATATGTGTATATTGTCTACAGAACCTTTTATATTTTCTAAATATCTAAAAGTTGAACAAAAATCTTTTCAGCCTTTAAAAAGCCTGAGGGCCATGAGGGGGCAAACGAACTGACTGTGATCTTGAGATATGAAAAGAACGGCATTAAATAAATTAACAAATCAATCTGACAGTTTATTTGCTACGTCTTTTTCTTGTATATATTGTTTATTGTTTTTTTTTTTTTACTTTATAATACTTTCACAAACTGGGCATGAGTCCCAAATGTAAATCTTACAGTGCAAGCATTCTATTTCTTGTTCATGGCCATGTGGAGGGGCCCCTATGGGGGCCTAACTAGATCTGCAAGGCTTTGGGGACCCCAGCACTAGGCAACAATGCTTTGTTTGTATGACAAAAGGAGATTGATTAAATCTGTAATGGGCTATCAGTAATATATGGTGTCACTCAAGTCCTGTCAAGGGGATGGGGGATACAATAATTCTTAAATCTACCCCCACACCTCCCTACAGTTCAGAGAAGCAATTACATTGTAGAAATTCTTACATTTTAGGAAGAAACGGCTGTTCATGGCATCTTAACAATAGTGCATTTGATTGCAGTTTTAAAAGCAATAACTGAACATAACTGTAGTGTTTGAACTGATACATAAGTAAGAGCAGTCTATTGTAGAGAGTAATTGTGAAACATATCTTTCCATTAGGGAGACTGTGAAATTCTTTTACACAAGAGGTGTAGCATTCAATATTTGAAGACCACTGATCTCCGGAGAGAGGTTGGGTTGTCATGTGCTGGCTCTCTGTGGCCCTTTGATTTTTCAAAGCAGGATCCTAATCACCTTCTTCTGTGACATGTGAGGGGGTCAAATCTTTTCTGCTTCAATTTTTTTTAGTTTGGTCATTTTATTGATTTTCAAAAAACAAAACATACAGCATCAGTCTGATAATGTAAGCTGGCAAGAATGATGGTGATACAGTGGCTGAAAAGGAACATAATAGGGTACATGGAAGCTGGCATCCTTGAGGCCACCCGCAATGCATTGCACCTCTTGTCAGTTAGCATGCTTGACCCACTTGTGCAGCACCTGTTTGTGCTTTTCAATTTGTTAATTACCTCGGGGTGTCTCTAGTACTGGCATTTCTTCATCCCTAGACAATAATCTTTGTCACTTGTACCACTGAACATGACAAAGATCAAGCACTGCATGTGGGAGGCTGGCCTGGTTTGTAGTGGGTACCTAAGGTACTTACATCTTATACAAGGTCCAGTTATCTCTTATTAGTGACATGTACTCAGTGTCTAGAAGCCAGGCTGTCTAGGGGTAGCTGTAGCTGAGCAGCCAAGGCTGAACTAGGAGACATGCAAAGTTCTTTCAATACCACTGTGGTCACACAGTACTCACACACATGAAAGACAATACTCAGTGTTACAAAAATAAAGGTACTTTATTTTTAGTGACACAATGCCAAAAATACCTCAGAGACAATGTTCCCTTAGGAGGTAAGTCATATACACAGTATATACACTAGAATGCAGAAATAGCTGTAAAAACAGTCAGAAGACAGTGCAAATAGTGAAAATCACAATAGGTTGCAATGGGCCTAGGGGGAACACAAACCATGTACTACAATAGTGGTATGCGAAAGTCGGTTTCCCACCTAGGCAAATGTAGTGTGTAGAGGGGCACTGGGAGTGTAAGAGAACACCAAAGGTAAGTAATAGAACCCACTCCAGAGCCCAGGAAAACAGGAACAAATCACAGTAAGATTCCTGAAACACACAGGAAGTCATGATAGAAGACTATGCAAGAACCAGAAGAGACTGCAAGACACCAACAATGGATTCCTGGACCTGAAGACCTGTGGAAGAAGGGGACCAGGTCCAAGAAGCACTGAAGAGTCCAGGCAGAACAGGAGCCCCTGCTAACCCAGATGAAGGTGCAAAAAAAGAAACTCTGTGAGAAGGCATAGTCAGTACTGCACCCGAAAAGACGGATGCGGGTTCCTGGTTGGTGCAGATGATGTCCCACGCCGGATGGATGATTGCAGTCTGGTTTGCATCGCTGGAGTCCGCCAACAAGCCTTGGCACGCAAAGCGCGCGCTTGGAGGAAAATGACGTTGCCTGGGCCCAGGAAGGACCAGGTCGACTCTACCCAGGAGTGAGAGTTAGAGGGACCCCTCAGCAACTCAGAGAGCCCACGGAAGACTAGGCAGCACGCACAGGAGTCCCACAGCATGGGGACAAAGGAGGTGCAAAAGGAGGCCTACGCAGCATGACACAAAGGGATCCCATGCTTCTGGAGAACCACTCAGCTGTGCGGCGCAGGAAGGAGTGCTGGGGGCCGGAGTTGTGCTGTGCACGAAGAACTTCGTGGAAGGTCACACACCAGCCTTCGCAACTGCAAATCACACAGTGCATGAGGGTACTGTCTTGCGTGGGGAGGCAAGCTCTTACCTCTACCAAAGTTGGACAGCTGGACCATGGGACTGTCAGGCCCGATTTAGTCCACCACCCGTTTTGCAGGATCCACGCTCGTGATCTGGAGAGGGGACCTGCGCCACTGGTCGTCACTGCAGAGAGGTGCCTGCTGAAGCAGGGAAATGACTCTGTCGCTCCACATGAGATTCCTTCGGCTCCTCTGATGCAGGCTGAAGACAGGCAGTCCTCGGAGGATGCATGACCTGGAAACTGTTGCAGTTGATGGCAGGAGCTGAAGTTACAACTTTTCAGAGGTCGTCTTGGCTTCTTTATTGCAGTTTGTAGAATTCCTGGAGGGTTCAGCTGCAGTTCTGTCGGTGGAAGATGAAGTCAAGGATGCAGAGGAGTCCTGCTGGAGTCTTGCAATCTGAATCTGAGTAAACACCCAGAGGAGAGACCTTAAATAGCCCTGAAAGGGGTATTGGTCAGCTACACAGGTAAGCACCTACCATCGGGGGGCTCTGACGTCACCTGTTGGCACTGGCCACTCAGATGCTCCCAAAGTTCTCTGCCAACCTTGAATTCAAGATGGCAAAACCTAGGGACCCTCTGGAGGAGCTCTGAGCACCACCCCTGGGGTGGTGATGGACAGGGGAGTGGCCACTCCCCTTTCCTTTGTCCAGTTCCCTGCCAGAGCAGTGACTAGGGGTCCCTGAACCAGTGCAGACTGGATTATGCAAGGAGGGCACCATCTGTGCCCTTCAAGGCATTTCCAGAGGCTCTGGGAGGCTACCCCCCCCCATGCCTGTAACACCTATTTCCAAAGGGAGAGGGTGTAACACCTCTCTCCCAAAGGAAATGCTTTGTTCTGCCTTCCTGAGCTCGAGCTGCTTGAGCAACAGGAGGGCAGAAACCTGTCTCTGAGGTGGCAGCAGCTGGGGCTGCCTGAAAAACCTCAGATGGCTGGTATGGCAGTACTGGAGGTCCACTGAGGAGCCCCCAGAGTGCATGGAATTGTAAAAACCAATACTGGAATCAGTATTGGGGTCCAATTACCAGATGTTAGACACCTTACATGGCCATATTCGGAGTTACCATTGTGAAGCTGGACATAGGTATTGACCTATGACCAGTGTACGCGTAAAATGGCATCACTGCACTCACGAAGTCCGGGAAAATGGTCCTGGACGATGTGGGGGCACTTCTGCTAGTGCCCTCACACACAGGTACTTTGCACCCAGCCTTCAGGGTTGGAAGGCCTGACATATAGATGACTTATAAATGACCTGGTGCAGTGTAAATGGCTGTGAAAGAGTGCATGCACCATTTCACGCAGGCTGCAATGGCAGCCCTGCAGAAGCCTCCGCATGATCTCCCTATGGGTGGCAAAAGTAGTGCTGCAGCCCATAGGGATCCCCTGGAACCCTAATGCCCTGGGTACCTAAGTATCATATACTAGGGAATTAAAAGGGGGCACCAGTATGCCAATTTGGGATTAAATACTGGGTTACCAGTATGTAGTGACAAATCTGGGAAAAGAGAGAGCATAATCACTGGAGTCCTGGTTAAGACTCCCAGTTACACAGTCAAGCATACTGACCAACAATCAAACATACTGACAAACAGGCCACAAAACCATAAGCACTGGGGCCTTGGCTAGCAAGATCCCAGTGACACAGTCAAACTCACTGACAAACAGGCCAAAAATGGAGGTAAGCATGCTAGAAAGAGGCTACTTTCTCACACTGCACGTTTGACAGTATCTTTCCTGTCTCCGAATATTTGTCTGTGCCAGGAGTCATTGGCATACAATCTGGGTATTTCAATGTTTCGATGTTGTTTATGTGTAGTCTAAGCATTCTTTTTGTTGCTAGGAACACAATTATCTTGCTGTCACTTATGCAGTCCTGCAGTCTTTTTCAGGTTCTGTGTTCTACACATCTTTGATGAGTTTCTTAGTTCCTGCTGCTAGAGTGGGGACCTCCTTTACTATTTCTCTTTGAGGAGCAACTTTTACTTTTGACATTGCCATATTGGTCATTGATGCCGATGGTTGAATTTACTAGAATCCTTTCTAGCAAGAGATTTTCCAGGCGTCCCGCCCAGGTGAATGGCTTTTATCTACATTAGTCTGTTATTGGCCTTTTGCTCTCACCTGTTTGACAGTCACTAATTGTCATGTTCTGCATCTGTCTTTGGCTAGTACTTTGGGAATTTCTCTTTCATGTCCCTACCCTTAGCTCTTGTTATGGGCTGTAATGATTCTGAACCCTTTTTAGAGTGATCACCTCTCTCCATTCCTCACATCTCAGAACCTTGAAGTATAACTGGTTTCACTAGTAATCATCACTCATCATCGTTCCAAGGAAATGAGCAGATCTTACTGCAGGCGGTTCTGAAGAAGTTAATTTGCCATAATTGAGATGATGCTGTTGAACCTGTTTCAATCACTTTCTCAAGTTTTTCAACTGAAGAGATTTCCTTTTATACTCCCTTAGAAGAATAGGTGGACCTAGCCTAAAAAACATCATTCACCGTTTGTCATTTGTATTAAAGAAAGGCGCATTGGTCCATATTCATGAAGACTTTAAAAAAAGAAATTAAGAACATGACTGTAAAGTACAGGGCAGGGGTGTGAAATGTAATAAAATATGTACTTGTCCATGGGACAGGTTGCTTCTTAAATCTACTTGTCCTGTAAATAAATGCACTTGCCCCTCTGGTGCCATGTAGTGCGGCAACAAATTATGGCAGCAATCTCATTATGTAAGAGCTCTGATGAAAACCTCTCTGATTATGCCAGGGCTACTATTATAGTAGGGCTTGAATACTTGCAATTTCAAACCCTACTATAGCAATTTCCTTATTTTGCCACCTTTCCACAGATCTACATACTGGGGCTGGAGGAAGCAGTATGCGAACGTTACAGGCTGGAATGCCTTTGAGTATGAAAACCTAGGGGCACATTTATACTTTTTGGTGCAAAATTGCACTAACGCAGATTTGCACCAAAATGTTTAGCACCGGCTAGCGCCATTCCTGAGCACCGGCCTGGCACCATATTTATGGAATGGCATAAGCCGGTGCAAAGGGTCGGCTAGTGTAAAAAAAAAAAATTGTTAGCCGGGTGGAGCTGGCGATATGCGAGAAGGGGATTTTGCTCCCAAAAATGGCATTAGCCTGGTTAGAGTCACAAAAGAAGACTCTAAACAGCCTAGCGTCATTTTTTGATGCAAAACCATCCATACCACATGACTTCTGTCTTAAAAAAGGCAAGAGTCATGCCCCCCACCTCAGTGGCCAGCACAGGGGACCAGTGTCCCTTGGGCATGGCCATTGCACCCTGTGTCATGCAGGGGGCCCCAAGTTTGGCCCCCGATGGCACTTTAATTTTTTTTTAAAAATGACTTATCTATACTTACCCTACTTACCTGGGATGGGGTCCCTCATCCTCCGGTGTCTCTCTGGTCTTCCTGGGGCTTGAGGAGGGCACCTGTGGACCCATTCCATGGTGTTCAACCATGGAAATGTGTCCACAGGTCCCCTAACACCTGGTCTGATCCAGGCATTAAATAAAGGTGCAAAGAAAGCTTTGCACCATTATTTAGCCTCTCTTCCTACCCGTGCATCATTTTAGCACAGGGGATAAATATAGGGCTATGGGGTTAGCACCATTTTTTACATGGGAACCCCTACCTTGCATCTCATTGACGCAAGGTAGGTTCACACATCTAAAAAATGGTGCAAACTCCAATATTTTGATGTTAGTTATGTCTAACGTCAAACTATAAATATGGAGTTAGTTTTGTGCCGAATTTACGTAAAAAACAATGACGCAAATGCGGCGCTAATGGGATATAAAAATGCCCCCTAATAACTTGTCTGTTTTAAGGATTTTCATCAGCTCTTCTCTAAACTTTTCCCATGAGAAAGGTTGGAAATTTACTCCTGAAAATGGCAGAGTTGGGAAGAAAGTGGTTTGAGGGAAAGTGAACTTGTAAATACTCAATCTACACAGTCATATTTGCTCGTGCTAAAATTTGTGCTAAGTTCACAATTATTTTCTAAGAGTATGATTTCCTGGTCTACTTCTGTAAGGTCTTGTGAATTCATGAAAGCCACAAATTTAAAGACATATACCATGGGTGCATTTTTGTGACTTTCTTTAAGAATTGGGTCTGACGTTAACAAAGAGATTTTGTTTTATTAAACTTCTATTTCTCTCGCTATCTATCAGCTGGCTTTACTGTGAGTGATTGCATTCTGCTCTTCCACAAGCAGCATATTGGCACACAAAGTAGTTTTGTGCAGTGTGGTGTAACAAAACTGGAGGAGGGGCCCATGCAAAGAACATGGAGGGGCCGCCTTCTCCAGAATCTCTCAGGGCAGGTGCTGTGCTGAGGGGGCCACCTGGAGGCGGGCTGCGGGGCCTTTGTAATGCCACTGGTAGCAATGTGTGCTTTTTGAGACTTTTTTTCCTTTTTGACAGTGTTTGTTACAATGGTGAGGGCCTGGCAGGTTCCACAACAATAAAGTGTTACAAAAGCGATGTCAAAACAAGATACGCATTGGCGACACCAAAAGTCTCACAAAAAATGTTGAATCGATTGGCTTTGCCAGTGCTTGTTTATTTTCATGCTTCCCATAATATTGTTTAAAATGGTTACACTGATTTTCCATTAGGAATATTTTTGGAAATACTAACATGCATCAACACATTTTACTAAATGATGCATCAAAGAAATACCACCTAAAATTTCATAGTAAAGAAACATTTTTTTTCCTACTTGCATTTTTTTCTGAACATTTTGTTTTGAAAGCAAAGAATCATCACTCTTGCTTACAGGCTTCTGCAAATATTTTCATCTAATCAGAGAGCATTCTGGGACCATTATACTTAGTCTGATATTGTTAGATGTTTCAAACATGTGTTCACTTTTTCTTTTTTTACTGGAACCACTGTCACTAGTACAGTGTGACCTTGAAACGTTTATTTACAGTGCTCACTCTAATATTGAAGGCTTTTCATTAATGAACCATAAATACAAATTCTAACAGCATTAGCTTATGGTCACACAGATTACCTCAACTGTAGACAGGTCCCTTCTCTGTAAACTGGCAGCCACAGGGTCTGGCTGTAGAAAGTTGAACAAGAACAAAATTAACATGAAGATTTGTGAACCTTGACCTCAAACAATATGTCCTGGGGATCGGGTGATAGGAATCCCACATCCCTGACCGGACCTTAAAATCTCATTGATTGATTAAGTCATTTGAGATTACATCACTAATGACATCTCCCACAACATCATTGTTGATATCACTGATGGCATCAACCAATGAGTGTGCTAGTTTCTTTTATAGCTTACATATTGGTGAATAATTTCCATATTACTTTTCTACCTAATTTTGTACAGCCTGTGGTTAGCTAATTATTGCAGCTGTTAACAAAAAGCATGCGCTTTTAATGCATCATAGGTGTGTAGAGGTACTGAACATGTTATAAATCTTTGTATTATGCAGACGACAGTTGAAGATTTCCGTCCACTATGTGCCACACAAGTTTTTTCTTCTGCAGAACAAAGTTTCCAACAGGGCACGGATTCTGCGTAGTATATACAAAGTATTGTAAGCAGCCTTGAATTATTAGACAGAATCGTCTCAACATTGCAATTTCTACACAACATATAATACTGTGTGCACCAGACACTAAACTATGTGCTTCAGAAGATGGGCTACGGCATGAAGGCTGCGAGTAGTATAATCTTTCGCACCTTCAGACCTTGGTTATTTTGCGTGAATAGTGTATTTTTTTGGAAAGTGTTGCAAAGACTCTATACTGTTCTTAGTAGATACTTTATAATACTCTGTGTTGTATTTCTCATGAGAATTTCACTGTCTGCAAACAGTGTGGTACTGAGTAAACTCTCTCCATAAAGTGAACACTGTTTATAGTATCCACTTCTTACTCACATCAACTTAATTTCTCAATGTAGGTTCGATGACTGTGAGGGGTTTCATACAGGTCAAGGCTTTCTGTAGCAGGGCATTCATTTTGGAACAGTAGTTGAGTTGTTAATATTAAAATAATCAATGTCAATGTACACCATAATACATTTGCACATAGTAAGGAAATCACATTGTTGATGTCGGGTTCCCCCATCATGAACTCTCTGTCAAGCCCGATGTCAAAGTATATGGTCTGGCAGGCTCTGAGACCTAGGTCTGAGGCTGGCTTATTGACAGGTCACAGATGGGGCAGCACATAGCAGGCAGACAAATAACAAACAGGAAACTCAGGTCCGACCCACAGCAACACCACAATGGTTTCAGGAGAATAGCCCCAATAAAAAACATATGGGCAGAGGGGTACGTGCATTCCCAAACACCATATAAGTCAGATGCAACCAGCAGTTAGGAACACATAGCCAATCAGAAAACAGTATGCAGAGTAACATGTAGTGATCGCGCATACCTCATGCCAGACATCTGGACACATTATCCACTGGCCCACATTGTGTCCACGCAAGGTTGAGGCCCACCTGAATTTGTTATCAGGACCTTATTTATGACTCCATGGCAACCGCTTAAACCGCTTTAATTATTTTATGGTACTCAGAGAAATGTATAAAACACCACGCCACACTAATGCATTTTGAGACAATCCGCAGAACCCGGTTCTGTAACTGTTCTGCCGGCCGTTGTTTAATTAAACAAACTATTCCTGCTTTGCCAAACACCTCTCGTCTTCTGTTTTTTTCAAGGCAAATTCACATTTGAGCAACAGAATATCTTGAGGAACTTGGCTTTCTCTGAACAGTTTTATAGCTATGGAACACTGCGCGTAATGAGGGTTTCCGATGTATCTGTGCTTGATTGTTAATGTGAACTTGTCTACTTTCAGGCCTCTAATGTCATGCCAGTTTGTAGAGTAGTGTGCACCAATAAAGCTTGGATCATGTAATCAGTGTAATCAGTGATGTCATTAGAGGTCATCAATTATGTCATTTCAGATGTCATCAGTGATGTCATAAACAATGTCATATAACATGTTATGACTGATGTAATATGTGAGGTCATAAGCTGTGCATAGCAAGGGTGCAAGTTACAGCTATCTCTGCTAAATATAACTGGTGAATTTCTTTGTTTTTTTTGTTCAAAATGCTAATGTTGTCACTGATATATTCACCTAACTATAACGTTACTTTAACATGGGGGGCGTGGCCAACTGCCGAAGATGGCGGACATCTGATCGCAGAGTTCCTGATCCAGGCCCGCCAACTGTGAATTATCCGTGTAAAAATAGGGCCATCTGGCACTGAGAGGGGCGCCATGTGTGTAGGACCGAGACGGACGGCAGACGGGGTGAAAACCAGACTCAGTGACAATGGGAACGATAGGAGAGGTGAGCCAGGCCTAGGAGCGGGCCGGGGTTTGCCTGGAGGCAGCGGCTTCCTTCAGCTGGGGGCAGACTGAGGCACCATGGTTGGTCGGCGCTGACCTGGGAAGACATGGAACAGTGTGACATCACTTTCATGAGGTCATGGTGTTCTATGTTCCTATGAAGACGGTTGTTTTCCTCTGTGCTCCCGCTGTTAGAAGACTCCTTTTCTTTACCTCGTACATCAATAAATTAAGAAATATACTAATTGAAGTTTCACATGTGCCTCACTTCAGTGGCGACGAGGATGAAACTCGCAAGATCTAAACCAAGGCACGTAGGTTTAGTTCAGTGAAGGTGTTGAACCGAGCCTCAGCTTCAGCGAAGCTCTTCGTGTCTACGCAGACCTGTTGCTGTTGATGTTTGTTTGGACAGTTTGGATGCTCCTCTATCCAGAGGTTTACAGACTTTCTATTTTCATAAGTTTTGTGGAGCCTTTTATTGGATTGCGGGGGCACAGAGATGATGATTAATTTTATGAGCACTGCGCAAACAGCGTGACTTGATAGTGCGAGCGCTCGTTACTCACTTACTAAGAGTGCTCGCTGCAGGTTTTTTTTTAGGGCAACTTGTGTTTATTTATTTTTTGGTGCCGGCGCGTGGAACTGGCAAAGCGTAGATATATATATATATTTTTCCATTAAACCGTTTTTCTTACCGGTTGTCGGAGACACTTTTCCTGTTCTGCTCTCCAGAGGGATTTTCAATTTCTCACACTCAGCTCAAGGAATAGAAATAGAAGATGGACTTCGGTAAAAAAAAAAGAAGATGGACTTCTGTAAAAAAAAAGAAGATGGACTTGGTGTTTTGGTACTCAGTTCGGCCATTTTCTATTGGGGACATTAACAATTGAGTACTTGAGATTTTAATATAGGGTGCTTGAGATTTAACTGCTCCTTTGGTGCTCAGTTCGATCATTTTCTATTGGGGGCATTAACATTAAGTGCAACAATGTTAGATACGCTCACTATTTAGTACAACAGTGAAAGTATTTGAACATTATTAAACAAGCATAAGTATATAAACAGATTTACAATATATACTGTATGATTTATATGTTCTAAAACATGCAGAATGTTATACCTCCAGCGCCCTTTCTACAAGACCCTGGGGATCCGCCTCTTGAATGGAAACTTTGGTTACGGTCGTTTAAAGCATATCTGTGTGCCATTGATGGTCATATGTTCAGACCAGAAAGAAAAATAAGCTTATTGTATTATTATTTGGGAATTGAGGGCCAGAACATATTTGACCATCTTCCAGCCTATGAACTTGCTGAAGAGGAAGAATTAAATGAGTTTGAAATGGCCACTTCTCAATTGGATAAGTATTTCATTAAAACAAAGAATATTGTCGTTCATCACTACAAATTCTTCACAAGGTCCCAAGGCCCCAGTGAGAGTATTGATACTTTTATTACTGCATTAAGGTGTTAGCAGCTAAATGCGAATTTGAGAATTTCACTTCTCAACTCATCAGGGATCAACTTGTTGCCAGGTGTTCTTTGAAAAGAATCCAAGAGAAGTTACTGACATGTAAGGATCCTTCGTTAGATAAAGCTATCGACATTGCCAAAAGCATTGAATGTTCCATGGAAGATGCCAATCTATTAGAAGCTTCCATGGCCAACACCACCATCTCTGGAGCAGTTGTAAATATGCAAAATGATAACCACAACAAGCGTTTTGAGAAAAAACTGGATAATTCATTCTTCAGAAGCAAGGCCAATCAGAAACTAATATGCTACAGATGTGGCTCTTCGGCACATGTATCCTCGTTTAAGAACTGTCCAGCTATACACCAACAATGCATAAACTGTATCAAAATGGGACACTTTGCGAGAGTGTGTAAAAGTGCAAAAAAGAACAATGTTCGTTGTGTAATAAGTGGCAACACTGAGAATGTTGTGGAAGAACAAATTAACGAATATGTGTTAGTGGTTAAAGATTCTTCCAATTCTAACAGAGTTGTCGTTGATCCAGACTTTGATGTAAAAATTGGTGATTTTTTTTTTAGATTATTAGTAGACACAGGGGCTCACATAACCATAGTGGCTCAGGAAAAATACATGGAAAATTGGATCTCTAAAATGCTTTAACCCCCAGATGTTTCCACTGTTGCATTTGAGGGTAGCAAAATTGATCTGATGGGTTACTTTTGGGCCTCGATTACCATTTTTGATAGAACACTACGTGGTAAAATCTATGTTGCCAAAAAAGGTATCAATGTTCTAGGTTTGCTTCATCAGGCAGAATTAAATCTGACTATCAAGCCGGGTCGAGACAAACCTGTAGTCATAGATGAAGACAGTTTAAGTCCAGTTAACATTGTTTCCAACTCAGCGGAGGTATGGCAACAAAAATTTATCAAATTATTTCAGGAACGGCTGGGTAGGATTACTAATTACTCTCACACAATAAAACTAAAACATAATGCTGTCCCAGTCAAGCATAAGCTAAGGAATGTACCTCTGAGTGTGAGGTCTGAATTGTCTATGTTGCTAAGAGATATGTGCAAACAGGGTGTAATTGAAAAGCTTGAAGCAACATTATGGTTATCACCCATAGTTCTAGCCAAGAAAAAGTCAGGTGATTTGAGGATGTGTGTGGACTTGAGAAGTTTAAACGAGGCGATTTGGGTGGACAGTTTTCCTCTCCCGAGAATTGATGATTTGATTGCAAAGATTGGCTCTTCCCAGTGGTTTACCAAATTAGACTTAAAATCAGCGTATCATCAGGTAGATTTGGATGTAGATTCAAGACATCTAACTGCATTCATTACTCCTGATGGTACTTATCAATTTTGTAGATTACCTTTTGGCTAAGCCTCAGCGGCTGCAGCTTTCCAAAGACTAATATCAGACATGTTTCCAGACAATCCTAATGTAGTAATCTTTCAAGATGACATTCTGTTTTTTGCCAATGATGAGTCAGAGCATGACAAAGCCTTAGAGCAAGTGTTGTACACACTGGAAAATAGAGACGCTACATTGAGAAAAGACAAATGTATTTTTACGGTCGATTAAATTGAATATCTTGGTCATGGTTTCTCAAAGGATGGCATTAAACCCAAACCTAGTTTAGTTAAAAGCATATTGGAAGCACCCCCTCCCAAAACCAGAGACCAGCTGTTGTCGTTTCTTGGGTTATGTGAATTCTATGCCAAATTCTTCAGGAACTTTGCAAAAAATACTGAATGTTTTAGAGCTATATTGAAAAATCCTACGTTCCTGTGGTCTAATGAATGCAATAATATGTTTGAACAAATCAAACAAGAGATCGCTAATGTTCCGGCTTTACAGCCTTTTTCAGAAAACAAAAACACCATAGTTACTGTAGATGCTTGTGAGTATGGTCTTGGTGCTGTCATCTCTCAAATATCCAAAGATGGGAAGGATAGTAGGGTAGGATTTGCCTCAAGAACTCTAAGGCAGGTGGAACGCAAGTACTCAGTGATTGAAAAAGAACTCTTAGCTAGTGTGGAGCATAATACTTATGGGGTAGGCAATTTGTTTTGAAGACTGATCATAGACCTCTTGTGGAAATTCTGTCAGGTAAGAAAGTGAAAAGCTCAACGGCACGGATTGCAAGACTATCTGCTAAGCTGCTGGAGTTTACTTTCACTACAGAGTATATAGCTGATGGGAAAATAGGAGGGCAGATTGTTTATCTAGGCTGCCCATTGACGACAATGATGAACAAGAATGGGAAACAGAAATCGAAGAATGCTTTATTGCTTGTGTAACTGAAAGTAATGTGCCCTTAGATGAAAGCGAATGGGTGAAGGCTGTACTTGATGACAAAACACTCTGTGAGGTAATGCACATGGTCAGATCAGGTTGGCCCAAGGAGAAATGTCTACCACCCAACTTACAATCATTTTGGAAAGTATCTGATAAACTGTCCATTGAGGGAGACAAATTGGTTAGAGGCTAAAGGTTGGTTCCGCCAGAATGTGTCATGAGGAAGTTGATTGCTGCGTCTCATATGGGTCATTTGGGGGCTACAATTGCTAAAAGAAAATTGAGATCTGAATTTTGGTGGCCCAGAATGGATACCGAAATTGAGGACTATGTAAAAAATTGCACAAGGTGTTGTACTAGTGACAAAGGGGGTCATTCCAATGTTGGCGGGCGGCGGAGGCCGCCCGCCAGAATTCCCCCCTCCGAAATACCGCGCCGCGGTCAAAAGACCGCGGCGGGTATTACAAGTTTTCCCCTGGGCTGGCGGGCGGTTGCTGAAAAACCGCCCGCCAGCCCAGGGGAAAACGACCTTCCCACGAGGATGCCGGCTCGTAATCGAGCCGGCGGAGTGGGAAGGTGCGACGGGTGCAGTGGCACCCGTCGCGTATTTCAGTGTCTGCAAGGCAGACACTGAAATACTTTGCGGGGCCCTCTTACGGGGGCCCCTGCCGTGCCCATGCCATTGGCATGGGCACAGCAGGGGCCCCCAGGGGCCCCGCGACCCCCCCTACCGCCATCCTGTTCATGGCGGCTTTCCCGCCATGAACAGGATGGCGGTAGGGGGGGTCGGAATCCTCATGGCTGCGGAGCGCGCTCCGCAGCCATGGAGGATTCACACGAGCAGCGGAAAGTCGGCGGGAGGCCGCTGACTTTCCGCTTCTGACCGCGGCTGAACCGCCGCGGTCAGAATGCTCGTTGGAGCACCGCCAGCCTGTTGGCGGTGCTCCCGTGGTCGGTGGCCCTGGCGGCCACCGGCCGCCAGGGTCAGAATGACCCTCAAAGTGTTGATCACTGAAGGAAAATCGTAAGCATTCGTCACTTCTCCAGCGAGGGCTTGGCAAAAACTGGGTCTTGATTTTCTGGGTCCTTACCACATCTTACCTCCCAATATGAGATATAATAGTGGTAATAATTGATCATTTATCCAGGTGGGTAGAGCCAGTCAGGTTTCCAACTTCTCGCTTGGTGATAGATTGCCTAAAAAAGATCTTTAGCCGTGAAGGTTTTCCGGAACAGATCTTGACTGACAATGGTGTTCAGTTTGTATCGGTGGAGATGCTTCAATTTTTGGAGAAATGTGGTGTGCAACATATCAGAACACCTCTTTATCATCCACAAAGTAATGGCATGGTCGAACGATTTAATCGAGTACTGGTAGACTGTATTTGAGCCTCGTATAGAAATCACTTGTCTATAGACCAGGCTATTAAGGAATTAGTATGGTCTTAATGCACCACTCCCCATACTGCCACTGGGAAAACCCCATTTGAACATATGAGAGGGAGATTGGCATCAACTAAATTGTGCCCTTATTGGATGGTAAAGTTGTTCCATGGAGGTAGTGATTTAAAAGAACTCTGGCGGGTTGCAGAACATAACTCCAATGCTAGTGGACTGAAAAGAGTAACTGATGTAGGTAACGAGAATAGTAAGTTGAAAGTTGGTGATTGGGTGAGGGTGAAAAATCATGTGCTAGTCAAAAAAGGATTATCTAAGTTCAAGGACTCGAAAACAAATATGTGAAGTGCGAAGGAATGCTGTGAAGTCAGATGGGAGCTGGTGGAACAATTCACGTATAGCGTTGGATCCAGCTGCACGAGTTCAATCTGATGTTGCTGTTTCTGGCAGTGAAAATAAGTCGGTCATTAATGATAAATACAAATGTAGAAGAAGCACCAGGATTTGTCAAAAACCAAAGATGTTTCAAGATTTTGTCATGTCATGAATTTGTTTATTTGTTTCAATTTCTCCCCCAAAAAAGGGGCAAAATATAATGTGGTGATTGCATTATCTTGTATTTCCTCGTGGGGACATGGAACAGCGTGACATCACTTTCATGAGGTCATGGTGTTCTATGTTCCTATGAAGACGGTTGTTTTCCTCTGTGCTCCCGCTGTTAGAAGACTCCTTTTCTTTACCTCGTACATCAATAAATGAAGAAATATACTAATTGAAGTTTCACGTGTGCCTCACTTCAGCACTGCCCTCAGAAAGGACTCTTTGTTGTGATTGGAAATTAAGCATAGCCAATACATAACAGGAGCAAGAGCTGTAAGCTCAGAGAGAGGAATCATGCCTGTTTCCAGGTACAAGGGAGAAGTGGTGTGCCTTGGCCCAGGTGTAAAAGTGATCTCAGAAATGCGTTTCCATCATTGTGAGCTGTTTACTGATGCTGCACCCCCATAGTTTTGCACCATAACTTGCTGCTTTTTTGCTTGCGAATTTGGAGTGCAATGCTCAGTGGGCGGCAGCCAATTTTGTTCTTGAGCCTCAGAATTGTGTTGGTGGACCACTGTAATGTTGCAGTTGATGTATTAACATGAGCATGCAAAGACAGATTGTTGTTGCAATTAACCCCCAAATAGTCATAGACCTTGGCAATTTGAACCTTACCAATGATTCTTGGGGATTTTGTTAGTGGTGGTAATAATCCCAGCGGCCATACTTTTGTCCTTTGTATATTGATGACATGGTCTTTTTGACTACAGCAGCTTTTGAACCTGTCCAGCCTCTTGTGCAGCACATTTTATGTACAGGATAGCATTACTGTCCTATCCGCAAACAAGAGAATAGCTATTTTTCTGTTGCCTGGCTTTGGTGCATCTGTGACCCCATTGAGTAGGAATTCCTCAGAGTTGTTCAAAAAAAGATAGAGAATAGCAGCGGCCAAGGACTCATTCTTGGTGTACCGCTGAGCAGTTGTGAAAATAAGTAGTACATTCTCTTCCACTTTCAGAGCGAACGCAAGCATGTGTGTGTTTGTTCAATATTTTGATTGCTTGCAGAAGGTTTTATTCAATTCCTTGCTTCTTGAGCATTTCCCATATTGCTTCTTTAGCATTTCCCATAGATTAGTTCTATTTACCATGTCAAAGGTCAATTTATGATCAATAGAGTATAAATAGTATGGGTGGTTGATCATCTCTGTGTATTTATTTAACACATGTCATAAATAGTTTTGTGGCTTGATCGATGGTACTAATGCCCTTGTGAAACCCCGTCTGGGTGTGAGGACTATGTTGTTGTCTGTTCAGTCCTGCAGTCTACACCTGTAGATTTTCCTGGTACTACCCAGAAGTGATATGGACCTGTAGTTACATGGTGGCAGCTCGCTTTCTTTCTTGTAGCAGATCACCAGGAGCATGGGATATTATTTGATCTCAGGATACGTTGAATATCTTAGGCAGGGATACAGAGCAAACCTGCAGTCTAAACAAAACAGGTCGACTGGTACATAGTTTGGACCAGGTGATTTCTTGGCGTTCTATGCCAGAATTGCTCTTTCTACATCTGGGCTCAGAATGATAAGTTGTGTTGTTGGTGAGGAGGCGCGCCTAAGGCAAGGCCGTCTGTGCCATCCGTGACCCGACCGCGACCAGCACCAGGACCCCCGGACATTTCACCCACCACCACTACACACCAGCAGCACTAATCGCACTCAACCCAGGACGCGACAACAACTGTAAACTGGAATCACGAAATAACACCAAGGGACCATTCACCTGTCGCCACTGCAAATTCACCAGCCTCCATCACTCAAGCCCACCCCCTGAGGACCCAGAAAGCAGAACCCAGCCTCAGATGTATCCTGATCAACACTCACTCCATCCACAGGCACGCCATAGAACTCTGGAACCTCATCAACACAACATCCCCGGACATCACCTTTCTTACAGAAACATGACTTAACCCCTCCTTGGCTCCAGACATCGCCATCCCAGACGGCTACAATATCATCCCCAAAGACCGCACGAACCGCCCCGGGGGAAGTATTGCCATCGTCCACAAAGAGTCGCTAAGCCTCTCCACACGCACCGAAGACTCCACAACCAACATGGAACTCCTCCATTTCTAGATTGGAACCAACCCTAACACCACTCTGCAGGGCACCCTCATCTACAGGCTGCTGCCCCGCCCCCCATTCTGTGACACCATCACTGACCTCGCCACCACCCACGCTCTTGCATCCAAGGACTACATCCTACTGGGGGACCTCAATTTCCATCTGGAAAACCCAAATGACAACAACTCCACCACCCTGATCAAAAACCTCGCCAACCTCGCACTCAAACAATTTGTAACCGCACCCACTTACTCGGCCGTTCACACACCGGACCCCATCTTCTCTGCCAGCAACCACATCTCCATCAACCACACCACTGAACTCCAATGGTCCGACCACCACTGCAGTCACTTCACCTTCAACAAACCCATCGGTCGCCACCACGCTTCCCAACTATTCCGCAGAAATTGGAACAAGGTCACTGAAGCCCAGCTCACTGTCAGCTTCAGCGCAACATCCCCCCCATCGGACGACGGAGTCAACACTGCAACACACAACCTCCACAAATGGATCACCGAATGCGCCAACACCCTCGCCCCCATCAAGACACCCCACTACAGAGGCTCAGCCAAGAAAGCAAACTGTTTCATCCCCGCACTCAAAGAAGCGAAGCAGGTCTGCAGACATCTAGAGAGGAACTGGCACACCAACAAGACCCCCGCAAATCACGAAACCTTCAAAAAACGCTGTCAAACATCACCACCAGCTCATTAGGACCACCTAAACACTCTTTCTGCAACAACACAGCAATAAAAATGCCCACAACAGCAAGGAACTTTTCACCGTCATCAAAGAGTTCACCAACCCCAACTCCACCGACATCCCCCATCGCAAACTCTCTGCGAAAACCTCGCCAACTACTTCCACCGCAAGATCACAGACATTTACGACCACCAGCCCATCGACCGTAGCATTACCACGCCCCCGCCCTCCTCCGCTGGAACAACATCACTGACAATGAGACTCACAACATCATGGCAACCATCCACTCAGGAGCACCCACCGACCCCTGCCATCACCACATCTTCAACAAAGCCAGCGACATCATCGCACCCAAACTCTGGCATACCATCAACTGCTCCTTCAAAACTGCCACCTTCCCAGAGAGTTGGAAACACACCAAGATCAACCCTCTCCTGAAGAAACCCACCACCGACCCGACAGACCTCAAGAACAACCAGCCCATCTCCCTGCTCCCCTTTCCGGCCAAAGTCATCAATAAGGCAATCAACAAACAACTCACCCCCTTCCTGGAAGCCAACAACACCCTGGACCCCTCTCAGTCAGGATTCAGAAGCAACCATAGCGCCAAGACCGCCCTCCTCGCTGCCACAGACGACATCTGTACCCTCAACTGAGGCGAGACCGTCGCCCTCATCCTCCTGGACCTTTCTGCCACCTTCGATACAGTCTCACAGGACACGCTATGCATCTGACTCCACGACGCTGGCATCTAAGACTCAGCACTGCAATGGCTCTCCTCGTTCCTCACTGGCAGAACATAGAAGGTCCGACTCCCCCCTTTCTCTCGGAAGCCACCAAGATCAACTGCGGCATCCCCCAAGTATCCTCACTGAGTCCCACGCTCTTCAACCTCTAAATGACCCCACTGGCCGCCATCGTCCGAAGCCACGCACTCAACATCGTCTCCTATGCCGACGACACCCAACTGATAGTCTCCTTCACCAACAACCCGACCACCACCAGGAACAATTTCTACAAAGAAATGAAAACAGTCGCCGCCTGGATGAAAGACAGTTGCCTCAAACTGAACTCGGACAAAACAGAAGTCCTCATCCTCGGCTCCACACCCTCCGCCTGGAACGATTCCTGGTGGCCCACCACCCTCGGAAACACCCACAGACCACGCCTGCAGCCTGAGCGTCATCTTGGACTCATCGTTCTCAATAGACCGACAGGTCAGCGCTATCTCATCGGGTTGCTTCCACAACCTGCGCATGCTTCGAAAAATCTACAAGTGGATCACTACCGAAGCCAGAAGGACAGTCACCCAGGCCCTCGTCAGCAGCCGCCTTGACTACGGCAATGCACTCAACGCCAAGACCTGGTAAAGACTACAACGCATCCAGAATGTCTCCGCCCGTCTCACCAAGAACGCCCCATGACACAGCCACACCTCCACCCTTCTGAGAGACCTACACTGGCTGCCTATTGACAAGAGAATCATCTTCAAGCTCCTGACCCACGCCTAGAAGGCCCTAAACGACGCTGGACCAGCCTACCTCAACCACAGACTCTCCTTCTACACTCCAGCCAGACAACTCCGCTCCGCTGACCAGGCCCTCGCCCACATCTGCTGGATCCGGATAACCACAGCCGGAGGAAGATCCTTCTCCCACATCACTGCCAAGACCTGGAACACAACCTCCTCATCCACCTCAGGCAGTCCCCCACCCTGTCACAGTTCAGGAAGGACCTGAAGACCTGGCTCTTCGACTGATCCTCAACACCCCTCCTACTCTCCCCCAGCGCCTTGAGACCCTCACGGGTGAGTAGCTGCGCTTTACAAATCACTGATTGATTGATTGATCAATCAGTGTTGGTGAATAGTTGCTGTTGGATTATATTGTCTAATAATGGTCTATCCAGGGCTGCACTGTGATGTGGTTTCCTGTGATCCAAGACCATCTCTAAATATTTCACTAATTTTCTTCCATTCAAGAAGGATTTGCTGTCATAATCGGCTACCTTGGTCAGCTCTTGCCACACTTCTTGTTGTTAGGTCAGCTTCTTACACCTGAGTAGGGCTTTGTGTTCTATTCTTGCATCCCTAAAAAATAGCTCTTCTCCTTGGGATTCATGCCACTTTCAGCCTGTTCTTATCTCCTCTGCTCTCGTTATCATACCAACTTTTTTCTGGTTTCCTGTTTTTGCTCCTTGTTATCCTTGGTGCAGATAAGTAGCATGTGAGTTCCTTTGAAAGTCTGGTATAATTTGTTAGTATTGCCGTGCTTGACACTTTCCATGGTGCAGGTCAAGAGGTGTCCAAGGAAAGACTTTGATGGGTTCTCTGTGCTCAAGTTCTCTCTATTACATATTTTTATTTTACTGCTCGTCTGTTGTTGTTTGGGGCGATACTGGAGGCGAAGCATTTGACCATTTTCTGCTCAGTCGGAACGGCACACTTCAAGCATGAAGGGCTGTGGTCACTATATGGTCTTTAGATCACTTCCATGTCCCACATCAAACGGCAGCAATCGTTTGGAAAGAGAATGTAGCTGTCAAATCAAGATCTTCTACTGTTCGAAAGTGTGGAGAGCTGCAGGGCTATTTGTTATCGACCGACCATTTAGGTAGGTTAGCTGTGATTCATTGAGAAAGTCACTGAATAATCTTCCTTTCTTGCACGTGCTGAGGGGAAGCGATAGGATGCTGCAACTGTTCTCCATGCATTTCACTGTCTCCCATATATCTTCTGGTGGATAGGTGTTAAAATCTCCACAGACAAGGAGGTAATACTTGCCGTTGTGAGGGGCTTGGAGTACACGTTTAGAACATCCAGCATAGTACAATATTTCCTCTGCTCTTTCAGCAATCTGACTTGCAAAGTGTATAAAGGAGATACGCTCAAGGAAGGTTTTGTTGCTGTGCAGGCTACTTTTATTGAAATCTAGGAAACCATAGATCTCCCTCTACTTAGTTTAGTGCCTTCTGTGATGAACCCCGTAAAGGCTGCAGGTGTTTGTTGGGCGCTAAAAATTATTGCTGCCCACGCCTCCTTAAAGGAGCATATCTCCTTTGTACTCACAAATTCTATCTAGTTGATAACCTCCAGTTTTGGTTGTAGCCCAGATATGTTCCATGACAGGGATTAATCCATCTTACCCCACCTTAGGTACCATCATTTTCAGGTGTGTTCAGGGGACAGGGCCTTCTTTCCATTAAAAATGTGTAGCCGAATTTGTACCAGTTCTTGGCCAGATTTTCACAGGGCTACTAACAGTTGTTGGCAACCATTGCCAATTGGCTTACTCTGTTCGAGGAGTGGGACGTGTGTCCTGTCTGATGGAGACTGTCCTAACAGTGGTAGATCTCCACTTGTTGCCTGTGGGGAGTCTGTGGTTGCCTTCAGGCTTTCTTAGAGGGCCCTGTGGTTCTTGCGGCTCTCTCGGCTCACTGGGCATCCCACATGATTCCCTTTCATGGTCGTGAACTGTGTCAGCTATCCTTGCTCTTCTCCTTTGCTGGAGCATGTGGAGGCCTATCACAAGTGGCCATATTATCGATAATGAACTTGGGGCTGACTGGTGTGAAGAACTCTGTTTCACTGTATGTGCCATCTCCCATTGGCTCTGATGCTGAAAGGTCCTGATATCAGAGAAAGTGCAGAAACAGCCCGGAACACCTCCAACAGATGAGCGCGGTTCTATAGAAATGGAGGCTCATGGTCTGGAAAAAGGATGATGCGGGTGAATTGCGTTGCTACGGAGACAGTGTTTCTAACAATGGGAATAAAGGAGCCTTGGAGTAAAAGTTTGTGCTCTCCCCGATGTGTATCTTGGGCATTTACGCTGCCAGCTCAGGCACTCACGATGAATATCCTGGCCACTCCTCATTACTTGTATAAAGTTAGTACTGGCTCCAACTGACCACTGGGGTTGAATACCATGACGACATACTCCCTTAACGTGTGATCTTGGCAGCATGCAATTCTTTCCCCAATGCTAGTTTTTCTTCAAAGTTTGCCTTTGCCTTAGACCAACGTGCAGTGCCTCATAGTTTACTGGGCATCTAAACGTTGCAGTCAGTCTGATTGGGACCACGCCGTGGCATGGAGCCCTAGGAAGAGCATCACCTTCCACATCACTGGTAAAATATGTGTATATTGTCTACAGAACCTTTTATATTATCTAAATATCTAAAAGTTGAACAAAAATCTTTTCAGCCTTTAAAAAGCCTGAGGGCCATGAGGGGGGCAAACGTACTGACTCTGATCTTGAGAAATGAAAAGAACGGCATTAAATAAATTTACTAATCAAACTGACAGTTTATTTGCTACGTCTTTTTCTTGTATATATTGTTTATTGTTTTTTTTTTTACTATATAATACTTTCACAAACTGAGCATGAGTCCCAAATGTAAATCTTATAGTGCAAGCATTCTATTTCTTGTTCGTGGCCATGTGGAGGGCCCCCCTATGGGGGCCTAACTAAATCTGCAAGGCTTTGGGGACCCCAGCACTAGGCAACAATGCTTTGTTTGTATGGCAAAAGGAGATTGATTAAATCTGTAATGGGCTATCAGTAATATATGGTGTCACTCAAGTCCTGTCAAAGGGATGGGGGCTACAATAATTCTTCCCTACAGTACAGAGAAGCAATTACATTGTAGAAATTCTTACATTTTAGGAAGACAAGGCTGTTCATGGCATCTTAACAATAGTGCATTCGATTGCAGTTTTAAAAGCAATAACTGAACATAACTGTAGTGTTTGAACTGATACATAAGTAAGAGCAGTCTATTGTAGAGAGTAATTGTGAAACATATCTTTCCATTAGGGAGACTGTGAATTTCTTTTACTCAAGGGGTGTATCATTCAATATTTGAAGACCACTGATCTCTGGAGAGAGGTTGGGTTGTCATGTGCTGGCTCTCTGTGGCCCTTTGATTTTTCAAAGCAGGATCCTAATCACCTTCTTCTGTGACATGTGAGGGGGTCAATTCTTTTCTGCTTCAATTTTTTTTAGTTTGGTCATTTTATTGATTTTCATAAAACAAAACATACAGCATCAGTCTGACAATGTAAGCTGGCAAGAATGATGGTGATACAGTGGCTGAAAAGGAACATAATAGGGTACATGGAAGCTGGCATCCTTGAGGCCACCCGCAATGCATTGCACCTCTTGTCAGTTAGCATGCTTGACCCACTTGTGCAGCACCTGTTTGTGCTTTTCAATTTGTTAATTACCTCGGGGTGTCTCTAGTACTGGCACTTCTTCATCCCTAGACAATAATCTTTGTCACTTGTACCACTGAACATTACAAAGATCAAGCACTGCATGTGGGAGGCTGGCCTGGTTTGTAGTGGGTACCTAAGGTACTTACATCTTATACCAGGTTCAGTTATCTCTTATTAGTGACATGTAGTCAGTGTCTAGAAGCCAGGTTGTCTAGGGGTAGCTGTAGCTGAGCAGCCAAGGCTGAACTAGGAGACATGCAAAGTTCTTTCAATACCACTGTGGTCACACAGTACTCACACACATGAAAGACAATACTCAGTGTTACAAAAATAAAGGTACTTTATTTTTAGTGACACAATGTCAGAAATACCTTAGAGACAATGTTCCCTTAGGAGGTAAGTCATATACACAGTATATACACTAGAATGCAGAAATAGCTGTAAAAACAGTCAGAAGACAGTGCAAATAGTGAAAATCACAATAGGTTGCAATGGGCCTAGGGGGAACACAAACCATGTACTACAATAGTGGTATGCGAAAGTCGGTTTCCCACCTAGGCAAATGTAGTGTGTAGAGGGGCACTGGGAGTGTAAGAGAACACCAAAGGTAAGTAATAGAACCCAGTCCAGAGCCCAGGAAAACAGGAATAAATCACAGTAAGATTCCTGAAACACACAGGAAGTCATGATAGAAGACTGTGCAAGAACCAGAAGAGACTGCAAGACACCAACGATGGATTCCTGGACCTGAAGACCTGTGGAAGAAGGGGACCAGGTCCAAGAAGCACTGAGTCCAGGCAGAACAGGAGCCCCTGCTAACCCAGATGAAGGTGCAAAAAAAGAAACTCTGTGAGAAGACATAGGGCCTGATTCTAACTTTGGAGGACGGTGTTAAACCGTCCCAAAAGTGGCGGATATACCACCTACCGTATTACGAGTCCATTATATCCTATGGAACTCGTAATACGGTAGGTGGTATATCCGCCACTTTTGGGACGGTTTAACACCGTCCTCCAAAGTTAGAATCAGGCCCATAGTCAGTACTGCACCCGAAAAGACGGATGCGGGTTCCTGGTTGGTGCAGATGATGTCCCACGCCGGATGGATGATTGCAGTCTGGTTTGCATCACTGGAGTCCGCCAACAAGCCTTGGCACGCAAAGCGCGCGCTTGGAGGAAAATGACGCTGCCTGGGCCCAGGAAGGACCAGGTCGACTTTACCCAGGAGTGAGAGTTAGAGGGACCCCTCAGCAACTCAGAGAGCCCACGGAAGACCAGGCAGCGCGCACAGGAGTCCCACAGCATGGGGACAAAGGAGGTGCAAAAGGAGGCCCACGCAGCATGACACAAAGGGATCCCATGCTTCTGGAGAACCACTCAGCTGTGCGGCGCAGGAAGGAGTGCTGGGGGCCGGAGTTGTGCTGTGCACGAAGAACTTCGTGGAAGGTCACACACAAGCCTTCACAACTGCAAATCACACAGTGCATGGGGGTACTGTCTTGCGTGAGGAGGCAAGCTCTTACCTCTACCAAAGTTGGACAGCTGGACCATGGGACTGTTGGGCCCAATTTAGTCCACCACCCGTTTTGCAGGATCCACGCTCGTCATCTGGAGAGGGGACCTGCGCCACTGGTCGTCGCTGCAGAGAGGTGCCTTCTGAAGCAGGGAAATGACTATGTCGATCCACATGAGATTCCTTCGGCTCCTCTGATGCAGGCTGAAGACAGGCAGTCCTCGGAGGATGCATGACCTGGAAACTGTTGCAGTTGATGGCAGGAGCTGAAGTTACAAGGTTTCAGAAGTCGTCTTGGCTTCTTTATTGCAGTTTGTAGAATTCCTGGAGGGTTCAGCTGCAGTTCTGTTGGTCGAAGATGAAGTCAAGGATGCAGAGGAGTCCTGCTGGAGTCTTGCAATCTGAATCTGAGTAAACACCCAGAGGAGAGACCTTAAATAGCCCTGAAAGGGGTATTGGTAAGCTACACAGGTAAGCACATATCATCGGGGGCTCTGACGTCACCTGTTGGCACTGGCCACTCAGATGCTCCCAAAGTTCTCTGCCAACCTTGAATTCAAGATGGCAAAACCAAGGGACCTTCTGGAGGAGCTCTGAGCACCACCCCTGGGGTGGTGATGGACAGGGGAGTGGCCACTCCCCTTTCCTTTGTCCAGTTCCCTGCCAGAGCAGTGACTAGGAGTCCCTGAACCAGTGCAGACTGGATTATGCAAGGAGGACAGCATCTGTGCCCTTCAAGGCATTTCCAGAGGTTCTGGGAGGCTACCCCCCCCATGCATGTAACACCTATTTCCAAAGGGAGCGGGTGTAACACCTCTCTCCCAAAGGAAATGCTTTGTTCTGCCTTCCTGAGCTCGAGCTGCTTGAGCAACAGGAGGGCAGAAACCTGTCTCTGAGGTGGCAGCAGCTGGGGCTGCCTGGAAAACCTCAGAAGGCTGGTATGGCAGTACTGGAGGTCCACTGAGGAGCCCCCAGAGTGCATGGAATTGTAAAAAACAATACTGGAATCAGTATTGGGGTACAATTACCAGATGTTAGACACCTTACATGGCCATATTCGGAGTTACCATTGTGAAGCTGGACATAGGTATTGACCTATATCCAGTGCACGTGTAAAATGGCATCACTGCACTCACAAAGTCCGGGAAAATGGTCCTGGACGATGTGGGGGCACTTCTGCTAGTGCCCTCACACACAGGTACTTTGCACCCAGCCTTCAGGGTTGGAAGGCCTGACATATAGATGACTTATAAGTGACCTGGTGCAGTGTAAATGGCTGTGAAAGAGTGCATGCACCATTTCACGCAGGCTGCAATGGCAGCCCTGCAGAAGCCTCCGCATGATCTCCCTATGGGTGGCAAAAGTAGTGCTGCAGCCCATAGGGATCCCCTGGAGCCCTAATGCCATGGATATCTAAGTATCATATACTAGGGACTTATAAGGGGGCACCAGTATGCCAATTTGGGATTAAATACTGGGTTACCAGTATGTAGTGACAAATTTGGGAAAAGACAGAGCATAATCACTGGAGTCCTGGTTAAGACTCCCAGTTACACAGTCAAGCATACTGACCAACAATCAAACATACTGACAAACAGGCCACAAAACCATAAACACTGGGGCCTTGGCTAGCAGGATCTCAGTGACACAGTCAAACTCACTGACAAACAGGCCAAAAATGGAGGTAAGCATGCTAGAAAGAGGCTACTTTCTCACACTGCACGTTTGACAGTATCTTTCCTGTTTCCGAATATTTGTCTGTGCCAGGAGTCATTGGCATACAATCTGGGTATTTCAATGTTTTGATGTTGTTTATGTGTAGTCTAAGCATTCTTTTTGTTGCTAGGAACACAATTATCTTGCTGTCACTTATGCAGTCCTGCAGTCTTTTTCAGGTTCTGTGTTCTACACATCTTTGATGAGTTTCTTAGTTCCTGCTGCTAGACTAGGGACCTCCTTTACTATTTCTCTTTGAGGAGCAACTTTTACTTTTGACATTGCCATATTGGTCATTGATGCCGATGGTGGAATTTACTAGAATCCTTTCTAGCAAGAGATTTTCCAGGCGTCCCGCCCAGGTGAATGGCTTTTATCTACATTAGTCTGTTATTGGCCTTTTGCTCTCACCTGTTTGACAGTCACTAATTGTCATGTTCTGCATCTGTCTTTGGCTAGTACTTTGGGAATTTCTCTTTCATGCCCCTACCCTTAGCTCTTGTTGTGGGCTGTAATGATTCTGAACCATTTTTAGATTGATCACCTCTCTCCATTCCTCACATCTCAGAACCTTGAAGTATAACTGGTTTCACTAGTAATCATCACTCATCATCGTTCCAAGGAAATGAGCAGATCTTACTGCAGGCGGTTCTGAAGAAGTTAATTTGCCATAATTGAGATGATGCTGTTGAACCTGTTTCAATCACTTTCTCAAGTTTTTCAACTGAAGAGATTTCCTTTTATACTCCCTTAGAAGTATAGGTGGGCCTAGCCTAAAAAAACATCATTCACCGTTTGTCATTTGTATTAAAGAAAGGCACATTGGTCCATATTCATGAAGACTTTAAAAAAATAAATTAAGAACATGACTGTAAAGTACAGGGCAGGGGTGTGAAATGTAATAAAATATGTACTTGTCCATGGGACAGGTTGCTTCTTAAATCTACTTGTCCTGTAAAAAAATGTACTTGCCCCTCTGGTGCCATGTAGTGCGGCAACAAATGATGGCAGCAATCTCATTATGTAAGAGCTCTGATGAAAACCTCTCTGATTATGCCAGGGCTACTATTATAGTAGGGCTTGAATACTTGCAATTTCATTATTTTGCCACCTTTCCACAAATCTACATACTGCGGCTGGAGGAAGCAGTATGCGAACGTTACAGGCTGGAATGCCTTTGAGTATGAAAACCTAGGGGCACATTTATACTTTTTGGTGCAAAATTGCACTAATGCAGATTTGCACCAAAATGTTTAGCACCGGCTATCGCCATTCCTGAGCACCGGCCTGGCACCATATTTATGGAATGGCGTAAGCCGGTGCAAAGGGTCGGCTAGTGTAAAAAAAAAAATGTTAGCCGGGTGGAGCTGGCGATATGGGAGAAGGGGATTTTGCTCCCAAAAATGGCATTAGCCTGGTTAGAGTCACAAAAGAAGACTCTAACCAGCCTAGCGTCATTTTCTGATGCAAAACCATCCATACCACATGACTTCTGTCTTAAAAAAGGCAAGAGTCATGCCCCCCACCTCAGTGGCCAGCACAGGGGACCAGTGTCCCCTGGGTATGGCCATTGCACCCTGTGCCATGCAGGTGGCCCCAAGTTTGGCCCCCGATGGCACTTTAATTTTTTTTTTTAAATGACTTATCTATTCTTACCCTACTTACCTGGGATGGGGTCCCTCATCCTCCGGTGTCTCTCTGGTGTGGCTGGGGGTGTTCCTGGGGCTTGAGCAGGGCACCTGTGGACCCATTCCATGGTGTTCAACCATGGAAATGTGTCCACAGGTCCCCTAACACCTGGTCTGATCCAGGCATTAAATAAAGGTGCAAAGAAAGCTTTGCACCATTATTTAGCCTCTCTTCCCACCCGTGCGTCATTTTAGCACAGGGGATAAATATAGGGCTATGGGGTTAGCACCATTTTTTAGATGGGAACCCCTACCTTGCATCTCTTTGATGCAAGGCAGGTTCATACATCTAAAAAATGGTGCAAACTCCAATATTTTGATGTAAGTCGTGTCTAACGTCAAACTATAAATATGGAGTTAGTTTTGTGCTGAATTTACGTAAACAACAATGACGCAAATGCGGCGCAAATGGGATATAAAAATGCCCCCTAATAACTTGTCTGTTTTAAGGATTTTCATCAGCTCTTCTCTAAACTTTTCCCATGAGAAAGGTTGGAAATTTACTCCTGAAAATGGCAGGGTTGGGAAGAAAGTGGTTCGAGGGAAAGTGAACTTGTAAATACTCAATCTACACAGTCATATTTGCTCATGCTAAAATTTCTGCTAAGTTCACAAATATTTTCTAAGAGTATGATTTCCTGGTCTACTTCTGTAAGGTCTTGTGAATTCATGAAAGCCACAAATTTAAAGACATATACCATGGGTGCATTTGTGTGACTTTCTTTAAGAATTGGGTCTGACGTTAACAAAGAGATTTTGTTTTATTAAACTTCTATTTCTCTCGCTATCTATCAGCTGGCTTTACTGTGAGTGATTGCATTCTGCTCTTCCACAAGCAGCATATTGGCACACAAAGTAGTTTTGTGCAGTGTGTCGTAACAAAACTGGAGGAGGGGCCCATGCAAAGAACATGGAGGGGCCGCCTTCTCCAGAATCTCTCAGGGCAGGTGCTGTGCTGAGGGGGCCACCTGGAGGCGGGCTGCGGGGCCTTTGTTATGCCACTGGTAGCAATGTGTGCTTTTTGAGACTTTATTTCCTTTTTGACAGTGTTTGTTACAATGGTGAGGGCCTGGCAGGTTCCACAACAATAAAGTGTTACAAAAGCGATGTCAAAACAAGATACGCATTGGCGACACCAAAAGTCTCACAAAAAATGTTGAATCGATTGGCTTTGCCAGTGCTTGTTTATTTTCATGCTTCCCATAATATTGTTTAAAATGGTTACACTGATTTTCCATTAGGAATATGTTTGGAAATACTAACATGCATCAACACATTTTACTAAATGATGCATCAAAGAAATACCACCTAAAATTTCATAGTAGAGAAACATTTTTTTTCCTACTTGCATTTTTTTCTGAACATTTTGTTTTGGAAGCAGAGAATAATCACTCTTGCTTACAGGCTTCTGCAAATATTTTCATCTAATCAGAGAGCATTCTGGGACCATTATACTTAGTCTGATATTTTTAGATGTTTCAAACATGTGTTCACTTTTTTTTTTTTTACTGGAACCACTGTCACTAGTACAGTGTGACCTTGAAACGTTTATTTACAGTGCTCACTCTAATATTGAAGGCTTTTCATTAATGAACCATAAATACAAGTTCTAACAGCATTAGCTTATGGTCACACAGATTACCTCAACTGTAGACAGGTCCCTTCTCTGTAAACTGGCAGCCACAGGGTCTGGCTGCAGAAAGTTGAACAAGAACAAAATTAACATGAAGATTTGTGAACCTTGACCTCAAACAATATGTCCTGGGGATCGGGTGATAGGAATCCCACATCCCTGACCGGACCTTAAAATCTCATTGATTGATTAAGTCATTTGAGATTACATCACTAATGACATCTCCCACAACATCATTGTTGATATCACTGATGGCATCAACCAATGAGTGTGCTAGTTTCTTTTATAGCTTACATATTGGTGAATAATTTCCATATTACTTTTCTACCTAATTTTGTACAGCCTGTGGTTAGCTAATTATTGCAGCTGTTAACAAAAAGCATGCGCTTTTAATGCATCATAGGTGTGTAGAGGTACTGAACATGTTATAAATCTTTATATTATGCAGACGACAGTTGAAGATTTCCGTCCACTATGTGCCACACAAGTTTTTTCTTCTGCAGAACAAAGTTTCCAACAGGGCACGGATTCTGCGTAGTATATACAAAGTATTGTAAGCAGCCTTGAATTATTAGACAGAATCGTCTCAACATTGCAATTTCTACACAACATATAATACTGTGTGCACCAGACACTAAACTATGTGCTTCAGAAGATGGGCTACGGCATGAAGGCTGCGAGTAGTATAATCTTTCGCACCTTCAGACCTTGGTTATTTTGCGTGAATAGTGTATTTTTTGGGAAAGTGTTGCAAAGACTCTATACTGTTCTTAGTAGATACTTTATAATACTCTGTGTTGTATTTCTCATGAGAATTTCACTGTCTGCAAACAGTGTGGTACTGAGTAAACTCTCTCCATAAAGTGAACACTGTTTATAGTATCCACTTCTTACTCACATCAACTTAATTTCTCAATGTAGGTTCGATGACTGTGAGGGGTTTCATACAGGTCAAGGCTTTCTGTAGCAGGGCATTCATTTTGGAACAGTAGTTGAGTTGTTAATATTAAAATAATCAATGTCAATGTACACCATAATACATTTGCACATAGTAAGGAAATCACATTGTTGATGTCGAGTTCCCCCATCATGAACTCTCTGTCAACCCCGATGTCAAAGTATATGGTCTGGCAGGGTCTGAGACCTAGGTCTGAGGCTGGCTTATTGACAGGTCACAGATGGGGCAGCACATAGCAGGCAGACAAATAACAAACAGGAAACTCAGGTCCGACCCACAGCAACACCACAATGGTTTCAGGAGAATAGCCCCAATAAAAAACATATGGGCAGAGGGGTACGTGCATTCCCAAACACCATATAAGTCAGATGCAACCAGCAGTTAGGAACACATAGCCAATCAGAAAACAGTATGCAGAGTAACATGTAGTGATCACGCATACCTCATGCCAGACATCTGGACACATTATCCACTGGCCCACATTGTGTCCACGCAAGGTTGAGGCCCACCTGAATTTGTTATCAGGACCTTATTTATGACTCCATGGCAACCGCTTAAACCGCTTTAATTATTTTATGGTACTCAGAGAAATGTATAAAACACCACGCCACACTAATGCATTTTGAGACAATCCGCAGAACCCGGTTCTGTAACTGTTCTGCCGGCCGTTGTTTAATAAAACAAACTATTCCTGCTTTGCCAAACACCTCTCGTCTTCTGTTTTTTTCAAGGCAAATTCACATTTGAGCAACAGAATATCTTGAGGAACTTGGCTTTCTCTGAACAGTTTTATAGCTATGGAACACTGCGCGTAATGAGGGTTTCCGATGTATCTGTGCTTGATTGTTAATGTGAACTTGTCTACTTTCAGGCCTCTAATGTCATGCCAGTTTGTAGAGTAGTGTGCACCAATAAAGCTTGGATCATGTAATCAGTGTAATCAGTGATGTCATTAGAGGTCATCAATTATGTCATTTCAGATGTCATCAGTGATGTCATAAACAATGTCATATAACATGTTATGACTGATGTAATATGTGAGGTCATAAGCTGTGCATAGCAAGGGTGCAAGTTACAGCTATCTCTGCTAAATATAACTGGTAAATTTCTTTGTTTTTTTTGTTCAAAATGCTAATGTTGTCACTGATATATTCACCTAACTATAACGTTACTTTAACATGGGGGGGCGTGGCCAACTGCCGAAGATGGCGGACATCTGATCACAGAGTTCCTGATCCAGGCCCGCCAACTGTGAATTATCCGTGTAAAAATAGGGCCATCTGCCACTGAGAGGGGCGCCATGTGTGTAGGACCGAGACGGACGGCAGACGGGGTGAAAACCAGACTCAGTGACAATGGGAACGAGAGGAGAGGTGAGCCAGGCCTAGGAGCGGGCCGGGGTTTGCCTGGAGGCAGCGGCTTCCTTCACCTGGGGGCAGACTGAGGCACCATGGTGGGTCGGCGCTGACCTGGGAAGACATGGAACAGTGTGACATCACTTTCATGAGGTCATGGTGTTCTATGTTCCTATGAAGACGGTTGTTTTCCTCTGTGCTCCCGCTGTTAGAAGACTCCTTTTCTTTACCTCGTACATCAATAAATTAAGAAATATACTAATTGAAGTTTCACATGTGCCTCACTTCAGTGGCGACGAGGATGAAACTCGCAAGAACTAAACCAAGGCACGGAGGTTTAGTTCAGTGAAGGTGTTGAACCGAGCCTCAGCTTCAGCGAAGCTCTTCGTGTCTACGCAGACCTGTTGCTGTTGATGTTTGTTTGGACAGTTTGGATGCTCCTCTATCCGGAGGTTTACAGACTTTCTATTTTCATAAGTTTTGTGGAGCCTTTTATTGGATTGCGGGGGCACAGAGATCATTAATTTTATGAGCACTGCGCAAACAGCGTGACTTGATAGTGCGAGCGCTCGTTACTCACTTACTAAGAGTGCTCGCTGCAGGTTTTTTTTTAGGGCAACTTGTGTTTATTTTTATTTTGGTGCCGGCGCGTGGAACTGGCAAAGCGTAGATATATATATATATTTTTCCATTAAACCGTTTTTCTTACCGGTTGTCGGAGACACTTTTCCTGTTCTGCTCTCCAGAGGGATTTTCAATTTCTCACACTCAGCTCAAGGAATAGAAATAGAAGATGGACTTCGGTAAAAAAAAAAGAAGATGGACTTCTGTAAAAAAAAAGAAGATGGACTTGGTGTTTTGGTACTCAGTTCGGCCATTTTCTATTGGGGACATTAACAATTGAGTACTTGAGATTTTAACATAGGGTGCTTGAGATTTAACTGCTCCTTTGGTGCTCAGTTCGATCATTTTCTATTGGGGGCATTAACATTAAGTGCAACAATGTTAGATACGCTCACTATTTAGTACAACAGTGAAAGTATTTGAACATTATTAAACAAGCATAAGTATATAAACAGATTTACAATATATACTGTATGATTTATATGTTCTAAAACATGCAGAATGTTATACCTCCAGCGCCCTTTCTACAAGACCCTGGGGATCCGCCTCTTGAATGGAAAGACATCTAACTGCATTCATTACTCCTGATGGTACTTATCAATTTTGTAGATTACCTTTTGGCTAAGCCTCAGCGGCTGCAGCTTTCCAAAGACTAATATCAGACATGTTTCCAGACAATCCTAATGTAGTAATCTTTCAAGATGACATTCTGTTTTTTGCCAATGATGAGTCAGAGCATGACAAAGCCTTAGAGCAAGTGTTGTACACACTGGAAAATAGAGACGCTACATTGAGAAAAGACAAATGTATTTTTACGGTCGATTAAATTGAATATCTTGGTCATGTTTTCTCAAAGGACGGCATTAAACCCAAACCTAGTTTAGTTAAAAGCATATTGGAAGCACCCCCTCCCAAAACCAGAGACCAGCTGTTGTCGTTTCTTGGGTTATGTGAATTCTATGCCAAATTCTTCAGGAACTTTGCAAAAAATACTGAATGTTTTAGAGCTATATTGAAAAATCCTACGTTCCTGTGGTCTAATGAATGCAATAATATGTTTGAACAAATCAAACAAGAGATCGCTAATGTTCCGGCTTTACAGCCTTTTTCAGAAAACAAAAACACCATAGTTACTGTAGATGCTTGTGAGTATGGTCTTGGTGCTGTCATCTCTCAAATATCCAAAGATGGGAAGGAAAGTAGGGTAGGATTTGCCTCAAGAACTCTAAGGCAGGTGGAACGCAAGTACTCAGTGATTGAAAAAGAACTCTTAGCTAGTGTGGAGCATAATACTTATGGGGTAGGCAATTTGTTTTGAAGACTGATCATAGACCTCTTGTGGAAATTCTGTCAGGTAAGAAAGTGAAAAGCTCAACGGCACGGATTGCAAGACTATCTGCTAAGCTGCTGGAGTTTACTTTCACTACAGAGTATATAGCTGATGGGAAAAATAGGAGGGCAGATTGTTTATCTAGGCTGCCCATTGACGACAATGATGAACAAGAATGGGAAACAGAAATCGTAGAATGCTTTATTGCTTGTGTAACTGAAAGTAATGTGCCCTTAGATGAAAGCGAATGGGTGAAGGCTGTACTTGATGACAAAACACTCTGTGAGGTAATGCACATGGTCAGATCAGGTTGGCCCAAGGAGAAATGTCTACCACCCAACTTACAATCATTTTGGAAAGTATCTGATAAACTGTCCATTGAGGGAGACAAATTGGTTAGAGGCTAAAGGTTGGTTCCACCAGAATGTGTCATGAGGAAGTTGATTGCTGCGTCTCATATGGGTCATTTGGGGGCTACAATTGCTAAAAGAAAATTGAGATCTGAATTTTGGTGGCCCAGAATGGATACCGAAATTGAGGACTATGTAAAAAATTGCACAAGGTGTTGTACTAGTGACAAAGGGGGTCATTCCAATGTTTTCCCCCCTCCGAAATACCGCGCCGCGGTCAAAAGACCGCGGCGGGTATTACAAGTTTTCCCCTGGGCTGGCGGGCGGTTGCTGAAAAACCGCCCGCCAGCCCAGGGGAAAACGACCTTCCCACGAGGATGCCGGCTCGTAATCGAGCCGGCGGAGTGGGAAGGTGCGACGGGTGCAGTGGCACCCGTCGCGTATTTCAGTGTCTGCAAGGCAGACACTGAAATACTTTGCGGGGCCCTCTTACGGGGGCCCCTGCCGTGCCCATGCCATTGGCATGGTCACGGAAGGGGCCCCCAGGGGCCCCTCGACCCCCCCTACCGCCATCCTGTTCATGGCGGCTGAACAGGATGGCGGTAGGGGGGGTCGGAATCCTCATGGCTGCGGAGCGCGCTCCGCAGCCATGGAGGATTCACACGAGCAGCGGAAAGTCGGCGGGAGGCCGCTGACTTTCCGCTTCTGACCGCGGCTGAACCGCCGCGGTCAGAATGCTCGTTGGAGCACCGCCAGCCTGTTGGCGGTGCTCCCGTGGTCGGTGGCCCTGGCGGCCACCGGCCGCCAGGGTCAGAATGACCCTCAAAGTGTTGATCACTGAAGGAAAATCGTAAGCATTCGTCACTTCTCCAGCGAGGGCTTGGCAAAAACTGGGTCTTGATTTTCTGGGTCCTTACCACATCTTACCTCCCAATATGAGATATAATAGTGGTAATAATTGATCATTTATCCAGGTGGGTAGACATTGAGCCAGTCAGGTTTCCAACTTCTCGCTTGGTGATAGATTGCCTAAAAAAGATCTTTAGCCGTGAAGGTTTTCCGGAACAGATCTTGACTGACAATGGTGTTCAGTTTGTATCGGTGGAGATGCTTCAATTTTTGGAGAAATGTGGTGTGCAACATATCAGAACACCTCTTTATCATCCACAAAGTAATGGCATGGTCGAACGATTTAATCGAGTACTGGTAGACTGTATTTGAGCCTCGTATAGAAATCACTTGTCTATAGACCAGGCTATTAAGGAATTAGTATGGTCTTAATGCACCACTCCCCATACTGCCACTGGGAAAACCCCATTTGAACATATGAGAGGGAGATTGGCATCAACTAAATTGTGCCCTTATTGGATGGTAAAGTTGTTCCATGGAGGTAGTGATTTAAAAGAACTCTGGCGGGTTGCAGAACATAACTCCAATGCTAGTGGACTGAAAAGAGTAACTGATGTAGGTAACGAGAATAGTAAGTTGAAAGTTGGTGATTGGGTGAGGGTGAAAAATCGTGTGCTAGTCAAAAAAGGATTATCTAAGTTCAAGGACTCGAAAACAAATATGTGAAGTGCGAAGGAATGCTGTGAAGTCAGATGGGAGCTGGTGGAACAATTCACGTATAGCGTTGGATCCAGCTGCACGAGTTCAATCTGATGTTGCTGTTTCTGGCAGTGAAAATAAGTCGGTCATTAATGATAAATACAAATGTAGAAGAAGCACCAGGATTTGTCAAAAACCAAAGATGTTTCAAGATTTTGTTATGTCATGAATTTGTTTATTTGTTTCAATTTCTCCCCCAAAAAAGGGGCAAAATATAATGTGGTGATTGCATTATCTTGTATTTCCTCGTGGGGACATGGAACAGCGTGACATCACTTTCATGAGGTCATGGTGTTCTATGTTCCTATGAAGACGGTTGTTTTCCTCTGTGCTCCCGCTGTTAGAAGACTCCTTTTCTTTACCTCGTACATCAATAAATGAAGAAATATACTAATTGAAGTTTCACGTGTGCCTCACTTCAGCACTGCCCTCAGAAAGGACTCTTTGTTGTGATTGGAAATTAAGCATAGCCAATACAGAACAGGAGCAAGAGCTGTAAGCTCAGAGAGAGGAATCATGCCTGTTTCCAGGTACAAGGGAGAAGTGGTGTGCCTTGGCCCAGGTGTAAAAGTGATCTCAGAAATGCGTTTCCATCATTGTGAGCTGTTTACTGATGCTGCACCCCCATAGTTTTGCACCATAACTTGCTGCTTTTTTGCTTGCGAATTTGGAGTGCAATGCTCAGTGGGCGGCAGCCAATTTTGTTCTTGAGCCTCAGAATTGTGTTGGTGGACCACTGTAATGTTGCAGTTGATGTATTAACATGAGCATGCAAAGACAGATTGTTGTTGCAATTAATCCCCAAATAGTCATAGACCTTGGCAATTTGAACCTTACCAATGATTCTTGGGGATTTTGTTAGTGGTGGTAATAATCCCAGCTGCCATACTTTTGTCCTTTGTATATTGATGACATGGTCTTTTTGACTACAGCAGCTTTTGAACCTGTCCAGCCTCTTGTGCAGCACATTTTATGTACAGGATAGCATTAATGCCCTATCCGCAAACAAGAGAATAGCTATTTTTCTGTTGCCTGGCTTTGGTGCATCTGTGACCCCATTGAGTAGGAATTCCTCAGAGTTGTTCAAAAAAAGATAGAGAATAGCAGCGGCCAAGGACTCATTCTTGGTGTACCCCTGAGCAGTTGTGAAAATAAGTAGTACATTCTCTTCCACTTTCAGAGCGAACGCAAGCATGTGTGTGTTTGTTCAATATTTTGATTGCTTGCAGAAAGTTTTATTCAATTCCTTGCTTCTTGAGCATTTCCCATATTGCTTCTTTAGCATTTCCCATAGATTAGTTCTATTTACCAGGTCAAAGGTCAATTTATGATCAATAGAGTATAAATAGTATGGGTGCTTGATCAACTCTGTATATTTATTTAACACATGTCATAAATAGTTTTGTGGCTTGATCGATGGTACTAATGCCCTTGTGAAACCCCGTCTGGGTGTGAGGACTATGTTGTTGTCTGTTCAGTCCTGCAGTCTACACCTGTAGATTTTCCTGGTACTACCCAGAAGTGATATGGACCTGTAGTTACATGGTGGCAGCTCGCTTTCTTTCTTGTAGCAGATCACCAGGAGCATGGGATATTATTTGATCTCAGGATACGTTGAATATCTTAGGCAGGGATACAGAGCAAACCTGCAGTCTAAACAAAACAGGTCGACTGGTACATAGTTTGGACCAGGTGATTTCTTGGCGTTCTATGCCAGAATTGCTCTTTCTACATCTGGGCTCAGAATGATAAGTTGTGTTGTTGGTGAGGAGGCGCGCCTAAGGCAAGGCCGTCTGTGCCATCCGTGACCCGACCGCGACCAGCACCAGGACCCCCGGACATTTCACCCACCACCACTACACACCAGCAGCACTAATCGCACTCAACCCAGGACGCGACAACAACTGTAAACTGGAATCACGAAATAACACCAAGGGACCATTCACCTGTCGCCACTGCAAATTCACCAGCCTCCATCACTCAAGCCCACCCCCTGAGGACCCAGAAAGCAGAACCCAGCCTCAGATGTATCCTGATCAACACTCACTCCATCCACAGGCACGCCATCGAACTCTGGAACCTCATCAACACAACATCCCCGGACATCACCTTTCTTACAGAAACATGGCTTAACCCCTCCTCGGCTCCAGACATCGCCATCCCAGACGGCTACAATATCATCCCCAAAGACTGCACGAACCGCCCCGGGGGAAGTATTGCCATCGTCCACAAAGAGTCGCTAAGCCTCTCCACCCGCACCGAAGACTCCACAACCAACATGGAACTCCTCCATTTCTAGATTGGAACCAACCCTAACACCACTCTGCAGGGCACCCTCATCTACAGGCTGCTGCCCCGCCCCCCATTCTGTGACACCATCACTGACCTCGCCACCACCCACGCTCTTGCATCCAAGGACTACATCCTACTGGGGGACCTCAATTTCCATCTGGAAAACCCAAATGACAACAACTCCACCACCCTGATCAAAAACCTCACCAACCTCGCACTCAAACAATTTGTAACCACACCCACTTACTCGGCCGTTCACACACCGGACCCCATCTTCTCTGCCAGCAACCACATCTCCATCAACCACACCACTGAACTCCAATGGTCCGACCACCACTGCAGTCACTTCACCTTCAACAAACCCATCGGTCGCCACCACGCTTCCCAACTATTCCGCAGAAATTGGAACAAGGTCACTGAAGCCCAGCTCACCGTCAGCTTCAGCGCAACATCCCCCCCATCGGACGACGGAGTCAACACTGCAACACACAACCTCCACAAATGGATCACCGAATGCGCCAACACCCTCGCCCCCATCAAGACACCCCACTACAGAGGCTCAGCCAAGAAAGCAAACTGTTTCATCCCCGCACTCAAAGAAGCGAAGCAGGTCTGCAGACGTCTAGAGAGGAACTGGCACACCAACAAGACCCCCGCAAATCACGAAACCTTCAAAAAACGCTGTCAAACATCACCACCAGCTCATTAGGACCACCTAAACACTCTTTCTGCAACAACACAGCAATAAAAATGCCCACAACAGCAAGGAACTTTTCACCGTCATCAAAGAGTTCACCAACCCCAACTCCACCGACATCCCCCATCGCAAAATCTCTGCGAAAACCTCGCCAACTACTTCCACCGCAAGATCACAGACATTTACGACCACCAGCCCATCGACCGTAGCATTACCACGCCCCCGCCCTCCTCCGCTGGAACAACATCACCGACAATGAGACTCACAACATCATGGCAACCATCCACTCAGGAGCACCCACCGACCCCTGCCATCACCACATCTTCAACAAAGCCAGCGACATCATCGCACCCAAACTCTGGCATACCATCAACTGCTCCTTCAAAACTGCCACCTTCCCAGAGAGTTGGAAACACACCAAGATCAACCCTCTCCTGAAGAAACCCACCACCGACCCGACAGACCTCAAGAACAACCAGCCCATCTCCCTGCTCCCCTTTCCGGCCAAAGTCATCAATAAGGCAATCAACAAACAACTCACCCCCTTCCTGGAAGCCAACAACACCCTGGACCCCTCTCAGTCAGGATTCAGAAGCAACCATAGCGCCAAGACCGCCCTCCTCGCTGCCACAGACGACATCTGTACCCTCAACTGAGGCGAGACCGTCGCCCTCATCCTCCTGGACCTTTCTGCCACCTTCGATACAGTCTCACACGACACGCTACGCATCTGACTCCACGACGCTGGCATCTAAGACTCAGCACTGCAATGGCTCTCCTCGTTCCTCACTGGCAGAACATAGAAGGTCCAACTCCCCCCTTTCTCTCGGAAGCCACCAAGATCAACTGCGGCATCCCCCAAGTATCCTCACTGAGTCCCACGCTCTTCAACCTCTAAATTACCCCACTGGCCGCCATCGTCCGAAGCCACGCACTCAACATCGTCTCCTATGCCACCGACACCCAACTGATAGTCTCCTTCACCAACAACCCGACCACCACCAGGAACAATTTCTACAAAGAAATGAAAACAGTCGCCGCCTGGATGAAAGACAGTTGCCTCAAACTGAACTCGGACAAAACAGAAGTCCTCATCCTCGGCTCCACACCCTCCGCCTGGAACGATTCCTGGTGGCCCACCACCCTCGGAAACACCCACAGACCACGCCTGCAGCCTGAGCGTCATCTTGGACTCATCGTTCTCAATGGACCGACAGGTCAGCGCTATCTCATCGGGTTGCTTCCACAACCTGCGCATGCTTCGAAAAATCTACAAGTGGATCACTACCGAAGCCAGAAGGACAGTCACCCAGGCCCTCGTCAGCAGCCGCCTTGACTACGGCAATGTACTCAACGCCAAGACCTGGTAAAGACTACAACGCATCCAGAATGTCTCCGCCCGTCTCACCAAGAACGCCCCATGACACAGCCACACCTCCACCCTTCTGAGAGACCTACACTGGCTGCCTATTGACAAGAGAATCATCTTCAAGCTCCTGACCCACGCCTAGAAGGCCCTAAATGACGCTGGACCAGCCTACCTCAACCACAGACTCTCCTTCTACACTCCCGCCAGACAACTCCGCTCCGCTGACCAGGCCCTCGCCCACATCTGCTGGATCCGGAAAACCACAGCCGGAGGAAGATCCTTCTCCCACATCACTGCCAAGACCTGGAACACAACCTCCTCATCCACCTCAGGCAGTCCCCCACCCTGTCACAGTTCAGGAAGGACCTGAAGACCTGGCTCTTCGACTGATCCTCAACACCCCTCCTACTCTCCCCCAGCGCCTTGAGACCCTCATGGGTGAGTAGCTGCGCTTTACAAATCACTGATTGATTGATTGATCAATCAGTGTTGGTGAATAGTTGCTGTTGGATTATATTGTCTAATAATGGTCTATCCAGGGCTGCACTGTGATGTGGTTTCCTGTGATCCAAGACCATCTCTAAATATTTCAGTAATTTTCTTCCATTCAAGAAGGATTTGCTGTCATAATCGGCTACCTTGTTCAGCTCTTGCCACACTTCTTGTTGTTAGGTCAGCTTCTTACACCTGAGTAGGGCTTTGTGTTCTATTCTTGCATCCCTAAAAAATAGCTCTTCTCCTTGGGATTCATGCCACTTTCAGCCTGTTCTTATCTCCTCTGCTCTCGTTATCATACCAACTTTTTTCTGGTTTCCTGTTTTTGCTCCTTGTTATCCTTGGTGCAGATAAGTAGCATGTGAGTTCCTTTGAAAGTCTGGTATAATTTGTTAGTATTGCCGTGCTTGACACTTTCCATGGTGCAGGTCAAGAGGTGTCCAAGGAAAGACTTTGATGGGTTCTCGGTGCTCAAGTTGTTCTCTCTATTACATATTTTTATTTTACTGCTCGTCTGTTGTTGTTTGGGGCGATACTGGAGGCAAAGCATTTGACCATTTTCTGCTCAGTCGGAACGGCACACTTCAAGCATGAAGGGCTGTGGTCACTATATGGTCTTTAGATCACTTCCATGTCCCACATCAAACGGCAGCAATCGTTTGGAAAGAGAATGTAGCTGTCAAATCAAGATCTTCTACTGTTCGAAAGTGTGGAGAGCTGCAGGGCTATTTGTTATCGACCGACCATTTAGGTAGGTTAGCTGTGATTCATTGAGAAAGTTACTGAATAATCTTCCTTTCTTGCACGTGCTGAGGGGAAGGGATAGGATGCTGCAACTGTTCTCCATGCATTTCACTGTCTCCCATATATCTTCTGGTGGATAGGTGTTAAAATCTCCACAGACAAGGAGGTAATACTTGCCGTTGTGAGGGGCTTGGAGTACACGTTTAGAACATCCAGCATAGTACAATATTTCCTCTGCTCTTTCAGCAATCTGACTTGCAAAGTGTATAAAGGAGATACGCTCAAGGAAGGTTTTGTTGCTGTGCAGGCTACTTTTATTGAAATCTAGGAAACCATAGATCTCCCTCTACTTAGTTTAGTGCCTTCTGTGATGAACCCCGTAAAGGTTGCAGGTGTTTGTTGGGCGCTAAAAATTATTGCTGCCCACGCCTCCTTAAAGGAGCATATCTCCTTTGTACTCACAAATTCTATCTAGTTGATAACCTCCAGTTTTGGTTGTAGCCCAGATATGTTCCATGACAGGAAATTAATCCATCTTACCCCACCTTAGGTACCATCATTTTCAGGTGTGTTCAGGGGACAGGGCCTTCTTTCCATTAAAAATGTGTAGCCGAATTTGTACCAGTTCTTGGCCAGATTTTCACAGGGCTACTAACAGTTGTTGGCAACCATTGCCAATTGGCTTACTCTGTTCGAGGAGTGGGACGTGTGTCCTGTCTGATGGAGACTGTCCTAACAGTGGTAGATCTCCACTTGTTGCCTGTGGGGAGTCTGTGGTTGCCTCCAGGCTTTCTTAGAGGGCCCTGTGGTTCTTGCGGCTCTCTCGGCTCACTGGGCAACCCACATGATTCCCTTTCATGGTCGTGAACTGTGTCAGCTATCCTTGCTCTTCTCCTTTGCTGGAGCATGTGGAGGCCTATCACAAGTGGCCATATTATCGATAATGAACTTGGGGCTGACTGGTGTGAAGAACTCTGTTTCACTGTATGTGCCATCTCCCATTGGCTCTGATGCTGAAAGGTCCTGATATCAGAGAAAGTGCAGAAACAGCCCGGAACACCTCCAACAGATGAGCGTGGTTCTATAGAAATGGAGGCTCATGGTCTGGAAAAAGGATGATGCGGGTGAATTGCGTTGCTACGGAGGCAGTGTTTCTAACAATGGGAATAAAGGAGTCTTGGAGTAAAAGTTTGTGCTCTCCCCGATGTGTATCTTGGGCACTTACGCTGCCAGCTCAGGCACTCACGATGAATATCCTGGCCACTCCTCATTACTTGTATAAAGTTAGTACTGGCTCCAACTGACCACTGGGGTTGAATACCATGACGACATACTCCCTTAACGTGTGATCTTGGCAGCATGCAATTCTTTTCCCAATGCTAGTTTTTCTTCAAAGTTTGCCTTTGCCTTAGACCAACGTGCAGTGCCTCATAGTTTACTGTGCATCTAAACGTTGCAGTCAGTCTGATTGGGACCACGCCGTGGCATGGAGCCCTAGGAAGAGCATCACCTTCCACATCACTGGTAAAATATGTGTATATTGTCTACAGAACCTTTTATATTATCTAAATATCTAAAAGTTGAACAAAAATCTTTTCAGCCTTTAAAAAGCCTGAGGGCCATGAGGGGGGCAAACGTACTGACTCTGATCTTGAGAAATGAAAAGAACAGCATTAAATAAATTTACTAATCAAACTGACAGTTTATTTGCTACGTCTTTTTCTTGTATATATTGTTTATTGTTTTTTTTTTTACTATATAATACTTTCACAAACTGAGCATGAGTCCCAAATGTAAATCTTATAGTGCAAGCATTCTATTTCTTGTTCGTGGCCATGTGGAGGGCCCCCCTATGGGGGCCTAACTAGATCTGCAAGGCTTTGGGGACCCCAGCACTAGGCAACAATGCTTTGTTTGTATGGCAAAAGGAGATTGATTAAATCTGTAATGGGCTATCAGTAATATATGGTGTCACTCAAGTCCTGTCAAAGGGATGGGGGCTACAATAATTCTTCCCTACAGTTTAGAGAAGCAATTACATTGTAGAAATTCTTACATTTTAGGAAGACAAGGCTGTTCATGACACAATGTCAGAAATACCTTAGCGACAATGTTCCCTTAGGAGGTAAGTCATATACACAGTATATACACTAGAATGCAGAAATAGCTGTAAAAACAGTCAGAAGACAGTGCAAATAGTGAAAATCACAATAGGTTGCAATGGGCCTAGGGGGAACACAAACCATGTACTACAATAGTGGTATGCGAAAGTCGGTTTCCCACCTAGGCAAATGTAGTGTGTAGAGGGGCACTGGGAGTGTAAGAGAACACCAAAGGTAAGTAATAGAACCCAGTCCAGAGCCCAGGAAAACAGGAATAAATCACAGTAAGATTCCTGAAACACACAGGAAGTCATGATAGAAGACTATGCAAGAACCAGAAGAGACTGCAAGACACCAACGATGGATTCCTGGACCTGAAGACCTGTGGAAGAAGGGGACCAGGTCCAAGAAGCACTGAGTCCAGGCAGAACAGGAGCCCCTGCTAACCCAGATGAAGGTGCAAAAAAAGAAACTCTGTGAGAAGACATAGTCAGTACTGCACCCGAAAAGACGGATGCGGGTTCCTGGTTGGTGCAGATGATGTCCCACGCCGGATGGATGATTGCAGTCTGGTTTGCATCACTGGAGTCCGCCAACAAGCCTTGGCACGCAAAGCGCGCGCTTGGAGGAAAATGACGCTGCCTGGGCCCAGGAAGGACCAGGTCGACTCTACCCAGGAGTGAGAGTTAGAGGGACCCCTCAGCAACTCAGAGAGCCCACGGAAGACCAGGCAGCACGCACAGGAGTCCCACAGCATGGGGACAAAGGAGGTGCAAAAGGAGGCCCACGCAGCATGACACAAAGGGATCCCATGCTTCTGGAGAACCACTCAGCTGTGCGGCGCAGGAAGGAGTGCTGGGGGCCGGAGTTGTGCTGTGCACGAAGAACTTCGTGGAAGGTCACACACAAGCCTTCACAACTGCAAATCACACAGTGCATGGGGGTACTGTCTTGCGTGAGGAGGCAAGCTCTTACCTCTACCAAAGTTGGACAGCTGGACCATGGGACTGTTGGGCCCAATTTAGTCCACCACCCGTTTTGCAGGATCCACGCTCGTCATCTGGAGAGGGGACCTGCGCCACTGGTCGTCGCTGCAGAGAGGTGCCTGCTGAAGCAGGGAAATGACTATGTCGATCCACATGAGATTCCTTCGGCTCCTCTGATGCAGGCTGAAGACAGGCAGTCCTCGGAGGATGCATGACCTGGAAACTGTTGCAGTTGATGGCAGGAGCTGAAGTTACAAGGTTTCAGAAGTCGTCTTGGCTTCTTTATTGCAGTTTGTAGAATTCCTGGAGGGTTCAGCTGCAGTTCTGTTGGTGGAAGATGAAGTCAAGGATGCAGAGGAGTCCTGCTGGAGTCTTGCAATCTGAATCTGAGTAAACACCCAGAGGAGAGACCTTAAATAGCCCTGAAAGTGGTATTGGTAAGCTGCACAGGTAAGCACCTATCATCGGGGGGCTCTGACGTCACCTGTTGGCACTGGCCACTCAGATGCTCCCAAAGTTCTCTGCCAACCTTGAATTCAAGATGGCAAAACCAAGGGACCCTCTGGAGGAGCTCTGAGCACCACCCCTGGGGTGGTGATGGACAGGGGAGTGGCCACTCCCCTTTCCTTTGTCCAGTTCCCTGCCAGAGCAGTGACTAGGAGTCCCTGAACCAGTGCAGACTGGATTATCCAAGGAGGACACCATCTGTGCCCTTCAAGGCATTTCCAGAGGTTCTGGGAGGCTACCCCCCCCATGCCTGTAACACCTATTTCCAAAGGGAGCGGGTGTAACACCTCTCTCCCAAAGGAAATGCTTTGTTCTGCCTTCCTGAGCTCGAGCTGCTTAAGCAACAGGAGGGCAGAAACCTGTCTCTGAGGTGGCAGCAGCTGGGGCTGCCTGGAAAACCTCAGAAGGCTGGTATGGCAGTACTGGAGGTCCACTGAGGAGCCCCCAGAGTGCATGGAATTGTAAAAACCAATACTGGAATCAGTATTGGGGTACAATTACCAGATGTTAGACACCTTACATGGCCATATTCGGAGTTACCATTGTGAAGCTGGACATAGGTATTGACCTATATCCAGTGCACGTGTAAAATGGCATCACTGCACTCACGAAGTCCGGGAAAATGGTCCTGGACGATGTGGGGGCACTTCTGCTAGTGCCCTCACACACAGGTACTTTGCACCCAGCCTTCAGGGTTGGAAGGCCTGACATATAGATGACTTATAAGTGACCTGGTGCAGTGTAAATGGCTGTGAAAGAGTGCATGCACCATTTCACGCAGGCTGCAATGGCAGCCCTGCAGAAGCCTCCGCATGATCTCCCTATGGGTGGCAAAAGTAGTGCTGCAGCCCATAGGGATCCCCTGGAGCCCTAATGCCATGGATATCTAAGTATCATATACTAGGGACTTATAAGGGGGCACCAGTATGCCAATTTGGGATTAAATACTGGGTTACCAGTATGTAGTGACAAATTTGGGAAAAGACAGAGCATAATCACTGGAGTCCTGGTTAAGACTCCCAGTTACACAGTCAAGCATACTGACCAACAATCAAACATACTGACAAACAGGCCACAAAACCATAAGCACTGGGGCCTTGGCTAGCAGGATCCCAGTGACACAGTCAAACTCACTGACAAACAGGCCAAAAATGGAGGTAAGCATGCTAGAAAGAGGCTACTTTCTCACACTGCACGTTTGACAGTATCTTTCCTGTTTCCGAATATTTGTCTGTGCCAGGAGTCATTGGCATACAATCTGGGTATTTCAATGTTTTGATGTTGTTTATGTGTAGTCTAAGCATTCTTTTTGTTGCTAGGAACACAATTATCTTGCTGTCACTTATGCAGTCCTGCAGTCTTTTTCAGGTTCTGTGTTCTACACATCTTTGATGAGTTTCTTAGTTCCTGCTGCTAGACTGGGGACCTCCTTTACTATTTCTCTTTGAGGAGCAACTTTTACTTTTGACATTGCCATATTGGTCATTGATGCCGATGGTGGAATTTACTAGAATCCTTTCTAGCAAGAGATTTTCCAGGCGTCCCGCCCAGGTGAATGGCTTTTATCTACATTAGTCTGTTATTGGCCTTTTGCTCTCACCTGTTTGACAGTCACTAATTGTCATGTTCTGCATCTGTCTTTGGCTAGTACTTTGGGAATTTCTCTTTCATGCCCCTACCCTTAGCTCTTGTTGTGGGCTGTAATGATTCTGAACCATTTTTAGATTGATCACCTCTCTCCATTCCTCACATCTCAGAACCTTGAAGTATAACTGGTTTCACTAGTAATCATCACTCATCATCGTTCCAAGGAAATGAGCAGATCTTACTGCAGGCGGTTCTGAAGAAGTTAATTTGCCATAATTGAGATGATGCTGTTGAACCTGTTTCAATCTCTTTCTCAAGTTTTTCAACTGAAGAGATTTCCTTTTATACTCCCTTAGAAGAATAGGTGGGCCTAGCCTAAAAAAACATCATTCACCGTTTGTCATTTGTATTAAAGAAAGGCACATTGGTCCATATTCATGAAGACTTTAAAAAAATAAATTAAGAACATGACTGTAAAGTACAGGGCAGGGGTGTGAAATGTAATAAAATATGTACTTGTCCATGGGACAGGTTGCTTCTTAAATCTACTTGTCCTGTAAAAAAATGTACTTGCCCCTCTGGTGCCATGTAGTGCGGCAACAAATGATGGCAGCAATCTCATTATGTAAGAGCTCTGATGAAAACCTCTCTGATTATGCCAGGGCTAGTATTATAGTAGGGCTTGAATACTTGCAATTTCATTATTTTGCCACCTTTCCACAGATCTACATACTGCGGCTGGAGGAAGCAGTATGCGAACGTTACAGGCTGGAATGCCTTTGAGTGTGAAAACCTAGGGGCACATTTATACTTTTTGGTGCAAAATTGCACTAACACAGATTTGCACCAAAATGTTTAGCACCGGCTATCGCCATTCCTGAGCACCGGCCTGGCACCATATTTATGGAATGGCGTAAGCCGGTGAAAAGGGTCGGCTAGTGTAAAAAAAAAATTGTTAGCCGGGTGGAGCTGGCGATATGGGAGAAGGGGAATTTGCTCCCAAAAATGGCATTAGCCTGGTTAGAGTCACAAAAGAAGACTCTAACCAGCCTAGCGTCATTTTCTGATGCAAAACCATCCATACCACACGACTTCTGTCTTAAAAAAGGCAAGAGTCATGCCCCCCACCTCAGTGGCCAGCACAGGGGACCAGTGTCCCCTGGGCATGGCCATTGCACCCTGTGCCATGCAGGGGGCCCCAAGTTTGGCCCCCGATGGCACTTTAATTTTTTTTTTTAAATGACTTATCTATTCTTACCCTACTTACCTGGGATGGGGTCCCTCATCCTCCGGTGTCTCTCTGGTGTGGCTGGGGGTGTTCCTGGGGTTTGAGCAGGGCACCTGTGGACCCTTTCCATGGTGTTCAACCATGGAAATGTGTCCACAGGTCCCCTAACACCTGGTCTGATCCAGGCATTAAATAAAGGTGCAAAGAAAGCTTTGCACCATTATTTAGCCTCTCTTCCCACCCGTGCGTCATTTTAGCACAGGGGATAAATATAGGGCTATGGGGTTAGCACCATTTTTTAGATGGGAACCCCTACCTTGCATCTCATTGACGCAAGGTAGGTTCATATATCTAAAAAATGGTGCAAACTCCAATATTTTGATGTAAGTCGTGTCTAACGTCAAACTATAAATATGGAGTTAGTTTTGTGCTGAATTTACGTAAACAACAATGACGCAAATGCGGCGCAAATGGGATATAAAAATGCCCCCTAATAACTTGTCTGTTTTAAGGATTTTCATCAGCTCTTCTCTAAACTTTTCCCATGAGAAAGGTTGGAAATTTACTCCTGAAAATGGCAGGGTTGGGAAGAAAGTGGTTCGAGGGAAAGTGAACTTGTAAATACTCAATCTACACAGTCATATTTGCTCATGCTAAAATTTCTGCTAAGTTCACCAATATTTTCTAAGAGTATGATTTCCTGGTCTACTTCTGTAAGGTCTTGTGAATTCATGAAAGCCACAAATTTAAAGACATATACCATGGGTGCATTTGTGTGACTTTCTTTAAGAATTGGGTCTGACGTTAACAAAGAGATTTTGTTTTATTAAACTTCTATTTCTCTCGCTATCTATCAGCTGGCTTTACTGTGAGTGATTGCATTCTGCTCTTCCACAAGCAGCATATTGGCACACAAAGTAGTTTTGTGCAGTGTGTCGTAACAAAACTGGAGGAGGGGCCCATGCAAAGAACATGGAGGGGCCGCCTTCTCCAGAATCTCTCAGGGCAGGTGCTGTGCTGAGGGGGCCACCTGGAGGCGGGCTGCGGGGCCTTTGTTATGCCACTGGTAGCAATGTGTGCTTTTTGAGACTTTATTTCCTTTTTGACAGTGTTTGTTACAATGGTGAGGGCCTGGCAGGTTCCACAACAATAAAGTGTTACAAAAGCGATGTCAAAACAAGATACGCATTGGCGACACCAAAAGTCTCACAAAAAATGTTGAATCGATTGGCTTTGCCAGTGCTTGTTTATTTTCATGCTTCCCATAATATTGTTTAAAATGGTTACACTGATTTTCCATTAGGAATATGTTTGGAAATACTAACATGCATCAACACATTTTACTAAATGATGCATCAAAGAAATACCACCTAAAATTTCATAGTAGAGAAACATTTTTTTTCCTACTTGCATTTTTTTCTGAACATTTTGTTTTGGAAGCAGAGAATAATCACTCTTGCTTACAGGCTTCTGCAAATATTTTCATCTAATCAGAGAGCATTCTGGGACCATTATACTTAGTCTGATATTTTTAGATGTTTCAAACATGTGTTCACTTTTTTTTTTTTTACTGGAACCACTGTCATTAGTACATTGTGACCTTGAAACGTTTATTTACAGTGCTCACTCTAATATTGAAGGCTTTTCATTAATGAACCATAAATACAAGTTCTAACAGCATTAGCTTATGGTCACACAGATTACCTCAACTGTAGACGGGTCCCTTCTCTGTAAACTGGCAGCCACAGGGTCTGGCTGCAGAAAATTGAACAAGAACAAAATTAACATGAAGATTTGTGAACCTTGACCTCAAACAATATGTCCTGGGGATCGGGTGATAGGAATCCCACATCCCTGACCGGACCTTAAAATCTCATTGATTGATTAAGTCATTTGAGATTACATCACTAATGACATCTCCCACAACATCATTGTTGATATCACTGATGGCATCAACCAATGAGTGTGCTAGTTTCTTTTATAGCTTACATATTGGTGAATAACTACCATATTACTTTTCTACCTAATTTTGTACAGCCTGTGGTTAGCTAATTATTGCAGCTGTTAACAAAAAGCATGCGCTTTTAATGCATCATAGGTGTGTAGAGGTACTGAACATGTTATAAATCTTTGTATTATGCAGACGACAGTTGAAGATTTCCGTCCACTATGTGCCACACAAGTTTTTTCTTCTGCAGAACAAAGTTTCCAACAGGGCACGGATTCTGCGTAGTATATACAAAGTATTGTAAGCAGCCTTGAATTATTAGACAGAATCGTCTCAACATTGCAATTTCTACACAACATAGAATACTGTGTGCACCATACACTAAACTATGTGCTTCAGAAGATGGGCTATGGCAAAAGGCTGCGGGTAGTATAATCTTTCGCACCTTCAGACCTTGGTTATTTTGCGTGAATAGTGTATTTTTTTGGAAAGTGTTGCAAAGACTCTATACTGTTCTTAGTAGATACTTTATAATACTCTGTGTTGTATTTCTCATGAGAATTTCACTGTCTGCAAACAGTGTGGTACTGAGTAAACTCTCTCCATAGAGTGAACACTGTTTATAGTTCCCACTTCTTACTCACATCAACTTAATTTCTCAATGTAGGTTTGATGACTGTGAGGGGTTTCATACAGGTCAAGGCTTTCTGTAGCAGGGCATTCATTTTAGAACAGTAGTTGAGTTGTTAATATTAAAATAATCAATGTCAATGTACACCATAATACATTTGCACATAGTAAGGAAATCACATTGCTGATGTCGAGTTCCCCCATCATGAACTCTCTGTCAACCCCGATGTCAAAGTATATGGTCTGGCAGGCTCTGAGACCGAGGTCTGAGGCTGGCTTATTGACAGGTCACAGATGGGGCAGCACATAGCAGGCAGACAAATGACAAACAGGAAACTCAGGTCCGACCCACAGCAACACCACAATGGTTTCAGGAGAATAGCCCCAATAAAAAAGATATGGGCAGAGGGGTACGTGCATTCCCAAACACCATATAAGTCAGATGCAACCAGCAGTTAGGAACACATAGCCAATCAGAAAACAGTATGCAGAGTAACATGTAGTGATCGCGCGTACCTCATGCCAGACATTTGGACACATTATCCACTGGCCCACATTGTGTCCACGCAAGGTTGAGGCCCACCTGAATTTGTTATCAGGACCTTATTTATGACTCCATGGCAACCGCTTAAACCGCTTTAATTATTTTATGGTACTCAGAGAAATGTATAAAACACCACGCCATTCTAATGCATTTTGAGACAATCCGCAGAACCCGGTTCTGTAACTGTTCTGCCAGCCATTGTTTAATTAAACAAACTATTCCTGCTTTGCCAAACACCTCTCGTCTTCTGTTTTTTTCAAGGCAAGTTCACATTTGAGCGACAGAATATCTTGAGGATCTTGGCTTTCTCTGAACAGTTTTATAGCTATTGAACACTGTGCGTAATGAGGGTTTCCGATGTATCTGTGCTTGATTGTTAATGTGAACTTGTCTACTTTCAGGCCTCTAATGTCATGCCAGTTTGTAGAGTAGTGTGCACCAATAAAGCTTGGATCATGTAATCAATGTAATAAGTGATGTCATTAGCGGTCATCAATTATGTCATTTCAGATGTCATCAGTGATGTCATAAACAATGTCATATAACATGTTATGACTGATGTAATATGTGAGGTCATAAGCTGTGCATGGCAAGGGTGCAAGTTACAGCTATCTCTGCTAAATATAACTGGTGAATTTCTTTGTTTTTTTTGTTCAAAATGCTAATGTTGTCACTGACATATTCACCCAACTATAACGTTACTTTAACATGGGGGGCGTGGCCAACTGCCGAAGATGGCGGACATCTGATCACAGAGTTCCTGATCCAGGCCCGCCAACTGTGAATTATCCGCGTAAAAATAGGGCCATCTGCCACTGAGAGGGGCGCCATGTGTGTGGGACCGAGACGGACAGCAGACGGGGTGAAAACCAGACTCAGTGACAGTGGGAACGAGAGGAGAGGTGAGCCAGGCCTCGGAGCGGGCCGGGGTTTGCCTGGAGGCAGCGGCTTCCTTCACCTGGGGGCAGACTGAGGCACCATGGTGGGTCGGCGCTGACCGGGGGATACATGGAACAGTGTGACATCACTTTCATGAGGTCATGGTGTTATATGTTCCTATGAAGACGGTTGTTTTCCTCTGTGCTCCCGCTGTTAGAAGACTCCTTTTCTTTACCTCGTACATCAATAAATTAAGAAATATACTAATTGAAGTTTCACATGTGCCTCACTTCAGTGGCGACGAGGATGAAACTCGCAAGAACTAAACCAAGGCACGGAGGTTTAGTTCAGTGAAGGTGTTGAACCGAGCCTCAGCTTCAGCGAAGCTCTTCGTGTCTACGCAGACCTGTTGCTGTTGATGTTTGTTTAGACAATTTGGATGCTCCTCTATCCGGATGTTTACAGACTTTCTATTTTCATACATTTTGTGGAGCCTTTTATTGGATCGCGGGGCACAGAGATCATTAATTTTATGAGCACTGCGCAAACAGCGTGACTTCTTAGTGCGAGCGCTCGTTACTCACTTACTAAGAGTGCTCGCTGCAGGTTTTTTTTTAGGGCAACATGTGTTTATTTATTTTTTTGGTGCCGGCGTGTGGAACTGGCAAAGCGTAGATATATATATATATTTTTCCATTAAACCGTTTTTCTTACCGGTTGTCGGAGACACTTTTCCTGTTCTGCTCTCCAGAGGGATCTTCAATTTCTCACAATCAGCTCAAGGAATAGAAATAGAAGATGGACTTCTGTAAAAAAAAAGAAGATGGACTTCTGTAAAAAAAAAGAAGATGGACTTGGTGTTTTGGTACTCAGTTCGGCCATTTTCTATTGGGGACATTAACAATTGAGTACTTGAGATTTTAACATAGGGTGCTTGAGATTTAACTGCTCCTTTGGTGCTCAGTTCGATCATTTTCTTTTGGGGGCATTAACATTAAGTGCAACAATGTTAGATACGCTCAGTATTTAGTACAACAGTGAAAGTATTTGAACATTATTAAACGAGCATAAGTATATAAACAGATTTACAATATATACTGTATGATTTATATGTTCTAAAACATGCAGAATGTTATAACTCCAGCGCCCTTTCTACAAGACCCTGGGGATCCGCCTCTTGAATGGAAACTTTGGTTACGGTCGTTTAAAGCATATCTGTGTGCCATTGATGGTCATATCTTCAGACCAGAAAGAAAAAAAAGCTTATTGTATTATCATTTGTGAATTGAGTGCCAGAACATATTTGACCATCTTCCAGCCTATGAACTTGCTGAAGAGGAAGAATTAGATGAGTTTGAAATGGCCATTGCTCAATTGGATAAGTATTTCATTAAAACAAAGAATTTTGTCGTTCATCACTACAAATTCTTCACAAGGTCCCAAGGCCCCAGTGAGAGTATTGATACTTTTATTACTGCATTAAAGGTGTTAGCAGCTAAATGCAAATTTGAGAATTTCACTTCTCAACTCATCAGGGATCAACTTGTTGCCAGGTGTTCTTCGAAAAGAATCCAAGAGAAGTTACTGACACGTAAGGATCCTTCGTTAGATAAAGCTATCGACATTGCCAAAAGCATTGAATGTTCCATGGAAGATGCCAAACTATTAGAATCTTCCATGGCCAACACAACCATCTCTGGAGCAGTTGTAAATATGCAAAATGATAACCACAACAAGCGTTTTGAGAAAAAACTGGATAATTCATTCTTCAGAAGCAAGGCCAATCAGAAACTAATATGCCCAAGATGTGGCTCTTCGGCGCATGTATCTTCGTTTAAGAACTGTCCAGCTATACACCAACAATGCATAAACTGTATCAAAATGGGACACTTTGCGAGAGTGTGTAGAAGTGCAAAAAAGAACAATGTTCGTTGTGTAATAAGTGGCAACACTGAGAATGTTGTGGAAGAACAAATGAACGAATATGTGTTAGTGGTTAAAGATTCTTCCAATTCTAACAGAGTTGTTGTTGATCCAGACATTGATGTAAAAATTGATGATTTTTTTTTTAGATTATTAGTAGACACAGGGGCTCACATAACCATAGTGGCTCAGGAAAAATACATGGAAAATTGGATCTCTAAAATGCTTTACCCCCCAGATGTTTCCACTGTTGCATTTGAGGGTAGCAAAATTGAATCTGATGGGTTACTTTTGGGCCTCGATGACCATTTTTGATAGAACACTACGTGGTAAAATCTATGTTGCCAAAAAAGGTATCAATGTTCTAGGTTTGCTTCATCAGGCAGAATTCAATCTGACTATCAAGCCGGGTCGAGACAAACCTGTATTCATAGATGAAGAGAGTTTAAGTCCAGTTAACATTGTTTCCAACTCAGCGGAGGTATGGCAACAAAAATGTATCAAATTATTTCAGGAACGGCTGGGTAGGATTACTAATTACTCTCACACAATAAAACTCAAACATAATGCTGTCCGAGTCAAGCATAAGCTAAGGAATGTACCTCTGAGTGTGAGGTCTGAATTGTCTAAGTTGCTAAGAGATATGTGCAAACAGGGTGTCATTGAAAAGCTTGAAGCAACATTATGGTTATCACCCATAGTTCTAGCCAAGAAAAAGTCAGGTGATTTGAGGATGTGTGTGGACTTGAGAAGTTTAAACGAGGCGATTTGGGTGGACAGTTTTCCTCTCCCGAGAATTGATGATTTGATTGCAAAGATTGGCTCTTCCCAGTGGTTTACCAAATTAGACTTAAAATCAGTGTATCATCAGGTAGATTTGGATGTAGATTCAAGACATCTAACTGCATTAATTACTCCTGATGGTACTTATAAATTTTGTAGATTACCTTTTGGCTAAGCCTCAGCGCCTGCAGCTTTCCAAAGACTAATATCAGACATGTTTCCAGACAATCCTAATGTAGTAATCTTTCAAGACGACATTCTGTTTTTTGCCAATGATGAGTCAGAGCATGACAAAGCCTTAGAGCAAGTGTTGTACACACTGGAAAATAGAGACGCTACATTGAGAAATGACAAATGTATTTTTAAGGTCGATGAAATTGAATATCTTGGTCATCTTTTCTCAAAGGACGGCATTAAACCCAAACCTAGTTTAGTTAAAAGCATATTGGAAGCACCCCCTCCCAAAACCAGAGACCAGCTGTTGTCGTTTCTTGGGTTATGTGAATTCTATGCCAAATTCTTCAGGAACTTTGCAAAAAATACTGAATGTTTTAGAGCTATATTGAAAAATCCTACGTTCCTGTGGTCTAATGAGTGTAATAATATGTTTGAACAAATCAAACAAGAGATCGCTAATGTTCCGGCTTTACAGCCTTTTTCAGAAAACAAAAACACCATAGTTACTGTAGATGCTTGTGAGTATGGTATTGGTGCTGTCATCACTCAAATATCCAATGATGGGAAGGAAAGTATGGTAGGATTTGCCTCAAGAACTCTAAGGCAGGTGGAACGCAAGTACTTAGTGACTGAAAAAGAACTCTTAGCTAGTGTGGAGCATAATACTTATGGGGTAGGTAATTTGTTTTGAAGACTGATCATAGACCTCTTGTGGAAATTCTGTCAAGTAAGAAAGTGAAAAGCTCAACGGCACGGATTGCAAGACTATCTGCTAAGCTGCTGGAGTTTACTTTCACTACAGAGTATGTACCTGATGGGAAAAATAGGAGGGCAGATTGTTTATCTAGGCTGCCCATTGACGACAATGATGAACAAGAATGGGAAACAGAAATCGAAGAATGCTTTATTGCTTGTGTAACTGAAAGTAATGTGCCCTTAGATGAAAGCGAATGGGTGAAGGCTGTACTTGATGACAAAACACTCTGTGAGGTAATGCACATAGTCAGATCAGGTTGGCCCAAGGAGAAATGTCTACCACCCGACTTACAATCATTTTGGAAAGTATCTGATGAACTGTCCATTGAGGGAGACAAATTGGTTAGAGGCAAAATGTTGGTTCCGCCAGAATGTGTGAGGAGGAAGTTGATTGCTGCGTCTCATATGGGTCATTTGGGGGCTACAACTGCTAAAAGAAAATTGAGATCTGAATTTTGGTGGCCCAGAATGGATACCGAAATTGAGGACTATGTAAAAAATTGCACAAGGTGTTGTACTAGTGACAAAGTGTTGATCACTGAAGGAAAATCAGAAACATTCGTTGCTTCTCCAGCGAGGGCTTGGCAAAAACTGGTTCTTGATTTTCTGGGTCTTTACCACATCTTACCTCCCAATATGAGATATAATAGTGGTAATAATTGATCATTTATCCAGGTGGGTAGATGTTGAGCCAGTCAGGTTTCCAACTTCTCGCTTGGTGATAGATTGCCTAAAAAAGATCTTTAGCCGTGAAGGTTTTCCGGAACAGATCTTGACTGACAATGGTGTTCAGTTTGTATCGGTGGAGATGCTTCAATTTTTGGAGAAATGTGGTGTGAAACATATCAGAACACCTCTTTATCATCCACAAAGTAATGGCATGGTCGAACACTTTAATCGAGTACTGGTAGACTGTATTCAAGCCTCGTATAGATATCACTTGTCTATAGACCAGGCTATTAAGGAATTAGTATGGTCTTATTGCACCACTCCCCATACTGCCACTGGGAAAACCCCATTTGAACATATGAGAGGGAGATTGGCATCAACTGAATTGTGCCCTTATTGGATGGTAAAGTTGTTCCATGGAGGTAGTGATTTAAAAGAACTCTGGCAGGTTGCAGAACATAACTCCAATGCTAGTGGACTGAAAAGAGTAACCGATGTATATAACGAGAATAGTAAGTTGAAAGTTGGTGATTGGGTGAGGGTGAAAAATCGTGTGGTAGTCAAAAAAGGATTATCTAAGTTCAAGGACTTGAAAACAAATATGTGAAGTGCGAAGGAATGCTGTGAAGTCAGATGGGAGCTGGTGGAACAATTCACGTATAGCGTTGGATCCAGCTGCACGAGTTCAATCTGATGTTGCTGTTTCTGGCAGTGAAAATAAGTCGGTCATTAATGATAAATACAAATGTAGAAGAAGCACCAGAATTTGTCAAAAACCAAAGATGTTTCAAGATTTTGTTATGTCATGAATTTGTTTATTTTTTTCAATTTCTCCCCCAAAAAAGGGGCGAAATATAATGTGGTGATTGCATTATCTTGTATTTCCTCGTGGGGACATGGAACAGCGTGACATCACTTTCATGAGGTCATGGTGTTCTATGTTCCTATGAAGACGGTTGTTTTCCTCTGTGCTCCCGCTGTTAGAAGACTCCTTTTCTTTACCTCGTACATCAATAAATGAAGAAATATACTAATTGAAGTTTCACGTGTGCCTCACTTCAGCACTGCCCTCAGAAAGGACTCTCTGTTGTGATTGGGAATTAAGCATAGCCAATACAGAACAGGAGCAAGAGCTGTAAGCTCAGAGAGAGGAATCATGCCTGTTTCCAGGTACAAGGGAGAAGTGGAGTGCCTTGGCTCAGGTGTAAAAGTGATCTCAGAAATGCGTTTCCATCATTGTGAGCTGTTTACTGATGCTGCACCCCCATAGTTTTGCACCATAACTTGCTGCTTTTTTGCTTGTGAATTTGGAGTGCAATGCTCAGTGGGCGGCAGCCAATTTTGTTCTTGAGCCTCAGAATTGTGTTGGTGGACCACTGTAATGTTGCAGTTGATGTATTAACATGAGCATGCAAAGACAGATTGTTGTTGCAATTAACCCCCAAATAGTCATAGACCTTGGCAATTTGAACCTTACCAATGATTCTTGGGGATTTTGTTAGTGGTGGTAATAATCCCAGCGGCCATACTTTTGTCCTTTGTATATTGATGACATGGTCTTTTTGACTACAGCAGCGTTTGAACCTGTCCAGCCTCCTGTGCAGCACATTTTATGTACAGGATAGCATTACTGCCTTATCCGCAAACAAGAGAATAGCTATTTTTCTGTTGCCTAGCTTTGGTGCATCTGTGACCCCATTGAGTAGGAATTCCTCAGAGTTGTTCAAAAAAAGAGAGAGAATAGCAGCGGCCAAGGACTCATTCTTGGTGTACCCCTGAGCAGTTGTGAAAATAAGTAGTGCATTCTCTTCCACTTTCAGAGCGAACGCAAGCATGTGTGTGTTTGTTCAATATTTTGATTGCTTGCAGAAGGTTTTATTCAATTCCTTGCTTCTTGAGCATTTGCCATATTGCTTCTTTAGCATTTCCCATAGTTTAGTTCTATTTACCAGGTCAAAGGTCAATTTATGATCAATAGAGTATAAATAGTATGGGTGCTTGATCGTCTCTGTGTATTTATTTAACACATGTCATAAATAGTTTTGTGGCTTGATCGATGGTACTAATGCCCTTGTGAAACCCCGTCTGGGTGTGTATGAGGACTATGTTGTTGTCTGTTCAGTCCTGCAGTCTACACCTGTAGATTTTCCTGGTACTACCTAGAAGTGATATGGACCTGTAGTTACATGGTGGCAGCTCGCTTTCTTTCTTGTGGCAGATCACCAGGAGCATGGGATATTATTTGATCTCAGGATACGTTGAATATCTTAGGCGGGGCTACAGAGCAAACCTGAAGTTTAAACAAAACAGGTCGACTGGTACATAGTCTGGACCAGGTGATTTCTTGGCGTTCTATGCCAGAATTGCTCTTTCTACATCTGGGCTCAGAATGATAAGTTGTGTTGTTGGTGAGGAGGCGCGCCTAAGGCAAGGCCGTCTGTGCCATCCGTGACCCGACCGCAACCAGCACCAGGACCCCCGGACATTTCACCCACCACCACTACACACCAGCAGCACTCATCGCACTCAACCCAGGACGCGACAACAACTGTAAACTGGAATCACGAAATAACACCAAGGGACCATTCACCTGTCGCCACTGCAAATTCACCAGCCTCCATCACTCAAGCCCACCCCCTGAGGACCCAGAAAGCAGAACCCAGCCTCAGATGTATCCTGATCAACACTCGCTCCATCCACAGGCACGTCATTGAACTCTGGAACCTCATCAACACAACATCCCCGGACATCACCTTCCTCACAGAAACATGGCTTAACCCCTCCTCGGCTCCAGACATCGCCATCCCAGACGGCTACAATATCATCCCCAAAGACCGCACGAACCGCCCGCTGGAGGTATTGCCATCGTCCACAAGGAGTCCCTAAGCCTCTCCACCAGCACCGAAGACTCCACAACCAACATGGAACTCCTCCATTTCTAGATTGGAACCAACCCTAACACCACTCTGCAGGGCACCCTCATCTACAGGCCTCCGGGCCCCGCCCCCCATTCTGTGACACCATCACTGACCTCGCCACCACCCACGCTCTTGCATCCAAGGACTATATCCTACTGGGGGACTTCAATTTCCACCTGGAAAACCCAAATGACAACAACTCCACCACCCTGATCAAAAACCTCGCCAACCTCGGGCTCAAACAATTTGTCACCACACCCACTCACTCGGCCGGTCACACACCGGACCCCATCTTCTCTGCCCGCAACCACATCTCCGTCAACCACACCACTGAACTCCAATGGTCCGACGACCACTGCAGTCACTTCACCTTCAACAAACCCATCGGTCGCCACCACGCTTCCCAACTTCTCCGCAGAAATTGGAACAAGGTCACTGAAGCCCAGCTCACCGTCAGCTTCAGCGCAACATCCCCCCCATCTGACGACGGAGTCAACACTGCAACACACAACCTCCACAAATGGATCACCGAATGCGCCAACACCCTCGCCCCCATCAAGACACCCCACTACAGAGGCTCAGCCAAGAAAGCAAACTGCTTCATCCCCGCACTCAAAGAAGTGAAGCAGGTTTGCAGACGTCTAGAGAGGAACTGGCACACCAACAAGACCCCCGCAAATCACAAAACCTTCAAAAAACGCCGTCAAACATCACCACCAGCTCATTAGGACCACCTAAAAACTCTTTCTGCAACAACACAGCAATAAAAATGCCCACAACAGCAAGGAACTTTTCACCGTCATCAAAGAGTTCACCAACCCCAACTCCACCGACATCCCCCATCGCAAAATCTCTACAAAAACCTTGCCAACTACTTCCACCGCAAGATCACAGACATTTACGACCACCAGCCTATCGACCGAAGCGTTACCACGCTCCCGCCCTCCTCCTCTGGAACAACATCACCGACAATGAGACCCACAACATCATGGCAACCATCCACTCAGGAGCACCCACCGACCCCTGCCATCACCACATCTTCAACAAAGCCAGCGACATCATCGCACCCAAACTCTGGCATACCATCAACTGCTCCTTCAAAACTGCCACCTTCCCAGAGAGTTGGAAACACACCAAGATCAACCCTCTATTGAAGAAACCCACCACCGGCACGACAGACCTCAAGAACAACCGGCCCATCTCCCTGCTCCCGTTTCCAGCCAAAGTCATCGAGAAGGCAATCAACAAATAACTCACCCCCTTCCTGGAAGCCAACAACACCCTGGACCCCACTCAGTCAGGATTCAGAAGCAACCATAGCGCCAATACCGCCCTCCTTGCTGCCACAGACGACATCTGTACCCTCCTCAACTGAGGCGAGACCGTCGCCCTCATCCTCCTGGACCTTTCTGCAACCTTCGATACAGTCTCACACGACACGCTACGCATCTGACTCCACGACGCCGGCATCTAAGACTCAGCACTGTAATGGCTCTCCTCGTTCCTCACTGGCAGAACACAGAAGGTCCGACTCCCCCCTTTCTCTCGGAAGCCACCAAGATCAACTGCGGCATCCCCCAAGTATCCTCACTGAGTCCCACGCTCTTCAACCTCTAAATGACCACACTGGCCGCCATCGTCAGAAGCCACGCACTCAACATCGTCTCCTATGCCGACGACACCCAACTGATAGTCTCCTTCACCAACAACCCGACCACCTTCTACAAAGGAATGAAAACAGTCGCCGCCTGGATAAAAGACAGTTGCCTCAAACTGAACTCGGACAAAACAGAAGTCCTCATCCTCGGCTCCACACCCTCCGCCTGGAACGATTCTTGGTGGCCCACCACCCTCGGAAATGCCCACAGACCACGCCTGCAGCCTGAGCGTCATCTTGGACTCATCGTTCTCAATGGACCGACAGGTCAGCGCTATCTCATCGGGTTGCTTCCACAACGTGTGCATGCTTCGAAAAATCTAAAAGTGCATCACTACCGAAGCCAGAAGGACAGTCACCCAGGCCCTCGTCAGCAGCCACCTTGACTACGGCAAAGCACTCAACGCCAAGACCCAGGAAAGACTACAACGCATCCAGAATGTCTCCGCCCGTCTCACCAAGAACGCCCCATGACACAGCCACACCTCCACCCTTCTGAGAGACCTACACTGGCTGCCTATTGACAAGAGAATCATCTTCAAGCTCATGGCCCACGCCTAGAAGGCTCTAAACGACGCTGGACCAGCCTACCTCAACCACAGACTCTCCTTCTACACTCCCGCCAAACAACTCCGCTCCGCTGACCAGGCCCTCGCCCACATCCCCTGGATCTGAAAAACCACAGCCGGAGGAAGATCCTTCTCCCACATCACTGCCAAGACCTGGAACACAACCTCCTCATCCACCTCAGGCAGTCCCCCACCCTGTCACAGTTCAGGAAGGACCTCAAGACCTGGCTCTTTGACTGATCCTCAACACCCCTCCTACTCTCCCCCAGCGCCATGAGACCCTCACGGGTGAGTAGCCGCGCTTTACAAATCACTGATTGATTGATTGATCAATCAGTGTTGGTGAATAGTTGCTGTTGGATTATATTGTCCTATAATGGTCTATCCAGGGCTGCACTGTGATGTGGTTTCCTGTGATCCAAGACCATCTCTAAATATTTCAGTAATTTTCTTCCATTCCAGAAGGATTTGCTGTCATAATCGGCTACCTTGTTCAGATCTTGCCACACTTCTTGTTGTTGGGTCAGCTTCTTACAACTGAGTAGGGCTTTGTGTTCTATTCTTGCAGCCCTAAAAAATAGCTCTTCTCCTTGGGATTCATGCCACTTTCAGCCTGTTCTTATCTCCTCTGCTCTCGTTATCATACCAACTTTTTTCTGGTTTCCTGTTTTTGCTCCTTGTGATCCTTGGTGCAGATAAGTAGCATGTGAGTTCCTTTGAAAGTCTGGTATAATTTGTTAGTATTGCTGTGCTTGACACTTTCCATGGTGCAGGTCAAGAAGTGTCCAAGGAAAGACTTTGATGGGTTCTCGGTGCTCAAGTTGTTCTCTCTATTACATATTTTTATTTTACTGCTCGTCTGTTGTTGTTTGGGGCGATACTGGAGGCAAAGCATTTGACCATTTTCTGCTCAGTCGGAACGGCACACTTCAAGCATGAAGGGCTGTGGTCACTATCCGGTCTTTAGATCACTTCCATGTCCCACATCAAATGGCAGCAATCGTTTGGAAAGAGAATGTAGCTGTCAGATCAAGATCTTCTACTGTTCGAAAGTGTGGAGAGCTGCAGGGCTATTTGTTATCGACCGACCATTTAGGTAGGTTAGCTGTGATTCATTGAGAAAGTCACTGAATAATCTTCCTTTCTTGCACGTGCTGAGGGGAAGCGATAGGATGCTGCAACTGTTCTCCATGCATTTCACTGTCTCCCATATATCTTCTGGTGGATAGGTGTTAAAATCTCCACAGACAAGGAGGTAATACTTGCCGTTGTGAGGGGCTTGGAGTACACGTTTAGAACATCCAGCATAGTACAATATTTCCTCTGCTCTTTCAGCATCTGACTTGCAAAGTGTATAAAGGAGATACGCTCAAGGAAGGTTTTGTTGCTGTGCAGGCTACTTTTATTGAAATCTAGGAAACCATAGATCTCCCTCTACTTAGTTTAGTGCCTTCTGTGATGAACCCCGTAAAGGTTGCAGGTGTTTGTTGGGCGCTAAAAATGATTGCTGCCCACGCCTCCTTAAAGGAGCATATCTCCTTTGTACTCACAAATTCTATCTAGTTGATAACCTCCAGTTTTGGTTGTAGCCCAGATATGTTCCATGACAGGAAATTAATCCATCTTACCCCACCTTAGGTACCATCATTTTCAGGTGTGTTCAGGGGACAGGGCCTTCTTTCCATTAAAAATGTGTAGCCGAATTTGTACCAGTTCCTGGCCAGATTTTTACAGGGCTACTAACAGTTGTTGGCAACCATTGCCAATTATCTTACTCTGTTCGAGGAGTGGGACGTGTGTCCTGTCTGATGGAGACTGTCCTAACAGTGGTAGATCTCCACTTGTTGCCTGTGGGGAGTCTGTGGTTGCCTCCAGGCTTTCTTAGAGGGCCCTGTGGTTCTTGCGGCTCTCTCGGCTCACTGGGCATCCCACATGATTCCCTTTCATGGTCGTGAACTGTGTCAGCTATCCTTGCTCTTCTCCTTTGCTGGAGCATGTGGAGGCCTATCACAAGTGGCCATATTATCGATAATGAACTTGGGGCTGACTGGTATGAAGAACTCTGTTTCACTGTATGTGCCATCTCCCATTAGCTCTGATGCTGAAAGGTCCTGATATCAGAGAAAGTGCAGAAACAGCCCGGAACACCTCCAACAGATGAGCGCGGTTCTATAGAAATGGAGGCTCATGGTCTGGAAAAAGGATGATGCGGGTGAATTGCGTTGCTACGGAGGCAGTGTTTCTAACAATGGGAATAAAGGAGCCTTGGAGTAAAAGTTTGTGCTCTCCCCGATGTGTATCTTGGGCACTTACGCTGCCAGCTCAGGCACTCACGATGAATATCCTGGCCACTCCTCATTACTTGTATAAAGTTAGTACTGGCTCCAACTGACCACTGGGGTTGAATACCATGACGACATACTCCCTTAACGTGTGATCTTGGCAGCATGCAATTCTTTCCCCAATGCTAGTTTTTCTTCAAAGTTTGCCTTTGCCTTAGACCAACGTGCAGTGCCTCATAGTTTACTGGGCATCTAAACGTTGCAGTCAGTCTGATTGGGACCACGCCGTGGCATGGAGCCCTAGGAAGAGCATCACCTTCCACATCACTGGTAAAATATGTGTATATTGTCTACAGAACCTTTTATATTATCTAAATATCTAAAAGTTGAACAAAAATCTTTTCAGCCTTTAAAAAGCCTGAGGGCCATGAGGGGGGCAAACGTACTGACTCTGATCTTGAGAAATGAAAAGAACGGCATTAAATAAATTTACTAATCAAACTGACAGTTTATTTGCTACGTCTTTTTCTTGTATATATTGTTTATTGTTTTTTTTTTAACTATATAATACTTTCACAAACTGAGCATGAGTCCCAAATGTAAATCTTATAGTGCAAGCATTCTATTTCTTGTTCGTGGCCATGTGGAGGGCCCCCCTATGGGGGCCTAACTAGATCTGCAAGGCTTTGGGGACCCCAGCACTAGGCAACAATGCTTTGTTTGTATGGCAAAAGGAGATTGATTAAATCTGTAATGGGCTATCAGTAATATATGGTGTCACTCAAGTCCTGTCAAAGGGATGGGGGCTACAATAATTCTTCCCTACAGTTCAGAGAAGCAATTACATTGTAGAAATTCTTACATTTTAGGAAGACAAGGCTGTTCATGGCATCTTAACAATAGTGCATTCGATTGCAGTTTTAAAAGCAATAACTGAACATAACTGTAGTGTTTGAACTGATACATAAGTAAGAGCAGTCTATTGTAGAGAGTAATTGTGAAACATATCTTTCCATTAGGGAGACTGTGAATTTCTTTTACTCAAGGGGTGTATCATTCAATATTTGAAGACCACTGATCTCTGGAGAGAGGTTGGGTTGTCATGTGCTGGCTCTCTGTGGCCCTTTGATTTTTCAAAGCAGGATCCTAATCACCTTCTTCTGTGACATGTGAGGGGGTCAATTCTTTTCTGCTTCAATTTTTTTTAGTTTGGTCATTTTATTGATTTTCATAAAACCAAACATACAGCATCAGTCTGACAATGTAAGCTGGCAAGAATGATGGTGATACAGTGGCTGAAAAGGAACATAATAGGGTACATGGAAGCTGGCATCCTTGAGGCCACCCGCAATGCATTGCACCTCTTGTCAGTTAGCATGCTTGACCCACTTGTGCAGCACCTGTTTGTGCTTTTCAATTTGTTAATTACCTCGGGGTGTCTCTAGTACTGGCACTTCTTCATCCCTAGACAATAATCTTTGTCACTTGTACCACTGAACATTACAAAGATCAAGCACTGCATGTGGGAGGCTGGCCTGGTTTGTAGTGGGTACCTAAGGTACTTACATCTTATACCAGGTTCAGTTATCTCTTATTAGTGACATGTAGTCAGTGTCTAGAAGCCAGGTTGTCTAGGGGTAGCTGTAGCTGAGCAGCCAAGGCTGAACTAGGAGACATGCAAAGTTCTTTCAATACCACTGTGGTCACACAGTACTCACACACATGAAAGACAATACTCAGTGTTACAAAAATAAAGGTACTTTATTTTTAGTGACACAATGCCAAAAATACCTCAGAGACAATGTTCCCTTAGGAGGTAAGTCATATACACAGTATATACACTAGAATGCAGAAATAGCTGTAAAAACAGTCAGAAGACAGTGCAAATAGTGAAAATCACAATAGGTTGCAATGGGCCTAGGGGGAACACAAACCATGTACTACAATAGTGGTATGCGAAAGTCGGTTTCCCACCTAGGCAAATGTAGTGTGTAGAGGGGCACTGGGAGTGTAAGAGAACACCAAAGGTAAGTAATAGAACCCAGTCCAGAGCCCAGGAAAACAGGAATAAATCACAGTAAGATTCCTGAAACACACAGGAAGTCATGATAGAAGACTGTGCAAGAACCAGAAGAGACTGCAAGACACCAACGATGGATTCCTGGACCTGAAGACCTGTGGAAGAAGGGGACCAGGTCCAAGAAGCACTGAGTCCAGGCAGAACAGGAGCCCCTGCTAACCCAGATGAAGGTGCAAAAAAAGAAACTCTGTGAGAAGACATAGTCAGTACTGCACCCGAAAAGACGGATGCGGGTTCCTGGTTGGTGCAGATGATGTCCCACGCCGGATGGATGATTGCAGTCTGGTTTGCATCACTGGAGTCCGCCAACAAGCCTTGGCACGCAAAGCGCGCGCTTGGAGGAAAATGACGCTGCCTGGGCCCAGGAAGGACCAGGTCGACTCTACCCAGGAGTGAGAGTTAGAGGGACCCCTCAGCAACTCAGAGAGCCCACGGAAGACCAGGCAGCGCGCACAGGAGTCCCACAGCATGGGGACAAAGGAGGTGCAAAAGGAGGCCCACGCAGCATGACACAAAGGGATCCCATGCTTCTGGAGAACCACTCAGCTGTGCGGCGCAGGAAGGAGTGCTGGGGGCCGGAGTTGTGCTGTGCACGAAGAACTTCGTGGAAGGTCACACACAAGCCTTCACAACTGCAAATCACACAGTGCATGGGGGTACTGTCTTGCGTGAGGAGGCAAGCTCTTACCTCTACCAAAGTTGGACAGCTGGACCATGGGACTGTTGGGCCCAATTTAGTCCACCACCCGTTTTGCAGGATCCACGCTCGTCATCTGGAGAGGGGACCTGCGCCACTGGTCGTCGCTGCAGAGAGGTGCCTTCTGAAGCAGGGAAATGACTATGTCGATCCACATGAGATTCCTTCGGCTCCTCTGATGCAGGCTGAAGACAGGCAGTCCTCGGAGGATGCATGACCTGGAAACTGTTGCAGTTGATGGCAGGAGCTGAAGTTACAAGGTTTCAGAAGTCGTCTTGGCTTCTTTATTGCAGTTTGTAGAATTCCTGGAGGGTTCAGCTGCAGTTCTGTCGGTGGAAGATGAAGTCAAGGATGCAGAGGAGTCCTGCTGGAGTCTTGCAATCTGAATCTGAGTAAACACCCAGAGGAGAGACCTTAAATAGCCCTGAAAGGGGTATTGGTAAGCTACACAGGTAAGCACATATCATCGGGGGCTCTGACGTCACCTGTTGGCACTGGCCACTCAGATGCTCCCAAAGTTCTCTGCCAACCTTGAATTCAAGATGGCAAAACCAAGGGACCTTCTGGAGGAGCTCTGAGCACCACCCCTGGGGTGGTGATGGACAGGGGAGTGGCCACTCCCCTTTCCTTTGTCCAGTTCCCTGCCAGAGCAGTGACTAGGAGTCCCTGAACCAGTGCAGACTGGATTATGCAAGGAGGACAGCATCTGTGCCCTTCAAGGCATTTCCAGAGGTTCTGGGAGGCTACCCCCCCCATGCATGTAACACCTATTTCCAAAGGGAGCGGGTGTAACACCTCTCTCCCAAAGGAAATGCTTTGTTCTGCCTTCCTGAGCTCGAGCTGCTTGAGCAACAGGAGGGCAGAAACCTGTCTCTGAGGTGGCAGCAGCTGGGGCTGCCTGGAAAACCTCAGATGGCTGGTATGGCAGTACTGGAGGTCCACTGAGGAGCCCCCAGAGTGCATGGAATTGTAAAAACCAATACTGGAATCAGTATTGGGGTCCAATTACCAGATGTTAGACACCTTACATGGCCATATTCGGAGTTACCATTGTGAAGCTGGACATAGGTATTGACCTGTATCCAGTGCACGCGTAAAATGGCATCACTGCACTCACGAAGTCCGGGAAAATGGTCCTGGACGATGTGGGGGCACTTCTGCTAGTGCCCTCACACACAGGTACTTTGCACCCAGCCTTCAGGGTTGGAAGGCCTGACATATAGATGACTTATAAATGACCTGGTGCAGTGTAAATGGCTGTGAAAGAGTGCATGCACCATTTCACGCAGGCTGCAATGGCAGCCCTGCAGAAGCCTCCGCATGATCTCCCTATGGGTGGCAAAAGTAGTGCTGCAGCCCATAGGGATCCCCTGGAACCCTAATGCCCTGGGTACCTAAGTATCATATACTAGGGAATTAAAAGGGGGCACCAGTATGCCAATTTGGGATTAAATACTGGGTTACCAGTATGTAGTGACAAATTTGGGAAAAGAGAGAGCATAATCACTGGAGTCCTGGTTAAGACTCCCAGTTACACAGTCAAGCATACTGACCAACAATCAAACATACTGACAAACAGGCCACAAAACCATAAGCACTGGGGCCTTGGCTAGCAAGATCCCAGTGACACAGTCAAACTCACTGACAAACAGGCCAAAAATGGAGGTAAGCATGCTAGAAAGAGGCTACTTTCTCACACTGCACGTTTGACAGTATCTTTCCTGTTTCCGAATATTTGTCTGTGCCAGGAGTCATTGGCATACAATCTGGGTATTTCAATGTTTCGATGTTGTTTATGTGTAGTCTAAGCATTCTTTTTGTTGCTAGGAACACAATTATCTTGCTGTCACTTATGCAGTCCTGCAGTCTTTTTCAGGTTCTGTGTTCTACACATCTTTGATGAGTTTCTTAGTTCCTGCTGCTACAGTGGGGACCTCCTTTACTATTTCTCTTTGAGGAGCAACTTTTACTTTTGACATTGCCATATTGGTCATTGATGCCGATGGTTGAATTTACTAGAATCCTTTCTAGCAAGAGATTTTCCAGGCGTCCCGCCCAGGTGAATGGCTTTTATCTACATTAGTCTGTTATTGGCCTTTTGCTCTCACCTGTTTGACAGTCACTAATTGTCATGTTCTGCATCTGTCTTTGGCTAGTACTTTGGGAATTTCTCTTTCATGTCCCTACCCTTAGCTCTTGTTATGGGCTGTAATGATTCTGAACCCTTTTTAGAGTGATCACCTCTCTCCATTCCTCACATCTCAGAACCTTGAAGTATAACTGGTTTCACTAGTAATCATCACTCATCATCGTTCCAAGGAAATGAGCAGATCTTACTGCAGGCGGTTCTGAAGAAGTTAATTTGCCATAATTGAGATGATGCTGTTGAACCTGTTTCAATCACTTTCTCAAGTTTTTCAACTGAAGAGATTTCCTTTTATACTCCCTTAGAAGAATAGGTGGACCTAGCCTAAAAAACATCATTCACCGTTTGTCATTTGTATTAAAGAAAGGCGCATTGGTCCATATTCATGAAGACTTTAAAAAAAGAAATTAAGAACATGACTGTAAAGTACAGGGCAGGGGTGTGAAATGTAATAAAATATGTACTTGTCCATGGGACAGGTTGCTTCTTAAATCTACTTGTCCTGTAAATAAATGCACTTGCCCCTCTGGTGCCATGTAGTGCGGCAACAAATTATGGCAGCAATCTCATTATGTAAGAGCTCTGATGAAAACCTCTCTGATTATGCCAGGGCTACTATTATAGTAGGGCTTGAATACTTGCAATTTCAAACCCTACTATAGCAATTTCCTTATTTTGCCACCTTTCCACAGATCTACATACTGGGGCTGGAGGAAGCAGTATGCGAACGTTACAGGCTGGAATGCCTTTGAGTATGAAAACCTAGGGGCACATTTATACTTTTTGGTGCAAAATTGCACTAACGCAGATTTGCACCAAAATGTTTAGCACCGGCTAGCGCCATTCCTGAGCACCGGCCTGGCACCATATTTATGGAATGGCATAAGCCGGTGCAAAGGGTCGGCTAGTGTAAAAAAAAAAAATTGTTAGCCGGGTGGAGCTGGCGATATGCGAGAAGGGGATTTTGCTCCCAAAAATGGCATTAGCCTGGTTAGAGTCACAAAAGAAGACTCTAACCAGCCTAGCGTCATTTTTTGATGCAAAACCATCCATACCACATGACTTCTGTCTTAAAAAAGGCAAGAGTCATGCCCCCCACCTCAGTGGCCAGCACAGGGGACCAGTGTCCCCTGGGCATGGCCATTGCACCCTGTGTCATGCAGGGGGCCCCAAGTTTGGCCCCCGATGGCACTTTAATTTTTTTTAAAAAATGACTTATCTATACTTACCCTACTTACCTGGGATGGGGTCCCTCATCCTCCGGTGTCTCTCTGGTCTTCCTGGGGCTTGAGGAGGGCACCTGTGGACCCATTCCATGGTGTTCAACCATGGAAATGTGTCCACAGGTCCCCTAACACCTGGTCTGATCCAGGCATTAAATAAAGGTGCAAAGAAAGCTTTGCACCATTATTTAGCCTCTCTTCCTACCCGTGCATCATTTTAGCACAGGGGATAAATATAGGGCTATGGGGTTAGCACCATTTTTTACATGGGAACCCCTACCTTGCATCTCATTGACGCAAGGTAGGTTCACACATCTAAAAAATGGTGCAAACTCCAATATTTTGATGTTAGTTATGTCTAACGTCAAACTATAAATATGGAGTTAGTTTTGTGCCGAATTTACGTAAAAAACAATGACGCAAATGCGGCGCAAATGGGATATAAAAATGCCCCCTAATAACTTGTCTGTTTTAAGGATTTTCATCAGCTCTTCTCTAAACTTTTCCCATGAGAAAGGTTGGAAATTTACTCCTGAAAATGGCAGAGTTGGGAAGAAAGTGGTTTGAGGGAAAGTGAACTTGTAAATACTCAATCTACACAGTCATATTTGCTCGTGCTAAAATTTGTGCTAAGTTCACAATTATTTTCTAAGAGTATGATTTCCTGGTCTACTTCTGTAAGGTCTTGTGAATTCATGAAAGCCACAAATTTAAAGACATATACCATGGGTGCATTTTTGTGACTTTCTTTAAGAATTGGGTCTGACGTTAACAAAGAGATTTTGTTTTATTAAACTTCTATTTCTCTCGCTATCTATCAGCTGGCTTTACTGTGAGTGATTGCATTCTGCTCTTCCACAAGCAGCATATTGGCACACAAAGTAGTTTTGTGCAGTGTGGTGTAACAAAACTGGAGGAGGGGCCCATGCAAAGAACATGGAGGGGCCGCCTTCTCCAGAATCTCTCAGGGCAGGTGCTGTGCTGAGGGGGCCACCTGGAGGCGGGCTGCGGGGCCTTTGTTATGCCACTGGTAGCAATGTGTGCTTTTTGAGACTTTTTTTCCTTTTTGACAGTGTTTGTTACAATGGTGAGGGCCTGGCAGGTTCCACAACAATAAAGTGTTACAAAAGCGATGTCAAAACAAGATATGCATTGGCGACACCAAAAGTCTCACAAAAAATGTTGAATCGATTGGCTTTGCCAGTGCTTGTTTATTTTCATGCTTCCCATAATATTGTTTAAAATGGTTACACTGATTTTCCATTAGGAATATTTTTGGAAATACTAACATGCATCAACACATTTTACTAAATGATGCATCAAAGAAATACCACCTAAAATTTCATAGTAAAGAAACATTTTTTTTCCTACTTGCATTTTTTTCTGAACATTTTGTTTTGAAAGCAAAGAATCATCACTCTTGCTTACAGGCTTCTGCAAATATTTTCATCTAATCAGAGAGCATTCTGGGACCATTATACTTAGTCTGATATTGTTAGATGTTTCAAACATGTGTTCACTTTTTCTTTTTTTACTGGAACCACTGTCACTAGTACAGTGTGACCTTGAAACGTTTATTTACAGTGCTCACTCTAATATTGAAGGCTTTTCATTAATGAACCATAAATACAAGTTCTAACAGCATTAGCTTATGGTCACACAGATTACCTCAACTGTAGACAGGTCCCTTCTCTGTAAACTGGCAGCCACAGGGTCTGGCTGCAGAAAGTTGAACAAGAACAAAATTAACATGAAGATTTGTGAACCTTGACCTCAAACAATATGTCCTGGGGATCGGGTGATAGGAATCCCACATCCCTGACCGGACCTTAAAATCTCATTGATTGATTAAGTCATTTGAGATTACATCACTAATGACATCTCCCACAACATCATTGTTGATATCACTGATGGCATCAACCAATGAGTGTGCTAGTTTCTTTTATAGCTTACATATTGGTGAATAATTTCCATATTACTTTTCTACCTAATTTTGTACAGCCTGTGGTTAGCTAATTATTGCAGCTGTTAACAAAAAGCATGCGCTTTTAATGCATCATAGGTGTGTAGAGGTACTGAACATGTTATAAATCTTTGTATTATGCAGACGACAGTTGAAGATTTCCGTCCACTATGTGCCACACAAGTTTTTTCTTCTGCAGAACAAAGTTTCCAACAGGGCACGGATTCTGCGTAGTATATACAAAGTATTGTAAGCAGCCTTGAATTATTAGACAGAATCGTCTCAACATTGCAATTTCTACACAACATATAATACTGTGTGCACCAGACACTAAACTATGTGCTTCAGAAGATGGGCTACGGCATGAAGGCTGCGAGTAGTATAATCTTTCGCACCTTCAGACCTTGGTTATTTTGCGTGAATAGTGTATTTTTTTGGAAAGTGTTGCAAAGACTCTATACTGTTCTTAGTAGATACTTTATAATACTCTGTGTTGTATTTCTCATGAGAATTTCACTGTCTGCAAACAGTGTGGTACTGAGTAAACTCTCTCCATAAAGTGAACACTGTTTATAGTATCCACTTCTTACTCACATCAACTTAATTTCTCAATGTAGGTTCGATGACTGTGAGGGGTTTCATACAGGTCAAGGCTTTCTGTAGCAGGGCATTCATTTTGGAACAGTAGTTGAGTTGTTAATATTAAAATAATCAATGTCAATGTACACCATAATACATTTGCACATAGTAAGGAAATCACATTGTTGATGTCGAGTTCCCCCATCATGAACTCTCTGTCAACCCCGATGTCAAAGTATATGGTCTGGCAGGCTCTGAGACCTAGGTCTGAGGCTGGCTTATTGACAGGTCACAGATGGGGCAGCACATAGCAGGCAGACAAATAACAAACAGGAAACTCAGGTCCGACCCACAGCAACACCACAATGGTTTCAGGAGAATAGCCCCAATAAAAAACATATGGGCAGAGGGGTACGTGCATTCCCAAACACCATATAAGTCAGATGCAACCAGCAGTTAGGAACACATAGCCAATCAGAAAACAGTATGCAGAGTAACATGTAGTGATCGCGCATACCTCATGCCAGACATCTGGACACATTATCCACTGGCCCACATTGTGTCCACGCAAGGTTGAGGCCCACCTGAATTTGTTATCAGGACCTTATTTATGACTCCATGGCAACCGCTTAAACCGCTTTAATTATTTTATGGTACTCAGAGAAATGTATAAAACACCACGCCACACTAATGCATTTTGAGACAATCCGCAGAACCCGGTTCTGTAACTGTTCTGCCGGCCGTTGTTTAATTAAACAAACTATTCCTGCTTTGCCAAACACCTCTCGTCTTCTGTTTTTTTCAAGGCAAATTCACATTTGAGCAACAGAATATCTTGAGGAACTTGGCTTTCTCTGAACAGTTTTATAGCTATGGAACACTGCGCGTAATGAGGGTTTCCGATGTATCTGTGCTTGATTGTTAATGTGAACTTGTCTACTTTCAGGCCTCTAATGTCATGCCAGTTTGTAGAGTAGTGTGCACCAATAAAGCTTGGATCATGTAATCAGTGTAATCAGTGATGTCATTAGAGGTCATCAATTATGTCATTTCAGATGTCATCAGTGATGTCATAAACAATGTCATATAACATGTTATGACTGATGTAATATGTGAGGTCATAAGCTGTGCATAGCAAGGGTGCAAGTTACAGCTATCTCTGCTAAATATAACTGGTGAATTTCTTTGTTTTTTTTGTTCAAAATTCTAATGTTGTCACTGATATATTCACCTAACTATAACGTTACTTTAACATGGGGGGCGTGGCCAACTGCCGAAGATGGCGGACATCTGATCGCAGAGTTCCTGATCCAGGCCCGCCAACTGTGAATTATCCGTGTAAAAATAGGGCCATCTGCCACTGAGAGGGGCGCCATGTGTGTAGGACCGAGACGGACGGCAGACGGGGTGAAAACCAGACTCAGTGACAATGGGAACGAGAGGAGAGGTGAGCCAGGCCTAGGAGCGGGCCGGGGTTTGCCTGGAGGCAGCGGCTTCCTTCAGCTGGGGGCAGACTGAGGCACCATGGTTGGTCGGCGCTGACCTGGGAAGACATGGAACAGTGTGACATCACTTTCATGAGGTCATGGTGTTCTATGTTCCTATGAAGACGGTTGTTTTCCTCTGTGCTCCCGCTGTTAGAAGACTCCTTTTCTTTACCTCGTACATCAATAAATTAAGAAATATACTAATTGAAGTTTCACATGTGCCTCACTTCAGTGGCGACGAGGATGAAACTCGCAAGAACTAAACCAAGGCACGGAGGTTTAGTTCAGTGAAGGTGTTGAACCGAGCCTCAGCTTCAGCGAAGCTCTTCGTGTCTACGCAGACCTGTTGCTGTTGATGTTTGTTTGGACAGTTTGGATGCTCCTCTATCCAGAGGTTTACAGACTTTCTATTTTCATAAGTTTTGTGGAGCCTTTTATTGGATTGCGGGGGCACAGAGATGATGATTAATTTTATGAGCACTGCACAAACAGCGTGACTTGATAGTGCGAGCGCTCGTTACTCACTTACTAAGAGTGCTCGCTGCAGGTTTTTTTTTAGGGCAACTTGTGTTTATTTTTTTTTTGGTGCCGGCGCGTGGAACTGGCAAAGCGTAGATATATATATATATTTTTCCATTAAACCGTTTTTCTTACCGGTTGTCGGAGACACTTTTCCTGTTCTGCTCTCCAGAGGGATTTTCAATTTCTCACACTCAGCTCAAGGAATAGAAATAGAAGATGGACTTCGGTAAAAAAAAAAGAAGATGGACTTCTGTAAAAAAAAAGAAGATGGACTTGGTGTTTTGGTACTCAGTTCGGCCATTTTCTATTGGGGACATTAACAATTGAGTACTTGAGATTTTAATATAGGGTGCTTGAGATTTAACTGCTCCTTTGGTGCTCAGTTCGATCATTTTCTATTGGGGGCATTAACATTAAGTGCAACAATGTTAGATACGCTCACTATTTAGTACAACAGTGAAAGTATTTGAACATTATTAAACAAGCATAAGTATATAAACAGATTTACAATATATACTGTATGATTTATATGTTCTAAAACATGCAGAATGTTATACCTCCAGCGCCCTTTCTACAAGACCCTGGGGATCCGCCTCTTGAATGGAAACTTTGGTTACGGTCGTTTAAAGCATATCTGTGTGCCATTGATGGTCATATGTTCAGACCAGAAAGAAAAAAAAGCTTATTGTATTATTATTTGGGAATTGAGGGCCAGAACATATTTGACCATCTTCCAGCCTATGAACTTGCTGAAGAGGAAGAATTAAATGAGTTTGAAATGGCCATTTCTCAATTGGATAAGTATTTCATTAAAACAAAGAATATTGTCGTTCATCACTACAAATTCTTCACAAGGTCCCAAGGCCCCAGTGAGAGTATTGATACTTTTATTACTGCATTAAGGTGTTAGCAGCTAAATGCGAATTTGAGAATTTCACTTCTCAACTCATCAGGGATCAACTTGTTGCCAGGTGTTCTTTGAAAAGAATCCAAGAGAAGTTACTGACATGTAAGGATCCTTCGTTAGATAAAGCTATCGACATTGCCAAAAGCATTGAATGTTCCATGGAAGATGCCAATCTATTAGAAGCTTCCATGGCCAACACCACCATCTCTGGAGCAGTTGTAAATATGCAAAATGATAACCACAACAAGCGTTTTGAGAAAAAACTGGATAATTCATTCTTCAGAAGCAAGGCCAATCAGAAACTAATATGCCACAGATGTGGCTCTTCGGCACATGTATCCTCGTTTAAGAACTGTCCAGCTATACACCAACAATGCATAAACTGTATCAAAATGGGACACTTTGCGAGAGTGTGTAAAAGTGCAAAAAAGAACAATGTTCGTTGTGTAATAAGTGGCAACACTGAGAATGTTGTGGAAGAACAAATTAACGAATATGTGTTAGTGGTTAAAGATTCTTCCAATTCTAACAGAGTTGTCGTTGATCCAGACTTTGATGTAAAAATTGGTGATTTTTTTTTTAGATTATTAGTAGACACAGGGGCTCACATAACCATAGTGGCTCAGGAAAAATACATGGAAAATTGGATCTCTAAAATGCTTTAACCCCCAGATGTTTCCACTGTTGCATTTGAGGGTAGCAAAATTGATCTGATGGGTTACTTTTGGGCCTCGATTACCATTTTTGATAGAACACTACGTGGTAAAATCTATGTTGCCAAAAAAGGTATCAATGTTCTAGGTTTGCTTCATCAGGCAGAATTAAATCTGACTATCAAGCCGGGTCGAGACAAACCTGTAGTCATAGATGAAGACAGTTTAAGTCCAGTTAACATTGTTTCCAACTCAGCGGAGGTATGGCAACAAAAATTTATCAAATTATTTCAGGAACGGCTGGGTAGGATTACTAATTACTCTCACACAATAAAACTCAAACATAATGCTGTCCCAGTCAAGCATAAGCTAAGGAATGTACCTCTGAGTGTGAGGTCTGAATTGTCTATGTTGCTAAGAGATATGTGCAAACAGGGTGTAATTGAAAAGCTTGAAGCAACATTATGGTTATCACCCATAGTTCTAGCCAAGAAAAAGTCAGGTGATTTGAGGATGTGTGTGGACTTGAGAAGTTTAAACGAGGCGATTTGGGTGGACAGTTTTCCTCTCCCGAGAATTGATGATTTGATTGCAAAGATTGGCTCTTCCCAGTGGTTTACCAAATTATACTTAAAATCAGCGTATCATCAGGTAGATTTGGATGTAGATTCAAGACATCTAACTGCATTCATTACTCCTGATGGTACTTATCAATTTTGTAGATTACCTTTTGGCTAAGCCTCAGCGGCTGCAGCTTTCCAAAGACTAATATCAGACATGTTTCCAGACAATCCTAATGTAGTAATCTTTCAAGATGACATTCTGTTTTTTGCCAATGATGAGTCAGAGCATGACAAAGCCTTAGAGCAAGTGTTGTACACACTGGAAAATAGAGACGCTACATTGAGAAAAGACAAATGTATTTTTACGGTCGATTAAATTGAATATCTTGGTCATGTTTTCTCAAAGGATGGCATTAAACCCAAACCTAGTTTAGTTAAAAGCATATTGGAAGCACCCCCTCCCAAAACCAGAGACCAGCTGTTGTTGTTTCTTGGGTTATGTGAATTCTATGCCAAATTCTTCAGGAACTTTGCAAAAAATACTGAATGTTTTAGAGCTATATTGAAAAATCCTACGTTCCTGTGGTCTAATGAATGCAATAATATGTTTGAACAAATCAAACAAGAGATCGCTAATGTTCCGGCTTTACAGCCTTTTTCAGAAAACAAAAACACCATAGTTACTGTAGATGCTTGTGAGTATGGTCTTGGTGCTGTCATCTCTCAAATATCCAAAGATGGGAAGGAAAGTAGGGTAGGATTTGCCTCAAGAACTCTAAGGCAGGTGGAACGCAAGTACTCAGTGATTGAAAAAGAACTCTTAGCTAGTGTGGAGCATAATACTTATGGGGTAGGCAATTTGTTTTGAAGACTGATCATAGACCTCTTGTGGAAATTCTGTCAGGTAAGAAAGTGAAAAGCTCAACGGCACGGATTGCAAGACTATCTGCTAAGCTGCTGGAGTTTACTTTCACTACAGAGTATATAGCTGATGGGAAAAATAGGAGGGCAGATTGTTTATCTAGGCTGCCCATTGACGACAATGATGAACAAGAATGGGAAACAGAAATCGAAGAATGCTTTATTGCTTGTGTAACTGAAAGTAATGTGCCCTTAGATGAAAGCGAATGGGTGAAGGCTGTACTTGATGACAAAACACTCTGTGAGGTAATGCACATGGTCAGATCAGGTTGGCCCAAGGAGAAATGTCTACCACCCAACTTACAATCATTTTGGAAAGTATCTGATAAACTGTCCATTGAGGGAGACAAATTGGTTAGAGGCTAAAGGTTGGTTCCGCCAGAATGTGTCATGAGGAAGTTGATTGCTGCGTCTCATATGGGTCATTTGGGGGCTACAATTGCTAAAAGAAAATTGAGATCTGAATTTTGGTGGCCCAGAATGGATACCGAAATTGAGGACTATGTAAAAAATTGCACAAGGTGTTGTACTAGTGACAAAGGGGGTCATTCCAATGTTGGCGGGCGGCGGAGGCCGCCCGCCAGAATTCCCCCCTCCGAAATACCGCGCCGCGGTCAAAAGACCGCGGCGGGTATTACAAGTTTTCCCCTGGGCTGTCGGGCGGTTGCTGAAAAACCGCCCGCCAGCCCAGGGGAAAACGACCTTCCCACGAGGATGCCGGCTCGTAATCGAGCCGGCGGAGTGGGAAGGTGCGACGGGTGCAGTGGCACCCGTCGCGTATTTCAGTGACTGCAAGGCAGACACTGAAATACTTTGCGGGGCCCTCTTACGGGGGCCCCTGCCGTGCCCATGCCATTGGCATGGGCACAGCAGGGGCCCCCAGGGGCCCCGCGACCCCCCCTACCGCCATCCTGTTCATGGCGGCTTTCCCGCCATGAACAGGATGGCGGTAGGGGGGGTCGGAATCCTCATGGCTGCGGAGCGCGCTCCGCAGCCATGGAGGATTCACACGAGCAGCGGAAAGTCGGCGGGAGGCCGCTGACTTTCCGCTTCTGACCGCGGCTGAACCGCCGCGGTCAGAATGCTCGTTGGAGCACCGCCAGCCTGTTGGCGGTGCTCCCGTGGTCGGTGGCCCTGGCGGCCACCGGCCGCCAGGGTCAGAATGACCCTCAAAGTGTTGATCACTGAAGGAAAATCGTAAGCATTCGTCACTTCTCCAGCGAGGGCTTGGCAAAAACTGGGTCTTTATTTTCTGGGTCCTTACCACATCTTACCTCCCAATATGAGATATAATAGTGGTAATAATTGATCATTTATCCAGGTGGGTAGAGCCAGTCAGGTTTCCAACTTCTCGCTTGGTGATAGATTGCCTAAAAAAGATCTTTAGCCGTGAAGGTTTTCCGGAACAGATCTTGACTGACAATGGTGTTCAGTTTGTATCGGTGGAGATGCTTCAATTTTTGGAGAAATGTGGTGTGCAACATATCAGAACACCTCTTTATCATCCACAAAGTAATGGCATGGTCGAACGATTTAATCGAGTACTGGTAGACTGTATTTGAGCCTCGTATAGAAATCACTTGTCTATAGACCAGGCTATTAAGGAATTAGTATGGTCTTAATGCACCACTCCCCATACTGCCACTGGGAAAACCCCATTTGAACATATGAGAGGGAGATTGGCATCAACTAAATTGTGCCCTTATTGGATGGTAAAGTTGTTCCATGGAGGTAGTGATTTAAAAGAACTCTGGCGGGTTGCAGAACATAACTCCAATGCTAGTGGACTGAAAAGAGTAACTGATGTAGGTAACGAGAATAGTAAGTTGAAAGTTGGTGATTGGGTGAGGGTGAAAAATCGTGTGCTAGTCAAAAAAGGATTATCTAAGTTCAAGGACTCGAAAACAAATATGTGAAGTGCGAAGGAATGCTGTGAAGTCAGATGGGAGCTGGTGGAACAATTCACGTATAGCGTTGGATCCAGCTGCACGAGTTCAATCTGATGTTGCTGTTTCTGGCAGTGAAAATAAGTCGGTCATTAATGATAAATACAAATGTAGAAGAAGCACCAGGATTTGTCAAAAACCAAAGATGTTTCAAGATTTTGTTACGTCATGAATTTGTTTATTTGTTTCAATTTCTCCCCCAAAAAAGGGGCAAAATATAATGTGGTGATTGCATTATCTTGTATTTCCTCGTGGGGACATGGAACAGCGTGACATCACTTTCATGAGGTCATGGTGTTCTATGTTCCTATGAAGACGGTTGTTTTCCTCTGTGCTCCCGCTGTTAGAAGACTCCTTTTCTTTACCTCGTACATCAATAAATGAAGAAATATACTAATTGAAGTTTCACGTGTGCCTCACTTCAGCACTGCCCTCAGAAAGGACTCTTTGTTGTGATTGGAAATTAAGCATAGCCAATACAGAACAGGAGCAAGAGCTGTAAGCTCAGAGAGAGGAATCATGCCTGTTTCCAGGTACAAGGGAGAAGTGGTGTGCCTTGGCCCAGGTGTAAAAGTGATCTCAGAAATGCGTTTCCATCATTGTGAGCTGTTTACTGATGCTGCACCCCCATAGTTTTGCACCATAACTTGCTGCTTTTTTGCTTGCGAATTTGGAGTGCAATGCTCAGTGGGCGGCAGCCAATTTTGTTCTTGAGCCTCAGAATTGTGTTGGTGGACCACTGTAATGTTGCAGTTGATGTATTAACATGAGCATGCAAAGACAGATTGTTGTTGCAATTAACCCCCAAATAGTCATAGACCTTGGCAATTTGAACCTTACCAATGATTCTTGGGGATTTTGTTAGTGGTGGTAATAATCCCAGCGGCCATACTTTTGTCCTTTGTATATTGATGACATGGTCTTTTTGACTACAGCAGCTTTTGAACCTGTCCAGCCTCTTGTGCAGCACATTTTATGTACAGGATAGCATTACTGCCCTATCCGCAAACAAGAGAATAGCTATTTTTCTGTTGCCTGGCTTTGGTGCATCTGTGACCCCATTGAGTAGGAATTCCTCAGAGTTGTTCAAAAAAAGATAGAGAATAGCAGCGGCCAAGGACTCATTCTTGGTGTACCGCTGAGCAGTTGTGAAAATAAGTAGTACATTCTCTTCCACTTTCAGAGCGAACGCAAGCATGTGTGTGTTTGTTCAATATTTTGATTGCTTGCAGAAGGTTTTATTCAATTCCTTGCTTCTTGAGCATTTCCCATATTGCTTCTTTAGCATTTCCCATAGATTAGTTCTATTTACCATGTCAAAGGTCAATTTATGATCAATAGAGTATAAATAGTATGGGTGGTTGATCATCTCTGTGTATTTATTTAACACATGTCATAAATAGTTTTGTGGCTTGATCGATGGTACTAATGCCCTTGTGAAACCCCGTCTGGGTGTGAGGACTATGTTGTTGTCTGTTCAGTCCTGCAGTCTACACCTGTAGATTTTCCTGGTACTACCCAGAAGTGATATGGACCTTTAGTTACATGGTGGCAGCTCGCTTTCTTTCTTGTAGCAGATCACCAGGAGCATGGGATATTATTTGATCTCAGGATACGTTGAATATCTTAGGCAGGGATACAGAGCAAACCTGCAGTCTAAACAAAACAGGTCGACTGGTACATAGTTTGGACCAGGTGATTTCTTGGCGTTCTATGCCAGAATTGCTCTTTCTACATCTGGGCTCAGAATGATAAGTTGTGTTGTTGGTGAGGAGGCGCGCCTAAGGCAAGGCCGTCTGTGCCATCCGTGACCCGACCGCGACCAGCACCAGGACCCCCGGACATTTCACCCACCACCACTACACACCAGCAGCACTAATCGCACTCAACCCAGGACGCGACAACAACTGTAAACTGGAATCACGAAATAACACCAAGGGACCATTCACCTGTCGCCACTGCAAATTCACCAGCCTCCATCACTCAAGCCCACCCCCTGAGGACCCAGAAAGCAGAACCCAGCCTCAGATGTATCCTGATCAACACTCACTCCATCCACAGGAACGCCATCGAACTCTGGAACCTCATCAACACAACATCCCCGGACATCACCTTTCTTACAGAAACATGACTTAACCCCTCCTTGGCTCCAGACATCGCCATCCCAGACGGCTACAATATCATCCCCAAAGACCGCACGAACCGCCCCGGGGGAAGTATTGCCATTGTCCACAAAGAGTCGCTAAGCCTCTCCACACGCACCGAAGACTCCACAACCAACATGGAACTCCTCCATTTCTAGATTGGAACCAACCCTAACACCACTCTGCAGGGCACCCTCATCTACAGGCTGCTGCCCCGCCCCCCATTCTGTGACACCATCACTGACCTCGCCACCACCCACGCTCTTGCATCCAAGGACTACATCCTACTGGGGGACCTCAATTTCCATCTGGAAAACCCAAATGACAACAACTCCACCACCCTGATCAAAAACCTCGCCAACCTCGCACTCAAACAATTTGTAACCACACCCACTTACTCGGCCGTTCACACACCGGACCCCATCTTCTCTGCCAGCAACCACATCTCCATCAACCACACCACTGAACTCCAATGGTCCGACCACCACTGCAGTCACTTCACCTTCAACAAACCCATCGGTCGCCACCACGCTTCCCAACTATTCCGCAGAAATTGGAACAAGGTCACTGAAGCCCAGCTCACCGTCAGCTTCAGCGCAACATCCCCCCCATCGGACGACGGAGTCAACACTGCAACACACAACCTCCACAAATGGATCACCGAATGCGCCAACACCCTCGCCCCCATCAAGACACCCCACTACAGAGGCTCAGCCAAGAAAGCAAACTGTTTCATCCCCGCACTCAAAGAAGCGAAGCAGGTCTGCAGACGTCTAGAGAGGAACTGGCACACCAACAAGACCCCCGCAAATCACGAAACCTTCAAAAAACGCTGTCAAACATCACCACCAGCTCATTAGGACCACCTAAACACTCTTTCTGCAACAACACAGCAATAAAAATGCCCACAACAGCAAGGAACTTTTCACCGTCATCAAAGAGTTCACCAACCCCAACTCCACCGACATCCCCCATCGCAAAATCTCTGCGAAAACCTCGCCAACTACTTCCACCGCAAGATCACAGACATTTACGACCACCAGCCCATCGACCGTAGCATTACCACGCCCCCGCCCTCCTCCGCTGGAACAACATCACCGACAATGAGACTCACAACATCATGGCAACCATCCACTCAGGAGCACCCACCGACCCCTGCCATCACCACATCTTCAACAAAGCCAGCGACATCATCGCACCCAAACTCTGGCATACCATCAACTGCTCCTTCAAAACTGCCACCTTCCCAGAGAGTTGGAAACACACCAAGATCAACCCTCTCCTGAAGAAACCCACCACCGACCCGACAGACCTCAAGAACAACCAGCCCATCTCCCTGCTCCCCTTTCCGGCCAAAGTCATCAATAAGGCAATCAACAAACAACTCACCCCCTTCCTGGAAGCCAACAACACCCTGGACCCCTCTCAGTCAGGATTCAGAAGCAACCATAGCGCCAAGACCGCCCTCCTCGCTGCCACAGACGACATCTGTACCCTCAACTGAGGCGAGACCGTCGCCCTCATCCTCCTGGACCTTTCTGCCACCTTCGATACAGTCTCACAGGACACGCTATGCATCTGACTCCACGACGCTGGCATCTAAGACTCAGCACTGCAATGGCTCTCCTCGTTCCTCACTGGCAGAACATAGAAGGTCCGACTCCCCCCTTTCTCTCGGAAGCCACCAAGATCACCTGCGGCATCCCCCAAGTATCCTCACTGAGTCCCACGCTCTTCAACCTCTAAATGACCCCACTGGCCGCCATCATCCGAAGCCACGCACTCAACATCGTCTCCTATGCCGACGACACCCAACTGATAGTCTCCTTCACCAACAACCCGACCACCACCAGGAACAATTTCTACAAAGAAATGAAAACAGTCGCCGCCTGGATGAAAGACAGTTGCCTCAAACTGAACTCGGACAAAACAGAAGTCCTCATCCTCGGCTCCACACCCTCCGCCTGGAACGATTCCTGGTGGCCCAACACCCTCGGAAACACCCACAGACCACGCCTGCAGCCTGAGCGTCATCTTGGACTCATCGTTCTCAATGGACCGACAGGTCAGCGCTATCTCATCGGGTTGCTTCCACAACCTGCGCATGCTTCGAAAAATCTACAAGTGGATCACTACCGAAGCCAGAAGGACAGTCACCCAGGCCCTCGTCAGCAGCCGCCTTGACTACGGCAATGCACTCAACGCCAAGACCTGGTAAAGACTACAACGCATCCAGAATGTCTCCGCCCGTCTCACCAAGAACGCCCCATGACACAGCCACACCTCCACCCTTCTGAGAGACCTACACTGGCTGCCTATTGACAAGAGAATCATCTTCAAGCTCCTGACCCACGCCTAGAAGGCCCTAAACGACGCTGGACCAGCCTACCTCAACCACAGACTCTCCTTCTACACTCCAGCCAGACAACTCCGCTCCACTGACCAGGCCCTCGCCCACATCTGCTGGATCCGGAAAACCACAGCCGGAGGAAGATCCTTCTCCCACATCACTGCCAAGACCTGGAACACAACCTCCTCATCCACCTCAGGCAGTCCCCCACCCTGTCACAGTTCAGGAAGGACCTGAAGACCTGGCTCTTCGACTGATCCTCAACACCCCTCCTACTCTCCCCCAGCGCCTTGAGACCCTCACGGGTGAGTAGCTGCGCTTTACAAATCACTGATTGATTGATTGATCAATCAGTGTTGGTGAATAGTTGCTGTTGGATTATATTGTCTAATAATGGTCTATCCAGGGCTGCACTGTGATGTGGTTTCCTGTGATCCAAGACCATCTCTAAATATTTCACTAATTTTCTTCCATTCAAGAAGGATTTGCTGTCATAATCGGCTACCTTGGTCAGCTCTTGCCACACTTCTTGTTGTTAGGTCAGCTTCTTACACCTGAGTAGGGCTTTGTGTTCTATTCTTGCATCCCTAAAAAATAGCTCTTCTCCTTGGGATTCATGCCACTTTCAGCCTGTTCTTATCTCCTCTGCTCTCGTTATCATACCAACTTTTTTCTGGTTTCCTGTTTTTGCTCCTTGTTATCCTTGGTGCAGATAAGTAGCATGTGAGTTCCTTTGAAAGTCTGGTATAATTTGTTAGTATTGCCGTGCTTGACACTTTCCATGGTGCAGGTCAAGAGGTGTCCAAGGAAAGACTTTGATGGGTTCTCTGTGCTCAAGTTCTCTCTATTACATATTTTTATTTTACTGCTCGTCTGTTGTTGTTTGGGGCGATACTGGAGGCGAAGCATTTGACCATTTTCTGCTCAGTCGGAACGGCACACTTCAAGCATGAAGGGCTGTGGTCACTATATGGTCTTTAGATCACTTCCATGTCCCACATCAAACGGCAGCAATCGTTTGGAAAGAGAATGTAGCTGTCAAATCAAGATCTTCTACTGTTCGAAAGTGTGGAGAGCTGCAGGGCTATTTGTTATCGACCGACCATTTAGGTAGGTTAGCTGTGATTCATTGAGAAAGTCACTGAATAATCTTCCTTTCTTGCACGTGCTGAGGGGAAGCGATAGGATGCTGCAACTGTTCTCCATGCATTTCACTGTCTCCCATATATCTTCTGGTGGATAGGTGTTAAAATCTCCACAGACAAGGAGGTAATACTTGCCGTTGTGAGGGGCTTGGAGTACACGTTTAGAACATCCAGCATAGTACAATATTTCCTCTGCTCTTTCAGCAATCTGACTTGCAAAGTGTATAAAGGAGATACGCTCAAGGAAGGTTTTGTTGCTGTGCAGGCTACTTTTATTGAAATCTAGGAAACCATAGATCTCCCTCTACTTAGTTTAGTGCCTTCTGTGATGAACCCCGTAAAGGCTGCAGGTGTTTGTTGGGCGCTAAAAATTATTGCTGCCCACGCCTCCTTAAAGGAGCATATCTCCTTTGTACTCACAAATTCTATCTAGTTGATAACCTCCAGTTTTGGTTGTAGCCCAGATATGTTCCATGACAGGAAATTAATCCATCTTACCCCACCTTAGGTATCATCATTTTCAGGTGTGTTCAGGAGACAGGGCCTTCTTTCCATTAAAAATGTGTAGACAAATTTGTACCAGTTCTTGGCCAGATTTTCACAGGGCTACTAACAGTTGTTGGCAACCATTGCCAATTATCTTACTCTGTTCGAGGAGTGGGCCGTGTGTCCTGTCTGATGGAGACTGTCCTAACAGTGGTAGATCTCCACTTCTTGCCTGTAGGGAGTCTGTGGTTGCCTCCAGGCTTTCTTAGAGGGCCCTGTGGTTCTTGCGGCTCTCTCGGCTCACTGGGCATCCCACATGATTCCCTTTCATGGTCGTGAACTGTGTCAGCTATCCTTGCTCTTCTCCTTTGCTGGAGCATGTGGAGGCCTATCACGAGTGGCCATACTATCGATAATGAACTTGGGGCTGACTGGTATGAAGAACTCTGTTTCACTGTATGTGCCATCTCCCATTAGCTCTGATGCTGAAAGGTCCTGATATCAGAGAAAGTGCAGAAATAGCCGAGAACACCTCCAACAGATGAGCGCTATTCTATAGAAATGGAGGCTCATGGTCTGGAAAAAGGATGATGCGGGTGAATTGCGTTGCTACGGAGGCAGTGTTTCTAACAATGGGAATAAAGGAGCCTTGGAGTAAAAGTTTGTGCTCTCCCCGATGTGTATCTTGGGCACTTACGCTGCCAGCTCAGGCACTCACGATGAATATCCTGGCCACTCCTCATTACTTGTATAAAGTTAGTACTGGCTCCAACTGACCACTGGGGTTGAATACCATGACGACATACTCCCTTAACGTGTGATCTTGGCAGCATGCAATTCTTTTCCCAATGCTAGTTTTTCTTCAAAGTTTGCCTTTGCCTTAGACCAACGTGCAGTGCCTCATAGTTTACTGGGCATCTAAACGTTGCAGTCAGTCTGATTGAGACCACGCCATGGCATGGAGCCCTAGGAAGAGCATGACCTTCCACATCACTGGTAAAATATGTGTATATTGTCTACAGAACCTTTTATATTTTCTAAATATCTAAAAGTTGAACAAAAATCTTTTCAGCCTTTAAAAAGCCTGAGGGCCATGAGGGGGCAAACGTACTGACTGTGATCTTGAGATATGAAAAGAACGGCATTAAATAAATTTACTAATCAAACTTATAGTTTATTTGCTACGTCTTTTTCTTGTATATATTATTTATTGTTTTTTTTTTTTTTACTTTATAATACTTTCACAAACTGGGCATGAGTCCCAAATGTAAATCTTATAGTGCAAGCATTCTATTTCTTGTTCATGGCCATGTGGAGGGGCCCCCTATGGGGGCCTAACTAGATCTGCAAGGCTTTGGGGACCCCAGCACTAGGCAACAATGCTTTGTTTGTATGACAAAAGGAGATTGATTAAATCTGTAATGGGCTATCATTAATATATGGTGTCACTCAAGTCCTGTCAAAGGGATGGGGGCTACAATAATTCTTAAATCTACCCCCACACTTCCCTACAGTTCAGAGAAGCAATTACATTGTAGAGATTCTTACATTTTAGGAAGACAAGGCTGTTCATGGCATCTTAACAATAGTGCATTTGATTGCAGTTTTAAAAGCAATAACTGAACATAACTGTAGTGTTTGAACTGATACATAAGTAATAGCAGTCTATTGTAGAGAGTAATTGTGAAACATATCTTTCCATTAGGGAGACTGTGAATTTTGTTTACTCAAGAGGTGAAGCATTCAATATTTGAAGACCACTGATCTCTGGAGAGAGGTTGGGTTGTCATGTGCTGGCTCTCTGTGGCCCTTTGATTTTTCAAAGCAGGATCCTAATCACCTTCTTCTGTGACATGTGAGGGGGTCAATTCTTTTCTGCTTCAATTTTCTTTAGTTTGGTCATTTTATTGATTTTCAAAAAACAAAACATACAGCATCAGTCTGATATTGTAAGCTGGCAAGAATGATGGTTATACAGTGGCTGAAAAGGAACATAATAGGGTACATGGAAGCTGGCATCCTTGAGGCCACCCGCAATGCATTGCACCTCTTGTCAGTTAGCATGCTTGACCCACTTGTGCAGCACCTGTTTGTGCTTTTCAATTTGTTAATTACCTTGGGGTGTCTCTAGTACTGGCACTTCTTCATCCCTAGACAATAATCTTTGTCACTTATACCACTGAACATTACAAAGATCAAGCACTGCATGTGGGAGGCTGGCCTGGTTTGTAGTGGGTACCTAAGGTACTTACATCTTATACCAGGTCCAGTTATCTCTTATTAGTGACATGTAGTCAGTGTCTAGAAGCCAGGTTGTATAGGGGCAGCTGTCGCTGAGCAGCCAAGGCTGAACTAGGAGACATACAAAGTTCTTTCAATACCACTGTGGTCACACAATACTCACACACATGAAAGACAATACTCAGTGTTACAAAAATAAAGGTACTTTATTTTTGGTGACACAATGCCAAAAATACCTTAGAGACAATGTTCCCTTAGGAGGTAAGTCATATACACAGTATATACACTAGAATACAGAAATAGCTGTAAAAACAGTCAGAAGACAGTGCAAATAGTGAAAATCACAATAGGTTGCAATGGGCCTAGGGGGAACACAAACCATGTACTACAATAGTGGTATGCGAAAGTTGGTTTCCCACCTAGGCAAATGTAGTGTGTAGAGGGGCACTGGGAGTGTAAGAGAACACCAAAGGTAAGTAATAGAACCCACCCCAGAGCCCAGGAAAACAGGAACAAGTCACAGTAAGTCTCCTGAAACACACAGGAAGTCATGATAGAAGACTATGCAAGAACCAGAAGAGACTGCAAGACACCAACGGTGGATTCCTGGACCTGAAGACCTGTGGAAGAAGGGGACCAGGTCCAAGAAGCACTGAGGAGTCCAGGCAGAACAGTAGCCCCTGCTAACCCAGATGAAGGTGCAAAAAAAGAAACTCTGTGAGAAGACAGAGTCAGTACTGCACCCGAAAAGACGGATGCGGGTTCCTGGTTGTTGCAGATGATGTCCCATGCCAGATGGATGATTACAGTCTGGTTTGCATCGCTGGATTCCGCCAACAAGCCTTGGCACACACAAAGCGCGAGGTTGGAGGAAAATGGCACTGCCTGGGCCCAGGAAGGACCAGGTCGACTCTACCCAGGAGTGAGAGTTAGAGGGACCCCTCAGCAACTCAGAGAGCCCACGGAAGACCAGGCAGCACGCACACGAGTCCCACAGCATGGGGACAAAGGAGGTGCAAAAGGAGGCCCACGCAGCATGACACAAAGGAATCCCATGCTTCCGGAGAAGCACTCAGCAGTGCGGCGCAGGAAGGAGTGCTGGGGGCCGGAGTTGTGCTGTGCACGAAGAACTTCGTGGAAGGTCACACACAAGCCTTCGCAACTGCAAATCACACAGTGCATGGGGGTACTGTCTTGCGTGGGGAGGCAAGCTCTTACCTCCACCAAAATTGGACAGCTGGACCATGGGACTGTCGGGATGATTTAGTCCACCACCCGTTTTGCAGGATCCACGCTCGTCATCTGGAGAGGGGACCTGCGCCACTGGTTGTCGCTGCAGAGAGGTGCCTGCTGAAGCAGGGAAATGACTCTGTCACTCCACATGAGATTCCTTCGGCTCCTCTCGTGCAGGCTGAAGACAGGCAGTCCTCAGAGGATGCATGACCTGGAAACTGTTGCGGTTGATGGCAGGAGCTGAAGTTACAAGGTTGCAGAAGTCGTCTTGGCTTCTTTATTGCAGTTTGTAGAATTCCTGGAGGGTTCAGTTGCAGTTCCGTTGGTGGAAGATGAAGTCAAGGATGCAGAGGAGTCCTGCTGGAGTCTTGCAATCTGAATCTGAGGAAACACCCAGAGGAGAGACCTTAAATAGCCCTGAAAGGGGTATTGGTCAGCTACACAGGTAAGCACCTATCATCGGAGGGCTCTGACGTCACCTGTTGGCACTGGCCACTCAGATGCTCCCAAAGTTCTCTGCCAACCTTGAATTCAAGATGGCAAAACCCAGGGATCCTCTGGAGGAGCTCTGAGCACCACCCCAGGGGTGGTGATGGACAGGGGAGTGATCACTCCCCTTTCCTTTGTCCAGTTCCGTGCCAGAGCAGTGACTAGGAGTCCCTGAACCAGTGCAGACTGGATTATGCAAGGAGGGCACCATCTGTGCCCTTCAAGGCATTTCCAGAGGCTCTGGGAGGCTACCTCCCTCCATGGCTGTAACACCTATTTCCAAAGGGAGAGGGTGTAACACCTCTCTCCCAAAGGAAATGCTTTGTTCTGCCTTCCTGAAATCGAGCTGCTTGAGCAACAGGAGGGCAGGAACCTGTCTCTGAGGTGGCAGCAGCTGGGCCTGCCTGGAAAACCTCAGAAGGCTGGTATGGCAGTACTGGAGGTCCACTGAAGAGCTCCCAGAGTGCATGGAATTGTAAAATCAAATACTGGAATCAGTATTGGGGTACAATTACCAGATGTTAGACACCTTACATGGCCATATTCGGAGTTACCATTGTGAAGCTGGACATAGGTATTGACCTATGACCAGTGTACGCGTAAAATGGCATCACCGCACTCATGAAGTCCAGGAAAAAAATGGCCCTCACACACAGGTACTTTGCACCCAGCCTTCAGGGTTGGAAGGCCTGACATATAGATGACTTATAAGTGACCTGGTGCAGTGTAAATGGCTGTGAAAGAGTGCATGCACCATTTCACGCAGGCTGCAATGGCAGCCCTGCAGAAGCCTCTGCATGATCTCACTATGGGTGGCAAAAGTAGAGCTGTAGCCCATAGGGATCCCCTGGAACCCTAATGCCCTGGGTACCTAAGTATCATATACTAGGGACTTATAAGGAGGCACCAGTATGCCAATTTGGGATTAAATACTGGGTTACCAGTATGTAGTGGCAAATTTGGGAAAAGAGAGAGCATAATCACTGGAGTCCTGGATAAGACTCCCAGTTACACAGTCAAGCATACTGACAAACAGTCAAACATACTGCCCAACAGGCCACAATACCATAAGCACTGGGACCTTGGCTAGCAAGATCCCAGTGACACAGTCAAACACACTGACAAACAGGCCACAAATGAGGGTAAGCATGCTAGAAAGAGGCTACTTTCTCACACTGCACGTTTGACAGTATCTTTCCTGTTTCCGAATATTTGTCTGTGCTAGGAGTCATTGGCATACAATCTGGGTATTTCAATGTTTTGGAGTTGTTTATGCGTAGTCTTATTATTCTTTTTGTTGCTAGGAACAAAATTCTCTTTCTGTCACTTATGCAGTCCTGCAGTCTTTTTCAGGTTCTGTGTTCTACAAATCCTTGATGAGTTTCTTAGTTCCTGCTGCTAGACTGGAGACCTCCTTTACTATTTCTCTTTGAGGAACAACTTTTACTTTTGACATTGCCATATTGGTCATTGATGCCGATGGTTGAATTTACTAGGATCCTTTCTAGCAAGAGATTTTCCAGGCGTCCAGCCCATGTGAATGGCTTTTATCTACATTAGTCTGTGATTGGCCTTTTGCTCTCACCTGTTTGACAGTCACTAATTGTCATGTTCTGCACCTGTCTTTGGCTAGTACTTTGGGAATTTATCTTTCATGCCCTTACCCTTAGCTCTTGTTGTGGGCTGTAATTATTCAGAACCCTTTTTAGAGTGCTGGACTGTGCCCATTTCTCTCTTTGTGATCACCTCTCTCCATTCCTCACATCTCAGAACCTTGAAGTATAACTGGTTTCACTAGTAATCATCACTCATCATCGTTCCAAGGAAATGAGCATATCTGACTGCAGGCGGTTCTGAAGAAGTTAATTTGCCATAATTGAGATGATGCTGTTGAACCAGTTTCAATCACTTTCTTAAGTTTTTCAACTGAAGAGATTTCCTTTTATACTCCCTTAGAAGAATAGGTGGGCCTATCCTAAGAAAACATCATTCACCGTTTGTCATTTTTATTAAAGAAAGGCACATTGGTCCATATTCATGAAGACTTTAAAAAAGAAATTAAGAACATGACTGTAAAGTACAGGGCAGGTGTGTAAAATTTAATAAAATATGTACTTGTCCATGGGAAATGTTGCTTCTTAAATCTACTTGCCCTGTAAAAAAATGTACTTGCCCCTCTGGTGCCGTGTAGTGCGGCAACAAATTATGGCAGCAATCTCATTATGTAAGAGCTCTGATTATGCCAGGGCTACTATTATAGTAGGGCTTGAATACTTGCAACTTCAATCCCTACTATAGCAATTTCCTTATTTTGCCACCTTTCCACAGATCTACATACTGGGGCTGGAGGAATCAGTATGCAAACGTTACAGGCTGAAATGCCTTTGAGTATGAAAACCTAGGGGCACATTTATACTTTTTGGTGCAAAATTGCACTAACGCAGATTTGCACCAAAATGTTTAGCACCGGCTTGCGCCATTCCTGAGCACCGGCCTGGCACCATATTTATGGAATGACATAAGCCGGTGCAAAGGGTCGGCTAGTGTAAAAAAAAAAATTGTTAGCAGGGTGGAGCTGGCGATATGGGAGAAGGGGATTTTGCTCCCAAAAATAGCATTAGGCTGGTTAGAATCACAAAAGAAGACTCTAACCAGCCTAGCGTCATTTTCTGATGCAAAACCATCCATACCACATGACTTCTGTCTTAGAAAAGGCAAGAGTCATGCCCACCACCCCAATGGCCAGCACAGGGGATCAGTGTCCCCTGGGCATGGCCATTGCACCCTGTGCCATGCAGGGGGGCCCAAGTTAGGCCCCCAATGGCACTTTAATTTAAGAAAAAAAAATGACTTACCTATACTTACCCTACTCATCCTCCGGTGTCTCTCTGGTGTGGCTGGGGGTGTTCCTGGGGCTTGAGGAGGGCACCTGTGGACCCATTCCATGGTGTTCAACCATGGAAATGGGTCCACAGGTCCCCTAACACGTGGTCTGACCCAGGCATTAAATAAAGGTGCAAAGAAAGCTTTGCACCATTATTTAGCCTCTCCTCCCACCCGTGCGTCATTTTAGCACAGGGGATAAATATGGGGCTATGGGGTTAGCACCATTTTTTAGATGGGAACCCCTACCTTGCATCTCATTGACGCAAGGTAGGTTCACACATCTAAAAAATGGTGCAAACTCCAATATTTTGATGTTAGTCGTGTCTAACGTCAAACTATAAATATGGAGTTAGTTTTGGAGTTAGTTTTGTGCCGAATTTACGTAAAAAACAATGATGCAAATGCGGCGTAAATGGGATATAAACATGCCCCCTAATAACTTGTCTGTTTTAAGGATTTTCATCAGCTCTTCTCTAAACTTTTCCCATGAGAAGGTTGGAAATTTACTCCTGAAAATGGCAGGGTTGGGAAGAAAGTGGTTCGAGGGAAAGTGAACTTGTAAATACTCAATAGATTTTCACATGAGCAAATCTACACAGGCATATTTGCTTGTGCTAAAATTTGTGCTAAGTTCACAAATATTTTCTAAAAGTATGATTTCCTGGTCTACTTCTGTAAGGTCTTGTGAATTCATGAAAGCCACAAATTTAAAGACATATACCATGGGTGCATTTTTGTGACTTTCTTTAAGAATTGGGTCTGACGTTAACAAAGAGATTTTGTTTTATTAAACTTCTATTTCTCTCGCTATCTATCAGCTGGCTTTACTGTGAGTGATCGCATTCTGCTCTTCCACAAGCAGCATATTGGCACACAAAGTAGTTTTGTCCAGTGCCAGGAACTACTGTGTCAATCAGTAGCACAACAAAACTGGAGGAGGGGCCCCTGCAAAGAACATGGAGGGGCCGCCTTCTCCAGAATATCTCAGGGCAGGTGCTGTGCTGAGGGGGCCACCTGGAGGTGGGCTGCGGGGCCTTGTTATGCCACTGGTAGCAATTTGTGCTTTTTGGGACAAAAAAACTTGTTTTCCTTTTTGACAGTGTTTGTTACAATGGTGAGGGCCTGGCAGGTTCCACAACAATGAAGTGTTACAAAAGCGATGTCAAAACAAGATATGCATTGGCGACACCAAAATTCTCACAAAAAATGTCGAATCGGTTGGCTTTGCCAGTGCTTGTTTATTTTCATGCTTCCCATAATCTTGTTTAAAATGGTTACACTGATTTTCCATTAGGAATATTTTTGGAAATACTAACATGCATCAACACATTTTACTAAATGACGCATCAAAGAAATACCACCTAAAATTTCATAGTAGCGAAACATTTTGGGGGTCATTCTGACCTTGGCGGGCGGCGGAGGCCCGCCGTCAGAATACCGCTGCGCGGTCAAAAGACCGCTGCGGTTATTCTGAGTTTCCCACTGGGCTGGCGAGCGACCGCCAGAAGGCCGCCCGCCAGCCCAGCGGGAAACCCCCTTCCACGAGGATGCCGGCTCCGAATGGAGCCGGCGGAGTGGAAAGGGTGCGACGGGTGCAGTAGCACCCGTCGCGCTTTTCAGTGTCTGCATGGCAGACACTGAAAATCTTGGTGGGGCCCTGTTACGGGGGCCCACGACACCCGTTACCGCCATCCTGTTCCTGGCGGTAAGGGGGTCGGAATCCCCATGGCCCCATGGCCGTGGAGGATTCCCCAGGGCAGCGGGAAACCGGCGGTACACCGCCGCTTTCCCGTTTCTGACCGCGGCTGTACCGCCGCGGTCAGAATGCCCATGGGAGCACCGCCAGCCTGTTGGCGGTGCTCCCGCTTTCGTTGGCCCTGGCGGATTTTACCGCCAGGGTCAGAATGACCCCCTTTTTTTCCTACTTGCATTTGTTTCTGAACATTTTGTTTTGTAAGCAAAGAATCATCACTCTTGCTTACAGGCTTCTGCAAATACTTTCATCTAATCAGAGAACATTCTGGGACCATTATACTTAGTCTGATATTGTTAGATTTTTCAAACATGTGTTCACTTTTTTTTTTTTTTACTGGAACCACTGTCAGTAGTACAGTGTGACCTTGAAACGTTTATTTACAGTGCTCACTCTAATATTGAAAGCTTTTCATTAATGAACCATAAATACAAGTTCTAACAGCATTAGCTTATGGTCACACAGATACCCTCAACTGTAGACGGTTCCCTTTGTAAACCAGCAGCCACAGTGTTTGGCTGCAGAAAGTTGAGCAAGAACAAAATTAACATGAAGATTTGTGGACCTTGACCTCAAACAATATGTCCCGGGGATCGGATGCTAGGAATCCCACATCCCTGACCAGACCTTAAAATCTCATTGATTGATTAGGTCATTTGAGATTACATCACTAATGACATCTCCCATAACATCATTGTTGATGTCACTGATGGCATCAACAAATGAGTGTGCTAGTTTGTTTTATAGCTTACATATTGGTGAATAACTACTATATTACTTTTCCACCTAATTTTGTACAGCCTGTGTTTAGCTAATTATTGTAGCTGTTAACAAAATGCATGCGCTTTTAATGCACCATAGGTGTGTAGATGTACTGAACATGTTATAAATCTTTGTATTATGCAGACGACAGTTGACGATTTCCGTCCACTATGTGCCACACAAGTTTTTTCTTCTGCAGAACAAAGTTTCCAACAGGGCACGGATTCTGCGTAGTATATAGAAAGTATTGTAGCAGCCTTGAATTATTAGACAGAATCGTCTCAACATTACAATTTCTACACAACATAGAATACTGTGTGCACCAGACACTAAACTATGTACTCGTGCTTCTTTTGCTTCAGAAGATGGGCTACGGCATGAAGGTGCGGGTAGTATAATCTTTCGCACCTTCAGACCTTGGTTATTTTGAGTGAATAGTGTATTTTTTTGGAAAGTGTTGCAAAGACTGTATACTGTTCTTAGTAGATACTTTATAATACTCTGTGTTGTATTTCTCATGAGAATCTTTACTGTCTGCAAACAGTGTTGTACTGAGTAAACTCTCTCCATAGAGTGAACACTGTTTATAGTACCCGCTTCTTACTCACATCAACTTAATTTCTCAATGTAGGTTCGATGACTGTGAGGGGTTTCATACAGGTCAAGGATTTCTGTAGCAGTGCATTAATTTTGGAACAGTAGTTGAGTTGTTAATATTAAAATAATCAATGTCAATGTACACCATAATACATTTGCACATACAGTAGTAAGGAAATCACATTGTTGATGTCGAGTTCCCCCATCATGAACGTTGTCAAAGTATATGGTCAGGCAGGCTCTGAGACCTAGGTCTGAGGCTGGCTTATTGATAGGTCACAGATGGAGCAGCACGTTGCAGGCAGACAAATGACAAACAGGAAACTCAGGTCTGACCCACAGCAACACCACAATGGTTTCAGGAGAATAGCCCCAATAAAAATCATATGGGCATAGAGGTATGTGCATTCCCAAACACCATATAAGTCAGATGCAACCAGCAGTTAGGAACACATAGCTAATCAGAAAACAGTATGCAGAGTAACATGTAGTGATCGCGCGTACCTCATGCAAAACATCTGGACACATTATCCACTGGCCCACATTGTGTCCACGCAAGGTTGAGGCCCACCTGAATTTGTTATCAGGACCTTATTTATGACTCCACGGCAACCGCTTAAACCGCTTTAATTATTTTATGGTACTCAGAGAAATGTATAAAACACCACGCCACACTAATGCATTTTGAGACAATCCGCAGAACCCGGTTCTGTAACTGTTCTGCCGGCCGTTGTTTAATTAAACAAACTATTCCTGCTTTGCCAAACACCTCTTGTCTTCTGTTTTTTTCAAGGCAAATTCACATTTGAGCAACAGAATATCTTGAGGAACTTGGCTTTCTCTGAACAGTGTTATAGCTATTGAACACTGTGCGTAATGAGGGTTTCCGATGTATCTGTGCTTGATTGTTAATGTGAACTTGTCTACTTTCAGGCCTCTAATGTCATGCCAGTTTGTAGAGTAATGTGCACCAATAAAGCTTGGATCATGTAATCAGTGTAATCAGTGATGTCATTAGCGATGTCATCAATTATGTCATTTCAGATGTCATCAGTGATGTCATAAACAATGTCATAGAACATGTTATGAGTGATGCAATATGTGAGGTCATGCGCTGTGCATGGCAAGGGTGCAAGTTACAGCTATCTCTGCTAAATATAACTGGTGAATTTCTTTGTTTTTTTTGTTCAAAATGCTAATATTGTCACTGACATATTCACCTAACTATAACATTACTTTAACATGGGGGCGTGGCCAACTGCCGAAGATGTCACACATCTGATTGCAGAGTTCCTGATCCAGGCCCGCCAACTGTGAATTATCCGCGTAAAAATAGGGCCATCTGCCACTGAGAGGGGCGCCATGTGTGTGGGACCGAGGCGGACGGCAGACGGGGTGAAAACCAGACTCAGTGACAGTGGGAACGGGTGTTTGCCTGGAGGCAGCGGCTTCCTTCACCTGGGGGCAGACTGAGGCACCATGGTGGGTCGGCGCTGACCGTGGGAGACCCTGAGCGGGTGCTGTTCGAATCGGCCACAATTAAGAGGGGCCTGGACCGGGGGCGCCCCCGAGACGAGGAGTGGTGCGGCATGGTGGCCTGGGCTCGGAGACGAGCTGGCGTGCCGGGAGGAAGGGATCGCTAATGACTGCGACTGGCTGCTGTGCTGCAGCAAAGTGACCCTGGCGCGCTGGCAAAGCAACAGAGGAGAGCGGCAGCTGGCATCAGGTGGAACAAGTAGAGAATTTACCGGGAGACACTGTCCACAGGATGGCCTCTACCTGTGGATCCTTCACCAGGGCATGAGGATCGGGACGAGCAGCAGGAAAACCAGTGAGTGTGTAGACGTACACCCCTACACCCCCTACCAGATAATACACACCTGGGGGCCTTGCTGGATGGTGTAGGCCTCCGACCCAGCAGGAGAGTCACGGGGATCGAGGGTTACCCTGAAGGGGCCCCCCTCCTCCTTCCCCCCTCGAAAAGATAGCAGGCAGCTGGGCAGCCCTGACCCCCCGCCGGACTAAATATTGGGCCCTGAATGATACCTAGACTGGGCCCCGAGGGAGTAGTGACTGTGGGGGACGAGCGGGGGAGGGTGCAGACTCGGGTCTCATAGCGTATATAAAGACTATGCAAGCACAAGAGAATGGGCGGCACAAAAGGGAAACACCTGGACAGTGCAGGAGCCTCCATGTCCGAGATTTATGTACCGGCCACAGCAGCGGACCCCCCCCTTGGACAAATCGGACATTATCCTGTAAGAAATTCAGGAATCACGGCTGGCAATAGAGCAAAGACTGGGGTCTATCAGCACTGAACTAGGCATTCTTAAGAATGATCAGGAAATTGGTAGACAGACCAACGGAAACGAAGTTGCCACTCTCATGTCTGGACAAAAAGACAGCGAAAATGCAATTCAGTATCTACAAAAGCAAGTGGAGACCCTACAGGAGAGAATCGAAGACCCATAAGGAAGATCTCGCCACAATAACCTCCGTAGAACTGGCCTCCCAGAGGGTACAGAAAGGTTAGATGCCACACAATACGTAGAGACATGGCTGAAAACGATAGCAACCACTGGACTATCAGCTCATTTCACGATAGAGAGAGCACACTGAGTCCCAATCAGAAGACCTCCTCTGGGGGCGCCGCCCTGATCCATGGTGGCTCATGTGTTGAACTACAGGGACTGTGAAGCCCGTGAGGCAGACCCTATCATCGTGGATACCACTCGGGTGTCCCTGTATTCAGATTACACGCTGGTGGTCCAGAGGTGGAGGGCCTCCTTCCAGGCCGTAAAGCACTGACTATGAGCTGAGGGACTATCCTACGCGCTGCTGTTCCCGGCCCGGTTACATATCACGCACAACCAAAAAAACCACTTTTTTGATACACCTGAACTAGTACGTGACTGGTTGGACAAGACCTTCCGCAATCGGAAGACAAGGAACATTTTGATACCCTGCCACCAAAACAGGCCCGACTCCCACGCAGGGAAGGACAAACTTAGCAGTGCCCAGCAAAATGGAATACAGGACCAACACTCTTGCAAGTCTTGGAGAGTCAGAGAGCAGCAATACAAACAGCATACTCATTACAGGGAGATGGGTCTTCTCCTCTCAGCATTGCTTCTTCTGCAGACAGCACTGTGGTGTCTGACTCGGAGGTAAGTATAGCCTTATTCCCTTCGATCACTCCCCAGATGACACGCGAGTTGTCGTTTGACTGATGCTATGGTATGGGTGCCCTGACTGGCTGCTACTAGGGGACAAATGGAGAGTTGAGATGACCATTGAAGGTCACCTGCCCAGACCAGAGCGTGATGCAGAACGAAAGGGACATAACACAAACCATTGCTTCATTGTGGGGGCAAATATGCAACTAACAAAAAGAGGTAGAACCAGCCACGAAAATTATGTGTCACTGTGAGCAGTATATTGTGGACCCCTCCACTGGTAAATGGGGCCCTACCTCCTATGAAGGCTGTATTTCCTTTATTGAATGGTGGGACCGGACAGACTGTCTGATCAGTATACTATGCGAGGTAAGTTGTCAAGCACAAGAGAGACGCATATAACTTCCATCTCACATAACCCCCCATTGCGAATGCTTGTTTTGTATAATGGTTACAAACCGGTTTCTTTATTGTTATTTAACGGTTTGGCTGAGAAAGTTCCTGCTTAGCCTAAAATTGAACATAGTTTGGGGAAATGTTTACTGTATTACTATTAAGACATCTACACCTTCATTGCAAACAGTACACATGGGGTACGGCAGAAACGTAGGGAACAAGAAGGAGATTGGTACCTTAGTAACATACCATATCGTCCACTCATAATTACAATATTATCACCTGGAATGTGTGTGGAATGGGCTGTATGCATAAAAGGCAAAGAATATTGGCCCAATTGAACCGTCGCAAAACACATATAGGTCCTCATTATGACATTGGCGGTGACGGTTAAAGTGGCGGTAATACCGCCAACAGGCTGGCTGTAATTACCGCCACATTATGACCTTGGCAGGTTTGCCGATGGAAACCCGCCACAACACCACTCATAGTGCCACAGCGGTATGAACCGCTGGGCGGAGAACTTCAACTCTGACCCGGGGGCCCACAGAGTACCTCTGGCAGTATTCTGACCCGGCCTACCATCATGTTTTCAGCAGCAGCAGCACCTACGGACACCATGGCGGTAGGGCTATTGGTGACAGGGAATTCCTTCCCTGTCACCGGTAGGCGGTCCCCCACCCCAGCAAGCACCTAACCCCCCTTCCTTCTACAAACACCAGCCCTCCCACCCCCCTTAAAACACTGACCACCCCACCACCTCCGATTCACACACTGATCCCCCCACCCCCTCCAATTCACATACTGACCCCTCTACCCCCTCATACATGCACACACGGGCAGACACGCACCCACCACACAACTACCCCCACAGCCATACACACATTCACTCTTTCATACCAACACACATGCATACACGCATCAGTACAGACATCCAGACATGCACTCAAGCACGCATACACACTGACTGAAATGTAGACACGCACTCACACATTCATAAACACACTCACAATACCCCACAGCCCCTCCCCTGACGGATGCCCGACTTACCTTGTCCAGTGAGGAGGTCATCCATTCCTCCCTGGTCCTAGTCAAAATACGGCTGGCGGAGTTCTACTGGTGCTGGTGGTAGCAATGCCATCTTACCACTGTCTCCCACCATGAACACTGCCGGATTTTCTGCCCTTTTTGTGGCGGAAGTCAGGCAGTGCTCATAGGATGGTGGACGGATGGCAGCTGCGGTGACGGTTTTTTACCGTCAATGACAAAATGAGGGCCATAGTGTATCTGCAGGTAACACACCTGACCACTCATGAGGCAGTTACATTATGCAAAAAATGGAGAAGACAATTATTCCACACCTCATACTCTGAATTCGCCCACGGAGCGGCTATATGGATATGCTCTGGCATCCCTTTCTAAGTAATAGACACAATAGGGGATAGAGATGGCAGGTACGCTTTGGTTAGGGGTACTTTGGATGGAGAGCCCGTGGTGCTGGGGAGCATTTATGCCCCAAACACCGATCAAGACTCCTTTCTGACACACCTTTCCAGAGTCCTGTCACAATGGGCACACCTACCCTGGCTACTGGGGGGCAATTATAATGCAGTTCTGGACACTTCCCTTGACTGCTCCACCCCCGTTGTCAGGCACAAATGCACAGAGACAGGCAGAGGCGCTGCGTGGATGGATGCAGGGCTGGGCACTCACTGACATATGGCGGGTAAGAAATGAGGGGCTCCAGGAATATTCCTTTTACTCTTATCCACATAAAGTACACATAAGACTTGATCATATACTATGCACTACTACACTGCAGACCCAAATAACCCACACCACCTACTTGGGGAAAACATTGTCAGACCATAACCCACTAGAACTGGCGGTGACATGGGGAAAGGCGCCCACACTGATCCCTATGTGTAGACTACAATCATTACATCTTCAGGATGCAGTATTGCAGGAGGAGATAGCTAAAGCAATAACAAACTTCTTCACTGACAATGCAGGGACCACCTTCTCCTTGATGGTAGAATGGGAAACATTTAAGGTGGTGATCAGAGGGACAGTGATGGGAGGGAATGTGGGTGCCCAAACGGCAATAGCGAAGGAGTTGAAACAAGTAGAGGACATCTTGGACCCACTAGAGGCAGAAGCTGTGATTCATGCCCCACATGCCCAGATATTGCAGGAGGTCCGGGCTTAGCATGCGGAACTCCTTGAGCGAATGCGGGTGGTAGAGCATACAAAATACAGGAAACAAGTACACAGTGAAGGGGATATGGTAGTCTCACTTATAGCAAGTCTTATAAAGGACGAGCCATCTCCCACTCCTACCTTACACATCCTCACTCCACAATTCACTGACATTAACACTCAGGCAGAGATCAACACTGAATTCCAAGTCTACTACGCAAATCTGTATTCTGCCCCCTCCCCAGCACTAGATCAAACGCAGCTTAGTTCCTTTCTGTCTAATATTACCTGATGGAGCTTGCTGATGTGGCCAAACAAGCCCTGGGAGCGCAGATCATTCCAGGGGGAAATACGACGCCCTGGGCAGCATTAAGGCGATACAGGCCCACTCATTAAGGTACAGCTTTATGTCTCCCTCTCTGATCTATTGGCTACACTCAGCATGACCATAGATATTCCTTAAACTAATCTTTTTCTTATGTTGCTTTAACTCTGTGTCACATTCTTCCAAAGTACTGCATGCTTTTTTTAATGTCTTGCAGGCCTGGAACAATTTTCTCACCCTCTTGGAGAGTGAGATTTTATCAAGTCAAACTATTTTTAGGGCCTACAAGGGTGAACTTGTGCTGGAAAGGAACAGGTGTTCTCTTTATTCAGAGAATGAATGAGCAATAAAGATTCCTTTAAATTGTGTTTTATCTTGACACATTTGGTGTTGGTCAAATGGCAGCTTGTCTTTTTACTAAGTGCTGCTTAATGTTTCCTAAAAATGGTGTTTACTTTTTTTTTCTCTTAGGACGATTTTGTAAAGTGAGCTTTCTGATGCCAGTTTGTTTCTAACACACAACATTGAAATAGCTTGTAAATAAATAGTATAAATATTTGAAAATCTAGCATGAATTACAAATGCATTTTTTGTAATTCAGAATGTGACTTAAATATTTAAATAGGAGTAAAACAAATCAGAATACTTTACTTGGTGATGTTCAAATGACCAATATTTGCAGAAACTCAATATACAAACAGTACTGTTTATACACTGTATAGTTTTATCAGTAAAAGTGCATGTCACTTGAACATTTTGGCCCTCATTACAACATTGGTGGTAAAAGCCGCTTACCGCCGTGCAGAGGACCGCCAACACACCCCCGCGGCCGCGGATTTCCGCCACAGCTATTATGACCCACATTTCGGAATCCGCCAAAATTCAGACACCCACACAAGTCCGCCACACCAAAGGTCAGTGACAAACTGGTGAAAACAAAACCGACACCGTCACGCCAACAGAAATACGGCCACACTATCATGACACACGAATCAACGCAGCAGTCTTTCAACCGCGGTATTCCATTGGCGGTACACACCGCTGCGCTCAAAATACACACACACATACAAAACACTACCACATTGGACAATTCAAAATACAGACACCTGATACACATACACACACCACTCCCACACACCCATTACAATATAAAACACACACCCATATCACCCACAAACTCCCATGACACAACACACCACTACATATCACCACACTCATCACCACACAATCCACCCCACACATCACCTACACCACTCCATGGCACGGCAAAGACACCCCAGGTTCTCGGAGGAGGAGCTCAGGGTCATGGTGGAGGAAATCATCCGGGTAGAGCCACAGCTATTCGGAGCACAGGTGCAGCACACCTCAATTGCAAGGAAGATGGAGCTATGGCGAAGAATCGTGGACGGGATCAACGCAGTGGGACAGCACCCAATAAATTATGAGGACATCAGGAAGAGGTGGAACGACCTACGGGGGAAGGTGCGTTCCATGGTCTCAAGACACCACCAGGCGGTTCAGCGGACTGGCGGCGGACCCCCACCTCCTCACCCACAACTAACAACATGGCAGGAGCAGGTCTTGGCGATTCTGCATCCCGAGGGCCTCGCAGGAGTAGGTGGAGGAATGGATTTTGGTAAGTCAAATCTTGACTATTACATCCCCCAACCTACCTGCATGCTATCACATACCCCCACCCTCACCCTCACCCCATCACTCCTACTCCTCACATATGTCCCAACATCACAAACCACCCATCCCAATACCAAGCCCTGCATGCAACAACAAAGCATGGACACCCATCACTAAAGCATGCCCACTGCACATACCCATACAACCTCCTAAACTATCATCACACAAGGTCCCACACAGGAATGCAAGCACTGGGGTACACAGTCACCCACCCATTGCACACCATGACACATACAGATGTAATAACCATCCTTTTATACCCCTGCAGGACCCCTACCCAATGTCAACGGACAGGAGGGTCCACACATGTCCACACCACCAACAGAAGAGGCCCACAGTGATGACAGCAGCTCTGTCCAACTGGATCTAGATGACCAGCCCGGCCCATCGGGGACCTCAGGACAGTCGGTTCCCCTCACCCTGTCACAAGCCACCACAGACCTCCCCCCCTCTGGAAATACCAGCACAGAACCCAAACCAGGGGGTCCCTACCTCCGTCCCCAGGACACGTCAATCAGCTGTGTGTCCACCACTACAGGGAACCCAGGCTAACCCACCACTCCAACAACAACAGGACCCTGGGGGCAGTGGCAGTGGGCACGCAGTCCAGGGGACAGAGGCCCAAGAACACAGGGGAACTGGGAGGGCTGCTGTGCGACAGGGGGCAGACAGGCCAAGGGAACCCACTCTCCATGAGGCCCTCTCCTCCATCATGGGAGCCTACCACCACTCCCAGGAGACGATGGCAACGGTACTGGCCAAGTTTCAGGAGACCTAGCACCTGCAGGAGGAACAGTATATGGGCTTCAGGGAGGAACTCAGAACCATCAGCTCCACCCTGGGCACCATCGTAGGGGTGCTGAAGGAAGTACTCAACACCAGGAGGGACACTGTGGAACTACAAGGGGGCCCTGACACTAGCATGGACGATGAACTGCCCACCACCTCCGCCGGGGCTAGTGGACAGGATGCCCCGCCACAGGACCACCACACCAGCACCCCACCCCCTGCAGAGGGAGAACCACCTCGCAAACGGTCCCTGAGATCCAGGACAAAGACAGAGCACGATGCCAAGACCCCCGCCAAGAAATGAGACCACCCTGATTGTCATCTTACTGTCCCACTTTGTCACCCTGTCCATACTTAAACTGCCCCAGCTCCACTTCCTATGCCCATTTGGGCAATGCACCTGTGAGACTAATAGACTGGACTCTGCCATGGACATTCCTCCGCCATTACCCCTCACCATTTCACTACCCCCTCCAATATTGAGCACTTAAATAAACACACTCAAAGCAAAAAACAATCTGGAGTCTGTCTGTGATTTCGAAATAGTGTATTAGCAATTAGAGTGACAAAATGTTCTTTCAATTGTAATGTCAACATACCTATGTCACACAGCTCTAGTCCATGAGGAATCTAAGCAGATTTCACACAGTGGGACCCACATCTGTGAAATGGTAAGGGAAAGTGACAACTCAGTGACCATACACTGGGTGAAAACGACAGACAGTAGAGAGGTAGTAGTGTTAAAGTACATGTAGTAGGCAGGTCTGTACTCTTACCTGTGTCTCACTGGAAATATTGCTGGATCACTGAGTCCCTGTTGTTCATGTCTTCTTCCTCTGCTTCCTCGTCTTCACTGTCCACAGGCTCCACAGCTGCAACAACACCGCAATCTGGACCATCCTCCTGCAGAAAAGGCACCTGTCATCACAATGCCAAATTATGAAGCATACAGCAGGCCACGATGATCTGGCACACCTTCTTTGGTGAGTAGAATAGGAATCCACCTGTCATATGGAGGCACCGGAACCTGGCCTTCAGGACGCCGAAGGTCCGCTCAATCACCCTCCTAGTTCGCCCATGGGCCTCATTGTAGCGTTCCTCTGCCCTTGTCCTGGGATTCCTCACTGGGGTCAGTAGCCATGACAGGTTGGGGTACCCAGAGTCACCTACTAATGGTGAGGGACAACAGTTAGACACACACTAACCTGTAGGGATAACCCCAGACCCAGACAACCATTCCCACTGACTTGCCTCCAGGTGCTCACCTATTAGCCACACACGGTGCCTCTGGAGTTGACCCATCACATAAGGGATGCTGCTATTCCGCAGTATGTAGGCGTCATGCACTGAGCCAGGGAACTTGGCATTCACATGGGAGATGTACTGGTCTGCCAAACATACCATCTGTACATTAATGGAATGATAACTCTTCCGGTTTCTGTACACCTGTTCACTCCTGTGGGGGGGGGACCAAAGCCACATGGGTCCCATCAATGGCACCTATGATGTTGGGGATATGTCCCAGGGCATAGAAATCACCTTTCACTGTAGGCAAATCCTCCACCTGAGGGAAAACGATATAGCTCCACATGTGTTTCAGCAGGGCAGACAACACTCTGGACAACACGTTTGAAAACATAGGCTGGGACATCCCTGATGCTATGGCCACTGTTGTTTGAAAAGACCCACTTGCAAGGAAATGGAGCACTGACAGCACCTGCACCTGAGGGGGATTCTTGTGGGATGGCAGATAGCTGACATCAGATCTGGCTCCAACTGGGTACACAGTTCCTGGATTGTGGCACGGTCAAGCCTGTATGTGATAATCAGATGTCGCTCCTCCATTGTCGACAGGGCCACCAACGGTCGGTACACCGGAGGATGCCGCCATCTCCTCACATGTCCCAGCGGACGGTGCCTATGAAGGACAACAGCGAGCACAGAGTCAAACAACTCAGAGGTACGTACCCACAGTTTAGCCAGAACACCAATCATACACAAAAGGTGGCCTGTATGTGTGTTGAGTCTAGGCCTAGGTATGTGTGACGCAGTTGGAAATTAAGCCATGTGGACCCCTAAAATGGCGACTGCCTGACCTGTAAAGTGGGACAATGGGATGTGAGGTAACTGCGCTGGTGTTGTACACCGTCGCAGTAGGCGTTCGAAGACCGCGGCGCAATGCTGCATTGGTTAACATTGGGCCCTATGGGTCCCAGGAGCCATTGACGATGTACGCCGGCAGTGACGGTACGTACCGCTGCGGACGTGACTGCCATTTTCTATCTGTTCAATCACTCGATACCTGATCTTCGACAGGAGAGAACCTACACTGCAAGTGCTGCTGTGACCTCGGTCTGGAAGAGACAATAGCTGGAGTGTCTGGGGAAAGGGCCCCTGCCTTCACATCGGAGGAGTTGGAGAAGCTCGTAGATGGGGTCCTCCCCCAGTACACGCTACTCTACGGTCCTCCAGACAAACAGGTATGTACACAGGGAGCATGTTGTATGGGCTATGCCTGTGTGGAGAGGGCTGGATGTAAGAAGGAAGGGAGGAGAGTGCTGCGTGCATGATAGACGGTGAATGCATGTGCCACATGGCAAGGGTAGAGATGGGGGCCAATCACTTTGACGGTGCAGTTGGTAATAACTTCTCTTTTTCCCCTGTACATTTCATGTAGGTCAGCGCCCACCAGAAAAAAGATATTTGGCGTGCCATCGCCAAGGACGTCCAGACCCTTGGGGTCTACCACAGACGGAGCACCCACTACCGTAAAAGATAGTAGGACATTCGCCGCTGGAGCAAGAAGATGGCAGAAGCTCAGCTAGGGATGGCCTCTCCACGTGGGAGGGGTGCCCATCGCACCATGACCCCCCTGATGTTCAGGATCCTGGCGGTGGCCTACCCGGAGTTGGATGGGCGCTTGAGGGCATCACAACAGCGACAAGGGGGTGAGTACACTCTCATTCTGCTAACTTTGCGCGCAGTGGAGGGGTCTGGGTGGGGGAGGTGGGCTGTGGGTTTCCCTAGGCCAGGGCGAGTTCCGTAGACAAGGACCCTCCATAAGGCAGGCCATGTTGCACCCCAGCCCACCTCTGTGGAGTGCCAAGTACACCTAGTCATGCCCCTGTGTCATCTATGTGTGCAGATGTCGTCCATAGCCTTGTAGGCCATTTCCCAGGAATTGAACAGTGGAGCCCAAGAGCGCGACGTAGTACAGGGGGCTTCTGTGTCAGTTGTGTCCGCCAACGGTAGCGGTAATGCATGCACTCAACATGTCTCTCTTCTGTCTTCCCCCCCCTTTTTGTGGTCTCCCTGTTCTTGTGTGCATTAGCATCATCAGGCGGAGGAGCAGTGGCACCGGAGCACGAGGGAGCTGCATCCCACATGGCCCTGGAGGGCGAGACTACGGACTCAGAATTCACCAGTGGGACGGAGGGCGAGGGGAGCTCCACAGCGGGGACAGGAGCTGAGACCAGCGACACAGACTCGTCCTCTGATGGGAGCTCCCTTGTGGTGGCGGCAACATCTGTGCCCCCGCACCTACAGGTACAGCCGCCACCCCCCCTACCAGCACCGCCCTCCCAGCAGCCCCACAGCCTTTGCCCCATGCCCGCTCACCCAGGAGGGTGGGCATCACCTTCGCCCCAGGCACCTCAGGACCTGCCCCAGTCACCCCTGCTGCCCTCAGTGAGGAGGCCATTGACCTCCTCAGATCCCTCACTGTTGGGCAGTCTACCATTTTGAATGCCATCCAGGGTGTAGAGAGGCAGTTGCAACAAACCAATAGATTCCTGGAGGGCATTCATTCTGGTCAGGCGGCCCTTCAGCAAGCTTTTCAGACTCTGGCCTCAGCACTGATGGCAGCCATTGTCCCCGTCTCTAGCCTCCCCCCTCCAACTTCCTCCACCCCGACCCAATCCCCTGTACCTCAGTCTATCCCAAGCACACCTACAGACCAACATGCACACACGTCAACACCCAAGGGTAGCTCAGCCAAACATAAGCACCACACAACCTACAGGCATTCACGCAAGCATCAAACACATGCAGACACACCAACATCAACTGCCTCCACTGTGTCCCCCTCCTCCTTGTCTCCCTCCTCTCTCCCAGTCTCATCTACACTCATTCCTGCATGCACTACCTCTACAGCCACTACGTCGCTCTCCAGGACACCCACCACCACACCCCGCTCACGTGCAGTCACCACCCCCACTACCATTCACACGTCTCCTGTGTCCTCTCCCAGTGTGTCTGTGACGCCCCCTCCCAAGATACACAAACGCAGGCACACACCCACCCATCAGCCATCCACCTCACGACAGCCTCCAGCGCATGCACCTTCACCCAAAGTCACCAAACGTACACCTCCTCCAACCACCACCTCTTCCTCCACTCCCAAACCCCCTCCAGCTACCCGTCCCAGTGTGTCCAAAAAACTTTTCCTGTCCACCCTTGACCTCTTTCCCACACCTCCCCCACCCCGTCCATCTCATAGGTCCCGAACTAGCACCTCAGCCACAACATCTCCGGGACCAGTGGTGCCTATAGTCACCGGAATCTGGAGTGCACCGGCCACCAGGGCAGCCAGTGTCGCACGGAGCCACAGCACAGACAGTCCCCCACCTGTGAAGCATCAGAAGTTGGCCAGTGCCCGGCAGGAGAGGGGGAAGTCTCCAGCCACCAAAGCCGCTCCCAGGGGGTACAGGTGGGAGTGTGGAGTCAGCTGTGACACCTTCCAAGGTGGGGAAGGGCCACAAGAAACCCAGCAAGTCTGGGAGGAGCAGCACGGCGGAGAAGAACACCATCATCCCGGTGCCCAGGAGGCAACTGCCAGCACCAGCACAGCTGCCCAGGAGGCCACCGCCAGCACCAGCCCAGCTGCCCAGGAGGCCACCACCAGCACCAGCCCAGCTGCCCAGGAGGCCACCACCAGCAAAGGCCCTGCTGGGCCATGAAGGACCGCCAGCAAAAGCCCCGCTGGGCCTTGAAGGACCGCCAGCAAAATCCCTGCTGGGCCATGAAGGACCGCCAGCATTTGAGACCCTGCAATGGAGACCGCCATCTCAAGCACCGCTGAACAGGGCACCGCCATCTCAAGCACCGCTGAACAGGGCACCGACGCCTCAAGCCCTGCTGAACAGGGCACCGCCATCTCGGGCCCCGCCATCTCAAGCACCGCTGAACAGTGCACCGCCATCTCAAGCCACGCTGAACAGGGCACCGCCATCTCAAGCACCGCTGAACAGGGCACCGCCATCTCAAGCACCACTGAACAGGGCACCGCCATCTTAAGCACCGCTGAACAGGGCACCGCCATCTCAAGCACCGCTGGCCCATGAGCAGCAAGGGCACTGACGCAAATGAGTCCGTCACGGGGTGAATGATGCACTCTGGGCACCTTGCCCCCTCCAGAACCAGTGGAGACTGTTATCCACTAGAGAGACAAACCACCCACTGTAGAGACTTGAGAGGCTGTGGCTTTGCACTCCCCAGGATTGAACAGTGGGCAAACCACCCACTGTAGAGACTTGAGAGACTGTGGCTTTGCACTCCCCAGGATTGAACAGTGGGCAAACCACCCACTGTATAGACTTGTGAGACTGTGGCTTTGCACTCCCCAGGATTGAACAGTGGGCATGTGCCCCCCTCGTGGATTTGGCGTTGTGCACTCAAGCGGCTGAGGTGCCCCCCCTTTCCCTCCCCCTGAGGTGCCTGTTTAGTTGCTGTCTGATGCCCCTGCAGTGTTCTCTCCGTCATGGTCGGGGATCTTGTGTGGGCCTCGCCCATACGGTCTGGGCCCAGTGTTCCACGGACTTTCTTAGAGCACTACCTGGACTACTATGCTTGGTATATATTATGTACATGGTGTATATATATATATTTCTACCTACTTGCTTTTAATATATTACAATGGTTACACTCATTTTCTATTGTCTTTGCATTCTTCCGGGGGGTTTGGGGTGTGTAAGTGTGATGTATTGATATGCATTAGTGTGTGTGTTGTAGTGGGTGAGGGTGGGGGTGGGGGTGTTGCGTGTGTCACTGTTTTTTCCTTCCCCCCTCCCCCCTCCCCTGTGTCGTAGGTGCAATACTCACCGTGGTCTTTGCCACCGGCATTCATGCTCCTGGTAGAGGAGCAGGAAGACTACTGCAGGGAGAATTTGGAGTTCCGGGTCCATGGAGTCCTCGTTCCTCGTGGAGTGTGGAGAAGTGAGCATTTTTCCTTCGGGAATCCTGTTTCCGCCGTGTTTTTATCTGCGGTGAATCCGCCCCGGAAAAGGTGGCGGATTGGCCTGTCATAATAGTGTGGGCGGTACATTGTCTCCCACCTGTCTGTTGGCGGTGACCGCCGCGCTGTTTGTTTGTACTGACGTGGCGGTCGGAGTGTTAAAGTGGCTGTCTTTGTTGGCGGTTTCCGCCACGGTCGTAATTCCCAATTTTTTACCGCCGGCCTGTTGCCGGTCTTACCGCCGATTTAACACCGACTGCCAGGGTTGTAATGACCACCTTTGTGGCTATTTCAATGGAAAATGTGCTGATTGGAAATGACAGTATGCTACCACTTCATGCCTTAGTTACGTTTTCATTTAAAGTGATAGTTTTGACCCATGATTAGAAAAATATTCTTTCCTGGCCCGATGACAATGCTGTCAATGAACTAAGAGCAAGGTCACTGTAACTATGCAGCTGGAGAGGTACAAATTATGTGGCAGAAGTTGAATAAATCATGTGCAAGAAAAGGCAAATTATGCGGCATAATGTGACACATTTTGCTAAATTACTTCATTATTTTGTCATTTTTAAACTTGGTAACACGCTCTAGCCATTGTTTGCACCTCATTAGTACCAATCTAACATCCAAATACAGCAAATAGGAATAGAAAGGTGGCCAGTCCAGGTTTGCAAATGGCCTTTCACTGTGCTGCAACACGTGTTGTCGCATATTTTGTAACTTTTGAACCGTTAGAACTAGAAACTATTTTTTTGTTAAAATCTGCAGATTATGCGGCAGGTGATGGATTATGTGGTAAGAGGGGCAAATCTATAATTATTCAAAAATCACCATAGCGGCAAATTCACATACTTACATTGGCCCTGACTAAGAGGCAAGTCAGGGGTCATGTGTATCCTATATGCGGCTAGATTTGTAAAATATATGGAGCAAACATTTAGGGCCTGATCTAGATCTCACCGGAGGGGTTACTCCATTGCAACCGTGATGGATATCCTATCCGTCCAAATCTAAATGCCATTGTTTTCTATTGTATTTAGATTTTGGAGGATGGGATATCTGTCACCGTTGCGTTGGAGTGACCCCTCTGTCAACATCTAAATCAGGCCCTTAGTCTATTAAGCAAGAGTTTTTTGTACAGCAGACATGCTGCACTAACATATTTAAAGGTGCTATCATATGTGATAATGATTTAATCGGCAGCTCAGTGAATTAAAATATTTGCCTAGGATTACATCATCTGAAACCAGTTTATGGGTCAAGAGCACTAAATTTAGGTTAAGTAGATTATTTAAGTCATTAGACCTGTAGGTCTGGTAACATTTTTATGATTTTATGATTTTTTTAGGCCTCCATTGTATGTCTCGGTTTACCTCCCATCATTAACCTTAGAACTGAATCTTGCATTACCAGTGCAATTGATCTCAACCCCCCACCCACATGGCAAGCTCCAATAGGGCTGTACGGGATTCTTCCAACTGACTTTTCAAATACAGTGTGTTAGAAATCTCCCTCCCCTACAGGGTCACCCCAAACATTTTGCCTTCCTTCTCCTACTTTTTGCTGATTTTCTTTGCTTGTTGGCCTTTGGACTCTGTGTGCTTTACCACTACTAATCAGTCTTAAAGGGCATGTGCTCTATCCCTTAAACATGGTTTAATTGCTTAAGGGACTTGTTTAATGGAATTGTTTAATTTACATGTAAGTCCCTTGTAGGGACCATATACCCAGGGCCGGTAAATGAACTGCTACTAGTGGGCCTGCAGCACTTAATGTGTCACCCACTCAAGTAGCACCTTCAAACTTGTCCCAGGCCTGCCATTGCAGCCTAAAAGCAGTGTCCCCCTGCCATGTCGACACAACATTTAAAACCCCTTGTCAAGCCATAAACTTCACTTGAATTACATATAAATCACCCCTAAGATTGGCCCTAGGTAGCCCATAGGGCAGGGTGCTTCGTGACTAAAAGGTAGGACATGTACTTTTTAGTTTTACGTGCCCTAGTAGTGAACAACTCCTAAATTCATTTTCGCACTACTGAGAGGCCTACCTCTCCCCCAGGGTAACATTGGGGATTCCTTATTAAAAATTTATAAACTGTAATTCCTGAATCAGAGTTGATTGCTATGTCATGTTTGGTATCTATGAACTTGAAATAATAAACCCTTTTTAATGGTAAAGTCAGATTTAATATTACATGTATGAAAATACAACTTTTAGTAAGTTGGCATTTTTCTGCCCTTAGCCCTCTGTGCCTGCAGCCTGCCTAGATCACATGACTGGGTGTAACTAGGAGTTGGGACTTTGTGTATTCACCTCAGACAGTCACACAATAGAGAGATTATCAGGGCCTGAAAGACCTTTCCACTGGCAGGATAAGGGGTCAGAGTTGAGCACAGACCCACTCACATCTGAAGGGGCTAAGCCCTGCTGCTACACAATAGGCTTAACGACCCTGCATTGTCAGTTCTGCCAACCAGGAACCAGGGCAGGGGAGGGAAGAAATTAATGGAACCTCAGAGAAGTCTGGATACTTCTCCCAACTTCTAGGAGCAGGTCACCATGTTATAAAGTTAGGGCTCTCTGACCTACTTCTCAGTTCACTACTGGACCTGTGGAAGGACTGTCAGAGGACTGACTGCTGCTGTGACCTGCTGGCCGCTCTGCCAGACTGCTGCTGTATCTTGACGGACTGCTTTGCTGCCTGGAGCCTGCTTGGAATCTTCAGCGGCAAGCCATGCTGTAGAGCCTTGCATCACCACCTGCACCCAGGACTTCAAAAATGACTCCAAAGGCTAGTTCAGCTAGTTTCCTGTTCACAAGGATTTAACAGGCCCCCACCATCTTAAATCTACTCCTGGTCCCAGCAGGGGTGAGGCACGAACCCCTAAGAGGTCTGCCCCACTCCTGGACCCTTGATTGTGGTGTTGAAAGTGCCTAGATGACCCATTATCAAATTTGAGAACAGACACAATTTGGCTATAAAGTCATCTGAGAACCAGGAGGAGACCAAGGTCAAGCTGCTCGCCTATCTACCCGAGATTGATCACCGGTCGGACTGACTTTGCTGTTTCTTCTGCTACCTTCTCCTCTGCAGCAGCAAATCCTCTTCAGCGGCACCTCACGAAAGGTGTATCTGACCCTGTAGAACTGTTTTAGACTACAGCCTTCTGCCTTGTCCCACTGGAGATTTCGACTTCCATCTTGATGACTAAGTCCGAAGGTAGAAATCTGTCTATGACTGGAAGAAACTGCAGTGGCAAATGTGTGCAAAATAACCATGGATTTGGATGAGGCCTGACATTGATGTCAATTCACCAAACTACCCAGGGTAGTGGATGTGACATCACATGCCATTTCATCTTTACTTTCACTCACACACTCACATGGTTACACATACACTCATACACACACTCTCTTTTACATAAGCACTACTTACCATAGATACCAAAGAGGATATTATTCCAGCTACCTCTACTCTATTTTTTATAACACTAGTAGTGAATAATAAAATATTATTCACTATTAGTGTAATAAAAAACTGATTGAAAACAAGGAAGTGGAGCCCCAAGCAACGTCCAAAAGGATGAGCTGCCCCTGAGTTCCTTGTACTGATTTTGCCACCTCTGAGGTCAGGGGTCGCAAAGGCAGTGCCAGAGGTCACAATAGGAAAGCTGGTGGTCAAAGTTGTGACCCCTGTGGACTCCTAAATGACATCCATGAGGCCTGAGAAATTAACAGTGAAGGAAACTAATTCAAGCATCCCGTCCATTCATTTAGTGTGTCGCCCTAAGTGGTATGCCAAGATGTGGGTCTCATACACACTGTTCCACTGATTTCAAGCTATACCAGGCTGATAAGCTCTACCAAGAGTGAAACCAGCCCTAGGTTACTTGTGTTCGGATTCAAAGAAGACATGGCCTGGCAGTTCTAGTTAGGCTTTTCCCATTGGAGCAGGATAAAGTCTGATTTGCATGTAGCTGGGTCTACACTGAGGTGGCATGTTACACAAAATAATGATGGATTGGAATGCAGTTCGGAGCAGTTACCAGTGGCTGAGATTGATTCAAGCATTCCATCTGTCAATTTTTGGATACTTCAGTGTGCACTCTTAGCGGGATGGGAATGCCCAGTTGTGAGTCCCGTGCACACTGTGCCACTGGAAGCAAGGTATACTTGTTTGATGAGCTCTAACAAGAGGGATACCAGTCCTGGGTTGCTTCTGTTCGGATTGAAAGAGGACATGGCCTGGCAGTTCTAGTTAGGCTTTTCACATTGGAGTAGGATAAAGACTGATTTGCATGTAGATGGGTCTACACTGAGGTGGCATGTTACACAAAATATTGATGGATTGGGATGTGGCTCGGAGCAGTTACCAGTGGCTAAGATTGATTCAAGCATTCTATCGGTCAATTTTTGTGTACTTCAGTGTTTCACCGTAGAGGGACGGGAATGCTCAATTGTGAGCCCTGTGCACACTGTGCCACTAGAAGCAAGGTATACCTGTTTGATGAGCTCTAACAAGAGAGATACCAGTCATGGGTTGCTTGTGTTCTGATTCAGAGAGGACCTGGCCTGGCAGTTCGAATTGGACTGTTCCCATTGGAGTAGAGTCAAGACTGAATAGCATATGACACGGTCTAAACTGAGGTTGTATGGTGTGCAAAAAAACAATGGATTGGGTAGTGGCCTGAGCAATTACAAGTGGTTGAAAAAGATTCAAGCATTCTATCCATCACTTTTTAGATACTTGAGTGTGTTGCACTAAGTGGGACAGCCTAAGTCAGATGGGTATGCCCAGATGTGGTTCCCTTGCATATTGTGCCACTGTAACCAAGCTATGCCGGGATAATGAGCTTTAACAAGATCAAAACCAGTCCTGGGTTTTCTGCTTTCTGGTTCAGGGAGGACATGACCCGGTAGTTCGAGTTAGACTGTTGCCATTGGAACAATGGTCAAGACTGATTTGACCATGGCTGGGTCCAAACTGAGAGGAAATGGTGTGAAAAATAACGATGGATTGAGATGCAGCCCGAGCAATTACCAGTGGCCAAGACCAATTCAAGGATCCCATTCATCACTTTTTGTACATCAATATGTCATGCTAAGTGGGACGAAAATGCTCAGATGTGGGTCCTGTGCACACTGTTGCACTAGAACCAAGCTATACCTGGCTGATGAGTTCTAACAAGAGAGAAACTGGTCCTGTTTGCATTCTAGTTCAGGAATTACCAGGCCTGGCAGTAATGATTGGACAGGTCCCACTGAAGCAAGGTCAAGACTTATTTGCATGTGGCCCTGTCCAAACTGAGGTGACATAGTGTACAAAATAGTGATGGATTGGGATGCAGCCCGCGCAACTACCAGTGGCTGAGATTAATTCAGGCATTCCATACATAACCTTTTGGTCCCATGTACACTGTGCCACTGAACTCAAGCTGTACCTGGCTGACATATCTAACAAGAGTGACACCAGTCCTGGGTGGCTTGTGTTCTGGTTCATGGAGGACCTTGTTGGGCAGTTCAAGCTGGACTGTTCCCATTGGAGCAGGGTCAAAACTGATTTGCATAGGGTTGGGTTCAAACTGAGGTGGCACAGTGTTCATAATAACAATGGATTGTGATGCACCCCGTGACTGAACCCTAAGTGGGATGGGTATGCACAGGCATGGATCCTGTGCACTTTGTGCCACTGGAACCAAACTTTACCAGTTTGATGAGCACTAAAAAGAGTGAAGCATGTCCAGCGTTCATTGTGTTCCCATTTAGGAAGGGCCTTGTCTAGCAGTTTGGGCTATGCTTTTCCTATTGGAGCGATGGCAAGGCGAATTTGCGTATGGCTGGGCCCAAACTGAGGTGGCATCTTTCCAAATAACAAAGGATTGGGATGTGGGCCCACATAATTATCAATAGCTGACAATAATTCAATCATTGCATCCATCAGTTTTTTGTAAACCTTATAAATACTGAGTTTACCATTAAATAAAAGGTTAAATTATATTTAATTTGAGTCAAAATTTACTATCACTACCTGGGCCCACAAAAAGTTAGCATGTGGTAATTGTAATAAGGTAACCCAATGTTAAACATTAGAAGAGATAGGCCTCGCAGCAGTGAAAACAAATTTAGGAGTGTTTCACTACTACGACATGTAAAACCTAAATCCACATCCCCTACTACATTGTACCCTAACCTAAAGGCCTTTACTGCTTTCTTTAATGGGGACCTATATCTATATATTAAAAATGGAGGTTTGGGCCTGGAAAAAATATATATTTTGCCAGGTCGAAATGACAGTTTAAAACTGTACCACAGGCTGCAATTGCAGGAGTAATGTGCAGAGCACTCATGCCAAAAAAAGTAATTCAGAAAGCAGGAGAGGTGAAAGTAAATGGTTTGGCAGTGACCCTGTAGAGAGGGCCAGGTTCAGCAAGATATTCCTCTGAACTGTATGTCTTTGTCCGAACAAAGGAATAATAATTGCTACCAACTGCAAAGTACGCTACACATTTGCATACTATACATCAAGATATAAATGCACAGATTTGCTCTGATTTTCCATAGGGGTTGTGTCACATTTGTGGCTCATCCTGGCATAAAATCCTTTTTGGCAATTACTAAGCAAGGCAATACCACTTTGTGGACTTTGTAAGCTTAGCTTCCAAAGTAACACAACACAGCTCACTGAGCTGCCTTGCGTTAATTTGCATTGTGTAGTCTTTACATAGGTGGAGCATGGGCTTTTCCATGCTTTCACCCTTGTATTTTCACAGGAGCCCTGTTTTATAAAGTCCTGAAAACCTTGTTTATGCTAAAATTGTGATCCTACCCGACATAGACCTGATTCTCTCATTTCAACATCTTCATTTCTCCTTGTTACTTCCTCTTTCCATGTGTGCTGCATTTTTCAACAACCATAGAAAGAGAAATATGCCTCTAATTATTGTTTTTGTGCAGGGTGGGATAGTATTTTCCTATCTGTATGAAAATAATTCTGCCCATAATGCATTCATGTTGCACTTGGGTTTAAGGGAGCCTGTATTTGCACTAGGCAACACACAGTGCACCAGCACACAGAGAAATCAAGTTCTTGGTTGAGGGGATGTGAGTCCTTCTTAGCCATTAGTCACAATCCTTCCTAGAGTGAACCAAATAAATCACTAAATTAAACAATGGTTAGCCCTCCGATAGCTTTGGCACAAAAAATATTGTGCAGTTCGTGTATCTTAGAAGCAGTGTGCCAAATGGTTATGCAACACTTAAACAGTAATAAAGCAAATACACAACACAAGAAAAATCCCACAACAATTTAGAAAAAATAAAGTAAAAATTAATAAAGAATTTGACCCAAAAACAACAAAATTCTAATGAGTAGAACCAGAATATGATATTCAAAGTATAAAATGACAAATAGTGCCTAAAAGATCAAAGCACCAAATGTGGCTATCTGGTGGAGCAAGACCGGGCCAAAGTCGAAGTTTAAGGTTGTCTAAGATGGAGGGAGCTTCTGATACCCAGAGTGGATTTGGCCCTGTCTTGGCTTACCTTCGGACATAGAATAATTCTTAAAGAAAAATGTTGAGAAGGTAATATACCGAGCAAGAGGAGTAGTCGTCAGTAGTTGCAGGATGAGGTGAAAATTTCAGCATTCTGACTTGGTCTCTTTTTTGGAAGTCGAAAATGCACAGCACGGTGAGGCTGCAGGCTGTATCCAATGAGAGATTGAGGAGGCTCTATAGCCTTCCAGATAGGAGCAGCTGAACAAGACTTGTTTCTGTGGATAAGAACATAGTCAGAGCTATCACAAAGTGAGGCTGACCAGCAATGCACGTTGGGTGGATCGGCCAGCAGGTAAGTCCCATTGTCCTGTCATTTCTCAGGGCGCTTTCTGGCAGAAAATTCCAAAGGTTTAAATTTGAGCAATCAGGGAACATTCAGCACCACTTCCAAGGGTCAAGGACTGGAGAGGCACCACTTTGAGAGTCCAACTAGCCCTTGTATTCACTCTAGAAGTCCTGGGTTCAAGCAGAAGTGCAGGTCTCAAGCAGCTTGGCAATCCTCTTGGAGCAGCACAATAGGTCCTAGGCAGCAGGGCAGCTGGGCAGCTATCTGAGAGTCCTTCCAAAGTGACCTGAAGATTAAGGCCCTCATTATGAATCTGGCGGTCCATGGACCGCCAAACTCATGGAAATGGCGCCACTGCCAGACTTCTGCCACCAGGCAGCCTGGCGGAGGTGGCGTTTCAGATCCAACAGGGCAGCGCTGCAAGCAGCGCTGCCCTGCAGATTATGATTCCCATTCCACCAGCCTTTTCCTGGCGGTTTACTCTGCCAGGAAAAGGCTAGCAGAATGGGTGACTCGGGCCCCCCTGGGAGTCCCTGCACTGCATTTGGCATGGGCAGTGCAGGGGCCCCCATGCCCAGCCCTGTTGTGCATTTCACTGCCCGAGTTATGGGCAGTGAAATGTGTGACGAGTGCTGCTGCACCCGCCGCACTGCAACATTGGCGCTGGCTCCATTAGGAGCCGGCGTCAATGTTAAGGCCCTGTTTGCCGCTGGCCTGGTGGGCGGAAACACTGTCAGGGCAGTTGTCGGCAGGGTATCCCGCCATCATCATAATGACCACTTGAGTCTGAGGTCCTATTTGTATTCCTGGTTTCACCTTTGAGGTGGAGGAAACCTCTGAAGTTTTCCTCCCACAGAAGTGTCTGGATTTTCTTGCCTGCATGATCTCTGGGGTCACACAAGCTAGTGTGAATTACTTTGTGTGTCTCTGAGCCAGTGTCTTTGAAGTGCAAGTGGGTCTGTGCACAGCTCTGTCCTCAATCCTGCCAGAGTTGCCCACTGTGACACCACCCATTATCCCTGTTGTGTGGCTGTCTAGGAAAAATACACAAGGACCAGCTGCCAATTACACCCAATCACCCGACCCAGGAACAGGCTGCTGCCCCCGAAGGGTTAGGTCAAGAAAAGGCCAACTTTCTAAAAGTGGTATTTTCTGAATTGTGACTTAAAACCTGACTTTGCCATTAAAGAGGATTTTAAGTAACAATTCTTCTGATACCAAGGTAAACTGAGACCAAAGGTCTAAGTTTACACCAAATGTCTAAGTTTAGACATCAAGGGCCTCAGTACTGCCCTGGCGGACGGCGGTACACCGGCGGTAACACCGCCAACAGGCTGGCGGTGTACCGGCAGTGTATTATGACCGTGGCGCATTAGCCACGGCCATACCACCGGACCCTCCAACTGACCGCCAGGCTTCCGCTAGGCGGTCATAATCTCCAGGGCAGCGGTACAAGCACAGCTGCCCTGGGGATTATGAGTCCCCAACCGCCAGCCTGTCCATGGCGGGAAAGGCTGGCGGTAAGGGGGACTCGGGGTGCCCCTGGAGGCCCCTGCACTGCCCATGCACTTGGCATGGGCTGTGCAGGGGCCCCCAGGCACAGTCCCATTGCACATTTCACTGCCCGAATTTCAGGCAGTGAAATGCGCGGCAGGTGCTGCTGTACCTGCTGCACATCAACATTGCCGCCGGCTCTATTATGAGCCGAACTGCAATGTTGATGTGACTTTTTCACTGGGCCAGCAGACGGAAACACTGTTTCCGTCCGCTGGCCCAGCGGAAAAGTCATAATAGGGAGCCACATATACCGGCAGCACTGGTGGTTTAGTGGCGCCCTCGGCTTCGGTGGTCTTTTAGTAAGACCACCGAAGTTGTAATGAGGGCCAAAGTCTAACTTTACTCATAGTAAAGTTAAACTTTTGCTCTAAGTTTAGGCTTTTGGTCTAAACCTAGATCAAAAGTCTAAACTTAGAACAAAAGCCTAACTTTGCTACGAGTAAAGTTAGACTTTTGGTCTAAATTTACACCAACAATCCAAACTTAGACCAAAAGTCCTAGGGCCAGATTTATACTCTGTTTGTGCTGAAATAGCATCATTTTTTTCACGCTATTTCAGCACAAACTTAACTCCATATTTATATTTTGACATGTCTAGCCCCAAAATATTGGAGTTAAAGTAATTTTTTGCTGCGGAAAACTACCTTGCGTCAATGAGATGCAAGGTAGGCGTTCCAGGGCAAAAAATGACTCAAAGGCCCTAGCGCCTTATTTATCCTCCTGTGCAAAAATTGTGCACGGGAGGGAGGCGGGCCTAAATAATGGCACTAAGCTTGCTAAGCACCATTATTTAATGCATGGGTCAGGGCAGGCGTTAGGGGACCTGTGGGCCCATTTCCATGATGGAACACCATGGAATGAGTCCACAGGTGCCCTCCCCAGGCCTCAGGGACACCCCCACCCACACCAGAGGGACAGCGGAGGATGAAGGACACCATCCCAGGTAAGTACAGGTAAGTGAAGATAAGTATTTACCTTTTTATTTTAAATGCCAAAGGGGGCCTAGATATGGGCCCCCATACATTGCAAGGGTGCAATGGCCATGCCCAGGGGACCCTTGTCCTCTGTGCTGGCCATTGGGGTGGTGCACACGACTCTAGTCTTTTATAAGACAGGAGTCATGTGGTATGGTAGGTTTAGCGTCAATGAATGACTCTAGACTGGTTAGGGTCATCATGTTTTACTCTAACCAGCCTAATGTCATTTTTTAATGCTAAACCCCCATCTCCCATACCGCCACCCCCACCCGGCTAACGGTAATTTTATTGACGGTAACCCACCCTTTGTGCCAGATTGTGCCATTTGCTAAATTAGATTCCCGGCAGGCGTCTTAGAATGGCGCTAGCCAACGCTATACTTTTTGACGCTAAAGTGTATTAGAGCAGTTTAGTGCAAAAAAGTCTAAATCAGGGCTCAAGTTTAGTAAGTGCAGACTCTGACTTTTCGTCCAAGTTTACCTTTGTGAATTGGGCCTAGAGTCTTTCCCTATATTCCTGAGCAAAAGTTATCACTTATTAAATGTATTACTCTAGTCCAATGTTTACCTATGGAAGAGGTAGGAGTGACAGTAGTGAAAAACAAATTTAGGAGTGTTTCACTACCAGGACGTGTAAAGTTTGAAAGTACTTCTTATATACAATGTACCCTGCCCTGGGACTGTTCAGGGCCTGCACTTGGGATGAGATATGTATTAAAAAAATAATGTTTTAGGCATGGCAAAAAGGATTATTTTTTCCAAATTTGAGATGCCAGTTGGTCAAATGTTAGGTCTGAGGAATGTTTGAAAGACTAGTTGTGTGGGTGGGCACAATAAGTGTTGCAGGCCCATCGGTAGCATATAATGTACATGGTCTGGGTACATGTGGTAACACATTAATATGTCTTATAAGTATATTAAATGTGCAAATTGGGTATTAGCCAATTTTACGCACAAGCACACACAAAGGGGCATATTTACAAGCACCTAGCGCCAGCTTGCACCACCCTCGCCTAAGTTTTTTTTTTACGCTAAGGCGGCAATAAGGAGGCCGTTCTCCTGTGCCAAATTTACAAAGTGGTGCAATGCTTGCTTGTAAACCCTTGCACCACATTATGCCTGCGTCAGGCATATTGTATGCAAGGGGGGTATTCCGATGCGGGGTGGCCTGAAAAAATGGCGCAGTGAAATTTACAACACTTCGCTGCACCATTTTTTCCATCATTTGTAATGCCTGCTTAGAGCAGGCGCTAAAATGACGCACACATATTAATCCATGGGCCTCCCTGTGCTTTGCTGCACTAGCGTCAACATTTTTATGATGCAACATATTGTAAATACTGCACAACCATGGTGGTGATAGGTAGGGCATTGGTGATGCAAGAAAAGTTGCACATCGGGACCGATGCGCCACTTTCTTGTAAATATCCCCCAAAGAGTCCTATAAGCCAACAATTTTGTCTTCAGGTGAAGGTAAACATTCTGGGGTGACCCGCACTGAGGGACAAGTCCAACAATGATGTATTGTATGCAGATTTGAAGCATAGATTATAGTTGGTAAATATTAAAGTTGTTTTGTAAAGTCAGGACATACAATAAAATAAAATATTGGTTTCAGCTATCATGCAGTGTTCACAGTCATATTATTTAGGAAATGGAAGAACAATCGAGACATGATTAACTTGACTAGCTAGTGAGATAGCATAGAACACATTGGAGAGCGTGCACCCTCCATCTTTGATGTAGATCAACCTGTGTAGCTCCTGTTTAAAGAACACTGCGGGACACATTTACTATTATGTCTTGCAACAAGGTGTAACAAGGGAACTCGTTGCATTGCGTTGCATGGAAGGGAGAGAGCAAAAATGCTCCAAATGTAAAGCTTCTAAAATGAACCAACAATACAATATTGTTTTGTTCCAAAGCTATCGGAGGGCTGACCAGTGCTTAATTTAGTGTTTTTTGTGGTTCACTCTAGGAAGGGTTGTGACAAATGGCTAAGGAAGACTCACATCTCCCTCAACCAAGAACCTGATTTCTCACAATCATTAATCAAACTGGGTATCTATACTAGAGCTGCACAGATTGAGCTACATTAAATATGTATGTATGTATGTATGTATGTAGAAAGTATTTAATAAAGCATATTTCGACCAGAGGTATCAAAGCGATATGAAAGAAAAGAAAAACAGTATTCTTCGATCGCACTTAATTAAGACTGTAATAGACAGGTTTTAATTTGTTTGCGAAAAAGCTGAAGAAAGGGGATATTCCTAATTCCCAAGGGGAGGGAGTTCCATAGTTTAACAGCAGCTTTTAGAAAAAGCTCGGTTCCCCCATTTCACTTTCACAGGTCAGCTGACCAGAGAGTCCACCTGGGTATGTACCACTTGATTGATGGAAGAGGCAAGTAAGGACCTTGTAAGTAGAGGGTCTTGTGAGCCAAACACAATGTTTTAAAAGTAATGCACTTCCTAATCGGTAGCCAATGAAGTTTGTACAAACTATCTTTGGCAGATGCAAACTTGTCTAAACCCGGAACCAGACACGCGCTTTGATTCTGAATAAGCTTATTTAGTGAGGCTTGATTGATGTTAAGGTAAAGAGCATTACAGTAGTCCAGTCTTGATCCAATCAAGGCTAGTACTACTGTTGCCCTCAGGTCCTGAGGTATAAAAGGGAGGATTTTCTTAGGCATCTTAATGATCCAGATGCATGAATTGGTGGTTTTGTTGACCTGAGTGTCAAAAGTTAAGGCAGAGTCACAAACAACTCCAAGATTTTTGACTGTGGCTGAGGGGACCGGTAGTGTCCCACATGACTCAGGCCACCAGTTTGAATCCCAGATAGAATTGGACCAAAAGATAATGACCTCAGTCTTGTCTCCATTCAGCTTAAGCCAGTTACAATCCATCCAGTTCTTTACTTCTAACATGCAGGAAAGAAATTATTTAGCTATGTCCTGCGTTTTGTCTCGAAAGGAGACAATAATTTGTGAGTCATCAGCATAGGAGGAAACCTGAAACCCAAAGGTGCCCACCAGTTCTGCTAAAGGTGCAACATACAAATTAAACAAAGTTGGGCTAAGAGAGGATCCCTGAGGGACTCCACAAGGGAGCTGAAAAGGATCCGAATTATGGTCACCACCTTTAACTCATAGTGATCTGCTGGACACATGCTCTCCAATCCACCAACATGTGACATAATCACACTTAACCAAAGCTTGACTGCCATCTAACCACATCGCCACTTCCAAAGTGCTCTGCTGTGACGTATTTACGCCACCTAGCTAAATGCATTAAAATACTTTCTTCCTTCCCTTACTTAACGTTCTTCGGTCTCCTATCACATTGCCCCACTCCAACATGCCAGCTGAAAGTACATCCACTTTGTCAGCTAAACCAACATGGCTGAGGCACGCTCTCCAATCCTCCCATACGTAACCCACTCACATAGATACTCAGCATGATTTCTAACCTCCTGAATCAATGGGGACAGCCCCATGTAGTGCTCTTGCAAGATAATTCAATAAAGTCTTACGCTCCTGTACATTACTGATTTACATTAGGTTTCTGTATATTCTACCCCAATACAATATGGATGCTCACTTAACATCCACTTGGACAGTCCACTGTAACTTTACTTCCACCGGGTAATCATGCCCAATATGGAACAAGAAGATGAATTCACCCATTCCTCCCAGAACAACTAAACAGACTGCATAGAACACATGGACCATTAACAGCATTGGGACAATACTTGGCAAACTCATTATAGTAAGATCTTATCTAAAGTTTTTGATCTCCACATCTGATTTATGGGCTACTCTCAACATTATCATGGATATTCATTAAACTGATATTTTCCTTCTGTAGCTTTAAGTCTGTCTCATATTCTTCCAAAGAACTAGGGGCTACATGTACTAAAGTTTGGTTTTGCGAGTTGCAATTTGCGAGTCACAAAACCTTATGTTGCACAGTGTAAATGACACTATTTGCGATTCGCAAGGGGGTCGCAAATGCCATACCTCATAAATATTCATGAGGTAGGTCGCAATTTGCGACCCCCTTGGGAATGGCTGCCCCCACAGGCATGGTGGCCTGCTGGAGACAGCAGACCACCATGTCTGTGACTGCTCTTAAATAAAGCAGTTTTTAAAAAAAATGCAGCCCGTTTTCCTTAAAGGAAAACAAGATCCATTTCAAAAACAAAAAATTAAACCTTTTCGTTTCATTTTTTCAGAGCAGGCAGTGGTCCGGAGGGCCACTGCCTGCTCTGATAATGTTTTTGCTGCCATTCACAAAGGGGAAGGGGTCCCATGGGGACCCCTTCCCGTTTGCGAATGAGTTAGCACCAGTGTGACACTGGTGCTAACTGCGATTGTTTTGGGACCGCATTCGCAGTCACAAAACAATCACACATGGGACTGAGAGTCACAATTAGGAAGGGAACACCCCTTCCTAATTGCGACTCTCATTCCCTTTTTGCGATTCGGTAAATAGTTTACCGAATCGCAAAGATGGGTTGGAACATGCCAAAGTGCATTTTGCACATCGCAAACGGCCTGATTCACTGTTTGCGATGTGCAAAATGCTATGTACATGTAGCCCTAGATGTTTTATTTTGCCTTTCTATGCCTTGTATGTCAGGGCTTACCTCCCAACATGAATCTTAGAGCTGAACCTTGCAGGACAAGAGCAATATGGCTCAACGCTCCACCCACATGGCAAGCGCCATACTGACATTTCAAATTAAGTCAATCAAAGAAAACCTAGATCATTACATGGGGGTCCCTAGATACCTCTCCACTACTTTGACCCTGAATTTGTACTTATTAGACTGTCCTATCTCCTACTGATCAGCTTTTTACAGTACAGCCACTAAAAAGATTACCCATCCACAAGCCAGGGGCCATGCAGATGAACTCACTGTAATCTAGCCTTTTCATACATTCGATCTAATCAACAACCATGAGGACACAGCCAGTTCACTCTGCCACCCTGTTTACCATGCTATCTTGCCAGTTCACCTTAGCAGTCTTCTCTTAGAAGTAACATCCTATAGAATATTTAGCAAAGGGTGTTTCTTATTTTTGTTCTCTCACCTCCCAGAGATTGATGATAAATCAATCAGACTCTCTTTCCCAATATATTACTTGATTCTCTTTTACCAAAAACGCTACTGCTACATTACTTCTATTAAGTTAGCATTGGCTCCAACTGACCACTGTGGCCGAACACCACAACCATTTACTTCCTTAGTGGCATATTTATACTTTCTTTGCGCTGATTAGTGTAATTTTTTTATGCTAATTCAGCGCAAACTTAACTCCATATTTATATTTTGACGCTAGACCCATCTAGCGTCACAATATAGGAGTTAAAGTTGTTTTTTTGGATGCGTGAATCCACTTTGCATCAATGAAATGCAAGCTAGGCATTCCCATCCAAAAAATTACTCAAACCTCCTAGTGCCTTATTTATCCTCCTGTGCAAAAAAGGTGCACCGTGGGAGGCGGACCAAAATAATGGTGCCAAGCCTGCTTAGCACCATTATTTAACATCTGGGTCAGGGCAGGCGTTAGGGGACTTGTGGACCCATTTCCATGGTAAAACACCATGGAAAGAGCCCAAAGGTGCCCATCCCAAACCCCAGGAACACCCCTACCCAGACCAGAGGGACACCAAAGGATCGGGGGACCCTATCCCAGGTAAGTAGGGTAAGTAAAGGTAAATATTTAAAAAAAACAAGTTATAGTGCCAATGGGAGCCCTAAAATGGGCCTCCCTACATGACACTGGGTGCAATGGTCATGCCCAGGTGACCCTTGTCGCCTGTGCTGGCTACTGGAGTGGTAGTCATGACTCCTGTCTTTTCTAAGACAGGAGTCATGTGGTATGGATGGTTTTGTGTCAGGAAATGACGCTAGGCTGGTTGCCTCCAACCAGTCTAGCGTCAATTTTTGGTGCAAACCCCCCGTCCCCCTTACCGCCACCCCCACCCAGCTAACGTCATTTTCCCAGACGCTAGCCCACCCTTTGCGCCGGCTTGCGGGTTTCCATAAATTTGGCACCCAGCTGGTGCACAGGAATGACGCAAGCTGGCACTATACGTTTTGATGCAAAACTACGGTTGCGCAGTTTCGAGTCAAAAAGTATACATATGGGCCTTAATGTGTAATCATGCATGTGAGATTTTTTCTACACTTTTCTTCCAAAACACTAGTTTTTCTTCAAAGTGTACCTTTGCCTCAGACCAACGTACAGTGTCGCACAGTTTGCCATACCTCTGACTGTTCTAGTCAGCCTCACTGGGACCACACCATGGCATGTAGCCTCAAGAAGAGCATGACCTTCCACATCACTGGTAAAAAAATATGTGTTTTTTGTTGTTTCACAGAACTTTCATATTTTCTGAATATCTAAAGGTTGAACAATAGTCTTTTCAGCCTTTAAATAGCACCTAGTCTGTGGGCTATGAGGGGGCGAAAGGTGTTGACTGTGATCTTCTGATATGAAAATAACAGGATTAAGCACATTCAATCATCTATTTTCTACATCTTTTTATGGTATATACCATTTAATGTTTTATTTTGCTTTCTTATACCAAAATGTAACTCTGATAGTGCAACCACACCCTTTCTTCTCCATGGTCAAATGACCATGCTGGGCACTCATGTTTCTATTTCAGAGATCTTCAGAATGTTTGGAGGGCCCACCTTGCGGGGCCTAATTTGATCTGCAGGAGAGTGGGGACATCGGCAATAGCCAAAAGGGGATTTATGCTGAAAACAATGCTTTGTTTGCAACAACAAAAAGAGAGTGATCCAGTCTGTAATGGGCCACACCCCTTCATTTGAGATAAACAATTACATTGTGCATATGCTTAAACTTTAGGAACACAAGGATGCCGATGTCAATGATGCATTTGATTGAAGTTTTAAACATAGTAACCAAACATAACTGTAAAGTTTCAATTGATACATGTTTTAAAGCTGTCTATTTTTTAGAAGAAATGTGTAAAAAATGTTTCCATTAGGGAGTCAGTGTCATTTTCTATACCAGGGGTGCAGCATCAAAATATTTGAAGACCACTGATCTGTGGAGAGAGGTTGGGGTTGCCATATGTCAGCTCTCTGTGGCCTCTTTCCATACCCATTGCATGATGCTAATCCCTTTCTTCTGGGATATCTGAGTGGTCAGGATTAGTTGCTTCCATTTTTTAGTTTGGTTATTCGATTGCTTTTCAAAAAGCATGAGTTAACAAAACATGCAGCATCAGGCTGGCATTGCAAGCTGACAAGAATGATGGAAATACTGAGGTTGAAATGGCACATGAAAGGGTACATGGGAAGATGGCATCATTGACGTCACCTGCAATGCTTTGTACCTCTTGTTAGTTAGCATGCTTGACCCAATATTTGAGTTGTGCAGCATCTGTTTGTGCTTTTCAATTTGTTAATTACCCCCTGGGTGTCTCTAGTACCTTTTCATCCCTTGACAACAATCTTAGTCACGTCGACCACTGAAGATTACAAAGATCAAGTACTGCATGTTTGACAGTATTTTTCCTGCTTTCCAATACTTGACTGCACCTAGAGTTGTTTGCATGCATGCTGGGTATACAATAGTTTGTTTATAGTTTAACCCTTCATTTTGTACCCAGGAATAGCTTTCATGTGAAGGTTGTGTCCTGCTCTCTTGCTGTCACTATTGCAGTCCTGCAGTCTTTTTCAGGTTTCTGTATTCTACACATCCTTGATGAGTTTGTTAGTTCCTGCTGCTAGACTGAGTTGTTACTTCGTTACTTTGGACATTGCATATTGGTCATTGATGCTGATGAGTGATTCTACTAGGTTCCTTTCTAGCAAGGGTTTGTTTCCCGACAAATGGAGGGCCCAATTCAGAAATGGAAACTTAGACCAACAGTCTAGGTTTAGACCTAAAGTCTAACTTTACTTGTAGTAAAGTTATAAGTTTACACCTTTGGTCTAAACTTAGACTTTTGGTCTAATTTTACCATTGTGAATCAGGCTTTTAGTGTTTTCTACCAATATTTATCTATTATTGGCTTTTTTCTCCCACTGATTTGAAGTCTATAGTTAGTTCCTTTGTCTTCTTTTGACTTTGCTCTGTTAGTTTGGAAGTCACTGCTTGCCCTCTTCTGTGCCTAGCTTTGGCTAGTCCCTCAGACATTTATCTTAAACCTCCCTTGCCTTTGGCTCCTGTTGTTGGCTGACATTCTTCTAACTGCTCTTTGGAGTCCTGGACTGTACTCATTTCTCTCTCTGTGGCCACAGCTCTCACATCTCAAAGCTTTGAAGAATAACCTGTTTCATTAGTACCCATCACTCATCATCTTTAAATGGAAAGGAGCACGTGTTGCTGTGGGACCTTCTGAAGAAGGATATTCATCATAGTTAACATGTTTTTAAACCTGTTTCAAACACTTCCTTATGACTTTCCATAGAAGAGAGTGCGCTCTATAACCCCTAAGAGAAAAAGGTGGGACTAGCCTGAATAAACAATTATTCCACATTTGTCATATGTACAAAAGAAAGGTACACATTGTTGAAGTTTACGAACTTTAATATACAATATACAAACATAGCTTTATTCATACATATATTTAGTTCTAAACTAAGATGTAACTCTTTACGTTTTAACTATTCACCATATGTCTCCAGCTGTGGTTGGAAGCTCCTACAAAAGAATTTACAAGTGTGAAGCTACCACAAGCATATGGTGGGGGGGACAAATCTCTCAGTACTGACAAGAATTATAGTGCAGAGCAATGCAGAGGAAGTACCACCAACGGGACTCTAACCAAAGCAAAACCAGTCCTGGGTTGTTCGATTAATGGTTCAGGGAGTATTTAGCCTGACAGTTCAGCCTGAACTGTTCCCAAGCAGGCACAAGACCAATTTGCAGTTGGAAGGGTAAACACTGAGTTGGCAATGTGTGCAGAATGAGAATAGATTGGGGTGAGGCCCTGATTAATTACAAGTGAGATTAATTCAGGCATTCTATCCATCACTTTTTGTTTACTTCAGTGAGTCGCCCTAAGTGGAAGGGGTATTACCAGATGTGTGTCTCGTTCACAGCTCGCCTCTGGTACCAACCTGTACCTGGCTGATCTATAACAAGAATGACACTTGTCCTTATGTTCCGGTTCAGGGATCCCTAGAAAGTATCCACCTGCTTCTGTTTTAAGTCTATTCCATTGAATATTCTGAACTGAGCCTACTTTACAACTGATAGAATTACCAAAATATACCAGGGAGCCGCAGCTGCATTTGTTCTTACTGTATGCATTTAGATGTCAATTTACTTCATATGCTCTGGTCTTGCCCCACATGCTTTCAAACTGCCAGAGATTTCTCGAGGTGCTGTCAACCATGATGGGTCGTGTACTGACAAATTCCCCAGAAATGGTCCTACAGTCAAGAAACCCACCACCAAATTCCTTGACCTGGCTCTCTTCTCGCAAACTCAATATCACACTGCACTGGAAGGATTCTCTTCTTCTGACTATGGTAAGTTGGATCGAGGTCTCACTCTCTTGGTTTCAAACTGAGCGCACCCTATTACACAGAGAGGAATGAGCACGTCTGAGAAAATATTCAATTGAACAGAAGTGGAATATTCTGGTTGAGGACTTTAAAGGCTGCACCAAGGACGATAACTTTCCCCCTGTAAACCACCCCGACACATACACTCTCAGTTTCAATGTACTAGTTGTTCTTGCCACATCTAGGCAAATACACAAGGCAGTGGTCTAAGGGCACCCATATCTGACACACTGTCATGATTTCCCCGCTGGAACACATTCTTCTAAGCTCCACAGGGTTCATTGCTCTGCTTCCCTATGCTGAAAGGTAACGCAACATCAACTTGGCGGGAGATGGAGGGACAGTTAATTATGTATCAGTTTGTTACACGGAAAAATGTAAAACGTATGTACTAACTTGTCATAAATGTAAGTATCCCAGCATTGTTCTTCTGCAAATGTATTATGAAATCTGTTGCTACCTACCTGGCTTCTATCCTGTTATGTAACCTCTTTTGTCATACAACAATAACATCTTTTAGTGTTTCAATTTAGTACATTCGATCACAACATTTACATTTATATAAAGTGAACGTTTCTAAACGTAGACATTAAAACATTCATTAACCCTCCTTCTTGACAGCACCCTGAGTGAACACAGTGAACCAATTATCTGGTGTACCTTACATCATGACCAATATTATTGTTATGGACGGTGGAACATTACAGGCTTATAAAACATTTAAGTGCGTTTTTGCTCACACTCCATATTAAAATGAATTACTTGAAAGTGCTTTCAAATATCACTATCGAGTAAATTAGACACAAAGTTAATTGATGTGACTTAGGTCACACAAATTAGTCATGCAGGGAATCCAGGATTTGAACCCAGGCTTCCTAGTCACACACAGAGCACTTAAGCCACTGACTAGATTAATTTATTTTTCTCAATCTCCTTTAAAACTAGAGGACAGTGTTTTTATACAATTCTGTAAAATTAATAGTACACTATGTTAAATAAATACATGCCACTGGATAATTTGACACAATAACTACAAAAGAACAAGCATTGGCAAACCAATAGGTTTCGCCTATACAAGAACTATTGGTTTTGGCAATGTGTTTTGCCATGTTGTACACCAGTGTGGCTGCTGTTCAGCATTGCCAAATGTTAGTGGTATGTAGTGCCAGAATGGAGTAGGGGAGTAGAGTGTCATAGAATTGAGTAAAGGGGAGTAGAGTTAAGTGGTTCAGTAGCAGAGAGTGTCGTAGAGTGGGGTGGAGTGGGCTGGAATAGGGTGGAGTGGGTTGGAGTTGATTGAGGTAGTGAGGTGGTGCAGGGGTACCTGTGTGGGCGATAGGCTGCAGATTGTGTGCTGGTGCAGGTAGAGGACAGCAATGTGCCATATTTTTGTAAGGCATATTCCTGCCCTCTTCCTTCATGCATCGCTGCATGTTGTTCTGCTACTTTGCATGAAAAAAAGATTACATCTGGGCCTACATAACTATTCAAAGCATCAGTCGAACTGCATTAAAAAACATATGAATACTGCAATGGGCACGGGGTCAGTGATTAGGAGGCAGAATCAAAGGCATTGTTAAAAAGAACAAAATATTCTGTAACTATTTTTTAGATCTTTCACCATCAAGAAACTACAGATAAAATAAAACAGATATTGAATGAAAAGTAAATGAGAGTTAAATTATTCAATGGGAAATGCACTATTTTATGTCATGAAACCTCTATTGGTTAATGTAATTACTAGAGTTGACTATTTGTGAAACCAGAGGTCCAATGAATTGAATAATGTTTGGTGACACGAAAAAGTGACATATTTTTGGAGCTATGAGGTCCCTGAAGGCACACTGAATGTGTAAGTCATCATTTTAAATATGTATTACACAGAGTATAATATAGTCTGACACAAAACGTGAATAGAAATTTAGGTTAAGATAAAAAGAGTTAAAGTATATATTTCACAAATAAACAGAATACATACGATGCAAACTTTTTTTTAATAACTGTCTATTATATACATGCGCTCCACAGCTCAGCTTCTGACACCCTTACAGTACTTCTCAAAAAGAAAACACTTTTGTCACAGGAAGCTTCAAGTGATGCCATCAATGAAGGTCTGTCCTGGCTCAAGACAGGGGCGTAGCTCCAGTGAGGGGGTTTGAAGTGTTACACCCCCCTAGTAAATATATTTTCTGGAAAATTGTTGGATACAGGTGCTTTCAGTCAGGTGTCTGTCTGATTTCACAAGGAAATTTTACATAAACACAGACAAAAACACACACAAACCTTCTCAATCTCTGCTTTGAAAGTCTTCAAAAATGTTGGTTATTTTACAAAATATTATGTTTTCTTTCAATTAGTACCCCTACCAAACCGCATTTGTCTCTTTTTTCACTGCCTCTCTAGGCCCCCATGTGCTCTGCTTGTCATGCAATCGTTATTGTGGGAAAATCAGAAAAGCACCCACCCTCCACCCCTACCAATCTTACTGATCAGGCTATGCCCCTGGCTCCAGTGGAGCTCTTAGGATTACAGATTTAACCAAATGCACAGATTTGCATTTATTTCTGGGAAGCAGGCACCCTGCTAAGAAAGCTTGTTGTTTGTGTATGTGTCTACCCCTCCCTAGTGAAAACAGTAAAAAGAGACTCCCTCACTTCCACTACAGCTGGGGAATTCCCATTTATTTTGTTCTTTGGCTCAAAGGCCAAAATTACGGACAAATGCCATACGATAAAACTTTTATAATGGACATTAGGGTGAAATTGCGGGCAGTCCATTAAAATTACGGACAGGTGGTCACCCTATTTGAATCTATGGCACAAAAAGCATCTTAAATCCATCTTAAATCCTTAACCTGTGTCCGCTTAAAGATGGTCTCATGCCCTCTCTTTAGCAGTGGCATTAGTCAAGATCTTTCGACTTTACTACAATTATTTGCCTAACATAGAGCCAGATTTAGCAGAAAATGATGGTGTGCAGCACTGCGCCAAACTTGGCAGCATCACACACCATCATTTTCAAATCGCAGAGATGTGCCATATTTACTAGCATACAGAGCACCCCAGTGTTTCCTCCTGCGCCGTTGCTAAATTTGCTGTTTTGTGCTAATGCAGCAACCCTTGCACCATAGCGCAAGGATGGCTGCATTGAGGGGGAAATCGTTTTTGACAAGAAAGGGACACCTTTCTCCACAAAAACAATCTAAAATGGTGATTAGATCTTTCTATGTGTGCTGCAGAATGTCTTGGGTGCCTTGGGTGGGGTTAGATTTTGGCACTGCCTCAGGTTTACCAAAACTCGTAAATCTGAGGCAGCGTCAGAATGCGATGGGTGTGCTGTGGCACGCCCACTGCAACACCCATTGCACGCCCCTTCCAAGCAAAGTGCTTCATGTGAAGGAGCCGTATTTACAAGCTGGTGTTAAGCCACAAAAAATGGGTTAAAGCCACCTTATAAATATGGCGCAGGGCATTGAGCCACTGGAGTGTCAGGAAACATGACGCTTCGGTGGTGCTAGGGACTCTTAAATATGCCCTGTAGGCCCTGATTTAAGAAAAGTGGTGCTGCACCCAGTGCAGTGCCACTTTTCTTGCAACCCTTAGCACCCCCCTAATGCCCCCATGTGTACCACGTATCTAAGCTATGGTGCACCATTGCGGGAGTTAGGGGAACTAGTGTTAAAAATGTTGACGCTAGTTCGGAGCTTTGCATACTTAGTGTAAAAAAAAATTACACTAATCCTGAAATGCCCATTGAGGCCTCCTTTTAATGCCTGCTCTGAGCAAGCATTAAAAGTTTCTAAATAAATGGTGCAAAGAAATCTTTTAGATTTCTTTGCGTCATTTTTTTGGCCCCCTAACGGGGTAATGCCCGCTTTGCATACATTATGACTGGTGCAGACATAACGTAGAGCAAAGGGTTACCAAGTGGCGCAATGCATGCATTTCACCACTTTGTAAATTTGGTGCCGTGATTTTGGCCTCGTTGGGCCACATTAGCATCAAGGAAAATGATGCTAATGTGGCGCAAGGAGCCGCTAGGGACACTTAAATCAGCCCCCTAGTTATAGGAGCTCTCAGCCTGCCCTCAGCTACAACATGCAGCATGGGTAAATGGTCAGCCCCCTTAAGTCTTTAGTTATTATGACGTAATTCTGTCATTTTGCAAGTGGCTCTTCCACACACAAAGTAGGTCCCTTCAGTGCTGGGGTTTACAATGACAATAAATGCAATAGAAGTTATGTCCTCATCTATGATTAATGAGGGAAATTTTTGGCCTTAGTGTCAAATTATACAATAAGTTTTCTGCCTATTTATCAGCTCCGAAAATGTATTGAAAAGGTTTTATGGAAGGAATTCTCTTTTGACAGAAACAATAACAGTCTGGGAGTTCGATAAAAGATTAAAGAAAATATCAGAGATAAAAAGCTTTCAGAGAGATAAACAACACTGTTTAGGGATCAAAAGATTGCAATTGAATTGTTCTCATGTAAGATGAGGTGTAGTATACTTTTATCTTCAAGCAATTATCCGCCCATTCGTACACATTTAGCAAAATCCCTAGTGGAAAAAACATATGTATTAAAAGAGACATGATTTGTTTTCAACCTGTTTGTCAACTTTGCAGAGCCAAGATACGGCTTATGTGTCCTAGTCTGACAGCTTTGCAAAGTCAGTTTATTAGAGCTTTATTTTTTAAATGTCCAGTCTAATGAAGGAGTGCTTTACCAACTGTCAAAACCACCGAATGCAATTACCTCTTTTTACGTGATTACATTTTTTGGCGTGTTTCTTAAATTAGAATAACGTTTAAATATCACATTTTCTTTGAGAATTGTATAGCTTAATTCAAATGCATTTCCGTATATAGAAAAAAGTGAAGGGGTGCTATTTTTATGGGTAAATCCAGGTATAGTGTGATTTTTTTTTGATTAATTAGTTTTCGGGTTTATTGAAATGTTTTTCTTGAGTATGCATTTTTCATGTTTTTACCAAGGACTTTGAAATGTAATTATATTGCACATGGTTTATTTACTCTATTGTGTTATCATACTGTTTCCATGGAATCACTACTGAAACTTACTGAGACCAAATCACCACCCCTTTTCAGGGTTGTGACTGTGAGTGCATGTGCTAGTGCAGACGTCTCCTTTGCAAGACTCTGTTGTATACAGTAAAGGGCTTGGAACCTGCCTATTGCTCACCATTTGTTATCTTGCATGGCAATCTTCTTTACCGCCTCGCAGTTTGCCACTGCAAGCCTAGCATCTTTTCCGTTCCTCTCTGTGGAGCAGGGACCAAGCACTGATTCAACTTAATCAGTGCCCGTCCACTGCTGCTGACGTGATAGAGGTACTATTTTGTTCTTTTTAACTTATAGTGCCCTGCAAACAGAAGCTGTATAACTGGTGAAAACGTGCCCAGCAGGATAAACAAAATTGCAAAGTTTTATATGTTATAGCTAACTTTCTTTTACTTTGGGAAGTTGTCTTTTCTCACTTTCCACTCATGTTTTCTTTCGTTTTTGCTTGTGGGCATTCTTCTCAAAAGAGGACGATTATCTTGTTCGAAATATTGTAAGGCAACATTGTTTCTTTATCATGTGTAATTTCTGAAATGATGCTTTAACACATAATCGTGCAGTACATCTCAATCCACCCCACTACAATCTGCCCCACTACAATTCACTTCAATCCACCCCACCTTGTCCCACACCAGTCTACCTTGCTCCAGTCCAAAAAACACAACCCAATCCAATCCACTCCAACCCAACCCATCCCACTCCAATCCTCCCAACCAAACCAATCTTAACTGCCCCAATTCAATTTGTCCCACTCTATTCCAAAACAATCTGCACCACTCCAAAACATTCCAACCCACACCAATCCAAAACAATCTGCCCCACTCCAATCCAACATATTATGCCACACTCCCATCTACCCCACTCCACTCTGCCCCATTCCAATCCAAAACAATCTGCCCCACTCGATTCAAAAACATTCTGCTCCACACTAATCTGCCCCAATCAAAAAAACAACCTGCCCCACTCGAATTTTCACCACAGCAATCCAAAACAATCTTTCCCACTCCAATCCAAAACAATCTGCCCCACTCTAGCCCATCTCACTCCAATCTGCCCCCTTTTATCCAAAACAATCTGTCCCACTCGAATCAGCCCCACTCCAATCTGCCCCACTGCAATCCAAAACAATCTGTACCACTCCAATCTTCCGTATACCAATCTTCTCCATTCCAGTCCAAAACAATCCACCCTACACCAACTCAACCCAGCCCATTCCAATCCACTTTCTCCTATCCACCCTAATGCAATCTGCCCTACTCAATTCTAAAACAATCTGCCCCACTCCAGTCTGCTCCACTTCAATCCAAAACAGTTTGTCCCACTCCAATCCGCCCTACTCCAATCTGCCCCATTCCAATCCAAAACAATCTTCTCCACTCCAATCCAAAACAATGTGCCCCACTCCAATCTGTCCCACTCCAATTCAAAACAATCAGCCCCACTCCAATCCAAAACAATCTGCCCAACTCCAATCTGCCCCATTTCAGTCCAGAGCAACCTACCCTAGTCCAATCCATTTCAATCTGCCCACTCCAGTCTACAATACTTTAATCCAAAACAACCTGCCCCATGCCAATCCCAAACATACCACTCCAATCCAAAAGAATCTCCCTACTACAATCCAATCCACCTCAAACCACCCCAACCCAATTTATCCCTCCATCTCAATTCACCCCACTCCAATCCACCTCACTACAATCTAGTCCACCCCACACCAACCCAATCCACCTAACTCTAGCCCAGTCCAATCTACCACACTCCAATCAATACACCTCTTCCCAATCCATCCACCCCACTTCACTCCTGTCCAATCCACCCCACTCCAGTCCAGTCCACCCCACTCCAGTCTGATCCACTCCAACCCATCTCACTCCAATCCATCCCACCCTATTCCAATCCAACCCACCCTACATCAATCCAACCCACCCTGCTCCAATCCAAACAGCCCCACTCCATTCAAGTCTGCCAATACCCAATCCACCCACACTACTACAGTTAGTCCCACGCCAATACAATCCACTTTAATCCACTCCACCTCAGCCCAATACAGTCCTCATTAGTCCACCCCACTCTATTCCAATCCACCCACTCCAAACCACCTTAATCTACCAAACTTCATTCCAGTCCACCTCTCCCCAATCAATCCACCCCACACCATTCCAATACACCCCAATCCAATCTTCCCTACCCGATCCCACCCCAATCTAATCCATCCCAATCAGTCCCCCACCCTATTTCAATCCAAGGACTCCAATCCACCCTACTCCAGTCAAATCCACACCAGCCTACCCTATTCCAACCCACCCCACTCAAATTCAATCCACTCCACCCCACTACAACCCACCCCCCAATGCATTCTACCCTGCTCTGTTCCAGTCCACTCTAATCCAAGCCACCCCAATGCAATCCAACATACCCCACCCACTCCAATTCAATCCACCCCACCTCACTCCAGTCCATCCCACTGCAGCCCACCACACCCCAATCATCCCATCATATTTCAATCCACCCCACTCCAATCCAATCCACCACATTCCAAAACACACCATTACACCCCACTTCTATCCACCCCCTCTGTCCAATCCACAACATTCTACTCCATTCCATCCACTCTATACCAATCTACCCCACCCAATTCCAGTTCAATTTACCCCACTCTAATCCATCCAGCCCATTCCACTTCAATCCACCTCACCCCAATCCAATCCAATCCAATCCATGCCACTCCAATCCAATCCAATCTAATCCAATCCAATCCAATCCAATCCACCCCACTACAAACCAATTAACCCCATCCCAGTCCTATCTACCCCACTCCAATCTAATCTACCCCACTCCAATCCAGTAAATCCAAACCACCACACTTCAGTCCAATCTAATCCACCTCACCCAACTCCAATCTAATCCACACCACCCTAATTTAATCCATCCCAACTCAGCCCAATCCCTCAAATCCAAACCACCCACCCCAATCAAGTCTAATCCATCCCACTCAAATTCATCCGAATCCCCTCCACCCCACCCAATTTCAATCTACCCCACTCCAATCCAATCCACCCCACACCAATCCAAACCACCCCACACCAATCCAAACCACCTGACTCCACTCAATTCATCCCACTTTTCCACAGTTCAATTGACCTCACTGCTTCAATACACTCCTACCCAACCCACACCATTCCACTCCACCACACTCTGCCACTGAATTCTACTCCTCTCTTCTCTTCCTACTCCACTTAACAACATTCCAACAAATCCACACTCAACTCTCCCACTCCACTCTGATACTTCAAGCCACTAACTTCTAGCCATGCTGAACAGCAGCCACACTGGTGTACAACATGGCAAAACACATTGCTAAAGCCTATAGATCTTGTATAGGAAAGACCTATTGGCTTTGCCATTGCTTGTGTTCTCAGTGGTCACATCTCTCAAATCTCAAAGCCTTGGAGAATAACCTATCTCACTGGTACACATCACTTATCCTCTTTCGATTGAAAGTCGCATGTCTTTTTGTGGGAGCTTCTGAAGAAGGATTTTTATCATAGTTCACATGTTGTTGAAAGTGTTTCAAACACTACCTTATGACTTTATGTAGAAGAAAGTGCCCTTTATACAGCCTTAGAGGAAAAGATGGGACTAGCCTAAATAAACCACCATTCCACATTTGTCATATGTATGAAAGAAAGACACATATTGGTCCCTATTCACATAGCTAAATATACAAACATAGATACACTCATACATATATTTAGTACTACACTACTGTGTTACTCTTCACTTTGTATCAATTCACCATTTTTGTGTGCAGATTTATACCATATTGCAAACTTACATGTCTCCAGCAGTGGTATGAAGTTCCTACAAAAAAAGTTACTACTAGTATATAGTGGTGGGAGACACATCTCTCGGTATTGACAAGAGTTATAGTGCAGAGCACTGCTGAGGAAGTGCCACTAATGGGACACCAATGGGGCAAGCAGTGATGAATTCAAAGATTGCATCCATCACCTTTAGTGGTGAACTCGAACTAGAGATGAACCGTTCCTGCATTGGTTGTGAATGTTAGGGAATACCTGTCCTAGAAGTTCAGGCTGGACTGTTCCCAATGTAGCAGGGCCAAGACCGATTTGCAGCTGTCAGGCTCCAAATTGTGGTGGCATTGTGTGCAGAATAACAATAGATTGGTATGCGAGCCTGAATAAGTACCAGTGGCTGAGAATAAATCAGGCATTATATCCATCACTTGTTGTTTTCTTCAGTGTCACCCTAGGTGGGAGAGGTATACCCACACTTAGATCCCATGCAGAGCTCGTCCCTGGAACCAAGCTATACCTGGCTGATGAGCTCAAAACAGGTGCTCGGTTGCTTGTGTTATGGTTCAGGGAAGACCTGGACGGGCAGAGCGGGCTGGACTGCTACAATTGGAGCAAGTTGCAGACTGATTTGTATGTGGCTGGGTCCAAACTGGGTCCAAACTGAGGCGGCATGGTGTGCCAAACAAGAACGGCTTGGGATAAGGCCACAGTATTTACCAGTGGCTGTTATTAATGCCAGCATTCCAGCTATCACTGTTTTATACTTCACTGTGTGGTCTTATGCAAGATGGGTATGCCCAGATGGGTGTCCTGTGCACTTTGTGGCACTGGAAACAAGCTGTAACTGGCTGATTATCTCTAACAAGAGTAAAACAGGTCCTCGGATGCTTGTGTTCCGGTTAATGGAGGACTTGCCCTGACAATTTGGGGTGGACTATTCCCAATGGAGCAGGATCAAGACTGATTTGCGATTGGCTGGGTCTAAACTGAGGTGCTACAGTGTGCATGGATTGCCATGCGGCAAAAGTAGTTATAAGTGGCTGAAATTAATCTAACCAGTCCATCCATCACTTTTTGAATACTTCAATGTGATGCCTTAAGTGGGACAGGTATGCCTAGCTGTGGGTCTCATGCACACTGTGCCACTGTAACCGAGCTATACCTGGCTGATAATCTCTAACAAGAGCGAAACCAGTTCTGGGTTGCATGTGTTTCGGTTCATGGAGGACCTGGCCTAGCAGTTTGGGCTGAACTGTTTCCATTGGAGGAGGGTCAAGAGTGATTTATGTATAGATGGGAAAAAATGAGTTGACATGGTGGGCAGAATAACAATGGGATGCAGCCTGATGAATTACCAGAATTACCAGTAGCTTAAATAAATTCAAGCATCCCATCCATCACTTTTGGTATGCTTCTATTTGTCACCCAAAGTGTGATGAGTATGCCCAGACTTGGGTCCTGTGCACACTGTTCCACTGGTACCAAATTATACTTGGATGATGAACGCTAAAATAATTTAAACTAGTCCTTGGTTGCTTCTTTTCAGGTAAAGGGAGAAGCTGATCTGGCAATTCTGGTAGACTGTTCCATTTACGGCAGGGTGCAGACTCATTTTTATGACGCTAGGTCCAAACTGAGGTGGCATGGTGTGCAAAATAATGAAGAATTGGGATACAACCCCAAATAACTACAACTTGCTGAAATTATTCAACCACTCCATTCATCACTTTTGGCATACTTCGGTGTGTCTCCCTGAGTGGCGAAGGTATTCACAGACATGAGTCCCAAGCATACTGTGCCACTGTAACCAAACTATACCTGACCATTGAGCTCTAACAAGAGTGAAACCAGTCTTTGTTTTTTTGTGTTCTGGATCAGGGAAGGCCTGTCCTTATTGTTCAGGCTGGACTGTTCCATCAGAGTAGGGTCAAGACTAGTCTGCTTATGACTAGGTTCAAACTGAGATGACATGGTTTGAACAATAACTATGTTTTAGGATGCATCTTGAGTAACTACCTGTGGCTGAGTTTACTACAAGCATTCCATCCTTCACGTTTTTTATATTTTCATTATGTCACCCTAAAAGGGATGGGAGGTGGCTCTCGTGCACACTGTGTTGCTGAATATGCCTGGCTGATGAGCTCTAACGAGAGCAAAACTGGTCCTGGCAGTTGTGGATGGGTTGTTCCTATGGGAGAATGGTCAAGGCTGATTTGCATATGGCATGGTAGGCAAAATAACAATTGGATGCAGCCTAAGTAATTGCCAATGGCTGAGATTAATTCAGGCATTCCATCCATCAGTTACTGCATACTTCAGTGTGTTGTACTAAGAGGGATGAGAATGCCAAGATGTGAGTCCATGCACACTGTGTCCCTGGATATGCCTGGCTGATGAGCTCTAACAACAGCAAAACCAGTCCTCGGTTTCTTGTGTTCCAGTTCAGGGAGGGCCTGGCCTGTACGTTTGGGTTGGACTGCTCCCATTGGAGCAGAATCAAGACTGATTTACATATGATTAAGTCCACTCTGAGGTGGCTTGCATATGGCTGGGGCCAATCTGAGGTTCCGTGGAGTGCAAAATAACGATAGATTGGGATTCCTCCCACAGAAATTAGTGGTGTTTAAGACTAATTCAAAAGAACAATTGATAGACGGAATGCTGATCAATGTCAAACATTGATGAATTTAGGCCCAGATCTCTGTACTGGGGATTGAGATTTTGACATTGCTGAGCGTTCCGTCCATCTCTTGCTCTTTTTTCATTTGTTGCCCTAAGTGGGACGGGTTATGCCCAGACGTGATCCTGTGCTCACCATGCCACTGAAGTCAAGCTATGCTATCTAATGAGGTGTGATATCCAGTCACCAGTCCTTGGATGCTTGTTTCCTTTCCAGGGAGGACCTGGCCTAGCAGTTCGGGCAAGACTGTTCCCATGCGGAACAGACTGAAGACTGAAAGCATAACACCCAAAAGCATGACAACTACCTCCAAAGTGTGGCTTCTTCCTGTCCCATAATGCACTGCACTTTAAAATTCCAAGATGAATTATTGTCCTCTGGAGGAACGAGATCTGCTCATACCAACCCACTGGTGGGGCATATTTCCATTAGCACTCCCCCTCTGGACAGCTGCAAATTCCTTTCCTGGGCCTGCCATCTGTCTGTGGGATACAGGTTGAGCGGGTGGCCTGGTTGTCATTCCTTTCTGTTCTATGCTCTTTGAAGGCCTGTTTGTAGGAAAGTACCATCTTGCCTGGCATGTTACCCCCATATTTCACTGTATATATGTTGTTTTAGTGTATGTGTCACTGGGACCCTGCCAGCCAGGGCCCCAGCGCTTATAAGTGTGCCCTGTATGTGTTCCCTGTGTGATGACTAACTGTCACCCTGAGGCTCTGCTAACCAGAACCTCAGTGGTTATGCTCTCTCTGCTTTCTAAATTGTCACTAACAGGCTAGTGCCCAATTTCACAAATTCACATTGGCATACTGGAACACCCTTATAATTCCTTAGTATATGGTACTGAGGTACCCAGGGTATTGGGGTTCCAGGAGATCCCTATGGGCTGCAGCATTTCTTTTGCCACCCATAGGGAGCTCTGACAATTCTTACACAGGCCTGCCACTGCAGCCTGAGTGAAATAACGTCCATATTATTTCACAGCCATTTACCACTGCACTTAAGTAACTTATAAGTCACCTATATGTCTAACCTTCACCTGGTGAAGGTTGGGTGCTAAGTTACTTAGTGTGTGGGCACCCTGGCACTAGCCAAGGTGCCCCCACATCGTTCAGGCAAATTCCCCGGATTTGAGTGCGGGGACACCATTTCACACGTGCACTATACATAGGTCACTACCTATGTATAGCGTCACAATGGTAACTCCGAACATGGCCATGTAACATGTCTAAGATCATGGAATTGTCACCCCAATGCCATTCTGGCATTGGAGAGACAATTCCATGATCCCCTGAGTCTCTAGCACAGACCCGGGTACTGCCAAACTGCCTTTCCTGGGGTTTCACTGCAGCTGTTGCCAACCCCTCAGACAGGTTTCTGCCCTCCTGGGGTCCAGCCAGACTTGGCCCAGGAAGGCAGAACAAAGGACTTCCTCAGAGAGAGGGTGTTACATCCTCTCCCTTTGGAAAAAGGTGTCAGGGCTGGGGAGGAGTAGCCTCCCCCAGCCTCTGGAAATGCTTTGATGGGCACAGATGGTGCCCATTTCTGCATAAGCCAGTCTACACCGGTTCAGGGATCCCCCAGCCCTGCTCTGGCGCGAAACTGGACAAAGGAAAGGGGAGTGACCACTCCCCTGACCTGCACCTCCCCTGGGAGGTACCCAGAGCCCCTCCAGTGTGCTCCAGACCTCTGCCATCTTGGAAAGAGAGGTGCTGCTGGCACACTGGACTGCTCTGAGTGGCCAGTGCCAGCAGGTGACGTCAGAGACTCCTTCTGATAGGCTCCTTCAGGTGTTGCTAGCCTATCCTCTCTCCTAGGTAGCCAAACCTCCTGCATCTCTCTCTTCACCTTCTGCCAAGGAATCGACTGCTGACCGCGCTGGAAGCCTGCAAAACTGCAACAAAGTAGCAAAGACGACTACTGCGACCTTGTAACGCGGATCCTGCCGCCTTTTCGACTGTTTTCCTGGTGATGCATGCTGTGGGGGTAGTCTGCCTCCTCTCTGCACTAGAAGCTCTGAAGAAATCTCCAGTGGGTCGACGGAATCTTCCCCCTGCAACCGCAGGCACCAAAGAACTGCATCACAAGTCCTCTGGGTCTCCTCTCAGCACGACGAGCGAGGTCCCTTGAACTCAGCAACTCCGTCCAAGTGACTCCCACAGTCCAGTGACTCTTCAGTCCAAGTTTGGTGGTGGTAAGTCCTTGCCTCCCCACGCTAGACTGCATTGCTGGGAACCGCGTGTTTTGCAGCTACTCCGGCTCCTGTGCACTCTTCCAGGATTTCCTTTGTGCACAGCCAAGCCCGGGTCCCCGGCACTCTAACCTGCAGTGCACGACCTCCTGAGTTGTCCTCCGGCATCGTGGGACCCTCCGTTGTGACTTCGGGTGAGCTCCGGTTCACTCCACTTTGTAGTGACTGTTCTGGCACTTCTGCGGGTGCTGCTTGCTTCTGAGTGGGCTCTTTGACTTGCTGGACGCCCCCTCTGTCTTCTCACGCAATTGGCGACATCCTGGTCCCTCCTGGGCCACAGCAGCATCCAAAAACCCTAACCGCAACCCTTGCAGCTAGCAAGGCTTGTTTGCGGTATTTCTGCACGGAAACACCTCTGCAAGCTTTTTTACGACGTGGGACATCCATCCTCCAAAGGGGAAGTTTCTAGCCCTCTTCGTTCATGCAGAATCCACAGCTTCTACCATCCGGTGGCAGCTTCTTTGCACCCTCAGCTGGCATTTCCTGGGCATCTGCCCACTCGAGACATTGTCGCGACTCTTGGTCCCCTTGTTCTGCAGGTACTCAGGTCCGGAAATCCACTTTGGTTGCTTTGCTTGTGTTGGTCTTCCTTGCAGAAACCCCCTATCACGACTTCTGTGCTCTCTGGGGGTTATAGGTGCACTTTACACCTACTTTTCAGGGTCTTGTGGTGGGCTATTTTTCTAACCCTCACTGTTTTCCTACAGTCCCAGCGACCCTCTACAAGCTCACATAGGTTTGGGGTCCATTCATGGTTCGCATTCCACTTTTGGAGTATATGGTTTGTGTTGCCCCTATACCTATGTGCTCCTATTGCAATCTACTGTAACTTTACATTGCTTGCATTACTTCATTTTGCTATTACTGCATATTTTTGGTATTGTGTACATATATCTTTTGTATATTTGGCATCCTCATACTGAGGGTACTCACTGAGATACTTTTGGCATATTGTCATAAAAATAAAGTACCTTTATTTTTAGTATATCTGTGTATTGTGTTTTCTTATGATATTGTGCATATGACACCAGGGGTATAGTAGGAGCTTTGCATGTCTCCTAGTTCAGCCTAAGCTGCTCTGCTATAGCTACCTTCTATCAGCCTAAGCTGCTAGAAACACCTCTTCCACACTAATAAGGGATAACTGGACCTGGTACAGAGTGTAAGTACCCCTTGGTACCCACTACAAGCCAGGCCAGCCTCCTACACTGCTTTATTCATCCCAGTGCCCTTCATGGACTGGCCTCAATACCTGCTAGCCTCCCCCGTCAGATAACCTCTGCTCAGTGCAGGACACTTACCACCTCATCAAAGCAGCCTGGTTAATCCTGTTAAGGCTGACCAATCCGGAGAGGCCACTAGCAGGCTGGACTTTGGCTTATAGAAAAAAACGTCTTTTAACTTCTTTTCTGTAATAGTTATGATAAATTAAATAGTGGCAAATAGTTTGATGAACCATTCTTTTGAGTCCTTTCATGACACATTTTTCTCCCTCCTAGCAATATTTATGGTTATGGAAACATATTCCAGTGTTAGCCTAAGGAGCTAAGGGGCATATTTAAGAAAATGGGTGCTGCACACAGTGCAGCTCCACTTTTGTTGTGCCCCTTAGCACCCATCCTAATGCCACCATGTATGCGCTGTATCTAACATATGGCTCACCATTGCAGTAGTTAGGGAACTAGTCTCATAATTGTTTATGTTAGTCCGGAGCTTTGCAGGATTAGCGTAAAAAATGTTGACGCTAATCCTGCAAAGCCCATTGTAATCATTGGTGTGCCTCCTTTTAGCACCTGCTCTTTGCTCTTTACAAAAGAACAATAATATTTACCAACTGTAGTGTATGCTACACATCTGCACACAATACATCATTGTTAGACTGGCTCTCTCTGCGGGTCACCCCAAAATGTTTACTTTCACCTCTCCTATTTTCTGAACCTACTTTTCGTGTCTTTTAGGAATCTGTGTACTTTATTTCTCCTAGCCAGTGCTTTAGTGTGTGTGGTTGTGTGTAAAATAGTGCCTAGGGAACAGCACAGCACAGCACACTGTATATAAGAAGTTGGACATGTACTTTCAAGTTTTACATGTCTGGTAAATATATTTTTCACTACTGTGACTCTCCCATAGAATAATAATGTGTTGCATTGATACATTTAATAAGTGGCAAATTCTGATTGGCAATATGTAGAAAGATCATGTTTGGTGTCTAAATAATTGTTAGTTAAAATCATCATCCTCAGTAATGCACAGTCAGATTTTAAATCATAATTCTGAAAATGTCACTTTTAGAAAGTTGGCCTTTTCTTGTCCTAACCATTTGGTGGCTGCAGCCTGTTCCTGGGTTACATGATTGGGTGTAATTGGCAGTTGTCCTTTATGTATTCCTCCTAGACAGCCACACAACAGTGAGGCTGGGTGGTGTGAGGATGGGTAACTCTGGCAAGATAGGGGGTGAAGGTGTGCACAGGCCCACTTGCACTTTAATGACACTTTCTCAAACACACACAAAGAAATTCACACTAGCTTGTATTACCCCAAACATCATGGAGGCAGGAAATTCCAGACACTTCTGTTTGAAGAAAATTCCGGAGGTTTCTTCCACTTCAAAGCTGGAACCAGGTATAAAAATAAAACCCTCAGACTCACTCTTCAGTTCACTTCTGGGCCGTCAGAAGACTCTAGGGTGACTGTTGTGCTGCCTGTGGCTTGCTGTGTACTTCAGATGACTGCCCCCTGCTGCTCCAAGAGAACTGACCTGCTCCCTGAAGTGTGCCCTGTGCCGTCAGAGGGCTGCCATGCTGCTTGAGATCTGCATTTCTGCTTGACCCCAGGACTTCCAGAGCGACTCAAAGGGCTTGTTGGCTGGACTCCTGATCAGAGCCTCCGGGGCAGAAAAGGCTCGAACCATTTTGAGTCCACTCTTGAACCCAGCCTGAGTGAGTCCTGACCCTCAAAGTGGCACCCTCCCCCCAGTCCTGGGCCTTTGGAAGTAGTGCTGAATGTGCCCTGATTGCCTAAATATAAAACTTGGGACTTAGATACTTTTCTGCCATAAAACGCCCTGAGAACTGAGAGGACACTGGGACCTACCTGCTTGCCAATCCACCCAAGGTGCATCGCCAGTCAGCATGACTTTGTGACTGCTTCTACTATAAATTTCTCCAAAACAGCAAATCCTGTTCATCAGCTTCTCTCTGGAAGGCTATGTGGCCTCCTTGATCCCTCATTGGATATTGCCTGCAGCTTCGCCCCATGGAGATTTTCGACTTCCAAAAAAGAGATTAAGGGGATGATTTAGTTTTTGGTGAACAGGTTACCTTGTCACAACGATGACGGATATCCTGTGCGCTGAAATATAAATCCTTTATGATATAATGGGAAATATATTTTCATGGGTTGCGATATCTCTCACTGTTGTGATAGAGTTACCCTTACGCTGAAATCTAAATCAGGCCCTAAATGTTAGGGCCTGATTTAGGTCTTGGCACTCTTACCGCTATCCTGACATTGCGGTGGTCCCAAGTGCTCCGTCGAGCTGACGGTCTTTCGCCCTCCTTATTTAGATGTATTGCGGTTTGGAAAGGAACTGCTGCATTGCCGGTTACCAATGCTTACTGACTGTACTCCACTGTTGTGGGCCTAGCGGTGTACCGTTGACCAGATTTAGATGTTTTCTCTGTACCAGCGGTGTGATGGCAGCAGGATAGCGATGTAGGGATAGTGTCCTGTTGGAAATATGTGTTGATATTGGTGTGTTGCATGCAATGCATGCAACACCCTATATCAACACATATTCCAACACCAAAGAATAAAAAAAAATACTTACATATATGCTGACAGCTGACATCAAGATGTTTGCAAAACTTTGAAGTTGAGGATGCTGCAAGGCTCTCAAATTTAAAAAAAACATTGAAAACATATTATTTTGGTCTCAAAAGGAATACATTGCCATGGTATTTATACCCTGGAATGTAAGGAACTACGTTGTGTGTGGATGTGCTCCTTGTAACTATAGCCAATGGCTGAAGTGGGAACACCCACTGCCCTATGCAGTGTGCTGCAGTGGGTAGAATAATATGAATGACAGACCAATGGATAAAAATGTCTGGCTAGAATCCCTTATAGGAATAATATGCTTATAATTTGGTAACCTCAATAAGGTCTTACCTAATGCCAGACCTAAACAGTCATCGTGGCTGGTCGGACTTTAATGAAATTTGCCCGAGTACTAGGCTCTAATAGTCTTGGGCACTATTACTAAAGCTTAATATTACACATGGCTGGCAATAGGAACACAGTGAAGTACTTGCAGAGAAAGGAAACAAAATTACCACAGATCACTTGAGTCTGACTCTGGTGCAAATCAAATTCTTAAATCACAAAATAATATGTTAGCTTTCTTTCAATTAAAGCAAGGGTGGAATTATACAATGTATTGTAGATATAAAAAGCAAGAACTCCACACATAAAAAGATAGGTATGTAGCTTGCGCCACACTGCACCCCTTATGACACCATGGTCGCGCTGTATTCACAATTTAGTGATGCAGTTTCGGCACTTTGCTGGACTACCCTCAAACATTTTGATGCTAGGGGGCCCCCTTGAAAACAGCACAGCGTCACTATATCGCCTGCCCTGAGAAGGCATAAAAAAAGTGCCACTAGAATGATGAAGTGAAATCTCAAGATTTCACTGTGCCATTCCTGTGGGCTTCTTAGCCATTCCTGTGTCTTGTTTTCATTCTGTCTTGTTTTCGTACTTTTTTCTCACCAAGGGCTTTGGCTGATAAGAATGTACTCAGACGTCAGTGAATGACCTTGCTTTGACTTGACCTCTTGGGATTGTGTCTAAATCTCAACGTGTTATTTTCAAAGAATACCTAAACTAGCCAGCATGTTTGAATACTTCTTGCCAGCAGGAGGGGTTTTTCCAGAAAGCTCCTTTTTCGTTTTTTAAGATATAAAAGAGACCCTGATCGACAGTATGAGATTCAGAGACCTCAATCAGGATTCCGACGTCGGATGCCTGATATAGATTTCAAGTGAGACGAGAGATCTCTCTTTCTCGCAGTCGAACGGGGTCATCAGCTTGATGGTAGGAGATGAGGGTTGATGTCCTCCCGGGGGAACCTGAAAGGCAGGCTTAGAGCTTAACATGCTGTGCTCAAAATATAACGTAGAGAGAGAATAATCTAGCGCCACTATGATAGCCTTATTCTTGTGCTTCACTCTCATTGTTACTATTTTAATACTATTGTGTTGTGTAGTTCTGGTTATTGCAGCTCACGCTTTGCAATCCAAAATGCAGTTGTTTTATTAAACCAATCTTTAAAACTTACACTGCCTTTATTCTCATTTATATATGAGACCGCACTGTGTATGAGGGAACTGGTTGTGACCTGAGTGACCACGACATCCCTCAGAAGTACTGATATGTCATGCGGTCGGCTGCCCAATTGTCTCTACCATCTCTACCATTTGGGAGAGATGAGGCACTGCTAGTTAGCCGGAGCGACAAGTATAATCCGCCGTGGGTCAGACTCAATCCCCCACAATGTGGACGATCTTGCTGTTCAAAATCCAGTAGTCTCATTATGATAATGAGAGCATACGCGACATGGTGCCGCCAACGTTTGGTCAGGCTCTAATTTTCGGGTCCGCCGGAATATCTCAGTCTCATTTTAAAGAATGACACCTCAGTTCTGTATACGGAGACGTCCGTGGTGCTGAGGATTTCCACCACAGCCGTATAGGTAATCCTATTTCAGCTGGCGGTTGCTCAGGCTTGAACTTTAAAAGGAAAAAGAAAAACATCTTGGTGTGCCTTCTCTGAACTCTTAGTGCTTTGTGATGGCGAATCACCAGGTTGTACAAATAGCTGTTAACATGAGACAACCTCTCACAGCACACTTACTAGCAAATATACAGACGATTAGTGCAATTTGTGATGCAAACTTTAAATACAAACCCAGCGTGTGCTGCTCCAGCACAACCACATGCAGTAACACCAGGTATAAATCCAGTGACTGTACATTCAATTATGGGTAAGGTCCCGGCCAAACGAGAGGAGACTCTGGTGGTCATTACAACCCTGGCGGACGGTGTTAAAGCGGCGGTAAGACCGCCAACAGGCAGGCGGTAAAAAATGTTCAATTATGACTGTGGCGGAAACCACCAACAAAGACAGCCACTTTAACACTCCGACCACCACGGCGGTAGAAACAAACAGCGCGGCGGTCACCAGACAGACGGAAGACAATGTACCGCCCACAGTATCACAACCTACCAATCTGCCACCTTTTCCGGGGCGGATTCACTGCGGATAAAAACACGGCGGAAACAGCCATTTCAAAGGGAAAACGCTCACCTCAACACACTCCACGAGGAAGGAGGGCACCATGGAGCCGGAACTTCATATTCTGCCAGCGCTTGTCTTCCTGCTCCTCTACGAGGATCATCAACGCCGGCGGCGAAGACCACAGTGAGTACTGCACCTACGACATAAAGGAGGTGGGAGGCAAAAACACAGGGACACACACACTCAACACCCCAACCCCCACCCCGACCCTCACCCACTACAACACACACACACCAATGCATATCTATACATTACAGTAACACCCCCAACCCCCCCCGGAAGAATGCAAAGACAAAAGGAAATGAGTGGAACCATTGTAATATATCAAAATACTGTACGCAAATATATACATATATATATATATATATATATATATATACACAATAAACAAAATATACACCACGATTAGTAGTGCAGGTATTGCACCATTCATAGTCCGTGGATCCAAACGGAGAGAACACTGCAGGGGCATCAGATCGAAATACAACAGGCACCTCAGGGGGAAGGGAAGGGGGGCACCTCAGCCGGATGAGTGCACCACGCCAGATCCACAAGGGGGCTCCATGCCCATTGGTGTATCCTGGGGAGTGCAAAGCCACAGTCTCTCAAGTCTCTACAGTGGGTGGGTTGCCCACTGTACCATCCTGGGGAGTGCAAAGCCACAGTCTCTCAAGGCTCTCCAGTGGGTGGGTTGCCCACTGTTCAATCCTGGGGAGTGCAAAGCCACAGTCTCTCAAGTCTCTACAGTGGGTGGGTTGCCCACTGTTCAATCCTGGGGAGAGCAGAGCCACAGTCTCTCAAGTCTCTACAGTGGGTGGGTTGCCCACTGTACCATCCTGGGGAGTGAAAAGCCACAGTCTCTCAAGTGGATGCAGGTCTCCACTGGTTCTGTAGGGGGACTGGTGCCCAGAGTGCTTCATCCTGTGCAGGACAGACGGAGTGGATGCTGTTCTCCACTGGTTCTGGAGGGCGACTGGTGCCCAGAGTGCTTCATCCTGTGCAGGACAGATGGAGTGGATGCTGTACTTCACTGGTTCCGGAGGGGGTCTGGTGCCCAGAGTGCTTCATCCTGTGCAGGACAGACGGAGTGGATGTTGTTCTCCACTGGTTCTGGAGGGGGACAGGTTCCCAGAGTGCTTCATCCTGTGCAGGACAGATGGAGTGGATGCATGTCTCCACTAGTTCTGGAGGGAGACTGGTGCCCAGAGTGCAGCACACACCCCGTGACGGTCCCAGTTGCGTCACTGGCCCTGCCGCAAATGGGCTAGCGGTGCTTTCCATGGCGGTCTTTGTCCTGTTCAGCGGTCCTTGCCATGTTGGTCTTTGCCCTGTTCAGCGGACCTTGGCCTGTTCAGCGGTGCTTGAGTTGCCAGTGTCAGACATGTTCAGCAGTGCTTTCCATGGCGGTCTTTGCCCTGTTCAGCGGTCCTTGCCAAGGCGGTCCTTCATTGCCCAGCAGGGCTGTGGCTGGCGGTCCTTCATGGGTCAGCTGGGCTGTGGCTTTGGGGGTCCTCCTGGCCAGCTGGGCTGTGGCTGGCGGTGGCCTCCTGGGCAGTGACGATGAGGCTGGTGGTGGCGTTCTGGGGAGTGATGATGAGGCTGGCGGTGGCCTCCTGGGCAGTGACTATGAGGCTGGCGGTGGACTCCTGGGCAGTGACGATGGGGCTGGCGGTGGCCTCCTGGGCAGTGACTCTGGTGATGGCCTCTTGGGCAGTGACAATGGGGCTGGCGGTGGCCTCCTGGGCAGTGACGATGGGGCTGGCGGAGGCCTCCTGGTTAGTGACGATGGGGCTGGCGGTGGCCTCCTGGGCAGTGACTCTGGCAGTGGCCTCCTGGGCAGTGATGATAGGGCTGGCGGTGGCCTCCTGGGCAGTGACTCTGGCGGTGGCCTCCTGGGCAGTGACGATGGGGCTGGCAGTGGCCTCCTGGGCAGTGACCCTGGCGGTGGCCTCCTGGGCAGTGACGATGGGGCTGGCGGAGGCCTCCTGGGCAGTGACGATGGGGCTGGTGGTGGCCTCCTGGGCAGTGACTCTGGTGGTGGCCTCCTGGGCAGTGACGATGAGGCTGGCATTGGCCTCCTGGGCAGTGACGATGAGGCTGGCGGTGGCCTCCTGGGCAGTGACGATGGGGCTGGCGGTGGCCTCCTGGGCAGTGACTCTGGCGGTGGTCTCCTGGGCAGTGACGATGGGGCTGGCGGAGGCCTCCTGGGCAGCGGGGATGATGGCGGTCTTCTCCGCCATGCTGCTCCTCCCATACTTTGGAGATTTCTTCTGCCCCTTCCCCACCTTGGGAGGAGTCACAGCTGAGTCGACACTCCCCCCAGGACCCCTGCTGGCTGGAGTCTTCCCCCTCTCCTGCCGGGCACTGTCCAACTTCTGGTGCTTCACGGGGGGGGACTGGCTGTGCTGTGGTTCCGTGCCACACTGGCTGGCCTGGTGGCAGGTGCACTCCACATACCTGTAACAAAAGGAATCACTGGTCCCGGAGATTTTTTGGCTGAGGTGCTAGTGAGGGGGTATGGGAGTGGAGGAAGAGGTGATGGTTGTAGGAGGTGTAACATTTGTGGATTTGGGTGCAGGTGCATGGGCTGGAGGCGTGAGGTGGATGGCTGTTGGGTGGGTGTGTGCCTGCGTTTGTGTATCTTCGGAGGGGGCGTCACAGACACACTGGGAGAGGACACAGGGGACGTGAAAATGGTAGTGGGGGTAGTGAGTGCACGTGAGCGGGGTGTGGTGGTGGGTGTGCTGGTGCGAGACGTAGTGGCTGTAGTGGTAGTGCATGCAGGTGTGAGTGTAGACGAGACTGGGAGGGAGGAGGGAGACGAGGAGGAGGGGGACAAAGTGGAGGCAGTGGATGTTGGTGTGTCTGTATGTGTGTGATGCTTGCGTGAGTGCCTGTGGGATGTGTGGTGCTTATGTTTGCCTGAGCTTCCCTTGTGTGGTAAGGTGGGTGCAGGCTGGTCTGATGGTGTGCTTGGGATAGTCAGAGGTACAGGGGATTGGGTCTGGGTGGAGGAAGTTGGAGGGGGGAGGCTAGACACAGGGACAATGGCTGCCATCAGTGCTGAGGCCAGAGTTTGAAGGGTTCGATGAAGGGCAGAATGACCAGAATGAATGCCCTCCAGAAATGCATTTGTGTGTTGCAACTTCCTTTCTACACCCTGGATGGCATTCAAAATGGTAGACTGCCCAACAGTGAGGGATCTGAGGAGGTCAATGGCCTCCTCACTGAGGGCAGCTGAGGTGACTGGGGCAGGGGCTGAGGTGCCTGAGGGCGAAGGTGATGCCCATCCTCCTGGGTGAGCGGGCACGGGGCGAAGGCTGAGGGTCTGCTGGGAGGGCGGTGCTGGTAGGGGGGGTGGCGGCTGTACCTGTAGAAGTGGGGGGCACAGATGTTGCCGACACCACAAGGGAGCTCCCATCGGAGGATGAGTCTGTGTCGCTGGTTGCAGATCCTGTGACCGCCGTGGTGCTCCCCTCGCCCTCCGTCCCACTGGTGTATTCTGAGTCCGTAGTGTGGCCCTCCATGGCCATGTGGGATGCAGCTCCCTCGTGCTCCGGTGCCACTGTGCCTCTGCCTGAGGATGCTAATGCACACAAGAACAGGGAGACCACAAAAAGGGGAGGGACAACAGAAGAAAGACAGGTTGAGTGCATGGCTTACCGGTACCGTTGGCGGACAATACAGACACAGCAGCCCCCTGCACTACGTCGCGCTGTTGGGCTCTACAGATGCAATTCCTGGGAAATGGCCTACGAGGCTATGGACGACATCTGCACACAGAGATGACACAGGGGCAGGAATACCTGTACTTGGCACTCTACAGAGGTGGGGTGCCACATGGCCTGCCTTATGGAGGGGCCTTCCCTACGGAACTCGCCCTGGCCTACGGAAACCCACAGCCCTCCTCCCCCACCCAGACACCTTCATTGCGCGCAAAGTCCGCTGAATGTACTGGTGTACTCACCCCCTTGTTTCTGATGTGATGCCCTCAAGCGTCCATCCAACTCAGGGTAGGCCACCGCCAGGATCCTGAACATCAGGGGGGTCATGGTTCCACGGGCACCCCTCCCACGTTGGGAGGCCATCCCCAGCTGAGCCTCCGCCATATTCTTGCTCCAACGGTGAATGTCCTCCCATCTTTTACGGCAGTGGGTGCTCTGTCTGTGGTGGACCCCCAGGGTCCGGACGTCCTTGGTGATGGCATGCCAAATATCCTTCTTCTGCTGGGCGCTGATCTACATGACATGTACAGGGGAAGAAGAGAAGTCATTACCAACTGCACCGTCAAAATGAGTGGCCCACATCCCTACCCTTGCCATGTGGCACATGCATTCACAATCCTTCATGCACGCAGAACTGTGCCCCCTTCCTTCTTACAACCAGCCCTCTCCACACAGGCATAGCCCACACAACATGCTCCCTGTGTACTTACCTGTTGGTCTGGAGGACCGTAGAGTAGCCTGTACTGGGGGAGGACCCCGTCGACGAGCTTCTCCAACTCCTCTGCAGTGAAGGCAGGGGCCCTTTCCCCATACGCACGAGCCATTGTCTCTTCCAGACCAAGGTCACAGCAGCACTTGCAGTGTAGGTCGTCTCCTGTCGAAGATCAGGTATCGAGTGATTCAACAGCTAGAAAATGGCGGTCACGTCCGCGGCGGTGCGTACCATCACCCCGGGGTACATTGTCATTGGCTCCATAGGGTCCAATGTTAACCAATGCAGCATTGCGCCGCGGTCTTCGACTGCCTACCGCGACGGTGTACAACGCCAGCGCAGTTACCTCACATCCCATTGTCCCAGTTTAGAGGTCAGGCAGCTGCCATTTCAGGGGCCCACATGGCCTAATTACCAACTGTGTCACACATACCTGGGCCTTGTATCACAACACAAATACAGGCCACATTTTGTGTATGAATGGTGTTCTGTGTAGACTGTGGGTACATACCTCTGAGTTGTTTGACTCTGTGGTCGCTGTTGTCCTTCATAGCCACCGTCCGCTGGGACATTTGAGGAGATGGCGGCATCCTCCGGTGTCCCGACCGCTGGTGGACCTGTCCACAATGGAGGAAAGAAGTTTGATCATCACCTACAGGTTTGACCGTGCCACAATCCAGGAACTGTGTACCGATTTGCACCCTGACCTGATGTCAGCAATCCGCCATCCCACAGGAATCCCCCCTCAAGTGCAGGTGCTATCAGTGCTCCATTTCCTTGCAAGTGGGTCATTTCAAACAACAGTGGCCATGGCATCAGGGATGTCCCAGCCTATGTGTGCCCCGTATGTGTTCCCCTCCTTCAAAGGGGAAGTTTCTAGCCCTTGTCGTTCTTGCAGAATCCACAGCTTCTACCATCCGGTGGCAGCTTCTTTGCACCCACAGCTGGCATTTCCTGGGCATCTGCCCACTCCCGACTTGATCGTGACTTTTGGACTTGGTCCCCTTGTTCCACAGGTACTCTCGTCAGGAAATCCCTCGTTGTTGCATTGCTGGTGTTGGCCTTCCTTGCAGAATTCCCCTATCACTACTTCTGTGCTCTTTGGGGAACTTAGGTGCACTTTGCACCCACTTTTCAGGGTCTTGGGGTGGGCTATTTTTCTAACCCTCACTGTTTTCTTACAGTCCCAGCGACCCTCTACAAGGTCACATAGGTTTGGGGTCCATTCGTGGTTCGCATTCCACTTCTAGAGTATATGGTTTGTGTTGCCCCTATCCCTATGTGCCCCCATTGCATTCTATTGTGACTATACATTGTTTGCACTGTTTTCTACTGCTATTACTGCATATTTTGTTATTGTGTACATATATCTTGTGTATATTTGCTATCCTCATACTGAGGGTACTCACTGAGATACTTTGGCATATTGTCATACAAATAAAGTACCTTTATTTTTAGTATATCTGTGTATTGTGTTTTCTTATGATATTGTGCAAGTGACACTAGTGGTACTGTAGGAGCTTCACTCGTCTCCTAGTTCAGCCTAAGCTGCTCTGCTAAGCTACCTTTTCTATCAGCCTAAGCTGCTAGACACCCCTCTACACTAATAAGGGATACCTGGGCCTGGTGCAGGGTGTAAGTACCTCTTGGTACCCACTATAAGCCAGTCCAGCCTCCTACAATCTCCCAGGTAAATGCTATGTTCCCTGGCTCTGTGCATGACGCCTACATCCTGTGGAATAGCAGCATCCCTTATGTGATGGGTCAACTCCAGAGGCACCGGGTGTGGCTGTTAGGGGACTCTGGTTACCCCAACCTGTCATGGCTACTGACCCCAGTGAGGAATCCCAGGACCAGGGCAGAGGAACGCTACAATGAGGTCCATGGGCGGACTAGGAGGGTGATCGAACGCACCTTCGGCCTCCTGAAGGCCAGGTTCAGGTGCCTCCATATGACAGGTGGTTCCCTATTCTACTCACCAAAGAAGGTGTGCCAGATCATCGTGGCCTGCTGTATGCTTCACAACTTGGCTTTGCGACGACAGGTGCCTTTTCTGCAGGAGGATGGTCCAGATGGCGGTGTTGTGGCAGCTGTGGAGCCTGTGGACAGTGATTAGGAGGAAGCAGAGGAAGAAGACATTGGCAACAGGGAGTCAGTCATCCAGCAATATTTCCAGTGACACACAGGTGAGAAAACATTCCTGCCTACTACAAGTACTTTAACACTTCTACCTCTATCCTGTCTGTCGATTTCAACCAGTGTATGGTCACTGAGTTGTCATTTTCCCTTACAGTTTCACAGGTGTGGTTTCCAACGTGTGTCATCTGCTTAGATCCCTCATGGACTTGAGATGTGTGACATAGGTATGTTGACATTACATTTGAAAAAGCAGTTTGTCACTGTCATTGCTAATACACAATTTGAAATCACAGACTGATTCCAGATTGTTTTGTGCTTCAAGGGTGTTTATTGAAGTGCTCAATATTGGAGGGAGTTGTAAAATGGTGAGGGGGGATGGTGGAGGAATATTCATGGCAGAGTCCAGTCTATTAGTCTCACAGGTGCATTGCCCATATGGGCATAGGAAGTGGAGCTGGGGCAGTTCCAATATAAACAGGGTTACAAAGTGGGACAGTGGTTTGACAATTAGGGTGGTCTCATTTCTTGGCGGGGGTCTTGGCATCGTGCTATGTCTTGTTCCTGGATCTCAGGAACCACTTGCGGGGTGGTTCTCCGTCTGCAGGGGGGGGTGTGCTGGTGTGGTGGTCATGTGGCGGTGCCTCCTGTTCACTAGCGCCGGCGGAGGTGGTGGGCAGTTCATCGTCCATGCTAGTGTCAGGGGCCCCTTGTAAGGCCACGGTGTCCCTCCTGGTGTTTAGTATTTCCTTCAGCACCCCTACGATGGTGCCCAGGGCGGAGCTGATGGTTCTGAGTTCCTCCCTGAATCCCAAATACTGTTCCTCCTGCATGCGCTGGGTCTCCTGAAACTTGGCCAGGACCGTTGCCATCGTCTCCTGGGAGTGGTGGTATGCTCCCATGATGGAGGAGAGGGCCTCGTGGAGAATGGGTTCCCTTGGCCTGTCCGCCCCCTGTCGCACAGCAGCCCCCCAGTTCCCCTGTGTTCCTGTGCCTCCGTCCCCTGGACCGTGTGCCCACTGCCACTGCCCAGAGGTCCCTGTTGTTGTTTGGGTGGTGCGTTATCCCGGGTTCCCTGTACTGGTGGACACACAGCTGATTGACGTGTCCTGGGCACGGAGGTATGAGCCCACTGGGTGGGTGCTGTGCTGGTGTTACCAGAGGGTGGAAGGTCTGTGGTGGGCTGTGCCTGTGTGAGGGGAACTGACTGTCCTGAGGCCCACGATGGTCCGGGCTGGTCATCTGGATCCAGTTGGACAGAGCTGCTGTCATCACTGTGGGCCTCTTCTGTGGTTGGGGTGCAGATGTCTGGACCCTCCTGTCTGGTGACGTTGGGTAGTGGTCCTGCAGGGGTGTAAAAGCATGATTATTGCATCTGTGTGTGTCATGGTGTGGAATGGGTGGGTGACCGTGTACCCCAGTGCTAGCATTCCTATGTGGGGACTTGTGTGATGATGGTTGAGGGGGGTGTTATGGGTATGTGCAGTGGGCATGCTTTAGTGATGGGTGTCCATGCTTAGTTGTGTCATGCAGGGCTTGGTGTTGGGATGTGTGGTTTGTGTTATTAGTACATTTGTGAGGAGTTGGAGTGATAGGAGAGGGGGCGAGGGTGGGGGTCTGTGATAGCATGCAGGTAGGGTGGGGGATATGATAGTTAAAGGTTTGATTTGCCAGAGTCCATTCCTCCACCGACTCCTGCGAGGCCCTCAGGATGCGGAATCGCTAAGACCTGCTCCTCCCATGTTGTTAGTTGTGGGGGAGGAGGTGGGGGTCCTCCGCCAGTCCGCTGTCCCGCCAGGTGGTGTCTTGAGACCACGGAACGCACCTTCCTCTGTAGGTCATTCCACCTCTTCCTGATGTCGTCCTAATTTCTTGGGTGCTGTCCCACTGCGTTGACCCTGTCGACTATTCTTCGCCATAGCTCCATCTTCCTAGCTAGGGAGGTGTGCTGCACCTGTGATCCGAATAGCTGTGGCTCTACCCGGACGATTTCCTCCACCATGACCCTGAGCTCCTCCTCCGAGAACCTTGGGTGTCTTTGCTGTGCCATGGGGTGGTTTGGGTGATGTGTGGGGTGGTGTGTGTGGTGATAAGTGTGGTGATATGTAGTGGTGTGTGGTGTTTTTTGCCTGGAAGTTGTGTGGGTGATGGTGTTGAGTGCCTGTGGCTGCTAGTTTGTGGATGGTGGTGTCTCTCTCTGGCCTTCTTTCGGAATTTTTGGTAGTAGGGGTTTGTGGGTGATGTGGGTGTGTGTTTTATATTGTATTGGGTGTGTGGGTGTGTGGGTGTGGTGTGTGTATGTGTATCAGGTGTGTGTATTTTGAATTGTTCAATGTGGCGGTGTTTTGTATGTGTGTGTGTATTTTGAGCGCGGCGGTGTGTACCGCCAATGGAATACCGCGGTTGAAAGACCGCTGCGTGGATTCGTGGGTCGTGATAGCGTGGGCGTATTTCTGTTGGTGTGACGGTGGAGGTTTTGTTTTCACCAGTTTCTCACTGACCTTTGGTGTGGCGGACTTGTGTGGGTGTCTGAATTTTGTCGGATTTCGAGATGTGGGTCATAATAGCTGTGGTGTAATTCTGCGGCCGCTGCGGTGTGTTGGCGGTCTTGTGCATGGTGGTAAGCGGCTTTTACCGCCAATGTTGTAATGACCACCTCTGTTTTGGCTGGCCCAAAAAATTAATACGCTGGAAGCAGTATTCCCCCATACGGGACCTCAGGATAAACATAGAATATTGACAATGTGTTTGCCCTTTGGGATGGTTCCTACAGTTGAACACTGTAACACATGGGGCACGGTATTTGCCGCGCTCAACACAACGGCACACGGTACATCGACACTTGCCAATTTACCGGAGGTGCTTAAACAAATTCAAGATGAATACGGGGCTGCCCCCGCCCTAGCCTTGGGAATGCAACTGATGGCCAATTTTGCCACAGTTACTTCAATCATCCTAAGGAACCTTAAAGGGGAAGCAGTAGCACTCGCAGTGTGCATGCGGCTCCGTGACGTTCCGCAACAAGATCAGGAACGAGAGCTGCCTAAAATAATAGCGGAAACCTACTCAAGTATCGGTCGAGATAGCCTAGGGGCTAGACCACAAAAACCCCAAATTCAGGGTAAAATTAATAAAGATAATACTAAACAGCAACCTGAGGGTACTAAGAAATGCTGGGAGAAAAAACAACAAAGACCTAAAAAAGAAAGGGGAGAAACTCCACGATTGGAGACCCCACAGAATAAATATATTCTCAGGACTAGAGATAATATAAAAACGCCTGATAGATATCAATATTCTGATACACGCCAATCTCGTTCCTTTCAGGACTCATCGGAAAAGAGAAATGAGAGAGGTGGCCGATCAGAGCGGAGAACAGAGTACGTGAAACCGCAACAGGAATCACAACGCTCTTGTGAGGTTTCTGTTAAAAAGGACGAGAAACCTGTACAGCAACAACAACAATTTAAAAAGAAAAAGGTGGCAGCAGTCTCAGTTCGACATGCCACTCGTAAGAGGGTTTTCTTGAAGAACAAGAACTGGGCTCTAGCACTGCTAGACAGTGCGGCAGAGGTCACAATAGTTCGCCGGAATCTTCTAGAGCATCTGGAGGTGAAAGCAACTGATGACTTTATACATGTAGAAACAGCGGACATGCGTGTCTCCGAACCCGATAGGGTATATAAAGAAACATTACAAATGGAAGGATACATTGAACGCACGATACACGCAATCTTTTGGGACCGTGTCGTCAAAGTATATGACATCTTATTGGCCGAACAAGATTGGCCGCCTGATTTTGTCTGCACCTGCCCATATGAAGAAGAGGTTATTAAACCTTCTTTCTCGCCCCTTGTTCCATAGGAACCCGCTGAGCCCTATTCTATAGAATGGGCTCTAGCACAGGCACCTGCGTTATATAGAAATCACGTGGGGTGGGATAGGGACTCTCCCTACCATGTCATTCCTATTAAAAATGGACCTCAGCCACAACCGCAGTATCCCATAAAACATGAAGCAAGGGCACCGGTGAGAGAGATACTCACACAATTAGAGTACCAGGGTGTGATTGAACCCTGTGTCTCACCAATGAATAACCCTTTATTCCCTGTAGCTAAGCCGGACCATTCATACAGAATAGTCTTAGACTGCAGACATTTAAACGGACATACACGTACATATGCTATACAAAACTCACATAGCACTGCACTAATGAGCAACATAGTGCGGAAAAAATATAAAACAACTTTAGATATCTCGAATGGTTTCTTCTGCCAGAATATAGCACCTGAAAGCAGGGACTTAACAAGCTTTAGCGCATTAGGCTCTCAGAAACAATTCTGTTGTTTGCCTCAGGGGTATAAGAACAGCCCAGGACTGTTTGCGGCTCGTGTGACTGCCATTTTACACGAGATAGACCCTGAAGCATTGTCATATGTGGATGAAATATATCTCATGGATGACGAGATACTACAACATTTAAGATGGGTAGCCCGCATTGTTGTGGGTTTTGCTGAACTCGGCTACAAATTTAACTTTCAAAAGTCAAAAACTGCCTTCCTCAGTATTCTGTTCCTGGGATATGAGCTGTCGAGTGAAGGGAAGAGCATAGCGCCACCATTTTTAGAAAAATTTGCACAATTGAAACCACTGAATACGATTAAAAAACTCCATTCATTATTGGGCTTTCTAACTTTTGGCAGAACATACATTCCTGATTATGCAACACGCATAAAACCCTTATATACCTTAATACGTCCTGATTTCTCAAGTAAATTCTGGACGGTTGAACATACACGCACTCTTTGAGATTTACAGACAGACATGCAAGCAGCAAAACATTTACATACAAGGGACTACAAAACACATTTGGTCATCAGGGTAATAGCTGGGGCCATCGGTTACACTTATGTAACATTTAATGAAGGTGAGACTTTCCAGATTGCAAACAAATCATATTTGTATTCAGCTTCTGAACAACGCGTTGCACCCACAGAGATAATTCTCACTGCTGTACAAATGGCTGTTATTAAAGAAAGACCTCTTGCCCAAGGAAAACGCATCATTGTGCTATACTACTTGTATTAAGCTAGTATTGGCTCCAACTGAGCAGTGGGGCCAAAAACTGCAACAATTTACTTCCTTAATGTGTGATCATGGGTGCATGAATTTTATTATACACATTAACAAACACTAGCTTTTCTTCACAGTGTGTCTTTATCGTTCGTGTGTCTTTTTCAGGGTGCAGTGTCCCACAGTATAAAAATTGTGTGTATTTGTTCACATATCCATCCATATTTTCTACATATCTAAGGCTTGAACAATCATTTTTGCAGCCTTAAAAAAGTCCCAGGCATGGGGGGCCAAGAGGGGTAGAGATTCCTGTTGGTCGTAATCTTCTGATACAGAATAAGCAGGATTAAACAAATGCAAGTGTCAAATCTACAGTCTATTTGCTACTTCTTTTTATTGCATATATTGTTTGATGTTATTACTTACTCAGGCTGGACATTTCCCCAAATGTAACTCTTATGGTGCAAACATCCCCTTTATGTGGCATGGCCTGACTGTGCAGTCCTGTTTAGCAGAGGTCTTCAAACTGTGTAGAGGGCCCCCCTATTGGTGTAGTTGATCTACAGGGAGTGGGGGCACCAGCCCTTACCAAGAGGAGCAGTATGTTTGTTTGCAATGACAAAAAGAGAGTGATCCCATCTGTAATAGGCCATCAATAACATCTGTTGTCACTCAAGTCCCATCAAAAGGATAGGAGCTACAATAATCCTCAAATCTCCCCATACGCCATCCCCTCAATTCAGGTAAGAAATTACATTGTGGATATGCTTATACTTTTGGAAGACAAGGCTTCTTGTGGCCTCTTGGCAAACAAGTAGTTTATTGCAGGTTTAAAGTTACTAACTGAAAAAACGTTATTGATTAAATTGATACATATGTTAGAGCTGTCAACTTCATAGACTATTGAAAAATATGTTTTCATTCAGGGAGGCCCAATGACATTTATTTACACCAGGGATGCAGCATTAGACTTTTTGAAGACCACTGATCTCTGGAAAGAAGTTGGGGTTGCCATGCCACTTTCAATACCCATTGATGTTTCACAGCAGGACCCTAAACCCTTTCTTCTGTGACATGTGAAGGGTCAGGTGTCTTTCCTGTTTCCCTTGTTTAGTTTTGTTGTTTTATTGATTTTTAAAAGCATAAATATGCAGCATGAGGCTGACTTTGCAATCTGACAAGAATGACACAGAGGTTGAAATGGAACATGGGAAGCTGCCATCCTTGAGGCCACCTGCAATGTATTGGACTTCTTATTAGCTAGCATGCTTGGCCCAGTATTTGAGGTATGCAACACATGTTTGTCCTCAACTTGTTAATTGTCCATGGGTGTCTCTGGCACTGTCACGTCTTCAGCCCTTGATTACAATCTTAGACACAAGGACCCATGAAGATTACAGTGATCAAGGGCTAGACGTTTGACAGTTTTTTAACTGTTTCCCAATATTTGCCCGTGACTGACGCTGTTTGTATGCATTCTCGGTATTTCAATGTTTTGAAGTTGCTTATTTGAAGTCTAATCCTTTTGTCACTAGGAACAGGTGTGATGAGGAGATATGAGTCCTGTTCTCTTGCTGTCACTCTTGCAGTTCAGCAGTGTTTTTCAAGCCTCTGTGTTCTACACATCCTTGATGAATTTGTTGGTTCTGGCTGTTAGAACTGGGGGTCCACATTTATTATTTATCTTTCAGGAACAGCTTTTACTTTGGACATGTCACATTGGTTATTGATACTGATGATTTATTGTACTAGATTCCTTTCTAGCAAGGGTTTTTGCTGGTTTCCCAATGAGGGGAGTGGATTCTATATACAGTAGTCTGTTTTTTACCTTTTGCTCCCACTGATTTGAAGTCTATTGTTAGTTCTTTTTCTTCTTTTTACTTTGCTCTGTTAGTTTAGAAGTCACTGCTTGCTGTGTTCTGTGTCTATCTTTGGCTAGTCCCTCAGGCATTTATCTTTAATGTCCCCTGCCTTTGGCTTTTATTGTGGGCTGTCATTCTTCTGACCACTGTTAGGCAGTCCTAGACTGTGCTCATTTCTCTCTCAGTGATCACATCTCTCACATCTAAACACCTTGAAGAATAGCCTGTTTCACTAGTACACATCACTCACAGTCACGTCTCGCAGGAGTTACAGGGGGCGGGGTGGCATGTGGGGGGAAGGGAGCCGTTTAAAAAATAAAAAATAATATTAAAAAAACGTACCTCCAGGCCGCACCATGCTGCTCCTCCATCTCCTCACAGGCACAGGCTTCCAGCCTGCCCTGTGGCCAATCCTGACACTGCTCAGAGTAGCGTTAGGATTGTCTGGCAGAGCCCAGCCAGGGTGCTCCCAGGCAGACTGGGAGCCTATGCCTGCTCTCTCCAGCCCGTCAAGACAGTGCCGGGATGGAGAGAGCCCTGTGCCCATATGTGTTTGCGTGGCCACCACAGTTCACTCTCCTCGTCCCCATCATCCCCAATACCCGCTCCTTTAATAATTAAGGGATATAAACTTAGTTTATTATCCTTTCAGTGTTAAAGGATTTGCAGAGGTTGCTGCTGGCGGGAGGGCGACGATCCTCCGCCATAGCGGAGGAGCCGCCACTGATCACTCATCATCTTTCAATGGAAAGAAGCAAGTCTTGCTGTGGGAGCTTCTGAAGAAGGATATTTGACATAGTTAACATGTTGTTAAACCTGTTTAAAACACTTCCTTATGATTTTCTGCATAAGAGGGTGCACTTTATAAACAATTAGGGGAAAAGGTGGGAGTAGACTAAATGAACCATTATTCCATGTTTATCATAATTATGAAAGAAAGGCACACATTGGTTCCTATTTACAAAGTTTAATATGCAAGCATAGATTTACTCATACATATATTTAGTACTACACTAAGAAGTAAGTCTTCACTTTTTTTCCATTCACCATTATTATGTGTAGATTTACACAATGTTCCAAGCTTACATGTCTTCAGCAGTGATTGGAAGCTCCTACAAAAGAATGTACAAGTGTGAAGTTACTACTAGCATATGGTGGGAGGAGGGACACATCTCTCAGTGCTGGCAAGAGTTATAGTACAGAGGAACGCTGAGGAAGTGCCTCCAATGGGACAAGCACTAATCAATTCAATGATTCCATTCATCACTTTTTGTGATGAGCTCTAACAAGAGCAAACCCATTCCTGGGTTGTTTGTGTAAATGTTCAGGGATTCATCTGTCCTGGCAGTTCAGGCTGGACTGTTCCCAATGTAGCAGGATCGAGACAGATTTGCAGATGGCAGAGTAAAAATTGAGTTGGCATTGTGTGCAAAGTATCAATATATTGGGACGCAGCCCTGAGTAATTACCAGTGAGATTAATTCAGGCATCCTATCAATCACTTTTTGTTTACTTCAGTGTGTCACCCTAAGTGCAAGGGGTATCACCAGATGGAACCAAGCTATACCTGGCTGATGAGCTCTAACAAGAGTGAAACTGGCCCTTGGTTGAATGTGTTCCAGTTCAAGAAGGATCTGGCCGGGCAGAGCGGGATGAACCATTCTCATTGGAGCAGTATCAAAACTGATTTGCATGTGGCTGGGTCCAAACTGAGGTGGCATGGTGTGCCAAACAGGAAAGGTTTGGGATAAGGCTACAAATAACTTTCAGTAGCTGTTACTAATTAAAACATTTCATCAATCACGTTTTTATTCTTTACTGTGTGATCTTAAGTGAGACAGGTATGCCCAGATGTGTGTCCTGTGCACATTGTGGCACTGGAAAAAACATAACTGGCTGATGAGCTCTAACAACAGTAAAACCGGTCCTGAGTTGCTTGTGTTCCAGTTCATGGAGGACTTGCCCTGACAATTTGGGCTGGACTATTACCATTGGAGCAGGGTCAAGACTGATTTGCGAACGGCTGGGTCCAAACTGAGGTGGCATGGTGTGTAAAATACCAATGGACTTGGATGTGGCCGGAGTAAATACAAGTGACTGAAATTCATTCAATCATTTCATCAACTACATTTTCAATACTTCAGTGTGACGCCTTAAATAGGGCTGGTATTGCCTAGCTGTGGGCCTCATGCACACTGTGCCACTGGAACCGAGGTATACCTGGCTAATAACCTCAAACAAGTGCAAAACCAGTTCTGACTTGCATGTGTTTCAGTTCATGGAGGACCTGACCTGATAGTTTGAGCTGGACTGTTCCCATTTGAGAAGGGTCAAGACTGATTTGCATACAGCTGTGAATAAAAATGAGGTAGCATGGTGTATAGAATAACATTGGGATGCAACCCAAGGAATTACCAGTAGCTTAGATTAAGTCAAGCACCCAATCTATCACTTTTTTGTATACTTCTGTGTATCTCCCTAAGAGTGATGGGTATGCCAAGATGTAGGCCGTGTGCACATTGTCTCATTGGTACCAAACTATACTTGGCCGATGAGCTTTTACAAGAGCAAAACCTGTCCTGGGTTGCTTACTTTAAGGTTGAGGGAGGTTCTGACCTGGCAGTTCTGGCAGACTGTTCCCATTAGACCAGGGTGAAGACTGGGTCCACAATGAGGTGGCATCCTGTGCAAAATAATGAAGTATTGGGATACGACCCTGAAAAATTACAAGTGGCTGAAATTAATTCAACCATTCCATCCATCACTTTTTGTATACTCTGATGTGTTGTCGTAAGTGGATTAGGTATGCCCCAACATGGGTCCTGTGCACACTGTGCCACTGGAACCATAATATACCTGGAAAAGGCCTAACAAGAGTGAAGCTGGTCCTAGTTTGCTTGTGTTCTGGTTCAGGGAAGACCTCACTTCATACTTCAAGTTGGTCTGTTTCCATTTTAGCAGGGTCAAAACTGAATTACATATAGCTGGGTCCAAACTGAGGTTCCCTGGTGTACAAAATAACAGTGGATTGGGATTCAGCATCAAGTGGCTGAGATTAATTCAAGTATTCCATCCATCACGTTTTGTATACTTCAGTGTGTTGCACTAAGTAAGACGGGTATGCCCAGATGTGGGTCCCATGCACACTGCGCCACTGGAACCAAGCTATGCTTGGATGATGAACTCTAACAAGAGTAAAACCAGTCCTTGGTTTCTTGCGTTCCAGTTCAGGGAGGACCTGGCCCTGCAATTTGTGTTAGACTGCTCCCATTGGAGCAGGGCCAAGACTGATTTGTGTATGGCTGTGTCCAAACTAAAATGGCATAGTGTGCACAATAATGACTGATTGAAAAGTGTCTCGAAGCCATGACTTAGATAAATTCAAGAACAACATCCATCACTTTTTGTATACTTTAGTGTGCCACCTTAAATGGGATGGGAATGCCTAGATGTATATCCCATACACACCGTTGCACTGGAACCAAGCTATGACTTGTTGATGAGCTCTAACAATAGTGAAATTGGTTCTTGGTTTGCTTATGTTCCCCTTCAGGGAGGACCTGTGTGAGAAAGTAGCCTCTTTCTAGTCTTGTTACCCCCACTTTGGGCCTGTTTGTGAGTATATGTCAGGGTGTTTTCACTGTCTCACTGGGATCCTGCTAGCCAGGGCCCAGTACTCATAGTGAAAACCCTATGTTGTCAGTATGTTTGTTATGTGTCACTGGGACCCTGCTAGCCAGGACCCCAGTGCTCATATGTTTGTGGCCTATATGAGTTCATTGTGTGATGCCTAACTGTCTCACTGAGGCTCTGCTAATCAGAACCTCAGTGGTTATGCTCTCTCTTTACTTCCAAATTTGTCACTAACAGGCTAGTCACTAAATTTACCCATTCACATTGGCATACTGGTACACCCATATAATTCCCTAGTATATGGTACTGAGGTACCCAGGGTATTGGGGTTCCAGGAGATCCATATGGGCTGCAGCATTTCTTTTGCCACCCATAGGGAGCTCTGACAATTCTTACACTGGCCTGCCACTGCAGCCTGAGTGAAATAATGCCCACATTATTTCACAGCCATTTTACACTGCTCATAAGTAACTTATAAGTCACCTATATGTCTACCCTTCACCTGGTGAAGGTTGGGTGCCAAGTTACTTAGTGTGTGGGCACCCTGCCACTAGCCAAGGTGCCCCCACATTGTTCAGGGCAAATTCCCTGGACTTTGTGAGTGCGGGGACACCATTACACGCGTGCACTACATATAGGTCAATACCTATATGTAGCGTCACAATGGTAACTCTGAATATGGCCATGTAACATGTCTAGGATCATGGAATTGTCACCCCAATGCAGACAATTCCATGATCCCCCGGGTCTCTAGCACAGAACCCGGGTACTGCCAAACTGCCTTTCCGGGGTTTCACTGCAGCTGCTGCCAACCCCTCAGACAGGTTTCTGCCCCCCGGGGTCCAGGCAGCCCTGGCCCAGGAAGGCAGAACAAAGGACTTCCTCAGAGAGAGGGTCTTACACGCTCTCCCTTTGGAAAAGGTGAGAAAGGCAATGGAGGAGTAGCCTCCCCCAGCCTTTGGAAATGCTTTGATGGGCACAGATGCTGCCTATCTTTGCATAAGCCAGTCTACACCAGTTCAGGGATCCCCCAGCCCTGCTCTGGCGTGAAACTGGACAAAGGAAAGGGGAGTGACCACTCCCCTGAGCTGCACCCCCCAGGGGAGGGGAGGTGCCCAGAGCTCCTCCAGTGTGCCCCAGACCTCTGCCATCTTGGATTCAGAGGTGTTGCTGGCACACTGGACTGCTCTGAGTGGCCAGTGCCAGCAGGTGACGTCAGAGACTCCTTCTGATAGGCTCTTACCTCTCTTAGTAGCCAATCCTCCTTCCTAGGTAGCCAAACCTCCTTTTCTGGCTATTTAGGGTCTCTGCTATGGAGAATTCTTTAGATAACAAATCCAAGAGCTCACCAGAGTTCCTCTGCATCTCCCTCTTCACCTTCTGCCAAAGGATCGACCGTTGACTGCTCAGGACGCCTGCAAAACCGTAGCAAAGTAGCCAGACGACTACTAGCAACCTTGTATCGCTTCATCCTACCGGCTTTCTCGACTGTTTCCAGGTGGTGCATGCTCTGTGGGTAGCCTGCCTCCTCTCTGCACCAGAAGCTCTGAAGAAATCTCCTGTGGGTCGACGGACTCTTCCCCCTGCAACTGCAGGCAACAAAAGACTGCATCACCGGTCCTCTGGGTCCCCTCTCAGCACGACAAGCGTGGTCCCTGGAACTCAGCAACCCTGTCCAAGTGGCTCCCACAGTCCAGTGACTGTTCAGTCCAAGTCTGGTGGAGGTAAGTCCTTGCCTCCCCACGCAAGACTGCATTGTTGGGTACTGCGTGATTTGCAGCTGCTCCGGCTCCTATGCACTCTTCCAGGATTTCCTTGGTGCACAGCCAAGCCTGGGTCCCCGACACTCCTTCCTGCTGTGCACAACCTTCTGAGTTGTCCTCCGGGGTCGTGGGATCCCTTTTGTGACTTCGGGTGGACTCCATTTCACTCCTCTTCTAAGTGCCTGTCTGGGTACTTCTGCGGGTGCTGCCTGCTTCTGTGAGGGCTCCCTACGTAGCTGGATGCCCCCTCGTTCTCCTCATCCAAGTGGCGACATCCTGGTCCCTCCTGGGCCACAGCAGCATACAAAAACCCTAACTGCATCCCTTGCAGCTAGCAAGGCTTATTTGCTGTCTTTCTGCGTGGTAATACATCTGCAAGCTTCTTCACGACGTGGGACATCCATCCTCCAAAGGGGAAGTTCCTAGTCCTCTTCGTTCTTGCAGAACACTAAGCTTCTTCCAACAGGTGGCAGCTTCCTTGCACCCTCAGCTGGCATTTCTTGGGCTCCTGCCCACTCTCGACTCTGTCGCGACTCTTGGATTTGGTCCCTTTGTCTTACAGGTACCCAGGCCCGGAAATCCACTGTTGTTGCATTGCTGGTGTTTGTTCTCCTTGCAGAATCCCCCTATCACGACTTCTGTGCCCTCTGGGGGTAGTAGGTGCACTTTACACCTACCTTTCAGGGTCTTGGGGTGGGTTATTTTTCTAACACTCACTGTTTTCTTACAGTCCCAGCGACCCTCTATAAGCTCACATAGGTTTGGGGTCCATTTGTGGTTCGCATTCCACTTTTGGAGTATATGGTTTGTGTTGCCCCTGTACCTATGTGCTCCTATTGCAATATACTGTAACTTTACATTGCTTGCATTACTTCCTTTTGCTATTATCTGCATAATTTTGGTTTGTGTAGATATATCCTGTGTATATAACTTATCCTCATACTGAGGGTACTCACTGACATACTTTTGGCATATTGTCATAAAAATAAAGTACCTTTATTTTTAGTATATCCGTGTATTGTGTTTTCTTATGCTATTCTGCAAATGACACCAGTGGTATAGTAGGAGCTTTACATGTCTCCTAGTTCAGCCTTAGCTGCTTTTCCATAGCTACCTTCTATCAGCCTAAACTGCTAGAAACACCTCTTCTACACTAATAAGGGATAACTGGACCTGGCACAGAGTGTAAGTACCCTTGGCACCCACTTTAAGCCAGGCCAGTCTCCTACAACATGGCCTGGCAGTTCTTGTTGGGCTGTTGCATGTACCTGTGTACAAACTGAGGTGGCATGGTGTGTAAAATATCAGTCTTTTGGATCGGGCCACAGTAATTACAAGTGAATAAAATTAATTCAAGCATTCTATTCATACCTTTTTGTATTCTTTGGTGTCTTGTCATAAGTGGGAGGATTATGCCCAGTCATGGATCCTGTGCACAGTGTTCCCCAAGCTATACCTGGCTGATACCTGGATGATAGGTGCAAACAAGATCGAAACAAGCCCTGCATCGCTTGTGTTCTGGTTCAGGGACGACTTGGCCTTGTTGTCCAGGTTGGAATCTTCCCATTGGAGCAGAGTCAAGACTACTTTGCTTGTGGCTTGGTCCATACTAAGGTGGCGTGGTGTACAAAATAAGGAAGGATTGTGAAGTGGCATGAGTAATTAGAAGTGGATGAAATTAATTCCAGCTTTCATCCATCAGTTTCCATGTACTTTGGTGTGTCACCCTAAGTGGGATGGTTATGACCAGTCATGGCGCCTGTGCACATAGTGCTACTGGAATCAAACTATGCCTGGTTGATAGGCTCTAACAAGAGCAAAACAGGTCCTGGATTGCTTGTGTTCCAGTTCAGAGAGGACTTGGCATCATAGTTCTGGCTGTACTGACCCCAATGGAGCAGGGTCAAGACTATTTTGCGTGTGGCTATATCCAAACTGAGGTTGCAATAAAGCAGAATTTTTGATCTGCAAACTCAGATGTGTTAAAAAGAAAAATGCTGTCACTCAGAGTGCAGTTACCAGAGTGGTTTTGGGTCAACAAATATATGCAGAAAGGGAATGGGCAGCAATGAATTTACCACCAAGACTGATGGGCAAAAATTGAATAGGTAAGGATCAACCCGCATATGGCATATTATCCATTTGCTCTTGGAACGTTGGTGGCCTACGGGCAAAACTGGAGGATCCTGCAGTAATTAATTTTTTCAGTACCTTCGCCATTTTACTCCTACAGGAACCCTGGGCAATGGAATCAATACTGATAATCGGATTCTTGGAAAATCTTAGCCCAGCAACAAAAACCAATAGGCCCGGAAGGCCGAAGGGAGGCCTGGCCACCTACATAAGTACGAGCCTTTTGGTAAAATTCTCTGAGCATAAGGAGAAAGACCAACCCCTTCAATTACTCCATCTGGACAGTTGGGGGAAAACTACACAGGAACCATTGATTCTGGTTAACATATACATCAATCCAAAAAATAAAAAAATTGAAGCAAACAAATTGCTAACGCAACTGTTAAGGATAAAAAGCACAGTAAAATCGGCATTCAGGCTAATGTCGGGCGATTTGAATCTTGGCTTGTTCCACAACCCCAGTGAGGACCACATTCAAACAGTGGCAAGAATGCCCAACCAAACCATCCCAAACAAATGCAGGAAAGATCAAATAGGGGAGAGTTTTATATGCACCTGTGAATCAGTAGGCCTCTTCGTGCTAAACGGACGGAAGTGCCCCGATATTCCACCAGCATGGACAAGATTCTCTGGGAAATCGGTCTCCTATCTAGATTACACCCTAGTGTCCCCTGCTCTGTATAAGTTAGTAAACACCTTTACCATCATGGACCGCACGGAAAGTGATCATAAGCCACAGGTATTCGGGATCTGTGCATCACCACAAAATCCGGAGAAAGCGGTAGTCTAACCGGGAAATTGGGCACTGAAAACCTAAAGCGACTCAAATGGTCCTCTGACACCATTGAAAGCCAGGCAGATGAGGCCCTACAAAAGCTAGAGTCAATGCCCACAAGTGGAGCAAAGCTGACAACAGTATGGGAGTCTTTTGCCACCGACCTCTTAAAAAAAGATTCCTTAAAAAACACGAGAAAGGGAGCACCATTGAAACACCTCCAAAGTTCACTCTTACCGCTGTCAGTGCATAAAAGGAAAGCAGTGGTAGGTAAACTGTTAAGGTCACTCCGTAAAAGTCCAGATAACGGATCAATATTGACCGCGTTGAGAGAGCAAAGGAAATGGTACAAAAGGGATCTATGGACCTTTAAAAAAGGCCAACAGGAGGGCCTGTGGGCCAAACTACATTTCGCGATCAAAAACTCAGACTCCAAAAGATTTTGGAAAATCATCAACACAATAGACAATGGCGCAAAAGCAGGCAATAATGCAAATATAGCAGAGGAAGTATGGGTATCCCATTTAAAGTCCCATCTAAAAGAACGGCCCATCGAAGAAGGCCCTCAAATGCAGGGGCATAAGATGGGCTGGGAATCCAATATCCCTGATCCTCTGAAATTCACGGCACCAGAACTGTTAAAAATCATTGGAAAGTCACGTACAGACTGCGCCCCCGGCCCTAATGGCTTACCCCAAGCATTATTCAAACAAGAAACGGAAAGGTGGGCCAATTTCCTGGCTGCAATGTTCAACGAGGTGCTCACAACAGGCAATGTCCCAGCATCTTGGAAAGGCTCAATAAGCCACCTCATCTATAAGGGTGGGAGCGCGCTCTCCCCAAGTAACTACAGACTAATCAGCCTTTTAGACGTTGACCTCAAGTACTTTTCCTGCTGTGTGCTAACTCACCTGGAAGCCTGGATCACAGATAACGACATTTTACCCCTTAACCAAACCGGCTTCACTAAGCACCAAGGAACATTAACAAACCTTATGGGGCTAGGTCTGATCATAAATAGAGCAAAAGCAAAAGGGACTCCAACTTATTTATGTTTTGTGGACTTTAAAGCTGCTTTTGACTGTGTCTCCCGCGTTAACTTGTGGGCTAAAGTACTACTGTGGGGGCTGCCACATTCTATTTTAAACGCCATCAAAATTATATACTCTAATACTTGGGTGAAGGTGAAATTGGGGGAAGGCTCTCACCTATCCAGTGCAGTCAAAACAACAGGGGGTGTGAAGCAAGGCTGTGTATTGGCCCCAACGCTGTTCAACCTGTACATAGCAGATCTCCCCACTAAGTTAAATGGTCATTCCTCCCACTCTCCCCTCACTGGGCGGTCAACAAATTTCCAATCTGCTATATGCAGACGACCTACTACTAATCAGCAATTCCAGAATAGGCATGCAGAAATTGTTCTAGGCATTAGAAGAATACTCAGGATCTAGTGATTTAGAAATCAATCATAAAAAGTCTAAAATAAAAAGTAAGACACAGGCCCTCACTTACGCCTTTTGCAAGCTAGCCAATTCAACCTGCGGTCAGGCTCTGAACTCATTAACAGCCATAATGAGAGCGATACTACTTCCAACTATCACCTATGGGACCGAAATAATGAGGGGGATGGAAGTAGGTCTACTGGATAAGCTTCTGATAAAGACCTATAAGTGCGTTTTTCGGCTCCCCGGGCGGGCCTCGCCAGCCCAGGTCAGACTGGAATTCATGCTGGTCAAACAGTCACTAGCCCGACCCGCGGCATACAATAAATGCTGCTACAAACTGAGTTATGCATTAAAAGGGTCCTTAGCCTACCTAGTCTGCAGGAAATTATCCTAGAAAGAGGGAGCGGCAACTACATAAGGCATCTAGAAAAAAGTAAGAGTCTTTTGAACTTAGACGAGGTATGGGATTGGTCTCTACCCATCACTGCATTCAATAAAGCCATGAATAAAGCAAGCAAACTACAGAGCTGGCTAGAAGATAGGGACTTACTGACCAAAAGGGAGCATAGTTGGTTGATCCTTAACTCCTACAAAATGTTTAAAGAATCACTACTTATGGCTGGCTCCTATTCACTGGTGAAGTCCCAACACTAGACCTCTTGCCAAAATGGAAGGAGCGGCAAGTAGGCCCCCAAGAGTGCCATCTCTGTCATCTAGCAGAAGAAAACTTGGTGCATGTGGTGTACATGTGTCCAGCGTTGGCCGTTGAAAGGAGACTGTTGCTGAAAAAAAACCTAAACAGCTTAAGAATTAGATTATGCAGGCGAGCATTAATTGCAGCTTTTAACCCCCGAAACACAATATTGAACATTAGGCTGGTTCAATTTTTGGAAATTTTCTCTCTCAAAATCACAGCCTCTCGAAATAATCAAGCCATAGGGAGGGTAGAAACGATAGCAAAATCCCTATAGCCCACTTGGAATATATAAAAGAAAGGAAGGCTTCGAGGTAGTTGATTCGGGTTGCTGAGCAGGTTGGTATTAAAGTCTGGTACTAACAATCAGACTTAAGTAGGGGCAAACATAATCAACAGAAGATCTCTTCCCAATTTGTCAAATTTTTTAAAAAAAATTCTCATTGGTCTATTTCTATTCTCTTCTACATTTCAATGTGGAAGAACATTTTCATATATAATTTCATTTAAACACAGGACCTTTTAAAGCTATATTTGCCTTATCTATACTAAGTTTGTTTTGTTGCCCTATCAATATTAATGTCATATAGCATTGGTAAGTTCTTTTCAAAGAAAAAAAAAACAAATTTTACGTGGAATGCAATTTTATATATATATATATTTTTTTTTCATTAAGATCTGTAAATGCCTTATTGCACTAATATTGTTCTGTTAAACTTTTATGCGGAAAGAAAAGTTTTATGGTTTTAATTAACTAATAAACTTATGTGTTATCCAATTCAATTCAGTGGTGCAAGTGGTCTATCCCATGGCCCCATGCTGCATGATGTAGTGAGTGGAAGAAAAATGTGAATGACACAGCAACAGACAAATGGATGAAGAGGGCTGGAGGAAACATCCTTTACAACAAGGCAACAACGTCTTTACCATGCTCTGCTTTTGCCATGCAGCATTTCATAGGCATGCATTTACCACCCAGGTACGTTTTTGTGACTATATTTAAATGTATATATATATATATACATATATATATATATATAACCTATTGGTGGTTGCCGGAACGTAGGTATAGTTAGGACTTAGTTTCCATAAGAAAAGCATGTTTTGTTTTGCTAATAACTTTGGCATTATTTGATGTCAGAGACAAGCCTTTGACACTTTGAGGAAATATTCAACCCTGGTGATTAAGCCATCTGATAAGGGGGGCAACATTGTTCGTTGGGAGCTGACAAAAAAGTATAGACAGGAAGCACACAGACAGTTGCACGCAACATATAGTTATGAGGTGAGAACAACAGAGAATGTGGACAGAGAAGAATGAAATTTGGATACATCACACATCAATCTACAAAAGAGTATCATTCACCATCACAAGAGGTCTTCTGAATAATGAAGAGCACTAATTCCTACATGTTTCCAAGCCTACTATTCCATGTTTCTATTTGCTTCCTAAGGTGCACAAGGAAAGAGAAAACCCTCTGGGTAGGCAGATAATCTCTGCCAACAATAGTCTATTGGAACATACATCTATGTACTTGGATTTTTACCTACTACCTTATGTTTTGAGTTTACCCAGCTATTGCGGGACAGTACAGATTTCTTTACTAAGATTTTTGAGAAACCTTGGCAGTCTAGTTACGTACAAGTGACAATTGATGTGTATAGCCCATGATGTAGGAGTACAGACATGAAAACATTTTTTCATGGATAAACCAATTTTCAGATGCTGCTTCTTTGTCTGAAAAATAATTTCTTCCTTTTTAAGAATGTTTGGTATGGGACAGGCAGCTCATTGGGAGAGCGATGTGGAGTTGTTTCACACCAAGGTCTGCAGGAATGTTCATGATTTGGTGGGAACAACAGTAAACTTGGACAGAGGAGAATGACATTTGAACACATCATATTATTCTGAAAAGCTACATAGACTATTTGTTTATTATATGAGCTGGGCAGAGACAGAGGCTAGAGGCATTTCTGAGAGACATCAACAATAATGAAATGAATTTGAGATTCACTCAAAACATTCAACCCACTCAAATGTTTTTTTATTTTTATTTCCTGTTGAAATAGTGGAGGGTAAGATTGAGACTAGTCTGTTTTGGATGAGTACTGCCAGGAACAGCATATTACATGCTCATTGCAGTCATCCACAAAACTATTAGCACATTCTGATGGCAGACCCCACAATAGTTGAAGTAGTATCCTCACATGCATTGGTGGCATACAGGAAATCCAGATCAATTAGGGATATTTTGGTGCACAGTTGCATGGGCACAGAGAAGAGAGACGTTTGCCTACAAGAACAACAAGGGTTTTTCGAATGGAGGAGGTATAAGGCATGTAGGGGCATCAAGAACTGCAAATCTTACAAACTATCCACAGGAAAAAAATGAAGATAGTCACATTTATTATCTGCAATAGTGACTTATGTGTCTATGTGCTGACATGCCCATGTGGAGTGCAGTATGTAGGTGGTACTGTCATGTAGGTTCTCATTATCCTAATGAGACTACTGGATTTGGGTGGCAGAATCGCCTGGACTGGAGGGGACTGAGTATGAACATGCTCCAGGTAAGCTGTAAGTCTAATCCGGGTTTCTTCTGGCTAACTAGCAGTGCCTCATCTCCACCCAAGAGCAGGGATGATTGGGCAACTGGGCGCATGACTCCTCAGGGAAATTGTGGTTACTCTGATTTCTTCTGTTTCTCTCAGTTACATTAGTCTCACGTATGTAAGGACAATCAGAGGCAGAGTAAAGTTCAATAAGGTTTTATTGAAGTAGCTGCATCTTAGATAGTAAAGCATGTATTGTAATAACTAGGATGATGAAGCACAAGAGGATCAAAAAGGTGAGAAGGACAGTGAAACACAGCAATAACGCTACCATATTGTCACTAGGGTTTGTATGGATAGTTTCTACCTAGGCTATGTTAGAGCAGACCTTAGAGTTCAGGCGACAATTTCCCAGATCTCTAGGTATTGTTAAAGTGGTTGAGCATGAACCTCATCCTCCACTTTCTGTATGTTTTTAATCTTGGTCGTAACCTCGTAAGGTAACTATTAAAGCAGATTGCTGTGGGGTTGATAACCAATTTTCATTGATCCACTCTCCTGCTACTTTTGGTGTCTGACCAACCCGGCAACAACCTCATAAAAGATCTCCGGTAAAGAGCCCCCGATTGGGGAGCCCGTCAGATATTGCACTGCCGGTATGACGAGGAGCTTCCCGATGATGAAGAATGACATCCATTTGGATGTGTGAGGGCTCTTGCTCCTGAACATCTCATGTCCCCCTAGACACATGGAACAGTGTACCTATTTATCGTATGACTAGTCTTATTGGGAGAACGTACACTGGACCTTTAACCTCCCTATCCCTCTTATTGTTGATATGTTAGAGCATAGCATGTTAAGCTCTAATTCTGCCTTTTGGGTTCCCCCTGGGAAGACATCATCCCTCATACCTGAGCAAGAGGCCTGGAGTCTGACACGCATCTGCAGTGAAGCAATCAGCATACAGTTGTTGTCATCTGGCCAGAATCTCCCTCCAAGGTACATGGGTCAAGGCAGTGTTTTTATAATAAAACAGCTGATGTTCCAAGAAAATATCCCCACATAAGCGTGTGCATGTTTCTGTGAACAGTGGAGATAAAGCGTTCCACTTTTCCCGGCAACCTATCCCACTGCAACCTTGAGAAAGCACTGAGTGAAAGAAATATCTTTATTTAAGAAAGCGGTGCTGTCCTAGGCAAGGAGCTACTAGATAGAGAAAATAAAACAAGACTGCAAATGTGGCTGTTATTAAAATAATATAACAAAGCTAGAATATAAATATATCTAGGTTAAAGTGCACAACGGCAGGCCTAGTTTGCTAAAATAACATGTATGAAGCTATAGCGAAAATGGCTACACAACAGTACAGTTTTCCCTGTTAAAAAACAAGTCCCGGAACTATTGAGGGCCATTAAGAATGGGGATCAGACCTATCCTGTTGTAAGATATTGGAATCTTTTTCACCAAGAGAACTTTGGGCCTGATTACAACTTTGGAGGAGGTGTTAATCCGTCCCAAATGTGACGGATATACCACCAGCCGTATTACGAGTTCCATAGGATATAATGGACTCGTAATACGGCTGGTGGTATATCCGTCACTTTTGGGACGGATTAACACCTTCCTCCAAAGTTGTAATCAGGCCCTTTGACTCTTTGTCATTTTTTGGTATTGACAGGACAACCCAGAACTCCAGAGGTAGTGACAGGGAGAAGGGACTCAGAGCATTAAAATCACAGTACATCATTCATCTCAAGAACAAAGCTCCTGGAGGCCTGAACTTGGATGAAGAATTGTACAATCTCTTAGGGTAATTTGGTAATTTGGAATAGATAGGGGTGGGCTATTGGGTGGTATTATTCTTCTTTTATAATATATTGCATATGATGTGTGTAGAGCATGTCACTGCTTGCCTCTTTGTTTATGAGAATATAAGTGCACCTTGATTTTAATGTATTCTCTCTGGTTATTGTTCATGTTGTCAATAGGATAGGTCACTTGACATTTGATTTGTTAAACTATATTAAAGAAGTCTTTGGATGATAAAATGTTTAGGCTGGATGAATTTTCCATATATTTTTCCATGAAAGGCTTAATTGTGACATATGAGTTTGTGAAAAATGAGTGACGGGTTGGGCCACTGGGCCATTAATTATGACCATAGGAGAGAGTCAACTTTCAACATGTGTAATTAATAGATTGGATATCCTGGGTTGGGATTGCCCACAGGAATTGATGATAAGTGATTAGAATTTAATCCTTATATTTCTTTACAAAGAATGTCACATGTGAAGGATTTTTCCTCTTTTCTTAAGTTTCAAAGTATTTCTTTTATGTTCATTGTTTTTTTCACATATTTCTTTGGGTGATGGTGCTTGTAATTATATTGGCTGTGAAGAAGACCACAAGGTTGAAACATGTCGCCTTGAATAAAATGTTCTGGAGAACAAGCCTTTGGAGTGCAAGGAATCTGTGGAGCCTAATTGTTTTTGCTGCTTTAAAGATGTGAGCCTAACTATAACGCCCCTGTAACCTTTGTTTTTTTAAGTGAATTTCTATGTTTTTTTAATTCTATTTCCTAACTATTGTCGCATAGGTTCTCATTATGCTAATGAGGCTACTGGATTTGGGAGACAGGATCACATGGATGGTGGGTACTAAGTATGATTACACACCACATGACGCCTGTCGGCCTAATCCGGGTTCTCCGGCTAACCAGCAGCGCCTCATCTCTAGCTGAGATGATTGTAGCAAACAGGCGCATGACAAGAAGATGCCTCAGGGGAATAGTGGTCGATCAGATCCCACCCCTTTCTTTTCAGTAACCAATATGTCTCATACAGGCAAAGATAACAGAGGCAGGATATAATTCAATAAGGATTTATTGAAGTAGCTGCATCTTAGATAAAAAGGCATGTATTGCAATAACTAGGATGAGAAAACACAATAAAAGCCAACAGGTGGCTAATAGAGTAAAACACAAGAATAGTCCTACCATACTGGTACCAAGAGTAATGCATATCTTTCTCCTACCTAAACTATGTCTGACACTGCATAGTAAACCTAATCTGCCCATCGGGTTTTCCCCTGGGAGTATATCATACCTCATACCTGGAGGAGGAAGCCTGTGATCCAGAGAGGCACTGTCCCGATGTGGATCAGGGGTCCGGCCATCTAGGCAGGTAGATGCAGCGATAAAGTCAGCAATCAACATGCAGTAGTGGTCATCTGGCTGGAATCTCCCTGTAATGTGTCTGGGACAAAGGGGTATTTTTATAATAAAACAGCTGACATTCTAAGAAATGTATAAGTGTGTTTTTTCTGTGAATGTTGGAGACACAGCATACCGCATTTGTCGGTAAGCCTATCTGACTGTAGCCTTGGAGAAAGCACAAAGTGAAGAAAATAAAACAGCACCACAAATGTTGCTATTGCTGGAAAAATAAAGCAACACTGAATAAAAGGTAACAGGGCTGAAGTGCACAACGGCAGACCTAGTTAACATAAAATCAACGTGTCTAAGACATGGCTAAAATAGCTATACAACACCCTCCCCTTACTGGTCAAAGGTGGTTCTAAAGCTCATAATAAAAGAAATCTAAGAACTTGCATGCTATATATACAAACAATCATATATCAATTGTGACAAGTTAAGAGACACAGAGGCAGGAAAAGGACAATTTGAAGAAGCCAATTCAATAGTCAGAGTCATTTTGGAAATTGTATATCATATCTGGGACAATTGAAGCCAGGAGACGTCCTACTTCGGCAGGTGGTAAAATATCCAAATAATATCCAAGGTAAGCCACCGAGCACTCATGTTCCAAAGTCTGAGCTCCAGCTCAGGCAGCAGCATTTCGTGTTATGCCGTCCATAGAGTTAAGAGTCGCAGCATCCAAAAAAGGCAACTCATAAACAGCTTCCCGTAGCAAACGCACCCTCAACGCGCATGTCTGAGAATGAGCCCTCGGTGAGAACATCAACAAATCAGCGTCCCATGAAAGTAAGCACTGTGTAGAAAGACAGACCTTCAGTGCACATTCAAAGAGGCACCAGAGGCATCGAAACATGGGCTGCACACAATCCAAAACTGGTCAGAAAGACAAAGACCAGTCACACTCCAGTTGTTCCAGGAGTGGTGCTCCGAAATACTGCATCATGCGTTAATGACACAATTGTGCTGGCGGTAGCGTTTTAAGTGCTCCTTGCTGTGACGGGTCAGCCATTGTGCAGAAAAAGTAGCAACAGCAGAATGCCACCTATTAAAGCCAAAGTAATCAGAAATCCCCCTAAAACACTCGAAAATATAGAATGTATGGCTGATGGCATTACACCGAATATAGAGGAGAAGGTGTGTACAAAAATAGAACCAATAGCCTTACAAAAGTGGGTGATTCCAGTAGTACTGGAGGAATTGAATATTTGTCCCAATTGTACACCAAAGTGTCTCAGAAAATGTGTAGTTAAAAGGGACTGAATCTCCGCCGATCAATCAATCAATCAATCAAATAATTTCTTAAGTGCACTACTCACCCGTTAGGGTCTCAAGGCGCTGTGAAGACGGGATGGTTGCCGGTTACTGCTCAAAAAGCCATGTTTTAAGGTGCTTTCTGAAGGTTAGGAGGTCCTGGGTCTTGCGTAGGTTGGTGGGGAGGGAGTTCCAGGTCTTGGCGGCGAGGTGGGAGAAGGATCTGCCGCCAGAGGTGGTGTGTTGGATGCGGGGGACTGTAGCGAGGGCGAGGTCGGCGGAGCGGAGCTGTCGAGTTGGTATGTGGAAGTTTACTCGTTCGTTGAGGTAGGCCGGTCCAGTGTCGTGGAGGACTTTGTGAGCGTGGACGAGGACTTTGAAGATGATCCTTTTGTTGACGGGCAGCCAGTGTAGGGATCTGAGGTGGGTGGATATGTGTTTGTGCCGAGGGAGGTTGAGGATGAGACGTGTGGCTGCGTTTTGAATTTCCTGGAGTTTTCTTTGAAGCTTGGCTGTGGTCCCTGCGTAGAGGGTGTTGCCGTAGTCCAGTCTGCTGCTGATGAGGGCGTGGGTGACCGTTCTTCTTGTTTCTAAAGGAATTGATTTGAAAGTCTTGCGTAGCATGCGGAGGGTGTTTAAGCAGGAGGATGATATGGCGTTGACTTGCTGGGTCATGGAGAGAGATGAGCCTAGGACGATGCCAAGGTTGCTTGCGTGGGCAGTGGGTGTTGAGGGTGGTCCAAGCGTGGTGGGCCACCAGGAGTCATTCCATGCCATCTTGTTGGGGCCGAAGATGATGATTTCTGTTTTATTCGAGTTTAGTTTGAGGTGGCTTGATGTCATCCATTTGGCGATGTTGAGGAGTCCGGCATGGCTGGGTTCCTGGTGAGGGAGATGATGAGCTGGGTGTCGTCTGCACATGAGATGATGGTGATTCAATGGGGGTGGAGGCTTTTGGCGAGAGGGGCCATGTAGATGTTGAAGAGGGTGGGGCTGAGAGAGGATCCTTGGTGGACCCCGCAGATGATCTTGGTGACTGGAGACCGGAAAAGAGGGAGGCAAACTCTTTGGGTTCTTTCGGCGAGGAAGGAGGTGAGCCAGTCCAGGGCCTTGTGTCGAATTCCGGTGTCAAAAAGGCGTGCACGGAGGGTTTGGTGGCATACAGTGTGGAATGCTGCGGAGAGGTCTAGGAGGATGAGGGCGACCGTCTCGCCCTTGTCCACTCTGGCCCTGATGTCATCTGTGCAGGCGATGAGGGCGGTCTCAGTGCTGTGGTTCTTGCGGAATCCAGACTGGGAGTATGTTGTTTTCTTCTAAGAAGTGAGACAGTTGGGCGTTGACTATCTTCTCAGCGACCTTTGCAGGGAAGGGGAGAAGAGAGATGGGACAGTAGTTTGTGAGGTCTTCCGGGTCTGCTTTGGGTTTTTTGAGGAGAGCGTTGACTTCGGTGTGCTTCCAAACGTCTGGGAAGGTTGCGGTGTCGAAGGAACTGTTGATGACGGCGCAGAGCTGGGGAGTGATGATTTGGCTGGTCTTGTTGAAAATGTGGTGGGGGCAATGGTCTGTAGGGGAGCCTGAATGGATGGAGTTCATGGTTTTGCCGATTTCTTCGTCGTAGGTGGGGATCCAGTTGTGTAGTTGGTTGGTGTGGGAGGTTGTTGTGTTGTTGGTTGTGTCAGTGGTGGTGATGGTGGGTGCGATGCTGTGAAGCTGTTGTGTATGTCTGCGATTTTGAGGTGAAAGTAGTTGGAGAGGGAGTTGCAGTGGTTTTGGGAGTGTGGAGGGTCGATGTTGCTGGGATTTGGGTTTGGTGAGTTCTTTTACGATGGCAAAGAGTTCTTTGCTGTTGTGAGTGTTGTTGCCTATGCGTTCTTTGTAGAATGACCGTTTGGTGGTCCAGATGAGTTGGTGGTGTTTGCGCATGGCTGTTTTGAGGGCGGAGAAGTTGCTCATTGAGGGTTCTTGGCGCCAGGCCTTCTCAATTTTACGGCATTCTGGTTTGGAAGCCTGGAGTTCTGTGGTGAACCAGGGGGCGGTCTTGGCGGTGCGGGTGTTGTTGTTTGTTTTCAATGGGGCGAGGGAGTCTGCGCAGGTTGTTAGCCATTGTGTGAGGTTGTGGGCGGCGGTGTTGAGGTTGTTGGTGATGGGAGGTAGAGCTTGTGTGAGGTTGGCGAGCAGGTGTTCTTTGGAGATCGTTTCACTTGCGGTAGGGTGTAGTGTGTTGTTGGTGGTGGGTGGGTGGTTTCATGAAGGAGAAGTGGACGCACAGGTGGTTAGTCCAGTGGAGCTCGGTGGTGTGAGTGAAGGTGATGTGGCTGCTGGAGGTGAAAATGGCATCAAGAGTGTGTCCCGCTGAGTGAGTGGGTGAGGTGATCAGTTGCTTGAGGTGGGTGATTTTGTAACCTTCTGGGATGGATATGGCTATGGCTATGTTGGGTTCTGATGAGGGGTTCATCCATGTTTCCGTGAGGAAGGCGATCTCAGGGAAGTGCGTTGTGAGCAGGTCCCAGAGCTCGATGCCGTGCTTGTGGATGGAGCGGGTGTTAAGGAGGATGCAGTTAAGGTGGTTGCAGGGTTTGGTGTTATTGCGGTGCGTGTTGGTGGTGCTGGTATTAGTGTGAGTGCAGGAAAAATGGCATGAGTGGCATGTGAATGGTCCGTGTGTGTTTGGGGTTGGCCTGGGCGCAGATGGGGTGCTGGCCTGGGTTGAGGGCATGGAGTTCTGTGGAGGAGTGGTGCTGCTTCGGGGGTGTCGGAGAGGTGTGAACCACGGGGACGGGTGCTGGGCGCGGTCCAGGCACGGACGGGCACAGACGGGCTTGCCTGTGGTGCGACAGCGGCGGAGCCGCACACTGGCCACCATTAAGAAGGGAAGGTGGGAGGGAGGAGCAGCTGGGAGTCAGGAGGGGAAAAGCCAATGGGGACGCAGCGGCTGGGTCAGGAGAACCGGCAAGAGCCGGAAGAAATGGGCGGTAACGTAGAGGGTGAAAAATGAAGCGGAATGTAAAAAGGGCACAGGTACAGTCAGAAACAGTGCATGAAATGAAAAACGATTTACATAAAACAAAAAATTACACGAAATACAAAGTGTAAAGCACACTAGATATGCCTACCACTAGGCACCAGGGATGAGGCGCAGGCAGGTGCCTGCGGGTGGTGGAGGGCCTCGAACTTGCTTCCAGGTGCAAACGGTCGGGTCAGGGGCACGGAGGAAGGCTGGTGGAGCCAAAGTGGACTCCTGGCCAAAAGCAGGTCAGGGGATCACACAGGGCTCCGCGCAGCGGCCGCCATTTAGAAGGGGAGGTGGGAGGGAGGAGCAGCTGGGAGGCGGGAGGGAAAAGACCAATGTGGGTGCGAGGGGGGTGGGCCGCAGGGGACGCAGCGGCTGGGTCCGGAGAACCGGCAGGAGCCGGAAGAAACGGGCGGTAACGCAGAGGGTGAAAAACAAAGTGGATTGTAAAAAGGGCACAGGTACAGTCAGAAACAGATCATGAAACAAAAAACGATATGCATAAAACATAAAATTACACGAAATGCAAAGTGTAAAGCACACTAGATACGCACCTACCACTAGGCACCAGAGATGGGACTCGCAGGCGGGTGCCACCGGGTGGTGGAGGGCCTCGAACTCCAGCAGCAAACGGCGGGGTCAGGGGCACGGAGGCAGGCTGGTGGAGCCAAAGTGGACTCCTGGCCAAAAGCATCCTGAAGCGCATAGGTCTCGCGTGCAGATGTCAGCACCACGTGTTTTTGAAACAATAAAGCCTTTAATCTGCTCAACTTGTCAAAATTCACATCAGCAGTCGCAATATGAGGCCAAACGTCTGTTACTCCTTGAAACTGCATGGGGGGAAAAAGAATATTCCTGCAGCACTTAACAATTTGGGAGACCAAAACAATGTAAGCTATTCCAGCCCGCATCCCACAACAGCTCTCACTGTTAAGGAGCACATAACTGCCTTTGGAGAGCACCTGGAATTCAGGTTTAATCTAAGGGACTGGGACTCCCTTCAGATAACAACCTAAGTTTGCCGCGAAGGCATTACATGCCCCGTGCAAGGACAGCTGTTTACAAACCATTGAATGGATCACAGAAGTCTTGCATTCGCTACTGCTAAAAAAGACCTCTTTCATGCCATTGAAGAATTTGTACGAGAAAGGATGTTCCCACACTTCGTGTATGTAACTATCTCCTAGCTTTTCATATCTGCCCACTGGAATGTGTTTCAAACAAGATGTAAATTAAAGTGTTGAAATGGGCAAATTTATAACCCCATGTATTAGCCATTCAGCAGATGGTATTTCAGCCACAGTAAAAGGCAACCTTTCTAACTTTTCAGTTTTCAACATGACATACGTTGCTTCTTTCTTAGCCATTATTTGTTGTTGCGTTAAATTAAATGTGGAAAAAATCTTCCTTGCGCTCACGTGTTGCCAGGTAACGCGACCTACTTTCAGCATTTGTAGTGTCCAGCCTAACTACATAATGGATCTTAGCTGACTTTGTCCATGTTGGAAAAATGATCCATCACTCTGTACTATATCTGTAGCAGAGGATACAATGTAATTTAAGGTATATATTTGGTTGGACAGGGTATTAATCCTGTTATCCACAACGGTGAATGCTTTCTGTAAGTTTTCCTGATCTACTTGCCTTAACCAGGCAACCGCCTCTTGGTTGGAAAGCTTCCATATTTCATTATATGCAGCACATAAGCAGCGCTTTCTGCGTTGTCGCCTGGGGCCTAACAGGAAATCCCGTAAATCTGTATTATTGGACAGGAGACTTAAATGTTCTTTGACAGCATCTAGGGAAGAGACATTCATCCATTGCTGGCATAGTTTCTCCCTTACTATGGCTCACATTATGACATTGGCGGTAAATCCCGCTTACCGCTACGTTGACGGCCGCCAACTTACCACTGCTCTGGCGATTATACGTTCACCATATTATGACACACACACACACACCAGTCTGACAGAATACAGCCGCATACACAAATCCAACAGCCCAAAGGTCAGTGATAAACTGGCGGTTCCAAAACCCACACAGTTACGCCAACAAAACAACGCCCAGCACATTATGACCCACGAATCACCACGCCGGACATTTAACGGCAGTAAACCATTGGTGGTACATTCCGTCACACTCAGAATGCACACCCACATAAAAAACAACACTACATTGGACAATACTAAAGACACACACCTGACACTCATGCACACACAACACCCACACACCCACACCACTATAAAACACACACCCACATTACACACAACCCCTTACGTACAACAATTGCCACCAGGAGACTGAGACGAAGAGCACAGAGACAACTAGACACATACACCACTTGCACCCATACACTCCTCACGCACTCCACATCACACACCCCACCACATTACCTAACACACCCTCACCAACACACATCACACAACACCCATGGCACCACAAAAGCACCCCCGTTTCACTGAGGAGGAGTTAAGGGTCATGGTGGAGGAAATCGTCAGGGTAGAGCCACAGCTCTTTGGAGCACAGGTGCAGCAAATATCTATAGCAAGGAAGATGGAGCTATGGTGGAAAATCGTGGACAGGGTCAATGCTGTGGGACAGCATCCAAGAACAAGGGACGACATCAGGAAGAGGTGGAACTACCTACGGAGGAAGGTATGTTTAGTGGGAGCAAGACACCAGCTCGCTATACAGAGGACTGGCGGTGGACCCTCACCTCCTCCCCTACAACTCACAGCATGGGAGGAGCAGGTACTGGCAATACTGCATCGTGAAGGACTCGCCGGAGTTGGAGGAGGACTGGACACTGGTAAGTCAACTTTCAACACTTATCACCCCCCATACCTGCATGCCATCACACACCCTCACCCTGACTCCCATCACTCCACTGCATCCCACACACTACACCAACACATCTCACTAATCCCAATGCCAGGCCCTGCATGCTGTACCAATGCATGAACACCCCTCCCAGCCCTGCATGGACACTCATCACTAAAGCATTCAAAGCATAGGGAAAGTAACATAACCACGCTACACCAGCATACACAAGCAAAAGCTGGCAGGGCAACACCAACAATGGAGGGGAAGCTACAGAAGAAGAAATGTCATACACTTGAAGCATAATACATCATTTACATCCCCACAGCTACCCCAGCCAATGTCACTGGAGAGAAGGTGCCACCATTGTCCAGTCCCCCAACAGAAGAGGCCCACAGTGATGAAAGTAACTCTGGACTTCTGGATCTGGACGACCTACCTGGCCCATCAGGGAGCACTGAACAGCCGCTCACCCAAGCCCACTCACAGACCACCACAGAGCCTCCCCCATCAGGAACCAACACCACAACACCCACCCATACCTCTGTCCCCAGGACACATCAATCAGCAGGACAGGAACCCCAGCCCACACCTTGCACACAAGACAATCAGGGACCTGCGGTCAGTGGCAGTGGGCACACAAATCAGGGGACAGGGGCACAGGCCAACAGGGAAACTGGGAGGACTGCTGTGCACCAGGGGTAGGACAGGACAAGGGAACTGACTCTCCAGGAGGCACTCTCAGAGATCCTGGGAGCCTAACAACATTCCCAGGACATGATGGGCCAGATCCTAGACAACGTGGAGGAGAACAGTCGGCTGCAGGAGGGACAGTATCAAGGGATCAGGGAGGATTTGCAGGCCATTAACAACACCCTGATCTCCATAGCAGGGGTGCTGGCAGACATGGCCAACATCATGAGGGAAGCAACTGCACACCAGCAGGCACCTACCACAAGCCATTCATCTGAACAGCAATCCACTTCTGCTAGTGGCCAGAAGGCCCCGCCACAGGACTCACAGGCCACCAGCACTCCTCCACCTACAGTAGGTGAACCACCCCACAAATGTTAATTGTGACCCAGATAGACGCCAGAGACACTTGCCAAGACCACCGCCAGGAAATGAAACTCTCCTGATTGTCCCCCTTGTGTCCCACACAGTCACCTTATCCACTTTGAACTGCCATTGCTCCCCCTCCTATGTCCCCATGGAAACTGCACCTGTTCTACAAACAGACTTGAACAATACCCTGGACTTTCCTCCATCATCACCCAATTCCATTGCACTTCCCCCGCCTAAATTTTAGCACAACAATAAACACCCTTGGATGAATCTTGCCTACTAGTATTTCATGTATTGTAAATTTGTAATCATTGAAACATCTACAACCATGGCAAATGAACTGTACATAGAATGAGCATAGAATGAATGACCTGTTGCTGGCTGTTTGATCACATCAGGACAATGTTGTCATATCACCAACATCTGTAAAATGAATATCCATAGGTAACAGTAAGTATGGGAAAGAAGAACGAGTTACTTACCTTCGGCAACGACTTTTCTGGTGGATACATTAGCTACCTGTGGATTCCTCACCTAATGAATACTCCCATGGCGCCAGCATTCGACGGAAATCTTCTTACTAGTCTCTGCACGTCGACAAGGACGTCACTCTAGCCCACGCGACGCCGTCTGACGTCATACAGGCAATAAGAGGTCCTCGACGACGTGCGGACGTCAGTACCAATCATTTTTTACGTGCATGAGAACAACCAGGCAATGCAATGAAAGAGCAAGGCAACATCCCATTACATTGTAAAAATACACAACATTGCATGAATAACTGTAAATATTTTATATATATATATAACTCTCTCTTTTTTAAAATATATATCTACACATCAAGTATATACACAAAGATATATACATATATACATATAATATATACAACATCTATTGCACCCTCAAAGACCAAGAGGAGCGTACTCAAGGATTACTTGGCAAGACCAGAAAGGCAACGGGGAGGCGGGTGGGACCGTGAGGAATCCACAGGTAGCTAATGTATCCACCAGAAAAGTCGTTACCGAAGGTAAGTAACTTGTTCTTCTGATGGATACAACTACCTGTGGATTCCTCACCTAATGAATAGAGTCCCAAAGCAGTACCACGCCCGGCGGTGGGTGCCTAAATGGTCAAACCAAGAAATCCTGCAGCACTGACCGTGCAAAATGGCCGTCCCTTCTAACCTCAGAATCCAAACAGCAATGTTTTGCAAAAGTGTGAAGGGACGACCAAGTTGCGGCCTTGCAGATGTCGACCACAGGAACACCTCTGGCCAAAGCCGAAGTGGCCGACTTAGCTCTGGTGGAATGAGCTCTAATGCCCTCAGGAGGATCCTTCTTTGCCAAAGAGTAACAGATTTTAATGCAAAGAACAACCCACCTGGATAGTGTTCTCTTGTGGACTGCCTTTCCTCTCCTCTTGCCCACGTATCCAATAAACAGCTGATCCTCCAGCCTGAAATCCTTTGTTCTATCAATAAAGAAGCTCAACGCCCTCTTTGGGTCCAGACGGTGCAGTCTTTCTTCCTCTTTGGAAGGATGAGGCGGAGGATAGAATGTGGACAAAGTAATTGCCTGAGCCAAATGGAAGGGTGAAACAACCTTCGGGAGGAAAGCAGCCTTGGTCCTCAACACCACCTTATCCCCATAAAAAGTAGTATAAGGGGGCTTTACTGATAAGGCCTGCAACTCACTCACTCTCCTTGCTGATGTTATAGCTATCAGGAAGACTGTTTTTAAAACCAAATACCTTAAGGGGCAAGAATGCATAGGTTCAAAAGGGGACCCCATAAGGAAAGTCAGGACCAAGGACAAATCCCATTGCGGCATAACGAATGGCTTTGGAGGATATTTATTTAGAAGACCTTTCAAGAATCTGATAACAATAGGGGATTTAAATAAAGATGGTTGGTCTGGAAGACATATGAAGGCTGACAAGGCCGATAAATAACCCTTAATGGTAGCCACTGCACAACCTTTCTGCGCTAGAGACAGAGCAAAAGACAAAACGTCCGATAGATGAGCATGCAAAGGATCAATCTGCCTCTCTCCACACCACGCAACAAATTTAGACCATCTATTAGCGTAGATAGATTTAGTGGAGTGTCGCCTGGCCGCTAATATAACATCCACTACCTCAGGTGGGAGAGAGAAGGAACTCAGGTTGCCCCGTTCAATCTCCAGGCATGTAGGTGCAGACTCTGGAGGTTGGGGTGTAGAACCTGCCCCTGCGACTGCGAGAGGAGGACTGCCCTGAAAGGGAGACGGAGCGGAGGGCACATTGAGAGTTAGAGAAGGTCGGAGTACCATACCCTCCTTGGCCAATCCGGAGCTATTAGGATGACTAGAGCCCGGTCCTGGCGAATCTTCCTCAATACTCGAGGAATCAAGGGTATGGGAGGAAACGCGTAAAGCAACTGGCCGCACCAGGTTATTTGAAACGCGTCCCCCAACGCTCCCTGCATCGGATACTGGAGGCTGCAGAATAACGGACAATGCGCGTTCTCTCGAGTGGCAAACAGATCTACCCGAGGAAACCTCCACCTCTGGAAGATTAAACGGACTTGATCTGGATGGAGACGCCACTCGTGGTCTGCCGAGAAATGGCGACTGAGACTGTCCGCACGCACGTTCAAGACTCCGGCCAGATGGTTTGCTATCAAGCAAATCTGATGGTCCTTTGCCCAGGACCATAGTCGAAGAGCTTCTCTGCAGAGAAGGTACGACCCCACTCCTCCCTGCTTGTTTATGTACCACATCGTGGTAGTATTGTCCGTTAGGACCTGTACCGACTGACCACGAAGGGAAGGGAGGAAGGCCTTGAGAGCCAGACATACAGCCCGTAACTCTAACAGATTGATGTGAAACATCTGTTCCTCTGGAGACCAAAGACCTTTGATCTCCAGATCCCCCAGATGAGCTCCCCACCCTAGAGTGGAAGCATCCGTTATGACTGTGGCCACTGGTGGCGACTGCTGGAACGGCTTTCCTTGTGAAAGATTGTTACTTGCAATCCACCACTTCAAATCCACAGCAGCATCTCTGGAGATCTTGACAGTACCCTCTAGATCCCATTTGTGTTGAGACCACTGCCTTCGGAGGCACCACTGAAGAGCCCTCATGTGCCAGCGAGCATGCGTGACCAACAGAATGCAGGAGGCAAACAGACCGAGCAGACGAAGGACCTTGAGGACTGGAACTACCGCTCCATTTCGAAACATTGGAACCAAATCCTGAATATCTTGAATCCGCTGAGGCGGAGGAAAGGCCCGACCCAATGTTGTATCCAGTAATGCCCCTATGAACAGGAGGCGCTGAGAGGGCTCTAGGTGAGATTTGGGCTCGTTCACCGAAAAACCCAGGTCGAACAACAACTGGGTTGTTGACTGCAGATGATGCGACACAAGCTCCGGGGACTTGGCTTTGATCAACCAGTCGTCCAAGTAAGGGAATACTGCTATCCCCTTCCTTCTGAGTTCTGCCGCAACCACCGACATCACCTTCGTGAAGGCTCGAGGTGCTGAAGTAAGACCAAACGGAAGGACCGCAAACTGATAGTGCTGCGATCCCACCACAAACCGGAGATACTTCCTGTGTGACTTGAGTATCGGGATATGAAAGTAAGCATCCTGCAAGTCGACAGACACCATCCAGTCTTCCTTGTTCAACGCCAAAAGCACCTGTGCTAGGGTCAGCATCTTGAACTTTTCCTGCTTGAGGAACCAATTCAAGATCCTCAGGTCCAGAATTGGTCTCAAACGACCATCCTTCTTGGGAATCAGGAAATACCTTGAGTAACATCCTCGACCCCTTTCCTGCTCTGGGACCAACTCCACCGCGCCCTTTGAAAGGAGGACTTGTACCTCCTGTTCTAGCAACAGGAGGTGTTCTTCTGAACAATAAGAAGGGCGGGCGGGATGAGGGGCGGGAACTCCCGAAAGGGAAGGGTGTAGCCTTTTCCCACAATACTGAGAACCCAAGTGTCCGTTGTAACAGTCTTCCATTTGGTGAGAAAATGCTGTAATCTTCCCCCTACAGGAGAGGAGTGAGTGGGAAATGGTGGAAGCCTAAGGCTGCTTCCCCTGCTGCACCCCGCCAGAGGATGAGGAAGAGGCAGAGTGCTGCTGAGAGGCTCCTCTGGTGCGGACCCTACCTCTCCCCCTAAAAGATCTATAGGGATGGGAAGAGGCAGGTTGCTGATATCTTCCCCGAAAGGAAGAGGAGGAAGAGCCACGCCCAAATCCACGAAACCTCCTGAAAAATCTGGAAGAGGCCGTGGAAGAAGGAGCTTGGAGCCCTAACGACTTAGCCGTGGCCCTGCTTTCCTTAAAACGTTCCAAGGCCGAATCAGCCTTGGCTCCAAACAGTTTGTCCCCATCAAACGGGAGATCCAACAATGTGGACTGTACATCCGCAGAAAAGCCCGAGTTACGGAGCCAGGCCTGTCTCCTTGCCACCATAGTTGTGCCCATTGCTCTGGCTACCGAGTCGGTGGTATCCAGTCCCGTCTGGATAATCTGGGTCGCAGCAGCCTGGGCATTTGAAACAAGATCCAAAAGACCCTGGGGAAGCTCTGTAAATGATGAGGAAATGTCATCCATCAGAGCATGAATATACCTCCCCAGGATACAGGTTGCATTGGTGGCTTTTAACGCCAGACTGCAGGACGAAAAAATCTTCTTGGACTGCGCCTCTAGTTTCTTTGAATCTCTGTCCCCAGGCACCGTCGGGAAAGAACCAGGCGCTGACTTGGATGAACAGGAGGCCTGCACCACCAAGCTCTCCGGCGTAGGGTGCCTAGATAGAAAACCAGGGTCAGTCGGAGCCGCCCGATACCTCCTGGCCACGGCTCTGTGAACTGCTGGGGAAGATGCCGGCCTCTTCCACACCTCTAACACCGGATCCAGCAGAGCGTCATTAAATGACAAAAGAGGCTCTGCCGCAGCTGAGGCCGGGTGTAGCACCTCTGTTAAAAGGTTTTGTTTAGCCTCCACCACCGGCAAAGGCAGGTCCAAAAAACTAGCTGCCTTCCGTACCACTGCATGAAAGGAAGCAGCCTCCTCAGTGTATTCTCCCGGGAACGAAAGATCCCACTCAGGGGAAGTGTCCAGCCCACTGGCCGACTCCAGACCACGCAGCCCATCACCCGAGTCCTCTAGATCTCCTTCCTCCAGGGCTCGTTGGTACTCATGCTCCTCTAATACACGGAGAGCACGTCTCCTCGAATGAAGCCGTTGTTCAATACGCGGAGTCGACAATGCCTCCGCCGAAGTCGAAGATCGGCGCCGATCTTCAGAAGCCACCGACGCCGCGTCCGGCGCCACAGGTAACTTTGGCGCTGACGAAAGAGCAGCTGAAGCAGATGGACCCACCGGAGTCACAGGCCGAAATCCCGACGTTGACGTCGACGGGATGGAAATCCCCGGGGCCAATCCTTCTGAAGCCACCGGAGCGGCCACCGGCGCCGACACTGGCGCCGAGCCCACGTTCCCAAAAGGGAGAAAGGGCATAAAGGGTGCCGGCCGAAGAGGCGCAGGATCACCCAATGAAAAGGCCAAATGCCCAGCCGGAGCACCCCCTGGAGCCATCTGTTGGAAGATGGCATACATCGCATTCAAGAATGCGGAACTATCGGCTCCAGGGGTGGGAAAAGCCGGATACTGGGGTGCCTGTCTCGGAGGCGACCCCGACGCCGGCCTCTACGTCTGCGCCAGAGAAAACACCTGAGGCTCCAATACCTCAATCACCGACGCCTGTCCAGGTGAAGTTGGAGACGCCGGAGAGGGCAACGGCGTCGAAGGATGCGGCGTAACCGTGGGACTGATCTCCCATGTCCTTCGGCGCCGATCCGAAGACCTGGAACGAGTCTCCTTCGAATGACGCCGAGATTCTCTACGGCGCCGGGAGTCTCGATGACGCCGATGTCTTGGAGAAGAAGACTTCTTGTGATGCTTCTCCTTCGATTTCGCCATAAACAGCTTCGCCTCACGTTCCTTGAGGGCCTTTGGATTCATGTGCTGGCATGAATCACAAGTCGAGACGTCGTGGTCGGAGCTCAAACACCAAAGGCAATCGGAATGAGGATCCGTCACCGACATCTTGCCTCCACACTCACGACAAGGCTTGAATCCAGACTTTCTCTGCGACATTATTACCACAGCGAAAGACTACGCAGCAAAAATACACTGTAACCACAAAAGTAACAGTTGCTCCCTCGAAGATAACCGTTTCGAATGCACGGAAAAAAGGGAACTGACGTCCGCACGTCGTCGAGGACCTCTTATTGCCTGTATGACGTCAGACGGCGTCGCGTGGGCTAGAGTGACGTCCTCGTCGACGTGCAGAGACTAGTAAGAAGATTTCCGTCGAATGCTGGCGCCATGGGTGTATTCATTAGGTGAGGAATCCACAGGTAGTTGTATCCATCAGAAGTGGGTAATGCCAGCATGCTAATGCCACACAGGATACAACAATAATCATAGAAATGTGAAATTGCACTGTCTCACCTGTGTGTCATTGGAAGTACTGATGTATCATCAATGTTCTGTTGTCCACATCCTCATCCTCTGCCTCCCCATCCTCACTGTCCTCAGAGTCCACTGCTGCCACAGGGGCATCTCCAGTCTCCTCCTCCTGCAGAAAAGGTACATGCCATCAGAGGGCCAGGTTGTGCAACATGCAGCATGCCACTGCTATCTGGCAGACCTTCTTGGGTGAGTAGCACAGGGATCTACCTGTCAGATGGAGGCACTTGAACCTGGTCTTCAGGAGGCCAAAGGTCCTCTCAATGATCCTTCTGGTTAACCCATGTGCCTCATTATAACGTTCATCTGCCCTTGTTCTGGCATTCCTCACAGGGGTCAGCACCATGATAGGTTTGGGTAACCAGAGTCACCTGCAAATATTGAGGGACAACATTTAGTCACACACTATCCCATATGGCCAACAGCATAGGCATACACCAACATATACTGGGTGGGAACCAAGGCTCACCTATTAGCCACACCCTGTGCCTCTGTAGTTGTATCATCACATTTGGGATGCTGCTATTCCTTAGGACAAAGGCATTATGCACTGACCCAGGGTACCTAGCTTTGACGTGGAAGATGTACTGGTCTGCCAGGCACACCATCTGCACATTCAGTGGAAACTCTTATGATTACTGAACACCTGTTTATTTTGCCGGGGTGAGACAAATGCAATATGTCAATCCCCCCAATTATTTTGGGGATATGTCCCATTGCATAAACCCCTGCCTTCACAGTGTGCAAATCCTCCACCTGGGGGAAAGCAATTTAGCTGCACATGTGTTGTGTCAGGGCAGACAAGCCTCTTGCCAGCACTATTGAGAACATTGGCTGTGACATTCCTGCTGCCAAGCCCACTGCAACTTGGAAAGAACCAGTTGCCAGGAAATGGAGCATTGATAGAACTTGCACAAGAGGGGGGATCCCAGTTGGATGACGTATAGCTGAAATCAGGTCAGGTTCCAACTGGGCACACAGCTCTGTGATCGTGGCCCTGTCCAGTCTATAGGTGAGGATAATGTACCTGTCCTCCAGTGTAGCCAAGGCCACCAGGGGTCTGCACACGGGGGTATGTCTCCATCTCCTATTCATCCTCAGTGGTAGGAATCTAAGGGACACAGGAGTGAGTAGGCTGTCACATTTTGAACAATTATACCGCAACAGTGGTCCACATTGTGCAAACATATTTGGGGACAGTGTAATTTAAAAGTATGTGCCTATATATCCTGTGACACATGTATAACCAATAGGCCTGTTCCCCCCCTGAAATGGCGACCGCCTGTCCTGTGTGGAGGGACAGGTGGAAGTGAGGTAATTCTGCCGACGTTGTGTGTCGTGGCGGTAGGTGGTCGTGAACCGCTGTGCAATTCCTCATTGGTTTATATTGGAATTACTACAGTTTATATGGTGTATGCACCGCCGCGGACGTGACCGCCATCTTCTATCTCAATCCTCACTTGTTTCCTGACCTTCCATAGGAGAGGACCTACACTGCATGTACTGCTGTGACCTGTGTCTGGAACCTACCATGGCCCCAGCCTTCACTTCTGAGGAGTTGGAGCGACTGGTGGATGGGGTCCTACCCCAGTACAGGCTGCTGTATGGGCCTCCAGACCAACAGGTGAGTACACTGTGGGCATGATGCATGTGGCACAAATGCATGGAGTTGTGTGTGAGGGCATCAGTAAGGGGGTGGGTGGATGACCTCTTTGCGGTGTACATGTTGTGCGCTGGGCTATGTGTGTGCCAATGGTGATGGGATCGAGTATGGTGGGCCATTTGTGTGACAGGCTGGACTGTTTGTCTGATGGTGTCCTCCTGTCTGTATTACCTCTGCAGGTCAGCGCCCATCAAAAGAAGGGGCTATGGTGTGCCATCCCCAAGGAGGTGAGGACCCTGGGGGCCTATGGTAGGCGAAACAACCACTGTCGGAAATGGTGGGAGGACCTGAGATGCTGGGCACGGAAGACCTCTGAGGCCCAGCTGAGGATGGCCTCCCAAAGAGGAAGGGGTGCCCGTGGCACCCTGACCCCCTGATGGCCCGCATACTGGCGGTGGCCTACCCTGAGCTAGATGGGCGCTTGAGGGCATCACAGCAGCCACAAGGGGGAGGGTACAGTGGCTATCATTACAACTTACAGCTGGTGGGGTGGTATTCGGGTGGTGGTTGTGTGTCCTTGGGCGCCCCTAGTCCAGGCCATACATAGCAGCGTAGGTCCTCTGGTGGCTAAGGGTTTAAATGGAAAATACTGCTTGCCTAGCTTGTTAGTATTCACTTCTGGGCAGGACTACGTGGGTCCCAGGTGTGCTGCAGTTGGCGATGTGTGCCCCTCCTCATTCCTTGGTGACAAGGCATTTCTCTGGTAGTGCAATGCATAGTGTGTAGGCATGTTCCCTGTGTGTGAGGGTGCTGTGTACACTAATGGTGGTATTGGTGCAGTCATTGACCAAGTGCATCCTTTGTCTCTCCCTCCCCTTTCTTGTTTTGTCATTCTGTCCTTATGTGCATTAGCATCATGTGCTGAAGGAGCAGAGACACCAGCGACAGAGGGAGCTGCATCCCACAGGACCCTGGAGGCAGAGTCCACCGATGCTGAGGGAACCAGTGGGGCAGAGCGCGAGGGGAGCACCACGGCGGAGACTATAGGGGAAAACACAGACGCTGATACCTCCTCCAATGGGAGCTCCCTAATGGTGGCGGACACCTCTGTGACCACCCCAGCTGCAGGTACAGCCGTCACCCACTGTACCAGCACTACCCTCCCAGTAGCCTATCCGTGAGTTGCCTGTGCCCGTTCACCCAGGAGGGTGGGCACCTCCTTCGCCCCAGGCACCTCGGGCCCTGCCCCAGTCAGTCCTGCTACCCTGAGAGAGGAGGCTATTGACCTCCTGAGATATATCTCCATAGGGCAACAAACCATTGTGAATGCCATCCAGGGGCTGGCAGCCAAGATGCAGCATTGCAATGCATTCCTGGAGGGCATTCACGGTGGTTTGGTGGCCCCACAGAGATCGACTTAGGCTCTGGCCTCCTCTCTGAATGGCAGCCATTGTCCCTGTTTCTTCCACCCCCCCTCCAACTTCCACTTCCCAGTCCCATTGTCCTCAACCCCAGCCAATCCCACGCACACAGACAGACGAGCATGCACACAAGAAAACACCCAAGAGTGGCGCAGGCAAACACAAGCAACACACCTCATCCCACAGGCACTCAACAAACACCATTCAGTTGCAGACACGACAACATCCACTGTCTCTACTGTCTCCCCCTCCTCTTCCTCCTCCACCTCCCACCCAGTTACGTCCACACTCACACCAGCATGCACTACATCAATATCCACTACCAGCATCATCCCCACACCAAGGAGAACACACACCTCACTGCCAGACACCTCCACAACATCCATGCACGCTTCCCCTGTGTCCTCTCCCACCGTGTCTGTCCCCCTCCCTCCTAAAGGACACAAACACAAGCACTCACACACCCAACAGCCATCCACCTCACAACAGCATACAGCCCATGCACCTGCACCCAAATCCAGCAGACATACACCTCTGAGGACCGCTCCCTCATCCTCCACTCCAATTAATCCTCCCTCCTCTTCCCCAACATCCCTAAAAAGCTTTTCCTTAGCCAACTTGACCTCTTCCCTTCCCCTCCCCCTGTCCTGCACGTATGGGCAGGGTAGCAAGGACACAGCCCAGCACCTCAGCCAAACAGTCCATGGGGACAGTGGTAGCACCACCTACTCATGGTGGTAGGGATACCAGAACAACAACACTGAAGGGGAAGAAGGCAGCACAACCTGGGATGAAAGTGAAGAGTCTGGCACCAGCTGTGAGGAAGGGGAAGGAGCCTGCACTAGCTGGGATGAAGGGGAAGGAGCCTGCACCACCAGGCAGATGGGGGAAGAGCCCATCCACCCCTGCCAGGAAGGGTAAGGGATCCCCAAATCATGTCCATGAGGAGAAGAGGCACTCTACACCAGCGGAAGCTGTCAGCCAAACACCGCCACCACCAGAAGCTGTCACAGGGCCCTCACCGCCAGCCGTGGATGTGCTGCCATCACAGAGTGCAGGTGCTGTCCAGGAGCCTTCCCCAACCACCACTAGCATGCAGCCATCACAGAGTGCAGGGGCTGTCCAGGAGCCTGCCCCAAACACCACCAGCATGCAGCCATCACCGCAGGCGGACGCCATGTAGTCCACCCTCCAGGGGCTAATGTGTGGGCTGCCCCCTCTAGAACCAGTGGACAAGACTCCCACTCAAGAGACTGTGGCCTTGCACTCCCCAGGACAAAGCACAGGGCATTTTACCCCCTTCAGAACCAGTGTGCAAGACACCCACTCCAGAGACTGTGGCCTTGCACTCCCCAGGACAAAGCACAGGGCATGTTGCCCCCTCCAGAACCAGTGGGCAAGACATCCACTCCAGAGACTGTAGCCTTGCACTCCCCAGAACAAATCACAGGGCATGTTGCCCCCTCCAGAACCGGTTGAGGTGCCCCCCGAAGGTGCCTGCTTATTTGACAACTGATGCCCCTGCAGTGTTCTATCCGGAAATGGGCAGGATTTGAGTTGGGCCTTGGACTGTGCCATGAACTTTGGACTGGGCAGTGTCCCTTTTTTATACAAGTGTTCATATCTGTTTAATGGCCACATTGGATTATTAATTTTGATGTTGAACTGATTACAGTCACTTTAGTCAATTCCTGTTGTCCTTGCATTATTCTGCAGATTTCCGGGGTCAAATTGTTTTTGTAATGCAGCTCGTTGTGTGTATGGTGTGTGTGTGTTGGGTGTGTGTTGGGTGTGTGTTGTGCGTGTGTGTGTGTCACTCTCATTTTCCTCCCACCCTCCCTTGTGTGCTTGGTGGCTGTACTCACTGTCGTCGTCTTCGCCGGCATTGGTGTTCCAGGTGGAGCATAACGTAGAATATCATCGGGAATACGTGCAGTTCGGGTTCCATGGCTGCGTGGTTCTTCCCTGTGTCTCCAATGGTGAGTCCTTTCACTTTTGGGCTCGGTTTCCGCCAGGCTTTTGTTTGGGTTGGTACCGCCCCGGAAAAGGTGGTGGTTTAAAGGGTCTTAACATGGTGGGTGGAACTTTGGCTTCCACCTGGTTGTAGGCGGCTACCGCTGTGGTGACTGTTGTTTCTGCCCTGGCGGACAGTGTGGTACTTTGGCTGTCTATCGGAGATATCACTGCAATGGGCACAATTTGGCGGTAGTTAGCGCCAACCTGTTGGCAGTATTCCCGATACTTTATCACCCACCGCCAGGGTCGTGATGAGGGCCTATATGTTGTCATATACCCGAGTGTTCTGAGGATACATAGCGAGGGTCCGGCCTATTCATTCTAAAACACCTCAAGGAGTTAACAAAACGCATATGGCACCCACTGGTGTCTACAGACCACAATAACCACCCACCAGGACGTGAAAATGATGCGTTAAATGTACCATTCTGGACCCATTCATTGAGCTGATCTTCGGACACATTCATATACTTTTGCCAATTGTAAAATTTAGCAGGGATTGGAATACTGGGTGCATACAGTTCCTTAACGTTTGCTAAGCCTAAACAGCTTGTTTGTTCTACAATATCAATATCAAATATCATTTGAACAGGAATCATACAAGCTCTAAATGAAGCCTCTCTTCCTCTTTGCCAATTCTTTGTTCCCCTACACATTTTCTAAGTCAATTGACTTAACCCAGTACTCATAGCCTTCTATAGTCAATCAGGAAACAAAGGAATAATACTTGTTTCCAAACAATCCATTGGCCGTTTCCATGGCCAAAAGAGGGAACCTTTGACATTAACATAATCAAACATATGAAGACACATATATGGACCAGGTATGAAGGGCAAAAGAAGGACAGAAGGGAAGCACTACTATAGAACTATGGGACATCTTCGAGGAGGCCCAGACTGATAAACCAAACCCCCAATCAGAAAACAAGGCATCCGCATCTCCCCCACCATATGTAGGGATGGAGGTGCTCTACCCGATGCCTGCTACCCCGGCATTAGGTTATACCAATCTGCTGGTTGAGGAAGCCTGAGGACCCCCCACTGAACAACAAGTGGGATGAGGGGTATGCCCTCTACCTGAGAAGCGTGAGGGTAGGTACAGAGCACAGCTCAGGGCAAAGTCTGAGGCAGAGCTGGAAGAAAGGCTTCTGGCTGGGATCTGAGCCTCATCAGATTTTCAATGTAGTAGAGGGGCTGACCAAAAAATAAAAAATCAAGGTAGCCTGGTGCAAACTAGCTTAGACCCAGAAGAATAAAAATGGCACTGTTGCATGCGCACGAGGAGAGCAGCAACAAAGACGTCCACTGCAACTCCCAAACGCGCTGAGCAGACAAACTAACCATGGGGAGATAATGGCCTGAGAGGAGGGCACGATCTTTGCATGGCTAATTTGCCATCTGCTAGTCCACTGAACCAAGGGAAGAGATCAGTACAATAGACCCTGGCCAGAGGAGGGATCCTTCAAACTATAGGATATGGCTGTTGCATCCGGCACAGAAGAGGAGTTCCCAAATGGAGTTTCCCTTACATCAAGGGCCGTATAAATATGTGGGTGACAAACCAGTGGAGCCATCCAGAGCCTAAAATATGCCCCCTGCGGCAGAAGGGCACGTCAGGGACCACTTATGTGACATGGGCACAGATGGACAACGAAGGGCTAAGAACCAAGTTACCACCACTCTTGGGTTTGGTAGAGTAATGGATCTCATGTTTTAAGAAGAACACAGTGGGAATAAATCTATCAATAGGTGATGTCAAAAGTCTGCTAAGTAGCCTTATCGGAAAGCAGATTAACAAAGTGTTCACCCAAGCCCGCATCCCAGCAATCATTGTGACAAACACTAAGCATGACAGGTCTGCATTCAGTTTGAACAGGCACCAAATATAGATGGCCCTGATGGAAATTGTCCCTGACTGCCTAAATGTAGGAGGGTTAATGGCAGAAACCATGAAACCTGCAGAGACTATAACTGATTTTTAGGTAGGATGAAAAAACAATGGGAACAGGAGAGAGGTCAACCATGGACCAACACAGGCCCCCAGGTCATATTCTTTTACAATGTCCTCAAAATGGGGGTGCCCACCAAAGTACAAAGTGGGTTGGACAGCGTAGTGGGGCTAGACACCAAGCCCTGGTGGGATTTACAAGCCCACATACTGCACTATCAAAAAAAGAAACAAGAAAAGGACAGGGAAGGACAGAAGCCAGCCTAGATAGATCCCGCAAAGTTGGTCCAGCACATATAAAAAAAGACTGCCTTTGAGGGGGCCGCGTTGGCCGCAAGTGTGCAAATGGCACCAGTCCTGAAGGGAGTTCCACTGCAAAACCACAGAGATTTTCAATCTAACTATCACAGCAAAAACCAGGGAGGTTGGCAGCAGCCAGGCTTATAGAATGTTACTATTGCCACAGAATGGGCCATGTGGCTGATATAGGCCAGCTAAAGGTGTATCACTGACAGAGGTCGTTGAGCCGGGGCCATGCCCTGCAGAACCTCCATCCATTTGCTGACCCCTGTACCAGACCTAACAATCAGCCAACAGACAAGGTCTTACACACACCATCTGGAGGAAACGATAGTCCCAATGTTGAACACCACAATTCAGAGGCACATGAGGGCTCTGGAACAACTCTCCAGCCCTGTCCCGTTCAGTACAGTAAGATAACAGATCATGTGAAGACCTAGGGAAACATACAGATGGCAATAAAAATAAGCCCAAGACTAGCCTAAAAGAAGAGGAAAAGAGGGCATAGTCAAGACACATGGCTCCACTGGGGGGGTCATGTTGCATGCCACATGCCGAAACAAGAGGGGCATACTGGTGACCTCAGGGCATGTTTCAAACAATGTTCAGTCGTAATGCACCTCCCCTTTATACTTTGTCCTGTGCATGTGCAGGTCAAAGCACACCAGCCGCACCAATGACTTCCCTGTCTACACACATTGGAGGGATAGGAAGGATACTGGAGGGCTGGCAATGCCCACAGAGGGCTAGTTAAGGACCAAAAAGTATCTACATGCACATGACCCTGTAAAAAACACTCACCAACGTAAACCTACTCAGGCACGGGGGGAGGCCCCACAGCCCACAAAAACTAAAACAACCCATAAAAATTTATAACCCACTTTTTCCAAAATAAATGCCTCTGGTGCCTCACTACAACAGATATGTATGAAGTGTGAGAGGACCCCCCCCAAAAGATAAGCACAGGAACTCCTTAAAAATAATTGGTGACATACAAGGATGTATTTTTTTTTTCCTTTATAACAACCAAACCTAGCTCTTATCCAACAGGCCTGCAGCCTAGCTGCTAAGTCCACCGCCGCTATAGCAGACTATCACTTCCTCAGTTGCCGCACCATTACCACCTAACAGGATCAAGAGCTACAAGCTCCTTCAAGAACTTTTTTTGAATTATCTGAAGACCTGCAATGTTCTACAAGTTATGTGCTTATATATATTACCACCTTGAGTGAGTAGGGACCTTTCCCATGTCATCTATAGTTACATCGCACTCAACACTAGCATTCCACATGCACTACACAGCGCCTTTTTACAGAACAAGTGGTATCAGCACATGACTGCCGTGGGTTCCAAGATATCAACCAGGTCATGTTAAGTCTGTTCTCTGATACATATGCAGTAGGCGCAGATAGGTTTTCATTATCCCAAGAGGTAGCCCCTGTAAAAGCAAAATGCCTTCTCTATCTCTACCTATGTAGGATTGGGGCTAAAATCCAACCTAATAGAGTACAGCCCCATAGGTTAGTAGTAAATCTGCCCCAGTACGAGACCAATCCAACAGCACTGTACATTTTCACCAAGCCTCGCGGCATCCAAACTTAGCTAGATAGGATGCACAGGAATGGCACCACAGGGGAAGATGCAGTTTGGCCCGAAGATTTGTCAGAAAAGAGATTCTTGGAGGAAGCAAAACCACCAGGCCAGTGCACAAATACATCCTCCCTCGCTTCCATATGTGGTCCGGGGGTGGCCCGTAGCGTTTCTGGGCAGACTTATTCAATAACAAATGGATCCAAGACATAGGCTCTCATTACAACCTTGGCGGACGTCGGAGCCCGCCCGCCAAGGTTGGACCGCCGTGCGGCCCACCAGCTGCATTATGACATCCCCACCGGCCCAGCGGGGATGTCAGCCGTAACATTGGAGCCGGCTCCTAATGGAGCTGGCGGTGTTGCGGCCATGCGAAGGGTGCCGCTGCACCCGTCGCGCTTTTCAATGTCTGCTGTGCAGACAGTGAAAAGCAGGGTGGGGCTGTGACTGGGGGCCCCTGCCCTGCCCATGCCAAGCGCATGGGCAGGGCAGGGGCTCCCAGGGGCACCGCGACTCCCCTTCCCGCCAGCCTGTCCATGGCGATCTCTACCGCCATGGACAGGCTGGAGGGAAGTCGTAATCCCTTGGGCACCGCCGGGACAACCATGGCAGGAATCCGCTGGGACAACCATGGTGGGAAACCGCCAGTCCAGGCGGTGCGACTGCGGCGATACCACCGCGGTTGTAATACTTTAGATTGTACCGCCAGCCTGTTGGCGGTACAATCGCCAAAACAGCCCTGGCGGTCTTTGACCGCCAGGATTGTAATGAGGCCCATAGAGATCTAGTGTAGGGCCATCCACCTTGATTATACAAAAGGTAATGAGTCTTATAGAAGAGGGTTCAATAACAGCATAGATATCACATGCCAGGAAATCTGGGATTCCCAGATAGATATACATACATGGATAGATGGGAAGCGGCAACCACTAATTGTATGGAAACATACTCTGTATTCCTTGTGTTTCAGGGGCAAATGAAGAATAACGCCTTGAACAAATGAAAACTATGGCACAATCCTGAACATTCCAGACATGCAATGGGGCACCTCTGTGTTGATGGACACCTACTGGCAAAACAGCAAGTTTGCATACACTCTGTATGTCCCTGTATGTCATGGCATCTGCTCCCTTGTCACCAAAAAACACACCCCATCCCTGGTTATTCCTGCATAATATCTGTAAGGGTTTTACCAACACCCGCTAAGGAAGAAGATTACTGTGGATGACGACTGTGTTGCATCAGGGTCAAGAGAAAAGAACTGCTGATTATTTTGGCTGGACTCAGTACAAGAGCATTCAGACTACACACAGATTTCAGTGAGAGTGTCTATATCCTTCTTCACAGTGCAGAAAAAACAAACAACATCTGTTTGCAAATAACCAGGTGGGAGATGCTCATAATGATAAACAGCACTTAGCTTGGCCTTAATTCAATCAAAGAAGAACTGAGAGCCATCCACCTCATGGTGATGCAACATCGATATGTGTTGGACTTAATGACTGTAATAAAGGGTGGGGTGTGCACCACGATTGGTGCCTCCTATTGCATATTTGTACCAGGCGACGACATGGACAATGGAGCTCTGACCAGTAGCTCCAAGCATTACACTGTATGCAAAAAGACATGCACAAGGAGGTTTCCCTGAGTAGGAGTGGTTCACAAACTGGTTCACCCAGCTTTCCCAGCAGCTGACCAGTCTGTACATGTCATTGTTGCCCGTTTTCATATTGTTATAGTTTCCGTGTGGTCTCTTGCAAGTGGGTGTTACCTGCTGTAAAAATGCAGTCCTCTAATTGGGTAGAATACAAGTAGTTAGGGGTATAAAACAACAAGTTCCCCAATAATGTAACTGCCATGAAGCATGGGTCAGATGGTGTAGTTAAAAATTCAGTTGGAGGGGGATGTTAGTATTGAAAGAATCAATGTCAATGAACACCATGATACGTTTGCACATAGTAACAAGATCACATCGCTGTTGTTGAGCTCCCCGTCATCAACTCTCCATCAACCCTAATCCCAAAATATGTGGTCAGGTAGGCTCTGAGATCTAGGCCTGAGGCTGACTAATTGATAGAACACAGATGGGACAGCACGTAGCCGGCAGACAAATGCGTGAACAGGAAACTCAGGTCAGTTCCACAGATAGGCGCAGACACAAGACAATGATCCCAGGAGATTAAACCCCAAAAAACACACATGGCCGGAGGGGTTAGTACATTCCCAAGCACTATAAAAGTCAAATGCTACATACAGTTAGGAACACCTAACCAATCAGAACACAGCACGCACAGAAACATGCAGTGACCACACGTACCTATTGTCAGAAATCTGGACACATTATTCACTGACCCACATTGTGTACGCGCAAGGACAAGGCCCACCTGCATTTGTTATCAAGACCTTATTTATGACTCCAAGACAACCGCTTTAACCGCTTTAATTACTTTATGGTACTCAGAGAAATGTATAAAACACCACTCTACACTAATGCATTTTGAGACAATCCTCAGAACCTGGTTCTGTAACTGTTCTGCCGGCTGTAACGTTTAATTAAACAAACTGTACCTGCTTTGCCAAACGCCTCGTCTTCTCGTTTTTTTTCAAGGTAAATTCACATTTGAGCAACAGAGTATCTTAAGGATCTTGGCTTTCTCTGAACAGGTGCATAAATATTGAACACTGTGCGTAGTGAGGGTTTCCGATGTATCTGCGCTTGATTGTTAATGTGAACTTGTCTAACCGTGAATTGTATGGTATTTAGTCAATGCTGGATATGACAAATGCTTGCTTCACCTAAAGGAGTTGTATCTGGGAAGGCATTTATGATGCTTTGTATTTTTTTAGCTATTTTGCACTTACTTTCAGGCCTCTAATGCCATGCCAGTTTGTAGAGTAATGTGCACCAAAAAAGCTTGGATGATGTAATCAGTGATATCATTAGCGATGTCATCAATGATGTCATTTCAGATGTCATCAGTGATGCCATGAACAATGTCATAGAACATGTCATGAGTGATGTAATATGTAAGGTCATAAGATGTGCATGGCAAGGGTGCACGTTATAGCTATCTCTGCTAAATATAACTGGTGAATTTCTTTGTTTTTTTTGTTGTTCAAAACGCTAATGTTGTCACTGACATATTCACCTAACTATTGGAATTTTCATTTAATTTCTCCATTCTTTTTTCATCAAAAAACTTTTCATCATGCCTATCTATAACGTTACTTTAGCCTTTGGTATTTCAGCACATTTCTAGGGTTTTTCTAAACTAAAGTAATATTTTATTACCATACGTAAAGCCAACCCCCCGCCTGCAAGACCTATGGCCAGGCCCTGTGGCCAGGCCCTACTGCAAACCCCCTACAGGCAGTCAACCCCATCCAGTGCACGGCCTTAGGCCATGCACAGCAGGAAGTTCCCAACATGGCCTGGCCACAACCAACACACCTGGAAACAGTCAACCCCCTCTGTAGGCAGGCAACCTCACATTGCCACAGCCTTTCATCGCACGTGGTGTGGAGTTGGCTCCAGTCAGCCACCCATAGGCCACCCAGAGGCAGCCAATCCCACACTGCGCAGGTCTTTGTTCGTGCATTGCATGTTTTTAGATGCATGGCTTTCGTTGCAGCCAGGCTCTGCTTTCAACTCCCTACTTGCAGCCAACCACATGCTTCGCACAGCCTTTAGCTGTATGCAGTGGGGTTTGAGCATTGCTAAAGGGTGTTTTTGTGCAGGATGGGATAGTATTTTCCTGTCTGTATGAAAATAATTCTGCCCATAATGCATTCATCTTGCACTTGGGTGTAAGGGAGCCTGTATTCACACTAGGCAACACACAGTGCACCAGCACACAGAGAAATCAGGTTCTTGGTTGAGGGGGATGTGAGTCCTTCCTAGCCATTAGTCACAATCCTTCCTAGAGTGAACAACATAAATCACTAAATTAAACAATGGTTAGCCCTCTGATAGCTTTGGCACAAAAAATATTGTGCAGTTGGTGTATCTTAGAAGCAGTGATCAAAATGTTTATGCAACACTTAAACAATAATAAAGCAAAAACACAACACAAGAAAAATCCCACACCAATTTAGAAAAAATAAAGTAAAAATTAATAAATTATTTGACCCAAAAACAACAAAATTCTAATCAGTAGAACCAGAATATGATATTCAAAGTATAAAGTGAGAAATAGTGCCTAAAAAATCGAAGCACCAAATGTGGCTATCTGGTGGAGCAAGACTGGGGCAAAGTCGAAGTTTAAGGCTGTCTGAGATGGAGGGAGCTTCTGATACCCAGAGTGGATTTGGCCCTGTCTTGGCTTACCTTCGGAAAAATGTTGAGAAGGTAATGTACCAAGCAAGAGGAGTAGTCGTCAGTAGTTGCTGGATGAGGATGAGGTGAACATTTCAGCATTCTGACTTGGTTTCTTTTTTGGAAGTTGAAAATGCCCAGCAGGGCGAGGCTGCAGGCTGTATCCAATGAGGGATTGAGGAGGCTCTATAGCCTTCCAGATAGGAGCAGCTGAACAGGACTTGTTGCTGTGCATAAGAACATAGTCAGAGCTATCACAAAGTGAGGCTGACCGGCAATGCACTTTGGGTGGATCGGCCAGCAGGTAAGTCGCATTGTCCTGTCATTTCTCAGGGCGCTTTCTGGCAGAAAATTCCCAAGGTTTAAATTTGAGCAATCAGAGTACATCCAGCACCACTTCCATGGGTCAAGGACCGGAAAGCCACCACTTTGAGGGTCAGGACTCACTCAGGATGGGATCAAGAGTGAGCTCAAGATGGTTGGAACCTTTTCTGTCCCTGAGGCTCTGATCAGGAGACCAGCCAACTAGCCCTTGTCTTCACTCTAGAAGTCCTGGGTTCAAGCAGAAGTGCAGGTCTCAAGCAGGTTGGCAATCCTCTTGGGGCAGCAGGGGGCAGTCCTCTGAGATACACAATAGGTCCTAGGCAGCAGGGCAGAGGGGCAGCTATCTAAGAGTCCTTCCAAAGTGAACTGAAGATTAAGGCCCTCATTATGAATTTGGCGGACCATGGACTGCCAAACTCATGTAAATGCCCCCACTGCCAGGCTTCCACCACCAGTCAGCCTGGCAGAGGTGGCGTTTCAGATCGGGCAGATTATGATTTTCATTCTACCAGCCTTTTCCTGGCGGTTTACGCCGCCAGGGAAAGGCTGGTGGAATGGGTGACTCGGGCCCCCCTGGGGGCCCCTGCACTGCCCATGCACTTGGCATGGGCAAACAGGGGCCCCCATGCACAGCCCTGTCGAGCATGTCACTGCTTGAAATATGGGCAGTGAAATGCGTGACGGGTGCTGCTGCACCCGCCGCACTGCCACATTGGCACTGGCTCCATTAGGAGCCGGCATCAATGTTAAGGCCCTGTTTCCTGCTGGTCCGGCGGGCAGAAACACTGTCAGTGCACCATCATCATAATGACCACCTGAGTCTGAGGTCTTATTTGTATACCTGGTTTCAGCTTTGAAGTGGAGGATAGCTCTGGAGTGTTCCTCCCACAGAAGTGTCTGGATTTTCTTGCCTCCACGATCTCTGGGGTCACACAAGCTAGTGTAAATTCTTTGTGTGCCCCTGAGCCAGTGTCTTTGAAGTGCAAGTGGGTCTGTGCACAGCTCTGCCCTCCATCCTGCCAGAGTTGCCCACTCTGACACCACCCAGTATCCCTGTTGTGGGGCTGTCTAGGAAAAATACACAAGGACCAGCTGCAAATTACCCCCAATCACCCAACCCAGGAACAGGCTGCAGCCACCAAATGGTTATGTCAAGAAAAGGCCAACTTTCTAAAAGTGGTATTTTCTGAATTGTGACTTAAAATCTGACTTTGCCATTAAAGAGGATTTTAAGTAACAATTCTTCTGATACCAAATATTGGGCCTGATTCACAAAGGTAAACTGAGACCAAAAGTCTAAGTTTACACCGAATGTCTAAGTTTAGACATAAAGGCCCTAATTACAACATTGGCGGTAAATGCTGCCTACCGCCGTGCTGACGGCCTCCAACATACCGTGACCGCTGTGGTATACCACTAAAGGTATTATGACCCACACAGAGAAATCCAGCACTATACAGACACCCACACAAGTCTGCCAGCCCAAAGGTCAGTGATAAACTAGCGGTACCAAAACCCACACCGTTACGCCAACAGAAATACGCCCACAGCATCATGACCCACGAATTCACTGCAGCGGTCATTCAACCGCAGTAAACCATTGGGGGTACACACCGCCGCGCTCAAAATGCACACATACTAACAAAACAGCAGCACATTGGACAATTCAAACTACACACACCTGACACACATACACACACCACACCCACACATCCAATCCAATATAAAACACACACCCACAATACCCACAACCCCTTACAACGAAAAAAGAAATTGTCAACTGAGAAAGACAAGCCAGGAGCACCCACTGAATATGAGCCACATAACACAATCACCCATACACCATCCACGCCCCCCTACAGCACACACCCTAACATATCACCCTACACATCCTCACACATACCACTACACCCATGGCACCACAACGACACCCCAGGTTCTCAGAGGAGGAGCTAAGGGTCATGGTGGAGGAAATCATCCAGGTAGAGCCACAGCTATTCAGATCACAGGTGCAGCAGACGTCTATTGCTAGGAAGATGGAGCTATGGCGGAGAGTCATGGACAGGGTCAACACCGTGGGACAACACCCCAGAACAAGGGATGACATCAGGAAGAAGTGGAACGACCTACGGGGAAGGTGCGCTCCGTGATTGCAAGACACCAGGTAGCTGTACAGAGGACTGGCGGTGGACCCCCACCTCCTCCCCCACAACTAACAACATGGGAGGAGAGAGTCTTGGCGATCATGCATCCTGAGGGCCTCGCAGGAGTAGCAGGAGGACTGGATTCCTGTAAGTCAAATCTTTACTACTATATCCTCCACCCTACCTGCATGCCATCACAAACTCCTACCCCTACCCTCACCCCCATCACTCCACCAGCTCACATATACCCCACTATCACAACCCACTCATCCCAATACCAAGCCCTGCAAGCAACACCAATGCATGGACCCCCATCACAGACCTGCATGGACACCCATCATCAAAGCTTGCACACTAGTGACAATCACTTAACCAAACCAAGCACAACTCACACAAGCCAATGCTAATAACAACCATAGAGGGAAACCTATCCATGCACAAGATGGCACAGGCAGCTACAATAACACTGCATTTACATCCCCACAGGACCCCCACTCAACATCACCGGAGAGGAGGTGTCAGCCGTAGCCAGTCCCCCCACAGAAAAGGCCCACTGAGATGACAGCAGCCCTGCACGCCTAGATCACGATGACCAACCTGGCCCATCAGGGACCTCTGGACAGTCGGTTACCCTGCCACAGTCCCAACCCACCTCAGAGCCTCCCCCCTCAGGAAACACCACCACAGCACCCACCCAGTGGGCCCATACCTCTGTCCCCATGACACGTAAATCAGCAGTGTGTCTACCACTACAGGGACCCCAGGCAACCCCACAAACCCAAGACAATTAGAGACCTGAGGTCAGTGGCAGTGGGCAAATGGTTCAGGGGACAGAGGCACAGGACAACAGGGAAGCTGGGATGACTGCTGTGGAACAGAGGGAGGACAGGCCCAGGGAACCCACTCTCCACGAGGCACCTGCAGGGATCCTGGGAGCATACCACCATTCCCAGGAGACCATGGGCCAGATACAAGTTGCAGGAGACCCAGCGGCTGCAGGAGGAACAGTACCTGGGGATCAGGGAGGACCTGAAAGACATCCACACCACCCTGGTCACCATTGCAGGGGTGCTGGCAGATATGGCCAACACCATGAAGGAGGCAGTGGCACACTAACGAGCCCCTGACACTAGCCACACCGAAGAACAGCCCTCCACCTCCGCCGGCGCTAGTGGACAGGAGGCCCCGCCACAGGACCAACAGGCCACCAGCACCCCACCCCCTGCAGAAGGAGAACCACCCCACAAATGGTCCCTACGATCCAGGCAGAAGCCAGAGAACCTTGCCAAGACCCCACCAGGAAATAAGACTCTCCTGATTGTCACCCTTGTCTCCCACTCTGTTACCCTGTCCACCTTGAACTGCCATTGCTCCCCTTCCTATGCCCCCTTGTACAATGCACCTGTGATACAAATAGACTGGACTCTACCCTGGACCTTCCTCCATCAGCAACCCAGCCCATTGCAATACCCCCTCCACTTATTAGCACATAAATAAAAACCCTTTGAACAAATTCAAGTATGGAGACTGTGGATCATATGACACATGTATTAGTCTCACAAACTGTAAACATTGCATTTCTAATCTACTGTAATATTGACATAAGAATAACCTGGTGTGAGTGGCAGAAAACACACCAGGAGCCACAGTGGGGCACAGATATCTGAAAATAGAGATGCTAAAGGGTACAGTAAGTGGCCATAGACATAGGGAAATCAGGCTGCCATGTTCAATGTCAAACACAAAACTGCAATAGAAGGTGAAGTTACAGTGTCTTACCTGTGTGTCACTGGAAGTACTGTTGAATGAGTGTACTTCTGTTGTCCACATCTTCTTCCTCTGCCTTCTCTTCGTCACTGTGCACAGGTTTCACCGCTGCCACAAGACCATCTCCAGGCTCATCCTCCTGTAGAAAAGGCACCCGGTGTCTCAAGGCCAGGCTGTGCAACATGCAACATGCAATGATGATCTGGCACACCTTCTTGGGTGAGTAGTACAGGGATCCACCTGTCAGATGGAGGCACCGGAATCTGGCCTTCAGGAGGCCAAAGGTTCTCGCAATTATCCTCCTTGTTCACCCATGTGCCTCATTGTAACGTTCCTCTGCCTTTGTCCTGGCATTCCGCACTGGGGTCAGTAGCCATGAGAGGTTGGGGTAACCAGAGTCACCTGAAATTATTGAGGCATACCTGTTAGCCACACACTCACCCTTAGGGCCAAAACCACACTCATATACCTACATCAACTGGGTGGGGACCATGGGCTCACCTATTAACCACACCCGGTGCCTCTGGAGTTGAGACATCACATATGGAATGCTGCTATTCCTCAAAATAAAGGCATCATGCACAGAGCCAGGATACTTGGCATTCACATGGGAGATGTACTGGTCCGCCAAACACACCATCTGCACATTCAGAGAGTGAAAGCTTTTTCTATTCCTGAACACTTGTTTATTTCTCCGGGGGGGGGCAAATGCTATGTGTACCATCAATGGCACCAATGATGTTGGGGATATGTCCCAGGGCATAAAAGGCAGCCTTCACTGTGGCCAAATCCTCCACCTGGGGGAATACTATGTAGCTGCGCATGTTTTTCAGCAGGGCAGACAACACTCTGGTCAGCACATTGGAGAACATTGGCTGAGACATCCCTGATGCCATGGCCACTGTTGCTTGGAAGGAACCACTTGTCAGGAAATGGAGCACCGACAGTACCTGCACTAGAGGGGGGATACCTGTGGGCTGGCGGATAGCTGAAATCAGGTCTGGCTCTAATTGGGCACACAGTTCTTGGATTGTGGCCCTATTAAGTCTGTAGGTCAGGATAATGTGCCTGTCCTCCATTGTCGCCAGGTCCACCAGGGGGATGTCTCCATCTCCTATTTCATCATCAGTGGTTGAACTCTAGGGTCAAAAAAGGTGAGCAGAGGGTCATATTCACACATATGTGAAAATAAAAATGCATTTCTTCCTTTACAGAACCAGTATGTGAATTCAAGAGTCAGTTGATGTGCCAATGTCTGCTGTGACGCAGTTAGGTGCCATGGCCTGTGCCCCTCTGAAATGGTGGCTGCCAGACCTGTGAGGAAAGACAAGTGGAAATGAGGTAATTCCGCTGCCGTTATGCGCCGTTGCGGTCGGCGGTCGATGACCGCCGCGCAACACTGCATTGGTTATTATTGGACCATATAGGTTCCAGGAGCCAATGGCGATGTACGCCAGTGGTGACGGTACGCACCGCGGTGGACGTGACCGACATTTTCTATCTGTTCACTCACTTGCTACCTGACCTTCAACAGGAGAGGACCTACACTGCAAGTGCTGCTGTGACCTGTGCCTGGAAGCGACAATGGCTTGAGTGTCTGGGGAAAGGGCCCCCACCTTCACTTCGGAGGAGTTGGAGAGACTGGTGAATGGGGTCCTACCCCAGTACACTTTACTCTATGGTCCTCCAGACAAACAGGTGAGTACACTGTGAGCATGATGCATGGGCCATGAATGTATGGATTGCTGTGTGTGTAAGCCTCGTGTAGGTGGGGGGCTGAGGGGTCCTGGGCAGAGTGCTGCATGTCTGGTGGTCAATGTCTGTTTATAAGGGGAAAGGAGGGATATTGTGGGCCATGATGTAACAGTCCAGACGTATGACTAATCCCTTTTTCTATGCATATTTTCCTGCAGGTCAGCGCCCATCAGAAAAAGGGTATTTATTGTGCCATCGCCAAGGAGGTGCGGACCCTAGGGGTCTTTGACAGGCGGAGCACCCAATGCCGCAAACAGTGGGAGGACCTGCACCGCTGGGCAAGGAAGAGGGCGGAGGCCCAGCTGGGGTTGGCCTCCCAACGAGGAAGGGGTGCCCGTTGTACCCTGACCCCCCCTGAAGTTCCGCATCCTGGCGGTGGCCTATCCGGAGTTGGATGGGCGCTTGTAGGCATCACAGCAGCCACAAGGGGATGAGTACAGATTCAGAATCATGACTGTGCGCGTTAAGGTTTTACCTGGGTGGGGGATGTGGGCTGCGGGTGCCCCTATGCCAGGGGGCACTGGCAGGGTAGTTCCCTTGTTGGGCAGGCTCTGAAGCACTCCAACCCCAAGTGTTAGTGGGCATCTACTACTGGGCAGGGTCCTGTTGGTTTCAGGCGCGCAGCTAATGGCGTTAGGCAATGTACCCCATGGGCTGGTGACTAGCATTGTAACTGGTAGTGCATGGCCTAGTGCATAGGGCTGATCCCTGTGTGTTGTGTACGCCAACAATAGTGTTGTTGCTGGCATTGACCAAGTGTATCCTCTGTCTCTTCCCCCCTCCCTTTTTGTTTTGTTACCCTGTCCTTTTGTGCATTAGCATCATCAGGCGGAGGAGCAGAGGCACTGGCGACGGAGGGAGCTGCATCCCACATGGGCTTGGAGGCCGAATCCACCGACAGTGAGGGCACCAGTGTGACGGAGGGCGAGGGGAGCACCACGACGGAGACAGGAGGGGACACTACCAACAGTGACTCCTCCTCTGATGGGAGCTCCCTGGTAGTGGCAGACACCTCTGTGCCCACCCCAACAACAGGTACAGACACCACCCCCCATACCAGCACCGCCCTCCCAGCATCCCCTCAGCGTGTTTCCCGTGCCCGCCCACCCAGGAGGGTGGGCATCTCCTTCGCCCCTGGCACCTCAGGACCTGCCCTAGTCAGCCCTGCTGCCCTCAGTGAGGAGGCTATTGACCTCTTGAGATCCCTCACTGTTGGGCAGTCAACCATACTTAATGCCATCCAGAGGGTCGAAAGGCATTTGCAACAAACAAATGCATACCTGGAGGTCGTTCATGCATGCTTGGCGGCCCAACAGAGAGCATTCCTGGCTCTGGCCTTCGCACTGATGGCAGCAATTGTCCCTGTCTCCAGCCTCCCCCCTCCAACTTCCTTTACCAATTCCCATTCCCCTCAACCCCAACCTATCCCAAGCACACCTTCAGACCAGAATGCACCCAAATCAACACCCAGAAGTGGCTCAGGCAAACACAAGCACCACACTTCATCTCACAGACACTCACACAAGCACCATCCCCATCCCCATGCAGACACACCTACCTCCCAGTAGTGTCTCCACTCACACCTGCATGCACTACATCCTCATCCACTACCTCCATCACCAGCACGCCTATCACTACACGCCCCTCACTGGCAGTCACCACCCCCAGATCAATGCACACGTCTCCTGTGTCCTCCCCCACTGTGTCTGTGACCCCTCCTCCCAAAGTACACAAACACAAGCACACACCCACCCAACAGCCATCCACCGCACAACAGCATCCAGCTCATGCAGCGGCGCCCAAACACAGCAGACTGACACCTCCTACATCCACTCCCTCTTCGTCCCCTCCCAAACCTTCACCCTCTTCCCGCCCCAGTGTCCCCAAGAAGCTTTTCCTCACCAACATTTACCTCTTCCCTACCCCTCCCCCCGTCCTTCATCTCGGATCCATGGTGGCCAGAACCCAGCCCAGCACCTCACCCACCCAGTCCACGTCCGCTGTGGTTTCTGCAGCTGTGAGAAGCTCCAAGAAGGTACCCGTCAGCCCAGCCAGTGTGCCACCAACACCTGCCAAGGCCAAGAAGGTTCCACCACCTGGCAAAGGCAAGAAGGGGACAGCATCCAGCAAGGGGAAGCTGCAGGTGAAGGCCTGGAGGCTATCACCACAACCGCCAGTATTGCCACCTGCACCGCAGTCAGCACCACCACCTGCACCGCCACCAGCAGCACCACTGCCAGCAGCACCACTGCCTACAGCAGCAGCCCCAGTGGGCAGCTGTCCGAGGCTGCAGGTGAAGGCCTGGAGGCTACCACCACCACTGCCAGCACTGGCACCTGCAGCGCAACTGCGAATCACTGAGCAGCCGTCACCGCCAGTGAGCAGTATGTAGTGGTGACTACATGGGCTGCAGTGCATCCTGGCCTCTGCAAAAGCTGTAGTTGTGACACCCAGGTAAGAGACTGTGACCTTGCACTCCAAAACATCTGCATCACAGGGCATCTCCAGAATCAGTGGAAGAAAGCATCCACTCAGCCCCTCCTTGCCAGGATGAAGCACACAGGGCACAATGCCCCCTCCAGAACCAGTGGAAGAAGGCATCCAGTCAGCCCCTCCTTGCCATGATGAAGCACACTGGGCACAATTCCCCCTCCAGAACCAGTGGAAGAAGGCATCCACTAGAGCGACTGTGGCTTTGCACTCCCCAGGAGCAAACAGTGGGAAAACCACCCACTAGGGAGACTGTGGCTTTGCACTCCCCAGGACCAAGCAGTGGGCAAACCACCCCCTTGAAAGACTGTGGCCTTGCACTCCCCAGGATCAAGCAGTGGGCAAACCACCCACTTGTGAGACTGTGGTCTTGCACTCCCCAGGACCAAGCAGTGGGCAAACCACCCACTTGAGAGACTGTGGCCTTGCACTCCGCAGGACCAAGCAGTGGGCAAACCACCCACTTGAGAGACTGTGGCCTTGCATTCTTCAGGATCAAGCAGTGGGCAAACCACCCACTTGAGAGACTGTGGCTTTGCACTCCCGAGTACCAAGCAGTGGGCATGGAGCCCCCTCCAGGAGCAGTGGCGTTGTACCATCTTCCGTCTGAGGTGCATCCCCATTCCTCATCCCCCTGAGGTGCCTGTGTGTTCTCGACCTGATCTCCCTGCAGTGTTCTCTCCGTATTGAGGCAGGAGCCAAGTGTGGGCTTGGCCTATGTGTTTTGGCCCAGTGGGCCACGGACAATTTTTGAGTGGGCATTGTCCCGCCTTTTGAATATATTGTATATACTGTTTTTGCTTTAAGGACGAATTTCTAAGTATTACTAATATTACACTCATTTTACTCCATTCCTTTTGTCCTTGCATTATTACAGAGGGTCACGGGGTGTATATGTAATGCTGTTGCATGTGTTTTTGTGTATGGTGATGTGAGTGAGGTTTAGGGTGGGGTTGTTGCGTGTGTGTTTCACTCTCTTTTTCCTCCCCCCCTCCCTTGTGTGCCAGGTTGCAGGTGCAGTGTGTCGCCGGCGTTCATGCTCCTGGTGTATGAGTAGATATACCAGCATGGGGAAAACCTGCAGCTCGGGCTCCATGGCGTCCTGGTTCTTCCCTGAGTGTCGAGAGGTGAGTCGTTTCCCTTCAGAGTACTGTTTCCACCGTGCTTTGGATGGCGTTGGTACTGTCCCGGATAAGCTGGCGGATGGGCTGGTTGTAATAGAGTGAGCGGTACATTGTACATTGTTTTCAGCCTGGCTGTTGGTGGTTACTGCTGCGGTGTTTGTTGCTACCGCCGTGGAGGTCAGAGTGTTAAAGTGGCTGTATGTGTTGCCGGTTTCTGCCGTGGTCGTGATTCCATTTATTTTACCGCGGGCCTGTTGGCGGTGTTACCGCCGCTTTAACACCGACCGCCAGGGTTGTAATGAGGGCCAAAGTCTAACTTTACTCTTACTAAAGTTAAACATGTGGTCTAAGTTTAGGCTTTTGGTCTAAACCTAGATCAAAAGTCTAAACTTAGACCAAAAGCCTTACTTTGCTACGAGTAAAGTTAGACTTTTAGTCTAAATTTACACCAAAAATCCAAACTTAGACGAAAAGTCCTAGGGCCAGATTTATGCTGTTTGTGCTGAAATAGCATCATTTTCTTTTTACGCTATTTCAGCACAAACTTAACTCCATATTTATATTTTGATGCTAGACATGCCTAGCGTCGCAATATTGGAGTTAAAGTAATTTTTTGCCTGCGGAAAACTACCTTGCGTCAATGAGATGCAAGGTAGGCGTTCCCGGGCAAAAAATTACTCAAAGACCGTAGCGCCTTATTTATCCTCCTGCGCAAAAATTGTGCACAGGAGGTACTTAGCGCCATTATTTAATGCCTGGGTCAGGGCAGGCATTAGGAGACCTGTGGGCCCATTTCCATGATGGAACTCCATGGAATGAGTCCACAGGTGCCCTCCCCAGGCCCCAGGGACACCCCTACCCACACCAGAGGGACAGCGGAGGATGGGGGACCCCATCTCAGGTAAGTACAGGTAAGTAAAGGTAAGAATTTACCTTTTTTTTTTTTAAATGCCATAGGGGGCCCAGATATGGGCCCCATACTTTGCACAGGATGCAATGGCCATGCCTAGGGGACCCTTGTCCTCTGGGCTGGCCTTTGGGGTGGTGGGAATGACTCTTGTCTTTTATAAGATAGAAGTCATGTGGAATGGTAGGTTTAGCGTCAATAAATGACTCTAGACTGGTTAGGATCATAATTTTTTACTCTAACCACCCTAATGTCATTTTTTAATGCGAAAACCCCATTTCCCATACCACCACCCCCACCCCCACCCCCACCCAGATAAAGTCAATTTTATTGACAGTAGACCACCCTTTGTGCCAGATTGCGCCATTCCATAAATAAGATGCCCAGCCGGCGTCTTGGAATGACACTAGCAGGCGGTATACTTTTTGACGCTAAAGTCAGCGCAGTTTAGCGTAAAAAAGTATAAATCAGGGCCCAAGTTTACTAAGAGTAAAGTTAGACTTTAGGTCTAAACATAAACTTCTGGTGCAGACTCAGACTTTTCGTCTAAGTTTTCTTTTGTGAATCGGGCCCAGTGTCTTTCGGCATATTCCTGATCAAAAGTTATCACTTATTAAATGTATTAATGTAGTCCAATGTTGTCCTATGGAAGAGGTAGGAGTGACAGTAGTGAAAAACAAATTTAGGATTTTTTCAATACCGGGACATGTAAAGTTTGAAAGTACTTCTTATATACAATGTACCCTGCCCTTAGACTGTTTAGGGCCTGCACTGGGGATGAGATATGCATTAAAAAAAGGTTTCAGGTGTGGCAAAAAGGATTATTTTTTCCAAATTTGAGTTGCCAGTTGGTCAAATGTTAGGTCTGAGGAATGTTTGAAAGACTAGTCGAGTGGGTGGGCACAATAAGTGCTGCAGGCCCATCAGTAGCATATAATGTACAGGGTTGGGTACATGTGGTAACACATATGGCTTGTATAAAATGTGCCAATTGGGTGTTAGACAATTTTACACACAAACACACACAAAGGGGCATATTTACAAGCACTCAGTGCCACTTTGCGCCACCCTCGCATAATTTTTTTTTTACGCTAAGGCGGCAATAAGGAGGCCTTTCTCCCATGCCATATTTAAAAGGTAGTGCAATGGTTGCTTAAGAACAATCGAGACATGATTAACTTGACTAGCTAGTGAGATAGCATAGAACACATTGGAGAGCGTGCACCCTCCATCTTTGATGTAGATCAACCTGTGTAGCTCCTGTTTAAAGAACACTGCGGGACACATTTACTATTATGTCTTGCAACAAGGTGTAACAAGGGAACTCGTTGCATTGCATTGCATGAAAGGGAGAGAGCAAAAATGCTCCAAATGTAAAGCTTCTAAAATGCACCAACAATACAATATTGTTTTGTGCCAAAGCTATCGGAGGGCTGACCAGTGCTTAATTTAGTGGTTTTTGTGGTTCACTCTAGGAAGGATTGTGACTAATGGCTAAGGAAGACTCACATCTCCCTCAACCAAGAACCTGATTTCTCACAATCATTAATCAAACTGGGTATCTATACTAGAGCTGCACAGATTGAGCTACATTAAATATGTATGTATGTATGTAGAAAGTATTTAATAAAGCGTATTTCGACCAGAGGTATTAAAGCGATATGAAAGAAAAAAAAAGCAGTATTCTGCGATCGCTCTTAATTAAGACTGTAATAGGAAGGTTTTAATTTGTTTGCGAAAAAGCTGAAGAAAGGGGATATTCCTAATTTCCAAGGGGAGGGAGTTCCATAGTTTAACAGCAGCTTTTCGAAAAAGCTTGGTTCCCCCATTTCACTTTCACAGGTCAGCTGACCAGAGAGTCCACCCGGGTATGTACCACTTGATTGATGGAAGAGGCAAGTAAGGACCTTGTAAGTAGAGGGTCTTGTGAGCTAAACACAATGTTTTAAAAGTAATGCACTTCCTAATCGGTAGCCAATGAAGTTTGTACAAACTATCTTTGGCAGATGCAAACTTGTCTAAACCCGGAACCAGACACGCGCTTTTACTCTGAATAAGCTTATTTAGTGAGGCTTGATTGATGTTAAGATAAAGAGCATTACAGTAGTCCAGTCTTGATCCAATCAAGGCTAGTACTACCGTTGCCCTCAGGTCCTGAGGTATAAAAGGGAGGATTTTATTAGGCATCTTAATGATCCAGATGCATAAATTGGTGATTTTGTTGACCTGAGTGTCAAAAGTTAAGGCAGAGTCACAAACAACTCCAAGATTTTTGACTGTGGCTGAGGGGACCGGTAGTGTCCCACATGACTCCGGCCACCAGTTTGAATCCCAGATAGAATTGGACCCAAAGATAATGACCTCAGTCTTGTCTCCATTCAGCTTAAGCCAGTTACAATCCATCCAGTTCTTTACTTGTAACATGCAGGAATTAAATTATTTAGCTATGTCCTACGTCTTGTCTCGAAAGGAGACAATAATTTGTGTGTCATCAGCATAGGAGGAAACCTGAAACCCAAAGGTGCCCACCAGTTCTGCTAAAGGTGCAACATACAAATTAAACAAAGTTGGGCTAAGAGAGGATCCCTGAGGGACTCCACAAGGGAGCTGAAAAGGATCCGAATTATGGTCACCACCTTTAACTCATAGTGATCTGCTGGACACATGCTCTCCAATCCACCAACATGTGACATAATCACACTTAACCAAAGCTTGACTACCATCTAACCACATCGCCACTTCCAAAGTGCTCTGCTGTGACGTATTTACGCCACCCAGCTAAATGCATTAAAATACTTTCTTCCTTCCCTTACTTAACGTTCTTCGGTCTCCTATCACATTGCCCCACTCCAACATGCCAGCTGAAAGTACATCCACTTGGTCAGCTAAACCAACATGGCTGAAGCACTCTCTCCAATCCTCCCATAAGTAACCCACTCACATAGATACTCAGCATGATTTCTAACCTGCCGAATCTTAGCAATGGGGACGGCCCCATGTAGTGCTCTTGCAAGATAATTCAATAAAGTCTTACGCTCCTGTACATTACTGATTAACATTAGGTTTCTGTATATTCTACCCCAATACAATATGGATGACCACTTAACATCCACTTGGACAGTCCACTCTAACTTTACTTCCTCCGGGTAATCATGCCCAATATGGAACTAGAAGATGAATTCACCCCCTTGGGAATGGCCGCCCTCACAGGGATGGTGGCCTGCTGGAGACAGCAGACCACCATGTCTGTGACTGCTCTTAAATAAAGCAGTTTTTTAAAAAAATGCAGCCCGTTTTCCTTAAAGGAAAACAAGATGCATTTCAAAAACAAAAAATTAAACCTTTTCGTTTAATTTTTTCAGAGCAGGCAGTGGTCCGCAGGGCCACTGCCTGCTCTGATAATGTTTTTGCTGCCATTCACAAAGGGGAAGGGGTCCCCTGGGGACCCCTTCCCGTTTGCGAATGAGTTAGCACCAGTGTGACACTGGTGCTAACTGCAATTGTTTTGCGACCGCATTCTCGGTCACAAAACAATCACACATGGGACTGAGAGTCACAATTAGGAAGGGAACACCCCTTCCTAATTGCGACTCTCATTCCCTTTTTGCGATTCGGTAAATAGTTTACCGAATCGCAAAGATGGGTTGGAACATGCCAAAGTGCATTTTGCACATCGCAAATGGCCTGATTCACTGTTTGCGATGTGCAAAATGCTATGTACATGTAGCCCTAGATGTTTTATTTTGCCTTTCTATACCTTGTATGTCAGGGCTTACCTCCCAACATGAATCTTAGAGCTGAACCTTGCAGGACAAGAGCAATATGGCTCAACGCTCCACCCACATGGCAACCGCCATACTGACTTTTCAAATTCAGTCAATCAAAGAAAACCTAGATCATTACATGGGGGTCCCTAGATACCTCTCCACTACTTTGACCCTGAATTTGTCCTTATTAGACTGTCCTATTTCCTACTGATCAGCTTTTTACAGTACAGCCACTAAAAAGATTACCCATCCACAAGCCAGGGGCCATGCAGATGAACTGCTCACTGTAATCTAGTCTTTTCATACATTCGATCTAATCAACAACCATGAGGACACAGCCAGTTCACTCTGCCACCCTGTTTACCATGCTATCTTGCCAGTTCACCTTAGCAGTCTTCTCTTAGAAGTAACATCCTATAGAATATTTAGCAAAGGGTGTTTCTTATTTTTGTTCTCTCACCTCCCAGAGATTGATGATAAATCAACCAGACTCTCTTTCCCAATATATTACTTGATTCTCTTTTACCAAAAACGCTACTGCTACATTACTTCTATTAAGTTAGCATTGGCTCCAACTGACCACTGTGGGCGAACACCACAACCATTTACTCCCTTAGTGGCATATTTATACTTTCTTTGCGCTGATTAGTGTTATTTTTTTTTACACTAATTCAGTGGAAACTTAACTCCATATTTATATAGACCCATCTAGCGTCACAATATAGGAGTTAAAGTCGTTTTTTTGGATGCGTGAAACCACTTTGCATCAATGAAATGCAAGCTAAGCATTCCCATCCAAAAAATGACTCAAAGCCCCTAGTGCCTTATTTATCCTCCTGTGCAAAAAAGGTGCAATGTGGGAGGCGGGCCTAAATAATGGTGCCAAGCCTGCTTAGCACCATTATTTAACATCTGGGTCAGGGCAGGCGTTAGGGGACTTGTGGACCCATTTCCATGGTAAAACACCATGGAAAGAGCCCACAGGTGCCCATCACAAACCCCAGGAACACCCCTACCCACACCAGACGGACACCAGAGGATCGGGGGACCCTATCCCAGGTAAGTAGGGTAAGTAAAGGTAAATTTTTAAAAAACTATTTATAGTGCCAATGGGAGCCCTGAAATGGGCCACCCTACATGACACTGGGTGCAATGGTCATGCCCAGGGGACCCTTGTCGCCTGTGCTGGCTACTGGAGTGGTGGTCATGACTCCTGTCTTTTCTAAGACAAGAGTCATGTGGTATGGATGGTTTTGTGTCAGGAAATGACGCTAGGCTGGTTGCCTCCAACCAGTCTAGCGTCATTTTTTGGTGCAAACACCCCCTCCCCCTTACCACCACCCCCACCCAGCTAACGTCATTTTCCCAGACGCTAGCCCACCCTTTGCGCCGGCTTGCGGGGTTCCATAAATTTGCCACCCAGCTGGTGCACAGGAATGACGCAAGCTGGCATTATACGTTTTGATGCAAAACTACGGTTGCGCAGTTTCGAGTCAAAAAGTATACATATGGGCCTGAATGTGTAATCATGTGTGTGTGATTTTTTCTACACTTTTCTTACAAAACACTAGTTTTTCTTCAAAGTGTACCTTTGCCTCAGACCAACGTAGTGTCTCACAGTTTGCCATACCTCTGACTGTTCTAGTCAGCCTCACTGGGACCACACCATGGCATGTAGCCTCAAGAAGAGCATGACCTTCCAGATGACTGGTAAAAAAATATGTGTATGTTGTTTCACAGAACTTTCATATTTTCTGAATATCTAAAGGTTGAACAATAGTCTTTTCAGCCTTTAAATAGCACCTAGTCTGTGGGCCATGAGGGGGCGAAAGGTGTTGACTGTGATCTTCTGATATGAAAATAACAGGATTAAGCAAATTCAATCATCTATTTTCTACATCTTTTTATGGTATATACCATTTAATGTTTTATTTTGCTTTTTTAGACCAAAATTTAACTCTGATAGTGCAACCACACCCTTTCTTCTCCATGGTCAAATGACCATGCTGGGCACTCATGTTTCTATTTCAGAGATCTTCAGAATGTTTGGAGGGCCCACCTTGCGGGGCCTAATTTGATCTGCAGGAGAGTGGGGACATCGGCAATAGCCAAAAGGGGATTTATGCTGAAAACAATGCTTTGTTTCCAACAACAAAAAGACAGTGATCCAGTCTGTAATGGGCCACTCCCCTTCATTTGAGATAAACAATTACATTGTGCATATGCTTAAACTTTAGGAACACACGGATGCGGATGTCAATGATGCATTTGATTGAAGTTTTAAACATAGTAACCAAACATAACTGTAAAGTTTCAATTGATACATGTTTTAAAGCTGTCTATTTATTTAGAAGAAATGTGGAAAAAATGTTTCCATTAGGGAGTCAGTGTCATTTGTTATACCAGGGGTGCAGCATCAAAACATTTGAAGACCACTGATCTGTGGAGAGAGGTTGGGGTTGCCATATGTCAGCTCTCTGTGGCCCCTTTCCATACCCATTGCATGATGCTAATCCCTTTCTTCTGGGATATCTGAGTGGTCAGGATTTTTAGTTGCTTCCATTTTTTAGTTTGGTTATTCGATTGATTTTTAAAAAGCATGAGTTAACAAAACATGCAGCATCAGGCTGGCATTGCAAACTGACAAGAATGATGGAAATACTGAGGTTGAAATGGCACATGAAAGGGTACATGGGAAGCTGGCATCATTGACGTCACCTGCAATGCTTTGTACCTCTTGTTAGTTAGCATGCTTGACCTAATATTTGAGTTGTGCAGCATCTGTTTGTGCTTTTCAAGTTGTTAATTACCCACTGGGTGTCTCTAGTACCTTTTCATCCCTTGACAACAATCTTAGTCACGTCGACCACTGAAGATTACAAAGATCAAGTACTGCATGTTTGACAGTATTTTTCCTGCTTTCCAATACGTGACTGCGCCTAGAGTTGTTTGCATGCATGCTGGGTATACAATAGTTTGTTTATAGTTTAACCCTTCATTTTGTACCCAGGAATAGCTTTCATGTGAAGGCTGTGTCCTGCTCTCTTGCTGTCACTATTGCAGTCCTGCAGTCTTTTTCAGGTTTCTGTATTCTACACATCCTTGATGAGTTTGTTAGTTCCTGCTGCTAGAGTGAGTTGTTACTTCGTTACGTTGGACATTGCCATATTGGTCATTGATGCTGATGAGTGATTCTACTAGGTTCCTTTCTAGCAAGGGTTTGTTTCCCGACAAATGGAGGGCCCAATTCAGAAATGGAAACTTAGACCAAAAGTCTAGGTTTAGACCTAAAGTCTAACTTTACTTGTAGTAAAGTTATAAGTTTACACCTTTGGTCTAAACTTAGACTTTTGGTCTAATTTTACCATTGTGAATCAGGCTTTTAGTGTTTTCTACCTATATTTATCTATTATTGTCCTTTTTCTCCCACTGATTTGAAGTCTATAGTTAGTTCCTTTATCTTCTTTTGACTTTGCTCTGTTAGTTTGGAAGCCACTGCTTGCCCTCTTCTGTGCCTAGCTTTGGCTAGTCCCTCAGGCATTTATCTTAAACCTCCCTTGCCTTTGGCTCCTGTTGTTGGCTGACATTCTTCTAACTCTCCTGGACTGTACTCATTTCTCTCTCTGTGGCCACAGCTCTCACATCTCAAAGCTTTGAAGAATAACCTGTTTCACTAGTTTCACTTGTACCATCACTCATCATCTTTAAATGGAAAGGAGCAAGTGTTGCTGCGGGACCTTCTGAAGAAGGATATTTGTCATAGTTAACATGTTTTTAAACCTGTTTCAAACACTTCCTTATGACTTTCCATAGAAGAGAGTGTGCTCTATAACCCCTAAGAGAAAAAGGTGGGACTAGCCTGAATAAACAATTATTCCACATTTGTCATATGTACAAAAGAAAGGTACACATTGTTGAAGTTTACGAACTTCAATATACAATATACAAACATAGCTTTATTCATACATATATTTAGTTCTACACTAAGATGTAACTCTTTACGTTTTAACTATTCACCATATGTCTCCAGCTGTGGTTGGAAGCTCCTACAAAAGAATTTACAAGTGTGAAGCTACCACAAGCATATGGTGGAGGAGGGACAAATCTCTCAGTACTGACAAGAATTATAGTGCAGAGCAATGCAGAGGAAGTACCACCAACGGGACTCTAACCAAAGCAAAACCAGTCCTGGGTTGTTCGATTAATGGTTCAGGGAGTATTTAGCCTGACAGTTCAGCCTGAACTGTTCCCAAGCAGGCACAAGACCAATTTGCAGTTGGAAGGGTAAACATTGAGTTGGCACTGTGTGCAGAATGAGAATAGATTGGGGTGAGGCCCTGAATAATTACAAGTGAGATTAATTCAGGCATTCTATCCATCACTTTTTGTTTACTTCAGTGAGTCGCCCTGAGAGGAAGGGGTATTACCAGATGTGTGTCTCGTTCACAGCTCACCTGTACCTGGCTGATCTATAACAAGAATGACACTTGTCCTTATGTTCCGGTTCAGGGATCCCTAGAAAGTATCCACCTGCTTCTGTTTTAAGTCTATTCCATTGAATATTCTGAACTGAGCCTACTTTACAACTGATAGAATTACCAAAATATACCAGGGAGCCGCAGCTGCATTTGTTCTTACTGTTTGCCTTTAGATGTCAATTTACTTCATATGCTCTGGTCTTGCACCACATGCTTTCATACTGCCAGAGATTTCTCGAGGTGCTGTCAACCATGATGGGTCGTGTACTGACAAATTCCCCAGAAATGGTCCTACAGTCAAGAAACCCACCACCAAATTCCTTGACCTGGCTCTCTTCTCGCAAACTCAATATCACACTGCACTGGAAGGATTCTCTTCCTCTGACTATGGTAAGTTGGATCGAGGTCTCACTCTCTTGGTTTCAAACTGAGCGCACCCTATTACACAGAGAGGAATGAGCACGTCTGAGAAAATATTCAATTGCACAGAAGTGGAATATTCTGGTTGAGGACTTTAAAGGCTGCACCAAGGACGATAACTTTCCCCCTGTAAACCACCCCGACACATACACTCTCAGTTTCAATGTACTAGTTGTTCTTGCCACATCTAGGCAAATACACAAGGCAGTGGTCTAAGGGCACCCATATCTGACACACTGTCATGATTTCCCCGCTGGAACACATTCTTCTAAGCTCCACAGGGTTCATTGCTCTGCTTCCCTATGCTGAAAGGTAACGCAGCATCAACTTGGCGGGAGATGGAGGGACAGTTAATTATGGATCAGTTTGTTACATGGAAAAATGTAAAACGTATGTACTAACTTGTCATAAATGTATGTATCCCAGCATTGTTCTTCTGCAAATGTATTATGAAATCTGTTGCTACCTACCTGGCTTCTATCCTGTTATGTAACCTCTTTTGTCATACAACAATAAAATCTTTTAGTGTTACAATTTAGTACATTTGATCACAACATTTACATTTATATAAAGTGAACGTTTCTAAACGTAGACATTAAAACATTCATTAACCCTCCTTCTTGACAGCACCCTGAGTGAACACAGTGAACCAATTATCTGGTGTACCTTACATCATGACCAATATTATTGTTATGGACAGTGGAACATTACAGGCTAATAAAACATTTAAGTGCGTTTTTGCTCACACTCCATATTAAAATGAATTACTTGAAAGTGCTTTCAAATATCACTATCGAGTAAATTAGACATAAAGTTAATTGATGTGACTTAGGTCACACAAATTAGTCATGCAGGGAATCCAGGATTTGAACCCAGGCTTCCTAGTCACACACAGTGCACTTAAGCCACTGACTAGATTAATTTATTTTTCTCAATTTCCTTTAAAACTAGAGGTTAGTGTTTTGATACAATTCTGTAAAATTAATAGTACACTATGTTAAATAAATACATGCCACTGGATAATTTGACACAATAACTACAAAAGAACAAACATTGGCAAACCAATAGGTTTCGCCTATACAAGAACTATTGGTTTTGGCAATGTGTTTTGCCATGTTGTACACCAGTGTGGCTGCTGTTCAGCATTGCCAAATGTTAGCGGTATGTAGTGTCAGAATGGAGTAGGGGAGTAGAGTGTCATAGAATTGAGTAGAGGGGAGTAGAGTTAAGTGGTTCAGTAGCAGAGAGTGTCGTAGAGTGGGGTGCAGTGGGCTGGAATAGGGTGGAGTGGGTTGGAGTTGATTGAGGTAGTGAGGTGGTGCAGGGGTACCTGTGTGGGCGATAGGCTGCAGATTGTGTGCTGGTGCAGGTAGAGGACAGCAATGTGCCATATTTTTGTAAGGCATATTCCTGCCCTCTTCCTTCATGCATCGCTGCAAGTTGTTCTGCTGCTTTGCATGAAAAAAAGATTACATCTGGGCCTACATAACTATTCAAAGCATCAGTCGAACTGCATTAAAAAACATATGAATACTGCAATGGGCACGGGGTCAGTGATTTGGAGGCAGAATCAAAGGCACTGTTAAAAAGAACAAAATATTCTGTAACTATTTTTTAGATCTTTCACCATCAAGAAACTACAGATAAAATAAAACAGATATTGAATGAAAAGTAAATGAGAGTTAAATTATTCAATGAGAAATGCACTATTTTATGTCATGAAACCTATATTGGTTAATGTAATCACTAGAGTTGACTATTTGTGAAACCAGAGGTCCAATGAATTGAATAATTTTTGGTGTAACACGAAAAAGTGACATATTTTTGGAGCTATGAGGTCCCTGAATGCACACTGAATGTGTAAGTCATCATTTTAAACATGTATTACACAGAGTATAATATAGTCTGACACAAAACGTGAATAGAAATTTAGGTTAAGATAAAAAGAGTTAAAGTATATATTTTACTAATAAACAGATTACACACAATGCAAACCTTTTTTTGTCTATTATAAACATGCACTCCACAGCTCAGCTTCTGGCACCCTTACAGTACTTCTCAAAAAGAAAACACTTTTGCCACAGGAAGCTTCAAGTGATGCCATCAATGAAGGTCTGTCCTGGCTCAAGACAGGGGCGTAGCTCCAGTGAGGGGGTTTGGAGTGTTACACCCCCCTAGTAAATATATTTTCTGGAAAATTGTTGGGTACAGGTGCTTTCAGTCAGGTGTCTGTCGGATTTCACAAGGGAATTTTACATAAACACAGACAAAAACACACACAAACCTTCTCAATCTCTGCTTTGAAAGTCTTCAAAAATGTTGGTTATTTTACAAAATATTATGTTTTCTCTCAATTAGTACCCCACCCAAACCGCATTTGTCTCTTTTTTCACTGCCTCTCTAGGCCCCCATGTGCTCTGCTTGTCATGCAATCGTTATTGTGGGAAAATCAGAAACTCACCCACCCTCCACCCCTACCAATCTTACTGATCAGGCTATGCCCCTGGCTCCAGTGGAGCTCTTAGGATTGCAGATTTAACCAAATGCACAGATTTGCATTTCTTTCTGGGAAGCAGGCACCCTGCTAAGAAAGCCTGTTGTTTGTTTATGTGTCTACCCCTCCCTAGTGAAAACAGTAAAAGAGACTCCCTCACTTCCACTACAGCTGGGGAATTCTCATTTATTTTGTCCTTTGGCTCAAAGGCCAAAATTACGGACAAATGCCATCCGATAAAACTTTTACAATGGACATTAGGGTGAAATTGCGGGCAGTCCATTATAATTACGGACAGGTGGTCACCCTATTTGAATCTATGGCACAATAAGCATCTCAAATCCTTAACCTGTGTCCGCTTAAAGATGGTCTCATGCCCTCTCTTTAGCAGTGGCATTAGTCAAGATCTTTCGACCTTACTACAATTATTTGCCTAACACAGAGCCAGATTTAGCAGAAAATGATGGTGTGCAGCACTGCGCCAAACTTGGCAGCATCACACACCATCATTTTCAAATCACAGAGATGTGCCATATTTACTACCATACAGAGCACCCCGTGTTTCCTCCTGCGCCGTTGCTAAATTTCCTGTTTTGTGCTAATGCAGCAACCCTTGCACCATAGTGCAAGGATGGCTGCATTGAGGGGGAAATAGTTTTTGACAAGAAAGGGACACCTTTCTCCACAAAAATAATCTAAAATGGTGATTAGATCTTTCTATGTGTGCTGCAGAATGTCTTGGGTGCCTTGGGTGGCGTTAGATTTTGGCGCTGCCTCAGGTTTACCAAAACTCGTAAATCTGAGGCAGCGTCAGAATGCGATGGGTGTGCTGTGGCACGCCCACCGCAACACCCATTGCACGCCCCTTCCAAGCAAAGTGCTTCATGTGAAGGAGCCGTATTTACAAGCTGGTGTCAAGCCACAAAAAATGGCTTAAAGCCACCTTATAAATATGGCGCAGGGCATTGAGTCATTGGAGTATGCCCTTTAGGCCCTGATTTAAGAAAGGTGGTGCTGCACCCAGTGCAGCGCCACTTTTCTTGCAACCCTTAGTACCCCCCTAACGCCCCCATGTGTACCCCGTATCTAAGCTATGGTGCACCATTGCGGTAGTTAGAGGAACTAGTGTTAAAAATGTTGACGCTAGTTCGGAGCTTTGCATGATTAGTGTAAAAAAAATTTACACTAATCCTGAAATGCCCATTGAGGCCTCCTTTTAATGCCTGCTCTGAGCAAAAGTTTCTAAATAAATGGTGCAAAGAAATCTTTTAGATTTCTTAGCGTCATTTTTTTGGCCCCCCTAACGTGGGAATGCCCACTTTGCATACATTTTGACAGGTGCAGACATAACGTAGAGCAAAGGGTTACCAAGTGGCGCAATGCATGCATTGCACCACTTTGTAAATTTGGTGCGGCGATTTTGGCCTCGTTGGGCCACATTAGCATCAAGGAAAATGATGCTAATGTGGCGCAAGGAGCCGCTAGGGACACTTAAATCAGCCCCCTAGTTATAGGAGCTCTCAGCCTGCCCTCAGCTACAACATGCAGCATGGGTAAATGGTCAGCCCCCTTAAGTCTTTAGTTATTATGATGTAATTCTGTCATTTTGCTAGTGGCTCTTCCACACACAAAGTAGTTCCCTTCAGTGCTGGGGTTTACAATGACAATACATGCAATAGAAGTTATGTCCTCAACTAAGATTAATGAGGGAAATTTTTGGCCTTAGTGTCAAATTATACAATAAGTTTCCTGACTATTTATCAGCTCCGAAAATGTATTGAAAAGGTTTTATGGAAGGAATTCTCTTTTGACAGAAACAATAACAGTCTGGGAGTTCGATAAAAGATTAAAGAAAATATCACAGATAAAAAGCTTTCAGAGAGATAAACAACACTGTTTAGGGATCAAAAGATTGCAATTGAATTGTTCTCATGTAAGATGAGGTGTAGTATACTTTTATCTTCAAGCAATTATCCGCCCATTCGTACACATTTGGCAAAATCCCTATTTGAAAAAGCATATGTATTAACCCCTTCGCTGCCAGGCCTTTTCCCCCTCCTGTGCCGAGCCTTTTTTTGGCTATTTGGAGCAGTTCGCGCTTAGGCCCTCATAACTTTTTGTTCACATAAGCTACCCACGCCAAATTTGCGTCCTTTTTTTCCAACATCCTAGGGATTCTAGAGGTACCCAGACTTTGTGGGTTCCCCAGAAGGAGGCCAAGAAATTAGCCAAAAAACAGTGAAAATTTCGTTTTTTTTAAAAAAATTGGAAAAATGGGCTGCAGAAGAAGGCTTGTGGTTTTTCCCCTGAAAAGGGCATCAACAAAGGGTTTGCGGTGCTAAAATCACCAGCTTCCCAGCTTTCAGGAACAGGCAGACTTGAATCAGAAAACCCAATTTTTCAACACAATTTTGGCATTTTACTGGGACATACCCCATTTTTACGTTTTTTTGTGCTTTCAGCCTCCTTCCAGTCAGTGACAGAAATGGACATGAAACCAACGCTGGATCCCAGACACCTTGACATTTCTGAAAAGTAGACAAAATTCTCAATTCAGCAAGGGGTAATTTGTGTAGATCCTACAAGGGTTTCTTACAGAAAATAACAACTGAAAAAGAAAAATATTGAAATTGAGGTGAAAAAAACATCACTATTTCTCTACGTTTTACTCTGTAACTTTTACCTGCAATGTCAGATTTTTGAAAGCAATATACCGTTACGTCTGCTGGACTCTTCTGGTTGCGGGGACATATAGGGCTTGTAGGTTCATCAAGAACTCTAGGTACCCAGAGCCAATAAATGACCTGCACCCTGCAGAGTGTTTTCATTCTATGCCGGGTATACAGCAATTCATTTGCTGAAATACAAAGAGTAAAAAATAGCTATCAAGAAAACCTTTGTATTTCCAAAATGGGCACAAGATAAGGTGTTGAGAAGCAGTGGTTATTTGCACATCTCTGAATTCCGGGGTGCCCATACTAGCATGTGAATTACAGGGCATTTCTCAAATAGACGTCTTTTTTACACACTGTCTTACATTTGGAAGGGAATAATGTAGAGAAAGACAAGGGGCAAAAACACTTGTTTTGCTATTCTATGTTCCCCCAAGTCTCCCGATAAAAATGATACCTCACTTGTGTGGGTAGGCCTAGCGCCCGCGACAGGATATGCCCCAAAACACAACGTGGACACATCACAGAAAACAGAGCTGTTTTTAGCAAAGTGACTACCTGTAGATTTTGGCCTCTAGCTCAGCCGCCACCTAGGGGAACCTACCAAACCTGTGCATTTCTGAAAACTAGAGACCTAGGGGAATCCAAGATGGGGTGACTTGTGTGGCTCGGACCAGGTTCTGTTACCCAGAATCCTTTGCAAACCTCAAAATGTGGCTAAAAAAACACATGTTCCTCACATTTCTGTGTCAGAAAGTTCTGGAATCTGAGAGGAGCCACAAATTTCCTTCCACCCAGCGTTCCCCCAAGTCTCCTGATAAAAATGATACCTCACTTGTGTGGGTAGGCCTAGCGCCCGCGACAGGAAACGCCCCAAAGCGCAACGTGCACACAGCCAAATTTTTGAAGGAAAACAGAGGTGTTTTTTGCAAAGTGCCTACCTGTAGATTTTGTCCTGTAGCTCAGCCGCCACCTAGGGAAACCTACCAAACCTGTGCATTTCTGAAAACTAGAGACCTAGGGGAATCCAAGATGGGGTGACTTGTGTGGCTCGGACCAGGTTCTGTTACCCAGAATCCTTTGCAAACCTCAAAATTTGACTAAAAAAACTCATGTTCCTCACATTTCTGTGGCAGGACGTTCTGGAATCTGAGAGGAGCCACGAATTTCCTTCCACCCAGCGTTCCTCCACGTCTCACGATAAAAATTATACCTCACATGTGTGGGTAGGCCTAGCGCCCGCGACAGGAAACGCCCCAAAGCGCAACGTGGACACATCCAAATTTGTGAAGGAAAACAGAGGTTTTTTTTGCAAAGTGCCTACCTGTAGATTTTGGCCTGTAGCTCAGCCCCCACCTAGGGAAACCTACCAAACCTGTGCATTTCTGAAAACTAGAGACCTAGGGGAATCCAAGATGGGGTGACTTGTGTGGCTCGGACCAGGTTCTGTTACCCAGAATCCTTTGCAAACCTCAAAATTTGGCTAAAAAAACACATGTTCCTCACATTTCTGTGACAGAAAGTTCTGGAATCTGAGAGGAGCCACAAATTTTCTTCCACCCAGCGTTCCCCCAGGTCTCCCGATAAAAATGATACCTCACTTGTGTGGGTAGGCCTAGCGCCCGTGACAGGAAATGCCCCAAAGCGCAACGTGGACACAGCCAAATTGGTGAAGGAAAACAGAGGTGTTTTTTGCAAAGTGCCTACCTGTAGATTTTGGCCTGTAGCTCAGCCGCCACCTAGGGAAACCTACCAAACCTGTGCATTTCTGAAAACTAGAGACCTAGGGGAATCCAAGATGGGGTGACTTGTGTGGCTCGGACCAGGTTCTGTTACCCAGAATCCTTTGCAAACCTCAAAATTTGGCTAAAAAAACACATGTTCCTCACATTTCTGTGGCAGAAAGTTCTGGAATCTGAGAGGAGCCACGAATTTCCTTCCACCCAGCGTTCCCCCACGTCTCCCGATAAAAATTATACCTCACTTGTGTGGGTAGGCCTAGCGCCCGTGACAGGAAATGCCCCAAAGCGCAACGTGGACACAGCCAAATTGGTGAAGGAAAACAGAGGTGTTTTTTGCAAAGTGCCTACCTGTAGATTTTGGCCTGTAGCTCAGCCGCCACCTAGGGAAACCTACCAAACCTGTGCATTTCTGAAAACTAGAGACCTAGGGGAATCCAAGATGGGGTGACTTGTGTGGCTCAGACCAGGTTCTGTTACCCAGAATCCTTTGCAAACCTCAAAATTTGGCTAAAAAAACACATGTTCCTCACATTTCTGTGGCAGAAAGTTCTGGAATCTGAGAGGAGCCACGAATTTCCTTCCACCCAGCGTTCCCCCACGTCTCCCGATAAAAATGATACCTCACTTGTGTGGGTAGGCCTAGCGCCCGTGACAGGAAATGCCCCAGAGCGCAACGTGGACACAGCCAAATTGGTGAAGGAAAACAGAGGTGATTTTTGCAAAGTGCCTACCTGTAGATTTTGGCCTGTAGCTCAGCCGCCACCTAGGGAAACCTACCAAACCTGTGCATTTCTGAAAACTAGAGACCTAGGGGAAACCAAGATGGGGTGACTTGTGTGGCTCGGACCAGATTCTGTTACCCAGACTCCTTTGCAAACCTCAAAATTTGGCTAAAAAAACACATGTTCATCACATTTCTGTGGCAGAAAGTTCTGGAATCTGAGAGGGGCCATGAATTTCCTTCCACCCAGCGTTCCCCCAGGTCTCCCGATAAAAATGATACCTCACTTGTGTGGGTAGGCCTAGCGCCCGTGACATGAAATGCCCCAAAGCGCAACGTGGACACAGCCAAATTGGTGAAGGAAAACAGAGGTGTTTTTTGCAAAGTGCCTACCTGTAGATTTTGGCCTGTAGCTCAGCCGCCACCTAGGGAAACCTACCAAACCTGTGCATTTCTGAAAACTAGAGACCTAGGGGAATCCAAGATGGGGTGACTTGTGTGGCTCGGACCAGGTTCTGTTACCCAGAATCCTTTGCAAACCTCAAAATTTGGCTACAAAAACACATGTTCCTCACATTTCTGTGGCAGAAAGTTCTGGAATCTGAGAGGAGCCACGAATTTCCTTCCACCCAGCGTTCCCCCACGTCTCCCGATAAAAATGATACCTCACTTGTGTGGGTAGGCCTAGCGCCCGTGACAGGAAATGCCCCAAAGCGCAACGTGGACACAGCCAAATTGGTGAAGGAAAACAGAGGTGTTTTTTGCAAAGTGCCTACCTGTAGATTTTGGCCTGTAGCTCAGCCGCCACCTAGGGAAACCTACCAAACCTGTGCATTTCTGAAAACTAGAGACCTAGGGGAATCCAAGATTGGGTGACTTGTGTGGCTCGGACCAGGTTCTGTTAGCCAGAATCCTTTGCAAACCTCAAAATTTGGCTAAAAAAACACATGTTCCTCATATTTCTGTGGCAGAAAGTTCTGGAATCTGAGAGGAGCCACGAATTTCCTTCCACCCAGCGTTCCCCCACGTCTCCCGATAAAAATGATAAGTCACTTGTGTGGGTAGGCCTAGCGCCCGTGACAGGAAATGCCCCAGAGCGCAACGTGGACACAGCCAAATTGGTGAAGGAAAACAGAGGTGTTTTTTGCAAAGTGCCTACCTGTAGATTTTGGCCTGTAGCTCAGCTGCCACCTAGGGAAACCTACCAAACCTGTGCATTTCTGAAAAATAGAGACCTAGGGGAATCCAAGATGGGGTGACTTGTGTGGCTCGGACCAGGTTCTGTTACCCAGAGTCCTTTGCAAACCTCAAAATTTGGCTAACAAAACACATGTTCCTCACATTTCTGTGGCAGAAAGTTCTGGAATCTGAGAGGAGCCACGAATTTCCTTCCACCCAGCGTTCCCCCACGTCTACCGATAAAAATGATACCTCACTTGTGTGGGTAGGCCTAGCGCCTGCGACAGGAAACGCCCCAAACCGCAACGTGGACACATCCAAATTTGTGAAGGAAAACAGAGGTGTTTTTTGCAAAGTGCCTACCTGTAGATTTTGGCCTGTAGCTCAGCCGCCACCTATGGAAACCTACCAAACCTGTGCATTTCTGAAACCTAGAGACCTAGGGGAATCCAAGATGAGGTGACTTGTGTGGCTCGGACCAGGTTCTGTTACCAAGAATCCTTTGCAAACCTCTAAATTTGGCTAAAAAACACATGTTCCTCACATTTCTGTGGCAGAAAGTTCTGGAATCTGAGAGGAGCCACGAATTTCCTTCCACTCAGCGTTCCCCCACGTCTCACGATAAAAATGATACCTCACATGTGTGGGTAGGCCTAGCGCCCGCGACAGGAAACGCCCCAAAGCGCAACGTGGACACATCCAAATTTGTGAAGGAAAACAGAGGTGTTTTTTGCAAAGTGCCTACCTGTAGATTTTGGCCTCTAGCTCAGCCGGCACCTGGGGAAACCTAGCAAACCTGTGCATTTCTGAAAACTAGAGACCTAGGGGAATCCAAGATGGAGTGATTTGCGGGGCTCTGACCAGGTTCTGTTACCCAGAATCCTTTGCAAACATCAAAATTTGGCCAAAAACACATGTTCCTCACATTTCTGTGGCAGAAAGTTCTGGAATCTGAGAGGAGCCACGAATTTCCTTCCACCCAGCGTTCCCCTAAGTCTCTCCATAAAAATGGTACCTCACTTGTGTGGGTAGGCCTAGCGCCCACGAAAGGAAATGGCCCAAAACACAACGTGGACACAACATATTTTTTCACAGAAAACAGAGGTGTTTTTTGCAAAGTGCCTACCTGTGGATTTTGGCCTCTAGCTCAGCCGACCCCGGGGGGGGGGAGGGGTCAGGGGGAAATGCCCTAAAATAAATTTGCATCCCCAACCCCCACCCCCCCACCAGGAGCGACCCTCGCCTATGGGGTCGCTCCCCCTGCGTGACATTGGCGCCAAAAAAACAAATCCCCGGTGCCTAGTGGTTTCTGCCCCCTTGGGGCAGATTGACCTAAAATCGACCAATCTGCCCCCAAGGGGGGCAGAAATGGTCTAAATACAGTTTGCCCCCCAGGGGAGCGACCCTTGTCTGATGGGTCGCTCCCCATCTCTAAAAAAACCAAAAAAACACACAAAAAACACACAAAAAAAATTTGCCCTGGCAACAAGAGGTGGGGCAGAAATGGTCTAAAATAAATTTGCCCCCCCAACCCCCCCTCCCCCCCGGGAGCGACCCTCGCCTATGGGGTCGCTCCCCCTGCGTGACATTGGCGCCAAAAAAACAAATCCCCGGTGCCTAGTGGTTTCTGCCCCCTTGGGACAGATTGACCTAAAATCGACCAATCTGCCCCCAAGGGGGGCAGAAATGGTCTAAATACAGTTTGCCCCCCAGGGGAGCGACCCTTGTCTGATGGGTCGCTCCCCATCTCTAAAAAAAAAAAAAAAAAAAAAACACAAAAAAATAATTTGCCCTGGCAACAAGAGGTTTCTGCCCCCAGGGGGGGCAGAAATGGCCTAAAATAAATTTGCCCCCCCAACCCCCCCTCCCTCCCCCGGGAGCGACCCTTGCCTACGGGGTCGCTCCCCCTGCGTGACATTGACGCCAAAAAACAAATCCCCGGTGCCTAGTGGTTTCTGCCCCTTTGGGGCAGATTGACCTAAAATCGACCAATCTGCCCCCAAGGGGGGCAGAAATGGTCTAAACACAGTTTGCCCCCCAGGGGAGTGACCCTTGTCTGATGGGTCGCTCCCCATCTCTAAAAAAAAAAAAAAAAAAAAAAAAAACACAAAAAAACATTTTGCCCTGGCAACAAGAGGTTTCTGCCCCCCCTGGGGGCAGATCGGCCTAATAATAGGCTGATCTGCCCCCAGGGAGGGCAGAAATGGTCTAAAATAAATTTGCCCCCCCAACCCCCCCTCCCCCCCGGGAGCGACCCTCGCCTATGGGGTCGCTCCCCCTGCGTGACATTGGCGCCAAAAAAACAAATCCCCGGTGCCTAGTGGTTTCTGCCCCCTTGGGACAGATTGACCTAAAATCGACCAATCTGCCCCCAAGGGGGGCAGAAATGGTCTAAATACAGTTTGCCCCCCAGGGGAGCGACCCTTGTCTGATGGGTCGCTCCCCATCTCTAAAAAAAAAAAAAAAAAAAAACACAAAAAAATAATTTGCCCTGGCAACAAGAGGTTTCTGCCCCCAGGGGGGGCAGAAATGGCCTAAAATAAATTTGCCCCCCCAACCCCCCCTCCCTCCCCCGGGAGCTTCCCTTGCCTACGGGGTCGCTCCCCCTGCGTGACATTGACGCCAAAAAACAAATCCCCGGTGCCTAGTGGTTTCTGCCCCCTTGGGGCAGATTGACCTAAAATCGACCAATCTGCCCCCAAGGGGGGCAGAAATGGTCTAAACACAGTTTGCCCCCCAGGGGAGTGACCCTTGTCTGATGGGTCGCTCCCCATCTCTAAAAAAAAAAAAAAAAAAAAAAAAAACACAAAAAAACATTTTGCCCTGGCAACAAGAGGTTTCTGCCCCCCCTGGGGGCAGATCGGCCTAATAATAGGCTGATCTGCCCCCAGGGAGGGCAGAAATGGTCTAAAATAAATTTGCCCCCCCAACCCCCCCTCCCCCCCCGGGAGCGACCCTCGCCTATGGGGTCGCTCCCCCTGCGTGACATTGGCGCCAAAAAAACAAATGCCCGGTGCCTAGTGGTTTCTGCCCCCTTGGGGCAGATTGACCTAAAATCGACCAATCTGCCCCCAAGGGGGGCAGAAATGGTCTAAACACAGTTTGCCCCCCAGGGGAGCGACCCTTGTCTGATGGGTCGCTCCCCATCTCTAAAAAAACAAAAAACAAAAAAAACATTTGCCCTGCCAACAAGAGGTTTCTGCCCCCCCCAGTGGCAGATCGGCCCAATAATAGGCCGATCTGCCCCCAGGGGGGCAGAAATGGCCTAAAATAAATTTGCATCCCCAACCCCCACCCCCCCACCAGGAGCGACCCTCGTCTATGGGGTCGCTCCCCCTGCGTGACATTGGCGCCAAAAAAACAAATCCCCGGTGCCTAGTGGTTTCTGCCCCCTTGCCTAAGGGATCGCTCCCCACCTAAAAAAAAAAGACCATTACAAAAAAAAAAAAAGCTCCCTGGTGCCTAGAGGTTTCTGCCGGCCTTCCCAAAACAATGCCCCCCCTGGGAGCGACCCTTGCCCAAGGGGTCACTCCCGTTGCGTGAAATTGGCGCGCAAAAAAAAACTCCCTGGTGTCTAATGGTTTCTGCCCCCCTTTGGGGCTAATTGGCCTCATCAAAATAGGCCAATCTGCCCCCAAGGGGGGCAGAAATGGCCTAAATATAATTTGCCCCCCAGGGGAGCGACCCTTGCCTAAGGGGTCGCTCCCCACCTACAAAAAAAGAAAACATCACAAAAAAAAAAAAAAAAAAAGGTCCCTGGTGCCTAGAGGTTTCTGCCCCCCCCTGAGGGAAGATCAGCCTAATAATAGGCCAATCTGCCCCCAGGGGGGGCAGAAAAGGCCTTCCTAAAAAAATGCCCCCCTGGGAGCGACCCTTGCCCAAGGGGTCGCTCCCTTTTACCAATTTCATTGAGAAAAAAAAAAATCCCTGGTGTCTAGTGGGGTTTCAAAAGCCGGATTGCAAGCAATCCGGCTTTTGAAACCTGTGAGAGACTTCAAAGGGAAGGAAATACATTTCCTTCCCTTTTGAAGCCTCTCGGGGCCTCCCCCAGTGATTGAAAGAGAAATGCTGAGCATTTCTCTTTCAATCGCGCTGGAAGCTCTGCTTCCAGCGCGATGGGGGAGACCCTGTGACTAATCAGCACGCGCTCGCGCGCTGACGTCACAGGGGGGGTTGGGGGGGTCGGGGGTGGAAGGGGAAGGGCTTCCCCTTCCATCCCTGACTTTGGGGGGGTGGGGGGAAGCACACAGAGGGAGCGAGAGCGCTCCCTCTGGGCTGTGGGCCGAGGACGTAGTGGTTACGTCCTCGGCACAGCAGCACTGTGCCGCAGGACGTAACCACTACGTCCGCGGCACAGAAGGGGTTAAAAGAGACCTGATTTGTTTTCAACCTGTTTGTCAACTTTGCAGAGCCAAGATACGGCTTTTCTGTCCTAGTCTGACAGCTTTGCAAAGTCAGTTTATTAGAGCTTTATTTTTTAAATGTCCAGTCTAATGAAGAAGTGCTTTACCAACTGTCAAAACCACCTAATGCAATTACCTCTTTTTACTTGATTACATTTTTTGGCGTGTTTCTTAAATTAGAATAACATTTAAATATCACATTTTCTTTAATAATTGTATAGCTTAATTCAAATGCATTTCCGTATATAGAATATAGTGAAGGGGTGCTATTTTTATGGGTAAATCCAGGTATAGTGTGATTTTCTTTTAATTAGTTTTCAGGTTTATTGAAATGTTTTTCTTGAGTATGCATTTTTCATGTTTTTACCAAGGACTTTGAAATGTAATTATATTGCAAATGTTTTATTTACTCTATTGTGTTATCCTACTGTTTCCATGGAATCACTACTGAAACTTACTGAGACCAAATCACCACCCCTTTTCAGGGTTGAAACTGTGAGTGCACGCGCTAGTGCAGACGTCTCCTTTGCAAGACTCTGTTGTATACAGTAAAGGGCTTGGAACCTGCCTATTGCTGACCATTTGTTATCTTGCATGGCAATCTTCTTTACCGCCTCGTAGTTTGCCACTGCAAGCCTAGCATCTTTTCCATTCCTCTCTGTGGAGCAGGGACCATGCACTGATTCAACTTAATCAGTGCCCGTCCGCTGCTGCTGACGTGATAGAGGTACTATTTTGTTCTTTTTAACTTATACTGCCCTGCAAACAGAACCTGTATAACTGGTGAAAACGTGCCCAGCAAGATAAACAAAATTGCAAAGTTTTATATGTTATAGCTAACTTTCTTTTACTTTGGGAAGTTGTCTTTTCTCACTTTCCACTCATGTTTTCTTTTGTTTTTGCTTGTGGGCATTCTTCTCAAAAGAGGACGATTATCTTGTTTGAAATATTGTAAGGCAACATTGTTTCTTCATTATGTGTAATTTCTGAAATGATGCTTTAACACATAATTGTGCAGTACATCCCAATCCACCCCACTACAATCTGCCCCACTACAATTCACTTCAATCCACCCCACCTTGTCCCACACCAGTCTACCTTGCTCCAGTCCAAACCACACAACCCAATCCAATCCACTCCAACCCAACCCATCCCACTCCAATCCTCCCAACCAAACCAATCTTAACTGCCCCAATTCAATTTGTCCCACTCTATTCCAAAACAATCTGCACCACTCCAAAACATTCCAACCCACTCCAATCCAAAACAATCTGCCCCACTCCAATCCAACACATTATGCCACACTCCCATCTACCCCACTCCACTCTGCCCCATTCCAATCCAAAACAATCTGCCACACTCCATTCAAAAACATTCTGCTCCACACCAATCTGCCCCAACCAAAAAAACAATCTGCCCCACTCAAATTTTCACCGCAGCAATCCAAAACAATCTTTTCCACTCAAATCCAAAACAATCTGCCCCACTCTAGCCCACCCCACTCCACTCTGCCCCATTCCAATCCAAAACAATCTGCCACACTCCATTCAAAAACATTCTGCTCCACACCAATCTGCCCCAACCAAAAAAACAATCTGCCCCACTCAAATTTTCACCGCAGCAATCCAAAACAATCTTTTCCACTCAAATCCAAAACAATCTGCCCCACTCTAGCCCACCTCACTCCAATCTGCTCCACTTCAATCCAAAACAGTTTGTCCCACTCCAATCCGCCCTACTCCAATCTGCCCCATTCCAATCCAAAACAATCTGCGCCACTCCAATCCAAAATAATGTGCCCCACTCCAATCTGCCCCACTCCAATTCAAAACAATCTGTCCCACTCCAATCCAAAACAATCTGCCCAACTCCAATCTGCCCCATTTCAGTCCAGAGCAACCTACCCTAGTCCAATCCATTTCAATCTGCCCACTCCAGTCTGCAATACTTTAATCCAAAACAACCTGCCCCACGCCAATCCCAAACATACCACTCCAATCCAAAAGAATCTCCCTACTACAATCCAATCCACCTCAAACCACCCCAACCCAATTAATCCCTCCATCTCAATTCACCCCACTCCAATCCACTACAATCCACCTCACTACAATCTAGTCCACCCCACACCAACCCAATCCACCTAACTCTAGCCCAGTCCAATCTACCACACTCCAATCAATACACCTCTTCCCAATCCTTCCACCCCACTTCACTTCTGTCCAATCCACCCCACTCCAGTCCAGTCCACCCCACTCCACTCCAGTCTGATCCACTCCAACCCATCTCACTCCAATCCAACCCACCCTATTCCAATCCAACCCACCCTACATCAATCCAACCCACCCTGCTCCAATCCAAACAGCCCCACTCCATTCAGGTCTGCCAATACCCAATCCACCCACACTACTACAGTTAGTCCCACGCCAATACAATCCACTTTAATCCACTCCACCTCAGCACAATACAGTCCACATTAGTCCACCCCACTCTATTCCAATCCACCCACCCCAAACCACCTTAATCTACCAAACTTCATTCCAGTCCACCTCTCGCCAATCAATCCACCCCACACCATTCCAATAGGCCCCAATCCAATCTTCCCTACCCGATCCCACCCCAATCTAATCCATCCCATTCAGTCCCCCACCCTGTTTCAATCCACTGACTCCAATCCACCCTACTCCGGTCCAATCCACACCAGCCTACCCCATTCCAACCCACCCCACTCAAATCCAATCCAGTCCACCCCACTACAACCCACCCCCCCAATGCATTCTACCCTGCTCCATTCCAGCCCACTCTGATCCAAGCCACCCCAATGCAATCCAACATGCCCCACCCACTCCAATTCAATCCACCCCACCTCACTCCAGTCCATCCCACTGCAGCCCACCACACCCCAATCATCCCATCATATTTCAATCCACCCCACTCCAATCCAATCCGCCACATTCCAAAACACACCATTACACCCCACTTCAATCCACCCCACTCTGTCCAATCCACAACACTCTACTCCATTCCACCCACTCTATACCAATCTACCCCACCCAATTCCAGTTCAATTTACCCCACTCTAATCCATCCAGCCCTTTCCACTTCAATCCACCTCACCCCAATCCAATCCAATCCACGCCAATCCAATCCAATCCAATCCAATCCACCCCACTACAAACCAATTAACCCCATCCCAGTCCTATCTACCCCACTCCAATCTAATCTACCCCACTCCAATCCAGTAAATCCAAACCACCACACTTCAGTCCAATCTAATCCACCTCACTCAACTCCAATCTAATCCACACCACCCTAATTTAATCCACCCCAACTCAGCCCAATCCCTCAAATCCAAACCACCCACCCCAATCAAGTCTAATACATCCCACTCAAATTTACCCGAATCCCCTCCACCCCACCCAATTTCAATCTACCCCACTCCAATCCAATCCACCCCACACCAATCCAAACCACCCCACACCAATCCAAACCACTTGACTCCACTCAATTCATCCCACTCGTCCACAGTTTAATTGACCTCACTGCTTCAATACACTCCTACTCAACCCACAACATTCCACTCCACCGCACTCTGCCACTGAATTCTACTCCCCTCTTCTCTTCCTACTCCACTTAACAACATTCCAACAAATCCACACTCAACTCCCCCACTCCACTCTGATACTTCAAGCCACTAACTTCTAGCCATGCTGAACAGCAGCCACACTGGTGTACAACATGGCAAAACACATTGCTAAAGCCTATAGATCTTGTATAGGAAAGACCTATTGGCTTTGCCATTGCTTGTGTTCTCAGTGGTCACATCTCTCAAATCTCAAAGCCTTGGAGATTAACTATCTCGCTGGTACACATCACTTATCTTCTTTCGGTTGAAAGTCGCATGTCTTTCTGTGGGAGGTTCTGAAGAAGGATTTTTACCATAGTTAACATGTTGTTGAACCTGTTTCAAACACTACCTTATGACTTTATGTAGAAGAAAGTGCCCTTTATACAGCCTTAGAGGAAAAGATGGGACTAGCCTAGATAAACCACTATTCCACATTTGTCATATGTATGAAAGAAAGACACATATTGGTCCCTATTCACAGAGCTAAATATACAAACATAGATACACTCATACATATATTTAGTACTACACTACTGTGTAACTCTTCACTTTGTGTCAATTCACCATTTTTGTGTGCAGATTTATACCATATTGCAAACTTACATGTCTCCAGCAGTGGTTGGAAGTTCCTACAAAAAAAGTTACTACCAGTATATAGTGGTAGGAGACAAATCTCTCAGTACTGACAAGCGTTATAGTGCAGAGCACTCCTGAGGAAGTGCCACTAATGGGACACCAATGGGGCAAGCAGTGATGAATTCAAAGATTGCATCCATCACCTTTAGTGGTGAGCTCTAACTAGAGCTGAACCGTTCCTGCATTGGTTGTGAATGTTAGGGAATACCTGTCCTAGAAGTTCAGCCTGTACTGTTCCCAATGTAGAAGGGCCAAGACCGATTTGCAGCTGTCAGGGTCCAAATTGTGGTGGCAGTGTGTGCAGAATAACAATAGATTGGTATGCGGCCCTGAATAATTACAAGTGGCTGAGAATAAATCAGGCATTCTATCCATCACTTGTTGTTTTCTTCAGTGTCACCCTAGGTGGGAGAGGTATGCCCAGACTTAGATCCCATGCAGAGCCCGTCCCTGGAACCAAGCTATACCTGGCTGATGAGCTCAAAACAGGTGCTCGGTTGCTTGTGTTACGGTTCAGGGAAGACCTGGATGGGCAGAGCGGGCTGGACTGCTACAATTGGAGCAAGGTGCAGACTGATTTGTATGTGGCTAGGTCCAAACTGGGTCCAAACTGAGGCGGCATGGTGTGCCAAACAAGAATGGCTTTGGATAAGGCCAAAGTATTCACCAGTGGCTGTTATTAATTCCAGCATTCCAGCTATCACTGTTTTATACTTCACTGTATGGTCTTATGTGAGATGGGTATGCCCAGATGTGTGTCCTGTGCACATTGTGGCACTGGAAACAAGCTGTAACTGGCTGATTATCTCCAACAAGAGTAAAACAGGTCCTCGGATGCTTGTGTTCCGGTTAATGGAGGACTTGCCCTGACAATTTGGGGTGGACTATTCCCACTGGAGCAGGGTCAAGACTGATTGGCGATTGGCTGGGTCTAAACTGAGGTGGCACAGTGTGCATGGATTGGCATGCGGCAAAAGTAATTATAAGTGGCTGAAATTAATCTAACCAGTCCATCCATCACTTTTTGAATACTTCAATGTGATGCCTTAAGTGGGACAGGTATGCCTAGCTGTGGGTCTCATGTACACTGTGCCACTGTAACCGAGCTATACCTGGCTGATAATCTCTAACAAGAGCGAAACCAGTTCTGGGTTGTATGTGTTTCGGTTCATGGAGGACCTGGCCTAGCAGTTTGGGCTGAACTGTTTCCATTGGAGGAGGGTCAAGAGTGATTTATGTATAGATGGGAACAAATGAGTTGACATGGTGGGCAGAATAACAATGGGATGCAGCCTGAGGAATTACCAGTAGCTTAAATAAATTCAAGCATCCCATCCATCACTTTTGGTAGGCTTCTATTTGTCACCCAAAGTGTGATGAGTATGCCCAGACTTGGGTCCTGTGCACACTGTTCCACTGGTACCAAACTATGCTTGGATGATGAACACTAAAATAATTTAAACTAGTCCTTGGTTGCTTCTTTTCAGGTAAAGGGAGAAGCTGATCTGGCAATTCTGGTAGACTGTTGCATTTAGGGCAGGGTTAAGATTCATTTTTATGCCGCTAGGTCCAAACTGAGGTGGCATGGTGTGCAAACTAATGAAGAATTGGGATACGACCCCAAATAACTACAACTTGCTGAAATTATTCAACCACTCCATCCATCACTTTTGGCATACTTCTGTGTGTCTCCCTGAGTGGCGAAGGTATTCACAGACATGAGTCCCAAGCATACTGTGCCACTGTAACCAAACTATACCTGACCATTGAGCTCTAACAAGACTGAAACCAGTCTTTGTTTTTTTGTGTTCTGGATCAGGGAAGGCCTGTCCTTACTGTTCAGGCTGGACTGTTCCATCAGAGTAGGGTCAAGACTAGTTTGCTTATGACTGGGTTCAAACTGAGATGACATGGTTTAAACAATAACTATGTTTTAGGATGCATCTTGAGTAACTACCTGTGGCTGAGTTTACTACAAGCATTCCATCCTTCACGTTTTTTATATTTTCATTATGTCACCCTAAAAGGGATGGGAGGTGGCTCTCATGCACACTGTGTTGCTGGATATGCCTGGCTGATGAGCTCTAACGAGAGCAAAACTGGTCCTGGCAGTTGTGGATGGGTTGTTCCTATGGGAGAATGGTCAAGGCTGATTTGCATATGGCATGGTAGGCAAAATAACAATTGGATGCAGCCTAAGTAATTGCCAATGGCTGAGATTAATTCAAGCATTCCATCCATCAGTTACTGCATACTTCAGTGTGTTGTCCTAAGAGGGATGAGAATGCCAAGAGGTGAGTCCATGCACACTGTGTCCCTGGATATGCCTGGCTGATGAGCTCTAACAACAGCAAAGCCAGTCCTCGGTTTCTTGTGTTCCAGTTCAGGGAGGGCCTGGCCTGTACGTTTGGGTTGGACTGCTCCCATTGGAACAGAATTAAGACTGATTTACATATGATTAGTTCCACTCTGAGGTGGCTTGCATATGGCTGGGGCCAATCTGAGGTTCAGTGGAGTGCAAAATAACGATAGATTGGGATTCGTCCCACAGAAATTAGTGGTATTTGAGACTAATTCAAAAGAACAATTGATAGACGGAATGCTGATCAATGTCAAACATTGATGAATTTAGGCCCAGATCTCTGTACTGGGGGTTGAGTTTTTGACATTGCCGAGCGTTCCGTCCACCTCTTGCTCTGTTTTCATTTGTTGCCCTAAGAGGGACGAGTTATGCCCAGACGTGATCCCGTGCTCACCATGCCACTGAAGTCAAGCTATGCTATCTAATGAGGTGTGATATTCAGTCACCGGTCCTTGGATGCTTGTTTCCGGTCCAGGGAGGACCTGGCCTAGCAGTTCGGGCTAGACTGTTCCCATGCAGAACAGACTGAAGACTGAAAGCATAACACACAAAAGCATGACAACTACCTCCAAAGTGTGGCTTCTTCCTGTCCCATAATGCACTGCACTTTTAAATTTAAATTCCAAGGTGAATTATTTTCCTCTGGAGGAACGAGATCTGCTCATACCAACCCACTGGTGGGGCATATTTCCATTAGCACTCCCCCTCTGGACAGCTGCAAATTCCTTTCCTGGGCCAGCCATCTGTCTGTGGGATACAGGTTGCGCGGGTGGCCTGGTTGTCATTCCTTTCGGTTCTATGCTCTTTGAAGGCCTGTTTTTAGGAAAGTGCCATCTTGCCTGGCATGTTACCCCCATATTTCACTGTATATATGTTGTTTTAGTGTATGTGTCACTGGGACCCTGCCAGCCAGGGCCCCAGTGCTCATAAGTGTGCCCTGTATGTGTTCCCTGAGTGATGACTAACTGTCTCACTGAGGGTCTGCTAACCAGAACCTCAGTGGTTATGCTCTCTCTGCTTTCTAAATTGTCACTAACAGGCAAGTGCCCAATTTCACCAATTCACATTGGCATACTGAAACACCCTTATAATTCCCTAGTATATGGTACTGAGGTACCCAGGGTATTGGGGTTCCAGCAGATCCCTATGGGCTGCAGCATTTCTTTTGCCACCCATAGGGAGCTCTGACAATTCTTACAAAGGCCTGCCACTGCAGCCTGAGTGAAATAACGTCCACGTTATTTCACAGCCATTTACCACTGCACTTAAGTAACTTATAAGTCACCTATATGTCTAACCTTAACCTGGTGAAGGTTAGGTGCTAAGTTACTTAGTGTGTGGGCACCCTGGCACTAGCCAAGGTGCCCCCATATCGTTCAGGGCAAATTCCCCGGACTTTGTGAGTGCGGGGACACCATTTCACGCGTGCACTATACATAGGTCACTACCTATGTATAGCGTCACAATGGTAACTCCGAACATGGCCATGTAACATATCTAAGATCATGGAATTGTCACCCCAATGCCATTCTGGCATTGGGGAGACAATTCCATGATCCCCTGAGTCTCTAGCACAGACCCGGGTACTGCCAAACTGCCTTTCCCGGGGTTTCACTGCAGCTGCTGCTACTTCCAACCTCTCAGACAGGTTTCTGCCCTCCTGGGGTCCAGCCAGGGTTGGCCCAGGAAGGCAGAACAAAGGACGTCCTCAGAGAGAGGGTGTTACACCCTCTCCCTTTGGAAAAAGGTGTCAGGGCTGGGGATGAGTAGCCTCCCCCAGCCTCTGGAAATGCTTTGATGGGCACAGATGGTGCCCATCTCTGCATAAGCCAGTCTACACCAGTTCAGGAATCCCCCAGCCCTGCTCTGGCACACAACTGGACAAAGGAAAGGGGAGTGACCACTCCCCTGACCTGCACCTCCCAGGGGAGGTGCCCAGAGCTCCTCCAGTGTGCTCCAGACAACTGCCATCTTGGAAATAGAGGTGTTGCTGGCACACTGGACTGCTCTGAGTGGCCAGTGCCAGTAGGTGACGTCAGAGACTCCTACTGATAGGCTCTTACCTGTGTTGCTAGCCTATCCTACTTCCTAGGTAGCCAAACCTCCTTTTCTGGCTATTTAGGGTCTCTGCTTTGGGGAATTCTTTAGATAAAGAATGCAAGTGCTCATCCGAGTTCCTCTGCATCTCTCTCTTCACCTTCTGCCAAAGGATCGACCGCTGACTGCTCAGAGCACCTGCAAAACCGCAACAAAGTAGCAAAGACGACTACTGCAACCTTGTATCGCTTCTCCTGCTGCCTTCTCGACTGTTTCCTGGTGGTGCATGCTCTGGGGGTAGCCTGCCTCCTCTCTGCACCAGGAGCTCTGAAGAAATCTCTCGTGGGACGACGGAATCTTCCCCCTGCAACCGCAGGCAACAAAAGACTGCATCACCGGTCCTCTGGGTCCCCTCTCAGCAGGACGAGCGTGGTCCCTGGAACTCAGCAACTCTGCCCAAGTGACTCCCACAGTCCAGTGACTCTTCAGTCCAAGTTTGGTGGAGGTAAGTCCTTGCCTCCCCACGCTAGACTACATTGCTGGGTACTGCGTGATTTCCAGTTGCTCCGGCTCCTGTGCACTCTTCCAGGATTTCCTTTGTGCACAGCCAAGCCGGGATGCCCAACGCTCTAACCTGCAGTGCACAACCTTCTGAGTTGTCCTCCGGCGTCGTGGGACTCCCTTTTGTGTCTTCGGGTGGACTCCGGTTCACTCCTCTTCCAAGTACCTGATCTGGAACTTTTGCGGGTGCTACCTGCTTCTGTGAGGGCTCCCTGACTTGCTGGACGCCCCCTCTGTCTCCTCATCCAAGTGGCGACATCCTGGTCCCTCCTGGGCCACAGCAGCATCCAAAAACCCTAACCGCGACCCTTGCAGCTAGCAAGGCTTGTTTGCAGTCTTTCTGCGTGGGAACACCTCTGCAAGCTTTCTTATGACGTGGGACATCCATCCTCCAAAGGGGAAGTTTCTAGCCCTCTTCGTTCTTGCAGAATCCACAGCTTCTGCCATCCGGTGGCAGCTTCTTTGCACCTCAGCTGGCATTTCCTGGGCATCTGCCCACTCTCGACATTGTCGTGACTCTTGGACTTGGTCCCCTTGTTCCACAGGTACTCAGGTCCGGAAATCCACTTTGGTTGCTTTGCTGGTGTTGGTCTTCCTTGCAGAAACCCCCTATCACGAGTTCTGTGCTCTCTGGGAGTTATAGGTGCACTTTACACTTACTTTTCAGGGTCTTGGGGTGGGCTATTTTTCTAACCCTCACTGTTTTCTTACAGTCCCAGTGACCCTCTACAAGCTCACATAGGTTTGGGGTCCATTCGTGGTCCGCATTCCACTTTTGGAGTATATGGTTTGTGTTGCCCCTATACCTATGTGCTCCTATTGCAATCTACTGTAACTTTACATTGCTTGCATTACTTCCTTTTGCTATTACTGCATATTTTTGGTATTGTGTACATATATCTTGTGTATATTTGGCATCCTCATACTGAGGGTACTCACTGAGATACTTTTGGCATATTGTCATAAAAATAAAGTGCCTTTATTTTTAGTATATCTGTGTATTGTGTTTTCTTATGATATTGTGCATATGACACCAGGGGTATAGTAGGAGCTTTGCATTTCTCCTAGTTCAGCCTAAGCTGCTCTGCTATAGCTACCTTCTATCAGCCTAAGCTGCTAGAAACACCTCTTCTACACTAATAAGGGATAACTGGACCTGGTACAGAGTGTAAGTACCCCTTGGTACCCACTACAAGCCAGGCCAGCCTCCTACACTGTTTTATTCAACCCAGTGCCCTTCCTGGACTGGCCTCAATACCTGCTAACCTCCCCCCGTCAGATAACCTCTGCTCAGTGCAGGACACTTACCAGCTCATCGAAGCAGCCTGGTTAATCCTGTTAAGGCTGACCAATCCGGAGAGGCCACTAGCAGGCTGGAATTTGGCTTATAGAAAAAAAGTATTTTAACTTCTATTCTGTAATAGTTATGATAAAAATAAATAGCGGCAAATAGTTTGATTAACCATTCTTTTGAGTCCTTTCATGACACATTTTTCTCCCTCCTAGCAATATTTATGGTTATGGAAACATATTCCCGTGTTAGCCTAAGGAGCTAAGGGGCATATTTAAGAAAATGGGTGCTGCACACAGTGCAGCTCCACTTTTGTTGTGCCCCTTAGCACCCACCCTAATGCCACCATGTATGCGCAGTATCTAACATATGGCTCACCATTGCGGTAGTTAGGGAACTAGTGTCATAATTTTTTATGTTAGTCCAGAGCTTTGCAGGATTAGTGTAAAAAATGTTGACGCTAATCCTGCAAAGCCCATTGTAATCAGTGGTGTGCCTCCTTTTAGCACCTGCTCTGAGCTCTTTACAAAAGAACAATAATATTTACCAACTGAAGTGTATGCTACACATCTGCACACAATAAATCATTATTGGACTGGCTCTCTCTGCGGGTCACCCCAAAATGTTTACTTTCACCTCTCCTATTTTCTGAACCTATTTTTCGTGTCTTTTAGGAATCTGTGTACTTTATTTCTCCTAGCCAGTGCTTTAGTGTGTGTGGTTGTGTGTAAAATAGTGCCTAGGGAACAACACAGCACAGCACACTGTATATAAGAAGTTGGACATGGACTTTCAAGTTTTACAAGTCTGGTAAATATATTTTTCACTACTGTGACTCTTCCATAGAATAATAATGTGTTGCATTGATACATTTAATAAGTGGCAACTTCTGATTGGCAATATGTAGAAAGTTCATGTTTGGTGTCTAAATAATTGTTAGTTAAAATCATCATCCTCGGTAATGCACAGTCAGATTTTAAATCATAATTCTGAAAATGTCACTTTTAGAAAGTTGTCCTTTTCTTGTCCTAACCGTTTGGTGGCTGCAGCCTGTTCCTGGGTTACATGATTGGGTGTAATTGGCAGTTGTCCTTTATGTATTCCTCCTAGGCAGCCACACAACAGTGAGTCTGGGTGGTGTGAGGATGGGTAACTCTGGCAAGATAGGAGTAAAGGTGTGCACAGGCCCACTTGCACTTTAATGACACTTTCTCAAACACACACAAAAAAATTCACACTAGCTTGTATTACCCCAAACATCATGGAGGCAGGACATTCCAGACACTTCTGTTTGAAGAAAAGTCCAGAGGTTTCTTCCACTTCAAAGCTGGAACCAGGTAAAAAAATAAAACCCTCAGACTCACTCTTCAGTTCACTTCTGGGCCGTCAGAAAGACTCCAGGGTGACTGTTGTGCTGCCTGTGGCTTGCTGTGTACTTCAGATGACTGCCCCCTGCTGCTCCAAGCGAACTGACCTGCTGCCTGAAGTGTGCCCTGTGCCGTCATAGGGCTGCCATGCTGCTTGAGACCTGCATTTCTGCTTGACCTCAGGACTTCCAGAGCGACTCAAAGGGCGTGTTGGCTGGCCTCCTGATCAGAGCCTCTGGGGCAGAAAAGGCTCTAACCATTTTGAGTCCACTCCTGAACCCAGCCTGAGTGAGTCCTGACCCTCAAGTAGCACCCTCCCCCCAGTCCTGGGGCCTTGGAAGAAGTACTGAATGTGCCCTGATTGCCTTAATATAAAACTTGGGACTTAGGTACTTTTCTGCCATAAAACGCCCTGAGAACTGAGAGGACACTGGGACCTACCTGCTTGCCAATCCACCCAAGGTGCATCGCCAGTCAGACTGACTTTGTGACTGCTTCTACTATGATTTTCTCCAAAGCAGCAAATCCTGTTCATCAGCTTCTCTCTGGAAGGCTATGTGGCCTCCTTGATCCCTGATTGGATATTGCCTGCAGTTTCGCCCCATGGAGATTTTCGACTTCCAAAAAAGAGATTGAGGGGATGATTTAGTTGTTGGTGAACAGGTTACCTTGTCACAATGGTGACGGATATCCTGTGCGCTGAAATATAAATCCTTTATGATATAATGGGAAATATATTTTCATGGGTTGCGATATCTCTCACTGTTGTGACAGAGTTACCCTTATGCTAAAATCTAAATCAGGCCCTAAATGTTAGGGCCTGATTTAGGTCTTGGCACTCTTACCGCTATCCTGACATTGCGGTGGTCCCAAGTGCTCCGTCGAGCTGACGGTATTTTGCCCTCCTTATTTAGATGTATTGCGGTTGGGAAAGGAACTGCTGCATTGCCGGTTACCAATGCTTACTGACTGTACTCCGCTGTTGTGGGCCTAGCGGTGTACAGCTGACCAGATTTAGATATTTTCTCTGTACCAGCGGTGTGATGGCAGCAGGATAGCGATGTAGGGATAGTGTCCTGTTGGAAATATGTGTTGATATTGGTGTGTTGCATGCAATGCATGCAACACCCTATATCAACACATATTCCAACACCAAAGAATGAAAAACAATACTTACATATATGCTGACAGCTGACATCAAGATGGTTGCAAAACTTTGAAGTTGAGGATGCTGCAAGGCTCTCAAATTAAAAAAAACATTGAAAACATATTATTTTGGTCTCAAAAGGAATACATTGCCATGGTATTTATACCCTGGAATGTAAGGAACTACGTTGTGTGTGGATGTGCTCCTTGTAACTATAGCCAATGTCTGAAGTGGGAACACCCACGTGCTGCAGTGGGTAGAATAATATGAATGACAGACCAATGGATACAAATGTCTAGCTAGAATCCCTTATAGGAATAATATGCTTATAATTTGGTAACCTCAATAAGGTCTTATCTAATGCCAGACCTAAACAGTCATCGTGGCTGGTCGGACTTTAATGAAGTTTGCCTGAGTACTAGGCTCTAATAGTCTTGGACACTATTACTAAAGCTTAATATTACACATGGCTGGCAATAGGAACACAGTGAAGTCCTTGCAGAGAAAGGAAACAAAATTACCACAGATCACTTGAGTCTGACTCTAGTGCAAATCAAATTCTTAAATCACAAAATAATATGTTAGCTTTCTTTCAATTAAAGCAAGGGTGGAATTCTACAATGTATTCTAGATATAAAAAGCAAGAACTCCACACATAAAAAGATAGGTATGTTGCTTGCGTCACACTGTACCCCTTATGACACCATGGTCGCGCTGTATTCACAATTTAGTGATGCAGTTGTGGCACTTTGCTGGACTAGCCTCAAACATTTTGATGCTAGGGGGCCCCCTTGAAAACAGCACAGCGTCACTATATCGCCTGCCCTGAGAAGGCATAAAAAAAGTGCCACTAGAATGATGAAGTGAAATCTTAAGATTTCACTGTGCCATTCCTGTGGGCTTCTTAGCCATTCCTGTGTCTTGTTTTCGTACTTTTTTATCACCAAGTGCTTTGGCTGATAAGAATGTAATCAGACGTCAGTGAATGAACTTGCTTTGACTTGACCTCTTGGGATTGTGGCTAAATCTCAATGTGTTATTTTCAAAGAATACCTAAACTAGCCAGCATGTTTGAATACTTCTTGCCAGCAGGAGGGGTTTTTCCAGAAAGCTCCTTTTTCGGTTTTTTAAGATATAAAAGATACCCTGATCAACAGTATGAGATTCAGAGACCTCAATCAGGATTCAGACGTTGGATGCCTGATATAGATTTCAAGTGAGACGAGAGATCTCTCTTTCTCGCAGTCGAACGGGGTCATCAGCTTGCTGGCAGGAGAAAGATGAAGCACATGACAGGTCCTAGGGTGATGCATTTTTAATAATTATTTGCTTTGTATTATAATATAGATACATATATTTGTTGTGTATATTGCAGTGGAGAATCATTTGTATGTTTTAATTTCATTGCTGTGAATATTTTTAAACATGTGCTTTCAACATGCTAACCTCCTTTTAGGAACCTTGCGTAGTGAAATAATAAATGTCTTCTTTGGACTAAGAAGCGCATTCCAGAGATTTTTGTCAGTGCATGAGTGTTTCAGCTCGGTCATTAGTGAAAAGCAAAACAATAATAAAATAACCAGACCCTCTTTTCCTATATATTCCTTGATTATATTTTACCTGAAAGGATTGTTGTGTAGCCATTTTAAGTATAGCTCCATGCATGTTAGTGTAACATAATAGGCCGCTGTGCACTTTGCCCTAGATATATTTTATTCAGCTTTGCACTGTTATTTTACAATAACCAGTTTTTACACGCGTGTTTTAATTTCTACTATCACACTGTTTAGCTTAGCTCAGCACCGTGCTCTCAAATAATGCATTCTTGATCGCCCTGTGCTTCAGTCAAGGCTACAGTCTGGTACATTGTCGGTACCCGTGGTAGAAGTTTAGTCTCCAGCATTCATAGAAGATACACATCCTTACGTAGGGACATTTTCTTAGAACATCTGCGTGTTAGTTATAAAAACACTTTCTAGTCCTAGTACACGTCAAGAGGGAGATTCCAGCCAGGGAACCACAACTGTATGCTGAAACGCCCCGTTGCAGATGCTGATGCAGTTTACAGGCCTTTGCTCAGGTATGAGGGTTGATGTCCTCCCGGGGGAACCTGAAAGGCAGGCTTAGAGCTTAACATGCTGTGCTCAAAATATAACGTAGAGAGAGAATAATCTAGCGCCACTATGATAGCCTTATTCTTGTGCTTCACTCTCATTGTTACTATTTTAATACTATTGTGTTGTGTAGTTCTGGTTATTGCAGCTCACGCTTTGCAATCCAAAATGCAGTTGTTTTATTAAACCAATCTTTAAAACTTACACTGCCTTTATTCTCATTTGTATATATGAGACCGCACTGTGTATGAGAGAACTGGTTGTGACCTGAGTGACCACGACTTCCCTGGGAAGTACTGATATGTCATGCAGTCGGCTGCCCAATTGTCTCTACCATTTGGGAGAGATGAGGCACTGCTAGTTAGCCGGAGCGACAAGTGTCATCTGCCGTGGGTCAGACTCAGTCCCCCACAATGTGGACGATCTTGCTGCTCAAAATCCAGTAGTCTCATTAAGATAATGAGAGCCTACGCGACATGGCGCCGCCAACGTTTGGTCAGGCTCTAATATTCGGGTCAGCTGGAATATCTCAGTCTCATTTTATAGAATGACACCTCAGTTTAGTATACGGAGACGTCCGTGGTGCTGAGGATTTCCACCACAGCCGTATAGGTAATCCTATTTCAGCTGGGGGTTGTTCAAGCTTGAACTTTAAAAGGAAAAAAAAAATCTTGGTGTGCCTTCTCTGAACTCTTAGTGCTTTGTGATGGCGAATCCCCAGGTTGGTCAAATAGCTGTTAACATGAGACAACCTCTCACAGCACACTTACTAGCAAATGGCCTCACAGCCTAGGGAGGTCCAGTCACGTTTGTGGTGGACGCCCATGCAGCTTATAGAACAGAGTTTTTTTATTCTTGGTTCACATTTCCAGCAGTTGATGAGAACACAAATATATTTCACACATACACAGTTGCGAACGCGCCTGGACAATACAGGGTGTATGCATATTTAGAGTAACCTCTATCTTATGAAGAACATAATAATTGGCTTGATGGTGTCCTACCCCATACAATATTACCAGTGAGGTTAGGTCCACTAAGTAATGACGGTCCTACCTGGCCCTTATTGGCCACATATACACCACATCCTATGGTTGTGAATTTGGCAGTAGCTGAGGTTCAACGCTTATACATTGAATTAACAGCAATATACAGACGATTAGTGCAATTTGTGATACAAACTTTAAATACAAACCCAGCGCGTGCTGCTCCAGCACAACCACATGCAGTAACACCAGGTATAAATCCAGTGACTGTACATTCAATTATAGGTAAGGTCCGGCCAAACGAGAGGAGACTCTGGTGGTCACTACAACCCTGGCGGACGGTTTTAAAGCGGCGGTAAGACCGCCAACAGGCCGGCGGTAAAAAATGTGCAATTATGACCGTGGCGGAAACCGCCAACAAAGACAGCCACTTTAACACTCCGACCGCCACGGCGGTGGAAACAAACAAATGAGTGGAACCATTGTAATATATCAAAATACAGTAAGTAAATATATACATATATATATATATATACACAATACACAAAATATACACCACGATTAGTAGTGCAGGTATTGCACCATTCATAGTCCGTGGACCACTGGGCCCAAAATGCATGGGCGAGGCCCACACAAGATACCCGATCCAAACGGAGAGAACACTGCATGGGCATCAGATTGAAATACAACAGGCACCTCAGGGGGAAGGGAAGGGGGGGCACCTCAGCCGGATGAGTGCACCACGCCAGATCCACGAGGGGGCTCCATGCCCATTGATGTATCCTGGGGAGTGCAAAGCCACAGTCTCTCAAGTCTCTACAGTGGGTGGGTTGCCCACAGTACCATCCTGGGGAGTGCAAAGCCACAATCTCTCAAGTCTCTCCAGTGGGTGGGTTGCCCACTGTTCAATCCTGGGGAGTGCAAAGCCACAGTCTCTCAGGTCTCTACAGTAGGTGGGTTGCCCACTGTTCAATCCTGGGGAGTGCAAAGCCACAGTCTCTCAAGTCTCTACAGTGGGTGGGTTGCCCACTGTTCAATCCTGGGGAGTGCAAAGCTACAGTCTCTCAAGTCTCTACAGTGGGTGGGTTGCCCACTGTTCAATCTTGGGAGTGCAAAGCCACAGTCTCTCAAGTCTCTACAGTGGGTGTGTTGCCCACTGTTCAATCCTGGGGAGTGCAAAGCCACAGTCTCTCAAGTCTCTACAGTGGGTGGGTTGCCCACTGTACCATCCTGGGGAGTGCAAAGCCACAGTCTCTCAAGTGGATGCAGGTCTCCACTGGTTCTTGGGGGGGGACTGGTGCCCAGAGTGCTTCATCCTGTGCAGGACAGATGGAGTGGATGCTGTTCTCCACTGGTTTTGGAGGGGGACTGGTGCCCAGAGTGCTTCATCCTGTGCAGGACAGACGGAGTGGATGCTGTTCTCCACTGGTTCTGGAGGGGGACTGGTGCCCAGAGTGCTTCATCCTGTGCAGGACAGACGGAGTGGATGCTGTTCTCCACTGGTTCTGGAGGGGACTGGTGCCCAGAGTGCTTCATCCTGTGCAGGACAGACGGAGTGGATGAATGTCTCCACTGGTTCTGGAGGGAGACTGGTGCCCAGAGTGCAGCACACACCCCGTGACGGTCCCAGTTGCGTCACTGCCCCTGCCGCAAATGGGCTAGCGGTGCTTTCCATGGCGGTCTTTGCCCTGTTCAGCGGTCCTTGCCATGTTGGTCCTTGCCCTGTTCAGTGGTCCTTGGCCTGTTCAGCGGTGCTTGAGTTGCCAGTGTCAGACCTGTTCAGCTGTGCTTTCCATGGCGGTCTTTGCCCTGTTCAGCGGTCCTTGGCCTGTTCAGGGGTGCTTGAGTTGCCAGTGTCAGACCTGTTCAGCGGTGCTTTCCATGGCGGTCTTTGCCCTGTTCAGCGGCCCTTGGCCTGTTCAGCGGTGCTTGAGTAGCCAGTGTCAGAAATGTTCAGCGGTGCTTTCCATGGCAGTCTTTGCCCTGTTCAGTGGTCCTTGCCAAGGCGGTCCTTCATTGCCCAGCAGGGCTGTGGCTGGCGGTCCTTCATGGGTCAGCTGGGCTGTGGCTTGCGGGGCCCTCCTGGCCAGCTGGGCTGTGGCTGGTGGTGGCCTCCTGTGCAGTGACGATGAGACTGTCGGTGGCCTCCTGGGCAGTGACAATGAGGCTGGCGGTGGCCTCCTGGGCAGTGACGATGGGGCTGGCGGTGGCCTCCTGGGCAGTGACAATGGGCCTGGCGGTGGCCTCCTGGGCAGTGACGATGGGGCTGGCGGTGGGCTCCTGGGCAGTAACTCTGGCGGTGGCCTCCTGGGCAGTGACGATGCAGCTGGCGGTGGCCTCCGGGGCAGTGACTCTGGCGGTGGCCTCCTGGGCAGTGAAGATGGGGCTGGCTGTGCCCTCCTGGGCAGTGACTCTGGCGGTGGCCTCCTGGGCAGTGGCGATGGGGCTGGCGGTGGCCTCCTGGGCAGTGACGATGGGGCTGGCGGTGGCCTCCTGGGCAGTGACTCTGGCGGTGGCCTCCTGGGCAGTGACGATGGGGCTGGAGGAGGCCTCCTGGGCAGTGACAATGGGGCTGGTGGTGGCCTCCTGGGCAGTGACTCTGGCGGTGGCCTCCTGGGCAGTGACGATGAGGCTGGCGGTGGCCTCCTGGGCAGTGACGATGGAGCTGGCGGTGGCCTCCGGGGCAGTGACTCTGGCGGTGGCCTCCTGGGCAGTGAAGATGGGGCTGGCTGTGCCCTCCTGGGCAGTGACTCTGGCGGTGGCCTCCTGGGCAGTGGCGATGGGGCTGGCGGTGGCCTCCTGGGCAGTGACGATGGGGCTGGCGGTGGCCTCCTGGGCAGTGACTCTGGCGGTGGCCTCCTGGGCAGTGACGATGGGGCTGGCGGAGGCCTCCTGGGCAGTGACGATGGGGCTGGCGGTGGCCTCCTGGGCAGTGACTCTGGCGGTGGCCTCCTGGGCAGTGACGATGGGGCTGGCGGAGGCCTCCTGGGCAGTGACAATGGGGCTGGTGGTGGCCTCCTGGGCAGTGACTCTGGCGGTGGCCTCCTGGGCAGTGATGATGAGGCTGGCGGTGGCCTCCTGGGCAGTGACGATGGGGCTGGCGGTGGCCTCCTGGGCAGTGACGATGGGGCTGGTGGAGGCCTCCTGGGCAGTGGGGATGATGGCGGTCTTCTCCGCCATGCTGCTCCTCCCAGACTTTGGAGATTTCTTCTGCCCCTTCCCCACCTTGGGAAGAGTCACAGCTGAGTCGACACTCCCCTCGGGACCCCAGTGAGCGGCTTGGCTGGCTGGAGTCTTCCCCCTCTCCCGCCGGGCACTGTCCAACTTCTGGTGCTTCACAGGGGGGGACTAGCTGTGCTGTGGCTCCGTGCCACACTGGCTGGCCTGGTGGCCGGTGCACTCCACATACCTGTAACAAAAGGCATCAGTGGTCCCGGAGATTTTTTGGCTGAGGTGCTAGTACGGGACCTATGAGTTGGACGGGGGGGGGGAATAGGTTAAGGGTGGACAGGAAAAGATTTTTGGAGACACTGGGACGGGTAGCTGGAGGGGGTATGGGAGTGGAGGAAGAGGTAGTGGTTGTAGGAGGTGTAACTTTTGTGGATTTGGGTGCAGGTGCATGGGCTGGAGGCTGTCGTGAGGTGGATGGCTGTTGGGTGGGTGTGTGCCTGCGTTTGTGTATCTTCGGAGGGGGCGTCACAGACACACTGGGAGAGGACACAGGGGACGTGGAAATGGTAGTGGGGGTGGTGAGTGCACCTGAGCGGGGTGTGGTGGTGGGTGGGCTGGTGCAGGACATAGTGGCTGTAGTGGTAGTGCATACAGGTGTGAGTGTAGACGAGACTGGGAGGGAGGAGGGAGACGAGGAGGAGGGGGACACAGTGGAGGCAGTGGATGTTGGTGTGTCTGTATGTGTGTGATGCTTGCGTGAGTGCCTGTGGGATGTGTGGTGCTTATGTTTGCCTGAGCTTCCCTTGTGTGGTGAGGTGTGTGCAGGCTGATCTGATGGTGTGCTTGGGATAGTCAGAGGTACAGGGGATTGGGTCTGGGTGGAGGAAGTTGGAGGGGGGAGGCTAGACACAGGGACAATGGCTGCCATCAGTGCTGAGGCCAGAGTTTGAAGGGTTCGATGAAGGGCAGAATGACCAGAATGAATGCCCTCCAGAAATGCATTTGTGTGTTGCAACTCCCTTTCTACACCCTGGATGGCATTCAAAATGGTAGACTGCCCAACAGTGAGGGACCTGAGGAGGTCAATGGCCTCCTCACTGAGGGCAGCTGAGGTGACAGGGGCAGGGGCTGAGGTGCCTGGGGCGAAGGTGATGCCCACCCTCCTGGGTGAGTGGGCACGGGGCGAAGGCTGAGGGGCTGCTGGGAGGGCGGTGCTGGTAGGGGGGTGGCGGCTGTACCTGTAGAAGTGGGGGGCACAGATGTTGCCGCCACCACAAGGGAGCTCCCATCGGAGGATGAGTCCGTGTCGCTGGTTGCAGATCCTGTGACCGCCGTGGTGCTCCCCTCGCCCTCCGTCCCGCTGGTGTATTCTGAGTCCGTAGTGTGGCCCTCCATGGCCATGTGGGATGCAGCTCCCTCGTGCTCCGGTGCCACTGTACCTCCGCCTGATGATGCTAATGCACACAAGAACAGGGAGACCACAAAAAGGGGGGGATGACATTAGAAAGACAGGTTGAGTGCATGGCTTACCGGTACCGTTGGCGGACAATACAGACACAGCAGCCCCCTGCACTACGTCGCGCTGTTGGTCTCTACAGATGCAATTCCTGGGAAATGGCCTACAAGGCTATGGACGACATCTGCACACATAGATGGCACAGGGGCATGAATACCTGTACTTGCCACTCTACAGAGGTGGGATGCCACATGGCCTGCCTTACGGAGGGGCCTTGCCTACGGAACTGGCCCTGGCCTAGGGAAACCCACAGCCCTCCTCCCCACCCAGACACCTTCACTGCGCGCAAAGTCCACTGAATGATAGTGTACTCACCCCCTTGTGTCTGCTGTGATGCCCTCAAGCACCCATCCAACTCAGGGTAGGCCACCGCCAGGATCCTGAACATCAGGGGGGTTATGTTTCGACGGCACCCCTCCCACGTTGGGAGGCCATCCCCAGCTGAGCCTCCGCCATCTTCTTGCTCCAGCGGTGAATGTCCTCCCATCTTTTACAGCAGTGGGTGCTCCGTCTGTGGTGGACCCCCAGGGTCCGGACGTCCTTGGCGATGGCACGCCAAATATCCTTCTTCTGGTGGGCGCTGACCTACATGATATGTACAGGGGAAGAAGAGAAGTCATTACCAACTGCACCGTCAAAGTGAGTGGCCCACATCCCTACCCTTGCCATGTGGCACATACATTCACAGTCCTTCATGCACGCAGAACTGTGCCCCCTTCCTTCTTACAACCAGCCCTCTACACACAGGCATAGCCCATACAACATGCTCCTGTTGGTCTGGAGGACCGTAGAGTAGCGTGTACTGGGGGAGGACCCCGTCGACGAGCTTCTCCAACTTCTCTGCAGTGAAGGCAAGGGCCCTTTCCCCAGACGCACGAGCCATTGTCTCTTCCAGACCGAGGTCACAGCAGCACTTGCAGTGCAGGTCGTCTCCTGTCGAAGATCAGGTATCGAGTGATTCAACAGCTAGAAAATGGCGGTCACGTCCGCGGCGGTGCATACCATCACCGCCGGCGTACATCGTCAATGGCTCCTGGGACACATAGGGTCCAATTTTAACCAATGCAGCATTGCGCCGCGGTCCTATACCGCCTACCACGACGGTGTACAATGCCAGCGCAGTTACCTCACATCCCATTGTCCCAGTTTAGAGGTCAGGCAGCTGCCATTTCAGGGGCCCACATGGCCTAATTACCAACTGCGTCACACATACCTAGGCCTTGTCTCACAACACAAATACAGGCCACATTTTGTGTATGAATGGTGTTCTGTGTAGACTGTGGGTACATACCGCTGAGTTGTTTGACTCTGTGGTCGCTGTTGTCCTTCATAGGCACCTTCCGCTGGGAGATTTGAGGAGACAGCGGCATCCTCCGGTGTACCGACCGCTGGTGGACCTGTCGACAATGGAGGAAAGAAGTTTGATCATCACCTACAGGTTTGACCGTGCCACAATCCAGGAACTGTGTACCCAGTTGCAGCCTGACCTGATGTCAGCAATCCGCCATCCCACAGGAATCCCCCCTCAAGTGCAGGTGCTATCAGTGCTCCATTTCCTTGCAAGTGGGTAATTTCAAACAACAGTGGCCATGGCATCACGGATGTCCCAGCCTATGTTTTCCAACGTGTTGTCCAGAGTGTTGTCTGCCCTTCTGAAACACATGCGGAGCTATATCGTTTTTCCTCAGGTGGAGGACTTGCCTACAGTGAAAGGTGACTTCTACGCCCTTGGACATATCCCCAACATCATAGGTGCCATTGATGGGACCAATGTAGCTCTGGTCCCCCTCCACAGGAGTGAACAGGTGTACAGGAAACGGAAGAGTTATCATTCCATAAATGTACAGATGGTATGCTTGGCAGACCAGTACATCTCCCAGGTAAATGCTATGTTCCCTGGCTCTGTGCATGACGCCTACATCCTGTGGAATAGCAGCATCCCTTATGTGATGGGTCAACTCCAGAGGCACCGGGTGTGGCTATTAGGGGACTCTGGTTACCCCAACCTGTCATGGCTACTGACCCCAGTGAGGAATCCCAGGACCAGGGCAGAGGAACGGTACAATGAGGCCCATGGGCGGACTAGGAGGGTGATCGAACGCACCTTCGGCCTCCTGGAGGCCAGGTTCAGGTGCCTCCATATGACAGGTGGTTCCCTATTCTAGGAAGCAGAGGAAGAAGACATTGGCAACAGGGACTCAGTCATCCAGCAATATTTCCAGTGACACACAGGTGAGAAAACATTCCTGCCTACTACAAGTACTTTAACACTTCTACCTCTATCCTGTCTGTCGATTTCAACCAGTGTATGGTCACTGAGTTGTCATTTTCTCTTACGGTTTCACAGGTGTGGTTTCCAACGTGTGTCATCTGCTTAGATCCCTCATGGACTTGAGATGTGTGTAGGAGGCTGGACTGGCTTGTAGTGAGTACCAAGGGGTACTTGCACCTTGCACCAGGCCCAGTTATCCCTTATTAGTGTATAGGGTGTCTAGCAGCTTAGGCTGATAGATAATGGTAGCTTAGCAGAGCAGCTTAGGCTGAACTAGGAGACGTGTGAAGCTACTACAGTACCACTTAGTGTCATATGCACAATATCATAAGAAAACACAATACACAGTTATACTAAAAATAAAGGTACTTTATTTTTATGACAATATGCCAAAGTATCTTAGAGTGTACCCTCAGTGAGAGGATAGGAAATATACACAAGATATATATACACCATAGCAAAAATATGCAGTATAGTCTTAGAAAACAGTGCAAACAATGTATAGTTACAATAGGATGCAATTGGGAAACATAGGGATAGGGGCAACACAAACCATATACTCCAAAAGTGGAATGCGAACCACGAATGGACCCCAAACCTATGTGACCTTGTAGAGGGTCGCTGGGACTATTAGAAAATAGTGAGAGTTAGAAAAATAACCCTCCCCAAGACCCTGAAAAGTGAGTGCAAAGTGCACTAAAGTTCCCCTAAGGACAAAGAAGTCGTGTTAGAGGAATAATGCAGGAAAGACACAAACCAGCAATGCAACAACTGTGGATTTCCAATCTAGGGTACCTGTGGAACAAGGGGACCAAGTCCAAAAGTCACAAGCAAGTCGGAGATGGGCAGATGCCCAGGAAATGCCAGCTGCGGGTGCAAAGAAGCTTCGACTGGACAGAAGAAGCTGAGGTTTCTGCAGGAACGAAAAGGGCTAGAGACTTCTCCTTTGGTGGACGGATCCCACTTGCCGTGGAGAGTCGTGCAGAAGTGTTTTCCCGCCGAAAGAACGCCAACAAGCCTTGCTAGCTGCAAATCGTGCGTTTGTCGTTTTTGGACGCTGCTGGGGCCCAGGAGGGACCAGGAGGTCGCAAATTGGACCTGAAGAGAGAGGGGACGTCAAGCAAGACAAAGAGTCCTCACTGAAGCAGGTAGCACCCGGAGAAGTGCCAGAAACAGGCCCTACGTAGATGCATGAAACGGTGCTCGCCGAAGTTACACAAAGGAGTCCCACGTCGCCGGAGACCAACTTAGAAAGTCGTGCAATGCAGGTTAGAGTGCCGTGGACCCAGGCTTGGCTGTGCACAAAGGATTTCCGCCGGAAGTGCACAGGGGCCGGAGTAGCTGCAAAGTCGCGGTTCCCAGCAATGCAGCCCAGCGAGGTGAGGCAAGGACTTACCTCCACCAAACTTGGACTGAAGAGTCACTGGACTGTGGGGGTCACTTGGACAGAGTCGCTGGATTCGAGGGACCTCGCTCGTCGTGCTGAGAGGAGACCCAAGGGACCGGTAATGCAGCTTTTTGGTGCCTGCGGTTGCAGGGGGAAGATTCCGTCGACCCACGGGAGATTTCTTCGGAGCTTCTGGTGCAGAGAGGAGGTAGGCTACCCCCACAGCATGCACAAGCAGGAAAACAGTTGAGAAGGCGGCAGGATCAGCGTTACAGAGTTGCAGTAGTCGTCTTTGCTACTATGTTGCAGGTTTGCAGGCTTCCAGCGCGGTCAGCAGTCGTTTCCTTATCAGAAGGTGAAGAGGGAGATGCAGAGGAACTCGGATGAGCTCTTGCATTCGTTATCTAAAGTTTCCCCAGAGACAGCGACCCTACATAGCCAGAAAAGAGGGTTTGGCTACCTAGGAGAGAGGATAGGCTACTAACACCTGAAGAAGCCTATCAGCAGGAGTCTCTGACGTCACCTGGTGGCACTGGCCACTCAGAGCAGTCCAGTGTGCCAGCAGCACCTCTGTTTCCAAGATGGCAGAGGTCTGGAGCACACTGGAGGAGCTCTGGACACCTCCCAGGGGAGGTGCAGGTCAGGGGAGTGGTCACTCCCCATTCCTTTGTCCAGTTTCGCGCCAGAGCAGGGGCTAAGGGGTCCCTGAACCGGTGTAGACTGGCTTATGCAGAATTGGGCACATCTGTGCCCAAGAAAGCATTTCCAGAGGCTGGGGGAGGCTACTCCTCCCCTGCCTTCACACCATTTTCCAAAGGGAGAGGGTGTCACACCCTCTCTCAGAGGAAGTTCTTTGTTCTGCCATCCTGGGCCAGGCCTGGCTGGACCCCAGGAGGGCAGATGCCTGTCTGAGGGGTTGGCAGCAGCTGCAGTGAAACCCCAGGAAGGGCAGTTTGGCAGTACCAGGGTCTGTGCTACAGACCACTGGGATCATGGGATTGTGCCAACTATGCCAGGATGGCATAGAGGGGGCAATTCCATGATCATAGACATGTTACATGGCCATATTCGGAGTTACCATTGTGAAGCTACATATAGGTAGTGACCTATATGTAGTGCACGCGTGTAATGGTGTCCCCGCACTCACAAAGTTCAGGGAATTGGCTCTGAACAATGTGGGGGAACCTTGGCTAGTGCCAGGGTGCCCTCACACTAAGTAACTTTGCACCAAACCTTTACCAGGTAAAGGTTAGACATATAGGTGACTTATAAGTTACTTAAGTGCAGTGTAAAATGGCTGTAAAATAACGTGGACGTTATTTCACTCAGGCTGCAGTGGCAGGCCTGTGTAAGAATTGTCAGAGCTCCCTATGGGTGGCAAAAGAAATGCTGCAGCCCATAGGGATCTCCTGGAACCCCAATACCCTGTGTACCTCAGTACCATATACTAGGGAATTATAAGGGTGTTCCAGTAAGCCAATGTAAATTGGTAAAAATGGTCACTAGCCTGTTAGTGACAATTTGAAAGTAATGAGAGAGCATAACCACTGAGGTTCTGGTTAGCAGAGCCTCAGTGAGACAGTTAGGCACCACACAGGGAACACATACATGCACACCTATGAGCACTGGGGCCCTGTGTGACAGGGTCCCAGTGACACATACATATAGGCCACAAACCTATGAGCACTGGGGTCCTGACCAGCAGGATCCCAGTGACACATAACAAACATACTGAAAACATAGTGTTTTCACTATGAGCACTGAGGCCTGGCTATCAGGATCCCAGTGAGACAGTGAAAACAGTGACAAACACCCTGACATACACTCACAAACAGGCCAAAAGTGGGGGTAACAAGGCTAGAAAGAGGCTACCTTCTCACAATGTGTGACATAGGTATGTTGACATTACATTTGAAAAAGCATTTTGTCACTGTCATTGCTAATACACAATTTCGAAATCACAGACTGATTCCAGATTGTTTTGTGCTTCGAGGGTGTTTATTGAAGTGCTCAATATTGGAGGGGGTTGTAAAATGGTGAGGGGGGATGGTGCAGGAATGTCCATGGCAGAGTCCAGTCTATTAGTCTCACAGGTGCATTGCCCATATGGGCATAGGAAGTGGAGCTGGGGCAGTTCCAATATAGACAGGGTTACAAAGTGGGACAGTGGTTTGACAATTAGGGTGGTCTCATTTCTTGGCGTGGGTCTTGGCATCGTGCTCTGTCTTGTTCCTGGATCTCAGGGACCGCTTGCGGGGTGGTTCTCCGTCTGCGGGGGAGGGGGGGGTGCTGTTGTGGTGGTCCTGTGGCGGTGCCTCCTGTCCACTAGCGCCGGCGGAGGTGGTGGGCAGTTCATCGTTCATGCTAGTGTCAGGGGCCCCTTGTAGGGCCACAGTGTCCCTCCTGGTGTTAAGTATTTCCTTCAGCATCCCTACGATGGTTCCCAGGGTGGAGCTGATGGTTCTGAGTTCCTCCCTGAACCCCAAATACTGTTCCTCCTGCATGCGCTGGGTCTCCTGAAACTTGGCTAGGACCGTTGCCATCGTCTCCTGGGAGTGGTGGTATGCTCCCATGATGGAGGAGAGGGCCTCGTGGAGAGTGGGTTCCCTTGGCCTGTCCGCCCCCTGTCGCACAGCAGCCCTCCCAGTTCCCCTGTGTTCCTGTGCCTCCGTCCCCTGGACCGTGTGCCCACTACCACTGCCCCCAGGTCCCTGTTGTTGTTGGGGTGGTGCGTTATCCTGGGTTGCCTGTAGTGGTGGACACACAGCTGATTGACGTGCCCTGGGCACGGAGGTGTGAGCCCGCTGGGTGGGTGTTGTGCTGGTGTTACCAGAGGGTGGAAGGTCTGTTGTGGGCTGTGCCTGTGTGAGGCGAACCGACTGTCCCGAGGCCCAGGGTGGTCATCTGGATCCAGTTGGACAGAGCTGCTGTCATCACTGTGGGCTCTTCTGTGGGTGGGGTGGAGATGTCTGGACCCTCCTGTCTGGTGACTTTGGGTAGTGGTCCTGCAGGGGTGTAAAAGCATGATTATTGCATCTGTGTGTGTCATGGTGTGCAATGGGTGGGTGACCGTGTACCCCAGTGCTAGCATTCCTATGTGGGGGCTTGTGTGATGATGGTTGAGGGTGGTGTTATGGGTATGTGCAGTGGGCATGCTTTAGTGATGGGTGTCCATGCTTTGTTGTGTCATGCAGGGCTTGGTGTTGGGATGTGTGGTTTGTGTTATTAGTACATTTGTATGGAGTTGGAGTGATAAGGGAGGGGGCGAGGGTGGGGGTCTGTGATAGCATGCAGGTAGGGTGGGGGATATGATAGTTAAAGGTTTGACTTACCAGAGTCCATTCCTCCACCAACTCCTGCGAGGCCCTCAGGATGCAGAATCGCCAAGACCTGCTCCTCCCATGTTGTTAGTTGTGGGGGAGGAGGTGGGGGTCCGCTGGCAGTCTGCTGTACCGCCAGGTGGTGTCTTGAGACCACGGAACGCACCTTCCCCCATAGGTCGTTCCACCTCTTCCTGATGTCGTCCCGATTTCTTGGGTGCTGTCCCACTGCGTTGACCCTGTCGACTATTCTTCGCCATAGCTCCATCTTCCTAGCTATGGAGGTGTGCTGCACCTGTGATCCGAATAGCTGTGGCTCTACCCAGACGATTTCCTCAACCATGACCCTGAGCTCCTCCTCCGAGAACCTGGGGTGTCTTTGCTGTGCCATGGGGTGGTGTGGGTGATGTGTAGGGTGGTGTGTGTGGTGATATGTAGTGGTGTGTGGTGTTTTGTGCGTGGAAGTTGTGTGGGTGATGGTGTTGAGTGCCTGTGGCTGCTAGTTTGTGGATGGTGGTGTCTCTCTCTGGCCTTCTTTCGGAATTTTTGGTAGTAGGGGTTTGTGGGTGATGTGGGTGTGTGTTTTATATTGTATTGGGTGTGTGGGTGTGGTGTGTGTATGTGTATCAGGTGTGTGTATTTCGAATTGTCCAATGTGGCAGTGTTTTGTATGTGTGTGTGTATTTTGAGCGCAGCAGTGTGTACGGCCAATGGAATACCGCGGTTGAAAGACCGACGCGTGGATTCGTGGGTCGTGATAGCGTGGGCGTATTTCTGTTGGCGTGACGGTGGAGGTTTTGTTTTCACCAGTTTCTCACTGACCTTTGGTGTGGCGGACTTGTGTGGGTGTCTGAATTTTGTCAGATTTCGAGATGTGGGTCATAATAGCTGTGGCGTAATTCCGTGGCCGCAGCGGTGTGTTGGCGGTCTTGTGCATGGTGGTAAGCGGCTTTTACCGCCAATGTTGTAATGACCACCTCTGTTTTGGATGGCCCAAAAAATGAAAATGCTGGAAGCAGTATTCCCCCATATGGAACCTCAGGATAAACATAGAATATTGACAATGTGTTTGCCCTTTGGGATGGTTCCTACAGTTGAACACTGTAACACATGGGGTACGGTATTTGCCGCACTCTACACAACGGCACACGGTACACCGGCACTTGCCAACTTACCGGAGGTGCTTAAACAAATTCAAGATGAATACGGGGCTGCCCCCGCCCTAGCCTTGGGAATGCAACTGATGGGCAATTTTGCCACAGTTTCTTCAATCATCCTAAGTAACCTTAAAGGAGAAGCAGTAGCACTCGCAGTGTGCATGCGGCTCTGTGACGTTCCGCAACAAGATCAGGAACGAGAGCTGCCTGAAATAATAGCAGAAACCTACTCAAGTATCGGTCCAGATATCCTAGGGGCTAGATCACAAAAAACCCAAATTCAGGGTAAAATTAATAAAGATAATACTAAACAGCAACCTTAGGGTACTAAGAAATGCTGGGAGAAAAAACAACAAAGACCTAAAAAAGAAAGGGGAGAATCTCCACGATTGGAGACCCCACAGAATAAATATAATCTCAGGACTAGAGATAATCTAAAAACGCCTGATAGATATCAATATTCTGATACACGCCAATCTCGTTCCTTTCAGGACTCATCGGAAAAGAGAAATGAGAGAGGTGGCCGATCAGAGAGGAGAACAGAGTACGTGAAACCGCGACAGGAATCACAACGCTCTTGTGAGGTTTCTGGTAAAAAGGAAGAGAAACCTGTACAGTATAAACAACAATTTAAAAAGAAAAAGGTGGCAGCAGTCTCAGTTCGACATGCCACTCAGGAAGAGGGTTCTCTTTAAGAACAAGAACTGGGCTCTAGCACTGCTAGACAGTGCGGCAGAGGCCACAATAGTTCGCCGGAATCTTCTAGAGCATCTGGAGGTGAAAGCAACTGATGACTTTATACAAGTAGAAACAGCGGACATGCGTGTCTCCGAACCCGATAGGGTATATAAAGTAACATTACAAATGGAAGGAGACATTGAACGCATGATACACGCAATCTTTTGGGACCGTGTCGTCAAAGTATATGACATCTTATTGGGCGAACAAGATTGGCCGCCTGATTTTGTCCGCACCTTCCCATATGAAGAAGAGGTTATTAAACCTTCTTTCTCGCCCCTTGTTCCAGAGGAACCCGCCGAGTCCTATTCTATAGAATGGGCTCTAGCACAGGCACCTGCGTTATATAGAAATCACGTGGGGTGGGATAGGGACTCTCCCTACCATGTCATTCCTATTAAAAATGGACCTCAGCCACAACCGCAGTATCCAATAAAACATGAAGCAAGGGCACCGCTGAGAGAGATACTCACACAATTAGAGTACCAGGGTGTGATTGAACCCTGTGTCTCACCGATGAATAACCCTTTATTCCCTGTAGCTAAGCCGGACCATTCATACAGAATAGTCTTAGACTACAGACATTTAAACCGACATACACGTACATATGCTATACAAAACTCACATAGCACTGCACTAATGAGCAACATAGTGCGGAAAAAATATAAAACAACTTTAGATATCTCAAATGGGTTCTTCTGCCAGAATATAGCACCTTAAAGCAGGGACTTAACAAGCTTTAGCGCATTAGGCTCTCAGAAAAAATTATGTTGTTTGCCTCAGGGGTATAAGAACAGCCCAGGACTGTTTGCGGCTCGTGTGACTGCCATTTTACACGAGATAGACCCTGAAGCATTGTCATATGTGGATGATATATATCTCACGGATGACAAGATACTACAACATTTAAGATGGGTAGTCCGCATTGTTGTGGGTTTTGCTGAACTCAGCTACAAATTTAACTTTAAAAAGTCAAAAATTGCCTTCCTCAGCATCCTGTTCCTGGGATATGAGCTGTCGAGTGAAGGGAAGAGCCTAGCGCCACCATTTTTAGAAAAATGTGCACAATTGCAACCACTGAATACGATTAAAAAACTCCATTCATTATTGGGCTTTCTAAATTTTGGCAGAACATACATTCCTGATTATGCAACACGCATAACACCCTTATATGCCTTAATATGTCCTGATTTCTCAAGTAAATTCTGGACGGTTGAACATACACACACTCTTCGAGATTTACAGACAGACATGCTAGCAGCAAAACATTTACATACAAGGGACAACAAAATACATTTGGTCATCAGGGTAATAGCTGGGGCCATCGGTTTCACTTATGTAACATTTAATGAAGGTGAGACTTTCCCGATTGCAAACAAATCACATTTGTATTCAGCTTCTGAACAACGCTTTGCACCCACAGAGAAAATTCTCACTGCTGTACAAATGGCTGTTATTAAAGAAAGACCTCTTGCCCAAGGAAAACGCATCACTGTGCTATACTACTTGTATTAAGCTAGTATTGGCTCCAACTGACCACTGTGGCCAAAAACTGCAACAATTTACTTCCTTAATGTGTGATCATAAGTGCATGAATTGTTTTATACTCCTTAACAAACACTAGCTTTTCTTCACAGTGTATCTTTATCGTTTGTGTGTCTTTTTCAGGGTGCAATGTCTCACAGTTAAAAAATTGTGTGTATTTGTTCACAGATCCATCCATATTTTCTACATATCTAAGGCTTGAACAATCATTTTTGCAGCCTTAAAAAAGTCCCAGGCATGGGGGCCAAGAGGGGTAGAGATTCCTGTTGGTCGTAATCTTCTGATACAGAATAAGCAGGATTAAAAAAATGCAAGTGCCAAATCTACAGTCTATTTGCTACTTCTTTTTATTGCATATATTGTTTGATGTTGTTATTACTTACTCAGGCTGGACATTTCCCCAAATGTAACTCTTATGGTGCAAACATCCCCTTTCTTTGGCATGGCCTGACTGTGCAGTCCTGTTTAGCAGAGGTGTTCAAACTGTGTAGAGGGCCCCCCTATTGGTGTAGTTGATCTACAGGGAGTGGGGGCACCAGCCCTAACCAAGAGGAGCAGTATGTTTGTTTGCAATGACAAAAAGAGAGTGATCCCATCTGTAATAGGCCATCAATAACATTTGTTGTCACTCAAGTCCCATCAAAAGGATAGGAGCTACAATAATCCTCAAATCTCCCCATACACCTTCCCCTCAATTCAGGTAAGAAATTACATTGTGGATATGCTTATACTTTTGGAAGACAAGGCTTCTTGTGGCCTCTTGGCAAACAAGTAGTTTATTGCAGGTTTAAAGTTACTAACTGCAAAAACGTTATTGATTAAATTGATACATATGTTAGAGCTGTCAACTTCATAGACTACTGAAAAATATGTTTTCATTCAGGGAGGCCCAATGACATTTATTTACACCAGGGATGCAGCATTAGACTTTTTGAAGACCACTGATCTCTGGAAAGAAGTTGGGGTTGCCATGCCACTTTCAATACCCATTGATTTTTCACAGCAGGACCCTAGGACCCTAAACCCTTTCTTCTGTGACATGTGAAGGGTCAGGTGTCTTTCCTGTTTCCCTTGTTTAGTTTTGTTGTTTTATTGATTTTTAAAAGCATAAATATGCAGCATGAGGCTGACTTTGCAATCTGACAAGAATGACACAGAGGTTGAAATGGAACATGGGAAGCTGCCATCCTTGAGGCCACCTGCAATGCATTGGACTTCTTATTAGCTAGCATGCTTGGCCCGGTATTTGAGGTATGCAACACGTTTGTCCTTCTCAACTTGTTAATTGTCCATGGGTGTCTCTCGCACTGTCACGTCTTCAGAAGATTACAGTGATCAAGGGCTAAACGTTTTACAGTTTTTTAACTGTTTCCAAATATTTGCCTGTGACTGACGCTCTTTGTATGCATTCTCTGTATTTCAATGTTTTGAAGTTGCTTATTTGAAGTCTAATCCTTTTATCACTAGGAACAGGTGTGATGAGGAGATATGAGTCCTGTTCTCTTGCTGTCACTCTTGCAGTTCAGCAGTGTTTTTCAAGCCTCTGTGTTCTATACATCCTTGATGAATTTGTTGGTTCTGGCTGTTAGAACTGGGGGTCCACATTTATTATTTATCTTTCAGGAACAGCTTTTACTTTGGACATGTCACATTGGTTATTGATGCTGATGATTTATTGTACTAGATTCCTTTCTAGCAAGGGTTTTTACTGGTTTCCCAATGAGGGGAGTGGATTCTATATACACTAGTCTGTTTTTTACCTTTTGCTCCCACTGATTTGAAGTCTATTGTTAGTTCCTTTTCTTCTTTTTACTTTGCTCTATTAGTTTAGAAGTCACTGATTGCTGTGTTCTGTGTCTATCTTTGGCTAGTCCCTCAGGCATTTATCTTTAATATCCCCTGCCTTTGGCTTTTATTGTGGGCTGTCATTCTTCTGACCACTGTTAGGTAGTCCTAGACTGTGCTCATTTCTCTCTCAGTGATCACATCTCTCACATCTTGAAGAATAGCCTGTTTCACTAGTACACATCACTCACAGTCACGCCTCGCAGGGGATACAGGGGGCGGGGTGGCATGTGGGGGGAAGGGAGCGGTTTAAAAAATAAAAAATTAAATTAAAAAAACGTACCTCCAGGCCGCACAATGCTGCTCCTCCATCTCCTCACAGGCACAGGCTTCCAGCCGGCCCTGTGGCCAATCCTGACACTGCTCAGAGTAGCGTTAGGATTGTCTGGCAGAGCCCAGCTAGGGTGCTCCCAGGCACTGGGAGCCTATGCCTGCTCTCTCCAGCCCGGCAAGACAGTGCCGGGATGGAGAGAGCCCTGTGCCCATATGTGTTTGCGTGGCCACCACAGTTCACTCTCCTCGTCCCCGTCATCCCCAATGCCCCGCTCCTTTAGTAATTAAGGGATAATAAACTTAGTTTATTATCCTTTCAGTGTTAAAGGATTTGCAGCGGTTGCTGCTGGCGGGAGGGCGACGATCCTCCACCATAGCGGAGGAGCCGCCACAGATCACTCATCATCTTTCAATGGAAAGAAGCAAGTCTTGCTGTGGGAGCTTCTGAAGAAGGATATTTGACATAGTTAACATGTTGTTAAACCTGTTTAAAACACTTCCTTATGATTTTCCGCATAAGAGGGTGCACTTTATAAACATTTAGGTGAAAAGGTGGGAGTAGACTAAATAAACCATTATTCCATGTTTATCATAATTATGAAAGAAAGGCACACATTGGTTCCTATTTACAAAGTTTAATATGCAAGCATAGATTTACTCATACATATATTTAGTACTACACTAAGATGTAAGTCTTCACTTTTTTTCCATTCACCATTTTTGTGTGTAGATTTACACAATGTTCAAAGCTTACATGTCTTCAGCAGTGGTTGGAAGCTCCTACAAAAGAATGTACAAGTGTGAAGTTACTACTAGCATATGGTGGGAGGAGGGACACATCTCTCAGTGCTGGCAAGAGTTATAGTACAGAGGAACGCTGAGGAAGTGCCACCAATGGGACAAGCATTAATCAATTCAATTATTCCATCCATCACTTTTTGTGATGAGCTCTAACAAGAGCAAACCCATTCCTGGGTTGTTTGGGTAAATGTTCAGAGATTCATCTGGCCTGGCAGTTCAGGCTGGACTGTTCCCAATGTAGCAGGATCGAGACAGATTTGCAGATGGCAGAGTAAAAATTGAGTTGGCATTGTGTGCAAAGTATCAATATATTGGGACGCAGCCCTGAGTAATTACCAGTGAGATTAATTCAGGCATCCCATCAATCACTTTTTGTTTACTTCAGTGTGTCACCCTAAGTGCAAGGGGTATGACCAGATGACGGTTCCGTACATAGCTTGCCTCTGTAACCAAGCTATACCTGGCTGATGAGCTCTAACAAGAGTGAAACTGGTCTTTGGTTGTATGTGTTCCAGTTCAAGAAGGATCTGGCCGGGCAGAGCGGGCTGAACTGTTCTCATTGGAGCAGTGTCAAAACTGATTTGCATGTGGCTGGGTCCAAACTGAGGTGGCATGGTGTGCCAAACAGGAAAGGTTTGGGATAAGGCTACAAATAACTTTCAGTAGCTGTTACTAATTAAAACATTCTATCAATCACGTTTTTATTCTTTACTGTGTGGTCTTAAGTGAGACAGGTATGCCCAGATGTGTGTCTTGTGCACATTGTGGCACTGGAAAAAACATAACTGGCTGATGAGCTCTAACAAGAGTAAAACCGGTCCTGAGTTGCTTGTGTTCCAGTTCATGGAGGACTTGCCCTGACAATTTGGGCTGGACTATTACCATTGGAGCAGGGTCAAAACTGATTTGCGAATGGGTGGGTCCAAACTGAGGTGGCATGGTGTGTAAAATACCAATGGACTGGGATGTGGCTGGAGTAAATACAAGTGACTGAAATTCATTCAACCATTCCATCAACTACATTTTCAATACTTCAGTGTGATGCCTTAAATGGGACTGGTATTGCCTAGCTGTGGGCCTCATGCACACTGTGCCACTGGAACCGAGGTATACCTGGCTAATAACCTCAAACAAGTGCAAAACCAGTTCTGACTTGCATGTGTTTCAGTTCATGGAGGACCTGACCTGATAGTTTGAGCTGGACTGTTCCCATTTGAGGAGGGTCAAGACTGATTTGCATACAGCTGTGAATAAAAATGAGGTAGCATGGTGTACAGAATAACATTGGATGCAACCCAAGGAATTACCAGTAGCTTAGATTAAGTCAAGCACCCAATCTATCACTTTTTTGTATACTTCTGTGTATCACCCTAAGAGTGATGGGTATGCCAAGATGTGGGCCGTGTGCACATTGTCTCATTGGTACCAAACTATACTTGGTCATTGAGTTTTTACAACAGCAAAACCTGTCCTGGGTTGCTTACTTTAAGGTTGAGGGAGGTTCTGACCTGGCAGTTCTGGCAGACTGTTCCCATTAGACCAGGGTGAAGACTGGGTCCACAATGAGGTGGCATCCTGTGCAAAATAATGAAGTATTGAGATACGACCCTGAAAAATTACAAGTGGCTGAAATTAATTCAACCATTCCATCCATCATTTTTTGTATACTCTGATGTGTTGTCGTAAGTGGATTAGGTATGCCCCAACATGGGTCCTGTGCCCACTGTGCCACTGGAACCATAATATACCTGGAAAAGACCTAACAAGAGTGAAGCTGGTCCTAGTTTGCTTGTGTTCTGGTTCAGGGAAGACCTCACTTCATAGTTCAAGTTGGTCTGTTTCCATTGTAGCAGGGTCAAAACTAAATTACATATAGCTGGGTCCAAACTGATGTTCCATTGTGTACAAAATAACAGTGGATGAGGATTTAGCATCAAGTGGCTGAGATTAATTCAAGTATTCCATCCATCACCTTTTGTATACTTCAGTGTGTTGCACTAAGTGAGACCGGTATGCCCAGATGTGGGTCCCATGCACACTGCGCCACTGGAACCAAGCTATGCTTGGATGATGAACTCTAACAAGAGTAAAACCAGTCCTTGGTTTCTTGCGTTCCAGTTCAGGGAGGACCTGGCCCTGCAATTTGTGTTAGACTGTTCCCATTGGAGCAGGGCCAAGACTGATTTGTGTATGGCTGGGTCCAAACTGAGATGGCATAGTGTGCAAAATAATGATTGATTGAAAAGTATCTCGAAGCCATGACTGAGATAAATTCAAGAACAACATCCATCACTTTTTGTATACTTTAGTGTGCTACCTTAAACATGATGGGAATGCCTAGATGTATATCCCATACACACTGTTGCACTGGAACGAAGCTATGACTTGTTGATGAGCTCTAACAATAGTGAAATTGGTTCTTGGTTTGCTTATGTTCCCCTTCAGGGAGGACCTGTGTGAGAAAGTAGCCTCTTTCTAGCCTTGTTACCCCCACTTTGGTCCTGTTTGTGAGTATATGTCAGGGTGTTTTCACTGTCTCACTGGGATCCTGCTAGCCAGGGCCCAGTACTCATAGTGAAAACCCCATGTTGTCAGTATGTTTGTTATGTGTCACTGGGACCCTGCTAGCCAGGACCCCAGTGCTCATAAGTTTGTGGCCTATATGTGTTCCCTGTGTGATGCCTAACTGTCTCACTGAGGCTCTGCTAATCAGAACTTCAGTGGTTATGCTCTCTCTTTACTTCCAAATTTGTCACTAACAGGCTAGTGACTAAATTTACCAATTCACATTGGCATACTGGTACACCCATATAGTTCCCTAGTATATGGTACTGAGGTACCCAGGGTATTGGGGTTCCAGGAGATCCCTATGGGCTGCAGCATTTATTTTGCCACCCATTGGGAGCTCTGACAATTCTTACACAGGCCTGCCACTGCAGCCTGAGTGAAATAATGGCCACATTATTTCACAGCCATTTTACACTGCACAAAAGTAACTTATAAGTCACCTATATGTCTAACCTTCACCTGGTGTAGGCTGGGTGCCAAGTTACTTAGTGTGTGGGCACCCTGGCAGTAGCCAAGGTGCCCCCACATTGTTCAGAGCAAATTCCCAGGACTTTGTGAGTGCGGGGACACCATTACACGCGTGCACTACATATAGGCCAATACCTATATGTAGCGTCACAATGGTAACTCCGAACATGGCCATGTAACATGTCTAAGATCATGGAATTGTCACCCCAATGCCATTCTGGCATTGGGGAGACAATTCCATGATCCCCCGGGTCTCTAGCACAGAACCCGGGTCCTGCCAAACTGCCTTTCCGGGGTTTCACTGCAGCTGCTGTTGCTGCCAACCCCTCAGACAGGTTTTTGCCCCCCTGGGGTCCAGGCAGCCCTGGTCCTGGAAGGCAGAACAAAGGACTTCCTCAGAGAGAGGGTGTTACACCCTCTCCCTTTGGAAAAGGTGAGAAAGGCAGGGGAGGAGTAGCCTCCCCCAGCCTCTGGAAATGCTTTGATGGGCACAGATGCTGCCCATCTTTGCATAAGCCAGTCTACACCAGTTCAGGGATCCCCCAGCCCTGCTCTGGCACGAAACTGGACAAAGGAAAGGGGAGTGACCACTCCCCTGACCTGCACCCCCCAGGGGAGGTGCCCAGAGCTCCTCCAGTGTGCCCCAGACCTCTGCCATCTTGGATTCAGAGGTGTTGCTGGCACACTGGACTGCTCTGAGTTGTCAGTGCCAGCAGGTGACGTCAGAGACTCCTTCTGATAGGCTCTTACCTCTTAGTAGCCAATCCTCCTTCCTAGGTAGCCAAACCTCCTTTTCTGGCTTTTTAGGGTCTCTGCTTTGGGGAATTCTTTAGATAACGAATGCAAGATCTCACCAGAGTTCCTCTGCATCTCCCTCTTCACCTTCTGCCAAAGGATTGACCGCTGACTGCTCAGGACGCCTGCAAAACTGCAACAAAGTAGCCAGACAACTACTAGCAACCTTGTTTCGCTTCATCCTGCCTGCTTTCTCGACTGTTTCCAGGTGGTGCATGCTCTGGGGGTAGCCTGCCTCCTCTCTGCACCAGGAGCTCTGTAGAAATCTCCTGTGGGTCGACGGAATCTTCCCCCTGCAACTGCAGACAACAAAAGACTGCATCACCGGTCCTCTGGGTCCCCCTCAGCACGACGAGCGTGGTCCCTGGAACTCAGCAACCCTGTCCAAGTGGCTCCCACAGTCCAGTGACTGTTCAGTCCAAGTCTGGTGGAGGTAAGTCCTTGCCTCCCCACGCTAGACTGCATTGCTGGGTACCGCATGATTTGCGGCTGCTCCGGCTCCTGTGCACTCTTCCAGGATTTCCTTGGTGCACAGCCAAGCCTGGGTCCCCGACACTCCTTCCTGTAGTGCACAACCTTCTGAGTTGTCCTCCGGGATCGTGGGACTCCCTTTTCTGACTTCAGGTGGACTCCCGTTCACTCCTCTTCTAAGTGCCTGTCCGGGTACTTCTGCGGGTGCTGCCTGCTTCTGTGAGGGCTCCCTACATTGCTGGGTGCCCCCTCTGTCTCCTCATCCAAGTGGCGACATCCTGGTCCCTCCTGGGCCACAGCAGCATCCAAAAACCCTAACAGCGACCCTTGCAGCTAGCAAGGCTTGTTTGCTGTCTTTCTGCGTGGGAACACCTCTGCAAGCTTCTTCACGACGTGGGACATGCATCCTTCAAAGGGGAAGTTCCTAGTCCTCTTCGTTCTTGCAGAACACTAAGCTTCTTCCAACAGGTGGCAGCTTCCTTGCACCCTCAGCTGGCATTTCTTGGGCTCCTGCCCACTATCGACTCTGTCGCGACTCTTGGATTTGGTCCCTTTGTCTTACAGGTACCCAGGTCCGAAAATCACGACTTCTGTGCCCTCTGGGGGTAGTAGGTGCACTTTACACTTTCAAGGTCTTGGGGTGGGCTATTTTTCTAACCCTCAGTGTTTTCTTACAGTCCCAGCGACCCTCTATAAGCTCACATAGGTTTGGGGTCCATTTGTGGTTCGCATTCCACTTTTGGAGCATATGGTTTGTGTTGCCCCTGTACCTATGTGCTCCTGTTGCAATCTACTGTAACTTTTCATTGCTTGCATTACTTCCTTTTGCTATTATCTGCATAATTTTGGTTTGTGTACATATATCCTGTGTATATAACTTATCCTCATACTGAGGGTACTCACTGAGATACTTTTGGCATATTGTCCTAAAAAATAAAGTACCTTTATTTTTAGTATATCTGTGTATTGTGTTTTCTTATGCTATTCTGCATATGACACCAGTGGTATAGTAGGAGCTTTACATGTCTCCTAGTTCAGCCTTAGCTGCTTTTCCATAGCTACCTTCTATCAGCCTAAGCTGCTAGAAACACCTCTTCTACACTAATAAGGGATAACTGGACCTGGCACAGAGTGTAAGTACCCTTGGTACCCACTATAAGCCAGGCCAGCCTCCTACAACCTGGCCTGGCAGTTCTTGTTGGGCTGTTGCATGTACCTGTGTACAAACTGAGGTGGCATGGTGTGTAAAATATCAGTCTTTTGGATTGGGGCCAGGGTAATTACAAGTGAATAAAAATTAAGTCAAACATTCTATTGATACCTTTTTGTATACTTTGGTGTCTTGTCATAAGTGGGAGGATTATGCCCAGTCATGGATCCTGTGCACAGTGTTCCCCAAGCTATACCTGGCTGATACCTGGATGATAGGCGCAAACAAGATCGAAACAAGCCCTGCATCGCTTGTGTTCTGGTTCAGGGACGACTTGGCCTTGTTGTCCAGGTTGGACTCTTCCCATTGGAGCAGAGTCAAGACTACTTTGCTTGTGGCTTGGTCCATACTAAGGTGGCATGGTGTACAAAATAAGGAAGGATTGTGAAGTGGCATGAGTAAATAAAAGTGGATGAAATTAATTCAAGCTTTTCATCCATCAGTTTCCATGTACTTTGGTGTGTCACCCTAAGTGGGATGGGTATGACCAGTCATGGCGCCTGTGCACATAGTGCTACTGGAATCAAACTATGCCTGGTTGATATGCTCTAACAAGAGCAAAACAGGTCCTGGATTGCTTGTGTTCCAGTTCAGAGAGGACTTGGCATCATAGTTCTGGCTGTACTGACCCCAATGGAGCAGGGTCAAGACTATTTTGCGTGTGGCTATATCCAAACTGAGGTTGCAATAAAGCAGACTTCTTGATCTGCAAACTCAGACGTGTTAAAAAGAAAAATGCTGTCACTCAAAATACAGTTACCAGAGTGGTTTTGGGTCAACAAATATATGCGGAAAGGGAATGGGCAGCGATGAATTTACCACCAAGACTGATGGGCAAAAATTGAATAGGTAAGGATCAACCCGCATTCGGCATATTATCCATTTGCTCTTGGAACGTTGGGGCCTACGGGCAAAACTGGAGGATCCTGCAGTAATTAATTCTTTCAGTACCTTCGCCATTTTACTCCTACAGGAACCCTGGGCAATGGAATCAATACCGATAATCGGATTCTTGGAATATCTTAGCCCAGCAACAAAAACCAATAGGCCCGGAAGGCCGAAGGGAGGCCTAGCCACCTACATTAGTGCGAGCCTTTTGGTAAAAATCTCTGAGCATAAGGAGGAAGACCAACCCTTTCAATTACTCCGGCTGGACAGTTGGGGGAAAACTACACAGGAACCATTGATTCTGCTTAACATATACATCAATCCAAAAAATAAAAAAATTGAAGCAAACAAATTGCTAACGCAACTGTTAAGGATAAAAAGCACAGTAAAATCGGCATTCTGGCTAATGTCGGGCGATTTCAATCTTGGCTTATTCCACAACCCCAGTGAGGACCACATTCAAACAGTGGCAAGAATGCCCAACCAAACCATCCCAAACAAATGCAGGAAAGATAAAATAGGGGAGAGCTTTATACGCACCTGTGAATCAGTAGGCCTCTTCGTGCTAAACGGACGGAAGTGCCCCGATATTCCACCAGCATGGACAAGATTCTCCGGGAAATCGGTCTCCTATCTAGATTACACCCTGGTGTCCCCTGCTCGGTATGAGTTAGTAAACACCTTTACCATCATGGACCACACGGAAAGTGATCGTAAGCCACAGGTATTCGGGATCTGTGCATCACCACAAAATCCGGAGAAAGCGGTAGTCCTAACCGGGAAATTGGGCACTGAAAACCTAAAGCGACTCAAATGGTCCTCTGACACCATTGAAAGCCAGGCAGATGAGGCCCTACAAAAGCTAGAGTCAATGCCCACAAGTGGGGCAAAGCTGACAACAGTATGGGAGTCTTTTGCCACCGACCTCATAAAAAAAGATTCCTTAAAAAACACGAGAATGGGAGCACCATTGAAACACCTCCAAAGTTCACTCTTACCGCTGTCAGTTCATTAAAGGAAAGCAGCGGTAGGTAAACTGTTAAGGTCACTGCGTAAAAGTCCAGATAACGGATCAATATTGACCGCGTTGAGAGAGCAAAGGAAATGGTACAAAAGGGATCTATTGGGCCAAACTACATTTCGCGTTCAAAACCTCCGACTCCAAAAGATTTTGGAAAATCATCAACACAATAGACAATGGCGCAAAAGCAGGCAATAATGCAAATATAGCAGAGGAAGTATGGGTATCCCATTTAAAGTCCCATCTAAAAGAACTGTCCATCGAAGAAGGCCCTCAAATGCAGGGGCATAAGATTGGCTGGGAATCCAATATCCCTGATCCTCTGAAATTTGACGGCACCAGAACTGTTAAAAATCATTGGAAAGTCACGTACAGACTGCGCCCCCGGCCCTAATGGCTTACCCCAAGCATTATTCAAACAAGAAACGGAAAGGTGGGCCAATTTCCTGACTGCAATGTTCAACGAGGTGCTCACAACAGGCAATGTCCCAGCATCTTGGAAAGGCTCAATAATCCACCCAATACATAAGGGTGGGAGCGCGCTCTCCCCAAGTAACTACAGACTAATCAGCCTTTTAGACGTTGACCTCAAGTACTTTTCCTGCTGTGTGCTAACTCACCTGGAAGCCTGGATCACAGATAACGACATTTTACCCCTTAACCAAACCGGCTTCACTAAGCACCAAGGAACATTAACAAACCTTATGGGGCTAGGTCTGATCATAAATAGAGCAAAAGCAAAAGGGACTCCAACCTATTTATGTTTTGTGGACTTTAAAGATGCTTTTGACTGTGTCTCCCGCGGTAACTTGTGGGCTAAATTACTAATGTGGGGGCTGCCACATTTTATTTTAAACGCCATCAAAATTATACACTCTGATACTTGGGTGAAGGTGAAATTGGGGGAAGGCTCTCACCTATCCAGTGCAGTCAAAACAACAGTGGGTGTGAAGCAAGTCTGTGTATTGGCCCCAACGCTGTTCAACCTGTACATAGCAGATCTCCCCACTAAGTTAAATGGTCATTCCTCCCACTCTCCCTCACTGGGCGGTCAACAAATTTCCAATCTGCTATATGCAGACGACCTACTACTAATTAGCAATTCCAGAATAGGCATGCAGAAATTGTTCAAGGCAGTAGAAGAATACTCAGGATCTAATGATTTAGAAATCAATCATAAAAAGTCTAAAATGATTATCTTAAACTGCAGGCCAACCAGCTGAAGTAAATGGCATATGAATGGGAAAACCCTAGAGGAAGTAACATATAGATACCTAGGATTTGTGGTGGATGCCAGAGGTAATTACTCGTCACAAAAAGAAGCAATAAAAAGTAAGACGCAGGCCCTCACTTACGCCTTTTGTAAGCTAGCCAATTCAACCTGCGGTCAGGCTCTGAACTCATTCACAGCCAAAATGAGAGCGAAACTACTTCCAACTATCACCTATGGGACCGAAATAATGAGGGGGATGGAAGTAGGTCTACTGGATAAGCTTCTGATAAAGACCTATAAGCGCGTTTTTCAGCTCCCCGGGCAGGCCTCGCCAGCCCAAGTAAGACTGGAATTCATGATGGTCAAACAGTCATTAGCCTGACCCGCGGCATACAATAAATGCTGCTACAAACTGAGTTGTGCATTAAAAGGGTCCTTAGCCTATCTAGTCTGGCAGGAAATTATCCTAGAAAGCGGGAACAGGAACTACATAAGGCATCTAGAAAAAAGTAAGAGTCTTTTGAACTTAGACGAGGTATGGGATCGGTCTCTACCCATCACTGCATTCAATAAAGCCGTGAATAAAGCAACCAAACTACAGAACTGGCTAGAAGATAGGGACTTACTGACCAAAAGGGAGCATAGTTGGTTGATCCTTAACACCTACAAAATGTTTAAAGAATCACTACTTATGGCTGGCTCCTACTCACTGGTGAAGTCCCAACACTAGACCTCTTGCCAAAATGGAAGAAGGAGCGGCAAGTAGGCCCCCAGGAGTGCTGTCTCTGTCATCTAGCAGAAGAAAACTTGGTGCATGTGGTGTGCATGTGTCCAGCGTTGGCGGTTGAAAGGAGACTCTTGCTGAAAAAAGAAATAAACAGTTTAAGAATTAGATCCTGCAGAAAAGCATTAATTGCAGCTTTTAACCCCCGAAACACAATATTGAACAATAGGCTGGTTCAATTTTTTAAAATTTTCTCTCTCAAAATCACAGCCTCTCGAAATAACCAAGACATAGGGAGGGTAGAAACGATAGCAAAATCCCTATAGCCCACTTGGAATATATAAAAGAAAGGAAGGCTTCGAGGTAGTTGATTCGGGTTGCTGAGCAGGTTGGTAATAAAGTCTGGTACTAACAATTAGACTTAAGTAGGGGCAAACATAATCAACAGAAGATCTCTTCCCAATTTGTCCAATTTTTTTAAAACAATGTCTCATTGGTCTATTTCTATTCTCTTCTACATTTCAATGTGGAAGAACATTTTCATATATCATTTCATTTAAACACAAGACTTTTTAAAGCTATATTTGCCTTATCTATACTAAGTATGTTTTGTTGCGATATCAATATTAATGTCATATAGCATTGGGAAGTTATTTTCAAAGAAAAACAAAAAAAAACTAATTTTACGTGGAATGCAATTTTATATATATATATATATATATTTGTTTTTTCATTAAGATCTGTAAATGCCTTATTGCACTAATATTGTTCTGTTAAACTTTTATGCGGAAAGAAAAGTTTTATGGTTTTAATTAACTAATAAACTTATGTGTTATTCAATTCAATTCAGTGGTGCAAGTGGTCTATCCCATGGCCCCATGCTGCATGATGTAGTGAGTGGAAGAAAAATGTGAATGACACAGCAACAGACAAATGGATGAAGAGGGCTGGAGGAAACATCCTTTACAACAAAGCAACAGCGTCTTTACCATGCACTGCTTTTGCCAAGCAG